>NC_136417.1:77697098-80257098 GCF_052625555.1 Lactuca saligna | reverse complement strand
TTAAGAAAGAATAATCCTTGCACCGAAAAATGAAGTTGTTTAAGAAATAAACAATCGTTTGTTATCATTATTTTCTGAAGATGAAAAAGAATACTTAAGTTCAGACAGTCTTTATCATTTGAATTTTGTACATGATGACTTTGACGAATCTATATACTCTCATGATGTTCAAAATGGGCTTAGACCTTCAGGTATGCCAATTCATAAATTGGTATTAAAAGTCGGTGTTTCGGTTATACTATTGATGAATATTGATCAGAAATACGGTTTGTGTAATGGAACAAGGCTGCGAATTATAGCAATAGGTAAGTGTGTTATAGAAGCAGAGATAATTTCTGGAAGTAATATAGGAAAACGTATGTTTATTCCAAAATGTCACTGACCCCGTCGGATAAAAGGATACATTTCACCTTTTAGAGAAGACAATTTCCATTTGTTGTATACTTTGCGATGACAATAAACAAAAGTCAATGACAGTCGCTATCAAAGGTCGGTGTGTTTTTTAGACAACTAGTGTTTACTCATGAACAATTGTATGTTGCATTGTCTAGAGTTAAAAACAGAGACAGACTGAAAATATTAATTTTAGACAATGAAGGTAACCTTACCAATAAGACATCTAATTTTGTATTCAAAGAAGTATTTGAAAATCTATGATTTCTATCAATTATTTAAAATATTTCATTAATGATTTTTTTTTTTTGTGTAATTTGGGTTCAATTACATAGGATTTTTTTTGTTATTTGGGTTGAATTATATACTTAGATAATAAAAGATAATAAAGTATTTACTTACAAGTATTGTATTAATTTAACAATTATTTAGAATACATGTATCTTACACCTACTATATATATATATATATATATATATATATATATATATATATATATATATATATATATATATATATATATATATATATATATATATATATATATAGAGAGAGAGAGAGAGAGAGAGGAATATAAAAACAATCAATGGAATAATCTAGTATTAGAAAAATATTAAATATTTTAAAATACCATAAATGTAATTAGTTAATATTTGGAATTAACTAAAAGAAAACATGAATGTCTCAATATTCACGCGACCATTTGGATATTTTTAATAACTTTAAATTCTGTCAACTTGGAGATGAGTGTGACTCCTTTGAGAATTGTTTAATTGCAGCAAGCCTCCTTGATAATTCATTTAAATTCAATTTACCCTTCCTATTTGATTTTGATTAGCAATAACATCCCAACATAATTGTCTCTAGTCATAATATTTTTCATTTACCGTTTAGAGATTAGAGGTGTCTGCACGTGTGTCTGGACAATTTATGAAAATTTAAAAACTGGAACTAATAATTATATATGTTTAAAAATAATCAAGTGGAGAGCTATTCTAGAAATATATTTATTTTTACAAGCAATTGGTAAATGGTAATCATATATTAATATTGATTTCGATGTACGATTTATTTTTTATTGCAACTATATTTTCCAACTTTTGATGGATGAAGTTTACTAAACGCAAGTCTATCACCAGTCACCACATACATTAAAATCAAGCAGAACTCTCTATTGTTATTTTATTTATTTACTAAAACTTTTTTAAACTGGTCATAGTCAAAGTCATATTTATTTTTGAGCCACATAAAATGGCATAACAATCTCGAAAGTTATGTTTTACTGAACATATTTGAACTCATCTTTAAACATGTGTCGTTGTTATAGACATGGTAAAGGTTAACCGAAAGGAGCAAATATCTAAGTTTGTGGTATTTTGAGTCATGTACGCTTTTTTCTTTTTAGAAAGTTGACTAATTAATAGAAAAAAAAAAAAAAAAAAAAAAAAAAAAAAAAAAATCTTGCAGAGATCTATAGTTGATAATATTATGTCATCTTCTTCAATTTTTGTAATAAATAAAATTGTTTCAAATTTTTTATTAAATTTTGATAAAACAATTTAATTGGTTATTGTAAATAACTAGTGGGATTTATCCGCACTTTACGTCAGATCTAATATTTTTTAGGGACCATACATAAAACTTTGAATGACCATTTTTAACTTTATAAATTAAAAGAAAATTAATTAAGTGATTTTTTTATAGGGATTATTAATATAACTTTGTCAAAAAAATCATGTAACATTATCTACAATAATCCACAACTTCTCAAATGTTGTTAAAACGCTTATAAAGAAATAATTATTTGAAAATTTTGACTATACCAAAATAAATTCGTCAAAAACAAATTTTGTTAAAAAGAATGTGAAAGAAGTTGTAAATTTAATTATTTAAAGTGATTAAAAACGAAGTTATGTAAAAGGGTATTAAAATTTCAGGCTAATTTTATATATATATATATATATATATATATATATATATATATATATATATATATATATATATATATATATATATATATATATATATATATATATATATATATAGAGAGAGAGAGAGAGAGAGAGAGAGAAAACCATACAACAAAAGCCTCATAAATAAAATATGAGGCCGGGGGAGGAATTGAAATCACCACTTACGCAAAGGAAGAGTCAAACACACACATGGCTTTTCAGCTGAACCATAAACTTTTGTGTATGTATAGGAGTCCACAAAATTCTTTTAAACAACTAAGAAAAAGGGTATTGTAGCTTGATTATACCTTAGCTACATTAAACCCAAATTGATAAATGTTATATATAGAATATGCCAATTGGAGTCGGTCGCTAGGGCTTGAGGGGAACAATTCTACAATTAAGATTCCTAATAGACCTAAAATATTATTGGTGTTTCACGTGATTTACTTGGAATGGGTTCAAAACGTGCGTCGTTCAGAAGATATGATTCATGTATCTATGTTAGAGTATGTGTGTAGTTGATATCTTTTTTGGTTTGGACGTGTAAGTGAAATTGATTATATGATGCATAATAACAATTTTATCTATGGTTTAATGATCTGTAAAGGTAATGGTAATTAACTTTGTCCCATGTACACATTTTGGGGCTTTTTCGTTTCCTTTTAATCGAGAAATTAAGAGACATGCTCTTATTATTTCAGATATGGAGCGTTTGTTAGTCTATAAATAAAAGGCTCTTAACTTCTTAAAATTCTCTTAAACTTTTAGACTTGAACTTGTATATGAATAAAAAAAAAATACATGTCATTCTTTCTATTGCCCTCATATGAACGCTTCGATAACCCACATTCACTAGATCTTCTCTCATGTCTCCTCCCACCTCCAACGCTAACCACCTCCTCCCATCACCGAACACCTCATCCTATCGTCGGCCACCTCCTCCCATCGTCGATCCGCACAACACCGTCGCCCCCATATCGACCTTGTATACCCAAACGTTTCACACAACTTTTGATATCACTCCCACCTCCATGAAATCGACTCCCACCACCGAACTATGACCTCTGATGCCAAGCTCCGACATCGTCAGTTCCGCCCTCGAAAGCATCGCCCTCGCCAACGTCGGTCTCCGATCTCCTTTATTGGTCAAGTACGAAGTTGCTAAAATCACTCCTCATTCGTGAAATCAAATTATTTTTCATGATGTGAAATCAAAAATCAATTTAATCATCTGAGTTTTTAAATGTTCATGTTTTTGGTTTTTGAAAAACAACTAATCTCGTTCAGCTATGTGTTTTCGGCCAAAAACCCTCGAGCCGAAAGCCAATTTCGGCCGAGAACCCATCTCCGGTCGAAAACCCAACCATATATATTCGTTTCATCCGAAAACTAGGTCATTTTCCCACTTTTTCACTCGAAAGCAGTCCCAAATCTCTCCCAAGGATCATCCAAGAACACTTAGATCATCAGGAGAAAACCTTCATATCTTCATATTTTTCCTCAAAAACACCAAGAACAACCTTCATATCTTCAAAGGGCCAAAAACACCAGGAGGACCGAACACCTGATGTTGGCCGAAAACAAGTTTCCAGCCGAAAACTCACTAGATCGAGAACCTAGTTTTCGGATTTAGCTTTGACCGAAAACCTACCCTTTCACTTCAACCACTCTCGGTAACTATTCCTAATACAAAAATAAGTGTTTCTAACACTTTAAATTAATGATTCTGCTAATCTTAAATACAATTATGTGTTTAATTATCATTAAGAATCTGTTAATTCTGCATACATCAACTCGAGGGTCATCTTTCCAGTCTCGTTATTCAACACATGCACAAACAACTGTGAGTTCATACCCCTACATTTTTACTGTTTTTAACGTTTTCATGGGGGAATACAAGTAGAACACAAGGATTTTTGTGTTTATGCAAATGATTTCAAACATATTTAAAAACTTTTGCAATTGATACAAACCGAGAAAAACACTACATTTTATAAAAATATTTAGATATTGTTATCCCTTTTGTAACATGTTGAGCATATGGGCGGTTTTCAAATTACAACTGTAAAAGCAAAGCTTTCAATACATACATAACATACAATCAAACTATAGGCGATATAGTCTGGAAACATTACCGATCCTTTATAGAATTCAATACAAGAGACAAGAAAAACTATAATTGGTATAGTTTGGGATACATTGCATAGTTTTACTAATACAAGAGCACTATACAAAAGCAAACATATAAACTATGATGTATATATAGTTTATAGTAAACAACACTATTTCCGAATATAAGAGTACATTACTGAATAATTATTTGAGTATAATTATTTTAACTCTACGAGATATACATACGATTTCGAGTACAAGGGAACACTACAACACTACACGTAAACTAGCTAATACAGGGTTGTGAGACACTACTTCAATTGTACTCTCCGAGGTGCGGAACTAAATCCTACCACAGTATAACCAGAGTCTCCTGGAAGGAGAGTGTGAGATTTGTGTATAGATCTATACGAGACTGACAATCCTACACCTAAACTACTAGCTACAGTTAGGCATGCATGCTTGGGGTGAAAAATATCATACCGTTCCGACGCCTGAAGAATGTCGTAGATGTCACTAGGTCATATCGAGCATGGTTATACCAAACTCACAACAATATAAACTAACATTTGTTTACAGGATTTCAATTCTTCAAATAGTTTTATTTTAATTAATAGAACTATCATACACTACAACTGGAGGATTCCAGGGAATACAAACACATGGTTTTATTTTAAGTAATAAAACTATTATACATTACTGGTGGCAACCAGGGTTTTCATACATAACATACTATACATACTGATGGTAGTCAGCATTTTCATACAGAACATTCTATACATACTGGTGGTAGCCAGTATTTTCATACAGTACATTACTATACATAACTACTGGTGATATCCAGGGATTTCATACAAGAGGTTTCATACAAAATAATACAATACAACACAATACAACTGGTGGTAACCAGGAATACATACCAATACTTTCATACACAACTACAAAATATAGTAACGAACAAACATTTTGGGTCTATGGGTTTAAAACTACTTTACATTAGTAAGGAAAATATTGGATTTTCTTGAGAAACATACAAACATTTCACAGATTTCAAGGACATGTTTTCATTACAAAAACATTCTTATGAACTCACCAACTTAAATGTTGATACACTTTCAAAACCACTTGTATTCTTAGGGGTAGACAGCTACACCCGCAAGTTTTAAAAAAACAGAGCTTCTAGAGTCGTGTCTTTTATACTTTTGTTATACATTTTGTTGTCATACAAATTATGTATCAAACAGATGTAAATACTTTACTTATACAATGTAATGGTTGTGTTTACTTTGATTACTGTGATGCAATTCTTGTGATATTGTACATGACGTCCTCCACCCCCGAACGTTTTTGCTGTTCCGATTTGGGGGTGTGACTAATTTGAATTATTTATTGTGTTTATACTTTTTTTCTATAATTATTCAAGAAGATAGTTTGGTTATTTTATAAACAAAAACATTGAATTCTACAAAAAATAACACTGAATTGTAAAATGGTCAATCAACACATTAATTTAGATGTTCCAGCCAAACAGGATGTTAAAAATTCAAAACTTAAAGTTACAAACTCTCTTAGAAATTCAGACATCTTAAGTATTCATATGCTTCCAACACAGTTCCTTAGTTATTTAAGAATTTTTTTGTACACAATTTACCATTAAACTCCTTTATAATGTTCAAAAAATTTAATTGTGTCATGGTATTGTAGGTTTAGCAGGTTTCCAGAGACTCTGATATATCCTATGACTCGCGGGTCATCTTCTATGGCGACCCTGTTCTTCGTCCTCGGGTTTTTAGATTATTTATAAGTATTTTGTTTATCTACCACATTTGCACTTCTTTATGATTTTCCAACAATCATAGACGATTTTGCTATGACTTATTTTATCAATCTTTTTGATGATTCACTACCCAAAACCACTTGTAATCACCTGTTAGTTTGTTTCAAGAATAGATTCATTGATGTAAAGTTTATCCAGAAGTTGAAATCCTTTTACGAAACTTATAAAACTCAACTGTGAGACTGTTAATCCCACCAATGAGGCCATAAAATTTGCAAACCCATTCGATATGGTCGTCTTGAAGGATCCCAACATATCTACTCTTTTATGCTAGGTTGGAACAAGATGAACCATTCATGTTTATTCTAAAGTGACATGAACCATGAGGATACCAAATAATAGTGCCCCTATTGATTTGGATTGAGGAAATATGGGATTTCAACATCGAGAGGCTTCAACCAAAAATCAAAATCATGGACCGAAAATATTAATTACTTAAAAGAAAATCTAAAAACCTAGGTATGAAGTACAAGGTCACCATAAAATTTATATTGGCCGGAGAAGATGGTTAGAGACGTTAAATTCGTCAAAAACTAGCTATTTATATAATTTTTTTAATACTAAAAGAGAGTTCAATTGTAAATCGCACGCAAATAAGCCAGTGATGACTAAAAATATACACAAAGAAAAATTAATTATCCTTACAAAGTTATTAACCCTTTTCTATTTGTGCAAACTTTCCTTTCCAATTTAGTAAATGTTGGAAACATGGGAAATTATAAAGGGTGGTAACTGTAATATTTATATAGTAATGGGCCTTTGTATATATTTATGAAACACTAGGGGGTTTGATTGAAAATATTAAAAGGATAAGCAAAACCAAATTGTCCAAACACGTGGGGGTCCACGGTTGCCACTCGTGAGAACATCGAAGGTTCTTTTTCTTAGGTGGGCTCCATGGCATAAGGTTCTGTCTAGGAAGTCATTGTCTGCCCTGCCCAGACCTGTCTGCCCGTAGATCCCGGGCAGGACTGATTAAGCCAGCGATGCATCAATAATTACTCAAACACATTACACGTTGCACTTGTTATTGGCATAAAATATCTAAGTGGCACGACGGCGTTCTTGGTGTTCTGTTTGTTTCGTAAATACTTTCGATTTTTATTTGGGGTAGCATTTTTTATGGAAACAATAAATTAATAGATAGTAGCGTATTCTATGAAACAAAATATATTGAAACGACAGAAAACATCAGTTGGTTTGTAGAAAATAAAAATGAAATGAATGATGATTAGCGATAATATATACTAAGGTAAGAAACAAATAAAGATAAAGAAAAATAATATGGAATTCAAAATTTTGAATATATCTTTATCTTCTGAGAAATTAAATATCCTTCAATTTTTTTTTCCTACACAATTAAATGATTATATATGTTACATTTAATGTTCATTTAGTGATATTTTAGCATACTAAAATGATATATATGTAATCATTTAATTGGATATGATGATTTGTAGGTATAAAAATAGAAATATATTTAAACAATAAATTTAACATATTTTTTAAATTGCTTTTCATTTAAAATATGTGACAAATAGAACTTGAATTTTTGTCTTTAAAGAAATAAGACAACATTTAATATTGTTGGGCTAGAAGTTTTTTTTTAATATATTTATATAATTTGAGATTAAAAATATATATAATAGATATATAATTTTTTTTAATCAAAATTTTTTAAAATTGAAAGATATTGGACGAGTTTTAAACAAAAACCTTATTCTTAAATATTTTAATTAACAAACTTTTTTCATAAATATTTCCAATGATTTGATGGATCTTATAATTTTCAAACAATTCTAAATAAATAACTTAATTATATCTTGAATTTAAATTATAAAAAATCGATGTAATAAAAATAAAATAAAAACTCTCCCATTATAAATTTGAATAGTTATTTCATGAAAAAAGAAATCTATGATGAAACTCTTGTTTTGAAAACTCTAAAGAAATTTTGAAATAAATGATATTTTAACGTGTTGTTACAAGAATAATCTGTTTTATAGATAACTACTACTATGTAAGAATCTTTCTTATTATTTTTTATTTATTAAAATATATTTGGATACGTAATCATTAAAAACTGTGGAAGAGTTAAAGGATTAAAAAAACATTCTGGCCAATGGATTCGACCCTTGGGTTTTGGAACCCGAAGTTACAATCGCCTACAACGCAGAATACCACTACAACACATAGGTCGACACATGCGTCATTAACTCATTAGTTAAAATAATAAAGGTACACCTGCTCCAGTGCTCCATTCCACACCAGATCTTTACTCCCCTCCCAAGAGGTTCTATAAATAACCACGTATCCACAGCATGAATTCCTTCCCCCACTCTTTCATCTCTTCCTAGATCTAACATACGCATCAAGATTCAGGCGTATATTATCAAGATCGAATCCGATCAAGGTATTTACGTAGCGAATTCAGTAGTCAATGGGTTCTAGGATGCTATCTTACGCAGAGGGTGATGACTCCCATTTTCTTGAAGCTTGTTCTCTTTGCTCAAAGTCACTAGGTCATAACAGTGACATATTCATGTACAGGTATTACGCAACAATGAGTTGTACCTCATGCATGTCTTGTTGTACCTTGTCAACTTCACTTTAACATGTCAATCCCCGTGAAAAAGTTTCGAACTTTTCAACTGGGTTCATCAATTCATGCAAAAATTCCAAACCTAAATTCCATGCATAAAGGCTTGTACTGTGTGCATGTATTGTTGTACAATCAAAACTCTTGATGGCTATCAAGAGGTTATGGTACATGTTGGGTGCATAAAACACTTGTACCATGGTCATATTTTGTTGTACTAAGTGAATTGTGGTTGAGATTTTAATGGATTTTTTTTATCGGGTTTGTCATCAAGATATAGAAAGTATCCATCTTGATGAATAAAAGACTTGTACCGTGTGCATATATTGTTGTATGAAGTGAATATTTAATTTGGTGTGTTTATTTTTTCAGGGGTAACAATCCATTTTGCAGCCAAGAGTGTAGGCAAGAACAAATTGAGATTGATGATGCAAGTGATAAGAAATTGAGGGTGTCGTTAAAGAAATCAAGAGAAACAAACAAGAAATCAGCCAAATCTAATGTGCAAACAGGAACTCTTCTTGTGGCATAATAAATAATAAGAAATCATCAAATTCCCATAAATATATTTGTATGAAGTCCCTTTTGAAATCAAGAAATTATGATGGAGGGATGCAAGGAATTTTGGTTTCATTTGGTGTTGTATATATGATGATGATGATGATTGATGATGATTGATGATGATGGGGTTTTATTGATGATTGATGAAGGAGGAGAAAGATGATTTTTTTGAGACAAATTTTGAATGTTATTGATTCATGTAATTTGGGTGTTGAAATGGTCAATTTCATTGTTAAATAACAATTTTAATGAGTAAAAATACAAGTTTGTTATAAAATTGTAACAAAACAAATGATATTGCATAAAGCGTGCACCTAAGTATGTCATGCCAACTCAATGTTGCCTTTAGAATATAATTTTGAAGTTTAAAATATCAATAGGGAGTTAAATAATAAATCTAAGAAACGAGAGGTATTCATAGCAATCATCTAAGTGTCGGAATCCAATTCCAAAAATGTGTTATAATATTCAATATAATTTATAAGACAAAACTGTAAAAATAATCTCTATAATTTGCATTTTTTTTAATCACACGTTATGAAATTTATAAAAACGGTTATTTTATATATATATATATATATATATATATATATATATATATATATATATATATATATATATATATATATATATATATATATATATATATATATATATTTGTGGATTGGAACCCTTCCGAAACTAAATTACTAAATTAACATTATTTTATTTTCAAATAACTAAAAACAAAGTTAGTCATCAATTGGTGATTTTAATGTCATCCGATATTTTATATAACTGGAAATAATATATGAGCTAATGGGTTTATTATTTGTACTTTATATTATATGTTTGGTGAATGTGAAGTGTATGCATATATAAGATCGAATTATAAGTATGTACGGCAAAATGGCGGGGTCAAGGGGTTTCGCCCCCTTGTAGATATAAAGAATATAGATGAAGAGGAATTGATATTATTGATTTCACATATACAGAGTAATAAATGTAACCCTATTATATAATACAATATACACGGTAGATATTTGTGGAGGTATACAACAACTTTTGACAAGGTAAATACACATGTGGGTGTTATATCTTAATATGCTCCCGCAAGATGGACGATCCGGAGATGAGGCCAATATTAGAAATAAGATAGTGGAAATGTGAACTTAGGAAAGGTTTAGTGAGGGCATCTGCTAATTGATCATCACTTGCAATATGTTGTACTCGAAGAGAGCCATGTTGAACCTTTTCTCAGACAAAGTGGAAATCTAAAACAAGGTGCTTCATCCTTGAGTGAAAAACTGGATTGACACGCACTGAGATTATCAAAGTAAATGGTTGGTGTTGTAACAGATTGGAAACCAAGTTCACTTAATAAGGAGGTAAGTCATTGGACTTCAGTAGTTGTGGAAGCCACAACACGAAATTCTGCTTCTGTGGAGCTCCTTGCAGGAATGGTGTGACACTTTGAGCTCCATGAGATTGGATTAGAGCCAAGGTAGGCAATATAACCAGTAGTGCTTTTGTAATTATCTTTGTCACCTGCCTAATCAACATCAATAAAAGCATGAAGTGTAAGAGGAGATGTTTTAAGTAAAATGATTCCATGATGTAAGGTTCCATGTAGGTACCGGAGCAACCGTTTTAGGGCCACCCAATGAAGAGATGTTGGTGCATACATAAATTGGGATAAATGATTTACTACAAAGGATATGTTAGGTATTGTTAAGGATAGGTACTAGAATGCTCCAAAAAGTGCTCGATAATCAGCAGGTGATGTTAAGGGTGTACCACCAGTGAGTCAAAGGGGTTCAATATTGATCATCGGTGTTGAGAGAGGTTTGCAGTCACTCATATTTGCTCTCTTGAGTATGTCAAGTATATACTTGCGTTAAGAGAGTATAATACCAGAGGGATGTTGAAGGACTTCGACGCCCAGAAAGTATGACAGGGAGCCAAGATCTTTTAAAGAGAATTTGGTGGCAAGATTTATGATAAAGCAAGATAGATGATTTTGGAGAGGGACCAGTGATGATGATATCATCGACATAAAAAGAACTAGAATAAAGGTTAAATGTGTTTTGAGGAGAAAAAGGGAGGAGTCTGAGACGATTGGTTGGAAATCGAGGGAGATGAGATATGTTTTGAGCTCATTATACCAAGCTCGTAACGCTTGTTTTAGGCCATAGAGGGTATGGAGTTTGCTACATGGTTAGGGAAGGATGGATTAACAAATCCTAGGGCTTGGGACATGAATACATCTTCTTGAAGATGGCCTTGCAAAAATGCATTCTTGATATCTAATTGTCTCAAGGGCCAGTTTTGGGATATAGAAAGGGATAAAATAAGATGAAGGGTGGCTCGTTTGAGAACAGGGCTAAAAGTTTCTCTATAATTAATGACAGGCCTTTGATTGAAGCCTTTAGCTACAAGTCATGCTTTTAGACGATCAATAGAACCATCGGGTTTATATTTTGTTCGATAAACCCATTTGCAACCGACCAGATTTGGAGCTTGGGAGGAAGGGACGAGAGACCATGTTTGATTTCTTGTAAGTGCATCAAACTCTTCTTGCATGGCATTACACCATGAGGGATGCTTAAGGGCTTGAGAGATAGAAGAAGATTCAGATGGATAAGATGGAAAGGTCGTATATAGATGAAAATTTGAGTTCTAGTATTTTGTGTTGGGTTTAGGATTGGGTTGTGTATGCATTCTGAATGAAGGGGGAGGGAGGAGGTGAAGGAGAAGGATGGGGATAATTATTTGGTGGAGGAGAAGGAGGGGGAGAGCTATGTGGTGGAGGTATACCAGGTTGTGGAGGGATATAAGAAGAGTTAGTTGGTGTGGGTGTGGAAGGTGGTGATGATGTTGTATGAGTGATAGGAAGTGATAATGGTGCCCAATGATCAAGATTAATTTTAGGAGTAGATGTAGATGAGGTTGTGAGTTTATTAAAAGGGAATTCGTCTTCGATGAAAACAACATGTCTGGAGGTGTAGAGCTTAGTGGTGACGAGGTCATATGCATAATAAGCTTTTTCTGTTGGAGAATAACCAACAAAGATACAAGGAGTGGAGCGAGGATGCAATTTGGGGGGGGGGGGTTATGGTCATAACCACGGGTAACATAGGCAACCAAAACATCCCAATTTGGAGTAGTTAGGTTCCTTTTTACAAAGACAATAGAAGGGTCAGAGGTTGTTTAGATTAGGAGTGAGCATTCTATTAATGAGATAGGATGCAGTGGTGAAAGCAAAATGTAACAGCCCGAAATCCAGGTACCCTTCTATTTAGCCCTTCATCTTTGAAATATTGCCATTTAGGGTTTTGCATGTTGGGCGAGTACGCTGGGCGTACAAGGAGTACGCTGCGCGTACTCGCGCGCTTCATTTAAACGCGTTCACCCTCGGGTACGCTGGGCGTACCCAAGGTTACGCTGGGCGTAGCCGGTACAGACACAAAAACCCTAATTGTGATGGTTGGCTATAAAAGGAATGTGATGGCTTGATTCCCCAGCCACCATCCCTCAAAAAGAAACCCTAAGAGAGTGCTTTTTCTTTCCAAGTCCATTTGTGAGTGTTCTAAGCTTGGTGGTGCCATTTCAAGGTAGCAAAGAAGAAGAAGAGTTCATTGGGAAGGCTAGAAGTTGGTGCTCAAGGGTAGATTTGGGCTTTGCAGAGGTTGGAGCTTCATTCTAAGGTAAAAGTTCGGATCTTGACATATAGTTCTTGTGATCTGCTTTAAGTACCATTTTCTAGGGTTTTGATCCCAAAGGTGGAGACTTTATGAGGAAATGGTCTCCATTAGCTTAGATCCATCGTATTTCTGGTCTATTTAAGTTGTAGACTCATAAAAATGTAATCTTGGGCATGAATGTGTATCCATGCATGAGATCTAGATCCTTGAGTTGGAATAGAAAGATGTTAAGGAATGTAGGAGCCATTACAGCCATGCCAAGGCTTAAAGGTTTCGACTTTATGGGTAAAGATGTGTAAATAAAGCTGGATCTAGAAGTTGGAGTAATGGCTTAACCGATTAAGACCAGAAATGATGAATGCTTAAGTCTGATGGTTACACTGGGCGTAACTCCCAGTACGCGCAACGTACTGGGTGGAGACCCCAATCCTTGGGTTGGCGATGTACGCCCCGCGTACTCAAAAGGTTGACTTTAGGGTTTTGGTCAACAAGTAGACTTTGAGTCAAGGAAGGGTAAAATGGTTTTTTACCCTCGGAGGAATGATGATAAGGGGTAAAGTCTAGTTGTGGAAGTCTATAATAATTAAAATGATATTTATTATGATTAGGCGAGGTAGAGTCATCGTTGGGATTTGGAGATAGCGAGTACGCGAGATTCTAGACTTTCCACGAGGTGAGTTTTCTCACTATACTGTACCCGGAAGGGTTTTTATTGTGTGACCGGAAGGTCAGATATGTTATGAGTTGTATGTGTTGTATATGATAAGTTAATCGTTTGTATGTGCTATGTATGCTATGTTTGATATGGGCCGGAAGGCATTATGTTATGGGCCGGAAGGCATATATGATATGGGTCGGAAGGCGTTGTGATGTGGACCGTAAGGTTGACGCAGGTAGGACCGGAAGGTTTACCGAGTCGGGAGAGAAGTCCCCTGAGACACATGGACCGGAAGGTCATGGCCTGGAAAGGCGTATGTGCGTAAGTAGTATTTTGGGGAACTCACTAAGAATTTATGCTTACAGTTGTTGTGTTATGTGTTTCAGGTACTAGCGAGGACCGTGGGAAGGCGTCGGTGTGATTGTACACACTGACGAAGGAACTGTTTTTATGATCATGGGATGTATTTTGTTATGATGACATTGTTACACATTTGAATTCATAATATTAAACGATGGTTTTGATGTTTGCAAATATGAAAAATTTGTTTTGAAAATTTACGTTGTTACAAGTTGGTATCAGAGCCTTGGTTTGAGGGATTCGGATGCACCTTCGGGCGTAACTGAACTCAAAACGGGGATTCGAGGAAAATTTTTAATTAATGAAAGCAAGAAAAATTTGATAAGAGATTTCCTAATAACCAAAGGAGAAGCAGTGTGTACGGTCAGCCAGCGCCCGAACGGTAAAATCCCCAAAATACCCTTACAATATGTGTTATGAGATATGTTATGATATGATACGCATGCTAGTAGACTAGGTATTCATATTAGGACTAGAGTGGCCTGATTTGTGATGCCTTAGTCTAGGGGAACCTGCTGCTATGAGATGCTTTGAGAGCGAGTAGGTAGCCAGTGCATAGCAAGAATAGAGTACTCATGATCCGGGGTCCGGGGAGCAGGACTTGGGGTGAATGTTGATGCGGTGTAGTCGGTAGTATTGGGCCCGTACTACTGAAAAGACCGGGTCAGTGGGCAACCCAAGTAAGAATCCTTGGGTATCGGAGACCGAGTAGGGTTGCGTTATCGAGTGCGATTATGCTCGATGGAGTCTCTGATATTTTTATGTTGTATTTCAGAGGCATTATGGTTGGGCCACACCACAGACCTGGTACGAGAGGTGTGAGTGATTAGGAGCTTTGTCTGGCTGCAACGATCCGAGCCGAGATTCCGCAGATGTTTGGGTCTATCAAGACCACACTGATGGAGAATTTCGATGAGCGGTATGCCGTGGTGACTGAAGCTGCAGCCGCTGCAGCTACCGCAACTGTGGCCGTTGCCAGGCCACAGGGAGGTGACTCGTTGCTATTCCGGGAGTTCAGCAACACGAAGCCACCCGAGTTTGATGGGACGCAGGATCTGATCGCTGCGATGAGATGGATTGCTGATATTGAGGGATGCTTCTACACATGTTCATGTCGGGAGCATCTAAGGGTACAGTTCGCTTTGAACCAGCTCCGTCTGGGGGCAAAGGATTGGTGGAAGTTCGTGACGGCGAACTTCACATTTACGGAGATTTTAGTCGTGACTTGGGAGAGATTTACTTCTATGTTCAGAGACGAGTATGTTCCGCCAGTGGAGAGGGAACGGTTGGTTCAGGAGTTCTTGACCCTCAAGTAGGGTAATGATTCGGTTACTATGATCACTCGGAAGTTTCATGAGAGGGTGATGTTTTGCCCTGAGCAGGTGTCCACTAAGCAGGCTCGGATGAGCCGATATTTGGGTGTACTGAGGAGGGATATTCGGGAGTTCGTATCAAACTCGTCATACCAGAACTTTGCTGAGCTCCAGGAAAATGCCAGGAAGAGAGAGATCGAGTTGGAGACTCGGGCCAGGGAGGAGGCCGAGTCTCAACGGGTGGATCGGTGGCCGGCTCAGTCCCAGCCGGAAGCCAAGCGGACCAAGTCCACCGATTCGAGGACGGGAGGTTAGAAGGGCCGCACTTGCGGAAAGTGCAGCAAGGGTCATGAGGGGGCATGTCGATCAGGTGCTTGCTACAAGTGTGGCAAGGAGGGGCACATTGCTAGGGATTGCCCCAAGGGATTTATGGTTTGCTTTCATTGCAACCAGACCGGCCATCGGAAGTTCGAGTGCCCTCAGCTTCACCAGGGATCTGCACCTACTGCTAGGGTTACCGAGACTCGGCCGGTGAAAGTCGAGGCTCCGAAGGCTCATGGGAGAGCTTTTCAGTTGACTGTGGAAGAGGTCCGCGCGGCGCCCGGTGTCGTAGCTGGTATGCATTCTTTTGTGTATTTACTTTTATGCTGAGATATTGTGCTTATATTATGATATGAGTAGGTACTTTTCTTGTGAATTTTGTACATGCCTTGGTATTATTTGACTCGGGTGCGAGTCGGTCTTTTGTATCTTTGGCTTTTAGCCAGAACATCGGTATTGATCGGGAGGTGATGAGTCGACCCCTGCGGGTTTCTATAGCTGATGAGAAAGCGGTATACGCCACTGACGTGATTCGAGGATGTGTGCTCGAGATTTTTGGTGTCAAGTTCCCTATAGACTTGGTTCCTATAGCGATGGGAGATGTCTGTGTCATCGTGGGCATGGACTGGTTGAGTAAGTTTGGGGCAGTCATTGACTGCGAGAGACAGCTGGTGACTATACGAGACCCTAGTGGGGGAGTGCTTAATCTGTATGGCGAGGGGACCCGGTGTGGGTCAGCGTTTTGTTCGGCTGCCAGGGCGAGACAGATTTTGCAGCAGGGCTGCAGTGGATTCATAGCCTATGTGATGGACACTCGAGTGGCTACGGGGAGGCAAAATTCGGTTGACGAGGTTCCAGTAGTATGCGATTTTTCGGATATGTTCCCCAAAGAATTACCAGGTGTTCCTCCGGAAAGGCAAGTGGAGTTCTGTATCGATCTGGTTCCGGGAGCGGTGCCCATCGCCAAGGCGCCTTATCGCCTCGCTCCACCAGAAATGCAGGAGTTATCCTCGCAGCTTTAGGAGCTGTTGGGAAAGGGGTTTATTCGACCGAGTAGCTCACCTTGGGGAGCGTCGATTCTATTTGTCAAGAAAAAGGATGGTTCACACCGGATGTGTATCGATTACAAGGAGTTGAACAAGTTGACGGTTAAAAACCGGTATCCGTTACCTAGGATCGATGATCTGTTTGATCAGTTGCAGGGGGCATCTTGGTTCTCTAAGATAGACTTGAGGTTGGGTTATCATCAGATGAGGGTTCGGGATGAAGATATCCAGAAGATTGCATTCAGAACTCGTTACGGGCATTACGAGTTTGTGGTGATGCCTTTTGGGCTCACCAATGCCCCGGCTGCGTTCATGGATCTTATGAACAGGGTGTGCAGGCCGATGCTGGATTGGTAGGTGATCGTATTCATTGATGATATTTTGGTATATTCGAGGTCTAGGGAGCAGCATGTGGATCATTTGAGGGAGATTCTTGGAGTATTGAGATCGGAGAGGCTGTAGGCCAAATTCTCCAAGTGTGATTTCTGGTTACGAGAGGTCCATTTCCTTGGACACCTTGTTAGCCAGAAGGGGATATTGGTCGATCTGGTCAAGATCGAGGCGGTGATTAGATGGGAAGTGCCGAGATCGCCCACTGAGATTAGGAGCTTTCTAGGATTGACCGGCTATTATCGAAGGTTTATCAGGGATTTCTCCAAGATCGTCGTGCCACTTACTAAGATGACCCGGAAGGGTGTTGCATTTTCATGGGGTCCAGAGCAGCAGTCCTCATTCGAGACCCTTCGTCAGAAATTGTGCGAGGCCCCGGTGCTTGCACTCCCGGAAGGGATGGAGGATTTTGTGGTATACTGTGATGCATCTATATCTGGATTAGGGGCAGTGCTTATGCAGAGGGGACACGTTATAGCATATGCTTCGAGGCAGTTGAAGCATCTATATCTGGATTAGGGGCAGTGCTTATGCAGAGGGGACACGTTATAGCATATGCTTCGAGGCAGTTGAAGCCTCATGAGTCGAGATATCCCACCCACGACCTGGAATTGGGGGCTGTGGTGTTTGCCCTCAAGATCTGGCGGCACTATCTTTATGGGGTTCGATGTACCATATACACGAACCACAAGAGTCTGAAGTACTTTATGGATCAGCCAAATCTGAATATGCATCAGAGGAGATGGTTGGATGTGGTGAAGGATTATGATTGTGAGATCCTGTACCACCCGGGCAAGGCTAATGTATTGGCCGATGCGTTGAGCCGTAAGGCGGAAAGCGCCTTGATCCGAGACGTTTGTATAAGGTTGACGGTGATGACTCCGATTTTGGACACCATCCGAGGAGCCCAGGCTGAGGCTGCGAGACCAGAAAACCAGAAGAGGGAGCGGGTTGTCGGTCAGGTATCGGAATTCATCACGGATGGTTGGGGACTTATGACTTTTCAGGGTCGAATTTGGGTACCGTTTGTGGGCGGTACGCGTACTATTTTGATGGAGGAAGCGCATCGATCGAAATTCTTGATCCATCCCGGGGCTACTAAGATGTTTTTGGACCTAAAGAAGGAGTATTGGTGGCCCTGTATGAAGAGGGATGTTGCATGGTTCATCGAGAGGTGCCTGACTTGTCGTCAGGTTAAGGCCGAGCACCAGCATCCGCACGGTAAATTGCAGCCGTTGGAGATCCCCGAATGGAAGTGGGAACAAATTACCATGGATTTTATCACCAAATTGCCAAGGACTGCGAGGCGGGTCGATGCAATTTGGGTGATTATGGATAGATTGACGAAGAGCGCTCATTTTCTAGCCATCAGTGAGAGCTCTTCTGCGGAGAAGTTGGCAGAGTTATATGTGAGGGAGGTGGTATCACGACATGGGGTTCCGATGTCGATCGTTTCAGATCGGGATGTATGATTTACTTCTAGGTTTTGGAAGAAGTTTCATGAGGAGTTGGGTACGAGGCTGCATTTCAGTACCGCATACCACCTACAGACGGACGGACAAAACGAGTGGACGATTCAGACGCTTGAGGATATACTCCGAGCATGTGTTTTGGATTTTGGAGGGAGTTGGGACACCTATTTACCCTTAGCAGAGTTTTCGTACAACAACAGCCATCATTCGAGCATTAGTATGCCACCCTTTGAGCTGTTGTATGGGAGGAGGTGTCGCACCCCCATTTGCTGGGGAGAGGTGGGGCAACGGGTAATGGGTAGCACGGAGATTGAACTTCAGACGAACGAGCAGATACAACAGGTCAGGCAGAGATTGTTGACCACGCAGAGTCGCCGGAAGAGTTATGCGGACAGGCGTCAGTCCGAGCTCGAGTTTCATGTTGGTGACCTTATGCTCCAAAAGGTATCTCCTTGGAAAGGAGTGATACGATTCAGGAAGAGGGGCAAGTTGGGACCCCGATATATTGGACCTTTCTGGGTAATCGCTAGGGTAGGCAGGGTAGCCTACCGGTTGGATCTACCTGCTGAGTTGGGACAGATCCACGACACCTTTCATGTCTCGCAGTTGAGGAAATGTATTGCCGACGAGTCGGCAGTGGCGCCATTAGACGATATTCAGGTGGATGCAGGCCTGAACTATGTTGAGAGACCAGTGGCGATCAGGGATCGAAAGGTTAAGGTTCTGAGGAACAAGGAAGTACCCTTGGTACAAGTGCAGTGGCAACATCGGAAGGGGTCCGAGTTGACATGGGAGTCCGAGTCTGAGATGCGGGATCAGTATCCGGAATTGTTTTAAGTGTGAGACTTCGGGGCGAAGTCTGGTTCTAGTGGGGGAGAAATGTAACAACCCGAAATCCAGGTACCCTTCTATTTAGCCCTTCATCTTTGAACTGTTTCCATTTAGGGTTTTGCATGTTGGGAGAGTACGCTGGGCGTACAACTGCGCGTACTCGCGCGCTTCATTTAAACGCGTTCACCCTCGGGTACGCTGGGTTACCCAAGGTTACGGTGGGCATAACCGGTCCAGACAAAAAAACCCTAATTGTGATGGTTGGCTATAAAAGGAATGTGATGGCTTGATTCCCCAGCCACCATCCCTCATAAAGAAACCCTAAGAGAGTGCTTTTTCGTTCCAAGTCCATTTGTGAGTGTTCTAAGCTTGGTGGTGCCATTTCAAGGTTGCAAAGAAGAATAAGAGTTCATTGGGAAGGCTAGAAGTTGGTGCTCAAGGGTAGATCCGGGCTTTGAAGAGGTTGGAGCTTCATTCTAAGGTAAAAGTTCGGATCTTGACATATAGTTCTTGTGATATGCTTTAAGTACCATTTTCTAGGGTTTTGATCCCAAAGGTGGAGACTTTATGAGCAAATGGTCTCCATTAGCTTAGATCCATCATATTTCTGGTCTATTTGAGTTGTAGACTCATAAAAATGTAATCTTGGACGTGAATGTGTATCCATGCATGAGATCTAGATCCTTGAGTTGGAATAGAAAGATGTTAAGGAATGTAGGAGCCTTTACAGCCATGCCAAGGCTTAAAGGTTTCGACTTTATGGGTAAAGATGCGTAAATAAAGCCGGATCTAGAAGTTGGAGTAATGGCTTAACCGATTAAGACAAGAAATGATGAATGCTTAAGTCTGATGGTTACGTTGGGCGTAACTCCAGTACGCGCAACGTACTGGGTGGAGACCCCGATCCTTGGGTTGGCGATGTACGCCCCGTGTACTCAAAAGGTTGACTTTTGTTGACTTTTAGGGTTTTGGTCAACATGTAGACTTTGAGTCAAGGAAGGGTAAAATGGTCTTTTACCCTCGTAGGAATGATGATAAGGGGTAAAGTCTAGTTATGGAAGTCTATAATAATTAAAATGATATTTATTATGATTAGGTGAGGTAGAGTCGTCATTGGGATTTGGAGATTGCGAGTACGCGAGATTCTAGACTTTCCACGAGGTGAGTTTTCTCACTATACTGTACCCGGAAGGGTTTTTATTGTGTGACCAGAAGGTCGGATATGTTATGAGTTGTATGTGTTATATATGATAAGTTAATCGTTTGTATGTGCTATGTATGCTATGTTTGATATGGGCCGGAAGGCATTATGTTATGGGCCGGAAGGCATATATGATATGGGCCAGAAGGCATTGTGATGTGGACTGTAAGGTTGACGCAGGTAGGACCGGAAGGTTTATCGAGTCGGGACAGAAGTCCCCTGAGACACATGGACCGGAAGGTCATGGCCTGGAAAGGCGTATGTGCGTAAGTAGTATTTTGGGGAACTCACTAAGCATTTATGCTTACAGTTGTTGTGTTATGTGTTTCAGGTACTAGCGAGGACCGCGGGAAGGCATCGGCGTGATTGTACACACTGACGAAGGAACTGTTTCTATGATCATGGGATGTATTTTGTTATGATGACATTGTTACACATTTGAATTCAGAATATTAAACGATGGTTTTGATGTTTGCAAAAATGAATTTTTTTTTTTTGAAAATTTACCTTGTTACACAAAAGGCCAAAATGTTTCTGGAATATTGGAGTGAGAGAGAAGAGCTAGGCATGTTTCGACTATGTGTCGATGTCGACGTTCAGCATGCTTATTATGTTCAGGAGTATGTGGAGGAGAAGTAAGGTGTGAGATACTATGAGAGGCAAGATGAGTGGCGAGTTTTATATATTCTCCACCATTATCCGAAAAAATTGTTTTATTTTGGTTTGAAATTAGTTTTCAACGAAGGATTAGAAACGGGTAAATATGTTGAGTGATTCAGATTTCTTTTTCAACAGATAAAGCCATGTGTATTTTGTGAAGTTATAAAAAAAATGATGTAGTATTTATAATGATCAAAAGATTCTATTGGAGAGCACCATACATCCAAAAAAAAATTAGTTCTAAAGTATTTGAAGAGGTAAGAGATGATTTGTGAAATGGCAAATGATAACTTTTATTAATACGACATGAATTACAAATGTCTAATGAACTAGAATGAAAAGAAAGAGAGGAATAATATTGTTGAAAAACTTTGTTTTGGCGGTGGCCATACATCCCCTTTGTTGTTGTGCTCTTGAACATGGGGGTTTTGGTTGCCAAGTCCTTGATGACAAAAACAAAAGAATAGAATTCAATTAGAAAGTGATTATCAATACATAATCGAGATATAGAGATGATATTGCGAGACAAAGAGGCTACATAAAGGAAATTTTTAAAGATTAAAGGAGTGTGAGGTGTGTGAAAAATTAGAGAGCCAATATGAGAGATTTTTAAACACGAACCATCACCATTGACCAATTCTTCAATTCCATCATATGGAGCATGGATGGAGAGGTTATTTAGGTCATTTGTAGCATGGAAGCTTTCCCTACTGTCAAACAACTAATTTATTGTACCCGGATTATGTGTTGGATTCATGAGATAAGCTTGAGGAATCTTAACCTACATAGAATGATTAGAGGAAAAGGGTATAGAAGAAGTTGGAAAATGCTTTTTGAAAGTGAAACAGTTGCTCAATGAATGCCCTTTTTGATGTCACCACTAACATTTTCCGAAAAGGGTCGTTGTCCCGTTGCTTGAGATGTCTGTTTGGTGGGAGTAGGAAGAAGACCTGCATTGTTGTCTTGGAGAGGAGGCCATTTCTTCTTGGTGTTTTGAGTGTATAAAACTGAGGCAGGTTGGTGGATTCCTGTAGTTTGAGTTTCTTGGGCAAGAGCAAGTTCTTGATTGATCAGCTTTTCAGGGAGTTCCTTAAAGGGGATGGTTGAATCTCATGCATGGATGGCGTCCATAATAGGTTTATAAGTAGTTTGATCCAATCCATTGACAAAAACATCAATGACATCTTCTTGATTAAGTTTCTTACTGAGAATTGCAAGTTCATCAACAACTGTTTTGATGTTCTGCATATATTCAATGATAGTTTGATTTGGGGTCTAGGTGATTTGTTTGAGACGATATTGGAGCTGTTTAATATGGCCTCATGAGGGAGATGCATATGTGGCGGGTAGGGTTTTCCAGGCTTCAAGAGAGGATGTAGCATTTGTGATTATGGGAACGATTTTTGGAGAAAGACTTCCAACCAGAGCACTAAATAAGAGGTGATCATGTCTAAACCACTTCTGGTAATCGGGGTGAGGAGTGACTGTGCCGTCGGCAGCGGTGGTTGGTAATGGGGTTGGGTAAGTGCCATCAATGTATCGGAAGAGATTGAAGCTGTGAAGAAGTGCTTCAATTTGCGTTTTCCATCCAAGATAATTTGTGGATGTCAACTTTAGGGTTGCAGGAAAATTGAAAATCATGATATCTTTAAGGATGGTGTTAACAGTGAGAGAAGATCCAGTTCCATCTCCCATCTTAGATGTTTGTTTGGGAGAAGATGATTGTGAAGATGAGGGAGAACTTTGAGTGTGGTTTCTTTAGAGCCGAGCTCTGATACCATATAAAGAATATAGATGAAGAGGAATTGATATTATTGATTTCACATATATACAGAGTAATGAATATAGCCTTATTATATAATACAATGTAAAACTAACCAAATGAGATATATACGGTAGATACTTGTGGAGGTATATAACAACTTTTGACAAGGTAAATACACATGTGGGTGTTATATCTTAATAGCAAGGTCCTAAGGGCAACACTTGTAGCGAGGTCCAAGGGGCAAATACCCTTGGCAGTGATTCTGAATTCTAATGGTGATTATGATAAGATTGACAAATTTTGTTAGTTTTGCAAACCATTAATTAAGCCATTAAATATGTGATTCTCTTAACTAATTTAGAAGATGAAAACCCTAATCTGTCAATTATAAGTACAACTCCTCTATTGAGTCGTTATTAGACCTTTCTTAGCTATCTCTCCTCTTTTCTAAACAATCTTAGAATTCACTAACAATTAGGCTCATGTTTCTGTGCCGAGATTCATGTGTGTCGTTTTGGATTGTTCTATACTGGATTTCATGTAACTCTGGCATATGGTAGAAATATCAGTTCGGATAGCGAACTCGCGGGATCCATTGATAAACTGGTTCTCTAACATCACCTTCATATACCCCCAACATCGTCTCTCTCTCTCTCTCTCTCTCTCTCTCTCTCTCTCTCTCTCTTCACACATACATACATTCTCCATCTCTATAAAAGACACAAACACAATCCAGGTTATTTGGATTTTTTCTTCAACTTAAGAGCACATAAACTTAGAACACATACTCATGAACACGAGCTCACACAATCCATATTATCTAGATTTTCTTTAAAACATATACAGACAAACACATACTCAATCAAGAACGCACACATATTTAAGAACAAAAACAAACACTTATGAACACCTACCCTCTACCTCTAATTATGTATGTCTGTGTTTGTGTTTGTAGAAATAATTTCTGAAATTTGTGTTCTAAACCCATTGTTATGATTTTGAAAATTTAATTCTTAACCCAAATTAAGTTTTGGGTTTATCTTCTAAATTTTATGTTATTAACCCACAAAATTTTTTGTTCTTAACCCATAACTCAAAAACATACACAAGGATTGGGTGATAACTGGTGTGCAGTTATATCGCCACCATCTACTGAAAGCTCATTAACTAAAAAGGGTTGTGGTGGTCCAACGAAGGTTAAGAGGGGTGTTGGTAGACTGATGAGGATTGGAATAAGGTCAATGATTGTGTGTGAAACTTGCAACCCTATCTATTCTTCCTCTATTATGAAACATGCAACTCAATGCAATATCAGGATCATCTTCAAGGTTTATGTAGTCGACAATTTCATGGTTTCCTTTTTTAATTGGAATTAAAAGAAATCTACGCAATACAACATGAAAATGATATTCATAATAAAATTTCAGAAATAAATGATGAAATTAAATAGACGAAGGATGTGACATACTTACCAGGATCTGAGCAAGGGGCAGGTTGGCCTAAGGGTTTGAGGAAAATCTGAAAAACATGACTGAGAACCAGAATGGCAGATACTTGGGTGGTGATCGTCAAGGCTGGGTTCATCGTATCGTTTTCAAGACATAATTTGTTGTGTCGTCCATAATTTCTAGATTGAAGCTTTTGTTTATTTAACGTCCCAAAAATATGACCCAAAAATTTAATTTTTAAAATTAATAAAATGGTAATCCAAAATATTGTCATACAACCAAGATATACCGAAGTGTATCACCACATCACAAAATATCATAGTAGATCACGAAATACGGAATAAAGTGGTATGTGCTCTACAATCATCACGAGCTCTTCACTTTCGAACTAGAACTAGATGAAACACAAACTGAAAACCGAAAGCACAAAGCTTCGTGAGTTCCCAAATACCACATACCATACATAATAAACACATACTAGGCCCCTGCCCTTTATCGGGTCCTATCCGACATCAAGTCCCACCCAGCATCGGACCCTGCCTGGCATTGAGCCCCGCTCGGTTAATAGATATGTCAATCATTAGGCCACGTCTAATACACATATAAACATATAAAATATAATCCTCCTAATACATGCGATAATCACAAAGATAATAGCATACAACACAATCTTCAAGCCTCGCCCGACATTGAGCCCCGATTGGTATACGTACCAACGCATACACATTCAAGAGTCACGCAGACATCTAGCATCCTAACATAACAAACCATGGTCCAACATTGGTGCCTTTGACCTGCAAAACACAAGAAGGAAGCTCACTGTAACACCCATAAAATCATGCCAAATTAAAATTTCTTCAACACACTTAAAAAACCATTTAACAATTACATAATTTTGTTTTCAAAATAATAATCATCAGAGTATCCCAGTTTCCAATCATAAAACATAGCAGCAGAAGGAGTGGTACGATCAGGCCTTTGCCTTCCCTTGATGACCTGAAGTACCTAAAACAACAAACTGAAACTGTAAGCCCGAAAGCTTAGTGAGCTACCCCAAAATACCAATGCCATACAAATATAACCATATCATATAACAAATACAGAACAACATGCATAATGAGCCTTCAACCTGAATGGACCGCCTCACAGGACCTACAACCTATCTAGACTGCTCCCAAGCCTTCGGCATGACTGGACCCCCTCGTAGGGCCTACAACCTATCCGGACCGCTCACCGGGTATGTTGGCCTACAACACAGAGCAGAACCGCCTCAACCTAACCCCCAATCAAACAAACATGTGCACATAAATATCATATGCTAGCTTATATCATATAATAGTCAAACCGATCTAATAGATCACTAATCATAGCAACATCCCAAAATCCGGGATACAGACCTAACCGGTCACTAACATAGCATCATTCTATAATCAGGACACTGATCTAACCAAGTCACTAACATAAGCATGTCACCATTCTAACTACCAGCATGTAAACCAATACACATATCATGCCATAATTTGGATACAATCATAAAGGGTTGGCCTTGGTGCTTTAGACCCTACTGATATAGTGAGGGTAACTCACCTCGCAACTATTGACTCATAATATAAGCTCAAACTCTTAGATCACTACCACAAACTCCACCACCTATATTCATTGTTAAATCATACTTGTAAATTTCCAACCTCCCAAAACGTCCTCAGAAGCCCACTGGTCAACCCTTAGTCAAAGTCAAAGTCAACTGTCAAGGTCAACAATCCATGTTGACCTCAAATCGTTGAGTACCCTCAGCTACTCGCCGAGTTTAAAGCATACTCACCAACTCGCCGAGTCAAAAGAGTGACTCGTCGGGTTCCTAAGGTTTGCGGTCGTAAACTCCTTGGCTGACTCGCTGAGGTTCCCTTGCAACTCGCCAAGTTCATATATGTCCAAAAGTTAGGAAAACCCTAACGGACTCGCCAAGTCACTCATCCGACTCACCAAGTCCACGACAATCTTCATCGGACTCGCTGAGTTGACCATGCCACTCGCCAAGTTCCTTCAGTCCTTCATCCATACAGATGCTTTTTAAGCCATGCAAAGGCTCCATGTTAGAGATCAAGCTTCCCAAGGAATTCTTATCACGTGAAGTTGCAAACTTTACATGCATGCAAAGCTCTAAAGCCTTAAAATGACAAAAATTAGCTTGCAAAGACATCTTACACTTAAGGGGAGGTTCATACTTGCCAAAGCTGGCCACTTTATGGACTTAGAGACTCAAAAGATTCAGATCTGAAGTTTCAACTTTAGATCTTAGCTCAAACACAAGAAAAGCTTTCTAAAGAACATATAAAAGAGATCTAGGAAGAAATGAGCCAAGGTAACAACTTAATACCTTCAAAAAGGGTGCCTAAGTAAGTAGATCTCTGATTCCCCAAGAGTTCCTTGCTTCTAATCACTTGTTTTCCGCAAGCTTTTCTCACCAAAATCCTTCTTCAAAGCTTAACACACCAATAAAGAACACACACACACACACGAATTTAAGGTTTGGAATGACAAGAGGTTGTAGAGGAGAGGCTGGGGAGGCCAATGATCCTTAAAATAGGGTGCAAAAGCCCGAAAATTAGGGTTTCATCCTCCAACTCCTACTCGTTGAGTCCCTTCTTGGACTCAGCGAGTAGGTCACTTAAGCACATGGACCAACCCTATGCTACTCGATGAATCGAGCAACCAACTCGTCGATTAGACCTTGAAATCAAAAAGATCTTATAACAAAAGAAATCTACAACTGGGAATCGAGGCATTACAATTCTCCCCCGCTTTAACTAGACTTCGTCCTCGAAGTCCGCTGAGGTGAACAATGCCGGATAGTGCTCCCGCATCTCTCTTCTGGCTCCCACGTCCACTCGGATCCCCTCCGATGCTCCCATTGCACCTTCACCAAAGGTATCTCCTTGTTCCGCAAAATTTTCTTCTTCCTCTCCAGAATGGCCACAAGCCTCTCCACGTAAGTGAGCCACTCATCGACCTGAATATCATCCAATGACACCACTGCCATGATCCATAATGAAATTTTACAACTACGAAACGTGGAAAGTGTTGTGAATCCGGCTAAGCTCCTCTAGTAGCTCTAGCATATATGCCACCTTGCCAACCCTGGCAATGATCCTGAACGTCCCAATGTAACGGGGACCCAGTTTCCTCCTCTTACTGAAGCGGATCACACCCTTCTAGGGTGAGACCTTCAGGCATACCGTATCACCCACTTGAAACTCAAACTCAGATCGGCGTCTATCGGCATAACTCTTCTACCGACTCTGAGCGATCTGCAATCGCTCCCTAATCCATTGAATCTTCTGGGTAGTCTGCAAAATTACCTCCGTCCGTCCTATCACCCTGTGTCCGACCTCACCCCAACAAACCGGGGTGCGACATCTCCACCCATACAACAACTCAAAAGGTGAGGCGCCAATGCTGGAATGATAGCTGTTATATTTGGAGAACTCCGCAAGGGGTAGGTGGGGATCCCAGTTCCCACCAAAGTCAATGACACACGACCTCAACATATCCTTGAGGGTCTGAATGGTCCTCTCACTCTGACCGTCAGTCTCTGGATGAAATGTTGTGCTAAAGTGCAAATGTGTGCCCATTTCCTCGTGGAACTTTTTCCAGAAACGAGAAGTAAATCTAACATCCTGGTTGGAGACAATGGAGACCGAAACCCGATGGCGAGCGACAATCTCGCGAATATACACGTTTTCCAACTTCTCGACCGACGAACTCTCTCGAATAGCCAAGAAATGGGCACTCTTGGTTAATCGATCTACGATGACCCATCTAGCATCAAACCCCTTCGATGTCCTCGACAGTTTGGTGATGAAATCGATCGTGATCTGATCCTATTTCGACATAGGAATCTCTAGGGGCTGCATCATACCATGCGACCTCTGATGCTCGGCCTTGATTATCCTACAAGTCAATCACCTCTCGACATACCAAGCGATTTCTCGCTTCATACATGGCCATCAGTAACTCAAACTCAGGTCTTTGTATATCTTGGTGGCCCCCGGGTGAATAAATAAATGAGACTTATGAGCCTTATCCATGACTGTATGTCTGACCCCACCAGACATCGAAACCCATACTCGACCGCATCGGGTCAATAATCCTTGACTATCCTGCACGAACGGGGTGTTCTCACCCCTGATCCTCTCCAGCTTCTAATTCTCAGGTGTCATTCCCTCAACTTTAGCATCTCTGATCAAACTCACAAGCGGAGAATCCACTGCTATCCTCATACATATCGCTAGGGTGGATGACCGAACTGACTTGCGGCTCAAGGCATCCGCCACTACATTTTCATTACCAGGGTGGTAAAGGATCTCGCAATCGTAGTCCTTGACTACATCCAGCCACTTGCGCTGCCTCAAGTTGAGGTTCGGCTGATCCATGATGTGTCTCAAGCTCTTGTGATCCGTGTATATGGTACAACGGACCCCATATAGGTAATGTATCCATATCTTGAGAGAGAATACCACTGCTCCCAGCTCTAAATCATGCGTAGGGTATCTCGTCTCATGCGGCTTCAGCTGCCGCGATGCGTAGGCTATCACCCGTCCTCTCTGCTTGAGGACCGCCCCCAAGCCTATGATGGATGCATCATAGAACACCACAAAATCCTTAACTCCCTCCGGGAGAGTCAAAACTCAAGCCTTGCACAAATGCTGACGGAGGGTCTTAAATGCCCTCTGCTGCTCAGGGCCCCACCGGAAATCCATCCCCTTCATCGTCAGACGAGTGAGGGCTATTGCAATCTTGGAGAAATCTGAAATAAATCTCCGTTAATACCCTTCTAATCCCAGAAAACTCCTATTATCTGAGGGAGATCTTGGCACCTCCCACTCCATGACTGCCTTGATTTTGGCCGGGTCGACCAAAATTCCCTCCTAATTAACGAGATGTCCTAGTAACTGGACCACTCCTAACGAAAACTGACACTTTGAGAACTTAGCATACAGTCGTTCTTGTCTCAGAACTCCCAATAACTCCCTGAGGTGCTCATCGTGCTGGTCTCAGGTCTTGGAATATACCAAGAAATCATCAATGAACACTATGACTGAGCGATCAAGCATCAGTGTGCAAACCCGATTCATTATGTCCTTGAAGACTGCTAGCGAGTTGGTGAGTCCAAACGTCATCACTAAGAACTCGTAATAACGAGTCTGAAATGCGGTTTTCTCCACGTCCTCCTCTCTGACCCGGACCTGATGATACCCTGTCCTCAAATCTATCTTGGAGAACCAAGATGCACCCTGCAACTGATTGAAGAGATCATCTATCCTCGGGAGTGGATAACGGTTCTTTACCATTAACTTGTTCAACTCCGTATAATCAATGCACATCCGGTGCGAACCGTCATTCTTCCTGAAGAAGAGGATCGGTGCTCCCCATGGAGAACTGCTAGGTCAAACGAAACGATTTCCCAGTAGTTCCTACAGCTATGAAGACAACTCCTACATCTCGTGTGGCACCAACCGGTAGGGCGCCTTGGCAATAGGATCTGCACCTAGCACCAGGTCGATCTGGAACTCGACCTGCCTCTCCTGAGGTATCCCTGTCAACTCCTCTGGAAACACATCTGCAAATTCCCTGACTACTAGAACCTATGAAACTGAAATCTGATCCCTAGCTCGCGTATCCATCACATACGCCAAACTCGCACACCCGTGCTGAATATACTGTCGAGCCCTGCCAGCTAAACAAAACCCTGATCCCACTCTGGTGCCCTCACCATATACAATCAGTTCTCCCCCACTTGGGGTTCGAACTACCACTCGCTGGCCCTCACAATCGATCATGGCACCAAATCGACTAAGCCAGTCCATCCCCACAATCACGCATACTTCCCCTATGGGAATCAGAATCAAATTTATCAGAAAGGACACTCCGAAGATCTCCAAATCACATCTTCGGTAGACCGAAGAAGCAGAAACTATGTGTTCGTTGGCGATAGAGACGCGCAACAGACACTCTAGATCGCCTACTGGCACACTGAACTCCCTACTAAATGTCTTAGATTACGAAAGACCGACTTTCCCCTGAGTCAAATAAAACCAAACCAGGCAAGGAGTTCACTAAAAACGTACCTAAACACAGGTATCACGGATAAGCATAAGACAAATATAATAAATGAGACAAAGGATAGAAACATACCAGCAACCACATTCGGTGCTGCCCTGACCTCTTTGGCTATAAGATGGAAGGCACGCCCTTGAGCCTTCAGAGACTCCGCCTTAACTAGCCGCCCATCCCCAATCCTCAATGTTGCTGGCATTGGAACATGTGCTGGTCTGGCTACGAGCTGTGGACAGTTGGTCTTCACGTGACCAACCTAATGACAATGATAACATATCCTCATATCCGATGTAGAGGAAAATTGGCGACAATCCCTATGATAGTGCCCATCCTTGCCACACTTGTGGCACCCACTACCCTCTCGACAAACTCCAAAATAACTCTTGCTGCACTTTCCACAAGTGCAGCTATGCTGACCCCCGGTCCTAGAAGACGTCGGCTGAGATTGTGTCGCGGCTTGATGCTGCTCCTTCAATTGCAGCTCAATCTCCAATTCACTCCGCCTAGCGGCCTCTTGTAGATCTAGAAGATTATCACATTGTTGTGTGGCAACAAACTGACGGATGTCCATCTAGAGCATGCTCAGATAATGAGTCATCTGATCCTGCTCAATAGCAAACTCTGGGCAGAACATCGCCCTCTTGGTGAACATACAGTTGATCTCCTACACCGACTCCCCATCCTGTCTCAAAATCAAAAACTCCTTTGACAATTGTTCCCGCTCAACCCACAGATTGTCTTAGGCACGAAACATATCCCTGAACTGCTCCTAAGTAACAGCAACTCTCTGATCATCAGTGTACGATCCGGCCATCAATCTCAACCAGTCCTTGACCCCAGAACTAAGCAGGTTCAGAGCACACATGACCTTCTGGTCAGTAGGACATGAGCATGTAAAGAAACACCCCTCTATAGCAGAAATCCACCTCATGGGCTTGATGGGGTCCTGAGTCACATCAAAAGTAAGGGGCTTCGTGTTCTCACAGTGTAGATTTCAGATCTACTCCCTTCCTTGCACTCTTGAACCTCCTCCTTCTTCTTCTAAGCTCCAAACTTCCTTCACCAAGCAAAAATCACTCACAAGAACAATGTGGGGCTAGGGTCTCTCTCTACAACTCTCTGGAAGTGTTAGGGACAAGGGAGGCCGAGTTAGTGTGCTTAAATAGGGTGCCAACACTCGGGTTAGGGTTTTTGCCCAAACAGGGCCTACTCGCCGAGTCGGGGAACAGACTCGCCGAGTACAAGGCTCAGACCCCGCATCTCATCCCGCTCCTACTCGGCGAGTTGGTCCTTCAACTTGTTGAGTCCAAGGCAAAACGTATGAATTAAGGAATATTAATTACAAGAAATACGTACCGGGAACCAGGTGCTAGAATGATCCTTCAGCCTGACTGGACTGCCTCGCATGGCCTACAGCCTATCTGGACCGCTCCCGAGCCTTCGGCATGATTGGACCACCTCGTAGGGCCTACAACCTATCTAGACCGGTCACCGGGTATGTTGGCCTACAACACAAAGCAGGACGGCCTCAACCTAACCCCCAATCAAACAAACATGTGCACATAAATATCATATGCTAGCTCATATCAGATAACAATCAAGCCGATCTAATTGATCACTAATCATAGCAACATCCAAAAAATCCAGGATACAAACCTAACCAGTTACTAACATAGCATCATTCTATAATCAAGACACTGACCTAATCAGGTCACTAACATAATCATATCACCATCCTAACTACCAGCACGTAAACCAATACATATATCATGCCATAATTTGGATACAATCATAAAGGGTCGGCCTTGGTGCCTTAGACCCTGCTGATATAGTGAAGGTAACTCACCTCAAAACTATCAAATCGTAAGATAAGATCAAACTCTCAGATCACTACCACAAACTCCACCACCTATATTCATTGTAAAACCATACTTGTAAATTTCCAACCTCCCAAAACATCCCCAGAAGCCCACTGGTCAACCCTTAGTCAAAGTCAAAGTCAACTGTCAAGGTCAACAGTCCATGTTGACTTTAACTCGTCCAGTACCCTCAGCTACTCGCCGAGTTTCATGCATAACTCAGCAACTCACCGAGTTACAAGAGTGAATCGTCGAGTTTCTAAGGTTTGCAGTCTTAAACTCCTTAGCCGACTTGCCGAGTTTCCCTTGCAACTCGCCAAGTTTGTATATGTCCAAAAGTTGGGAAAACCCCATCAGACTCGTCGAGTCCACGCCAATCTTCATCGGACTCACCGGGTTGACCATGCCACTCGCCGACTCCCTTCAATCCTTCATCCATTCAGATGCTTTTTAAGCCATGCAAAGGCTCCATGTTACAGATCCAGCTTCCCAAGGCATGCTTATCACTTAAAGTTGCAAACTTTATGTGCATGCAAAGTTCTAAAGCCTTAAAATGACAAAGCTAAGCTTGAAAATAAGTCTTACACTTGAGGGGATGTTCATACTTGCTAAAGCTGGTCACTTTGTGGACTTAGAGACTCAAAAGAGTTGACATCTGATGTTTCAACTTCAGATCTTAGCTCAAACACAAGAATGGATTTCTAAAAACCTTCCAAAGGAGATCTAGGAAGAAATGAGTCAATGTAATAGCTTAATACCTTCAAAAGAGTTGACATCCCGGGAGTTCCTTGCTTCTAATCACTTGTTTCCCCCCAAGCTTTTCTCACCAAAATTCTTCTTCAAAGCTTAACACACCAAGAAATCACACACACACACACACATAAATTTAGGGTTTGGAATGACAAGAGGCTGGGGAGTCCAATGATCCTTTAAATAGGGTGCCAAACCCTAGAAATTTGGGTTTCATCCTCCAGCTCCTACTCGTCAAGTCCCTCATTGGACTCGGCGAGTAGGGCACTTAAACACGTGGACCAACCCGCTGCTCGAGTAGACCTTGAAATAAAAAAGATCTTATAACAAAAGAAATCTATACCTAGGAATCGGGGTGTTACACTCACCTCAAGCTTCCAAGTATCATAGATAAAAATCTAGTTACTGGGTCGAAAATCCCTGCACTATGATCATAAAATAACATCCAACTAATAATTGGATCACAACTCATAACTAAGAGTCTAAACTAAGGTAAAGAACATTTTTCCCATTACCTAACTTGTCCTAAATCCAATGCCCAAACCAACGACTCAAAAAGGCCCAATTCCAAAAATGAACACCCTATGCCCTATTATGGCCCAATCTTCCAAATTGGGCCAAAATCCATTTGTGGGCCTTCAACCAAAAGAACCCAACATAATGAAATCAACCCAATAATAGAGATTTAATGGTGCAATAAAACTCTAATCTCCTAATGTCCAAACATGGCACAAAACCAAGAAGCCTAAATTCTCAAGCCCACCTGCTGAGTATGCGGGGCGTACTTAACTCGTACGCTTAGTATACACCCTATGTGGCTAGTACGAGTAATGTACCAGCTCGGTATGCCCAATGTACTCCCCAGTTGGCCACCCCACTTCATTAATCACTTAATCCATTGAGACTTGATATGTGCATATTTAGTATGTATTAAGTATAGTTTTTATTCATATATTAGCTAAATTATCGCATATTATGGACAAAAGGTACTTAAAAGTGTTAAATTATGTTTTTCAGTCCAAAGATGAAGCTCGGAAGCAAAAGGAAGCAGGAGAAGCGGTTAGGAGCTCGAGAATGGAATGAAGAAGAAAAACACTAAAAAAGGCTTCTACTCGTTGAGTCATATAGCCTACTCGACGAGTCCGGTCGAGGAATCAGAAGGATAATGATTCGGAATTCCAGATAGTTATCGTAATACGGAGAATGTGAGAGGGACTCGACGAGTCACCACTTGACTCGACGAGTCGGATCGCTTATTTAAAGATAACTCCACAGATCGATTAAGGAGAATTCTGGGAAGATTCAGAAGTGCTTTGCTGCGATTAAGAAGCCAGAAGAACCCTAGAAGTCGACAAAGAAAGCTAGAATCAATTCCGGAAGTAATTAAGGCACAATTTCATCATTCTACTTATTCTTTTGTTTTGTCAATATGATTAAGCAACTTGAACTTGTTTGTTTGCTGTTATTTACTTTAATTATGAACTAAAATCTTTAGACTTCTGTTTGGGTATACAAAGTTGACAATATGGTTTGATTGATTGGTAGAATTAATTCCAAGTTGGTGAATTTTTGTTATTTTAGCTTGTTAAAGAACCTTGTGTATGAATAATAATTAATTTTTTGTTAATAGGAAGATAATTGATTAGCATGAACATCTATTGATTATTGACCTCATATGATATGTGACCACTATACTATATGTCTAGTATTAATGAATATGAAACTAGAATTAATAAGAAAATTGAGTAAATTCATGTGCAAGCTTGTAAGATGACCATCAAACAAGAGGTTAATTAAGAATAATAAATTAATTAGCTATTGCAAGTCTAACTTAACCCGAATAATTAATCTAGTAAATATAATTAAATTAAGCAATTGGCCACTGTTTGAGTTAGTTTATTTGCTAAGGATTAGGGTAGTGAACATGAACCTAATCACTTGAATCGGTAACCAACGAAAAAATTAATCCATTGCACTATTACCTTGAAATCAACCATAGAGTTAACCGAGTTGAACTAAACAGAAGTTCCTTTCCAATTATTGAATCTAGTTAAATTGTTATTTTCTAGTCTTAAATTAGTTATAGTTAGTAAGTTTCTAGTCTTGTAAAACTAGGGAAAAACCCTTATTTCTTAATCAATTTAGATAGAATTAGTTTTTAATTTAATTTGCCGTTCCCTGTGTTCGATACCCTGCTTATTTAGCTATACCACAATTGATAGGTTCACTGCCTTTTGTGTGTTATTTGATAATTAAAGTAGGATTAAAACTAAGTGAGTTTTACACACATCAAGTCTTCAAGCCAAACTCTCGTATCCTATTCTATAAGACCACTAATCACGTAAAGTTGGCAACCTTACACGCATGCATGGCTTAATGAGGCTCAAGGGATGAAAAAGAGCTTAACAAATGTCTTAACACATGCATGGTCCATGATGCACCATAAAGCTTGCAATTTTATGAATAAAGGGACCAAAAGAAGCCTAGATCTAACACCAAAACTTTTGGAGTGAGTCAAGTAGCTCAATAATCACTCTAACGACTCAAAAAGCATAAAATAACAATACAATTAGATATAGCATCATGGATCAACAAGATGTGTGCTTTTTACCTCAAAAAGCTTTCAAATGATGAGTTATCCCTGGTTCTTCAAGCTTAAGATAGAACTCCAAAAGGTCCTCATCTTCTTCTTCTCCTTGATATACCACCAATAAACACTCTTCAAGGCTCAAAACACACAAAACCACAATAGGTTTTCGATTTCTGGACAAAGGAAGGTAGAGGCTGACTTAACATGACCAAGTGAGGCTATCATAAGGTTTAAACAGGGTGCAAACCCTAAAAATTAGGGTTTCATTAAAGCTCATGTATGCTATGCTTGCTCCTCAAACGCCCAACATACGAGGATTGAATCTGCGATCTACTTTGGGCTAGTATGGTAAGCGTACCATCTAGTACGCCCCACGTACTAGCTTAAGGACAAAAATGAAAAGTTTTAAAATGAAAGGATGTTAAGTGTGAGACTTCCCAACTCGAGTGTTACAATTTTCCCCCACTTGAATCAGACTTCGTACTTAAAGCCCGTTGCACGAATTAACTCCGGATGGATCTCCCTCATTTCATCCTCCGGCTCTCATGTCCATTCAGAAGCCTTGCGATGCTGCCATTGGACTTTCACCAACTTAACAACCTTTTTCCTCAAGGTTTTCATCTTCTGGTCAAGAATCACCACCAACCTTTCAATATAATTTAGGTGGTCATCCACCTGAATATCCTCCAATGGAACCACAGTGGAATCATCCACTAAACACTTCCGTAGTTAAGATACATGGAATGTGCTATGGATCTAACTGAGTTTATCTAGGAAGATCCAAGAGATATGAAACCCAGCCCACCCGAGGCAAAACCCTGAAAGGACCGATGTACCTTTGGCCTAGCTTGCCCTTCTTCCTGAATCGGATGACAACTTTCCAAGGTGACACCTTCAGGAGAACCATATTCCCCATCCGGAACTCTAAATCTAATTGGTGTCTACAGGAATAGCTCTTCTTTCAACTTTGAGCTGTCTGGAGTCTACTCCGAACCTAATGGACAAACTTAGTGGTCTTGAATACCACTTTAGTACTCCCGATAACCCGCTGACCAACCTCACCCCAAAAAACTGGGGTCCTAAGTTTCCTCCCATAGAGCATCTCAAAAGGAGGTCGATCAATGCTAGCGTGATAGCTTTTTTTATAAGAAAATTCCTTTAACAGAAGATACGTATCCCAAATCCCACCGAAATCTAAAACACACACCTAAAGCACATCCTCTAGGGTCTGAATAGTCCACTCGCTCTGACCATCAATATGCAGATGGAATACCGTGCTGAAATGGAGATGAGTACCCAACTCATCATGGAACCTTTTCCAAAACCTGGAAGTAACCGAACATCCCAGTCTGAAACCACCAAAACTGACACCCGATGTCGTGCCACAACCTCTCTGATATAAATCTCTGCCAATTTCTCTACATAAATTCTCTCCAGAATCCGAATGAAATGTGCGCTTTTGGTCAGCCGATCCACGATGAACCAAATCAAATCCACTCCATGCGCCGTCTGAGGCAACTTCATGATGAAATCCATTGTAATCTCCTCCTATTTCCGTACATGAATCTCTAATGACTGCATCTTGCCGTGAAATCATTGATGCTCAGCCTTGAATTTCCTGCAAGTCAAGCACCCCTCCACATACCAAGCTATATCCCGCTTCATGTAGGTCCACCAATAATCAGGAGGAAGATCTCTATATATCTTCGATGAAGAGTCACACACCTCTCCATGTAGACTTGTGTGCCTCCTCCATCAGAACATGACACACACCGCCCCAATACGGAACCCATACCCTCCGATGAAGAGTCAACAACCCATGGCTATCATAATAAAAGGAATCCACATGACCCACAATACGCTCACTCTTTCGGTGCTATTCCATCATAGCCTCGATCCGAGCCTCTCGAATTTGCTCCAATAGCAAAGTAATCAGGATCATACTCAAACATATATCCTTGATCGGAGCCATGATTGCCTGGCGGCTGAGAGCTTCAGACACCACATTGGCCTTCGTTGGATGGTAAAGGATCTCACAATCTAATCCTTCACCAAATCTAACCATCAACGCTAACTCATATTTAGATTTGGCTGATCCATCAGATACCTCAGGCTTTTATGATCTGTGTAAATAGTACAACGGAGCCCATAGAGGTAATGTAGCCAAATCTTTAGGGAAAAAATCATAGCCCTAGCTCCAAATCACGCGTCAGATAGTTCGCCTCATGAGGATTCAGCTGTCATGAAGCGTAAGAGATCATGCGACCCCTCCGCATTCAAACTGCCCCAAACCCGTGATTAATGCATCACAATAAACCACAAAATCCTTAACACCCTCCAGCAAGGTAGAAATTGACGCCTCAGATAATCTATGCCTCAAGGTCTTAAAGGTTGCTTGCTGCTCAGGCCCCCAACAAAATGTGATCGTCTTCTTTGTCAACCGAGTCAATGGAACAACTATCTTGGAAAAATCTTGGATGAATCTCCGATAGTAACCTGCTACACCAAGGAAACCCTGAATCACAAATGGATACCTTAGAACCTCCCACCACATCACGACCTTGACCTTGGCCTGATTGACCAGAATACCATTCTGTTTGACAAGGTGCCCCATAAACTGCACCTCGCAAAACAAGAAATCACACTCGGGGAACTTAATGAAAAGTATATCCCTCCTCGAAGATTGCAGCACCTCCCTCTAGTGCTCCTCATGCTGTTACTGATGGGTTTTGAGCAAAAGAACATCCTATGTGCAAATACAAAACCCTAAAGATTTGGATCTAGGTTTCTCTATTGTACATGCAAATTTATCCAAAGCTTATAAACCTTAATCTAGCATACTATGAAAAATGAGATCTATAATAAAACAAGTTTAGATGATACATTTCGATAGTTGCAAGAATCTTTAATCTTCAAGAAGCTTAGTGTCACAAGTGTAACACCTCTAATGGCTCACAAACACCACAAACAAGAAGTTGATCTAGAAGAGAAAGGAAGAGAGGAGTAAAATTAGCTCAAGGACTCTTGAAATAATTGGTAGCTGATTTTGGGCGCCCTATGGGTCCTTTAAATAGCTGAGCTGCTAGGGTTTCAGTCCAAACCCTAATTGGATGACTTAGGCCCTAAGCAGCTTAAGAACCTTATGATATAAGGACCCATGGACAAAATTAGAGTGGGCTTATACTCTAGTTTTCATCCCCCCCTTATATCCATAAGAATTCACAGCCCAAAAATCAATTATCTTATAATTGATAGTTCTAGTCCTATTTATTTAATTAATCTCTTTTAGCCACATAATTGTTCTTAAATAATTCTTGACCAATATTAATTAAACTATATGATTTCTCTTTTAACATATTATTCATATAATATATTAATAAACCATAATAACCTCTCTCTCTCTCTCTCTCTCTCTCTTCATAAATTGATCCTGTCTAGTTGCTTTGGTGAAGGCAACCCAAAAGGACCATGCACAACTGGGTCAAGTGCATACCAAATATAGTTACAGGATTAGACACTAATCCAACAGTCTCCCACTTGGATAAGTCTAATAACTATAAATGCAAGTACGACTTCAGAATCTGATTAGGAATCGTAGCTCTCCAAAACGTTGTCGAACTCTGTTCTTATCAGTAACTTGTCCTTTAGATAAGGGATCGTACAGTCCTCCATTCTAGATATTGTGCGGACAATTACATGGAACATAGTCATACTTATTGTCTAGCATTTTGTTTTCGGTCTTTGATACATTTGACATAGAACTTAATTGAACACATCAATTCAGTCCTGACTGGGCCTGGCACATAAGTCAAACCAAATCATCGTGGGGCCCAATTATCGCTTTTACCCTCTTAGGATAAAAGGAATATATAAACTTTGACTTATATGCATTTACCATTCACTCATCAAATCATGCACAACAATGCGTTTTATAACGTCACGTTACTGATGCATTTACGGATTATCAATGCACAACTAACTTGAAAACAATAAACCATATATCTAGGCTTTAAGACCATATGATATTATCGTCTTGCGATCACTCGTGATAAATTCCATGAAGTGATACCAGCAAGCGTGGGTTTAATCCAATTCTCAAATCTTATTCATAAGCACTCATAAATGTTGCAACAAACTTTTTCTATGTATAATACACTTTAGACAATCTACAAACCAATTCATGACAATCTTCTTTCATACCTACTTCCAAAGTATAAGCGACTGTGGACTGTTTGAATAATCTCATTATTCAGGAATTCAAAACATGCAAAGTGAAACAATAGGTAAATAATTAACACAAGACTATAACTTTACTCATAAATAATACAACTTTATTAATCATCAAATGTTAATTACAATTTATCTATTACACGTTTCAAAGCTATCTAATCTAAACTAATATCGTCCTTCAGCCCAATGCTCCTAGCGTGCTGCAAATGCTTAACCCTACTCAATCCCTTCTTAAGGGGATCTGCTGGGTTATCGTATGATGATACCCTCTTCACTACGAGGAGTCCCTCTTCCGCCCGATGTCGAATAAAATGATATTTCCTATCGATATGTCGAGATCTACCATGATCCCTTAGTTCCTTGGTTAAGTCAACCACTCCTTCATTATCACAGAAAATTTACATAGGATCCTTTATGGCTGGCACAACTCCAAGGTCTCCAATGAAGTTCATCAACCACATCGCCTCTTTTTATGCTTCGCTCGCTGCTATGTACTCTGATTCGCACGTTGAATCAACTACGGTTTCCTTCTTGGAAACTTTCCACATCACTGCTCCTCCATTTAGGGTAAAGACCCAGCTCAACTGAGAATGGTAGTTGTCCGATTCAGTCTAAAAACTGGCGTCACTATACCCTCGCACCCTTAAGTCATCACTCCTACTGAGGACTAGAAACCATTCCTTGATCCTCCAAAGGTATTTAAGAATATTCTTGACTGCGGTCCAATGTGCTCTCCTAGGGTTCCCTCGATATCTGCTGACCATGCTCAAAGAGAAGGCCACATCAGGGTGAGTACAATTCATATCATACATGATCAAGCCAACTGCGGAAGTGTAGGGTACTCGTATCATCTTTTCTATCTCGAATTCGGTACCTGGGCTTTGAGTCTTACTTAACTTGGCATTACTTTGGATCGGTAACTGCCCTTTCTTGAAATTCTCCATACTAAAACGCTTTAGTACCTTGTCCAAGTAAGTATTCTGACTAAGTTCTATTAGTCTCTTACTCCTGCTTCTTACTATCCTTATTCCCAAAATATAGGCAACCTCTCTGAGGTCCTTAATAGCGAAATACTTCCCAAGCCAGGACTTGACTTCCTGCAGGGTCAGGATGTCGTTTCCTATGAGTAGTATGTCATGACATACAATACGAGGATGCTAACTATAGTCCCACTGGATTTGACATATACACATGATTCATCCTCCCTTCGCAGGAAGCTAAACTGTTTGAGTTTCTCATCTAAAAAAAGATTCCATCTGCGAGACGCTTGTTTCAATCCATAAATTGACTTCTCAAGCTTACACACTCTATTAGGATGCTTCGTATCGACAAAACCCTCTGGATGATTTATGTAAACATCCTCAACCAACTTCCTATTAAGGAAAGCGGTTTTGACATCCATTTGCTATATCCCGTAGTTATGAAATGCAACACTCGCAAGCATCACCCTAATAGACTTTATCTTCGCAACTGGTGAGAAGGTCTCATCATAGTCAGCTTCGAGAGTTTGAGTAAAGCCCTTCTCAACCAATCGTGCCTTATAAGTTTGTACCTTCCCATCCATGTGGATATTCTTTTTAAAGATCCACTTACACCCAACCATCTTATGACATGGCACATTGTCAACCAAATTCCGAACTTGGTTGTCATACATGGACTGAATCTCGCTATCCATAACCTCTTTCCATTTCGCAGACCCTGGGACTGCCATTGCTTCCTTGTAGCTGTTAGGTTTATCCAAATTTATTAGTTTACTATCACTAATAAACATATCACCCTCACTTGTTATATTCAAACCATACAACACAGGTGGAACAGTAACTCTACTAGAACGTCTAAGAGGTAAGGTCTCATCAATTAGTTTAAAAGGAGTTTCCTCCTCAGGTTGAGCGCTAGCGTTATAGGTTTCTTCATCGTTCGACTCTTGAAGCTCTTCAAGATCGATTTGCCTTCCACTATCCCATTGGCTTATGAGTTCTCGTTCTTAGAAAACCCCTATATAAGAGATATCAAAAGGACTTCTGTGGATAGCCGATAAAAATATACCGCTCACTACAAGGTTCAAGCTTGTCTTGAGTCTTTCATCTTATGAAAGCCTCACAACCCTAAACCTTGATATGTGCCAACGAGGGAGCTTTCCCTATCCACATCTCATAATGTGTTTTGGCAACCTTCTTTGTAGGGACTAAGTGAAGGATATAGGCGGAAGTCTCTAAGGCATTCCCCCCAGAATGAGATAGGTAGTGAAGCACGACTCATCATGGAATGAACCATGTCTAGCAAGGTTCGATTATGCATCTCAGCCACACCACTCAGCGTCCGGTGTCCTAGGTGGCATCAATTGCGAAATGATTCCTAATTCCTTGAGGTAGTCGTGGAATTCAAGATGAAGGTAATCTCCACCTCGATCAGATCGAAGCATCTTGATTTTCCTACCCAGCTGATTCTCTACTTCCTACTTAAACTCTTTGAATTTTTCAAAGGTTTCTGACATGTGCTTGATTAAGTAGATATACCCATATCTGCTATAATCATCGGTGAAAGTCACATAGAAGCGGTTCACATCCCTTGTGGTGGATCTAAAGGACCCACACACATCAGTGTTTATGAGATCTAATAAACCCGCACCCGTTTCACAAGTATCGATGAAGGGTGACTTGGTCATCTTTCCAATGAAACAAGACTCGCACACATCATCATCCCTAAGGTCGAATGACTCCAACACTCCATCCTTTTGGAGTTGGGCTATGTGTTTCTTGTTGACATGTCCAAGATGACAATGTCATAAGCATGCTTTATCCAAACTATTAGAGGAATCGATACACAACACATCAATTCCTAAATTGTCTACAACCATCACAGTTTCATATATTCCATTACAAGGAAATGTTTCAAAATAGAAAACACCATTAAGATATGCATTAATAGAACCCTTTTCATTATCAAATGAATATATAAATCCTTGTCTATACAAACCATGAAAAGAAATGATGTTTCTTGCCATTTCAGGTGAATAGCAACATTTATTCAAATCTAGTTCTAATACATTACTAAGCATTAAAGAGTAAACTCCAATCTTGGTGACAGGTGGTGCTCTTCTGTTACCCATGATCAAGTTTATCTTCCCATGCTCCACACGCTTTTCTTACCCTTCCCCTTCCCAATAGCCAAGACTAGGGCAGCAGTAGGAGCAGGAGTTTGTGAAATGGATTTGTCTTTGAGGTTGCTCTCAGCAGACCTCAACAGCCCTTGAAGCTTGCTCAACGTGACCTCCTCTTTTTTCTTGTGGTAGGTCATGCGAAACAGGTTCAAGCAGGGTGGCAGAGAATGAAGAATGATTTTAATCGCCATCTCTTCATCGAAGTTAACATTTAACTTCAGTAGGCGGTCGACATACCTCTGCATTTTCTGCAGATGAGCAGTAACAGACTCTCCGTTTCTCATCTTGGTTGTGATCATCGAAGTGATGATCCCATACCTTTCCTGCCTCGCACTCTGGTGGTACCTTTCAAGAAAATCCTGATGCATTTCGTAGGGATAGAAGTCCTCGTAGGACTTTTGGAGTTCGGCAGTCATAGTCGCTAGCATGATGCAATGGACTTTCGTGGCATCATGCTCATGGGCCTCAAAGGCAGCATTCTCCTCGGGAGTAGCAGTGTTGATGTTTACTTCTTTCAGATCCTTGTCGAGGACATACTCCTTGTCCTTGTAACGAGTGACCATCCTTATGGTGCGGATCCAATCGTTAAACTTGTTTCCATCGAAGATCACCCTCCCACACAAATTCATGAGTGAGAATGAGCCGGAGGTATTTGAGCCTGAAGCATTGTTGTTTGAGTTCGACATCTGAAAAGGAAATGAAACAAATTTGATTAGATAATAATCCCCAATTAAACACCCAAATGAGAAATTAGGGCTAGGATCCGATAACATTATTTGCAATTTAGAAGAGGGATGTCGTGATCTAAACAACAAATAATTTGAAGGTAATTGAATGACGATTCACTAATTTCCACCATGAAAAACAAAAGAAATTAAGTTTTAAATGTACTGAAACTCCTAGATCTTTTGAGATTCATTGAACTTTTCAATGGCATGATTAAATCTTGATATGCCCCTCAAGTTTGTGACTGGGATACTAAGGATCACAAACAAGGTTTGAATAACCATGCAAATATACATGGGGCCCTAAATGTTACATTCACCTAATCAATGTTTCAGTTAACCACACACGCTCCTCTGATCTATGAAAAACATCGAGTCACCCTTTGGCACCTTTGCTCAGACCCAAGTTAGTGTCCCGGTTAACCATACACGCTCCGCTAATGTCTCGGCAAGGGTACAAAGTGTAAATTCATGGAATAGCATCAAATTCACATTTTGCCTAAAGTAACTAAGATTAGGAATTTAATAAAAAAAATTAGTTACTTTATAAATCGTTATACTTTAAATGAGGAATTGGTTGCTCTATCCTACCCATTCGGCTAAGAACCCTTCACCAATCAAGAAAGCGGTGGGTGAGAGTGGACACCCATTAAACGACCACTTTATAGGCCATAACCTTATACCCCCCTTATAGATCGGCTTCGTGAATGAGGCCTACTAACGTTAAGACTAGCATTTATGTTATATATATATATATATATATATATATATATATATATATATATATATATATATATATATATATATATATATATATAATTATTCTTAGAATATTATAATAGTATAGGGGTGAACTTTAATCTTGTAAAATTCTAGGGTTTGGAATTTAGCAATTTCAAAATTAAACTTTCATGCAAGATAATGATCAAATAATTCAAGTAATTAATATTTATCAAATAAGGTAATAATTATCTAATTAAATGATAAAATCTTTTATTTGACATGAATAATCATAAGGAATCAATGAAATTCGTATTTTACCAATTAGAAACAGTTATGGCAATTATCCTAAGTCAAAACTAGCAAAAATCCCGAAAATCCCTCTATATGACCGCTCGACTCGCCAAGCCCCTTGTAGGGCATCACCAAGTTCATCCTACTCGTCGAGTACCTCTTTGGGCTCGATGAGTCTATCAAGTAGATAGCAAAAAATTCGATTTTTAGCAATGAACAAATACACTATGCATCAAATAGAATAGAATCCAAGCAAGGCTTGATACCACTGCTGGTTTTGAGCAAAAGAACATCATATTTGCACATGAAAAACCCTAAAGCTTTGGATCTAGGTTTCTCTATTGTACATGAAAATTTATCCAAAGCTTATAAACCCTAATTTAGCCTACTATGAAAAACGAAATCTATAACAAAACAAGTTTAGATGATACCTTTCAATAGTTGCAAGAATCTTCAATCTTCAAGAAGCTTAGTGTCACAAGTGTAACACCTCTAATGGCTCACAAACACACAAGCAAGAAGATGATCTAGAAGATAAGGGAATAGTGTCACAAAATCGGCTCAAGGACTCTTGAAATAATTGGTAGCCGATTTTAGCTTAAGAACCTTCTAGAATAAGGCCCCTTGGACGATATTAGAGTGGGCTTATACTCTAACTTTCGTCCCCTTATATCCATAAGAATTCTCAGCCCAAAAATCAATTATCTTATAACTGACAGTTCCAGTCCCTTTTATTTAATTAATCTCTTTTAGCCACCAAATTATTTCTTAAATAAATCTTGACCAATATAAATTAAACTATATGATTTCTCTTTTAATATATTATTCATCTAATATATTAATAAAATATAATAACCTCTCTTTATTCATAAATCATCCTATCTAGTTGCTTTGGTGAAGGCAACCCAAAAGGACCATGCACAACCGGGTCAAGTACATACCAAATATAGTTACAGGCTTAGATGCTAATCCAACAACTCCTATGTCATGGAAAAGATCAAGATATCATCAATGAATACAATCACAGACCGATCCATCATCGGCTTACATATGTAGTTCATGAGATCCATGAATGTGGCTAGAGCATTGGTGAGCCCAAAAGGAATCACCACAAACTTGTAATGACCATAACGAGTCCGAAAGGTCGTCTTCTGCACATCCTCATCTCTAACCCTCATTTGATGATAACCTGAACACAAATCAATCTTGAAAAACCAAGATGCACCCTGAAGTTGTTGAGTAGATCATCAATCCTCGGGAGTAGATAACGGTTCTTCACCGTTACATTATTCAGCTCCCGGTAGTTAATGCACATACGATGAGACCCATCCTTCTTCTTACAAATAAGATCAGTTCTCCCCATAGCAAACTACTCGGTCGAATGAATCCCTTGTCTTACAGCTCTTGCAGCTATGTAAACAACTCTTGCATCTCAGGAGGAGCCAACGGATATGATGCTTTGGCTATCGGAGCCACACCTGGAACCAGATCAATCCTGAACTTAACCTGCCTCTCCAGAGGAACCTAAAGGATATCCTATGGAAACACATTAGGATACTCCTGAACATTCGACACATTATCCCCAATCGCCTTACCGTTATCCAGGTTGTCCAAAACATAGGAGACAAATCCGGAATGACCCTACTGAATAGAGCGTCTGGCCCTTGCTGCTGAACACAACATCGACCCACTCTACGCTCTCTCTCCCTTAAACCACTAACTCTCCCACACTTGGGTTTCAAATATGGACTAACTACTGCTCATAATCAATCACCGCCTCATTAGGGCTCAGCTAATCCATACCCATAATAACCTTGTTCTCACATGAAGGAATGGGAACCAACTCAATCCAATACTCCTCACTGAACAACTATAGAGTACAACCCCGATGAACCCTCGCAACCCGAAAAGATCGATCATCTGCGATCTTGACGTATAATGGGCAAGCCAGCTCCCTTGGAACTCCAACAAACCTCTTGCTAAGTGCAAGCGATACAAATGATCGGGCAACCCCCGAATCAAACAATACCAAAGCAAAATTATTGTTCACGAGGAACTATCCTAAAATAAAACACATAAATATAAGAAGCAATTCAATATAAATAAAGAGATAAGGAGAAGATACATACCTATCACCACATCAAGTGTTGTGCGAGCCTCTTTGGATAATAACTGGAAAGCCTTGCTCCTCGCCACAGGTGCGTCCGTTTTTCCCTGGCGACCGTCAGTGATCCGAAGGGTCGCAGGAGTAGGTTCTGACACCAGTCTCGCTGCAATCAAACTTGGACAATGGCCTTGTTGTGGCCCCTCTGATTGCAATAAAAGAAAATCAGTTTAGATATCGGGGTGGTGATGGTAGCAGTACAATCCCTACTAATATAACCCATCGACCGCACTTAAACTAGCCCGAACCACCCACCCTGCAGGCTCCCTAGTGCATCTTGTCGCACTTACCATAGCGCCTCCGGCCTTACTGGCCTCTCATCTTGAAATTAGATACATTGGGCCTCTTTCCTGAACCCTCTATACTCGGCACATAATCTAGCTTCCTCTTCTTTTCCATTTCTAGATCAATCTATCTTTCCATAGCCCTCGCTATCATATCTTTTAGTGTCCTGTAGCTAGATCGTCTTACAAATTATTGGATATTTCTCTTCAATATCTTGTGATACCTCGCCTTCTCCATCTCCCTGTATGCCACATGCTATGGGACCAAAAATTCACTCTCCCGAAACATCATGGTGATCTTACCCACCGTCTCAGTAGTCTGGCGGAGATCCTGAAACTCTCATGCCAATTGATGCACCTCAATCATCAGTGCAAACTTAGCCCTAAACCTGGTCACAAAATCCTCCCATGTCATTGATTCGACTGCATCATCACCAACTGATTGCCCAACTTCCTCCCAACACTCTCGTGCCTTATCCTTCAGAAGACAGGAAGAAAGTCTAACTTTGCTCCTCGAGGCAACTGCTGGTGTGGAAGGCGTTTGCAACATCCGCTAACCACCTCCTGCTTGCTATTGGGTCCTTCACCATGTGATCTTCTAGAGCTCCACATGCTCCGAACTCCTTGAAGATTAATGAACACGCTCCTACCAAGGCCACCATCTCAGAACCAAATGAACTCAACCACTCATCAAAATCTCCAGAATGCCCTCCTTGACCGTACCGAAGATTACAAGAGTCTGCTCAAGAATGCAACATGTAATATCATATGAGATGACCTCCTTCTTCTGATCGTCCAACCGCCTAGCTATAGAAGTTGAGCCCAAGCCCTCCCCATCACTAAAACAATTAATTGGCCTGCCTCGCAGAGTATCCATAATGTAAATACTATAGCACATGGTTCCCACTTGAGAAGAAGGAGAATGCTTGGGAGATCAAGAGAAGGAAAGTAGATTCAGAGGTTTTGGCACACTTCCAGCTTGATCAAGGTAAAAATCTCCAACATTGACCAGTTATCTCTTAGATCTCTAGTTAGGATTCATTTATACCGTTTCTAAGCTTTAGAAGAACCATATTCAGGATTTTATGGTTCTAAGGGGGTATGACTTCAGATCTGGAACCATTGAGGGTTCCCATAGCATACAAATGCCAACTTTATTGCCATAAGAGCCCCATGAATATTGTAGACTCCATTTTAGGGCTATTTGAGACCAATACCTCATGCATGAATGTCAAGTTTGTAACTTTACGTGTATTATGGACCTTAAAAGGTTAGATCTATGTTTTGGATGTAGTGAACTTAAATGAAATCAACAGTTTGGAGATGGACTTTGGGGGGGATCGACGAGTCATTCATAGGAATCGACAAGTCGGGTATGGCTTCCCAATATTTTCTATTTTTGATCGAACTGGTTGACTCTAGAAGAGGAGTCAACAAAATAGATGTGAATATGGACCAGAAGATTATGGAACTCGGCGAGTTCAAGGCAAGTTCCAACTGCATGAAGACGAACTCGACAAATTCATAAGGAACTCAGCGAGTCCAAGACTAAATGTGCCTTCTTGCAGGAAGAAGGACTCGAAGAGTTAAAGGATGAACTCGGCGAGTGAGTTGTAGAAGCTACCGACTTTGTATGAAGGAGAAATCGGCGAGTGCGTGAAAGACTTGGCGAGTAGGATCGAGGTTTTAGTGTTTTGAGGATTTGTGGACTCGGCGAGTTGTTGGGTCAACTCGGCGAGTTGGGTGTAACACTGTAAATTTTCAAACAAAAGTTTCAGTTTAAAACACAATAAAACTCATGTTACATTTTCTGAAAAACCACGAGTGTCTCAAATGTCAACAAATCCACAAGTAAAAAACAAAATCCCAAAATCAAAAATAATTTCGCTCCAGTGTGTACTATCAAGCCAGTGCATTCCCGTGATCCCGAGAGGTACCTGAAACACATAACACATAACAAGGTAAGCACGAGAATTAGTGAGTTCCCCAAAATGCCATACACATCTCATTAGCCTCTCATGGCTATACTCAATAAGACCCTCTGGTCAATGTGTCTCAGTGGGACCCTCCAGACCCACAACTCGAGTGGACCCTCCAGTCCTAACTCGGTAAGCTCAGAATAATACACTGCGCAAATCACAAATACATAATGCAGGATATCAAAATACTCAATATAACACATAAGACCCTCCAGTCACACAAAGGTTATCACTCTAGGTAAAGTATAGTGTGAAGACTCACCTCGTAAGCTAGCAAGTAATAACCTCGTACACGAATCTTGTACTAGCCTCCGCCTAACACATAAGATAATAATTTATAGTTAACAATTAAATCACGACTCAAAATAAACTAGTTTATTATCTCTCTCAAACTCTTGGAATGGGTAAAAGACCATTTTACCCCTCCATGGTTCCCATTCTCCCTTCCTTGACCAAACCCTAAAGTTAACAGAAGTCAACACTCAAGTCAATTGTTCATGTTGACCTTACTCGCCGAGTGCATCTATGTGACTTGCCGAGTCCCCTTTGTTCCTTCAGAACATCGCGAAAACCCAACTCATCGAGTCATCCTGTCAACTTGCCGAGTTACCCATGTCCAGACTCATTGGGGAAAACCCTAGCCGACTCGTCAAGTCAACTCGTTGACTCGGCGAGTCCCTTCAGTCTAAATTCTCATTCAGACGTTTTAAGGCAAATCTACCACTCCACACTCTAGATCTAGGCTCCTAAGGCTTGAATTTCATGTAAAGCTTCGATCTTTACGTTCATGTATGGCATATTTTGCTACAACATGCCAATACAACTCTAACAAAGGTGTTTAAGCACAATATCTCTTATATGGATGAATAAAGCTGGGACCTTTGGACTCAATGGACCTCACAAGGTCCAGATATGAAGTCTAGACCTCTTGATAGACTCCATGCACTTAATGTTCCAATAAAAAGCTGGTAAAATCCCTAACTTTCATAATCATGAGATCTAACAAATAAGATGAGAAAGGTGTTGGCTTTTTACTTTCCATAGAATCTTCAAGTGAAAGAATGATGGATCCTACAGCCTCTCCTTGTTCCTTGCTTGTATATCACTTATTTCCTTCCAAAAGATTCACCAAAACACTCAAATATTAGCTCAAACACTCTCTCTTAGCTCAATGGGAAATTAGAGTTTCACACAGGGGAGTTGGGTAGCCGGTGAGGCAGAAATGAGGACATAAGTTTCCTTAAATAGGCCCCAACCCTGGGGATTTAGGGCTTCATCTTACAACGCTAACTCGGCGACTTGGCTCTTTGACTCGTCGAGTCGGTTTATTAGACCCACCTGGTCAATTAGTCTCTACTCGATGAGTTGAAGCACCAACTCGTCGAGTTGCTAAATAGATCTCAAAAATAAATAAATAAATAATATACCTGGGAGTCCGGATGTTACAATTCTCCCCCACTAGAATCAGACTTCACCCTCGATGTCATGCTTTGGAAATAGCTCTGGGTACTGCTTGCGTATCTCGGACTCCGGTTCCCATGTCCACTCGGACCCCTTCCAATGTTGCCACTAGACTTGAAGCAAGAGCACCTCTTTGTTCCTCAAAACCTTTACCTTCCGATCTAAAATCTCTATCGGCCTCTCAATGTAATTCAGGCTCGCATCTACCTGAATGTCCTTTAAGGGAACCACCACTATCTTATCAACTACACACTTCCTTAACTGAGACACGTGGAAGGTGTTATGAATTTGACTCAACTCTGCAGGTAGCTCCAGCCGGTAAGCTACCTTACCCACTCTGGTGATCACTCTAAAAGGACCAATGTATCGGGGCCCCAGGTTGCCCCGTTTCCTGAATCAGATCACCCCTTTCCATGGGGATACCTTCAGGAGGAAAAAATCTCGTACCTGGAACTCTAGCTCGGATCGTCGCCGATCTGCATAACTCTTCTAGCGACTCTGGGGTGTTAGTAACCTCTGTATGACCTGCTGAATCTGCTCGGTCGTCTTTAGCACTATCTTAGTGCCACCCATCACTCTTTGTCCTTCCTGCCCCCAATAGATGGGATTCCGACACCTCCTCCCATATAGAAGCTCAAAAGGAGGCATACCAATGTTGGAATGGTGGTTATCGTCGTAAGAAAACTCAGCCAAGGGAAAATAAGTGTCCCAACTTCCTCCGAAGTCCATAACACATGCACGCAGCATGTCCTCAAGCGTCTGAATCATCTATGGGTGTTATGTGGTATTATAATGCAAATGTGTACCCAAATCCTCTTGAAATTTCTTCCAGAACCTAGAAGTAAAACTTACATCTCGATCTTACACTATCGACGTCGGCACTCCATGCCGTGCTACCTCCTCTCCCACATAAATCTCGGCCAGTTTCTCTGCAGAAGAGCTCTCACTAATGGCAAGAAAGTGAGCACTTTTGTCAACCGGTCTATAATCACCCATATCGCATAAATCCCACGCGCGGTCCTCGGAAGCTTAGAGATAAAATCCATTGTAATCTGCTCCCACTTCCACTGGGGAATCTCTACAGGGTGTAACAGACCATGTGGATGCTGGTGCTCCGCCTTAACCCAGCGACAGGTCAAGCACCTTTCAACTACCCATGCCACATCCCTTTTCATACAGGGCCACCAATAATCTATCTTTAGGTCCAAATACATCTTAGTGACTCATGTATGGATCGATAATCTCGATCTGTGCGCCTCCTCCATCAGTATACACCGAGCTCCACCTGTATAGGGCACCCGAGACCGCCCTTGGAAAGTCATAAGCCCCCGACTATATGTCTCAAAATCAAAAACCTGCCCAATCACCCGCTCCTTCTTACGGTTCTCTAGTCTCACGACCCCCACTTGGGCCTCTCGAATAGTATCTAAGACTGGATTCATCACCGTCATCCTCATACACACATCTTGGATCGGAGCACTCGATGCTCTACAACTCAAGGCATCGGCTACGACGTTCTCCTTGCTCGGATGATATAGGATCTCGCAGTCATAGTCTTTCACTACATCCAACAACCTCCTATGTTTTATATTTTGGTTGGGCTGGTCCATCAGGTACTTCAGGCTCTTATGGTCCGTATATATGGTACACCATACCCCGCACAGATAGTGACTCCTATCTTCCGTTGGCTGAGTTCTCGTTTAACAACATCCATCATGCCAGTAACGGTATGCCCCCATTCGAGCTCTAATATGGTTGGAGATGTCAAAACCCTATTTGTTAGGGCATGATGGGGTAGAGGGTCATGGGGAGCATGGAGGTCGTGCTTAAGATAGATGAGCTTATATAGCAGGTTTGAAAGAGGCTTTTGACCACACAATGCTGCCAGAAGAGTTATGCAGATCGATGACGCTCTAAGTTAGAGTTTTAGGTGGGGGATTTTGTGTTCTTGAAGGTGTCACCTTGGAAGGGTGTTATTCGCCTCAAGAAGCAGGGCAAGTTGGGCCCAGCGTTAGGTGTAGTACACCCAATGTTAACTGTAGTATGCCCAACATACTCGCTGGGTGTTGACTTTCATTAACTTTGACCTTTTGTTAAAGTTTAGGGTTTTGGGACCAAGGGAAGCGAAAAATGGTCCTGTTGCCCTTAGTAGATTTAGCCATGGACTTTGGACTTGTAAGTTATTCTGGACCTTAATTATTAATTAAGGATAATTCTTTTTTTTACTAGGCGAAGTCTAGATACGACAGTTTGGGTGCTAGGTTTTCTTTCGTGTCATTAATATCTGGTGAGTCTCCTTACTCATCCTTACCTATGTGGTAGAAGAGCTATATCTGAAATGACCATTTGTGTCTAGATGTTATTATACAGTGTTGTTATTATGCGATTGAGACTGCAGATAGTCTCCAGGGTTGTTGATAGCCCATAAGGGGTGCTGTTAGCCCACTGGGACTGTTGATAGTCCCCAGGTATCACACCCCGAAAACCGAAGGCGGAAAACATTTCCGGGGTTGAATACCACGTTGAGTATCAAATCCAATGTACATAGTAAGTAAAGTAAAACAACCATTACATTACATAATAAAAGTTTTACAGTTGTTTCAAAAGTAAAGCTTGTACAGTTGTGATACATAGTATATATAGACAAAATGTAACGCGTCTTCATGTACACCGTCTTCAAGCAAAAGGATCTTCGGGTACCTGTTCTAACGCTGACCTGAGAACACAAGCGGTTTGAAAATCAGCATAAAGTTGGTGAGTTCATAAGCGGTTTTGTTTTATAAAAATGTATCGGTTCCCTTTCTGTATCTGAAATGTTATGTTCACCAAGAAAAATCCCGTATTTTCTTAACGTTGGTTATTTGACTGGTTGAGCTGTTCTGTTTACTTATCGTGTGTTACCAGGAAAGTCCCATACTTTCCTTATTGTATGTTACAAATTGTAAAAGATGTAATGTTATCCAGTTTGTTACTCTTTCTAGTTATGTAAATGTTACCCAGGAAAGCCCCATGCTTTCCTGCATGTATGTATCTAATGTAAACGATGTTAAAGATGTAAAAGATGTAATCGTGATTAGGTTCTATGTTTTCCCCAGGAAAGTCCCGTACCTTCCTGAATGTTGGTTACAGTAAGTAAAAGATGTAAAAGATGTCAAAGATGTAAACGATGTATAAAGTAATCCATTATTACTGTAAGTAAATCTCTGTTATCCTAATTGCGAGTTCCATAACCATACAATAGACTGAAACCTGTGGCAATAAGTAGTCCACATGTGGCAATAAGTCATCCACATACTTATGACTTTCGTCACCCTTGAACCATTTCGGTTCGGCTGTAGCTAGCAGCCAGGTGTGGGGTAGTCAGCCCCGTATAGATCTATACACTCAAGTCACGCTCTCTAAATACCAGATTCTGGTTATGGGTATAGTCCTCCACTCGCGTAATCTGGGTGGAGTGTTCTCCGAGGACGTGTCTCCAATCATACAGGAATAACAAATTTACTAGTAATAATATGAGAGTCCTCCACTCGTATATGTGTGGGGAGTGTTACCGAGGACAAAACAGTGTACAGGTATTGTATTCAAATGTTTCAATGTCATGCTTTTAACTGATAAAATATGGAAAAACCATTTGTGAAATACATGCAAAACATACTAGTTTAAAGATCTATTTCACAAATACATGTTACGTGATCTGTAGGTTCAAGTGATTATCGGATATGGTAATCAGTAATAAAAGCATATGAAATATGAAACACACATTTGAAAACATGTTTTGAGTACAAGAATTCCCTTGTACTTTGCTTGTGTTCCCCCCCTGAAAACAGTGAAAACAGTGAAAAAGGGTAGGGGTATGAACTCACCGGACTCGGAAACGTGTCGGTTTTGAATGCTATACGTCGGTTCGGGGTTTGATTACTCGCGATGACCCTATGTAAAATGATATAATGCCCATATATATACAATTAGAGATATATTCACTAATCATATGGAACATTACACTCCAATGAGGTTAAATACCTCAAAACGAGCGTTTGGAGTGACCTGGGTGACATCTTCGGACTTGTAATGGCACTAGGGACTTGGGACTTGAGTTTACTCTCCATAAGTAAACATTTAAATGAGTTTACAACTATGGAACACACACATACATGAGTTTACGGTCGTAAACTCATATGGGTGTGGTTTTGATGGTTTATGGGCTCAAATGGACATAGGGGTTGCTAGAATGGATTATCTAAATTGCCTTGGAACACTTGGAATGAGTTTAAATCATCAAAAATGATTATTTTATGGGAGTTTACGGCCCAGTATAGGCTCCTGGCCGTAAACTCCTTAATATTCATGAAAATGATGTTTAATGTTGTTAAAACAAATCACATGTGATTACTAGAATTATTCCAAGACCTTACATGAGTTTTATGGGACATTTGAGGGGTTTTATGGAGTTTACGGCCCATGAGACCCTCCTCATGGCCGTAAACTCTTATGTAGGGTCATACAAAGTGTTTCAAGGTCTAAAACTTGCATAGAAGGGCTTCTAAAATTCATCTAAAGGCTTTAGGGGTGTTTAGTTTGCATTCTAACACCAAAAGTTTTGGAGTTTACGGCCCAAGAACAAGCCTTGGCTGTAAACTCTTATAAATCCCACAAATGATGTGTTTTAGGCCCTTAAAGTATTTTTGGTTGGTCCCTTGATTTATTCCAAGGCTTTTGGTGGTGTTGGATGGCTTTCTAACACCTTAGAATTGGATTTATGTCACATTTTGGGGAGTTTACAGCCTAAGCACTCTCATTGGCCGTAAACTCACATAAGTCCCATAAAATTCATGTTTCAAGTGTCCAAATGCTAAAACCAAGGTCCTATAATTCATATCTAAGCCATAGAAGTGATTTGGAAGGGTTTATGGGCATGAAAACCCTAATTATATGAGTTTACGGCCCAAGAATGTTCCTTGGCCGTAAACTCCTTCAAATGGCTCAAAATCTATGTTTTAAATGTTTAGAGTCCAAATCTTGAAGTCCCATAGCCATATCTAAAGTCCAATTGAGTTTAGGAAGGAGTTTAAGGGCTTAAAACCCCATTCAATGGAGTTTACGGCCCAAGCTTGTTCCTTGGCCGTAAACTCATGTTCTTGGACCTAAAACTCAATTATTTCATCAATTTGAAGGTTAAAGATGCTGAATAAGATGCTAGGGAGGTTACCTTAAAGATTTGAAGTCTTAAACTTGAGATTTGGACCTTAATTCTAGCTTGAGGAGAGAGGTTGTAAGAGTTTAGTGAGAAACTTGCCAAAAGGCTTCAAATGAAGTCTTAAACACGTTTATATAGTGTTTAAGTTGTGGACACGGTGGAATTCTACCCGATACCGGTGTTAGACGGGGTTTTTGGTCGTACCCGATTAAGTTACCGTAACCCAATATGGTAATATCTAGAAATATTCCGATCACTAAAGTTGAGTGTTAAAATGATTTTTTTTAAATGTATTAAGACACCCATTAAGTCATTTTAAATGTGTACCAGATAATGATTTAATTAAACGGAAGATCGGAAATCAAAGTCGGAACGACGATCGGTTACGCGAATTGTACTACGAAAGAGTTACAGTAAAATAATACGGAAATTTCAGGTTGTTACATTATCCCCCCGTTAAAGGGAATTTCGTCCCGAAATTCAAGTTTAGAACATAAGACGAGATACAAATCATGGATAAGAAAAGAGTTGTGGATACTTCTGTTTCATTGAGTCTTCCCGTTCCCAAGTGAATTCCGGTCCCCGCTTGGCATTCCAGCGAACCTTCACTAACGGGATGCGACTTTGTTTTGTACGTTTGACTTCTCGATCCATGATTTCGATCGGTTCCTCCACAAAGTTGAGGTTTTCATTGATCTCGATCTCGTCTAAGGGAATTGTTAGGGTTTCATCGGATAGGCACTTTTTGAGATTTGAAACATGGAAGACAGGATGAATGTTACTGACTTCGTGAGGTAAGTGGAGTTTATAGGCAACTGGACCGATCCTAGAAAGGATCTCAAAGGGTCCAATATACCTTATATTAAGTTTCCCACGCTTACCAAAGCGTACAGTGCCTTTCCAGGGCGAGACTTTTAACAGGACTCGGTCTCTAACCTGGAATTCTAGTGGTTTCCGACGATTATCAGCGCAACTCTTTTGACGATCACGTGAGGCTTTCAGTCGGTTACGGATTTGAATGATCTTTTCGGTGGTTTCACGGATGATTTCAGGACCAGTGAGAGCACTGTCGGGGACTCGACTCCTGGCTAACTGTGTATCCCCCACCTCGGCCCAGCACAGAGGGGATCTGCACTTACGACCGTATAGGGCTTCGAACGGAGCAGCCCTAATGCTGGTGTGGTAACTATTGTTGTACGAGAACTTGATCAAGGATAGATGTGTATCCCACGACTTTCCAAAGTCAATGGCACATGCCCGAAGCATGTCCTCCAGGGTTTGGATTGTTCTCTCACTCTGTCCATCGGTCGGAGGATGATATGCCGTGCTCATATCTAGTTTGGTTCCAAGGGCTTTCTGAAGGGATTGCCAGAATCTGGAGGTAAACCTACTATCTCGATCGGAGATAATAGATACAGGTACACCATGAAGACGTACTACCTCCTGGATGTAGATTCGCGCGAGTTTCTCCATCTTGTATGATTCTTTAATTGGGATGAAGTGAGCGGATTTAGACAAACGATCGACAATTACCCAAATGGTATCGTACCCACTAGAACACTTGGGTAGTTTGGTGATGAAGTCCATGGTAATCATCTCCCATTTCCACTCGGGGATTTCGGGTTGTTGGAGTAGACCTGAAAGTTTCTGATGTTCGACTTTGACTTTGGCGCAAGTCAGACACTTGCCCACGAATGTAGCTATCTCAGCTTTCATGTTTGGCCACCAGTATTGTTTCTTGAGATCCAGGTACATCTTGTCTGAACCCGGGTGAACAGAGTATTTGGTTCTGTGTGCTTCCTCCATGATTATTTCCCTGAATCCTCCGGATTTGGGAATCCAGATTTGATTCATGAAACAGTGAACTCCGTCACTTCTGATCTCAAGTTTCTTTTCCATCCCTCTCAAGGTTTCATCTGACACGTTCTCAGGTTTGAGGGCTGTATCCTGAGCTTCTCGGATTTGCATTGGTAAGTTGGAATGGATGGTCATCGTCTGGTTTCTCACTTTGTGGCCTGCACTATCCTTTCGGCTAAGGGCATCTGCTACCACATTGGCCTTGCTGGGGTGGTAACGGATTTCACACTCATAATCACTGAGTAATTCTACCCATCGCTGTTGCCTCATGTTTAAAGATGTGCTTCAAACTCTTGTGATCAGTGAAGATTGTGCACTTGGTTCCGTAGAGATAATGTCTCCAAATCTTCAATGCGAAGACTACTGTTCCTAGTTCCAAGTCATGTGTGGTATAGTTGACCTCGTGTGTTTTCAGCTGTCTCGAGGCATAGGCAATCACCTTTCCTCTTTGCATAAGCACACAGCCTAAACCTTGATTAGACGCATCGCAGTAGACAACGAAGTCCTCTGTCCCTTCGGGCAGAGACAGGACAGGCGCGCTGCATAAGGCTTTCTTTAATGTTTGGAATGCGGTTTCTTGTTTATCACTCCAACAAAAGGGTACACCTTTCTGTGTTAGAGTGGTTAAAGGTTTGGCGATTTTGGAAAAGTTCTGAATGAATCGTCGATAGTAGCCGGCGAGACCCAAGAATTGACGAATTTCTGTGGGTGTTTTCGGTGCCGACCAATTCTCTATCGCTTTAATCTTGGAAGGATCTACATGAATACCCTCCTCGCTTACCACGTGACCGAGGAAAGTTACCTTCCGTATCCAGAATTCACATTTGGAAAATTTCGCGTATAGATTTTCGGATCTAAGGGTTTCCAACACTAGCCTCAAGTGTTGCTTGTGGTCTTCCTCGCTTCGGGAGTAAACGAGAATGTCGTCAATGAACACGGTGACGAATTTGTCTAAGAAGGGACGGCACACCCGGTTCATCAGGTCCATGAACACAGCCGGTGCATTGGTTAGACCGAAGGGCATCACTACGAATTCATAGTGTCCATACCGAGTCCTAAAAGCTGTCTTGGAAATATCATTCTCCTGGACTCGTAACTGATGGTACCCTGACCGAAGGTCTATTTTAGAAAAGTAGCTGGTTCCCTGGAGTTGATCGAAGAGGTCGTCTATTCTTGGAAGAGGATATCGGTTCTTAACAGTCAACTTGTTTAGTTCACGATAGTCGATACACATCCGAAAGGATCCATCTTTCTTTTTGACAAACAGAATCGGAGCTCCCCAGGGTGAGGAACTTGGTCTAATGAATCCTTTACTGAGCAACTCATTGAGTTGACTGGATAACTCCTGCATTTCTGCCGGAGCTAAGCGATACGGGGATTTTGCTACGGGAGTAGCTCCAGGAATTAGGTCAATACGGAACTCGACCTGACGTTCGGGAGGAATTCCTGGGAGTTCTTCGGGAAACACATCGGGAAAGTTACAGACTTCGGGGATGCTCGCAAGGTCTCTAACTCCTTGTTTCTCATTGATCACATGAGCTAAGAATGCAACACACTCCTTTCGAAGGAGCTTTCGAGCTTTGATGCAAGAAATGATATGAAGGTTGGAACTGGGTTTGTCGCCATAGATTACAAGAGTTTGATCCGAAGGAAGATTGAGACGGATAGCTTTTTCGTAACAAAGAATGTCAGCATGATTGGGACTCAACCAATCCATGCCAATGATAACATCAAAGCTCTTAATGGAAACGGGCATGAGATCTATAGGAAATGAGTGATAATTTAGGGTAAGCGTACAACCTATGAATACATCGTTAGCGCTTTCTTTCTCACCGTTAGCCATCTCGACGGTAAACGTTTCAGTTAGTGGTTGAGGATTTGGTTTTAGATTATGTTTGAATGCATGACTAACAAAACTCCTTTCAGCACCCGAATCGAAAAGAATACTAGCATATGAGTTGTCGAGAAGGAACGTACCCGAAACAACAGTGGGATCAGCAACTGCTTCCTCCCGTCCCATGGTTAGAACCCTTCCAGTGTTATCGGCAGTTGACTTCTTAGGACAGTTCCTTTTAAAATGCCCAACTTCCCCACAGTTGTAGTAGGCTTGACTAACACCTGCTCCCGATGATTGGTTGGCTGATTGGGTAGGAGTTCTGTAGTATCGAACTGTGTGCCCTTTCTTACCACAATTGGTGCAAGACAATTCTCGACAGGGACCAGGATGATGATGGTATTTACACTTGTCACATAGAGGGAGGTTACCAGCATACTTACTGGTAGGAGTTGAGGCTGTGGATCCCATGGTAGAAACAGCAACAACAGGAGTAGTAGTAGCAGCATGGACTGCTACTGTCTGTTGTTTCTTGGATGATCCTTGAGAAGATTGACCCTTCTTCTTCTTCCAGAATTTCCTCTTTTCACCACTCCTTTGAGTCAGCTCAGAAGTGGTAGTGATTTCCTTATCATCGTCACTATGATCAATCAAAATTTGAGCGAAGGTCTTGGCACTATCATAGGTATCCGGACGAGCAGCCAAAACGTGACTCTTTATTGGTTGAGATAACCCCCAAACGAACCTTTCGATCTTTTTGTTTTCAGGAGTGACTAACCCCGGGCAAAGAAGTGCGAGATCATCAAATCGGGAAGTATATGCAGCAATGTCGGAACCTTTCATCTTTAGGTTCCAGAGCTCGTGCTCTAATTTCTGCATTTCACCACGGGGGCAATACTCGGCAATGAGAAGTTCTTTCATGGCTTCCCAGCCCATGGCATTGGCTACGGGTAAGGTCAGAGATTTGACTCGGCCATTCCACCAAGTCAAGGCTTTATCAACGAAGGTACAAGCTGCGAACTTGACTTTATCGGACTCTGCACAAGCACAGATTTCAAAGATGGACTCTATTTTCTCGAACCATCGAGATAAGGAAATGACACCTCCAGCGCCATTAAAGGATGTTGGTTTTGCGTTCATGAAATCCTTGTAGGAACCCCCTCTTTGGTGTCCCTGGCTACCTTCAGGGTTTTGAGATTGAGGACCGCCACTTGAACCACCAGGGTTCATTTGTGACATAGCTGCTACCATTGCAGCTGTCATCATCGTCTTGAGTGATGCTAGATCGAACTGAGGAGGAGGTGGCGGCGAGGAAGGATTGTTGTCGTTCTTGGAGCTAGGTCTCTTTCGGGGAGACATCTTGATCTAATAAGATCAAGGAAAAGAGGATGGTAAGTCCTCTACATTGAATCGATAGACATGACAGTTATATGATTCGAGTAAGCGATAAAGCAGGAAAGAGTTATCGAATAGATAATTTATCGCTAAGAGTAATCACAGAAAACCACTCGAATGAGGATTACTACAGAGGATCGGGATCGAGAAATACTCCCATAGTATTTCATGAATTGTTTGCGATAATGATTCGATGTTGGGATATTAGGGTAAGTTTTAGGCATGCCACATACCACAGTCACTCCCAAGCACATGTTGGCCGTGTCTCGAATGAATATAGTTGGCCAGGCTATATTGACCCTAGACACGACTACATAACTGCCCAGGTTTAACCGTAGTATACAACACCCATTTACTTATGTTCTGTTCTACTTGTGGTTACGGATGACGACGGTTCGGTATACTTATATACTTTTGAAAATACTTGTAGTTTGAAGATACTTTTAATTCAGAGCACTTAGGCCCTTTAGTGTTTATAGTTTTATACCATGTAAGGTTTGGTATACTTCATTCACTATAAACAAGGGCTCTGATACCAATCTGTCACACCCCGAAAACCGAAGGCGGAAAACATTTCCGGGGTTGACTACCACGTTGAGTATCAAATCCAATGTACATAGTAAGTAAAGTAAAACAACCATTACATTACATAATAAAAGTTTTACAGTTGTTTCAAAAGTAAAGCTTGTACAGTTATGATACATAGTATATATAGACAAAATGTAACGCGTCTTCATGTACACCGTCTTCAAGCAAAAGGATCTTCGGGTACCTGTTCTAACGCTGACCTGAGAACACAAGCGGTTTGAAAATCAGCATAAAGTTGGTGAGTTCATAAGCGGTTTTGTTTTATAAAAATGTATCGGTTCCCTTTCTGTATCTGAAATGTTATGTTCACCAAGAAAAATCCCGTATTTTCTTAACGTTGGTTATTTGACTGGTTGAGCTGTTCTGTTTACTTATCGTGTGTTACCAGGAAAGTCCCATACTTTCCTTATTGTATGTTACAAATTGTAAAAGATGTAATGTTATCCAGTTTGTTACTCTTTCTAGTTATGTAAATGTTACCCAGGAAAGCCCCATGCTTTCCTGCATGTATGTATCTAATGTAAACGATGTTAAAGATGTAAAAGATGTAATCGTGATTAGGTTCTATGTTTTCCCCAGGAAAGTCCCGTACCTTCCTGAATGTTGGTTACAGTAAGTAAAAGATGTAAAAGATGTCAAAGATGTAAACGATGTATAAAGTAATCCATTATTATTGTAAGTAAATCTCTGTTATCCTAATTGCGAGTTCCATAACCATACAATAGACTGAAACCTGTGGCAATAAGTAGTCCACATGTGGCAATAAGTCATCCACATACTTATGACTTTCGTCACCCTTGAACCATTTCGGTTCGGCTGTAGCTAGCAGCCAGGTGTGGGGTAGTCAGCCCCGTATAGATCTATACACTCAAGTCACGCTCTCTAAATACCAGATTCTGGTTATGGGTATAGTCCTCCACTCGCGTAATCTGGGTGGAGTGTTCTCCGAGGACGTGTCTCCAATCATACAGGAATAACAAATTTACTAGTAATAATATGATAGTCCTCCACTCGTATATGTGTGGGGAGTGTTACCGAGGACAAAACAGTGTACAGGTATTGTATTCAAATGTTTCAATGTCATGCTTTTAACTGATAAAATATGGAAAAACCATTTGTGAAATACATGCAAAACATACTAGTTTAAAGATCTATTTCACAAATACATGTTACGTGATCTGTAGGTTCAAGTGATTATCGGATATGGTAATCAGTAATAAAAGCATATGAAATATGAAACACACATTTGAAAACATGTTTTGAGTACAAGAATTCCCTTGTACTTTGCTTGTGTTCCCCCCCTGAAAACAGTGAAAACAGTGAAAAAGGGTATGGGTATGAACTCACCGGACTCGGAAACGTGTCGGTTTTGAATGCTATACGTCGGTTCGGGGTTTGATTACTCGCGATGACCCTATGTAAAATGATATAATGCCCATATATATACAATTAGAGATACATTCACTAATCATATGGAACATTACACTCCAATGAGGTTAAACACCTCAAAACGAGCGTTTGGAGTGACCCGGGTGACATCTTCGGACTTGTAATGGCACTAGGGACTTGGGACTTGAGTTTACTCTCCATAAGTAAACATTTAAATGAGTTTACAACTATGGAACACACACATACATGAGTTTACGGCCGTAAACTCATATGGGTGTGGTTTTGATGGTTTATGGGCTCAAATGGACATAGGGGTTGCTAGAATGGATTATCTAAATTGCCTTGGAACACTTGGAATGAGTTTAAATCATCAAAAATGATTATTTTATGGGAGTTTACGGCCCAGTATAGGCTCCTGGCCGTAAACTCCTTAATATTCATGAAAATGATGTTTAATGTTGTTAAAACAAATCACATGTGATTACTAGAATTATTCCAAGACCTTACATGAGTTTTATGGGACATTTGAGGGGTTTTATGGAGTTTACGGCCCATGAGACCCTCCTCATGGCCATAAACTCTTATGTAGGGTCATACAAAGTGTTTCAAGGTCTAAAACTTGCATAGAAGGGCTTCTAAAATTCATCTAAAGGCTTTAGGGGTGTTTAGTTTGCATTCTAACACCAAAAGTTTTGGAGTTTACGGCCCAAGAACAAGCCTTGGCCGTAAACTCTTATAAATCCCACAAATGATGTGTTTTAGGCCCTTAAAGTATTTTTGGTTGGTCCCTTGATTTATTCCAAGGCTTTTGGTGGTGTTGGATGGCTTTCTAACACCTTAGAATTGGATTTATGTCACATTTTGGGGAGTTTACGGCCTAAGCACTCTCATTGGCCGTAAACTCACATAAGTCCCATAAAATTCATGTTTCAAGTGTCCAAATGCTAAAACCAAGGTCCTATAATTCATATCTAAGCCATAGAAGTGATTTGGAAGGGTTTAAGGGCATGAAAACCCTAATTATATGAGTTTACGGCCCAAGAATGTTCCTTGGCTGTAAACTCCTTCAAATGGCTCAAAATCTATGTTTTAAATGTTTAGAGTCCAAATCTTGAAGTCCCATAGCCATATCTAAAGTCCAATTGAGTTTAGGAAGGAGTTTAAGGGCTTAAAACCCCATTCAATGGAGTTTACGGCCCAAGCTTGTTCCTTGGCCGTAAACTCATGTTCTTGGACCTAAAACTCAATTATTTCATCAATTTGAAGGTTAAAGATGCTGAATAACATGCTAGGGAGGTTACCTTAAAGATTTGAAGCCTTAAACTTGAGATTTGGACCTTAATTCTAGCTTGAGGAGAGAGGTTGTAAGAGTTTAGTGAGAAACTTGCCAAAAGGCTTCAAATGAAGTCTTAAACACGTTTATATAGTGTTTAAGTTTTGGACACGGTGGAATTCTACCCGATACCGGCGTTAGACGGGGTTTTTGGTCGTACCCGATTAAGTTACCGTAACCCGATACGATAATATCTAGAAATATTCCGATCACTAAAGTTGAGTGTTAAAATGATTTTTTTTAAATGTATTAAGACACCCATTAAGTCATTTTAAATGTGTACCAGATAATGATTTAATTAAATGGAAGATCGGAAATCAAAGTCGGAACGACGATCGGTTACGCGAATTGTACTACGAAAGAGTTACAGTAAAATAATACGGAAATTTCGGGTTGTTACACCAGGTTTGCCGATAACTCATAGATGTTATTTATGTTCGGATTTATGTGGTATCTTGGGGAAGTCACTAAGATTTATGCATATAGTTGTTGATTTATATGTGGCAAATTTATATTGTCGATAACTCATAGATGTTATTTTTGGAAGTATAAGAAATGAAAATTTTGGTCTAAAATTTGAGGTGTTACACAAAAATAGAAATCTGAAGGCCCAACAAAACCCTAATGTCGTAATGTCTAAACATGGCCTAAAACCGAGAAGCCCACCTGCTGAGTACACGAGGCATACTCAGCTTGTACGCTTAGCGTACACCCTTTAGGGCTAGTACGCGCAACGTACCAGCTTGGTACACCCAACGTACTTCCAAGTTGGGCACCCCACTCCATTAAGCAGTTAATTCATTGACACTTTAAGCCAGACTCTCAGATCTAATTTTATATTACCACTAATCACATAAAGTTGGCAACTTTGCGCACATAAATGGCTTAATGGGGATCAAGAGGTTAAAAAGAGCTTAAAAAATATCTTAACACATGCATGGTCTAAGATACACCATAAAGCTTGCATTTATATGAATAAGGGGACCAAAAGAAGCCTAGGTCTAACACCAAAACTTCTAGAGTGAGTCAAGAAGCTCATCAATCACTCCAAGGACTCAAAAATCATAAAATAACAACATAAATAAATCGAGTAGCATGGATCAACAAGATGTCAGATTTTTACCTCAAAAAGCTTGCAAATGATGAGCTATCCTCGTATCTTCAAGCTCAACACAGAACTTCAAAAGGTCCTCTTCTTTTTCTCCTCCATAAACCACCAAAAAACACTCTTTAAGGCTCAATACACCCAAAAACACACTAGGGATTCCATTTCTAGACAAAGGAAGGTGGATGCTAGCTAAACATGACCAAATGAGGCTATCATAAGATTTAAATAGGGTGTACACCCTAAAAATTAGGGTTTCATTAAAGCTCACATACGTCATGTGTACTCCACGTACGCCCAACATACGTGGATTGAATATGTGATCAACTTCGGGCTAGTACGCTTAGCGTACCACCTAGTACCCCCGTGTACTCGCGTAAGGACCAAAATGCAATTTTTTTAATGGAAGGGGGTTAAATTAAAAACTTACCAACTTGAGTGTAACACTTTTCCTTTTCTTCTTATGGAAAAAATGAAGAAACAAATGGGAAATGATTTACAGATATTGTTGAAGAGGAATTTGGAAGGGATGCAAATGTAGAGAAAGACCATCCTATAAGATTGCCAATTGAGAGAGAGAGAGAGAGAGAGATGTATATGAGTCTTTTTTCTATATTTACTAATAGCAATAATAACTTAAAATATGAAAGAGAAATAGAAAATAAATATATCAAAAGTATTACGGTCATTAAATTTTTGAATGAGTCAAGGTGCCATGGAATATATAGGTCTTTTTTATATTAAATAATATTAACATAAAATATGAAAAAAAAAGTAGAATATATATACATACATATACATATATATATATATATATATATATATACACACACATATATATATACATATATATATATATATACATATATATATATATATATATTAAGGGTATTACAATCATTTTATAATTTGAACAAACCAAATACGCAACGCAACTAGCTGGAAAAAAGACTATTTCTATAATTATTAAGAAGTTTGGCCTAGATTGTAAAAACACAAACCACAAGGACCATTTTTATAGTTTTGTCTAAATATAAACAAGATAATAGAAAAAGTATATGTTAGAAAACAAAATGAAAGAATCATTGATATGATTTTGGACATATATTGTAGATGTTTTTGATATAGAGACAAGCAATAATGTCATTAACACCTAGTTACCGAGTTTATCTAACTTTAAGAAAAGAAAGTGAAGGAAAATATGGAGAAAACAGAAAGGGAGGGGAGGAAAATGATTTACTTTACGTGTTTCTCGTTTCAAAGGTATGAAAGGAAAAAAAATGTGTTCCCGAGTTGGATGGAAAAGAAAATAAAAGAAATCAAAACAACAACATTACAATTTTACCCTTATTTTTTTAGCAATCATATTACATGTATAGTTCTAATTGGACAAAAATGTTCATTTGTATGTTATATTCACATTTGTTTACACACATAAAAACATATTTAATCAAAACCTACCAACATATAATATTTAACCACTTTAGAAATTGTCTAAAACAATCAATTTAATCAGACTAAAACTCAAAAAACCAAAATTCAGTTCGTGAAGCCAAAAATAAGTCAAACATAGAAACAAGTAGCCAACACTTATTATCCCAGTTCACTCATTTACCTGCACTCATCATTGTTTTTAGTAGATCATTATGTATGTTCGAATGTTCGTTGGACAAGTAAACAATATCCTCACATCTGCTTGGTTACAAACCAAATACATGAGAGCACCTGGTATTATGGGGTTCCAAACACATCGGTTGCAATTCTTGATAAATTTCATCACCAGTTAAATCTTGATGGTAGGCTCTTTCAAAAATTTTGTTACCTTCCTTCATAGTATTATGTAACATCCCAAATTTCTAGTCCAAAATTTTCATTTTAGTTAAGTAATTTATAAATTTTGTTTACTGAAAACCTTGTAGATATCATATCAAAACATGTCTCAAAATCAAAATGTCGAATGGTAATAAAAATCAGAGTACAATCCCATGAATCACAAAATGCGGAATTCTAAAGTGCGTGCGATGTGCAACTACCAAGCCAACTCCTTCCCCTTCGATGAAGAGGTACCTGAAACAAAACTGAAAACTGTAAGCATGAAGCTTAGTGAGCTCCCCCCATCATACCACATACCATATATAACACATACTGCTAGACATATCTGGGTGCCTTACCTACCCCTTCAGTCCTCTCGACCGGTAACCTTGCCTAGCATACCTGGGTGATGGCCTACCCCTTCGGTCCTCTTGACTGGTAACCTAGCCTAGCATATATGGGTGCTGGCCTACCCCTTCGGTCCTCTCGACTCGTCATCGTAAGCTATTTCACACCTCTACTACTATCACATAAAATCATAGCACATAACATAAGATAACTAACATGACTGGGCATTAACTACGCCTTCGGTCCTTTTGACCAGTACCGGGGTCTATCCTACCCCTACTATCATATAACACATAGCATCATAGCATAGTAGCACGTAATCATAACGTATAACACATACCAGACAATTATCACAAAGACAATCATCTCAACTATAACTCATACTAGTTGGTCGGCCTTGGTGCCTTAGGCGCATTTCTACTGGAAGGTAACTCACCTCGATGTCGTGTAGTATTCACACAGTCGTCGGCACGGGTATCAAATCATCTCGACTCCTCCATCACTACACGCTGATCTTTCTCGATTACTATGCATACTAATAACCCTTACAGGGGTCAACCCAAACCCAAGTCAAAGTCAATGTAAAAGTCAACCTACAGTTGGCTCGACTTGCTGAGTTGGCCTACCAACTCGTCGAGTCCCTATTCCATTATTTGCCCCCAATCTGACTCTACTTGTCGAGTCTAGCAAGAACTCGACGAGCTCTCCTTCAATCATAAAATCGGGACAATCTTCAACTGACCCGCCGAGTTCTTCCTTGAACTCGTTGAGTTTAGCTTCCTCATATGAGCTTGTCTAGTTTGTTACTCACCGAGTTGTATGAACACCTCGTCGAGTTCGTCCTCATGGGTTCGGAGATTGCCTTGGACTCGCCGAGTCTGTTCATACACTCACCGAGTCCTATGATTTCCAGGTCCAAAACAAACCCTTAGCAGGCTGAGTGTTCCTTCCACTCATCCAAAACCATTTCCAGAAGACGATTTTGGGGAAAAAGCGCCCCGACTCGCTGAGTCACCCAAGTGACTCGTCGAGTCTCTCTTTGTCCAAAACTATATACAGTTGATTATAATCGGTCTTAACGCATAAAAACTATAGATCTAGCCTCATAAGGCCCCTTTTTCACGTAAAGCTAAAAACTTGATGTCCATGCATGGGTCTTTAAGCTCAAAAGACCAAAAAATGAGGTCTACAAGGTGCATGGGATTTTCATGGCCATAAATTTGGCACCTTTATGCCATGAGGACCCTTTAAGGCCCAAGATCTAGAGCCTTTACCCTTCACTATGCTCTGGAACCCGAAATAGCTTAGAAATGTCCCAAAGATGTCAAGTTCCAAGCCCTAAAATGGATCTATCAAATGGACAACCAAGGCTAGAGCTTTTTACCTTATATGAACTGGAGATGGAACACAACCTCTGGATCCACTAGCCTCAACTCGATCTCTTAAGCTCCTTCCTTCTTCTCAAGCTTCACAGCCACTAAATGCACAAAAAAAATGGCTTAATAATACTCAAACACAGCTAGGGTTTCGATTTAGGGCCTTCTGGAAGTAAGAGGGATGATAGAGGTTGGTTGGGGAGAAGGTAAGTTGTTTAAATAGGGTGCAAACCCTAAATATTAGGGTTTTGTCAAGATAGCTCCTACTCGTCAAGTCGGTCTTCCGACTCGTCGAGTAGGTGACTAAACCCCCGTGTCCAAAGTCGATTCTACTTAACGACTTGGGCCTCCAACTCGGCGAATCCCATGCCAAAATGTGATAATTACTTGAATAAAAATACGTACCAAGAGTCGGGTTCTACACATTAACCACATCAACAACAACATTCATAATCTTTGTTTCAAATGTTTCTGGTTCAGGTTTATGTTTAGCTCCATCTTCTACTTCATCTATGATTTTTATTTTCTTTTTTTTCTTTTTTTTTTTTTTTTTTTGCCCTTGAATTTTTTTTTTCAGTTGAAAAACATGTTGGAGATACCACTTGAATGTCATCTTCATCATCATCTATATGGTGGTTATCTACTGTACCATCATTACTTGCTAATAAATCGTCAATTTATGCGATACTTTCTAGTTTGATATTTGTGGTCTTGCTTAGTTGGCGATTTTTCTCCTTAGCTATTTCATCATTTTCTTCCGAAGTTCTATCTCCTGCAAATATTGCCAACTTTTTTTTTGTCTTCAATATAACTGCTTCAGGCTTTGTCTATTTAAAAAACTCAAATCCAATTAAAAATGTAAATAATAACATAAATATAAAAAAACTAAATTCAAGACTAACCGTAATGAAGATATCCCACACACACGAGAGAGAGAGAGAGAGAGAGAGAGAGAGAGAGAGAGAGAGAGAGAGAGAGAGAGAGAGAGAGAGAGAGAGAGAGAGAGAGAGAGAGAGAGAGAGAGAGAGAGAGAGAGAGTCTTTTTCAACAATAAATAATAATAATAACTTTAAATACAAAAGAAAATAGAAAACTAAATATATAAAAAATATTCCCGATATTTTATTTTTTGAATGGGTCAAGAATAGTGAGAGAGGGAATATATAGGCTTTTTTCATATTAAATAATAATAATAACATAAAATATGAAAAAAAAAATAGAAAAAATATATATTAAGGATATTATAATCATTTTTGAACGGATCAAATACGCAAGGCAACTAAAAAACCTATTTCAATAATTATTAAGAGGTTTGGCCTAGATTGTAAAAATACAACCCACAATGATCATTTTTATTGTTTTGTTTAAATATAAACAAGAAGATAATACAAAAAGTATATGTTAGAAATCTAAATGAAAGAATCATTGATACGATTTTGGATATATATTGTAGATATTTATAATGTAGAGACAAGCAATAATGTCATTAAATAATCACAATAGCGTCAAACTATATAGTTTTGTCCAATTGACGGAACATCTCATAAATGAAAGTACTAATACCTTGTGGCTTTATGTTTTTCATAGAGTAAAATTTATCAAATATCAATTAGGGCTATTTAAACTTTATTATATTTTGTTATTTTTACTAGGGGTGTAGTAAATAACAAATATTATAAACCGAAAAAATAGTTCAAATTGATTAGGGTTCGATGTAATCGGCTGTTTAACCGAACAAACTGATTAAGATATTAACTTTTTTTTTTAATTAATATTTATATCCCTTGTACCGGCTTCATCAAACTACAATTATTCAAAGTTAAATTGCATATAGTTTTGTTAATCCGTGTATGAAAATTAATCATTAAAAAATTTCAAACTAATCGTTCCTCAACGTTTAAAAATTCATAAATGAATTGTATATCTTTATTAAATTTTATTTTAAACAAAGATATTTTAGTAAAGCTAGCAAGACGCTAAGGAATTATAGATTACATGTTATCCACATGAAGATGATACAAATACTTTGTCAATGAATGCATTGTCATTTCTTGTCTTCTAAATATTAGGTTTGGGCCGAACCAGCAGCCCATCTCTTTTTCTCACATGTTTCTCGATCTATCTACATGAGCTGTGTGAATGGATTATGGACGCTAGGGCTACTGACCATGTTCATGAAAACACAAGTATCCTTGATTTTATTTGCAATAATTATAATTATCATCATATTCTAGTTGGAGATGGGTCCAAAATTCTTTTAACTGTGACCACACACACCACTTTTCCCAAAAAAAAAAAAAAAAAATACCTAACAACCTTATACATTTACATAATGTTCTCGTCACCCCTTCAAGTAAAAAAAAATCTTATTTTCGTTCGAAAATTTAAACATCAAAATAAATGTTCTATTGAATTTAACGAATTTGGTTTTACTGTCAAGGATTACAAGGCCTGCTGTTAGGTCTAAAATTATAATTTATACTTAACTTTTTTAGACAATTGTATTTTTTGTGGTGTAATATGTCTTTGCGGTTGTGTTCATGGTCAGGTTGGTGTGACGGCCGTAAACCCGTTCACGACCGTGAACCCATGTACGAACCATGTTCCATATATATATATATATATATATATATATATATATATATATATATATATATATATATATATATATATATATATATATATATATATATATATACATAGTCAAGATCAAATTAAAAGGAAATTTTTGGTAGGAAGGTAAGAAGTTTTTTTTCTACATATTTTTTTCGCGAACAAACAAAATGAATCATTAGATGATTCATTTTTAAGATGATTCACAAGAAAAAATTCTCAAAAAAACATCTCGATGGTTCATTTATATAATGATTTTGTTGTTATTCACTAAAGTTGTCATAAAAATGAGTTTTTTCTTAATTTACTTAAAAATGAATCATAAAGATGTTTTTTTTTAGAATTTTTTCTTGTGAATCATCTTACAAATGAATCATCTAGTGATTCATTTTTTTTGTTCGTCAAAAAAATATGTAGAAAAAAAAACTTCTTACCTTCCTACCAAAAAAAATTTCTTACCGGATCTATATCATATATATATATATATATATATATATATATATATATATATATATATATATATATATATATATATATATATATATATATATATATATATAACGGGGTTCCCACGGGAGTACGGGACGGAAATACTCACTCCCGCCCCCGGTCCCGAAAATAAACGAGAGTTAATATTGCCTAGCCCTTACTCCCGCTCCCGATTTTTAAAAAAAAAAAAAATAGTCTCGTACGGTATCGGGGTCACGCAGGGGTTTTTGACATCCCTAATGATGATCACATGAATGTGCATATCAGACCTGTAATCCCGATTCCTTCTCAAACCCTTATTCTCGTCTAGTTTGTTGCCCACAATAATTGCTACCCCGGCGCCAAGAACAACAATCAAAACATCAACAATCAGGTAATTTTTGCTTTAATTATGTGAAGGCACTACATAAAGTAATGGTGTTTTTGAGATGGATCGTGTCACCTATTTCTTTTTGAAGTTAAATGATTATGTTTGTGGGTTATGAGTATTTTTATTTTTTGTAAATACTTCTGTTGAGAACTATAACATTTAGAACTTTGTTTACTGGTTTAAAGTGCTATTTTTCTTGATTTTGTCATGTATTTAGATTTTACATATGTTAATTCATCATGTTGTTAATGTGGTTGTAATTTTATCTAATATTACGTAAAATCTATCATCTAAAGTAGGTTTCATACAAAACAATTTCTTATAAAGAAAAAGAGGCATTTGTGCCTTTCACGAATTTTAAACATATGTCAAAATCCTCGCCAACATTATGTTTTCTATGATAATATGGTATTTTATCTTTAAATATTATTGATTAGTTTTTGTCATATGTGTCAGTTTATGTCAAATGGCCAAGAGCATTTGTTATGTTCTATCTAGTTCTACATACTAAACACAGTCTTTAAGTTGTTATGTAGTGATGACAACAAAATGTCTTTCAACACTATTTACTTCATTTTCTTCACGTTTTTACTTCACATAATTGTTTCAATAGTGAATCAATTGTTTGATTTAACCTTAGATTAATATTACAATTTATAAGTGATGGATAAAAGTGTATAATAGTGAATAGTGATTATAGAAATTGGTCAATCATATTTGCATTTATAATATAATTATATAGTTATAGTTCTAATAAAATAACTCTTATTTGTTGATTAATATTACAACTTATAGTAGGTTATGATGCTTTGTTATTCATAAAATCTTTGATTTATTGTTAATAAAATATTTGATATTTGATCAGTATGAAGGCTGCAAATTCAATCGAAGAGGCTGCAAATTCAGTAGAAAAGACTGCAATTTCAGTAGAAAAGGTTGCAATTTCAGTTGAAGTGGATGCAAATTTAGTTAAAGGGCATACAATTCTCAATCCTCAAGATCAAAAAATTCCTAAAGATGGAATGAAGTTTGATTCAGAATAAGACCTTTACAATTACTTTAAAGTGTATGCATTCCAGATTGGATTTGGTATACAGAAATCTAGTACAAGAACAAAAGATTATTATGCTAAAACATACTATTCACTTGGATGTACTAGAGGAGGGGTATATGTCACTAAAACAAGCAAACCATATAAAAAGTCTTCTAAAACAAACTGCAAAGCAAAATTAACGTAATTGCATATGGTGATGGAAGATGTGTTATCTTTAGTGTTTTTCTTGAACATAATCATGCTTTAAGTCACAAAAAAATCTTGTTTCCAACGATCACATAAGAAAATGGATTCATATGCTAAGAGAAGACTTGAGTTGAATGATTATGCTGGAATTTCGTTAAATAAAAGTTTTCACTCATTAGTTGCTGAAGAGAAAGGTTATGACAATTTGCCTTTTGGCGAGATACGTTGTAGATCTTACATCGCAAAAGTAAGACAACTAATACTTGGTCTTGGGGATGCCGAGACACTTCGTAATTATTTTATCCATATGTAAAAAAAGGAGTTCAAAATTTTTCTACATGATTGATATGGATACAAGGTCAAGGGCAGCATACGAGTCATTCAGGGATATTATTTCGTTTGATAACACGTATTTGACTAACTAATGTAATATGTTGTTTGTGCTTTTTGTTGGAGTAAATCACCATGGACAATCTATCTTATTTGGATGTAGTTTGCTTTCACGAGAAGATACAGAAACATATGTATGGTTATTCAAGTCATGGTTAGAATGCATGAATGGACGGACACCAAAAGCAATAATAACATATCAATTTCGATCAATGCAAGGAGCTGTGGCACAGGTATTCCCTAAATCTCATCATCATCTTTGTCTTTGACATATTATGAAAAAGATTTCTGAAAAATTAAGTAGGCCGCCCCAATATAAAGTAATAAAGAAGACTCTAAAAACCCTTGTATATGAGTCTACAGACACTCAAAAGTTTGAAGATGGGTGGTGCAAGCTGGTTGAAAAGTACGCACTTGAAAAAAAAATGAGTGCTTAAGTTCTTTATTTAACGATCGAATACGTTGGGTGCCGATATATGTAAAAGAAAACTTTTGGGCAGGGATGCCTATTATGCAAAAAAGTGAAAGCATGAATGTTTTTTTATGTGTACGTTATTTCTAAAACCTCATTACGACAATTTTTTGAGCAATATGACAATGCACTGAAAAGCAAGATTGAAAAAAGAAAATAAGGCTGATTTTGAATCTCTCAGTTGTTCATATAAATTAGTACCTAGGTTTCATTTTGAGAGATAGTTTCAGGAAGCATACACAATGCAATATTTAAGTTGTTTCAAGATGAGTTACGAGGTATGTTTTTTGAAACTCTTTATTGGTCTAAGTGGATGGTGTGTGCTATGTATTTCATGTCACATATATTTTGGAAGGGAAACATGAAGATTCTAAAAAAATAGTTGTTTATACCATTAGTTATGATGAGATTGAATGTGATATATAATGTTCTTGTCATTTGTTTAAGTTTCAAGGAATTATTTGTAGGCATGTGTTGAAAATATTGTTTGAGAAGGATGTTAAAGAAATCCATCCACATTATATTTTGTATCGGTGGAGGAAAGATGTGAAGCATAGACACTACTCAATGATAAATTGTTATAAAGATTTGATGAGTGGTGAAAATGCTAAACAATTTGACCATTTGTGTTCCAATTTTTACGAGGCTGCACATATTGCTAATTCCGACGAAAAGTATGAATACTTGCTAAGTTGTGTAAATATGGCTAAAGAAAAGTTGAATGATGATTCAGTTTGGGGTTATAGTAGTAACATCAATTTGGTAGTTGAAGATGTTCATATTTCAGACTCGACTACAAAATTGTTATCACCCTTGCAAGTGCGTAGTAAAGGCCATCCACCATACAAGAGAAAGGAATCTAGAGTAGAACAAGTTATGAAGAAGAAAACAAAGAAAAATGTAATTTTTATATATTTAGATTTTTTATTTTTTTAATTTGGTCAATATAGTTTATAATAACTAAGTTTTTTTAGGTACATGAAAAAACAGACAACATACAACAAGATCAAACAGATTCAAGTCGTGAGCATGGAACAAATTCCTATAATGATGAGCCGAAGTTTGATCTTAATGTATCGATTTGAATGATAAAGACCGAGGAGTATGTGAAAATAGTATAAAATAGTTTTTTTTGAAAAAAGATTAATTTTTAGTTTCATTTATTTTGCGTTTAATGATTTTGAAAGAACCGAATGACATTGTGATAGTGTTACGGACTGGATTTCTTGGTTTCAAAATAAAGGGCATATTGTTCATTTATTGAATAATTGTGAATTTATTTTGTTTAAGATCAAAATATGCTATAAAAAGATGAGTAGAGGGCATTTTGGTCCTTTTATTATGTTATAGGGTTGCCTAATATTGTGTATATACAAATGGAACCAAGAATAACAATAAACTTTAAAAATGGAACAAAAAATAGGATTACACTTTCAAAATAGAACCAAAAATAACAATGCACTTTAAAAATAGAACCAAAAATACAAATGTACATTCAAAATAGAACCAAAAATAGCAATGTACTTTCAAAAAAGAACCAAGAATGGTAATGTACTTTGAAAACAGAAAATACACAGCATTGAAATGCAGTCTTCCCGGGCCTATATCTGATTCAATATGTAGCCAAAATATGTGTTTGTATAGTCTAAAAGGAAGTATAAACTCTAAACTGCATGCTGGGAAAAAAATCAAGTAAATCCGACTTCATAACTGGGTTATTGCAAAAAAAAAGTGAGTGCTGAAACAGGAATTAAACAACACTGATACGCAGTTTTCCTTGGCCTATATCTGATTCAATATGTAACTAAAAGATGTGTTTGTACGGTATAAAATGAAGCGCAAACTCTAAACTATATGTTGAAAAAAAATCAAGTAAATATGGCTTCAGTTGACTGAGTTATGCGCATTCTAACTCAAGGGCATTTTGTCCAAATTTACAAAATGTAAACTTTGGCCATTTTTGTCTAGGTTTACAAAAACAATTCAAGGTCATTTGTGACCTAAATGAGAAATGAAACTAATGGACATTTGATTACAGATGTAAAAATATAACTCGTGTAAAGTGTTTACAAAAATAAACTACATTGCTATATTAAACCATTCTCATATAAGTACATTGTAAAAGATCAAACAATCTCAAAAATGATTATTACAAGGTTCCATTACAGGTGCTTCTTCATTTACTACTACTCCTTGTGAGGTCGCCATTGATATTTCTTCATGAGCATTAAGCACCCGAGCTTGAACAAGTGGCAAGGATCTTGCATGTGCATACTTCTTTTCTATTAGATAAGATAAATACTCTATCCCAATAATCATCCCTTCTTTATTCAATCGAAGTTGTAGTAACTCTAACCTGTTAAAACAATGATAATGCATCAATTACAACAAGTGAGATAAAATAGAACACGTGTAAATGAAGCCTTTATCTTAAATTAGCAAAGGGTAGGTAGAATATGTCACACAAGATGTTTATGTTGGAAGTAAAAAAGATAAATGTTTGTTTATTATTTTAATTTTATTGTCCATGTTTCCTGTATTTTGGATAATTTAACTTTTTTTCAGCGATCAAGCATCAAGATTTGTGGATTTCCAATTTTTCTATCATCAAAAATATTTGTTCCAACTATTCTGTCACAATAAACAAGTGGGTCAGATTATGATAGATGACTTGATAAATGATAAGTAACCAACTAAGAATGTGCATAATTGCTTGGGAAAAACACTAAACATTAAACATATAGATGTCAAGGTTCTACAGTTGTGTGTTATTCTATTTTAAAAAATTGATTAAATACTATTAGAATCCATGAGCATAAAACACCTTCAAATCGAAAAGGTATTAGTCATTCCAACTTGATAAGCATCCAATATATAATTTTTTACAATTACAATCATATCGAGTAGTTTCTAATAGATTTAAACAACTGTTCATCTCCAAATCTTTATAGTTTCCACATATATGTTACATGTATACTTATTATTTATGTAAACTCACTTTGGCTATCTATGTATAATGAAGTAAGGGATTTAAAGCAATTTAGATGATGAAAGTTATCCTTAATATGTGATTCTTAACAGAGAGCTATAAAAATATTGACATTTAAGAAACAATTCAATTTGGTGTCATCATATTCTATTCTCCATTTTCGTTTTGTGGATATAATTTTCTATTGTGATTATGAAGACGGATCTACACGATAAAGATGTAAAATGGATGAAAATGCACAAGACAACCGATGAGGGTATTATTTTTTGCAACTAAGAGAGTATTGACAATTTACCGAGTGAAATTCCAAATATAATCATTTTAAAATTTAAGCTTTTGCGTTTGTGGATAAACTTGTTAATCCCTGACTAAGGCAACTCAGATTCCTACTATAACCTGAATCTTGTGGAACAAATGACTATGTTTAGTCCTATTACATCATAAAATCCAATACTTAGCTAGTGGCTTTGCTGGTTTCCCAACCCCTAAAGACAAATAAAATTCGTCTTCTAACACATGACATTTAATGCAGTTCTAAGGTTCAAAAAAAGTGAATAAAGAAATGACTAGTAAACTTATAGGTTGATGGTGGCTCTAGTATCGATTGAAGATCAGAAGGTGACAATTGGCGGCGGTGACAGAAGATTGGGTGGCGATTGAAGACCAGGTAGCGACGATTGAAGTGGATGTCGACTGAAGTTGATGAGAAGAAGGGCTTAGAAATGAATGAGGATTGAAGATTTACGTGATATATATTTTTTCTTTTTTCTCAATTACCTCATTAAGGGCACTATAGGAATATCAAATTAAATTAAATGACATGAAATATTGATGACAAATCACATAATTTTAATGGGTAGGTATATTAGTAGGAAGAAATAGTAGGAGACAATTTAATTTCTCATATACATATATATATATATATATATATATATATATATGTGTGTGTGTGTGTGTGTGTTTATTTTAGGGTAGAAGATGTTTGAAAATGTTAAAAGACTTTAATCAATATTTGCACCAAGAAGAAGAGGCACAAACCAATTTAGATCTACGACCTTCTAAAAACTATGAGTCTATGAAGATTAATGTTTGCATAAAAGAAACCAAAAAAAATTTGGAGACAAAAAAATAAAAACCATCTTAACAGCGACAATTTGAATAGTGACACTACATCTCATAATTTATACCCATAAAAAAGATAGGTAGAAAAAAAGTATCATTAAAAAAAGTAAACTACAAATTTGGTGTCGAAATTCTAAAATTGTCATAATATCACTCAATATGTTTATATATCATTACAAACATGATCCTTGTGCTTCACTCAAACATTCATGTTTAGTCCAAAACATGAAGCCAATTTATATAGATCATGGACCACATCCGTAAAAAATCAAACTTAAAGTTGAGACAATTTTAAAGTTTGGACTAAACTTATCATTCTGTTAAAACATAAATACAAAATTTATATAATTTACTCTTAAACAAATAAAAAAAACTTGGACTTTAAAACTATAAAGTAGGTTTGATATACAAGAGTTGTATTTAAATCAGGACTTCATTTTCCACATTCAAAATTTAATTATATTGACATCAGTCATCCTTAACTTTCCTTAATTAAACCTCCACAATATATACATATAAATATGCATATATATTACGTGCTTTTCTTTAAATATACGATATGCATATTAGTTGGTGAATATTTAAAAAGGAACACGGGTGGCGCGTGGAAGTAAGAAGGCAGCGCGTGATCCAAAACGCGTGGTATTAACACACACAAAGGCCTCCAATGTGTGTAAATTGTGACACACCAACACACATTTAGAGAGAACCCGAAGGATCCGTCAACGCGCCGCGATTCGGTCGGATTATTCATCTCCGAAAAACCCTAGCTTTTGACCACCTACCCAGGGCCAGTTTGTTACCATCCATCACCCTCTTCTTTCTCTCTCTCTTTCTTTCTCTCTCCTCTCACACACACAAACACCAAAAACACATACTAGTTCTCTCTTCTTCGATACTGGCTTATGGTATTCCCGCCTCTCGACACAACAATTCCTAAACCCTAGCTTTCTCTCTCTGTCTCTATCTCTTTCTCTTTCGTTATTTTTTTTTCAATAATCGTTGATACTTCTGGTAAGTAATTAAATGAAAGCAATCATCTTTTTCGTTTTGATATCGTAATGTTAAAATAGACTGCTATGGTTAATTACTGTTTTTGATTGGAGGGGGGATCTGAGTTTCGTCAATTTGATTTTGTTATTGAATTTGATCCAGGAAGGAAAAAAATTGGGTCTTTTAAAGGTTTGAATACATGTCCGTCAATCAATCGAAGGGTGACAAGAACGAGCCGCAGCAGTACAGAAGAGTAGGTCGATCCGGTAACTCATCCTTGCCAAGGAACTACTCCGGTGGTGGTGGGAAGGGCGGCGGCGGCGGCGGCGGAGGAAGTAACACCGCCCCACCATCCTCCTCCTCTTATTCTTCGCAGAGAAGGTAATTTAAAACTAGGGTTTGCTACATTATCTACGCGTCTGTGTATGTATCTGTGAATTTAGGGTATGTTTTTCATGTTCGTGATTTGGGTATTTTTTTTAGCTTTAAGAAGACGAATAATCATGCTCAAGGAGTACAACCTAGGGTAAACACCCCGATTACAAATTCAAATTCGGATTTGTCGAATTCTTCTACTCCCGGAGGCGCTAGTGTAACCAATGGCGCACATTTACAACCGCCGGCACGAGGTATTGCTCAAATTCCCTTCGATTTCCATAATTTCATCTTTCTAATCCCCAAAACTACTACCCCTTCCACTGTATAACACAAAATTCTTCCCGAAACCATGATTCTACTCGATTCAAAATGCATACTTTCTGTATATTAGGTGCACCTGGTTCTCCATCTACTCCAAAGCCATCTGAAACACCAATTCAGAAGAACACCCCCGGCCTCCCAAAGGCTCCTCCACAGGGTAACACAACTGTTCCCAGTTCTGATGTTACTGGTCCTTCAACTCCAACAAAAGGTATAAATATAATGTAATTGATTATAAATTTGTAACTACAACAAGGGTATTTTTGTAATTTTCTTGTCTACTTATACTCTTTTTTATTGTGTTCAGGTCCTGCAGATGCTTCTAGGGCATTTCCACTTCAATTTGGATCAATCAGTCCTGGTATCGTGAGTGTAATGCAGGTAAATGTCTATTGTGATGAAGATCTTGTAACTTGAACAAACCAACAAGGGTATTTTTGTAATTTTGTAATTTTGTTCTTTTGGTGTTTGTAGATACCTGCTCGAACTAGCTCTGCCCCACCAAATTTTGATGAACAGAAACAAGCTCAAGCTCATGTTGATTCCTTAAAAGCTAATAAAATTCAAACTCCATCAATCCCAAAACAACAAAGAAAAGATGATGTTTCTGTTTCTGTTTCTGTTATTCAAAGTAATGCCCCTGAGATTCATCATTCTATTTCAAAACCTAAAAAAGAAAACCAAACTTTATCTACCCATTCTACCCCTCAAAAGCTGCCTGGACCTCCGATCCCTGGTGTTTCAATGCAAATGCCATTTCACCATTCTCCAATACACGTCCCCTACCCTACTCCAAATCCCCAAATGCAATCACAAGGAATGCCAAATATGCCCCTCCCAATGCCCTTACAAATGGGGAATCCACCACAACAAGTATTCGTGACACATCATCCAATGCAGCCACAAGGGATCATCCATCAAGGTCAAGGTATCAACTTTTCTTCTCCACAGATGCCACCTCAGCTTGCCAACATGGCAATTGGTGTAGGAGTTGGACAGCATTACCAGTCACCACCACCACCCACCGCAAAACTCGGTGGTCACCGGAAAACTGTGAAGATCACTCACCCTGACACTCATGAAGAGCTCAGACTTGATAAAGGGTCAACCCCTAGGCCCCACCAGCCTATTCATTCTTTTCCACCTGGACATCCGATGAGTTTTTACTCCAACTCTTATAACCCTAACCCTAACCCTAACCCTAACCCTAACCCTAACCCTAACCCTATTTTCTTCCAACCACCCAATAGTGAGTCATCAAGGTTTTATAATCAGGTCACAGTGAAACCAGCAGTACATGAAAAGGTTAGTGTCAGTGAGTCATCTTTGTTAGGTAGTGTCCCTGTTAATGACAAAAATGACCTTGTCAAAAGAAGACATCTGGAAGCTTCTGTTCTTCATTCACAAAAGAACCCTGAAATTAAACCTTCTAATTCCACATTTGGTTCTTTCCAATCTGAGAATTCAACCACTTCTGTTGAAGATTCTGTTAAAGAAGAGATAAATCCAGAAAATAAGGTACTTTTTTTTTTTTTTTTTGGAGTAGTTGTGTTTATATTGTAACCTTTTGTAATTTGTCATATTCAGGTAGATACTGTTTCAAGCTGTTCTTCAGAAGCATTAAAGTCAACTCCTTCCATGGAAGTCAACGAGGAGGTTTCAGAAACCACCAAGAAAGTGGTCCCTGTAGATGCTAGTGAAGAAGGTGTAAACTCTAGTGAAAAAGTCATCAGTGAGACAAATCTTGAAATTCCCCTTAAAATTCAAGAACCAAAGGTCGAATCTTTGGAGTCAAAAGAACAAGAAAAAGATTCGATTTTACCCACCAATGAGGAGGACACTAACAACAGTGATGATCAAATCTTGAAATCAGATATTCAAGTTCTCAACACTGAAACTTCTTCTGAAGGTGATATTTCCGTTTCTGCCCCTGAAGAGGTTATGGGGAAAAGTGGAAACTTAGTGCCTTCAATGGATACATCTTTACCCGATTCCACAAAGGCCAAGGGCAATACTGGTAATACAAATACCAATACAAATACAAATACCAATCTTAACATATCTAAATCAAAAAAGAAAAGAAGGGATATTTTGAAATTTGCAGATGCTCAAGGGACAACATCTGATCTTTACATGGCATACAAAGGTCCAGAAGAAAAGAAAGAAGCCCCATGTTCTGAAACCCTAGAAGAAGCCTCTTCAATACCTCAAAATCAAGATATTGATGAAAAAGAAAAACATGTCAACAAATTTGAGCCTGATGATTGGGAAGATGCTGCGGACATTTCTACCCCTAAGCTTGAAACAATTGAGAATGAAGGATTATCCAAAAAGTATTCAAGAGATTTCTTACTAAAATTCTCTGAACAATGTAACGAACTCCCTCTAGGGTTTGAGCTCACACCCGATATAGCCGAGGCGGTGATGTCAAATCTTGCTGCCCGGGAGCCTCGGGCAGCTGCCCGGACACTTGACCGCCGCCCGAGTAACGTCGGGCATGATGACCGGTGGAGTAAACAAGGGCAAACGGGTATGAACTTCACCGGAAATGTCCCAGGATTTAGGCCGGTTCATGGCGGTGTTTTGAGAAACCCGCGGGCCCAGCCGGTGTTTTCCGGCGGGATCTTGGCGGGCCCGTTGCAGTCACCAGGTGTCATGCAAAGGAACAACTCAGATTCGGACAGGTGGCAGCGTGTGAGTGGTGGAAATAATCAAAGAGGGTTAATCCCGTCTCCAAACACTCCAATGCAAGTGATGCATAAAGCTGAGAGAAAATACGAAGTGGGGAAAGTAACAGATGAAGAACAAGCTAAACAAAGACAATTAAAGGGAATTTTGAACAAATTAACACCTCAAAACTTCGAGAAGCTTTTTGAACAAGTCAAACAAGTCAACATTGATAATGCCAACACTTTATCGGGTGTAATTAATCAGATTTTTGATAAAGCATTAATGGAGCCCACTTTTTGCGAAATGTACGCCAACTTTTGTTCTAGATTATCGGTGGAATTACCTGATTTTAGTGAAGATAATGAGAAAATCACTTTTAAAAGATTACTTTTGAATAAATGTCAAGAGGAATTTGAACGAGGTGAACGTGAAGAACAAGAGGCGAATAGAACTGAAGAAGAAGGTGAAGTGAAGCAAAGTGAAGAGGAGAGAGAAGAGAAGAGAGTGAAAGCGAGAAGACGGATGTTGGGGAATATAAGATTAATCGGTGAATTATATAAAAAAAAAATGTTGACTGAAAGAATCATGCATGAATGTATAAAGAAATTATTAGGTCAATATCAGAGTCAAAATCAGAATCCCGATGAAGAAGATATCGAATCATTATGCAAATTAATGAGCACAATTGGAGTAATGATAGATCATCCACGTACTAAAGAACACATCGACGTGTATTTTGACACAATGTTGAGATTATCAAACAACATGAAACTTTCTTCACGTGTCAGATTCATGTTAAAAGACGTAATTGACTTAAGAAAAAACAAATGGCAACAAAGAAGAAAAATTGAAGGCCCCAAAAAAATCGATGAAGTACACCGAGACGCAGCCCAAGAACGACACGCCCAGTCCACCCGTTTGGCCCGCGGGCCGAGTTTCAACTCTTCCACCCGCCGGGTCGGACCCGGTCCGGGTCAAGGCCATTTGTTACCGTCTCCGAATTCGGGTTTTCGCGGGATGGGTCCGGGTCGCGGGTATAACCAGGATGCGAGATTTGATTTTGAAAACCGGACTTTGTCGATTCCGTTGAGACCGATGAGTGAAAATGACGGAATTACCCTTGGCCCACAAGGTGGGTTAGCTAGAGGGATGTCGGTTAGGGGTCACCCTAACCACCACCACCAACCCGAACCGAGTCCGAGTCCACGGGTCCCGGTTGGTCCGAACGGGTCGAGTCAACCGGGTTATGACTCGCCTTCGGCTCGAGTGTGGGTCCCGGCTCCCGTTCAAGATAAGGTGTGGCCGGAAGAACGGTTACGTGATATGTCAATGGAGGCGATTAAAGAGTTTTATAGGTAATGTAATAATTGTATTTTTTTTTTTTTTTTTTTTTTGTGTGTGAAGTAATGATGGGGGTATTTTGGTAATTTTGCAGTGCGAGAGATGAGAAGGAAGTGGCGATGTGTGTAAAGGAATTGAATGCACCGAGTTTTTACCCTTCGATGATATCGATTTGGGTGAATGATTCTTTCGAGAGGAAAGAAGTGGATCGGGATTCACTCGCTAAGCTTCTTGTGAATCTTGGAAAATCTCAAGATGGAATACTAAATCAAGACTCGCTTGTTCGAGGGTAAGTTTGAAATGACTATTTTGCCCTTTGAGATTTCCAAATCCTTTTGACATATTTTTATCAATTTTGTAGATTGGAATCGGTTCTTGGAGCGTTAGAAGACTCAGTGAATGATGCTCCGAAAGCAGCGGAATATCTTGGGAGGATCATCGGGAGGATGCTCATAGGAAATGTGGTCCCGTATAAGGAGGTGTGGCGGCTGATATATGAAGGGGGGGAGGAGCCAGGGCGGCTGGTGGAGGTGGGACTGGCGGCGGAGGTGGTGGGGGTGATTTTGGAGATGATTGAAGTGGAAAAAGGGAATCAGTTTTTGAGTGGAATTCGGAAAGAGTCTAATCTTCGTGTGGAGGAGTTTCGGCCTTCAAATAGTAAAAAAGCGTTGAGAATAGATAAGTTTGTTTAGATGAAGTCATATTGATGCTTGTTGAATCTTTGGTTAGAAAAAACAAAAATGGAAGTGTTTTAGTGTCGAGGGTTGGATAGGAAGAATTATATATGTTTTGGGGGGTTTTGTGATCCTTTTTTTTTTTTTTTTTAAAATTATTCTATATTTGTTAACTTGAAAAAGATTATTATCTGCAATTGCAAAAAGGTTCAAATGAGCATCAAGGTTTTTTATTCTAGTTAGTGTTCGGATGATAAAAAATATCGAACTCAATATTGGTCATTGATGGATTTCTATGTTAATGATGGTGTAACTTGTGGAATGTTATTACTTTTGTAATTCGTTTTTTGATAAGATGGTCTAGAACATGGTTTTTTGATAAACAAGTTTTATTTGTTAGGAAAAGTAAAAACAAGTATCTCTTTCAAAAAAAAAAAAAAAAACAAAATAAGATAAAATACAAAAAAACTATTAAATTTTGGTTATTTTTGTGGTTTAATAATTATATTTTGGTTTTGTTGATAAAAGTCTATCTAAGTTGACAATTTTTTCTATACTAGACATTTTAAAATGGTCAAAAAAAAATATAAAATTTTGGTTAAAACTATTAAACTGACTTATTTTATTGTAACTATTTTAACCTGTTATAGCATGTTAAACCGGTCGATATAGAAAAATTTGTTGAACTTGAGTGACTACCATCGTCGATAATGGTTAAACTACAAAATAACCCAAATATAATTACTTTTACGTAATTCAAAATTTATTTTAACATCATTTTTCTGGATGATGAAGATTAATTGTGTCGGTTTTATTGAACTAAAAAACTTTTATGTATTTCAAAATTTATTTTGTCATTATTTTTCTGAATGATGAAGATAAATTATGTGTTGGTTTTATCTAACTAAAAAAACCTTCAAATCCATGTGCGAGAAAATAAAAAATCCCCTAAAGGAATGAGTATAACTTTTTTTTTTCCTTCTAAATCTACTAATTTAAAGGAAAATGTTTATTGTAGTTTTTTAGATACAAAGTGATTAATAACACTATCACGTTAAAATAACATTGATTTAGTGTTGTATCCCTTCTATCCGACTGGTCATGAGTTTGAATCCAAGAAAATCGATTTTATTCGACGTTCTAAAAAATAGAATAAAGATCAATTGTCAAGCATATATTTATCCATACATAAAGTAGTCAAACCATTCAATATTCCTTTGACGTCGATAAACTATTTATTTAATCACTTCAATTTTGAAAAACTTATCTTTACGGATGCTACAATCACAAGATTGATTAATATGATTCTATATGCAATGCGATTATTATTGTCCATTCTATCGTTTCTTGATTTCTTCATAGGACATCAATTTAGAATCTGTTGATTCGATTTACCCCATTTTGGTTGCACTTACCACCTTATTTATGAATAACCATTATTATATGTATGATATTGTTTTCTTTTTGCTTCTAATAAGGTATCAAATTTGGGCATTCAAATTTGACGGTTTCACTTTCTATAGGTTTTTTTTTTTTTTTTTTTTTTTTTTTTATTTTATTTTATTTTATTTTATTTTATTTTTAAAAATAAAGTAATGATTATATTAATATTATATATCCTATAAAAAATTGGGCCCTTTAGAAAGATGGTCCTTGGGTGTCGGCCCTATCGCCTATCGTCTTCAGGCCCTGGATGTTATATATCAACAATTGATTTTTTAAAGGCAAAACCGTAAAAATAATCACTATGGTATGCATTTTTTTTTTTGATTGAGGTCCGTTTGATTTTGGTTCCTTAGAAAAGATAAAAGACTAAAATGCCTTTTCATTCTTGTTTTTATATATATTTTTTAATATTTATTAATTAAAAAAACCACGTCTCTCTCTCACACATACACACACCCACATGATCGTCTTTGTCACAACTAGCAAATTAGGGTTAGATCTTAATCCGTGTACAAGATGATTCCTTCATGTAAACTTACAAGGTCCCATCTAGAAAAAAATTCTAGCTAAGATGCCATTTAAGTTCATACTTTCATATATTAGGATTCAAACCTAAAACTCGATCCAATAAGCCAAATTTAATCATTTCGGGCCAGAGCCTAAAAATTTTCAACCCAATACCCTTATTGGACCAAGAATCTCCTAATGGGCTCAAACAGACTGATAACCCCTCCTTTGGGCTCTATTGGGCCGAAAACTTCTTAAAGAACCAAGAACTCTTTTAGGCCAAGCCCGAAACTTGAAACCAATCATTTTGGGCCAAGAAATCCTTAAATTCGGATTAGTCCATCTAAACAAAAAAATAAAAATAAATAAATAAAGAGAAAAAGGGAGGAATTTTATATGCATGCCACCTCAATAATACATCACAAATAACAATGTTATATCCTACATACATCCATGCAAATGATTATTGTCCAACAAATATCCATGACTACTCTCCTCCCTCCTCTCCATTTAATCAGCCTACCATCCTTTCTGTAACGTCCGTAGATCAGGGCTAGTCAATTTAGAAACCATAAGTATTAAAAATGACTTTTTGATGGAAGATTATTTAGATGGATTAATCTTAACTAGGTTATAGTATATGTTACAAGGATTTCGTACATATAAAGAACGCAAAAATCCGACATATAACGAAGAAGTTATGACCTGTCGAAGTTTCGCGAAAGAACCGGCACGTCACAACGCGATGTAAATAGTGAATTTACGTTAGAGAGATATTTATCCGAAACAATCTAAATGAGAATTGAAGATCTCAACGATAGTAGTGCAACGACGGAAAGACGGACAAAAACGGACGTCAGACGAAGGAGTTATGAGTTTATAACGGAGTTTTTCTGTCCCGGCCTACTAAAATAATATAAAAGTAATATAACTATAATATATTAAAAATAAAGTCAAAATTAGCCAATGGAGTCTAAATGGGAGTTGTAGAGCATAATCTCACATTCGCGTCGATATAAAGAACGTCGAAAACGGAGTTCGCATGCGAAAGTTATGAATTTCTGAAGTTCGGGGTGCGAAACCCCAAAACTGTCAGATACCACGACGTGGCAAGTAGTACCACGACGTGGCAAGTCTTCTGAAACCTTCGGGAGTCCCCCAGACGCAACTTGCGATGCCGCATGCAGTGACGACCAAGCCCACGGCGTGGAAAAGGTGCTACGACGTGGCAAGGGCAAAATTTTCCCTATAAACAGATTTGAAGGGCCAGTCGAGTTTGGTTTCATATTCTCTCATCTCTCACTCGTATTGCATCGATTTACATGTAAAGAAGTAACCCCGAAGCCCCGGTATCATCCCGAGACTCGAAGAAAGTCCTGAAGCCCGAAGATCTCGAGAAAAGAAAGAGTTTCCGAGCCGAAGCTCTGCCTGCAAGAAGCCGGGTGTGTGAAGATATCCCGGTTTCACCGAAGAATATCTACTTGAAGAGCCGTAGTGCTGCCCGATCATCTTCTGATCAAGTGAGTGTATAGTCCCTTTCATAAACACAATTATAATACAAGTATTGTTTGAATGTATTAAGTATATGTTTTGGGTGAGTATGTGATCACTTTCTTCTAACACATATATATGAAGTATTTGCTATGAAATACATGCTATGTGTTTATATATTGTTTGTTTATTTGAGATGAGTATGTAATGGATGAACTATATAGGTTTTAATGAGTTAAACTGCATATATATTTTGTGTCTACGAATATGTTGGGTTGGACATGGGTAGATGAGATCTGTGAGTATGGATCGGATCAAGAGGTTAGTTTTAGATCTGTGAGTATGGATTAGATCAAGAGATTGGATTTAGATCCGAGAATATGGAATAGGAAAAGAGATAAACTTGTTATTAATCCAGGAGTATGGATTAAGACATAGTAAATTGTCCCTAGTCCGGGAGTATGGATTAGGCATAATTTAGATCCGGGAGTATGGATCAGAACAGGATTTAGGTATAGTAAATTGTCCCTAGTCCGGGAGTATAGATTGGGCACAGTTTAGATCCGAGAGTATGGATCAGAACATGATTTAGATATAGTAAATTGTCCCTAGTCCGGGAGTATGGATTGGGCACAGTTTTAGACCCGGGAGTATGGATCAGACCAAGAGATTAGTTTAGATCCGGGAGTATGGATTAGACCAAGAGGTTAGTTTTAGGTCCGAGAGTATGGATCAGGTGGAGAGATTAGTTTAGATCCGTGAGTAGGGATCAGATAAAGAGGAAAAGTTTAGATACGAGAGTTTAGATCGTGTCGTTGTGAGGATCGATGGGGGTGGGAGAAGAGTTGCTTTTATATGGTGAAATTATATAAATTTGGACGTTCTATATATTAATATGATATAATATTGTGGGTTGAAAACCCTATATGCTCACCAGGTTCCCAAGCTTGACCCACTCAGTTTAATTGTACACAGGTGTCGATACAAAGCTGCTTTGCACTGATAGATTAAAGGTGATGTAAATCACTAGAGTAAATAAATGTATGTTCTGTTTATGCTTATGTGTCTGTATCGGAACATGACATCCCGAGGTTTTATTATTTAATGAAAATACATTCTCTTTGAGAAATGTTTTGATAAAAGGTTATCTTATTTTGTTTTGGGACAAATTCCACAACCGTTTTCTTTAAAAGATTACTCTGATTTATAAAACAAAGCATAAACAAATCGGTCTTTTTTGGCCGTTAAATTTGGGGATGTCACAGTTGGTATCAGAGCATTAGTTTAAGCGAACTAGGAATTTGTAGGAAATTTATAGACTTAAACTTAGAATGCTAAGTAATGATTATGAGGAGTATGTCTAAAATATGTTAGGTAATACACCTAAATTGACACAAGCACTAGTTATTTTAGGAATGATGCCTAAAATGCTTTTAGGTGCTAAATGTTATATGTTTTCCATATATGATATTATTTGTTCGGATCTATGGTCTATTGCCGACCGGATCTGGAAACCTTATGTGTATAGATTCTAAGCGTATGACTACGATATTAGAACTAGCATGTAAACGTTTCGGAGTGATAAGGATGATTTAAATATCTACCGTGAATGACGATCTAAATGCACCTTATTCGGTGTGTAGATCAAAAATGGCAAGAACCAGAAGTGGAGCTGGAGACGCCAATGAAAACAGGAATCAACCACCTGTGATTGAGCGAGTGACTGTTGTAGCAGCAACACTTGAGCCAATAACAATGGCCGGTGTACAAATGATGATTCAAACAATGTTGGATCGTCAGATGGAAGAAACGAGACGTCTGCTTAGGCAGAATCGTGAAGAACTGTCAATTCAAATGGAAGAGCCCGATGTGAATGGATGGCATTCAGAGGGAGGTAACTTCAGTGGGACTATTGGTCATGCTAACCCATCGTTAGTCAGACAAAACCATCAGGAGGGAGGAATTGATGGACTTGGATGCAAGTACAAAGAATTTTTGACTTGCAAACCATCGACCTTCACTGGGAAAGAGGATCCAATTGGAGTCATGGATTGGATTTCGGAAATGGAATTAGCCTTTATGACATGTGGTTGTAAAGGCAAGTTACAAACCATATTTGCAGTGCGTCAGTTCAGAGGGGGCACTGTTCGCTGGTGGAACACTCTGGGGAAAACCCTAAGCCATAACGAGCCACTGCAACTGTCTTAGGCAGAGTTCTTGGTGCAATTAAAGCGCAAGTTCTGCTCGGCCCAAAATCTGCTAGAGTTGGAGAAAAAGTTTCTGACATTAACAAAAGGGAGCATGTCAGTTGATAAATACACTAATGCCTTCACAGACAAGATGGAGTTTGCCTTACGCGTCGTCCCAGATGAGCTGACTAAAGTTGACTGGTACGCGAAGGGACTCCCATGGGAGTATGCGGTGCTAGTGCGTCAGGCACTTACTCTGGAGTCAACTATCTGGGCTGCCAAGTCTGTTGAAGATATGATTAAGGGAAGAGCCGCCAGCAAGGTTGAAGTTGGAAAGAAAAGAAAGTTTGAAGGATCCTCAAGGTCCGATGAGAAGAGAAAATTTTCGAAGTCTGGTTCGAAAAAGTTCGAAGAAGAAGCACAATGGTGTGATAAGTGCAAGAGGAAGCACATTGGGAGATGCACTAAAGAAATGAACTGCTTCAAATGTGGGAAGATTGGTCATTATGCCAGCGAATGCACAAACAAAAGAGAAGCCTGCTTTAAGTGTGGTGAAGAAGGACATTTCAAACAAAACTGCCCAGGAAGGGAAGAGATTACCAAGCCAAATGTGCTGCCAAAGCCAAAGGAAAGAGCATTTCAAATGATCCTTGATGAAGCAGATGACAACGCGAGAAATCAAGGATGAGGATTTTATATCCAAAGATCAAGTTATGAAGTAGCAATGTGAATCGTAACTTATGGTGTAGCCTATTAGAGGCATAGTATAGGGTGAACTTGAACTTTTGTGTAATAGTTTCAATGAATTAATATAAACCCTAGTTTTGTTATCTGGTGTGTTAAATGATTGTATGATTTTCTTGTATGGTGACTTGGTCGACTGCGGGACAATACTTGGGACGAGTACGAGTAGGTGTGAAAGGTAGTAGATGCATATACTACCGGAAGCACATGACTCGCACTTGGATCAGGGAAAGTCACAAAGTTACCAAGAAGCTAGTAATTGATCCATTTTGTTCAAGTGTGTCATTACCCTTGTTTCGATAGTGACTAGTAAGATGGTTGTTATTCCGACCCTAGTGGTCATATCAAATTGAGTCCGACTACGATGAGTATGTTACGTGGTTCAGAGAACCAATTTCGAAGTAACATCTGACGTAAGTCAGAAGGCCAAAATTAATACGATCAATTGTATTGCGCTCGTTGTTAATGAAGTTTGTAGCTAGAAATGCTACATGCTGAAATGTGATTATATCACATTAGAATATGAAGGAAGGTATATTCCATTCTGGAATTTAACTCTAAAATACCTGATTCTAAGCATTGCATCATGCGATGAGAGGTCATGGAGCACGACCCATCGGTCTGTTACAATAGATAAAGGAAAGTATTTATCCTAAGAAGAAGAAGGAGTCCAAATGAGGACTTATTTTGTAACTTGAAGGTTATGATTGAAAGTCCAACATAGTACGAAAAGCAGATGCAAGATTGAGCATCGTTTGCAGTCAAGAAGCCCTAGAGTTAGATACTCTTTCAAAGAAACATAGAAGTTACGGTTATTACCTAGGATGAAGACATAGCGTATGGAATCATTATACAAGTCCTATTTCGTTGATGATTCCAGGACGTAATTATCCTAAGGGGGAGATAATTGTAACGTCCGTAGATCAGGGCTAGTTAATTTAGAGATGATAAACATCAAAAATGACTTTTTGATGGAATATTATTTAGATAGGTTAATCTTAACTAAGTTATAGTATATGTTACAAGGATTCCGTATATATACAGAACGCAGAAATCCGACTTATAACGAAGAAGTTATGACCTGTCGAAGTTTCACGAAAGAACCGGCACGATACAGAGCGACGTAAATAGTGAATTTATGTTAGAGCGATATTTATCCGAAACAATCTAAATGAGAATTGAAGATCTTAACGATAGTATTGCAACGATGGAAAGACGGACGAAAACGGACGTCAGACGAAAGAGTTATGAGTTTATAACGGAGTTTTTCTGTCCCGGCCTACTAAAAATAATATAAAAGTAATGTAATTGTAATATATTAAAAATAAATTCAAATTTAGCTAATGGAGTCTAAACGAGAGTTGTAGAGCATAATCTCACATTCGCGTCGATATAAAGAACATTGAAAACGGAGTTCGCATGCGAAAGTTATGAATTTCTGAAGTTCGGGGTGCGAAACCCCAAAACTATCAAATACCACGACATGGAAAGCAGTGTCATGATGTGGCAAGTCTTCTGAAACCTCTGGGAGTCCCCCAGACGCAACTTGCGATGACGCATGCAGTGACGACCAAGCCCACGACGTGGAAAAGGTGCCACGACGTGGCAAGGGCAAATTTTGCCCTATAAATAGATTTGAAGGGCCAGTCGAGTTTGGTTGCCCATTCTCTCATCTCTCACCCGTATTGCACCGATTTACATGCAAAGAAGTACCCCCGAAGCCCCGGTATCATCCCAAGACTCGAAGCAAGTACTGAAGCCCGAAGATCTCGAGAAGAAAAAGAGTTTCCGAGCCGAAGCTCTTCCTGCAAGAAGCCCGGTATGTGAAGATCCCGGTTTCACCGAAGAATATTTACTTGAAGAGCCGTAGTGCTGCCCGATCATCTTCTGATCAAGTGAGTGTATAATCCCTTTCATAAACACGATTATAATACAAGTATTGTTTGAATGTATTAAGTATATGTTTTGGGTGAGTATGTGATCACTTTCTTCTAACACATATATATGAAGTATTTGCTATGAAATACGTGCTATGTGTTTATATATTGTTTGTTTATTTGAGATGAGTATGGAATGGATGAACTATATAGGTTTTAATGAGTTAAAATGCATATATATTTTGTATTACGAATATGTTGGGTTGGACATGGGTAGATGAGATCTATGAGTATGGATCAGATGAAGAGGTTAGTTTTAGATCCGTGAGTATGGATTAGATCAAAAGATTTATGGAATAGGAAAAGAGATAAACTTGTTATTAATCCGGGAGTATGGATTAAGACATAGTACATTGTCCTTAGTCTGGGAGTATGGATTGGGCACAATTTAGATCCGGGAGTATGGATCAGAACAAGATTTAGGTATAGTAAATTGTCCCTAGTCTGGGAGTATGGATTGGGCACAATTTAGATCTGGGAGTATGGATCAGAACATGATTTAGGTATAGTAAATTGTCCCTAATCCGGGAGTATGGATTGGGCACAGTTTTAGACCCGGGAGTATGGATCAGACCAAAAGATTAGTTTAGATCCGGGAGTATGGATTAGACCAATAGGTTAGTTTTAGGTCCGAGAGTATAGATCAGGTGGAGAGATTAGTTTAGATCCGTGAGTGGGGATCAGATAAAGAGGAAAAGTTTAGATACGAGAGTTTAGATCGTGTCGTTGTGAGGATCAATGGGATGGGATAAGAGTTGCTTTTATATGGTGAAATTATATAAGTTTGGACGTTCTATATATATATATATATATATATATATATATATATATATATATATATATATATTAATATGATATAATATTGTGGGTTGAAAACCCTATATGCTCACCAGGCTCTCAAGCCTGACCCACTCAGTTTAATTGTATCACATGTATCGATACGAAGCTGGTTTGCAATGAGAGATTAAAGGAGATGTAAATCACTAGAGTAAATAAATGTATGTTCTGTTTATGCTTACGTGTCTGTATCGGAACATGAAAAATTAGGGTTAGATCTTAATCCGTGTACAAGATGATTCCTTCATGTAAACTCATAAGGACCCATCTAGAAAAAATTCAAGCTACGTCTCCATTTAAGTTCATACTTTCATATATTAGGATTCAAACCTAAAACTCGATCCAATAAGCCAAATTTAATCATTTCGGGCCATAGCCTAAAAATTATCAACCCAATACCCTTATTGGACTAAGACTCTCCTATTGGGCTCAAACAGACCGATAACCCTCCTTTGGGCTCTAATGGGCCGAAAACTTCTTAATGAACCAAGAACTCTTTTAGGCCAAGCCCAAAACTCGAAACCAATCCTTTTGGGGCCAAGAAATCCTTAAATTCAGATTAGCCCATCTAAACAAAAAAAAGAGAGAAAAAGGGAGGAATTTTATATGCATGCCACCTCAATAATACACCACAAATAACAATGTTATATCCTACATACATCCATGCAAATGATTATTGTCCAACAAATATCCAAGACTACTATCCTCCCTCCTCTCCATTAAATCAGCCTACCTTCCTTTCCCCTCTCCACCATTCATTTTCAAACTTTACTCTCATTTCACTATTCTCTCAAGATTCTCTCAAGCAATTTCGAGTTCATCATCTACAAAGACCAATCCTAGGATTTTTGGTAAGATCTACACTAAACTCAAGTGTTTTGTTTCATATTTATGCTTAGAACATTCAATTTACACGCTTTGTTGTGTGTCAAACTCCTTAGAGCACCCATAATTTCCGAGATCTCTTCAAGGCATAAGCTAGACTCAAAGTTTCTTCTTCATGTCCTTCTACATCTCAAAAACCCTCAAGGTAAGCTTCATACCCCCTTGTTTTCAGTTTTATAATGTTTTTGGGGGAGAATACAAGTGTAACGATCAACTTTAGAGGTATTAATTAATTTAATTTATTGAGTTTTAGTTGGGCTATGTTTGGAATTTGACATCTTGGATTGGACCTTTTTGATTCTTGGGTGGAGATGTAGGCTGCCGATAAGCCGTACGCGGGGTGTAGTATCCCTCAAATGTGCGGGTTATGAGAGGCATACTCGTAGCGTACCATAAGGTACACCCAGCGTATGCGACCAGATGACAAAACCCTAATTTTAGGGTTTGAGACGTATTTAAACCCCATTATAGCCTCCCATTTGGCCTCCTCACATATCCTTTACTCTCAGAAGACCCTAGTTCATCCCTTACTCCTTTGTTTGTGTGTGGTTGATCTTTTGGGATCATTTTTGTGAAGAAAAGTTTGGAAGAAGAGAAGAAGAAGTGGAAGAAGGAGAACTTGAGTATATTGAGCTCAAGGATCTGGGATCATTTCCTCATTTGGCATCCAAAAGAGGTATAAAACTCCCAACTTTCCTCTTGTAAGCTTAGATCTAGGAGTTTTTGGAAGATTGGACCTTTTAGGTCCAAAGGAAGGACCTTTATCATGCAACTTCGTTTTGGAGCTTGAGATTTCTATCCTTGAAGCTCAAAGTGTCCCTATAACAGTAAAGTTTCAATCTTTGAGGCTTTCATGAAGCCATGCATGAGATCCATCCATCTCCTTGGAAGTAGATGGTTGTTTTTAGAAGTTTGAGCTTATGTGAGTCTTGTAAGCCATCAAGTAAGCAACTTTATGGTTTAAGACATGGAATAAGACTCAGATCTAAGATTGTAGCTTCTGACTTGGAATATTAAGCACTTAATAGAAAAAGAACTTATCAGGGTATTACGCTGAGCGTACGTGTAGGTACGCCCAACGTACTCGCCATCAAGCAGTTACGCTAAGTGTACTCGAGAGTACGCCCCGCGTAACACAATCAGTTTGGACCTTGAGTATTGGGCCTCGGTGTGGGCTGTATTTTGGACCTTCGGCCTTAGTGGGCTAACAGGAGTCAGATTATGGGCCAAGGGCGGTTTTGGGATTATGAAGGGCCATATGTGAAGTAGGCCCAATTTAGTATAACTTGGCCATTGGTGGGCCTTTAATCGGCCAATGGAGGACTTAGAAAGAATTAAAGGGTTTCGGCCATGATTATGACCCACACCATAGTGGGGGTAAAATAGTCATTTTACCCATCGAAAGATCCCCATTTTGATTAAGTGTTTGATTTGTCATGATAGCCGGAGAGCAGCCGGGACAACAGTCAGGGATCATTCACTCGGGTTTTCAGCAGTCAACATTCTGAGGTGAGTTTCCTTTCAGTAGGAACGGGTCTACGACCACAATGACGACCTGTTTAGTTTGCATTTAGTTCCGGACTTCGGTCCGATGCAGTAGTTCAGGGTGCTTGATGTCTTTGTGATTCAAGCATGTCTATGTGTTATGTGTTTTGGACTTCGGTCTAATGAAGTGTGCAATATATGTGTTTATGCTAGTTGATATGTTATGCTATGCTATGTTTAGTTTGTTACGGACTTCTGTCTGATGCAGGGGACAAGGTCCCAGTCAGTTTCGGACTTCGGTCCGATGCAGGGGACAAGGTCCCAGTCAGTTCCGGAGTTCGGTCCGATGCAGTTTCCGGACTTCGGTCCGATACAGTTTCCGAACTTCGGTCCGATGCAGTGGGCAAGGCCCAGTATGTGCTTTATATGTTATTGTATGGTATGTGGTAGTTTGGGGGAGCTCACTAAGCTTTTTGCTTACAATTTTAGTTTTGGTTTCAGGTACTTCTGCTAGTAAGGGGAAGAGCTCTGGATGATGGCATCGCACACACCACAACTTCAGTTTAGCCTGGGAATTGACTCCGATGTTTTGATATGATTGATACAGTCTGTGTTTTGAATACCGTTACTATGACTGTGAGTTACTCGTTCCATGGTTTTATTATATATGATGTCTGAGGTTGTGATTTTTAGTAATATTAAAACAAAAAATTTTGGGTCATAATTTGGGTCGTTACAAGTTGGTATCAGAGCCTTGGTTTGAGGGATTAGGATACACTTTCGAGTATGTTTGAAGTTAAACTAAGGACACGGTAAACAAATTTCAAAAGAAAAACATTTTCGAAAAGGATTTTTGAAAAAGAACTTAGAAAGAAAAAGAGTTTTTTATAAAGAGAAAAGGGTGTGGTGCATGCGATCAACCGAGCTCAAGTAAGTACTCCCAAATTACCCATACAAGTTTATGTTATGATTATCAGTTTCAGTTACAGAACAACATGCTAGAATAGGGCTAAGGATCTAGGAGGATCCCTTATGTGCCTACTATATGTGTTTCAACTTTATGAGAATTGCATGCTAGTATTGAGTAGATAGTAATAGGATAGCCTGTTTAGGTTATGCCTGATAGTATGAGCTTAACATTATACGCTAGTACAGTTTCTCGTTACGAGGACAGAATTGCTAGAGTAGTTTCCTGTGTCCGAATGCTGCTTGCTTTGTATTTTGTGGAACTCTGAGTGATGGGAGTTAGCCATTAGGTGAATTCATCACATCACATGTGATCAGGGTTGAATAATCTCAGAGTACTGGATTTGGCCCTACTGCGTAACTCTTGTTTGAGTCTAACTGTTGTAGGGATGAGTCCTTTACTCGAAGGATTATCCGAGCCTCGTCACACGTGATGCTATTCAGGTAATGACTAAATTTCATTACAAGGAGGCCTTCAGCGGCTGAGGACTGGTTTGGTTGAGTCATAGATTTCCCTAGGGCAAGCCTAGGATGTCACACCCCCGAACCAGGTGGCAGAAACGTCCGAGGGCTCTTGTGACTTAAATTGAATACCATCACAATGAATATACATGAATCATAACATAAATTATCACCATGCATTAAAATAATACAATTGATATTGTTTACATCCAGTACATTGTTTTAAACATTACAAATTCAAAACATAAATTGTCTAATAGATATCATAAGTAAAACACCCTGACATTACTTGGTACTTATTCTTCGGTTTACCTGTTACCTGAGAATACAAGTTAATTTGAAAAACGTCAACATATGAAATGTTGGTGAGTTCATAAGCAATGTTGTGATAAAATGATTTGGTGTAGTTTGTAAAACCCAGAAAATCCGATATTTTCTGAAAAGATCAATGTAAAAAAAAAGTGTGAAGATCCGTAAATATATGCTTGTTGATTTTCAAAACATATATAATTGTTGAGCTTTTGTAATTATCGTGCAAGTGAAAATGTTGAACTTCCCAGGAAAACCCGATGTTTTCCCAATACATAAAATACAGTGATTTCTCAATTGTTATATCGTCACAACGAATGATTTTGATTACTCGAGTGGCGTTGGATTAATTAGGGTTTGTGAGTTGTTATAATCACACATTAGAAAATGACCAATTTATAACTACAGATTACGAACGATCCTTAAAGGTGTCACCCATTACTAGTCACTTAATCCAACAACCATGATTATTCTTGATTAACGTCCTGAATCTGTTTTACTTTGATTTCTCATAAGCCTAACAAACGAGGAAAAAATGGGAGTACGAAGTCCCGTTATTTCCGTGAGTTATTTTAGGCTGTCGGGGATGCGAAAGACACGTTGGCCCAACTCACATTTGACTTCTCAACCTTACTAGCAATACTAATGGGCCACTAGGGCCCAATAGCACATTAGAGCCATTGAAAGTCCTTTTACATGAAATCGGGTCATAGGAGGCCCAATAATACATAAGCATATTCCCTTTGGGCCTAAAGATCATGTTAATGGGCTAGCAAGGCCCAACAAGCATGATTTGAAACTTTTAAGCCCAAAGTTTGTAAGTTTGCTCATCGTAGTTATCACGTATTTATTGAAGTGCTTTGGTTGAACGATTTTGTTTTGTATTGATTCGAGACCGAATCAATTCGTTTATAACGATATTTGTTGTTGAATGTGTGTTCGTTTTCCGTCTTGTCGGTAGTCATGGATCTTGTATTTTGTCTTAATGAATTAATTTGTTTAAAAGTAGAACTTGACCTTGTCACTACCTTTCTTTTATACAAATAACACTTTTGGTCCTTTTATATAAAAGAATTTCATTTTTAGTCCTTAAAACATTTTCTTGACACTTTTGTATCATTTATTTGTTGAAAAGACATTTTTCACACAAAATTTATTTTGTTGACAACTTCATCCCTTCCAGAATGGTGTTTCTCGGTTAGAAACCCATTTTTCACAACTTTTACAATTTTTGCCCAAAATCTAAAAACTTTACATTTTTGGTCTTTTTTGATAGTGAAAAGCATTTTTGACTCTTGAAATGATTTTTCTTATGCTAATTACCCCTTGGTTTATAGAAAGTTTCATTTCATCCCCTTAAATTTATCATTTTTTGCATTTTGAGGCTTATTGGGCCGAAAAGCCCAAAATTAGCCCATTAAGCTAAAAATTTACAATTTAAGTCCCTTGAAAATTTTATTATTCAGAAAAATGATGATAGAAACTGTTTTGACCATTCTGACCCTCAAGAAACCGTGACTTGTCGATTTGTAACCCAAGTTTTGTATTTTTGACAATTTAAGCCCTAAAATGGGTTTTATGTTAGAATATGTTCATCATAACCTTATAAGCTATTATTCTTGACTTGTTTAGTGTAAAATAGCTTAGATTATGTTTGTTTCTTTTTTCATGTCATAGATCTCGGGTTTACACCCCTTGTGGTAACATATTCATCACAAACATACATGAAATCACACATACATGCATAAAATCACACATAGCATACGCATACACAAAGATCCACACATTTTCTTGTATTCTCCCCCATAAAACACATGAAAAACGAAAAGAGAGGGGTATGAAGCTCACCTTGAGTTGCGGTTTCGGTTTTGAAGAAGATTGGGAGAAGTTTGGTGCTATTTTCGGCCTTAGAAAGTTTCTTGGATGGATCTCGAACTTAGTGGTTTCTAAGATGCAAGATCATGAATTTGAATGGATTAAGAGATGATTTTTGATGAAAATAAGTGAGTTAAAGCGTGGATCAAACAACAACTTACCTTAGATTTGTGATATTAAGAAAAGATTTCCTTGTAACCCTTGTGATTCTCGAAAATTTTGAGGGAGAGTCTAAGGATGTTCTAGTGAGAGTTTGAGAGAATTTGGAAGAGGGTGAGGGTGTGTGGTGTGTTCTCAGATGAAGGAAGAAGAGAGAGGGGAAAAGAGAAGATGAGGTGACTTGCCTAGATACATGCTAGTCCATGCATAGGTGCATGGTGTGTAATAAGGAGGTGGAACTTCCTAAAGTCAACCCCTTTCTTCTTGAGTTTGAAGTCTGGGCCAAGAGAGAGGAGTGAAAAGAAGAAGTTTTGGGCTTTTTGACCTTAAGCCCACATTATAGAGAATTTAGATAGTGCTTGGCCTAAATAAATCTAGGTGTAACCTTTATGACTCATTAGGGTTAAATTTGGTTGGTTGTATCCCATTAAGGCCCAAAATATGATGTTTCATGTATATGAGTCTAATTAGGGACCATTAGAGAGTTCTAGGTTCAAGATGGAAAAATTGGAAATTTATTAGTCCATTAGGCCCAATAAGGAAATCCTAGTCCAAAATGGACTTAAATCGGGATTTCAAAGGTTTCCAATTCTTTGTTGACCATTTGTAGTGCTAGAATGAATTATTTGATGAGGTTTTGTTGTTATATAATAAGCGTCATGCCTGATTTCACATTGTTGGTCCCCATTTGTTATCATTGTTAAATGTTTACAAGGCATCGAATTTCCTAGTTGTGACATCATCCCCCCGTTAGAGGGAATTTCGTCCCGAAATTCTTTTGAAAGGTAGATTTGAGAATGCGAGAATAGATGAGGGTACTTCTGCTTCATTTGATCTTCGTGTTCCTATGTGAATTCTGGCCCACATTTCGCGTTCCACCGTACCTTTACAATCGGAATGCGACTTTACTTGGTACGCTTCACCTCCCTATCCATGATTTCGACTGGTTACACAACGAAAAGGAGATTCTCGTTGATTTCAATTTCATCTAGGGGTATGATGAGAGTTTCATCGGATAGGCACTTCTTTAGATTGGAAACATGGAACACGGGGTGTACGCTGCTGAGCTCAGCGGGTAGCTACAGTCTGTACACCATTAGGCCAATTCGGTCAAGAATCTCGAAAGGTCCAACGTATTGTGGATTCAATTTGCCCCGCTTTCCAAAATGAATAACTCCTTTCCAGGGAGAAACTTTTAACATCACTCGATCCTCGACCTGAAACTCCGAGGGCTTTCGACGTTTATCAGCGTAACTCTTCGATCGGTCGCGTGATGCTTGTAGTCGAGCTCTGATTTGAACTATCTTTTCCGTGGTTTCACGTATGATCTCCGGTCCCGTTAACGTCTTGTCTGATGCTAGTTCCCTCGCTAGCTGAGTGTCGCCTACCTCAGCCCAACACAAAAGTGATCTACACTTACGTCTGTACAGCGCCTCGAAAGGAGCAACTTTGATGATCGAGTGGTAACTGTTGTTGTATGAGAATTCGACTAAGGGTAAGTGGGTATCCCAGGACTTCCCAAAGTCTATCACACATGCGTGAAGCATGTCTTCAAGCATCTGAATGGTTCGTTCGCTTTGACCATCCGTTTGTGGGTGATAAGCAGTGCTCATGTCGAGGTGGGTTCCCAGTGCTTTCTGAAGTGATTGCCAAAAATGTGAAGTGAATCTCCTATCTCTATCTGAGATGATAGACACTGGCACTTCGTGAAGTCTCACGATTTCTCGAATGTATATTCTTGTCAATCTCTCCATCTTGTAGGATTCTTTTATTGGCAGGAAATGAGCGGATTTCATCAGTCTGTCGATTATTACCCCTATAGTGTCCAATCCATTTGATGACTTGGGTAGCTTGGTCAGAAAATCCATAGTAATCCTTTCCCATTTCCACTCGGGAATTACTGGTTGATGTAATAACCCTGAGGGCTTCTAGTATTCCACCTTTACTTTGGTGCAAGTAAGGCATTTGCTAACTTAGGTGGCAATCTCTGCCTTCATGTTAGGCCACCAATAATGTTGTTTAATATCCAAGTACATTTTGTACGAATCCGGATGGATGGAGTATCGCGTCTTGTGAGCTTCATTCATGACTACCTCCCTAAATCCTCCAAGTTTAGGGACCCAAATACGGTTCATGAAATAATATACTCCACCCTCTTTCACCTCGAGATTCTTCTCCATTCCGCTTAACGCTTCGCTTGTTCTGTTTTCCGCCTCATGGCATCTGACTGGGCTGCCCTGATCTGAGTGGTTAGGTGAGATTGGGTGGTTATTGAGAGAGTTTTCACACGACGATTAGAGTACTCTTTCCGACCCAAGGCATCAACTACCACGTTAGCCTTGCCTGGGTGGTACTTGATTTCACACTCATAATCGTTTAATAGTTCAACCCATCTTCGTTGCCTCATATCAGATCTTTTTGATTCAAGATGTGCTGGAGACTCTTGTGGTCCGTGAAGATGGTGCACTTCGTACCATAAAGGTAGTGCCTCCAAATCTTCAGGGCGAAGAACACTGCTCCCAATTCCAGATCGTGGGTTGTATAATTTACTTCGTGTGTCTTTAGTTGCCGGGACGCATAAGCTATCACCTTCCCACGCTACATGAGAACGCAACCTAAACCCTGATTTGACGCGTCATAGTAGACTACGAAATCTTTCATTCCCTCTGGTAGTGATAGTACCGGGGCACTGCAGAGTGCTTGCTTCAGAGTTCGGAATGCAACTTCTTGTTTGTCCGTCCATTTGAAGGGTACACCCTTTTGTGTAAGCGAGGTAAGTGGCTTGGCGGTCTTAGAGAAGTTTTGAATGACCCTCCTGTAGTAACCTGCTAGCCCTAAGAATTGGCAAATTTCTGTGGGTGTTGTTGGGACTGCCCATCCTTCAATGGATTTGACCTTAGAAGGATCCACATGTGTTCCTTCCTGACTCACAACATGACCCAAAAAGTTCACACTGCGGAGCCAGAACTCACACTTGGAGAGTTTTGTGTATAGTTTCTCAGTTCGCAGGGTTTCCAAGATTTGTCGGAGATGTTGGCCATGCTCTTCTTCACTTCGAGAATAAACTAGAATGTCGTCAATAAAAACAATAACAAAGTTGTCGAGGAATGGTCGGCAGATTCGATTCATTAGGTCCATGAATGTGTCAAGAGCATTCGTTAGACTGAAGGGCATTACGACAAATTCATAATGTTGGTAATGAGTTTGGAAAACGTTTTTAGGAATATCCTCTTCCCGGACCTTGAGTTGATGGTACCCGGATCGCAGATCTATCTTAGAGAAGTAACTAGCTCCTTGGACGTAACACCCCAATTTTTCTCGCTACATTTGATTATTTTAATTTAATTATCCTTGTAACCTTGGGTTAATTTATTTAACCAATGTATGATTTCTTATGTTATTGGACTCTATTGATCATCTTGTAAACTCCTTTTATTGAAGTCCATGGGCTATGGGCCTATTTGCAAAGTCCATCTAGTAAATAGTACTTAATGTGTAAATTGAATCATTTGGAACACACACAAGGAAAACACTCTAAACCCTCCCTCTCTCTCAAAAATCGTCCCTCTCTCTCTCTCTTTGGGATCAAGATCAGCCAAGGGGCTGTTTGGAGCTTAATTCTTGTTCATTTCCAGCCTAGATTCGTATTGGTATGAACCTCCTTATCCTTTCTTACAACCTGATTCATAACCTTGTTCTAGTTTTATGATTTCTTCACTTCTTCTCCTTCTTATTTGATTTGTAATTGTATGTTATACATCATCTCAAGATCCTATCTTCACCCCATATATGGTGGATGATGGATCTAGGGGATTACATGTGGCAAAAGATCATGGAAACCCTAAAAGGGAGAATGATGATTTTATGTGCTTATGTTTATTTTCATGTTGATTATTATTACATCCTTGTGTCTAAATGAAATCCTAATGATCCCTAACCCTTTTTAGTACCACCATTATCATGGGGACTGAATTGGGATGATGAACACATCTTAAAATGTGTTTCAAAAGGAGAAGGATGGATAAGCCAAAAAGGAATCACGGGTGGCTACGATTCTGTTTTCCATCAGATCTGCAGTCATTTCGTAAAAATCATATCTGGAGCTCTAGAACTCAAACTGACCCCAAACCAGTTCCAAAAGTTCAAAAATTGAGTTTTCTAAATTTCTTAAGCAGGCCAACCTCACTGATAAGGGCTTTATCTATGTGAAATAATGGCATCTTTGCTGTTAGGTCTGATCCGGGTCTGTTCTGATATGTCATTTTTGTTTTCATCATTTCTAAGGCTTGGAAAAGGATCCAGAGTGATTCCAAGTTTCTATATGTTCCTTATATTATGAATTTAAGATCTGGAGAATATGGGGTGTTATTTCCAATTATAAATTGGTTAGAATGGATCCACACTCCAGGTCAGTGGTCAGTCACCAACTTTTGCTAGTTCTGTGATTGTCCACAATGTGAATTTTATATATGGAGTTTTAGAGATTCTTTTCATTCAATTCCAACTCTGAGACTTTCACTTGTATGTGCTTTACTTCTCTTAATTTTGTTTTCGACGAATTCTACTCACAAGTTGGGTAGAATTGGCCAACATCACTTGACTGTATTGTTGGAGAGAGAAGTGATACACCATTTTGTAAAATTCATATTTAATTCATCTTTTGGAGTTAGAATGAGTTCTTTATATTTGTGGAATCCTGAGCAATCATAGTTTCCTATAAAATTTAGTTAAAGCTATGTTTTTGGTTTAGATTTTGGAGTAAATCCATTTTGAACGGCAGGTCTGTTTTAGAGACCTTGGTGTGATTACTCTTTTCTCAACTCATAGCTTCATTACTTCTCCTTTCTAACCTTTAGTCCTTCTTAGGTGAGGTTTTGAAGTTTGCTCAAGCTTGGTAGCATTATTTGATTGTTAGCCATCCTTAATACTCACTCAAGGTGAGTTCTCTCACACCATTGTATTGATGATTGTGTTTGCTAGTTAGCTCGTGTGTGATTATTTGAATTTATTATAAAAGCATGATATATAAGTATTGTTTTAATTCGTACATGTGCACTGTATGTAACTAATTATGGATATGGGGACACCTCCAAAGGATACGGATTTACCGGTGCGGTGGGTAGGTAAGATCACCAATGTAATACTCTTCGTGAGGTGCGGTGATTAGGGCCAAATGATACGGGATCTTCCCGGTGCGGTTCAAACCTACAAGTCCTTCTCGTAATATAGACATTGATTCGTTCTTTGCCTTTATCATATAATTATAATTGGAAAATGGATTAGGGCTAGTAAATATGAATGTTAGTACAATGTCTGTGCTTGAATTCACTAAGCTTCGTGCTTACGTTTTTCCCTTATAACTTTTCAGGTGTTAAGATTAAAGAGGCTAAGGTTTGAGTTGGAGCATCGGGACATCGCTACTAGTTATTTGTTGGGACCTTATTATTATTATTACTTCCACACTTATTTTATATGATTATTAAGTTGATGGATTATGTTATGACTATTTCAGTTGTTTTAATTTAATTTAAGATGGGTTTTAAATGTTAAAAATTTTTGAATTTTTTTTTTAGGTGTCACAAGTTGGTATCAGAGCCATAGTTTGAGGGAACTAGGCATTCTTGTGGATGTTCTAGACTCATATTTGAGGCTCTATAATAGTTTATTCTCTTTTTAAAAGATTTTTCAAACTTTCTGAAGACTAGTAGTGAAAGATGTCGCGGTGTGCCAGTCGGCCAACCAAGTAAGCCTTATTTCTTATGTTAAATGTTTATGTTAAATTGTTGACTGTGAATTGGATTCTACTAGTCTTAAAATGCTAGATTACACACTTATTTAATGTTAACATGTGAGAGAGATGTAAAATTAACGGCTAGAGCGAGCTGGAAATTTTGAAACTAGACGCGATTGCGAAATTGGAACCTGTGTGGAATGTAGTAGAAGGGCCCCTACTATTTGAAACATCGGTGCCAGTTTTGTGTCGGGGCAAGGTTGAGAAATTTTCGGCAGGCTGAGTGTTTCGTCTTCCTAGAAATATCTAGGCTGAATTATTTCTAAATATTTTCCTCCTTCTACGGATACAGATGGCTCCGCCTGCTCGACTTAGTCAGCTCCAAATGAAGCAAGTTAGGGATATTGTCGCTGAGGAATTCAATAACGCTTTCAACGAACTAATCCCGGGTGTGACCAATGACATAATCAACCAGGTCAATGATCTTCTGGATGAGCACCTTGCAGCTATTCCCGGGGGAGCATTACCGGCTCCGCCCGTTCGGGATTCGGCATACTACTTCGAGAAGTTCAGCAAGTGTAGCCCTCCTCTTTGGAACGGTGAATCTGACCCAATTGCTGCTAAGCATTGGGTGTCAGATGTTGAGGGCGCCTTCATGACTGTTGGGTGTCCGGACCAGTACAAAGTTGTGATCGCCATGAATCAACTGCCAAAAAGGGGAAAGACATGGTGGAACACCATCACCGCTCTATTAAGCGAAGAAGAAGTGAGGGCCATGTCTTGGGCCCAATTTGTGGAGAGGTTCGAGGCACAATATGTGCCTAAGGTGGAGTAGCAGCGGATGCAGCAAGAGTTCATGGCCTTACAGCAAACTACCGAGTCTGTTAGTGACCTGAATGCCAAGTTCTTGGAGATGCTATCTTTTTGTCCCTCGTTTGCTGGGAACGAGGCCTGGTTGGTCAGCCAATACACTACCATTCTACGTACCGAGATTCGGGAATTCGTTAGCATGCAGGAGTTCCCGACTTTATCCGCGATCATGGATGGAGCAAGGAGGAGGGAAATCGAGTTGCAGACCCAGTCCAAGAGGAAGGCCAATGACACCTCCTCCAAGACATCCGGAGATGCCTAGAAAAAGCAAAAGCAGGGTGGTAAGTCATGGTATGAGTACAGGCCGTCTTCAGGTCTGGGTGAGAAAAATCCGTTGATATGCTACAACTACAAAAAGCCAGGGCATCATTGGAAGAATTGTAGGGCTCCCTCTGCGAGTGTAGTTCCTCAGATTACTTCTGCTGCTATCGTCTGCTATCACTGCAACGAGACAAGACACAAGAAGCTCGAATGTCCGAAGTTGAAGGCTGGTAAAGGAAGCGGGGGTACAAATCTTGCAATTGCATCGTCTTCTAAGGGACCCACTATGGTGACACGAGGTCGTGCTCACCAGATGACTGCGGATGAGCCGGTGATTACCGCGGTAGTGGCAGGCACTTATTTGCTAGATTCTGAGCCCACTGTTGTTATGTTTGATAGTGGTGCTACCCATTCTTTTGTATCTTGCACGTTTATTAATCGTTTGGGGTATAGTATTGGAAAATTGGCTCGCCCAATGGTTGTCGAAGTTGCCGACAACCGCACTATTTATGTCACCGATGTTTATCGGGGTTGCACTCTCGAGTTTTCAGGAGTTGAATTCCCTATTGATCTTATCCCTATTGCGATGAGAGAGCTCTGTGTTATCTTAGGCATGGATTGGCTTGATGCGTTTGATGCGGAAATCCACTGTCGTAAGAAGCAAGTTCGTGTTCGAAACCCTAGAGGTGGAGAACTTATTATTCAGGGGGACATTCCCCGCCTGGCTATGGCTTCTTGCTCTTCTGCTATAGAACTAGACGACGTTCCTATTGTTTCCGACTTCAGCGATGCCTTTCCGGAGGAACTCCCTGGCTTGCCACCTATTCGGCAAATGGAGTTTCGCATTGATTTGGTGCCGGGTGCGACTCCGGTAGCGAAATCTCCTTACCGCTTGGCACCACCTGAAATGAAAGAGCTCTAAGATCAACTTCAAGAACTAAGTGATAAAGGGTTTATACGGACAAGCTGCTCGCCTTGGGGTGCTCCTATTCTCTCTGTGAAGAAGAAAGATGGATCCCAGCGAATGTGTATTGATTATAGGGAGCTAAACAAGCACACGATAAAGAATAGGTATCCGTTGCCACGTATTGACGATCTTTTCGATCAGCTTCAGCGAGCATCTTGGTTTTCCAAGATTGATTTACGTTCCAGTTACCATCAGATGCGGGTTCGTGAAGAAGACATTGAGAAAACAGCATTCCGTACTCGATATGGGCACTTTGAGTTCATGGTGATGACTTTTTGGCTCACCAATGCACCCGCAACGTTTATGGATCTCATGAACCGGGTGTGTAGCCTGATGCTTGACCGTTCGGTCATAGTGTTCATAGATGATATCTTGGTCTATTCTAAGAGCAAAGAGGAGCATGAGCAACACCTTTGGGAGATTCTGTAAACTGTGGCAAGAGAAAGGCTTTATGCTAAATTCTCAAAATGTGAATTTTGGTTGGAAGAAGTTCAGTTCTTGAGGCATGTGGTAAACAAACACAGTATTAAGGTCAATCAAGCCAAGGTTGATGCGGTTAAACAATGGAAGATTCCAAAAATACCTTCTGAAATTCGCAGTTTCTTGGGTTTAGCCGGTTATTACCGGAGGTTCATTGAAAATTTCTCTAAAATCGCCTTACCACTCTGACCAAGAAATCAGTGAAATTCGTTTGGGGCCCAGAGCAGCAGCTGGCGTTTGATGAGTTAAGGAAACGGTTGTGTGATGCTCCGATTTTGGCCTTACCTGATGGGGTTGATGATATGGTGGTTTACTGTGATGCATCGCTTCAGGGTCTTGGTGCCGTATTAATGCAATGAGATAGGGTGATAGCCTATGCCTGCCGACAGCTGAAACCCCATGAACGAAGCTACCCCACTCATGATTTGGAGCTTGGGGCTGTTGTTTTCCATCTTAAGATTTGGAGACACTATCTCTATGGAGTGAAGTTTATCATATACACTGACCATAAGAGTCTGAAATATTTGTTCGAGCAACGGGATTTGAACATGAGGCAGATCAGATGGTTGGATGTGGTAAAAGATTATGATTGTGAAATTCACTACCACCCCGGAAAAGCTAATGTGGTAGTTGATGCTCTCAGTCGTAAACAATCTGCCGAACCGATTCGAGCTAAGTGTCTCCGGATCACGATGGTGTCGTCTTTGTTAGATCTAATCCGGGACGCCCAAAAGACAGCAATACTGGGGAAAACATCCGGCGTGAGAAGATTGGGAAATAGTTGCCTAAGATGGAATGAGACGGGCGGGGTTTGCTAACTCGCTACGGTAGGGTTTGGGTTCCATATACCGGAGGAAATCGGAAAATCCTAATGGATGAGTCTCATAAGTCAAAATTTTCTATCCATCATGGTGCTACTAAAATGTATCGGGACCTTCGGGAGGCTTACTGGTGGCATGGAATAAAGAATGATGTGGTTCGATTTGTGGAAGAATGTATGACCTGTCGGAAGGTCAAGGCGGAACACCAGAAACCGCATGGGAAGTTGCAACCATTGGAGATTCCTGAATGGAAATGGGAGCATCTAACCATGAACTTCATTACAAAACTTCCTAGAACTGCCCGAGGAGCCGATACGATATGGGTGATTGTTGATCATTTGACTAAGAGTGCTCACTTTCTGGCTATAAAGGAGAGCTCATCGGCGGAGAAATTAGCCGAGATCTTTGTTCGGGAGATTGTCTCATTACACGGGGTGCCCGTTTCTATCATCTCCGATCGGGACACCCGATTTACTTCTCGGTTCTGGAGGAAGTTTCAAGAGGAGTTGGGCACACGATTACATTTTAGCACTGCCTTCCATCCGCAGACAGACGGGCAGAGTGAGCGGACAATTCAGACCTTGGAGGACATGCTTAGGGCATGTGCGATTGATTTTGGGGGTAGTTGGGATGACCATCTACATCTAGCTAAGTTTTCTTATAACAACAACTATCACTCGAGCATTAAAATGCCTCCGTATGAAGCCTTGTATGGGAGGAAGTGCAGGACGCCCTTTTTTTGGGGCGAGGTTTGTGACAACCCAAGTTGTCCCGTTACATTTCTCCGTTACCGTTAACGGAATATTCCACTGTTCAAAAGTTCCGTTAATGAGAAGTCTTCAAGTTTAATAAACATTTCAATTGTGTATGTTTATATGCCGTTAAGTCGTGAAAAAAGGAAATAAAATACATAGCACATATTTCCATTTACTTGGAAAATATTAGTTTATTATTACGACCACTAAATCGGGTGCGACCAAAAGCCCCGTTTAACGGCAGTATCGGGTAGACTTCCACTGTGTCCCAACTCAAAACCCTATATAAGGGTGAGTGGAGTCTATTGGAGACTTTTTACACTCTCTCTCTAGACCCGTTTTCGCCCCGAAACCGCAACCAAACGCTTCCAAATAGTAAGTCCGCTTACCCTAGCTTATTCTAAACATATTGAATTGAGTTTATAGCCCAAAAATCGGACTTAGAAGCAATGAAAAAGGAGTTTACGGCCTAAGAACCTCCTTAGGCCGTAAACACCCAAAATGAGGCCAAAATGACCCAAACTTGTCCCTATAGGCTTGGAAATAAATTAAGGGGATTACCTAGGAGTGTTTAAACATCAAAACACAATGATTTAGGGGACAAAAGAGATTTTACGGCCCAAGCACAAGCTTAGGCCGTAAACACCTCAAAATCATGTTAAAAGGCCCCAAAAACACTCCCAAACCACCCTTAGGCTTCATACATAATTTAGGGACTTGGTATTTTGGGTTTAGATCACTAAAACACATCAAAATGAAGGATAAAAATGAGTTTACGGCCCAAGCACATGCTTAGGCCGTAAACTCCCCAAACATGCCCAAAATGTTGGTTTTTGTCCCCCAAATGGCCTTAGACTATTTCTATAAAATGCTAGGAAGGGTTTAAGGACTTAAACACAATGAAATGAGGCTTGATTTGGAGTTTACGGTCGTAAACTCCCTTAGGTTGGGCCGTAAACTCCTTGTTTGGTCCATGTTGGTGTTTTAAATCTATTTACACACTTGATATGTGAGTATAGCAAAGTCCCACAACTGATAAGAGACCCTTAGCACCCGTAAATGCTACCCGGGACCCCAAACACTCAACCAAAAGTGTTTTCCACTCCTTTGAGTGTGTATAATTGTTTAATTAGTATATTATATGCTAATTGTATGTGAACATATGTTATCATATGTTAAAATAGGTCCTTGTGTGTGTTCAAGTCCTTGCGTGACCCCGAACGCCCAATCGGCACTTTCGTCGGACCTACTTACACCAGGTGAGTTCATACCCCTGAATGAACCTTTTAAATGCTTTTAAATGTTTTATAGGGGGGGGAATACAAGTTAAACATGCCAGTTATCATGTCAATCACATGTGATTGATAACCCGCATACACAAGATTTAACCACTTTACACTGTTTTACCGAGTGGGACACTATAATGATTTTTACTTATTTCATAACTTTTACTTATAATGATTTATTCAAATTCATCCTAAATTGGTTTATGAAAGATCCTCTAAGGTTTTAAACGTATTTTACAAAGGAATACAATTTGTGATTTTCTCTGTACATAAAGGCTTTTCATTAAAGATTTCCCTTTTTGACGTATACTTTTACTTGTTAAACACTGCTGCTTCACTTATACTTATTTTGTACTCTGACTCGGTAACACTTTGACTTATACCTATAGTCGCTTATACTTGATGACGCTTATACTTATTCACGCTCTTACTTAGTGATACGATTTCTCCTTCACTTATACTGGATAACGACTTTACTCCACTTATACTTGATAGACGTTCTTACATCACTTATTGTCGTCTCTGCTTCGTGATACACTTATACTTGGTACGCTTATACTTCATGGTTCGATTATCCCACACTATACACGTATACTTCACGACTCAGATGTTCCACTGTACACTTATACTTCACTGTATGATACACACTCAAGCGTAGTTAGATGTATGTTTATGCTTGTATAGATGCATATAAATAATGATTGAAGGACTTGGGAAGGCTTGTCCACCCTATTTCCTTTTCTTCGTTGAGATGTGGTCTGGTGGGATCGGATGTCCATCTGAAGGTCGTTCGATTCATTAGTTATATATTATGTATATGAGTATAGACATACGAGTTTTCTTCAGTCTGTTAAGAGTCTCTACCTCTAGTCTACACTTACATTAGAAACCCACTCCCTCTTAGTAACACACTATCCTCTATTTGGGATGCATCTTCGGGACGTGGCTTTCTCCGTCGTCTAGTTGGTAACCAGAGTCTCCTGTAGGGAGAGTGGACATTGTGTGTATAGGCCTATACGGGATTGACAACCCCGCACCCTGACTGCTAGCTACAGTCCACGGCCTACCAAGCCAAGGGGTGACAAATGTCACAATATATAGATGTTTGTAGGGCGTCTAGTACTCTAGTCAGTATGGTTACGAGTATCCTGGGTTGCCTTATAATTCATGGCTTTAAGGTAACGGTATTTCGTCAGCAATTTACACTGTATGCTGATGTCACCTTTTTCAGAGTCACACTGTTTGACCTTGCTAGACGTGTCTTTCATGTGATACTGTCTGCGGTCTGTAGTCACTGTTTTGACCTTGCGAGATGTACCCTTCATTTGGTATCATCTGCGGTCTGTCTTCACTGTTTTGACCTTGCGAGATGTACCCTTCATTTGGTATTATCTGCGGTCTGTCTTCACTGTTTTGACCTTGCGAGATGTACCCTTCATTTGGTATCGTCTGGGGTCTGTCTTCACTGTTTTGACCTTGCAAGATGTACCCTTCATTTGGTATCGTCTGCGGTCTGTCTTCACTGTTTTGACCTTGCGAGATGTACTTTTCATTTGGTACCTTCTGGGGTCTGTGTCTCCTCTTGTTAGACTGAACCAGGCGTGTCGTATGTTTGATACTTTCCTGGAGTCTATGGTTCTTTGCCTTAGTCAGCAGTCCTCACTGCTGAGGCATATGATATTCCCTGATGTCGTTGCTTTCCTTAATAATCAAATTCAGTATTTTGATAATGATAGCAATTTAGGGAAAACTACTTTTTACTCTACATCACTGACCAGTCTTGGTAGAAGGCTGCTTTTATTAAAGAAAATATAGGATTTTCTGGAAAGGACTCTAGTACACTGAATTGAAGCTTAACACCTTCTTCCTCATTTACCCCTGATAAAAGAACGTATCCTCACACCAGGTAACAAAAACACGAACTCCGAATCTAAATTGCAATCCTCGATCAATCATTCATTCCCAGCTCTGAGTTCTGTGTAATTGATACACATCTTTTCTGTGAAAAAGATTTCCATTAGGGTTTTTCCGCAATCATCAATATTTATTGAGCCGTCATCTCTTTATTGACGTATCTTGATATTTATTACTTTGCCCTAATCTGCTTTATTACAAGTCTGATCTTTGAACAGGTTTTTACGATCATAATGGACGCGGCACAATCAAAGCTTATTAATATTTCCAACAGCATTGGTTCGACGACAAAGATTCCGATCCTATACACCCATGACTATGAAGTATGGGCACATCACTTCGAAGACTATGTTATTGGATCAGAGGAGAATGGGTATCTGATTTGGGAAGCCATCACCAATGGACCGTTTTCTCATTCTGCAACGTCCAGAATCATCAAGACTCAAAAAGAATACAATGATCCGCTAAAGGACGTGAAAGATATTGCACAAGATGAAAAGGATAAGTTCCAATGCAATATCAAGGCATTAAGATTGATCCGGTTCGCCCTTCAGTCCGATACATTCAGATTGGTTAGCTCATGCACGACGGCAAAGGATGTTTGGGATAGACTTCGCGAACTGTATTCTACAGACGAAGATCTTGAACATTCGATTCAAACTTTGCTTCTATCTGAGTTTGGAGAATTCAGGCAAGGGGTTGAAGAATCTGTGACCCAGACGTTCGATCGCTTCAATCATCTTCTCAGCAAGATGATCAAACACGATATTGAAAGGAAGCTCATCGAACAGAAGGTTACATTCCTGAATGGTCTGAGGTCTGAATGGAGAGCAGTAGTTTCCACAGTTAAAGCCCATGAGCAGTTTAAATCATACTCTTTGGCGAAACTGGTGGGAATTCTCAAGTCTCAAGAGAAGATCGTGGTGCAAGAAAAGAACGTCGTTTCCAGTCTTGGTTCGTTGGCCCTCCTGTCAAAAAGTAAAGCTGTTATGGAGGATGAAGACCTCAACCTGGAAGAATATGATCTCACATCAGAGGATTATGCCTTGATGGTGTCCAATCCCAAAAGGTTCGTAAAGAAGAGATTCCCCAGCAACAAAAACCGAAACTGGCAGGGGAGTTACAGCTCCGAAAAGGTGATTAATGAACCGAAAGCTGAGGAGCACAAGAAGGAACCGAAGGTGGATGGCGACTCTGGAGTGAGCTGTTTCTATTATGGTGGGAAAAATCATTATGCTAAGGACTGTGTCCTTAAGAAAATGGCTGAAAAAGATGATGGGAACGACGAGGAAGCCGTGTTGCAGAAAAGATTGGATGAGTTGAGAAAGAAGAAGTCTGCTGCTAACCCGCCTATTAATGCTCTTATTGTGCAGGGTTCTGTTCTAGGTGATGAGTTCGGTAGCACGGAAGTTTGGTCTACCGACTCAGAAGACGAGGAAGTGAGGCAGCCTACTCATGGAAAGGCCTACTTGTCTAAGGAAGAAAGCAGTGGTGGAAAATGCCTCATGGTTTCTGACGTATCTCAAATGAGGGGATACAACACCGATGGAGGCATTGAAGGACAGAAAGAAAAGGAGGACATGTGCTTTACAGCCAAACCACTCAGCCAGCAGTTCAATGAGCTCGATGAACTGATAAAGAAGGTACAATCTGTTTTTATTTCATGCAAAGTACCATCATCCTCTTATGAGAAAGAACTAAAAAACGTCAATACAAGAATATCTCATCTAGATAGTAGCTTAACTCAAACTCGGGTCACAAATTCTAACCTAACTGATCAATTGAGCAGGGCGGCGTTGAAGAGTGAGGAGCGGAGAATGTGGATAGAGTTAAAGGAGTCGGAATTAGTCAAAGTTAAAGATGAAAACATTTATTTGCAAAGAGACAATTTGAAATTGTTAAAACAACGAAATGTTTTTTGTTTAATTGCTAAACGTTTGTACTCTAATATTACTCAGCTTCACTTAGATTGTGAAATAGGCCAAAGGATTCACCGCATGATTTTGCCCTTCCTAAAGTTTAAGGAAGATGAAATCGATGCTGAAGCTTATAATTGTGAGAGTGTGATATCTTCTGGTGATATCAATCCCACCTACATGTACGGACTGGACAAAATTGAATCCTTCATTAAATCCAAAGACCACAAAGACATGCTTAAAAAACTTTTGGATGAAAATGACAAACTTAAACTGAGAACCGAAACCATGCAAAAATTTGACTCTTTAAACGCCAACGTAAGCTCAGAAAACAAAATTGATGTTGAAAAGGCATCTGAGCTTAACGAGGACGATAACATGAGCGAAATTTCTGTAGAGGACACGGTTGACTGCTCAGAATTTGTTAAAACCGAACCTGAAAATCACAAGAATCTAATTTCTGAAAATTCAGTAGAGTTCGCTCGGTTGTCCCATCAAAAGTCCCCAAAATTAGTCGAGAAAGCTGTGGTGTATCAAAAGGTCAGGACCACTCCAAATCAAGTTTACAAGGTGACAGGAGTAACTGAACATCAAACAGCTGAGCTTGCAGCCATTGTAAACGAAGACAATGCCGATGGCTGTGATGAGTACTTCTGGGAAGCTCCAATTGATAATGCAGACGAAACCATTGGATTATCTGAAAGAACTTCCTGGAAGAGCAAAGGAAGATACATACCTGAGCCCTTGAATAAACCGAACAACTTCAATGAGCCGAGCACCAGTGGTACAAAAGATATTCCTCAGAAGAAGGATCATTCGACAAAAGAAAAAGTTCTCTCTGCTTCCTTAGCTCAAAGTAAAACTCCTACAGTTAAAAAGGTACTTGCCAGGGAGACAACGAATACGAAAGCAAATGTTCATCATCAACCTTCTCAGATGAGGAACATGAAGAGGGAAAGAAATAACAGATACCGGAAGAACCTTTCGGAAAGGAAACAATTCTGGCATTCCCAGAATGCATATTTCACTCATCAAAACAAGAATCTGAAATGTGAAAACAATCCAGGAGGAAAGAGTGAAAGTCACCAAAACCGAAAGCCAAGGTTCGGTTCACAAGAAGAAATTAACCGAAACCAGAGGCTCGGTTCTGACAAGGATTTCAACCAGAACCAAAGGTTCGGTTCCAAAGGCAGCTCCAACCGAATGCAAAGGTTCGGTTCTGAAGACAAAAGAGAACAAAACTCTAAGGTCGGTCCCTCCAATGATAAAAAACAAAAGGGTCACCTAGAGTCTCCTTCCAAGACTTCCTATCCCTCTAACTCTTCTCATTCTTCTAATTCCTCCTCATCCTCTGTTTTATCTCAATCTCGTTCTAAATCTGCTTCTTCTTATTCTCGAAAATCTCGTTCATCTGCTGAGCAAAAGTGGAAGCGGAAGGTCAATAAATCCACACCAGAGTCCAAATCTAACTCACCTAATCTTAACAAAATCAAGGTTTATACCATTAAAAGGAAAGATGAAGCAACTCTTATAAAACGAACTTATTTTGTTGATGTCTCTATTATTGTTCCCGTTCCCATGCAAAGCTCACATGGACCCAAGAAAGTTTGGGTTCCTAAATCTATCTAATTCTTGCAGGTTATTAGTGACGAGCAGTTCGACGAAGAATGGTACATCGATAGTGGCTGCTCGCGTCACATGACAGGGAGGAAAGAGGAGCTTAGGGAATACAGATCTCTTGCAAATGGTGGCAACGTCAAGTTTGGAAACAATTCATTCGGCACTATAAAGGGATACGGGATGATAACCAATGGGGACTTCTCTATAAGGAAGGTGGCTTATGTGGAAGGACTCCAACACAACCTCATTAGTGTATCTCAGCTTGTTGGAGGTACAGGACTCAAAGTCTCATTCGATGATGAAGGTTCTGAAATCATAGAGAAAAAGTCAAATAAAGTGATTCTCAAGTCGGAGCGAAAGGGTGAAATGTTTCCCTTAAACATCAAACCCATCAAAGGAAACCCAGCTATATGCTTGTTGTCAAAAGCTCAATCCGACGAAAGCTGGTTGTGGCACCGAAGATTATCTCATCTTAATTTTAAAGATATCAACCGTCTTGTTACTGGAGGTCATGTAAGGGGCCTTCCATTGCTCAAGTTTGACAGGGATCATCTGTGTGCTGCATGCGAAATGGGAAAGCAGAGTCGTCAAAGTCATCCGTCTATACTCAACACAAAAGTTGTTGAACCACTCGAATTAATTCATATTGATTTATGTGGTCCTTCATCTATTGAAAGCATCGGTGGCAGCAAGTATATTCTTGTTATTGTTGATGACCTTTTGCGATTTACATGGGTGTTCTTTCTAAAGCTCAAATCTGAAGCGACTCAAAAGCTAAAAGTGTTTATCAAGCAAATTGAAGTACAGCTCAAGAAGGTAGTTCGTAACATCAGAAGCGACAATGGTCTCGAATTCAAGAACAGGGAGTTTGAAGAGTTTCTTGCAGAAAAGGGAATCAGTCATAATTTCTCAGCTCCCTACACACCACAACAGAACGGAATAGTCGAAAGACGAAACCGATCCTTGTGTGAAGCTGCCCGAACTATGCTAAGTTTCGCTTCTTTACCTCTTTACTTTTGGGCTGATGCTATTTCTGCTGCTTGTTTTACACAGAACAGGTCATATCTCAACAAAAGGTTCGCGCTCACTCCATATGAGATACTGAACAACAGGAAGCCAAATGTGAAATTTTTCCATGTCTTCGGCTCAAGGTGTTTCATCTTCAACTCTAAAGAACACCGCAACAAGTTTGATGTCAAGGCCGACGAGGGAATATTTCTGGGTTACTCGCTCACATCCAAGGCATACAGGGTCCTGAACAAGCGTTCGAGAAAGATTGAAGAGACGTATTATGTGACCTTTGACGACAACTATGTCAAGAAGCTACAGGCTAAAGAAGATATCACCGGGGAAATCTTTCCTCTCAATGGCCAAGTTACAGTCTCGGTCGCTAACTTATTTGAGACATTCATGGACCTCTTTGACGAACCGGAGAATGCTTCACTCTCTGAAGCAGGTGCAGCCGACAACAAGGTTGATCACATGAAGCAGATTGTCGAAGAAGCTGCAAGAAGGATGCATGAAGATTCATCAACCTCTAATGACTCTCCTTTTCCAAATGCCCAAGTCGAGGGGGAGCCAAATGCTCAAGTCGAGGGGGAGCCAAGTGCTCAAGCTGAGGGGGATCCAAATGCTCAAGTCGAAGGGGAGCCAAGTGCTCAAGCTGAGGGGGAGCCAAACGCTCAAGTCCAGGGGGAGCAAAATCCCACAACTTCAACCGAAGAGGCCTCAACACCAGGAAGCTCAGGACCACTAGAATCACATGAACCTCAGGTCTGTCAAAGTGCATCAATTGAGGTGGAACATAATGATGTGACACTCGGTTATGACAGCCAATCTGAGCTAGACGAAATAACTATTGCTGAACTAGACCCAACTTTTGATCCAAATTACCCTCCTCTTATCAAATGGACCAGAGATCATCCCGTCTCTCAAGTAGTTGGGGATGTATCTGAAAAGGTTCTGACCCGATCACAACTGAAGGCAAAACAGACTTCCTTATTTTCAAAGGTTGAGTTTTGCATGTTCAACTCATTCGTATCAAAAGTTGAACCAAAGACAGTTAACACTGCTCTCGATCACTCTGATTGGGTTCAAGCAATGCAAGACGAGCTGAATGAATTTGAAAGGAACAAAGTCTGGCGCCTAATTCCAAATCCTCCAGATGCTTCGGTTGTTGGTCTCAAATGGGTATTTAGGAACAAAATGGACAAGGAAGGTAATGTTATACGGAACAAGGCTCGTCTGGTGGTAAAGGGTTATTGTCAGGAGGAAGGGATAGATTATGAAGAGACTTTCGCTCCAGTAGCTCGGCTAGAATCTGTTAGAATATTTCTGGCTTATGCTGCCCACAAGAACTTTGAGGTTTTCCAAATGGACATGAAATGTGAATTTCTCAATGGAGAACTTGAAGAAACGGTGTACGTGGAGCAACCTCCTGGGTTCGTGAACGAAAAGCATCCAAATCATTGCTATATTTTGGATAAAGCTGTGTACGGTCTTAAACAAGCTCCGAGAGCCTGGTATGAAACGCTTACAAAATTTTTAAAGATGTCTAAATTCAAACAAGGTTCGGTTGACCCAACCTTCTTTCGTAAAAAGGAAGGTAACCACCTTATGATAGTTCAAATTTACGTCGATGACATCATCTTTGGCTCCACGAATCCCAGCTTAACAGCTGAATTCAGAAAGCTGATGGAGACTAAGTTTGAAATGAGCTCAATGGGTCCAATTAACTTTTTCCTTGGTTTAAACATAAGACAGGGACCCGAAGGCATCTTTATTAATCAGGAAGCTTACACGAAGACTCTCCTAGCAAAGTTTGGTATGATGGGAGACTCAAAAGTTAAAGTCCCAATGGCATTCGACACGTTTGATTCAATCTTGTTTTGTTCTTTTATCGTGTTCATATTGTCATTGTTTACTTACTTGTTCAAGATCTAATCGATCTTCATAGATTAAAAGAAGGTTTAATCTTACCCCATCTCTAGATAAACCAGCTGTTTATATCACGCTCTATCGTCAAATGATTGGATCGTTAATGTATCTAACTGCTAGCAGGCCTGATATCATGTTTTCTGTGTGTTATTGTGCTCGATTTCAGGCAAACCCACGTGAACCTCACATGCTTGCAGTGAAGAACATCTTACGATATCTCAAGCAAACCACCTCCTTAGGTCTGTGGTATCCATCCAACTCAGGCTTCTTTGTTCAAGCCTATTCTGATGCTGACCTTGGAGGATGTGGACTCGACCGTAAAAGCACAACTGGTGGATGTCAATTTCTTGACGGGAAGTTAGTCAGCTGGCAATCCAAGAAACAGACATGCGTGTCGCTGTCTACTGCCAAAGCGGAATATATTGCAGCTGCATCCTGCACATCACAAGTGATTTGGATCCAAAGCCAACTTCGAGACTACGGACTCAATATGAAGAAGATCCCACTATATTGTGACTCTGAAAGTGCAATTAGGATCTGTCATAACCCAGTGCAGCACTCCAAAACCAAACACATAGCACTGAGGTATCACTTCATCAAAGATCACGTGGAGGATGGAAACATCGAAGTTCACTTTGTAAGAACCACTGATCAACTGGCTGACGTCTTTACAAAAGCTCTTCCTGAAGCATCATTCAATCAGATATTGCAAGGCTTAGGTATGATGATTGCAGAATCTGTCCCAAATCCTCAAGTCTCTAGTTAAGATTCAGGAACCGAAGCTAACATATCGCTCTGTTGCTTTCTGCTCTGGCGCTTTAACGGAACCGAAGCTAACAGATCGCTCTGTTGCTTTCTACTCTGGCGCTTTAATGGAACCGAAGCTAACAGATCGCTCTGTTGCTTTCTGCTCTGGCGCTTTAAAAGAACCGAAGCTAACAGATCGCTCGGTCACTCTCTGCTCTGGTAAAATAAAAGAACCGAACCAACCAGACCGCTCGGTCACTCTCTGCTCTGGTAAAATAAAAGAACCGAACCAACCAGACCGCTCGGTCACTTTCTGCTCTGGTAAAATAAAAGAACCGAACCAACCAGACCGCTCGGTCCCTCTCTGTCTCTGCAACATAAAGGCGCTCATTCAAACAGAACGCTCGGTTCTTCCTGATCATGAAACCCTCATCGAAATACTCCGTTCGTTCGGTCTATCTCTGCTTCTTTTGTTTGTACAAACTTATTTATCTGTTTTTATTTCTTTTTCAGAAAAGTCCAAATTAACAAAAATATTTTCTCTTTCTGTTTTTATTTTTTTAAAAAAATTCCAAAATTACAAAAATATTGTGTTTTTCAGTATTTATTTATCTCTTAATAAATTTCAAAATTACAAAAACATTTTAAACTTCTAGTATGTATACTTTTTGCTCGAGTGTATACAAGCATCTCCTCATGTAATGTTCATCCAGGTATATTTTATTACTATCAGACTAGTTAAACGTCCCTAGAAGCATGCTGCTGTATGTTGTCTCAAGCCTCTATGACGTCGAGCATGCCTTAATGATTCGATCAATACCTATCGTTTCTTCCCAATCAGGCTATTCTCAAACTCGGTCTAGAGCTACCTTCTTTTACTCATCTGAAACATGAGTTGCTCTGCTTTGTCCCATTTCAGTAGCAGAAGGTACGTTCGGTCTCTTAACCATCTCTTCAACTTCTTCATTTGCATTCGCTCCCCAAAGTAACCCTTGATGCTCTCGGTCTTTACCACTGAGGCTTATGGTTGCACAACATCTGTGTTTATGATCTTAGATTCGTTTACCACGTTCTGAGTGAAACCCAAAATCCAACACCTAAAATGAATTGACGGTGAGTAATTAACTCAAGCTTTTACTTGGAAATCTCCTTTTCTTTATGAGTGATCTTTTATGAAACTGTCTCGTCCTAAGACATTTCTTTCCAAAGAGGTCTACTTTAATTTTTTTGAGATTTCTGTCTATATCCTTCCTATCACGAAATACTTCCTACCTACCTGTTCAACAGATCACATCGGTCTCACAGGTAACTCTACCAACACTCAGTTTTATGTCAAGACTTAATGTTTGGTTTGAGTTCAGCCACCCTTTAGCCTGTTGGGTTATGAGCATTCTAACACTCCTAAGTGTACATGCAACCCTAAATACCTTGGATCTATGTTTTCTCTATTATACATGCAAATATGAACATCCAAGGTATTATCCTAATCTAGCATACAAACTAATGGATATAACAAGATAGAATACATACCTCTTTGATAGTGCTTGTCTTCATGAAGCTTGAGTGCTTAGTGCCCCAAGTGTGACACCTCAAATGGTTCACACAACACCATAAGCACTTGGAATAACTTAGAGAGAAATTAGAACACTTCATGAAATCGTGTAGCCCTCATACATACACACATAGTGTTAGTCACGATTTCTTGAGCCATGGGTTTCTTTTATATGGTGGCTATTAGGGTTACACCATGTAACTCATGACTTTACCCATTCCTTATGCTCCATGGATTTTAACCTCCATGGAGTATCCATGGGTCACCCCATGGACTTAGTCCAACATAAGGAATCTTGGATCACAAGCCCACATATATAAGAATGAATGATTTACACAATCAACCCATATATTTAATTAGTCTTCTTTTGATCACTTAATTAATTCTAGATTAATTCTTGATCAATACTAATTAAATAATCTCATTATTCTTATTATTAATATACTAGAACTTATAATATATTAATAACCGTAAGTGTCTTATTTCTCTCATTATAGTCTATCCAAGTGCATGATGCCATGCAACCCAAATGGACCATGCCGGGTCGGGTCAAGTCTTACCAATTATAGTTATGGACTTAGACATTAATCCAACAGTCTCCCACTTGGATAAGTCTAAAACTATTATTGCGTATGACTTCAGGAACCAACTAGCAATCGTAGCTCTCAAAAGCTTCTGTCGAACTCTGACCTTGTAGATGAACTCTGATCTTTGTCAACGACTTGTCCATTAGATAAGGGATCATATATTCCTCCATTCTAGATATCATATGGACTGAGACATGGATTATAATCATTCTCTCTGTCCATTAATTGTTTCCCGATTTCCAATTTATGACGACTGACTAATTGAACAAATCAAATCAGTCCTGGCCCGGCCGAGCACTTCCATTTGTCATCATCAAATCATCGAGGGGCCCACAGATATCGCTTTTATCCCGAAGGTAAAAGGAATGGATAAACTTCGACTCATATAGCTTGTTCTACTACTTGTTGAATCATACACAAAGACACGTTTTATAACATCGAGTTACCAATGCGTTTCGTGTAATCAATGTACTATCAACTCATAGTAACAACTCATATCTCTAGGTTTGAAGAATATAAGATATTATCGTCTCATGATCACTCGTGATAAAATCCATGAAGTGATTCCAATGAGCGCGGGTTGAATCCAATACTCAGAACTTATGAGCACTCATGAGTGTTGTAGCCCTTTGTCCAACAACTTAGACCTCTACAAGCCAACCCATGACAGTCTTAATTCATATCTACTTCCAACATATGACCGACTGTGGATGGTTTGAATAACGTAGTCATTCCGGAAGAATAACTTAGTTTATTCGGGAAGTTAAAACATGCAAAGTGAAACACAATAATAATTGAATCCAATATGGTCTCAGAACTTATGAATATAAATAAAACTCCTTTTATTTATCACCATATGATTACACATTATTCATTGTATACTGTTTCAGCTATCAACTTTTATTCTTGAATTTAAAACAATAGTTATCCCATGCTCCAAGCATGTACACTATGTTTTCTAAACACTAGTCATGCCATACACCAAGTATGCATAATATGTTTGTCTATGATCTTTATTTTGTGAACTAGATCAATTGAACATAACTTCAATGATTCTCTTTTCACACTCCCAAATCCTTACTGCAAATGCAAGAATTCCAAATTCATGTCATTTACTGAAATCTGTTAGATTCTAAACTTATATGCATCCATCCTCTTGTAATGATTATGCACAAAGTCAGAAAGACTTAACAACAATCATTACAGAGCATTCCAAAGGAGATCAAGTCCTTGGAACCATCCTTCTTGCATTAAGTTTCCTTAATCTTACACAGATTGAAAACTCTAACTTTGAAACATTTCCAGATTCCATTTTGACTATCACTTCTGAACAAGAGTTGCCTCCTTACAGATTATGTCAATATGGTCCTTCCAGAATTATCACTACACTTCCAACTGTCCTTGAGCAACCAATCTTTGGTAAACCTTAGATTGTCCTCGACAATTGTTTAATCTTTTTAGTCATATCCAGTTCTAAACCTTTTCCCTTCTTAATGCCCTAGACATTTGGAAAATTTTAGAAAGGATGAATATAGCACATGTAATCGATCCTATATCCGAAGCATATGGGACACGATTCATGATGTCTCACATAAAGACTAAACCAGTCTTTTGCTATAACATTTCCATTTCTATTTGCCAAGTTCTCATAATTCAGATTATGAAAAGGGATGTCGTAATCATAATCGAATTTTAGAACGCAAATAATGGAACCATATACAGAATTTCCTTATGTTGAGCCATTCCAACATGAAATTCATATATATTCTTGACTAAATGATTAAAACCTCACAATCTAAGCTTATAGATTTGAGATGAAGTATAATTTCCTCTCCCTTAATTATAGCAAAACAACTTTTTCCCAATTGAAACCTTTTGTTTTCTATAATTAACATTGCTAGCTTGCAATACTTATCGTAATTATCATGCTCCCACTAACATGATGATTATTAGCATAACACTTATGCTCCCACTAGCTTTGACATATACTCAGGAAGCTCGACTTCTAGAAATCAATACTTTATTGACTTTCTTACCAAAGTTCAGATTTCTGATACTAGATTGTTTTGATAAGACTTTATCAAAAACATACACCTTCCCTTAGATAGCACATGGGTGTGTCAAAACAATTTTAAGAACTATGAAAAGGGATGTCGTAATCATAGTCTTGATCGTTTTGACCTTTGCCATTTCTCACAAGTCCAAGTTAGTGTGCCGGTAAACCACACACGCTCCACTAACGACTTTGAGATCACAATTGCTATCTAGCTAAAATCTACTTAGTGGAAGTGTTTCCTCACCATCATTTTCATGAATCGGAGAGAAACCTTATGACACTTAGATTTAATGGTGTATGTGTTCTTATCCATATGAATTGTCAAAACCATAGTCACAAGACAAGGATAATGACAAATCCAAACTCATATGGACTGAACTCAATCTTAATTTCTTGCCACCTGGTAGCTCAAGGGCCTACCATTGCTTCCAAGTTGTTGTGCAACACATTGAGAACTCTAAGAACTCATATGCAAAGCCAACTTTAACTAGAATGGGCACAGAATATGTCAACACGATAGGTTATAAACCTCAAGTCGTGTGCTAGTGAAGAACTTCAGGTTTCATTCTTGATTAGTTCTTGAGACTTTCAAGACCTTTAAGACTCCCACTGTCCTCTTGACCTATAAGACTCCCTTGTCAAACATCCAAGAGATAGTGCGGTTTCTAATCAAGACAAACACTTCACACAATTGGCCTTAGTTGGTCTTTGTTTTATCCAAAACATCACAACTTACCAATTTCAAATGTACAAGAGTAGAAAACTTTTACTCTTACATTTGACACGTGTTTTTAAACCTTCTTAAAGACATGTCACTCAAGTTACAATCTTGGAGTATGACTCTAAGACTTGTATTGGAATGAAGTATGACTCATCTTCTTGATTTAACCATTTCAACAATTCAAGATCCCTTCTTCTTAGTCATAAGAATGCACTAAGACTTCCTTAGAGAACTAATTTTGATATGGTTTCTTAATCATTAAGATGATCACAAAACTAATACTAAAGTACTCTCCCATCTTTTCAGATTTGAGAAACTTTTATCCTTCTGCCTCATTTGATTCTTCTTATCCGCTCTGTCATGCATTGGAACCTTTTCCAATGTCTCAGAGTTACACTTAAGCTTGTAAGTATAATCATATTTACTGAGCTTTAGTAAACTATGACGAATAGCCTTACATCTTTTGTGGTGGACTTAATCAGTGCACATGACTATGTACTCGATCCCTTAGTCCATTACTTGACTCACACGTCCATGTGAACAAGTAATTAGTCTTAATTTTTCCAATACTTGAAAGTTCTCATTCATCATGCTATACAACTTGCATGATTCCAAGTTCCGGTCCAATTGAGACTTGGGTGATGAGAATCTTTCCTTTATTTGATAAATTTAGACATTACCACAAATGAAAGAATCAATTTCATACTTCCACTCTTGCTATTAATGGAATCATATAAGCAACAATTTTTCCTCAAATGCCATTGTAAGGATATTTTTAAAATAAATAAAATCAAAATTTTCCTTTTATTTTAAAACTATGCGGAAAAACTTATCCTTACAATCCATATGAAAACTTGTTGTTATCTATTCCTAAGCAATATCTCATAACTCCTAAGAAGTAGCTCAAGAATCCGATTTTTTTCAAACTACGCGATAGAAATCCATCTATGCGATCAGATTCAGCATATTCTTTCTTTAAGTTCCTTTACTTTTCTTTGATTCTTAAAACATCACCATGTGACCCAGTCACATCATGTATAAGGAATCTCAGAATAGAAACTTAACAGAGTTAGAGTAGTGGACTTTTACCTGAAGTAGAGTCAATCTTATTGACTTTAACATCCTTAGGTAAATTAGGCAGCTTCGCAACTAATGACCCTTACTTTGGCAATATAAACATATGGACCCTTTGATAATGGTACACAAGACTATTACAGACTTAGCTTTTCTCTTTACCATTTGTTCAACCGAGTTGACTATGGCCGATCCCTTTCCATTGGGAAGAGAATGTTTTTTCTGGATTTCCTGTGTCACTATTGTCAATGTCCATAAAGTTTCAGGAAGTTGATCTTAGCAAATAGATAAGATCATTAAGGGTCTTGTCATAGTCTGTTTCATAGGTGTTCCAAAAGAACTCACTATGTGACTTAGAAAGTAGTTGAGCCACTAACTTTCTCAAGACTTTGACACCCAACTCTCCCGGCTTGTCATTATGTGACTACATCTCCAAGATGTGATCACACCTAGACCTTGCCTTGCCATTAGGGCTTGAGTGATCTTAAACTTTTCAAGAACTTGTGGGTTAGGGAGAATAATTGGAGGAGGAGAAAGAAGTATGATATCCATGGGACATCATCTTCATTAGGAATGCTTGTTTCAAGAGATTTGGGAAGATCATAAATGTCTAAACCAGACATCTTTTGGGAGATATTCAAGATAGTTGATCTAAAGTCCTTAATATGACACCCAATATGAAATATTAAGGCTAGGATCCAACAAACTATTTTATAACTTAGAAGAGGTATGCCGTAATCCAAGCTATAAAACAATTTGAAGGTAGGTGAATGACGATTCACCAATTTCCACCAAGATAAACGAAATGTATTATTAGGTTTTAATTGGTTTTGAAACTCCTAGATCTTTTGAGATTCATTGAACTGTTCAATGGCATGTTTCAATCTCGAGTGTGCCCTTCAGGTTTTGTGACTGGGATGCCGAGGATCACAAAACAAGGTGTGAAGTAACCATGCAAATTACTGGGTACCCTTAAGTGTTTATCCCTCAATCGATGTGCCGGTTAACCACACACGCTCCATCGATACTATGATAAACATTAAGTTACCCTTTGCCTACCTTGTTAAATACGAGTTAGTGTGCCGGTTAACCACACGTGCTCCACTAACCGACTTAAACAAAGTGCAAAGTGTAATTTCGTGGATTAGCACCTTATTCACATTTTTCTAAGTAACTAAGATTGGGTATTATTAAAAGTTTAGTTACTTAGTATTTATCATTAATACCTTTAATGAAGGAAGAATTATAGTCCTGTCAAACCTGTTCGGCTAACGACCCTCCACCAGTCAAGCAAGCGGTGGGTGAGAGTGAACACGCATTAAGTTGCCATTTTATAGGCAACAACCTTATACCCACCTTATAGACCGGCTTCGTGAATGAGGCGTACTAGCGGTAAGACCGACTTTACTCTTATACATATATATATTATTAACTTTTAATATTATAAAGTATAAGGGTTGAATTTTAACTTTTAAAATTCTAAGGGCTAACATGGAATTAAAGTATTCATAAGAGAAAACTTTACAAATTCCAAAACTTGTGGGCAAGTTTTGAAACTATTGAAAACTAATTAATTCCATAACATATGTATTTAAAGTAGTTTTAATCCAAAAACTCTTCAAGTTCCATAACTTGTGGACAAATTATGGAAGACTTTAAACTAATAAAGAATTAATCTTTTCTTTATTTTATAACTTATGGAATTAATTAAGGTTACATATTTTATTTATTTATTTATTAATGAAGTGACTCTTGAACCTCCATAACTTAAGGACAAGACTCTTCATCTTTTTTGTAACCTTTGCCAACTTTATGAGTTTTATGAGTCTTTAATGTGACTCTTCATGTAACTTAAGGATAAGTTACACAAACACATTTTATACTCAACTCTTAGATTAATTTGGATTGAAAACAACTTTTTCACTCAACTTTTCTATTAATCTAAGCAACTCATAAGAACAAGATAATTCAAATCAAACTTTTTCATGTAATTAGTCTAACCTTTAAACTAATACAAAACATGAATCTATTGACAATTATCTTTGAAAATGGATTAGCATGAACATCACCACATTAAAAAACAAGTTTATAAGTTCAAAAACAACTTAGGGTAATGTTCCTAGTCCATTTCTAGCCAAAAACCTCGAAAATATGCTGTCTGGGGTCCAACTCGTCGAGTGCATGAACACAAATCGGCGAGTTGGATGCATTTTGCCTTGGACTCGTCGAGTCCCTTCATGGACTCGGCGAGTCAGTTGGGCTGACAGCATCAAAACTCGATTTTTCAGCTTCTATTGCAGGTATAACAAGAAAACAAGCCTAGGCTCTGATACCACTGTTGGGTTATGAGCATTCTAACACTCCTAAGTGTACATGCAACCCTAAATACCTTGGATCTATGTTTTCTCTATTATACATGCAAATATGAACATCCAAGGTATTATCCTAATCTAGCATACAAAATAATGGATATAACAAGATAGAATACATACCTCTTTGATAGTGCTTGTCTTCATGAAGCTTGAGTGCTTAGTGCCCCAAGTGTGACACCTCAAATGGTTCACACAACACCATAAGCACTTGGAATAACTTAGAGAGAAATTAGAACACTTCATGAAATCGTGTAGCCCTCATACATACACACATAGTGTTAGTCACGATTTCTTGAGCCATGGGTTTCTTTTATATGGTGGCTATTAGGGTTACACCATGTAACTCATGACTTTACCCATTCCTTATGCTCCATGGATTTTAACCTCCATGGAGTATCCATGGGTCACCCCATGGATTTAGTCCAACATAAGGAATCTTGGATCACAAGCCCACATATATAAGAATGAATGATTTACACAATCAACCCATATATTTAATTAGTCTTCTTTTGATCACTTAATTAATTCTAGATTAATTCTTGATCAATACTAATTAAATAATCTCATTATTCTTATTATTAATATACTAGAACTTATAATATATTAATAACCGTAAGTGTCTTATTTCTCTCATTATATTCTATCCAAGTGCATGATGCCATGCAACCCAAATGGACCATGCCGGGTCGGGTCAAGTCTTACCAATTATAGTTATGGACTTAGACATTAATCCAACATAGCCATCATCAAAAGATGCCTTTCACTGTTTCTCTAAAGACAACTGATCGTATTTCTCGGGAAACCACACAAACACTTCAGGTCTCTCTTGGCTCTGAAGGAAGCGATTCTTGCCCGGAATCTTCTGCTTTCTGTCTTCTATCTAGACAACACCCACTTCCAAACACATTTGATTTATTTCCTTGTCTTTCACACTCTTATGCACGGAATTTTTTTTCCCAACATTCTAATTGCTGTTTGGCACCTGGTTCTAAGTTTCAGTTGTAACCAAACAAGGGCCCAAGGAATTTCAAACCGTACGAAAACGATTTGGGCGCGTGCAAAGGAATCGTTTCACACCCACGTGTGCTGACGTATTCCTGGGATACACCATAACTTCTAATCACGCTTTTTCAGGCGACGTTTTGGGTTCCTCATCATCACGATGTTCTCTCTCCTGAGAACGGTATAAATAAGATGTGATCGTGTTCTTTGGCAGTTACCTCTCAAAGCATTACTTCTCTGAAAAAGTTACCACTGTTCATCTTCTTCCAAAACTCAACAATGGCGACTTCTTCTTCCGCTCACGATCAATCTGCATCTTCTTCTCTACTCACAATCAAACCAAATCAGAACATGATCATAGAGATGTCTCCATGCCTCTATGACTCATACATGCTATACGTGGTGGAATGTCTCAAATATTCCCCATTGTTATTAGCACTTACGCAAGTGGAGGCCGTCCCAATGTCCCTGCTCTCCCAAGTCTACACCACGGCCAGCTACGACAGGCACAAAGACCGCATCTTCTTTTCTATTCACGACAAGAAGACTTCCGTATCCAAAACACAGTTTTGCTCTCTTCTAGGGCTTGCCGTCGACTCCTCTGTCATCTCACCGGACTTCATCACCACCGCCCAGATCTTTACGATGATGTACGAGATGGGGTATACAGATGTTCTAACATCTATCGCCAAAGTCAAGAAATCCTGTCTTCCATCTCAGTGGAACGGATTGCTTACCCTTTTGATTAAGGGTTTGGCGGAGAGATGTGGTGGTTCCGACACCACAAGCAAAGGATTTCTAACAATCCTGTACGGTCTTTACAATGGCATTAATCTAGACTATGGGTCTATTATTTGGGCTCAAGTAGTTCAGAGTCTCAACACTACAGCCTGGCACTCCGAGATTTCTTGCGCCAGGTTTTGGACCCTTATCACCAGAAGGGCTATTACTTCTCTCGACATCCCAGTAATGAAGGATGTTCTTACGGCTTCAATTGCAACTTACCACACCAAGAAAATAATAGTCTCAGATCCAAGTAAGTTTTAGCACTATGGACTAATCCCTGAGTCCATGTATAGGTGCGTCACGCCACACAGCAAGATCATGGCGGACTACAGCTCAAGGACCCCCTTGCCTCCTAGGGTTCTTTCTGAGGAACAACGTGCTGCTCTTGAGGCTCTGGATCAGCCTGCTAACCGGGGCAAGAGAGTGAGCAAAAAGGAGAAGGCGGAGAAGAAAGAAACCGCACCCCAAAAGGAGAAAAAGAAGAGGTCCTCCAAACGCAAATCTGAGGCAGAGGCACCTTCTCAGTCCAGATCGAAAAAGATCAAGAAGATGGCTAAAAGAGCCAAAGGATCTCCCTCTTCTAAGTCTGAACCGAATGCACCATCTGAAACAGAAGATGCTGCTCCTCAACCCGAAACTACACCAGTTTCGTCTCCACAACAACCATCCTCACCAGTCTCTCCTCATATTCCTAACTCACCCACCCCACCTAAATCTCCCCAAATTACCAAATCACCTTCTCCTCCTACTTCCCCAAAATTTCCAACCCCAACCCTATCACCCGAACAGAACATCACAAGTTCTGTTCCAACATCAATTCCCCAAACCACAACCGAACATACTATTCCCTTCTCCGTTTCTCAACCTTCATCCTCCATCTCCAAGCCCATTATCACCGAATCCGTCACCATCACCACTACCCAACCACCAGTAACGGTCAACGTATCTGATACGGGGGCTGCTTCTGTGGTTGAAACCCCTGTCATCAACCTTCAATCCACCCCTTCTCCATCTTCCAACTCCGGTGCTACCTTAGGGGGTAATGATGAAGACTTCGATTCCATCTATTACAGCCCCTACCGGATTCCTACCGACACCGATGCAGATACCCCTGCGTCAAGTCAGCAGCTTCAAGAAATTCATGCCAAACTTGACAGTCTGCTGGCTGACAGTAAAGCCTATGGGGGTGCTGTGCTGAAGGCCTTTATCGTGTCAGCGATCCAGACTTACACCGAAGCCTTGGATCGTTCTACTGACGCCGTAGAGAATTCAGCGGCCTCGTGCTCCAAAGCCACTAAGGAAGTTTCTGAGGTTGTTCATACAACTCAGATCTTTCTTGATTCTCTCAAGGCTCATGCTGACTCTAATGCTTCCAAATTTCAAGCGTCAGTAGACTCGTTTTCAGCCACCCTTCAGGGAGAAACCAGGAAATTTGAGGCTCTGCGTGCTGACCTCAAAACTGAATCCACTTCTCTCCTCAAATCTTTGGATTCACGTTTTGCCTCTCTGGCAGCCGAGAGCACCCTGAAGGAAGAACTTATCAAACACCAGGCGACTATTGACTTACAGAAGGTTCAACTGGCCCAGGCACAACAAGAAATCACTTTGCTTCAAACTCAGCGGGCAGTTCTTCAAAGTTGCGCTGGTGACGTTAAAAATATGTTAACAGGCGTTCTTGACTCCCATGATCCCTTCCTAACCCTCACTATTCGTCAGCATCTCCAGGCAAAACTCCTTCCTGCAATTACAATCTTAAGTGAAATGAAGGGTGTCTCGGAGAAGCTTGTTCTTCCGAGACAAGGGGGAGAGGAAGGTGTGTCCAAAACAGAACCGAAGGGTAATGTAGCTTCGGGTTCTGGTAAACAAGTCCTTGTTGAGAGCGAATCAGAATCAGATGAAACCATTACTGAAGCTCTTCAACGCAAGAAAAGGGACAGAGAGCTTGATGAAACCTTGAAAATAGCTCGTGAGGCAGAGGCCAGAGAAAGGAAAATCCGGGAGGATGAGGAGGCTATTCAAGCTAAAAAGACTCTGTTCCCAGATTGGGACAGAGACACACTCATCACTCAAGCGATTGAGTTTCCTTCTATTTACTGGTTGGAACCGATTGCATCTTTTGAGTGTGAAAATTCTAGAGACTCGCAGTTCGACATGCCCATTACGCGTAAAGCCTTCACATTTCACTGCTTTGATGTCACTGCTAATGTCCCTCATCCAAACCCGAAGGTTGACAGAGAGCTCATCGATTTCTATCTGAAATTCGGTCAACCACAGTACTTGACTTGGAGTGCCCAGAAAATTATTAAAGTCAAGGTACTGAAACCAACCCAGGCTGGGAGATTTGTGAACTTCAATTTCAAAATCAACAGAGGAACGGCCAACACCGAACATCTTATTTCTCTGGCAGATCTTCCCAGTCTGAACCCACACGATTGGATCTTGCTATACAACATTCTTCTCTCCAACCAGAGAGAATATGAACCAATTCTTTCTCATCTTAAAAGAATGTTGGCTTCCTACGTCCATGAGCTCGCCACTATGGATCAGGAAATAGCAAAAGTGATGAACAAGAAACCAACTGTCAAGCCCACTTCCAAGACTGGAGATGTTCACAAAATGAAGTTGGGGCAGATCGATTCTTCCAATCTGACGGTTATGTTCACCAGGGGCGACAAGCACAAGTTTCTGTTTGCTTTGGTAGACAAGCATCTGTTCTCTACAGAGTGTCTGGAGCACATCATCAATATCATTCACCGATGCAAACAGAACTCAACAGCAGATAAAAAGAACTTTACAGATATGCTTCATTGGTATATTACCTTCAGGCATCATATTCTGGCTTTGATACCGAAAATTTTTGAAACGGTTAAGAAGTCATCTGCTTTGAAAAGAGAGTGAAGGTCTCGCCCCAAATTGACGCAAAGGGGGAGATTGTTGGGCTTTGAAGATTGCGTCTTTTGGGCTCATCTGTTTATGCTTTTATTTATATTCCGGTTTGGGCCTGTCCAACCGTGAGTCTTTTATGCTTTGTATATAAGCTAATGCTTGCATGCATATTAGGTTAAGGTTTTAGAGATCTGAGTATACGATTTTTCCAGACGACAAAAGGTTTCTTTGATCGTTCTTGTTGTTGGATAAGGTGTCTAAGTCCATAACTATTTCTGGTATGTACTTGACCCGACCCGGCATGGTCCATTTGGGTTGCATGGCACCATGCAATTGGATAGACTAAATGAGAGAAATAACGCTTGGAGATTATTAATATATTATAAGTTCTAATATATTAATAATATTATTTGATTAGTTTGATCAAGAATTAATTTAGAATTAATTAAGTGATCAAAAGATAACTAATTAAATATATGGGTTGATTAAGTAAATCATCCATATCTTGTATAGTGGGCTAAAAGGCTCCATGGATCATCAAGTTGGGTTCCACCCATAGGATGCTCCATGGGAGTTACAAACCCATGGGTCATGGAAATGAAGAGTCATGACACATTAGGGTTTAACCCTAGATGTGTCAACACTATATAAGTAATATGATCTCCTCCCAAATCGGTTACACACTAAGTAATAGAGGGATTGGCCGATTTTGAAGAGTGTGTGTTCTCTCATAAGTTCTTCCAAGAGCATTTGGTGTTGTGTGAAGCATTTGAGGCATCACACTTGGGGTGCTAGGCTCACAAGGTTTCAAGGAACACAAGCAACAACAAGGTAAGTTATTCTATCTATACTTTATGTTAAAATTGTTCCCTATGTATGCTAGATAGGAATATAACCTTGGAATTCAACTTTGCATGACAAATTAGACAAACATAGATCCAAGGTTATTAGGGTTGCATGTACACTTAGGAAGTGTTAGAATGCTCAAAACCCATCAGTGGTATCAGAGCCCAGGCTTGTTTGTTCTTATTTGTGCTTAAAAGTTGAAAACAGAATCGGAAATTTGCTTTCTGCGAATGGACTCGTCGAGTCTATAGGGGGGACTCGTCGAGTCCATGTGTATCTTCAACCAACTCGGCGAGTCATGTTCTTGCACTCGGCGAGTAGGGTCGAATGAGTGCAGAATTTCGATTCAGTTGCTGGAAAATGAATTAGAAACATTACCCTAAACTGTTTTAGTAAATGTAAACTTGTTTTTGGTGGTGTAATGTCTTGCTAATTCATTTACAACAACTAGTTATCAAAATTACAAAGTTTTATGTAATTTTTGATTGTGTTCATATTCATGTTCTTGTTCTTATGATGTTTTAGATGATTATAGGAATTATTTGTAACCTATTTGGTAGTTTAATTCTTGATCATAATGTGTTTTAATGGAGTTCATAACTTATCCTTAAGTTATGGAAAACCAAGAGTCACACTTGAGTTAAAACCATTAAGAAAACACAAGAGTTATAAAAATGAAGAGTCTTCATTTTATTACTCTATTAAACTCATAAGTTACAAGAAATGAAAAGTTTTGAAAGTTACAAAACTTGCCCTCAAGTTTTGGAACAAGTAAAGTTAAGTTAAAACTTTAGTTCCAACCCCTAGAATTTTAAAAGTTAAAATTCAACCCTTATACTTATATTATGATGATTTAATAATTATATATATATGTATAAGAACAAGTCGTCTTACCGCTAGTACGCCTCATTCACGAAGCCGGTCTATAAGGTGGGTATAAGGTTGTTGCCTATAAAATGGTGACTTAATGGGTGTATATTCTCACCCACCGCTTGCTTGACTGGTGGAGGGTCGTTAGCCGAACGGGTAAGACAAGGACTTATAAATTCTCATTCAAAGTATGATGAATATATAAAGTAACTAAATGTTTGTTAAATTCCCAATCTTAGTTACTTTAGGAAAAATGTGAATAAGGTGCTAATCCATGAAATTACACTTTACACTTTGTCTGAGTCGTTGGTGGAGCGTGTGTGGTTAACCGGCACACTAACTTGGACTTAACAAGGTAGGTAAAGGGTGACTTAAGGTTTATTATAGTATCGGTGGAGCGTGTGTGGTTTACCGGCACATTGATTGAGTGATAAACTTTAAGGGTACCAAGTGATTTGCATGGTTACTTCACACCTCGTTTTGTGATCCTCGGCATCCCAGTCACAAAACCTGGAGGGCACTCCCGAGATTGAAACATGCCTTTGAAAAGTTCATTGGATCTCAAAGAATCTAGGAATTTCTAAAACCAATAAAAACTAAATATTTAATATTTCGGTTTTCGTGGTGGAAATTGGTGAATCGTCATTCACCTACCTTTCAAATATGGTATAGCTTAGATTACGGCATACCTCTTCTAAGTTATATTATATTGTGATTGGATCCTAGCCTTAATATTACATTTGGGTGTTTTATTAAGGACTCTCTTAAATCTAAACTAAACTTGTTCTTCTTTTTCAGATGTCTTCAACTAATGCTTCTGGCTCGAATCCTAATGGCTCCTTTACTCTTATGAGTCTATGTGGGAAAGTCACCTTTGATGGATCCAACTTCAATAAGTGGATCAGAAACATCAGGATGATTACCCGCTACGAGGACAAAGAATATGTCCTTGACAAGGAGCTTAAGGAAATTGACGAGTCCACTGCAACTCCCCAGGAGATCGCTGACTTTCATACTCATGAAAGAGATGCAACCAAGGTGGCTTGCATCATGTTAGCCACCATGACAGCTGAACTCCAAAAGTCTTACGAAGACTTCTACCCTTATGAAATGCACCAAGATTTGATGGAAAGATACCATCAAAGTGCACGACAAGAGAGGTACGAAGTCATCTGCTCCATGATAACAACCATGATGAAGGACGGAGAGTCCGTCACGAGCCACATGCAGAAAATGCAAAGGTATGTGGATCGTTTGCTGAAGCTCAATGTGAACTTCCCTGAGGAGCTTGCAATAGATATCATTTTGCACTCCTTACCATCGTGCTATGATCAATTCCGCATGACATATCACATGAACAAGGAAGAGGTCACCCTCAGCAAACTTCAGGGACTTCTCAAGACCGCAGAAACAGGTCTTAAGGGGAAGTCGGTTGCTATCACTCCTACTCCAGACTCAACTCCGGTCTTGGCAATCGGGCAAAGTCGAGGGAGGAAGAGAAAGAGATCTTCAAAGGGTACCAAGGCTCGGACCCTTGATGGCTCTTCTTCAAGTGGAACCAAGAAAGGTTTCATTACTCCTTCTTCTGACCCAAAAGAGGCTGAATGCTTCTATTGCCATGAAAAAGCTCATTGGAAGCGGAACTGCCCAAAGTACCAGCAAGATGTGAAGGATGGGAAAGTCAAACCCAACCATGCAGGTATTTACACTATCATTTCTAATAACTCACCCCATTCGAAATCTTGGGTCCTTGATACAGGTTGCGGTATTCATATTTGTTGTGACTTGCAGGGACTAGGAAGAAGTAAGAATGTGGAGCAAGGAAGAATAAACTTAATCATGGGGAATAGGAAAGTTACACCTGTCACCAAGATTGGAGTTTATACTTTATCGCTAAGTAGTGGGTTAAATTTAGATTTGAATAAATGTTGTTATTCACCAGAAATGGCAAGAAATATGATTTCCTTTCATGCATTGTACAAACAAGGTTTCACCTTTTCGTTTGATAATGAAGTTGGTTCGATTAATGCTTTCTTTAATAATGTTCTTTATTTTAAAGCATTACCTTGTGATGGTGTGTATGAAGCTGTATCTATTGTAGATAACTTAGGAAATAATGTTTTGTGTATTGATTCTAATAATAATAACTTGGATAAAGCATCATTATGGCATTGTCGTCTTGGACATATAAGCAAGAAACGCATAGGCCAACTCCAAAAGGATGGAGTCTTGGAGTCGTTTGACCTAAAGTCAAACGATAGTTGCGAATCATGCTTACTTGGAAAAATGACAAAGTCACCCTTCACAGGCTCATGTGAAAGGGGTGAAGGTTTGTTGGACCTTATACACACGGATGTGTGCGGACCATTCAAACATGCCACTAGAGATGCTAATCGTTATTATTTGACTTTTACTGATGATTACAATAGATATGGATATGTCTACTTAATCAAGCATAAGTCAGAGACTTTCGAGAAGTTTAAGGAATTTAAACAGGAAGTCGAGAATCAATTGGGCAGGAACATTAATATGCTTCGATCCGATCGAGGTGGTGAGTATCTTAGTTCAGAGTTCCTCGACTATCTAAAGGAATGTGGGATTGTCTCACAATTGACACCTCCCAGGACACCGCAGTTGAATGGTGTGGCTGAGAGGCGTAATCGAACCTTGTTGGACATGGTTCGTTCCATGATGAGTCGAGCTTCGCTACCAATCTCATTCTGGGGGTATGCCTTAGAGACTGCCGCCCATATCCTTAATCTAGTCCCTACAAAGAAAGTTGCCAAAACTCCTCACGAGATGTGGACTGGTAAAGTACCTAAACTAGACCACATCAAGATTTGGGGATGCGAGGCTTTCGTGAGACGCGAGACTCATGATAAGCTCGAACCCCGAAGTGAGAGGTGTATTTTCATCGGCTACCCACAGCAATCCTTTGGTTACCTCTTCTACAGACCTAGTGACAATGTGGTTTTTGTAGCAAGAAGAGGAGTCTTTCGAGAAAGAGATTTTATAAGCCAAGGAGACAGTGGGAGGCAAGTTGATCTTGAATAAATTCAAGAGTCAAGTGGTGAAGGAACTTCAAACTCTAGCCCTCAACTTGAGGAGGAAACTCCTGTTGAGCCAATTGACGAATCTGTACCTCTGAGGCGTTCCACGAGAGTTAGGAGTGCACCTGAGCATTACTATGGATTCCATATTACTGCAGAAGGTGAGACACTTATTAGTGATGAGACACTAGTAAGTCAAGATGACCCTAACAGCTACGAGGAAGCCATGGCGGGCCCCGAGTCTGCCAAATGGAAAGAGGCTATGGATAGCGAGATACAATCCATGTATGACAATCAAGTTTGGAACTTGGTTGAGAATGTACTAGGTCGAAAGACTGTAGGGTGCAAATGGGTCTTCAAGAAGAAGACCGACATGGATGGTAAAGTACACACTTATAAGGCTAGACTGGTTGCAAAGGGCTTCTCTCAAATTCCTGGAGTGGACTATGATGAGACCTTCTCTCCGGTAGCCAAGATTAAGTCTATTCGGGTTCTGTTAGCCATAGCCGCATTTCATGACTATGAAATTTGGCAAATGGATGTCAAAACCGCTTTCCTTAATGGGAAGTTGGCTGAAGATGTTTACATGAGTCAGCCAGAGGGTTTTGTCAGTAACAGGTACCCTAATAGAGTGTGTAAGCTTGAGAAATCCATTTATGGATTAAAGCAAGCACCTCGCAGATGGAATCTTTGCTTTGATGAAAAGGTCAAGGAATTTGGCTTTTCTAGGAGTGAAGATGAATCTTGTGTATATGTCAAGGCTAGTGGGAGTATAGTTAGCTTTTTGGTATTGTATGTGGATGACATACTACTCATAGGAAACGACATTCCAACCTTGCAGGAAGTAAAGTCCTGGCTTGGAAAGTGTTTCGCTATGAAGGACCTTGGTGAAGCTGCCTATATTTTGGGGATAAGGATTTTGAGAGATCGGAGTAAAAGACTAATTGGACTTAGTCAAAGTACCTACTTGGAGAAGATTCTGAAGAGATTCAGAATGCAAGACTCCAAGAAAGGAGAGTTACCCATCCAGAGTAGCGCCAAGTTGAGTAAGACACAAAGCCCTAGCACTGAGGCTGAAATAGCAGAAATGAGTCGAATACCTTATGCTTCGGCTGTAGGTTCGATCATGTATGCTATGACGTGTACTCGACCTGATGTAGCCTTTGCCTTGAGCATGGTTAGCAGGTTTTAGGGGAACCCTGGCAAGGCACACTGGATTGCGGTAAAGAATATTCTCAAGTACCTACGAAGGACTAAGGACTGGGTCCTTACCCTCGGTGGGAGTGATGACTTGAGAGTTGTAGGGTATAGTGATGCTAGCTTACAGACTGATAGGGATAACTTCCGCTCTCAGTCGGGCTGGGTCTTTACCCTAAATGGAGGAGCAATTTCTTGGAAGAGTTCCAAGCAAGAGACAGTGGCAGATTCTACTTGTGAATCAGAGTATATTGCAGCTAGCGAAGCGGCAAAGGAGGCGTTATGGCTGAGGAACTTCATTGGAGACCTTGGAGTTGTACCAGCTATTAAAGAGCCGATGGAAATTTTCTGTGATAGTGAAAGTGCTGTTGCCTTAGCCAAGGAACCAAGGGATCACGGGAGATCCAGACACATCGACAGAAAATACCATTTCATCAGACATCAGATCGAAGAAGGACTCCTCGTGGCAAAGAGGGTATCATCAGATGAGAATCCGGCAGATCCCCTCACGAAGGGACTGACTCGGGTTAAGCATCTCCAGCATGCTCGGAGCATAGGGCTGAAGGATGATATTAGATTTAGTAGTTAGATAATCTCGAAATTTGTAAAGTGTAATTGATATTTGATGATGAATAAAAGTGTTTTATTTATGAGTAAAGTGTTGCTATCTCTTGTCGATCGTTTACTATATTTCTTTTGCATGTTTTGACTTCCAGAATAATTTTGTTTGGTATAACATATTATTCAAACCTCCACAGTCGGTCATATGTCGGAAGTAGGTATGAATCAAGACTGTCATGTTTGGTTGTAGAGGTCTGGGACAAGGCTACAACAATCATGAGTGCTCATAAGTTCTGAGCATTGGACTCAACCCACGCTCACTAGAATCACTTCATGGAATTCTATCTCGAGTGATCGTGAGACGGTAATATCATATAAGTCTTTAAACCTAGAGATATGATTTGTTACTTACAAGTTGGTTAGGAATTGATTGTACGAAAAACGCATTGGTAACTCGATGTTATAAAATCGTGCTCTTATGTGTAATTCAATGAGTAGTAGAACAAACATATGAGTCGAAGTTTATCTGTTCCTTCTTGGATTAGAAGCTGATATCTGGGCCCCTCGATGATTTTGTTTTGACCTATGTACCGGGCCCGGTCAGAACTAAATTGATGTGTTCAATAAAGTTCTTTGTCAAACAAATCGGAAATCGGGAAACAAATGTTGGACAATAAGTAAGACATTGTTCCATGTATTTGTCCGACTGATATCTAGAACAGAGGATTATATGATCACTTATCTTAAATGGCGTACCATCATCTTCTCAAGTTTCGAGAAACCTTGTAAAGAGCTACGATTGCCGATCGGTTCCTGAAGTCATACTTGCAGTAATAGTTACTAGACTTATCCAAGTGGGAGACTGTTGGATAAGGTGTCTAAGTCCATAACTATTTCTGGTATGTACTTGACCCGACCCGGCATGGTCCATTTGGGTTGCATGGCACCATGCAATTGGATAGACTAAATGAGAGAAATAACGCTTGGAGATTATTAATATATTATAAGTTCTAATATATTAATAATATTATTTGATTAGTTTGATCAAGAATTAATTTAGAATTAATTAAGTGATCAAAAGATAACTAATTAAATATATGGGTTGATTAAGTAAATCATCCATATCTTGTATAGTGGGCTAAAAGGCTCCATGGATCATCAAGTTGGGTTCCACCCATAGGATGCTCCATGGGAGTTACAAACCCATGGGTCATGGAAATGAAGAGTCATGACACATTAGGGTTTAACCCTAGATGTGTCAACACTATATAAGTAATATGATCTCCTCCCAAATCGGTTACACACTAAGTAATAGAGGGCTTGGCCGATTTTGAAGAGTGTGTGTTCTCTCATAAGTTCTTCCAAGAGCATTTGGTGTTGTGTGAAGCATTTGAGGCATCACACTTGGGGTGCTAGGCTCACAAGGTTTCAAGGAACACAAGCAACAACAAGGTAAGTTATTCTATCTATACTTTATGTTAAAATTGTTCCCTATGTATGCTAGATAGGAATATAACCTTGGAATTCAACTTTGCATGACAAATTAGACAAACATAGATCCAAGGTTATTAGGGTTGCATGTACACTTAGGAAGTGTTAGAATGCTCAAAACCCATCACTTGTAACCTTCCAATCCTCTACAGTTGATGTTCTTAATCGAGCTCTTCTGAGGATTTTGTTTTAATCATTCGACACGTTTGATTCAATCTTGTTTTGTTCTTTTATCGTGTTCATATTGTCATTGTTTACTTACTTGTTCAAGATCTAATCGATCTTCATAGATTAAAAGAAGGTTTAATCTCATCAATGTCCATCTGAAGGTCGTTCAATTCATTAGTTATATATTATGTATACGAGCATAGACATACGAGTTTTCTTCAGTCTGTTAAGAGTCTCTACCTCTAGTCTACACTTACATTAGAAACCCACTCCCTCTTAGTAACACACTATCCTCTATTTGGGATGCATCTTCGGGACGCGGCCTTCTCCGTCGTCTAGTTGGTAACCAGAGTCTCCTGTAGGGAGAGCGGACATTGTGTGTATAGGCGTATACGGGATTGACAACCCCGCACCCTGACTGCTAGCTACAGTCCACGGCCTACCAAGCCAAGGGGTGACAAATGTCACAATATATAGATGTTTGTAGGGCGTATAGTACTCTAGTCAGTATGGTTACGAGTATCCTGGGTTGCCTTATAATTCATGGCTTTAAGGTAACGGTATTTCGTCAGCAATTTACACTGTATGCTGATGTCACCTTTTTCAGAGTCACACTGTTTGACCTTGCTAGACGTGTCTTTCATGTGATACTGTCTGCGGTCTGTAGTCACTGTTTTGACCTTGCGAGATGTACCCTTCATTTGGTATCGTCTGCGGTCTGTCTTCACTGTTTTGACCTTGCGAGATGTACCCTTCATTTGGTATCGTCTGCGGTCTGTCTTCACTGTTTTGACCTTGCGAGATGTACCCTTCATTTGGTATCGTCTGCGGTCTGTCTTCACTGTTTTGACCTTGCGAGATGTACCCTTCATTTGGTATCGTCTGCGGTCTGTCGTCACTGATTTGACCTTGCGAGATGTACTTTTCATTTGGTACCTTCTGGGGTCTGTGTCTCCACTTGTTAGACCGAACCAGGTGTGTCGTATGTTTGATACTTTCCTGGAGTCTATGGTTCTTTGCCTTAGTCAGCAGTCCTCACTGCTGAGGCATATGATATTCCCTGATGTCGTTGCTTTCCTTAATAATCAAATTCAGTATTTTGATAATGATAGCAATTTAGGGAAAACTACTTTTTACTCTACATCATTGACCAGTCTTGGTAGAAGGCTGCTTTTATTAAAGAAAATATAGGATTTTCTAGAAAGGACTCTAGTACACTGAAATCTTTTAAACTACTACTTTCTTAAGTTATTTGAATGAAATGTCACTAAATGCTTATGAACTCACCAGCATTTGTAAAAATGCTGATACTCGCTTTTCATATAACTTGTATTCTCAGGTTAGCATTAGACAGGTACATCCCCGGAGCTGTTGATGAAGATAGCTTTGTACCACGCTGTATTTATACTATTACTTGTATTACTTTAAAGTGTTGTAATGTAACCTTGTAAAACTATTACTATTAATGCAATGTTTTGTTGTACGTGATTTACTATAATGCATGTGTTGTGATACTTGACATGACGTCATCCACCCCAGAATGTTTCCGCCGTTTCGGTTTTGGGGTGTGACAGATTGGTATCAGAGCATTGTTTATAGTGAGCTAAGTATATCAATTCATAAAAGATATACAACCTATAAATACAAAAGGGATAAAACACTCTGACCAAGAATTATACTTTAAAATATAACCATATTTTACCAAAGTATAATAACATCCGGAATCTACGCACTCGAACACAAGTATCACAAGAAGAACAAGAATAAAAGTCTTTGGATGTTGAGCACTACAGACAAATCTGGGCAGTTATGTAATCGTACGCTGGAATAAATGTAACCTGATCAACTACCTTTATTCGAGATGCGATGAACGTGTGCTCGGGAGTGATTGCGGTGTGCAACAGGTCTGAAACTTACCAACTAGGATTTGTTAGAGCCAAACATAAAGTTAAAATACTATAGGAGTATTTTAGAGCGCTAAAAGATTCACACTAATCCCAGAATGACATTCAGAAGATGAGAAAACGAACAAGAATTAAAATACCATAGGGGTATTTGGAATACATAGATAACCTGGTGTGAGAATTAAAAGATCCTTATTGATATACCTACAACTACAGAGGGTATACTTCCAAGGTTATATATAATAAGGATCCCATAGACTAAGAATGTGTGGTTTCGCTCTATTTCCTTTTCCTCGTTGGGATGTGGTTCTAGAGTAGTATCACATATTCGAAGGCCTATCGGATCTAAGCTATATATGATTTGTATACCCTGTGTAATCGTAGCAGGACTCGATGTGGATCATCCAGCGAAATGTTAATAATCTATTAGGATTCTTTAGACATTTCCATTCTCGCACGAACCCTGTAGAAAACCCTACCCACTTCAGTGCATAACAGAAGAGTTGATTCCGACCCCGAAGAAGTTCATTTAGAAGATTTCCTGTTCGGAAATAAATGAACTGGGTCGAGACTATTGAATGCACCAAGTGCCCGTGTTCTTTTTAGGGACAACGGCGAGAAATTCGCCTAAACTTCGGAGATTCCTAGTCATCCATCATGAAGTGATGACACCCATAGTCGGAGTCAGAAGGAAGGCGGAGTAGAAATTCAATATGTCCGTACAAGGAGAGAACCCTAGGAAACTACCCGAAGGAAACCAACGCCGATTCCAGTCAAGGATACGAGGCAGACCGAGGGAGCCAGTACGTGGAACCCCAAGAAGTGTCTTTTTCCTCATATTCTTCACGCTAATACACCCATAAAATAATACAATTTAGTGAGTTAGTGATTACACTGCTCACGCTATGTGTTAGGTAAATCGCCTTGTTCCCGGTGCCAGTAATGCGCTTAGAGCGGATCCTCACACCTCTGTGAGGTTATTTAGCCATAAGCCCTGATGAGCCTCTCTTCCCGTAGCTTCGTTCCGAACTGTTCTCAAATCTCTCCAGATCGGAGAGTGAAACCTTTCTCAGTATAAAGGTAACTTAGTAGGAACGACTCGCATCTTATGGCCTTTTTCCAATATTCATACACTCACTTCGATTACCAGGACTACATCATAGGGATGTAGGTCGACACTCAGACAACCAATACCCGAGGCACGGGAAAAATATTATGCCTAATACGTTCAGGACAGAAACGTCCAGGGTTAACCATCGTCTCTCATTACCTTGTATTCCTTTCCGTGTAGGAAAAACCATGCCACCGAAGAAGCGTAACCAATCCACAAGCAAGAAACCTACTCTCCTATTTGATGAAGCTACGTTCCAAGCTGCAGTTTCAGCAGCCGTAGCAGCTGTCATGGCTCACCTGAATGCTAACAACGCCAATGTTAGCAAGGTGCCTGTTGGAAATTCCAATCCTGAAAATGGACAACATCAACCCACACTTCCATACTCAGCCACCCAAGAACCTGAACTGAACCCACTAAAGAGAAAACTCAAGATAGAGGGGGGAAGTACCTCGGCTCAAGGACCTTCCGAAGGGCAACGAGCTGAGGCAGTCTGTACCCCTGTCAACCCTTCCCTCCCGACTCCAAGAAGACCGTATCTAGGAGACCTTCCCCACTGCATCAGGTGCAGCTACCATCATCATGGTGCCTGCCGAGAACTCTATTGTGCTAGGTGCCACATGAAGGGGCATACTGCTCGTGTATGCAGAACTCTGGTGGAACGTATTGCATCAATCGCCAATGCGGCGGCCACACAGGTTTGCCGCCTATGTGGCGAGTTCGGACACTTCAAGAAGGATTGCCCAACCGAAGGAAAAGACAAAGACACAGAAGGAGCCTGACACTACTGCTTAGGGAGAAACGTCAAGGAACTCGGTAGATTTTTGGTACGACTCTCGATCTCAGATAACAAAGCTAAATACATTAAAAGACTAATTCAATGTAAATTCTTTCCAACAAGGCGAAAGTCGCAGCACTGTTATAAAATTTAAAATTTATTAGGTAAAACTATAGTGACTAAACATATACGTTACGGCCATGTATATTTAAGATGGACAGACCTAGAGTGAGCGAATGCCGCCTCATCTCCTGTTCCTCGTTTGGTTGTGGATTTAGGGCGGGGTCGCTCAGTCAACAGTCCTCCCCACCTTAAATGTACATGACTAGTATATGTGAGGCGATTATAGAAACACCTCGTGAGAACCCGTTCATGAAAAGATACTCTATTCGGAAACACTTAGAACTCTCTATAGTTCCGCGTCGAATCTATCGGTCCAAGTATCCGTGGTAGTGTTACGTAGGACGAAACCCGAGATGCCTCGAACTTGTGTGCCTGTTCGGCACATGACTCTATCGATCTTCACTTTATATCATGTCGAAGTGTGCCAATTTCGACAACACTATTGATCATGGTTTGATTTCATGCAACCGTGTGTAAATCCTTAAGTGCTGTGTAAAAAGAACTTTCTCCATATCCATATCGACAAATAAAGGTTCTTCCGAACCTGAACCTAACACAAATAAACCAACTTAATACGATCCGTCAATCGTCCCTCTTATCTCAAACCTTCCGAAGCACCCAAGGGAAGATACCATACACTGTTGACCGACCCCTCGTAGTCAGATGAACACCGAAGTGAAACACATTACAAGATACTCTAGAAGACGACATCCGACCGAAGCATACTCTGTATAATTTCCCCGAGAGACCCTTCGCACCTCGCACATCAGGTTCGTGAACCTAGAGAATAGAACTCATGAGACTGACCGCTATAATCAGGTATATGCATAAGGGCGGCATATAATTGAGATCAAAAAGATTAAAGGTGTGTGTTTCCTCCCTATTCCCTGTTCCTCGTTGGGTTGTGGGTTTGGGGCGGAGTCGCACAGCTGAACGTCCCGCCGACCTCAACTGTATACTGCTCGCATACACGCGGTATTTGCGGTTAGGCTTAGTATGAGCTCTACCACGGACCTCTTAGCAAAACACCTTCACCATATTCCATAACATAGGAGCCGAAGTCAAGAAAATCACTACGGGTTGAACTCTTAAAAGTTCCGAGTGAGAAGACTCTATACTCACTAGATTTAACCTATACCGAGAAAACCCAAAATCTCCGGATGAGTAGTTGCAGTATATGCCCGCACTACTCAGGCACTTCGTCCACCTCGTTATAGACAAGTGGTGCCTATCATCCTCCACCTTATTGCATGGAGGAAATCGTCGTCACCCTGTAGACGATGGAATACATTCTCCGAAGTGAACACTAGGATACCGAGAACCACAGGATAACCTTCGCAGCCAAGAATATTTGGTCCAGTGTGAAAGTAGCTGCGTTAAATCTCATGACCTGGATTCCGAAGAGATCATAGGCTTGACACCAGCCTTGGTGTTAGTAGAAGGGTTATGCAGGAACATACACCTTCCATGCTAGGATAAACCACAGTCTTAGAGATTCATTGGATTATTAGGTGTTCCACGAATACTATCTCACGCAAAGATAATAAGAACTACCTCCCGAGATAGTCCAATGCTCGTTAGGTGAAACCCTATCTCCTCGACCCTCAGGGTTTCCGTATCTCAATCTTCGTTAGTGCAGGTCCATTTTGCACAAGCGTAAGATAGACACTCTATAGCAAACCGATAACCATAGTCACGCAACCCACTCGACGATCTAGAAAGCCTCTATCAGCCAGTTGAAAGAAAACACGAAACCGAAGACCACCTGAGCTTCCTAAGGACTAACCTGAAGGACTACACATCCAGTACAAGCGAGAACGTTAGGAACTTCGTAATGGCGATCATGCCAGTGTTGATCTTGCCATAGAAGTACACTATGTTCTTAGTACTGAAAAGCTCTACTCCTTTCCGAGAGCTTAGGACCATCCGAGAATCCTCATGGAGACATGGTCCGACCCTTTTCAGGCCGCTACTACTTTCGGATAGACCACAAGGTTCACATTTGATCGATTCACTTCTTAGACTTGATACGTGAATTCCCGACAACACTCTTCGTACCTCACTCATCTTGATAGAATCCATCGAGAACCCTAACCTTGTAGATACACCAGTTGGAACCCACTAGCTACACGAGACGGAATCCGCATCCCATACGCGAGGGTCTGTTGAAATGACAAACACAGACCAGAGATCACTTGGGGATGCAAGGACAACCACATAGGAAGTACTCTCTTACCTCTACTTGGCCATTCATACCTACTTCCTTGCCTAGATCTGAATTTCGGGACGAAATTCCCTCTAACGGGGGGATGATGTGACAACCCAAGTTGTCCCGTTACATTTCTCCGTTACCGTTAACGGAATATTCCACTGTTCAAAAGTTCCGTTAATGAGAAGTCTTCAAGTTTAATAAACATTTCAATTGTGTATGTTTATATGCCGTTAAGTCGTGAAAAAAGGAAATAAAATACATAGCACATATTTCCATTTACTTGGAAAATATTAGTTTATTATTACGACCACTAAATCGGGTGCGACCAAAAGCCCCGTTTAACGGCAGTATCGGGTAGACTTCCACTGTGTCCCAACTCAAAACCCTATATAAGGGTGAGTGGAGTCTATTGGAGACTTTTTACACACTCTCTCTCTATACTCTCTCTAGACCCGTTTTCGCCCCGAAACCGCAACCAAACGCTTCCAAATAGTAAGTCCGCTTACCCTAGCTTATTCTAAACATATTGAATTGAGTTTATAGCCCAAAAATTGGACTTAGAAGCAATGAAAAAGGAGTTTACGGCCTAAGAACCTCCTTAGGCCGTAAACACCCAAAATGAGGCCAAACTGACCCAAACTTGTCCCTATAGGCTTGGAAATAAATTAAGGGGATTGCCTAGGAGTGTTTAAACATCAAAACACAATGATTTAGGGGACAAAAGAGAGTTTACGGCCCAAGCACAAGCTTAGGCCGTAAACACCTCAAAATCATGTTAAAAGGCCCCAAAAACACTCCCAAACCACCCTTAGGCTTCATACATAATTTAGGGACTTGGTATTTTGGGTTTAGATCACTAAAACACATCAAAATGAAGGATAAAAATGAGTTTACGGCCCAAGCACATGCTTAGGCCGTAAACTCCCCAAACATGCCCAAAATGTTGGTTTTTGTCCCCCAAATGGCCTTAGACTATTTCTATAAAATGCTAGGAAGGGTTTAAGGACTTAAACACAATGAAATGAGGCTTGATTTGGAGTTTATGGTCGTAAACTCCCTTAGGTTGGGCCGTAAACTCCTTGTTTGGTCCATGTTGGTGTTTTAAATCCATTTACACACTTGATATGTGAGTATAGCAAAGTCCCACAACTGATAAGAGACCCTTAGCACCCGTAAATGCTACCCGGGACCCCAAACACTCAACCAAAAGTGTTTTCCACTCCTTTGAGTGTGTATAATTGTTTAATTAGTATATTATATGCTAATTGTATGTGAACATATGTTATCATATGTTAAAATAGGTCCTTGTGTGTGTTCAAGTCCTTGCGTGACCCCGAACGCCCAATCGGCACTTTCGTCGGACCTACTTACACCAGGTGAGTTCATACCCCTGAATGAACCTTTTAAATATTTTTAAATGTTTTATAGGGGGGGGGGGGAATACAAGTTAAACATGCCAGTTATCATGTCAATCACATGTGATTGATAACCCGCATACACAAGATTTAACCACTTTACACTGTTTTACCGAGTGGGACACTATAATGATTTTTATTTATTTCATAACTTTTACTTATACTGATTTATTCAAATTCATCCTAAATTGGTTTATGAAAGATCCTCTAAGGTTTTAAACGTATTTTACAAAGGAATACAATTTGTGATTTTCTCTGTACATAAAGGCTTTTCATTAAAGATTTCCCTTTTTGACGTATACTTTTACTTGTTAAACACTGCTGCTTCACTTATACTTATTTTGTACTCTGACTCGGTAACACTTTCACTTATACCTATAGTCGCATATACTTGATGACGCTTATACTTATTCACGCTCTTACTTAGTGATACGATTTCTCCTTCACTTATACTAGATAACGACTTTACTCCACTTATACTTGATAGACGTTCTTACATCACTTATTGTCGTCTCTGCTTCGTGATACACTTATACTTGGTACGCTTATACTTCATGGTTCGATTATCCCACACTGTACACGTATACTTCACGACTCAGATGTTCCACTGTACACTTATACTTCACTGTATGATACACACTCAAGCGTAGTTAGATGTATGTTTATGCTTGTATAGATGCATATAAATAATGATTGAACGACTTGGGAAGGCTTGTCCGCCCTATTTCCTTTTCTTCGTTGAGATGTGGTCTCGTGGGATCGGATGTCCATCTGAAGGTCGTTCGATTCATTAGTTATATATTATGTATACGAGCATAGACATACGAGTTTTCTTCAGTCTGTTAAGAGTCTCTACCTCTAGTCTACACTTACATTAGAAACCCACTCCCTCTTAGTAACACACTATCCTCTATTTGGGATGCATCTTCGGGACGCGGCCTTCTCCGTCGTCTAGTTGGTAACCAGAGTCTCCTGTAGGGAGAGCGGACATTGTGTGTATAGGCCTATACGGGATTGACAACCCCGCACCCTGACTGCTAGCTACAATCCACGGCCTACCAAGCCAAGGGGTGACAAATGTCACAATATATAGATGTTTGTAGGGCGTCTAGTACTCTAGTCAGTATGGTTACGAGTATCCTGGGTTGCCTTATAATTCATGGCTTTAAGGTAACGGTATTTCGTCAGCAATTTACACTGTATGCTGATGTCACCTTTTTCAGAGTCACACTGTTTGACCTTGCTAGACGTGTCTTTCATGTGATACTGTCTGCGGTCTGTAGTCACTGTTTTGACCTTGCGAGATGTACCCTTCATTTGGTATCGTCTGCGGTCTGTCTTCACTGTTTTGACCTTGCGAGATGTACCCTTCATTTGGTATTATCTGCGGTCTGTCTTCACTGTTTTGACCTTGCGAGATGTACCCTTCATTTGGTATCGTCTGGGGTCTGTCTTCACTGTTTTGACCTTGCAAGATGTACCCTTCATTTGGTATCGTCTGCGGTATGTCTTCACTGTTTTGACCTTGTGAGATGTACTTTTCATTTGGTACCTTCTGGGGTCTGTGTCTCCTCTTGTTAGACTGAACCAGGCGTCTCGTATGTTTGATACTTTCCTGGAGTCTATGGTTCTTTGCCTTAGTCAGCAGTCCTCACTGCTGAGGCATATGATATTCCCTGATGTCGTTGCTTTCCTTAATAATCAAATTCAGTATTTTGATAATGATAGCAATTTAGGGAAAACTACTTTTTACTCTACATCACTGACCAGTCTTGGTAGAAGGCTGCTTTTATTAAAGAAAATATAGGATTTTCTGGAAAGGACTCTAGTACACTGAAATCTTTTAAACTACTACATTCTTAAGTTATTTGAATGAAATGTCACTAAATGCTTATGAACCCACCAACATTTGTAAAAATGCTGATATTCACTTTTCAAATAACTTGTATTCTCAGGTTAGCATTAGACAGGTACATCCCCGGAGCTGTTGATGAAGATAGCTTTGTACCACGCTGTATTTATACTATTACTTGTATTACTTTAAAGTGTTGTAATGTAACCTTGTAAAACTATTACTATTAATGCAATGTTTTGTTGTACTTGATTTACTATAATGCATGTGTTGTGATACTTGACATGATGTCATCCACCCCAGAACGTTTCCGCCGTTTCGGTTTTGGGGTGTGACAAGGTTGGGCAGAGGGTACTTGGGAGTACCGATATCGTGCTACGGACTACAGAGAAAATCCAAGTGATTCGGGAACATTTGGTCACAGCAAGCAGTTGTCAGAAAAGTTATGCTGACAAAAGACGCTCCAATATTGAGTTCCAGGTGGGAGATTATGTATTCTTTAAAGTCTCCCCTGGAAAAGTGTGATTCGATTTCGGAAGCGGGGAAAGCTCGGACCCCGATTCATTGGACCCTACAAGGTCATAGCCCGTGTGGGAAAGGTGGCTTACCGCTTGGAGCTGCCTGACGAGCTTAGTCTAATTCATAATACGTTACACGTATCTCAGTTACGAAAATGCGTTGTTGATGAGACTGTTGTGATACCACTGGAGGACATACAGATTGACGAGCGTCTCAATTATGTTGAGAAACCAATCGCTATTCTAGAACGAAAGACGAAAGCTCTCCGCAATAAGACTATAAACCTGGTTAAGGTGTAGTGGCAACATAGGAAGGGTTCCGAATGGACTTGGGAACCGGAATGCGAGATGCGGGCTCATTATCCGGATTTGTTTCTAGGCGTTGACTTCGAGGATGAAGTCCGTTCATAGCGGGGGAGAGTTGTAACACCCTAATTTTTCTCGGTACGTTTGGTTATTTTAATTTAATTATCCTTGTGACCTTGGGTTAATTTATTTAACCAATGTCTGATTTCTTATGTTATTGGACTCTATTGATCATCTTGTAAACTCCTTTTATTGAAGTCCATGGGCTATGGGCCTATTTGCAAAGTCCATCTAGTAAATAGTACTTAATGTGTAAATTGAATCATTTGGAACACACACAAGGAAAACACTCTAAACCCTCCCTCTCTCTCAAAAATCGCCCCTCTCTCTCTCTTTGGGATCAAGAGCAGACAAGGGGCTGTTTGGAGCTTAATTCTTGTTCATTTCCAGCCTTGATTCGTATTGGTATGAACCTCCTTATCCTTTCTTACAACTTGAATCATCACCTTGTTCTAGTTTTATGATTTCATCTTCACTTCTTCTCCTTCTTATTTGATTTGTAATTGTATGTTATACATCATCTCAAGATCCTATCTTTACCCCATATATGGTGGATGATGGATCTGTTGGATTAGTGTCTAAGTCCATAACTGTTTTGGTATGTACTTGACCCGATTATGAGCATGGTCCTTTTGGGTTGCCTTCACCATAGCAATATGTAGGATGATTTACGGAGAGAAAGGTTTAAATATGATTTATTAATATATTATGAGAATAATATATTAAAGGAGAAATCATATTGTTTAATTAATATTGGTCAAGAATTAATTAAGAATTAATTTTGTGGTTAAAAGAGATTAATTAAACTTAGGGGACTGAAGTTGTAATTATAAGATAATTATAATTGGGCTATGGATCACCTAATAATATATAGGTTGAACGAATTCTATGGGAAGCCCATTAGAAATCGTCCAAGGGATATGTTTAAGGAGTCCATGGGCTGCTTAGGGCCTAAGCAGTCAGATTAGGGTTTCCTAGTTGTAAACCCTAATAGCCTACATGTATAAAAGGGACCCTTAAGCCCCAAAAACGTGAACAACACTTCCATTAGGGTTTCCAACCGTTTTGGTGCCTCCTTTTCTTCTCCTCTTCATCCAAGTTGCATATGGTGTTTGTGACTCCATTAGAGGTACTACACTTGTGGTACTTGCTTTCAAGAGCTAAGGAAATTCAAGGAACTAGTTGTTATTTCTATATAACAAAAAAAAGGTATGTATTCTAGCTTTATATATGAATTTCGAAAATTATAGTAGCATGCCAGGTTTCTTTTTGTGTTCATAAAGTTGTATAACTAATAGTGAAAACATAGATCCAATACTAGGGTTGCATGCACACATATGATTGTTTGTATAAGACCCAACAGTGGTATCAAAGCCATTGGTTTTTTGTTTTCAATTAGCTTTTATTCAAATTTGTGAACTTGACATATTAGGGTTTATGGCTAATAAACCCTAAAGGCTAGGTAATTTTCACAATTAGGGTTGCAAAACCCTAGATGGCGATTTTTGCTAGGGTTTCCCAAATCCTTTCCTTAGCCTCCAAGATTTTGAAATCTAGGGTTATCCAACCCTTGGATTTCGAAATTACCTCCTTCCCCAAGGTTAGATCCTAAATTTTAGGGATTTGGATAATCCCATATCTTGTAATTATCTTTTAATTGTTAAATATGGTAATTAAAGATCTTGAATTATCCCATCCCTTATTTTCGAGATTTAGAGAGGGATTCAAGGGATTAGGATATCTTAGATTTATAATTGATAATTATCCTCATGATCTAGATAATCCCTTGTGATTTAATAATTTAAATTAATTGTTTAATTTATGGTAATTATTAAATCAAGAGTTTTAATATTTTAAATTTTAATTTAAATGTCTTAAATTCGAAAATTTTAAGTGAGATTAAAACCTAATTGTTTTGAAGAGTTTCAAAACTTGCCCTCAAGTTTTGGAATTTAAATTGTTGATTAAAAGTTAATTTTGAAAGTCTAAATTCCAAAACCCTGATTTTGAAAAGTTCAAATTAAACCCTTATGGTTTTATTAAATTAATTAAGTGTATAATTAAAAGAGATTTAATAAATCCATAATGATTTTGGTTAATTAAAAGTATAATTTAAACCACCTAGTATTTTAAAAGTGTAAAATACACCCTTATACTATATATAACATTAAAAGTTTAATATTATATATGTATAACTAAAAGTTCAGTCTTACCGTTAGTAGGCCTCATTCACGAAGCTAGTCTATAAGGGGTGTTTAAGGAAATTGCCTATAAAATGGCGATTGAATGGGTATCCACTCTTACCCACCGCACTCTTGACTAGTGGAGGGTCGTTAGCCGAACGGGTAGGATAGGACAGAAACCTTCCATTATAAGTATAATGAAGTACAAAGTAACTAAATGCTTTTTCAAATTCCCAAATCATAGTTACTTTAGGCAAAATGTGAAATTGTATGCTAACCCATGGAATTACACTTCGTACCCTTGTCAAACGTTAGTGGAGCGTGTGTGGTTAACCAGCACACTAATTTGGGGATGACATTGGTGGCAAAGGGTGGCTCGATGCTTATCATAGATCAATGGAGCGTGTGTGGCTAACCGGCACATTGATTAGGTGATAGTAGCATTGGGTGCACCACGTGATTCGTATGGTTATTTACACCTTGTTTGTGATCCTCGGCATCCCAGTCACGAATAGTAGGGCATAATCGAGATTAAACATGCCATTGAAGAGTTCAATGAGTCTCAAAACATCTAGGAGTTTCAATTCATTTAAAACTTAAACTTCTTTTTCGTTTTTCATGGTGGAAATTGGTAAATCGTCATTTACCTACCTTCAAATATTCTGCAACTAGATTACGGCATCCCTCTTCTAGGTTGTAGAGTATTGTGTTGGATCCTAGCTTGATGTTTCATTTGGGTGTTGCATCAAGAATTCTAATCAACTTAACTTGAATTTTCTCCCGTTTTGTAGATGTCTGAATCTTACAATGGTCTTCCCAAATCCTTTGGAACAAGCTTTCCAAATGAAGATGACGTTCCGAGATACGATCAAGGAAATGAGAGTCATGCTTCACTTCCTCCACCTCCTCCAATTATTCTCCCTGACCCACAAGTTCAAAAGCTTGAAAAGTTCAAGCTCACTCAAGCCCTTTTGGCAAGTAAACACGAAGATGGGAAACCTGTGTGTGCGCACGTCTTAGAGATGAAGTCATACATTGATAGGTTAAACATGTTGGGTGTCGAGATTTCAAGTGAGTTGGTTGTTGACTGGGTTCTTCAGTCACTTCCTGAATCATATAGTGAGTTCGTTAGAGAGTACTATATGATGGACCACGACGTGACCCTGTTTGATCTCACCTATTTGCTTATAGCTGCTGAATCAGCAATGATTTGGCGTGCTGGTCAAGCAAATTTGTCTAGTGAATCAAACTCCCAAACTTCAATGGACACTGGCAACATTGGAAGTCCAGAAAGAACTAAGTCTGTGATTGTCCGATGTGTTGTGCCAAAGGAGTCTATTTGCTTTTATTGCCAAGAGAAGGGGCATTGGAGACGAAGCTGCCCTAATTACCTGAGAGATCTAAGAGATGGGAGAGTCAAGATGTATGGCTCTGCTTCAGGTAAAATCCATTAACTAACTCTTTTAAGTTCCTATTCTAGATTCTTAATACATGATGTGATAAGATTACATTTTGATGTTTTGTAGGATCGAAGAAAAGAAAGGAAGCTTGAGAAAAGAAGTGAGCTGAATCTGATCATGAAGAAATGGATTTCGATCGCATTACTTGAAGAATGGATTCTTGAGCTACAACTTGGAGTTAGAATAGATTGTTAACATAGTTTTTCAGTTGAATTGCATTGTAAGGACAAGTTTTTTCCGCAATAAAATAAATTTTGATTTTGTCTTATTTATTTATCCTTACAATGAAATATATGAAAAATTGATGTTCATGTACTTCTATTATTAGCAAAATGGATTTGATTCTTAATTATGGAAATGTCAAAAGTGTACCAAATAGGGAGACTTTATCATCGCCCAAGTTTCAATTGGACAAAAACTTGGAATCATGCAATGTGTATTGTATGATGAATGGAAAACTTTCACATTTGGGAAACTTAGACTAATTCTTTGGCAAAGTGTCAGTTGAAAGACTAGGAGATCAAGTACACTAGGTTGTGCGTTGATCAAGTCCACCACAAGAGTGACAAAGATATTCGTCATGATTTACTAAAGTTTAGTAAATGTGATTATACTTATAACATTAAGTGTAATTCTGAGATTGATTGAAAGAGTTTCAATGAATAGTAGAACGAATAAAGAAGAATCAAGTAGGCAGAAAGATAAAAGTTTCTCTCTTCTAGAAAGAAGGGAGAGTAACTTTTATTGTGTTTTATGATAAGTATTAAAGATTAAGAACCATGTCTCAATAGATCCTCTAAGTGAGTCTTAGTGCAATTGCATGTCTAAGAAGAGGAATCAAGTATTGTAGAAATGGTTAAATCAAGAAGTCAATCATACTTCGTTCCAATATCAAGTCTTAAAGTCAAGATTGTGACATTGAGTGAAAAGTTTTAAGTAGGTTTATAACACTCATCAAATATGGAACTTGGAAAAGTTTTCTCATTCTTGTACATTTGAGATTAGTAAGTTGTGATGTCTTTGATAAGACAAAGACCAACTAGGACCAACTTGTGAAGTGTTCTTGTCTTGATAATAACTGCACTGACTCTTGAATATTTGATTGTCAAGAAATGTTTCTTGACAAAGAGAATCATATATGTCAAGAGGTCAGTGGGAGTTTTAATGTTTTGAAAAAGTTTCAAGAACAAATCAAATAAACCTTATCGATCATCACTAGCGCATGAGTTGAGGTTTACAACCTATCGTGTTGACATTATTTTGATTCTGTGCCAATCCAATCGAGTTAATTATGCATGTGAGTTCTATGAATTCTCATTTGAATGCATAAAAAGCAAGGACCTTGATCAATGAAAGTACATTGATAAGAAAGGGTGAGCTGCTTAACTACTTGGATGACGTGGTGGGCAGCTGTGCTACCATAAGGCAAGAAATCAAGATTAAGAAAGGTCAGTCCATATGAGTTTGAATTTGTCATAAACTTTGGTTTTAACAAATTCACATGGATAGGAACAAATACACCATTTAAATCTAAGTGTCATAAGATTTCCTCCTTCATGAAAATGATTGTGAGGAAATGCTTTCACTGAGAAAGATTTTAAGAAGATAGTGATTGTAAAATTGCATTCTCGAATTCGATCATGGTTACGGTATCCCTTTCCATAATTTGAATTGTGAGGTTTGGCAATTAGTCTTAATTGTTAAGACACACATATGAACTATCTAAGGCAAACGTGTATAAGTTCAAGAAGCCTTGATAAAAGATTATCAAAGCACTAAGTATTAGAAACATGGACTTAAGAAATTCAATAGTTATTGTCTTTCTGAAAGTTAAGATGTTTATGAATACATGTCGAAGCTAGTGGGAGCATAAGTGTTATGTTTTATAGTAATCATCATGATAGTGGGAGCATAAAAGTTATGATTGTATGATTATTATGGAAAGTATTGCAAGTTAGCAATATTAATTATAGAAAAACAAAGATTCAATTTGCAAAGTTGCATGGGTTGAAAAGTTGTTTTGCTATAATTAAGGGAGAGAATATTATACTCCGTTTCAAAATCTAAAGCTTAGATTAAGAAATTTTAATATTTTCAGTCAAAGGATACATTGTGTGTTCTTAAAACGATTATGATTACGGCATCCCTCTTCATAGTTCGAATTATGAGAACATGACACATAAAATATTATGGAAAAAGATTGGTAAAGTATCATATCTTTATGTAGGACATTATGCATCGTGTCCCATACGCTTCGGGTATAGGATCGATTGCAAATGCTATAGTATTTTACCATTCTAAAATTTTCCAAATGTCTAGCGCATTTAGAGGAAAAAAAGGGACTAGAATTGGTTTTGACTAAAATAATTAAACAACTATCAAAGGACAATCCAAAGTTCGACGAGGATTGGTCGCTTGTGAGTAGTTGGAAGTATAGTATTGAAAAAATATGGAAATGTTTCCATATTGGATGGACCATATCGACATCATTACAAATAGAAAAGATTCTATTAAGAATGGGTTGTCATGAGGGTAATATGGAAGCGTGTTCATATTAGGAAGTAAATATTGAAAATCTAGATTAGAAACTTTTATGCAAAAGGATGTTCAAAGGAATGTACTTTGAGTGAGAGACATCATATCTAAGGAATTGTCTTGTAACAATCTCCGATAGAAGACTTTGTAATATCATTGGCAATAGTGCAATGACACTATGAAGGGATCGTTGCATAAAGTGTTAAGATCTAGCATATTCTATAAGTAGTGAGAATTTGATATTCTTACACTTATGAAAATGGATTTGGAGTTGTGAAATGAGAATGATTGGAAATGTGTTCAATTGATCTATTTCACAAAGCATGGACCATAGGAAGCATGGTGTGCATGCTTAGAGCATGGGACAATTGTTGTTGTAATTCAAGCAATGAGTTGATTATCCGAAACATTAAATGATAAATAATGAGTAATCAATATGGTGGATAAATAGAAGGGTTTTATTTACTCTCACAAGTTTGGGGCCATATAGGATTAAGTATTGTTGTTATGTTTCAATTTGCATGTTTTGACTTCCAGAATAACTAGGTTATTCAAACATCCACAGTTGGTCATACGTTGGGAGTAGGTATGAATAAAGACTGTCATGAATCTGTCTGTAGATTGTCTGAAGCGTTTAGACATGGCACATGTTTGCTGCAGAGTTCGTGAGTGCTTTGATAAGATTAAAGTATTGGATTAAACCCACGCTCACTTGGATCACTTCACGGTTTTATCACGAGTGATTAGTGAGACGATAATATTGTATATTCTTGAAACCGAGACGTGTGAGTTGTTATTTGTTGGTAAGTTACACATTGATAATAAGTAAACGCACCAGTAACTTGGTGTTATAAAACTTATTGTTGTGTGTGATTCGATCAGTAAATGCAAGCGAGCATTTGAGTCGAAGTTTATCCATTCCTTTTACCCAAAGTGGGATAAAAGCGATATATGTGGGCCTCTCGATGATTTAGTGATGACACCTAAGCGCTTCGCCAAGCCAGGACTAAGTTGATGTGTTCAATTGTAGTCTGTTATCAGTCGTCATGAATCCGAAGTCGGGAAACAGTATAGAGAGAATGATTGAAATTCATGTCTTTTGTCTATACGATATCTTGAGAATGGAGGAATATATAATCCCTTATCTAGAGGACACGCTATCTGATAAGATCAGAGTTGACAACGACTTTTGAAAGCTACGATTGCTGATCAGGTTCTGAAGTCATACGGAAAATAGTTATTAGACTTATCCAAGTGGGAGACTGTTGGATTAGTGTCTAAGTCCATAACTGTTTTGGTATGTACTTGACCCGATTATGAGCATGGTCCTTTTAGGTTGCCTTCACCATAGCAATATGTAGGATGATTTAAGGAGAGAAAGGTTTAAATATGATTTATTAATATATTATGAGAATAATATATTAAAGGAGAAATCATATTGTTTAATTAATATTGGTCAAGAATTAATTTTGTGGTTAAAAGAGATTAATTAAACTTAGGGGAATGAAGTTGTAATTATAAGATAATTATAATTGGGCTATGGATCACCTAATAATATATAGGTTGAACGAATTCTATGGGAAGCCCATTAGAAATCGTCCAAGGGATATGTTTAAGGAGTCCATGGGCTGCTTAGGGCCTAAGCAGTCAGATTAGGGTTTCCTAGTTGTAAACCCTAATAGCCTACATGTATAAAAGGGACCCTTAAGCCCCAAAAACGTGAACAACACTTCCATTAGGGTTTCCAGCCGTTTTGGTGCCTCCTTTTCTTGTCCTCTTCATCCAAGTTGCATATGGTGTTTGTGACTCCATTAGAGGTACTACACTTGTGGTACTTGCTTTCAAGAGCTAAGGAAATTCAAGGAACTAGTTGTTGTTGCTATATAACAACAAAAAGGTATGTATTCTAGCTTTATATATGAATTTCGAAAATTATAGTAGCATGTCAGGTTTCTTTTTGTGTTCATAAAGTTGTATAACTAATAGTGAAAACATAGATCCAATACTAAGGTTGCATGCACACATAGGATTGTTTGTATAAGACCCAACAGGATCTAGGGGATTACATGTGGCAAAAGATCATGGAAACCCTAAAAGGGAGAATGATGAATTTATGTGCTTATGTTTATTTTCATGTTGATTATTATTACATCCTTGTGGCTAAATGAAATCCTAATGATCCCTAACCCTTTTTAGTACCACCATTATCATGGGGACTGAATTGGGATGATGAACACATCTTAAAATGTGTTTCAAAAGGAGAAGGATGGATAAGCCAAAAAGGAATCACGGGTGGCTACGATTCTGTTTTCCATCAGATCTGCAGTCATTTCGTAAAAATCATATCTGGAGCTCTAGAACTCAAACGGACCCCAAACCAGTTCCAAAAGTTCAAAAATTGAGTTTTCTAAATTTCTTAAGCAGGCCAACCTCACTGATAAGGGCTTTATCTATGTGAAATAATGGCATCTTTGCTGTTAGGTCTGATCCGGGTCTGTTCTGATATGTCATTTTTGTTTTCATCATTTCTAAGGCTTGGAAAAGGATCCAGAGTGATTCCAAGTTTCTATATGTTCCTTATATTATGAATTTAAGATCTGGAGAATATGGGGTGTTATTTCCAATTATAAATTGGTTAGAATGGATCCACACTCCAGGTCAGTGGTCAGTCACCAGCTTTTGCTAGTTCTGTGATTGTCCACAATTTGAATTTTATATCTGGAGTTTTAGAGATTCTTTTCATTCAATTCCAACTCTGAGACTTTCACTTGTATGTGCTTTACTTCTCTTAATTTTGTTTTCGACGAATTCTACTCACAAGTTGGGTAGAATTGGCCAACATCACTTGACTGTATTGTTGGAGAGAGAAGTGATACACCATTTTGTAAAATTCATATTTAATTCATCTTTTGGAGTTAGAATGAGTTCTTTATATTTGTGGAATCCTGAGCAATCATAGTTTCCTATAAAATTTAGTTAAAGCTATGTTTTTGGTTTAGATTTTGGAGTAAATCCATTTTGAACGGCAGGTCTGTTTTAGAGACCTTGGTGTGATTACTCTTTTCTCAACTCATAGCTTCATTACTTCTCCTTTCTAACCTTTAGTCCTTCTTAGGTGAGGTTTTGAAGTTTGCTCAAGCTTGGTAGCATTATTTGATTGTTAGCCATCCTTAATACTCACTCAAGGTGAGTTCTCTCACACCATTGTATTGATGATTGTGTTTGCTAGTTAGCTCGTGTGTGATTATTTGAATTTATTATAAAAGCATGATATATAAGTATTGTTTTAATTCGTACATGTGCACTGTATGTAACTAATTATGGATATGGGGACACCTCCAAAGGATACGGATTTACCGGTGCGGTGGGTAGGTAAGATCACCAATGTAATACTCTTCGTGAGGTGCGGTGATTAGGGCCAAATGATACGGGATCTTCCCGGTGCGGTTCAAACCTACAAGTCCTTCTCGTAATATAGACATTGATTCGTTCTTTGCCTTTATCATATAATTATAATTGGAAAATGGATTAGGGCTAGTAAATATGAATGTTAGTACAATGTCTGTGCTTGAATTCACTAAGCTTCGTGCTTACGTTTTTCCCTTATAACTTTTCAGGTGTTAAGATTAAAGAGGCTAAGGTTTGAGTTGGAGCATCGGGACATCGCTACTAGTTATTTTGTTGGGACCTTATTATTATTATTATTACTTCCGCACTTATTTTATACGATTATTAAGTTGATGGATTATGTTATGACTATTTCATTTGTTTTAATTTAATTTAAGATGGGTTTTAAAAGTTAAAAATTTTTGAAATTTTTTTTTTTGGGTGTCACATTGGAGTTGGTCGAATAGATCGTCGATTCGTGGGAGTGGATAGCGATTTTTGACAGTGAGCTTATTTAGTTCTCTATAATCGATGCACATCCTAAAAGATCCATCCTTCTTCTTGACAAATAGGACTGGAACTCCCCATAGCGAGAAGCTGGGTCGGATGAATCCCTTGTCCAGGAGTTCACTGAGTTGGCTGGACAATTCCTGCATCTCAGCAGGAGCCAATCGGTAAGGCGATTTAGCGATGAGAGTAGCTCCTGACACAAGATCAATTCGAAATTCAATTTGTCTTTCTGGGGGTACTCCAAGAAGATCTTCAGGAAAGATGTCTGGGAATTCACAAGCTACAGGAATGTCTTGAATGTTAATCTCTTCCTTGGATTTATCCACTATATGCGCCAGGAACGTCAAATCTTTCTTTCACAGATGCTTCTGTGCCTGGACGCACGAGATGAGATGAAGGTTCGTGCTGGTTTTGTCTCCGTAAATAATTAGGGTTTCATGATTTGGAAGGTGAAGGCGAACAACCTTCTCGCGACACATAATTTCAGCATGGTGGGGGCTTAACCAATCCATGCCAATAATCACATCAAAACTCCTAATGGAAACATGCATTAAGTTTATTCAAAAGACGTGTTGATTTAGGGTTAGGGTACATCTGATATAGATTTCCCCAGTGAATTCCGTTTTCCCATTGGCCATTTCCACCGTAAAGGTTTCATTGAGCTTCTGGGGTTGTTGTTTTAACACATGCTTAACTTTATTACTCACAAAACTTCGTTATACTCCGGTATCAAATAGGATGCATGCATAAGTGTTGTTTAGGGGGAACGTACCAGTAACGACAGCAGGATCCTGAACCGCTTCTCCCTGACCCATGGTCAACACCCTTCTTGTTCCTCCATTTCCAGTATTGTTGTTGTTGGGGCAGTTTTGACGTAAATGCCCAGTCCTTCCACATACATAGCAGGTGTGGTTGGGTCCTGCATTGTTTTCGCCATTGTCGGTGCTGTTGTTGTTGTTGTTGTTGTTGTGGTTATTGTTGTTGTTGTTTCCCTGTTGTTGGTTACGAGGAGGGTAGGTTCTGCAATACTTTGCCGTGTAACCCTTCCGATTACAACTAGTGCACTGCATCTCTCTGCATTCTCCATTATGATGGATACTGCACTTGTTGCACTTTGGAAGATTACCGGAATAAGGCCTAGGGGCACTTGGAGCAGCTGAGGCTGGAGCATGTGGTGTGGGTGGAAATTGGGTGGTTGCAGCATTAACTGCCACTGTTTGCTGCTTCTTGGATGATTCGGAGCCTTGACGTCCCTTCCTCTTGTTGTTCTTTCCTTTCTTGTTATCATTTTCCATCTTACCTTCAGGCTCCACTGGCCTTTCACCCTTCTTGTTGTTGTGGTCATACAACTTCTTGGCTAATCTCTTGGCATTGTCGAAAGTTTCGGGATTTGCAGCTATCACGTTCCCTTGGATTGGGGAGGTTAGTATCGGGTTTTGGTATAATACAACATCCTATGGTGCACATACAACCCTAAATACCTTGGATCTTTGTTTTCACTAATTATACATGCAAATGGTTTCCAAGGCATTAAACCTATAACTAGCATGCATTTGACAAAAACCATATAATATACTAGTTAGGGAGACATACCTTTTATGTGGCTTGAAGTCTTGATGTATTTGGCCTTAAGAGCTTAGCACCAATAGTATGAAATGCCTCAAATGGAATCACAACACACCTAGGACAAAGGTGGATCTTGAGAGAGAATTCCATGCACCAAAACACCTACATATTTCTCTAAGAAAAGAAGTGGTGATTTTGGCTATGGAGTAACCTATTTATATGTAGGATTCCAAGGGTCATGGGTATCACCCATAATCCATACCCATGGGTTTTATGATCCATGGTTCATGTGGCCCAACTCTTTATGTATCCATACATAAACTTGGTCCAACATGGATCATAAGCCCAACACATATAGATATAAATAATTATCATAATTAGTCCCCATAGATTTAATTAGTCTCTTTTGATCACTAAATTAATTCCAAATTAATTCTTGATTGATACTAATTAAAACATATGATTTCATATTAATATATTATAACTTATAATATATTAATAAACCATAAGTAACCTTATCTCAAAAGCCATCCTAACAAATTGTCCTGATGATATGCAACCCAAATGGACCATGCTACTCTCGGGTCAAGTACATACCAATAATAGTTATGGGCTTAGACATCTAATCCAACAGTCTCCCACTTGGATAAGTCTAAAACTATTATTGCAAGTACAACTTCATAACCTGACTAGCAATCGTAGCTCTTAACATCGTTGTCGAACTCTGAACAAATCAATGATGCGTCCATTAGATAAGGGATCGTATATGTTGGATTAGTGTCTAAGTCCATAACTATTTTGGTATGTACTTGACCCGATGGTGCATGGTCCTTTTGGGTTGCCTTCTACAAAGCAACTTGATAGGATGATTTATGGAGAGTAAGGATTAAATATGATTTATTAATATATTATGGGAATAATATATTAAAGGAGAAATCATATTGTTTAATTAATATTAGTCAATAATTAATTGGTAATTAGTTTTGTGACTAAAAGAGATTAATTAAACTTAAGGGATTGGAATTGTAATTATAAGATAATTGCAATTTGGGCCATGGATTGCCTTGTATTAAGGGATGGACGAATTCTAATGGGAAACCCATAAGGAAATCGTCCATGGGCTTAATTAAAGGAGTCTATGGATTGCTTAGGGCTTAAGCATCCAAATTAGGGTTTCCTTGTTAGATAACCCTAATAGCCCAAGTATATAAAGACCCCTTAAGGCTCAAAAACGTGGCCAAGCTTCTTGTAAGGGTTTCTACATGTTTTTGGCAGCCTCCAACCTCTCTCCTCTTCATCCTCTTGCTTATGGTGTTTGTGAACCATTAGAGGAGTGACACTTGTGACTCTAAGCCTTCCAAAGTCAATACAAGGAGGAATTAGGATTGTTATTGCTACATAACAATCAAGGTATGATCTTAAACCTAATTACATATTAATATGATTACTTGTATGCTAGAATTAGGGTTTATAGTCTTGGATTCAAAGCATGTACAATAGAGAAACCTAGATCCAAGCATTAGGGTTTGTATGAGAACATAGGATGTCTTATGACCAAAACCCATCAGTGGTATCAGAGACTAGCTTGGTTTCAATTGTATTGATGCTTTGTATATCTGGAAAATTTGATTTTTGGATTGTGGAGGCTGGACTCGCCGAGTCCATGGCTGAACTCGCCGAGTCCCTGCAGACTCGACGAGTCCATGCCTGACTCGACGAGTCAACTCGTCAGATAATGCTTATCTCGGGATTTCTTGCTGTTTTTGCATATGGATAGTTATCTTATCATGTTAGATCAATATAAATCCGATTTTATGATATATATGACTATATTCTTGATCTAATTAAAGATAATTATCAATTTATAAGATAATTGTTTCCTTATAAGATAATTGATTAATTATTTTGAGTAAATTGATAAATTGTTTTGCAAGAAATCATTAAATAAATCAAATATGGATAATTATGTGATTAAATGTTAATTTAAAATTATTTGTTATTTGATCCTTGTTGTTATGAAAGGTTTCATATTTTCCCCTTTAGGTTTTATAGTTTAAATTTGAACCCAAAAGTTTTGGAGTTTTAAAATTTAAATAGTTAAAACCCTAATGTTTTGAAAAAGGTTTCAAAAACTTGCCCTCAAGTTTTGGAATTTAAAAGTTGATTAAAAGTTTAATTAGAAATGTTAAATTCTAAAACCCTAGTAATGTTTTGAAAAGTTCAAATCACACCCTTATGGTTTTATTAATTAATTAATGAGTATAATTAAAAGAGATTTAATAAATCCATAAAGGTTTAGGTTAACCATTTAATTGAATTAAAAGTGTAATTGTTAAAGTTAACCATATAGTATTTTAAAAGTATAAAATACACCCTATACTATATATAACATTAAAAGTATAACATTATATATATATATATATATATATATATATATATATATATATATATATATATATATATATGTATGAGTAAAAGTCAGTCTTACCGTTAGTAGGCCTCATTCACGAAGCTGGTCTATAAGGGGTGTTTAAGGAAATTGCCTATAAAATGGCGATTGAATGGGTATCCACTCTTACCCACCGCACTCTTGACTACTGGAGGGTCGTTAGCCGAATGGGTAGGATAGGATGAAACCTTCCATTATAAGTATAATGAAATACAAAGTAACTAAATGTTTTTCAAATTCCCAATCTTAGTTACTTAGGCAAAAGTGAATTGATGCAATTCCATGAAATCACACTTTGTACCCTTGTGAAGACGTTAGTGGAGGGTGTGTGGTTTACCGGCACACTAAATGGTTCTAAGCAAAGGTAGCAAAGGGTGACTCAATGTTTGTCATAGTTCGGTGGAGCGTGTGTGGTTTACCGGCACATCGAATAGGTTATTGTAACATGTGAGGGCACCATGTGGTTTGCATGGTTATTCACACCCGCTTTGTGATCCTCGGCATCCCAGTCACAAACTAGAGGGGCATATCGAGATTTAAACATGCCATTGAAATGTTCAATGAATCTCAAAGGATCTAGGAGTTTTCATAGATTTAAAACTTAAATTTCTTTTTCGTTTTCATGGTGGAAATTAGTGAATCGTCATTCACTTACCTTCAAATGTTCTTCAATTTGGGTTACAGCATCCCTCTCCCGAGTTGTAGAATATTGTGTTGGGTCCTAGCCTTGGAATTTCATTTGGGTGATTTACCAAGGACTCAATCAATCAACTAACTTGAATTCGTTTTTTCTCCCGATGTCAAAGTTCGACAACTATGGTCTTTTCAAATCCCATGGAACAAGCATTCCACATGAAGATGATATTCCACGATTCGATCGAGGAACAAGAAATCATGCTTCACTTCCTCCTCCTCCTCCAATTATTCTCCCTAACCCACAAGATTGTAAAATTGAAAGGTTCAATATCACTCAAGCCCTTTTGGCAAGTAAACATAAAGAGGGCAAGTCGGTGTGTGCACACGTCTTAGGGATGAAGTCACACATTGATAGATTAAGAATGATGGGATCCGTTGTCGGTGAAGCGATGGCTGTTGATTGGATTCTTCAGTCACTTCCTAACTCATATAGTGAGTTCGTAAGAGAGTACTATATGATGAACTACGACGTGACCCTTATAGATCTCACCTATATGCTTATTGCTGCTGAATCAGCAATGGTTTGGCGCAATAGAAAAGCAAAGTTGATTGGTGAATCTGCCTTCAAGACCTCTATGGATATAGACAATGGCAATGAAAGACATGCAATGATCGAAAAGTTTGATCATAAGAGAAAGGCGATGTCTGAAGTAGTTCCATGTGTTGTTCCAAAAGAGTCAATTTGCTTTTATTGCCAAGAGAAGGGGCATTGGAGACGAAGTTGCCCTATTTACCTAAGAGATTTAAGAGATGGGAGAGTCAAAAGTATGACTACGCTTTAGGTAAGAATCCACTATCTAACTCCATTAAGTTCCTATTCATTGATTCTTAATACATGATGTGATAAGATTGCATTTGAATGTTTTGAAGGATCGGTGAAAAAGGAAGCTTGATAAGAGAGCAAGATGAATCTAATCACAAGAGATGGATCTTGATCGCATGGACTTGAAGATTGGATTTTGAGCTTAGATAGTTATGATAAAGTTGTTAGAAAATTTTCATTTTTACATAGTTTTCAATGGATTTTGCATTGTAAGGACAAATGTTTTTCCGCTGCTTTTATAAATAAAATAAATTTTGACTCACTTATTTATTTGTTTATTTCCTTGCAATGAAATCGTTATGAAAATTGATGTTTGAATATTTCTACAATGAATGGATATGATTCTTAGTTATGTTATTTATGGAAATGTCAAGAATTTACCAAATAGGGAGAGTTTCTCATCACCCAAGTTTCAATTGGACAGAAACTTGGAATCATGCAATGTGGATGCACGATGAATGAGAAATTTTGTATTTGGAAATTGGACTAATTCATTGACAAAGTGTCAAGTGAAGGACTAGTAGATCGAGTACACAAAGTTGTGTGTTGATCAAGTTCACCATGAGAGTAACAAAGATATTCGTCATGATTTACTAAAGGCTTAGTAAATATGATTACACTTACAAGATTAAGTGTAATTTTGAGTTGATTAAAGGGTTTAGATCAATAGCAAAACGAATAAGAAGAATCAAGTAGGCAGAAAGATAAGAGTTTCTCCATTCTAAGAAGAAGGGAGAGTAGCTTTTATGCTTTATGATAGGTCTTAATGATTAAGAACCATATCTCAATTGATCCTCTAAGTGAGTCTTGGTACAATTGTATGTCCAAGAAGAGGAATCAAAGATTGAAGAAATGGTCAAATCAAGAAGTCAATCATACTTCGTTCCAAAACAAGTCTTAAAGTCAAGATTGTGACATTGAGTGAATAGTAATAAGAAGGTTTATAACATTCATCAATTGTGGAAAGTTGTGATGTCTTGAATAAGACAAAGACCAACTAAGACCAAAATTATGAAGTGTTTTGATAAAAGCTACACTAACTCTTGAATATTTGTTTGTCAAGAAATGTTTTGATAAGAGAATCGTATATGTCAAGGAGTCAGTGGGAGTCTTAATAGTCTTGAAAAGTTTCAAGAACAAATCAAATAAACCTTATCAATCATCACTAGCACACGAGTTGAGGTTTACAACCTATCGTGAAGACATTATTTTGTTTCTGTGCCAATCCAATCGAGTTAATTATGCATGTGAGTCCTATGAGTTCTCATTTGAATGCATAAAAGGCAAAGACCTTGATCAATGAAAGGTACATTGATAGGAAAAAGGTGAGATGCTTAAGTACTTGGAAGACGTGGTGGGCAGCTGTGCTACCATAAGGCAAGAAATCAAGATTAAGAAAGTTCGATCCATATGAGTTTGAATTTGTCGTAAACTTTGTTTTTAACAAATTCACATGGATAGGAACACATACACTGTTTAAATCTAAGTGTCATAAGATTTCCTCCTTCATGAAAATGATTGTGAGGAAATGCTTTCACTAAGAAAGATTTTAAGAAGATAGTGATTGTAAAATTGCATTCTCGAATTCGATCATGGTTACGGTATCCCTTTCCATAATTTGAATTGTGAGGTTTGGAAATTAGTCTTAATTGTTAAGACACGCATATGAACTATCTAAGGCAAAATTGTATAAGTTCAAGAAGGCTTGATAAAAGATTATCAAAACACTAAGTATTAGAAACATGGACTTAAGAAATTCAATAGGTATTGTCTCTCTGAAAGTTAAGATGTTTATGAATACATGTCGAAGCTAGTGGGAGCATAAGTGTTATGTTTTATAATAATCATCATCATAGTGGGAGCATAAATGTTATGATTGTATGATTATTAAGGAAAGTATTGCAAGTTGGCAATATTAATTATAGAAAACAAGAGTCATTCTTTGCAAAGTTGTAAGGATAGAATAGTTGTTTTGCTATAATTAAGGGAGAGAATATTATGCTTCATTTCAAATCTAAAGGATTAGGTTGTGAAATGTTAATAAATTTAGTCAAGGGTACATAGTGTGTTCTTAAAGTTTCGATTATGATTACGGCATTCCTCTTCACAATTCGAATTTTGAGAACATAGCAAATAAAACATTATGCGTTGTGTCCCATACGCTTCGAGTATAGGATCGATTGCAAATGATTTAATGTTTGACCATTCTAAAATTTTCCAAATGTCTAGCGCATTTAGAGGGAAAAGGGACTAGAATCGGTTTTGACTAAAATAATTAAACAACTATCAAAGGACAATCCAAAGTTCGACGAGGATTGGTCGCTTGTGAGTAGTTGGAAGTATAGTATTGGAAATTATGGAAATGTTTCCATATTGGATGGACAATATCGACATCATTACGAATAGATAAGATTCTATTAAGAAATTAGTTGTCATATGGAAAATATGGAAGCGTGTCCATATTGGGAAGTAAATATTGAAAATCTATGTCTAGATTAGAAACCTTTATGCAAAAGGATGTTCAAAGGAATGTACTTTGAGTGAGAGACATCGTATCTAAGGAATTGTCTTGTAACAATCTCCGATAGAGGACTTTGTAATATCATTGGCAATAGTCTTTGTGACCTTGGTGCAGTGACATTACGAAAGGATCGTTGCATAAAGTGTTAGAATCTAACATATTCTATAAGTAGCGAGAATTTGATATTCTTACACTTAAGATAATGGATTTGGAGTTGTAAAATGAGAATGATTGGAAATGTGTTCAATTTGTCTATTTCACAAAAGTAAGAACCATAGGTAAACATTGTGTGCATGCTAAGAGCATGGGACAAGTGTAATAATTCAAGTAAGAAGTTGATTACCCGAAACGACAAATAATGAGTAATCGATATGGTGATAAATAAAACGTGTTTTGTTTATACTCAAAGGTTTGAGGCCAAATGGGATTAGTATTATTCTTGTGTTTGACCTTGCATGTTTTGACTTCCAGAATAATTGAGTTTATTAAGAATAATCGAATTATTCAAACGGGCCACAGTCGTTCATATGTTGGAAGTAGATATGAATGAAGACTGTCATGAATTGGTGTGTGGATTGTCTAGAAAAGTATTAGATGATGTGCACGAAAGTACCCACTAATTTTAATATTTATAACCTAACAAACTTAGACTAACTATGCACTTATAGGCAGTGTACCTAGTCAGATTACAGTATAGCTTAGGTAAGTCGGGTGTCGATCACAGGGAACGGTGGATTAATTTAATATATTTGATTATAGGTTACAGGTCACACGAAAAGAATAAAAGAAATAGTTTAATAAATCTCAAACGAACAATCAATTAACAATTTTCGATAAACTAACAGGAAAGCAAATCTCTTCAGGTACTTTGGTTTAGATAAATTACACCTTAAAAACATAGACAATTGCATACACAAATTCATTTATTCATGTTCACCGATTCCTAAAATGATTAGATTCGTATTCACTATAACTAATCCTTTAGCAAACAAATTAATTCAAATAGTGATCAGTTGATTAAACTAACATGATTCCTAGTGTTCAGTTCGTATCAAGCAAGACTTGTAATAATAGTTAATCAAATTAAACATTCAATTAACCTCTTGTTGATGGTCATCAAACAAGGCTCACACATTAACTTACTTATTCCCATGTTAATCCTAATTTCACATTCGTTATTTCTAGACTTATAATCTCGATGGTCATCAAAATCATAAGAGACAAGCAATCAAGCATATATTCATACAACTCAATTCACTTAACAATTAACAGAAAATAATCATCATTAATACATAAGGATCTTTTAACAAGCTTGGCAAGATAAATTAAACACAAACAAACTATTCAATATAGCAATTAGTCTAATAATCAAAGCTTCATTCAATCATAAACACAAAGTAAAAGGTTTTTACACCCAAGTCAGAAACTAAATACAGAATAGTAACACAATGGAATGGTAAACATGGTCACGTTAACAAACCACATGATTACCGACATGAATCCGCTCTCCAATCCTTCCGATCTCTGCTCCCGTTAGCTTAACGGCCTTCCGGCCACCTTCTAGACCCTCAAAACGGCAACTATGAAGTTTTCTTGTTGCACAAGTCGAAGTGGAATATCATAGATTATTCAAATTGGTGGAATGATATAGGGTATTTATAGTTGATGTAGATGGAATTATATGGAATATTAGAGTTGGATTGGAATAAGGAAACTAATGTGGCTTAGGGATTAAGCAAATAAAGACAAGGAAAGTGGTGCTTGGGGAATAAGTAACTTGGAGGGAATTTCCGTCCAGCTTTTATGCTTCATCTTCAAGGCCGATTTTGGATAAGATAAGTGTCGAATTAGCCAAAAGTCCCTCTCACATAAGTCGTAGGAAATTTCGTCTAGTTTTCAGAACAGTTTGAATCTCGACAATTGAACTTATGAGTCATCAGATATAACCGAAACACTGAAGAGGGGTCAATCTGCCAGCAATATCTTTTTTGCATCTTTTCAACTCCATTCTCTTTCTTTTGCATTCCATCTCCCATTTTAACTGTAATTAGATATTTCAAAGCATATTAAGTTTATTTTAGTTCTAAATAATAATAATAAATGCTAAAATATTAAGATATGTTATACATAAATATATATAAAAATACACATATCATTAGACATAAGCAAATGTTTGCTGCAACGTTCATGAGTGCTTATGAATATGATTTGAGCATTGGATTAAACCCACGCTCACTTGGATCACTATCTCGAGTGATTAGTGAGACGATAACATCTTATATTCTTGAAACCGAGATGTATGAGTTGTATCTTGCTAATCGGTTGCACATTGATAATATGTAAACGCACTAGTAACTTGGTGTTATAAAACATATTGTTGTGTGTGATTTGGTTAGTGAGTGCAAGCAAGCATTGTATCAAAGTTTATCCGTTCCTTTTATTCAAAGAATAAAAGTGATATCTTTGGGCCCCTCGATGGTTTAGTGATGACATACGTAAATGCTCGGCCGGGCTAGTGCTAATTTGATTTGTTCAGTTAGTCTGTCGTCATAAATCGGAAATCAAGATATAGTACAAAGAGAATGATTTAAAATCATATCTCATACGATATCTAGAATGGAGTAATATATGATCCCTTATCTAAGGACATGCGTATCTGATATGATCAGAGTTGACAGCGGCTTTGGAAAGCTACGATTGCAGATCAGGATCTGAAGTCATACGCATAATAGTTGTTAGACTTATCCAAGTGGGAGACTGTTGGATTAGTGTCTAAGTCCATAACTATTTTGGTATGTACTTGACCCGATGGTGCATGGTCCTTTTGGGTTGCCTTCACCAAAGCAACTTGATAGGATGATTTATGGAGAGTAAGGATTAAATATGATTTATTAATATATTATGGGAATAATATATTAAAGGAGAAATCATATTGTTTAATGAATATTAGTCAATAATTAATTGGTAATTAGTTTTGTGACTAAAAGAGATTAATTAAACTTAAGGGATTGGAATTGTAATTATAAGATAATTGCAATTTGGGCCATGGATTGCCTTGTATTAAGGGATGGACGAATTCTAATGGGAAACCCATAAGGAAATCGTCCATGGGCTTAATTAAAGGAGTCTATGGATTGCTTAGGGCTTAAGCATCCAAATTAGGGTTTCCTTGTTAGATAACCCTAATAGCCCAAGTATATAAAGACCCCTTAAGGCTAAAAAACGTGGCCAAGCTTCTTGTAAGGGTTTCTACACGTTTTTGGCAGCCTCCAACCTCTCTCCTCTTCATCCTCTTGCTTATGGTGTTTGTGAACCATTAGAGGAGTGCCACTTGTGACTCTAAGCCTTCCAAAGTCAATACAAGGAGGAATTAGGATTGTTATTGGTACATAACAATCAAGGTATGATCTTAAACCTAATTACATATTAATATGATTACTTGTATGCTAGAATTAGGGTTTATAGTCTTGGATTCAAAGCATGTACAATAGAGAAACCTAGATCCAAGCATTAGGGTTTGTATGAGACCATAGGATGTCTTATGACCAAAACCCATCAGTATATTCCTTCATTCTAGATATCATATGGACTGAGACATGGATTATAATCATTCTCTCTGTCCATTTGTCATCATCAAATCATCGAGGGGCCCACAGATATCGCTTTTATCCCGAAGGTAAAAGGAATGGATAAACTTCAACTCATATGGCTTGTTCTACTACTTGTTGAATCATACACAAACGCACGTTTTATAACATTGAGTTACCAATGCGTTTTCGTGAAATCAATGTATAACCAACTCATAGTAACAACTCATATCTCTAGGTTTGAAGAATATAAGATATTATCATCTCATGATCACTCGTGATAAAATCCATGAAGTGATTCCAATGAGCGCGGGTTGAATCCAATACTCAGAACTTATGAGCACTCATGAGTGTTGTAGCACCACCTTGTCCAACATCTTAGACCTCTACAAACCCAACCCATGACAGTCTTGATTCATATCTACTTCCAACATATGACCGACTGTGGATGGTTTGAATAACTTAGTCAATCAGAACAATGACTTAGTTATTCTGGAAGTCAAAACATGCAAAGTGAATCACAATAATAATAGAATCCAATATGGTCTCAGAACTTATGAATATAAATAAAACACCTTTTATTTATCACCATATGATTACACATTATTCATTGTATACTGTTTCAACTATCAACTTTATTCTTGAATTAAAAAAATAGTTGTACCATGCTCCAAGCATGAACACTATGTTTTTCTAAACACTAGTCATGCCACACACCAAGTATGCATACTATGTTTGTCTATGATCTTTACTTTGTGAAACAGATCAATTGAACATAACTCCAATGATCCTCTTCTCACAGTCCCAAATCCTTACTGCAAATGCAAGAATTCCAAATTCATGCCATTTACTAAAATCTGTTAGATTCTAAACTTATATGCTTTGATCCTCTTGTAATGATTATGCACAAAGTCACAAAGACTTGACAACAAACATTACAGAGCATTCTAAAGGAGATCAACTCCTTGGAAACATCCTTCTTGAATTAAGTTTCCTAATCTTACACTGATTGAATAATTTCTAACTTTGAAACAATTCCATATTCCATTTTGACTATCACCTCTTAACAAGAGTTGCCTCCTTACAGATTATGTCAATATGGTCCTTCCAGAATTATCATTATACTTCCAACTGTCCTTGAACAACCAATCTTTGGTAAACCTTAGATTGTCCTCGACACTTGTTTAATCCTTTTAGTCATATCCAATTCTAGACCTTTTCCCTTCTTAATGCCCCAGGCATTTGGAAAATTTTAGAAAGGATGAATATAGCACATGTAATCGATCCTATATCTGAAGCATATGGGACACGATTCATGGTGTCTCACATAAAGACTAAACCAGTCTTTTTCTATAACATTTCCATTTCTATTTGCCAAGTTCTCATAATTCAGATTATGAAAAGGATGCCGTAATCATAATCGAATTTTAGAACGCAAATAATGGACCCATATATAGAATTTCCTTATGTTGAGCCATTCCAACATGAAATTCATATATATATATATATATATATATATATATATATATATATATATATATATATATATATATATATATATATCCTTGACTAAATACGATTAAAACCTCAATCTAAGCTTTCAGATTTGAGATGAAGTATAATTTCCTCTCCCTTAAATATAGCAAAACAACTTTTTCCCAATTGAGACCTTTTGTTTTCTATAATTAACATTTCTAACTTGCAGTAATTATCATAATTATCATGCTCCCACTAACATGTTGATTACTAGCATAACACTTATGCTCCCACTAGCTTTGACATGTACTCAGAAATCAGCTGGACTTCTAGAAATCAATACTTTATTGACTTTCTGACCAAAGTTCAGATTTCTGATACTGGATTGCTTTGATAAAACTTTATCAATATCATACACCTTATCTTAGATAGCTCACAGGTGTGTCTAAACAATTTTAAGAACTATGAAAAGGGATGTCGTAATCATAGTCTTGATTGTTTAGACCTTTTTCCACTTCTCACAAGTCCATGTTAGTGTGTCGGTTAACCATACACACTCCACTAACGACTTTGAGAATGAAAATATCACAATTACTATCTAGCTAAAATCTACTTAGTGAAAGTGTTTCCTCACCGTCATTTTCATGAATCGGAGAGAAACCTTATGACACTTAGATTCAATGGTGTATGTGTTCTTATCCATGTGAATTGTCAAAACCAAAGTCACAAGAAAAGGTTAATGATAAATCCAAACTCATATGGACTTAACTTAATCTTAATTTCTTACCACCTAGCAGCTCAAGCGCCTGCCATTGCTTCCAAGTTGTTGTGCAACCAATTGAGAACTCTAAGAACTCATATGCAAAGCCAACTTTAATTGGAATGGGCACAGAATATGTCAACACGATAGGTTATGAACCTAAAGTCGTGTGCTAGTGAAGAACTTCAGGTTTTATTCTTGATTAGTTCTTGAGATTTTCAAGACCTTTAAGACTCCCACTGTCCTCTTGACACATAAGAATTTCTTTTCAGATATTCAAGAGATAGTGTGGATTCTAAACAAGATAAACATTTCACACAATTGGCCTTATGTTGGTCTTTGTTTTATCAAAAACATCACAACTTACCAATTTCAAATGTACGAGAGTAGAAAACTTTTACTCTTACATTTGACATGTGTTTTAAACCTTCTTTAAGAGATATCACTCAAGTTACAATCTTAGAGTATAACTCTACGAATTGTTTTGGAATGAAGTATGAATCATCTTCTTGATTTAACCACTTCAACAATTCATAACTCCTCTTCTTAACTATCAGAATGTACTTAGAGGATGAATTGTGATAAGGTCTCAAAATCATTAAGATGACCTTAAAACATGATACTAAAGTACTCTCCCATTTTTTCAGATTTGAGAAACTTTTGTCCTTCTGCCTAATTTGATTCTTCTTATTCGTTCTGTCATACATTGAAAATTTTCCAATGTTTCAGAATTATACTTAAGCATGTAAGTATAATTATATTTACTAAACCTTAGTAAACCTAACGAATAATCTTATCCATCTTTTGTGGTGGACTTTCACAAGTGCACAAGAAAGTGTACTTGATCCCTTAGTCCTTCTCTTGACTCACACATCCATGTGAACAACTAGTTAGTCTTAATTTTTCCAATGCTCGAAAGTTCTCATTCATCATACTCTACAACTTGCATGATTCCAAGTTTCGGTCCACTTGAAACTTGGGTGATGAGAATCTTTCCTTATTTAGTAAATTTAGACACTACCACAAATGAAAGAATCAAATTCATATTTCCAATATTGTTATAAACATACAAACATCAAGTTTTCATGAATGCCATTGTAAGGAGATAAAAATATAGTAAAACAAACTTTTATTTATTTTAAAATGCGGAAAAAACTTTTTCCTTACAATGTAACTTGAAATGAAAACTATGTCATTACTTGTTTCCTAGAAATCTATCATAACTCCTAAGAGTATCTCTAGAATCCAATCTTCAATCAAGCGATAGAAATCCATCTTCGCGATCAGATTCAACATACTATTTCTTTAAGTTTCCTTCACTTTTCCTTTGATTCTTAAACATCAACATGTGACCTAATCACATCTTGTAATAAGAATCTCAAAATAGAAACTTAACCGAGTTAGATAGTGGACCTTACCTGAAATAGAGTCAAACTTATTGACTTTACTAGCCTTATGATCTTTCAGGTAAAATTGACAGCTTCGCAACCAATGCCCTTTCCTTTTGGCAATCGGACCATATGGACCCTTAGGTAATAGTAAATGGGACTATCTCAGACTTAGCCTTTGTCTTTACCATTTGGTCAACCGAGTCGATTATGGCCGATCCCTTTCCGTTGGGAAGAGAATGCTTTTATGGATTTCCTGTGTCACTATTGTCCCTGTCCATAAAGTGTTGGGAAGTTGATCTCCTAATCAAATTTTCTTTACTAGTACACTAAATCATTTCTGATTTATCAGCACCAAGCAAATAGATAAGATCATTAAGGGTCTTGTCATAGTCTGTGTCATAGGAGTCCCAAGGAACTCACTATGTGACTTAGAAAGTGATTGAACCACTAACTTTCTTAAGACTTTGACACCCAACTCTCCCGGCTTGTCAGTATGTGACTTCATCTCCAAGATGTGATCACACCTACACCTTTCCTTGCCAATAGGGCGTGAGTGTGACATCCCCATTTTCACGGCCAGAAAAGACCGATTTTTGTTGATGTTTTATAAAAATCAGAGTACTTCTTTTAATAAAAATGTTGCGGAATTTGTTCCTAGAAAAACATGATAAATACGTTTTTAAAACATTTTCGAAGAAACGTATTTTGTTCATTTTAAAACATTTGGGATGTCATCGTTAATACAGAAACATAAGCATAAACAGAACTTACATTTATTTACACTAGTGATCTACATCTCTTTAAATCTCTCAGTGTAATGTGACTTCATATCAACACCTGTGATATAAATAAACTGAGTGGGTCAGGTTGGGAAACCTGGTGAGTACATAGGGTTTTCAACCCACAATAATATAATAATTATTTTCAAACAATCAAACAATCAACCCAATTACCCATCCCTATTATCTGCTTTATTCTTAAGGATCTACCCTAAGAATCAACTATTCCTCATTCATAAATTCCTAAGGATCATCCTAAGGAATCGGCAAGAAGTCCATCGTCACCGGGGTTTAGGCACTAAGTCTGCATAGTCGCCAGAATTTATACAATAGGCACTAAGTCTGCATAGTCGCCAAGGTTTTGGCACCAAGTCTGCATGATCGCTAGGGTCTAGGTATCAAGTCTGCATGATCACCAAGGTTTAGAGTACACCGGGTGAACACATCGTTCACAACACCTACAGGTTGTGAGCCTGATAGTGTTCCACTGGACTATCTAGGATAGTTCGTGGTTGTCATCCATACTCTGCTGAATGACGGGGACATCGTTTGGGAAAAAGGCTCCTCACATCGTACACCTCTCACCCACACCTTATAGTCTATATCACCTCTCAACTCATCATCCAACTCATATTTCATCTATTATATCTACCCATGTTTTACCCCAACATTTTCGTAGATATAAAATACATATATAGTTTAAATCATTTAAAACATGTATAAAATCTTTCACTCAGCATAGACAGCAAGTATTCAGACAATATGCACACATAGCACGTAATTTATATTAAAATACTTCATATCTATGTGTAAGATGAAAGGAACTATGCACTCACCTGAGAAGGTGGTGACTCGGTACTCGGACAGCGCTTCGTTTACTTTAAAATAATTTCCTTTGACGAAACCTAGTATTATCACCACTAGATTTTAGTCTAATATTACCGTGACTAATTATTAGTCTTATTATTATTATTATTATTATTATTATTGTTATTATTATTATATAAGCGTTTAAACAATACTTTCCAACTACTATGTACAGACAGGGGCCAGACATAAAACACCGGAGGGCAGGACCATTTTGGCGTATAGCACTTCTGAAATCCAACAACCCTATGCGGCCCTTTAAACCAGATTCCCCGTACCGCGAGTAGTTAAAAGATATTATAACGACACTTATATAAGTCATAATAATAGCTCAAATATTTATTATAAATTTATAATAACAATACTAATTTTAAATATAAACTATATTTAAAATAGGGTAAGCATAACTTACTTTCAAGGAGATTTTAGCTAGGAGTCGGGCTCTGCAGGGGCAGAACTTCGTCGCTGAATCTTTCTAAGAAAGATTCGTGCAGCGCTTCAGCGCTCACCTTACTATACTAAAACTACAGAAAGAGAAGTCGAATCACGAGGGACCGAAATGCTCAGGGGATAAGGAGAGAAAGACTCTTGAATCAAGAGAATGGTGCAAGAAATATGAGAGCCCAAGGCTCTTATTTATACTAATTGAATTTTCAAAAACTACCCTCCATAATTACTTAATGACCTTTTAGTTATATAAACAACTAAACACCCCTCTATAATACTATTTTAAATGGATTTAATGATATTTGTACTAAACTAATGTCAAAAGAACTCAACATTAGTGTTATAATGACCGCATCGTCGATACCTTTCTAATGATATATACATATGTATATATATATATATATATATATATATATATATATATATATATATATATATATATGTATACATGATTTATACTTTATTTTAATACGTAAATATGCTATTATAATTTGTAACTCGTTCATACGAACTCCGTTTTTGACGTTCTTTATATCCACGCGTAGGTGGAGACGTACTCTACAACTTTCGTTTAGACTCCGTCGGCTAATTTTGATTTTATTTTTAAAGTTGTATTTTTAACAGGCCGGGACAGGATTGGTCCGTTAAAATCTCATAACTTCTTTATCCGATGTCCATTTTCGTCTGTATTTTTATTGTTACGCTACTAATAACAAGATCTTCGATTCTTGTTTAGGTTGTGTCGGCTAAAAATCAATCGATCTAAAATTCGAATTTCGGGTTGTACACCGCTAATCCGAAACTTCGAAAAATCATAACTTCTTCATACGAAGTCAGATTTGGGCGTTCGTTTTATCGATGTTCTTAGTTTAACATATTCTATGACTTTCATTTAGAGCGCTATGGCTAAATCTCTCTCTATCATAAATTTACTATTTTACGCTTCCCGGCGCCGTGCCGGTTTCGACGCGAAACTTCGACGGGTCATAACTTCTTCGTTATAACTCTGATTTCGGCGTTCTTTATATGTACGGAAACCTTGTGACATATTCTACAACTTGGTTAAGATTATTTATTCTAAATAATCTTTTTGTAGAAAAGTCGTTTTCGACCCCTATTGCCTCTAAATTGACTAGCCCGGATCTGCGGGCGTTACAATTATCTCCCCCTTAGGATGATTACGTCCCGGAATCATCAACGAAACAGGGCTCGTATAATGACTCCATACGTCATCTCTTCTTCCTAGGTAATAATTATAACTTCTATATTCCTTCAAGTCTATCTGTTAGACTCATTGACTGTAAGCAGTACTCGATCGTGCACCTGCTCTCTACGTCACGCTAGACTTCAAATTATGACCTATCATCATGTGATGCACATTTAGACTTAGGTCTCTTAGAGTTCAATTCTAAAATAGACTATGCCTTCCTTCATGTTCTAATGTGATATAATCACACTTTAACATGTAGCGTTTCTGGCTACCAACTTCTTTAACAACGAACACGATACTTCTATTGATCGCTTTGATTTCAATTGTTTGGTTTAAGTCGGACGCTACATCGAACTTGGTTCCCTGAACCACGCAACATACTCATCGTAGTCGGACTCAATTCGGTACGACCACTAGGGTCGGAAATTAACAATCTTTTTAGTCATTATCGAAACGATGGTAATGACATACTTGAAAAAAAAAAACAGAATCAGTTACTAGCTTCTTGGTAACCTTGTGACTTTCCCTGATCCAAGTGTGAGTCCTATGCTTCCGGTAGTATAGGCCTCTACTACCATTCACACCTACTCATACTCGTCCCAAGTATTGTCCCGCAGTTTCCCAAGTCACCATACAAGAAAATCACATAACATTTTAACACATCAGATAACAAAACGAAGGTTTTATTATTTCTTGAAACTATTACATAGGTGTCCAAGTTCACCCTAGACTATGCCTCTAATAGGCTACATCATACGACACTATGGCTACTGCATAACTTGATCTTCGGATATGAAGTCCTCATCATTGATTCCTTGCACGGTTTTCTGCTTCGTCGAGGATCATGTGGAATGCCATTGGCCTCGGTGGCGTTTCTGGTCTTGCTGCCTTATTTTTCCCGGGGCAGTCCCTGGAAATATGCCCTTCCTTGTTACATCCATAACACACCTTCTTGTTGGATGCACACTTGTTGGCGTAATGCCATGTCTTCCCACATTTGTAGCAAGTCACCTCCTCACTACATTTCCCAAAGTGCTTCTTTTTACACTTCTCGCACCACTTGGTTTCACCTCCTCCTCCTTCTTCAATCTTTGAGAATTTCTTTTCCTTGTTGGATTTTGATGATCCTTCATGTTTCCATTTCTCACCAACTTCAGCTCTCTCCAGACCTTTTTCCCTAATCTGGGTCTCAACATTCCTGGCTGCCCAGATGGCTCCTTTCAAAGTGGTTGCTTGCTTGACCATTGGTCCAAAGTCTGCTGGTAATCCATGGGCAAACTTATTGACCTTGGAGAGCTCAGTTGGAACTAGATAAGGAACAAGCTTCATTTTCTCTGTAAAACTTGCAGCATACTTGATGACACTCATCTTTCCCTTCTTTAGATTCTGAAACTCGTTGTTGATCTCCAGAAGATCCTGCTCAGAGCAGTACTGCATTTTTAATTGCACTAGAAAATCCTCCCATGACATCTTGCTCGCTTCTCCTTTGGGCATCGAATCGTCTAGTAGCTTCCACCAGCTTAGTACTCCAGATTTCAACAAAGGAACCGCGAGAGCGGTCTTTTTCCTGTTGCTACACTCGCAACTCTCAAACATCGTCTCCATCTCGGAGATCCAGTTCATGACTTCCACCGGCATCGGGCTTCCAGATAGACTCGGTGGTTTGGACGCCATGAAATCCTTGTATTTTCATCCACGTCCATCATTTCCTCCATCCTGGTGGTTTTGCCTAACTATCGGTGGGTTGGCTTGACCAACAATCCCACTGTAGTTTCCCTCCTCAGTCTGCCCTTCGTTCAACTCGGGCTGTTTGATCTGTATGGTTGCTTCTTCTCGATTTTGCTGGAGCAAACGTCTGGTTTCCTCCATTTGACGATCCAACATCGCCTGGATCATTCCTTGCACTCCGGCCATTGTTATTGGCTCACAGCGGTTACCACAACCGGTATTTGCTCAATCACCGGGGGTTGGTTCCGGTTCCCATTTGCATTCATGTTTCCGCTACGGGTCCTTGCCATCTTGATCTATACACCGAATAAGGTGAATCTAGACCTTTACTTAAGATTGACGTTTAAATCTAATATCGTATTCGTACGTTTAGAATCCTAAACACATAAGGTTTCCAGATCCGGTCGGCAACAGACCATAGATCCGATCAAACTATAGCATCATTTAGCACGTAAAAGGAATTTAGGCATCATTCCTAAAATAAGCTAGTGCTTGTGTCTATTCAGGTGCATTACCTAAATCTATTTGACACACTCCTCACAATCATCACTTAGCATTCTAAGTTTAAGTCTAGAAATAAATCCATATTCCTAGTTCGCTTAAACTAATGCTCTGATACCAACTGTGACATCCCCATTTTCACGGCCAGAAAAGACCGATTTTTGTTTATGTTTTATAAAATCAGAGTACTTTTTTTAATAAAAATGTTGCGGAATTTGTTCCCAGAAAAACATGATAAATACGTTTTAAAACATTTTCGAAGAAACGTATTTTGTTCATTTTAAAACATTTGGGATGTCATCGTTAATACAGAAACATAAGCATAAACAGAACTTACATTTATTTACACTAGTGATCTACATCTCTTTAAATCTCTCAGTGTAATGTGACTTCATATCAATACCTGTGATATAAATAAACTGAGTGGGTCAGGTTGGGAAACCTGGTGAGTACATAGGGTTTTCAACCCACAATAATATAATAATTATTTTCAAACAATCAAACAATCAACCCAATTACCCATCCCTATTATCTGCTTTATTCTTAAGGATCCACCCTAAGAATCAACTATTCCTCGTTCATACATTCCTAAGGATCATCCTAAGGAATCGGCACGAAGTCCATCGTCACCGGGGTTTTGGCACTAAGTCTGCATAGTCGCCAAAATTTATACAATAGGCACTAAGTCTGCATAGTCGCCAAGGTTTTGGCACCAAGTCTGCATGATCGCCAGCGTCTAGGTATCAAGTCTGCATGATCACCAAGGTTTAGAGTACACCGGGTGAACACATCGTTCACAACACCTACAGGTTGTGAGCCTAATAGTGTTCCACTGGACTATCTAGGATAGTTCGTGGTTGTCATCCATACTCTGCTGAATAACGGGGACATCGTTTGGGAAAAAGGATCCTCACATCGTACACCTCTCACCCACACCTTATAGTCTATATCACCTCTCAACTCATCATGCAACTCATATTTCATCTATTATATCTACCCATGTTTTACCCCAACATTTTCGTAGATATAAAATACATATATAGTTTAAATCATTTAAAACATGTATAAAATCTTTCACTCAGCATAGACAGCAAGTATTCAGACAATATGCACACATAGCACGTAATTTATATTAAAATACTTCATATCTATGTGTAAGATGAAAGGAACTATGCACTCACCTGAGAAGGTGGTGACTCGGTACTCGGACAGCGCTTCGTTTACTTTAAAATAATTTCCTTTGATGAAACCTAGTATTATCACCACTAGATTTTAGTCTAATATTACCGTGACTAATTATTAGTCTTATTATTATTATTATTATTATATAAGCGTTTAAACAATACTTTCCAACTACTATGTACAGACAGGGGCCAGACATAAAACACCGGAGGGCAGGACCATTTTGGCGTATAGCACTTCTGAAATCCAACAACCCTATGCGGCCCTTTAAACCAGATTCCCCGTACCGCGAGTAGTTAAAAGATATTATAACGACACTTATATAAGTCATAATAATAGCTCAAATATTTATTATAAATTTATAATAACAATACCAATTTTAAATATAAACTATATTTAAAATAGGGTAAGCATAACTTACTTTCAAGGGGATTTCAACTAGGAGTCGGGCTCTGCAGGGGCAGAACTTCGTCGCTGAATCTTTCTAAGAAAGATTCGTGCAGCGCTTCAGCGCTCACCTTACTATACTAAAACTACAGAAAGAGAAGTCGAATCACGAGGGACCGAAATGCTCGGGGGATAAGGAGAGAAAGACTCTTGAATCAAGAGAATGGTGCAAGAAATATGAGAGCCCAAGGCTCTTATTTATACTAATTGAATTTTCAAAAACTACCCTCCATAATTACTTAATGACCTTTTAGTTATATAAACAACTAAACACCCCTCTATAATACTATTTTAAATGGATTTAATGATATTTGTACTAAACTAATGTAGAAAGAACTCAACATTAGTCTTATAATGACCGCATCGTTGATACCTTTCTAATGATATATACATATGTGTGTATATATATATATATATATATATATATATATATATATATATATATATATATGTACGTATACATGATTTATACTTTATTTTAATACGTAAATATGCTATTATAATTTGTAACTCGTTCATACGAACTCCGTTTTTGACGTTCTTTATATCCACGCGTAGGTGGAGACGTACTCTACAACTTTCGTTTAGACTCCGTCGGCTAATTTTGACTTTATTTTTAAAGTTATATTTTTAACAGGCCGGGACAGGATTGGTCCGTTAAAATCTCATAACTTCTTTATCCGATGTCCATTTTCGTCTGTATTTTTATCGTTACGCTACTAATAATGAGATCTTCGATTCTTGTTTAGGTTGTGTCGGCTAAAAATCAATCGATCTAAAATTCGAATATCGGGTTGTACACCGCTAATCCGAAACTTCGAAAAATCATAACTTCTTCATACGAAGTCAGATTTGGGCGTTCTTTTTATCGATGTTCTTAGTTTAACATATTCTACGACTTTCGTTTAGAGTGCTAAGGCTAAATCTCTCTATATCATAAATTTACTATTTTACGCTTCCCGGCGCCATGCCGGTTCCGACGCGAAACTTCGACGGGTCATAACTTCTTCGTTATAACTCGGATTTCGGCGTTCTTTATATGTACGGAAACCTTGTGACATATTATACAACTTGGTTAAGATTATTTATTCTAAATAATCTTTTTGTAGAAAAGTCGTTTTCGACCCCTATTGCCTCTAAATTGACTAGCCCGGATCTGCGGGCGTTACAGTGGGTGACCTTGAACTTGTGGGTTAGGGAGAATAATTGGAGGAGGTGGAGGAAGTGAAGTTCCAAGATATTAGGGAAGATCATAGATGTCTGAACTAGACATCTTTTGGGAGATATTCAAGATAGTTGATTTAAAGTCCTTAATATAACACCCAATATGAAATATTAAGGCTATGACCTAACACAATACTTTTATAACTTTGAAGAGGTATGCCGTAATCCAAGCTATAAAATATTTGAAGGTACGTGAATGACGATTCACCAATTTCTGCCAAGATAAACGAAAATGTGTTATTAGGTTTTAATTGGTTTTGAAACTCCTAGATCTTTTGAGATTCATTGAACTGTTCAATGGCATGTTTCAATCTCGAGTGTGCCCTTCAGGTTTTGTGATTGGGATGCCGAGGATCACAAAAAAAGGTGTGAATAACCATGCAAATATACTTGGTACCCTTAAGTGTTTACCCCTCAATTGATGTGCCGGTTAACCACACACGCTCCATCGATACTATGATAAACATTAAGTTACCCTTTGTCTACCTTGTTAAATACGAGTTAGTGTGCCGGTTAACCACACACGCTCCACTAACCAACTTAAACAAAGTGCAAAGTGTAATTTCATGGATTAGCACCTTATTCACATTTTCCTAAGTAACTAAGATTGGGTATTTATAAATGGTTTAGTTACTTAGTATTTATCATTAATACTTTATAGGCAATAACCTTATACCCCCCTTATAGACCGGCTTCGTGAATGAGGCCTACTAACGGTAAGACTGACTTTACTCTTATACATATATAATATTATTAACTTATAATATTATAAAGTATAAGGGTTGAATTTTAACTTTTAAAATTCTAAGGTCTAGTTTGGAATTAAAGTATACATGGGGGGTAACTTTACAAATTCCAAAACTTGAGGACAAGTTTTGAAACCTTTCAAAACTCTTGGCTTTTTCATAACTTATGAGTTTAATTAAGGCTTAATGAAAAAAAATCAAGTTCCATAACTTGAGGACAAGTTATGGAAGACATTAAATCATTTAATGATCACATTAAAAATAGAGACTCTTCTATTTTCATAACCTATGAGACTTAATGACACTTTAAAAAGAAAAACTCTTCACTTTCCATAACTTGAGGACAAGTTCTAGAGTTCATAAAAACCATTAAGATCAAAAATGCCAATTAACACAATAATCAAATAATTTTTCTATGATCTAGATTAAACTCATAAGCAAAGATAATTCACATCAACAATTTTCAAGAAATTAGATAATCATATAAACTAATACAAATCTTGAAACTTTGACAATTATCCTTTGAAGACTCTTGGACTTCATAACCTAAAGAGTTAATAAATGAGACATTTCACATCCATAACTTATGGAAGTTTCAAAACTCTTAAGATCATAACTTTAAAAAAAAAACTTTTGAGTTCCAAAATTTTATGACAAAATTTGTAACTCCTTAAAACCACTTAGATCAAGCTTTTAAAACAAATAAAATAATCATATCATTCTATCTTTTAATAAATTGACCTAATTCAACTCTTGTAGTAAAGTGACTCAAATTTTACAAATAATTAGTTTTTCATAAAATCAAGTAATTATCATAAAATTTGACAAACTTCATGTTTTCTTTCTTTTTTTTTTTTTCATCAACTTGAAAAAAAAATACATTTGCATCAAATATAGTAGAAAACAACCCACGGCTCTAATACCACTATCGGGTTTTGGTATAATACAACATCCTATGGTGCACATACAACCCTAAATACCTTGGATCTATGTTTTCACTAATTATACATGCAAATGGTTTCCAAGGCATTAAACCTATAACTAGCATGCATTTGACATAAACCATATAATATACTAGTTAGGGAGACATACCTTTTATGTGGCTTGAAGTCTTGATGTATTTGGCCTTAAGAGCTTAGCACTAATAGTATGAAATGCCTCAAATGGAATCACAACACACCTAGGACAAAGGTGGATCTTGAGAGAGAATTCCATGCACCAAAACACCTCCATATTTCTCTAAGAAAAGAAGTGGTGATTTTGGCTATGGAGTACCCTATTTATATGTAGGATTCCAAGGGTCATGGGTATCACCCATAATCCATACCCATGGGTTTTATGATCCATCGTTCATGTGGCCCAACTCTTTATGTATCCATACATAAACTTGGTCCAACATGGATCATAAGCCCAACACATATAAATATAAATAATTATCATAATTAGTCCCCATAGATTTAATTAGTCTCTTTTGATCACTAAATTAATTCCAAATTAATTCTTGATCGATACTAATTAAAACATATGATTTCATATTAATATATTATAACTTATAATATATTAATAAACCATAAATAACCTTCTCTCAACAGCCATCCTAACAAATTGTCCTGATGATATGCAACCCAAATGGACCATGCTACTCTCGGGTCAAGTACATAACAATAAAAGTTATGGGCTTAGACATCTAATCCAATAGTTAGTCCCCAGATGAATCGCTCAATCTTCTTTCCTTCTGACGTGATCATGCCAGGGCACAACAGGGACAATTCGCTAAACCTTGATATGTATGCATCTATGTCAGCGTTTCAGATGGTGAGATTCCACAGCTCTTGTTCCATTTTCTGAATTTCGCCACGAGGGCAGTACTTGGCCATCAGCATTTCTTTCATCTCTGCCCATGGCATGGAATTGGCTACGGGGAGTGTCATGGCTTCCACGTGTCCGTTCTTCCAAGTGAGCGCTTGGTCAACGAAAGTGCATGCGACAAACTTCACCTTCATCTCCTCAGGGCATTCACATATCTCGAACACCGATTCCACCTTCTTGATCCATCATTTCAGGGTGATCATTCCTCCAGTGCCATTAAAGGTTCGTGGTTTGGCGTTGGTGAAGTCTTTGTAGGAGCATGTCTTGGTAGGTCCTTGATTTATCCTGTTGTTTGAACTTCCAGCCCCTTGTTCCTTGGCTCCTCCATTGTTCCCTTGGTAAATTTGTGCCATAGCTGCAGTGACTAGAGCAGATACCGCTGCCTGAAATGCAACAGAGTTGAACTCGGGTGGGTTTGGCTCAGGGTTTCCGCGGGTTGGTCGTCGAGGCATCTTTTTGCCATGGAACGGAAAGATGTTGAGTGTCTGTGCTTTTTGTGAGATTTTGATCCTATAAGCTAGGTGTGTGGCACAAACTTAAGTAATTTCACAAATTAGCACACAATCATGGATATGTAACACATAGCAGATTAAAACATCACAGTAAAACATATAAAAATTTTCATTAATATTATCCGCACTTTGATACATGAAAATTTTACTCGAAAGAGCATACATAAGTGGTACAAGTTCGGCAGCACAACGAGTCTATGAGTAGTGTAATCACTTAAACATAGAGTCGATGGTACATAGCATAGATCATAGTACTAGTACTAAGGACTAATACGGCTAACCTTAGTCGCAGCGAGATGTGCCAGGGGGTGGTGCTGGGGAAGTGGATGCTCCCTGAAGACGAGCCACTTGTCGTTCCGCATCCTGGAGTCGGGACTCTCACCTCACCTGCCTCATGTGGAACTCTCGGAGGACGTCTCACGTCTCCTGCTCTGCATGCTCAACCCTAGTCCACATCTGGCATACCTGATCGGTAGTATTCTGAGCTAGGTCGCCTGTGTTCCGTAATTGTCTCACCATAACCGGAAGGGAACGATCGGCCGGTCCTCCATCCCTCAGGTCAAAGAACTCGTGTGGCATGCCGAACGGGGGTCGTTGTCCCTGCTGCCTGCTCCATCTCCAAAGATCAATACCCCAGGGGGGTGTAGGACCAGTGAGGCCCACCTGGTAAGTAGGCACCCTAATCGGATAAGGGGGGTTGATGACTTCGGACTCCGCGTCCGAATCACCCTCTTCGTTATTGCTGGGTTCCTCCTTGAGACCTCCTTCGTCTTCCTCCTCCTCCTGTTCCTCTACTGGCTCAGCAGGTCCGCCCTCGACTTTTGCTTCAGGTTCCCCGTCGGATTCCTCCTCAGGGTCTTCCTCGAGCTCCTCTTCAGGTTCTTCGTCCAACCATCCGTTATTCATCTGGTTTGGGAAATAAGGATCCTGAGGTGGTGGAAACCAGCCATGTTGTCTGTGAGAGTGTATAAATATGCTAATATTATACCTAAGACATTTTATTTATTGAATATGCTGAGTTGGCGTTCTATTCTTGGTGATAAAGGGGTATGTTTTTAGGTTCCCTAGCCATCACGATTTCCTCGGGACATGTGATAGTTGTACCTTGGAGGAAATGTAGTTGATCAGGCTACATCCACTCCTTGATATGACTATGAACAGTCCTGACTTAACCGAGATGCTAGCATTATCTTGTTTGGTTCGGTACTATGTTCTGTTTCCTAATTCACACAAGCAAAGATCTTTTATCGTTATGTTTTACTTGTTTTGTTCAGAGTTGTGTTAGTCCCTCTTTTGGTTTATAGTTGCATATCAATGTGTGGTTAGATATACTAGTTCACTATAAACAGTGCTCTGATACCAACCTGTCACACTCCGGAACCAGACGGTGGAAACGTCTGAGGGCTCTTGTGACTTAAATTGAATACCATCACAATGAATATACATGAATCATAACATAAATCATCAACATGCATTAAAATAATACAACTGATATTGTTTATATCCAGTACATTATTTTAAACATTACAAATTCATAACATAAATTGTCTGATAGATATCATAAGTAAAACACCCTGACATTATTTGGTACTTATTCTTCGGTTTACCTGTTACCTGAGAATACAAGTTAATTTGAAAAACGTCAACATATGAAATGTTGATGAGTTCATAAGCAATGTTGTGATAAAATGATTTGGTGTAGTTTGTAAAACCCAGAAAATCCGATTTTTTTTTGAAAAAAGATCAATGTAAAAAAAAGTGTGAAAATCCGTAAATATATGCTTGTTGATTTTCAAAACATGTATAATTGTTGAACTTTTCTAATGATCACGCAAGAGAAAATGTTGAACTTCCCAGGAAAACCCAATGTTTTCCCAATACATGAAATGCAGTGATTTCTCAATTGTTATACCGTCACGACGAATGATTTTGATTACTCGAGTGGCGTTGGATTAATTAGGGTTTGTGAGTTGTTATAATCACACATTAGAAAATGACCAATTTATAACTACAGATTACGAACGATCCTTAAAGGTGTCACCCATTACTACTCACTTAATCCAACAACCATGATTACTCTTGATTGACGTCTTGAATTTGTTTACTTTGATTTCTCATAAGCCTAACAAATGAGGAAAAAGAGGAGTACGAAGTCCCGTTGTTTCCGTGAGTTATTTTAGGCTGCCGGGGATGCGAAAGACACGTTGGCCTAACTTGCATTTGACTTCTCGACCTTACTAGCAATACTAATGGGCCACTAGGGCCCAATAGCACATTAGAGCCATTGAAAGTCCTTTTACATGAAATCGGGTCATAGGAGGCCCAATAACACATAAGCATATTCCCTTTGGTCCTAAAGATCATGTTAATGGGCTAGCAAGGCCCAACAAGCATGATTTGAAACTTTCAAGCCCAAAGTTTGTAAGTTTGCTCATCGTAGTTATCACGTATTTAGTGAAGTGCTTTGGTTGAACGATTTTGTTTTGTATTGATTCGAGACTGAATCAATTCGTTTATAACGATATTTGTTGTTGAATGTGTGTTCGTTTTCCGTCTTGTCGGTAGTCGTGGATCTTGTATTTTGTCTTAATGAATTAATTTGTTTAAAAGTAGAACTTGACCTTGTTACTACCTTTCTTTTATAAAAATAACACTTTTGGTCCTTTTATATAAAGAATTTCATTTTTAGTCCTTAAAACATTTTCTAGACACTTTTTTATCATTTATTTGTTGAAAAGACAGTTTTAACCCAAAATTTATTTTGTTGACAGCTTCAGCCCTTCCAGAATGGTGTTTCTCGGTTAGAACCCCATTTTTCACAACTTTTACACTTTTGGCCCAAAATCTAAAAAATTTACATTTTTGGTCCTTTTTGATATTGAAAAGTATTTTTGACTCTTGAAATGATTTTGTTATGCTAATTACCCCCTGGTTTACAGAACGTTTCATTTCATCACCTTAAATTTATCATTTTTCGCATTTTGAGGCTTATTGGGCTGAAAAGCCCAAAATTAACCCATTAAGCTAAAAATTTACATTTTAAGTCCCTTGAAAATTTTATTATTCAGAAAAATGATTATAGAAACTTTTTGACCATTCTGACCCTCAAGAAACCGTGATGATTTATAACCCAAGTTTTGTATTTTTGACAATTTAAGCCCTAAATGGGTTTTATGTTAGAATATGTTCAACATAACCTTATAAGCTATTATTCTTGACTTGTTTAGTGTAAAATAGCTTAGATTATGTTTGTTTCTTTTTTCATGTCATAGATCTCGGGTTTACACCCCTTTTGGTAACATATTCATCACAAACATACATGAAATCACACATACATGCATAAAATCACACATAGCATACGTATACACATAGATCCACACATTTTATTGTATTCTCCCCCATAAAACACATGAAAAACGAAAAGAGAGGGGTATGAAGCTCACCTTGAGTTGTTGTTTCGGTTTTGAAGAAGATTGGGAGAAGTTTGGTGCTATTTTCGGCCCTAGAAAGTTTCTTGGATGGATCTCGAACTTAGTGGTTTCTAAGATGAAAGATCATGAATTTGAATGGATTAAGAGATAATTTTTGATGAAAAGAAGTGAGTGAAAGCATGGATCAAACAACAACTTACCTTAAATTTGTGATATTAAGAAAAGATTTCCTTGTAACCCTTATGATTCTCGAAAATTTTGAGGGAGAGTGTAAGGATGTTCTGGTGAGAGTTTGAGAGAATTTGGAAGAGGGTGAGGGTGTGTGGTGTGTTCTCGGACGAAGGAAGAAGAGAGAGGGGAAGAGAAAAGATGAGGTGACTTGCCTAGATACATGCTAGTCCATGCATGGGTGCATGGTGTGTAATAAGGAGGTGGAACTTCCTAAAGTCAACCCCTTTCTTCTTGGGTTTGAAGTCTAGGCCAAGAGAGAGGAGTAAAAAGAAGAAGTTTTGGGCTTTTTGACCTTAAGCCCACATTATAGCTAATTTAGATAGTGCTTGGCCTAAATAAATCTAGGTGTAACCTTTATGACTCATTAGGGCTAAATTTGGTTGGTTGTAGCCCATTAAGGCCTAAAATATGATGTTTCATGTATATGAGTCAAATTAGGGCTCATTAGAGAGTTTTTAGGTTCAAGATGGACAAATTGGAAATTTATTAGTCCATTAGGCCCAATAAGGAAATCCTAGTCCAAAATGGACTTAAACCGGGATTTCAAAGGTTTCCAATTCTTTGTTGACCATTTGTAGTGCTAGAATGAATTATTTGATGAGGTTTTGTTGTTATATAATAAGCATCATGCATGCTTTCACTTTGTTGGTCCCCATTTTTTATCATTGTTAAATGTTTACAAGGCATTGAATTTCCTAGTTGTGTCATAGGATGAGAGTAGCAGAGATCAACAACAGTATTAGTGGCTTGGTGGAGTCGAGGTGGTATGTGAGAAAGGTACAGATAGATGTGGAAGGTAGTAGGGGCCCATACTACTAGAAGCAGAGGATCCGTACTTGAATCGAGGAAGGCTGAGATGAGACCGGAAAGCTTGTAGTAGTAGTGATCCCTCGAGATATATCAGTGTTTCTTACATTTATCGTAATGTGTTTTCGGAATGGTGGTTTTACACCCTAGACCAACAGTGCACGGGATTGGTGGGAAGAAGTTGGGCATGCTATTGGGGATGACACAACTTTGGATGCTATGACCTGGGCTGACTTTATTGCTAGGTTCAAAGCTGAGTTCGCACCGGTTATTGAGGTGCAATAGTTATCCAGGGATTTTCAAGACCTCACCTAGACTACAGAGATAGTGGCGGAGATTACCGCCAAGTTTAGGGAGAGGGCACTTATCGTTCCTCAGTACGCAGCTGATGAGGAACTGAAGAAGGCTCGTTATCACGAGATGTTGCGGAGTGATATCCGCCAGTTTGTTAGCCGATGCAGGTGTAAAACGCTGGATGATATGATTGCTAGGGCTCAGGAAAGAGAGATTGACCTTGAGATGGAAAGGAAAAGGAAGCCGGAGGCGGCTTTGGGTACAGGGAGTTCGGGCAAAAAGCCCAAGGTTTCAGATCATAGGTCCAAGATTCAGCAGAGCCACGGTCGGTGTGGCAAGTGTGGGAGATTGCACGATGGGGCGTGCAAGGCAGGGAGTTCCGGCTGCTACAGGTACGGTCGGACTGGGCATATGAGCAGAGATTATACAGCTACTACTACGGCCACCACGACATCTGATCTGATTTTTTTCCATTGCAATCAGAGAGGACATAAAAAGTCCCAGTATCCGAGTTTAGCTGCAGCAGGGAAGGTGTTAGCACCTGCCCCTGTTACCTTGAGGATTACAGACGGCCGCCAAGGCTGAGTTGAGACGCCAGTGGCGAAGAGTAGGACTTTTCATGACAGCAGAGGAGGCGTGAGCGACTCCTGATGTGGTGACGAGTACGTCTTTTTCCCTTATCTCTACATTTATTATTGATTGTTTCTTGTGGTTATATGTTTTGTACAGGGTCGTTCCTAGTGAACGACATTTCAGCCACAATATTGTTTGATTCAAGGGCTACCCGATCATTCATTTCACTTGCGCTTAGCAAGAGGTTTAGCAGAGCTCCAGGGGAGCTGGATTGTCCACTTGAGGTCGAGATCGCAGATGACAGGACTGTTAGGGTTGCGAGAGTACACAGAGGATGTTCTCTTCAGTTATTCGATGAGCAGTTTTCGGTGGACTTGGTCCCTATTCCCCTGCGATGGAATAAGGTCATAGTAGGCATGGATTGGCTGAGCCCCAATAGGGCGATGATTGATTGTGAGCTGCAGTTAGTGAGGGTTCGCACTCCTAGTGGGGGAGAGTTAGTGATTCAGGGCGAGAGGCCACAGTGCGGACTAGTTCTTTGTTCAGCAGCGAGAGCGAGGCGCTACTTCCAGCAGGGTTGCACCGGTTACATTGCCTATGTGTTAGATGCCCGGGAGAAGGCAAGGCGATAGTTGATGATGTTCCAGTAGTGCAAGATTACCCAGTTGTTTTTCTAGAGGATTTTCCGGGAATACCTCCAGAGAGGCAGGTTGAGTTCATGATTGACTTGATTCCTGGTGCGGCTCCGATAGCGAAGGCACCATATCGGTTAGCTCCCCTAGAGATGCCGGAGTTGTTTATGCAGCTGCAAGAGCTGCTGGACAAGGGTTTTATCAGGCCGAGCAGTTCTCCCTAGGGAGCACCGATTTTCTTCGTGAAGAAGAAGGACAGGTCGCACCGTATGTGTATAGATTACCGGGACTTGAATAAGGTAACGGTGAAGAACTGTTACCCACTCCCGAGGATAAATGACTTGTTTGATAAGCTTCAAGGAGCATCTTGGTTCTCCAAGATTGATTTATGCTCCGGGTATCATCAGATGCGGGTTAGGGATGAGGATGTGCAGAAGACTGCTTTCAGGACCCGCTATGGTCATTATGAGTTCGTGGTGATGCCGTTTGGGCTCACCAATGCTCCAGCCGCATTCATGGACCTCATGAACCGCGCATGCAAGCCGATGCTGGATCGGTCTGTGATAGTATTCATAGATGACATCTTGGTTTATTCCAAGACTCAGGAGCATCATGAGGAGCACCTGAGGGAGGTGCTAGAGACCTTGAGGAGGGAGAGGTTTTTTGCCAAGTTCTCCAAGTGCGAGTTCTGGTTGCGCGAGGTGCAGTTCCTTGGGCATCTCGTCAATCAGAAGGGTATACTGGTAGATCTGGCTAAGATAGAGGCCGTGATGCAGTGGGAGGTCCCAAGGTCTCCATCTAAGATTCGGAGCTTCCTAGGTTTGGCGGGGTACTACAAGAGATTCATCTAGGATTTCTCCAAGATAGCTATACCGCTCACCCGACTGACTAAGAAGTCGGTTGTGTTTCGCTGGGGGTCTGAGCAGCAGGTAGCATTCGAGACCCTCAGGCAGAGATTGTGCGAGACCCCGATTCTTACCCTGCCAGAGGGAGTAGAGGATTTCGTAGTCAACTGTGATCCTTCTATCACAGGTATGTGAGAAGTGTTGATGCAGCGAGGCCATGTGCTAGCTTACGCCTCTAGAAAGTTGAAGCCTCACGAGGCTAACTATCCGACGCATAATTTAGAGCTGGGGGCAGTAGTGTTTGCTCTCAAGATTTGGAGACATTACCTCTATGGGGTCCATTGTACCATCTACACGGATCACAAGAGCTTGATATACCTCATGGATCAGTGGAATCTTAACATGAGTTAGCGTCGGTGGTTAGATATGGTGAACGATTACGATTGTGAGATCCTTTATCATCTAGGGAAAGCCAACGTAGTGGCCGATGCCCTGATCCGCAGGGCGGTAATAGCCCCGATCAGGGATATATGTCTGAGGATGACAGTGATTACTCCATTTTTGGAGCAGATCAGAGAGGCACAGGTCGAGGGCCTCAAAGAGGAGAGGTAGAAGTGTGAGAGGATCGTGGGCCGAGTAGCTTCCTTTGACTATGACAGTCGAGGACTGTTGACACTTCATGGGAGAGTTTGGGTACCATACTAGCACGGTGTGCGACAATTGTTGATGGACGAGGCCCATATGTCTTGATTTTCCATCCACCCAGGGGCGACGAAAATGTATAGAGATCTTCGACCTGATTATTGGTGGCCTTGCATGAAGCGGGATGTCGCTTGGTATGTGGAGAGGTGCCTGACCTACGAGAAGGTCAAGGCAGAGCACCAGAGGCCCCACGGCAAGATGCAATCGTTAGACATTCCAGTATGGAAATGGGAGGATATCACAATGGATTTCATCACTAAGTTTCCCAGGACTGCACGTGGAGTAGATTCGATTTGAGTTATTGTGGATCGGTTAACAAAGAGTGCTCATTTTATACCGATTCAGGAGAGCATATCGGCGAAGAAGCTAGCTGATATTTATGTGCCAGAGGTTGTGGCACGACATGGAGTACCTGTTTCGGTAGTGTCAGACCGAGACGTCTGTTTTACTTCCAGATTCTGGAAGCGGTTTCACGACGAGATGGGTACTCGTCTCCGTTTCAACACCGCTTTCCACCCTCATACGGATGGGCATAGTGAGAGGACGATTCAGACTCTCGAGGACATGCTTCGGGCATGTGTCCTAGACTTCGGTGGCAGTTGGGATACGTATCTTCCATTAGCAGAATTTTCATATAACAACAGTTACCATGTGAGTATTAACCGCCCTCCTTTCGATATGCTCTAAGGAGGAAGTTCAGGACCCCTATTTGTTGGGGTGAGGTCGGTCAACGAGTTATCGGGAGCACTGAAGTGGTACTCAAGACCATAGAGCTGATCTAACAGGTTCGTAGTAGACTATAGACTGCACAGAGTCGACAGAAGAGTTACGCCGACAAGAGGCATTCATACTTGGAGTTTTAGGTGGGCGATATGGTCTTCCTAAAGGTGTCACCCTAGAAGGGTGTTATCAGGTTCTGAAAGAGGGGCAAGTTGGGCCCCAGGTTCATCTGTCCTTTTAGGGTTTTGGCTCGGGTGGGTCGGGTCGCTTATTGGTTGGATCTTCCGACAGAGCTTAGCCAGATCCACGACACTTTCCATGTTTCCCAATTGAGGAAGTGTTTGGTGGATGAGTTAGCAGTTGTAACCTTGGAGGATATTCAGGTTGATAGCATCCTGAATTATATTGAGAGACCGGTTGCGATTTTGGATCGGAAGACAAAGACCTTGAGCAATAAGGTGGTTCAACTAGTGAAGGTGCAGTGGCAGCACCGGAAGGGTTCAGAGTGGACATGGGAATCCGAGGAGGAGATGCAGGAGCATTATCCAGAATTTTTTTTAGATTCAGTAGCAGTGGACTTCTGTGATGAAATCTGATTCAAGTGGGGGAGATTTATAACAATCAACTTTAGAGGTATTAATTAATTTAATTTCTTGAGTTTTAGTTGGGCTATGTTTGGAATTTGACATCTTGGATTGGACCTTATTAATTCTTGGGCAGAGATGTAGGTTGCCCATAAGCCGTATGCGGGGCGTAACCCGTCGTACACGGGGCGTAGTGTCCCTAGAATGTGCGGGTTATGAGAGGTGTACGAGCAGTGTACCATAAGGTATGGCCAGCGTACGCGACCAAATGACAAAACCCTAATTTTAGGGTTTGAGACGTATTTAAACCCCATTATAGCCTCCCATTTGGCCTCCTCACATATCCTACACTCTCAGAAGACCCTAGTTCATCCCTTACTCCTTTGTTTGTGTGTGGTTGATCTTTTGGGCTCATTTTTGTGAAGAAAAGTTTGGAAGAAGAGAAGAGAAGTGGAAGAAGGAGAACTTGAGTATCTTGAGCTCAAGGATCTAGGATCGTTTCTTCATTTGGCATCCAAAAGCGGTATAAAGCTCCCAACTTTCCTCTTGTAAGCTTAGATCTAGGAGTTTTTGGAAGTTTGGACCTTTTAGGTCCAAAGGAAGGACCTTTATCATGCAACTTCATTTTGGAGCTTGGGATTGCTATCCTTGAAGCTCAAAGTGTCCCTATAGCAGTAAAGTTTCAATCTTTGAGGCTTTCATGAAGTCATGCATGAGATCCATCCATCTCCTTGGAAGTAGATGGTTGTTTTTAGAAGTTTTAGCTTATGTGAGTCTTGTAAGCCATCAAGTAAGCAACTTTAAGGTTTAAGACATGGAATAAGACCTGGATCTAAGATTGTAGCTTCTGACTCGGAATATTAAGCACTTAATAGAAAAAGAACTTATCAGGGTATTACGCCGAGCGTACGTGTAGGTACGCTCAGCATACTCGCCATCAAGCAGTTACACTAAGCGTACTCGGGAGTACGCCCCGCGTAACACAGTCAGTTTGGACCTTGAGTATTGGGCCTTGGTGTGGGTTGTATTTTGGACCTTGGGCCTTAGTGGGCCAACATGAGTAAGATTATGGGCCAACGGCAATTTTGGGCTTATGAAGGGCCATATGTGAAGTAGGCCTAATTTAGTATAACTGGGCCATTGGTGGGCCTTTAATGGGCCAGTGGAGGACTTAGAAAGAATTAAAGGGTTAGGGCCATGATTATGACCCACACCATAGTAGGGGTAAAATAATCATTTTACCCATCGAAAGATCCCCATTTTGATTAAGTGTTTGATTTGTCATGATAGCCAGAGAGCAGCCAGGACAGCAGTTAAGGATCTTTCACTCGGGTTTTCAGCAGTCAGCGTTCCGAGGTGAGTTTCCTTTCAGTAGGAACGGCTCTACGGCCACAATGCCGACCCGTTTAGTTTGCAGTTAGTTTCGGACTTCGATCCGATGCAGTAGTTCAGGGTGCTTGATGTCTTTGTGATTCAAGCATGTCTATGTGTTATGTGTTCTGGACTTCTGTCCGATGTTGTATGCAGTATATGTGTTTATGCTAGTTGATATGTTATGTTATGCTATGTTTAGTCAGTTCCGGACTTCTGTCCGATGCAGTGGACAAGGTCCCAGTCAGTTTCAGACTTCGGTCCGATGCAGCTAGTTCCGGACTTCGGTCCGATGCCGGGGACAAGGTCCCAGTTAGCTCTGGACTTCGGTTCGATGCAGTTTCCGGACTTCGGTCTGATGTAGAGGGCAAGGCCCTGGTCAGTTTCCAGACTTCGGTCCGATGCAGTGGGCAAGGCGCAATATGTGCTTTATATGTTATTGTATGGCATGGGGTAGTTTGGGGGAGCTCACTAAGTTTTGTGCTTACAGTTTCAATTTTGGTTTTAGGTACTTCTGCTATTAAGGGGAAGAGCTCGGGATGATGGCATGGCACACACCACAACTTCAGTTTAGCCTGGGAATTGACTCTGATGTTTTGATATGATTGATACAGTCTGTGTTTTGAATAATGTTACTATGACTTTGAGTTACTCGTTCCATGGTTTTATTATATATGACGTTTGAGGTTGTTATTTTTAGTAATATTAAAACAAAAATTTTTTGGTCGTATTTTGGGTTGTTATAACAAGTGCTTTTGTGTTAGCTCTATGTATATATGCATGTTTGTGTGTTTAACTTTTAGATCTTTACTTGAAAATGAAGTTTATCACTTGGATCTTCATATAAACCTTAAGAAAAGTATGTGTCCTCACATATAATACTTTTAAACTTGTAGATCTGGGATTTATCCACTTAAAATAGCAAAAACAAGTATTGTGAACAAGCTTAGATAACTTAAACTCAAAAATTAGCCCTTGACTGAAAAGCTTTAGTCTAATCTCGGTCTGTTTTGACCCTCTTAATGGAAGTATTTTTCAAAACTGTTTTACATGGATAACGATCAGGTTTATACCTTTAAAATGACTATGCTCACGTTTTCATACGATTTTTCTACTATTTTTGGTGAATTTTACAAAACTGCCTATCAGATTTGAAATAATTTCGGACCAACCTCTGAAGGTGAGCAATTTCACACTTGTTAGAGGCCAATAAAAATTATGATAAAATTTTGAACAAAGTAGACAAAATTTACAAACTTTCAGAATTTACGGATTCAAATTTCGACTTACGATTATTTTCTACAAATTTTCCAACAACTAGGTCAGAAAAGCCAAAACCAGAAAAATGTGTATTTCACAAAAATCAAGCCAAAAATGATATTTTTGACAAAAATGGGTTTAAATTATTATTATCACCACAAACTAGTCAAAAACACAAGTTTTGAACAAAATGGGGGCTAAAGTGTTATTTTTACTATAATTGGGCGTTAATTGAGCACTTTGTGGCTTATTGGGCCAATAACGTCATTTTTACAAAAAGTGGGCTTTTTATATCAATTTTATAAATAATCAAGCTTAAATAAACAAAGCAATAACAAACGGGTTAAAAACGATATTCATATCCTTATTGGGCCTGGAAATAATATACATGTTTAGTGGGCCTTAGTGTCCTCTTACATGTATATTGGGCTCATGATAGACAATGATATTCCTTTGAGTCTGGAAATAATGGACACGTATAGTGGGCCTTAGTGGTCCACTTACATGTTTATTGGGCCTGGGAAAGAGTTTTATATATGTTTTTCTTTCTTTTCGTGTAAGTTTTCGATTAAGGATCTAGTGAGACGTGTCGGTTGGCACCTTTGAGTGTACAATCGTAGCTTGTAGTTATAAACAGAGTTTCTTGGAGGGAAAGTGGGAGTTTGTGTATAGATCTATACGGGGGTGACACCCCACACCTGAGCTGTTTGCTACAGTTAGACTAGGTCAGTCTAGGGTGACAAAAACCATATACAGGCGAAATTGTCTTTATTATGTATGGTTATAACGACTCACTTAGAGGAATTAACGTTATAAGATTTACAGGAAACCATTCTATTTTCTTTTTGGGATAAAACAGAAAACCATTCCATTTTCTTTTTGGGATAAAATGGGAAACCTTCTTTTTGATAAAATGACAATTTATAAGCACCGGTACTCAACCACAGGGGTTGAGATTTCAACATTTTCTATTGCAGACAACATCGGGTTGTCTGGAAATCTTTCTCTTTCTATCTTCGTAAACATTAACACACATGCACTAATATAAGATCAAACACAAATATTTCAAACTATTTCTTTTTAGAAAATAACGGATTTCTGAAAGCGCTATGAAAACTATTCTAAACAAGTACCAAAACAATTTTTATACAAAACTGCTTATGAACTCTCCAACTTTTTAGTTGACGCTTTTCAAAACGACTTGTATTCTTAGGGATTCCAGTAGCAGGTAATAAGTTCGACTAAAAGATCAAGTGGTGCGACTTCAAGAAATTTTACTTTCTTACTTTTGTGTAACTGATGAACAAGATTCAATATGTAAACTATGTAAGTGTGTATTTCCAATGTATGATGTTTGGTTGCTGATATGTGCATATTTAGTGTGTATTAAGTGTAGTTTATTATTCATATATTAGCTAAATTGTTGCATATTATGGACAAAAGGTACTTAAAAGTGTTAAATTATGTTTTTCAGTCCAAAGATGAAGCTCGGAAGCGAAAGGAAGCAAGAGAAGCGGATAGGAGCTCAAGAGTGGAAAGAAGAAAGAAAACACCCATAAAAGGCTTCTACTCGGCGAGTCTGACCTTGACTCGACGAGTCTGGTCGCGGATTTAGAAAGATAAGCATTCGGAAGTCAAGATAGTTATCGGATTACGACTAACGTGAGAGGGACTCGACGAGTCACCATATGACTCGACGAGTCGGAACGCATATATAAAGATAACTCTACAATGCGAGAAGGGAGAATTTGGGGGAAGTTTCAGAAGTGCTTAGCTGCGAATAAGAAGCCAGAAGAACCCTAGAAGTCGACCAAAGAAGCTAGAATCCAATTCCGGGAGTAATTAAGGCGTAATTTCACCATTCTACTTAATTCTTTTGTTTTGTCAACATGATTAAGCAACTTGAACTTATTTGTTTGCTGTTATTTACCTTAGTTATGAACTAATTTCTTTAGACTTCTGTTTGGGGATACAAAGTTGACAATATGGTTTGATTGATTGGTAGGATTAATTCTAAGTTGGTGATTAATTGTTATTTTAGCTTGCTAAAGAACCTTGTGTATGAATGATAATTTATTTTCTGTTAATAGGAAGATAATTGATTAGCATGAACATCTATTGATTATCAACCTCATATGATATGTGACCACTAAATCATATGTCTAGGATTAATGAATATGAAACTAGGATTAATAAGGAAATTGAGTAAATTCATGTGCAAGCTTGTAAGATGACCATCGAACAAGAGGCTAATTAAGAATAATGAATTAATTAGCTATTGCAAGTCTAACTTAACCCGAATAATTAATCTAGTAAATATAATTAAATTAAGCAATTGGCCACTGTTTGAATTAGTTTATTTGCTAAGGATTAGGGTAGTGAACACAAACTTAATCACTTGAATCGGTAACCAACGAAAGAATTAATCCATTGCACTATTACCTTAAAAATCAACCATAAAGTTAACCGAGTTGAACTAAACAGAAGTTTCTTTCCCATTATTGAATCTAGTTAATTTGTTCTTTTCTAGTCTTGCATGAGTTTTAGTTAGTAAGTTTCTAGTCTTGTAAAACTAGAGAAAAAACCCCTATTTGCTTAATCAACTTAGATAGAATTAGTTTTTAATTTAATTTGTCGTTCCCTGTGTTCGATACCCTGCTTATTTAGCTATACCACAATTGATAGGTTCACTGCCTTTTGTGTGTTATTTGATAATTAAAGTAGGATTAAAACTAAGTGAGTTTTACACACATCAGTTGCTATGCTTCATTTATATTCAAATGTTATGATACTGTACACAAAGTCATCCGCCCGCCATCCTGGTTCGGGGGTGTGACAGTCTTCTTCAAGAAAACCCACATCTCCATTAACACCAGAATTCATGTCAGCCTCGGCCACCACCGGCGATAACCGCTCATACACACACACACGAGACAACCTCTATACACTTGAATATTTTCTCATTTACAAATAATATTCTCTGAAAATTTAACAAATCATTACTAAACAAAAGATAAAATCATATCAGTATAAAAAGGTGAAATAAACATGATGGAAACAGTGAAAGGAACAAATGGGGCTTGAAGTTCATTGTTGCTGCAACAACTTCTTGATGTTTAAACAATCAACAATTACTCAAGTATTTTTCATGAAGACCTTTGAGTTCTTCAAGTAAGCTTATCTATAACTACACTATCGCTCAAATCTGAGTTTGTAATCTGTAACAAGTTTCTAGAGGGCAGCCACATAAAAATGATGGGCTGGTGGTGGTTATTCATAATGATTGGGATGGTGTTGATGAAGCCACCATTAATAATTTTAGTTGCTAAAAAGTCCACCATAGATAATCTTCGAAAAATAAAGCAAAATCCCCTTAGCTGTTACCTGAATCATCAGAGGAAGAAGATGATGACAATGGAGATTATGATTCCAACTTTTTAAGTGAAGCCTCAATATTTAGAAATGATGATCATGATTTGATTTCCATTAAACCTTAATCAACCATAAATCTACTCCTCTGATTCAATACCTCATTGCATTTGATAAAGGGAAAATGACTTATATGGGTAACTATGATTCAAAATCGTTCAAAAAATACCATTCAAGTTTGGTGTGTCCAAAAAATACCATCCAAGTAAAGCATTTGTACAAAAAACACCAACGAAGTACATTGTTTGTTCAAATTTGACCTTGTGGTAACCGGCAATTACCGATAAAAAATAAGTAAAGGAAAAAAACCAAGAGGAAATGACTTACATGGATAACTATGTTTCAAAATCGTCCAAAAAACACCATCTAAGTTCGGTATGTTCAAAAAACACCATCCAAGTTTGGTATGTTCAAAAAACACCAATAAACAAAATTTTTTGTTCAAAGATTACCCACCAGCAACTGGCTCTTATAGGTATGACAAATAATTATTGACAAAACAATAAATGATATATTCCTCCTTTAAAAATCGATTTAGGGTTTCTTCATGAAAGAATGACTTATTCTTCTCCTATGATTGATCTTCTTCTTCAAAAGTGATGATCTTGAACTCAAGTCTAAAACCCTAATTCATAACTTAAGGAAAAAAGGGCTCCTTTACCTCTACCTTAATGAGCCTCCCTCCCTCTAAGGCCCAAATCCATAAAAAGCCCAAAAAGGCATCTAAGACCAACTACAAGGCCTCTAAGGCCCAATATGGCCCAAAAAACCCCCAACATGGCCTTAAGAGTGGTCTCGAGGCCTAACTTAAACAAGTCCATGCATACGCCCAACATATGCTGAAGCCTCTGCGATCTGGATGTCGAGCCAATACGCCCGACGTACTCCTAGCGTACACCCAACGTACTCAGCTAGGGTCAAGAACCGCCAATCTTACGAAGGCCATAACTTCTTCATTCTATGTCCGATTTCGTCATTCTTTATATCCAGATATGATATGCAGTTACCGGTTGAAAGAGACCGAAAGGGTAGTTCAGCACCTAGATATGCTAGGCAGTTACCGGTTGAAAGAGATCGAAGAGGTAGGCCAGCACCTAGATGTGCTAGACAGTTACCGATTGAAAGAGACCGAAGGGGTAGGCTAGCACCCGGATATGCTAGGCAGTAGGTTATTGTATTGTATGATGGGGGAACTCACTAAGCTTTGTGTTTACGGTTTTCGGTTTTGGTTTTAGGTACTTCCTCTTTGAAGGGAAATGAGCCAACATGATCGCAGCGCATCACACTACATTTTCCGCACCGAAGATATTGGGGATTTTTACTATTATGTTGTTTTATCATGGCATGTTTTGACTATTGATACTTTGGTTTTGATATGAGTTGATACTATGGTTGTTTTCAGACATATGGTTTTATAATTGTTATATTAAAAATGAAATTTTTGGTCGTAAATTTTGGGATCTTACATTTTGACCGTGATCCGATCAAAACCTTTAATAATTATATGGGTTTGGAGCGTAGTTTTTGATCCGTTTACTCGTTAACGACCCATACCCATTAACCCTTTTATTAAAATGGTCGGATATGGATCATCACTGATCCACTCCATTTATATCCCGCGCCCGTATAAATTGTAGAACTATAAATTTATATTTTATACAACCTAAAGTTTACTTTTAATTCTAATCGAAAGTCCAAAGAGAAAAGACCAAAGACTAAACTGTTTTTACATATGAACTGAGGACTCGACTTCTAGACTTTCAGTATTCTAGCATGACACGTGATGTCATTTCATTTATATTTCATCAACCAAACAATCATTTATCAATCAGAAGAAAGTTTGAAATTGTTATTCTTTATCAATGCAATCAACAGTCAAAAACCAATCAGAAGTTACTATGAAATTGATTTTAATTCCAATCAAAAGTTCTTGAGTACGTAATGTGTTATTTAAATCAGGTTACGGGACGGGTTTGGATATCTGTTGATTCGACGGATAAGAGTATGTATTTGATTATTCAAAACCCAACGGATTACAGAGTGGGTTTGGATCGGAATTTGAAATGTGTTAAATGGATTTGAATCAAGGTCGATTCGCTCCAAACCTGCCCCATTGCCAGATCTAGTGATGACCGTGTTTGCGGTGAATTTATTGATCTTATATTTTTGAATGAATAAAAAAATATAAAAATTATACTACTATATGAGACAACTTGTATAATTTAAGAGAGATGACATATTTATTATATAATATATAAAAAAAAAAAGTTCCCAATTCAATAGTACTTACTGTTGATTGGACCAACTTTTTTTATTTCTTTTTATCTTAATTTTTTTACCCATTTGCTGTAAGTTTTTGGTGTATACCGTATAACCACTATAAGTGTATACCAGGTGTATATGGTTTCAATATGTAATTCCACACGCGTCATCTTCTGCTTTACCACCGACTTAGTTTTTGCTACGTCTCCTTCACCTCCACCATCGTCCAATAATAGATATGTACCACCATTTCGTCTTTTCAAACCGACACAACTTCTGTTTTCTAGATCCCTCAACTCCACCGCCATTCCCACTGTTTTTTTTTTCTTCTATCTGTTCAACGATCTATTGGAGGGAATAGCAGTCAGATGTGATGAGAGGGTTCATCTTCCGTCCATATCTCTCTCTTCTTCTATATCTCTCTATGTCTACTACTCACCTTCCCCACCTTGGTTTGATCCTCCACCGGCTTCCGTCTAAAGCAACTCCAAACCACCCTCTCCACCCTTCTAATTTGTCGCCTCAAGGACACAAACGAGAGAACGAAGCAATTAGATCTACTCCGATTTCCCGATCGTTTTACCTAATCTCAGATGTATTCTTCGCATCTGTCGACTCAATTTCTTTTTTCTAAATTTCTAAGGTTTTTCTCTTGCTTACCTGTTCAACATCATCACCGATTTCGTATTATAATTAACATATGATTGGTTTCTTCGCTTACTTGATAACCCCAAATAAAATCTAAATTGTCTACTGCTTTCTCGAATTGGATATACAGAGGTTTCACATTGAGATTGAAGTAAATCCTAGCAATCCTAGATGACTAAGAAGGAATGATGGAGTCAAAGGAAACCACAAGTGTTAAGGTATGTGATTTACTTTCAATCGGTGCATGTACTTCTCTTTCCCTTTTATGCTTCTATCAGCGTCGACTTGCAAAGATCGATTATCATAAATTCTGAAAAACGATGATCGATTGAAGGTCTTCCGGTCAAGCAATCTTGGCCATGCGAAAGAAGAAGATGCACATGAACTTTTAAGGTGAATTGACTTATACTTCTGCATTTATGATTTATGCCATTTAAATTGTTGTAATAGTCTCTTAGTGAGTTGACTCAGGTATCAAGCGATGTTATTACAGTTATGATATTGATCCTTTGCAATCCGCCTGTCTTAAGGAATCTAGAACAAAATCCTTCAACTCCTTAGAAGAAGAAACAACTCTAATCGGACTTGCATTTGGTGGTTATCTAAGATCTAAGGTAAGAATGTGTATTATTAACTACTTCAAATCATCTTTATGTAAAACACAAAAAGCTTCTAATTTCTAAAGCTACTGTGGCTTTTGAATTGTAGATAAAGTGCATGAAATGTGGTGGAAAATCAGAGCGACATGAGCGGATGATGGATCTCACTGTTGAAATTGAAGGTGATATAGCAACTCTTGAAGAGGATCTGGATAAATTTACATGCACTGAAGTAGTAGATGGTGAAAACAAGTACAAATGTTGCTAATTGCAAGGAACTGGTGGTGTTGTTGCATAGAGAGGAAGCCACTACTTGAAAACATCAATTTCGAATCCTCAAAGCCAAATTGCCTTATCAATTTGTAACAATTTGTATTTATTTTGCTTCTATGTGTAAAGAAGCATTAGTAAAATGATATTATTCACAAAGTACCAATCAAAATGCACTATGTTTAGACAAACAAAAAACAAAACCTCTCCTAGCCTGTGCAAAACATGGGTCTCTTCTCTAGTTAAAATAAATAGAAAGTAATTAAATAAATCATATCGACCCAAACTGTAATATAGACTTCTTGTAAAAAAAATATCAAAACCTAGACCTAAAGTGCAGAACATTGCAAACTATAATGATCAAAAGTGTAATAACCTATTTCTTGCAAATTAAAAATTAATTTCAGAAAACTAAAACTATAGGATCCGAAACATAATCCATACAAACCAAAATCTTTACGGACCAAAAATGTATTTTTAGTAAATCCTCCTTAATAAATGAATATTTTTTTACCACATGTGAATCTCTCATGAGTTTTGTATTTGTTATTTTATGGTAATTTTGAAATAAATATTATCCACTTGTCAATTTTTGGTTTGTTTTAATTTTTAATTAAAGTCATATATATATATATATATATATATATATATATATATATATATAAGTATTAAATATGATATATATGATACTAAATTGTAATAAATACGTTTCTTTCTTTTTTATTTTAAATTTGTACATTAAAAAATATTTCATTTTTTATACTTTAAGTTTAATTATTTTTTAAATCAACCCGTATAATATATGAGTCTCACACATAATTAAAGATTATAGAGACCAAAAATGTTTTGTTCTTACTTCCTTCTTCTAAGATAAAAAGTACATGGACCAAAAGTGTAATTCCATAAATGTAAAACTACACGGAAGAAAATTATACTTTATGGATAAAAATGTCATTTATGTAAATTAAAAAAAAAAACATGGTTAAAAATGTAGTTCCGAAAAATTAAAACCACAACGACCATTTCATTTTGATTATTTCCTACATTTAAGAGATACAGAATATGATACATTAATAAAAAAGAACCGGAAATTATTCATGTATGTGTGCAAATGAGTGTTTTCTTTGAATTAAATACATAAATATTTTTTAGGCAAAAGATCTATAGTCTGCGAACCATATATGAAGATCTCTACATAGAAGAGGTGGATCGGGTCGGACAACATATATGTATATGCTGATGTTATCGGTATCGGTCCAAATGTATTTTAAGCACGGTACGTGAGAAAATAAAAAGACCCTGCAAAGAAATAAGTATAATTTTTTCTTTCTAAAATCTACTAATTTAAAGGAAAATACTTATTATAGCGTTTTTAGATATAAAATAATTGAAAACAATATCAAAATAAAATAACATTATTTTAGAGGTTGTTTTGTGTGCCTTCTGTCCGTTTGATCATGATTTCGAATCCAATAAAACCGATTTTCTTCGATGTTATGAACAAAATAGTATCAAGATCAATTGTCAAACATATATTTTTCCATACATAAAGTAGTCAAACCGTTCGATATTCCTTTGACGCCTATGAACTATTTATTTTATAACTTCAATTTTGAAAAATTTATCTTTACGGATGCTACAATCACAAAATTTGTTAATATGATTCTATATGCAATGAGATTCTTACTGTTAAGACTTAGGAACTGAGATGACACAAATCGACTAATCAATTCTATCGTTTCTTGATTGCTTATAGGCCACCCGTTTACAATTTGTCGATTTCGATTTCTCTCATTTTGGTTGCACATGCCACCTTATTTATGAACAACAATTACTTTTTTCTGTTTTCAGTAATGTATCAAATTGGGGCATTCGAGTTTGGGGGATTTTACTTTTTTATAATTTTTCTTATTTTGTTCTTAAAAATAGAGTAATGATTATATTAATATTAAGAGAGAATTTCATATATGCCCTTGTTAAACAACTAAATATCGTATTTGTCCGGCCTAAACTCTAAATATTATATTTGTCCTTCTTAATGTTTTTAATATCATATATGCCCAAATCTATTATTATTATTATTATTATTATTATTATTATTATTATTATTATTATTATTATTATTATTATTATTATTATTATTGATTTATAATCTTTTTTATCATTTTAAAATCATTAAAGCTAAAAAAATTTCAAATGGACAAAATTGCCCTTAGTTTTAAATTCCAAAACAATACACACGTTCACAAGGGATTATGGATCACAGCTTCATTGTGCTCTATTAAAATCTCTGGTTGTAGCTTCCTTTCGTATCACATCTTCCTGCTAACTGCAACACACAACACCCTTTTCCCCCTGTTGTCGCACACTCACATCATCACATCAGGTAAATCGATTTCAACTTATTCCTATTTTCCATCTCTTCAATTTCGATTTTAGGGTTCCTAGTTTCAGTTGTTCAAATTATTTTTACAATCAGCTTAATTATGTTGAATTTGATAGCTTAGTTGTGTTGGATTTGATTCAAAAAAATCCGGTTTCCAATGAACTTCTAATTTTGAATTTCGCCTATTATCTTCAGCCACAGTGACATTTGACCCCAATCGATCCAGCTGGTATAAAGTTCTTCACAAGTAATTGTTTTGTTATTTGGATTTTGGTATTACATCAGCTTACCATGTATTTTGCTTATGATTAAATCTTTAGAAGTATGTTTTCTTAATTTGATTTTTGTATAGTATCAGCAGGAACTAAATCAACAGTAGTGAAATTGAATCTATGGAAAATATGAATATGATTGAAATCAATTACCTTATGCGTGATACGTGATGCGTGTGCGTGATACGTGATACGTGATACGTGTGCGTGATGTGTGTGTATGTGAAAACAGGAGTCTGTGATCGTGAGGAAGACGCCAGAAGCCAGCGGATGTAAATGTGATTACAATAAAAACGTGATCTATGTAACAAAAAACATGATATGTGTATTGTTTTGGAATTTAAAACTAAGGGCAATTATGTCCATTTAAAATGTTTTTTTAGCTTTAATGATTTTAAAATGATAAAAAATATTATAAATCAATAAAAATAATCAAAAAAATAGATTTTGGTATATATGATATTAAAAAACATTAAGAAGGACAAATACGATATTTAAATATTTAGAGTTTAGACCGAACAAATACGATATTTAACTATTTAGCAAGGATATATACGAAATTATATATGAAAAATTTGGGCTCTTTCGGAATGGTCCTTGCGAATTGCCCAGCGCGGGGCCTTGATGTTTGGTTTCTTAAATTTATGGAATTAAAAATTATAATCAAGTTGGTTTCTTTAAGTGAAATTCTTAGACATTAAATGAGATTTTGAGATATTTTTTTTTCTTAGTTTTCATACCAAAAGTCAATATATTTACGTCCCTATCAGCTTCTCATTTTGCCATTTCTCTTTTTTTTAGATGAAATATTATCGTGTCATTGTTTCTATTTTTTTTTTTCTTCTTATATATATATATATATATATATATATATATATATATATATATATATATATATATATATATATATATATATATATAAAGTTGAATTATTCCCATAAAAAATATATGTTATTTTTGTCTTGTACTTATTAAATTTTTGTGGTAGGTCTTTAAATGGTTTAGTTGTTGGTCTTTTAAAAGTTTTTGGTATGCAAGCTAAGCATTATATTTTATTTTATTTTATTTTTGCAAAAATATCACAAAACATTGTAAAGTTTGCAACAATGAACCAAAAATTAGAAAAAAATAATAATTTAAAAGGTTATTTTATTTGAGTTTAATTGAAAGTAGATGTAGGCATGTGGATTCGTCTAATCAAAACCAAATCACATAAGGAGAGGATCTTCTTAATGTTTTTCTGTTGTTCCTTTTGTTTTGTTTTAAACAAAATAAAGTTCGATTTGTAATGATCTTTTAACTTTGCTAATTTCCATTAATTTTCATTCAATAACTATTTAAATACTTATTAAAATAAATTTATAATAAATTAGTAAATGTTATTAATTTATAGTGTATACTAAATTAAAAATATATAATTAATTTGTAATGTGTTCAATAAAAAAGTATATGCTATAATATTTTTTTAATAAAAATAAATTAAACCAGACCAAATGATTCATATAAGAATTACAAGGGCGTAAAATGCCACATTTCGTAACTACGAGGGAATAAATGTCATTATTCATAACCACAAGGAGCTAATTATTATTTTGTAAAATTGTAAGTCAATTAATCCATTCTCCGGTTTCATATCCTTGACTCTGCTTCTCCTCTTTCATCAATCTCTCTCTCTCTCTGATGAAACCCTCAAATCCCCCACAATTCTCGTCATTAAAACCCTGTAATTTCCCCCAATTTTCGTTATAAAAACCCTCCAATTCTTCAACGATGATGAATCTCGTGTCTTGCTTAAATTGCCACACGCAGTTGCAGCCTCCGCCGGGAGCTACATCGATAAGATGCGCCATATGTCAAGCCATCACCCACCTTAACGACCCTCGTGTCGGAGCTCCGCGGCCTCATACCGGTGGTTATCCGGCACCTTCTTCATCCTCTTATGCTCCTCACCAACCCTCGCCTTACAACCACACTCCGCCAGGGCCTCCGCCGTCTGCACATGGCAGGAAGAAGGCGGTGATCGTAGGCATATCGTATAAAAACTCGACGCATGAACTTAAAGGATGCATTAATGATGCTAACTGCATGAAATATCTTCTGATTAATAAGTTTAATTTTCCTGAAGCTTCTATAATCATGCTTACCGGTAAGAACCCTGATTCAAACCTTCATTATACAGCTGTTAAAATTCGTTATCCTTTTACATTTGTTGAATCTTCTGGTAATCACATTACATGATAGAGTCAATTAAAGCACCGGCAATCTGGTTTATGCTTGATCGTTTATGCGATTAATTTGATTGACAGATTCTCATCAACAAATCCGTCTTAAATCTCTGAAAAATATGCAATTCTGTATTACATGCACAGCTGATTTTGATCTTAATCCGGGAACTATATCTATGAATTTATGATTTAACAACCACTAGGTTAATTTTTTCTAAGTCCTAACACATATTTGGATTATAATCGCAGAGGAACAAACAGACCCTTACAAAATTCCAACAAAGCATAACATGAGGTTGGCACTTTTCTGGCTAGTTCAAGGATGTCAACCAGGCGACTCACTTGTTTTTCATTATTCTGGTCATGGTTCACGACAAAGGAACTACAATGGTGATGAGGTTGATGGATATGATGAAACCTTATGCCCTCTGGATTATGAGACACAGGGTATGATTGTTGATGATGAAATTAATGCAAGTATCGTTAAGCCTCTTCCTTTTGGGGTTAAACTTCACGCCATTATTGATGCTTGCCATAGTGGCACTGTACTGGATCTTCCATTCCTTTGCAGAATGAACAGGTTAGTTTATCTGTTTCTGGTTTTTTAGTGTAAATTATGACATAAATCTTGTTATTCATGTTAATCTTGAAGAAATGAAGGAGGTAAGATGATTGTAGGAATAATCTTTACCTTATCTTTGGTGTCATAGGAGTGGGCAATATATATGGGAAGATCATCGACCTCGGTCAGGTATATATAAAGGTACCAATGGCGGTGAAGTCATTTCCATAAGTGGTTGTGATGATGATCAAACATCTGCTGATACATCTGTAAGTTCCACAAAACTTTTTAAATGACCATTTTACCCTTCTATATGTATTAAGTTAAAAAGAAATGCCCCTATATATCTATCCCTCACTAAGTCAAAATGAAATACACATTTAAAGTAAGTTTCTTTCTTTTTCTTCTATTAAGTTTTGTATGGATAAATGAACTGTTAGGCCCCGTTTGATAGTTGCTGACTGAGAAAGTGCTGACTGAGAAAGATCTGTCTGAGTAAGAAATTCTGACTGAGTAAGAAATCATGTTGTTTGATTGAAAATCTGACCGAATGTGCTGACTGGTGTAAAATGACCATTTTACCCTGATGCTATACACGTTTCTATGCAATATAATAATAATAATAATAATAATAATAATAATAATAATAATAATAATAATAATAGACATTAATAATAATAATAATAATAATAATAATAATAATAATAATAGACATTAATAATAATAATAGACATTAATAATAATAATAATAATAATAATAATAATAATAATAATAATTTATACAAAAACCTCCGCCATAATAGACATTAAATATATTATTTTAAAGATAAAACACAAAAAACCTTTCAGCTTGCTGGCAAACACCATTACTCCTACAAGGGAGACCCAAGTTCTATTCTTGTAGCCTTTATTAGTTGTGAATTTTTATCCAAGCCAAGGGTACTATTGGAAAGCCTTGTTTTCTTTCTCAGTCAGCCAACTCCCAACTTCTTTCTCGGTCAGACATTGCTTTCCGAGTCAGACGACAAGATTTTATCTATCAAACACCTTTTGTCTGACCGAGTCAGCAAAAATGTCTGACCTGACTCAGCCAGATGCCATATCAAACAAGGCCTTAGAATACATGTAAATGACCATTTTACCCTTTTGTATGTATTAAGTCAAAAAGAAACGCCCCTATATATCTATCACTCATTAAGTCAAAATGAAATACACATTTAAAGTAAGTTTCTTTCTTTTTCTTCTATTAAGTTTTGTATGGATAAACGAATTGTTAGTAAATGACCATTTTACCCTTCTCGATGTATTAAGTAAAAATGAAACAGCCCTATGTATCTACCCCCCCCCCCCACCCCCCCCCCCCCCCCCACACACACACACACACACACTATTATGTCAAAAAGAAACATGCATGTAAAGCAAGTTTCTTTTTCTTCTATCAAGTGTTGTATAGATACATGAACTGTCAGAATTTGTGTAAATGACCATTTTACCCTTCTATATGTATTGAGTAAAAAAGAAACACCCCTATTTATCTACCCCCCATTAAGTCAAAAAGAAACATGTATTTAAAGCAATTGTTTTTCTACTTTCTTCTAGTAAGTTTTGTATGGATAAACAAACTGTCACAATATGTGTAAATGACCATTTTACCTCGCAATATGTATCAAGTAAAAAAGAAACTCCCCTTTAAGGCGGAATATGTGACACAAGACTGATGGAAGGGTCGATGAGGGCAATTATGTCTTTTGCACATACAAGAAGTTCAAGTGCTCCTTGGCTCACCTTGTTCTAACTTTTGGGATGAGACAAAAAGTTATAATTTTTGCCTTATTGACATCAGTTTGAGTCCCAGTTCAACACCAAACACACTACAATCTGTTCTGTCTTGTCTTGTCTTGTCCTACCAAACACAGTACAATCTGTTCTGTCTTGTCCTGGCCTGGCATTATCATTGTATTAATTATTAAAATAGAAAAACATTTAAAGTAACATTTTTTTTGGGAGCAGGCATTATCAAGGATCACATCAACAGGAGCCATGACTTTTTGTTTTATTCAAGCCATAGAACATGGAAATGCATCAACTTATGGACACTTATTAGCTTCCATGCGTAATGCCATCCGTAGTGCAAGAACCGACATGGGTGGCGGTGGCGGTGGTGGGGCGGTGACTTCTCTTCTCTCTATGTTATTGACAGGCGGCAGTCTCACCGGTGGACTATCCAGTGGTGGACTTACCCAGGTATCAATATCATCTCTAACACATTCCAAAACTCTAAAACAACTCAAATCAATAAACAATTACTCATTAAAACCATTTACTTGTTTAGAGTAAATTACACAAATGGGCCCTATGGTTTAGGTTAATTTGCACGTTTGGTCCCTATCTTATTTATTTTTTTTTTTAACTCGGATGGTCCCTATTGTTTGTTTTTTGTTACGCGTTTGGTCCCTATCTTACCTAAAAAGACTTTTTTTTTTCTTTAAATTATTTAATTTATTTAAATAAACACACTCCTAACCCCAACCCTCTCACATTACCTTACATACCCCACCATTTTTTCCTTTGTAAATAATAGTCTTTTTAGGTAAGACAAGGACCAAACGTGTAACAAAAATAAATAGTTGGGACCATGCATGTAACAAAAACAAACAGTAGGGACTTTCCGAGTTAAAAAAACAAGTTAGGGACCAAGCATGCAAATTACCCCAAACCGTAGGGACCATTCGTGCAATTTACTCATTTGTTTATTATAATAGGAAGAAATGAAAGTATAATATTTTTTTTTTGGAAAGTGACAATTTTTGAATATTTGATTTGTTGTAGGAGCCACAATTGACAGCATGTCAGCCTTTTGATGTGTATGCAAAACCGTTTTCCTTGTAATTTATGATGGTGATTATTCGATTACTTGACAATTGACTCATTTATGAAAAAAGGGGTTCGGGTTCTTTGCAAAATTTAGGTGAGTGGTTTATAATTTGTGATAGTGATGGATTTTATTTCATATGTTTTGATTATTTATTGTTTTAAGGACTTGGATCATTTCGTGTAAATTTAATTTATTTTATGATTTTATTGTAAAAACCGGAGACATACTCTTTGATTTTTATAGAAAGAAACTATCTTGAGTAGAAAAAGAAATAGTCATTGTGAGTATGTATAACTAAAGACATAAGATCACAAACTAACATGATTGTAAAGGTTATTTGTCTAATTCGAGATGAATGAGTGAAGTATTGATGGTTTGATAGACTTTTTGGGCCCTACCATGCTCGGTTTTAAGTTAACTTGATGAATTTTTGAGTCTCGACTATATTATTATATCATTATTATAAAAACTAAAGATGTAGGATCGGATTAGGGTAAGATGTTAAGATTTAAATCATGATCTTAAATCCCAGTATAGATGTTTTTTCAAATAAATCCTGATGTGAACATAATCGTTTTTTTGTACATACAATATTAACAACCATATATAAACCTATGTTTAAACAAAGACAAATATATAAGTTTTTGACACTTTTCAAATTTATTACAAGTATACTAAAAATCACTATATAAAGTTTGTTGCATCACCAGTTTCAATGTAACATTATCACCCTCTAAACTTTTTTATAAATATCCATATAGCTTATGATGCCCTGCTTTTGGAATGTAACTTTGTAATTGTGGTTTGGAATAGAACTCTGTAGTTGGTGTGAGGTCACTTGTTTAAACCCAAGGGATATGAGATCTTTATTCAGTGCAGATAATCTTCTTATCAAAACCCAAAAGGTAATAAAACTCAATCATATGATTCTAATGGCGACCTTAAGAAATCTTTAGAGATCAATGAACGAAACAATTTTTAAAAAGCTGAAACGTTGTCCTGTGAAAGTTATCGACCTGACAATGGCTTTTACTTGGATAAAACATAGGGGAAAGAAAAACTCCATTTGCTGGAAAAAATGGTGTATCGAACCTATTGGCTGCTTTTGATGTTTTTCCTTCTTTTTTGTTTTTTTGTTTGTACTCTTTTGTTTTGGCTAGCTCCTTGCTAGTTTTGCCATAACTTATGTTGCCTTTTTGCCGTTTAAAAAAAATCTCTCAACTATTCATAAACCTTTTAAAAGTTTATAAGTGGTCCAACCCTTTTAATTATGATTTTAATATATATATATATATATATATATATATATATATATATATATATATATATATATATATATATATATATATATATATATATATATATATATATATATATATATATATACACACACACACACACACATACACACACATACACACACACAAACCGTTTAACCGCGCCAAGCGACGAGTGCGAATAGTTTGTTTGACAATTAATTTCTTTTGTGTGAGCAATGATTAGTTTCAACTTAGAGATTAGTTCGTTTTAAGAAACATGTTATATTAAAAATAAGATATATAATGTATTGGATTATCAACATTGGTTTCAATTTAGCGATTCATGTTTTTTTTTTCAACAAACAATGTATCATTTAATGCATTCATTTATGGTTCATAATATCTTTCAAAAATGTACTTTAAAAAAATACCTTTCAATGTATTACTGAAACAGCACCAAATGGTTCATAATATCTTTCAAAGTACAATATCATTGTTTGTAGTGAACCTTACTTTAACAACACAATGTTATAATGTTTTCCATTTATATTTATATTTTTCCTTACTAAACCATTGTACTTGAAAGGTACAATGCTATAACTTTTTTACATACACACTATTATAGCACAACTGATAGTTTCATATACTTATTTAACAAAACATCAGTTTCCAAAAAATACCTAGTTGGTTACTTTTTTTGTTAAAATGATTATTTCATTAACATAAAAACCATTCGTCAAAAAACAAAAGCATGGTTTCTTGTAGACCTTAAGAACAATTAGGATGCCGTTTATAAAACCCATAGAATATAATCACACGAAAAATACAAAAATTTAAATTCGTGACCTATCTTAGCTGCCTTGAAACTCTTTAATTTTCAGGAATTCTAGCCTGAAACCATAAGTAGTCCAACATTAGAATCATAATATATAAACCGAAATATATGTGTATAATGTGTATGTAAGGATGTGATGCTTGCCTTGTTTAAATACTTTTTGTGAATTTTTATCATCCATGATCTGGAATAATAAAAGTCATAAATGGTCTTAAATTCTAGGCCAAATTTCAACCAATATGGGCAAATAATATACTTTTATTTTTTTGTTTGGCACAAAATTCTAACGAATAGTTGTATGATTTATAGCGAACCTTGGCAACATCATCTAGGCCCTTAGCCTCATTCAAGAGTTTCTTGTTTTTGGTTTCTAGAACACTTGCAACCAAGAAAACAACAAGAATTTTTTTTAATATGTTCGTCCATTCTTCACGTTTTTTCTCTCATATTTTCCATATCGTTGCAACACTTTCTTGCTTAATTTTGTTGTTACAACAACTTCATTCGAACCATTTGAAGCATAATGAGCAAACATTTTTGGATTATACTCCATGGCCCACATAACCTGAATTCACATTTCTAAACAAAAACATCATCTTTCATCTTTCCAACTTCATACAGTAAAACAAATGAGTATAATATAGGTCTCTTTTACCTCCCATAGATATAACACATCTACAAAGGAAAATTCTTTTCTGAAAAGCACCATTAGCATACGAATTGCAAACACATATTCTCCTCCATCCAACCCCTCTGATTCAAGTAAATTAAATAAAAAAAATATCGTCGGTTTATTTAAAACTTAAAAAAGCTTTTACCATAAACAGTAGATGAAAGTTGAAACTTAGTAGTACTAAAATAACAGTTTTACTAAAATGTGAGTCTACTATTTGATTACCGGAAGAGTAAAATATAGAAAAGATTAGTAAGAGCATGAAGTCTTCATTGAATTGTAGCTATAAATGGAAGCAACAAATTGAACCTGTCAACAAATCGAAGCAACACCAAACCATTGAAAAAATAATTATAAGAAGTGGCGAGTAGTTACATGCCAATAGTAGCAAGGGCCATCCTTTTTCTAATAAACCTTGAAACGAATAAGAAGTCTTCGATAGTTTGCTTGTGAAAAACACACATTCAGAAAAGGCGAATAGAGAGAAAGAGAAAGCAGTGACACTTACTAATGAAAATCAAAGCATTAGAAAATAGGTGATAGAGGTTTATCAGAAGAAACAATGCAAATCTGGAGCCGCAGGGATCAAAATCGATTAAGATTTTTGTGTAGATTTCAACTTGTGAAATTGAGAAAGGAAACTCAATTCAATTTATGGCGTTGAAGTCTTTGATAACATATAAATTTGGGAAGATAACGAAGGCCAGGTCAATACAATAAAGAAAGGGAAAATGACTTAAAAGCCTAACGAAGTTTCCAAACCGTTTAAAAAACTCCAATCATGTTTTGTCTGTTAAAAAAAACCCAACAAACTTAACATTTTATCTAAAAAGTCCAACTAAGTTACACTTTTTCGAAAGTCAAATAAGGAAAACAGATGACGTGGCTTATTACCGTATCGGAAAAATGACTTGTTAGACCAACGAAGTTTCCAAAACGTTTAAAAAACTTCAATCATATTTTGACTGTTCAAAAAAAACCCAACGAACTTAAACAAAACAAAATTGGAATTTTCTGAACGGTTTGAAACTTTGTTGGACTTTTTAGATAAAATGTTAGGTTCGTTGGGTTTTTTTGAACAGACAAAACATGATTGAGATTTTTTGAATGGTTTGAAAACTTCGTTGGGCTTTTAAGTCATTTTCCCATAAAGAAAAGGCTACATAGTGGGAAGGTTGTTGTACATGATATGGAATAAGGATCTGGTCAAGATCCATCCTGGAGATTTAAGGTTTAAAAGTAAGTTGACTGGATAAGATTCATGATTTCGGGAATGCATAAGGTTGATGTAAATATTGCTTTAAGGGGTGTACCTCATAAAATTCAGCATTTAAGGCTACATGCTTATATATATATATATATATATATATATATATATATATATATATATATATATATATATATATATATACACACACACACACACACACACACATAGAGAGAGAGAGAGACACACACACACACAGAGTTAGGTTTAAATGTTTCTAGCAACTATTGTGTGCATGTATGCACCAATGTGAATTGAGGAAATAATAAATCATTAAATAAATTGTTTAAGGGTATTATAGTAATCTTTGCATATTTAATTATGGTAGATAATTAGTATGTTTATTATCCCTTTAAATATGGGATGTCAAAGTTAAAACCTGTAGAAGAACCCTACAATCGTCGTCTTTGATTTTCTTCCTCCAGATCTCTGTTGTCTCGCTGGTCGTCTTCTTCATTGACCCATCATCGTATATATTCCATACAAAGACAACAAGCATAGTGCGATCTCCTCTGCAGTATTTCCCCCTGACCCCCCCTGCGATTCTGGAAGAGATGAGGGGCAGAGATGCACTCTGCACCAAACCCGGTAGAAATTGGAAGGCAACGAAAGCGGAAGCCCTAATTTTATATCAAAACGATACAAAATCAAGTTTCTGAAGCTATTTCACTTATAGGATAAGTGGGTAAAACCCGGATAGCTAATGGATACGTCTCGATCTTTCCCGTTTCCATGAAAGGGTTTGCGATTTTTTCCCTGTAATATTTGATTTTCGATTCTTCTACTTCTTGATTTCTTGCAATTCTTCCTCTGAATGCTACTGATTTACAATTCTTCACATGGATTTTCTATTTGATTTATTCACTGATTTTCGATTCTTTGATTTTCGATTATCCTTCCTGTTGATTTTTGATTTCACCAGTATACCCACTGTGCTCTCATTCTTCTTTAATTTTAAATATCCATCATTCAAGTTGATTTTGTAATTTAGAATCTGACTTCTATAATGATAGATTGTTCTTGATTTTCCATTGTTCTTGATTGCTCTAAATTTGTCTTTGATGAAAAGGGTTGAGTTGACAATCTGTCAGAATTTGCATGAAAAGAGTTAAGTTGAGGATTTTTTTTTCATATCAGAATGCAAACACATGTTCATTCTATGAGAATATAAATGTTACATAAAACATGTGTTGCTAGCAATGTTCTAAAAAACTCGGCATGGCGCCATGGCTCCAAGGCTTGTATGTATCGTCAACCTTTACCAAAAGGTCGCATTGACTCATATATGTGTATAAAAATAAATAATAGTTGAAAATACGTATAAAAATATGAATTATATACAAATTTCCACCTTAAGTCACGCCTTACAAACGACGTGACTCGCCAAGGTTCTATTAAAGCTTGGGGCTTGACATTGCCGCCAAGTCACGCTTTACGTTATTTAGAACCTTGGTTGCTAGGAATTATGACAAAATACATTTATACATGCTTTAGAATGTTTATGCATATAGAAGAAAAGACTATGATTTAAGTGCATTATGTAATGTATTCGGTTAGAATTTATTTATAGAAATGCATTCTGTTAGAATATCTTTGAGAATGTTTGTTAACAACAAGTATATTTGTTTAACTAGTAATACTAACAAGTCATGTATCTTATTCTTTCAGAATTGCATGGAGAAGGAATTCAATATTGATCATACAAGAGAAATATTTAGAATCGAGTTCAACAAGTATATATGTGAAGATCAAGTTGATTACATGGACCATTGAAGAGGATCAAGTGTATTTGTTCAATAACTGTATTGTCAAGAATGCTATTTTTTAAGAATTTATTCATTTTTGATAATATTATGTTAATTAGAATATGTATAACTATATTAAAGTGTATAAGGATATTAGTCTGTAAGAATATGTATGAATTTGTATTTAATTTTAGATGTATATTAAGAATAAAATCATACACCCAAGTTGGATGTATATGAATAATATATTATTCTTAAATCAGGTCAACTATCAAATATAACTGCAGTGGAAATGTATTCTGCAAGAATAAAATCAAAAAATATATTTTACTAGTTTATGGTTGGCATTCTGTCATTCTGACAGAATAAAATCGGATTTTTAAATTTGAATTAATTTAAAATATTCAGATTTTTAAAAATAAAGGAATTAATTATCCGCAAAAATCTGAAAATTTCATTTTTGAATATAAGTTAATTGACTAAAATGCCTTTATGCTGAAATTTGTGTGATTATATGGTACATGTTACCCTATTATAATGTTATAGACCCTCAGATCATGACCTTTGATTTTATTCCATCCGGTGGTCCAACTTTGTGTATTCTGGCACACAATAGTTAGTAAAAACACAATAATATATATATATATATATATATATATATATATATATATATATATATATATATATATATATTCAAATTCTAACTTGTAGAATTTTTTTTAAAAGAAAAATGAAAATGTATTTTTTTTTATAATATAACCGTTGTGGAGGATTTTTCCAAAAACAAAAAATCGGACCAATGAGATGAACAGAAGGGGCGGGGTAGCCTCCTCTCACTCACTCTGATCCCACACTCGACGAACTGCAGCTCCGATGTTATATAAATGGGTGTGTTCATGTCCCTACAACCGGTTCCCACTCCACTCCTTATAACCTTAGACAGAAAAAGAAAAATAAAGAGTAGGTGGTGTTGTGTCTCCCGTAAGACCGAGTTACATAATTCATGTACTGGTGTCCAAACATGGAGAAGCACACTAAGCACACGGTAAAGACCGTTCTTAAGATTTGACCTTACGAACATTAAAAACTAACATGTAAAATTTTAGAGTTTATAATACACAAAATTGCAAAAATGTCCCCGTGGTATGCGTTTTTTTTCCCGTCTTTGGTCCAAACCTCAATTTTTTTTGGATTGGTGGTCATTTTGAGTCAGTTTTATTGCATATTTGGTCCCTCCAAACATTGAAATGATTGTAATACCCTTGGTGTATTTATTTTTCATATTTTAAATTTTAATACTTATTTATTTATTTAATAATTAAAAATATAAGAGAGGGCTCACATTCTCTCTCTCTCTCTCTCTCTCTCTCTCTCTCTCTCAAATTCATCCCTACAAAAACTACGTCTAAGCTCCATGTTCATATTTTCTGGTCACCCGATCTAAATTTTAAACAACTCATAACAACTTCCTTATTATAAGCTAATATATATTTTCCAGTCCTAACAACACTCATAAATTAACTTCCTAATTAAGTTTTAAATTAACACATAATAATGATAATGCATAGAAACACACACTTATAAAATTCCAACCCAGATTAAGAAAAATCATGATAAATTTCGATGGAAATGCAGAAAAGAAGAACCCCTAACCATGTATACCCTTTTCTTTCCTCAGTATCTTTATCCTCTTTCCATCTCAGTTAAGAAAAACAACTCCAATCATCAAGAAAAGGAAGAATCACAACTATTACCGTCATAGATTTAAGCATTTCCATCCCGATCTCCGATCAATGGCTGTTAGGTCTTCCTTCTTTTTCCTCCTCCTCATGCTCGCCACCTTCATCTCCATAGCCAAATATGTCACCTTTCATCATTCTCTGATCACTTCAACCACTACAAAAGTGCTGGAAATAGTGTCCATGGTCATTAACTATTTTGATAATATTTCTAGTAATAGTAGGGTCCTTTTGGGTTGGCCTCATGACCCCAATAGCATAAGGAAATGGAGTTTAATAATGTGTTAATTTATTAAGAAATTAATAAATTAATTAAAAGGATATAATTAATTAAAAGATGTTGAATATTAATTAATCATATCGATTAATTGGAATATTCCAGAACCTATTGGAGGCTCTTCGAAGTTAGAATGGACGTTCCTTGATGCCTTATGGATAAGGATCGAGTTGGTTTGAATCAGATAAGGATAAATCCTAGATTTTGTATCCATATGAGATTCTAAGAGCTACCTATAAAATAGACTGCTAGGGTGAACCCTAATGCCAGTTATTCGTCTTTTCAAATTCATCTAGCCTCTGTCTCTCCATCTCCACAACTGAATTCTCATCCCCTCTCATAAGGTCTTGATTTTCGAATAAACTCTAGTTTTTGGGTTTCTTCCTTTTTGTTAATTGTTGTATTGGTCTAATTCAATTAGAGAGATTCTCCTTTGGATACTTTATCTTGCAACTAAGTTAGCACGCACGAAACCACTTGGGTTGTGGTGACTTGGTAAGGCATGTGGAAGATATGGTGGATAACCTATTGACCCATGTTCAAATCTTGGCACCACTCAGCCCTTGTGGCCATGGAGGTTCGCCTGCAGTGACTCCAGGGCATGAAGCAAAGCTTTATGTTTGCAGTGGGGGATTAGTCGGTGCGCGAAAGCTGGCCCGGAAACCCTCGTTAGGGAAGATCCCTTTCCAAAAAAAGTTAGCACGCACGAGATCACAAGGAAGTCAACAAGAGGTTAGTAATTCCTTACTTATGTCGTTTTTCAAAGTCGGAGGCTATAATAGTAAAACATAGATCCTATGTTGCATGTGCACTTAGGTAACAATTTGGATTTTTCCGCTACCTACATAATTTTTGGGTTATGAGCATTCTAACACTCCTAAGTGTACATGCAACCCTAAATACCTTGGATCTATGTTTTCTCTATTATACATGCAAATATCAACTTTCCAAGGTATTGTTCTATTCTAGCATACTAAACTTTGAATAACACAAGTTAGAATAACATACCTTTTGTTAGTGCTTGTCTTCATGAAGCTTGAGTGCCTAGTGCCCCAAGTTTGACACCTCAAATGGTTCACACAACACCATAAGAACTTGGAATAACTTAGAGAGAATTCTACACTTCATGAAATCGGCTAGCCCACTCTAGAATAATACTAGTGCCGATTTTGTCAAGAATAAGATCTTTATATAGTGTTACAATTAGGGTAAACCCTAATTGTCATGACTTTCCATTTGCTTGGATCCATGGGTTCAAATACACCATGGAGCATCCATGGACCATCCTATGGGTTTTATCCCAACTTGATTATCCATGGAGCATTAGCCCACTATAGAAGTATGGATGATTTACACAATCAACCCATATATTTAATTAGTCTTCTTTTGATCACTTAATTAATCCTAGATTAATTCTTGATCAATACTAATTAAATAATCTCATTATTCTTATTATTAATATACTAGAACTTATAATACATTAATAACCATAAGTGTCTTATTTCTCTCATTATAGTCTATCCAAGTGCATGATGCCGTGCAACCCAAATGGACCATGCCGGGTCGGGTCAAGTCTTACCAATTATATTTATGGACTTAGACATTAATCCAACAGTCTCCCACTTGGATAAGTCTAAAACTATTATTGCATATGACTTTAGGAACCAACTGGCAATCGTAGCTCTCAAAAGCTTCTGTCGAACTCTGACCTTGTCGATAAACTCTGACCTTTGTCAATGACTTGTCCATTAGATAAGGGATCATATATTCCTCCATTCTAGATATCATATGGACTGAGACATGGATTATAATCATTCTCTCTGTCCATTTTTTGTTTCCCGATTTCCGATTTATGACGACTGACTAATTGAACAAATCAAATCAGTCCTGGCCCGGCCGAGCACTTCCATTTTTCATCATCAAATCATCGAGGGGCCCACAGATATCGCTTATATCCCGAAGGTAAAAGGAATGGATAAACATCGACTCATATGGCTTGTTCTACTACTTGTTGAATCATACGCAAAGACACGTTTTATAGCACCGAGTTACCAAATGCGTTTTCGTGCAATCAATGTACTATCAACTCATAGTAACAACTCATATCTATAGGTTTGGAGAATATAAGATATTATCGTCTCATAATCACTCGTGATAAAATCCATGAAGTGATTCCAATGAGCACGGGTTGAATCTAATACTCAGAACTTATGAGCACTCATGAGTGTTGTAGCCCTTTGTCGAACAACTTAGACCTCTACAAGCCAACCCATGACAGTCTTAATTCATATCTACTTCCAACATATAACCGACCGTGGATGGTTTGAATAACTTAGTCATTCCGGAAGAATAACCTAGTTTATTCGGGAAGTCAAAACATGCAAAGTGAAACACAATAATAATTGAATCCAATATGGTATCAAAACCTATGAACATAAATAAAACACCTTTTATTTATCACCATATGATTACATATTATTCATTGTATACTGTTTCAGCTATCAACTTTATTCTTGAATTTAAAACAATAGTTGTCCGATGCTCCAAGCATGTACACTATGTTTTCTAAACACTAGTCATGCCATACACCAAGTATGCATACTATGTTTGTCTATGATCTTTACTTTGTGAACTATATCAATTGAACATAACTTCAATGATTCTCTTTTCACACTCCCAAATCCTTACTGCAAATGCAAGAATTCCAAATTCATGCCATTTACTGAAATCTGTTAGATTATAAACTTATATGCATTGATCCTCTTGTAACGATTATACACAAATGCACAAAGACTTGACAACAATCATTATAGAGTATTCCAAAGGAGATCAACTCCTTGGAAACATCCTTCTTGCATTAAGTTTCCTTAATCTTACACAGATTGAAATTTCTAACTTTGAAACATTTAGAGATTCATTTTGACTATCACTTCTGAACAAGAGTTGCCTCCTTACAGATTATGTCAATATGGTCCTTCCAGAATTATCACTATACTTCAACCTGTCCTTGAGCAACCAATCTTTGGTAAACCTTAGATTGTCCTCGATAATTGTTTAATCCTTTTAGTCATATCCAGTTCTAAACCTTTTCCCTTCTTAATGCCCCAGGCATTTGGAAACTTTTAGAAAGGATGAATATAGCACATGTAATCGCCACCTTCATCTCCATAGCCAAATATGTCACCTTTCATCATTCTCTGATCACTTCAACCACTACAAAAGTGCTGTAAATAGTGTCCATGGTTATTAACTATTTTGATAATATTTCTAATAATAGTAGGGTCCTTTTGGGTTGGCCTCATGACCCCAATAGCATAAGGAAATGGAGTTTAATAATGTGTTAATTTATTAAGAAATTAATAAATTAATTAAAAGGATATAATTAATTAAAAGATGTTGAATATTAATTAATCATATGGATTAATTGGAATATTCCAGAACCTACTAGAGGCTCTTCGAAGTTAGAATGGACGTTCCTTGATGCCTTATGGATAAGGATCGAGTTGGTTTGAATCAGATAAGGATAAATCCTAGATTTTGTATCCATATGAGATTCTAAGAGCTACCTATAAAATAGACTGCTAGAGTGAACCCTAATGCCAGTTATTTGTCTCTTCAAATTCATCCAGCCTCTGTCTCTCCATCTCCACAACTGAATTCTCATCCCCTTTCATAAGGTCTTGATTTTCGAATAAACTCTAGTTTTTGGGATTCTTCCTTTTTGTTAATTGTTGTATTGGTCTAATTCAATTAGAGAGATTGTCCTTTGGATACTTTATCTTGCAACTAAGTTAGCATGCACGAGATCACAAGGAAGTCAACAAGAGGTTAGTAATTCCATACTTATGTCGTTTTTCAAAGTAGGAGGCTATAATAGTAAAACATAGATCCTATGTTGCATGTGCACTTAGGTAACAGTTTGGATTTTTCCGCTACCTACATAATTTTTGGGTTATGAGCATTCTAACACTCCTAAGTGTACATGCAACCCTAAATACCTTGGATCTATGTTTTCTCTATTATACATGCAAATATCAACTTTCCAAGGTATTGTTCTATTCTAGCATACTAAACTTTGAATAACACAAGTTAGAATAACATACCTTTTGTTAGTGCTTGTCTTCATGAAGCTTGAGTGCCTAGTGCCCCAAGTGTGACACCTCAAATGGTTCACACAACACCATAAGCACTTGGAATAACTTAGAGAGAATTCTACACTTCATGAAATCGGCTAGCCCACTCTAGAATAATACTAGAGCCGATTTTGTCAAGAATAAGATCTTTATATAGTGTTACAATTAGGGTAAACCCTAATTGTCATGACTTTCCATTTCCTTGGATCCATGGGTTCAAATACACCATGGAGCATCCATGGACCATCCTATGGGTTTTAGCCAAACTTGATTATCCATGGAGCATTAGCCCACTATACAAGTATGGATGATTTACACAATCAACCCATATATTTAATTAGTCTTCTTTTGATCACTTAATTAATCCTAGATTAATTCATGATCAATACTAATTAAATAATCTCATTATTCTTATTATTAATATACTAGAACTTATAATATATTAATAACCATAAGTGTCTTATTTCTCTCATTATAGTCTATCCAAGTGCATGATGCCGTGCAACCCAAATGGACCATGCCGGGTCGGGTCAAGTCTTACCAATTATAGTTATGGACTTAGACATTAATCCAATAGTCTCCCACTTGGATAAGTCTAAAACTATTATTACATATGACTTCAAGAACCAACTGGCAATCATAGCTCTCAAAAGCTTCTGTCGAACTCTGACCTTGTCGATAAACTCTGACCTTTGTCAATGACTTTTCCATTAGATAAGGGATCATATATTCCTCCATTCTAGATATCATATGGACTGAGACATGGATTATAATCATTCTCTCTGTCCATTTGTTGTTTCCCGATTTCCGATTTAGGACGACTGACTAATTGAACAAATCAAATCAGTCCTGGCCCGGTCGAGCACTTCCATTTGTCATCATAAAATCATCGAGGGGCCCACAGATATCGCTTTTATCCCGAAGGTAAAAGGAATGGATAAATTTCGACTCATATGGCTTGTTCTACTACTTGTTGAATCATACGCAAAGACACGTTTTATAGCACCGAGTTACCAAATGCGTTTTCGTGCAATCAATGTACTATCAACTCATAGTAACAACTCATATCTATAGGTTTGAAGAATATAAGATATTATCGTCTCATGATCACTCGTGATAAAATCCATGAAGTGATTCCAATGAGCGCGGGTTGAATCCAATACTCAGAACTTATGAGCACTCATGAGTATTGTAGCCCTTTGTCCAACAACTTAGACCTTTACAAGCCAACCCATGACAGTCTTAATTCATATCTACTTCCAACATATAACCGACTATGGATGGTTTGAATAACTTAGTCATTCTGGAAGAATAACCTAGTTTATTCGGGAAGTCAAAACATGCAAAGTGAAACACAATAATAATTGAATCCAATATGGTATCAAAACCTATGAACATAAATAAAACAACTTTTATTTATCACCATATGATTACACATTATTCATTGTATACTATTTCAGCTATCAACTTTATTCTTGAATTTAAAACAATAGTTGTCCGATGCTCCAAGCATGTACACTATGTTTTCTAAACACTAGTCATGCCATACACCAAGTATGCATACTATGTTTGTCTATGATCTTTACTTTGTGAACTAGATGAATTGAACATAACTTCAATGATTCTCTTTTCACACTCCCAAATCCTTACTGCAAATGCAAGAATTCCAAATTCATGCCATTTACTGAAATCTGTTAGATTATAAACTTATATGCATTGATCCTCTTGTAACGATTATGCACAAATTCACAAAGACTTGACAACAATCATTACAGAGTATTCCAAAGGAGATCAAATCCTTGGAAACATCCTTCTTGCATTAAGTTTCCTTAATCTTACACAGATTGAAATTTCTAACTTTGAAACATTTCGAGATTCATTTTGACTATCACTTCTGAACAAGAGTTGCCTCCTTACAGATTATGTCAATATGGTCCTTCCAGAATTATCACTATACTTCCAACTGTCCTTGAGCAACCAATCTTTGGTAAACCTTAGATTGTCCTCGACAATTGTTTAATCCTTTTAGTCATATCCAGTTCTAAACCTTTTCCCTTCTTAATGCCCCAGGCATTTGGAAACTTTTAGAAAGGATGAATATAGCACATGTAATCGATCCTATATCCAAAGCATATGGGACACGATTCATGATGTATCACATAAAGACTATACCAGTCTTTTGCTATAACATTTCCATTTCTATTTGCCAAGTTCTCATAATTCAGATTATGAAAAGGGATGCCATAATCATAATCGAATTTAAGAACGCAAATAATGGACCCATATACAGAATTTCCTTATGTTGAGCCATTCCAACATGAAATTCATATATATTTCCTTGACTAAATGATTAAAACCTCACGATCTAAGCTTATAGATTTGAGATGAAGTATAATTTCCTCTCCCTTAATTATAGCAAAACAACTTTTCCCAATTAAAACCTTTTGTTTTCTATAATTAACATTGCTAACTTGCAATCATAATTATCATGCTCCCACTAATATGATGATTATTAGCATAACACTTATGCTCCCACTAGCTTTGACATGTACTCAGAAATCAGCTGGTCTTCTAGAAATCAATACTTTATTGACTTTCTTACCAAAGTTCAGATTTCTGATACTGGATTGTTTTGATAGAACTTTATCAAAATCATACACCTTCCCTTAGATAGCACACTTGTATGTCTAAACAATTATGAAGAGGGATGCCGTAATCATAATGGTTAGACCTTTTTGCCACTTCTCACAAGTCCAGGTTAGTGTGCCGGTAAACCACACACGCTCCACTAACGACTTTGAGAATGCAAATATCACAATTGCTATCTAGCTAAAATCTACTTAGTGAAAGTGTTTCCTCACCATCATTTTCATGAATCGGAGAGAAACCTTATGACACTTAGATTTAATGGTGTATGTGTTCTTATCCATGTGAATTATCAAAACCATAGTCACAAGACAAGGATAATGACAAATCCAAACTCATATGGACTGAACTCAATCTTAACTTCTTGCCACCTGGCAGCTCAAGGGACTGCCATTGCTTCTAAGTTGTTGTGCAACAAATTGAGAACTCTAAGAACCCATATGCAAAGCCAACTTTAATTGGAATGGGTACAGAATATATCAACACGATAGGTTATAAACCTCAAGTCGTGTGCTAGTGAAGAACTTCAGGTTTTATTCTTGATTAGTTCTTGTGACTTTCAAGACCTTTAAGTCTCCCAATGTCCTCTTGACCTATAAGACTCCCTTGTCAAATATCCAAGAGATAGTGTGGATTCTAACCAAGAAAAACACTTCACACAATTGGCCTAAGTTGGTCTTTGTTTTATCCAAAACATCACAACTTACCAACTTCAAATGAACAAGAGTAAGACACTTTTACTCTTACATTTGACACGTGTTTTAAACCTTCTTAAAGACATGTCACTCAAATTACAATCTTGGAGTATGACTCTAAGACTTGTATTGGAACGAAGTATGACTCATCTTCTTGATTTAACCATTTCAATAATTCAAGATCCCTTCTTCTTAGTCATAAGAATGCACTAAGACTTCCTTAGAGAACTAATTTTGATATGGTTTCTTAATCATTAATATGATCACAAAACTGATACTAAAGTACTCTCCCATCTTTTCAGATTTGAGAAACTTCTATCCTTCTGCCTAATTTGATTCTTCTTATTCGCTCTGCCTTACATTGGAACCTTTTTCCAACGTCTCATAATTTCACTTAAGCTTGTAAGTATAACCATATTTACTGAACTTTAGTAAATTAAGACAAATAATCTTATTGATTTTTTGTGGTGGACTTGACCAGTGCATAAGAATGTGTACTCGATCCCTTAGTCCTTTACTTGACTCACACATCCATGTGAACAAGTAATTAGTCTTAATTTTCCAATACTTGAAAGTTCACATTCATCATGCTATACAACTTGCATGATTCCAAGTTCCGGTCCAATTGAGACTTGGGTGATGAGAATCTTTCTTTATTTGGTAAATTTAGACATTACTGTCACAACTAGAAATTTTGTGTCTTGTAATCACTATACTTAAGTAAAACATTGAACCAAAAACTTAAGATCATGTGTGATGCCTTCAAAAACTTCAATAAAATACATCATACCAGTACTTCAAATAGTCAACAAACAATGGGAAACCCTAGAAGTTCTTGTTTACGTCCATTTTGGATTAGGACTTCCTTATTAGGCCCAAATGGACCAATAAGCTTCCAATTTGACTATCATGGGCTTAGAATCCTTAAATGGGCTCTAATTGGACCCACATACATTTATTTCAACCTTTTGGGTCATATTGGGCCTAAAATGAAATAAATTAAAAAGTTTTGAACCATGATTAACTTAAACTAGCCCAACAAAGTATGAAGATCATATTATATTTATTTTAGGTTAAAACTCATCCAACATAACCTCTACATGGGCTTGAGGGCATTAAAGCCCAAATTTTCCTTCTCCTTCAAAATTCTCGGCCCAAGGCCCAAATCCAAGAAGAAATGAAGAAGGTTTGACTTTCATTGCCACCTCTTTATTCTCTCATGGATCTCCATGCACAAACACATGTTTCCATGCACCTATCACTTCACTCATTTCTCTTCCCCCTCTTTCTTTCCCTTCGGCCGAGAGTTTCCACACACACACACACACCCATCTCACAAAAATCTCTCTAAACCACTCAAGACTTCTCTCTTCCTCTCCATTCAAAATCTCGGAATTTTGCTTGTGTTTCAAGAGGATTTTACAAGATAATCATCATCCTTTGGTAAGTTTTTCCATGTCTAAGTTACAAAACTCCCCTCTCATATAAGATCACTTATTCTAAACAAGTTTCTTTGGTGATCATACTCCTAGAAAAATCCATAAACTCGAGATCTTCATCAAGGGGTGCTAGGGCCAAAAATCACCAAACTTTCTTCCATCTCTTCTTCAAAAACTGAAACCACACCCTAAGGTGAGCTTCATACTCCCTATCTTTCAGTTTTATAAGTTTTGTGGGGGGGGGGGGGGGGGGAGGGGGGGGGGGGAATACAAGTGAAAGTGTAGATCTATATGTGTTTTGTATGCCTTGTATGATTTCTATGCTTATATGTGTGTTTTGTGTGTTTATGATGTTGGATCTAACCATAAGCCCCTAAAAATCGAGATATACTTTATGTTAAATGATACTAGCATCAAATATATTTCTACATACAAATTATTCCAAGAAAAATAGCTAAATGGCTTAATAACATCTTCTTTGGGCTAGAAACTCAATTTTTGGACATAAAATGTAAAAAAAAAAATATAAAGTTAAAGGGCCCAAAATGACATATTACGAATTCTGATGGATGAGAAGAGTCAAAACAGTTTCAATAAAGTATTTTCTGGAAATATACTCTTTTGGAGGGTTAAAAATATAAATTTCAAGCTTAATTGGCTAAAAACGACATTTTTGGCCCAATAGGGCCCAATATGCGAAATTTTCTGGTTTGAAGAGCCAAAACTATATTTTTCTGCAAAACAATGGACTACTAGTGTCCCAAGTCCTTTTCTAAGGTTAAAAATGCTTTTCATAATTAAAAAGGACCAAAGTTGCAAAAATTTTCCAATTTGGGGAAAAAGTGTAAATTTGCGAAAAAGGAAGGTTTCAACCGAGAAAACTGTATTTTCAGGGACCAAAACTGTTTTCAACTAAAAATATGCTGAAAAATATCAATTTCAACAAGTTTTGGTGTTAAAACGTCAAGAAAAATGGTTTAAGGACCAAATCGGAAATTAATTTATTTAAAAGGGTTGAAAAAGTAAATTTATAACAAAAAGAGGGGCTGTAACAGAAAAGTTGAAATGTTAATTCAATACATCCGTTGTGATTGAACACTGGCACTACGACTACCGACGAATTATATTACACCACAACACCAAAAATCATTATCAAACGAATTGATTCGGTCTCGAATCAATGACAAACCCGAAACTACTAACACGACAATAACTCGACTCATACACGGAAACATTTGGGAATTCAACACACACGTGAGAGTGCACAGACATCGACGCACCATCTTTGGGCCCCAAAGTGTAAAATCTTGTTTGTTGGGCCTAGCTAGCCCAATGACCTGATCTTTAGGCCCGAAGACTCCAACCTTACGAGTTGTTGGGTCTTACATGATCCAACACAGCGTAAAAGGACTTTCAATGGCTTTTTACTATTGGTCCCCAAGGGTCCTTTGGTACTGCTAGTAAAGTCGGTTATTCACATGCGAGTGGGCCAAGGGCCCTTCGTACTCTTTTTTTTTTTTTTTTTTTATCCCCAACCGGCTAACGGAGTTACCGAGGTCTTCGTGCCCTCTTTCTCTTCGGATGTGGGACTACAAGAAGTTAGGGCGGTTGGATTACGTGAATAATACTGATGACGCCTACGAGATCATTAGTATAAGTTGCAAACTGGCCGTTTGCGTAACGCGTGTTTATAGCAATTCACCATGCGCAATAATCCGACGTCGCCTGAAATCAATGACTTCACATGTCGCGATGGTACAACAATTACATGGAATTCAAAGTGTTAGGAAAACATCGGGTTTTCCTAGGGTCTTTTTTTTATACATACAGTCTCGAAATGTACACAAGTTTGATGAACACTTTTTACAACTATAGAAACAAACAAGCATACTTATGGATCTTCACAAACTTTTTCATAAACTCTTTTCGGAAAATATCGGATTTTCTGGTAGTTTTCAAAACAATACAAAACATTGCTTTTCAAATACCGCTTATGAACTCACCAACATTTCATATGTTGACGTTTTTCAAAATACTTGTATTCTCAGGTAACAAGTAAACCGAAGGAAATGTATTCAGTGATGGCTTGCAGTTTGTTTATCTATGATCGAACAATTTATTTTTGGGAATGTAATATTAAAACAATGTACTCAGTGTAAACTCTACCAGTTGTACTATATTAATGCATGGTGATGAACAATGTTATGTTTCATATATATTCAATGTTATGGTATTCAATTAAGTCACGACAGCCCTCAGACGTTTCCGCCGTCTGGTTCGGGGGTGTGACAATTACCACAAATGAAAGAATCAATTTCATATTTTCACTCTTGCTATTAATGGAATCATATAAGCAACAATTTTTCCTCAAATGCCATTGTAAGGATATTTTAAAATAAATAAAATCATCATTTTTCCTTTTATTTTAAAAACTTAGCGGAAAAACTTATCCTTACAATCCATATGAAAAACTTGCTGTTATCTATTCATAAGCAACATCTCATAACTCCTAAGAAGTAGCTCAAGAATCCGATCTTCAAACTACGCGATAGAAATCCATCTACGCGATCAGATTCAGCATATTCTTTCTTTAAGTTTCTTCACTTTTCTTTGATTCTTAAAACATCACCATGTGACCCAGTCACATCATGTATCAAGAATTTCAGAATAGAAACTTAGCAGAGTTAGATAGTGGACTTTACCTGAAGTAGAGTCAAACTTATTGACTTTAATATCCTTAGGTAAATTTGGCAGCTTCGCAACCAATGCCCCTTCCTTTGGCAATATAAACATATGGACCCTTTGATAATGGTACATGGGACTATTACAGACTTAGCATTTTCTCTTTACCATTTGGTCAACCTAGTTGACTATGGTCAATCCCTTTCCTTGGGAAGAGAATGCTTTTTCTGTATTTCCAGTGTCACCATTGTCAATGTCCATAAAGTTTCAGGAAGTTGATCTTAGCAAATAGATAAGATCATTAAGGGTCTTGTCATAGTCTGTTTCATAGGTGTTTCAAACGAACTCACTATGTGACTTAGAAAGTAGTTGAACCACCAACTTCCTCAAGACTTTGACACCCAACTCTCCCGGCTTGTCAATATGTGACTACATCTCCAAGATGTGACCACACATAGACCTTTACTTGCCAATAGGGCTCGAGTTACCTTAAACTTTTCAAGAACTTGTGGGGTAGGGAGAATAATTGGAGGAGGTGAAAGGAGTATGATTTCCATGGAACATCATCTTCATTTAGGAAAGCTTGTTTCAAGAGATTTAGGAAGATCATAAATGTCTAAACCAGACATGTTTTGGGAGATATTCAAGATAGTTGATCTTAAAGTCCTTAATATGACACCCAATATGAAATATTAAGGCTAGGACCCAACAAACTATTTTATAACTTAGAAGAGGTATGCCGTAATCCAAGCTATAAAATAATTTGAAGGTAGGTGAATGACGATTCACCAATTTCCACCATGAAAAACGAAATAATAATTAGGTTTTTAATTGGATTTGAAACTCCTAGATCTTTGAGATTCATTGAACTGTTCAATGGCATGTTTCAATCTCGAGTGTGCCCTTCAGGTTTTGTGACTGGGATGTCGAGGATCACAAAACAAGGTGTTAAGTAACTATGCAAATTACTTGGTACCCTTAAGTGTTTACCCCTCAATCGATGTGCCGGTTAACCACACACGCTCCATCGATACTATGATAAACATTAAGTTACCCTTTTCCTACCTTGTTAAATACGAGTTAGTGTGCCGGTTAACCACACACGCTCCACTAACCGACTTAAACTAAGTGCAAAGTGTAATTTCATGGATTAGCACCTTATTCACATTTTCCTAAGTAACTAACATTGGGTATTATTAAGAGTTTAGTTACTTAGTATTTATCATTAATACTTTTAATGAAGGGAGAATTATAGTCTTGTCAAACCCGTTCGGCTAACGACCCTCCACCAGTCAAGCAAGCGGTGGGTGAGAGTGGACACCCATTAAGTTGCCATTTTATAGGCAACAACCTTATACCCACCTTATAGACCGGCTTCGTGAATGAGGCGTACTAGCGGTAAGACCGACTTTACTCTTATACATATATATATTATTAACTTATAATATTATAAAGTATAAGCGGTTGAATTTTAACTTTTAAAATTCTAAGGGCTATCTTGGAATTAAAGTATTCATAAGAGAAAACTTTACAAATTCCAAAACTTGAGGGAAAGTTTTGAACCCATTCAAAACTAATTAATTCCATAACTTATGTGTTTAAAGTAGTTTTAATCCAAAAACTCTTCAAGTTCCATAACTTGAGGACAAATTATGGAAGACTTTAAACTAATAAAAGAATTAACTTTTCTTTATTTTATAACTTATGGAATTAATTAAGGTTACACTTTTTTTTTACTTATTATTTAATGAAGAGACTCTTGGTCCTCCATAACTTGAGGATAAATTATGGAGTCATAACTCCAATTAATTAGAACTAGACTCTTCATTTTGTAACCTTTGCCAACTTTTATGAGTTTTATGAAACTTAAATGTGACTTTTTGTATAACTTGAGGACAAGTTACAACAACACATTTTAGAATCAACTCTTAGATTAATTAGGATTGAAAACAACTATTTCACTCAACTTTTCTATTAATCTAAGCAACCCATAAGAACAAGATAATTCAAATCAAACTTTTCCATGTAATTAGTCTAACCCTTAAACTAATACAAAACATGAATCTATTGACGATTATCTTTGAAATTGGATTACCATGAACATTACCACATCAAAAACATGTTTATAAGTTCAAAAACATCTTAGGGTAACGTTCCTAGTCCAATTCCAACCAAAAAAGTCGAATTTATGCTGTCTGGGGGTCCAACTCGTCGAGTGCACTAACCAACTCGGCGAGTTGGATGCTTTTTGCCTTGGACTCGTTGAGTCTGTTGGTCAGACAGCATCAAAACTCGATTTTTCAGCTCCATTTGCAAGTATAACAAGAAAACAAGCCTAGGCTCTGATACCATTGTTGGGTTATGAGCATTTTAACACTCCTAAGTGTACATGCAACCCTAAATACCTTGGATCTATGTTTTCTCTATTATACATGCAAATATCAACTTTCCAAGGTATTGTTCTATTCTAGCATACTAAACTTTGAATAACACAAGTTAGAATAACATACCTTTTGTTAATGCTTGTCTTCATGAAGCTTGAGTGCCTAGTGCCCAAAGTGTGACACCTCAAATGGTTCACACAACACCATAAGCACTTGGAATAACTTAGAGAGAATTCTACACTTCATGAAATCGGCTAGCCCACTCTAGAATAATACTAGTGCCGATTTTGTCAAGAATAAGATCTTTATATAGTGTTACAATTAGGGTAAACCCTAATTGTCATGACTTTCCATTTCCTTGGATCCATGGGTTCAAATACACCATGGAGCATCCATGGACCATCCTATGGGTTTTAGCCCAACTTGATTATCCATGGAGCATTAGCCCACTATACAAGTATGGATGATTTACACAATCAACCCATATATTTAATTAGTCTTCTTTTGATCACTTAATTAATCCTAGATTAATTATTGATTAATACTAATTAAATAATCTCATTATTCTTATTATTAATATACTAGAACTTATAATATGTTAATAACCATAAGTGTCTTATTTCTCTCATTATAGTCTATCCAAGTGCATGATGCCATGCAACCCAAATGGACCATGCCGGGTCGGGTCAAGTCTTACCAATTATAGTTATGGACTTAGACATTAATCCAACAATAATGTGCACTTGATGCTTAAAATCCCCAACTATGGTATCAAAGCTTAATTGTTTTACTTACGGTACAAAACTTCATGAAAAACAAAAATTGAAAGAAATATGTTTATTGCAGGGGCGGCGCGCCTATCCGGTTTTCAGGTTTTTCATGATTTTTGCTGATTTTAAAAATCGGGGGATAAACCTCAAATTTAAAATATAATTTTAACCGAATAAATCTGAATATTTAAATTTAATAATTAATTTGAAATATCAATTAATTCAAATCTTGAATTTGAATATTTAATTAATTATATTTGAATATTATTTAAATCAAAATCAAATTTGAATATTATCTTAAATTTTATTTAATAAAAAAATTAAATTAAAAAGACAAGAATATAAATTTAAAGCTTAAATTTATTATATAGTATTATTTACTTTACATAAAACGTTAATAACACATGTGTCCTTAAATATCAATAAAAGTCTATGTTGCTGAATCAAGACTAGACTCATCCGCTCTGATGCATGGTTTAAGGAGGTCTCTTTGATTCCTAATGAATTTGATTTTTAATATGCTTTGCGCTTATCCCTCACCACCTTTTGTATTTTGAGAGTGGACAAGTTTAACTGGATTATGTGTTTCATGATTAAAAGTATTAGTCAACTAATAAAACAAAATAGTTCCTTTTTATATAATTCAAAAAACGTGATTCGTGTGCTTCTTTTATTTTTTAATTATTAAAATAAATAAATAAGATTTAAATTAAAAATGAAAGAAAAAGAGAAAATAAATACACCAAGAATGTTACAGTCATTTCAATTTTCAAAGGGACCAAGTACGCAACGAAACCAGCTCAAAAAAATCAACAATCCAAAAAAATTATAGTTTTGACCAAAACCCATAAAAATTACATGCAACAGGGACATTAGCATAAATCATAACACATTGATATCATTAAATTTCGATAAATAGCCCAACACAAAATGTTTTCAAGTATATAATAACTAGTATTTTACGATGATTGGCATCCACAAACAAAGCATATCGAGATTGGCATCTAATTTGTTTGTGGCAAGGTGGTTCTTGGTCACATTCGAGTTCTTCATTTCCCTTCGACATCGGCACATCGCTGTACGCATACATCTTCACCAAGGGCTTCAAGAGTTCACTATTTTATGATTTTCGATATAGTTTGAATGTTAGATCTACATCTTCCGATAAAATTATGGGGGATGCTAGTGTGTGCGTGTGTGTGTGTATATATATATATATATATATATATATATATATATATATATATATATGTGTGTGTGTGTGTGTGTGTGTGTGTATGTGTGTTCAGGTTCATTTGAGACCATTCTAATTTTGTGAGACCGTGAGACAAAATCTAAAAATAATTTTAAAATGTAAAATAAATGGAAAAATCCAAAAATTCTTCTTTTAAATATTATTTTCAGAACTTGAATTAACTAAAAAAAGTTTAAAAATTAAAAAAAAAATCTCGTTTTTTTTTTAAAAAAAATACGTGAAATATTCTAATAGAATATTACACTGACATATTTTAAAAAATAATTTTAAAATGCAAAATAAATGAAAAAATCTAAAAATTCTTTTTTTAAATATTATTTTCGGAACTTGAATTAACTAAAAATAAATAAATAAATAAATAAAATCCCATTTTTTTTTTGAAAAATACGTGAAATATTCTAATAAAACATTACACTGTACATATTCTAAAAAATAATTTTAAAATGCAAAATAAATTAAAAAATCTATTTTTTTTTAAATATTATTTTCGGAACTTGAAATAACTAAAAAATAAAATAAAATAAAATAAAAATCCCGTTTATTTTTTATTTTTTATTTTTTTTTAAATACGTAAAATATATTCTAATAGAGTTTTACACTGTACATATTCTAAAAAATAATTTTAAAATGAAAAATAAATGGAAAAATCCAAAAATTCTTTTTTTAAATATTATTTTCGGAACTTGAATTAACTAAAACAATAAAAAAATATAAAAAATAAAAAAAATTAAAAAATGCGTCACGGTCTCACAAAATATAGGTGGTCTCAAATGATCCTAACCCTATATATATATATATATATATACACACACACACACACACACACACATACACACACATTCACTAGCATCCCCCACATTCAAACTATCTCGAAAATCATAAAATAGTGAACTCTTGAAGCCCTTGGTGAAGATATATGTGTACAACGATGTGCCGATGTCGAAGGGAAATGAAGAACTCGAATGTGACCAAGAGCCACCTTGCCACAATCAAATTGGATATATATATATATATATATATATATATATATATATATATATATATATATATATATATATATATATATATATATATAGCCCATTGTCCATATATGTTCATAGCCCATTGTATATCTAGACCCTTAGGTTAGCCCACCTACTCTTGTATATATTGTTCATGTATCTCTTTTTGAAAGGCAATGGGAGAATTTACCATTCCATATTATTATAGATCATTTGATCTAACCCGACTTGATTTTGAAACATTTTAACCTGATTTGTTCATGTAACTAAATATTAGGCCCCAACCAAGAAAAATCATGGATCTACAACTACAACTGAGAATAAAAAACGTTATGACAAAATGATATCGCTAAACACTTCGGTCCATATCAATGAAGCTGATTTAATCTTTACATCTGTTATATAGTCAAAACTGACCAGGGGTATAATGGTAATTAATACGAATGTTTGAATCATTTAGAAACTTTCGACTTTTATATCAAAGTTACTATCATTTATATATTGATTTTGATAGATAAGGTTGGTATATGTTAACAAAGTCTACACTTGTGCAAATTTTTTGACAACTACCTTGTTCTCATTATTGATCTTTTACCCGTGGTTTCCATATAATCAATAACACGAAGTCTACTTATGTTACTTTATTTTTTTTGGACATTTCGATATAATCAATAACACGAAGTCTCTTTATGTTACTTTATCTGTTGGGTATATGGTGTTGCGTCTTGGGCTCATCTCTTAGCCCTATTTTGTATCTGGTATGGGCCTGTCCATCCGTGATTTGTTAGGGTTTGTGTATTAATAGATGCTTGCATGCATCTTTTCAACTAGCTTGAATATTGTTTTTACGTCCGATTTTGGAAAACATCTTTTGTAACCCTAAAATCCTCTACAGCGGAAGTTCTTAATCGAGCTCTGCTGAGGATTGAGTATTCTAATCATTCGACTCATTCAGATCCATACTTGTGTTTCATTTCATTGTTTTACGTTTATCTACCTGTTACAAAGATCTAATCGATCAAAGAGTTTATAAATCTCATCAATTGGAATCAGAGCAGGAGACTGTGTAATTCATACACATCTCTTCTGTGAAAGAAGTTATTAGGGTGTATTTCGCATTAACTGATATTTATTGAGCCGTCACTCCATAATTGACATATCTCATTATCTATTCGTTTTGCCCTAATATTATATATTACAAGTCTGATCTTTCAAACAGGTTAAACGATCAAGCATGGACGATTCTCAATCTAATCGTATCAACATCTCAAACAATATTGGATCAACAACAAAGATTCCTATTCTTTACGCTCAAGATTACGAAGTTTGGGCACATCACTTTGAAGACTACGTCATCGGATCTGAAGACAATGGGTATCTTGTATGGGAAGCTATTGTGTCAGGACCATTCGCTCACTCAGGAACATCCAGAATTATTAAAACTCAGAAAGAGTATAATGATTTGTTAAAAGATGTTAAAGATGTGGCACAAGACGAAAAGGGAAAGTTTCAGTGCAACATTAAAGCTTTGAGACTGATCCGATTTGCTCTTCAATCTGATACATTTAGATTGGTAAGTTCCTGCAGTATCGTTAAAGAAATCTGGGATAGGCTGCGAGAGCTATATTCCACAGATGAAGACTTGGAGCATTCTATTCAGACCTTGCTTTTGTCTGAGTTTGGTGAATTTAAGCAGAATTCTAATGAAACTGTTACTCAGACGTTCAATCGCTTCAATCATCTTCTTAGCAAGATGATCAAACACGATATAGAAAGGAAGCTGATTGAACAGAAAGTCACCTTTTTGAATGGCTTAAGATCTGAATGGAGATCTGTTGTGTCTACAGTCAAAGCTCACGAGCAGTTCAAGTCTTATTCGCTGGCAAAGCTGGTGGGAATTTTGAAATCCCAAGAAAAGATTGTCATGCAAGAGAAGAATGTAGTCTCAAGTTTGGGATCCTTGGCCCTACTATATAAAAGCAAAAATGTGGTAGAAGATGAAGATCCGGACCTAGAAGACTATGATCTTACCTCTGAAGATTATGCAATGATGGTGTCTAATCCAAAGAGATTTATCAAGAAGAGATTCCCTACTAATAACAAACGAAACTGATAGGGAAGATATAGTTCTGAAAAGGTTAGGGAAGAGCCAAAGATAGAGGAACCAAAGAAAGAGGCGAAAGTTGAAGGAGATTCAGGTGTGAGTTGCTACTACTGTGGAGGAAAGAACCACTATGCCAAAGATTGCGTTCTAAAGAAAATAACAAAGAAGAATGAGGAAAAAGATGAAGAGGCCTTGTTGATGAAAAAGCTGGAAGAGATCAAGAGACAGAAAGCTACTGCTAACCCTTCAATGAATGCTTTAATTGTGCAGGGTTCGGCAGCAGATGATGAGTTCGGTGGCGTACTGGTCTGGTCATCCGACTCGGAGGATGATGAAGTCAGGAAACCATCTCATGGAGAGGAATACGTTGCAAGAGGTGAAGAAAGCGGTGGGAAGTGTTTGATGGTGACAGATGTATCTCAAATGAGGGGATACAATACGGATGGTGGGAATGAAGACTCCAAGGAGCGAGAGGATCTATGCTTCACAACAAAACCTCTCAGCGTGCAGATCAATGAGCTAGATGAATTGATCAAGAAGGTACAATCTGTTTTTGTTTCATTTAAAGTCCCACAAAATTCGTATGAAAAAGAATTAAATAGCTTAAATTCAAGAATCTTAAATCTAGATAGTAGCTTAACTCAAACACGAGTCACCAATTGTAACCTAACTGACCAAATAAGCAGGGTGTCTTCCAAGAGTGAAGAACGGAGGATGTGGATAGAGCTGAAGGAGTCGGAGCTGATTAAATCCAAAGATGAAAACATTTATTTGCAAAGAGACAATTTAAAACTTTTGAAACAGAGAAATGTTTTTTGTTTAATTGCTAAACGTCTTTATGCTAACATCACTCAACTTCAACTGAACTGTGAAATAGGACAGAAAATTCATCGCATGATTTTGCCCTTCCTTGAGTTTAAGGAAGATGAAATCGATGCTGAATCATATAATTGCGAAAGTGTTGTATCGTCCGATGATGTGAATCCCACTTACATGTACGGTCTGGACAAAATAGAATCTTTTATAAAGTCCAAGGACCATAAGGACATGCTGAAAAATCTTTTGGATGAAAACGATAGGCTGAAACTAAGGACCGAAACCATACAAAAGTTTGACTTATTGAATGCCAATTTAAGTTCGGAAAATAAGATTGATGTTAAAAATGCATCCGAACTTAATGAGGATGATGATATGAGTGTAATTTCTGTAGAAGATGAAGTCGATTGTTCCGAGTTTGTAAAAAGCGAACACGAAAACCACAAAAATCTTATTTTCGAAAATTCTGTGGAGTTCGCTCGTCTGTCACAAAATAAGTCCCCGGTTCTTAAGGAAAAGGCTGTTGTGTACCAGAAGGTGAGAACAACACCAAATCAGGTATATAAAGTCAAAGGAGTATCCGAACATCAAACAACCAAACTCACTACCATTGTAAACGAAGATAACGCAGATGGCTGCGATGAGTTCTTCTGGTCTGCTCGTATCGATAATGCCGATGAAACAGTTGGTTTATGTAACGCCCGTAGATTCGGGCTAGTCAATTTAGAGACGATAGGCGTCAAAAATGAATTTTTGATGAAAGATTATTTAGAATGAATAATCTTAACTAAGTTATAGTATATGTTACAAGGTTTCCGTACATATAAAGAACGCCGAAATCCGAGTTATAACGAAGAAGTTATAACCTGTCGAAGTTTCGCGACGAAACCGGCACGACACAGCGCGACGTAAAAAGTGAATTTACGTTAGAGCGATATTTAGCCTTATCAATCTAAACAAAAGTCGTAGAGTTTGTTAAACCGTGAGCATGCATAAAAAGAACGTCCAAATCTGACTTCGTATGAGGAAGTTATGATTTTTCTAAGTTTCAGCTTAGTAGTGTGAAGCCCGAATACTCGATTTGAGATCGAGCGGTTTTTAGCTGAAAAAATCTAAACGAGAATCGAAGATCTCGTTGTTAGTAGCGAAACGATGAAAATTTAGGCGATAACGGATTTCGGATGAAGAAGTTATGATTTTATAACGGAGTTTTCCTATCCTGGCCTACTAAAAATAAATAATAAAAATAAAGTCAAAATTAGCCGACGGAGTCTAAACGAAAGTTGTAGATCGTAGTCTCACCTTCGTGTGGATATAAAGAATGTCGAAAATGGAGCTCGTATGCGAAAGTTATGCAATTTAGAAGTTTGACGAGTCAAATTACGCCCAACGTACTCAGAGGGGTGCAACTTGTCTGACCAATACTCGAGTGCCACCAATTGACGCATGCAGTGACGTCAAAGTATGCCCAGCGTAACCTAATTACGCCTAGCATACTGAGTACGCGTAGCGTAATCCCAGACCCAACAGCCTATAAATAGAACTCGAGATCAGCCATTTTCCTTGCGATTTTTCTTCCTTTCTCTCTAAGTTTTGCATTGTTTTGCGTGCCAATAATATCCCGAAGCCCCGATATCATTCCCGAGCCCCGAAGCAAGTCCCGAGGCCCCGAAGATCCTGAGAAGTGCGATTTCCGAGCCGAAGCTCTGCCCGCGAGGAGCCCGGTTTTTGTGAAGATCTTCCAGATCTACCGAAGAATACTACTTCTACAAGCCATAGTGCTGTCCGATCATCTTCTGATCAAGTGAGTGTGTAGTTACTTTCTTCTAACGCATAATTATAATGTATTTTATATGAAATACGTGTTATGTGTATATATATTGTGGTTTATATGTGTGAGTGTGCGGTTACTCTCTTCTAAACACATAAATATAAAGCATTAGCTATGAAATACGTGCTATGTGTTATATATTAATTGTCTATATGAGATGGGCTTGGAATTGATGTTTTTATATGGGTGTTAAATGATTTAAACTATATATGTAATTTATATCTACAAATATGTTGGGTAGAACATGGGTAGATGAAATAGTTGATGTGTGTTGAACGAATGTGATAAGAGAAAGGTGAGGGTATAATGGTGATGATAATTAGGTGATGAGAAACAGGTGATGATAATTACGTGATGAGAAATAGGTGATGATAGAAAGGTGATGATAATTAGGTAATGATAAATAGGTGATGTGAGATGAGAGGAGATACCATCACCTTGACCAGTGATGTGGAAATTTGGCGATGTAGTCATCTATCAGAGTATAGATGGCGACCACAGACTATTCTAGATGACCCTGTGGAAACACCAGCAGGCTCATAACCTGTAGGTGATGAATTACGAGTCCAGGCGATGTTGTGGCTACGTATTCATGCGATGATACTCTAACCGTTACTATGAATTACGAGTCCAGGCGATGTTGTGGCTATGTATTCATGCGATGATAGTCTAACCCTTATTATGACTTACGAGTCCAGACGATGTTGTGACTACGTATTCATGCGATGATCCTTAGGAAAAAGTCCTTAGGAACAAATATACAAGGAAATGTGATGTAAGGAGATGAGAGGTAAATACGATGTAGGAGATGACCCTTAGGATAATTCCTTAGGGAAGGTACTTAAGAAATAAATGGAGATAACGGGGATGGGTAATTGGGTTGATTGTTTGATGATTGAATATAATAATTATATTATTGTGGGTTGAAAACCCTATATGCTCACCAGGCTCCCAAGCCTGACCCACTCAGTTTAATTATATCACAGGTATCGATACGAAGCTGCTTTGCACTGAGAGATTAAAGGAATGTAAATCATTAGTGTAATTGAATGTAAGTTTTGTTTATGCTTATATGTCTGTATCGGAACATGACATCCCGAGGTTTTATTATTAAATGAAAATACATTCTCTTTGAGAAATGTTTTGATAAGTTACTATCATATCTTGTTTTGGGAACAAATTCCGCAACCGTTTTCTTTAAAAGATTACTCTGATTTTATAAAACAAAGCATAAACAAATCGGTCTTTTATGGCCGTGAAAATGGGGATGTCACAGTTTTTCAGAGCGAACGTCGTGGAAAACAAAAGGAAGATATGTACCAGAGCCGCTGAACAAGCTTGATAACTTTGACGTGCCAAGTACCAGTGGCACTAAAGAAAATCCTGTAGAAGAAGTCACCTCCACAAAACGGAACCTCATCTATAACAAGCGAACCTGTTGTTCAAAAGCCAAAACAAAAGGCAAATATTCACAGGCAACCCAGACTGGTGAAAAATGAAAAGCAGCAGAGGAATCTAAGATACAAGAAGAATCTCTCAGAGCGAAAATAGTTCTGGCGATCTCAAAATGCTCATTTTTCTGATCATGACAGGAAGTCAGAGAAAAGGGAAGTCAGACCGCAAAAAAGTATTAACAACCGAAAGCATAGGTTCGGTTCAGAGGACATCAGCTACCGAAAGCATAGGTTCGGTTCAGAGCACACCAGCTACCGAAAGCATAGGTTCGGTTCAGAGCACACAAGCTACTGAAAGCATAGGTTCGGTTCCGAGAGCAAAAGTTACCAAGGTTCAAGGTTCGGTCACACTCATGACCACAAACAAAAGGGTCACCTAGAATCTGAAGTCAAGAAAACTTCTCAATCTAAATTCTCTCATTCTAATTCTTCTCAACCCTATTCTAAATCCAATTCTGTTCAAACTGAAAATCCAAAATCTTCAACAGATTTGAAAGGAAAATCGAAGTTTTCCTCGGTCAAGAGTGATCAAAAGCATTCCAAGGTCCAAACACCTGAACCTGAATTCAAACCAACTGTAACAAATCCCAATAAAATTAAAGTTTACACTATTAAGAAGAAAGATGAAACAACTTTAATAAAAAGAACATATCTCGTTGATATTTCTCTCACTATTCCTGTTCCTGTGAAAGGCTCACGTGGACCCAAGAAACTTTGGATTCCTAAATCTGCTTAATTGTTGCAGGTTATCAGTGACGAGCAGTTCGACGAAGAATGGTATATTGACAGTGGCTGCTCGCGTCACATGACAGGAAGGAAAAAAGAGCTGAGGGAATTTCCATCACTTCCAAATGGCGGGAATGTCAAGTTCGGGAACAACTCATATGGTACGATTAAAGGTTATGGGATGATAACGAATGGAGACTTCACGATTAGAAAGGTTGCATACGTTGAAGGACTACAGCACAATCTCATCAGTGTATCTCAGCTTGTTGGAGGTATCGGTCTTAAAGTTTCGTTTGATGATGAGGGTTCGGAAATAATAAAGAAGAAAACAAAAAGGGTAATTCTCAAATCGGAGCGCAAAGGCGACATGTTTCCTATCAATCTCAAACCTATCAAAGGAAACCCAACTATCTGTCTGTTATCCAAAGCACATTCTGATGAAAGCTAGCTGTGGCACCGAAGGCTCTCCCATCTTAACTTCAAGGATATTAATAAACTCGTCATAGGAGGTCATGTTAGAGGTCTTCCATTGCTCAAGTTTGATTGAGAACATTTGTGTGTTGCGTGTGAAATGGGGAAGTAAAGTCATCAAAGTCACCCATCCATCATAAACACAAAAGTCGTTGAACCACTTGAGTTAATTCACATTGACTTGTGTGGTCCATCTTCTATTGAATGCATTGGCGGTAGCAAGTATATTCTTGTTATTGTCGATGACTTTTCACGTTTTACATGGGTGTTCTTTCTAAAGCATAAATCTGAGGCAACTCTGAAGCTGAAGATGTTTATCAAGCAAGTTGAAGTGCAGCTGAGGAAAGTAGTACGCAACATCAGAAGCGACAATGGGCTGGAATTCAAAAATAAAGAATTTGAAGACTTTTTAGCGGAAAAAGGAACCAGTCACAACTTCTTAGCTCCCTACACCCCTCAACAAAACGGAATTGTCGAAAGACGAAACCGATCTTTGTGTGAGGCGGCCAGAACCATGTTAGGTTTCGCTTCTTTACCATTATATTTCTGGGCTGATGCTATTTCTGCAGCATGTTTTACGCAGAACAGGTTTTATCTCAATAAGCGTTTCACTCTCACCCCTTATGAGATCATCAACAACAGAAAACCAAATGTCAAATTCTTCCACGTGTTCGGCTCACGGTGCTTTATCTTCAATTCTAAAGAACATCGTAACAAGTTTGACGTAAAAGCCGATGAAGGGATTTTTCTGGGATAGTCTCTTACTTCAAAAGCATATCGGGTCTTAAATCAGCATTCAAGGAAGATCGAAGAGACATATTATGTGACTTTCAATGACAGCTTCGTCAAAAGGATAAAGGCTACTGAAGAAGCAATTGGAGAAATTTTCACTCAAACAGGTCATGTCACGGCCTCGATTGCTAATTTGTTTGAGCAATTTATGGAGTTATTCGATGAACCTGAGAAAGCTACTCTCTCGGAAGCCAAGGAAGCAGACAACAAAATCAACCATCTGAAGCAAATCGTCGATGAAGCTGCCAAACGACTGGGTGACGGAGAATCAACTCCAAATAAACCTTCTCAGCACAATGCATCAGTTGAGGGGGAGGATCCATCTTCTTCAAAACAGTCAAGCTTACCAGTTGAGGGGGAGCACTCTATTCTTGTAGCACCTGAACGCTCCACTGCACCCGAAGGTACTGTAGTACCCGAACGCTACACTGCACCCGAAGGAACTGTAGCAACCGAAAGCTCAGCACTGTGAAAGAGCTTTACACCGTCCGAGAGCACAACCACACCCGGAAGTCCTGTTGCACCAGAAACACCAGCCACACCGGAAAGCTCATCACTCGAGGGGGAGAATGTCGATATGTTTTATGACGAAGACAGTCAATCTGAATTGGAAGAGATGGTGAATGCTGAATTGGATCCTTCCTATGATCCAAATTACCCTCCTCTTTCCATGGACTAGAGATCATCCTGTTTCACAGGTTGTGGGTAATGTCTCTGAAAAAGTGTTGACCCGATCTCAACTGAAGGCAAAGAAAACTTCTTTATTTTCCAAAGTAGAGTTCTGTATGTTTAACTATTTCATCTCAAAAGTTGAACCAAAGACAGTAAACACCGCTCTTGATCACTCTGATTGGGTTCAAGCTATGTAAGACGAACTTAATGAGTTCGAAAGAAATAAAGCTTGGCGTCTCATTCCAACTCCTCAAGATGCCTCGGTTATTGGTCTCAAATGGGTCTTTAGAAATAAAATGGACAAGGAAGGCAATGTAATAAGAAACAAAGCTCGTCTAGTGGTGAAAGGATACTGCCAGGAAGAAGGAATTGATTACGAAGAGACTTTCGCTCCAGTTGTAAGGCTGGAATCTGTTCGAATATTTCTTGACTATGCTGCACACAAAAACTTCGAGGTCTACCAAATGGACGTAAAATGCGCTTTTCTGAATGGAGAACTTGAAGTAACGGTCTACGTGGAGCAACCTCCTGGTTTTGTCAATGAGAAGTACCCAAATCACTGTAATATTCTAGACAAGGTAGTTTACGGCCTGAAACAAGCACCTAGGGCCTGGTATGAAACGCTAACCAAGTTTTTAAATATGTCCAAATTCAAACAAGGTTCGGTTGACCCAACCTTCTTTCATAAGAAGGAAGGTAACCACCTTATGATTGTACAAATCTATGTCGATGATATCATCTTTGGCTCAACGAATCCCAGCTTAACAACTGAATTCAGAAAGCTGATGGAGACTAAATTTGAAATGAGCTCAATGGGACCGATTAACTTTTTCCTTGGTTTGAATATTAGACAGGGACCCGAAGGCATCTTTATCAACCAGGAAGCATACACCAAAACTCTTCTTGCCAAATTTGGTATGATGGGGGACTCAAAGGTCAAAGTTCCAATGGCATTCGACACCAAACTCACACCTTCCCTGGAAAAACCGGCAGTTGATATTACGCTATACCGCCAGATGATTGGGTCCTTAATGTACCTTACTGCTAGCAGGCCTGATATAATGTTTTCTGTATGTTATTGTGCTAGGTTTCAGGCGAATCCTCGTGCACCACATTTGCTTGCAGTGAAAAATATACTCCGGTATCTGAAATGAACCACCTCTCTCGGTCTATGGTATCCATCAAACTCAGGTTTCTTCGTTCAAGCCTTCTCGGATGCAAACCTTGGAGGATGCGGTTTAGACAGGAAAAGCACCACAGGAGGTTGCAAATTCCTTGATGGGAAGCTGGTCAGCTGGCAATCAAAGAAACAAACATGTGTTTCTCTTTCTACAGCCGAAGCAGAGTACATCGCAGCTGCCTCTTGTACATCTCAAGTCATTTGGATCCAAAGCCAGCTCCGTGATTATGGAATCAACATGAAAAAGATCCTACTATATTGCGATTCAGAAAGTGCAATTAGGATCTGTCATAACACAGTGCAACACTCTAAGACTAAGCATATAGCACTGAGGTATCACTTCATTAAGGATCATGTGGAGGATGGAAATGTTGAAATTCACTTTGTTCGAACCACTGATCAACTGGCCGATATTTTCACCAAAGCCCTACCTGAAGCAAGTTTCAATAAAATCCTTCAAGGTCTAGGAATGATGGAATCAGAGTCGGTACCTAAAACACCATCTCAAAGTTAAAAATTGGAAGTGAAATGAACCGAACGCTCGGTCTATTTCGGGTTCGGTTCACATGGGAACCGAAATGAACCGAACGCTCGGTCTATTTCGGGTTCGGTCCCATTGCACATATTTTTGCTCAATCTCAAAAAGGTGTTGTCTATGGTTGTATACATTTGTACAGTTGTTTTCCAAAAATCCAAAAATATTTTTTTAGGAACCGAAATGAACCGAGCGTTCGGTTCAATTTTTTTTTCTTTTCTCTCTTTTCAAAAACTTACAATCTCCAAAAACATTTTCTTACTTTTTCTTCCATTCTTGTTTAAATTTCGATGGGACAGGTATCATTCTCACACTTTATACTAGTTAAGCGTCCCTAGAAGCATGCTGATGCATGTAGTCCAAAGCCTCAACTGATTTTGAATAAAGCCTTAATGACTAGGTATATACAAACCTTGTCTTCCCAATAAGGCTGCTACATTTATTCTAATCCTGAGCTACCTTACTCTTTTCTCATATGGGTTAAGAGTTTACTGCTTGGTCACCATTTTTCAGCAGAGGTACTTTAGTTTCTTTTCACCACCTCAATATTTTTCTCCATCATATTTCGGTTCCATATAGTAACCCTTGAGACTCTCAGAAATAACCACTGAGGTTTATGGTTACACAATCTCTGTGTTTATGATCTTAGCCTCGTGTCACTACGTGCTAAGTGAAACCCTAAATTCAATACCTAACATGAATTGACGGTAAACATTTACATTTGTAGTTGTATCATGAAATCTCTTTCCGTTGTGAGATTCTTATGAAATTGTTATTTACCATAACATTTCTTCCCCTAGAATCCAGTTTTAATCTTTTGAGATTTCACAAACAAACATCTTCAATGAGTCACTATATATATATATATATATATATATATATATATATATATTCCGACCTACTTGTTTAAAAGACCACATCGGTCTCACAGGTACTTCATTTAGTCTCGATCTTATGTCAAGGTTCGGGATTCTAAACTGAAGCGAAAGCCACCCTTTTTAGCCTTATCAAAAGATGCCTTTCAACACTTCTTAACAAGTGATTGATCGTAATTCAACGGGAATCCATACATACACTTTAAAGTCTCTCTTGACTTTGAAGAAAGTGATTCGTGCCCGGGATCAATTGTTTTGTGTCTATATTGACATCACAAATTCCCACATGAATATCACTTTATTTCCTTATTTTTGACACTCTATGCACGGAAATCTTTGATTTTACAAAAGTCTGTTTCGGTTCCATCATTATCTCTTGTTTGGATGACAGCTATTTAACAGATAAGGTGCTGACTCAGCCGACAGAGTAACGGCTTCAATAGTGAGTTGACGGGCACGCGTGCAATAAGGAACAATTTTTCTCTCTCATGCGTAATCATCGGGGTTGCCAACCGTCGCGATTCAGTCACATCCAGAACCGTTTTGTGTTTCAAGAAGATTTGGGGGATGATTCTTCTCTCTCCTCTACCCACAATATAAAAGCAACATTCCTGATTCCTTCCACATTTACAGCAATAAAAAATTAAATGAGCAAAATCAGGTGATTCATTCTCTACTGTTCATCATCTTCAAAATTGCATTCAACAATGGCGAACTCTTCCTCTGTTCAGGAAACCTCTTCTCGCACCAACATTCTCCCCATTCGCACTCAACAAAGCCTGGTGATCGATCTAAACCCTATTGTCTATGAGAATTACATGTATCCCATTGTGGAGTGTCTCAAATACTCTCCACTGGTTCTAGCCCTTTCGAAGGTCGAGATTGTGCCTATGGTATGTCTTTCCCAGGTCTTCTCCACTGGTCATTATGACAAATCAGTGGATCGAATCTACTTTGACCTCCTTTCTCACAAGACCTCCATCTCCAAGCAACGATTCTGCTGGCTTCTAGGGTTTGAACCTGATGAATCTAGGGTTAATCCCGACTCCATAACTGTGGGACAGTTATTCTCGATGTTCTACAACATGGGCTACACAGAAATACTCACGAATGTTACCAAGTTTAAAAAGTCGTGTCTTCCTCCTCCATGGAATGGCTTCTTCACCATTCTGTTCAAGGGGCTATCCGAGCGAAGTTCTGGTTCTGATGGGGCCAGTAAATTATTCATGACCATTCTCTATGGTCTATACAATGGCATAAACCTCGACTATGGCTCGGTTCTATGGCAACAACTCATTCAGAGCATTGCCTCCTCCTCTCGCCATACTGAAGTGTCCTATGCCAGATTTTGGACACTGATCACCAAGTGGGCAATGGATAAACTTCATGTTCCTACCGTTGTCGATTCCTTCCTCTCCTCCATCAGTGTCTTCCACACCACCAAGATCATCGTCACTGATCCGACCAAGTTCTCCTTCGTCGGCTCGATTCCGAAATCCATGTCCGCTGGTGTATCCAAGGAGAGTGTTATGATGAAGGCCTACAAGGAGTTTCGTCCTTCGGGTCCACAGGAACTTTCTGCAGAAATGGTTCAGTCCATCAATAAAACAGATAAACCAGCTGCTAGAGGGAAGAAACCCGAGAAAGGGAAGATTAAGAAAGCAGCAAAGGGAGAAATGGGTCCTTCTCCTAAGAAGCGAAAACCCTCAAAGACAGATCCTTCCCCCCAGTGAAGAAGAAGAAAACTCAGCCGAAGAGGAAACTTATTCTCTCTTCTTCATCAAGCGATTCAGAGGATAACCAATCTGACTCAGACGAGTTAGCTAGAGGCGATTCTCCTCCTCACTCGCCTGCACATGAGGTAAGAGTTTCATCAAAACCTCCTTCTCCTTCTCCTACCACCATACCCTCCATTCCCACCATAACCTCCTCCATTTCCATTCCCCCCATTACTAACCCTATTTTCATTCCCACCGTAACCTCCTCTATTTCTATTCCCCCATAACTACCTCTACTACCATTCCACCCACAACTACTCCTATACCACCACCAATTTTCACTACAGCCACCAAAACACCACCAGTGAGATTCAAACCAACGTATCTGATATGGGGGTTCGAACTTCACAACCCGAAACTACTTCAGTACCCGAACCCACTTCCCCTACCGAACCATCCGCTACACCCTTATCTCCCACTCACTTTGCTGAAACCGAAACCTTTCTGGGAGGGGAGGATATGACCTTTGACTCCATCTACTACAGCCCCTACCAAGTCCAAAGTGATGATGATGATGATGCTCCTGTTACCAAAAAGCACATCAAGGAACTCCATGAGAAGATTGATAATCTTGTGGCTTCTTCCTCTACCTCAAAATCTCACATTTCGGAGGCCTCCATTAAGGGGATGGTGGAAACTCTCACAAAAGCACATGAAGCCTCCATTAGCTCAGCTGCTTCTTCTATTGACAACTCTACAAAGGCTAGTGCTGCGGCGACCGAAAAAGTCGAAAAACTATTTCAAGACGCTCAGATTTGGATGGAGTCTTTGCAGGCAGCATCCGAAACCAATACCAAGAAGATTCGCACGGTTGTGGAGAAGCTAGTCCATTCACTAGAAATAGAAAAAGATCACTTTGCCAGCTTCCGTCAGACCCTCAAATAAGACAATCAGTCTTTTCAGTCTTCGGTTGCGGATCGTCTTCTCAACTTTCAAGCAACTCTTGCCGCCGAATCTACTGCAAAGGATGAGCTTGCTCGTAAATCTTCCGAGCTACATCTTGTTACTCATCAGCTCTCCCAAGCCGAGAAGGAGATCGATTCTCTTTGGTCTGAGAAAGTTGTGGTTAAGAGTTGTGTTTCGGATGTTCATGGGGCTCTATCCAACATCATTGAAGCCCATGATCCGATTCTTAACTACTCGGTGAGGCGCACTCTTGCAGAGAAGCTTGCTCCCGCCCTTGCCCTTGCTTAGCCGCATTGAAGGGATTCCTGAGCAGGTGGAACATCCGAAACAAGGGGGAGAAGGGAAGGCCACAGCTCAATCAAAACCCCCTCCGATTTCCAAAGCTTAATCACTCCCAGTTTCTTCACTAGTTCCTCCGAGAGCACCCAAACCAACAACTGTTCCTGCATCAGGTTTGAGTGCTCAAAGCAAAGACAAACAAATTATCGATGACAGTGATGAAAGTGAGGACCAAGAACCGATTGCTAGCATTCTGAAGAAACAGGCCAGGGAGAAGGAGCTTGATGAAAATGCTCGTATTGCTAGAGAGGCTGAAGCTAAAGAGAGGAAGATAAAGGAGGCTCATGATCTCCTTGAAAGCAGAAAAACTCTTTTTCCTCCTTGGACTCTTGAAGAGCTTGTTAAAGAAGCTATCGAGTCCCCCTGCACTCTTTGGCTTGAACCAATGATCTCCTTGGACCGGGTTAATTCGGTGGATTCCCAATTTGACATGCCCTTGACCAGAAAAGCTTTTATCTTCCATGCATTCGCCCACGTAGCTGAAGTCCCTCATCCTCACCCGAAAGTTGATAGGGAACTTGTAGACTTCTATCTGAGGACAACTCAACCTCAGTATCAGACGTGGAGCGCACAGAAGATCATCAACGTTTGGGTCCTCAAACCTGTTCGGGAGGGTAACTTCACCAATTTCAGATTCAAGGTCTTAAGGGGATCCAACAAAACCAAGCATTCCATCTCTCTAGCTGATCTTCCCAACTTAAATCCTCATGACTGGATAATCCTGCACAACATTCTTCTCGTTAATGAAGTGGAATATGGTCCAATCATAGATCATTTCAAGAGAATGTTGGTGTGCTATATTTTGGAGGTTGCCAAGCTGGATCAAGAAGTTGCAAATGTTCTTAGAAAGAAGGCTACTATCACTCCAGTCGGTTCTGCAAGTGATTTAAACAGAATGCAGATGGGAAAGATTGATCCAAAACGAAACTCAGTCATGTTCACCAGGGCAGAAGGTCAGAAATGCTTATTTGCTTTGGCTGACAAACATCTTTACACCACTTCCTGCTTGGATCATGTTCTGGGAATCATCAATCGGTGCAAACAGAACTCGGAGAGTGATAAGAAATACTTCAACGATATGATCAATTGGTATATTCACTTCTGAGAAACACTTCTTGCTATTATTCCTTGCCTATTCAAAACCGTGAAGAAAGCCGGTGCCGCAGGTTTAAGCAAGCCAAAGTGAGGTCTCGCCCCTATTGACGCAAAGGGGGAGATTGTTGGGTATATGGTGTTGCGTCTTGGGCTCGTCTCTTAGCCCTATTTTGTATCCGGTATGGGCCTGTCCATCCGTGATTTGTTAGGGTTTGTGTATTAATAGATGCTTGCATGCATCTTTTCAACTAGCTTGAATATTGTTTTTACGTATGATTTTGGAAGACATCTTTTGTAACCCTAAAATCCTCTACAGCGGAAGTTCTTAATCTAGCTCTGCTGAGGATTGAGTATTCTAATCATTCGACTCATTCAGATCCATACTTGTGTTTTATTTCATTGTTTTACGTTCATTATCTACCTGTTACAAAGATCTAATCGATCAAAGAGTTTATAAATCTCATCATTATCTTTTTTTATTATGTCACATTTTTATAATTTTATATGTATTTTTTTTTATATGTTCCTGCGTTTTACGCAGGTTATAACCTAGTTTTGGTATATACCTCAATAATATAAAAATCTTACACACACAAAAAAATCAATTAAGATTAGCCTGGGCCACGGCCCACCGACGACAACATTGATGTAGAACTGCACATTGGCGATCCAAGACCAATCTTGGGCCAGTCTCGAAAGAATCTTGATTTTTTGAGGTTGGTCTTGAAACGGTCTGTTTTTTTTCCGTACCGGTCCTTGTTGGTCTTTTTCATGTCCGTTTTTTTACGACCGATCTTGTTCAGTCTCGGAATCGTCCGGTCTTTTTTTGAACCGTTCTCGGAACGATCTGGTCTTTTTCGGATCTGGGATGGTCTAAAGCCAGTCTTTTTTCGGTCTGATCCTTTTAGGACCGGTCTTTCGGTCTCATTTTATACTTCTATCTTTATTCAGGTCCGGTCCGATACCGTTCTTTTTTTTGTACATGTCTATACTGATGTTATAATTTTTAGGGCCCAAAACTGATCAACATCCACCTGAGGGGTCCAATACAGCGTAGAAAGGCGGTGAAAAGGAAGGGAGCCAGTAAATGAGGCCGTTTCAGAAATCGATACCTGAGGACGAGGAGACGGGACGATTGCTTCACGTGATAACGATAATTTCTTCTTACCCTACTAATTTGATTGCTGTGTGATTTGTGATTCTAATTACTCGAGAACCATTGCTTGGTTTTCAGTTGTGTTTAGTTATTTTCTAGGGTTTGTCATAAAGCTATTTTGGTTTTTTCTGATATAAGTTTCAATGATTCATTGATTCTGAATATATTGATAGACATCTCTTTTAGATGTGTATTGCAGAAATTCTATTTAACATATGTTTGGTTAAGCTCAACATATTTATATGTTTCTTCAACTTTCTTGACTCGGCTCATTTTGTACCTTTCATTTATTTATTATTAAATTACGTAGGAAATTCTTTGCATGCATAATCATCCCTTTGGTGTTTTTTTGTGTTTGTATCAGTTTCAATCTCAGAATAACCAAACCAATAATAACATTTGATCGCATCCACAACTAACAACTTACATACGTTTATCCACATGTGTACATACATACCCTAAAAAGCTTAAACCAGTTACACAAGTTCTCACGAATTTAAAATTTTTGATGCAGCGAATTTGATACAAGAAGACATGGATCAACAACAAAGGTCAGGTATTTTGGCCAACGATATAAACAAAATTGTGAGGGGGGTTGAGTCGATGTCAAACAAGCTCGAACATCTGAGAAGTCGTGTAAATATATGGAGGAGGAGTTGCAAAAAGTTCAAAAAAATCTACCTGATGAGTTTCCTCTTATCTCAGATGAGGAGTCCAAAGAGATACCTTTTGACCAAAACATATGTTTACCTAACTACGAAAACTTAAATCTACCTTACTTCCCTGAGAATTTTAAAGATGTTAAAGTCTTTCGTAAGTGGAAAAAGAGTGTAGATTTGTGTTTTGAGTATCGTGAAATCCCATACGAAATACAAGGACAACTTGTAGCCGAGACATTCCCAAAGAATTTCCCATGGTGGGAACAAATCCAAAAGCTAAGCCAGTGAAGCGATAACAATGATAAGATTATGTGGAGAGAGATTAAGAAGATGTTTATCGTTCAATTTTTTTCTTCAGATTGTTTGGTTTCCAACAAGGATCAGTTTTCTCCTCCTCCTAAGAATATAGATTAACCATGTTATACTTTTGATTTGGTTGCAACTAGTTAGCATTCAAAACTACTCAACAATGTAAGGGGCGTTTGGTTCAAACTTTCTTTTTGACTGTTTTGGAATTTAGCAAATGAAAATATGAAATGGAATTGCATGTATTTGGAATTTAAGGAAATTAAAATCCTTTTGCCTGTTTGGTTGAAAATATTTGGAAACCTCTGGAACATCAGCAATGACTAAACTTGGAGGATATTTCCAACTTTATTCGGAGATACATGTTAAATGAAGGGGAGTGGACTCCTTTAAACCCTTTTTTTCATAAAACATACCAAGTATGATTAACTATTTTGAGAGAATAGCAGATATGACCAGCCCCTGTTTGGTCTTTAAATTCAAAAGGAAAAAAAAGGTAAGAAAAATCAAAAGAATTTAAACAACCATTTATGTGAATCTCTATTTTAAAACAAACTAACATAATTTTTTTAAAATTAAATATTATCCTACTTTCAAAGGGTAATCTGTAATTTAATAATAAAATCAATTTATACAATTACTTAGAAAGTACATTGCTATAACTGGTGATTTATATCTTGCAACTATGAAACATCATGTGAATTATTCTTGGTTTAAGGGCCTAATTTTATAGATCTTTTATTCACTATTAAATGGATGGATTTTAATATAGTTCGTACGGACATATTTTGTGGTTAGGAGAAGTTTAAAGTCCAACTTAAATTCTAAATCATCAATGGCATATTAATGAATAGTGGTATGTGTTAGCGAGAAAATACAAAAGTATACTTAATAGATAGCCAATCCCAAAAAAAAGACAAACAATTGGATGCTAGTTTTCAAAACTAATATAATGTAGATCTTTATCCCCTTCATACTTCATTTTCATTATAGTTGATGATTTGTTATATGGTTTACCCTCTGTTGATATTTCAGGATCCTGGAGTATTGACGGGTAAATCTATAGGAGCCTTCTTGGAAAGGAGAGAGAGTTTTACTTTCTTGACCACCAATTGGTCATTGTACATGGCGGAATCAAGGTCGGCAAGAGTCAAACGTGCGCCATAACGGTTAGATTTAGATCCTAAAGCATAATAGGAAATTCATGTATCATTTTAGGATCCTTCTTATGGAATGATTAGTTCGTCGAACAAGAAAGTTGCAAAAAATCAAACAAAATAAGAAGTGTGAATATCGGGATCCTTAATATAGAAATTTGAAAACTTACCCTTTTGACCCAAGATTGAGGTAAAAGATTTCCACCAAGAATTGAATCACGTTTCACGAAAAAAGTATCTTCCTTTCCAAGCGCCATCATTATGCTTTTACTTCAAGATAAGGGGTGATTTTTCAGTCTTGAATTTCAACAGGAAACGAGAGTTCCCGAAAGTCAAAAATTCATAAACGCATGCTAACTTGTTTAACCCAATGTTAAGGTCCATGGAACAATTCAGACGATCAATCTAGTAAAGGATCCTCCAAACCGTTAGCATGGCCTGGATATATGAGATTTTGGTAATTTCAAAGAATTCAGAGATAATCCCGGAAAAAGGATAAGAAAGGCCTAGAGTGAAAGGGTACTTAGGAAAGCAAACACAAATGGGAGAAATGAAATCTGGTTGAATCCTTGCATCAAAAGCTTTAAAAAAATACTAGCGGGAAAAGATCCAAGCAAATTCAAAGCTTTGATACTGTCATCAAAGGTAATAGTTTCCTCGTAGGAAATTTTTTTCTTATCCACGAAATCATCATTGGGTATAGCAATGATTTTTGTGCGAAAGCGAGCTCCTTTTTTTTTTTTTACCATATTTAAAAAAACGAAGAAGGAGAAAAAGAGACAAGGGTAGTACTTTCGATGATATTTAGTGAACGTCTGAGCTAAAAGAGTGAGACAAAATTGAAATACTAAATACCTTAATTATTCAAGAATCATGGAAAGATAGAAGGGTGATTTGACCTATTCTAGCGGCTAGAAATCTATTCGTTGAATTTTGAATTACCCTATAAGTTAGGACTTTTTACTTCATTTTTTACTTTAAAATTATACCTCTAAATGTCCGGAAACTAAAATTTATATTTTGCAGGTATAATTTGGGGCAATTGTTAGGCCATGATCCCAAAATCATATTTAGGTTCCTTAATATTGCTGTAACCTCAGGATCCCTAAAATATATTGCAGGATCCAGATTATTATTACTAATATTTCCCAACACCTATAACGGTTGTGTTTTTATCTCTCTTTTTTCTAACATGTGCAGAACTACTCAACGTGAGACTCATTCTCAATGGAGAGTCATCTCGACCAGGAAGAAGACCCGGAATACCAAGTCAAACATTGTCCACATGTTGGTTTTGGAGGATCCCGAAATTAGCAGACTTCTTGTTACTTGCATTAGACTATAAATAACACATGTACTTAGCACACCACACACACGATTAGCTGGATTACTACACTTGTACTCGTATTACCTTCATCATCTTTGTAATCTCATATTTAAATCAATAAAAAAACATCAAGGTGGTTGATCATTATCACCCCAAGGTTTTATGTTGTAGATCCTATAAAGGATCAACGACTTTCCCTGTAACTCACTTGTCTCACCTTGATCGTTATTCTATACTTATATTATACTAACACCACATACTTTCATACAACTTGGTCTAGTTGCATTTGATCAATTTTTTACCGAAACGTGTGTATATATATATATGATGACGTGTCGTTGGCACGGACGAAGAGTCGCGCTCAGATACGCCAAAGAACTCCCCAAGGCAAGTCGCGCCTAGCAGAACAAGCCTGACAGAACCTCACGCCCGCGGACACCCTTAAGAGCAGGATACCCGCAAAGATGGCCCAACCTCACCAAGGGCTCCTTCTACTCTGCGACAAAATATAACGGCTCCAAGCAACAAGGAAGATACTCGGAGCATTATCACTTGAACCAATTGTTGTCTCTGACAGATAAAGGAGCATGATTGCCCAGTTAGCGTCCCCAATCCTGTTGGGTCTGATGCCTTTGTCCTGTACTGACCAGCAAAAGGCCTCAGTATAATAGTCCTCCTCCGGTACCTTGGAAAGTATGCCACCCTTTCCCAATTCACTCTAGAATACACCCAAATCTATCTACTTACTTGACCATTAGAGAGTTTTCCCGGGAGCCTCCTCCCGAAGAACGATTGGCGGCTTCTTCCTATTGTGAACTTGCAGGCTCATCGAAACAATCAGAGGCACAAGGAGGAATCGTCCGGTGACCAGGTCGCATCATTTGGTGCCATCCATAGTGTGACAAACAAAAAAACAAAAGCACACTCCTCAACACTCGAAGATGGCATCTAGCGACACCGGCGGGACTCGTAGGACACCGACAAGCCCCATCAGGCCTATGATGTCGTTGGAACTAGTTATCACCTCAACTCTCACACCAGTTACCGGTTAAACATCACAACAAGGTAGCTTAACAATTACCACTGCTCCAACAAACGAATTATAGGGGCCGACCGCCAAAGGACCAACATCCTCCGCCGCCATAATGACACAAAGCGCCTCCATGCAAACACCACAACTGATGGTGATCTCAAGAAGCACAATATCAATAACGGTGGACAACGTCAGTGACATGTCGGTTATCTCACAAAAACACTGCTAAAACAAATGGTGATAGAACAAACGATGGCTTTCCAAACACCGCCACTAAACCAAATGGTGAGATAACAAACGATGGCTTTCCAAACACCTCTGTTTGTGACAAACATGCCTTTCACTACCACAATCCCACAACATCAGCCATTCATGTCAAACAACTTGCTCGTACGAAGCCCACCCCTCTTGTCAACCCAAACACTAACCTTCCCATTTCAACAGAAAACCTTTTACGGCCCAAACACCGGGCAACTCTTGGCATACAACAATATGCTAATGCAACCATACCTCACAGCCCAACAATATAACCTAGATGGTGTTTTCTCCATCCCAAACCAAGATTGCCTATCGCGAAGTGTAACATCTTTATTTGCCAAGGAGCTCCTGGACTACGAGATCCCAAATACAAAAAATTTACCACACCTCAAGACCTACAGTGGAACCACAAATCCATATAGTCACATCGATACTTACGATTGGACAATGACCTCGTTAAAGCAGGATGAGCGATTATGGTGTACGTATTTCCTGACAACCTTAGATGGCAACGTAAGAACATGGTTCAAGACATTATGGCCAGGGAGCATTTACAGTTTTGGCTAACTAAATTATATTTTCTTGACAAATTTCATGCAATTGCGTAAATACAAAGGAGATTCACACTCAATCGGTTGCAAACAGAAGGAAGGAGAGAAGGTGCAAGAATACTTCAACATGTTCACTAATGCCACATTAGACGTCTCGGGGAATGACGAAGGGTTAATAGTAGGTGCCTTCACGTGGGGCCTCCGCCCGGGACTGCTGTCCCAGAAGCTCATGGGGAAGAAACCTCAGATACGGGCTAAGCTAAAAAAGAAGGTAGAACGCTATCTGAGACAAGGGGAAGGAGAGGCAACGAAGCAAGAATACTTGAACGCCATGACCACCTCAGCCACAAAGCATCACCGCTCACTATATTACAACCAGTAAACACCGGGTGGTGACACACACTTCGAGAAAGGGAGGCACCGACACGGAAGTTTTAAGCAATTCTAAAGAGATGAAAGGAGAGGCAGTCGAAAAGACGTCTATGCAGTCTCTGATAAACAACCGGTGAAGGGAGAAAAGGGATGGTACCGTGAATACCACAAGAGCAAGACACACGAAGCCATCAACTGTTCAATATTAAAAAGGGAAATGGAGGAGAAAAAACTAAAGGGAAACCTCATAGAGGTAGCATGGAGTCTCTGTGCTAAGTTCAATGCCGAGAATGCCAAGGATACATCAAGGTAGAATGACCAAACTCACGAAATCCGGATGACCAGATCAAAGCGGGGAAGGCAGGAAGAACATGATGGGGTAGACAGCCCCACCAAATCCATGCAAGGCTTAACATTTTCAGCTAAAGATCCCCGACCGGCAGGCTGGCGAGGAGATGACCCGCTCATAATCCAAGCGTCCATCAGAGACATTACTATACACTGAGTATACATCGATACCAGCAGTTCAACAGATATTATATATAAGCCTTGTTTATGTCTCCTCCCAGTTAGTTTGAAGGAGAGCCTCAAACCTGGAACACGGTGGATGACAGGCTTCACAAGGCACAACCTGTGGCCCCTAGGCAGGATCCACCTGCCGTTCATGCTGACTAGTCATGATAAGAAAAAGAAGAAGACAACCCTCATAGATTTGTCGTAATCTAGCACCCAACAAAACATGACATCATCCTCGGACTGATAAACCTACTCTAATTCGGAGCAATCCCATCGGCATAGGTGGCAACCTTCCCCAATGACAAGACAAGAATTGATCAATCTCTTAAAGAAATACAAGCATGTGTTTTCCTAGAATCGTACAGACATGGTAGGAATAGACAGGGAGGTCATAGAGCACAAACTCATCATTAAATCGGGCGCCAAGGAAATCAAACAGAAAAAACAAGTTCACAGGGGAGACAGGAACAAGGCAATCAACATTAAGGTCGCCAAGCTAACCAAAGCAGGAATATTCCAGGAGGCAGTCTTCTCGACCTAGATCGCGAACCCTACAATGGTTAAAAAGCAACGTGGCGCATGTGTATCAATTATTCTGATCTAAACAAGGCCTGGCCTAGAGACTGCTACCCCTTACCAGGAATCGATTAAAAAATCAAATACATGTAGGGTTTTAGAATAAAATGCTTCCTAGATGCGTATAAGGGGTACCATCAGATCTTGATGAGAAAAGAAGACGAAGAGAAGATAGCCTTTTACACGGACCATGGGGATTTCTGCTACAACAAAATGTCGTTCGACCTAAAGAACACAGGTGTGACCTACCAACGCCCCGTCGACTCCACCTTCGCCAAGAAAATTGGAAGAAACATTGAAGTATATACGTTGATGACATGGTCATAAAAAGCCTAGATGATAGGAGATTACTGGAAGATGTGGAAGAAACATTCAAGACTTTAGAAAAGTTCAAGATGAAGTTAAATTCGGGTAAGTGTACCTACGGTTTCGAGGAAGGCCAATTCCTGACATACTATGTTACCACGGAAGGAATATAACCCAACCAAATCAAGGTGGACGAGCTGGTGGAAGTACCATCCCCACACACTATAAGGGACGCTCAAGGGATGAATGGTAAACTGAGCGCTCTAAGACGTTTCATTTCCAAGTCGGCAGAGAAATCCACGCCACTTTTGCATACTCTCAAGGGATGCATCGAAAAGAGCAACTTTCGGTGGACGCCGGCAACAACAACAACACTCCAGCGGATTAAGGAAGCCCTACACAAGTTACCCACACTAGCCAGCCCTATTCTACACGATACGCTACAGGTATACCTATCAGCCTCAAATGAATCCATCTCCTTGGTATTGGAAGTAGAAAGGGAAAGAAAGAAAGCGTGGGTCTACTTCGTTAGTCGATCCTTACAGGTCCCAGAGACCAACTACCCTATCCTTGAAAAACTAGTGCTCGCAATCATCTATGGAGTATGGTGCTTGTGGCACTACTTCCAAGAATATTAGATAGAAGTATTGACAAACTACCCAATCAAACAAATATTACTCAAACCAGAAATGTCTGGACGCCTGGAAAATGGGCAATCGAGCTGGAGGAACATGATATTGGCTACCACCCACATACTAGCATCAAAGGGAAAGCGTTGGCAAATTTTCTCCTTGAGATTCCAGGCGAAGTGAAAACAGCCATTAGAATAAAGAGTTACCAGGCCCAGGCCGGCCAAAGGATAACCATGGATGGACCCTGTACACTGATGGGGAATCTAGCAAAGAAGGATCGGGAGCGAGCCTGATCCTAACAAGCCTAGAGGGTGTACATATCACCTATGCCCTTCGCTTCAACTTCCATACCTCTAAAAAGGAGGCCGAGTACGAAGCATTTCTTTCCGACCTGTGAATGGAAAGACAGATGGGTGTATAGTAGGGATGAAATTTAGAATCGGAAAACCAGACCGGAACCGAAACCATTAGAACCGGAATTAATAGAACCGGTTCCAGTTTCGGGTTTAAAAATTGGCTTTATATGGGTTCCGGGTAATCCGGGGTTGGGTCCATCGGGTCCGGCTAAACCGGGTCCAAAAACCGGAATCGGTGTTAGGAACCGGAACTACTTTTAAGATCAGAACCAGTTTTTGTGAAACGTTAAAAAGATGCATATCTCATTCATTTCAACTCCGATTGACATGCGGGTTTTTCCAGCATGTAGTTTAGAGTTTGTACATGATTTTAGACTATAAATTTTTCCATTTTTAGTTTTATATTCATTGACTTACAGTCCCCCAAAGTCGAGATATCAAAGCTGGAAGTTTTTTTTTTTTTTTTTTTTTTTTTGTATTCGGTGAAAGTTTTAAAACATGCATATCTAATTCGTTTGAAGTCGAATTGACATGTGATTTTTTTTCCAACTTATAGTTTATAGTTTGTACATGAGTTTAGAATATAATTTTATCATTTTTGGTTTAATATTCAATGATTTACAGTCCAACGAAGTCGGGATATCGCTGAAAATTTTCAACTTTTCAACTATTTCTTTTTGTACTTTGTATTCTATGAAAATGTTAACACATGCATATCCCATTCTTTTAAAGTCGGATTGACATGCAGTTTTTTCCAGAGTGTATTTTAGAGTTTGTACATGATTTTAAACTATAATTTTGTTAATTTTGGTTTCATACTCAATGAGTTACAGTCCCTCAAAGTCAGGATATCAATATGAAAAATTCCGGTTTTTTCGGGTTTTCCGGCTCTAAATCCACTTTATCCGGTTCCAACCTACCCACTTTTTTTTGTTTCCGGGTTTTCAGGTTCTAGACCCACTTTACCCAGTACCGTACCCGGAACCGATTCCTATATACTGGTCCGGTTTCTGGTTCTAAAAAACCCCGTTAACCGGTTTCGGGTCCATCTGGTTCGGGGTTTGGACCCACTTTCATCTCTAGCGCATACATGATAACAGTCATGATGAAGTCGAGATTAGCAACTAACCAGATTAATTGAGAGTTCGAAGCAAGAGACAAACGAATGGAGAAATACGTTAAGGCCATTCAAAGGCTTGTTGAGCCCCTCAAAGAGTTCACCATCAAGCAAATTCAATAGGGGAGAACAGAAGAGTAGACGCCCTTAGCAAGTTAGCATTGACATGCTTCGACCACCTATCCAAGAAGGTTTTGGTGGAGGTACTGAAGAAAAGGAGAATAGATGAGCGACATGTCCACACTTTGACACCATCACGACACACTTGGATGACACCAATCTTCAAGTACCTGCAACACGACATCCTACAAGATAGCCATGACGAAGCTAGAAGAGTAAGAATTAAAGCACCATTGTATACAATCATAGAAGGATTACTATACTAAAAAGGGTTCATGATGTCGTAGCTAAGATTCATAGATGAAGCTAGGGGAAAAGAAGCACTTCGAGAGGCACACGCAGGCCCATCGGCCGTAAATGAAGGGGAAAGGTCCAAGGGCCCTCACAGGGAAGATACTTCAGATGGGCATCTACTAGCCAACCATACACCAAAACGCGTTGGAAGTAATGCGAAGATGTGTGAAATGCCAAATTTACTCTCCGGTCAAGGGGTTACCCCAACACCCTTGACGATCATTTCTAGTCCATGACCTTTCTACAAGTGGGGAATCGACATCGTCGGACCATTTCCGAATGTCCCTGGAAAAGTTAAATTTCTAGTAGTCGCGGTTGACTACTTCACTAAGTGGATAGAGGCCGAACCATTAGCATACATATCTGGAAGAAAGATGATAAAATTCCTTTGGACGAACATAATGACAAGGTTTAGAACACCCATGGTACTCATCAGTGAAAATGGGTTATAGTTTGCTAAAAATCCATTTCGAAGTTGGTGTGCTGAGAAAGAAATTAATCAACGATTCACATCAACAGCACATCCCTAGGCCAACGGCCAGACCGAAGTATCCAACAGAACATTGGTAAATGGAATCAAGAAGCGCCTAGGGAGAGTTAAAGGCAATTAGGTCGAAGAATTGTCGAGAGTACTTTGGTTATATAGAACAATGCCAAGAACGAGCACGAATGAAACGACCTTTAGCCTAACTTGCGACACAGAAGCAGTGTTTTCGGTGGAACTAACAGTTGGCTCATCCCACACGACCTTCTTCGAACAAGAAAACAATGATAAATACCTGAGCGTAAACTTGGACCTCATTGAGGAGAGGCGTGAGCGGTCAAACATCCACTATGCAGCCTATAAAAATGTCATGGAAAGATACTACAACCATAGAGTCAAAGAAAAAGCTTTCAAGATATGGGATTATGTCCTGAGGTGAAACGAGGCAAGCCATGCTCAGTCAGAAGGAAAGCTAGTACCTACATGGGAAGGACCATACAAGGTCATCGAAGCCCACTGCAACGGCACATACGCACTCGAAACAACTGAGGGAAGGAAAATCCCAAGAACATGGAAGGCTAGAAACCTAAGGAAGTTTCATTTCTAAAAAAGAAATTCGTCACTCGGACTGATCACCCGGGGTGACATTCAATATCCAAGACATTCACTTTATTTTCTCTTTTTGCAAAAAAAAAAAATACTTAGCATATTTATAGGCTCAGGATAGACACTCTATCTACATACTCAGTGTATTTGTAAGGCTCACAATAGCCATCTCATTAAAAATACTTTGTTTATTCGTAAGGCTAAGAACAACCATTTTATTAAAATATTCAATGTATTTATCGAAACAATCAATTTTAATACTTAGTGTATTTCATAGGCTCGGGATAGCTATTTCATTAAAATACACAATGTATTTCATGGGATTAGAATAGCCATTTCATTATAATACTTAGTGTATTTGTAAGACTAAGAATACCCACCCTATCAAACACACAAAAAACTTGTTGGGTAAAAAGACTTTGTTAACGCTCAGTATGCTTGCTAGGTCTGACTCATTAACCTCATAGCAAGCCACTTAATGTTTATAGTCATCACAAAAGCTTAGCACGTGTACATAACCAAAGCAACCGACTAGTGCTACACAATCATCTTACACTCGAAGGACGAAAAGTGACAATAACAGAGGTTTAGAGCCTAACCACAGACACAAAATGCAATGAGTTTCACACAAAAGAACAACAAAAAGCATAGGCAAACATGCTTTACATTATCAAAAGTCATGCAAAGGTCATTACAAGCGAGGCCAAAGGGCCACCAACATTTGATAGTACAAAAAACCATGAAAAGGTATAACAAGTAAAAAGGAGAAAAGAGAATAAGCTTCACGTTTTTCTTCACACCCTAAAGGGCAGCACACGATACAAAAGTACCTTAAGAACCAAAAAAATCATCACCACCAGTGGCTTTCACGCCACCACCATCACCGCCCCCATCGCTGCATCATCACCGTCATCGCCACCACCTCCGCCTGCTCTCCCAATTAGGATGTCATCAGAATCCTCACCCACATCCTCCAAGGCACAAAGTTGTCGCATCCCTACCATATCCAAATACCCCAGGCCTAATACAGAAGCATGATCCGTTGTAGAAAAAGCAAGTAGCGCATCATTGAGGCTGGTAGTATGGCTGGAACGGGAATCAATGGCATTAGGATCATTAGTATCGGAGTCTATCTCTACCTTCAGTCCACTGTGGCCGGACTCTTAAATGGAATTGAATGGAACATGCCAGATCCAGCTAACCATACTGGTAAACTCCGGCTGAACATGCCAGATCCAGCTAACCATAGTGGTAATCTCCGGCTTCTCAATTAGTTTATCCATGATGCGCACAACCCCAACTTGCAAGAGCTAGTCCCAGTGATGACGTACAACCTCTGCTTCAGCCCGAGCTTCCTCAAGGAGTTTATCACGATCGCTAACATCCTACTCCAAGCTTTCATTACGAATCATTAAACCCTAATTTGCTTGGGTTAGGGAGTTCACCTTCATTTCCAGAATATATTGAATCTACTCAGTAGCAGCTTTCTCCGGTGACAGCAAGATGTACCTCTAGTCGGAGCCACGGACATCCTTCTCGAGCTTAGAGACTTGACGTTTAATTTCAACCTCTCGGGCATTACAACCAGCATGGGCGACTTCCATCTTTATCAACGACTAGATATAGTGGGAACCGATGACCAAATAAAACATCGCTTGAGCGGAAACATATAACATGATGTGGACCAGTGCAGGGTTGCCCATGGCTTCCACATCAGTGACGCCGACGGGTGGAAATGCATGGCAGGAAAAATCTATGGCATTGGTTTGAACAGAAAGGCGGGAATCATTTCACAAACTCTAGGTGGGAACAAATATATTAGAACCAGGATCATTTCTAGCTGGATAGCTCCTACTCGGAGGACTCTAGTGAAGCAGGGCCCCACTAGGGCCCCCATGGGGGAATGATCAGAAGTGGAGTGTGGAACAATTTGGATTGGAACAACAGGATGCTTAGTCGCCCTCTGACCCCCATCAGACTATTGAGCGTCATCATCAGGGATCACAACAATAGCCTTCTACATGGAGGAGATCGAGTTCAACAAACGAGTAAAATTATGCGTCGATTGAACCCACCTCCCAATGTTAAAGACATCAGTGGAGGTCTCCCGCATGGCCAAGATGGCCTTCCTATTATATATGGCTTGATGGACATTAGATATAATGTTGTCTTTGCAATCCTCAACCATCTATGGATGACCAGAATCGGCGACATGATGCAGGGCAACCGCTGTAATAGGTTGCTCAGTCAAAGGCCGTTCTCCGACATTCACAGAAGAACCCTCCAAAGCCAACGTCACCAAAGGAGAAGTCTCGGCGAGCCGATCAACACAACATTTTAGAGGAAGAGTTTCGACAAGATTAGTCTCTCTATGCTCCAGCTTGCCCCGATACCACTTTTGCAGGACATTATCCATAGAAAGAGGGGACTTAACACCTACAAAAACGATAACAACACAAGAGCTCATAATTCCCAAACATAAATCTCTTCAAAAAAGAGGGGGGGGGGGAGGAAGGAAGAATAACAAAAAGGAAACAAAGGCATAACTTCCTACCATCAATAATGGTGTAAAAGATGGGCATCTTCCCTTGGCGTCTCCAAGAGGGGTTCATCCCAACTCCGGCAAGCAGAACCTCTGAGTACTCCTCAGTCATGACCTAGATGGTCTTCAGAAGATCAACAGTAGCCTGGTTATGAGGAAAAAATTTGGGAGTGACGTTAGAGAAATTGTTTGCTCGGTAACGCCCATGGCCGACTTGATCGTGGTTAACCCATAGCCATTTGTCTTACCAGCTCTTCGAAATCTTGCCATTAGGAAGCAAGACATGACCTCCACATTGAGTATAGATGTTCACTTTTCACAAGTAGCATTGAACAAAAAGAAGAACTTAAAGACGAAGAAGTCGTGAAGCACTCCGTTTGCCCGATAGATCATCTCGAATGCCACTGCCTTGCTGATGGCTTTTGGGGTAAGCATCTAGACGCTACAACTACTCTTCTGAAGAAGCTCTTCCAGGAAGTCAGTGAGAGGAAGGCGCAAACCAGAATCAAAGGTCTTCAAGTAAATACTGACCTTTCCTGAAGGAGGAGAAAGGATCATCGATTCGGCCGTCGGAAACTCTACACCGTCAACCAAAGAGAAGCCGTAAGCATCACTGAGAAGTTTGAACTTGGCCTCAGAAGGAAAAATGTTGGATTGATCAGCCATTAAACCAAATGGGGAAGCAAAGAAAATAGTCGAAGAAGAAGGAGATATAAGAGGAAGAGGTTGTATTGATAGGAAAAGCCCTTAACCTTATAAAGAATAAGGAAAGGCGGGATATTGAAAATCCATGATGCAGTGATGTAACTGACTATCATAACAGGAAATCACATCGACTGAAAGAACAAAGAGACGATTGAAACAGATCTCAACGCGTGCCAAGAAGTTAACTCTAGAACATCATAGCTAGTTTAGCAACACTATGACAACTGGACTAGGGGACTTGATGACGTGCCGATGAAATAACGAAGAGTCGTTCACAGATGCACCAGAGAATTCCCCAAGGCAATTCGCACCTAGCGGAACAAGCCCAATGGAACCTTGCACTTGCGGACGCCCTTAAGAGCAGGGCGTATGGGCATTATCAATTGAACCACCCGTTGTCTATGACATATAAAGGAGCACGATTTCCCAATTAGCGTCCATGATCCTGTCAGGTCTGACGCCTTTGCCCTATATGAACTAGCAGAAGGCCTCAGTATAAAAGGCCTCCTCCAGTACCTTGGAAAATAAGTTGCCCTTTTCTAATTCACTTTAGAATACACTTAAGTCTATCTACAGACTTGACCATCAGAGCATTTTCCTAGGAGCCTCCTCCTAGAGAACGAATGATGACTTCTTCTTGTTATGACCTTGCGGCTCATTGGAACAATCAGAGGCACACGACAGAATCGTCCGGTGACCAGATCACCTCAATATTATATTTAGAAAGTACATATCGTCCCGATCCTGAAAATGTAAACTTTGTATGACTCATTATAAATTAGATATGATTCTTATAAGATATAAAAGTCATCTACACACAAGTAATGTGTGACTAAAAATGCTATAAAGAGAATGGTTGACTTTTAGCTAAAGTCACCAAAAGGAAAATTTTAGTACTCTTTAAGATTGGAATTTTGACAAAAAGATTGCCAAAAAAAAGTCTGTATGAGAGAGTTATTATATTAGCAAAATCATTTAATTCTATAAAAAAATAGACGAACACTAATGTAAGAATCACTTGTTGGGGTATAAGGAAACATTATAGATCTCGTCGAGGGTGTTCCTTGGATATAAAGAAAGTCAAAAATGGAGTTCATATGAAGAAGTTATGGAATATACAAAATCTGCATTTTGCACACTGCACGGTGCTCCCCAGAAGCACAACTCACACTTCTAGAAGGTGAAAACACGGAGCATGGAGAAGCCAACATGCGGATAAAAGTGGTTGGGGAGACATAGCCTTAAAATGCACGAAATGCACCTATTTTGCACGTCGTGTACCCCAAATTTGGCTATAAATGCCTGATTTGTGCTCATAGCCTTCCCACACATCTCTCTACAAATCTCTCTCAAATTCTACTTCTTTGGTCTAAATTCTTCATAGAGTTTAGGGTATTTTGGCATGTTTTGAGGTCCTTAGGAGCCTGACATCTAATAGCTATCAGCCCAGAGTTCTGCCAGTGCAATTTCCAAACTTTTATCTAGGGAATCCCAATAAGTTGAATTACACTCTATCTTATTTTAGTGTAATTTATATTTAAACTCAAAGTCATTGCTATAAATTTATAAATAAGAACTATCAGTATTTCCATGTTATTATACTGATTGATCTACTTACGGGAGATGTGTCTATAATGGTCACGTTGGCTTGGTTATTGGATTTAAGAAAATTTATTATGCGGAAATGATCATGCCTCCCTATTATCATGTCTGGTTGATCATTATCTGATAGAACTATCAGTATTCATTGGAATAATTGATAGGTCTAGACTCTTTTTAGTCACGTAGAATATTAGGCTAAGACCTTAGTGATAACGATACTAGGTTACATCAAAGGAAAGTTTAGTTTCTAGAAATGAAACCTTGTTTGAGTTTCAAGTTCACTTTAACAAGTGATTGCATATTTACTTTCATCTTACACATAGATATGAAGTATTTAAGATAATTACATGTTTTATGTGCCCATTATCTGTGTTACTGATATCTATGCTAGATTAACAAGTTATACATGTTTTACTTGATTTAAACAGTATATGTATTTTTATACATATAAATATATTGGGTAGAGATAGGTGGATAAAAGATGATACAGATGATGAGAGATAAAAGATGAAATACATGATGAGAGACCTTGACTTTAATGATTATCTAGACATCTAGCGAAGTGTAGATGATGACCACAGACTATTCTGGATAGTCCAGTGGAATGCTAGTAGACTCGCAACCTATAAGTGTTTTTAAACTAAGTATTCACCAGGTGTAATCAATCCCCCCTGGCTACCTTATTAACATATATTGCTAAGGAATCCCCTAAGCATTATTGTCTATCCTGAAGATGATCCTTAGGATAGGTCCCCAAAATTAGATGCTTTAGGGATAGAAAGTGAGGATAATGGGAATAGGTAATTGGGTTGAATGTTTTGATGAAATATATAATTAAAAGAATTTAATAATGGTCGGTTGAAAATACTATGTGCTCACCAGGCTCCCAAGCGTAGCCCACTCAGTTTCTCGTATTATAAGTAGTGGCACAAGAGCACATGTGTGATGATCGGATGAGAGATTTGTAGATTATATACTAATAGAGTAGTAGATGTTTGTAATGTCTGTATTATTTCGATTTATGCTAATGTATTGTATTAACTATGACATCCCACCATTTTTAATACAAATAAAATACATTTCTTCGGAAATAATTTTATAATATGATTATCATGTTTTTGGGAACAAATTCCACAATATTACTCTTTTAAAAAGATACCTCGATTTTAAATAAGCATAAACAAATCGTTCTTTTCTAGCCGTGAAATTAGGGATGTGTCACCAATGCATGCCAATTATTACACTAAAGCTTCTAATAATCATAGTAATGAGGTTGACGAGAAATATTTGATTAGTTAACTCTATAGTGTAATTCTCTATTACTTCCTGCGTGCTACCGATTTGACCATTGGCCATTTCAACTATCTAGGTTTCCCTAAGTTTACTAGATGGATGATTTAACAATTTCCTAAACTCAAGGGTAATATAACTCCTATCAGCACCAGAACTGGAAAAGTACGTTTACGTATAGATTGTTAATTAGGTACGTACCAATGACCATTGTTGGGTCATAGACAGCGTCCTTTGCTCCTATGAAAAATGCCCTTCCTCTGGAATTTCCTTCTTGTCCTTTCAACTTCAGGAAGTTTCTCCTATAATGCCCTACTTCCCCACATTCATAACAAGCTCTACTTTTTGCTATTGTTTCGGCTCATTGGCTTATCACAATTGTTGGTGTATGTGTTGGGACCCTATACCTTTGAGCAATAGATTTTCTTTTTGGACTTTGAATCCATATTACTTGAGAAGTGCAAGACGCTGCAACTATATACTCAGATTCGGCTATTGAAAGTGACACATAGGTTTGCTTTTTGGATTGCCAGCTAACAAGTTTTCTATCAAGAAATTGGGATCCACTTGTTGTGCTCTTTCGGTCTAGACCACATCCTTTAAGATCATCATTAGAAAAAATTTGAATAAAGAATCCGGACCTTGCAGGATACCAGAGACCGAGAGATGAGGTTCGCTTCAGGTAACGGAATATATTCTTCACTACCACCATGTGAGGTTCTCTTTGATTAGTTTGAAACCTAGCACAACAACAAACAGAAAACATAATATCCAATCTACTAGCTATTAGATACATAAGGGACCCTATCATTTGACGATAAAGTGTTATGTCAACAACAGGGTTTTCCAGAGATGGTGTTAACTTAGTGCCAAATGCCATAGGAATCTTCACTTTTGAGTCACCCGTCATACCGAATTTCATCAGTAAGTTCTTTGTGTAGGCCTCCTGGTTGATAAATATACCTTCTGGTCCTTGTCTAATATTTAAACCAAGGAAAAAATTAATTGGACCCATTGCGCTCATTTCAAATTTAGTCTCCATCAACTTCCTGAATTCAGCTGTTAAGCTAGGATTCGTAGAGCCGAAGATGATATCATCAACATAAGCTGAACAATCATAAGATATTGCCTTCTTTATTTCAAAAGAAGGTTGGATCAACCGAACCTTGTTTAAATTTTGACAATTTTAAGAAGCAAGTTAAAGTTTCATACCAGGATCTTGGTGCTTGCTTTAATCAATAGACTGCTTTAGCCAGCACATAGCAATGATAAGGGAATCTCTCGTTCACAAACCCGGGTGGTTGCTCAACATAAACAGTTTCTTCCAATTCTCCATTCAAAAAGGCACATTTGACATCCATTTGGAAAACTTCGAAGTTTTTATGAGCAACATACGCCAAGAAGATTCTAACTGATTCCAACCTAGCTACAGGAGCGAAGGTTTCCTCATAGTCTATTCCTTCCTCTTGGAACTTACATTTGACCACCAACCAAGCCTTGTTGCGAATGACATTCCCTTCCTTGTCCAACTTATTTCTGAAGACCCACTTCAAGCCAACCACAGAAGCATCCTTTGGTGTGGGAATCAGCCTCCAAACTTGGTTGCATTCGAACTCATGAAGTTCATCTTGCATTGCTTGGACCCAATCTGAATGATCAAGTGTAGCATTTACAGTTTTCGGTTCAATCTTGGAAACAAACGAATTAAACATACAAAATTCAACTTTAGAGAATAATGCAGTTTGTTTTGCTTTCAATTAAGAACGAGTAAGAACTTTTTCTGAAGTATCACTAATAATCTGTGGTTTGGGATGGTCCTTGGTCCATTTTACTAACGGAGGATAATTTGGATCATATGCCAGGTCTAATTCAATGTTCACTTCTACTTCAAATTCTGATTCATCATCATCACCTTCGTCAATTGTATTCTCTTTCTCCCCCACGACTGGCGAAGTGTAATCTGTGGCAGCATCAAAGTTTGCATCCTATGTGGGAGTGAGATTCTCCCCCACGATAGATACCTTGTTTGTTGTTAATGCAGTTGAACTCTCCCCCTGAAACTTTGAGTCAGTAGATGGTGGATCACCCTTATCTTTAGGAAGTTTACTTTCCATCTCTTTGGCAGCTTCATCTATAATCTTTTTGAGATTATCAATTTGTTATCTGCTGCTTTCGCTTCTGAGTGTGCCGCCTTCCCTGGTTCATCAAACAGCCGCATGTACTCTTCAAACAGGTTGGCTATTGGAACCGAGACATGTCCAGATGCTGGAAAAATTTCTCCTAAGTCACTTTCACTACTTTGAACTTCATGTAATTATCGTCGAAGGTGACATAATAGGTTTCTTCAATTCGTTTAAAGAGTTTGTTCAACAATTTGTATGCTTTTGATGTTAGTGAATAACCCAGAAATATTACCTCATAGGCTTTGACATCAAACTTATTTCGGTTCCCTTTAGAATTGAAAATAAAGCACCTTGAACCGAATATGTGGAAAAATTTGACATTTGGCTTTTGGTTTTTTAAGATCTCATATGGAGTAATTGAGAATCTCTTGTTTAGCAAGGACCGATTCTGAGTGTAGCATGCAGTTGCAACAGTATCAACCCAAAAGTATAACGGAAGTGAAGCGAAACTGAGCATGGTTTCAGCTGCCTCACATAAAGAACGGTTTTGTCTTTCAACAATCCCTATCTGTTGTGGTGTATAAGGGGCCGGAAAATTGTGAGTTATCCCCTTGTCAGCCAGAAAGTTCTCAAAATCCCTATTCTTTAATTCCAGACCGTTGTCACTTCTGATATTCCTTACCGTCTTCCTTAGCGGCACTTCCACTTGCTTGATGAACGTCTTCAACTTGGCAGTTGCATCTGATTTCTGCTTAAGAAAGAAAACCCAGGTGAAGCATGAAAATTCATCTATAATAACAAGAATGTACTTACTACCACCGAAGCTTTCTATAGCCGAAGGTCCACATAAGTTGATGTGTAAGAGTTCAAGAGCTTCAATAATCTTTGTATGGATTCTTGTAGGGTCACTCTTTCTGCTTTGTTTTCCCATCTCACACGCTACACACAAATGTTCCTTGTCGAATTTGAGAAGAGGAAGTCCTCGTATGTAATCACCAAGCACCAACTTATTAATGTATTTGAAGTTCAGGTGCGATAATCGTCGATGCCACAATCAACTTTCATATGTATTTTCCTTTGACAGCAAACATATTGCTGGTTTTCCTCGTATTGGGTTGAGATTTAAAAGGTACATCTCTCCCTCGCGTTCAGATTTCAACAGAACCTTCTTGGATTGTTTCTCAATTATCTCAGAGCCCTCATCATCAAATGATACTTTCAGACTTGTTCCCACAACTAATTGTGACACGCTGATGAGGTTATGCTGCAATCCTTACACATAAGCCACTTTTCGAATTGAGAAATCTCCATTTGTTATCATGTCGTATCCCTTGATTGTTCCATAGGAGTTATTTCAATACTTTACACACCCACCATCTTTCAGGGACCGAAACTCGCTCAGCTCTTCCTTCCTTCCCATCAAGTGACGTGACCATCCACTATCTATATACCATTCATCATCGAACTGCTCGTCACTGATTACCTGCAAATTCAAGCAGATTTAGGAACCCAAAGTCGCTTGGGTCCTGGTGAGTCTTTCACAGAAAACGGAATTGCAGTAGAAATATCAACCAAATATGTCCTTTTTACTAAAGTGGTTTGATCTTTTCTTTTAATTGTATACACTTTGATTTTAGTTTTATCTTGTTTATATTTTAGTGCATTGGTTGGTTTGTTAGATGGTATTTGATTTTTCTTTTGACTCCTAGGTCTAGCTGATGATTTCTTATTGTGGAACTTAGAATCTGATGTTAGCTTTCCTTTTCCTTTGATGTCCTCCATAGAATTTGATTTACATTGGGACTTGGAGGAACTAAAACTTGACTGGGGACCGAAAATGGGTTTAGGACCGAAACTAGTATGGGGACCAAAAGTGGACTTTCAGTTCTGAGTGACGTTCGGACCAATACTAGACTTTCGGTTTTGAGACTTGGAATAGTAGGAACTTGGACTGAAATTTTCCTTTAGTTTTTCCTTTCCTTTGTCCGTTGATGCTCTCTTAGGAGGGACATAGTTGGGATTTTGAGATTGCCAGTAACTTTTTCACTCATTCAGATTCTTTGTATATCTTTGATTTCTTAAGCATTTCTGTCCAGCTAGCTCCTTTTGTGATTTGTGGATGTTGAAGTTGGCCTTTGGCTTCTCTCTTTGAGTTTCGGTTGTTTTGGCTGGAACTTTCGGTTCTCCCTTTGGTTCTTCAGGGATTTCTTTGGTTCCACTCGTGCTTGGTTTGTCAAAACTCGAGGGTTTGTTTATGGGTTCAGCAACGTATCTTCCTTTAACCCTCCAAGAAGTCTGCTCAGACAAGCCTACAGTTTCATCTGCATTATCAATAGGAGCTGACCAAAAGTAGTCGTCGCATCCTTCATGATTATCTTTGTCGACCATGATTCTTAATTCTGATGTCTACTTTGAAGTGACCCCTGTAACTGCATAAACCTGATTTGCCATAGTTTGAACCTTTTGATAAACCATAGCCTTTTCTTTGAGTTTCTGTTTCTTATCTTTAGACAGGCGAGCGAATTCAACCAAATTTTCAGAAATTAGGGGTTTCTCATTCTCGGTTTCGCTCTTCATAAACTCAGAGCAATCAACCACATCTTCTACTGAGATTTCACTCATCTCACTTTCATTCAAATTCAGAGGTATTTTCTAAGTTCATTTTATTATCAGAAGTTAATTTGGCATTGAATTGGTCAAACGATTGAATAGTGTATGACTTAATTTTCAACCTATCATTTTCATCTAAAATATCTTTTAGCATACATTTGTGTTCCTTAGAATCAATGAAGGTTTATATTTTGTCCAGTCCAATTTTGTAAGACATGGATGTCTCTTCTGATGACACTTCTGATTCACATTCTGGTATGACCTCATCTTCCTTAAATTCAAGAAATGGCAAAATCATCTTATGAATTTTCTTTCCTATATCAATACTTAAATGCAATTGAGATATATTAGTATATAAACGCTTAGCAATTAAAAAAAACATTCCTTTGTTTTAAAACCTTTAGATTGTCTCTTTGCAAATAAATACTTTCATCCCTAGCCCTAACTAACTGTTGCTCCTTCAGCTCTATCCACATTCGTCTCTCCTCACTCTTCGTTGTCACCCTACTGATTTGATCAGTTAGGTTAGAATTTGTTAACCGAGTTTGCATGCGACTACTGCTTAGATTAGAAAATTTAAGTTTTAATTCATTTAATTCTTCTTCATATTCTGTTATTGGAACTTTAAGAGATTCTAGGATAGATTGTACCTTTTTGATCAAACGATCGCAGTCGTTGATCTACTCACTAACTGGCTTTGTTGCAAAACATTTGTTTTCAGTCAGGTTCAGTTCCTCACTTGCACTTTCGGTTGATAAAATAGCTGTGATAATCAAGCATTTTCCAGCTGAACCTACTTCCTTTGCCACATAAGCCTTTCCTTGAGTGGGCTTTCTCACCTCTTCATCTTCAGAGTCGGTTGACCAAACTTCCACGCCACTGAACTCGTCTTCATCAGCATTCTCCTGTACAATCAAGGCATTCATAGAACTGTTAGTCGCCTTCTTTTTCTTGATATCTTCCAACTTGAGCATATAGTACGCCTCGTCATCTTCATCATCTCTTTTCTCAGCCATTTTCCTTAGCATGCAATCCTTGGCAAAGTGGTTCTTGCCGTGACAGTAATTGTAGTCGTTTCCTGAATCTCCTACAAGTTTGCTCTCTTTCTTATCTTCATCCTTTTTAGAGGAGATTTTTGTTTCATCCTTCACCTTCTCAGAGCTATAACTTCCCTGCCAGTTTCGGTTCTTGTTGACGGGAAATTTTCTCCTTGCAAACTTCTTTGGATTGGTGACCATCATAGCATACTCCTCGCTTGTAAGGTCATACTCAGACATATCAGACTCTTCCTCTTCTTCTGCAACACTTTTTCCTTTTGAGACAAGAGCCAGCGATCCCACACCAGAAACCACTTTCACTTCTTTGGTTACTACACTTTCATGGGACTTAAGTATTCCCACAAGTTTCACTAGGGAGTAAGACTTAAACTTTTCATGCGCTTTCACAGTAGAAACCACAACCATCCATTCTGTTCTCAACCCGTTCATGAAAGTCACCTTCTGCTCAATCAACTTTCTTTCTATTCCATGTTTGATCATGTTACTTAGGAGATGATTGAACCGATCGAAAGTTTGTATGAGTTTCTCCTTTGGTTTCTGTTCGAAAACTCCAAATTCTGACAGCAACAAGGTTTGAATTGAGTGTTCCAAGTCTTCATCCGTTGAATAGAGTTCTTTCAACCTATTCCAGATTTCTTTCGCCGTCGTGCATGAACTAACTAAACGAAACATGTCAGATTTCAAGGCGAATCTTATCATTCTCATGGCCTATATGTTACTGTGACAACCCCAAATATATTGCCGTTACAAACCCTATTTTCACTAACAGAATGCGTCAACATACGTTATTTTATGTAATATTTGGAATCGTCAATATCTGAATATCTAATTATATGCATGTCTTAATATCATCATAAGCAATATAACTCGAACGTGTTAACCCCGTTTAACCTAATAGAGTTGTATTACTTTTTCAACCACTTCACCCGGGTAAAAAGTTTTAACCCAGTTAACTTTAAACATCGGGTAGCCGTGTATCGGGTGCGATACCCGAGACATATGAAATGGGTGTGCACAACATTTGAATACTCTTTTACCACACACCCACTTTCTCTCTCTAGACTCGAAATCGGCCCTGAATCCGCTAATTTCCGACTTCCAAACGTAAGTACTCATCCTCTATCTTAATCTAGTCATGCTTCATTGAATTTAGGGGCCAAAATCATAGAAATCAAGGACCATAAAGGAGTTTACGGCCTAAGAAGCTCCTTAGGCCGTAAACCCCCAAAATCATGCCAAAGATCAAGTTTTTCCTTATTTTAAGCTAGTATACTAATTAAGGCATATATCTAGAAGAGTTTGGACACTAAAACACAAGGATTTGACATGTAAAAAGGAGTTTACGGCCCAAGCTTGTTCTTAGGCCGTAAACACCTCAAGCACCCCCATGAATCTATGTTTAAAGCCCCAAAAACTCTTCTAGGATGTTTGGTAAATTGGACTTGCCTCCAAGGAACACTTAAATGAAGCAAACAACTCCATTTGAGGACAAATTGAGGAGTTTATGGCCTAGCTTAAGCTTGGGCGGTAAACACCCAAAAATTGGTGTCAAACAAGTCCCTAAACTACTCTAGTGCTTGTAAGGAATTTAGCTAAGGCCTTTGGAAGTGTGTTGTACCATTTAACTTCACATTTGGATACAAAATGAAGAGTTTACGGCCATGGATGTTCTTGGGCCGTACACTCCCCAAAAGTGCATGCCAAATTGTCCCAAAACTCACTATAGGGCCTTCTAGGATTTCTCTAAGGTGTATGAGACCATGTTGTACCATTAAAACATACATCTTGAAGGATTTATTGGAGTTTACGGCCCAAGAACAAGTATTGGCCGTAAACTCCCCAAAAATGTCACAAATTATGATGTTTAATCCATCCCTATTAGTCCAAGACACATACCATCAAATTAAGGAAGTGAAATAAGGCCCTAATCATACATTTTGGAGTGTCACAAGAGTTTACGGCCAAGCCTAGGGGGCTTACGGCCGTAAACTCCCAAAGGATGGCCTTTGGGCCATAAACTCCAAGGGAGTGAGCTCATGGACCCTCCCGTAAATCATTCATGACCTTGTACCACTCCCGGGAACCCTTTCTAGGCCTTAAAACCCTGAAAACGATGCTAGAATGTCCAAATACTATAATGAAAAGCATAAGATGATTAACTTCTTTTAAAATACATATTTCATATGACATTAGGGTCCTAGGAGGTGCTCAAGTGGTTATTTGGTAGCAAACGCTCAATCGACACTTTTACCCGATTCACCCGATTTCCGCGATTTCAGGTGAGTTCATACCCCTTAAATGAACCTTTCAAATGTTTTATATGTTTTAGGGGGGAGATACAAGTTGAATATACATGTTTATGAAAAGTTATACAAGACTATTTTTCAGATTACAGAATTAATCACATGTGATTCACAACCTGTAGTTCAAATCACATGTGATTTATCACTATGCTTTATAAATAAATCAATTGTTTTCAAAACTATCTTGGATAAACAAACAAGTTTTAAATGTTTCTTTCGTACCACACTTTTGTTTAATAAAACTCCTTATAAGAATGTAACCATACTAATATATTTATATAAGTAAGACTTGAAGGACTTAGGACCGATAGCTCGCCTTATTTCCTGTTTCTTGTTTGATTGTGGGCTTAGGGTAGTGGTTATCCATCCGACTGTCATTGATTTCTTAGTTATATATCTCGTATATTAGTACGGATTACGAGTACTTCTTATTTCATTAGATGCCTAAATCACTAACCTGATTAGAACCACACACACTAATTTAACTATAATAGGTATAGTTAAGGACTCTATCCCTTGTTTCAACTACTACTCTACACTACTATAATTCTCTCTATTATGAAGCAATACACTAATAAGAGAATACAATACAAGTTATACAAAAGACTACTACACTATAATACAAGAGAATGTACTAATCATGAGATAATTCATTAATCCACTACGAGATACTCTATACGCTACACACTACGCCCGAAGTTTTCCGATAGGAAGACGACACTATATGTATAGATCTATACGGGGCAGATGCTATTACATCCCGACTGATAACTTCAGTCCGAGCCGCTCAGGCCCAGGGATGCCTTTACTCTACCACACTATGCATGACTGGGAAGGTCATGAGGGTCCGCTATTACTCACACTATTGGTAACATACAAGAAAGACACTATAACCGCACTAAAATACTAAAAGAAAGATGAAGTAATATCCCGAAGTAAATATGTATCTGATACTAAAGGATACTGCACCGCTATTATGTACTCCAAGAATAACTCACTATACTGCCTTACTTAATGGTGAGTCACTATTACACTTCTATGATAAATGGCTTTCAAAGATAGAAACAACATATTTCTTAAAGATTTTCATTTACTATACAGTTCTGGGAAATACAGGATTTTCTAGGTTTTACCACTACTTATGATTACAAACTTAAGTTTTCATACTAATGATTCTAATGCTTTTTATACAAGTACCCACACTAAACTCTTATGAACTCACCAGCTTTATGTTGATATTCTTTTCAAAATAACTTGTATCTTCTGGTCAAAGATAGACAGGTACATCTGCAGCATTTTTGGAGAAGATGGAGTATGCAAGACCCATCTCTTATTTTTGTTTACTTTTGGTGTTTGTCAAACATTACAAAACACACTTGTAAATACACTTACTATGTAAATGAAATGGTTGTATGTTTCTTGCTTTTACTATTATACAATTGTGATGATACTGTACACTACGTCATCCACCCCGAAACGTATTCCGCCGTTATCGGTTTTGGGGTGTGACAGATTGGTATCAGAGCGTTGTTTATAGTGAATCAAGTATATCAACATATAAAAGATATACGAACTATAAACACTTTGGGACTAAAGCACTCTGACCAAGAATATATACTGATAAGTATCTAAAAGATTTAACTAAGTATATATACACACATCACTATAAAACACAGAAGTCAGTATCGTCCTAGAACAAAACAAAAGTATTAAGATTGTTGGATAGCACAATTGAGCTTAGAGACATATAGTCACATTTAGGGGGATGTAGCCTGATCAACTACGTTTTCCTGGGAGTGACTAGCATGTGCCTAAGCTTGGTTGTGGTGTTACAACAAGTCTAAAACTTACCAACACTACCACAATAACGTTAACATTAGAATACTATAGGAGTGTTCTGTACCTCTAAAAACATACATCTGTGAGAACTAAAAAGGGTCGTTACTGATGGAGCAATAGTTGCTAAATGGATACTTTCCGGTTACATGTGACTAGGGCGTTATAGACTTAGAATCTGTGATCTTTGCTTTACTTCCTGTTCCTTGTTTGGTTGTGGATTTAGAGTTAGGGTCACTTATTCAACGGACTATCCTGCCCCAATCACATGTAATTAGTATGCATTATGCAAGTATTGGTCCAACTCGTGACGACCGTCTTATAAATAATTTAGGTTAGTACGCCTATGAACCTTCTTTTCCCCTTTTCTCGCATAGATACCATGGCTGGCTTCCACCCTCCTGGCGACCCGTACTACCCAAACCAGGGTAATGGGGGATGGCTCAGTGAAGAGTCGGACGATGATCACCCAATCCCTTTGGATGACCACCGAGCAGAAGGCTTTCCGAATAACTCCGACTCCGAGCCAGGAGTTAATAACCTACCACCTGGAGTTCCGAACCCCAACCCCCGTCCGACATTTCAGGGCCCCACTCCTATGTGGGCCATATCCTTGCACAGATGGAGCGAAGAGCAGGGTAAGCCCATGCCATACAATGGAGACCGCAGTTTCTACAACATAAACGAAGGAGGATCAGCAGATCAGGTTCTGCCCATCATGATCCGAAGGATTGCCAGGAATGTCGAGCAAGGTCAAGCTGCAATAGGTCGAGTTGTAGAAGTGGATGCCAACTCAAATCTCAACACAGTCCGCATCCGCCAACTCGAAGAAGCCATGAACAGGACAAGGAGGACCAATGAGGCTCTGCAGCACCAACTGGATGCATCCCGAGCCGAAGTTGGAGAACTCCGTGCACGCCAAAGGATTCATGATCGATACCTTCAAGAAGTTATGCGTCAGCTAGCAGATCTGAGGATTCTCCCAACAAGCAACCGTCGCCAGTAGAAGATGTCTAGTTACCTCAATCTTTTGTTAATGGATTAACCTTTTCACTCTTTGTTCGGTAGATCTATTATCTGTAAACATTCCTAGCTTGAAAGCACTCTAGTTAAACCTCTAAACTGCCAACATTTTCTCTATGGTATGATGTAAGACCTATTGCTAGGTCAAATTTTCATGAACTTGTGTTGCATCATTAATACCAATATATTGGCAGTTGATTTCTCTATTGTTATAACTCTCATCTTGATCTTGGATTATGTTGATTTAATCCACGAAACACTCTATTTATATTCGCAATAGGCTCTTACTATTGCTATAATTTCTATAATTCTTCCAGTAAAGGATGCCTCCACGAAAGCGTCCCACCAGAGGAAGGCCTGCAACTCAAACCCCTACTCCACCACCTCCCCCTCCACAGATCGATCCGGTGCTATTCCAAACAGCGGTGACTGCGGTCGTGACAGCAGCCATGGCCCAAATGAATTCTGGGGATGCGAGCGGTGGTAACTCCAGGTTCGGTGAAGTCCATCATCGGGTGCAGGGATGCACTTATAAGGACTTCATGAACTGTAAACCTACCATCTTCGACGGTACCGGAGGAATTCTGGCATTATCCCAATGGTTCGAAAGAACCGAAGCGGTGTTCGAGATGTGCTCTTGCCCCGAAGAGAGCAAAATCAAGTTCGCTACTACTACCCTCACTAACAGGGCCTTGACATGGTGGAATGGCCATGTTAGTTCACTCTCCTTGGTCACATCCAATGCTATGGGCTGGGACACTCTGAAAGATCTTATGAGGGGAGAGTACTGCCCTAGGGGCGAAGTTCAGAAACTTGAGGAAGAACTCTGGAACCTCAAGATGAAGGGGACTGACATAACGACTTATACGGCCAGGTTTTGCGATTTGGCGGCTATGTGCCCCAACATGATCCCCTCGGAAAGCAAGAAGATTGAACGGTACATCTGGGGTTTAGTGCCTCCGTATCGAGGAAATGTTCTAGCTTCACGCCCTACAACTTTTGACAGCGCCAAGGAATTGGCCCAGAGTCTGATCAACCACGAATCTCCTCTACTCCAGCAACAGCAACCACAACAACCGCTGCACCACCCGCTTCATCTGACAGAAAGAGGAAGCGTTGAGATAAGAAGAAGGGCAAGAAGACTCAAAACTCCTCAAAGGACCAGCAAATTGTGGCGGTCCATGCTGCCACCACCCCGACTACTCCAGCTGCTCCAGCCCCGCCGAAAGCTTACAGTGGAAACTTGCCCAAGTGTCCCAAGTGCCCTTTCCATCACAACGGCCCCTGCCGTGAACTACAGTGTTCCAACTGCGGTCGAAAGGGCCATACTGTCCGATTTTGTAAGGCCCCTCCCAAACCTATCACGCAAGTTCCTGGTACGGGAGTGACCCCAACTTGTTATGGCTGCGGAGAGGCGGGTCATTTTAAGAGAAACTGTCCAAAGACCACAAATGCTGGAGGGACTGGAAGGCTACTCGCTATCGGTCACAATGAAGCGGTAGCAAATCCCACGGTAGTCACCGGTACGTTTCTTCTCAACAACTCCTATGCCTGTGTCTTATTTAATAGTGGTGCAGAAAGAAGCTTCGTAAATCATAACTTTAAATACTTACTCAAACAAACCCCTCAACCACTAAAAGAAACATTCGTCGTAGAAATGGCTAATGGGAAAACGGAAAGCTCTAGCGAAATCTACATAGGTTGCACTCTCATGTTAGACGATCACTCATTTCCAATAGATCTTATGCCAGTCTCAATCAAAAATTCTGATGTCATTATCGGTATGGATTGGTTGAGTCTCCATCGCGCTGATATCCTATGTTCCGACAAAGCCAGTCGTCTGAACCTTCCGAATCACGAAACCCTCTTAATATATGGAGATAAGCCGAGTACGAGCCTTCGTATCATCTCCAGTGTTCAGGCTCAGAAATACTTACGCAAGGAATATCGCGCCTTTCTTGCTCACGTCGTCGACACTAACCAGAAATCGAAAGATCCAAAAGACATTCCCATTGTAACAACCCGAAATTTCCGTATCATTTTATCGTAACTCTTTCATAGTACAATTCGCGCAACCGATCGTCGTTCCGATTTCGATTTCCGATCTTACGTTTAATTAAGTCATTATCTAGTGCACATTTAAAATGACTTAATGAGTGTCTTAATACATTTAGAAATCATTTCAACACCCAACTTTAGTGATCGGAATATTTCTAGAAATTACCGTATCGGGTTACGGTAACTCAATCGAGTACGACCAAAAGCCTCGTCTAACACCGGTATCGGGTAGAATTCCACCGTGTCCAAAACTTAAACGCTATATAAACGTGTTTAGGACTTCATTTGAAGCCTTTGGCCAAATTCTCACTAAACTCTTACAACCTCTCTCCTCAAGCTAGAATTAAGGTCCAAATCACAAGTTTAAGGCTTCAAATCTTTAAGGTAACCTCCCTAACATGTTATTCAACACCTTTAGCCTTCAATTTGATGAATTAATTGAGTTTTAGGTCCAAGAACATGAGTTTACGGCCAAGGAACAAGCTTGGGCTGTAAACTCTATTTAATGGGGTTTTAAGCCCTTAAACTCCTTCCTAAACTCAATTGGACTTTAGATATGGCTATGGGACTTCAAGATATGGACTTAGAACATTTAAAACTATGATTTTGAGCCATTTAAAGGAGTTTACGGCCAAGGCATAAGCTTAGGCCGTAAACTCAAGTAAAAGGGGTTTTTCATGCCCTAAAACCCTTCCAAATCACTTCTATGGCTTAGATATGAATTATAGGACTTTGGTTTAAGCAATTGGACACCTGAAACATGAATTTTGTGGGACTTATGTGAGTTTACGGCCAAGGATAGCGCTTGGGCCGTAAACTCCCCAAAATGTGACATAAATTCAATTCTAAGGTGTTAGAAAGCCATCCAACACCACCAAAAGCCTTGGGATAAATGAAGGGACCAACCAAAAATACTTTAAGGGCCTAAAACACATCTTTTGTGGGATTTATAAGAGTTTACGGCCAAGGCTTGTTCTTGGGCCGTAAACTCCAAAACTTTTGGTGTTAGAATGCAAACTAAACACCCCTAAAGCCTTTAGATGAATTTTAGAAGCCCTTCTATGCAAGTTTTAGACCTTGAAACACTTTGTATGACCCTACATTAGAGTTTAAGGCCATGAGGAGGGTCTCATGGGCCGTAAACTCCATAACACCCCTCAAATGTCACATAAAAATCATACTAGGTCTTGGAATAATCTTATGAATCACATGTGATTTGTTTTAACAACATTTGACACCCATTTCATGAAGATTAAGGAGTTTACGGCCAGGAGCCTATACTGGGCCGTAAACTCCCATATAATAATCATTTTGATGATTTAAATTCATTCCAAGTGTTCCAATGCAAATTAGATAATCCATTCTAGCAACCCTTATGTCCATTTGAGCCCCTAAACCACCAAAACCTCACCCACATGAGTTTACGGCCGTAAACTCATGTATGTGGGTGTTCCAATGTTGTAAACTCATTTAAATGTTTACTTATGGAGAGTAAACTCAAGTCCCAAGTCCCTAGTGCCATTACAAGTCCGAAGATGTCACCCGGGTCACTCCAAACGCTCGTTTTGAGGTGTTTAACCTCATTGGAGTGTAATGTTCCATATGATTAGTGAATGTATCTCTAATTATATATATATGGACATTATATCATTTTACATAGGGTCATCGCGAGTAATCAAACCCCGAACCGACGTATAGCATTCAAAACTGACACGTTTCCGAGTCCGGTGAGTTCATACCCCTACCCCTTTTCACTGTTTTAACTGTTTTCAGGGGGGGGGGGGGAACACAAGCAAAGTACAAGGGAATTTTTGTACTCAAAACATGTTTTCAAATATGTGTTTCATATTCTTATGCTTTTATAACTGATAACTACAACTGATAACAGATCGAACATACAGATCACGTAACATATATTTGTGAAATAAGTCTTTAAACTAGTATGTTTTACATGTATTTCACAAATGGTTTTCCACATTTTATCAGTTAAAAGCATGACATTAAAACATTTGAATATAATACCTGTACATTGTTTTGTCCTCGGTAACACTCTCCACACTTATACGAGTGGAGGACTTTAATATTATTACTAGTAAATTTGTTATTCCGGTATGATTGGAGACACGTCCTCGGAGAACACTCCACCTGGATTACGCGAGTGGAGGACTACACCCATAACCAGAATCTCTGGTATTTAGAGAGCGTGACTTGAGTGTATATATCTATACGGGGCTGACTACCCCACACCTGGCTGCTAGCTACAGCCGAACCGAAATGGTTCAAGGGTGACGAAAGTCATAAGTATGTGGACGACTTATTGCCACATGTGGACTACTTATTGCCACAGGTTTTAGTCTATTGTATGGTTATGGAACTCGCAATTAGGATAACAGAGATTTACTTACAGTAATAATGGATTACTTTATACATCGTTTACATCTTTTACATCTTTTACTTACTGTAACTAACATTCAGGAAGGTACGGGACCTTCCTGGGGAAAACATGGAACCTAATTACGATTACATCTTTTACATCTTTCACATCGTTTACATAAGATACATACATGCAGGAAAGCATGGGGCTTTCCTGGGTAACACTTACATAACTAGAAAGAGTCACATAATGGATAACATTACATCTTTTACAATTTGTAACATACAATAAGGGAAAGTATGGGACTTTCCTGGTTACACACAATAAGTAAACAGAACAGTTTAACCAGTCAGATAACCAACTGTACATTTTCATATGAGTAAACATGTTTTCAGTGTACAAACCTACTATACTTTACATTTGTGAAACAATAACCAACTTTTAAGAAAATACGGGATTTTCTTGGTGTACATAACATTTCAGAAACAGAAAGGAAACCGAAACATTTTCACAAACAAAAATCGCTTATGAACTCACCAGCTTTATGCTGATTTTCAAACCACTTGTGTTCTCAGGTCAGCGTTAGAACAGGTACCCGAAGATCTTTTTGCATGAAGACGGTGTACATGAAGACCCGTTACATTTTGTCTATATATACTATGTATCACAACTGTACAAACTTTACTTTTGAAACATCTGTAAAACTGTTATTATGTAATGTAATGCTTGTTTTACTTTACTTACTATGTACATTGGATTTGATACTCAACATGGTAGTCAACCCCGGAAATGTATTCCGCCTTTGGTTTTCGGGGTGTGACAGATTGGTATCAGAGCCCTTGTTTATAGTGAATAAAGTATACCAAACCTTACATGGTATAAAACTATAAACACTAAAGGGCCTAAGTGCTCTGAATTAAAAGTATCTTCAAACTATGAGTATTTTCAAAAGTATACAAGTATACCGAACCGTTGTCATCCGTAACCACAAGTAGAACAGAACATAAGTAAATGGGTGTTGTGTACTACGGTTAAACCTGGGCAGTTATGTAGTTGTGTCTAGGGTCAATATGGCCTGGCCAACTATATTCATTCGAGACACGGCCAACATGTGCTTGGGAGTGACTGTGGTATATGGCATGCCTAAAACTTACCCTAATATCCCAAACATCGAATCATTGTCATAAACAACTCATGAAATACTATGGGAGTATTTCTCGACCTCGATCCTCTGTAATAATCCTCATTCGAGTAGTTCTCTGTGATTACTCTTAGCGATAAATTATCTGTTTGATAACTCTTTCCTGCTTTATCGCTTACTCGAATCATATAACTGTCATATCTATCGATTCAATGTAGAGGACTTACCATCCTCTTTTCCTTGATCTTATTAGATCAAGATGCCTCCCCGAAAGAGATCTAGCTCAAAGAACAACAACAATCCTTCCTCGCCGCCACCTCCTCCCCAATTCGATCTAACATCGCTCCAAACAATGATGACCGCTGCGATGGTAGCAGCTATGTCACAAATGAACCCTAGTGGTTTAGGCGGTGGTACTCAATCTCAAAACCCTGAGGGTAGCCAGGGACACCAAAGAGGGGGTTCCTACAAGGATTTCATGAATGCGAAACCAACATCTTTTAATGGCGCTGGAGGTGTCATTTCTCTATCTCAATGGTTCGAGAAAATTGAGTCCATCTTTGAAATCTGTGCTTGTGCGGAGTCCGATAAAGTCAAGTTCGCAGCCTGTACCTTCGTGGATAAAGCTTTGACTTGGTGGAATGGCCGAGTCAAATCTCTGACCTTACCCGTAGCCAATGCCATGGGCTGGGAAGCCATGAAGGAACTTCTCATTGCCGAGTACTGCCCCCGTGGTGAAATGCAGAAATTAGAGCACGAGCTCTGGAACCTGAAGATGAAAGGTTCCGATATTGCTGCATATACTTCCCGATTTGATGATCTTGCACTTCTCTGCCCGGGGTTAGTCACTCCAGAAAAATAAAAGATCGAAAGGTTCGTTTGGGGATTATCTCAACCAATAAAGAGTCATGTTCTGGCTGCTCGTCCGGATACCTTTGATAGTGCCAAGACTTTAGCTCAAATTCTGATTGATCACAGCGACGATGTCAAGGAAATCACTACCACTTCTGAGCCGACTCAAAGGAGTGGTGAAAAGAGGAAATTCTGGAAGAAGAAGCAGGGTCAATCTTCTCAAGGATCCTCCAAGAAACAACAGACGGTGGCAGTCCATGCTGCTACTACTACTCCTATTGTTGCTGTTTCTGCTATGGGATCCACAGCCTCAACTCCTACCAGTAAATATGCTGGTAACCTTCCTCAGTGTGACAAATGTAAATACCATCATCATCCCGGTCCCTGTCGAGAATTGTCTTGTACCAACTGTGGTAAGAAAGGGCACACAGTTTGGTACTGCAGAACTCCTACTCAATCAGCTAACCAATCATCGGGAGCAGGTGTTAGTCAAGCCTGCTACAACTGTGGTGAAGTTGGGCACTTTAAAAGGGATTGTCCCAAGAAGTCAACTGCTGGTAACACTGGAAGAGTTCTAACCATGGGACGGGAGGAAGCAGTTGCCGATCCCACTGTTGTTTCGGGTACGTTCCTTCTCGACAACTCATATGCTAGTATTCTTTTCGATTCGGGTGCCGAAAGGAGTTTTGTTAATCATGCATTCAAACATAATCTAAAACCAAATCCTCAACCACTAACTGAAATGTTTACCGTCGAGATGGCTAACGGTGAGAAAGAAAGCGCTAACGATGTATTCTTAGGGTGTACGCTTACCTTAAATGATCACTCATTTCCTATAGATCTCATGCCCGTTTCCATTAAGAGCTTTGATGTTATCATTGGCATGGATTGGTTGAGTCCCAATCATGCTGACATTCTTTATTATGAAAAAGCTATCCGTCTCAACCTTCCTTCGAATCAAACTATCATAATCTATGGCGATAAACCCAGTTCCAACCTTCATATCATTTCTTGCATCAAAGCTCGAAAGCTCCTTCGAAAGGAGTGTGTTGCATTCTTAGCTCATGTGATCAACGAGAAACAAGAAGTTAGAGACCTCGCGAGCATCCCCGAAGTCTGTAACTTTCCTGATGTATTTCCCGAAGAACTTCCAGGAATTCCTCCCGAACATCAGGTCGAATTCCGTATTGACCTAATTCCTGGAGCTACTCCCATAGCAAAATCCCCGTATCGCTTAGCTCCGGCAAAAATGCAGGAGTTATCCAGTCAACTCAATGAGTTACTCAGTAAAGGATTCATTAGACCGAGTTCCTCACCCTGGGGAGCTCCGATTCTGTTTGTCAAAAAGAAAGATGGATCCTTTCGGATGTGTATCGACTATCGTGAGCTGAACAAGTTAACCGTTAAGAACCGATATCCTCTTCCAAGAATAGACGACCTCTTCAATCAACTCCAGGGAGCCAGCTACTTTTCTAAGATAGACCTCCGGTCAGGGTACCATCAGTTACGAGTCCAGGAGAATGATGTTCCCAAGACAGCTTTTAGGACTTGGTATGGACACTACGAGTTCGTAGTGATGCCCTTCGGTCTAACCAATGCACCGGCTGTGTTCATGGACTTAATGAACCGGGTGTGCCGTCCCTTCTTAGACAAATTCGTTATCGTATTCATTGATGACATCCTCGTATACTCCAAAAGCGAAGAAGACCACAAACAACACTTGAGGCTAGTGTTGGAAACCCTTAGATCCGAAAAGCTATAAGCGAAATTTTCCAAATATGAATTCTTGATAAGAAAGGTAACTTTCCTCGGTCACGTAGTAAGCGAGGAGGGTATTCACGTAGATCCTTCCAAGATTAAAGCGATAGAGAGTTGGTCAGCACCGAAAACACCCACGGAAATTCGCCAATTCTTAGGTCTCGCCGGCTACTATCGACGATTCATTCAGAACTTTTCCAAAATCGCCAAACCTTTAACCACTCTAACACAGAAAGGTGTACCCTTTTGTTGGAGTGATAAACAAGAAACCGCATTCCAAACGTTGAAGAGAGCCTTATGCAGCGCGCCTGTTCTGTCTCTGCCTGGAGGGACAGAGGACTTCGTTGTCTACTGCGATGCGTCTAATCAAGGTTTAGGCTGTGTGCTTATGCAAAGAGGAAAGGTGATTGCCTATGCCTCAAGACAGCTGAAAACACACGAGGTCAACTATACCACACACGACTTGGAACTAGGAGCAGTAGTCTTCGCATTGAAGATTTGGAGACATTATCTCTACGGAACCAAGTGCACAATCTTCACTGATCACAAGAGCCTGCAGCACATCTTTAATCAGAAAGACTTAAACATGAGGCAACGGCGATGGGTAGAATTACTCAGTGACTATGAGTGTGAAATCCGTTACCACCCCGGCAAGGCCAATGTGGAAGCAGATGCCCTTAGCCGAAAGGATAGTACAAGCCACAAAGTGAAGAACCAGACGATGACCATCCATTCCAACTTACCTATGCAGATCCGAGAAGCCCAGTTAACGGCCCTTAAACCCGAGAACGTTTCAGATGAAACCTTGAGAGGGATGGAGAAGAAACTTGAGATCAGAGGTGACAGAGTTCACTGTTTCATGAATCGGATCTGGATTCCTAAATCCGGTGGATTTAGGGAAATAGTCATGGAGGAAGCACACAAAACCAAATACTCTGTTCACCTGGGTTCGGACAAGATGTACCTGGATCTCAAGAGGCAATACTGGTGGCTGAACATGAAAGCTGAGATAGCTACATTTGTGGGCAAGTGTATGACTTGCGCCAAAGTCAAGGTCGAACATCAGAAACCTTCAGGTCTGCTCCAACAACCCGAGATTCCCGAGTGGAAATGGGAAATGATTACCATGGACTTCATCACCAAACTACCCAAGTGTTCTAGTGGGTACGATACCATTTGGGTAATTGTCGATCGTTTGACAAAATCCGCTCACTTCATCCCGATCAAAGAATCATACAAGATGGAGAGACTCGCGCAAATCTACATCCAGGAGGTAGTACGTCTTCACGGTATACCTATATCCATTATCTCTGATCGAGATAGTAGGTTTACCTCCAGATTCTAGCAATCTCTTCAGAAAGTCCTTGGAACCAAACTAGATATGAGCACGACATATCATCCTCAGACCGATGGACAGAGTGAGAGAACAATCCAAACCCTGGAGGACATGCTTCGGGCATGTGTCATTGACTTTGGAAAGTCGTGGGATACACACCTATCCTTGATAGAGTTCTCGTACAACAACAGTTACCACACCAGCATCAGGGCTGCTCCGTTCGAAGCCCTATACGGTCGTAAGTGCAGATCCCCTCTGTGCTGGGCCGAGGTGGGGGATACACAATTAGCCAGGAGTCGAGTCCCCGACAGTGCTCTCACTGGTCCTGAAATCATCCGCGAAACCACCGAAAAGATCATTCAAATCCGTAACCGACTGAAAGCCTCACGTGATCGTCAAAAGAGTTACGCTGATAATCGTCGGAAACCACTAGAATTCCAGGTTGGAGACCGTGTCCTGTTGAAAGTCTCGCCCTGGAAAGGCACTGTACGCTTTGGCAAGCGTGGGAAACTTAATCCGAGGTACATTGGACCCTTTGAGATCGTCTCTAGGATCGGTCCAGTTGCCTATAAACTTCATTTACCTCACGAACTCAGTAACATTCATCCTGTCTTTCATGTCTCAAATCTTAAAAAGTGCCTATCCGATGAAACCCTAACAATTCCCTTAGACGAGATCGAGATCAATGAAAACCTCAACTTTGTGGAGGAACCGATCGAAATCATGGATCGAAAAGTCAAACGTACAAAACAAAGTCGCATCCCGTTAGTGAAGGTTCGCTGGAATGCTAAGCGGGGACCGGAATTCACTTGGGAACGGGAAGACTCAATGAAACAGAAGTATCCACAACTCTTTTCTTATCCATGATTTGTATCTTGTCTTATGTTCTAAACTTGAATTTCGGGACGAAATTCCCTTTAACGGGGGGGATAATGTAACAACCCGAAATTTCCGTATCATTTTATCGTAACTCTTTCATAGTACAATTCGCGCAACCGATCGTCGTTCCGATTTCGATTTCCGATCTTCCGTTTAATTAAGTCATTATCTAGTGCACATTTAAAATGACTTAATGAGTGTCTTAATACATTTAGAAATCATTTCAACACCCAACTTTAGTGATCGGAATATTTCTAGAAATTACCGTATCGGGTTACGGTAACTCAATCGGGTACGACCAAAAGCCTCGTCTAACACCGGTATCGGGTAGAATTCCACCGTGTCCAAAACTTAAACGCTATATAAACGTGTTTAGGACTTCATTTGAAGCCTTTGGCCAAATTCTCACTAAACTCTTACAACCTCTCTCCTCAAGCTAGAATTAAGGTCCAAATCACAAGTTTAAGGCTTCAAATCTTTAAGGTAACCTCCCTAACATGTTATTCAACACCTTTAGCCTTCAATTTGATGAATTAATTGAGTTTTAGGTCCAAGAACATGAGTTTATGGCCAAGGAACAAGCTTGGGCCGTAAACTCTATTTAATGGGGTTTTAAGCCCTTAAACTAATTCCTAAACTCAATTGGACTTTAGATATGGCTATGGGACTTCAAGATATGGACTTAGAACATTTAAAACTATGATTTTGAGCCATTTAAAGGAGTTTACAGCCAAGACATAAGCTTAGGCCGTAAACTCAAGTAAAAGGGGTTTTTCATGCCCTAAAACCCTTCCAAATCACTTCTATGGCTTAGATATGAATTATAGGTCTTTGGTTTAAGCAATTGGACACTTGAAACATGAATTTTGTGGGACTTATGTGAGTTTACGGCCAAGGATAGTGCTTGGGCCGTAAACTCCCCAAAATGTGACATAAATTCAATTCTAAGGTGTTAGAAAGCCATCCAACACCACCAAAAGCCTTGGGATAAATGAAGGGACCAACCAAAAATACTTTAAGGGCCTAAAACACATCTTTTGTGGGATTTATAAGAGTTTACGGCCAAGGCTTGTTCTTGGGCCGTAAACTCCAAAACTTTTGGTGTTAGAATGCAAACTAAACACCCCTAAAGCCTTTAGATGAATTTTAGAAGCCCTTCTATGCAAGTTTTAGACCTTGAAACACTTTGTATGACCCTACATTAGAGTTTACGGCCATGAGGAGGGTCTCATGGGCCGTAAACTCCATAACACCCCTCAAATGTCACATAAAAATCATACTAGGTCTTGGAATAATCTTATGAATCACATGTGATTTGTTTTAACAACATTTGGCACCCATTTCATGAAGATTAAGGAGTTTACGGCCAGGAGCCTATACTGGGCCGTAAACTCCCATATAATAATCATTTTGATGATTTAAATTCATTCCAAGTGTTCCAATGCAAATTAGATAATCCATTCTAGCAACCCCTATGTCCATTTGAGCCCCTAAACCACCAAAACCTCACCCACATGAGTTTACGGCCGTAAACTCATGTATGTGGGTGTTCCAATGTTGTAAACTCATTTAAATGTTTACTTATGGAGAGTAAACTCAAGTCCCAAGTCCCTAGTGCCATTACAAGTCCGAAGATGTCACCCGGGTCACTCCAAACGCTAGTTTTGAGGTGTTTAACCTCATTGGAGTGTAATGTTCCATATGATTAGTGAATGTATCTCTAATTATATATATGGACATTATATCATTTTACATAGGGTCATCGCGAGTAATCAAACCCCGAACCGACGTATAGCATTCAAAACTGACACGTTTCCGAGTCCGGTGAGTTCATACCCCTGCCCTTTTTCACTGTTTTCACTGTTTTTAGGGGGGGGAACACAAGCAAAGTACAAGGGAATTTTTGTACTCAAAACATGTTTTCAAATATGTGCTTCATATTCTTATGCTTTTATAACTGATAACTACAACTGATAACAGATCGAACATACAGATCACGTAACATATATTTGTGAAATAAGTCTTTAAACTAGTATGTTTTACATGTATTTCACAAATGGTTTTCCACATTTTATCTGTTAAAAGCATGACATTAAAACATTTGAATATAATACCTGTACATTGTTTTGTCCTCGGTAACACTCTCCACACTTATACGAGTGGAGGACTTTCATATTATTACTAGTAAATTTGTTATTCCGGTATGATTGGAGACACGTCCTCGGAGAACACTCCACCTGGATTACGCGAGTGGAGGACTACACCCATAACCAGAATCTCTAGTATTTAGAGAGCGTGACTTGAGTGTATAGATCTATACGGGGCTGACTACCCCACACCTGGCTGCTAGCTACAGCCGAACCGAAATGGTTCAAGGGTGACGAAAGTCATAAGTATGTGGACGACTTATTGCCACGTGTGGACTACTTATTGCCACAGGTTTTAGTCTATTGTATGGTTATGGAACTCGCAATTAGGATAACAGAGATTTACTTACAGTAATAATGGATTACTTTATACATCGTTTACATCGTTTACATCTTTTACATCTTTTACTTACTGTAACTAACATTCAGGAAGGTACGGGACCTTCCTGGGGAAAACATGGAACCTAATTACGATTACATCTTTTACATCTTTCACATCGTTTACATAAGATACATACATGCAGGAAAGCATGGGGCTTTCCTGGGTAACACTTACATAACTAGAAAGAGTCACAGAATGGATAACATTACATCTTTTACAATTTGTAACATACAATAAGGGAAAGTATGGGACTTTCCTGGTTACACACAATAAGTAAACAGAACAGTTTAACCAGTCAGATAACCAACTGTACATTTTCATATGAGTAAACATGTTTTCAGTGTACAAACCTACTATACTTTACATTTGTGAAACAATAACCAACTTTTAAGAAAATACGGGATTTTCTTGGTGTACATAACATTTCAGAAACAGAAAGGAAACCGAAACATTTTCAAACCGCTTGTGTTCTCAAGTCAGCGTTAGAACAGGTACCCGAAGATCTTTTTGCATGAAGACGGTGTACATGAAGACCCGTTACATTTTGTCTATATATACTATGTATCACAACTGTACAAACTTTACTTTTGAAACATCTGTAAAACTGTTATTATGTAATGTAATGCTTGTTTTACTTTACTTACTATGTACATTGGATTTGATACTCAACATGGTAGTCAACCCCGGAAATGTATTCCGCCTTTGGTTTTCGGGGTGTGACACCCATAGTATGCGATTTCCCTGATGTCTTTCCGGAGGATCTTCCCGGCCTACCTCCCAAACGTCAGATTGAGTTCAGAATCGACCTAATTCCAGGAGCTACCCCCGTAGCTAAGTCGCCCTACCGTCTAGCGCCTGCCGAAATGCAAGAACTATCTGGTCAACTCAACGAACTGCTCAGCAAGGGCTTTATAAGACCAAGTTTCTCACCTTGGGGAGCTCCAGTCTTGTTCGTGAAGAAGAAAGATGGATCGTTTCGGATGTGCATCGATTATAGGGAACTCAATAAACTCACGGTTAAAAATCGCTACCCTCTCCCTCGTATCGACGATTTGTTTGATCAACTACAAGGAGCAAGTTACTTCTTCAAGATTGACCTTAGATCTGGGTATCATCAGTTACGGGTACTTGAGAAAGATGTCCCGAAGACAGCTTTCCGAACCCGCTACGGACATTTTGAGCTCGTAGTGATGCCCTTTGGACTAACTAACGCCCCCGCAGTATTCATGGACTTGATGAATAGAGTGTGTCGTCCATACCTGGATCAGTTCGTCATCGTCTTCATTGACGATATCCTCGTTTACTCTCGGAACGAGGAAGAACACAGGGATCACTTACGATGAGTCTTGGAAACGTTGCGATCCGAAAAGTTATATGCGAAGTTCTCTAAGTGCGAATTCTGGATCCGAAGGGTTGAATTCTTAGGTCACGTGGTTAGTGAAGAAGGAATTCATGTGGATCCCTCCAAGATTAAAGCTATTGAGAACTGGTCAGCACCGAAGACGCCTACGGAAATTCGTCAATTTCTAGGCCTCGCTGGCTACTACAATAGATTCATCCAAAACTTCTCTCGGATTGCGAAGCCTCTCACTATGCTGACACAGAAAGGGGTACCGTTCGACTGGGAAGAAAGACAGGAAAAGGCGTTCCAAACCCTGAAGCGAGCCCTATGCACCGCACCAGTATTATCCCTTCCCGAAGGGACAGAATATTGTGTTGTATACTGTGATGCATCCAATCAGGGGCTCGGTTGTGTCTTGATGCAACGGGGTAAGGTTATCGCATATGCCTCGAGACAGCTAAAGACCCATGAGGCGAACTACACTACGCACGACCTCGAGTTAGGAGCGGTTGTCTTTGCACTAAAAATCTGGAGACACTACTTATATGGGACGAAGAGTGTGGTATACACTAATCATAAAAGCCTTCAACACATAATGAACCAAAAAGAGCTCAACATGAGGCAGCATCGATGGGTCGAGCTACTTAACGATTACGACTGTGAAATTAGATATCACCCGGGAAAGGCCAATGTAGTAGCAGATGCACTGAGTAGGAAGGAGTATACCGGTCGAAAGACCAAATCGTTGACGATGACTATCCATTCACATCTCTCCACACAGATCAAAGAGGCTCAGCTGGAAGCCTTAAAGCCCGAGAACATGTTGGGAGAATCTCTGCGCGGAATGGATAAAAATCTGGAGGTTAAGGGTGACGGAGCCTACTACTTCATGGACCGAATCTGGACTCCACACCATGGAGGTTTTAGAGATTTGGTTATGAGGGAAGCGCATAACACTCGCTACTCCATCCACCCGGGTTCAGATAAGATGTATATGGATCTCAAAAAGCTATACTGGTGGCCAAACATGAAAGCGGAGATCGCCACCTTTGTGAGTAAGTGCCTTACTTGCGCGAAGGTCAAGGTCGAATATCAAAAGCCTTCAGGACTCCTTCAACAACCTGAGATACCAGAATGGAAGTAGGAGCGGATCACAATGGACTTTATAACCAAACTTCCCAAAACAGTGGGTGGATTAGATACTATTTGGGTCATTGTTGATAGGTTGACTAAGTCCGCACACTTCCTACCCATCAAAGAAACGGACAAGATGGACAAACTCACTAGAACGTACATTAAAGAAATAGTACGACTACATGGCGTCCCTATATCTATTATCTCAGACAGAGATAGTAGATTCACCTCTAGGTTCTGGCAATCGTTGCAAGAAGCACTAGGGACGAGGCTGGACATGAGTACAGCCTACCATCCGCAGACCGACGGACAGAGTGAGAGGACGATTCAAACCTTAGAGGATATGCTGTGAGCTTGCGTGATTGACTTCGGTAAGTCATGGGACACACACTTACCTCTTGTGGAATTTTCTTATAATAATAGTTATCATACGAGCATCAAGGCAGCCCCATTCGAAGCCCTCTACGGCCGTAAGTGTAGATCCCCTCTGTGTTGGGCTGAGGTGGGTGACACTCAACTAGCTAAAGGAAGAGTTCCTGATAGCTCTCTCACTGGTCCGGAGATCATTCGAGAAACGACCGAGAAGATTGTACAGATACGCGAACGACTAAAAGCCGCTAGGGATCGACAGAAAAGCTACGCCGACAAACGAAAAAAACCCTTGGAATTGCAGGTCGGAGACCGGGTCCTTCTGAAGGTCTCGCCCTGGAAAGGCACGATACGCTTCGGGAAGCGTGGAAAGTTAAACCCAAGGTACATAGGGCCTTTCGAGATTCTTGCCAGAATCGGCCCTGTAGCTTACAAGCTCAACCTACCTCACGAACTAAGCAACATACACCCTACCTTTCACGTCTCTAACTTGAAGAAATGCTTGTCAGACGAGACAGTCGTAATTCCCCTTGACAAGATTGAGGTCAATGAGAGCCTCAACTTCGTGGAAGAGCCCGTGGAGATTATGGATCGAGAAGTAAAACGAACAAAGCAAAGCCGTATCCCAATTGTGAAAGTTCGCTGGAACGCCAAACAAGAACCGGAATACACCTGGGAACGCGAAGACCAAATGAAACTCAATTACCCCCATCTCTTCGCGTAGTAGTATTGTAATTCTTATCTCTATGAATTCTAAATTTTGGGACGAAATTCCCCTAACGGGGGGGGGGGGGGGGGGGGGGGGGGGGGGATAATGTGACAACCCCAAATATATTGCCGTTACAAACCCTATTTTCACTAACGGAATGCGTCAACATACGTTATTTTATGTAATATTTGGAATCATCTATATCCGAATATCTAATTATATGCATGTCTTAATATCATCATAAGCAATATAACTCGAACGTGTTAACCCCGTTTAACCTAATAGAGTTGTATTACTTTTTCAACCACTTCACCCGGGTAAAAAGTTTTAACCCAGTTAACTTTAAACATCGGGTAGCCGTGTATCGGGTGCGATACCCGAGACATATGAAATGGGTGTGCACAACATTTGAATACTCTTTTACCACACACCCACTTTCTCTCTCTACTTTCTCTCTCTAGACTCGAAATCGGCCCCGAATCCGCTAATTTCCGACTTCCAAACGTAAGTACTCATCCTCTATCTTAATCTAGTCATGCTTCATTGAATTTAGGGGCCAAAATCATAGAAATCAAAGACCATAAAGGATTTTACGGCCTAAGAAGCTCCTTAGGCCGTAAACCCCCAAAATCATGCCAAAGATCAAGTTTTTCCTTATTTTAAGCTATTATACTAATTAAGGCATATATCTAGAAGAGTTTGGACACTAAAACACAAGGATTTGACATGTAAAAAGGAGTTCACGGCCCAAGCTTGTGCTTAGGCCGTAAACACCTCAAACACCCCCATGAATCTATGTTTAAAGCCCCAAAAACTCCTCTAGGATGTTTGGTAAATTGGAATTGCCTCCAAGGAACACTTAAATGCATCAAACAACTCCATTTGAGGACAAATTGAGGAGTTTACGGCCTAGCTTAAGCTTCGGCCGTAAACACCCAAAAATTGGTGTCAAACAAGTCCCTAAACTACTCTAGTGCTTGTAAGGAATTTAGCTAAGGCCTTTGGAAGTGTGTTGTACCATTTAACTTCACATTTGGATAGAAAATGAAGAGTTTACGGCCAAGGATGTTCTTGGGCCGTACACTCCCCAAAAGTGCATGCCAAATTGTCCCAAAACTCACTATAGGGCCTTCTAGGATTTATCTAAGGTGTATGAGACCATGTTGTACCATTAAAACATACATCTTGAAGGATTTATTGGAGTTTAAGACCCAAGAACAAGTCTTGGCTGTAAAATCCCCAAAAATGTCACAAATTAGGATGTTTAATCCCTCCCTATTAGTCCAAGACACATACCATCAAATTAAGGAAGTGAAATAAGGCCCTAATCATACATTTTGGAGTGTCACAAGAGTTTACAGCCAAGCCTAGGGGGCTTACGGCCGTAAACTCCCAAAGGATGGCCTTTGGGCCATAAACTCCAAGGGAGTGAGCTCATGGACCCTCCCGTAAATCATTCATGACCTTGTACCACTCCCGGGAACCCTTTCTAGGCCTTAAAACCCCGAAAACGATGCTAGAATGTCCAAATACTATAATGAAAATCATAAGATGATTAACTTCATGTAAAATATATATTTCATATGACATTAGGGTCCTAGGAGGTTCTCAAGTGGTTATTTGGTACCAAACGCTCAATCGACACTTTTACCCGATTTACCCGATTCACCCGATTTCCGCGATTTCAGGTGAGTTCATACCCCTTAAATGAACCTTTCAAATGTTTTATATGTTTTAGGGGGGAGATAAATGTTGAATATACATGTTTATGAAAAGTTATACAAGACTATTTTTCAGATTACAGAATTAATCACATGTGATTCACAACCTGTAGTTCAAATCACATGTGATTTATCACTATGCTTTATAAATAAATCAATTGTTTTCAAAACTATCTTGGATAAACAAACAAGTTTTAAATGTTTCTTTCGTACCACACTTTTGTTTAATAAAACTCCTTATAAGAATGTAACCATACTAATATATTTATATAAGTAAGACTTGAAGGACTTAGGACCGATAGCTCGCCTTATTTCCTGTTTCTTGTTTAATTGTGGGCTTAGGGTAGTGGTTATCCGTCCGACTGTCATTGATTTCTTAGTTATATATCTCGTATATTAGTACGGATTACGAGTACTTCTTATTTCATTAGATGCCTAAATCACTAACCTGATTAGAACCACACACACTAATTTAACTATAATAGGTATAGTTAAGGACTCTATCCCTTGTTTCAACTACTACTCTACACTACTATAATTCTCCCTATTATGAAGCAATACACTAATAAGAGAATACAATACAAGTTATACAAAAGACTACTACACTATAATACAAGAGAATGTACTAATCATGAGATAATTCATTAATCCACTACGAGATACTCTATACGCTACACACTACGCCCGAAGTTTTCTGATAGGAAGACGACACTATATGTATAGATCTATACGGGGCAGATGCTATTACATCCCGATTGATAACTTCAGGCCGAGCCGCTCAGGCCCAGGGATGCCTTTACTCTACCACACTATGCATGATTGGGAAGGTCATGAGGGTCCGCTATTACTCACACTATTGGTAACATACAAGAAAGACACTATAACCGCACTAAAATACTAAAAGAAAGATGAAGTAATATCCCGAAGTAAATAAGTATCTAATACTAAAGGATGCTGCACCACTATTATGTACTCCAAGAATAACTCACTATATTGTCTTACTTAATGGTGAGTCACTATTACACTTCTATGATAAATGGCTTTCAAAGATAGAAACAACATATTTCTTAAAGATTTTCATTTACTATACAGTTCTGGGAAATACAGGATTTTCTAGGTTTTACCACTACTTATGATTACAAACTTCAGTTTTCATACTAATGATTCTAATGCTTTTTATACAAGTACTCACACTAAACTCTTACGAACTCACCAGCTTTATGCTGATATTCTTTTCAAAATAACTTGTATCTTCAGGTCAAAGATAGACAGGTACAGCTGCAGCATTTTTGGAGAAGATGGAGTATGCAAGACCCATCTCTTATTTTTGTTTACTTTTGGTGTTTGTCAAACATTACAAAACACACTTGTAAATACACTTACTATGTAAATGAAATGGTTGTATGTTTCTTGCTTTTACTATTATACAATTGTGATGATATTGTACACTATGTCATCCACCCCGAAACGTATTCCGCCGTTATCGGTTTTGGGGTGTGACAGTTACACAATAACTTGTCTTTCTCATCGTGTGGCATCTTCTGTTCATCCGTCACCAGCTTGTTATATTCCTTTTGGGTCTTAACTGTCGTGTTCGTTCCTGAATGAACAAAAGGTCCAAGTATGATGGCTTCCCAGATGAGATAGCCATTATCTTCATATCCAACCACGTAGTATTCAAAGTGATGCGCCCATACTTCATAGTCTCGAGCGTAGAGTATGGGTATCCTGGTAGTAGATCCAATGTTGTTTGAGATGTTGATGGGATTTGTTTGTGAATCTTCGTGAGACATGGTGAGCTTCTAAAATCAAACCTAAAAACTTAAGATTAGGGTTTTATCTGAAACAGAGTTGCCGTTGAAACAAAGAAGACGGCTTCTATTTATACGATAAAAGCGGAAACCCTACGGAATTCTAAATACAAAAGGAATGTGTATTGATCACACAATCTCCTACTCTGATACCAATTGGTAGAACAAAAGTTATTTAAGGATCATTAGATTCTATGCAAGCAAACAATTATGAAAGTAAATAAGAACACAAATATGTCTTTGAATGTGTCGAATGATTAAAACTTTAACACCTCAGAAGAGCTCGATTAAGAACTTCAACTGTAGAGATGTTTAGGGTTACAAAAAATGAACATAATAATTAACTCTTATTATGCATACATGCATGAATATTTATACTATAACCCTACTAGATAATCACGGATGGACAGGCCCAATCCGGATACAAAACATGAGGCCCATGACGCAACACAAATAGACTCAACATCTACTCCATAGATTGTTTCACCATGTACATCACACTTGACTCTTGCAATCGTACCATGTAACACTCGATGATGTTCTCGATAAAGACCAAGCAACTCCAAATATCCTGAATCTCAAAAATCCTCGAAATCCTCCCCACGTAACTATCTCTAGCCATCCCGAAACCTCGTACCGATACACCGTCGGGTATCCCAACTGTTCCAAATCAGTCCTAACTCTCAATCTGAAAATAATGCACTACCACACACCTCGTCTCTGATTCCTCAACCAACCTCCCATCGCGGGAATCATCATAAAAGCAAGAGGCCTCCCTCTCACAGTCGATAAACAACATAGACAACAAGGGCCACCGCCCTGATATACTACTCTTAATCACCTAGAACTACTGCTAAAAGTAGGCCTCCTTTAATATGGCACCTCTTTCTTCTCTTCCATCTTAGTCCCACTAATGACTCTCTCATGGTATAAGAAACACCTCACAGTAAACATACTGCCCAAATACTCTGGTGAAAAGGTTGCAACCCTATGCTACCCTACAGAGTTTACCTCCAAACTTTGAAACCGAAAGCTTGCTATCTCTTTTGCTTCTCCCAGGAAATGGGGCAGTGCAACTCTTGTCACATAAGGTGACGTCTCATCTATTGGTCGATTGCTCATCTCAGACCGCGATCCTCTAATAAGCGTCATCTCTACTTATCTCTGAGTCTTACGACTCCAACTGGCATCTCACCAATAAAATATCTCGGAAACTAACTCGATTTCCCTTTCAAGGTATGCTCCATTGAAACTCGTTTGACATGGCCCTCTGGCACCACCCTCTATCATATATGTTCTGTGTGTAATCAATCACAACGGGATAAATGGTAAAATCAGAAGCACTAACCGCCACAAATCATGTTACTTGAACCATGTGATCACCTCTCAATCTGCTACGAATAATGGTACTCGAACCATGTTATCACCTCTCAATCTGCCACGAATCATGGTACTCGAACCATGCTATCACCTCTCAATCTGCTACGATTCATGGTACTCGAACCATGTTATCACCTGTTAACCTGCTACTTAGAACTCATGGAATTCTCCATGTTTTGAGTATGGGCCCTCTACTTTCAGTAGTACGGGCCCATACTTCCTGCCACATCTACCCATACTTTCCACACAGATTATCCCAGATTTCCTAAGTAGCTGCTCAACCTTCTCGATCACTAATACCGTTATACCTGGTCTCTTTCCATCTAATATGCTCCTCTATCAGCATACTCATCTGACTAAGGTCACTCCAAAGGCTCTTCCTAGGTTCTCACACTTTTCTGCCATCAGCTGCTGAGGAACTCTTTATGATGCCAACCATCTAACCCTGAATATCATCATATTCACTTAGTATTTGACTCCCATCATCAAGAGTTCCACAAAGCACGAAGCAAACAACATTCGGGCATCAAATAATCTCCACCAACACATAAAACCACTCTAGGTTACAACTCCACTTGCTCTACTCACACTCAAAAGGTATCACCAAACTCAAGCAATCCTACGTCTTGTGGGTATCTAATTACTCCCTCAGTAGGATCCTCCAATGCTCATCTAGGTATCTCTCCTAGATTACTCCTCTACTTAAAGTTCTCTCTAAAAGATTCATGTTGGATACTCTTACTCCATATATACTCAAAACACATCACAGATAGCAACAATCCCAAGGCTAAGTCATCACAAATCAGACAACTTTATCCCTAAAATATGAAATACCTAGCCTATCTTCTAGCATGCATCACTAATATCTCAATAATAACTCATAACACAAATAAGTAAGGGTATTTTGGGAAATCACTATTCGGGCTCTGGCTGATTATACACACTGCTCCTTCTTGTTTTTCTCTTAGAAACTCTTGCTCGTTTTAGAAAAATCATTTCTTTTGAATTTTTTTTTCTCAAATCCTTAGTTTGAGTCTAGACATACCTAAAGGTGTATCCGAGTCCCTCAAACCAAGGCTCGGATACCAACTTGTAACACCGTAAATTTTCAAACAAAATTTTCGTTTTAAGATCACATAATTCTCTTAACACATTTTGCAAAAACCCCAATTATCTCATTAACAAAACACAACACCACAATTATTTGAGTAATAACCTAGAATCCTCAAAACATAACATTTTCTCTCATGTGTACAACCAAACCGGCGCCTTCCCGCGATCCTGAGAAAAAACTAAAACACATAACACATGTCATAGTAAGAACGAAGCTTAGTGAGTTCCCCAAAATACCATACATATCTCATTAGCCTCTCGTGGCTATACTCAGATAAGCCCCTTCGGCCAATGTGTCTCAGTCGGACCCTCCGGTCCCACAACTCGGGTGGACCCTCCGATCCTAACTCAGTAAGCTCAGAATAATACACAACATAAATCACAAAGACATCATGCATGATATCAAATACTCAATATAAGCACATAAGACCCTCCAGCTACACAAACGTTACCACTCTAGGTAGAGTATAGTGAGAAGACCCATCTTAGATGATGAACAACTCATATAGATGCTACTACTGCACTAGCCTCTAACACTGGACCAAAATCCACAATTACCCAAATAAAATCTAAGTCCAAATCCTCACTCTTTAGGTCTAAAGGTAGTCCACTAACTAGCCCATTAATTACCTAAAACTTATTGGGCCCACCAAGGCCCAATAATGAATGGGCTCTTCAGAGGCCCAACTCTCAAGTCCAAGCGACAAGCCCAATACAAGGTCCCAAGGCATATATATAATATTTCTCTGCTTAAAATCTCTAGTACACAAGCCCAAAGTTCCAGGCACAACCCTTAAGGCCCATTATAAGATTTAGCCCAAAAAGCCCACAGTGAGGTTACGTGGGGCGTACCTCCCTTGGTAAGCTCAGCGTACACCATCATGCACAAAATCTGATCGGGGACACCAACCTGGTATGCGGGGTGTACTAGGATTATGCTCAACGTACTTCCAATATGGCTTTTCTCACTTCCTAGGTCTTAACCTATTAAGACCTTAACTCATGTTAGAGATCTGGACTCCCTAGAGGCTCTTACTCCATAAAATCTGTGACTTTAAGCCTTTGCATGGCTGATAAAGTCCCAAACACAAAGAATCTCACTCTTTAATCTTAAAGATGCTCATATCTCATGCATGAGGTAGATCTCACGTCCAAGACCTCATTTTTATGGATCCTCTCCACTAGAAGCACTTAAAAGGACAAATATTAGGCTCTGGAGTGCAACAACCCATAAAGCTTCAAGATTTGGGACCAAAACCCTAAAATGGACCATATTATGCAAAAATACAAAAAAGATGGGCAAGCTTTGAGCTTTATACCTCCAAATGATGCCCCGACCACAAAAAAGCTCATATCCAAAGTTGGGACTCCAACTCCATTCTCTTCCATGCTACTTCTTCACTCCAAAAATCCAACAATATCACTTATAAGCTCACAATTGATCATTCAAGCTCATGGGATGAAAATTAGGGTTTGAGAGGGTTAAGTTTCTAGAAATGGTGGCAATGAATGAGGCCATCTTATTCTTTATATAGGGACACCCTCTCATTTAGGGTTTTCATTTTGTCCCTAGTAAGCCCAGCGTACCCTCTAGTACGCCCAGCGTACTAGGTGGATCCACTTCATTCTCACGCTTATGAGTACGCTAAGCGTACACACATGTATGCCCAGCGTACTCATCTGCCACCTTCCTAAAACAAGTGATCTTTCTTGCCAACACTTCAAACTATCATAACTTCCTTGATATAACTTTGTTTACAATAAACCTCATATCCAGAAAAGGGTGACGAGAAACCCTACACTTCTAGAAAATCTTCGTAGCCCCGAGGCTTCCTCATGCCCGGGTTGCAGCCCACGAAGCCTAATCATGGACGATCTGAAACAAGATGTTACAACAGACCTAGCAGATCACTATAGGATAGTAGTACACTCGATACCAGAATACAGATCTAACAGATCACTACAACCTATCAGCATAATCAATAAAAAAATACGGATCTATTAGATCACTATAGCCTATCAACATACTTGATACCAGAATATAGATCTAACAGATCACTAAAGCCTATCAGCATACTCGATACCAAAATACAGATCTAACAGATCATTACAACCTATCAGCATACTGGATACCAGACTACATATCTAACAAATCACTACAGCACAATGTCATACTAAGTAACAACAATATAAGTAATGTCTGACTATATATAATCAGAGGTGAGATAGCCAAGTGAATAGATGATCCTACCAGAGAACCACAGCGAAACAAGTAACAGGTAAGACAGCCTAGACTAAGAGTCCTTAGTCTATTCTAAGTGACTATATACAGTCCTTGTAGCATCCCTCTGCTAACAGATAACCAAATCGTAGTGAGCCAGCATTGGTGCCTTCAAACCATGGTATAATGAGGTGAAACTCACCTGAAATGAAGAATCCCGAGAGTCCCGTGATTCGATTCCTGCTACACTAACATCGGTACCATATAAAATTTTGATCACCTATCCAACTCTCAAGTTGACCTAAAGTCAAACTTGGTCAAAAGTCAATGGGGGTCAACAACAGTCAAATTCCAAGGTCAAAGTAGTGAAAGGTCCATAAGTCACCTGAGTCAACCCAACCAAGCCGACCCAGCTGAGTCAACCCATCGAGCGTATGTGTGGCGTACTCTGGAGGTATGTGGGGTGTATTCCTTTGAAGACCAATGTCGAGCCTGTTGACCGTGTACACCTGGCATACTTCCAGGTACGCAAGCCGTAATTCCAAAATTTATCTTCTTCCCATTAAGTACTTAATATATTGACTTAATATGCCCAATTGCAGATCCAAGGTTAGAATATCATTAGGATTCATAAAAGTTTCCAAATTTATGATTGTGCATGCTCAATAAGTGCATAATCCATAAAAAAAAACACTCAACATCTTAATGCCTTAAGACTCTTCATAACATGCGTTGGATAAAACCAACCGTTAGGAATCCATATTTATGACTTAAGTCCTCTATTAAGGTCTGAAACTACAACTTAATGAGTCAACAACATGTCATGCTCAAGATCTAAAATTTTGGGGCAAGAAGCATCATCAAAACACCCATTTCTAGATCTATATGATGGAGGGATAAATTTTCAAGCTTTATACCTTCAAAAGGTTGCAAATGTGGTAGAAATCCTAAATCCAAAGTGCTTTACTCCTTTGATATGAGCTCTACTTCCTTCCCTCTTCTTCAAGGTACAAAATACACACTCTCTTAAGCTTGGAATGGCTTCACAAGGTGAATAGGGTCGCAACACATTTTAAGAGAATGGGGATAATGAAATGAGGGTAAAGGGGACTCACCCCAAACCGCTGAATCTCTTAGATAAAATCTAACCTCAAGCCGTTAACGTAGTGAGGAAACTCACCTCAAGCCGCTGAATCTCTTAGATAAAATCTCGGTCTACTGATCTGGAAAATCACTATGCTATCATCATCAAATAATATCCAATTAATAACTAAATCTCGACCCATAATCAAGAATCTAAATTACTTGCACAACATCTTGGGTAAAAGATGATTCTACCCTCTTCTTACTTGGCTTAAAGCCAAGACCCAACCCATTTTGCTCAAAAGGCCCAAATTCATCCCAAAGCCCAATATGGCCCAACTTCCTAATTCGGTCCAAGTCATCATGGAGCTAATCCCAAGAAATCATATATTCCATCCGTTGCTCAAATTCAGAAGTCCAATGGCTCAACAAGGCCTAAACCCTTAGAGCCAAAAATATGGCCCAAATCCATGAAAGTCAACCCAAAAGTCAAACAGTTGGGTATGCTAGGCGTACTCACACTTATGCTTAGTGTACTCCTTCTGGAGCCTGTACACCCCATGTACTACGCGGACCACCTATCCAACTCATTAAGCACTTAATCGGTTAAGCCATCCAACCAAACTCTCATATTTGATCGTAGATATTGACTTAACACGTTAAGTTGGCAACTTTACTCACATACATATCTTAATAAAAGCCAAAAATCATAGAGAACCATAACAAGGAACCTAACACATCCATGGACCAAAATAACTCATAAAGGTTGCATTTTTATGAATTTGGGACCTCAAATGTGCTAAGATCTAACATCCATGGCTTCTGGAGTAAACCATAATCTTAAATATGGCCTAATAGACCCAAAAATGCATAAATAACACCCTAAGTTGGATCTAGCATAAAGAACCATCAAGATGAGAGCTTTTTACCTCAAATGACTTGCTAAGATGAAGATGACTATGGATCTACAAGCTCAAGCCACTCCTAAGCAACCTCCAAGTTTTCTTCTTCTTCTACTTCACCAAAAACACCACTAAAACTCACTTTCAAGCTCAAATAGCAAAAATGTCAGCTAGGGTTTCGATTTTAGCATATAGAGTGATGGACGCTAATCAATAGAAGGTCCAAGGGTGTTATAAGTTGCTTAAATAGGGTACAAACCCTAAAAATTAGGGTTTACCCCTGCATTGCATATGCCATGCCTACTCCCACATACACCCCGTGTATGTAGGTGAGCCCACGATCTTGAAATGAGCTAGTTTGCTAAGCGTACTCATAGAGTATACCTTGCACACTAGCTAGGGACTAAATTCAGAGGAATTTTCATTAAGGGTTAAAAAGGAAACATACCAAATCTTGAATGTTACAATTCTTCCCCACTTGAATCAAACTTCATCCTCGAAGTCCGTTGAACCAAATAACTCTGGGTAGTTCTCCCTCATATCGTTATTCGGCTCCCACATCCATTATGAACCCTTGCGGTGCTGCCACTGAACTTTCACCAACTCATCAACCTTGTTCCTCAAGGTTTTCGTTTTTCTATCAAGAATCGCCACCGATATCTCGGTATAATTCAACCGATCATCCACCTGAACATCCTCCAATGGAACCATCACAAAATCATGTAATAAACATTTCTGGAACTCAGAGACATGGAACATGCTATGGATCTAACTAAGCTCCTCGGGAAGATCTAGGCACTAAGCAGCCCGGCCTACCCCAGTTAAAACCCTGAAATGACTGATATACCCAGGGCCCAACTTGCCCCTCTTACTGAATTGAATGACACCTTTCCAAGGTGACACCTTCAGGAGAACCATATGCCCAACCTGGAACTTTAGGTCTGACCAGTGCTTGTCCGCATAGCTCTTCTGCTGAATCTGAGTTGTCTAGAGCCTACCCTGAACCTGTTGAATCAACTCGGTAGACTCGAGTACCACTTCGGTACTCCCAATAATTCGTTGACTGACCTCATCCCAACATATGAGGGTCCTGCACTTCCTCCCGTAGAGTATCTCAAAAGGAGGTCGATCAGTGCTGGTATGATAATGATTGTTATACGAAATTTACGCTAACGGAAGATACGTAACCCAACTCCCACCAAAATCCAATACACATGCCCGAAGCATATCCTATAAGGTTTGGATAGTCCTCTCACTCTATCTACCAGTCTGTGGGTGGAAGGCCATGTTGAAATGCAGACGAGTTCCCAACTCCTCATGGAACCTGTTCCAAAATCTGGAAGTAGATCAAAGATCCCTATCTTAAACCAGAAACTGGCACTCCATGTCGTGCCATAACCTCCTTCATGTATATGTAGGCCAACTTCTCCACATATATACTCTCCTGAATCGGAGTAAAATGCGCATTCTTGGTCAATCGATCCATGATTACCCAAATCAAATCCACTATGTGCGCAGTCTGAGGCAACTTGGTAATGAAATCCATGGCGATCTCCTCCCATTTCTAAATAGGAATGTCTAATGGTTGGATCTTTCTGTGAGGCCACTAATGCTTGGCCTTTACCTTCTGGTGTAAGGTCATACCTTATGATCCGATGAGTCAAAAACACAACACTCTGATAGATCAGCATCAACATCAACTACATCTATAGTTCCATCGTATCAAGCTTATCAGCGCCAACTTATATTTTACATATTCGATTGTAATCTATTGTATATTAGGTAATGATATAGATAAGTATAGAATAAATCACAAATCTGATATCTTTGTGATAAGATCGATTCTTAATATAGATTATATGTAATCCATTCAATCAAGGGATATACATGTATAGATAAGTATATATACAACATTAGGGCAAACTCTAATGTTGTAATTGTGGCTTTGTGTCAATCGTCTTTGTGAAAAATTCATCTTCTTGGTGAATACAAAACTCTTTCTTGGTGAAAGAACAATTTGGAGAACTTCTGTGTTATTTACTTTATGTTTTTTTTTTTGCTTAGATTAGTTTGATGTTTGTTATATATACTTGAAGTGTATACGATCGATACAAACCTTTAATTGGTATCAGAGCGGGTTCGTGATACACTCAAGTAATCATATCAACTTCTTTCATTCCAAAGTCAATTGTTTGTAACAAGATCCCTCCGTCTGAAAAACACAACTTTTTAATCGAAACCAAATGACATGGAAGTTCTAGAGTTCATGGATTTCGATATGCTTGATGTTGTCAACAAAGATCCTATAGCTACTATGTATCAATCATCCAATAATGGTGCATCTGGCAGTAAGCTGAAAGGGAAATTTGTTCCCGGTTATAACAAGGAAGAGAAAAGGATGTTGAATCTTAACGGAAATGCTAAAATAGCTATTGGAAACTCACTCCCTTTTTCTGTCTATCGTTTGGTCCAAAACGGCTCAACTTCTCAAGAGATGATGACCACTCTATCATTTGCTTTTGAAAAGGAAAACTCTTCAGATGATGAAGTTAAGTCTCTCATGGCAAATATTGTTGAATCCCACGCTGACACTTCACATGATAGTGTTGGGATCCTTAATGCTGATTCTCCTCACACTGCTAAAGACCTCAAGTCAGAATGGGACGATACGACAGTGTATCAGATAAAAATCATGTTAATCTTTTCTCTATTGATAATATTGAAAACGATGACACGATCGATCTCTTACATTTCATTTTATTGATCTCAAATAAAGAAAAATCATCTCTAAGTCTTGAGCCAAAGATTCTCAAAGAAAAACTCTCCTCTATAGAAAAGTCTCTTTCTATTTTAAAAAAGGAAAATACTTGTATTTCGCTAACCAATAATTTTCTTCACACTAAAAAAGAAAAAGTTTTTGATTATGCTAATCGCACTCAACTTATTTTGAATTACTGGGCATCCTCTCACTTTAATGTCACAAGAACCATTAATGTTCATATTCTAGATCAGTGTAAGACGATTCTTGGTGATGATATAGAAGGTGTTGTTTCTTTAACCCAACTGAACCTGAAGATCAATCAAAGCCTTCTATTCCTGATAACTCTTCAAATGATCATGAGTTTCATGACAAGGTAGTATATGAGCATACCATTGATGACATTCCTTGTTCTAGAACTAAATCAAGAACTCTTAAGTCAAATAATCAAAGTTCTTCGAATTTAGTAGTTCAAAAGAAATCAAAACCGAATGCTAAAGGAAAGAATCCTCGAATTAAAGTTTGTTATCGATGTGGTGACGCCTCTCATAAAGTCACTGAGTGCACTTTTGAAAGGAGCACTGTTCGCGATGATAATATCATGACTCAGAATGATAAGTGGGTCAAAAAGGGATACTCGTTGAACTATCTCCCTGCTGATTGTTATAACATATTTTCTTAGTGATCCTTTGCAAATGAGTCAATGTATATTTAGTGTATATTTTTTGTACTTACTGTACATCTTGGTTTCAGGGTAAAGAGCATATTTGGCATTCAAATAGTGGTTGCTCAAGAAATATGACTGGATTCTACTCCCTCTCCTAGAAGATTTAATAAAGAAGGATGGTCCATTAGTTACATATGGAGATAATGGTAAGGGAACTACAAAGGGATCTGGATCCATCAAGTGTAATTTTGTTGTTTACAAGAATGTCTATTATGTGAAATCTCTTCAACATAATCTCATTTCTATTAGCCAACTGTGTGATGCTGGCTATGAATTTCTCTTTAATAAGAGAGAAGGAAAAGTTGTTGATCAAAAGAGCATCATTGTTCTTACTGAAAATTGACAAAACAACATCCATGTTCTGGATATGTTTTCTACTAACAACTCTCTTCGCCGTTGCTTTTTCTCTCATGCTCAATCTCATCTAACTTGGTTGTGGCACAAAATTCTATCACATCTGAACTTGAAGAACATCTCAAGGATTACAGGAAATCAAATTGTGACAAGAATTCCTAATATGCAATTTTTCATGGACAAAACGTGCTCAACATATGAAAAAGGGAAGAAAACCAAGTCTTCGTTCAACCCAAAGTCCTATTCTTTAATCATCAAACCTCTTCATTTCCTTCATATGGACCTTTGTGGAGCAGTTCTGATTAAGTCAAAAGCTGGGAAGAAATATACTATTGTCGTTGCGGATAAATTTTCAAGTTTTACGTAGGTAGTCTTTTTAAGAAAAAAGAGTCATGTCATTGATGAAATCATTTCTCTAATTAAGCAGTGGGAAGTCCTCTATGATCATAAAGTGTGGAAATTACATAGTGATCATGGAACTGAATTCAGAAACTCCTCTCTGGAAGATTTTTGCTCAGTCTCAGGAATCTCTCAGAACTTTTCGTTAGTTAGAACTCCCCAACAAAATGGTATTGCAGAAAGAAGAAACAAAACTCTGATTGAAGCTAGAAGAACTATGGTTATTGAAGCGGGTCTTTCATTGTCATTTTGGGCTTAAATTGTCAATATAACTTTTTATACGCAAAATCGGTCTTTTATTGTTAAACTTCATGGGAAAACTGCTTATGAGCTATTGAAAGTAAGGAAACCATACATCTATTATTTTCATGTGTTTGGATGTGTTTGTTACAAATTGAATCAAAGAGATCAACATTCGAAGTTTAAGGCTAAAGCTGATGAAGGAGCATTTCTAGGATACTCCAGTGTATCCAAGTCTTTCAGAGTATTTAGACTTTCAAGTAAAATTGTTGAAGAAACCATTCATGTCACCTTTGATGAGGACTCATTCATTCATGATCGAGTTGGTCACACATCGTCATCTCTGAATGAACTTATGTACAATCCTTTAGACTCTGTTCCTGAGCTCTTATCAAATGATGTTGATCCCATTATTCCCAATGTTGATCAATTAATCAATTGTCAACCTATCTCTAATGATCATCCTGTTGTCCCTGAAGAAGTTGAATAATCAAATCAGGAAGTCTCTACCCATAACAATACAAATGAAAGTTCTAATCCAAGAATCCTTCAAGATCATCCTAAATCTCAAATCATTAGAGATGTAAATTTCAGGATTCTCACTCACAACAGAGTCAGAAACAATTTTTGCATGCCTGTAAACTTTGTCTCAATGATCGAACCAAAGAATATTGTTGATGCTTTGAAAGAAGCTGACTGATTAAGGTCATGCAGGATGAGCCAAATGGATTTGAACGTCATTGTTTGTGGACTCTTGTTCCCAAACCTCAAGGGAAGACTATCATTGGTTTTTAGGAACAAAATGGATGAAGATGGAATCGTCATAAGAAACAAATCTAGGTTTGTGGCTCAAGGATTCTATTAGCTTGAATGGTTATATTATGATGAAACATTTTCTCCAATTGCAAGAATTAAAGCAATTCATCTGTTTCTAGCTTTTTCCTCTTTTACAAACTTCAAAGCCTATCAAATGGACATCAAGACTACCTTTCTACATGGAGATCTTCAAGAAGAAGTCTTTCTAAAACAACCTCTAGGTTCAGAAAATGAAAAGACTCTCCGGATCATGTTTATCGCCTTGATAAAGTTGATTATGGCTTAAAGCAGGTTCCTAGAGCATGGTATGACAAGTTGGCAAGCTATCTTCTCTCAAGTGGACACAAAAGAGGATAGATCGATAACACTCTGTTCATAAAGCAGTAAGATCTCATATCGTTCTTACTCTAATGTATGTGTACGATAACATCTTCGGATCCACTGATGAAAAGCTAAGTTCAGAATTCGTGGAGGTCATGGCCAAGAAATTCGAGATGAGCATGATGGGTGAACTAAATTTCTTTTTGGAATTGCAGGTCAAACAGCTAACTTATGGTATTGTTTCAAGATAAACATGTTGCAGATATGCTGAAGAAGTATGGTTTCTCGAATTGGAAACCGACAAATACTTCGATGTCTTCGTCAGCGTCTATTGTCATTGATCCAAGTTACACTGATGTGAATGCAACTTTGTTTCAAGGAATGATAGGCCGTTTACTCTATCTTACAGCCAGTCACCCTAACATTATGTTTTCTATCATATTGTGTGCTCGCTATCAAGCTAGTCCTAAGGAATCTCATCTTCACGATGTCAAATGGATTTTTGGTACTTAAAACATACACCTAATCTTGGGTTATGGTATCCCCGTAACTTTAAGTTCAAGCTAGTAGGATACACTAACTACGATAATGGCAGGTGTGGCATTGATTGTAAAATCACTTTAAGAGGAACTCAAATGCTTGGAAATATATTGGTAAGTTGGTCCAACAAAAAACAAACATCTGTGGCTTTTTCTACCGCTAAGGCTGAATATGTTGCTGCTAGAAGGTGTTGTGCTCAAATTATATGGATTTAGAATCATCTCTTGGATTGTGGTCTAAACTTATCGAAGATACCCATCTGGTGTGACAACACCATTTCCATTCAGATGATACAAAATCTAGTGCAACATTCCAAGAGTAAGCACATCGACATCCATCATCATTTCATCAAGGACATAGTTCAAAAGAGAAAAGTAGAATTGTTTTGTACTCCATCCATTGATTTAGCTGGCTGACATCTTCACCATGGCATTGGACGAAAAGAGTTTGAACAAATTAAAAACAGATCTTGGCATGCTTTCAATGTCTTAATCGTTTTCTAACTATTTTATGTCTTATGTAAAACTCATAAAAAATAGTGCTTATTTTATTTTGAATGCAAAATCTTACATTTAGTATTTACATGTATATTGTTTCAAGCCTATCTAAGATTTACCTGCATCTTATTGCTTCAGAATTTGTAAGTACTGGAGCTTTCTTGAAAGATCTCAATGCTCTTGGTGTTAATAAAAATAGTCACATCATGTCCTCTTCTTCTTGAAGATACCTTCTTTCTCCCCCACTCACTGTTATGGATGCAAAGAGTAACCATTAATGTAGTAAGTCTTATTTTCATCGAATGACTCATGATCCTATAAAACCTCAAATGCACTCATGTTGATATTGAAGACATGATGGTTTTGTGGATTTGAGCTAGTTAACTCATTGATTACAAAGAATGATCTTCACTTATTCTCTTGCTCTTGATGAACATGAAGCTTGGAATTCTTCTATAATGCTTCAATAATAAAAGGCTACATCACTTGTGATATATTGTGTTGTTTCTTTTGTGTGATATGGTTAATATTGTTTGTTCTCTTTTATAGCTGAAACTTCAAGTGGTAGATATCTTGAAAAATGGAAGTGTAATAATGACCATTCAAGTCTACAGATTTAATAGAACGTGTCTTTATCACCTTTCTGAGAAATTTGTGCATATTTTGTTGTTTAAATTGTTATCTTGTTTGACTAACTCTTTTGTTTGTATTGTTTATTCTTTTGTACCATTTTGTAAAGGAATCCGACGGTGGCAATTTTGAGCCTAGTATGAAACTTTTGACACATCATCGTCCATAGAAGCATGTACTTGTAGGTGACAAAATCTCTATAAGTTTCTCATTAGAGAGACCATCTATTGACAACATTGAGTCATCCCCTCGCAGTGATTGTCTAGCGTTGTCTAAACTCTCAAAGTAAGATTTCCTGGTCCAAATAAAAAACATTGATAAAAAGGTTGGGGCGTTTATTTTTAATTTAATCATATTTACCTAAATCTGTCCCTGGAAGTATAATTGCCATATGCATCAAGTCTCATGTTCTGCTGAAACATTGACACTATCCCAGTGACTTACCCCGATTGCATAGTCATCAGCGTAAGAGTTACATGTATGGTCCTTAAATTACAAAGGGTTGTTCATTTCCCTGACCTCTTAGTCTGATGTATGACATGGTACCATTACAATTTAATAGTGAATCTTTGTTTCTAGATTGCAATTTACTCACAATACGAAATTTTAAACCACTTCTTATTGATGATTAAACTATTAATGACTCACGCTAATTTCATTTCAGCATGACAAACAATCCATTTTCTCCACAAGTCTTCCAATATAGAACTTGATGATTCACTGTGTAAAACCAAACACTAATAAAAGTTCGAAAGTATGTGTTGAGGGTTAGTCTATGTACCGTAGGATTTCATATTAACCAATCCATTCTTGCAATTACATTCTTCTTTAAAGTTTTATGATTCAACCTATTGTACCACACACTTGTGAGAGATTGACAAATTTGTTTTGATGGGTATATCCTTTTCCATAATATATTAAACGCACCTATCCACTCTTACCATTTTTCTTCTAATAAAAGAGATTTATGATTCAACGTATGAAACCACATGCTGATGAGATCTCATAATAGTATGTCAGTGAATGGTAGTTTAATCACATGCTATCAGGAGACATCACAATATTACTAGACTACAAGTTGAAACTCTATTATGCTTGACGTTAGCTGTTGATTTCAAGTAGGTGGAGAAAATCTTGGTAAAGATAAAAATCTCGCTACTTAAACTACATAAATGCACATTCTAAGGGGGAGTCGAGTCAAGTTGATTTCCACGTTCTTATCTCAACTCAAGCTCATTATCTATTCATCCGCTATCTACTTCAATTTTTAAATGTTTGATAAGTCATTCATCTTATTAGGGGGGGGGGGCATTTGTTAAATCTGCAAGAGTCAAGATTTCATTGTTACTCTCAGGAGGAGCATGTATAAAAAGCATTCCGCTTATATACAAAAGAAGTTTAGTTTTGACATCGTTAGATAGGTGGGAGATTGTAAGGTCACGCCTTATGATCTGATGAGTCAAACATACGAAACGCAGATAGATCAACGAAAAAACCTACATCTATAGCGCCAGCGTATCAAGCTTATCAGGGTCAGCTTATGGTTTAGTTATTCGATTGTAATCTTTTGTATATTAGGTAATGTTATAAATAAATATAGTATAGATCACAGATACGGTATATTTGTGATAAGATCGGTTCTTAGTATAGATTAGCTGTAATCCCGTCAATCAATGGATTTACATGTATAGATTAGTATATATAGAACATTAGGGCAAACCCTAATGCTGTAATTGTGGTTTTGTTTCAATCATCTTTGTGACAAACCTGTCTTTTTGGTGAAGACAAAAAATCTTTCTTGGTGAAAGAACAATTTTGAGAAATTTTGCGTTATTTACTTTCTATTTATTATGTTGCTTAGATTAGTTTTACATTTGTTATTCATACTTAAATTGTATCTGATCAATACAAACCTTCATCCTACAAGTCAAGCACCTCTCCACATACACAACCTATATCTTGCTTCATACAGGGCCACCAATAATTAGGACAAATATCTCTATACATCTTCGTCGCCTCGGGATGAATGGAGAATCTCAATTTGTGCATCTCCTAGATCATAACCCAATATGTGCCTCCCAAGAAAGGAACCCACACCTTTCGATGGAGAGTTAATAGTCCACGGCTATGATAATCAAAGGAAACCACCTGGCCAACTATGCGCTTACTCTTTCGGTGCTCTTCCTTCATAGCGTCAATCTAAGCCCCTTGAATCTGCTCCAAGAGTGGAGTAATCACAGTCATCCACATAAAAATATCCTTGATTGAAGCCCTGACCACCTTGCGGTTGAGAGCATCAGCCACCGTATTGGCCTTCCCCGGATGGTAAAGGATCTCACAATCATAATCCCTTCATCACATCCAACCACCATCGTTGCCTCATGTTTAGATTCGGTTGATCCATCAAATACCTTAGGCTCTTGTGATCCATCTAAATAATATAGCAGACCCCATAGAGGTAATGTCGCCAAATCTCGAGGGAAAAAACCACAACCTCTAGCTCCAAATCATGTGTCGGATAATTCGCCTCATAAGGCTTCATCTGTCTCGAAGCGTATGCAATCATGTGACCCTTCTGCATCAGAACTGCACCCAAACCTGTGATCGACACATCGCAACAAACCACAAAATCCTCAACACCCTTCGGCAGGGTTAAAATCGGTGCCTCACACAATCTCTACCTAAGGGTCTCAAAATATGCATGGTGCTCAGGCCCCCAGCAAAAAGTGATAGTCTTTTTTTTGAACCGATTCATAGGAACGACTATCTTCTACAAATCTTGAATGAACCTCCGATAGTAACCTGCCAACCGAAGGAAACTCTGAATATCAGACGGAGACCTTGTAACCTCCCACCTCATCACGGCCTTGACCTTGGCCGGATCGACCAGAATACCATTCTGGTTGATAAGGTGCCCCAAAAACTACACCTCTCGCAACCAAAACTCATGCTTGGAGAACTTCACATAAAGTCTCTCCTTCCTTATAGTCTCTAATACCTCCCTCAAGTGCTCCTCATGCAACTCCTAGACCTTGGAGTAGACCAGGATGTCATCAATGAATGAAATCACAGATCGATCAAGCATCAACCTGCATACACGGTTCATGAGGTCCATGAATGCGGTTGGAACATTGTTGAGCCCAAAGGGCATCACCACAAACTCGTGATGACTATAAGAAGTCTGGAAGATCGTCTTCTGCACATCCTCCTCTCTGAACATCATCTGATGATATCCCAAACGTAGATCAATCTTGGAATACCAAGATGCACCCTGAAGTTGGTGAAACAAAAATCAATCTTTGGGAGTAGATAACGGTTCTTCACCGTTGGCTTATTGTAACGAGCCAATTTTCAGAAGAAAAATTTTCATTTTTGATTAACAAAAATACTTTCCACAATCATGAAATACCAAACACAACTGTTTTCAAAATTCATATTAAGTAGAATTCTACTTCGAATTATCAGTGTCCCATAAGAAAACGCCTGAGAGAGTAGACGCCGCACCATCAAGCCTTTCCCTTGCCCTTGGGCTTAGATGTACCTGAAACAAATCCACAAACTATAAGCTAATGCTTAGTGAGTTCCTCAGAGGATACCCCAAACATAGTCCACATAACACATATCATATTAGCTAATAAGCTACATATATATATATATATATATATATATATATATATATATATATATATATATATATATCACAGAAGCCATGCATATAAACATATAAGGATGCTGCATAAACCTTCCAAGGTCTTAAATTGTGTGCCACGGGAAACTCCCACGTGGTCTTTACTAGCCGACACCGGAACCCCCACGTGGTCTTGGCTAATTGTCGCGGGAACCACCATATGGTCTTCATTAATCATAGAAATATCATACGAGCTAAACAAATATATATATATATATATATATATATATATATATATATATATATATATATATACACTAAATTTCCACGGAAACCCTCCAAGGACTTATATTTGATGCCATGGGAACCTCCTCATGGTCTTAATATATTGCCCCGGGAACCACCTAGGGACTTTCATCCAGATGTCCTAGCGACATTTCACATAACCAACTATCGATCAAAATAAGATTAAATGGGTCGGCCTTGGTGCCTTCGACCTATTGGTATGATGAGAAAACTCACCTCTGTCTTCTGAATCAAAAAGAGACTCTCTTAGCAGTCTGTAATCCTCATGTGCTGAACAATCATACTATTACTCAAGGTTAGGCCTAAACACTATCCAATTGCAAACCCCACACCTAAGTCCTTTCATAACAGCCCAAAGAGTCTTCTTATATTAATAGGCCCAAGGTCAATGTCCAAAATCATTAATGGGACTCATGGCCCAATAAAGCCCAACCAAAGTATCCATGGCCCAAAATAAATCAATTGGCCCACTAACTCCAAAACATGATCAGACCTAATTACTAAATAGGTCCCAAAAGAATGCAAGCCCAAAATAAGCCCAAGTCCATCTATTGTGCATACGCCTTGCGTACTACCATGGTACGAGTGGCGTACTGAGTCCTTGGGTAGTACGTGCTGCGTACTCTAAGTTACGCTCGGTGTACTAACATATTAAGCACTTTCTTCCATTAAGTGCTTAATACTCAATGTTCTTGTGTTCAATATCATATCTAAGCTCATTAAAACGTCCTAAGCAATAAAGTTGGCAACTTTATGACCTTTCATGCTATATGGGACATAAACATTTCATTCTTCACATTAGGACTTCATATAAGGCTTTAAACTCATGCATGGAGTCTAGATACTCCCCAAGCTTGCACCTTTATGCACTTAGTGTGCTTACGAATCTCAGATCTAACCATTTCAACCTTTGGAGTTGCTCAACTCTCAAGAGGAGTTCCAAAACCAACTAAAGGGACCATAGAGAAAACTCTAGCTAGATCTATTAAAAAAGATGACAAGATCAAAGCTTTATACCTCTAGAAGCTCTTCAAGGTGAACTAGATGCAGATTCTTGAAGTTCTATGACACTCTAAGCTTTCTTAGCGACTCCTTCTTCTTGAATGGACACTAAAATGGCCACAAATGCACTCCTTAATCTTAAAACACTATCTCTAATGATCTTAGGGTTTTCAGGGACGTTTGAAAGTGAAAGAGGTTGATTATGGTGAAGCCCAAATGAGATAAGGATGCTTATACAGGTCACAAGTCCGAAAATTAGGTTTTACACATCCATCGCATATGTCCTGCATACTCTTTGGTACGCCCAACGTCCGTGTTGGCCCTCCGCGATCATCTGTGCATGGTATACTAAGCGTACTCATGAAGTACACCTAGCTTACTTAAGGGACTTACTATGTAATAAATAAAATTCCAAGGGCTTCAATGGTAATACATGGTTTGGAGTGTTACAACTCTCCCCCACTTGAACTAGACTTCATCCTCGAAGTTCGTAGATGCAAATAGATCGGGGTAATGCTCTCGCATCTCATCCTCCGGCTCTCATGGCCATTTGAAGCCCCTTTGGTGCTACCATTACACCTTTACAAGCTTCACTTCCTTGTTCCGAAGACCCTTGGTGCTCCTATCCAAAATCGCAATAGGCCTCTCACTATAATTTAGGTTCTTGTCTACCTGAATGTTGTCCAGAGAAACGACCGTAGTCTCGTCTATAACAAACTTCCAAAGTAGGTACACATGGAAGGTGTTGTGAATCTAGCTAAGCTCATCCGACAACTCCAAGAGATAGGGCATGATGTCCAACCTCACTCCAACAGACCGAGGTCGTACACCTCCGACCATACAACATCTCAAATGGATCTCGGTCGATATGGGCATGATAGCTGTTATTGTATGAAAACTCTGCCAACGGGAGGTATGTATCCCAACTACCCCCAAAATCCAACACGCATGTCCGTAGCATATCCTCGAGTGTTTGGATCATCCTCTCACTCTGACCATTGGTCTGGGGTTGGTATGCAGTGTTGAAATGTAACTGGGTGCCCAGTTCCTCATTGAATTTCTTCCAGAATCTAGATGTAAATCGAACATCCCTATTAGAAACTACCGACATGGGCACCCTGTGCCTCGCCACCACCTCCCGTACATAAATATCCATCAATTTCTCAGCAGAGACATTCTTAGAGATTGGAATAAAGTGATCACTCTTCGTTAATCTATCCACAATCACCCACATGGCATCCACACCCCTCGTAGTCCTCGGTAACTTCGTGATGAGGTCCATAGTGATCTTCTCCCACTTCCACATGCGAATGGGTAATGGCTTAACCTTGCAATGATGCCTCTGATGCTTGTCCTGTTGGATTAGGTGTCTAAGCCCATGACTATAATTGGTATGTACTTGACCCGAGAGTAGCATGGTCCATTTGGGTTGCATATGACCAGTACAATTTGATAGGATGGACTTTTGAGAAAAGGTTATTTATGTTTTGTTAATATATTATAAGTTCTAATATATTAACATAAAATCATATTATTTAATTAGTATTGATCAAGACTTAATTTAGTATTATTTTAGTGATCAAACAAGACTAATTAAATTTAAGGGGATTGATTTGCTAAATCAATCATTGTTATGGTGTGGGCTTATGGTTATTTAGAATGGGCTAAACCAATATGGTAGTCCATGGATAGTCCATGAAGGTCTTAACCCATGGATCCTAGGTAATATGAAAAGTCATTCACATTAGCGTTTACATGGATGTAACCCTAATCCTAGCTACACTATATAAGAAGCTCCTTAGCATCCAAAATCATGCACTAGATGTTCTAAGAGTTCATGATCGGATTTGAATGTAAGAATATTCTCTCAAAAGTCATTCTTTTCCCAAATATGTGTTGTGATTCCATTTTAGGTACAAAACTTGGGGTACTAAGTTCTTAAGGCCAAACACAACAAGTTCTACAAGCCACAACCAAGAGGTAACTCCATTACTCGACTTTATGCTGTTTATATCATTTTGTATGATAGTTGTAGCTTAATGCTTTGTAAACAATATTTCATGTATAATAAGAGAAAACATAGATCCAAAGCATTTAGGGTTGTATATGCACCATAGGATGTTGTAGTATAACTAAACCCAACAGTGGTATCAGAGCCTAGGATTGTTTTCTATTATATTTGATGCAAAATGTGTTATTTTTCAAAGCTGAAATGTTGTCTGACTAACCTACTTGATGAGTACATGCGTGCACTCGATGAGTAGGATGAGTTTTGCCTTGGAATCATCGAGTCCATTATGGGGCTGGACGAGTTGCCTATCCAGACAGCAGTTTTTCGAGTTTTTTGGCCTGTTTTGGATTAGAATCATTACCACAAAATGTTTTAGTTCATAAAATTTGATTTTGTTAATATGGTAATGATGATTCTCATCCAAATAAAAGATACTTTTCAAAGTTTCATGATTCGTATTAGTTTATATGATTAGGCTAATTTCTTGAAACTTGTTTGATATGAGTTATCTTAACTTATGAGTTTAATTAGATCATAGACAAATTGTTTGATTTTGTTAGTTGGAAGTTTTGATCTAATTGTTTTTGGTGAAATCCATAACTTGTCCTCAAGTTATGGAAAATGAAAGGTATCATTTTTAAATGTCATATTAAATGGTTTTAAGTCTTCTATAACTTGTTCTCAAGTTATGGAACTTGAAGAGTCCTTTACATAAATGTTTTTATGAACTCCATAACTTGTCCTCAAGTTATGGAATGTCAAGAGTCTTTTCATAAAACATATATTAAACTCATAAGTTATGGATACCAAAAGTTTTTGAATAGTTCAAAACTTGCCTTCAAGTTTTGGAATTTGTAAATGTAAAAGTCTAACTTTTGAAACATTTAATTTCAAATCCAAGAATTTTAAAGTTTAAAATTCAGCTCTATACTATTATAATATTATAGATTTAATATTTATATACATGTATAAGAACAAAGTCAATCTCACCGTTAGTAGGCCTCATTCACAAAGTCGGGCGATAAGGGGGTATAAGGCTACTACCTATAAAATGGCAGTTTAATAGGTGTCCACCCTCACCTCCCACTTCCTTGATTGGTGGAGGGTTGTTAGCCGAACGGGTATGATAGGACATTAATTCTCATTATAAGTATAATGATAATTATAAAGTAACTAAACTTTATTAAAAATCCCAATCTTAGTTACTTTTGGAAAAATGTGAATGTGGTGTTATTCCATGAAATTCCACTTTGCACCTTGTTAAGTTGTTAGTGAAGTGTGTGTGGTTAACCGACACACTAATATAGGAATGACAGTGTGTGGCAAAGGGTAGCTTCATGTTAATCATAGATCAATGGAGTGCGTGTGGTTAACCGGCACATTGATTAGGTGGTTGTAACATTGAGTGTACCAACCTAATTTGCATGGTTATTCACACCTTGTTTGTGATCCTCGGCATCCCCATCACAGACTTGAAGGGCACAATCGAGATTTAAACATTCTATTGAAGAATTCAATGAATCTCAAAGGATTTAGGAATTTCAATCCATTTAAAAGTTAATAATCAATTTCGTTTTTCATGGTGAAAATTGGTAAATCGTCATTTACCTACCTTCAAATATTTTGCAATTGGATTATGGCATCCCTCTTCCGAATTGTAAAATATTGTGTTGGGTCCTAGCCTTAATATTTCATTTGGGTGTAATATTAGGGACTTAAATCAACGAACTTGAATTTCTTCCATGTACATGTCTATTTTAGACAACTATGGTCTCTCCAAATCTTTTAGAACATGCTTTACTCTAGAAGATTATGTTCCACGATTGGATCGTGAAAGTGGAAATCATACTTCACTTCCTCCACCTCCTCCAATTATTCTCCCTGAACCACAAGTTTGAAGACTTGAAAAGCTCAAGGTTACTCAATCCCAACATGTAATGAAACATGAAGATGGAAGTCATGTGTGTACTCACGTCTTGGAGATGAAGTCACATATTGACAGGCTAAGAGTATTAGGTTTTGTTGTCTGGAGAAAGTTAGTTGTTGGCTGGGTTCTTCAATCACTTCCTTAGTCATATAGTGAGTTCATTAAGGACTACTATGTGATAGACCACGACATGACCCTTATTAATCTTACCTATTTGCTTGTTGTGGCTGAATTAGTAATGATTTGGAACAATGGTAAAGCAAACTTTATTGGAAGATCTGCTCCCCAAACGTCCATGGACATTGACAATGGAAACATTGAAAGACTAGAAAAGATTTCTTCCAAGGGAAAGGTATTGGGTTTTGTTGTCTCGAGGAAGTTAGTTGTTGACTGGGTTCTTCAATCTCTTCATGAGTCATATAGTGAGTTCATTAAGGACTACTATGTGGCAGACCATGACATGATCCTTAATGATCTTACATATTTGCTTGTTGTGGTTGAATTAGCAATGATTTGGCATAATGGTAAAGCAAACATTATTGGAAGATCTGCTCCCCAAACTTCCATGCACATTGACAATGGAAACATTGGAAGACTAGAAAACATTTGTTCCTAGGGAAAGTTAAAGGCTAAGTTTGATACTATCCCGTGTACCATTCGTAAAGAGTCTATATGTTTCTATTGCCAAGAGAAGGGGAATTGGTTGCAAAGCTTCCGTATCTACCTGAAGGACCATAATGATGGTAAAGTCAAAAATCTTGACTCTACTTCAAGTAAGTCTACTGTCTAACTCCATTAAGTTCCTAATTGTTGATTCTTAATACATGATGTGATAAAGTTGCATTTTTGATGGTTTGTAGGATCATGCAAAAGGAAGGAAGCTTAAAGGAAGAGTATGTTGAATTTGGTCGCGGAGATGGATTTCAATCGCATGGTTCGATGATCGGATTTTTGAGCTGTTGCTTATTAAGAATTATGATAGATTGCTTAGAAATATGTAGTAATATAGTTTTCATTTGTAATTGCATTGTAAGGAAAAGTTTTCCCGCATTTTATAAATAAATATATTTTTTTTAATTTTATTATATATCCTTGCAATGGAATTTGTAAAAATTGATGTTTGTATGTTTCTATTTTAGCAATATGAATTTGATTCTTTCATTTGTGGTAGTGTCAAAATTTACCAAATAAGCTAAAGATTCTCATCACCCAAGTTTCAGTTGGATAGAAACCTGGAACCATGCAACTTGTAGTGTGTGATGAATGAGAACCTTTGTCTTTGGGAAATTAAGACTAATTCCTTGTTCACATGAATATGTGAGTCAAGTGAAGGACTAGGAGATTAGGTACACTTGGTTGTGCACTGGTCAGGTCCATTTCAAAGACCGATAAGACTATTCATCATGATTTACTTACAAGTTTAAGTATTATTCTGAACATTGGAAAATTTTCAATGTATGGCAGAAAGAATAAGAAGAATCAAATCATGCAGAAAGATATAAGTTTCTCTAATCTGAAAATATGGGAGAGCACTTTAGTATCATGTTTTATGATCATCTTAATGATTATGGAAAACCATATCACAATTGATCCTCTAAGGACATCTTAGTGCATTTTAATGGCTAAGAAGAGGAATCGTGAATTGTTGGAATGATTAAATCAAAAGGGGGAATCAGACTTCGTTCCAAGTTGAGTCTTAAAGTCATACTCCAAGATTGTGCCTTGGGTGACCTAATATTAAGGAAGGTTTAAAACACTCATCAAATGTAGATTAAAATGTTTCTTACTCTTGTACATTTGAAATTGGTAAGTTGTGATGTCTTGGTAATAACAAAGACCAACTAAGACCAACTGTGTGAAATGTTAGTTTTGATTAGAATCTGCACTAACTCTTGAATTTTTTTTTCAAGTAATTTTCCTTGAAAAAGTGAATCTTATATGTCAAGAGGGCAGTGGGAGTCTTAAAGATCTTGAAAAATTTTCAAGAACTAGTTAAAAATAAAACCTATTCTTTATCACTAGCACACGACTTGAGGATTGCAAGCTATCACGTTGACATATTCTTGTTTTTGTGCCCATTCCAGTTAAAAGTTGACTATGCATGTGAGTTTTATGAGTTCTCAATTGTTTGCATAAGGCAAAGCACCTGAATCAATGAAAGTTTCACTGATCAGTATGGGTGAGCTGTTTAACAACATGGAAGACATGGTAGGTCCTTGTGCTACCAAGTGACAAGGAATTAAGATTCAACAAGTTCAGTCCATATGAGTTTGGATTTGTCAGTAACCTTGTCTTATGATAATGGTTTGACAAATTCACATGGATAGGAACACACACACCATAAAATCTAAGTGAAATAAGGTTTCTCTCCAATTCATGAAAATGATTATCAGGAAACGCTTTCACTAAGTAGATTTTAATAGTTAGCAATTGTGAGAAATGGCAAAGGTCTAAACATTTGAGACTTATTGCTGTAAGTTCTAAAATTGTTTAGACACATATGCGAGCTATCTAAGGAAAGGCGTATGAGTTTGAGAAGCCAAGATAAAGTCTTATCGAAGCATCTCGTATCAGAAATTTGAACTTTGGAAAGGAAGTTAACAAGTATTGATTTCTAGAAGTCCAACTGATTTTTGAATACATTTCAAAGCTAGTGGAAGCATAAGTTTTATGCTAGTAAGATAATAATTATTATGCTAGTGGGAGTATAATTATTATGGAAAGTGTTGCAAGTTAGCAATGTTAATTATAGAAAAAAAAAAGGTTTCAAATCGCAAAGTCGCAAGGTTTGAAAAGTTGTTTTACTATAATTAAGGGAGAGGAAATTATACTTCATTTCAAAATCTAAAAGATTAGATTGAGTTTTTAATCAAATTTAGTCAAATATATATGAATGTTATGTTAGAATGGTTCAACATAAGGAAATTCTATATATGGAAATGGTAATTGCGTTCTCAAAATTTGATTATGATTACGGCATCCCTCTTCATAATCAAAATTATGAGAACATGGCAAATAGAAATATTGTAGCAAAAGACTGGTCGAGCATCATGTCATTATGAATCATGTCCAATATGCTTTGGATATACGATCGATTACATGTGCTATAGTATTCATTTTTTGTTAATTTTCCAAATGCCTAGGGCATTAATAGGGAAATGGACTAGAACTAGATATGACTAAAATGATTAAGCAATTGTCGAGAACAATTTGAGGTCATGGACAGTTGGAAGTATAACGTAAATTTTAGAAGGACCATATTTACATATTTAGAAAGGGCATTAAGAGGGAAAATGGACTAGAACTGGATATGATTAAAATGATTAAACAATTGTTGAGGACAAACTGAGGTCATGCATAATGTAAATTTTGGAAGGACCAGATTGACATATTCTGAAAAGAGGCAACTCTTGTTTAGAAGTGATTGTAAAAATGGGAATATGGAAATGTTTCCATAAGTGGAAGTTATTCTTTAAATCTGTGTAAGATTAGAAAGCTTAATGCAAGAAGGATGTTCAAAGGAATGTACTTTAAATTTGAGATTTCGTTTCCATGGAATTGCTATCCATTGGAATAGTTTGTAATGTCTATTGCCAATTCTCTGTGACTTTTGTGCATAGTCATTACAAGAGGATCATTGCATATAAGTTTAGAATCTAACAGATTATAGTAAATGGCAAGAATTTGATATTCTTACATTTATGGTAAGGATTTGGAATTATGAAATGAGCATCATTGAAATGTTGTCAATTGATCTATTTCACAAAGTGAGGATCATAGATAAACATAGTGTGCATGCTTGGAGCATGGAACAACTATTGTTTTAATTCAAGTATTAAGTTGATTATTCGAAACATTATACAATGAATAATGAGTAATCAATATGGCACTCAAAAGTTTTGGGGAATATATGATTAGTATTATTCTTGTGTATCATTTTGCATGTTTTGACTTCCCGAATAACTAGGTTGTTCAAACCATCCACAGTCGATCATACTTTAGAAGTAGGTAATGAGGCAAGATTTTCATGAATGGGTCTGTAGTTTGTCTAGGTGTTTTAGACACAGCTAGAGTGTTCATGAGTACTCCTAGAATAAGATTCGGGTATTGGATTCAACCTACGCTTATCTGAATCACTTCATGGATTTTATCACGGCTGATTGTGAGACGATAATATCTTATACTCTTGAAATGGAGACATGTGACTTGTAGTTGTGAGTCTGTTGCACATTGACATATGTAAACACACCAGTAACTTGGTGTTATAAAACATATTATTGAGTGTAACTTGATGAGTAATTACAAGAAAGCATTTGAGTCGAAGTTTATCCTTTCTTCTTACCCTTAGAGGGATAAAAGCGATATCTATGGGCCCCACGATGATTTAGCGATATCTAAGTTCTTGACCAAGCCATGACTAATTTGATTTGTTCAATTAGTCGGTCGTCATAAATAGGAAATCGGGAAACAGCATATGGATAAAGAATGATTATAATCCATGTCTCAGTCCATACGATATCTAGAATGGAGGAATATATTGATTCTACCCGTTCGAACTAAATGCCTCTTCTCATTCATTTATGTCTTGTCTTTTCCTGATATTAATGTCATCTTTTATAATTATTAAAATAGAATGACATTTAAAGGGATAATTTTTGCGAGCATGCTTTATTAAATATCACATCAATAGGAGCCACAACTTTCTATTTTATTCAAGCTATAGAACATGGAGATTCATAAAAGTATGGAAGCTTATTAGGCTTTATGCATAATGTCATCCACAATGCAAGAACCGAAGTGGATGGTAGTGGTGGTGTTGGTGGGCTGGTGACTTATTTTCTCTATATGTTGATGACAGGCAAAGAACTCACCGGTAGACTATTTGAAGGCGGAATAAGACATGTATTAGCATCATCTCTAACACCTACTAAAAGTCTAAGACAAGTCAAATTGATAAACAATAATTCATTAACGCCATGTTTCCTTTTTGGACTAAATGCAGGAAATAACAACCTACTTCCATTCATTTATTTATTATAGCAACATACTTTCATTTTGTAATACTTATTATAGTATTCTGACATTGCTATGAATGGATAGATATTCTGACAATGTTATGATATGAAAAAATGAAAGCATGATGTTTTAGGTAATTAACATTTTTTTTGTATGTTTGATTTGTTGATAGGAGCCATAACTGACCACATGTCAGCCTTTTGATGTCTATGCAAAACAGTTCATTGTAATTTATGATAGTGACCGTTCGATAACTCGACGGTTGACCCATTTATGAAGAACAAGGTTCGTGTTCTTTACAAAATTTAGGTTATGGGTTTAAAATTTGTGATAGTAAAGGATTTCATTTCATATGGTTTGATTATTTATTGCTTGAAGGGCTTGGATGCTTTCATGTAAATTGAATTTATTTTATGATTTGATTGTAAGGTTTTTAAAAATATATATTTTTAAAAAAATTGAGAGGGGACGATAGCATCTTCTAGCCTTCTACGTTTGGTTCTATTGGAGTAAAAACCGAAAATTTGTTAAGTTTCACGTTGAAGTAAGAGTAGGTTATCAAGATCGAGATTCTACCTAAAATCGTTTTACGGTTCGGAAGAACGGTTAATCTTACCAAATTAAACTATTCTCTAAATTTGCTCGTAACATATTTTTTTAGTACCCTTTATAACTTGATTGTAACACCGTAAATTTTCAAAAAACAAATCATTTTTCAAACAACATAAAACTCATATAATATTCTCAAATCTCATGTTCACTAAATGTCATCATAACAAAACATATCCCAAGATCACAAAATACAATCCTCTGTCAGTGTGTACGGATCATGTCGGCGCCTTCCCGCGATCTTCGTAAGTACTTGAAACATATAACACTGCAAGCATAAACGCTTAGTGAGTTCCCCAAAATACCAAATACAACACATATTAGCCACTCGAGGCTATAACCCTATATGACCCTCTAGTCACTCTGTCTCAGTGGGACCCTCCAGTCCCATAACTCTGTGAACCCTCTGGTCCTAACTCTGTGGACCTTCCGGTCCTAACTCTATAAACTTTGAATCATATATAGCACAAATCACATAGAAATAATGTAGTGTACATCATATAAATAGCATACAAGATACTCTGTCACAAAACTCTAATTGCCACTCTTGGTAAAGTATATTGAGAAGACTCACATCGGGTACTCGGATAAATCTCGAACTCGGTACACAGATCTAGCCTCCGCCTAATCACCTAAAATAAATACTCATAATCAATACGGCTCTCAAAGGCTAGACTAACCCTTCTCTAAATTCTCTGAGAAGCGTAAAAGACCATTTTACCCCTCTAATGGTTCAACAGTCCAAATATTTACTAAATCCTAAAACTCAACAAAAGTCAACCCTCCGGAGTACGTGGCGCGTAACAACTTTGTACGCTTGGCGTACTCTGATACTTCACAGAATTGGGGAGCTCAACCCCCTACGCTGCGCGTACTGGGATTACGCCCATCGTAAGTCCCCGTCTTATACTCTTTTTGATTTTTGGTCTTAAACGGTTAAGACATAAGCTCAAATTCCAGATCTAACTATTAGAAGGCCACTTAATCCATAAGTCGAACCTTTAAGCTTTTGCATGGCTGTAAAGGCCACCAATCACTCCAAACACCTTTCCTCTTTCCTCATTAAGCCCTCATCTCATGCATGACTTAATATCCACGTCCAAGATTGGATTTTTATGACCCTACAACACATATTACACTAGAATAGGGCATATCTAAGCTTATGGAGACCCTTTGCTCATAAAGTCTCCACCTTGGAACCAAAACCCTAAAAATGGGTTCATAAAGCACAAATTAAAGATGACAATGAAAGCTTTGAGCTTTTTACCTACAAGTGAAGCTCCAACCTCTATAGAACTCGGATCTAAGCTTGTCCTCCAACTTCTAACTTCCACAATGGCCTCCTCTTCTTCTTCGCCGCCACAAAATGGCACTTTCAAGCTTAAAAGCGCACACACACAAGCTTATAATGGGGTTTTTCTCTCTTAGGGTTTCACTCTCTGTAATATGGTCGCTAGGGTAAGGACAATATTATTCCTTTTATAGTCCTTAAATCTCATTTAGGGTTTTGCATCTGAGCCAGTTACGCCCAGTGTACCTAATGGAGTCCGCGTCCATAATAAGCGCAGAGTACTCTTTAGTACGCCCAGCGTACTCGTTTGCAAGATTTTTCACTTAGGAGCTAATCTTGACAATTTGGTAAAGAAGAAGGGTAAAATTTATATACCTGAATTTCGGGATGTTCCAACTCTCCCCCACTAGAACCAGACTTCGCCCTCGAAGTCTCATGCCGTAAACAACTCTGGATGTTGCTCCCGCATCTCTGACTCCGTCTCCCAAGTCAGCTCGGAGTCTCTCCGATGTTGTCACTGGAACTGAACCATGGGCACCTCCTTGTTCCTCAGAACCTTACATAATTGTGACTGGCCTCTCAACGTAATTCAACTTTGCATCTATCTGAATATCCTCCAACGGCACTACTATCGTCTCATCGGCTATACACTTCCTCAGCTGGGACATGTGGAAGGTATCGTGGATCTGACTCAACTCCTCGGGTAGCTCCAAACAGTATGCTACCTTACCCACTCTGGCGATCACCCTAAAAGGGACAATGTATCGGGGCCCCGGTTTGCCCCTCTTCCTGAATCGGATCACACCTTTGCAAGGAGATACCTTCAGGAGTACAAAGTATCCAACTTGAAACTCGATCTCGGACTAAAGCCTATCCGCATAACTCTTCTGGCAACTCTGGGCTGTCAGTAACCTTTGTCTGACCTATTAGATTTGCTCCGTCGTCTTAAGCACTATCTCAATGCACCTCTCCACTACCCACACAACATCCCTCTTCATACAGAGCCACCATTAATCTCTCTTCAGGTCCAAATACATCTTAGCGGCCCCCGGATGGATCAAGAATTTGGATCTAGGCGCATCCTCCATCAGTATGGTACGTGCCCCACCCGTAAACGGCACCAAAATCTGACCATAAAAGGTCATAAGCCCCCGGCTATCAGTAAGAAACTCAGATACTTGCCTAGTCACCCGCTCTCTCTTACGGTTCTCCGGTCTCACATCCTCTTCCCGGGCCTCTCGGATGGTATCCAACATCAGAGTCATCACCGTCATCCTCATACAAATATCTCGTATCGGGATACTCTCGGCCTTGCAGCTCAGGGCATCGACTGCAACATTAGCCTTGCCCGGGTGGTACAGGATCTAACAATCATAATCCTTCACCACATCCAACAATCTCCTCTGGCGCATGTTCAGCTTGGACTGGTCCATCAAGTAATTCAAACTCTTGTTGTCCGTGTATATGGTACACCGAACCCCATACAAATAATGACGCCATATATTGAGGGCGAAAACCACCGCCCCAACTCCAAATCGTGGGTGAGATACCTCGTCTCATGAGGCTTCAGTTGCCTCAATGCGTATACTATCACGTGCCCTCTTTGTATAGGCACCGCACCCAATCCCGATATAGACGCGTCACAATACACCGCAAAATCCTCCATTCCCACCGGAAGGGCTAACACTGGAGCTTCGCACAATCTCTGGTGAAGAGTCTCAAACGAGGTCTATTGCTCGGGACCCCAAGTAAAAGCAATGCCCTTCTAGGTCAATCTAGTGAGGGGAACGACAATCTTGGAGAAATCCCTAATAAATCTCTGATAGTATCCGGCCAACCCAAGAAAACTCCTGATCTCGGTAGTGGACTTCGGCACTTCCCAACTAATAACGGCCTCAATCTTAGTTGGGTCGACCAAGATCCCATTCTAATTAATGAGGTGCCCCAAGAACTGGACCTCTCGTAACCAGAAATCACACTTGGAGAATTTGGCATAAAGCCTCTCTGATCTCATCACTCCAACAATCTCCTTCAGATGCTCCTCATGCTACTCTCTGGATCTCGAATACACTAGTATATCATCAATGAACACAATCACCGATCGATCCAACATCATCCTACATACTCGGTTCATGAGATCCATGAACGTTCTTGGTGCATTTGTGAGCCCAAAAGGCATCACCACGAACTCGTAATGCCCATAACGAGTCCTAAACGCCATCTTCTGGATATCCTCCTCCCGCACCCTCATCTGATGATATCCAAACCTCAGTTCTATCTTGGAAAACCATGACGCCCCTGCAGATGATCGAATAGATCATCGATCCTCAGCAATGGATAACAGTTCTTGACCGTCAACTTGTTCAACTCTCGATAATCGATGCACATCCGGTGCGAACCATCCTTTTTCTTAACAAAAAGGATCGGTTCTCCCCACGGCGAGCTACTCGGACGAATAAATCCATTTCCCAACAACTCTTGGAGCTGCGAGAATAACTCTTGCATCTCCGGAGGAGCAAGGCGATAGGGTGCCTTGGCGATAGGTGCCACCCCCGGGAATAAATCAATGTGAAACTCCACCTGCCTCTCGGGAGGCACACCCAGTAACTCCTCAGGAAACACGTTCGGAAATTCTCTCACCACTGGAACCTCAGCAACAGAACTCAGTCTCACTAAAACATCTCGCGTATCCGCCACATACACCAGAAAACCCATGCAACCCTGCCGCAAGCTCTGGCTCGCGCGATCTGTCGAACAGAATGCTGACCCAGATTGGGTACCCTCACTGAACACCGTAATTACTCCCTCACTAGGGTTTTGGATGGTCACCAGCTGACGCTCATAGTCGATCATAGCTCCAAATCGACTCAACAAGTCCATGCCCACGATGACACAGACATCCCCCATAGTGATAGGTACAAAATCTATCGAAAACTCGACTCCAAATATCTCAAGAACACATCCTTGGATCACATCATTCGCAAAAACAGCATGCTCATCATCTATTGATACTCTCAAAGTTCGACTCAAGACCTCTCACTGGATACTGATGTGACGACTAAAAGCTAGCGATACAAAGGACCGACTCACACCCGAGTCAGACAACACCAAGGCAGGTACATAACTCATGAGAAAAGTACCTAAGCATAACACAAATAAGCACCATACATAAACAAAAGAGTAAGCAAGAATCACATACCAGCCATGATGTCGGATGCTGTGCGAACCTCCTCTGCGGTTAACTGGAAGGCTCTACTGCAAGCCTGTGGCGCCTCGGCCTTTACTAGCCGACTCTCGGTAGTTCGTACTACAGCATGGGCAGATCCCTGCAGTGCACCCTATGCTGATCCCCACAGGTGCGGACACTCAGCTTTCTGATTTCCGGTCTGGTTGCAGTGGAAGCAAACTGCAAATCCCTTGGGGCAATCCTTAGCTATATACCCCTCCTTGCCACACTTGTAGCAAGACCCTGCTCGATAAGTCCCCTCATGAATGTTGCCGCACTTACCACAAGTACGGCCCTTCTGGTTCCCTGGTCTCGAATCGGCATGCTTTGCCCGCTTGGAAACTGGTTGGGATTGTATCGGTCGCTGATCCCTCCCTTGAGACTCCGCCTCCTGGCTGGCCTGAGTCTCGAGCTCAATCTCCCTCTTCCGAGCATTTTCCTGGAGCTCAGAAAATGTCTGGTACGTCGAGTTCGCCATGAACACGCGAATGTCTCTCCTTAGTATACTCAGATATCGACTCATGTGTGCCTGCTCAGTAGACACATGCTCAGGGAAAAACATCGCCCTCTCGTGAAACATCCTGGTGATCACAGTAAGAAACTTTGTTCCCTGCTTGAGGGACAAGAACTTCTGGGCCAACCTTTCCCTTTCCACTGGGGCAACGTATTCTTCATGAAACATGATGGTGAACCTCTCCCAGGTCACCGTGGTAAGCTCTGCAGAAGTGAAATGCACCGTCACAAACTTCCACCAATCCTTCGCTCCCAAGCGAAGCTGGTTCAGTGTGAACCGTACCCTCAGATGCTCCGTACATGAACACGTGTAGAAGGATTCCTCAATGTCAGAAATCCACATCATCGTGGCTATCAGATCTTGCGTCCCATCAAACTCTAGTGGCTTCGTGTTGCTCAACTCTCGATACAACAATGAGTCACCTCCCTGTGGCCTCGCAGCAGCGACAGCTGCGGTGGCTGCAGCAACGACAGCCTCTGACAGAGCAGCATATTGCTCATCAAACGTCTCAATTAAGGTGGTCTTGATAGACCCAAACATCTCTGGAATCTCGTCCCGGATGGCTGCGGCCACCTCCTCATGAATCAATCGGCAAATCTCCTCATCGCTAACACCACTGCTCTCTAGAGTGTTGCGTGTCCCAACCATGATGCCTCTAAACACAACATAAAGAAATAGAGACTCGCTCGAGTATACTTGCACTCAATAACTCAACCCTACATGTTCCTTAGTACCCTGAGGATTCTTACTTGGAACACCCACTAACCCGGTGTTTCCGGTAGTACAGGCCCTATACTACCTTCCACACCACATCAGTATTCATCCCAAGTCCTCCTCCTAGGATCCCAACTAGCAAGTAGTCCATACTACTCTGGATCCAGCCTACTCTCTAGCAAGCCTCTCATAAGCTACTCTCTGCTACCCAAATTCACTCAAAGCAACTCACAGCAGCAAAATTCTTAGGCTAAGGAATCACAAATCAGGCCACTCTAGTCCTAAAATATGAATTACCTAGCCTACTCTAGCATGCATAACTCATTTCATAATATCATAACACATAATGTAAGGGTATTTTGGGAAATCACTGTTCGGGCGCTGGCTAATCGTACACACTGCTCCTTTCTGCTTTTCTCAAAATCTTTTACTCTCTCTTTTTTTTTAAATTGTTTCTTTTATAAAAATCTTCTCAAGTCCTCAGTTTGAGTTCAGGTATGCCCAAAGGTGCATCCGAATCCCTCAAACCAAGGCTTTGATACCAACTTGTAATGCCGTAAATTTTCAAAACAAAATTTTCATTTTTCAAACAACATAAAACTCATATAATATTCTCAAATCTCATGTTCATTAAATGTCATCATAACAAAACATATCCCAAGATCACAAAATACAATCATCTGTCAGTGTGTACGGATCATGTCGGCGCCTTCCCGCGATCTTCGTTAGTACTTGAAACACATAACACTGTAAGCATAAACGCTTAGTGAGTTCCCCAAAATACCACATACAACACATATTAGCCACTCGAGGCTATAACCCTGTATGACCCTCTAGTCAATGTGTCTCAGTGGGACCCTCCAATCTCATAACTCTGTGAACCCTCTGGTCCTAACTCTGTGGACCTTCCGGTCCTAACTCTGTAAACTCTGAATCATATCACATAGAAATAATGCAGTGTACATCATATAAATCGCATACAAGATACTCTGTCAAATAACTCTAATTACCACTCTTGGTAAAGTATAGTGAGAAGACTCACATCGGGTACTTGGATAAATCTCGAACTCGGTACACAGATCTAGCCTCTGCCTAATCACCTAAAATAAATACTCATAATCAATACGGCTAAGGCTAGACTAACCCTTCTCTAAATTCTCTCAGAAGGGTAAAAGACCATTTTACCCCTCTAATGGTTCAACAGTCCAAATATTTACTAAATCCTAAAAGTCAACCCTCCGGAGTACGCGACACGTAACAACTCTGTACGTTGGGCGTACTCTGATACTTCACAGAATTGGGGAGCTCAACCCCCTACGTTGCGCGTACTGGGATTATGCCCAGCGTAAGTCCCCGTCTTATACTCTTTTTGGTTTTTGGTCTTAAACGGTTAAGACATAAGCTCAAATTCCAGATCTGACTATTCTAAGGCCACTTAATCCATAAAGTCGAACCTTTAAGCCTTTTTCATGGCTGTAAAGGCCACCAATCACTACAAACACCTTTCCTCTTTCCTTATTAAGCCCTCATCCCATTTATGACTTAATATCCACGTCCAAGATTGGATTTTTATGAACCTAGAACACATGTTACACTGGAATAAGGCAGATCTAAGCTTATGGAGACTCTTTGCTCATAAAGTCTCTACCTTGGAACCAAAAATCCTAAAAATGGGTCCATAAAGCACAAATCAAAGATGACAAGGAAAACTTTGAGCTTTTTACCTCCAAGTGAAGCTCCAACCTCTGTAGAACTCGGATCTAAGCTTGTCCTCCAACTTCTAGCTTCCACAATGGCCTCTTCTTCTTCTTCACCACCATAAAATGGCACTTCCCAACATAAATTTTGTTTAAAGTAAATCATATTGTGATTGATATTGTTTTTCATCTGCTAAGTCTTAAAAACTTAAAATCAAGATCGAGATATTAACAACTTTACCTAGTTTTACGCTTAAAAAAATTAATATATAATTATATGGACACTATTCGATTTCATTGATTATAAATATACTAAAAATCACTATATAAACCCCAACGTTAATAGAGCATCTCGAGTGTTTGGATCACATTTAAAATGGGTCTCATATTGGAATCACTATAAACTTTATGGTGCTTCCACATCAGTATTTTTCATGCAAAATCATCAACCTATAAACTTTTACCTTTTATAAAAATCTCTCAGTTATCCATAAAAAGTTTATAACTAGTCTCACCCTTTTATATATATATATATATATATATATATATATATATATATATATATATATATATATATATATATATATATAGAGAGAGAGAGAGAGAGAGAGTCAAGATCAAATAAGAAGGAAATTTTTTGTAGGAAGGTAAGAAGTTTTTTTTCTACATATTTTTTTCGCGAACAAACAAAATAAATCATTAGATGATTCATTTGTAAGATGATTCACAAGAAAAAATTCTCAAAAAAACATCTTGATGATTCATTTATACAATGATTTTGTCGTTATTCACTAAAATTGTCATAAAAATTAATTTTTTCTTAATTTACTTAAAAATGAATCATAAAGATGTTTTTTTGGGAATTTTTTCTTGTGAATCATCTTACAAATGAATCATGTAGTGATTCATTTATTTTGTTCGTCAAAAAAATATTTAGAAAAAAAACTTCTTACCTTCCTACTAAAAAAAATTTCTTACCGGATCTATATCCTATATAGATATATAATATATATATATATATATATATATATATATATATATATATATATATATATATATATATATATATAACAAAAAGAAAAGATGTTTATATAACTAAAAATATGTTTAATATTTGTCTTAATTTATTAAAAGTAAAAATAAAATTGAAGATTAAAAAAGTTAAATAAAATAAATTCGAGATATAATTTGAACCTACCAATTAGATTTATTTAAATGTTTAAACTATCCAATGACTATTTGAAGATTGTGTTTAGGTCCTTACCAAACCTACAATGACCACTATTTGAAACTTTTTCAAAAGTCTATTGCAAAGATAAAAAATAATTAAAACGACCTTATTGATGGTTATCGAGTTCAACAAAAATAAATAATTTTAATATTTTATATAAATAGTATATAATGATCAATGGATCGTATCTATGGAGATTGGTTCAGTTTGTTACTTCTATGAAAGTATTTTTGTTCAAGAACTTATAAAATGACAATAAAAGTAAAAATGAGGATTTTGTTTTTGTTATAAGTCTAAATTTTTTTTAACTAGAACAAAAGAAACACTAATTAAACTAGTAAAGTTGGAGTAAATCAATATGGAGGAAATGGTTAACATTAGAATTTCATCATTTGAACATTTGATAAATAGATCATTAGAACTCAAGGTGTAATACTTGTAATAAATTTCTAATTTGGCTATAGTAATCCTAGAATCTTGTAATTACCTAGACTCTTATTTGTTAATACAATGGTTAGAAAAGATCATAAAACATTTTTCTTAGTTAAAGTCACAAATCAATAAAACATATAATTTGAGAAAATCAACTCGCATTAAGGTTTCAGAATCACAAAATCCAAAAGATAATCAACATTATGGAGGAAATACTTTCTTGAATCAAGTAAAATGAACACAAACACTTAAATCAATTGTTGCTTGTTAATTTGAAGATTTATTACTTAACCAAGAAATTAACCAACTAACAAAGCATTCACACATCTAAACTCATGATTAAACATATATGAACACATAAGGATGTTTTACTAGAAAATACTTCCACAAAGATTCATCATAAGTTATTGAAGTTCTTCAAAATAAACTAAACATACAAAGATTACTCTCAATATCAACCAATAGGACTTTAGCCAAGGCTGGACTTAAGAAAACAAAGTAAGAATTAATTGTATCAAAAATCCAAGTGAAAATAAGAGTAAAAGATGATGTTCTTCAAGAGTTCTTCATGTTCTCCAAGCTTCAAAAGTCTAGAGAAAATTTGTAATTTTTGGATCCAAAAGTTCTCCTAAAGTGAACCACCAACTTTCCCCATATAGAAGCCAAGGCAAAAATATGGATTATCCACTGCATCACTCATGCATATCGTTTGCGAGGCCACACGAATCACACAAGCACTCCTAAATTGATGATCAACCCATTTAATTGTCTTCTTCCTACATTTCATCTTTTCTTTTGGTGCAACCCGTTAGTTGGGTCACCAAGAGTCCAATTGATGTCTTCTAAACATCTCTAAATTTTCCCACAAATTCTTTGATCCTCGAAAGTCCAATTGCTCCATGTTTAAAATCATTCGCCCAGTTTTAATTCCATCTTCTATTTGCAATCCAAGCGCAAAGTGTTCCATGCTCAAGTCCACAAGTATACCGTAAGCTCCCAATTTTAAGGCCCCGCATTCCCCCAATCCTCCGTGCTGAATAATCATCAGAAAAGAAATCCTACAATTAAGCTCAAAAAACTAGAAAGTACCTGATAAAGATTAAAAATAACAAAAAGAGAAAATATGCACGAATAGTAACTAAAATGAGATGAAATATGCTCGAACTACAAAAAAAAAAGTAAATAAAATGAAACTATCACTTACGAGGTAATGTTGAGTTAAACTTCTTTATGTTTCTATAAATGAAGTTAATATATAAAAGCATAAACTATAAAATTTGTTTTTTTGGTTTTTAAAAAGAGTACTTTGAGTCATTTTTTTGGTGTGCAAGTCTAAAATTTTAAAATTTTAACTATTATGCATATTTGGTCCATCAAAAATTTAAATGCACTTGAAAATACTAATTTTCCTTTAAAAAAATTTCTATTTTTTATTACATAAATTAAAAAAAAAATAATAACCCATTGGCCACCTCCTACTAATCCACTCACCCTTCACTCTTAAAATATAGACTACATCTCTTTCTCTCTTTCTATTTCTTTCCTTCTTTATTTCTCTATCTCTCTCTCTCTCTCTCTCTCTCTCTCTCTCTCTTCATTCCAGTCGGGCCACCACCGTTATGGGACTACCATTTTCATCAAACCACCACTGTATGTCGAAAAAAATGAACAACTACCATCACATGACAGAAAAATATGACCTTCAACACCACTACCACGACCACCACCAGTAGATAGCAAATATGTGTCCTATACTTTTGTTTCTGATTTGAAAACCCTCTTTGAAATGTCACCCGCCTCGATGGAACACTGCCCTTCTCTCTTTATCTTTCTTTCTCTTCCTTTCTTTCTCTCTTAGATATGAAAACACAAAGAAGGGTTTTAGATCTTACTAGCATACTAACATTAGGGTTACTAGAGAGATAAGATTCTGCTCTTTGTTTATTTTCCGGTAAAGTCGGGTCCAGATAATGCTAGGGTTCTGACATCCAGCCAGTTACAACACCACCATGTTTGTTGAGTTACTATATTGATGTTCTAAATCTAGATCCAATAATGATTCATCAATGTTCCAATGGTTTTGGTGGTTCCAGATCCATCATAGGTGGCGACAGTTTTTCAGTGTTACAAATCGCACCACGTTCCTCCTTGATGGTGCTGGTGAAGGTGGTTGGAATAGGTGGTGATTTTTGTGATTTTTGATGATGGCAATGGTACACGACGAGAATAGCAGTAGTTTTCAATGAGACATTGAATATAGAGAGACAAATGAATAGCGAGAACGACAGTGGTAGTGGTTCTTGGAGGTGGTCGGTGGTTGCAAGTGTTGCCCAGTAGTTTCATGCAATAAGGGTAAGAGAGAAATGGAGTAGTTGTATTATAAAGAGAAGGTCGTATGTTGGGTGGGGTTATTATTATATATCTTTTTAATCTGAAAAACAGATAAAGAAATAAAAGAGTGGAAAAAGAAATTAGGAAAGGTAAAAGAGTCGTTTCAAGTTTAGTCTAATTTTCAGGGAACCATTCTGCATTGAAGTTTCAATTTTGGACTGACCATGGACAAGAAAGAAAATGGACTCAAACTGCACTTTTTGGGATACCACATGGACCAATTTGAAAATTAGGGGTCGTTTGATAGTTGTTAACTGGGTTAGAGCTGACTGGGTTAGAAGTTTGACTGGTTAACTTCTGACTGAAACTTACTGTTTGATGTTGTATCTGACTGACTATCTAAAATGACTATATTACCCTCAAACAACATTTTCAATAATTATTCCTTTATGACATTACATTTCTTTATAAAAACATTCAAAATAATCAAATCGATGTAATTTACAACCATTCTTAAAAAAATATGCATATAAGCATACAAAAAAATGACTTGCATTTATTCAATTCAGTGTTTAAGGTTTGGTGCATTCACATGTAAATGTTTACCTTTGATACAGAATCTTGAAAAAAAGATTTAGCATTAAACTATATCCAAAATATTTTTCAACATAATCCACGACCCCAAGTTTAAGAACCAAACACATTAGATTAGTAAAACCCAAAAAGGGTCTGATAAAACATTAATGACAACAACACATCATACAAGTTGAAATCCATTTCTGTTGAGTTAATTTCATTCACAAAAGCCTCTACAATCAAATCAAGATGCCTACATTATAAATCTAAACACAATCACTCAGGATACATACTTGATCAAGATTATAATTGGTGGCAAAAAAAAGATTGAAATAGAGGCTATCAGTGGAGCAAATTAACAAACACTTGGTGATCAACAAATCGTAGTTACCCAAAAACCAATCAACATCTGAAATCATGGAATTGACAAAAACAAACACACTTGCAGGGATCATGGATAATATAGGCTGGCTAAACAACCCAAATTGGTTATTATTCCTCAGATCTCCCTTTACCCCTTAGCACATAAAAAGTTGTGAAGGAAAAAATGTAATTCCTTGTTGTAAATTTGTTAAATATCAACAATTTATGTTGAACTCGTTCTTCACTACCCACAAACGACAGAGCAAGAAAAAATTGTGTTTTTCTGGAAGAAAGGAGGAAAAAGATTGGATCGGATGTGCGAGGGGTATCTTGAAGAAATCTTATCTGGTGCCAAGGAGAGGGAAGAAATCGTGTGTAGTGCTAGGAGGAGAAATCAGCTTACCTGTTGCACTGCTGTGGAGGTTACCGCCTGTGGAGGTTGATGAGGTGTCCCTGGTGTTGTGCTCGATTGAAGGAACGCTCATGCAAGGAACAAGAAGCATGACTGTGGATTGTCCCTGGTCCATCGATAGAAAATGGGGGACCGAATCTGATGAAAACCTTGGACCGAGTCTTTAACTTTCAAATCCTTATCAAACATGTCAATTGGATTTTTTAGACCCAATCCCTCTTTGGACCCAGTTAGAACCTATATCAAACGACCCCTTACTCTATATAAAATTCGGTAGGGTAGCAACTATAAAAAGTTTATTATAGTTTTTATCCTTGTGGTTTACACCAATTTGTGTTTTTAGTCCAAGTTTTGAATTTTGACATGGCTAATATTTTTAGTTTCCAAAACTTACACTCATAGTTCTTGAGATTGTTGATGTCTAAGATGCTCCATTAATTACATCTGAAATGACAAAATTTCCCCTTATTTGATCCTTTGCTTACTTTTTTATTATATATTTAATTAAATTATAAAATATAACCACCAACAACAAACACCGATCACCACCTTCCCCACCATCATCACACGAGCCCTATCACCAATCACCACCATCATGACTGGTCGTACCACCATCACCACTAGCCCCACTATCATCACTAATCACCATTATCTCAACCAGTCCCAACCTCATCATCACCAACCCCACCACCATCACCACCAACCGCATCATCAGTCATCACTAGCCCCATCACTAATCACCACTAGCCCCACCACCATCACCAACAACCCTACGACCATCACCACCAACCCCATCATCACTCACCACCAACCCCATCACTAATTACCACTATTAGAAATCAAATAATTCATTGATGCCCAAATCTAACCATTTCAATCTTCGAGTTTTGGCATCCTTGGAAACACAAAATTACATCTATTGCAAATCAATCCATTTTGTTGTTGATTCTTGTTGCAAATTTGATTAACTTAGATCTGTGTATGAAAGATTAAAATATAAGGATAATATGGACGTGTGGCGATAAGAGCAATGGTTGTGGGATGATAAAAGGATGGTAGTTTCGCTAGACCGAAAATGAAGATGCCAACATGAGAATGGCGGAGATCGCTTAAATATTGCCCTTGATCTCCACTGGTGATGGTTAAGGGATAGAGGGAAGGCTAAAACGTGATCTCTACCAACAAGGAAACGTATGGTGGAGGAAATAATGATATTAGAAAAGAAGGGGTGGAATCGGCTTAGGTGTTATTGGTGTTTGGAGTGTGGCTTGGGTGTTGCTGACGTTTAGAGTTGTGGAGAGGGAGACAAAGAGAAAGCATGAAGCCAGGATTCAAAGCTTTTAGGACTTTTCTTTTAAAATTTACAAAAATGGTATATATATATATATATATATATATATATATATATATATATATATATATATATATATATATATATATATATATATATATATATATATATATATATAGTTCTTATTAGTCATTTTACATCTATAAGTAGAAATTGACAAACACTAGTGGAGTGTATGAGATTGTTTCTTAAACTTCTTATTTGTTTTTTGGAAAAGCTACTTTTAAAATAAAAAAAAAAAAGTTAGCGTTTGTTAAATATCTTTTTAACTTATTGGCTTTTTAAAAAGTCAATAAGTCATTTTAAAAAGCATTCTAAATACTTACTAAAAAAACAATTCATCAACTTATTATGTTTTGATAGTAGATAATCTAATCCAAATACTTTTCTCAAACACCCATGTGACACGGAAAAAGATAATAAACACTTTTATAAACAAAACATATGGTTTAAATAAGCAATCTCAAATGGCATGTAAATCAAGGCTAACCATGAACACCCTTTTAATTAAAAGGTAGAAAATTTATAGACCAATTTTTTTCTATGACGGATAAATATCTAATCTAGGAGTAGAATTTAAAGTCATATGTATTAACCATTTTAATAAAAAAAATATATTAACAATTGTCATCTTTTCCTCTTATTATATTTGCAGTCATAATTAATTTTCATTTTATAAGTACATTTGTATTTCCTGAAATTGTTAAAGTAGTTCATTTGAAATTAATTGTGAAAGTTAAACTATAAAAGTGGAAAGTGTCAACTTATTTCATTCTTAATTTTATGACGATCGGGGTAACTCAAAAATTAATTTTATTATAACATTTAATATCCGGTTAAAAAATGTTCTACCGAATGTCAATTAGGATCCTCATTCTGCAACTTACATCTTCCTATCAAATTCTTTATTTATGATCAGCGAACATTTAGAGTCATATAACATAGCTGATCTAGTTACCACCTTGAAGATTTTGCAACCAGTTTCAACAGAACCCTCTTCATAACTAGGCAAACTCCTTTGAAAGTCTATAGACGCTGAGACGCATATGGTGTGGCCACGTTGAGTTATCCACATGCAGTTAGCTTTAATATCAACTTCAACTCGTTTAATATAAACATTAAGCTTGACTAAGCCACACATGCACACATACACAGGGAGATTTGTGTATTTATCTGGTCATGAAAATATTTAATCATATGATAAAAATACAAAAAATAATTCTCAAACATGCGATATATTATGTTAGAAAGCTTAAGCATTTTTTATATCACCCTTGTGTGAAAAAGATATGGATAACTGAAAAAACTAAAGAGGAATGAATGATTCTCACATTGTCCACATTTTTTGTCCCACATGGATGATATAAGATTTCCACATTTTTTGTCCCACATGGATGATATTAAAATCTTATATTTAGCGAAGCCTTAAAGTTGAAGGAAAATGAGGTTCATATCAATAGTCAAATTAGAACCTCCGGCCTTTTTTAATGTTTTATAGAAGCTAGTAGGATCCCTTGGTAAACAAGTATCGACTTTAAGAGCTATAAAAACCACAATAATTTGTTTTCATTTTAAGTTTTTAATAACCCCTTTTTTTGTTTCCAACACTTTTCTCAAAAAATCATTATATAGAAGTTAAATTTTCTCTTTTATACCATAATTTTGAACTTCCTGTTTAACCACTTAAACAATTTTTTTTTTAAATATAATTTAACCATTCAAATTTTGATTTTTAAAAGAAACGAACTTTAACCAAAAAATATTCTTCCGGCTTTTATCTTTTTCTATTTTTAAAAGTGGATACGTAACGGGTAAACTAGCAACAAGATGTATCGCATCTCCTTTTTGGATGACAAAAGCGGTTTTTCTGGAAAAATTATACAAAAAAAAATTATTTAGTTAAGCAAAAAAAAGAACAATAATATTTATAGAATTTAGCCATCTAAATATTATAAAATAATTTGATTTTAATTGAAACTCTTATTCAACTTAAAATTTATATGGACCTTAGAATAGTTTAAGCATGTAGGACACGGTCACATAGGATTTGGCATGCCTAATAACTAGACCAAGTTTACTTGTGAAACAAGGTAAGGACAGGCAAAGCCACGTATCCAGCCATGCCACAAGTCTAATGCATAACCACATAGTTGATTTTCTCAACGCTTCCATTAACCATATATCGCCGAAACAAAACAATGTCTAAACCAAATATAACAAGTCAAGTATACACAACAAGTTTCTAGATGATGATTTTCAAGTTCTTTTATTACAGAAAAAAGATATTATTTATATTTACGGCTGCAATACCTACCAACTTTTAACATATTGAATGCTCGATATTCGTGACCAAAGTCACATTGGTCACTTTAAGTTGCCCTTCTGTTTGGTTCGAGGGTGATATTATTATATATATAGTCAATGGTTCAGGTCTTAACATCTACAATATAAGAGTTTTAATTATAATGTGGATTATGCTCATTGTAAGCATTGAGTTCTTATATAAGCCTTTGTAGCACACAGTTATATGTATATAACTTATATCTCACACCATACTTTTGGAATAGGATTGTGTGGACCAATTCAATGGTGCCAACACGGACCATTGAGCCACTATAATATGACCATCATATCCCTAACACTAGAAACATTACTTTAATTAAGAACCAATGTAATTACAAAGTACAAATATGTGATATACACTCCACCCTATTCTCTCCAAAGAAGAAGACACAAACCAACGTATGAGAATGACATATTTGGCTGTACAAGTAGTAGTAATGGTTTTTATTTGTTAATACACACACTTGGCATAATGAGTTTTCCCATTGGCATTGGCACCACCCACTACTGGTGTAACCCTATAATTTACATGTAAACAACATAAAAATACATAGATATAAACATACAGACACCCCCTTCATCTCCGGGTAAAAACACATAGACACTAAAAGCTAAACAAAACAACAAGGCCCAAATTTTAAACTCATACCACAAACTATTGAGCCGAAAAATGATGGAACTTTTGCACAATATGGATAAGAAGTTATCACTATTTGTCCAATGGTGCATCTGTTTCACTATAGCCTTTATGGCCGCCACTCTGATGGCATTGGGCATCCTATTGCCGGTTGACACCGCCATTTTCACTCTTTGGTCAACTTTGGCCACATCTTATGCTTTCTCAATCACTCTTATTTTTCTTGCCAAAAAATCCCAAACATTAATAACCACAAAAGTCTTTCCTCCATTGCGTCCCCAATTATTAACTTGTAATTGTTGGATTAGTGTCTAAATCCATAACTATTTTGATATGTACTTGACCCGATGGTGCATGATCCTTTTGGGTTGCCTTCACCAAAGCAACTTGATAGGATGAATTATGGAGAGAAAGGATTAAATATGATTTATTAATATATTATGGGAATAATATATTAAAGGAGAAATCATATTGTTTAATTAATATTAGTCAATAATTAATTGGTAATTAGTTTTGTGACTAAAAGAGATTAATTAAACTTAAGGGACTGGAATTGTAATTATAAGATAATTGCAATTTAGGCCATGGATTGCCTTGTATCAAGGGTTGGACGAATTCTATGGGGAAGCCCATAAGGAAATCGTCCAAGGGCTTGATTAAAAGGAGTCTATGGGTTGCTTAGGGCTTAAGCATCCAAATTAGGGTTTCCTTGTTAGATAACCCTAATAGCCCAACTATATAAAGACCCCTTAAGTCTCAAAAACGTGGCCAATGATCTTTCTAGGGTTTCTACACATTTTTGGCAGCCTCCATCCTCTCTCCTCTTCATCCTCTTGCTTATGGTTTTTGTGAACCATTAGAGGAGTGACACTTGTGACTCTAAGCCTTCCAAAGTCAATACAAGGAGATTTGGGATTGTTATTGCTACATAACAATCAAGGTATGATCTTAAACCTAATTACATATTAATATGATTACTTGAATGCTAGAATTAGGGTTTATAGTCTTGGATTCAAAGCATGTACAATAGAGAAACCTAGATTCAAGCATTAGGGTTTGTATGAGCACATAGGATGTCTTATGACCAAAACCCATCAGTGGTATCAGAGCCTAGGATGGTTTCAATTGTATTGATGCATTGTATATCTAAAAAATTTGATTTTTTGGTGTTCTAGAGGCTGGACTCGCCGAGTCCATAGCTGAACTCGCCGAGTCCAGGGTGACTCGACGAGTCTAGGCTTGACTCGACGAGCCAACTCGTCAGATAGTGCTTATCTCGGGATTTCTTGCTGTTTTTGCATATGGATAGTTACCTTATCATGTTAGATCAATATTAATCCGATTATATGATATATTTGACTATATTTTTGATCTAAATGAAGATATTTATCAATTAATAAGATAATTGTTTCCTTATAAGATAATTGATTAATTATTTTGAGTAAATTGATAAATTGTTTTGCAAGAAATCATTAAATAAATCAAATATAGATAATTATGTGATTAAATGTTAATTTAAAATTATTTGTTATTTGATCCTTGTTGTTATGAAAAGTTTAATATTTTCCCCTTTAGGTTTTATAGCTTAAATTTGAACCCAAAAGTTTTGTTGTTTTGAAATTTAAATAGTTAAAACCCTAATGTTTTGAAAAAGGTTTCAAAACTTTCCCTCAAGTTTTGGAATTTAAAAGTTGATTAAAAGGTTTAATTAGGAATGTTAAATTCTAAAACCCTAGTTTTGAAAAGTTCAAATACACCCTTATGGTTTTATTAATTAATTAAGGTGTATAGTTAAAAAGAGATTTAATAAATCCATAAAATATAGGTTAACCAATTAATTGAATTAAAAGTGTAATTGTTAAAGTTAACCACATAGTATTTTAAAAGTTATAAAATACACCCTATACTATATATATAACATTAAAAGTCTAACATTATATATGTATAACTAAAAGTCAGTCTTACCGTTAGTAGGCCTCATTCACGAAGCTGGTCTATAAGGGGTGTTTAAGGAAATTGCCTATAAAATGGCGATTGAATGGGTGTCCACTCTTACCCACCGCACTCTTGACTAGTGGAGGGTCGTTAGCCGAACAGGTAGGATATGACAAAACCTTCCATTATAAGTATAATGAAATACAAAGTAACTAAATGTTTTTCAAATTCCCAATCTTAGTTACTTAGGCAAAAGTGAATTGATGCAATTCCATGAAATTACACTTTGTGCCCTTGCGAAGACGTTAGTGGAGCGTGTGTGGTTTACCGACACACTAAATGGTTCTAAGCAAAGGTAGCAAAGGGTGACTCAATGTTTGTCATAGTTCGGTGGAGCGTGTGTGGTTTACCGGCACATCGAATAGGTGACTGTAACATGTGAGGGCACCGTGTAAGTTTGCATGGTTATTCACATCCGCTTTGTGATCCTCGGCATCCCAGTCACAAACAAGATGGGCATATCGAGATTTAAACATGCCATTGAAAGTTCAATGAATCTCAAAGGATCTAGGAGTTTTCATAGATTTAAAACTTAAATTTCTTTTTCGTTTTTCATGGTGGAAATTAGTGAATCGTCATTCACTTACCTTCAAATGTTCTGCAATTTGGGTTACGGCATCCCTCTCCCGAGTTGTAGAATATTGTGTTGGGTCCTAGCCTTAGTATCTCATTTGGGTGATTTACTAAGGACTCAATCAATCAACTAACTTGAATTCGTTTTCTCCCGTTTTGTAGATGTCAATGTTTAACAACTATGGTCTTCCCAAATCCCGTGGAACAAGCATTCCACATGAAGATGATATTCCACGATTCGATCGAGGAACAAGAAATCATGCTTCACTTCCACCTCCTCCTCCAATTATTCTCCCTAACCCACAAGATTGTAAAATTGAAAGGTTCAATATCACTCAAGCCTTTTTGGCAAGTAAACATAAGGAAGGAAAGTCGGTGTGTGCACACGTCTTAGGGATGAAGTCACACATTGATAGGTTAAGAATGATGGGATCCGTTGTCGGTGAAGAGATGGATCTTGATTGGGTTCTTCAGTCACTTCCTAACTCGTATAGTGAGTTCGTAAGAGAGTACTATATGATGAACCATGACGTGACCCTTATTGATCTCACCTATATGCTTATTGCTGCTGAATCAGCAATGGTTTGGTGTAATAGAAAAACAAAGTTGATTGGTGAATCTACCTTCAAGACCTCTATGGATATAGACAATGGCAATGAAAGACATGCAATGATCGAAAAGTTTGATCACAAGAGAAAGGCAATGTCTGAAGTACTTCCATGTGTTGTTCCAAAAGAGTCAATTTGCTTTTATTGCCAAGAGAATGGGCATTGGAGACGAAGTTACCCTATTTACCTAAGAGATCTAAGAGATGGGAGAGTCAAAAGTATGACTACGCTTCAGGTAAAATCCACTATCTAACTCCGTTAAGTTCATATTCATTGATTCTTAATACATGATGTGATAAGATTGCATTTGAATGTTTTACAGGATCGGTGAAAAGAAAGGAAGCTTGATAAGAGAGCAAGATGAATCTAATCACAAGAGATGGATCTCAATCGCATGGACTTGAAGATTGGATTTTGAGCTTAGATAGTTATGATAGAGTTGTTAGAAATTTTCCTTTTACATAGTTTTCAATAGATTTTTTGCATTGTAAGGACAAATGTTTTTCCGCTGCTTTTATAAATAAAATAAATTTTGTTTGACTTATTTATTTATTTGTTTACTTCCTTGCAATGAAATCGTTATGAAAATTGATGTTTGTATATTTCTACAACGAATGGATATGATTCTTAGTTATGTTATTTATGGAAATGTCGAGAATTTATCAAATAGGGAGAGTTTCTCATCGCCCAAGTTTCAATTGGACAGAAACTTGGAATCATGCAACTTGGTTGCACGATGAATGAGAAATTTCATATTTTGGAAATTAGACTAATTCATTGACAAAGTGTCAAGTGAAGGACTAGGAGATCAAGTACACAAAGTTGCATGTTGATCAAAGTCCACCATAAGAGTAACAAAGACATTCATCATGATTTACTAAAGGTTTAGTAAATATGATTATGCTTATAAGATTAAGTGTAATTCTGAATTGATTGAAAATGTTTAAATCAATAGCAGAACGAATAAGAAGAGTCAAGTAGGCAGAAAGATAAAAGTTTCTCCATTCTAAGAAGAAGGGAGAGTACCTTTTATGCTTTATGATAGGTCTTAATGATTAAGAACCGTATCTCAATTGATCCTCTAAGTAAGTCTTAGTACAATTGTATGTTTAAGAAGAGGAATCAAGGATTGAAGAAATGGTTAAATCAAGAAGTCTATCATACTTCGTTCCAATAACAAGTCTTAAAGTTAAGATTGTGACAATGAATAAAAAGTATTAAAAGTTTATAACATTCATCAAATGTGGAGAGTTGTGATGTCTTGGATAAGACAAAGACCAACTAGGACCAATTTATGAAGTGTTTTGATAAAAACTACACTAACTCTTCAATATTTGTTTGTCAAGAAATGGTTATTGACAAAAGAATCTTATATTTCAAGGAGTTAGTGGGAGCCTTAATGGTCTTGAAAGGTTTCAAGAACAAGTCAAATAAACCTTATTTATCATCACTAGCACACGAGTTGAGGTTTACAACCTATCGTGTTGACATTATTTTGTTTCTTTGTTGTTTCCAATTGAGTTAATTATGCATGTGAGTTCTATGAGTTCTCATTTTGAACGCATAAAAGGCAAGGCACCTTGATCAATGAAAGCTACATTGATAGGAAAAAGGTGAGATGCTTAACTACTTGGAAGACGTGGTGGGCAGCTGTGCTACCATAAGGCAAGAAATCAAGATTAAGAAAGTTCGGTCCATATAAGTTTGAATTTGTCGTAAACTTTGGTTTTAACAAATTCACATGGATAGAAACACATACACCATTTAAATCTAAGTGTCATAAGATTTCCTTCTTCATGAAAATGATTGTGAGGAAATGCTTTCACTAAGAAAGATTTTAAGAAGATAGTGATTGTAAAATTGCATTCTCGAATTCGATCATGGTTACGGTATCCCTTTCCATAATTTGAATTGTGAGGTTTGGCAATTAGTCTTAATTGTTTAGATACATATATGAACTATCGAAGGCAAAGGTGTACAAGTTCAAGAAGCCTTGATAAAAGATTATCAAAGCATTAAGTGTTAGAAACATGGACTTAAGAAATTCAATAAGTATTGTTTTTCTGAAAGTTAAGATGCTTATGAATACATGTCGAAGCTAGTGGGAGCATAAGTGTTATGTTTTATAGTAATCATCATGATAGTGGGAGCATAAAAGTTATGATTGTATGATTATTATGGAAAGTATTGCAAGTTGACAATATTAATTATAGAAAAACAAGAGTTATACCTTGCAAAGTCGTAAGGGTTGTAAAGTTGCTTTGCTATAATTAAGGGAGAGAATATTATGCTTCATTTCAAATCTAAAGGCTTAGGTTGGGAAATGTTAATAGATTTAGTCAAATGTACATAGTGTGTTCTTAAAATTTCGATTATGATTACAGCATTCCTCTTCACAATTCGAATTTTGAGAACATAGCAAATAAAACATTGTGCATCGTGTCCCATACGCTTCGGGTATAGGATCGATTGCAAATGCTTTAATGTTTGACCATTCTTAAATTTTCCAAATGTCTAGCGCATTTAGAGGGAAAAGGGATTAGAATCGGTTTTGACTAAAATAATTAAACAACTATCAAAGAACAATCCAAAGTTCGACGAGGATTGGTTGCTTGTGAGTAGTTGGAAGCATGGTATTGGATGGACCATATTGACATTATTATGAATAGATAAGTTTCTATTAAGAATAAGTTGTCATATGGAAAATATGGGAGCGTGTCCATATTAGGAATTGAATATTGAAAATCTATGACTAGATTAGAAACTTTTATGCAAAAGGATGATCAAAGGAATGTACTTTGAAGTAAGAGACATCATATCTAAGGAATTGTCTTGTAACAATCTCCGTTAGAGGACTTTGTAATATCATTGGTAATAGTATTTGTGACTTTGGTGCAGTGACATTACGAAAGAATCATTGCATAAAATGTTAGAATCTAGCATATTCTATAAGTGGCAAGAATTTGATATTCTTAAACTTATGAAAAACGGATTTGGAGTTGTGAAATGAGAATGATTGGAAATGTGTCTAATGTGATCTATTTCACAAAGTAAGAACCATATGTAAACATTGTGTGCATGCTAGGAGCATGGGAAAAGTGTAATAATTCAAGTAAGAAGTTGATTACCCGAAACGACAAATAATGAGTAATCGATATGGTGATAAATAAAAGGAGTTTTATTTATACTCAAAGGTTTGAGGCCATATGGGATTAGTATTATTCTTGTGTTTCACCTTGCATGTTTTGACTTCCTATATAATTGAGTTTATTAAGAATAATCGAATTATTCAAACGGGCCACAGTCGTTCATATGTTGGAAGTAGATATGAATGAAGACTGTCGTGAATTGGTGTGTGGATTGTCTAAAAGAGTATTAGACATAAGCAAATGTTTGCTGCAACGTTCATGAGTGCTTATGAATATGAATTTGAGCATTGGATTAAACCCACGCTCACTTGTATCACTCCATGGATTGTATCACGAGTGATTGGTGAGACGATAACATCTTATATTCTTGAAACCGAGATGTGTGAGTTGTATCTTGCTAATCGGTTGCACATTGATAATATGTAAACGCACTAGTAACTTGGTGTTATAAAACATATTGTTGTGTGTGATTTGGTTAGTGAGTGCAAGCAAGCATTGTATCAAAGTTTATCCGTTCCTTTTATCCAAGGTAGGATAAAAGCGATATCTTTTGGGCCCCTCGATGGTTTAGTGATGACAAACGTAAATGCTCGGCCAGGCTAGAGCTAATTTGATTTGTTCAATTAGTCAGTCGTCATAAATCGGAAATCGAGATATAGTACAAAGAGAATGATTCGAAATCATGTCTTACGATATCTAGAATGGAGGAATATATGATCCCTTATCTAAGGACACGCGTATCTGATATGATCAGAGTTGACAGCGGCTTTGGAAAGCTACGATTGCAGATCAGGATCTGAAGTCATACGCAGAATAGTTGTTAGACTTATCCAAGTGGGAGACTGTTGGATTAGTGTCTAAGTCCATAACTATTTTGGTATGTACTTGACCCGATGGTGCATGGTCCTTTTGGGTTGCCTTCACCAAAGCAACTTGATAGGATGAATTATGGAGAGAAAGGATTAAATATGATTTATTAATATATTATGGGAATGATATATTAAAGGAGAAATCATATTGTTTAATTAATATTAGTCAATAATTAATTGGTAATTAGTTTTGTGACTAAAAGAGATTAATTAAACTTAAGGGACTGGAATTGTAATTATAAGATAATTGCAATTTGGGCCATGGATTGCCTTGTATCAAGGGTTGGACGAATTCTATGGGGAATCCCATAAGGAAATCGTCCAAGGGCTTGATTAAAAGGAGTCTATGGGTTGCTTAGGGCTTAAGCATCCAAATTAGGGTTTCCTTGTTAGATAACCCTAATAGCCCAACTATATAAAGACCCCTTAAGGCTCAAAAACGTGGCCAATGATCTTTCTAGGGTTTCTACACGTTTTTGGCAGCCTCCATCCTCTCTCCTCTTCATCCTCTTGCTTATGGTTTTTGTGAACCATTAGAGGAGTGACACTTGTGACTCTAAGCCTTCCAAAGTCAATACAAGGAGATTTGGGATTGTTATTGCTACATAACAATCAAGGTATGATCTTAAACCTAATTACATATTAATATGATTACTTGAATGCTAGAATTAGGGTTTATAGTCTTGGATTCAAAGCATGTACAATAGAGAAACCTAGATCCAAGCATTAGGGTTTGTATGAGCACATAGGATGTCTTATGACCAAAACCCATCAGTAATGTCCAAGTCGCCAGATATTTTTCCCTTTTGATTTATTTAAGTGTTTATGCTTTATTTTGGAGAAAAGCCATACGATGGGTGTACATAGAGTATGCATAACGTACATGGTTGAGGCATGAAGCGGGGGGGGGGGGGGGGGGGGGCTTATGTACGTTGTTCATACCTTAGCGTACGATGGGCGTAACCCTGTCCAGTTGCAAACCCTAAATTTTAAGGTTTGCACCATATATAAAGACCTTATGTTCGCCCCAACCTTCATTTTCTCAGCCTCCACTATCCCTAAAGAGCAGAAATCGAACCTTAAGCCTCTTGCATGCGTTGTGAGCTAATTTGGTGCACTTTTGGGTGGTTTTTGGTGGTTTTGAAGAAGAAGAAGTTAGAAGGAGCAAGAATGTGAAAAGAGCTTGTAGATTCAAAAGTTTGTCAACCTTTCTGACTCATTTGAGGTATCAATCTTTAACCTTGACCATTGCATGCTTAGATATAGTTTTGGGGTGTTTTGTGACATTTTCACTCCATAGTTGACATTTCTTGTGTTCTGGTAGTTCGAGTCCATAAGAGTTGTCCTTTTGAGCTCTTGGAAGCATTTAGAACCATTAAAATCAGGTCTTGATGGTTAAGCCACAACCATGCAAGTGTTATATGGTCTTAAAGTGTGTTTAAGGACTTAAATCATGTCTTAACCCTCATCCATGCATGCAAAGACATGAAGTTTGTAACTTTATGGTTTATGAAGTCTTAAAGGGCCTCGATATATGTTTTGGACATTAGGACAAAAGGAATTAAGTCGCAAGGAAATTTATAAGGTGACTAGCCAGTACGCCGTGCGTACTGGGTCAACCCTCCCATAGTGGTCAAGGCCAGCGTACGTTGGGCGTACAGGCCAGGTACGTCGCATGTATGCATGCAGAAGGGTCAAAAGTGTTTTTGGGCCTTGGGATGTTGGGCGTGGATTAGTTGGGCCTTGTGACCCGCTGTGGAGTATGACCTTTGGGCCTAAACCAAGGATTTATGGTATTGGGCCTTAAAGCTTAAATAAGTGAACTTGGGCCTTAATTTAGTTATGAGTTGGGCCTTGGGAGAAAGATGCCCAATAGGGCAAGGATTAGGGAACCTTGCCTTAGGTCATGAAGTAGAAGCATGGGCCATAAGAGAGCCACTTTTGGAACTAATATCTGATTAGGAAATTTGTTATGCTTTAGGGAGAGGACTCCCGAGCCATTCGAGGAGTACGATTCGACATACACTATTGAGGTGAGTCTCCCTTTGTAGAACCCCTGGGTCGAAGGCACCAAGGTCGGTCCACTAGTATTGATTTAACTTAATAATTTTCTTTGTGATAACTATTAAGATGGTATGTATTGTTTAATGTTATGTATGATATACATGATTTATGTGGTAGTGGTAGGGTGAGATAGACCCCGTAATCGGTTGGAATAAAACTGAAAGGTAGGTCGGATACCCAGATATGCCTGATAAGGATAGGTCGGGCACCCATATATGCCTTACATGGGTGGGTTAGGCACTCAGATATGTCTGACATGGTAAGTTAGGCACCCAGATATGCCTGACATGGGTAGGTCGAGCACCCAGATATGCCTGGCAGGGTAGGTTGGGCACCTAGATATGCTCAACAGGGTAGGTCAGACACCTAGATATGTCTGACAGTATAATATGGTGTATGTGGTATGGTGGGGGAAACTCACTAAGCTTTGTGCTTACCGGTTCAGTTTGTGTTTCAGGTGCTTCCAGCTCGAAGGGGAAAGGGTCGGCTTGATCGCATCACATCACACCATGATTTTCCGCATTAGAGATTTTGCGATTCTTACTCTAATGATGATTTTCCTGTACTGTCTTGGTTATATAACTATAACTATTTTTGCTCACATGGTTTTGGAAATACAATATGGTTTATGTTATGATTTTGGTAAACTTAAAAACGAAAATTTTGGGTTGCATTTTTAAGGATGCTACATAACCTTTTAAAATCTTATTATTAAATCACAATCCACATTCCACTGATATTTATTTACTAAAAACCTATTGTCAAAACCCCCTCAAATGATTAATATATTAGAAAGCTTTCTTTTTCGAAAAAACAACTAATTTATGCTTGGGATAATGATTTAAAAGTGTAATAAATTTTTTTATTTTTATATATTTGGTCACTAAGTTTTTTTTTCGTCCACATTTACCCCTTTCAACTTGTTAAACTGTACACATTCAATCCTTATGACTGACTACTCCAGATAAGATAGAAAAATGACTTAAAAAGGTAATATATTTATCAATTTGTACACATTTAGTCATTAATATTTCTTTGTACAAAGTGAGAAATATATTACTCTTTTAAGTCATTGTTATCGTTTTGCATGAAGTACATGTCATAAAGACTGAATGTGTACAGTTTAACATGTTGAAAGGATAAATATGAATGAAAAAAAAAACAAGTGATTAAATATGTACAAATTAAAAAATATATTATCATTTTAAGTTATTATCTCTTTATGTTTATCTTCCCAATATGTTATATGAAGTCCTTCCACCCCCATATACTTTGCTATGTTTAAGTATACGTCTTATTGTTTTTTTTTAAATAATATCTTTTGACATTAATATTTAAATAAATAAAACAACATTTTCAAAGTTTTGACAATAATTTTTAAAATCTATCAATTTATATAAAATATATTCAATTTTATTTTGTATATTTAATTATATAGATTAACTGATCAAAAAATAATAAAAACTTAATATATGAGTATAATAAAGAGCTTTATTCTGAAAAGTCTTATTACTTTGGAATGTTTTTTTTTTTGATAAAGTACTAAAAGAATTAAATAGAAAAGTCCGAATTATTTCATATTTTTCTCAAATTAACAGAAAAAATCTCTTTTAATTTTAACAGAAAATAAAAGATTATGTGATTTTCCATAATAGTAAGACTGTTACAAAAACATTTAAAAGTTTGTTAAAAAAATTTTCAAAATAATGAGATATTTCTGTATAAAACTCATGTAATAAGGGTGTGGAATAAAAAGTTATTAAAGATAAGGACCAAAATGAAAAAAAAAAAAAAAATCTATAAAATGAATAAGTAGTTGAAGTTTACTAAGGTGTTGTTTGTTTTTTCGAAGCGAAAATGCACAAAGTTTGTAGACCACATTTACAACCCTCTGTAGTAGAAGAGGATGACCAAACAGCTGTAGCATGTAATAAAAAGTTTGTTTGTTTTTTAACCTCTGCAGATTGCTGTAACAAATTAAAGTAAGATGTGAACAGGTTTGAAGCAGATGGTCTAGTGTTGCACTACTCAGCACACGCACAACATTTTTTAAGTGAAAAATCTTCTGAAAAACAAACAGTTGCGAAGGGTTAAGTATTATGTGTGTATGTTGCGCGGCACAGTAATAAGTGGTTATAAATGTTTTCTTAGAAAAGAATCTATGTGGCGTCTTAATACAAATGGTATGAAGGCTATTTATAAACTTTTTCAAATAGTCAAAAAAAAAAAAAAAAAAAAAAAAAAAAAAAAAAAAAAACTATCATTTAAGATTATCTCATATGCCTCTTTTATTTAATGGATTTGTTAATTTTTTTTTTCTTTCAAGTATTGTTGGTTAAAGTATTAAGTGAATAAATAGTAGTTTTCACATATAAATGTTTATAATTTCGATTTTTATGTTGACTTAATTAAAGAATATAAGTAAATGAATGTTTACCGTTATCAAATATAAATACAACTAGTTGTAAGACTCGTATATTATATGGGTAAATTTTTAAATATATATATATATATATATATATATATATATATATATATATATATATGTCAAAATATTTGAAAATTTTAAATTTATAAGAAAATAAGAAAAATAATGATTTATTATAATGAAAATATTTTTTTATTTTTTAAATTTAAACAAATAATTTAAATAAAGAAAAGAAACTAATGGGTTTTAATTTTATGAATTTTAAAATTAAGTTTCTTAGTGGAATTAATATTCAATTATTCCTATATTTATTGCAATTATGACATTAAAATATTATGTAAAATTTAATAAAATTGAAAAACTCATAAAATGACATCGGAGAAAAAAAATTAATTCAAAATAACCACAAAATGACATTTGAAAAATTAAATAAGAGCGACATGGTAAAAAAAAACATTTATTTATTAGAGATAATTGTTCTTTCTTACCGATATAAAATCAGCTTCACTATTCTTAAAAAATTACCACACAATCAAGACATAATTATTTAAAGGTAAAAGGTAATGGGTAAGATATAGCATAATTATTTCCTTTTCAATTAATCTCGATATAATAAGTTCATGGATTAAACCAAAAAAACACTAGCTTAATATATAAATACACTACCCTTTACCTATCTATCTTTCTTTTGTAACTCCTATAATAAATTTGATGAGCGATGTAAAACTTGATTTTGGAAATACAAAGATAATCTATAAAACAAAATCTTACTTTTTAACACAAAAAAAGGCAAAAGAAAAAAAAAATAAAGGTAGCCAATTAGATGTTAACAAGGGTATGTATGTGGTGTGTGTGTGGGGTTGGTTGTTAGGATTTAGGGTTTGTCATACCAAACTAGACATTTCAAGACAAGCTTTAACCAATCTTTAGGACCATTAGGACCATACCTTAATCAACAATTCTCTTAATTATTGCAAACTAGTTTGCTTCTAATTCAAGGAGAATTTTGTCTACTCTTCTTTATTCAACCTCAAAATGTTATAAGGACCTTAGAATAGTTAAGAATGTAGCATGTAGGGTAGGATATACGGTTTGTCATAACTCATACCAAACTAGGCCAAGTTTTCTTCAACCCTTAAACAAAGGTAAGAATGAGCCAATCCCACAAGTCAAACTTTGACAACATAATTTCTTTCTTTCTAGATTGCTAATCATCAAATTCCAACAACAAACAAAAACTTATATTACTCAATATTTAATGCTACAACCCCTATCAAATTTTGATCAAATTTTGACATATACTTCATTGCCAACATCAATCATGCCAACAAACTTCATTTCATCACAAAAGAAAAGCCATTAATGTTGGATATTCGACGTATATACATACAGAACAAGTCAAGAGATCAAGTCTCAACAGACGCTGTGTAAGAGTTTTAATCTTGTGTCAAGACAGTGTGGGTCAGCTCTGATGATGCCTACAAAAACCCTTTTTAGTAAAATTCCCATCAAGTCACTTAAAATGACTATTATACCCCTAACACTAGACATAAGTTTTGAATAAGAAAAATTTTTGTTACAAAAAACTATAACCAACCAACCATGAGAATATTAGATTTGGCCTTCTTATAACATCATTAGTAGTTTGTTATTTGTTAATACACATACAAATGCCATAATGAGTTTTTATCTTCCCATTGGCACCACCACCCTCCCTCCTCCACTAAATCTAAACCCTAAACTTTACAAGTAAACACCACAAAACACACACACACAAACACACACACACATCCAACCATCTCCTCTTCTCTCATTCAAAAAAAAAACATAGACATTAAAAACAAAATTCGGCCCAAAATTTAAACTCGCAATTGAGCCGACAAATGATGAAAATTTTGCACCACCGGGATAGGAAGGTCATCATTGTTTGTCCGGTGGTGCATCTGTTTCTGTACCGCCTTTATTGCCGCCACTCTGGCGGCATTAGCCGCCCTATTGGCGGCTGCCACCGCCCTGTTCACTCTTTCATCAACTTTTGCCACATCATATGCTTTCTCACCCGCTCTTCTTGCTTCCTAATATTCAAAAATCCCTTTCACTTATTAGATAAAGAACAACTTAATACAAAAAGTTAATAGTGAAGTAATTAGTAATTACCTGAATTGCATTAAGAACTTTGGAATGATAAACAGCAACAGGTGAAACAGGATAAGTGGCACTTTGTGAGCTTGGAACATCAAGAACACCATTTTGCCAATGTCCAGATTGAGTCTCTCCATTTCTGAAAGTGTACATTCCAAGTCCCTGTCTTCTTCCTTCATGCCATGAACCTTCATATCTATGACCATTTGCAAAACTGTAAACCCCAAAACCATGCATCTTGTCTGCAAAATATTCTCCAGCATATGTATCTCCATTCCTATAAATAAAAAAATTGGTTCTTTCATTCATTGTATTTGTATATTATTAAAGATTAAACAAACAATCTTGATGTGTGTAGATGAAAGAAAGTAAGGATTTTTACCTGAAATGGTAGTGGCCAAGACCATGTTTAACACCCCATTTGAATTCTCCTACGTATCTGCTACCATCTTCGCAAGTGTGAACTCCACATCCATGGCTTTGACCGTTTGACCATTCTCCGGCGTAGACATCACCGGTGTAGAATCTATAAACGCCAAACCCATGTCGGAGACCTTGTCTGTATTGTCCCCTGTAGCGACTTCCCCTGGCCCATGTTTCCATTCCATATCCGTCGTATTTTCCATCGACCCAATCGCCTTCGTATCTTCCACTCATGTAGTAATAGTAAACCCCACAACCGGAGCATTTACCTTTGTGAAATTCACCTTCGTAGACGTCGCCATTGTTGTATGCTTGCACCCAGCACCCTGAGCTCCCTCTTTTATCGCCTTTTTGTCGAGACCCGATTGGCCAGAAGATTGGGAGGTGTGGTCTTGAAGAATGGGATGATGGGTAGAGTTTAATCGGGAAAGATCTAGAAAGAAATAAACGAATCGAAGGGAGGCGAGGGAGAGCAAGATTTAGGGAAAACAAGAGTGCGGTTGAGAACGCAAAAGCTGATAGGAAATCGAGGAGGAAGGAGTGACTGGGATGCGAAACCAAGAAGTAGAAAAAGGGGAGAGAGAGTAGAAGGATTAACCTGAGGTGAGTTCGAAGGCGGCGAAGATGGCGGAGACGGTGAAGGAGGTGGAATGCGGCGGCTTTCGTATTGCAAAACCGCTTAGAATAATGGGTTTTTGATGAAAAGGGGTAGTTTTTAAGGGGATTCGATAATATAGGTGATCTCGTGAAGGGGTTTGAAGATGAACTGGCTGTCGTTTGCGAAAAAAGGGGCCTCTTGTGAGGTGTTGATTTAGGTGTTGGTGCAGCAAATGGATCGAACTCACCATCATCAATTACAATCTGATGCTGATGACTGGGGTTAGGGTTAGGGTTAGGGTTTGTCGTTGCTGTTGTAACATCACTGTTATTGTTACTATGATCAGGTGATGGTAACAACAATAACGAAGAGGACGAAAATGGCGATGGCGATGATGAAGAAGAAGACGGCGAATGAGGTGTCGATTTGAAAACAGGGAATTTGTGAGGGGAATTAATGGCAACTGAAGAAGAAATTATGGGGTTAGGGTTGAAATCGGAAGAGACACCACTGCTATCTTTTCCGATCTGAACTTCAGATTTCTTCTGATGCATTACATACGTAAATTCACGCACACCCAATCCTCAAAATCACATAAAAACTCTTTCTCTTCTCTGAATTTATCCAGAAATCCTGCGAATTCTTCAAGAACCAAAGACTGACTTTCTCTCAATCTGAATTACGAACAAAAAAGACTTTTTCTCGCTAAACAAGATTGAAATTGAAATGGTAGACACAAGTTTCTGTGTTAGAAAATTTGAGGGGTTTTATACGCAGAGAATTAAGGTGAAAAACGGGAAGTAGAGCGAAGTGTGCGTTGAGTTTATGGTGATTTCGTGTTTAGTTTGCCAAGAGATGGATTTTGAAACCAGAGGCGACCGGCTTAGCAACCAATCATCATTTAACTTTGGGTTTCTTTCTCCTATTTATTACAGAAATGCCACTGTCTTATCCATTTTCTTTTTTATTTACATTATTCTCTTGGGATAGGAACACACATTATTTTCCTTTTTCAAATGCATGAAGAGTTTCAATTTCGATCCTTTTTAATTAGATGTGATAATGCGGAACGTTATATTTATTTATGTATGATATAATAAGATATAATTTACAGTATAATTATTTTTAGGAGTAAATTATAGTTTTGGTCTTTGTGGTTTGCTCCAATCTATATATTTGATGCAATTTGAAAAATGAAAAATGATATGACTCGTTTTTGTGGTTTTCAAATCTTTGCATTTGATGTCCATAAGATAGTTACAGTCTATTTTTCAGTTAATATTCAGTTTAAAAAGACATTACCCTTAAAGCAAGCTAATAAAACAAGTAAAGTTCAGGGATTATTTTTAAAACTTGCTTGAAATCGCGGCTAAAGCCCTAATTTACCAAACATATCCCACATCCTCTCGTTGGTAGCTCATCCTCAGCCCTCAAATATCGTCGCTTAGCGATAACTATGTGTGCCAGAGGTGATAGAGCTGAAGTATCCATCATTTTTAGGTAAACGTTAGAATCGATTGCATGTGCTATAATATTCATCTTTTCTAAATTTTCCAAATGCTTAAGGCATTGAGAAGGGAAAAGTCTAGAACTGGATATGACTAAAGTGATTAAGCAATTGTCGAGGACAATCTGAGGTTCGCCAAAAAGTGGTTGCTTAGGGAAAGTTGGAAGTATGATGTAAGTTGTCGAAAAGGACCGTATTGACTTGTTCTGAAAAGAATTAACTCTTGTTCGGAAGTGATAGTCAAAATGGGACTGTGGAAATTTCTCCATAGGTGGAAGCTATTCAATCTATGTAAGATTAGAAAACCTTAATGCAAGAAGGATGTTCAAAGCAATGTACTTTGAATATGAGACATCCGTTCCATAGAAATTGACCTTCTTTGGAATACTCTGTAATGACTGGTGACAAGGTTTTGGTGACTTTATGAATAATCATTACAAGAGGAACATTGCATAAAAGTTTAAAATCTAACAGTTTTTTTGGTAAATGATAGAAATTGGGGATTCTCACATTTGCAATAAGAATTTGGGATTGTGAAATGAGTATCATTGGAATCATATTCAATTAATCTACATCACAATGTAAGGATCATAGACAAACATAGTGTGCATACTTGGAGTGTGGCATAACTATTGTTTAGAAAACCAAAGTGTACATGCCAGGAGCATGGGACGACTGTTGTTTTTATTCAAGTCTTAAGTTGATTGTTTGAAACATTATACAATGAATAATGTGTAATCAATATGGTGATAAATAAAAGGTGGTTCTATTTGTATTCAAAAGGGTTCTGAGACCATATTGGTTTCGATTATTATTGTGTTTCACATTGCATGTTTTGACTTCGAAAAGAGCTAGGTTATTCTTTCCGAATGACTAAGTTATTTAAACACTCCATAGTCGTTCATATGTTGGAAGTAGGTATGAATCAAGACTGTCATGAATCGAGTTTGTAGATAGCTAAATGGGTTTAGTCATAGAAATGGTTGCTACAACATTCATGAGTTCTCATAAGTTATGAGTATTTGAATAAACCCACGCTCACTTGTATCACTTCATGGAATTTATCTCGAGTGATCGTGAGACAGTAATATCATATAAATCTTCAAACCTAGAGATATGAGTTGTTACCTATGAGTTGGTTGTGCATTGATTGCACGTAAATGCATCAGTAACTTGATGTTATAAAACGTTCCTTTGTGTACAATTCAACAAGTAGTAGAACAAGTATATGAGTCGAAGTTTATCTGTTCCTTCTAGAAATAGAAGCGATATCCGGGCCTCTCGATGATTTTGTTGTGACCTATGTACCGGCCGGTCAGAACTAAATTGATGTGTTCAATTAAGTTCTTTGTCAAACAAATCGGAAATCAAGAAACAACTGCCAAACAATAAGCAAGACATAGTTCCATATATTTGTCCTGCTGATATCATGAGAACAGAGGATTATATGATCACTTATCTAAAATGGCGCTTCATAGTTCAACGGAGTTTTCGAGAGCTACGATTGTTGGTTGGTTCTTGAAGTAACATACACAAATACAGTTATTAGACTTATCCAAGTGGGAGTCTGTTGGATAAGGTGTCTAAGTCCATAACTTATTTGATATATACTTGACCCGACCCGACATGGTCCATTTGGGTTGCATTTCATCCAAACTGTTTATGGATAATTTTTAAGAGTTATACACATATATTTATTAATATATTATAAGTTATAATATATTAATATGAAGTCATGTTATTTAATTAGTCTTACTCTTAAATTAATTATGAATTAATTTAGAGATTAAAAGGAAGACTAATTAGATTGTGGGCTATTGGTCTTATATGGTGTGGGCTAACACTCATTTGTTAATGGACTAGGCTTGTATGGAAGTCCATGGATGATCCATGGAGCTTTTAACCCATGGATCCTTGGAAAAGGAAAGGTCATGGGTTATTAGGGTTTCACCCTAATCATGTACATTATATAAGCATGCTTATGTTGCATGAAATAGACACTAGTGTGGCTAGCTTATGTATGTTTGTGTGTGGCCGATTTTATAAGTGTATATACACTCTCTTAAAATTTTCCAAGAGTTTGTGGTGATTTGTGATTCCATTTGAGGCATTCACACTATTGGTGCTTGCCCCTCAAACTCCTTAGGAATCAAACTCATCATCAAAAGGTATGTAATCTCATCTAATTCTTTTATGTTTAAAAGTACCCCATGCCATGTTAGATAGGTTATGAACCTTGGAAAAATTATTATTTTGCATGTATTTAGACAAACATAGATCCAAGGTTTATTAGGGTTGCATGCACACTTAGGAAGTGTTAGATTGCTGAAAACCCAACACTATAGACAAAGGTTCAGCTTCATACCTCCAATAATCTGAAAATGAGCTCCAAACTCTGGATCTTCTTGTTTCCCCTTGGTCTCACAAGTCTCATTCTCTTTTCCAAGCTTCAAACACAAAAAGTAGCACCACAAGGCTCAAGAACACAATAAGAATGGCTAGGGTTTTGATATACAACTTTTTGGGAGTGATAAGGATGATAGAGGCTGAGATAAGGTGTTTAAATAGGGTGCACACCATCAAATTTAGGGTTTTACTCAAACAACACTTAGGTGCTGTTTGTTTTTCTATAAAAACCTCTTCAAACCACTTATTGCTGCACGGCGCAACACACGCGCAACACTTTCCCTCTCGCAGCAGTTTGTTTTTTGGAAGACTTCAGACTACAAAACCTCTGCGCGTGTGCTGCGTGGCGCAGCACTTGACTTGCCTCTTCTAACCTCTTCAGCTTTCATTTTTTCTAAGTGTTTTTTTAAGAATTTTTGTATAACTTTTTTTTTTAATTTCTTTTTTTTTTTTTTTTTAACTTTGATTTTCTTAAATTTTTATTTATGGATGTGATACAATTTATTTTTATAATTTCCACGATTTTTTTAATTTGTTTTTTTTTTTAAATTTTTTTACCGTTTTATTAAAAAAAAGTTTTATATTTTTGTTTTTTACATGTTATTGTTGTTATTATTTCAATGTTTTAAGACTAGAATTATTAAATTTCAATGTTGAGAATTATTTCAGTTTATAAAATTAGATTATTTAAATTTTAGTTTACCGCAGCAGTCTGCAGATGTTAAAAAACAAACATGCTTCTGATTATAGGCTGCAGCCGTTTGTTCCACCTCTTCTGCTACAGAGGATTGCAGAGGTGGTCTGCAGACTTCATGAATTTTCGCTTCGAAAAAACAAACAGCACCCTACTCACCGAGTCAGTCTTCCGACTCGTCGAGTAGGTCACTTAAACTGTTCGTGGATCTCGACTCTACTTGACGAGTTGGGCCTCCAACTCGTCGAGTCCCAGAGAAAAACACAAGAAATGTTTGAATTAACTGTGTACCTGGAATCGGGTGTTACACTAGCCATCTCATTTCTTTAAATAAAGAGCAAACCTGAAATATTAGGGTTTTATTTCCAGCGACCAACATATCGTGTTCCAAGAGCCAACACACTCTGTTTCTCTTAATGAGACATGCGTCTTTCTTATCTCGACACGCCGTATTGGTGCCTCCAACACATCGTGTCCAATCCCAAAAATGTGATTTATACCAAAAGTTGCTCCTCAAATTTCGGGTGTTGCAATTAGATTCTAGACGCCAAAAGCAAAAAAAGGAAAACCCTAATTAGGGTTTATGAAAACCCCCATAACCCTAGAAAAGGGTTATGATTTTTGTATATGGAGAGTATAGAGAGGGGGGAGAACAAAAATATCAGGGGAAAGTCAACCTAGGGTTGACCTCTAACAGTTTATTTATAAGTAGATGTTAGAATCCTAAAAGGATTCAGACTCTTAAGGTTAATATTGATCTGATTTAAACCTGATTTATTCTTATCTAAAGGATATCAAAACCGTCCCCTCCTAACTCTCTAGGAGCTTGTGGAATATTCCAATTAGTCTGTTGGATTAATTAAAAATAATTTAACTAATTACAAAAATGATTTCTTAAGTAATTTATTAATTCTTTAATAAATTAACAACTTATTTTCTTGATTTCTTTAATCTTATTTGTGTCGTGAAGTCAATTCAAAAAGACCCTATTATTATTTAGAAATATTACAAACTAGTTAATGATATTGTACACTATTTCCAATAGATTCGACTTTTATGAATACAAAAAATTTGATATGTTAATTATGTTGCACATTGAATCTTAAAACTATTTTTGAATCTTATTATTCCAAACAATATTCTAATGGACCCGACTCAATCTTCAATGTGACTAAGGTGGGAGTGCATTTTTGAAACTATTGGAACTAAATAGTGGTTGATTCGGAAATAAATCAGGGATTTCAGAATATTTTTAAGGATTGCATTACTAGTAAAATAACTCATTTTTTACAGTAGTTTCAGTCACAAGTCTATCACTAAAAGGAATTCACTTACGGATTTTCATTAAATCAATGCTTACTGGACTGATCATTGATGGATTTGTGATGTATTTTGACGAATTTACACGAAGTTTAGACTTAAAGATAAAATTTGAGGGGTTGTATTTATCACCATGGAGCACTAGTTGTATTCGCACCTAGAATTCAATAGTAATTAAATGTTGGGAATTGTCTTCTTATCCACCCATTGCAACTAACAACTAAATCAAACCAAACAATAACAAAAAAAGAAGACGAATAAAGTAAAAAAAATAATAAAAAAAAATAAAAAATAAAAAAACTTAATACATATCCAACGAAACCCAATATTTACAATGTAAGAGCAAACAACAAAACACAATACCAATAAACAATAAAAAAAACTTACCCAAAGTAGACAATAACAAAAAAAGTACTTAGCAAATATGATGGACGATACCAAAAAAACATGGATCAAACCGCATGAGATCAATCCACAACCTTCTCAATCGACAAATAAAAAAACCTCGGTTAAATTTCACTATGATAGCATGAAAATGAAGCCTAAAGTTCTTTTTATGTTTAAACAAAAACATATTTACAATAAAATAACAAAGAAACTATAAAAAAATATCGCAAGTCTATTTAACAAAAAATCAATAACTAAAAATCTTATGTACAAGTCCAACATAAACATATGTTAATAAAAAGATTATAGTTAAATAGATAGCGAATTGACTTAATATATAGTTTCTTATATCTATTACAATTATAAATATTTGTAATAATCATTTTGGTCATGAAATTTTTGATCTCAATAACTCTATTTTAATACATCTACATGACTCTTATGAGTTCATCGTCCTATCAATAACTCTATTTATTTCAAGAAACAAATAATATAAATGTCAAGTTGGTTTTTAAGATATTAATTTGAACTTAGTTTGATTTTCTTACGATTTTTTTAATATAGAATTTTGAGATGACCTTTTTCATGAGAAAACCTCTAATAAGATAGTAGTATAAACAGCTAGCTTTTATATTATGATAGTTAGGTAAAGCTATCAATTTACTTAATTATTTATTAAACAAATACTTGTTAGATAAAAAAAATATTGTGAATGTATTAGAAACATCAGACTTAACATGGATTGGAATCTAGGCGTCTTGTCTTTTTCCAAGTATTTTACTCAAAATTCTCTTTGCTCTTGACGAGGGTGAGGGGTTAGAGTTTTGTTTATTTGTCATTGTTTAAAAATAAATTTGAAAGTTTATAATAATCAACAATATTTCAAATGTTTAAATGGTGCAATTTAAGGAATAGGGAGATGATTTGAACCTTGTCTGACTAACTCAAAATCTAGATTTTAGTTGAAAAACTAGCCACTAACTTAAAAGCTATTGTATGTTTTGTATGAATTAATGTTTGATAAAAATAATTTATAAACTAGATTGCAATATAAAATAACATAAATAGATATTTAGATATATAACTAATAGAAAAAAGAATAAATATAATTAAATGCATATTTGGAATATGTTTAAAAGAGTTTCATAAGTTTATCAAAAGCTATCACAAAATAGTTTATCAAAATATAAACTTATAAACTAGTTTACAAGTTAAAATAAACTATTTTTATGGCTTTAACAATCACTAAATTACAATAATTTAAATTATTTTACCAAACAAGACCTTGGTATGATAAATATATGGGAAAAACAAAATTATAGCACATTAAAGTTTAAAATAATAATAGTCTAAACGGTTCATAAACTTTACTTTTGGTTTTACGGGGACATAAAGTGGGTTGCGACCTATCATTTTAGTCCTTTTAACATATAACAACGGGTAAAATGCTCCACATGTACAATTTGTGACCATATAGAAATAATCACCAACTCATCAGCAATATATATATATATATATATATATATATATATATATATATATATATATATATATATATATATATATATATATATATATATATATATATATCACCGGTTTTTTGGGTTCTTTCATCTCTAACCTTCCTTCCAACATCTTCGTCATCTTCCCCATCGACGACCTTGTCTCCATTCAATCATGCAAACACCATATTGTCGGCCTCACCATATGTGTAATCATCTACTCATGAATCTGGTTTTCGAACACAAGATGTCGAAATTACGAACCCCTGTCCTAATCTCCAACAAATCCATTCCAAAACTGTAAACATCTACCTTTATGGATAACATGGTCGCTCTTTACCCACTCTAGCGCAATGTACTCTCAAGTTCCTTACGTCACTGAGTAGTTAACCATGTCTTTCTTCTCCTTCAGCTTCGATAACTCAATATAAGATATTTTAAGGCAAAAATCAACTATGAGAAGAATGCTCTTTAGATTAAGAGAAATTAAAAATCCTCCTACATTTTCTTCCTAATATCATCATATTCACATTAAATGGTGACAAGTGGACTAAAATTAAATCAATTTTATTAGATACGTCATTAAATGTGACAAATGTCAACATTTGGTATTGTAGGAAGATAAGTAGGAATAAATGCAAGAATATATTTAATTTCTCTTACATTAATGTCGCAATGAAAAATTCATTCCAAGCACCCCCCCTCCCCCCCCCCCCCCCCCCTAGTGAAAACTGGCAATTACACGAGTACACCGAGGGAAATTGTGTATCTAATCCCCTAATTTGAGCATGGGTCTTTGATATAAGCTTGATATCTTCTAGATCATCCTCGTGGTTTGTGTATTCGACTTTACCGCCTTTCTCGGTCCAAAATCCCCACCGATCGGATTAAAATAAGATGGAATTTGATTCTTCCATTTTTATTGAACATTTGTTTGATCATAGATGAATCCCTACGAAGAAAGAAAACAACTTCAGTTGTAGGTCGTCTACGTCGTTGCTTATCTTGCTAAATATGCACATGTGGCACTTTCCACCGATTCATTTAAGTTATAGGGACTAAAATGGCGGGTCGCAACCCACTCTACATCCATAAAGCCAAAAAAATAAAATTTAAGAACCATTTAGACCATTAATTGAAACATTATTTGAAACTTTGATGAGTTATAATGTCATTTCTCCTCTATCTATGTCCAATAACAAATATATTAAATTGGATGAAAATTTTCTTTTTTGCATCTTTCGTTTTTTATATTCCATATATTATTTACAATGATTTGAATTATTTGTTGTATTATTTAGTATTATAACGACAAACTAGTCACATTCGATTCTATTCATGATGAATGATATTGTATCAAAAGTCATTTTTCCCAATTTATGCAAGATGAAGTGGCATCCATAAAATTTGATCCTAAGTTATTAAAAACACTTTTTTATGACATATTTTCCTTTATATAAATACTAAAAATTAAAAACCTAAAATATAAGAAAAGTAAGTTGTAGATAATCTCTAATTCCATAAAGAGACATAATTCAACATTTTTAAAACATTAAAACCAAATCTTGCCTACAGAGGAAACATAAACTACTTAAAAGGCACTTAATGTCAACATCTTAATCCCATTTGAGCACTACAAGTTGTATCAAAAGTGACTTTCGAAATATACTTGGAAATAACTCAAACCCTAAGATTTAAAGAATCAACCCTTCTCTAAAAATGGAAAATTTGCATATCCACTACTTGCACTTTATGGACTTTACAAAATTCCCATAGATACTTTTAGAATTTGCCAACCAACCACTCCACCATGACAATGATATGTTTCATCAGCAGCATGGTGCTTTCTGCATCTAATTATTGTAGTTATTATATGTCATCGGTTATTGTCAAAACTCAAAAGCAAATCTCTTTGCATAGTGCCTTTTTTTTACAAACATAAAACTCTAAGGTAAAGAACAAAAAATAGAGCGGGTTAAGCAAAGTCAAGCATAATGATTGTTCAGTACATAAACAATCCGATGATTGCTCTCAAAAAATAAATAAAATAACTTTCTAAACTAAAGAGTTCAGTCGTTATATGAGGAAGGATAACCACTTTTATTAAAATTGACTCTGGGGAGTCTTTGTATCTATTGTATGTCGCTTTTTAATGCTCCGGAACCGATGATTAAGTTTTCTAGAAACCTTAAGAAATCGTTTTTATGGGGAGAGGATTTAGGAAGAAAGAAGATGCCTTTAAATCCTATACTTTTTGAAGGACAAGATATCTTTGGTTAAACGGAAAAATAGTTTTTGGTGAGTAAAGATGATGTTTTTTTTTTTTTTTTTTTTTTTTTTTTTGCATTTAACCGAACTATGGTTTATAAATAATGTTGGAGATTCTTTGTTGAGCCTAATTCTTTGGGGTATTAAGGGGGTGTTTGGATTAGATTTTTAGCTTATTGTTTATAGCTTATTTGTGTGAGAATAAGCAATAAGCAATAAGCATGGGAAGTGATGCTTATTAAAATTAATTTATTTAGCCTAATAAGTTGTATTGTATCCAAACACTTAAATTACCTTATTGTAGGAATAAACAATAAATACCTCTTTTTTTCCTATCCAAACACCCCCTAAAACTATTCATGGAATGACTAGGGTTTTAGGGATCCGATCCCTTTGGTTACCGTACATTTGGAAGTTCAAAGGTTTTGGAGCAATATCATTTGGTCTTTCCATCATCTTCAATCCAATGGGTTGATATGGATCGACTTTTCGAAAAAAGGTTGCTAATGGCATTTAAACCTCTTTTTTTGGAAGATAAATGGTTTGGTGAAATTGTGTTTTGATATAGGTGTAACACTCATCGTTAGGGTAATATAAAATAACTTTTCTAAAGCATTTGTTTTTAAATCTAAAAGTTTCATAGTTTTAATTGCGAAAAAACATAGTTCTCATAGTTTAAAATAAGTTTTAAAAGCACTTAAAATATATTTATGCAAAATTAGGTCCTAAAGTTCCAAAATATAGAATTTTACTTTAAAAGAGCCGATATCAAATTCAATGACACCGCAAAGTTCAAATACATCCTTATAAACTGAGAGCTTCTAAATATCTTTGTTATCCTCTAAGCTGCTCCTAAGTCTTCAATTTGAGTACAAGTTAAAATAAATTAGGCAATGAAATTCCTAATGAAAATACCTGATCGATGTTGACTCATTTTGAATAAGAAGATAACAATTTATTTACTTGAATCAAACCTCCAAAATAAAATAAAAAAACATCATAAATCGATCTAGGGTTCTTATAACACAAAACAACCGAAAAGGCGTAATAGAACTCCTATCTCCAAATTCAATCAAGGCTAAACATTGGTTGGCAAAGAACAACAAATCATCTCAAAACATCTAAAAAGGGTACTTAAGGATATATGGTTAGTTAATCATAGAGCTCATGAGACAATTTCCTCTTTTTTGCTCTTTTATAGACTAGGAACTAATGAACCATCAAACAAGGCCACACTAGGGGTAGCTAATTTCTCTACACACACACTGACTTAATATACGCAACATGAGGATTATCTAGAAATCTACTGAAAGACCCCAACTTTCGTATTTTTTTTGAAAGACTCAAACTTTCATATTTCACAATATCATTACTCTAAAACATGATATTTGCATATTCACAAAAGCAATATTTTACATTGATATAAAGGATTTACAAACTATTGGATTCAAACCTTCTATTACAAAGTGTTATATATATTACATAACTACCTAGGATATTGTAATTTATACAAACATAAAATGTAGTACAAAAGTACTATTACAAACTATTTTACATCTTTCAATAGTATGTAAACATACTAGTTACTTATCACCTGCAATTGTTAAACATTGATAGGGTAAGCCGTAACGCTTAGTGAGTTCAAAAATAGATACAATATAATGTTATGCCATATATATACTTCAATGTGGCAAAAGCAAAGAGGAACAACAAGATGTATGTGAGATCATGTGACAAGCGTTCATATCAATCAAAGACATTATTCAAAGATATTCCTTTCAATTCTTGATATACATCAATAAAGCTTTGGCCCAAATGGCATAGATGACATGCAATTTCTGATTAACATGTTGTTAGATTTCAGGCTTATAGTCCTATCTAACCATTTGCCAATGCTACAGAATATAAGTCATTCTCTTATAGAGACATGCTCTACATGGCCAGAGGCTACGTACCAGTACCAATGTGAATCTATGTCCTTTTACTGATCACATGGTCAAAGGTATTACAATTGCTATAAACATAGCGAATAACACGAGAAAATAACTCAGAATGATAATACTGAAAAACACATATCACATATAACACATAACATACAATTGTTCCTATATATTGAACTCACCTTAAGTTAACTGGGGGTTAAAATAGTAATTTGGACAGCACTTCGGCTTTAAATATGCCTTTCTATGTTGAAAACCGGGAGCTTGATTGAAAACCGGGCTCTGCGAAGGTAGGAGTTCAAAACCGAAAAGATAAAAATTCCGAGCTTCTCGGGGGTCTCGGGATGTGTTTCGGGCTTTCAAAATGATATCGGGGCTTTGGGAAAAGTCAAAATAGTGAATATATGGATTTAGGGGTGAAAAATGGAAATTTTCTCATTTTAGCCGGGAGGGTTCGCACCCTCTTATTTATAGGGGCGAAGGTCAGAATTTGGGGCTAGGAGGTGTCCATGTCGCAGGCTGCGAAGCTCAGTCCGGAGGAAGTGACGAAGCTGCTCGGTGGCTTGGACGTGGCTCCAGCGAAGTTTGGACGCGCGACAGGAGGAGCGAAGGCCACGAAGCTGCTTGCGAGGCTCGGACGTGGCTCGGCTGCGAGGGGCGCGTCAGAGGCTCATGGCTGCTTCGGATTTGAACACGTATCAGATCTGGACTTGGACACATCTCGGTGATGCAGCAGTTCCGGAATGCGAGGCGAGGGTGACGTAGCTGCTTCTCATCCATGCGAATTTTTCGAAAATTGCACCCAAATCTTCTAAATTTCACAACTTTCGCATACGAGCTCCGTTTTTGACATTCTTTATATGCACGCGTAGCTAAGATTACGCTCTACAACTTTCGTTTAGACTTCGTCGGCTAATTTTGACTTTAATTTTAATATTATTATTTTTAACAGAACGGGACAGGAAAATCCGTTAAAAATTCATAACTTCTTCATCCGACATCCGTTTTTGTCAGAATTTTTACCGTTTTACTACAAATGACGATACCTTCGATTCTCTTTTAGGATGTATTGGTAAAATATCGTTCGATCTAAAATTCGAGTTTTTAGCTGTCTACTGCTAAGTTGAAACTTCGAAAAATCATAACTTCCTCATACGAAGTCAGATTTTGGCGTTCTTTTTATTGAATTTCTTGGTTTAACAAATACTACGACTTTCATTTAGAATACTAAGGCTAAAAAGTAGTTTATCAAAAACTCACTTTTTACGTCATTCGGCGCCATGTTGGTTTTGTCGCGGATCTTTGGTTGGTCATAACTTCTTCGTTATAACTCGGATTTTGACGAGGTTTTCGCCTACAATTTTCTAACGAGATTCTATACAACATCAAATAATAAAATTTTACTTATTTAAAATTTCATATTTTCGCTAAATTTCACTATTTGGCTTTTAATTGGAATCTCATAAGACTTCAAATATTTTCTGAGTGATTCTAAACATAGTTTTACTTCATTTCTAGTAAAAACCATCTGTTAGAACTCAACACTCAATTTTACATAATATTTCACATTTTTATTGAGTACAAAACACGATTTTAGAACGTGTATGTTATAAATACCTCCTCCTTTTGAGGATTTCGTCGCCGAAATTACATCGATTAAAATAAATGGGGATATTTTGCTTTTATCTCATTCTTATTCTCCCAAGTATAGTTTGGGCCACGATGGTGTTTCCACTTGACAAGCACCAATTCTACTTCTTTGTTGCATAGCTTAGTTGTTCTTTCATTCACGATTTCTTTAGGCTCTTCTACATATCTTAACTTATTATCCAATTTCACTTCGGATAATGGAATTGTCTCATAGTAGATGCTCAAGCATTTGCGCAGATAACTTACATGAAACACATCATGGATACCCGCCAAATCTTCAGACAATTCTAAGTGGTAAGCTTGCTTTCGAATTCTCTGGATGATTTTCAAAGGACCAACAAATCTAGGACTCAACTTTCCTTTCTTCCCAAATCGCATAAGGCCTTTCCATGGGGATACCTTCAGCATCACGAAATCACCCACTTGAAATTCTATATGTCGTCTTCTCTTTTCTGTATAGGACTTCTGTCGATCCTAGGCCGCTTTCATTCTTTCTCGTACAATTTGAATCTTGTCGGTGGTGTCTTGAATCATTTCAGGGATTCCAAGGATCTTCTGTCCTACATCACTCCAACATAACGATGTACGGCATTTGCGACCATATAATGCTTCATATGGTGGCATTTTGATTGAAGTGTGGTAACTGTTATTATATGAAAATTCAACAAGCGGTAAGTATTTATCCCAGTTACCACTAAACTCCAAAACACATGCACGAAGCATATCTTCTAGTGTCTGGATTGTTCTCTCTATCTAACCATCTGTCTAAGGATGATAAGCGGTGCTAAGAGCAACTCGAGATCCCAATTCGCGTTGCATACTCGCCCAAAAGTGAGAAGTGAAGCGAGTATCGTGATCGGAAATGATCTTTAGTGGCACACCATGTCTTGAAACAATTTCATCCAAGTATACATGTGCGTATTTCTCCATTAGAGCCGTTTCACGCATGGCGAGAAAATGTGCACTCTTAGTCAGACGATCGACGATTACCCAAATGCTATCATTCTGTCTAGCAGTCTTTGACAATTTGGTAATAAAATCCATGGATAGCTCTTCCCACTTCCATACAGGAACACTAAGGCTTTCTGGAGTTCCATAAGGCTTTTGGTGTTCTGTTTTGACTTGTAAGCATACTAAGCATTCCTGTACATATCTTCCAATGTCTTTCTTTAATCCAAGCCACCAATAATCAGCTCTTGCATCATAGTAGATTTTACTTGTACCAGGATGTACTGATAGCTTAGACTTATGAGCTTCATCTAAAATCTTCTGTCTTAATCCACCAATCTTTGGAATCCATAGCCGATTCTTAAATACTTTTAATCCTCATGGATCATCAAGTAAAACATCGGCATAATGTACCATTCCTTCCTTCTTTACATTTTCTGACTTTAAGGCTTCAACTTGCCACTTCTCTAATTCATCAAGAATGGTGAACTTCACCGTAGTGTGAGTAATAGTATAACACATACTATTACGATAAGCTTTCCTACTAAGTGCATCTGCAACCACATTAGCCTTTCCAGGATGGTATAGGATTTCGCAATTATAGTCCTTGATTAGCTCCATGGCTCATTGTTGTCTCATATTCAGAGTTTGCTGACTGAATATATACTTGAGACTCTTGTGGTCGGTAAATAATTGGCATTTCGTACCAAAAAGGTAATGTCTCCAAAGTTTTAGGGCAAATACTACTGCAGCGAGTTCAAGATCATGAGTGGGATAATTCTTTTCATAATCTTTCAGTTGTCTTGAGGCATAGGCTATCACTTTACCACGCTGCATCAACACACAACCGAGTCCCAATCTTGAAGCATCACTATATACGGAGAAATCATCATCACCTTCTAGGAGTGATAAGATGGGAGCATGAGTCAAAAGATCTTTTAGAGTTGAGAAAGATTTTTCTTGAGCTTCACCCCATTCGAACTTCACTTCCTTCTGTTTAAGACTTGTGAGAGGTACAATTATACGAGAAAAGTATTTAATGAATCTCCGGTAATATCCCGCGAGACCTAAGAAACTTCGAATTTCGGAAGCATTATGGGGCACTTCCCAATTTTGAATGGCTTCGATTTTGATGGGATCTACAGATACACCGTTACTAGAAATAATATGGCTGAGAAATTGAACTTGATGGAGCCAAAATTCACATTTCGAGAATTTAGCATAAAGTTGCTCCTTTCGAAGAAGTTCTAAGATTTCACGAATATGAACGACATGATCGGCTTCAGACTTGGAATAGATTAGAATATCGTCAATGAATACGATAACAGACTTATCGAGCATTGGGCGGCACACTCGATTCATCATATCCATGAATACAGTAGGAGCATTTGTCAAACCGAATGGCATGACAAGGAATTCGAAATGCCCATAACGAGTACGGAAAGCAGTCTTCGGTACATCTTGCTCTTGTACTTTCAACTGATGATAGCCAGATCTTAAATCAATTTTTGAGAAATAGCTAACACCCTGAAGTTGATCGAATAAATCATCGATGCGACGTAGTGGGTACTTGTTCTTGATAGTCACTTTATTCAGTTCATGATAATCAATGCACATTCGCATTGATCCGTACTTCTTCTTGACAAACAATACTGGAGCACCCCAGGGAGAGGTACTCGGTCGAATAAAGCCTTTGTCAAGTAATTCCTGCAGTTGGATCATCATTTCCTTCATCTCGGCTGGTGCAAGACGATAAGGAGTCTTTGCGATCGGAGCAGCACCGGGCACAAGATTAATTCGGAATTCTACTTGTCTGTCCAGAGGAAGTCCAGGCAGATCATCGGGGAAAACATCGGGATATTCGTTAACAATGGGAATATCATTTACAGTTTTATTCTCCTTTCTTGAGATGTCAACTGTATATGCCAGATAAATAGGACAACCTTTCGATATGAATTTACAAGCTTTGAGGAAAGAGATTATTTTTAAGATTCTTTGTTCACCGTAGACATGAATAGGATTTTCCCTTTCAATAGGCATGCGTATCATCTTTTCGTAACACAAGAGTTCTGCATGGTTCTTTGATAACCAATCCATGCCGAGAATAATATCGAAATTGGGCAAGGAGATAGGGATTAGGTTAGCAAGAAAATTATAGCCTTCAATTTCTATGAAACAGTCCCTATAGATTTTATCAACAAGTAATGATATACTTCCTGCAGTATCTACATGAAATGGTTGCGCGAGTGCATAGCAAACAGTTTGAAAAGAATGCGCAAATTCATAAGATACGAAAGAATCCGAGGCACCAGAATCAAATAAGTTGTGAGCAAGTCTAGAGTTGACAAGAAATGTACCCGTCATGACATTTGGGTCCTCACGTGCTTCCTCTGCGGTAATCTGGAATGCACGACCCTTAACTTTTTGCACCTCCTCCTTTTTAGCTGGAGTATTCTTCGGTTGTTGGACAGGGACTTGACTTCTCGCTGGTTGTTGAACAGAAGCTTGACTTCCCGTCACTTGGCTGGTAAGAGTAGGGCAAAAACGCTTCTTGTGGCCAGTAATACCACATGCATAACAAGTCAAATCCTTCCTTGGACAAGCTGGCTTGATATGAACTGTTTCTCCACACCCATAACAGACAATGGATTCTTTGTCTATTTTTCATTGACTCGGATGATTCCTTCCACAAACGCGACATGACGGTGATTGAATAGAAAATGATTGTGACTTACCACGGCCACGAAAAGCACTCCGAGATTGTACTTGCTTGCTAGGATCAGTTAGAATAGATTGAGCTGCTGGAATAGTGGAAGCAGGAGTAGTTCTTTCAGTATGTGGATGCTTTGGAATAGTAAGAGTGGCACCACATATTTCTAAGTCGTGCTCACGCCTTCGAGCATACTAAACGGCTTTATCGAATGACAGAACATCCCAGTTGACAACGAAATCATGAATTTCGTGTCGTAGTCCTTCCATGAATAACTGAATTTTCTCATCTTCAGTTGGAATATACTTCGTAGCAAACCTTGCTCTTTGATTAAATTGAGTTTCATACTCATTCATAGTCATTCCTCCTTGTTTAAGCTCGAGGAATTCCTTCTCCAATCTTCTCCTCATATCTAGAGTACAATACTTCTCTAGCACACGAGTCTTCAACAACTCCCAGGATAAGTTCTCCTGGTCACATCCATCGGGAGCTTCATATGTTGCTTCCCACCAGACTAAAGCTTCTCCAATGAGCATTGCAGAAGCATAAATAGCCTTGTATTCATGATCCACATGAGAAACACGAAATACTTTCTCGCTGTTCTGAATCCAAGTTAGAACAATTATAGGATTAAGGACACCAGAAAACTCCGTAGCACCACTACTCTTGAAATCTTTGAATGAGGGACGCTTCAACTTTCTGCTTGAAGATTCTCCAGTGACTTTCTCTTTTCCTTTATCATCATTCTTTTTGTGTTCTTCTAGAGTTTGTCGAATAACACCGGTAAGTTTACCTAGAAGTCGCTCCTCACGAGGCGATACTGGAGTATTCACTTCCTCGGGTTGAGGATCTCCACCAACATCAGGGGTATGGCTACTTACTTGTTCAGCCATTGATCTGAAATATGGAGTAAGATTGTATTTTAGAATATTAGGGTTTACTATTACCTAATACTTTTACTTATACATTTCCTATGGTTTGTATCGCTATACTTACAGTGATTAAGTTCGTATATTGAACTTCCTATAGTTTAAGCCTAAACACCAATCCGTGGAATTTAGTTCGCTTAAACTACTGCTCTGATACCATGGTTGAAAGACCCCAACTTTCGTATTTTTTTTTGAAAGACCCAAACTTTCATATTTCACAATATCATTACTCCAAAACATGCTATTTGCATATTCATAAAAGCAATATTTTACATTGATATAAAGGATTTACAAACTATTGGATACAAACCTTCTATTAAAAAGTGTTATATATATATATATATATATATATATATATATATATATATATATATATTACATAACTACCCAAGATATTGTAATTTATACAAACATAAAATGTATTACAAAAGTACTATTACAAACTATTCTACATCTTTCAATAGTATGTAAACACACTAGTTACTTATCACCTGTAATCGTTAAACATTGATAGGGTAAGTCGTGACGCTTAGTGAGTTCAAAAATAGATACAATATAATGTTATGCCATATATATACTTCAATGTGGCAAAAGCAAAGAGGAACAACAAGATGTATGTGAGATCATGTGACAAGCGTTCATATCAATCAAAGACATTATTCAATGATATTCCTTTCAATTCTTGATTTACATTAATAAAGCTTTGGCCCAAATGGCATAGATGACATGCAATTTCTGATTAACATCTTGTTAGATTTCACGTTTATAGTCCTGTCTAACCATTTGCCAATGCCATAGAATAGAAGTCATTCTCTTACGGAGACATGCTTTACATGGCCAGAGGCTACGTACCAGTACCAATGTGAATCTAAGTCCTTTCACTGATCACATGGTCAAAGGTATTACAATTGCTATAAACATAGTGAATAACACGAGAAAATAACTCAGAATGATAATACTGAAAAGCACATAGCACATATAACACATAACATACAATTGTTCCTATATATTGAACTCACTTTAAGTTAACCGGGGGTTAAAATAGTAATTTGGACAACACTTTGGCTTTAAATATGCCTTTCTATGTTGAAAACCGGGAGCTTGGTTGAAAATTGGTAGCTTGATTGAAAACCGGGCTCTACGAAGGTAGAGCTTCAAAACCGAAAAGATAAAATTTCCGAGCTTCTCGGGTGCCTCGGGACGTGTTTCGGGCTTTAAAAATGATATCGGGGCTTCGGGAAAAGTCAAAATAGTGAATATATGGATTTAGGGGTGAAAAATGAAAATTTTCTCATTTTAGCCGGGAGGGTTCGCACCCTCTTATTTATAGGGGCGAAGGTTCGGAATCTGGGGCTGGGAGGCGTCCACGTCGCAGGCTGCGAGGCTCGGTCTGGAGGAAGTGACGAAGCTGCTCGGTGGCTCGGATGTGGCTCCAGCGAAGTTTGGACGCGCGGCAGGAGGAGCGAAGGCCACAAAGCTGCTTGCGAGACTCGGATGTGGCTCAGCTGCGAGGGGCGCGTCAGAGGCTCGTGGCTGCTTCGGATTTGAACACATGTTGGATCCGGACTTGGAGACATCTCGGTGACGCAGCAGTTCCGGAATGCGAGGTGAGGGTGACGTGGCTGCTTCTCATCCACGCGAATTTTTTGAAAATTGCACCCAAATCTTCTAAATTTCATAACTTTCGTATACGAGCTCCGTTATTGACGTTCTTTATATGCACGCATAGCTAAAATTATGATCTACAGCTTTCGTTTACACTTCGTAGGCTAATTTTGACTTTAATTTTAATATTATTATTTTTAACATACCGGGACAGGAAAATACATTAAAAATTCATAACTTCTTCATCCGACATCCGTTTTTGTCAGACTTTTTACCGTTTTGCTACAAATGACGAGACCTTCGATTCTCATTTAGGATGTATCGGTAAAATATCGTTGATCTAAAATTTGAGTTTTTAGCTGTCTACTGCTAAGTTGAAACTTCGAAAAATCATAACTTCCTCATACGAAGTCAGATTTTGGTGTTCTTTTTATCGAATTTCTCGTTTTAACGAATACTACGAATTTCATTTTGATTACTAAGGCTAAAAAGTAGTTTATCAAAAACTCACTTTTTACGTCATTCGGCGCCAATCCGGTTTTGTCGCTGATCTTCAGTTGATTATAACTTCTTCGTTATAACTCGGATTTTGACGAGGTTTTCGCCTACAATTTTCTAACGAGATTCTCTACAACATCAAGTAATAAAATTTTACTTATTTAAAATTTCATATTTTCAATAAATTTCACTATTTGGCTTTTAATTGGAATCTCATAAGACTTCAAATATTTTCTGAGTGATTCTAAACATAGTTTTACTTCATTTCTAGTAAAAACCATCTGTTAGAACTCAACACTCAATTTTACATAATATTTCACAATTTTATTCATTACAAAACACGATTTTAAATCGTGTATGTTACATCTACTTGCATACCAAATTAACGATACCTAATTTATTAAACCCTTCGAGTATCATAAGTGATACACAGTCTCCCATCCTACACATATAAGTATACAGATGCTCTGAAAATAGCTTTCAAATCAACAATATCTCAAATAAGCAATATGCTTTCCAAAAAGGGATTCTATGTTATTTACAACTAATACATATAATAACGTATTGCACATATGGAAAAAAAATTATATAACTTCAACAACTCAAATCATATCTAACATATAGGAGTATAGAAAACATCTAAAAAACCAAATCAATATATGGACTTGTCCTCTCGGTACACTCACGTTGGCCAAAAGATGAGCCAAACTCCACCAAGCCATTCCAAGTGTCACCATGAGTAGGAAACATCACCAAGAATGGACTAGAATCTATCCAGATCATCTTATATATAGAAGAAGTATAGAGTAACTTAATGGCCTTATTTCATCGTATAATTCACATAAGTAACTCATACAAGTAACTCCAACTAATGATCATTGAGCTCAAATACTTAAGTGACCATTCCAAACCCTTCAATCTTCACATTACGACAATATATATATATATATATATATATATATATATATACACGCACACACACACACATACACACACTAGGTGAGCTCCTGCGTGGTACCTAAAAATTTATTTGCATAGATAAAAATAGAGTTATATGAAATTTAAAATTTCTTAGGTGTATTTGGTTCATAGGTGGTTGTAAGATTTGATAAAAATTCAACATGAGAAACATTAACATATCTTAAAAGGATGAGGTCCACCTTTCTTCTCTACATTAAGAGTAAATCAGATTTAGAATTTGAACATAAATTTAATTCCATAGATAAAAATATTAAATTTGTATGACATTTTAAATAAATTAGGAGCATTAGGCTCATAGGTGGTTATAAGATTTTGTTAAGGTGCAAAGTTCTCATTGGATGTGACTTACCCTCTTTGGATGTGTAATGAGTTTAGCCTTTCAATAAATAGGAAGTGAATGGCTGCCATTTTATGTAAGAACCCATTTTATGTGAGATTTAGTTTAGAGAGAGAAACCATTACAAGACCCACTTCGTAAACTCTTTCTATTCTAATGGAGTTTAAACAAATATATTGATGTTATGTATTCTTCCATTATATTTGATTCACTTTGATCATTACTATTCCGAATTCGTCATCATAACCGAGTCATTACAATTAGTATCGGAGCGAGTGTTCTTGAAGTTTTCAAGAAATTGATCCATGATGACAACATGATTTGGTGAATCACAAATTGTTGTAAGTTCTTTATTTTTTAGAGAGTTTTGCATTCTAGAAATCGAATTGTTCTTTGATCCTGATTCAAATTTAATTTTCCATCTCTAGAATTCATGTGATTTTTGATTTATCTCTCTAGAACTCATTTCAAAATCACTTTCTCTCTCTAGAATTTTGATCAAATTTACTTTCACTCACTAGAGATTTCATTCAAAATCACTTTCTCTCTCTAGAAAAATCAAAGTGTAACAACCATAAATTTTACGTCAAATTTAAACTTTTTCAATTATAAATAAAAACCACATAGCATTGTTTACAAAATGTTTTCAAATCATTTTCCATCAGAGTGTCCCAAAAATCATAACATAATGATGAGGAGCGATACGGTCACGCCTTCGCCTTTCCACGATCTCCTGAAGTACCTGAAACAGCAAACTGAAAACTGTAAGCCAGAGGGCTTAGTGAGCTACCCCCAAAATACCAATACCACACTGACAATACCACAATAGTAATAATCAATTCAATCAACATGCATACTGTGCCATCGGCCTGACTAGACCGCCCTACCGGGCCTACAGTATGTCTGAATCCATCCCGAGCCTTCAGTATGACTGGTCCACTACGTGGGCCTACAGTCTCCCGGGTCCGCTCATAGGGTATATTGGCCTACAGCACAAAGCAGGACCGTCTCAACCCAGCCACAAGCAAATAACCATGTGTGCATACTATCATATACAAGCATATATAAACATCAAACATATATGTCACATTGATCATCAATCATGGAATTCTCCTGTAATTAGAGTACCGACCTAGCAGGTCACTAACACACCAATCGCTACGGATCATAAAAGCATAACATACTGTCTACCTCAATTCCGAACTAACAAATGATAACCACATGAAACATACGATAACAATAACAACTAAAGGCCGGCCTTGGTGCTGTAGACCCTATCAATATAGTGAGGATAACTTACCTTGCAAATGTCGACTCAGAAGATACACTCCAACTCTCGGATCACCCGACACCGGCTCCACCACCAAAGATCATAGAACAATATGCTCATAAGTCCTTAACCTTATAAGGTACCCCATAATCCACTTGTCAACCCCTGGTCAAATTCAAAGCCCTCAGTCAAGGTTAACAGTCCATATTGACCCCAACTCGCCGAGTACCATCAGCTACTCGCCGAGTTCCTTGAAGTACAATCCAACTCACTGAGTCATCGGGGCGACTCGTCGAGTTCCTTTGATTCTCATTTGAACTTTAATGCCACCCATCGAGTTCCCTCCTTGCAACTCAACGGACACATACTCACACATATCCAAGAGAAAACTCATCCGACTCGGCGAGTTGTTCTTCAACTCGCCGAGTCTTATGGCGATCTTCATCGGACTCGCCGAGTTGTTCAACTACTCGTCGAGTTCATGACCATCTTCATGTGACTCATCGAGTCAACTTTGCGACTTGCCGATTCCATTCAGTCATTTTATCATGCAGATAACTTTTAAGACATGGCAAGGCCCTAAATTGTAGATCCAACTTCCTTAGGCCTGCTTATCACGTAAAGTTGCAAACTTTACGTGCATGCAAGGCTCCAATGACTCAAAAAGCCCAAACTATACTTGAAATGGGGTTTTACACTTAGGGAGGGGCCAATGTTCCCCTCTTCCTGAAGCGGATCACACCCTTCTAGGGTGAGACCTTCAAAAGAACCATGTCACCCACCTGAATTTCCAGCTCATATCAACATCGGTTGGTATAACTTTTCTGCTGGCTCTGAGCGGTCTGCAGTCGCTGTCTAATCTGATGTATCATTTCGGTAGTTTGCAGAACTACCTATGTCCAACCCATCACCCTGTTCCCAACCTCGCCCTAGCAGACTGGGGTCCTACACTTCCTCCCATACAACAGCTCAAAAGGCGGAGCACCAATACTAGAATGATAGTTGTTTTTGTAGGAGAACTCTGCAAGCGGTAGGTGGGAATCCTAGCTCCCACCAAAATCAATAACACACGCCCTCAACATATCCTCGACAGTCTGAATGGTCCGCTCACTCTGCCCATCGGTCTGCGGATCGAACTCTGTGCTAAAATGCAGTCTCGTACCCAGTTCCTCGTGGAACTTCTGCCAAAAACGGGAAGTAAACCTGGCATCTCATTCGGAAACGATAGAAACTTGAACCCCATGGTGAGAGACAATCTCTCTGACGTACAGGTCGGCCAACTTCTCTGCTGACGAACTCTCCCATATGGCTAGGAAATGGGCACTCTTGGTCAATCGATCCACGATGACCCATATAGCATTGAACCCACTTGCCATCTTCGGCAACTTCGTGATGAAATCCATTGCGATCCTTTCCTATTTCCACATGGGAATCTCCAGAGGCTGTAACTTACCATGTGGCCTCTGATGCTCGACCTTGACCACCCTACAGGTCAAGCATCTCTTAACAAACCAAGTGATATCTCGCTTTATACCAGGCCACCAATAACTCGAATTCAAATCGCGGTACATCACGGTGGCTCCCTGGGAATCGAAAAACGAGACTTATGAGCCTCCTCCATCACTGTCTGCCGAACCCCACCGGACATCGGAACGCAAACCCAACCGTAACGGGTCAACAATATGTGGCTATCCTGAACAAACCGGGCGCTTTCGCCCTTAATCCTCTCCAACTTCCAGTTCTCTGGCCTCATGCCCTCAATCTGAGAATCTCTGACCAAACCCACTAGTGGGGAATCCACTGCTATCCTCATACACCTGGATGGGGTCAAGGACCCAGCTGACTTGCAGCTCAGAGCATCCGCAACCACATTGGCTTTACCAGGATGGTAAAGGATCTCGCAATCATAGTCCTTGACCACATCCACCCACCTGTGCTGCCGCATGTTCAGGTTGGGCTGATCCATAATGTCTCTCAAACTCTTGTGATCCATGTATATAGTACAACGGACCCCGTACAGATAGTGCCTCTAAATCTTGAGAGCGAAAACCACCGCTCCCAACTCAAGATCGTGCGTATGGTATCTCGTCTCATGCGGCTTCAGCTGCCGTGACGCGTAGTCTACCACTCATCCTCTCTGCATGAGGACTGCCCCCAAGCCTGTGATGGATGCATCACAAAATACCATAGAATCCTCCACTCCTTCGGGGAGTGTTAACACCGGTGCCTCGCATAAACACTGCCGGAGGGTCTCAAATGCCCTCTGCTGCTCAGGGCCCCACCGAAAATCCACCCCCTTCCTCGTTAGATGAGTGAGGGTATGGAAATCTTGGAGAAATCAAGAATGAATCTCCGATAATACCCTGCTAAACCCAAGAAACTCCTGATGTCTGAGGGAGATTTTGGAGTCTCCCACTGCATTACCGCCTCCACCTTGGCCGGATCGACCAAAATCCCCTCCTGGTTAACGAGATTTCCAAGGAACTGGACCTCTCGTAACCAAAACTCGCATTTCAAGAACTTTTCATACAGCCGTTCTCGCCTTAGAACCCCCAGCAACTCTCTAAGATGCTCCTCATGCTGCTCTCGAGTCTTGGAATACACCAAGATATCATCTATGAACACAATGACTGAGCGATCGAGCATCGGTCTGCAGACTCGGTTCATCAGATCCATGAACACCGTTGGCGCGTTGGTGAGCCCAAACGACATCACCACGAACTCGTAATGACCATAACGAGTCCGAAACGCGGTCTTTTCCATGTCCTCCTCCCTCACCCTGACCTGGTGATATCCTGATCTCAAATCAATCTTGGAAAACGAAGACGCACCCTGCAGCTGATCAAAAAGATCATCTATCCTCGGGAGTGGATAACGGTTCTTCACCGTTAACTTGTTCAACTCCCTATAGTTAATGCACATCCTGTGCAAACCATCCTTCTTCCTGACGAAAAGGATCGGTGCTCCCCAAGGTGAACTACTTGGACGAATAAACTGCTTGCCCAGCAGCTCCTACAACTGAGATGATAGCTCCTGCATCTCAGGCGGTGACACTCGGTACGGTGCCTTGGCGATAGGGGCCGCACCTGGCAATAAGTCGATCCTGAACTCAACCTCCTTCTCCGGAGGCACTCCGGGTAACTCCTCCGGAAACACATTAGCAAATTCCTTCATCACCAGGACCTCAGAAATTGAGAGCTGCTCTCTAACCCGCGTGTCTACCACATACGCCAAATAACCGGTACACCCGTGCTGAATATACTGTCGAGCCTTGGCTGTCGAACAAAACCCTGATCCCAACCTGGTGCCCTCACCATATACTACAAGTTCTCCCCCAAAGAACACTCAAGATCATCTATCGGCACACTAAACCCTCTAGAGAAGGTCTAAGATACAAACGATCGACTCGCCCCTGAGTCAAATAATACCAAAGCGGGCAAAGAATTTACCAAAGACGTACCTAATCACAGGTACAATCAATAACCATAACACAAATACAATAACTGAGACAGGGAATAGAAATGTACCAGTAACCACATCTGGCACTGAGTTGGCCTCCTCGGCCATGAGCTGGAACGCACGACCCTAAGCCTTCGGAGGCTCCACCTTGACTATCCTCCTATCTCCAATCCTCGCAGCCGTTGGCGCGGAAACCTGTGTCGGCTTGGCGGCAAGCTGCGGACAGTTGGTCTTCACATGACCAACCTGCTGAGAATGGTAAAAAATCCTCATATCTGCGGGAGGGATGGACTGATAGCAGTCCCTGGCATAGTGCCCCTCCTTGCCACATTTGTAGTACCCACCTCCTACTCTAAAAGCTCCCGAATGAACCCTGCCACACCTTCCACAAGTGTAGCTCTGCCGACCTCCAGACTATGTATCAGCGGTCTTAGACCGCTTAGGTGCCGGCTAAGACTGTGCCCATGTGTGACGCTGCTCCTTCAGCTGCAGCTCTATCTCCAACTCATGCCGCCTCGCGGCTTCCTGAAGGTCCAGGAGGGTATCACATCGCTGTGTAGACACTAACTATTGAATATCAGTCTTGAGCATACTAAGATAATGATTCATCTAAGCGAACTCCGGGAAAAACATAGCCCTCTCTATGAACATATAGGTGATCTCCATCACAGACTCCCCATCCTGTCTCAAATGTCAAGAACTCCTGAGCAAGCCGCTCCCATTCCACGCGCAGAACGTAGTGGGTGTGAAACATATCCCATAACTGCTCCCAAGTAATAGCAGCCCGCTGATCATCAGAATATGAACTTGTCGTCAATCTCCACCAGTCCTTTGCCCCGAGTCTGAGTAGGTTCATGGCACACCTGACCTTCTGGTCAGTAGGACATAAGCACGTGAAGAAACAGCCCTCCACATTAGACAACCACCGCATAGCCCTGATCGCATCCTGTGTACCATCAAATGTCAGGGGCTTCGTATTTGAAGTCCTGGTACTTGAATGCCCTGCCAGCTCCTCCTCCAACCCCTACTGCAGTTACAGCCGAAGTGGCTGCAACGGCAGCTGTCTCTGCTAGAGTTGCATAATGCTCATCAAAGTACTCAACCATCGCGGTCTTAATCGACCCAAACATCTCTGGCAGCTGCGCTCGGAATGCAGCAACGATCTCGTCGTGCATGATCTCCCTAATCCTGGCATCCAACTCCTCGGTCCTATCTGAACCACGGGCTCAGGTGCTACCAGCACCTCCAATCCTCCGTCTCCCAACCCCAATCCTGATCGTGATCCTGATCCGAATCCCAAAGCAACACGTCTCGTCACCACCATACTAATATATATATATATATATATATATATATATATATATATATATATATATATATATATATATATATATATATATATATATATATATATATATATATATATAGGCTATCAGATAAATAACATAATGTTGGGAGACCAAAACCCAAAAACCCTAGGGGTTGTGATTTCCTTGCTAAGCATATGGGTCCTGTGCTTTCAGTAGTATAGGCCCGTACTACCTTCCACACCTACCCATATTTGTCTCAATTATCACCACAACGCCCTAACAATATCATTAACATAATAAAAATGTGCCCAACCCTCACTTCTAGAGGAATATCAACTATCTCACATCTAATCCCACCACTTCTCATGACTCATACATCCATGAAACTTCCATCATCCCCTGCAGCGCTAGTGCATGCTAGCTGCACATAATGCTGGACCCAATAGACTTTTGAATATTTAATCCTAGATGAAGGCCGTATCAAGATTCTCAGGCTATAAGGTCTTTATTATGCACAGTCGTGATGCATACACTAAACATCTACAGTTATGATGTCAATGCCACATACAAGGAACCCTAGGCTAATAGGCATCGTGGAATTAGGCAAATCTATCATGTGATTCCTGAAGATCCCTAGCCTAGCACTAGCATGCTGTTCTAACATATCAAAATATCAAATAAATGCATGGTATTTTGGGGTGTACTTACATGCTCCGGCTGATCGTACCCTCTACATCATCCATCCTTTATTTTGAAAACCATTTTAAAACTTAATTCCGAAAATCTCCTTGATTTGAGACTGGATTCACATGAGTGTTCCTCCAATTCACTCAAACCAAGGCTCTGATACTAACTTGTAACAACCATAAATTTTACGTCAAATTTAAACTTTTTCAATCATAAATAAAAACCACATAGCATTGTTTACAAAATGTTTTCAAATCATTTTCCATCAGAGTGTCCTATAAATCATAACATAAGGATGAGGAGTGATACGGTCAGGCCTTCGCCTTTCCACGATCTCCTGAAGTACCTGAAACAACAAACTGAAAATTGTAAGCTTGAGGGCTTAGTGAGCTACCCCCAAAATGTTGAAATAGTGTCTAAGGCTGCAACTATATTTGGTAAGTACTTGACCCAATTGAGCATGGTCCTTTTGGGTTGCCTTCACCATAGCAACTTGACAGGATGATTTATAATGAGAGAAGAAATATTATTTTTTATTTGATTAATATAAGTCATAAATTAATTATTAATTAATTTGGTGACTTAAAGATATTAATTAAGTAAAGGGGCATAAACTGCAAATTGTATGATAGTTGTATTTTGAGCAGTGACTCCTTATGGATAAGGGGGTGGACAATTTTAGTGTTTGGATGAGCCTAGAAATCATCCAAGGCTTATCATTAAGGATATTGGATTGCTTAGGGCCTAAGTTATCCAATTAGGGTTTTAAGGGTGAAACCCTAGGAGGCTCACTAGTATAAATACACGCATAGGGTTGAGGAAATCGACACTCTTGGACTTGAAGAAACCCTGGCCGATTTCTCACCCTTCTATCTCTCTCTATTATCATCCTCTTGCTAGTTGGTGTTTGTAAGCCATTAGAGGAGTGACAATTATGACTCTAAGCTCCAAGGACAAGAAGATTCAACTAAGCAATTCAAGGTATTCCTTTAGATCTGATTTCTTATGTTATAATTTGAATGTTTATACTAGATCTATCAATAGAAGTCTTGGATACATTGCATGTTCACTTAGAGAAACCTAGATCCAAGAATTAGGGTTTGTATGTGCACATAGGAAAGTTCTTATGGCTCAAAACCATCAGTGGTATCAGAGCCTTGATTGGTTTCTATTGAATTGATGCATTGGTTGATTGCTTGTTGATTGCAAAATTCGATTTTTGTCCATATGCCTGATGAACTCGGCGAGTTCCATAGTGTACTCGGCGAGTAGGCCTCAACTCGGCGAGTCCATTGTGGTACTTGGCGAGTTCGAGCGTCAGAAGGAGCTAGTTTCGGGATTTCTTGTTGTTTATCTTATGGAAACTTGCATTTATTTTAATCGGTCTATATAAATCCGATTTTAACATACATTTGAGTATATCCTTTACCTAATTCAAGATATTTACCAATTAATTGAATAATAATTTCCTTATATGATATTAATTGATTATTTTAATTAAATTGGTAAATTGTTTTGCAAGAAACATTTAAATAAATCAAATATGGATAATTATGAGATTAAATGGTTAATTTAAATTATTTGTTATTTGATCCCTTGTGTTTTGAAAAGTTAAAACTAATCCTCAAGTTTTGAAATTTAGTTTTGTGATTAAAAGTTTAATTTGGACAATTTAAATTTCAAACCCTAGAATTTTACAAGTTTAAAATTCAACCCTATACTAATATAATATTACAAGACTAATATATATACGTATAATTAAAATGCTAGTTTTACCGTTAATAGGCCTCATTCACGAAGCCGGTCTATAAGGTGGGTATAAGGTTGCTGCCTATAAAATGGCGCTTAATGGGTGTACACTCACACCCACCGCTTGCTTGATCGGTGAAGGGTCGTTAGCCTAATGGGTAGGATAGGGCAACTCTATCTTCTCATTAAAAGTATAATGTTAAAGTACAAAGTAACTACATGTTTTTCAAATTCCCAATCCTAGTTACTTTAGGAAAAGTGAATTGATGCAATCCCATGAAATTACACTTTGCACCCTTGCTAAGAAGTTAGTGGAGCGTGTGTGGTTTACCGACACACTAATTGGTTCTAAGCAACGATGGAAAAGGGTGATTCATTGTGTATCATAGTTCGGTGGAGCGTGTGTGGTTTACCGACACATTGAATAGGTGATTGTAACAATGAAGGCATCGTGTAGATTTGTATGGTTATCCACACCCACTTTGTGATCCTCGGCATCCTAGTCACAAACGAGAGGGACATATCGAGATTTAAACATGCCATTGAAAAGTTCAATGAATCTCATCTAAACCTAGGAATTCTCAATGCGTTTAAAACTTAAGGGTAATGTTTTCATGGTGGAGAATTAGTGAATCGTCGTTCACTTACCTTCAAATTGTTTGCATGTACGATTACGACATCCCTTTTCTAATATGTAAATAATGTTGTTGGATCCTAGCCCTAATTTTTCATATTGGGTGATAATTAGGGTTTCAATTATAATCAAACTTTGTCCTTTTCTATTTGTAGATGTCAAATGCGAACAACGATGCTGCTAGCTCATTCACGTTAATGAGCCTTTGCCAAAAGGTGACTTTTGATGGTACGAACTTTAGCGAATGGATAAGATACATTCGCACAATTGCTCGCTACGAGGACAAGGAGTATGTCCTTGACGAGATGCTTGAAAAAGTCAATCCAGAAATCGCTACTCCAGCTGAAATGACTGTCTTTGAGACTCATGAGCATGATGCAACAAAAGTTTATTGCATCATGATAGCCACAATGAACCCCGAATTCAAAAAGTCCTATGAGGACATGTATCCGTACGAAATGCATCAAGACTTATTGGAGAGATACGATCAAAACACGAGGCAGGAACGTTACGAGATCTTCACTAACATGATCACTACTAAAATGGGAAATGGAGAATCTCTAACCATGCACTTGCAAAAGATGCAAAGGTATGTCGACCGTCTTCACATGCTGAATGTCGACTTTGGGGAAGACTTAGCTATCGACATGGTCCTTCACTCTTTGCCTCCGTGTTACAACCAATTTAGGATGAACTACCACGTGAACAAGGAAGAGGCCACCCTAAGCAAGCTCCAAGGGCTCCTAAGGGTTGCTGAGAGTAACCTTAAGGACAAGTCTGTTGCACCGACTCCCAATCCACCCGCTGCTCCTATATTGGCTATAGGGCAGGGAAGGGGTAAGAAGAGGAAGGCTCTATCAAAGAGCCACCGCAAGGGAAAGTCCCGAGATGGTTCCTCCTCTAGTGGGACCAAGGGTGATCCTGCTAAACCCAACCCTAACCCGAAGGAGGCAGAGTGCCACCATTTCCACAAAATAGGGCATTGGAAGAGAAGCTGCCCGGAATATCTACAAGCCATCAAGGATGGAAAGATCAAGCCGTCTTTCGTAGGTATTTACACAATTAAATCTAATGATTCATCTCATGCTATTTATTAGGTTCTTGATACCGTGTGTGGTTACCATATTTTTTCTAAATTGCAGGGACTAAGAAGATATAGGGATGTGGAGCATGGAAGAATAAATCTAATGATGGGAAACAGAAGATCGTCGCCTGTCACCAAGATTGGAGTGTATTCTTTAGTGCTTAGTAATGGATTAAGTTTAGATTTGAATAATTGTTGCTATTCGCCAGATATGGCAAGAAACATCATTTCATTTCATGGTTTGTTTAGACAAGGATTTAGATCTTCGTTTAATAATGAGAATGGTTCGATTTATGCTTATCTAAATGGTGTTTTATATTTTGAAGCAATACCTTGTAATGGAATTTATGAGACTGTTATGATTGTAGATTACCTAGGAAATGATGTTTTATGCATGTATTCTTCCAATAGTATGGATAGAGCATCCTTTTGGCATTGTCGTCTTGGACATGTCAACAAGAAGCGCATATCCCAACTCCAAAAGGATGGAGTGTTCGAGTCATTCGACCTTAGGGAAGATGACACATGCGAGTCTTGTTTGGTTGGAAAGATGACCAAATCACCCTTCACTGGTACTTGTGAGAGGGGTGAGGGTTTGTTGGATCTCATACATACCGATGTATGTGGACCCTTTAGATCCACCACAAAGGATGCAAACCACTTCTATGTGACTTTCACCGATGATTATAGTAGATATGGGTATATTTACTTAATCAAGCACAAGTCAAAAACATTTGAAAAGTTCAAATAATTCAAACATGCTTCAATCCGATCGAGGAGGAGAGTACCTAAGTCTTGAATTCCATGACTATCTCAAAGAATGAGGAATAATTTCTCAATTGATGCCACCTAGGACACCGCAGTTGAATGGTGTGGCAGAAAGGCGTAATCGAACCTTGTTAGACATGTTTCGTTCTATGATGATTCGTGCTTCACTACCTATCTCATTCTGGGGGTATGCCTTAGAGACTGCCGCCCATATCCTTAACTGAGTCCCTTCAAAGAAGGTTTCCAAAACACCTCATGAGATGTGGACAGGAAAAGCTTCCTCATTGGCACATATCAAGGTTTGGGGTTGTGAGGATTTCGTAAGACAAGATACTCACGACAAGCTCGAACCTCGAAGTGCGCGATGTATTTTCATCGGCTACCCACAGAAATCCTTTGGATATCTCTTCTATAGACCGGATGACAATGTTGTCTTCGTTGCGAGGAGAGGGGTTTTCCAAGACCGAGAACTCATAAGCCAAGGAGACAGTGGGAGGCAGATCGAACTTGAAGAGATTCAAGAATCAAGTGATGAAGGAACCTTTACTGCTGGCGCTCAACTCGAGGAGGAAACTCCGGTTGAACCAATTGACGAGTCCTTACCTCTAAGACGTTCCAACCCCAGTTTTATGGTTTTCATATTACTACCGAAGGGGACACATATATTAGTGATGGTACACTAATAAATCTAGATGAACCTAATAGCTATAAGGAAGCTATGGCAGGCCCGAAGTCTGCAAAATGGAAAGAGGCAATGGACAGCGAGATCCAATCCATGTATGACAACCAAGTTTGGAATTTGGTTGATAATGTGCCCGGATGTAAGACCGTGGGGTGCAAATGGATCTTCAAGAAGAAGACCGATGTGGATGGGAATGTACACACATATAAGGCGCGATTGGTTGCAAAGGGATTTACTCAAACTCCCAGAGTTGACTATGATGAGACCTTCTCACCAGTTGCAAAGATAAAGTCTATTAGAGTGATGCTAGCTATTGCCGCATTTCATGATTATGAGATTTGGCAAATGGATGTCAAGACCGCTTTCCTTAACGGGAAGTTTGCTGAGGATGTTTACATGGCTCAACCAAAGGGTTTTGTTGATCCGAAGCATCCCAATAGAGTGTGTAAGCTTGAGAAGTCCATTTATGGACTTAAGCAAGCATCTCGCAGATGGAATCTTTTCTTCGATGAGAAAGTCAAAGAGTTTGGATTTGTAAGAAGCGAAGATGAATCATGTGTATATGTCAAAGCCAGTGGGAGTATAGTTAGCTTCCTTATTTAGTATGTCGATGACATAATTCTCATAGGAAATGATGTCCCGACACTGCAGGAGGTTAAGTCCTGGCTTAGGAAGTGCTTCGCTATGAAGGACTTCGGAGAGGCTTCCTATAATTTGGGAATAAGGATAGTGAGAGAAAGAAGTAAGAGACTAATAGGACTTAGTCAGAACACTTACTTAGATAAAGTACTAAAACGATTTAGTATGGAAAATTCAAAGAAGGGAGAATTACCGATACAAAGTAATGCCAAGTTGAGTAAGACTCAAATTCCGAGTACCGAAGCCGAGATAGTAGAAATGAGCCGAGTACCATACGCTTCTGCAGTTGGACAAATCATGTTTGCTATGACTTGTACTCGCCCTGATGTAGCCTTTGCTTTGAGAATGGTTAGTAGATATCAAGGGAACCCTGGCAGAGTCCATTGGATTGCGTTCAAGAAAATCCTTAAGTACCTTCAGAGGACCAAGGAATGGTTTTTAGTCCTCGGGGGGAGTGATGACTTAAAGGTGCGAGGGTATCGCGACGCCAGCTTTCAGACCGATAGGGACAACTTCCGTTCGCAGCCGGGCTAGGTGTTTATCCTTAATGGAGGAGCATTAACTTGGAAGAGTTCCAAGTAGGAAACCATAGCTGATTCAACGTGCGAATCAGAGTACATTGCAGCGAGCGAAGCATTGAAGGAGCCTACAATCTTGGAGTTGTGCCTACGATAAAGGAGCCTATGGAAATTTTCTGTGATAATGAAGGAGCGGTTGCCTTGACCAAGGAACCGAGGTATCATGGTCGATCTCGACATATCAATAGAAAATATCACTTTATTAGACATCGAGTTGAAGAAGGACACCTCGCAGTTAAGAGGATATCATCTGAAGATAACGCAACAGATCCGCTTACGAAGGGACTGAGTAGGGTTAAGCATTTGCAGCATGCTAGGAGTATTGGGCTGAAGGATGATATTAGTTTAGACTAGATAGTTTTAGAAACTTGTAATAGATATCTATAATAGACATTTGATGATTAAATAAAGGATTGTTGTTTATAAGTAAAGTTATTGTCTTATGTTTAAATATTGTTTCACTTTGCATGTTTTGACTTCCTGAATAATTGAGTTATTAAGAATAATTGAATTATTCAAATGATCCACAATCGTTCATATGTTGGAAGTAGATATGAAAGAATATTGTCATGAATTGGTATGTAGATTGTCTAAATGGTGTTAGACATAGCAAAGTTTTGCTACAACGTTCATGAGTGCTTATGAACTAGTTTTGAGCATTGGAACAAGTCCGCATTTGTTGGAATCACCTTAAGATATATTGTAAGTGATCGCAAAATGATAATATCATATGGTCTTCAAACCTAGATATATGGTTTGTTATTTGTTAATTGGTTGTACATTGATAATGCGAAACCGCATCAGTAAATTGATGTTATAAAACGCATTGTTGTGTATAATTGATTAATGAATAAGTAAATGCATATAAGTCAAAGTTTATCTGTTACTTTTATCCAAAGAGGGTAAAAGCGATATCTCGGACGCTCGATGATTTGATTTGACTTATGTGCTGGGCCCGGTCAGAACTAAATTAATGTGTTCGATTAAGTTCTATGTCAAATAAATCTGAGATCGAGAAACCAACTGCTGGACAATTGGTTCCATAGAATTGTTTGCATAATATCTTAACAGAGGACTGTACGATCCCTTATCTAAAGGACAAGACATATAAGATCAGAGTTTGACAACGTCTTTGAGAGCTACGATTGCTAATCGGTTTGTATATATAGTTACTAGACTTATCCAAGTGGGAGACTGTTGGAATAGTGTCTAAGGTTGCAACTATATTTGGTAAGTACTTGGCCCGATTGAGCATGGTCCTTTTGGGTTGCCTTCACCATAGCAACTTGACAGGATGATTTATAATGAGAGAAGAAATATTATTTGTTATTTGATTCATATAAGTCATAAATTAATTATGAATTAATTTGGTGACTTAAAGAGATTAATTAAGTAAAGGGGCATAAACTGCCAATTGTATGATAATTGTATTTTGAGCAGTGACTCCTTATAGATAAGGGGGGGATGATTTTAGGATTTAGATGAGCCTAGAAATCATCCAAGGCTTGTCATTAAGGATATTGGATTGCTTAGGGCCTAAGTTATCCAATTAGGGTTTTAAGGGTGAAACCCTAGGATGCTCACTAGTATAAATACACCCATAGGGTTGAGGAAATCGGCACTCTTGCACTTGAAGAAACCCTGGCCGATTTCTCACCCTTCTATCTCTCTCTATTATCATCCTCTTGATAGTTGGTGTTTATAAGCCATTAAAGGAGTGACAATTGTGACTCTAAGCTCCAAGGATAAGAAGATTCAAGCAAGCAATTCAAGGTATTCCTTTAGATCTGATTTCTTATGTTATAATTTGAATGTTTATACTAGATCTATCAATAGAAGTCTTGGATACATTACATCTTCACTTAGTGAAACCTAGATCCAAGCATTAGGGTTTGTATGTGCGCATAGGAAAGTTCTTATGGCTCAAACCCATCACAAAATACCAATACCACACTAACAGTACCACACCATTAATAATCAATTCAATCAACATGCATACTGGACCATCGGCCTGACTGGACTGCCCTACCGGGCCTATAGTTTTTCTGAATCCATCCCGAGCCTTCGGAATGACTGGTCCACCATGTGGAACTACAGTCCCCCTAGTCCGCTCGTAGGGTATATTGGCCTACAGCACAAAGCAATACTGCCTCAACCTAGCCAAAAGCAAATAACCATGTGCACATACTGTCATATACAGGTATATATAAACATCAAACATATTTGTCACATTGATCATCAATCATAGAATTCTCCTGTAACTAGAGTACCGACCTAGCAGGTCACTAACACACCAATCCCTACGAATCATAAAAGCATAACATACTGTCTACCTCAATTCTGAACTAACAAATGATAATTACATGCAACATACCACAACAATAACAACTAAAGGGCCGACCTTGGTGCCGTAGACCCTATCGATATAGTGAGGATAACTCACCTTGCAAATGTCGACTCGGAAGATACACTCCAACTCTCGGATCACCCAACACCGACTCCACCACCTAAGATCATAGCACAATATGCTCATAAGTCCTTAACCTTATAAGGTACCCCATAATCCACTTGTCAACCGCTGGTCAAAGTCAAAGCCCTCAATCGAGGTCAACAATCCATGTTGACCCCAACTCGTCGAGTACCATCGGCTACTCGCTGAGTTCCTTGACGTACAATCCAACTCGCCGAGTCATCTGGGTGACTCGTCGAGTTCCTTTGATTCTTGTTCGAACTTTAAGGCCACCCGTCGAGTTCCCTCCTTGCAACTCGATGGATACACACTCACACATATCCAATAGAAAACTCATCCGACTCGCTGAGTTGTTGTTCAACTCGTCAAGTCTTATGGCGATCTTCATCGGACTCGCCAAGTTGTTCAACAACTCGTCGAGTTCAAGACCATCTTCATGTGACTCGTCGAGTCAACTTTGCGATTCGTCGAGTACATTCAGTCATTTTATCTTGCAAACAACTTTTAAGCCATGGCAAGGCCCCAAATTGTAGATCCAACTTCCTTAGGCCTGCTTATCACGTAAAGTTGCAAACTTTACGTGCATGTAAGGCTCCAATGACTCAAAAGCCCAAACTATGCTTGAAATGGGGTTTTACACTTAGGAAGGGGCTCAAACTTGCCAAAGCTAAGAACTTTATGGTCCTTAAATCCATAAAGAGTTCAGATCTGAAGTTACAACTTCAGATCTTGGTTCATACTTTAGGAAATGACTTTATAACCCAACAAAGAACCCTAATCTCCAACCAAGGAGGTCTAGAACAAAATAGAAAGGAGGATAACAACTTGATACCTTCCCAAGAGATGACAACTGGAGTAGATCCAGATTTTTTCCCAAGCTCCTTGCTTCAAACCAGTTGCTTCCCTAGCTCCTTTCCACTAAAAATCCTCTTCCAAAGCTTCAAACACACAATGGGCACACACATACGTTTTAGGGTTTGCTAAGAGACTGCAAAGAGGCTGAAAGAGGTTTGTGTTCTCTTAAATAGGGTGCACAACCCTGGGATTTAGGGTTTCAGCTGCCAGCTCCTACTCGCCGAGTCCCAATATGGACTCGTCGAGTAGGTTACTTAACCCGCGATCCATCCCGCTGTTACACGACAAGTAGATCAACCAACTCGTCGAGTAGGGCTTAACCCAATAACTCATATTTTGCCAATACCTAAGAATCAGGGCGTTATGTAACGAATGTCTTGAAAGTTTATAGGAATTTTTGAAGGCCATTAGTTATTTATTTTCAATTTATGTCTAAATAATAGGAAAAATTCTAAATAAATAGAAAAAAATTCCAAAAATTCCCAATTTAATTTCCAGTGGTTCTTACAGTGTTCCCCATGTAGCGAAAAATATTGGTTTGTGCTCTTGAGCCTTAAGACCTGGTTTTGTAAATTCATGCCCTAATTAAATGAAAAATATGAATAAAATAACAAATTGTGACCAAATTGTATGAAAATTTAGGTGCCATAAACTTTTTTTACTTAAATAAGTTCTGCAATTTTTCAAATTTTTATCTCATCTATAACTATTTATTTTGAATTTTTGGCCATTATATCCTTATTTTTGTAGAAAAATAAAGATTATGTTCTAGCACTTGGGGTTTTATATAACATCTCTTGAAACCATGAGCTAACATAAAACAATTTGGTTAAAAAATATTTTGGAGCTAAATGGGGTATTCAACCCGAACAAGTTTAGAAATGTAGCATTAACTAGTGCATGAGTTCCAAATGTAGCTGGAAGTTCAACAATTTTTGTACAAATTTATATAATGTTTTTGTTCATGAAACTTTAGCTCTTCTGAGAAAGATGTATTAAGTTTCTAAAATAATTTTATCCAAATTTATTGTGGAGTTTAAGGGTCTTAATCATGTAGTGCAAAACTAGTGATCACAGAAAAAGTGCTGTTTGCGCAACTGTTTTGTAAAAATCATCAAAAATCATATTTCTAATGTTTTACAGTAAGGCCAACTGGGTTCGAAATTTAACTCATGGAAATAGTCCTCAAAAAAAAGAATATTGTGATTTGGTCAAGAAATGAGTGAGTTATTCCCTTTAAAATTTGAGTAAACAAATCTAAGAGAATGTTGAAGAGTAAAACTCATGAAAACATCGTTCAAAGTTCTAATTTACCTAATGATATCATTTTCTTTTGCTTAGATTGAGATATAAAAACACTATATTAACAATATTCTGTAGAAATATTTGTTTCTAACCATTTGATCTTACATGCAACCAAGCTAAATGAGACTAAACTTTTGAAAAAATGGTTTTTGGTGCTACATAATGCTTGCATGTTCTCACCTTTGCTCTTGACTTTGGTTTGATCATGGATCAGCACCATCAAGATCAAACAAAGGTTCTTTGCAAGAATATGCCTTAGAGATCAAAATTTTGAAGGACTATGGGAGTAGAACTTGTAAAATTTGTTATGGATCTTCAAGAGGTGTATGATAAGAACTTACCCTTTGATATGAAGCTTCAAGAACACCCAAAATAAGGCTGAAAATTTGTGGTTGATGGACTGATTTTTAGAGAGAAAAAGTGAGGTTTCTAGAGAGAATGAAGACAAAAATTAAGATTTTGTCTCTCTGGATAGACCATCTCTCTCGTCATCTCTTTGGGTCTATCCTTCATTAAAATCGGACACAAAACTCCAAAAATGTTGTTTAACATCTGAAAAATGAATTGGAAAAATCTCTCCCACCGAAAATGCCTCTAAGGTCGGTTTTCCCTCTCACATTGACATGCAAAATCTGACCTCGATATTTTGCATAAATGAGTAATAATGAGAGAGAGAGAGAGAGAGAAAGAAAGAGAAGGAATGTAATAACCTATGAACGAATTTTGGGAGGACAGAAGGGATTAAAGGCTTGTTAAAAAGTGGTGAACTTTATAAATATGGCCCCATTTCAAATTTAATAAAAATTATCTTTTGTTTTTATAAAAGTTCTAAATATATATTATATAATCTTCCAAGATTTATTTCTTGGTTTTCATTCAAGTACTTTTACTTTGAAATAGATCCATAGACTTTCATTTTAATTTATAATTTTAGGAAAAAATTATTTTGTGATTTAAATTTTCTAAAAAAATCAAATATATAATTCATGTAAATGGAATAAGGGTTCATAATATAAAAATGTAGGATTAGACAATTCTTGAATTATACTTTTGATTCATAAATGAAATTATCAATTGCATGAACATTGTCTCAAATTTGTAATTAGTTATTATTATAATTTAATTTTGGTCATATGTTCTTAGAATACTTAACCTTGTTAAGCATTTTATTCTTCCAATATGGAAATTTTGGGTTGATAGCATACCCTTGAGTTGTGATCTATCGAACATAGTTTTGTGTTTAGACTTAAGGTTGAACTTTGACATTATACCACATAGTTGGTTCATTCACATGTCAATGTGATTGTTCCATACAAGCTAAGGTATACTAATTTTTTTCGAAGGATCTATTAATTCATGAACCTAGTTCAACTTGTAACTCTAAAGAAAAGGTAAGTGCACAAAATGAAATTGTAAGGTTCTAGATGAGTCCTAACCTGAGTTTTGAAAGTTTTCACACAACGCCTCCCTTCGCATACTGATGTGGCGACTAAACGCTATAGATACGAAAGATCAAATCGCACCTGTGTCAAATAACACCAAAGTAGGTACTGAATTCATAAGAAAAGAACCTACGCATATCACAGTATAAGCATAACATAACTCATGCACACGTCTCGGATTGAAGCAATCACTGCTCTACGACTCAGGGCATCAGCCACCATATTAACCTTGCGAGGGTGATACAAAATCTCATAGTCGTCGTTTTTCACTACATCAAACTACTCCTCTGTCTCATATTCATGTTAGGTTGATCCATAAAGTACTTCAGGCTCTTATGGTCCGTGTATATGTTACACCGGACACCATAAAGATAGTGGTGCCAAATCTTCACGGCGAACACCACCATCCCAACACCAAATTGTATATGGGATACCTCATCTCGTAAGGCTTCAGATGCATTGACGTATATACTATCACATGTTCCCTCTTCATGAACACGACACCCATTCTCGATATAGATGCATCTCAAAAAACTACGAAGTCCTCCATTCCCTCCGGAAGGGCTAAAAATTGAGCTTCACACAATCTCTAGTGAAGAGTCTCAAATGATGCCTACTGCTCAGCCCCCCAAGAAAAAGGAACACCCTTCGTAGTCAATCTGGTGAGAGGAACAGTAATTATGGAGAAATCTCTGATATACCTCCGATAGTTATCCGCCAGACCCAGAAAACTCTTGATCTTGGATGGGGATCTCAGCACCTCCCATCGCATAAGTCCCTTAATCTTTGCTGGTTCGACCAAAATCCCATTCTGGTTAACGAGGTGTCCCAAGAATTGGACCTCTCGTAACCAGAAATCACACTTGGAGAATTTGGCATAGAGCCTATCCATCCGCAATACCCCAAGAATCTCCTGTAGATGCTCCTAATGTTGTTCCCTAGACCTTTAGTACACCAAAATGTCGTCGATGAATGTGATCATTGACCGATCCAACATCGGCCTGCACACCTGGTTCATGAGGTCCATGAACATTACCAGTGCATTGGTGAGCCGAAAAGGCATCACCACAAACTCATAGTGCCCATAACGAGTTATGAAGGTCGTCTTCTAAATATCCTCCTCTGAGACTCTTATCTGATGGTACCTAAATATCAAATCAATCTTGGAAAATCAAAACGCCCCATGCAACTGATCAAACAAATCGTCAATCGTCGGTAGTGGATAATGGTTCTTGACTGTCAGTTTGTTCAAATCCCGGTAGTCGATGCACATCCAGTGTGAACCATCCCTTTTCTTGACAAAAAGGATTGGCGCTCCCCATGGTGAGCCACTCGGTCTAATAAAACCCTTCCCTAGCAGCTCTTGGAGCTGCGAGGACAACTCCTACAAGTCGGGGGTGCAAGGCAATAAGGTGCCTTGGCAATAGGTGTTGCACCCGGAATCAAATCGATCCGGAACTCCACCTGCCTGTCAGGAGGCACACCCGGAAATTCCCTAGAGAAAACATCCGGGAACTCACACACTACTGGATCATCGGAAATAGAACTCAGCCTTTCAGTTGCAACTCACGTATCCATCACGTATTCTAAAAATCCTATGCACCCTTGATGTACACTCTGCCTCGCCCTGGCGACAGAGCAAAACCTTTATCCCGATCTAGTTCCCTCGCCATAAACAGTAAGCACGCCCCCACTAGGGTCTCGTATGGTCACAATCTGATGCACATAGTCAATCACGGCTCCAAACCGGCTCAACCAATCCATGCCCTCTATGATACATACATCATGCATCACTATCGGTGGAAAAAACTGCATGCTCATCGGCTATAGAAAGCCTACGAGGTCTACTCAACGTCTCGCGTCTAACACTAATGTGACAACTAAAGGATAGGGGCACGAAAGATCGACTTGCACCCGAGTCAAATAACACCGAGGCAGTCATAGAATTCACAACAAAAGTACCTATATACAACCACAATATAAGCATAAACAAATCTAAAAATAATAAGAATAAGGAGATACGTGCCAGCAAGAACGTCTGGTGCTGCACGGACCTCCTCTACAGTCAGCTGAAAAGCTCTCCCATGAACTCTTGGACCCTCGGACTTCACTCGCCGGCCATTAATAATGCGCAAATCAGCATGAGAAGAAGCCTAGGCCGATCCCTGAGTGAGCTGAGGACACTCAGCCTTCCGGTGGTTGGTCCGGTTGTAATGAATGCAAATCAAAAATCTAATGGGGCAGTCCTTCGCCATATGCCCTCCTTACGACATTTGTAGCAAATCCCTACTCGGAAAGATCCCTCATGAATATTTCCGGACTTTCCACATGTGCGGACTTTCTAGCCTCCCGCTCTCATATTAGCGGGCTTAGCCCGCTTGGTCAACGGCTGCGACTAAATTGGTCTCCTGTCTTTACCTTGAGACTCCCTCCTCTCTAGCCTAAAACACCAGGTCAATCTCCCTCCTCCTTGCATTGGTCTGTAGCTCAGCTAATTTCCATTACGAATAGTTCACTACAAACTACCGAATATCTCACCTCAATATGCTCAAGTACCGGCTCACACGTGCCTGCTCCGTAGACACGTGCTCGGGGCAAAACAACGCCCTCTCATAAAACATCCTTGTAATCTCGATCATGGGTTTGTCTTCTGCTCGAGAGAAATAAAATCCTAGGCCAACCGCTCCTTCTCCACATGGGGAAAGTACTCATCTCGAAATAGATGTGTGAACCTCGCCCATGTCACTCATGGTCTTCAGGATTATAATCAGTTATCACAAACCTCCACCAGTCCTTCGCTCCCAAGTGAAGCTGGTTCAACGATAATCAAACCTTCAGGTCCTCCAGGAATGAACAAGGATAGAAACATCTCATAGCAAAAATCGAGTCCTGGGTCCTATGAAACTCCGGTGGCTTCGTGTTGTTGAACACCCGAAGCAACAACGAATCACCCCCTGAGGCCTCGCAACAGCTAAGGTTGCGGTGGCTACGACAGTAGCATCCTCATATTGCTCATCAAACGTCTCAATCAGTATGTTCTTAATATACCTGAACATCTCTGGTATGACCTCCCAGATAATTGTGGCTACCTCCTCAACAATGATCATGTGGATCTCCTCGTTACTAGTACCACTACCCCCGGGGTTATTCCAGGTAATCACCATGGTCTCTCTAGAACACATAGACAAAAATCATTAGGGACTAATGCAGGTGCACACTCAATTACCCATCCATACATGCTCCTTAACATCCTAAGGTTCTTACTTGGGTCGTATACAGATCCGGTGCTTTCAATAGTATGAGCCTAATACTACCTTCCATACCAACCCATAGTCGCCCCAAGTCCTCCTCCTAGTATCAAACTACTCTCACAGTAGATTTCTCAATCCACATCTCGCTATCTCTCATATGTTATTCCTTGACTCAAAGCTCTCTTTAAAAGATTCCTATTAGGTACTCCTACTTAGCACATGCATAGAGCAAATAGCAGATAATATCAATCAATAGCATTTCTTATGGTAAGGCATCATGAATCAGGAAACCCTAGCTCTAAATTCCTGAAATACCTAGCCTATCCTCTAGCATGCAACTCCAATATCTCATAAGTATATCATTATATAAACAAGTAATGGTATTTTAGGAAATCACCATTCAGGCTCTGGCTAATTGTACACACTTCTTCATCCCGTTTTCTCTTAAAAGCTCTTAATCGTTTTAGAAAAATCATTACTTTTAGAAATTTTTTCTCAAATCCTCAATTTGAGTCCAGACATACCTAAGGGCATATCGAATCCCTCAAACCAAGGCTCTGATACCAACTTGTAACACTCTAAATTTGAAAATAAAATTTTCATTTTAAAAACCACACAAATCATAGTTTTACATTTCTCGAACTCAAGCTATAATTTGTTCAAAACACAAGTCAATAAGAATGTTTTACAACATCCCATAATCCTCAAAACATAAACTCTAGCTTGTGTGTACAATCAAGTCAGTACCTTTCCGTAATCCTGAGAGGTACCTGAAACATATTTCACACAACACTGTAAGCATGAAGTATAGTGAGTTCCCTAAAATACCACACACATCTAATTAGCCTCTCATGGTGATATATCGATAAGGACCATCTAGTCATGTGTCTCGGTGAAGACCCTCCGGTCTCACAGCTCTGGTTGGACCCTTCGGTCTTGTATCTTATTGAAGACCCTCTGGTCCCACAAAGACATAATAACTCAATAAGTCACGGAATTATATACAACATAAATCACAAAGACAAAATGCATAATATATCACATAACTCAGTAAGCACATAAGACCCTTCAATCGCACAATGATTACCACTCAGGTAAGAATAGTGTGAAGACTTACCTCATACGTAAGCAAGTAGATCTCATACTCAACGATCGGTCTAGACTCCGCCTAAAGATGTTAAGCTCACCCTTTTCTAACTCTCGTAAAGGGTGAAAGACTATTTTACCCCTCCATGGTCCCCATAATCCATAACTTGACCAAACCCTAAACTTCAACGAAAGTCAACACTCGAGTCAACAGTCCATGTTGACCCAACTCGCTAAGTGCATCTATGAGAATCATCGAGTTCCTTCATCTCTTCTGAAAAATCGGGAAAATCCAACTGAACTCGTCGAGTTGTCTCACCAACTCGCCGAGTCTGTAACGTGTCCAGACTATCAGGGAAAACCCTAACCTATTCGTCGAGTTGGCTCACCAAATCATGGATTCCCTTCAGTACATTCTCTCATTCAGACATTTTTAAGCAGAACTATGGCCCCATACCCTAGATCTAGCCTTCTAAGGTTGAAATACCACGTAAAGCTACAAGCTTTAGCTTAATGCATCACATCTAGGGCTAAGTTTGCCAACCCAAAGCTTAATAGAGGGTTTAAGGTGTGAAAGTTGGCCAAAGCTTGATAAAGCTTGAATCTTTTAGCCTAAAGGACCTCATACTGTCCAGATCTGAAGTCCCATCTTCAAGGCATGCTCAAACAACTAAAGGACTCAAATAGAAGATGGAAATGGTCGTAAAATCGCTAGTGAAGAGATCTCACAAACAAATGGTAAAGGTGAGAGCTTTTTACCTCCAAATGGAAGCTAACACTGAAAGAATGCTGGATCCAAGGACTCCTCATTCCAAGCATTTTGCTCCTTAAGCTCCTTCCATGATTACACTAAAACACACACTCTTAGCATGTTTCTTTCTTTCTTTCTTTCTTTCTCTCTCTCTCTCTCTCTCTCTCTCTCTCTATCTATCTATCTATCTATCTATCTATCTATCTATCTATCTATCTATCTATCTATCTATCTATCTATCTATCTATCTATCTATCTATCTATCTATCTATCTATCTATCTATCTATCTATCTATCTATCTATCTATCTATCTATCTATCTATCTCATATGATAACAGCTCGATTAGGGTTTCTCTCAGGGTGCTAGGATGATGAGGGAGGCAGGGTAAAGGACTTGAGGCCCTTTAAATAGGGTGTAAACCCTGAAAATTAGGGTTTTCATACTTAGCTCCAAGTCATCGAGTCGGCTCCCCCCAACTCATTGAGTAGACTCTAAAAATCATGCAGCCATCTCAATCTCTACTCGACGACTTGGGGCCTCCAAATCGTCGAGTTGCCCTATTAAAATGAATAAAATTTAATTAAATATTATACCTGGGAGTAGGGATGTTACAAAACGATAAGTCATCTATCTTTAACCATATTCATTTTGAAAGGGCAACTCGTCGAGTTTCCCTATCAAAATAAATGTAATTTAATTAAATATAATTTAATTAAGTATCATTTCCTTAACTTTGAATATTTGATATTATTTTTCTTTAAATCAATCAAATGACTTGATTCGTTGAATATTTGATATACACAAAGAAGATCGTATCACCCCAGTATATTTCCTCATTCACCTTTTTCATTTAGACACATGAAAACTACAACATTCTTCTCCCTTTTTTTATGTACTGTGTGTAACATCTGGATTTGCAGGGGCATTATTGTGTATGTTAATCTTGAGATTGAAGGAGGGACTCGACGAGCTAAGGGACCAACTTGCCGAGTCGATTCGAGTTGATCGTGTAGATTTAACGAGTCGACTCGACGAGTCAGAGGAGGGACTCGCCGAGTAGGCACTGCGCAGAGAAACCTTAATTGTCTAGGTTTGTGACCTATTTAAAGGCCCTTATGTCCTTCATTTAGGGCCACACTTTCCCTTGAGAGCCTAAGAGAAACCCTTAAACCGTTCTAACCTTGGTATAGTTAGTGTGTGATCATTTTGAGCAATCTTGTTGCATTTCTATGAAGAATGATGAAGAGCTTCATGATGGTGAACAAAGGAAGGCAGTGGATCTGTGGTATTGAGTGTTTCAGCTGCTAGAATAAGGTACAAAATCCTCATCTTGCTCATTCCTTGTACTAGATCTCATTTTGGGAGATTCAGGGCTTTTCTTCCATCCTTTTGAATCTATGAGTTGAATGAGACATGGTTTGAGGTTGGAAACCTCAGATCTAGACCTCCTAAGGTCCTTAGAGTCTAGGTTTCCCAGCTTTAGTCATTCAAATGAGGGTTGATGAGCTAAATCCTTCATGAAAGTCATATATTAGCATTTTGGAGCAATAACCTTGAGTATGAGCATAAAGATCGAAGCTTTACGTGATTATTGAGCCTTGGGATGATAGATCTATTGTTTGGAGTGATAGATCTGATTGAAATCGTTTGAATGAACATTTGTTATGAATGAACTTGTCGAGTCAATGAGCCGACTCGACGAGTTGGTTAGGGTTTGTCTCGAAGGACTGAATCATGTGATAGCTCGACGAGTTGGGGGTTAACTTGACGAGATGAGCTGGACTGTCACGAGACTTCTAAGTAAAATAAGTGGACTCGATGAGTCGCAACGGTGCACTGGGCAAGTCGGGTAAAACATGGAGTATTCACTCGAGTTTAACTTTTGTTGACTTTTGGTCTTTGGTCAACATGATTAGTATGGAGGGGTAAAATGGTATTTTATCCACTTCAAAGAGTTAAAGAGAGGAAGAATAGCCTTCGGTCTTTAGAGTGCTGATTAGAGTATCACTTAGAAATATTCATCCCTCGTGATTAGGCGGAGGCTAGTTCGAGATTCGTGTAACAGCGTGAATTTTCAAAAAAAAAAATTCATTTCTTAAACATGTTTTCATCCAAATCAAGTCATAAAAATCCAATGTATCATATCATAATACAAAACATATAAATCCCAAGATCAAAAAATAAATCCTCCGCCAGTGTGTACAGATCACGTCGGCGCCTTCCCACGGTCCTCGCTTATAACACAACAATAAAGCATAAATGCTTAGTGAGTTCCCCAAAATACTACTTACGCACATACGCCCTTCCAGGCCATGACCTTCCGGTCCATGTGTCTCAGGGGACTTCCGTCCTGACCTGGTAAACCTTCCGGTCCTACCTGCATCGACCTTCCGGTCCACATCACAATGCCTTCCGGCCCATAACATAAATGCCTTCCGGACCATAACACAATGCCTTCCAGCCCGTATCAAGCATGGCATACATAGCACATAAAAACGGTTAACTTAACTACACATAATGCATACAGCTCATAACATATCCGACCTTCCGGTCACACATAGATACCCTTCCGGGTACAGTATAGTGAGAAGACTCACCTCGCAGGAAGTCTAGAATCTCACGTGTTCGCTATCTCTGAATCTCGAAACGAAGACCCAACCCCACCTAATCATAACGAAATATCATTCTAATTAATATAGGCTTCCAAGACTAGGCTACACCCTTTTCATTATCCCACAGAGGGGTAAAAGACCATTTCACCCCTCATTGACTCAAACTCCACATGTTGACCAAAACCCTAAAAGTCAACAAAAGTCAACAGACCACAGTACGCGGGGCGTACATCGATGAACCACACTCGGGGGTCTCAACCCCTTACGCTGCACGTACTGGGAGTTACGCCCAGCGTAAGTCCCAGATTCAGCCATACCATATTTTCGGTCTTAATTGGTTAAGATACTTCTTCAACTTCTAGATCTAGCTCTCTTTAAGTCTCCTAATCCATAAAGTCGGAACCTTTAAGCGTTGGCATGGCTGTAAAGGCTCCTACACCCTCTAATACCCTTTCTTTTCACCTCCAAAGATCTAGATCTCATGCATGGTTAAATATTTACGTCTAAGATTACATTTTTATGAACATACAACTCAAATAGACCTGGAATATGATAGATATAAGCCAATGGAGACTACTTGCTCATAAAGTCTCCATCTTTGGGACCAAAACCCTAGAAATTGGTCCAAGAAGCATACCAAAACCCTAGAAATCCACAATGGACTCCTCTTCTCTTTTGCTACCTTGAAATAACACCTTGAAGCTTAGAACACTCACACCCAAGCTATAAACGAAGGAACAACTCTCTTAGGGTTTCTTTCTGAAGGATGGTGGTTGAGGGGCAATGCCATCTAATTCCTTTTATAGCCATCAAGCCAAATTAGAGTTTTGAGTCTGGACCGGTTACCCCCAGCGTAACCTTGGGTACGCCCAGCATACCCGGGTGATAACGCGTTCAATAAGGCGCGCGAGTACGCCCAGCGTACTCGCCCAACACAAAGGCCAAAAATGACAATTATTTAAAAGATTAAGGGCTAATTGGTTGTACCTGAATTTCGGGCTGTTATCAGATTTTTAAATAAATGACAATTTTATAAAGTATGCTAGGAGTGTTTTGTAAATGGAGTTGTGTTTTGTAAATTGAATAAACGAGATTTTTATAAAGTATGCTATGAAAAGTATGTGATTTTTAAATGAAAATTTTGTTTGAAAATTTACACTGTTACAGGTTGTTATCAGAGCCTTGGTTTGATGGATTCGGATGCACCTTCGGGTAAATCAGGACTCAAACTGGGGATTTGAGAAAAGTTTTCAGAGAAGTGATTTTTCTAAAGCGAACGAGAGTTTCTAAGGGAAAACGAAAAAAAGAAGTGTGTACAATCAGCCAGAGCCTATATGGTTATTTCCCAAAATACCCTTATGTTATGTGTTATGAGATATTATGAGATATTATGCATGCTAGCATAGGGTGGGTATTCATATTTAGGACTAGAGTGGCCTGATTTCTGATTCCTTAGCCTAGGAGTGCTGCTATTTGTGATGCGATTTCGAATAGGTGTTGATTGAGAGTATCCAACAAGAATCCTTTATAGAGGGATTTTATTAGGGGAGTAATCTAGGAGAGATACCTAGATGAGCATTTGTGGAGCCTATCAAGAGAGTAGTCAGATACCCGCAAGGGGTAGAGTTGCAGTGTTCGGTGATATATTTTGAGTATGAGTAGAGCAAGTGGAGTTATCACCTAAAGTGGGTTTTTCGTGTTTATTCGATGCCCGAATGTTGCTTGCTTTGTGCTCTGTGGAATTTCTGATGATGGGAGTCAGCTACCAAGTGAATGTGACGATATTCAGGAGGTGGATGACTAGCATCATAGGATTTTCTCAATAGCTGATGGCGGAGAAGTGTGAGAACCTAGGAAGAGCCTAGGAAGTGACCTTAGTCAGATGAGTACACTATCAGAGTAGAGCATTTTGGTGGGGAGCGAGCTCACGTATTGGGATTGGTGATTGATGAGGTTGAGCAGCTACTTAGGGAATTTGGGATGGTCCGTGTAGAGAGTATGGGTAGATGTGGTAGGTACTATGGGCCCGTACTACTGAAAGTAGAGCACCCATACTTGATGCAGTGAGTATTCCGGAAGATCTAAGTAGTAGATCGAGAGGTGATGTCATGGTTCGGGTACCATGATAAGTAGCTGTAACAACCTGAAATTTCCGTATCATCTCTTGTAACTCTTTCGTAGTACAATTCACGCAACCAATCGTCGTTTCCAAATTCGATTTCCGATCTTCCGTTTAATTAAGTCATTAACTAGTACGTATTTAAAATGACTTAATGGGTGTCTTAATACATTTAGAAATCATTTTAACACCCAACTTTAGTGATCGGAATATTTCTAGAAATTACCGTATCGGGTTACGGCAACTCAATCAGGTACGACCAAAAGCCTCGTCTAACGCTGGTATCGGGTAGAATTCCACCGTGTCCAAAACTTAGACACTATATAATGTGTCTTAAGCCATAATTTGAATCCTTTGGCCATTTTCTCATAGAACTCTCACAACCTCTCTCCTCATCCAAAACCAAAGGTCCAAAACAAAGAATTAAGGCTTCCAATCAAAGAGGTAACACCCCTAACTTGTTATTCAACCTCTTTAGCCTTCAAATTGATGTTTAAATTATGTTTTGGGACCAAGAACATGAGTTTACGGCCAAGGATCATGCTTGGGCCGTAAACTCCTCAACATGGGGTTTTTGATCCAAATAACCCTTCCAAATCATAGTTGGGACTTAGTTATGACCTTAAGGCTTGCTAATCTAGACTTGGAACACTTTAAACATGAATTTTGGGGGACAAAAGTGAGTTTACGGCCAAGACACATTCATGGGCCGTAAACTCCTCTTAAATGGGGATTTAGTGCCTTAAAACATGTCCAAATGCCTTGAAACTCAACCAATGGCCTTGTGGTAAAATCTAGATGCATCTAAAAATAGTTTAAGGGTTTGAAACATATCAAAAATGTCATTTATAGGAGTTTACGGCCTAGGAACATACCCTTGGACGTAAACTCATAAAACCTTGTTAATGATGCATCAAATACACTCTAAAGGCTTGCATAAATTTCTAGAATCACATGTGATTGTTTTTAAGCATCAAAAACTAACTTTTCATGGGTATAAGAGAGTTTACGGCCTTAGGACATGCCTTTAGGCCGTAAACTCCTAAAAGTATGTTAAATGATGTTCTAAATTAATAACAAGGCTTGGAAAATTAACTAGAATCACATGTGATTGTCCTTTGTAGCTCAAATCAATTTTTCTTGGCCATGGGTGAGTTTACGGCTATAAACTCTTATGGTATGGCCGTAAACTCCCTTTTAAGTGTTATAATTTCATTCAATCAATTCCAAGGCATTTTAGAAATCCATTCCAACAATCCCCATGTCCATTTAAGCCATTAAACACTCAAAATCACACCCACATGAGTTTACGGCCATAAACTCATGTATGTGTGTGTTTTATGGCTGTAAACTCCTTAAAATGTTTACTATTGGGGAGTAAACTCAAGTCCCAAGTCCCTAGTGCCATTACATGTCCGAAGATGTCACCAGGTCACTCCAAACGCTCGTTTTGAGGTGTTTAACCTCGTTGGAGTGTAATGTTCCATATGATTAGTGAATGTATCCCTAATTGTATATACATGGACATTATTTCATTTTACATAGGGAAATCGCGAGTAATCAAACCCCGAAACAACATCTAGTATCCAAAACCGACGTATTTCCGAGTCCGGTGAGTTCATACCCCTACCCTTTTTCACTGTTTTCACTGTTTTCAGGGGGGAACACAAGCAAAGTAAAAGGGAATTCTTGTACTCAAAACATATTTTCAAATGTGAGTTTCATATTCCATATGCTTTTATTACTGATTACCACGACTGATAACCATTTGAACATGCAGAACACGTAACATATATTTGTGAAATGGGTCTTTAAACTGTTATGTTTTACATATATTTCACAAATGGCTCTCCATATTTTATCAGTTAAAAGCATGACATTAGACATTTGAATATAATACCTGTACACTGTTTTGTCCTCGGTAACACTCCACACATATACGCGAGTGGAGGACTATCATATTATTACTAGTAAATTTGTTAATCCTGTATGATTGGAGACACGTCCTCGGTGAACACTCCACAGAGATACGCGAGTGGAGGACTACACCCATAACCAGAATCTCTAGTATTTAGAGAGCGTGACTTGAGTGTATAGATCTATACGGGGTTGACTACCCCACACCTGGCTGCTAGCTACAGCCGAACCGAATCGGTTCAAGGGTGACAAAAGTCATAAGTATGTGGACTACTTATTGCCACAGGTTTTAGTCTATCGTATGGTTATGGAACTCGCAATTAGGATAACAGAGATTTACTTATAGTAATAATGAACCACTTTATACATCTTTTACATCTTTAACATTGTTCACATTAGAAACCAACATGCAGGAAAGCATGGGGCTTTCCTGGGTAACACTTACATAACTAGAAAGAGTAACAAATTGGATAACATTACATCTTTTACAATTGGTAACATACAATAAGGAAAGTATGGGACTTTCCTAGTAATACATGATAGGTAAACAGAACAGTTTAACAAGTTGAATTACTAACTATACATTTTCACATGAGTAGACATGTTTTCAGTGTACAAACTTACTATACTTTACATTTGTGAAACAATAACCAACTTTTAAGAAAATACGGTATTTTCTTGGTGTACATAACATTTCAGAAACGGAAAGGAAACTAGAAATATTTTCACAAACAAAAACCGCTTATGAACTCACCAGCATTATGCTGATTTTTAAACCGCTTGTGTTCTCAGGTACCCGAAGATCCCTTTTTGATCAGAAGACGAAGTACATGAAGACCCGTTTCATTTTGTTTATATATACTATGTATCACAACTGTACAAACTTTACTTTTGAAACAACTGTAAAACTTTTCTTATGTAATGTAATGGTTGTTTTACTTTACTTACTATGTGCATTGGATTTGATACTCAACGTGGAGTCAACCCCGGGAATGTTTCCGCCTTCGGTTTTCGGGGTGTGACAGTAGTAGATCGAAAGGTGATGGCTCGAGTACCATGATAAGTAGCCGATCGAGAGGTGATTTCATTGTTTATGTACCATGACATATAGCGGTTAGTGCTTCTTGTTTCATCGATTATTGCGTGCTGATTGTCTGGGATGAGAATAGATCTGAAAGAGAATGGGGCCTGAGGGCCATGATGAACGAGTTTTATTGGAGTATCCCTTGATAGGGAAATCGAGTTAGCTCCGAAGGATTTTTGGTGAGATACCATTTGGAGTCACAAGACTCAGGTATGAATAGGGATGGTGAGTTATGGAAGAATTATGTCTGGGCTGGGCGATTGGCCGATACTGGGGGTGTCACTTTCCGTGACCATAATGGTTCTAATTTCGTTTCCTGTGGGAGATGTATGAGGTTTTAAACTATTTTCGATGATAATGAAACATGAATTTACATGTTCTTTTTCTCTTTTGATTACAAATGCTAATATTCGCGGGGGGGGGGGGGGGGGGGGGGTGTTCAAGCATAACTAATTATTGTGAATAACTCTTTTATCCATTAGTAGAACAAAGCTAAATTATCTAGCATCATTCAAAAATGTCACAAGAGGGACGCCCTTCAATTTTGGTTTATAAAAAAATGTATAATTTTTTCAAGTTATATGGAAATGAGGATTTGTAATTTTATATTACAAGTTTTATTATTATTACAGGTCTATCATATGTAATTGTATTTTATTATTACATAATTTTTTATGGGTTTAGGTTTTGAAGACGCTACTATTAAGGCAGACTCGAGTTAAAAAAGATACAAACACATACAATGGATGTTATTTCAAAGATGCAAATTCTTTCAAAATGAGCTAACACAACTTTCTTTTAGGATAAGGTTAGTAACATTGATTGATTTGATGCTTATTATTCTCAAAAACATGGTAAATGACAGTGTAAGAATTGATTGAAAACCTTTCAGCAAAGCATCATGAAGCAGCGAATACATTCTATGAGAAATCTTTCAAGAGCATTCTCATAGAAAATCATTGTTGTAAGAATGGTTTGCTAAATTTTATTATTTTTCTATTGTACAAAAATTTCAAGATTGTTAAATTGCAAATTTTTGGTTTGTTAAGTTTTATCATCTAGAAATACGATTGCAAGTTTCAAGTAACAAGTTTTTAATTCTTTATAGTGGCAATCAAACTAGCTAAAGCATATTCTACGTATTATGTTAGAATGTATTCTATATATTCTACTAGAATGTATTCTATGTATTCTGTCAGAAGATATAAAGTGATAATGTGTTCTTAACCGTTCTTAGTTTTTGTTGTATTTGTGATATGATGGCTGGAAGAATGTATTGAAGACCTGATAGGAATAACTTGAAGAATGCATAATAGATTGATCACACTCAAAGTTAAAGAATGCTGTTATTTTTTAAGAATTTTATTCATTTTTGTTGATATTCTTTTAGAATATGTTTAATTATATTAAAATGTATAAGATTATTAGTCTGTAAGAATATGTATGTATTTGTATTTAAGTTTGGATATATAAGAATATATTAGAACGTTGTTATCCTTCAACTGGAGATTTAAGAATCTGTGATTATACAATAATATTGTAATATAATAAATTTCTGAAAGAACCTCATCATAAGAAAAAAAACATTTTGACAAAATAAAATAGATTATTTTTACAAATTACGTTAGAATTAAAATTGAACTAATTTAATAATTCGGATTTATAAAATTAGGAGAATTAAGTATCCCTAAAACTCGAAAATTTCCTTTTTAAAATATAGTTAATTGTCCAAAGTACCCTTATGTTGAAATTTGTGTGATTATATGGTGTATGTTACTCTATTGTAATATCATAGACTCTCAAATATTGAACTTAGATTTTATTCCATCCGATGGTCGAGATCTATACATTCTGGTACACAATAGTTAGTAAAAACAAAATAACCTAAGCATATATATATATATATATATATATATATATATATATATATATATATATATATATATATATATATATATATATATATATATATATATATATATCATTGGAAGCACCCTAATGCTTACCTAAAGCACTAAGATAAATTTATTACTTCTTTGAGAAAATGTTTCAGCAAACCACACAGTCCGTATGATTTACAAGGAAGAAACACACGACCCATGTGATTGCTACATTATATAGTTATTGAAAAAAAATAACAACATACTTTCCTAAATCAAGTTATAACCCTTGCAACACCATTTTAAATATTTTTTAATGATTGATATACTTTAATAACTTTACTACACCGCTTTTAACACTCTCATATATTCCCTAACTATTAGAAAACATGTCAAATGTCATTAATGTAACATCGTGATTTTTCACCCAAAAATTTCTTTTTATTTTAAACAATTTTTAAGCAGATTACATAAGCAAAAGTCTTATTTTAATTTATTATGAAAACATCACCAATGTTACTTTATTATCAAATTCCATATAAAAAATACAAGTTCTCAAAACCAACAACAAGATAAGTTCTCAAAACCAAACTTAAATGAGAACTCAACGGCATATAAAAAATTGTATCATCACTAAAGTGTTAACAAATGAAAATGCGCATATGTCCCCATCATCACCAGGCCATCAAATTATGCTATCTGTACCAATCAAGGCAAAAGCAACAAGTAAAGAATTAAGTGTCAGCATATGCTAAGTAAGTCAATCATAAGTATGGTGTTATAGAATGTACATATCCTAAATGGGTCAAATGAAACATCATAGAAACATACATTCAAACTTTCATATAGCATAACATAAAATACATCATATAACCAACACAACAATGCTCAATTAATATTATTCATCTTTAGAGCCTTTTCAATTGGTTATAGTTGACTATTCATCTTTATAACTAGTTATTACTTCATTCACCACTATAATATTATATGATAATATTAATCTTCATTTTCATTATTAATAGTTACTCTCCTTTAATCACCTTTGTAATTATTATCAAAATATTTCCTATTTACGGGTCTATATGTTCATCAGTAACCCCCAAGGTAAGTACCTAATTCATTATTACCCTGATAGGCACAACCAAATGCACTAAATGAGGCGTGACTCTCACCTATAACAATGCCCTCGATTCATTGTGTTCACTACTCCGACATTGCATATACTAGTATACGCGTTGTCATTAAGGATCGGTACAAGCGTTTCCAATTACACTATGTTACACCTTCAACATTCCACATGATGTTTATGTTGACCTCACCGCATTGACAACATCACTCTATTCCACTCACCGCAAGTACCATGTCCCATGTCAATGTATAGAATAACCATTTGATGCCTCTATTTGCTAAAGCTCTGATCTTATAGGTACACACCTATGTCTGGGTTGTAACATCCGGTTTTTATAAGGTAAAGTTTTTATAAATAATTCTTGAGTTTGATTTACCATGACGAGGGACATTAATGAGCCCCCACGATGTGGCATTGTTGGGTCATGATGTGGCGACCGGATGAAGTGTTAAATCCTAATCTCATTTGAACCTTTTGAACTCATTTGGGCCTTTGTGCGTGGTTTTTATCTCTTTATTAAAGAATACTTTATTGGTGTATTTTTTTGAGTAAACAAGCTTCTTTCCATCATCTTGTGTTGTTATCAGACCTCCATAAGTTGTCAAGTTTCTACCTTTCTCTTTCAAGCATGCTAGATCTAGGTTTTTGTTCTTATTTCTTCATGTTGGGTTGAGAAGAATGCATGGAATCTATAAAGTTGGCAACTTTATGGATTATTAAGGTCCCTTGCTATCATATGTTTCAGATATGGAGTTTAATTCTATCTTTGTTGGATTAGTGTCTAAGTCTATAACTATAATTGGTATGTATTTGACCCGATTTGACATGGTCCATTTGGGTTGCACTTCACCGGAACAATTTATATGGATAGTCTTTTGAGAATAGTATGTTTATGATTTATATTAATATATTATAAGTTCTAATATATTAATATGAAATCATATTATTTAATTAGTATTGGTCAAGAATTAATTTAAAATTAATTTAGTGATCAAAATGAATTAATTAAATATGGACTCTTACAAATATATATATATATATATATATATATATATATATATATGTATATATATACATACATATATATATATATATATATATATATATATATATGTGTGTGTGTGTGTGTGTGTTGTGGGCCAGGTTCATGTAGGCTGAGCTAAGCTTACATTGATAGTCCATGGAGTGTTTAACCCATGGATCCTATGGAAATGAAAGGTCATGGGTATTAGGGTTTACATGAATGTAACCCTAATCCACAACACTATATAAAGGGGTCCTTGGCACATGAAATGGATTAATGTGTGTGAAAAAAACCAAGAGTGGGACATTTCTAGTGTGCTTACTATTCTCTCAAGTTTCCAAGGTGGTTTTGGTGATTTGTGATTTCACTTGAGGCTTCCACACTATTGGGGCTAAGCTCTTAAAGTTCAAGGCTTCAAGCTCAATCAAAAGGTATGTCATCTAACTAGGCTTTTGTAGTATAGTTGCTTCATATTATGCTAGTTAGGATAAAACCTTGGAATATTGAATATTTTTATGTATAATAGAGAAAACATAGATCCATGGTTCATAGGGTTGCATGTACACCATAGGAGTGTTATAATGCTCAAAACCCTTTAGTGGTATTCGAGCCTAGGCTTGTTTTCTGTTATACTTGATGCAAATTGCTGAAAATTGAAGTTTGTATGCTGTCTGGAAAGCTGACTCGCCGAGTCCATTAAGGGACTCGACGAGTCGATGCCTAAATTCATCCAAATCGTCGAGTTGGTTCATGCACTCGGCGAGTTGAACCCCCTGACAACATATCTTCGAGTTTTAAGGCTGGAATTGGTCTATAATCATTACCTTGTATTGTTTTGGACTTATAAAACCTGCTTTTGATGTGGTAATGATTGTGGTAAACCAATTTCAAGGTTGTTACCAAAATTTCAAGTTTTATGTTTGTTTATGTAATTCTTGAAATTGGTAATATGATTGTTCATACACTTATGAGTTTTGGTAGATCATAGAAATTATTTGCAAATAGTTTGTTAGTTAATTATTGATCTAAATGTGTTTTAATGGAGTCCATAATGTGTCCTCAAGTTATGGATTGCCAAAAGTCATTTCTTTTAATGATCCGTTAAAATGCATAAGTTACAAAAATTAAAGAGTCTTTTTGTTTTATGAACTCCATAACTTGTCGTCAAGTTATAGATGTTCAAGAGTCTCTTCATTAAAGGTTTTAAGACCTTAATTAAACTCATAAGTTATGAAAATCCAAAGGTTTTTTTTAATTCATTCCATAATTTAAAAAAATGAAGAGTCTCATTTTTAAATAGTTTAAAGTCTTCCATAACTTGAGGACAAGTTATGGAACTTGAAGAGTTTTTTCATTAAAACTACTTTAAACTCATATGTTATGGAATTGAAAAGTTTTTGAATAGTTCAAAACTTGCCTTCAAGTTTTGGAATTTGTAAAGTATCACACACACTTTAATTCCAAACCCTATAATTTTAAAAGTTAAAATTCAACCCTTTTCCTTTATGATATTATAAGTTAATAATATATATGTATGTATAAGAACAAGTCAGTATTATTGTTAGTAGGTATCATTCACGAAGTCGGTCTATAAGGGGGCATAATGTTCCTGCCTATAAAATGGTAGTTTAATGGGTTCCCACTCTCACCCACCACTTCCTTGACTGGTGGAGGGTCGTTAGCCGAACGGGTAGGACAAGGACTATAATTCTCCGTTCATTATAAGTATAATGATAAATATAAAGTAACTAAACCTTTTATAAATTCCCAATCTTAGTTACTTTAGGAAAATGTGAATTTGGTGCTAACCCATGAAATTACACTTAGCACTTTGCTTAAGTCGTTAGTGGAGCATGTGTGGTTAACCGGCACACTAACTTGGATTTGACAAGGTAGGAAAAGGGTAACTTAATTTTTATCACAGGATCGGTGGAGCGCGTGTGGTTAACCGACACATCGATTAACTGGTAAATATTAAGGGTACCAAGTATATTTGCATGGTTATTCACACCTTGTTTGTGATCCTCGGCATCCCAGTCATAAACTTGAGATGGCACAATCGAGAATGAAACATGCCATTGAAAATGGTAACACTAGAAATCTACAAAACTTTCTCTTCCATGGACATTGAAAATGGTAACACTAGAAATCTACAAAACTTTCTCTTCCCAATGGAAAGGGATTGGTCATAGTCAACTCGGTTGACCAAATGGTAAAGAGAAAGACTAAGTCTGAGATTGTCACGTGTACCATTCCCAAACGGTCTGTATGTTTCTATTGCCAAAGCAAGGGGAATTGGTTACGAATCTGCCCTGGCTACCTTAAAGATCTAAGAGACGGAAGAACCAAAAAGTTTGACTCTGCTTTAGGTAAGTCCACTATCTAACATTTTTAAGATCCTAATTGATGATTCTTAATACATAATGTGACTAGTTTGCATTTTGTGTGGCAGGATCAAGCAAAGGGAAGGAATCTTAAAAGAAGAGTATGTTGAATCTAATCGCGAAGATGGAATCGCATGGTTCGAAGTTCGGATTCTTAAGCTACTACTTAGGAGTTGTGATAGATTCCTAGGAAACATGTAATAGCATAGTATCCATTTAAATTTGCATTGTATGCAAAACTTTTTCCGCATTTTATAAATAAATAAAATTTTGGTTTTATTTTATTTTATATCTCCTTGCAATGACATTTATGGAAAATTGATGTTTGTATGCTTCTAGAAATATTGGAAATATGAATTTGATTCTTTCATTTGTGGTAGTGTCTAAATTTACCAAATAAGGAAAGATTCTCATCATCCAAGTTTCAATTGGACTGAAACTTGGAATCATGCAAGTTATATAGTATGATGAATGAGAATTTTCATCTCTAGAAAATTAAGACTAATTCCTTGTTCACATGTATATGTGACTCAAGTGAAGGACTAAGGGATCGAGTACACATTCTTGTGCACTAGTCAAAGTCCACCACAAAAGATTGATAAGATTATTCATCATGATTTACTAAAGTTTAGTAAATATGGTTATACTTACAGACTTAAGTATAATTCTGAAACATGGAAAAAAGTTTCAATGTATGGCAGAACGAATGAGAAGAATCAAATTAGGCAGAAAGATACAAGTTTCTCAAATCTGAAAAGATGGGAGGGTACTTTAGTATCATGTTTTATGATCATCTTAATGATTGTGAGACCATATCACAATTCATCCTCTAAAGACATCTTACTGCATTCTTATGGCTATGAAGAGGAGTCATGAAATGTTGACGTAGTTAAATCAAGAAGATGAGTCATACTTCGTTCCAAAACGAGTCTTAGAGTTATACTCCAAGATTGTAACTTGAGTGACACATCTTAAAGAAGGTTTATTAACACTTGTAAAATGTAAGAGTAAAATGTGTCCCACTCTTGTACATTTGAAATTGGTAAGTTGCGATGTATTTGATAAAATAGAGACCAACTTAGGAAATTGTGTGAAGTGTTTGTCTTGATAAGAATCTACACTATCTCTTGAATATTTGGAGTCTTATATGTTAAGAGGACAGTGGGAGTCTAAGATATCGTGAATGAATTTCAACATATAATCAAGAATAAAACATGTAGTTTATTACTAGCTCACGATTTGAGGTTTATAATCTATCGTGTTGGAATATTCCTATTTCTGTACCCATTCCAGTTAAAGTTGGCTTTGCATATGAGTTCTAAGAGTTCTCAATTGGTTGCATAACAACTTGGAAGCAATGGCAGGCACTTGTGCTGCCAAGTGGAAAGAAGTTAAGAGTGCATAAGTTCAGTCCATATGAGTTTGGATTTGTTACTTACGTTGTATTGTGATTATGTTTTTGACAAATTCACATGGATAGGAACACATACACCATAAAATCTAAGTGTCATAAGGTTTCTCTCAAATTCATGAAAATGATGGTGAGGAAACGCTTTCACTAAGTAGATTTTAGGTAGATAGCAATTGTGATATTTGCATTCTCAAAGTCCTTAATGGAGTGTGTGTGGTTAATAGGCACACTAACATGGACTTGTGAGGAATGGCAAAGGTCTAAAAACTTGAGAGTATAATTACAGCATCCCTTTTCATAGTTTTGAAATTGTTTAGACACACATGTGTGCAGTCTAAGGAAAGGTGTATGATTTTGATAAAGTTTTTTATCAAAGCATCTCGTACCAGAAGTCTGAGATTTAATAAAAAAGTCAATAAAGTATTGATTTCTAGAAGTCCAACTGATTTCTGAGTACACATGAAAGCTAGTGGGAGCATAAGTGTTATGCGAACAATTATCATGTTAGTGGGAGCATGATAATTATGATTGTTGGAAGTGTGTCCAAGATCATTAACTAGTTGGTGATATTTGTAATAATAGTAGGGTCCTCTTGGGTTGCCCTCAAGACTCAAAATTGAGTAGAATATATAATAGGGGTAATTAGTTTATTAATTATTATGGTCTAATAATTAATTAGAAACTAACTGGAAAAACAATTTGGGAATTAATTCATAGTTTAATTAATAGAAAGCTTGAATGTGAATTAATCAATAGTTGATTACTCAGGGAACATTCCAGAACCCTAGAAGGAAGGGGGTTGGACAAAAATTCCCTTTGGATAGAGGGAATTTCGTTCATAGCATATCCCATCCCATATGGGTGGAAGGATAAAACCCTAGGAGGTATCCAAGGCTATAAATAGGGCCTTAGGGATTCATTCCTCCTTGCCCATTTTTCTGACTTGAGTATTCGCCACCTTCTTTCTCCCTAATTGTGGAAGAACTTTTCATGAGTTCATCCCTCCTAGTTTATACTTGTTTCTACTCTTTTGATTTCGTTGGGTGTGAACCAAGAGAGGGATTCTAGTTTAGATCCTCATCATCCAAACAAGGTGGCACGCACAAGGAGTCAAGCTCGAAGATCATTGGCTTCTAAATAGGTTAATATTCTTCTTATATTTTCAGTTTTCCTAGGGTAGAAGTAATAGTATGAAGCCATAGATCCATAGGGTGCATGTACACTTAGGTAAATCGTTTTGTTATTTCGATTATTCCGCTGTCTAGTTATAGAGTGTATTTGATGCATATGTTTCCCAACAGTGGTATCAGAGCCATTGGTTCATGGTTACTATCACCCTACATCCATGTTTTCTGAAAATACTGCTTTGGAACTGAATGATGAAAGTTTAATTGAAAATTTCGTAATTTGATGAAAACCCTAAGTTCACAACGTGAAAAGAGTAGTTCGCAACGTGAACATTGGCAGATCAGAACTATCCGTTTTGATCTTGCTTATTTTTCAAATTAAGACTTTATCTTGCATGGATAATTACCTAAATGGATTAGATCTGAAAAAATTCGAAATGTATGAAACCCTAATCACAGCTCACGACGTGAGAACTATAAGCTCACGACGTGAGCTCAGCAGATTCAGGATTTTTGTTTTTTATTCCATTCTAAATTTGAAGTTTTGTTTAATATGGATAAATGTCAAATTTCAATTGTGTAAATCTTAAAATAGATAAATATTATTTAAATGGTGATTTTAAATATTTTAATATTGTTTATAATATAGTTTTATGAATTTGAATATTAATCCCTCATGTTTTATTAATTGTTATATTGCATCCTTGTAATTAATTTGAATTAATAATAAGCAACTAGATTTAAAGTTTTAAATTTGGCCCTTATATATGTAAGATACATATATTGTATGTAGAGGAAAATTACAATATGCGTCCTCACGTATTTTAAATATTGACATTGTCGGTCTTACCTCGACTAGGCTCACCCGTTCTAATGTAGGGGTTTAAGGAGGTCTCCATGATTCCTAATGAGGTCGGTTTTTAATATGCTTCGCGCTTACCACCCTCACCGCCCCCATTGCATTTTGTGAATGGAGTTACCAAAAGGGTTTGATAGTGATAATGGTCAATCTAAAAGTATTTGAAATACAAGTATAAAACAAAATCCCGTTTTATTTAAACAAAGTGAATCTTATGTTGTCCGTAAAAATTCCACATTCTCTTTATAACTTGTTGATGGAGCTCATGTGGTTCACTGGCACATCAATTAGAGAGTATAAGTAGAGAATGATGTGAAACTCGTGAATCTCAAGCGTAACTTAAGCCGGGGACCATGCAATTTTGTATGGGTGATTGACCATCTATTCAATGATCCGCGGCATCCCCATCATTGAATTTGAGATGAACATAATCCAAGATGAACATGCCATTGATAGTCAATGAATCTCAAAGATCTAGGAATTTCATGGTGATTGAAATCGACAAAGAGCTTTGTCTACCTAAATAACTTTGTGGTGTGTTTACGACATCCCTTTACGCATCACGAAGCCAAACATGGATCCTAGCCTTAATCCAATAATTCATTTAGGGTAATTATTAATTAAGGACTTATATCAAACTAATTGGGGTCTTATCTTTTGTAGATGTCGAACCAAGCAAACAACAACAACAACAATCTGCCTCCTCCTCCCCCTCCTCCTCCTCCTCCAAATCAAAACTCAAGCTTCTCTCTCATGCCGGTTCTTAATAGGGAGAAACTCAAGGAGGATGGATCCAACTATCTTGATTGGATCAGAACCTTGAGGATCACGTTAAGATATGAGAACAAGGAGTATGTTCTCGACGAAGAATATCTCGGTGCTTGGAGAAAACCCTACCCCAGAAAAAGTTACTTCCTACAACAAGCATTACGATGAATCGGCCAAAGTGGCTTGCCTTATGTTAGCAACCATGGGTTCTCGTCTCCAAAAGAACTTTGAGACATGGGGTGCTTTTGATATCAACCAGTAGCTCTAGGAAATGTTTCAAGAGCAAGCAAGGAAAGAACGATTCTAGATCGTTAAATCCCTCATGGCATGTAAGCTACAAGAGGGAGCTTATGTGTGTGCGCGCATCCGAAAGATGAAGTCGTACATAGACAGACTTGGGAATCTAGGTGTTGAGTTACCTAAGGATTTTTCCATTGACGTGGTCTTGAACTTGCTTACTAGTTCATATTCTCAGTTCATCATGAACTTCAATATGAATGGCCTCGACAAGACCTTGATGGAGTTACATGGCATGCTTAAAACTGCTGAAGCAAGCATGAAGAAGCCTAACAACTCTAACCCTACTGCTCCCATGCTGGCTATTGACCGTGGTTCTACCAAAAGGAAAAGGGCGCCTCAACCCAATGAGAAGGGTAAGGGTAAGGTCGGATAGTCTGGTCCTCCTCCCAAGAAAAAGGCCCATGGTGAAATAGCTCCTTCTTCAGATTCAAGTGAGGCCATTTGTTTTTACTGCCAGTAAAAGGGACACTGGAAGCGTAGTTGCCTTAAATACCTCGAGGTCCTTAAGAAGGGCAAAGTCAAGGTGGCTAGCACCTCAGGTATGTTCATGATAGAACTCCATAGCACATTTACTTCTAACTCTTGGATTCTTGATACAGGATGTGGTACTCACATTTTATCTGATATGCAGAAACTAAGACAAAGTAGGAAGTTGAAGCATGGTGAGCTCAACCTAATCATGGGAAACAGGCACAAGTCAGTTGTTACAAGGATTGGGAACTAGGAGCTAATGCTTAGTGGTGGTGTTTGTCTTAATTTATTAAATTGTTGCTACTCTCCTGATATGGCACGAAACATTATTTCTTTTCATGCACTTTACAAGGATGGTTGTCGATTTTCTTTTGATAATGATAATGGTGTCATTTGGTTTTATAAGAATGGTTGTTTTATTTTCAAAGCTAGTCCTTGTAAAGGTGTGTATGAAAGTATTGTTTGTGATGGTGATATTGATAAACTAATTAAGATTGTTGGCTCATCTAATTGTGAATTAGATAAATTGTGTTTGTGGCATTGTCGACTTGGCCATATAAACAAGAAACTCATTGCCAAGCTCCAATATGATGGAATCTTGGAATCATTTGACCTCAAATCGGACGATGTATGCGAATCTTGCTTACTTGGCAAGATGACAAAGGAGCCATTCATAGGCCACTGTGAAAGAGGCAAGGATTTGTTAGATCTCATCCACACAGATGTTTGTGGACCCTTCAAATCTCCCATGAGACATGGAGAAAGATACTTCGTGACTTTTACCGACGGTTTTAGTAGATATGGATATATCTATCTAATCAAGCATAAGTCAGAAACCTTTGAGGTGTTCAAGGAGTTTCAAAACGAAGTAGAAAACCAATTGGGCAGAAAGATCAAGATGCTCCGATCCGATAGGGGTGGAGAATATTTAAGTCTTGAATTCTACGATCATCTTAAGAATTGTGGTATAGTTTCACAATTGTCTCCTCCTAGAACACCGCAATTGAATGGTGTATCTGAGAGGAGAAATCGAACATTGTTAGACATGGTTCGATCTATGATAAGTCGAGCTACACTTCTGATATCCTTTTGGGGGTATGCCTTAGAGACAGCCGCCCATATCCTAAACCTTGTACCTACTAAGAAGGTTGCTAAAACACCCTCTGAAATGTGGAGTGGGACACGTCCTTCTCTAGCACATGTAAAAGTTTGGGGATGCGAAGCTTTTGTTCGTCGCGAGGCGAATGGCAAGTTTGAACCCCGATCATAGAAGTGTGACTTCATTGGCTATCCGCAAAAATCGTTTGGATACTTGTTCTACAAGCCTTCGGAGAACAAAGTGTTTGTTGCTCGAAGGGGATTCTTCCTTGAGAGGGATCTCATTTCCAAAGAGGATAGTGGGAGCCGCATAGATCTTGAAGAGCTTTAGGAATTGAATGAAGAAGAACCTTTAGTAGACACTAGCACTCAACTTGAGGTGCAGCAGCCCGTTGAGGAAACTCAAACCAAGGCTGAGCGACCTGTTGAACAAAATGATATATCTCTACCTCCTCTTCGCAGATCCAATAGAGTTCGTCTTCCTCCTGAATTCTATGGTTTCCATGTGAGTACAGAAGAAGACATATTAATCAGTGATCGTACACTGATTGATATGGATGAGCCATCCAACTATAGGGAAGCGATGGCAGGCACTGAAGCTGCTAAGTGGAAGGAAAGCATGGACAGCGAGATTTAGTCTATATTGACAACCAAGTTTGGAATTTGGTTGATCCTGCACCTGGCACTAAAATAGTTGGGTGTAAATGGATCTTCAAAAAGAAGACAGGAATAGATGGGAATGTGCACACATTAAAGTCTAGGTTAGTTGCAAAGGGTTACACTCAGACTCAAGGAATAGATTATGAGGATACCTTTGTTGGATTAATGTCTAAGTCCATAACTATAATTGGTAAGACTTGACCCGACCCGACATGGTCCATTTGGGTTGCATGGCATCATGCACTTGGATAGACTATAATGAGAGAAATAAGACACTTATGGTTATTAATATATTATAAGTTCTAGTATATTAATAATAAGAATAATGAGATTATTTAATTAGTATTGATCAAGAATTAATCTAGGATTAATTAAGTGATCAAAAGAATACTAATTAAATATATGGGTTGATTGAATAAATCATCCATACTTGTATAGTGGGCTAATGCTCCATGGATTATCTAGTTGGGCCAAAACCCATATGATGCTCCATGGATGCTCCATGGTGTATTTGAACCCATGGATCCAAGGAAATGGAAAGTCATGACAATTAGAGTTTACCCTAATTGTATAACTATATAAGCATCTTATTCTTGAGGAAAATCGGCCACTAGAGATAGTAAGAAAGGGCTAGCCGATTTTCATGAAGTGTAGAATTCTCTCAAGTTATTCCAAGTGTATTTGGTGTTGTGTGAACCATTTGAGGTGTCACACTTGGGGCACTAGGCACTCAAGCTTCATGAAGACATTCTACATCAAGAGGTATGTATTCTATCTTGTTATATTAATAATATTGTATGCTACATTAGGATAATACCTTGGATGTTCATATTTGCATGTATAATAGAGAAAACATAGATCCAAGGTATTTAGGGTTTCATGTACACTTAGGAGTGTTAGAATGCTCATAACCCAACAGTGGTATCAGAGCCTAGGCTTGTTTTCTTGTTATACCTGCAATAGAAGCTGAAAAATCGAAATTGGTGCTGTCAACCCAGCAGACTCGCCGAGTCCATGAAGGGACTCGACGAGTCCAAGGCAAAATGCATCCAACTCACCGAGTTTTGTTCATGCACTCGACGAGTTGGACCCCAGACAGCATATTTTCGACTTTTTTGGCTAGAAATGGACTAGGAACATTACCCTAAGTTGTTTTTGAACTTATAAACTTGTTTTTTAATGTGGTAATGTTCATGCTAATCCATTTTCAAAGATAATTGTCAATAGATTCATGTTTTGTATTAGTTTAAAGGTTAGACTAATTACATGAAAAAGTTTGATTTGAATTATCTTGTTCTTATGAGTTTCTTAGATTAATAGAAAAGTTGAATGAAATAGTTGTTTTCAATCCAAATTAATATAAGAGTTGATTCTAAAATGTGTTTTTGTAACTTGTCCTCAAGTTATATGAAAAGTCACATTTAAGTTTCATAAAACTCATAAAAGTTGGCAAAGGTTACAAAAATGAAGAGTCTAGTTCTAATTAATTGGAGTTATGACTCCATAATTTGGACCAAGAGTCTCTTCATTAAATAAATAAGTAAAAAAAAAAATAATGTAACCTTAATTAATTCCATAAGTTATAAAATAAAGAAAAGTTAATTCTTTTATTAGTTTAAAGTCTTCCATAATTTGTCCTCAAGTTATGGAACTTGAAGAGTTTTTGGATTAAAACTACTTTTAAACACATAAGTTATGGAATTAATTAGTTTTGAATAGTTTCAAAACTTGCCCTCAAGTTTTGGAATTTGAAAAGTTTTCACTTATGAATACTTTAATTCCTAGTTAGCCCTTAGAATTTTAAAAGTTAAAATTCAACCCTTATACTTTATAATATTATAAGTTAATAATATATATATGTATAAGAGTAAAGTCGGTCTTACCGCTAGTACGCCTCATTCACGAAGCCGGTCTATAAGGTGGGTATAAGGTTGTTGCCTATAAAATGGCAACTTAATGGGTGTCCACTCTCACCCACCGCTTGCTTGACTGGTGGAGGGTCGTTAGCTGAATGGGTTTGACAGGACTATAATTCTCCCTTCATTAAAAGTATTAATGATAAATACTAAGTAACTAAACTCTTATAAATACCCAATCTTAGTTACTTAGGAAAAATGTGAAGAAGGTGCTAATCCATGAAATTACACTTTGCACTTTGTTTAAGTCGGTTAGTGGAGCGTGTGTGGTTAACCGGCACACTAACTCGTATTTAACAAGGTAGGCAAAGGGTAACTAATTGTTTATCATAGTATCGATGGAGCGTGTGTGGTTAACCGGCACATCGATTGAGGGATAAACACTTAAGGGTACCAAGTAATTTGAATGGTTACTTCACACCTTGTTTTGTGATCCTCGGCATCCCAGTCACAAAACCTGAAGGGCACACTCGAGATTGAAACATGCCATTGAACAGTTCAATGAATCTCAAAAGATCTAGGAGTTTCAAAACCAATTAAAACCTAATAATACATTTCGTTTATCTTGGTGGAAATTGGCGAATCGTCATTCACCTACCTTCAAATTGTTTTATAGCTTGGATTACGGCATACCTCTTCTAAGTTATAAAATGGTTTGTTGGGTCCTTGCCTTAATATTTCATATTGGGTGTCATATTAAGGACATTAAGATCAACTATCTTGAATATCTCCCAAAACATGTCTGGTTTAGACATTTATGATCTTCCCAAATCTCTTGAAACAAGCTTTCCTAATGAAGATGATGTCCCATGGATATCATGCTTCTTTCTCCTCCTCCGATTATTCTCCCTAACCCACAAGTTCTTGAAAAGTTTAAGGTCACTCAAGCCCTAATGGCAAGGCAAGGTCTAGGTGTGATCACATCTTGGAGATGTAGTCACATATTGACAAGTCGGGAGAGTTGGGTGTCAAAGTCTTGAGAAAGTTAGTGGCTCAACTACTTTCTAAGTCACATAGTGAGTTCCTTTGGGACACCTATGAAACAGACTATGACAAGACCCTTAATGATCTTATCTGTTTGCTAAGATCAACTTCCTAAAACTTAATGGACATTGACAATGATGACATTGGATATCTAGCAAAGCATTCTCTTCCCAATGGAAAGGGATCGGCCATAGTCAACTCGGTTGACCAAATGGTAAAGAGAAAAACTAAGTCTGTGATAGTCCCGTGTACCATTATCAAAGGGTCCATATGTTTATATTGCCAAAGAAAGGGTCATTAGTTGCGAAGCTGCAAAATTTACCCAAGGATGTTAAAGTCAATAAGGTTGACTCTACTTCAGGTAAAGTCCACTAATCTAACTCTGCTAAGTTTCTATTTTGAGATTCTTAATACATGATGTGACTGGGTCACATGGTGATGTTGTAAGAATCAAAGAAAAGTGAAGAAACTTAAAGAAAGAATATGCTGAATCTGATCGCGTAGATGGATTTCTATCGCGTAGTTTGGAAATCGGATTCTTGAGCTACTTCTTAGGAGTTATGAAGTATTGCTTAGGAATAGATAACAACAAGTTTTCATATGGATTGTAAGGATAAGTTTTTCCGCATAGTTTTAAAATAAAAGAAATTTTTTTTTTGATTTTATTTATTTTAAAATATCCTTACAATGGCATTTGAGGAAAAAATTTTGCTTATATGATTCCATTAATAGCAAGAGTGGAAATATGAAATTGATTCCTTTACTTGTGGTAATATCTAAATTTACCAAATAAGGAAAGATTCTCATCATCTAAAGTCTCAATTGGACCGGGACTTGGAATCATGCAAGTTGTATAGCATGATGAATGAGAACTTTAAAGTATTGGAAAATTAAGACTAATTACTTGTTCACATGGATGTGTGAGTCAAGTAATGGACTAAGGGATCGAGTACATAGTCATGTGCACTGATTAAGTCCACCACAAAATATATCAGGCTATTTGTCATAGTTTACTAAAGCTCAGTAAATATGATTATACTTACAAGCTTAAGTGTAACTCTGAGACATTGGAAAAGGTTCCAATGTAAGGCAGAGCGAATAAGAAGAATCAAATTAGGCAGAAGGATAAAAGTTTCTCAAATCTGAAAAGATGGGAGAGTACTTTAGTATCAGTTTTGTGATCATCTTAATGATTAAGAAACCATATCAAAATTAGTTCTCTAAGGAAGTCTTAGTTCATTCTTATGACTAAGAAGAAGGGATCTTGAATTGTTGAAATGGTTAAATCAAGAAGATGAGTCATACTTCGTTCCAATACAAGTCTTAGAGTCATACTCGAAGATTGTAATTTGAGTGACATGTCTTAAAGAAGGTTTAAAAACACTTATCAAATGTAAGAGTAAAAGTTTTCTACTCTTGTACATTTGAAATTGGTAAGTTGTGATGTTTTGGATAAAACAAAGACCAACTTAGGCCAATTGTGTGAAGTGTTTGTCTTGGTTAGAATCCACACTATCTCTTGGATGTTTGACAAGGGAGTCTTATAGGTCAAGAGGACAGTGGGAGTCTTAAAGGTCTTGAAAGTCTCAAGAACTAATCAAGAATAAAACCTGAAGTTCTTCACTAGCACACGACTTAAGGTTTATAGCCTATCATGTTGACATATTATGTGCCCATTCCAGTTAAAGTTGGCTTTGCATATGAGTTCTTAGAGTTCTCAATGTGTTGCACAACAACTTGGAAGCAATGGCAGGCCCTTGAGCTGCCAGGTGGCAAGAAGTTAAGATTGAGTTCAGTCCATATGAGTTTGGATTTGTCATTATCCTTATCTTGTGACTATGGTTTTGACAATTCACATGGATAGAACACATACACCATTAAATCTAAGTGTCATAAGGTTTCTCTCCGATTCATGAAAATGATGGCGAGGAAACACTTTCACTAAGTAAATTTTAGTTAGATAGCAATTGTGATATTTGCATTCTCAAAGTCGTTAGTGGAGCGTGTGTGGTTTACCGGCACACTAACCTGGACTTGTGAGAAGTGGCAAAAAGGTCTAACCATTATGATTAGGGCATCCCTCTTCATAATTGTTTAGACACCCAAGTGTGCTATCTAAGGGAAGGTGTATGATTTTGATAAAGCTTTATCAAAACAATCTAGTATCAGAAATCTGAACTTTGGTAAGAAAGTCAATAAAGTATTGATTTCTAGAAGTCCAGCTGATTTCTGAGTACATGTCAAAGCTAGTGGGAGCATAAGTGTTATGCTAATAATCATCATGTTAGTGGGAGCATGATAATTATGATAAAGATTGCAAGTTAGCAATGTTAATTATAAAAAACAAAAGGTTTCAATTGGGAAAAAGTTGTTTTGCTATAATTAAGGGAGAGGAAATTATACTTCATCTCAAATATATAAGCTTAGATCGTGAGGTTTTAATCATTTAGTCAAGGAAATATATATGAATTTCATGTTGGAATGGCTCAACATAAGGAAATTCTGTATATGGGTCCATTATTTGCGTTCTTAAATTCGTTTATGATTACGACATCCCTTTTCATAATTTGAATTATGAGAACTTGGCAAATAGAAATGGAAATGTTATAGAAAAAGATTGGTTTAGTCTTTATGTTAGACATCATGAATCGTGTTCCATATGCTTCGGATATAGGATTGATTACATGTGCTATATTCATCCTTTCTAAAAATTTTCCAAATGCCTGGGGCATTAAGAAGGGAAAAGATTTAGTGGATATGACTAAAAGGATTAAACAACTGTCGAGGACAATCTAAGGTTTACCAAAGTTTGGTTGCTCAAGGACAATTGGAAGTATAGTGATAATCATGGAAGGACCATACTGACATAGTCTGTAAGGAGGCAACTCTTATTCAGAAGTGATAGTCAAAATGAATCTGAAGATGTTTCAAAGTCAGAAATTTCAATCTGTGTAAGATTAAGGAAACTTAATGCAAGAAGGATGTTTCCAAGGAGTTGATCTCCTTTGGAATACTCTGTAATGATTGTTGCCAAGTCTTTGTGAATTTGTGCATAATCGTTACAAGAGGATCAATGCATATAAGTTTAGAATCTAACAGATTTCAGTAAATGGCATGAATTTGGAACTCTTGCATTTGCAGTAAGGATTTGGGAGTGTGAAAAGAGAATCATTGAAGTTATGTTCAATTGATCTAGTTCACAAAGTAAAGATCATAGACAAACATAGTATGCATACTTGGTGTGTGGCATGACTAGTGTTTAGAAAAACATAGTGTACATGCTTGGAGCATGGGACAACTATTGTTTTAAATTCAAGAATAAAGTTGATAGCTGAAACACTATACAATGAATAATGTGTAATCATATGGTGATAAATAAAATGTGTTTTATTTATGTTCATAGGTTTTGATACCATATTGGATTCAATTATTATTGTGTTTCACTTTGCATGTTTTGACTTCCTGAATAAACTAGGTTATTCTTCCGGAATGACTAAGTTATTCAAACCATCCACAGTCGGTCATATGTTGGAAGTAGATATGAATTAAGACTGTCATGGGTTGGCTTGTAGATGTATAAGGTGTTGGACAAAGGGCTACAACACTCATGAGTGTTCATAAGTTCTGAGTATTGGATTCCACCCGCGCTAATTGGAATCACTTCATGGATTTTATCACGAGTGATCATGAGACGATAATATCTTATATTCTTCAAACCTAGAGATATGAGTTGTTACTATGAGTTGATAGTACATTGATTACACGAAACCGCATTTGGTAACTCGGTGCTATAAAACGTGTCTTTGTGTATGACTCAACAAGTAGTAGAACAAGCCATATGAGTCGAAGTTTATCCATTCCTTTTACCTTCGGGATAAAAGCAATATCTGTGGGCCCCTCGATGATTTGATGATGACAAATGGAAGTGCTCGGCCGGGCCAGGACTGATTTGATTTGTTCAATTAGTCAGTCGTCATAAATCAAAATCGGGAAACAACAAATGGACAGAGAGAATGATTATAATCCATGTCTCAGTCCATATGATATCTAGAATGGAGGAATATATGATCCCTTATCTAATGGACAAGTCATTGACAAAGGTCAGAGTTTATCGACAAGGTCAGAGTTCGACAGAAGCTTTTGAGAGCTACGATTGCCAGTTGGTTCCTAAAGTCATACGCAATAATAGTTTTAGACTTATCCAAGTGGGAGACTGTTGGATTAATGTCTAAGTCCATAACTATAATTGGTAAGACTTGACCCGACCCGGCATGGTCCATTTGGGTTGCATGGCATTATGCACTTGGATAGACTATAATGAGAGAAATAAGACACTTATGGTTATTAATATATTATAAGTTCTAGTATATTAATAATAAGAATAATGAGATTATTTAATTAGTATTGATCAAGAATTAATCTAGGATTAATTAAGTGATCAAAAGAAGACTAATTAAATATATGGGTTGATTGAGTAAATCATCCATACTTGTATAGTGGGCTAATGCTCCATGGATTATCTAGTTGGGCCAAAACCCATATGATGCTCCATGGATGCTCCATGGTGTATTTGAACCCATGGATCCAAGGAAATGGAAAGTCATGACAATTAGAGTTTACCCTAATTGTATAACTATATAAGCATCTTATTCTTGAGGAAAATCGGCCACTAGAGATAGTAAGAAAGGGCTAGCCGATTTTCATGAAGTGTAGAATTCTCTCAAGTTATTCCAAGTGTATTTGGTGTTGTGTGAACCATTTGAGGTGTCACACTTGGGGCACTAGGCACTCAAGCTTCATGAAGACATTCTACATCAAGAGGTATGTATTCTATCTTGTTATATTGATAATATTGTATGCTAGATTAGGATAATACCTTGGATGTTCATATTTGCATGTATAATAGAGAAAACATAGATCCAAGGTATTTAGGGTTGCATGTACACTTAGGAGTGTTAGAATGCTCATAACCCAACAACCTTTTCACCAGTAGCAGCCTTCCATGATTATGAAGTATGACAAATGGATGTGAAGACCGCTTTCCTTAATGGAAAACTCACAGAGGAAATGTATATGGCACAACCTGAAGGTTTCATAGATCCAAAATATCCAAATAGAGTGTATAAGCTTGAAAGGTCCATATACGGACTAAAGCAAGCGTCTCGCAGTTGGAACCTCTGCTCTCATGAAAAGATCAAGGCGTTTGGATTTTCAAGAAGTGAAGGGGAGACCTGCGTATATATCAAAGCTAGTGGGAGTAATGTAGTCTTCCTAGTATTGTATGTGGATGATATACTCCTTATAGGAAACGATATCCCGACGTTGCAAGGTGTTAAGACGTGGCTTGGGAGTTGTTTTGCTATGAAGGATCTAGGAGAGGCTGCATACATACTTGGTATAAGGATTTATAGAGATAGATCAAAGCGTCTAATAGGGCTAAGCCAAAGTACATACTTGGATAAGATCTTGAAGAAATTTAAGATGCAGGACTCCAAGAAAGGGTATCTACCTATACAACATGGCACAAAATTGAGTAAAACTTAATGTCCTGAGTCTAGTGATGAACAGGAAAGAATGAGTCGAGTCCCGTATGCTTCTGCTATAGGATCGATCATGTATGCCATGACATGTACTCGTCCCGACGTCTCATTTGCTCTGAGTATGGTGAGTTGTTTTCAGGACAACCCAGGCGAAAGTCATTGGACGGCAGTAAAGAACATTCTGAGATACCTAAGAAGAAGAAAGGATATGTTATTGGTATATGGGGGTAAGGATGAGTTGAAAGTTACAGGTTATACAGATGCAAGTTTCCAAACTGATAGGGACAACTCATGTTCGTAGTCAGGATGGGTATTCTTGCTTAATGGAGGATCGGTCACTTGGAAGAGTTCCAAGCAGTCAACAGTGGCAAACTCTACGTGCGAGTCAGAGTATATAGCAGCTAGTGAAGCTGCAAAAGAAGCTACATGGTTGAAGAATTTCATTGATGATCTGGGTGTCGTTCCGAGCATCAAGGATCCTTTGGAAATCTTTTGTGATAATGAGGGTGCAGTCGCGTTGACTAAAGAACCTAAATACCATGGTAACTCAAGACATATACTTAGAAAGTTCCACTATGTAAGACATCGAGTCAAGGATGGAGATATTGTTGTGAGCAGAGTATCACCAGAGGAGAATCCAGCCGATCCGTTCACTAAACCACTATCAAGGATCAAGCATGATAGTCATACGAGATCTATAGGCATAAGATTTGCTAAAGATATGGAATAGTTGTTTAGTTGTTTAGTTTGATAATCCTTGAAACATTGAGTAGTATGAATTTGTAATAGAAGTGATGCTTGTTTTGCAGAGATTTAATAAAGTGTTGGATTGCTATCATTTTTGTTTATTTATTACTGTGTTTCACTTTTGCATGTTTAGAACCCACTTCCCGAGTACTAAATACTTAAACCTCCACAGTCGGTCATACTCTTGGAAGTAAGTAGTGATTCAAGACTTTCATGAGTGTTGGTGGATTGACCATTTTGATTGGCATAACATAGTGATTGTGTCAACACTTGTGAGTGCTTAATGGAGATTTAAGCATTGGAACAACCTGCACTTAGAGATTACTTCATGGATTTAGTCACAAGTAATTCTAAGATGATTATATCCTTTGTTCTTCAAACCGAGATACATGTGGGGCTTTGCTCTATGATTATGTTATGCGTTGGTGTACTTCAATGCTATTCGTAACTGATGGCTATAACGGGTGCATTCATGTGTGATATGATGAAATAAACAAGGACTATGTATTCAAAGTTTATTCGTCCCTTCTGCCTTAATAGGAGAAGCGATATCTATGGGCCCGTTGATGATTTGGTGTTGGCATCTTAAAACCTGGTCGGGTACTGACTAGAATTGATGTGTTCGATTTATTAGTCAGATGTAGTCGTCACAAATCTATATCGGGAAACATAATTTTGAATTCTGGGATTGACCATTATCTATGTCTCGAATTCATACAGATATCAGTAGGATTAAAGAATAGTTGATCACTTATCTGAGGGTTGATACTGATTAGATCAGAGTTCGGCAGATGCATTGGATGGCATTCTCTCTGTTGACTATTTGAGAAATATAGAACCATGCATATCTAGTTGATGACTTGTCCAAGTGGGAGACTATTGGAAGTGTTTCCAAGATCATTAACCAGTTGGTGATATTTCTAATAATAGCATGGTTCTCTTAGGTTTCCCTCAAGACTCAAAATTGAGTAGAATATATAATAGGGGTAATTAGTTTATTAATTATTATGGTCTAATAGTTAATTAGAAACTAATTGGAAATACAATTTGGGAATTAATTAACAGTTTAATTAATAGATGGGTTGAATGTGAATTAATCAATAGTTGATTAATCAGGGAACATTCCAGAACCCTGGAAGGAAGGGGGTTGGACGAAAATTCCCTTTGGATAGAGAGAACTTCGTTCATAGCATATCCCATCCCACATGGGTGGAAGGATAAAACCGTAGGAGGTATCCAAGGTTATAAATAGGGCCTTAAGGATTCATTCCTCCTTGCTCATTTTTCTGGCTTGAGTATTCACCATCTTCTTTTTCCCTCATTGTGGAAGAACCTTTCGTGAGTTCATCCCTCCTAGTTTATATTTGTTTCTAATCTTTTGAGTTCATTGGGCATGAACCAAGAGAGGGATTCTAGTTTGGATCCTCATCATCCAAACAAGGTGGCACGCATAAGGAGTCAAGCTCGAAGATCATTGGCTGCTAAAAAGGTTAGTATTCTTCTTATATTTTCGGTTTTCATAGGGTAGAAGTAATAGTATGAAGCCAAATCCATAGGGTGCTTGTACACTTAGGTAAATAGTTTTTTATTTCGATTATTCCGCTGCCTAGTTATAGAGTGTATTTGATGCATATGTTTCCCAACGATGATAAGTGTTGCAAATTAGTAATGTTAATTGTAGAAAACAAAAGTTCAATTGGAAAATTTTGTTTTTCTATAATTAAGGGAGAGGAAATTATACTTCATTTCAATTCTAAAAGCTTAGATTGAGGTTTGAATCATCTTTAGTCAAGGATATATATATATATATATATATATATATATATATATATATATATATATATATATATATGATTTTTATGTTGGAATGGATCAACTTAAGGAAATTCTATATATATTGTGTTCTCAAAATTTGATTATGATTACAGCATCCCTCTTCATAGTCGAATTATGAAAACATGGAAAATACAAATATTGTAGCAAAAGACTGGTCTAGAATCATGTACTTATGTGAGACATCATGAATCGTGTCTCATATGCTTCGGTTATAGGATCGGTTGCATGTAATATTTATCCTTTCTAAATTTTCAAAATGTCTTGGGGCATTAAGAAGGGAAAAGGTCTAGAATTGGATATGACTAAAATGATTAAGCAATTATCGAGGACAATCTGAGGTTTACTAAAGATTGGTTGCTCAGGGACAATTGGAAGTATAGTGTTAATTTTGGAAGGACCATATTGACATATTCTGAAAGGATACAACGCTTGTTCAGAAGTGATAGTCAAAATGGTAATATGGAAATGTCCCCATAGGTGGAGTTATTCAATCTGTGTAAGATTAGAAAACTTAATGCAAGAAGGATGCTCAAAGCAATGTACTTTGAATAAGATAGTTCGTTTCCATGGATTGATCTATATTGGAATACTTTGTAATGATTGTTGACAAGTCTTTTTGACGTTGTGCATAATCAATACAAGAGGATCAGTGCATATAAGTTTAAAATCTAACAGAGTTCGGTAAACGGAAGGAATTTGGAATTCTTGCATTTGCGGTAAGGATTTGGGATTGTTAAATGAGAATCATTAGAATTATGTTCTATCGATCTATATCACAAAGTAGAGATCATAGACAAACATAGTGTGCATACTTGGTGTATGGCATAGCTAGTGTTTAGAAAAAATAGTGTACATTCTTGGAGCACGGGACAACTATTGTTTAAATTCAAGTATTAAGTTGATAAATTTGAAACACTATAAAATGAATAATGTGTAGTCAATACGGTGATAAATAAAAGATGTTTTATTTATATTCATAAGTTTTGAGACCATATTGGATTCGATTATTCTTGTGTTTCACTTTGCATGTTTTAACATTGAGAATAACTAGGTCATTCTTCCGAATGACTAAGTTATTCAAACCATCCACAGTCGATAATACGTTCGAAGTAGGTATTAAGGCAAGACTATAATGAAGTTGGTTTTTAGATGTCTAAGATGTTGGGCATAGCGAGAGTAGCTACAACATTCATGAGTGCTCATAAGTCTTGAGTATGGGATTAAACCCATACTCATTTGACTCACTTCATGGATTTTATCACAAGTGATAATGAGACAATAATATCTTATATTCTTCAAACCTAGATATATGAGTTATTGACTATGAGTTGGTTATACAATGATTGCACGAAAACGCTTGGTAACTCGATGTTATAAAACGTGCCTTTGTGTATGATTCAAAAAGTAGTAGGACAAGAATATGAGTCAAAGTTTATCCATTCCTTTTACCCTTGAAGGTATATAAGCGATATATGTGGTCCCCTCGATGATTTAGTGATGACACCCCGAAGTGCTTGGCCAAGCCTGGACTGATTTGATTTGTTCAATTAGTCGGTCGTTATAAATCGGAAATCAGGAAACAAAAAATGGACAGAGAGGATGATTATAATCCATGTCTCAGTCCATATGATATCTATAATGGAGGATTATATATGATCCCTTATCTAATGGACAAGTCATTTGACTAGGTTAGAGTTCGACAACGACTTTAAGAGCTATAATTGCAAGTTGGGTTTTGGAGTCATACGCAATAATAGTTTTAGACTTATCCAAGTGGGAGACTGTTGGATTAGTTTCTAAGTCCATAACTATAATTGGTATGTACTTGACCTGATTTGGAATGGCCCATTTGGGTTGCACTCACCGGAACAATTTATATGGATAGTCTTTTAAGAATAGTATATTTATGATTTATATTAATATATTATGAGTTCAAATATATTAATATGAAATCATATTATTTAATTATTATTGATCAATAATTAATTTGGAATTAATTTAGTGATCAAAAGGAACTAATTAAATACGGACTCTTGCATATATATATATATATATATATATATATATATATATATATATATATATATATATATATATATATATATATATATATATATATATGTTGTGGGCCAAGTTCATTTAGGTTGGGCTAACATTTCATGGATAGTCCATGGAGTGTTTAAACCATGGATCCAATAGAAATAAAGGTCATGGGTATTAGGGTTTACATGAATATAACGCTAATCCACCACACTATATAAAGGGAACCTTGTGTAACAACCCGTCATTTCAAGTCATCAAAGATCGAGTCTTCTAACCTCTTTGAAAAAGGGATTAGAATATCATCGAAAAATGAAGTATTCAAAAACTCTGTTTGGAGTACGCTATGTAGTAAATATCGTCTTAAGGTTTCCAAGCATATAAATAACACAAAATTCCGAGTTATAACGAAGAAGTTATGACCATTCTAAGTTTTTCCGACAAAAATCGGCGATACGAAGTTACGTAAAAACGCAAAGTTTCAGTAAAACACTTTCTGACCTTACGTGTCTAAATGAAAGTCATAGATATTGTTAAACTACAAACGTGCATAAAAAGAACGCTCAAATCGGACATCGTATGAAAAAGTTATGAATTTTTAAAGAAATTCCGTAATCACGTCATTTGAATAAATAAATAATAAAAATAATTTCGGAATTTGCCGTCGGAATCTAAATGAAAGTTGTAGATCTTAGTCTCACCTACGTGTGGATATAAAGAACATCGAAAACGGAGTTCGTATGAAGGAGATATGAATTTTTGAAGTTTGATAAATAATTAAAATATATTTTTATTCAAAACTTCGGTATTATCCGAAGTCTGAGTCACACAAGTACGCCCCGCGTACACGAGTACGCCCACCGTAATCAAGGCCTTGGCCTTGGATCGTCCACGTCACCCCTATGCGAGCCTACCCCCCTATCACATCCGAAGTCCGAGGCAGTCGAGGACTAGGTCATGCGTGACGTACGTGTACGCCCCGTGTACGAGCGTACGCCCGCGTACCGAGGCGGGTCCAGCCTCCTATAAAAGGGATGCGAGGGTTCCCGGAAAAATTGCTCATTCTCTCTCACTTTTCTTGCGTTTTGCCTCGTTTTCCGTGCTCGCACTACCCCGAAGCCCTGGTCATTTTGTGCAAGTCCCGAAGGTCGATTTTACTCCCGAGAAATCCCGAGAAAATCCGCCTTTTCAAGCCAAAGTTCTGCTCGATTTTCGTCTCACCTTCTTTAATCAATCAAATGAGTTCATACCCCTTTCAAACACACTTTAAATACATTTTAAATGCTTTTATACTCTATAAGGGGGGGGGGGGGGGGGGATACAAGCAAACATATGGTTATTATCGCGTATTTTATAAAGTTTCACTTCACTTGTTGTTATTGAATAAATCACTTGTAATTCCTTACTACTATGGAAAACTCTTGTCATACTTTGCGTGCATTAGACTTATAAAAAGTATATAGTGATTTCAAAGTACCTTTCATTGCTAAGTCGTTTTATACATTCTAAAAACTTATGATTTATGTTTTGTCAAACATTGTGAAAAAGGATAAACTTTGCATACAAAACTATCACTTTAATACAAACTTAGTTGAGAATCCATGAGACGTGTATATCTTCAAACACTACTTTCTTATTAGAAAGTAATGCCGCAAGTCCTGTCTATAACCAGAGTCTCCCGTTAGAAGAACGTGTCAAATGTGTATAGATCTATACGGGAAGTTATGATCCCGTGCCCTGACTGTTAGCTACAGTCCGTCCTTTGGGGTGACAGTTGCCATAACGCTGCGACGCTTGAAGAACGTCGTTACAGGCATATTATGTTTAGTATGGTTATAAAACTCATCGGATATACAATTATTATGGTATTATGCTTTTATGAACGAGTAGCTATTAAAACTATTCTTCATCTAACAAATGCGATCTTCGTATAACTTTATTATATAAAACTATGACAAAACTTTTAAGAACGTCGGTTGCTTGCGATTTTCGGTCTTAGAGACTGCCGGTTATGTTAGGAAAATAAGGGTTTTTCCTGTATACAAACCAAACAACTAATAGGAAAATAAGGGATTTTCCTAGTGCAATTATTTACAACTTATAACACGAACATTCATATGCATTTCATACTTTTATAAGAAAATAAGGGATTTTCTTGGAAAACAAAACAATTCATATCTCAACCATTAGGGAAATATAGGATTTTCTGGATCTAATACACTCATTTACAACAAAACAAACCATAACTCTTTACATTTGAAATACTGCGTTTTCTGGAAAACATACATGAACTTTCGAATGGCGTACATTTTCCCAAAACACTACTCATGAACTCACCAACTTAATTGTTGACACTTTTTCTTTGAAATAACTTGTATTCTCAGGGAACCGCTAAGCAGGTTTGGAAATCAACTTTTGGGATTGACGCGCTGGCGTTAATTACTTCTTTTGAAAGATGTTTATGTATTTATCTTTTGTACATGTAATGAATACAACTATGTAAACATTTTTAAAACCTTTATATATGTATGGTGGTGTGTACTTTCCTTTCTATGAACTGTTATGATACTGAATATGACATCCTCCGCCCCCGAACGTTTTCGCCGTTCTGGTTTGGGGGTGTGACAGATTGGTATCAGAGCTTTGTTTATAGGGTATTAAGTATATCAAAACCATTTCTTTTTTGTATACAACTATAAACTCAACTGGGCAAAAACACTCTGAGAAAAGTCATACTTTTGAAATTAAATTTATTTAGTTTTAAAGTAAGCATGCACTCATTTCATACTAATAACAATTTCATATCGAATAACTCTAGAAGTATTATAAACAAGTACTGCAGTACAGGTACGCCTTGGGACATGTAATCAGAACTGGGAAGAATATAGCCTGATCAACTATATTTGTCCGATAGACGACTAACGTATGCCAAGGAGTGTCTGCAGTGGACAACGATTTTAAAACTTACCAAAAGCACATCATTACATAATACTAAGGGAGTTTTTGTGTTGTCATCAACCATTAAACTTAAGGGTAAGTTTCATGTGCTCTAGCTTATAGTAAATTCTTAACCCTATTCTCGTACAGACTAAATGGCAGGATTCCATCACCCCAATGACCCTTACTACCCAACCAAGGTAATGGAGGATGGATCGAAGAAGATCCTGAAGAAGACGAAGAGCTTGTAGAGTTGGAGGAAGGAGATGACTCTGGCATAGATTCGGAGTCGGAAATTATCAATCCACCAATCCCACAACCTCCCATCCACGTGAGGAACTTCTAAGGACCCAATCCTATGTGGGGAAGTCACCTCCATCATTGGAGCCAACAACAAAGCTTACGCCCTCCCTACGGCATGTGCCGAGACTTCTATGATGTCAGAGGCGGGGGATCAGCAGACCGAGCACTTCCGGTCATGGTTGGCAAACTCGCCAACCAGTGCTATCAATCCGGAGTGCAAGCCAACCGAATCTGAGAGGTCAACGTGGAAGTACAAATCCACACGGCCGACATCAACCGCCTAGAGATGTTGCAGAACGACATCCACCTTCGCGCTGAAGCATTCCAAGCACAAGCAAATGCAGCCTGCGCAGAATTGAGGGAACAACAAGCTGTGTTTGATAGGTGCCTCATGGAGTCAAAGCAGTCCGACACAGAGTCGAGCTCCAAGCGCAAACCGCGCCGCAAGTAGTACTTGCCGGACTCTCAATTTTTGTTATAAATTAGGACTTCGGATAAAAGTATTATTTTCTTTAAAATTTTCTGTAATCGGAGACCTTTAGAAAGGTCAAGAACTTTTGTCTAGACACAGATGTAACACAACTATATGTTGAATATATATATATATATATATATATATATATATATATATATATATATATATATATATATATATATATATAAGGGCATATCCCTTTTCTTGTTGTTAATTATGTGTAGTTCGTTCAATTCATAAGTACATCTATTCAAACTTTATTTTCAAGCTCAAAACCCTGTGTTGGTCAAACCCAATTTCTTAGAACTATTAAAAGTTAACTCAATATCATTCAACTCTGAACTACCAAAACTTATAAATCTTTCATTTTCTTTTGGCAGTGTGATGCCTCCTCGTCCAAACCTAAGGCCCAGACCGGGCACGACACCACCTCCACCACCAACGTATGATCCGGCCATGGTCCAGGCTGCTATCACAGCAGCAGTAACTACAACCCTCTCGCAAATAAACTCCAACGGAAATGGAGGGGCAGGTAGCAGCACAAATCATCCAAATCATGGCACTGGTCGTGGTCAAGTAAGAGAATGTACTTACAAGGAGTTCTCTAACACTAAGCCAAAAACTTTTAATTGAATTGGAGGACTCATTGCGCTAATGCAATGGTTCGAAAAGACCGAAACAGTTTTTGAGATCTGCTCATGCCAAGAAGCAAGCAAGGTTAAATTCGCTGCTTGCACCTTCATAGATCGAGCCCTCACTTGGTGGAAAAGCCATGTGAATTCGGTGATGCTCACTGTCGCCAACGCCATGAGTTGGGAGGATCTGAAGGTTCTACTACTGGAAGAATACTGCCCAAGACGCGAAGTGCAAAAGCTTCAGCAGGAGCTCTGGAATCTAAAAATGACTGGGTCTGACCTAGTCGCCTACACAGCTAGGTTCAACGACATCGCTGCATTGTGCCCTACCATGGTCAACCCAGAATCAAAGAAGGTTGAAAGGTACATTTGGGGGTTTTCACCCTAGATTCAAGGGCATGTCCTAGCTTCCAACCCTATTACCTACAACAGCGCTATACGCCTGGCTCAGCGACTCATCGACCACGGAGTAAAACAGGGTACCATTGCAGCAACTGCAAATCCCTCTAAGGAGGCTCAGGGCCAGAGTAGGCCTTGGAACAAGAGGAGGGGACAAACCCTCCAGGAGAACCCCAAGAAACAACAAGTAGTAGCGACCCACGCTATGACTGTACCTACCAACCCTGCCCCCACAAGCTCATATAATGGGAAACTCCCTAAGTGCAACAAATGCAAATTCCAACACCACGGTCCTTGCCATGATCTTCAATGCACCAGGTGCAATAAGAAGGGACATACAGCCCGCTATTGCAAAGAGCAAACCCAACCATCCGCCCCCACTGCTAATACCGGAGTAAGCCGCGCCTGCTTTGAGTGCGGAGACACGGGGCACTACCGCTGGGACTGCCCAAAGGCAAACTACCGGAATACCGACGGAAGGGGCCGAGTTTTCGCAATGGGAGAAGATGAAGCCATTGCGGACCCTACTGTTGTTACGGGTACATTTCCTCTCGATAACTCGTATGCATGCATTTTGTTTGATAGTGGAGCGGAAAGGAGTTTTGTGAGTCACGACTTTAAAGGCCTGCTAAAATCATTACCACAATCATTAAGTGAATCATTCATAGTAGAAATGGCCAACGGGAAAACCGAAGGCACTAAGGAGATATACTTAAACTGCACCCTAACTTTAAACGATAACCCCTTTTCAATCAGCCTCATGCCAGTCTCGATTAAGAATTTCGATGTCATCGTTGGCATGGATTGGCTGAGTTCTCATCATGCGGACATTTTATGTTACGATAAGGCCATTCGCCTTAATCTGCCAACCGGCGAAACTTTCATTGTCTTGGGCGACAAACCCAATACCGCACTTCGTATCATCTCAAGTATCCAAGCTCAGAAATGCCTACGCAAGGAGTGTCACGCTTTTTTGGCACATGTTGTAGATGTGAAACACGAAGTCCAGGACGTCAAGAATGTGCCGGACGTATGCGATTTTCCCGATGTTTTTCCCAAGGACCTTCGGGGAATACCTCCCGCGAGACTAGTCGAGTTCAGAATCGATCTGGTTCCCGGAGCTACCCCAGTAGCCAAAGCACCCTATCGATTAGCCCCGGAAGAGATGCAAGAGCTATCCAGCCAACTGAATGAGCTACTTGGAAAAGGATTCATCAGGCCGAGCTTCTCGCCATGGGTAGCACCCGTGTTGTTCGTGAAAAAGAAGGATGGATCATTCAGAATGTGCATCGACTATCGAGAACTCAACACACTTACCATCAAGAACCGATACCCCCTACCCCGAATCGATGACTTATTCGACCAACTCCAGGGAGCCAACTACTTCTCCAAGATCGATCTGTGATCGGGATATCACCAACTGCGAGTACTGGAGAGTGATGTTCCCAAGACGGCCTTTCGAACAAGATACGAACATTACGAGTTCGTAGTGATGCCGTTCGGACTAACCAATGCCCCGGTAGTATTCATGGATCTAATGAATCGGGTATGTCGTCCATTCTTGGATAAGTTTGTAATAGTATTCATAGACGACATACTCATTTATTCAAAGAATAAAGAAGAGCATAGTCAACATCTGAGGCAAGTCTTAGAGACGTTACAGACTGAGAGACTGTATGAAAAATTCTCAAAATGTGATTTTTGGATTAGAAAGGTGGACTTCCTCGGTCACGTGGTCAGCAAGGAAGGAATCCACGTGGATCCATAAAAAATCAAGGCTATCAAAAACTGGTCTGCACCAACTACACCAACAGAAATTCACCAATTTCTAGGTCTTGCTGGTTATTATCGAAGGTTCATTCAGAATTTCTCCAGCATCGCAAAGCCTCTTACCGCTTTAACCCAGAAAGGTGTGACCTACCACTGGGGAGAAAATCAAGATGCTGCATTTCAGACCTTGAAACAGGCCCTTTGCAGTACACCCATCCTTTCTCTTCCAGAGGGGACCAAAGATTTTGTGGTGTATTGTGACGCTTCGAAGAAAGGGCTGGGCTGTGTGCTAATGCAGAGGGGAAAAGTTATTGCATATGCCTCACGACAACTGAAAACGCACGAGGTCAATTACACCACTCATGACTTAGAACTTGGGGCGGTGGTCTTCGCTCTTAAAATCTGGAGACACTACCTATATGGTACCAAGTGCACTGTCTTTACAGACCACAAGAGCCTCCAACACATCTTCGACCAGAAGGAGTTAAACATGAGACAGCGACGTTGGGTCGAATTGCTCAACGACTATGACTGTGAGATTCGCTATCATCCGGGAAAGGCAAACGTCGTGGCGGATGCCCCTAGTCGTAAGGAGTACTCTGGCCGAAGAGTGAAGTCATTAGCCATGTCGATCCATTCGCACCTATCAGCACAAATCAAGGAAGCTCAAATAGAGGCCTTGAAACCCGAAAATGTGACGGGTGAGACCCTTAGGGGAATCGACAAGAACTTAGAAATCAAGAGTGATGGAGCACGCTACCTCATGAACCGGATATCGACACCCAAGTTTGGTGGATTCAGAGAGGTGGTTATGAGCGAGGCACACAAGACTCCATACTCCGTACACCCTGGGTCAGACAAGATGTATCAAGATCTCAAGCAACTTTACTGGTGGCCAAACATGAAAGCGGAGATCGCTACATATGTGAGCAAGTGTTTGACTTGCGCCAAAACAAAAATACAACACCAGAAACCCTCAGGGCTACTCCAACAACCCGAAATACCTTAGTGGAAATGGGAGCAGATTTCCATGGACTTCATAACGAAACTTCCCAAAACTCAGGGTGGCCAAGATACTATTTGGGTAGTCGTCGATAGATTAACCAAGTCCGCTCATTTCTTACCGATCAAGGAAACTGATAAAATGGAAAAGCTATCGAGAATCTACATCCAAGAGATCATACGAATCCATGGAGTGCCAATGTCTATCATCTCGGACAGAGACAACAGATTCACTTCCAGATTCTGGCAATCATTGCAAAAATCCATGGGAACAAGATTGGACATGAGTACAGCCTATCACCCCCAAACTGACGGACAGATGAGAGGACGATCCAAACCTTGGAAGATATGCTGCGAGCATGTGTAATCAACTTTGGTAAGGCATGGGATGTTTACTTACCTTTGGTCGAGATCTCTTATAACAATAGTTATCATACTAGTATCAAGACTGCTCCATTTGAAGCCCTTTACGGCCGTAAGTGCAGATCACCTCTGTGCTGGACGGAAGTGGGCGACACACAATTAGAAAAAGGTCTAGTCCCTGATAGCACACTCACTGGTCCGGAGATCATTAGAGAAACTACTGAAAAGATCGTGCAAATACAAGAATGACTAAAATCCTCAAGGGATAGGCAAAAGAGCTATGCCGAAAAAAGACGTAAACCCTTGGAATTTCAGATTGGCGATCGTGTACTACTGAAGGTCTCACCCTGGGAGGGCATGATACGCTTTGGAAAACGTGGGAAGCTAAATCCTAGGTACATTGGACCCTTCGAAATCATTTCAAGAGCTGGTCCAGTGGCCTACAAACTCCGACTTCCAATCGAGCTTAACAAAGTACATCCAGTATTCCACGTATCGAACCTGAAGAAGTATTTGTCCGACACTTTTAGTTCCACTTGATGAAATCGAACTAAATGAAAATCTTAACTTTGTGGAAGAACCCGTCGAGATTATGGATAGGGAAGTTAAACGAACTAAACAAAGCCACATTCCAATAGTGAAGGTCCGATGGAATGCTAAGAGGGGACCTGAATTCACATGGGAACGAGAAGATCAAATGCAACATAAGTATCCACACCTCTTCCTCAGCCCCTAAAACTTTCCTTTTGTATTAAAATTTCTGGACGAAATTCCCTCTAACGGGGGGACGATGTAACAACCCGTCATTTCAAGTCATCAAAGATCGAGTCTTGTAACCTCTTTGAAAAAGGGATTAGAATATCATCGAAACATGAAGTATTCAAAAACTCTGTTTGGAGTACGCTATGTAGTAAATATCGTCTTAAGGTTTCCAAGAATATAAATAACACAAAAATCCGAGTTATAACGAAGAAGTTATGACCATTCTAATTTTTTCCGACAAAAATCGGCGATACGAAGTTACGTAAAAACGCAAAGTTTCAATAAAACACTTTCTGACCTTAGGTGTCTAAATGAAAGTCATAGATATTGTTAAACTACAAACGTGCATAAAACGAACGCTCAAATCGGACATCGTATGAAAAAGTTATGAATTTTTAAAGAAATTCCTTAATCACATCATTTGAATAAATAAATAATAAAAATAATTTCGGAATTTGCCGACGGAATCTAAACGAAAGTTGTAGATCTTAGTCTCACCTACGTGTGGATATAAAGAACGTCGAAAACGGAGTTCGTATTAAGGAGATATGAATTTTTGAAGTTTGTAAATTATTAAAATATATTTTTATTCAAAACTTCGGTATTATCCGAAGTCTGAGTCACACAAGTACGCCCCGCGTACACGAGTACGCCCAACGTACTCAAGGCCTTGGCCTCGGATCGTCCACATCGCCCCTATGCAAGCCTACCCCCCCCCCCCCCGTCCCATCTGAAGTCCGAGGCAGTCGAGGACTCGGTCATGCGTGACGTACGCGTACGCCCCGCGTACGAGCATACGCCCCGGGTACGAGCGTACGCCCCACGTACTGAGGCGGTTCCAGCCTCCTATAAAAGGGATGCGAGGGTTCCCGGAAAAATTGTTCATTCTCTCTCACTTTTCTTGTGTTTTGCCTCGTTTTCTGTGCTCGCACTACCCCGAAGCCCTGGTCATTTTGTGCAAGTCCCGAAGGTCGATTTTACTCCCGAGAAATCCCGAGAAAATCCGCCTTTTCAAGCCAAAGTTCTGCTCGATTTTCGTCACACCTTCTTTAATCAATCAAGTGAGTTCATACCCCTTTCAAACACACTTTAAATACATTTTAAATGCTTTTATACTCTATAAGGGGGGGGGGGGGGAATACAAGCAAACATATGGTTATTATCGCGTAGTTTATAAAGTTTCACTTCACTTGTTGTTATCGAATAAATCACTTGTAATTCCTTACTACTATGGAAAACTCTTGTCATACTTTGCGTGCATTAGACTTATACAAAGTATATAGTGATTTCAAAGTACCTTTCATTGCTAAGTCGTTTTATACATTCTAAAAACTTATGATTTATGCTTTGTCAAACATTGTGAAAAAGGATAAACTTTGCATACAAAACTATCACTTTAATACAAACTTAGTTGAGAATCCATGAGACGTGTATATCTTCAAACACTACTTTCTTATTAGAAAGTAATGCCACAAGTCCTGTCTATAACCAGAGTCTCCCGTTAGGAGAACGTGTCAAATGTGTATAGATCTATACGGGAAGTCATGATCCCGCGCCCTGACTGTTAGCTACAGTCCGTCCTTTGGGGTGACAGTTGCCATAACGCTGCGACGCCTGAAGAACGTCGTTACAGGCATATTATGTTTAGTATGGTTATAAAACTCATCGGATATACAATTAGTATGGTATTATACTTTTATGAACGAGTAGCTATTAAAACTATTCTTCATCTAACAAATGCGATCTTCGTATAGCTTTATTATATAAAACTATGACGCAACTTTTAAGAACGTCGGTTGCTTGCGATTTTCGGTCTTAGAGACTGCCAGTTATGTTAGGAAAATAAGGGTTTTTCCTGTATACAAACCAAACAACTAATAGGAAAATAAGGGATTTTCCTGGTGCAATTATTTACAACTTATAACACGAACATTCATATGCATTTCATACTTTTATAAGAAAGTAAGGGATTTTCTTGGAAAACACAACTATTCATATCTCAACCATTAGGGAAAATATGGAATTTTTTGGATCTAATACATTCATTTACAACAAAACAAACCATAACTCTTTACATTTGAAATACTGCGTTTTCTGGAAAACATACATGAACTTTCGAATGGCGTACATTTTCCCAAAACACTACTCATGAACTCACCAAATTAATTGTTGACACTTTTTCTTTGAAATAACTTGTATTCTCAGGGAACCGCTAAGCAGGTTTGGAAATCAACTTTTGGGATTGACGCGCTGGCGTTAATTACTTCTTTTGAAAGATGTTTATGTATTTATCTTTTGAACATGTAATGAATACAACTATGTAAACATTTTTAAAACCTTTATATATGTATGGTGGTGTGTAATTTCCTTTCTATGAACTTTTATGATACTGAATATGACGTCCTCCGCCCCCGAACGTTTCCGCCGTTCTGGTTTGGGGGTGTGACACCTTGGCACATGAAATAGACTAGCGTGTGAAAAAAAACAAGAGTGGGTGATTTCTAGTGTGCTTACTATTATCTCAAGTTTCCAAGGTGGTTTTGGTGATTTGTGATTCCACTTGAGGCTTCCACACTATTAGGGCTAAGCTCTTAAAGTTCAAGACTTCAAGCTCAATCAAAAGGGATGTAACGCCCGTAGATTCAGGCTAGTCAATTTAGAGACAATAAGCATCAACAATCAGTTATTGATGGAATATTATTTATAATGAGTAATCTTAACCAAGTGGTAGTATATCTTACAAGGGTTCCATACATATAAAGAACGCCGAAATCCAACTTATAACGAAGAAGTTATGACGCGTCGAAGTTTTACAACAAAACCGATACGACCCCGGGAGACGTAAATAGTGAATTTACGATAAAGGACTTATTGGCCTTATTGATCTAAATAAAATTTGTAGTATACGTTAAACTGAGATCATGCATAAAAATAATGTCCAAATCTGACTTCATATGAGGAAGTTATGAATTTTCTAAGATTTGGCATAATAATGCATGGCCCGAAACTTAAATTTTAGATCGAGCGGTCTTTGGCCTACACGACCTAAATGAGAGTTGAAGATCTCATTAATAGTAATTCAATGATAAAAAGATACATGAAAACAGAGTCCGTATGAAAGAGTTATGAATTTTTCACGGTCATTTAACAATATAATCCCCTCCTACTATTAAATTTAAGATCGGTCGACAAAATGAAAGTTGTAGACCTTATTTTTACTTACGCGTGGGTATAAAGAACGTCAAAAATAGATCTTGTATGTAAAAGTTACAGATTTTAGAAGTCGGAAGTATGTTGTGCAAAAATGGGTGACGTGGCACAATCTTGGCCATTGTTTTCTCCCCAAGTCTTGCCACCAGATGGTGACATGTGGCACCAAGTTCAGCCAAAATTTCACCCTATAAATAGAACCTCTCCCACCCTCATTTTCTTCACACCTTTCCCATTCTTTCTTCTATCTACACTCTCTCTAAATCTCCCAAAACTCCCTAGCACTAGAAGAAATCCCCAGAGCGCTTGACGGCTCCGAGAAGAAGAGTTTTCGGCTCGGAAGTTCTGCCCTGTAGAGCACGGCTTCTAGCCAAACCCCCTCGTAGGTAAGATACGCCTACGATATTTTAAATATAGTTTTATTTAAATATAGTAATGTTATTAGAACCTTATAATAAATATTTGGGCTATTATTATTAGTTATATAAGTGTCATTATAATATATTTTAACCACTCGTGGTACGGGAAATCCAGTTTGGAGGGCCGCTTGGGTTGCTGGATTTCAGAAGTGTTATATGCCAAAATGATCCTGCCCTCCGATTTTCCATGTCAGACCCCTATCTGTACATAGTGGGTGAAAGGTATTGTGTTAATGCTTATATAATAGAAATAATAGTTAGACTTTTAATTAGTCTCATCGAGCATCAGACTAAACTCTAGTGGTAATGATACTAGGTTCTGTCAAAGGAGTTGTTTAAAGTAAACGAAGTGCCGTCCGAGTGCCGAGTCACCACCTTTTCAAGTGAGTGCATAGTCTCTTTCATCTTACACATAGATATGAAGTATTTTAATATGAATTATGTGTTATGTGTGCATATTGTCTGAATATTTGTTGTCTATGTTGGGTAAAAGATTTTTATACATGTTTTAAATGATTAAAACTGTATATGTATTTTATATCTACAAAATGTGTTGGGTAAAACATGGGTAGATGAAATAGTTGTTGTGTGATAACACGATGAAAAAACATCAATGTTGACAGTGATCCAGTCATCTAGTGGAGTATAGATGACGGCCACGGACTATACTAGACAGTCCAGTGGAACACTAGCAGGCTCGTAACCTGAAGGTGTTTTTGAACTAGGTGCTTATTAGGTATTTTGAACTGAGTGTGTTCACTAGGTATTTTTGAACTAAGTGAGTTCACTAGTTATTTTTGAACTAAGTGTTCACTAGATGTTTTGGACTACGTGTTCACCAGTTGTAATCTATAAACCTTGGTAACGATGGACATCGTGCCAATTCCTTAGGAAGATCCTTAGGAATAAATAAATGGGGAATAGTTTATTCTTAGGAGTAAAGAAGATAATGGGGATGGGTAATTGGGTTGATTAATTGTTTGAAGATTAAACATAATAATTATATTATTGTGGGCTGAAAACCCTATGTACTCACCAGGTTTCCCAACCTGAACCACTCAGTTTATTTATATCATAGGTGTTGATATCAAGTCACATTACACTGAGAGATTAAGGATATATAAATCACTAGTGATAATGAATGTAAGTTATGTTTATGCTTATGTTTTTGTATTGACGATGACATCCCAAATGTTTTAAAATGAATAAAAATACTTTTCTACGGAAATGATTTGAAAATGTATTTATCATGTTTTACTGGGAACAAATTCCGCAACATTTTTATTAAAAGAGGTACTCTGATTTTTATAAAGCATAAACAAAATTGGTCTTTTCTCACCCTGAAAATGGTGATGTCACATATTTCATCTAACTAGGCTTTTGTAGTATAGTTGCTTCATATTATGCTAGTTAGGATAAAACCTTGGAATACTGAATATTTGCATGTATAATAGAGAAAACATAGATCCAAGGTTTACAGGATTGCATGTACACCATAGGAGTGTTAGAATGCTCAAAACCCTTCAATTTTGAGTTTTATGCATGAAATTTTTAGTGATATTGCTTCATTTTGAACTAAGCTGGAATCTAGACTTGTTTTCGGCCTAAATATGTGGAAAAGCAATGATCTTTGGAATATTTTAGACCTTAGTAAGGATTTTGGATGGATGGAAGGAAAGGAGCTTAACAGTATAAGGGCTAGATCTATTAAGCTGTTGGAACCCAGTTCTCACGATGTGGGCATTGCATGCCACAACATGGCAACTGGGGGAAATCTTACTATTTTGTTGTGAAGCGTCCACGACGTGGTAGTCTGAGACCTCGACGTGGTGACCTATCCAGCCGACATGGACCGTTGGCTTTGACCATGAGTTTGACCAAGTGTGACTTAGAGGTATTTTAGGTATTTTGAGTAGTAATTTGAGACTAGTTCCTTGGATCATGTATAGGTGACTTGTGGAGTTAGTAGTTGGAGCTGTGATTTTTTCAACTATCTTTCTCGTGGAATCAGGTGAGTTTCCTTCACTATACTTATGGGTCGAAGGCACCTATAACGGCCCACTAAATTATGTCGGTAGGATGGTAATTGTCTTCGTGACAATTTCATGTATTCAATGTATATGTTTGTTTTCTCTGTGACTCTTACTGTTATGATTATTTGCTAGTTGTAGGGGTGAAATAGACTCGATACTAGTTGAAAGAGACCGAAGTGGTTGAAATACACCCAGTACTGATTGAAAGAGACCTAAGGGCTTGAAATATACCCAATACCAGTTGAAAAAGACCGAAAGGGGTGAAATAGACCCAATATCGGTTGAAAGAGATCGAAGGGGGTGAAATATACCTAGTACCGGTTGAAAAAGACAAAAAGGGGAGAAATAGACACAATTATGCTTTGATTTTTATGTATGTATGGTATCGGGTATTTTAGGGGAGCTCACTAAGCTTTGTTCTTACAGTTTTCAGTTTATGTTTCAGGTACTTCCAGCTCGAAAGGGAAGCGGCCGACTTGATCGCACCGCACCTACGCATGTTTTTCCGCATTATGTGATTTTGGGATTTCTACTCTGATATTATTTCACTATGATACACTTTTGGTTGTTCTGACATGACTACTGGATGTTTTAAAATTAACTAAAATGAAAATTTTTTCTTGAATTCTTTGGATGTTACAAGTTGGTATCAGAGCATCGGTTTGATGGATTCAGACATACTCTCAAGAATGTCTGAAATCAAATTGAGGATTTAGTAGATTTTTATTCAAAAAGAATGTCACAACTCCAAATTCAAGACCTAGCATGGTCTAAACCCTAACCAAGTACTAGTGTAAACTACACGGCAATCCTTGGTGCATTGTATTTCCTATAGCCATTAGGACATGTTTACAAACTAGTAACTGAGATTAGATTGAAAACTATGATTGAATTAAGCAATTATAAGTTAATATAAATTGAAAAACTAATATTTAAGCCATAAAATAACCCACCCCTTTGTGTTTACGGCCAAAGTAAATAAGGGAAGGGTAGTTCACGGATCAAAATCATCTAGAAACTAGGTTCACGGTACAAAGAATCCAACCAAAGTAGTGTTCACGACCTAGAAAAGGAAAAAGCCAATGTGTTCACGGTTGGGATTTTAATTCACAAGGTTGTTTATGGATTGGGAATCAAAGAAACAAGGTGTTCACGGCCATGTTATGACCATGAACATCAACCAATGCCCAATTAGGACCGTAAACCCCAAGGCCAAGCCCAATATGAACCGTAAACACCCCAATATATATATATATATATATATATATATATATATATATATATATATATATATATATATATTCAGCCGTGAACAAATTGATTTCTCACATTTCCTTCCGTGAACCCTCCCATTTTGCTCTCAACTATCATCCGTGAACCTTTATAAATTCATGAGTTTCCTACCCAGATCTTCATAATCCACCAATAACATTCAACCATCTTCATATCATCTTCAAATCTTCATCACAATTCAAGATCCAACCGTGAACATCCAAAGCCTCCAATCGTAAACCCCAGGCATGCCCACGATGGGTCCAGTCATCCCTAGGATAGAATACCCTCGTATTACACACATGTGTGGTCCAATCAAACCTCGGTTTGGAATACCAAACACGTCAGATCCACTCAATCGTAGGTTCCGGTCATCCTCATGATGGAATACCCTAGATTAGAATACCACTATATACATAACTCGGGTCTAACCCATAACTTGAAATCCAAGAACCTATCCTTGCATCTCATCCAAAAATCCTCTGATTCACCACAACCAAGTAACACTCATATAAAATAACGATTTCCAGCTTGATCGTTGTGACAACCCGAAATTTCCATTTTGTACGAACATTATCAAGTCAACAGAAGCTAGACCAGTTGCAGTGAATTTTAGACTTTTCCGAATAAGTTTGAGTATTTTAGGGTTTACATTTAAGGAGATATCAGGAGAGTGGATGCACATGGGTTTGTGCAACTCGATTATTTCAAAACTTTATGACATTAGAGTTCATTTCTTGAATAATAATATTTTCTGCCAAAAATCCTAGGACTATATATATGATTCTTAACCAAATTATTTCATTAGTTACATTTCCAACTAGAGAAAAGCCATTTTCTCTCTCACAGATCTTCGGATTTTCATCCCAAATCGTGAGTACCTCTCTCTAGTTATATTATATGGCTTATAACGTGTTTAATAACATAGATTACATAGTAAAACTGCAAGATTCGAGAGTTTACCGCCCAAGAACATCTTGGGGAGTAAACTATTATATAAGGCTTATATGATGCCTAGTCCCTTCCACTTTCTAAGTAATGAACTTAGGCTTGTATGTAGGTGTATTTAAGACAAGAAAACATCAAAGAACACCAAGGTTTAGGTGTTCACGGCCCAAGAAGTTCTTGGATCGTGAACTCCAAAATCAAAGGCCAAAGAGTGTTTTAATCACTCCTAAAGCCTTGGACAATAGCGTCTATTTATTCCTAGTTAATTTAGGGACCTTAAAACATCAAAAACCCCTCCCAAGGATAGATTACAGCCCTAATCTCCAAATTTTATGGCTCTTGGGCTGTGAACATGAAGGAAGGACACCAATGTGTTCCTAAGGCCTTCATTAGCCTTAGATAAATGTATAGAACCTATCCTATATAGGATTGGGACTTAAAAGCATAAAAATATCCATTTCCTTGGGGCCAAAAACTCCTAAAAAGAGTGTCTTAATGCCCTAAACTCTTCCAAGGATTAAACCACCAAGTCAAATTGCTTCTAGAAATCATTTAGAACTTCAAAACACATAATATCATTAAGTTTGGGAGCTTACGCCCGTAAACTCAAGGGTTTACGACCGTAAACTCCTTGTGTGGGGTTTAATGAAGAGTAAACTCATGTATAGGGTCTTTTGGAACCCTAAACCCCTTTTGCCTTGTCCCACAACAACTTAGATGCAACCCTTAGGACTTATAACACTTATATAAAGTGTTTTCATGTTCTAGAGTGTCCCAACTTTGTTTATTAGTAATAATTTGGCTAATTAGTTATATATATGCTCATTATATGATAACTAGGCTCGTGCGTGTGTCCAAGTCTCCGTTTGCCACCTAGCACAGTATCTGACACTTCAATCCAATCCACTCACCACAAGTGAGTTCATACCCCTTAACTAACCTTTGAAATACTTTTAAATGTTTTAAATGCTTTTATGGGCGCGGGGAGGGGGGGGGGGGATACAAGTTGAATACTTATAGTTATTACATCAATCACATGTGATTAATAACTACAAAACCAATGATTTTACTACTGTTCAAACTGTTTTACAAACTCTTTTACTTATCAAATACTTTTACTTAAACTTTGTTATACTTATTATAAATTGCATACCCGTATATGTATAGTTATATAAGAAATGTTTAAAAGGCTTAGGAAGGTCGTCCGCCCTATTTCCTTTTCGCGCTTGAGATGTGGTCTGGGTAGCCGTCCGAAGGTCGTCTCAATATTAATTATATATCATGTGTACATATATAGTCATAAAAGTTCTTCTAGATTCATTCGTACCAGTTACATCATTAGTGTGTTACATTATGGGTAGCACAGGATAATATTTATACAATTGCTAGATTAATGAGTCAGTTCATTCATGAGTCACTACTTATTACTATGAGAACATATACAACTATACTAGAAGAAGAACATATACAACTATACTAGAAGAAGAACATATACAACTATACTAGAAAGAGAACATATACAACGATACTAGAACGAGTAACAATACATTACATATACATGAATACGTTTAACAAATTGTGATCCACTATATCGGAGTATGCCTTCAATGTCATGGCCCGAGTTGTAGCTAGAGTCTCTTGGAGGGAGAGCGTGAGTTTGCCTATAGATCTATACTGGATTGACTATCCTACACCTTGCTGCTAGCTACAGCCGAACCTTCAGGTCTGCGGGTGCCAAACGTCATTTCTTTTTACGACCTACATTTATCGTTGTTATCCAGTCGATACTATGGTACATTTAACCACATGATACCTTAATATAAATTCGGTTTAAGGTAGTTAGTACAGCAGTAGTTCCTATAATACAACACTATAGTACTACAATAATTTACCTTTTACATACATTTAGTGATTATTTCACTTAAACATTAATGTACAAACTATATTTTGTTAATGATAGTTACACTTGGGAAATTACACACTTTTACAATAAACGAACATATAAAACAGTTACACCTTGGTAGAAGGTTACTTTTAATAGAAAATATAGGTTTTTTCTGAGAGATTCAAACTTTTACAAACGTTTACAAACACATTCACATACTCTTACCACTAATGTTTACAAACTCATACTTAAAACCACGTTCAAACGTTGTGATACAAACACCGACAATAAAATACTTATGAACTCACCAGCTTAATGTTGATTAACTCTTTCAAAATAACTTGTATCCTCAGGTCATCAGTAGACAGGTACCGAGGCCAGCTTTTGAGAAGATGGAGCGCATTCAAGACTCATCTTATTATTTTGATTTACTTTTTGGTGTCTATAACTATACAGAACACACTTGTATTAAAATTATATATTTAATGAAATGGATGATGTTGTTTGCTTTTTTACTTTTATACTGTGTTGTGATACTTTACATGACGTCCTCCGCCCTAGAACGTTTCTGCTGTTCTTGGTTTTAGGGGTGTGACAATCGTGGAGCTAAAGGACTCCCACATAGTTGCCTCACATGACTTCTGAACAAAATCCTTCCCTGGAACTAGTTACCACTAGCTATCATGCCACTGCGACTCTAACAACCTCCTGATCCAACAAATCGGATCCATGCATCCAATCCCATCGTTACCAAATCCACGGCTAAAAGCGATTGCTACATGACCAATGGTGGCCTTACATCACAAGCAATCTTAAGCAATCCATTGCTTCCTTGATCCCATAATAGTAGTGACGTTCCTAAAGTCTTATCACTGGCTTAACTAGGTCTAATCCCTCTGGGGAAATCCATAAACCAATATGTGGGTTTCTATATCCTCACTGCTACACCCGAACTGGTGGTTACTACTATCCCTTCTGCATCTTAACAACGCGCTCATGCTATGTGCCAACCTAGTGAATGTTACGGCTACACCCACAGACTTACTGTCACACCCCGAAAACCGAAGGCGGAAAAATTTACGGGGTGGACTCCATGTTGTGTATCAAATCTAATGCACATAGTAAGTAAAGTAAAACAACCATTACATTACATATAGAAAAAGTTTACATTTGTTTCAAAAGTATAGTTATACAAGTGATACATAGTATATATGAAAAAAATGAAACGAGTCTTCTGACCACTCCATCTTCGAACAAAAGGATCTCCGGGTACCTGTCTAACGTGGACCTGAGAATACAAGCAGTTTGAAAATCAGCATAAAGCTGGTGAGTTCATAAGTGGTTTTGTTCTGTGAAAAATGTAAGAGTTTCCTTTCTGGTTTCTGAAAATGTTACGACCCAAGAAAATCCCATATTTTCTTAAAAGTAATGTTTGGTTAATTGTTAGGTTACACTGTTCTGGTTATGTTCAACTGTGATCCTAGGAAAATCCCATATTTTCCTAATGTGAAAGATGTATACTGAAAACCTGGTTATCCTTGTAATGTACGTGTTAGTTTACCAACCCGAAATGTAATGTAAAAGATGTACTCACCGAACCAAAATGTAATGTAAAAGGTGTACTATGAAAATGTATTAGTTTTAACACGTTTATAAAACTAACATATACCAAGTAAACTAGTTACTTAATCCATTATTACTATTATGTAAATCTCTGATATCCAAATTGCGAGTTCCATAACAATACAATAGACTAATTAGGGCAATAAATAGTCCATCACCCTATACGACTTTCGTCACCCTTGAACCTTTCGGTTCGGCTGTAGCTAGCAACCAGGTGCGGGGTAGTCAGCCCCGTATAGATCTATACACTCAAGTCACGCTCCTTATCTAATAGATTCTGGTTACGGGGGCGGTCCTCCACTCGCGTATCTCTGTGGAGTGTTCACCGAGGACGTGTCTCTAATTATAGGATTAACAAATTTACTAGTAATAATACTGAAAGATCAATTGACTATCCTCCACTTGCTTATCTATGTGAAGTGTTACCAAGGAAAAAACCATGTTCAAATGTTATGCTTTTAACTGTTATATTGTGGAAAAACATTTGTGAAAATATAATGACTACAACTTATAATGTGATTCACAAATAACATGATAATATGTCCTGTAAGTTCAAACGGTTGTTTGTTACGAGTGTCAGTGTTAAAAGCATATATACTATGAAACACAATGTATATAAAACATGTTTTGAGTACAAGTATCACTTGTACTTTGCTTGTATTCCCCCCTGAAAACAGTGAAAACATTGAAAATGGGTAGGGGTATGAACTCACCAGACGAGAAAACGCGACGGTTTGGATGCTATGTGACGATTCGGGGCTTGATTATGCGCAAGGTTCCTATGTAATATGAAACGGTTGTTTGAACCACTAATTAGACATGAATATGCACTCAAAGACGTGAAAACACTTCAATTCAAGTGTTAGGAGTGATTTGGGTAGCATCTAAGGGTGTGTAGGGCCTAAATATGGAGTTTACTCTTCAAGAGTAAAATCCTTAAGGAGTTTACGGCCCATTGACCATATCCCCATGATTTTACAGTCGTAAACTCATGGGTGGTGGGTTCTTAGATGCCAAATGGTCATACAATGCACACGGGAAGGTTCTAGGGTCGATTCAATGGCATAGGAAGTGATCGGGACTTGAAATAGGCTTGGAAATGAGTTTAAGGTCTAAGGAGATGTTCTTGGGGAGTTTACTACCTTAAACTCATGAGTTTACAACTGTAAACTCATGTTTGTCCATGAATTAAGAGCTTTGATGGTTGTAATTCAATCACATGTGATTCTAGGTCCAAAACCAAGCTTTTCAAGGGATTAAAGGCACCTTAACACCCTTTTTTGGGTGTTTACAGTCTAAGGAGGTGGGTTTACGGTCCAAGAATGTTATTGGGCTGTAAACTCAAGTATGATGCATTTGAGGATGTTTTGGTGCATCACATGAGGGTTTATGAGGTTCTACACTCCCATGGAAGCATTTTGAAGGTGTTTAAGGGCATTTTGACTCATTAACATGAGTTTATGGTCCATGAATGAGGGTTTATGGTCCAAGAACATGTTTGGGCTGTAAACTCATGTCTATACATCATATGTTATGATTTTGGGGTCCTAAGCTCATGCATGCAAGTTTCTAGGCGGAATCTAAGCCCTAGAAGTGTCTTGGAGGGGTTTTGAGGCTTCAAAACCCTCGTATGAGGTGTTCACGGCCTAAGGGTGTTCCTAGACCATAAACACTTGTTTATGGTCTCATTCCTCATAAAAATTCCGAATTTGAAGGTCTAAGATGCTAATTCATGAGTTAGGGAAGTTACCTTAGTGATTTGGAGCTTGTTTTGGATGATTTTTGAAAATTTTCGGAGTTTAGAGAGAGAGTAGTGAGAGAAAGTTTTTATAGAGAGAGTAAAAGCCTCAAAATGATGTCACTCAATCCTTTATATAGGGGTTGAGTTTGTGGCCCGGTGGAATTCTACCCGATACTGCCGTTAGACGGTGCTTTTGGTCGCACCCGATAAAGTTGCCGTAATTACGACTTACATAAAACTAAACATTTTCTAAATGAAATAGAAAATATTTTAATGTTTTTAAAATGTATTCTAACATTATTAAAACATCAATAGAAGTCGCAAAAATTTAATTAAAACAAAGTTAACGGAAAATTTTGGAACTTAACGGCTTTGTTAATGAAAACGGGTTACAAATAATGGAACGAACTTCGGGTTGTCACATTATCCCCCCCCCCCCCCCCCTATTAGAGGGAATTTCATCCTGAAATTCAGAATTAAGATACAAATCATGGATTTGGAAAGAGATGCGGATACTTCTGTTTCATCTAGTCTTCATGCTCCCAAGTGAATTCCGGTCCACGCTTGGCATTCCAGCGAACCTTCACTATCGGGATGCGACTTTGTTTCATACGTTTGATCTTTCGATCCATGATTTCGATGGGTTCTTCCACAAAGCTTAAGTTCTCATTGATTTCAATCTCATCAAGGGGAATCATCAGGGTTTCATCGGATAGACACTTTTTAAGATTTGAGACATGGAAGACGGGTGTAACGTCCCAATTTTCCCATCCAAAAATTTCGTTTTTTAAAAATTTTACTTAGAAAACACTAATGATTAAAACATTGTTTAATTAAACCATTTCACATTGAAAACCCAAATTTGAAATCCGCAACATGTAAACAACCGAAATATCAGAGTATCAATCCCAGAAATAACTCATAACTGCGGAAACAAGAGTGTGTGTGATATGCTGCTACCGCGCAGGCTCCTTCCCCTTAGCTGAAGTGGTACCTGAAACCAAAATTGAAAACTGTAAGCACGAAGCTTAGTGAGTTCCCCCACTGTACCACTAACCATATAATCACATAACATACATAAATTGTCAGGCATATCTAGGTGCCCGACCTACCCCTTCGGTCCTCTCGACTGGATACTACCTAGCATATATGGGTGCTGGCCTCCCCTTCGGTCCTCTCAACCGGATACTGCCTAGCATATCTGGGTGCTGGCCTCCCCTTCGGTCCTCTCGACCGGATACTGGGGAAACTATTTCTCCCATCTACTACTACCATATAACATGTGTCACAATATCATAATCTATCTAACATGGTTGGGTATGACTACCCCTTCGGCCCTACCGACCGGATATCTTGGGGACTATCTCCCCCTACTGTCACTAGCACATAAATACAACACAGGTAGTAGTAATCCCTTAGATGAATATCACAGAGACAATCATCTACAAACGACTCCTACTGGTGGGTCGGCATTGTGGCCGTAGACCCACCGCTACTGGAAGGCAACTCACCTCAAAGTAGTTGCTGATATGATCGGAAACTGGCTGTCTACTACTGCTGCGGATGCCCTCCGGCTATACTTCCCACAAAACGATCAGTCAAACACTTCTAGATGTACTTAGGGTAAAATGACCCTTTTACCCTTGACCAAGTCGAAATCCAAGTCAAAGTCAACTTCCTGTTGACTGGACTCACCGAGTCCGTGAGCAACTCGCCGAGTCCTTCCCTTACTAATCCGGTCCTACTCGCCAAGTCCCTCTCCTCACTCACTGAGTCACCCTTGACTCACCACTCGGGACTACGGGGCTGACTCGAGTACCGACTTGCCGAGTTTGAAGAACAACTCGGCGAGCTCCAAGCAATCTTCATAGGACTCGTCGAGTTGTTCATCCAACTCGCCGAGTCTAAGACCATCTTAATAGAACTCGCCGAGTTCCACTTTGGGACTCGCCGAGTTCCTCGACCCATTTCCCAAGTAGGCCAGATCTGATACATGCAATGCTTCAAAACCATAGATCTATGGTCCTAGGGCATGTTTACCACGTAAAGTTGCAAACTTTACGTGCATGCACGGCCCAATGAGCTCAAACATGCAATTCCAAGCTCTTTAAGAGGTCCTACACTCAATAGGGACCTCAATCACCTCAACCGCAGAGACTTTATGCTACTAGGATGTCCTAAAGGTCCAAATCCAAAGTCCTTGCAGAACATTAACCATAAACACATAGAGATTTAGGTTCTTAGGGCTTAAAACCTCTTTTTAAGGATAAGAAGGGGGTTCAATGAACTAAAGATCAAGGTAGGAACTTTTCTACCTGAATAGGAGCCCCTCAAAGAGTAGATTCCAGATCTTCTTCTCTTCTTGCACTCCTCAACCTTCTCCTTCTTCTCCCAAGCCCCAAACCACCTTCATAATGCTAAAAAGATCACCCACAAGGACACAAAGGGCTAGGGTTTCGTTCTACAGACCTTTGGGAGTACTAGGGGAAATGGAGGCTGTGTTAGATCGTTTAAATAGGGTGCAAACACCCGGGTTAGGGTTTTAGTCCAAACAGGGTCTACTCGCCGAGTAGACAGGACTGATCCCGTGTCTATTCCTGCTTCTACTCGGCAAGTTAGTCCTTCAACTCGCCAAGTCCAAGATTAAAATGCAATACATAAGGATAGTTAATAATCAAGAATACATAGCAGGAACCAGGTGCTACAAATCTCCCCCACTTATTTTAGACTTCGTCCTCGAAGTCTGCTGCTCGATCTTGTAACAGCTCGGGGTGATGCTCCATCATTTCTTCCACCGGCTCCCAAGTCCACTCGGACCCCTTTCGGTGCTGCCACTGCACCTTCACTAACTCCACCCTCTTGTTCCTCAGATCCTTCAACTTCCGGTCGAGGATTGCGACTGGGCGCTCAATGTAATTTAGGCTGTCATCAACCTATATATCGTCTAATGGTACCACCGTTGAATCATCCACGAGACACTTCCGCAGCTGGGAGACATGGAAGGTGCTGTGGATCTGGCTGAGCTCGGTTGGCAGATCCAGCCTATATGCCACCTTGCCCACCCGGGCTACAACCCTGAACGTACCAATGAATCTTGGGCCCAACTTGCCCCGCTTACTGAATCGAATGACGCTTTTCCAAGGCGACACCTTCAATAGAACCATATCCCCGACCTGGAACTCCAGGTTTGATCGACGCTTGTCGGCGTAACTTTTCTGTCGACTCTGCGCAGTCTGCAGCCTGCTCCGAACCTACTGAATCCTCTCAGTAGTCTTGAGCACCACTTCGGTGCTCCCCATAACTCTCTGACCAACCTCTCCCCAGCATATCGGGGTCCTGCACCTCCGTCCGTACAACATCTCGAATGGATGGCGGTCGATACTCGCGTGGTAGCTGTTGTTGTACGAGAATTCAGCCAAGGGGAGATAAGTATCCCAACTACCACTGAAGTCTAGCACGCACGCCTGCAACATATCTTGCAGATTCTGGATGGTCCGCTCTCTTTGACCATCTGTCTGCGGGTGAAACGCGGTGCTAAAATGCAAACGAGTACCCAACTCGTCATGAAACCTCTTCCAAAACCTGGAAGTAAAATACACATCCTTGTCCGCGATAACAGATACTGGCACCCCGTGCCGCGCCACAATCTCCCTAATATAGATGTTGGCCAATTTCTCGGCCGAAATTCTCTCCTGAATCGAAATAAAATGAGCACTCTTGGTCAATCGATCCACGATGACCCAAATCGAATCTACTCCACGCGCGGTCCTGGGAATCTTCGTGATAAAATCCATCGTGATATCTTCCCATTTCCACAACGGGATGTCCAACGGCTGCATCTTTCCATGCGGTCTCTGATGTTCGGCCTTGACCTTCCTGCAGGTTAAGCACCGCTCGATGTACCAAGCGACATCCCGCTTCATGCAGGGCCACCAATAATCTAGACGAAGATCCCTATACATCTTCGTCACCCCTGGATGAATAGAGAATCGGGATTTATGCACCTCCTCCATCAAGATCTGGCGCATGCCTCCGTGATACGGCACCCACACCCTTTGGTGTAGTGTCAATATCCCTCAGCTATCATAATCGAAGGAGGAAACCTAACCCACCACACGCTCTCTCTTCCGATGCTCCTCCTTGATAGCCTCCTATTGAGCCTCTCGAATCTGCTCCAACAGAGGAGTCACCACGGTCATCCTCATGCAAACATCCCTGATCGGCACTGCCTTGCGGCTAAGCGCATCAGCCACCACATTGGCCTTCCCCGGGTGGTAAAGGATCTCGCAATCATAATCCTTTACCACGTCCAACCACCGAAGCTGCCTCATGTTCAGATTCGGCTAATCCATGAGGTACCTCAAACTCTTGTGGTCCGTGTAGATGGTACAACGAACCCCGTAGAGGTAATGCCGCCAAATCTTGAGAGAGAAAACCACCACCCCCAACTCCAAATCATGCATCAGGTAGTTCACCTCGTGAGGCTTCAGCTGCCTCGAGGCATAAGCAATGACATGCCCCCTCTGCATCAATATTGCGCCCAGGCCTGAGATCGACGCATCACAATATACCACAAAATCCTCTACGCCCTCGGGAAGGGGTAAGATTGGCGCCTCGCACAATCTATATCTCAGCGTCTCAAACGCAGCGTGCTGCTCGTGTCCCCACCGAAAGACCACGGCTTTCTTCGTCAGCCGCGTCAGGGATACGGCTATCTTCGAGAAATCCTAAATGCATCTCCGATAGTAGCCTGCTAATCCTAGGAAACTCCGAATCTAGGATGGAGACTTAGGAACCTCCCATCTCATCACGGCCTCGACCTTGGTCGGGTCGAATAGAATCCCATTCTGGTTGACAAGGTGTCCGAGAAATTGAACCTCGCACAACCAAAATTCGCACTTGGAGAACTTGGCATACAAGCTCTCCCTCCTCAGGGTCTCCAAAACCTCTCTCAGATGCTCCTCATGCTCATCCTGTGTCTTGGAATAAACCAAGATGTCGTCAATGAAAACTATCACAGACCGATCCAGCATCGGTCTGCATACGCGGTTCATGAGGTCCATGAACGCGACAGGAGCATTGGTGAGCCCAAACGGCATCACCATGAACTCACAATGGCCATAGCGCATCCGAAACGCGGTCTTATGTGCATCCTCCTCTCTGACCCTCATCTGATGATAACCCGAACGCAAATTGATCTTGGAAAACCAAGACGCTCCCTGAAGCTGGTCAAAGAGATCATCAATCCTCACGAGTGAGTATCGGTTCTTCACCGTTACCTTGTTCAGCTCCCGGTAATCTATACACATCCGATGCGACCCGTCCTTCTTTTTCACGAACAGAATCGGGGCTCCCCAGGGTGAACTACTCGGTTGAATGAATCCCTTGTCTAACAGCTCTTGTAGCTACGTAGACAACTCCTGCATCTCAGGAGGAGCCAACCGATACAATGCCTTGGCTATTGGAGCCGCACCAGGAACGAGGTCAATCCTGAACTCCACCTGTCGCTCCGGAGGTATCCTAGGGAGCTCCTCTAGAAAAACATCTGTGAAATCTCGCACCACCGGAACCTCGCTCACAGTCACCTTACCCGCCTCCCGGGTATCCATCACATACGCGACATAACCTGCGCATCCCTGCTGAAGGTATCGTCTAGCCCTCGCTGTTGAACAGACTGAGGGTCCACACTGTGGCCTCTCGCCATGAATCACTAACTCTCCCCCACTTGTGGTCCTGACCCGCACTAGCTGCTGTGCGCAACCTATCACCGCCCCATTGGGGCTCAACTAATCCATGCCTATAATCACCTTATTCCCACGCAACGGAATGGGAACCAAGTCCACCAGATAACGCTCCTCAAATAACCTCAAAACACAATCCTTGAACACTGTTGATGCTCGCACCGATCGATCATCGGCAATCGCTACCTCTAAAGGGCAATCCAACATGCTCGAAGACTCAGTGAACTTCTTGCTAAGCGCAAGGGAAACAAACGATCGGGTAGCACCCGAGTCGAACAACAACTGGACTGGGATACCGTTCACATGGAACGATCCACACACACACACATACACACACACACACACACACACACACACACACACATATATATATATATATATATATATATATATATATATAAACCGAGCACATATCAATATCATAACATCATAAAACTGAAAGAGAAGGAACGAATCATACCCGTCACCACATCGGGTGCAGCACGCGCCTCCTCGGCGGTCAGCTGAAATGCCCGGCTCCTCACCATTGGAGTCTTTGCCTTGCCCTGCCGGCCATCCATGATCCGCAGGGTCGCTGGAGCTGGCGCCTTTACCGGCGCTGGAACTGTCAACTGGGGGCAATTGGCCTTCTTGTGGCCCTATGGTTGCAGTGGAAGCACAGCAACTCAGACTTCTGAATAACTGCTGCCAGAGTAGTGCAATCTCTGCTAAAGTGCCCAGGCTTTCCGCACTTATAGCAGCCTGATAATCCCGACTTGCATGCCCCTCGTGCGTCTTGCCGCATTTTCTGCAGCGGCCCCATCACTGTTGGCCTTTCGGCCCCACATCTGATCCGTTGGGCTTCTTCCCCGAAGCCCCTCCTGACTGTCCCTCTTCCGCCTTGCATTTCCGAATGTGCTCCAAATCTATTTCCCTCTCACTCGCCCTGGCAATCATGGATTCCAAGGTAGGGCAAGCGGAAAAACTAATGTGCTCCCGGATATCAGCCCGGAGCATATCATGATAGCGGGTCCTCCTCATGTCCTCATCACCCGCATATTGGGGCACCAACAGTGCCCTCTCCTGAAACTTGGCGGTGATCTCCGCCACAGTCTTCGTCGTCTGTCGCATGTCAAAAAAGTCCCTGGCGAGCTGCTGAAGCTCGAAAGCTGGTGCAAACTCTGCCCTGAATCTGGTCACAAAATCTGACCAGGTCATAGCCTCGATCGCTAAGGCTCCCAACGAGTCACCCACTGACTCCCACCAGTCTCGAGCTCGGTCTCGTAAACACCCTGCCGCACACCTCACCTTCGACCCCTCAGGGCAGAAGCTAGTCAACTGTGCAGACTCGATGTTTGCAATCCATCGTCTGGCAGCTATGGGGTCCTTAGCCCCATGAAAGTCCGGTGCACCACTGCCCCAAAAGTCCTTGAAGGACAGTGTGCGAGATCCCGACTGCCCAGATGCCATGTCACTCCTTAATGCCCGGAGGCGATCCTCTATCATCTCCAATATCCCCTCCTTGATCGACCCCAAGATAATGGGGGTCGACTCAAGGATACCTATGGTGATCTCAGACGCGATGAACTCATGCAATCTCTCATCTCCTAGCTCGGAACCTGATCCCGAACCCGATCCCTCTCTTGAACTGCCAACTGCTGGCCTCGGGCGTAGTACCACCATTCTGAAATACAAAGAAATAACAACTGTTAGCGATACTGATACCCCTGGAGGGATCCCACCCACTACAAGTTCCCTGGTCTTATCTTAGCCTTTCTCGGTTCGGGTACAAATCCTCTGCTTTCAGTAGTACGGGCCCATACTACCTTCCACATCTATCTGTACCTTCCCCAAAGACCGCCTCGACTCAACCAGGTCCCTTCCACTACCACTGATCACTGCTACTCTTTATCCTAGGCTGACCCTAGGAAACCTCTAACTCCACCTAACCCAGTCCTCAGCTGCTGAAGGCCTCTTGGTGATGCCAATTAACTATTACCTGAATACAATCACATGTGATGAGGCTCGAATAATCCTTCGAGTAAGGGACTCATCTCTACAACGGTTAGGACTCAAACAAGAGCTACGCAATAGAGTCAAATCCAACACTCTGAGATTATTCAACCCTGATCACATGTGACTCTAACATATTCACTTAACAGTTAACTCCCATCACTTCAAAGCCCACATAGCACAAAGAAAACAGCATTTGGACATAAGGAAAACAATCTCAAGCAACTCTATCCTCATAGAGAAAACTGAACTAGCATACAATGCTAACTCGTACCATCAGGAATAACCTAAACAGGCTACCCTACTGCTGTCTACTCAACTCTGGCTTGTAACTCTTTCATATACTGAAGCACATAAAGCAGGCACATAAGGCATCACTCCTTGATCCTTAGTCCTATTCTAGCATGTTGTTCTACAGAAATTGATAAACATAAATAAACTTGTATGGGTACATTGGGGAATACTTACTTGAGCTCGGTCGGTCGCGCACATCACACACTTTGTTCTTTCGTAAAACCCTTTACTTAGCCTTTTAAAAAATATTTTCTCTTTCCAAAATCTTTTAATCCCTCGATTTGAGTTCAAACACCCCCGAAGGTGTGTCTGAATCCCTCAAACCAGGGCTCTGATACCAACTTGTAACGCCCAATTTTTCCTGTCCAGAAATTTCGATTTTTTAAAATTTTACTTAGAAAACACTAATGATTAAAACATTGTTTAATTAAACCATTTCACATTGAAAACCCAAATTTGAAATCCATAACATGTAAACAACCGAAATATCCGAGTATCAATCCCAGAAATAACTCATAACTGCGGAAACAAGAGTGTATGTGATATGATGCTACCGCACCGACTCCTTCCCCTTAGCTGAAGAGGTACCTGAAACCAAAACTGAAAACTGTAAGCATGAAGCTTAGTGAGTTCCCCCACTGTACCACATACCATATAATCACATAACATACATAAATTGTCAGGCATATCTGGGTGCCCGACCTACCCCTTCGGTCCTCTCGATCGGATACTGCCTATCATATCTGGGTGCTGGACTCCCCTTTGGTCCTCTCGACCGGATACTACCTACCATATCTGGGTGATGCCCTCCCCTTCGGTCCTCTCGACCAGATACTATGGAAAGTATTTCTCCCCTCTACTACTACCACATAACATGTATCACAATATCAGAATCTATCTAACATGGCTGGGTATGACTACCCCTTCGGCCCTACCGACCGGATATCTTGGGGACTATCTCCCCCTACTGTCACTAGCACATAAATACAACACAGGTAGTAGTAATCCCTTAGATGAATATCACAGAGACAATCATCTACAAACGACTCCTACTTGTGGGCCGGCATTGTGGCTGTAGACCCACCGCTACTGGAAGGCAACTCACCTCAAAGTAGCTGTTGATATGATCGGAAACTGACTGTCTACTACTGTTGCTGCTGCTGCGGACGCCCTCCAGCTATAATTCCCACAAAACGATCAGTCAAACACTGCTAGATGTACTTAGGGTAAAATAACCCTTTTACCCTTGACCAAGTCGAAATCCAAGTCAAAGTCAACTTCCACTTGACTAGAGTCGCTGAGTCCGCGAGAAACTCGCCGAGTCCTTCCCTTACTAATCCGGTCCTACTCGCCAAGTCCCTCTCCCCACTCACTGAGTCACCCTCGACTCACCACTCGGGACTACGGGGCTGACTCGAGTACCGACTCGCCGAGTTTGAAGAACAACTCGGCGAGCTCCAGGCAATCTTCATAGGACTCGTCGAGTTGTTCATCCAACTCGCCGAGTCTAAGACCATCTTAATAGAACTCGTCGAGTTCCACTTTGGGACTCACCGAGTTCCTCGACCCATTTCCCAAGTAGGCCAGATCTGATACATGCAATGCTACAAAACCATAGATCTATGGTCCTAGGGCATGTTTACCACGTAAAGTTGCAAACTTTACATGCATGCACGGCCCAATGAGCTCAAACATGCAATTCCAAGCTCTTTAAGAGGTCCTACACTCAATAGGGATCTCAATCACCTCAACCACAGAGACTTTATGCTACTAGGATGTCCTAAAGGTCCAAATCCGAAGTCCTTGCAGAACATTAACCATAAACACATAGAGATTTAGGTTCTTAGGGCTTAAAACCTCTTTTTAGGGACAAGAAGGGGGGTTCAATGAACTAAAGATCAAGGTAGGAACTTTTCGACCTGAATAGAAGCCCCTTACAGAGTAGATTCCGGATCTTCTTCTCTTCTTGCACTCCTCAACCTTCTCCTTCTTCTCCCAAGCTCCAAACCACCTTCACAATGCTAAAAAGATCACCCACAAGGACACAAAGGGCTAGGGTTTCATTCTACAGACCTCTGGGAGTGCTAGGGGAAATGGAGGCTGGGTTAGATCGTTTAAATAGGGTGCAAACACCCGGGTTAGGGTTTTAGTCCAAACAGGGTCTACTCGCCGAGTCCCACGGGCCTACTCGCCGAGTAGACAGGACTGATCCCGTGTCTATTCCTGCTTCTACTCGGCGAGTTAGTCCTTCAACTCTCAACTCGCCAAATCCAAGATTAAAATGCAATACATAAGAACAGTTAATAATCAAGAATACATACCAGGAACCAGGTTCTACAACGGGATGGATGTTAGTGAGCTTGTGAGGTAATCGGAGTTTATAGGCTACCGGACCTATCCTGGCGAGGATCTCAAAAGGTCGAATGTACCTCAGGTTAAGTTTCCCACACTTTCCAAAGCGTACCATGCCCTTCCAGGGAGAGACCTTCAATAGGAAACGGTCTCCGACCTAGAACTCCAGAGGTTTTCTTCGTATGTCAGCGTAACTCTTTTGGCGATCTCGTGAAGCTTTCAATCATTCTCGAATTTGGATAATCTTTTCGGTGGTTTCACGGATGATTTCAGGACCAGTGATAGCACTGTTGGGGAATCGATTCTTGGCTAGCTGCGTGTCCCCTACCTCGGCCCAGCACAGAGGGGATCTGCACTTGCAACCGTAGAGGGCTTCACACGGGGCAGCCTTGATGCTGGTGTGGTAACTGTTGTTGTACGAGAACTCGATCAAAGGCAAGTGTATGTACCATGCCTTTCCGAAATAGATGACACATGCCCTAAGCATGGCTTCCTGGGTTTGGATAGTTCTCTCACTCTGTCCATCGTTCTGAGGGTGATAAGTCGTGCTCATGTCTAGTTTAGTTCCAAGAGCCTTCTGGAGTGACTGCCAAAATCTGGAGGTAAACCTGCTATCTCGATTAGAGATAATTGACGCAGGTACACCGTGCAGTCGAACTACCTCTTGGATGTAAATTCGCGCGAGTCCTTCCATTTTGAATGACTCTTTGATCGGAATGAAGTGAGCGGATTTGGTCAAACGATCGACAATTACCCAAATGGTATCGTACCCACTCGGACACTTGGGTAACTTGGTGATGAAATCCATGGTAATCATCTCCCATTTCCACTCGGGTATTTCGGGTTGCTGGAGAAGACCCGAAGGTTTCTGGTACTCGACTTTTACTTTGGCGCAAGTCAAACACTTGCCCATAAACATAGCGATCTCGGCTTTCATGTTTGGCCACCAGTATTGTTTCTTGAGATCTAGATACATCTTGTCCGAACCTGGGTGAACAGAGTATCTGGTCTAGTGTGCCTCTTCCATGACAATCTCCCTGAATCCTCCGGACTTTGGAATCCAGATTCGGTCCATGAAACAGTAGACTCCATCACCTCTGATCTCAAGGTTCTTATCCATTTCCCTCAAGGCTTCGCTTGATTTGTTCTTGGGTTTAAGGGCTGCTATCTGGGTGTCTCGGATTTGCATGGATACATGGGGATGGATAGTCATCGTCAGTGTCTTCACTTTACGGCTTGAGCTTTCCTTTCGGCTAAGGGCATCCGCTACCACATTGGCCTTGCCGGGATGGTAGCGAATTTCACACTCATAATCATTGAGTAACTCTACCCATCGCTGTTGCCTCATGTTTAAGTCTTTTTGATTGAGGATGTGTTACAGGCTCTTATGGTCAGTGAAGATCGTACACTTGGTTCCATAGAGATAATGTCTCCAAATCTTCAGTGCAAAGACTACGGCTCCTAACTCCAAGTCGTGCGTAGTATAGTTGACCTCGTGTTCCTTCAGTTGCCTTGAGGCATAAGCAATCACTTTTCCTCTTTGCATAAGCACACAGCCTAAGCCCTGATTAGACGCATCACAATAGACAACGAAGTCTTTTGTCCCTTCAGGTAGGGACCGAACAGGTGCGCTACACAAGGCTTGTTTTAACGTCTGAAATGCGGATTATTGCTTTTCACTCCAACAAAAGGGTACACCTATCTGTGTTAGAGTGGTTAGGGGTTTGGCAATTTTGGAAAAATTCTGGATGAATCTCCAATAATAGCCAGCGAGACCCAAGAATTGACGGATTTCTGTGGGTGTCTTTGGTGCCGACCAATTCTCTATCGCTTTAATCATGGAAGGATCCACATGAATACCCTCCTCGCTTACCACGTGACCGAGGAAAGTTACCATCCGAATCCAAAATTCACACTTGGAAAATTTTGCGTACAGCTTCTCGGATCTAAGGGTTTCCAACACTAATCTCAAGTGTTGTTTGTGATCTTCTTCGCTTCTTGAGTAGACAAGTATGTCATCTATGAACACGATGACGAATTTGTCTAAGAAAGGACAACACACCCGGTTCATCAGGTCCATGAACACTACCGGTGCATTGGTTAGACCGAAGGGCATCACCACGAACTCGTAGTGTCCATACCGAGTCCTGAAAGCTGTTTTGGAAACATCACTCTCCTGAACTCATAACTAATGGTACCCTGACCGAAGGTCTATCTTCGAGAAGTAACTGGCTCCTTGAAGTTGATCGAAGAGGTCATCTATTCGCGGAAGGGGATATCGGTTCTTGACAGTCAACTTGTTTAGCTCACGGTAGTCGATACACATCCAGAAAGATCCATCTTTCTTCTTTACAAAGAATACCGGAGCTCCCCAGGGTGAGGAACTCGGTCTGATGAACCTTTTGTTGAGTAACTCGTTGAGTTAGCTGGATAACTCCTGCATTTCTGCTGGAGCTAGGTGATACGGAGACTTCGCTACGGGGGTAGTTCCAGGAATTAGGTCAATGCGGAACTTGACCTGATGCTCGGGAGGAATTCCTGGAAGCTCTTCGGGAAATACATCAGGAAAGTTACAGACTTCGGGGATGCTCGCGAGGTCTTTAACTTCCTGTTTCTCATTGATTACATGGGCTAAGAATGCAATGCACTCTTTTCGTAGGAGCTTTTGCACTTTGATGCAGGAAATGATACGAAGATTGGAACTGAGTTTATCTCCATAGATTATGAGAGTTTGACCCGAAGGAAGGTTGAGACGGATGGCTTTCTCGTAACAAAGGATATCATCATGATTGGGACTCGACCAATCCATGCCAATGATAACAGCAAAGCTCTTAATGGAAACTGGCATAAGATCTATAGGAAATGAATGGTCATTCAGGGTAAGGGTACATCCTATGAATACATCGTTAGCGCTTTCTTTCTCACCGTTAGCCATCTCGACAGTAAACGTTTCGGTTAATGGTTGGGCGTTAGGTTTTAGATTATTTTTGAACGAATGACTAACAAAACTTCTTTCAGCACCCGAATTAAAAAAATACTAGCATATGAGTTGTCGAGAAGGAACGTAACCGAGACAACAGTAGGATCGGCGACTGCTTCTTCCCGTCCCATGGCTAGGACTCTTCCAGTATTATCAGTTGTAGTCTTTTTGGGGTAGTTCCTTTTAAAGTGCCCAACCTCTCCACAGTTATAGCAGGCTTGACCAACGCCTGCTGCAGCCGATTGGTTGGCCGATTGGGCCGGAGCTTTGCAGAATTGAGTCGTGTGCCCCTTCTTACCACAATTGGTACAAGATAGTTCTCGACAGGGACCGGGGTTGTGGTGATATTTGCGCTTGTCACGTAGAGGAAGATTTCCAACATATACCTGCTGGTAGGAGTTGAAGCTGTGGATCCCACAACAAAAGGGGGTAGTAGCAGCATGGACTGCTACAGTCTGTTGTTTCTTGGAAGATCCTTAGGAAGATTGACCCCTCTTCTTCTTCCAGAACTTTCTCTTCTCACCACTCCTTTGAGTCGGCTCAGGAGTGGTAGTGGTTTCCTCAACATCATCGCTATGATCAATCAAGATCTGGGCTAAACTCTTGGCACTGTCATAAGTATCCGGACGTGCAGCTAAAACATTTCCCTTTCTTGGCTGGGTCAGCCCCCAGATGAACCTTTCTATCTTTTTACCTTCAGGAGTGAACAGTCCCAGGCAGAGAAGTGCGAGTTCATCAAATCAAGAAGTGTATGTAGCAATATCGGAACCCTTCATCTTCAGGTTCCAGAGCTCATGCTCCAGTTTTTGCATTTCACCATGGGGACAGTATTCAGCTATCAGAAGTTCTTTCATGGCTTCCCAGCCCATGGCATTGGCTACGGGTAGTGTCAGAGATTTGACTCGGCCATTCCACCAAGTCAAGGCTTTATCAATGAAGGTATAGGCTGCGAACTTAACCTTATCAGATTCTGCACAGGCACAGATTTCAAAGATGGATTCGATTTTCTCGAACCATCGGGATAAGGAAATGACACCTCCAGTGCCATCGAAGGATGTTGGTTTCGCATTCATGAAGTCCTTATAGGAACCCTCCTTTCGGTGTCCCTGGTTATTTTCTTGGTTTTGGGGCTGGGGACCACCTCCTGAGCTACTGGGGTTCATTTGCGACATGGCTGCTACCATTGCAGCAGTCAGAACTGTCTGAAGCGATGCAAGATCAAATTGAGGAGGAAGTGGTGGCGGAGGAGGATTGTCGTTGTTCTTTGAGCTGGGTCTCTTTCTGGGAGGCATTTTGATCTAATAAGATCAGGAAAGAGATGATGATAAGTCCTCCAAATTGAATCGATAGATATGACAGTTATATATCCCGAATAAGCGATAAAGCAGGAAAGGGTTATCAAAACAGATAATTTATCGCTAAGGAATGATCAGGAAACAACGCTCGAATGAGGATTTCTACAAAGGATTTGCTCGAGAAATACTCCCATAGTATTTCATGATTCGATACGACCACGGTTCGATGTTTGGGATATTAGGGTAAGTTTTTAGGCATGCCGCACACCACAGTCACTCCCAAGCACATGTTGGCCGTGTCTCGAATGAATATAGTTGGCCAAGATATATTAACCCTAGACACGACTACATAACTGCCCAGGTTTAACCGCAGCGTACAACACCCATTTACTTATGTTTTGTTCTACTTGCAGTTACGGATCTCGGCGGTTAGGTATACTTGTATACTTTTGAAAATACTTATACATTGAAGTATACTTTTAGTTCATAGCACTTAGGCTCCTTAGTGTTTATAGTTTTATACCATGTAAGGTTTGGTATACTTCATTCACTATAAACAAGGGCTCTGATACTAATCTGTCACACCCCGAAAACCGAAGGCGGAAACATTTCCGGGGCGGACTCCACATTGTGGATCAAATCCAATGGGGAAATCTTCAGAAAAGTCCCAATATTTACGGAAAAGTTACACTTTAGTCCCAAGATTTTTTTTTTGAACGAAAAAGTCCTGAAAACCGGCAAAAATTTGCAGTTTGACCCTTTTTGACCGGTTGAAACCGGTACCAAACTAATTTGGGACTATTTCGTAAACTAATCCAAAATATTGGGATTTTTCAGTAAACAAAAAATATTAGGACTTTTCTGTAAACAAAAATATTAGGACTTTTCTATAAACAAAACCTTAATTATTATTATTGTTATTATTATTATTATTATTATTATTATTATTATTATTATTATTATTATTATTATTATTATTATTATTATTATTAAAAATATAAATAAGAATACTCTTTTTTGAACTTGTTATTTTTAATATTATTACTAATACATATAAATGCATTAAATGAAAAAAAATATTATTAATAACATTGTTTAAGGGTGGAGGTGGAGGAGATGGTGATGTTTTTAGTATTGAAATCGTGAATGTCTACTTGTATATTTTTACTTTGTATATGGTCATTTCATATTTGTTATTATTGTTTTCAATTCAGAATATTAATATTTAACAATTTGAAAGAAGTTGCATATTAATAGTTTAAGGTAGTAGAGTTTCTCATTTTGTATATAAAATTGTTTAAGGTTGAAGAATTACTTTCCAAATCCAACAAATCCACTACAAACATCTACATAAGTAACCTATATTAAAATTCGAAAGTATTAATTACAATATTTTGTTTAACAAAAAGTAATAGGAATAATTCAAAAGTATTATTCAAAATTCAAAAGTATTAATCCAAAAAACATGTCCTATTACTTTTTATTGAACAAGATATTGTAATTAATATTTTTGAATTTTGATATGGGCTACCTATGTAGATGTTTGTAGTGGATCTGTTGGATTTGGAAAATAATCCTTCTACTGTAAACATTTTTATATACAAAGTGAGAAATCCTTCTAACTTAAACTATTTATAAAGAATTTTACAAATATGCAACTTCTTTTAAATTGTTAAGTATTATTATTTTTAATTGAAAACAATAACAACAAATGTGAAATGGCCATATAAAAAGTAAAAATATACAAGCAAACATGCATGATTTCAATGCTAAAGGCAGCAACATCTCCTCCACCTCCACCCTTAAACAATGTCATTAATATTATTTTTTCATTTAAATACATTTATATGTATTAGTAACAATATTAATAATAACAAGTTCAAAAAAAAGTATTCTTATTTATATTTTTAATAATAATAATAATAATAATAATAATAATAATAATAATAATAATAATAATGATGATGATGATGATGATGATGATGATGATGATGATAATAATAATAATAATAATAATAATAATAATAATAATTATAATAATAACAATAATAATAATTAAGGTTTTGTTTATAGAAAAGTCCTAATATTTTTGTTCAGAAAAGTCCTAATATTTTTTGTTTACTGAAAAATCCCAATATTTTGGATTAGTTTACGAAATAGTCCCAAATTAGTTTGGTACCGGTTTCAACCGGTCAAAAAGGGTCAAACTGCAAATTTTTGCCGGTTTTCAGGACTTTTTCGTTCAAAAAAAAAATCTTGGGACTAAAGTGTAACTTTTCCGTAAATATTGGGACTTTTCTGAAGATTTCCCAATCCAATGCACATAGTAAGTAAAGTAAAACAACCATTACATTACATATATAAAAAGTTTACATTTGTTTCAAAAGTATAGTTATACAAGTGATACACAGTATATATGAACAAAATGAAACGGGTCTTCTGAGCACTCCGTCTTCGAACAAAAGGATCTTCGGGTACCTGTCTAACGTGGACCTGAAAATACAAGCAGTTTGAAAATCAACATAAAGATGGTGAGTTCATAAGCAGTTTTGTTCTGTGAAAAATGTACGAGTTTCCTTTCTACTTCTGAAAATGTTACGACCCAATAAAATCCCATATTTTCTTAAAAGTAATGTTTGGTTAATTGTTAGGTTACACTGTTCTGGCTATGTTCAACTGTGATCCTAGGAAAATCCCATATTTTCCTAATGTGAAAGATGTATACTGAAAACTTGGTTATCCTTGTAATGTACGTGTTAGTTTACCAACCCAAAATGTAATGTAAAAGATGTACTCACCGAACCAAAATGTAATGTAAAAGGTGTACTATGAAAATGTATTAGTTTTAACACGTTTATAAAACTAACATATACCAAGTAAACTAGTTACTTAATCCATTATTACTATTATGTAAATCTCTGTTATCCAAATTGCGAGTTCCATAACCATACAATAGACTAATTATGGCAATAAATACTCCATCACCCTATATGACTTTTGTCACCCTTGAACCTTTCGGTTCGGCTATAGCTAGCAGCCAGGTGCGGGGTAGTCAGCCCCGTATAGATCTATACACTCAAGTCACGCTCCCTATCTAAGAGATTCTGGTTACGGGGGCGGTCCTCCACTCGCGTATCTCTGTGGAGTGTTCACCGAGGACGTGTCTCCAATTATAGGATTAACAAATCTACTAGTAATAATACTTAAAGATCAATTGACTATCCTCCACTTGCGTATCTCTGTGAAGTGTTACCGAGGACAAAACCATGTTCAAATTTTATGCTTTTAACTGTTATATTGTGGAAAAACATTTGTGAAAATATAAATACTACAATTTATAATGTAATTCACAAATAACATGATAATGTGTCCTGTAAGTTCAAACGGTTGTTTGTTACGAGTGTCAGTGTTAAAAGCATATATACTATGAAACACAATGTATATCAAACATGTTTTGAGTACAAGTATCACTTGTACTTTGCTTGTATTCCCCCCTGAAAAAGTGAAAACAGTGAAAACATTGAAAATGGGTAGGGGTATGAACTCACCAGATGAGAAAACGCGACGGTTTGGATGCTATGTGACGGTTCGGGGCTTGATTACGCGCAAGGTTGCTATATATATGAAACGATATGCAATTGTATCTCATTAGACTTTGAACCACTAATTAGACATGAATATGCACTCCAAGACGTGAAAACACTTCAATTCAAGTGTTAGGAGTGATTCGGGTAGCATCTAGGGGTGTGTAGGGGCTAAATATGGAGTTTACTCTTCAAGAGTAAACTCCTTAAGGAGTTTACGGCCCATTGACCATATCCCCATGATTTTACAGTCGTAAACTCATGGGTGGTGGGTTCTTGGATGCCAAATGGTCATACAATGCACACGGGAAGGTTCTAGGGTCGATTCAATGGCATAGGAAGTGATCGGGACTTGAAATAGGCTTGGAAATGAGTTTAAGGTCTAAGGAGATGTTCTTGGGGAGTTTACAACCATAAACTCATGTTTTTCCATGAATTAAGGGCTTTGATGGTTGTAATTCAATCACATGTGATTCTAGGTCCAAAACCAAGCTTTTCAAGGGATTAAAGGCACCTTAACACCCTTTGTTGGGTGTTTACAGTCTAGGGAGGTGGGTTTATGGTCCAAGAATGTTCTTGGGCTGTAAACTCAAGTATGATGCATTTGAGGATGTTTTGGTGCATCACATGAGGGTTTATGAGGTTCTACACTCCCATGGAAGCATTTTGAAGGTGTTTAAGGGCATTTTGACTCATTAACATGAGTTTATGGTCCATGAATGAGGGTTTATGGTCCAAGAACATGTTTGGTCTGTAAACTCATGTCTATACATCATATGTTATGATTTTGGGGTCCTAAGCTCATGCATGCAAGTTTCTAGGCGGAATCTAAGCCCTAGAAGTGTCTTGGAGGGGTTTTGAGGCTTCAAAACCCTCGTATGAGGTGTTCACGGCCTAAGGGTGTTCCTAGACCATAAACACTTGTTTATGGTCTCATTCCTCATAAAAATTCCGAATTTGAAGGTCTAAGATGCTAATTCGTGAGTTAGGGAAGTTACCTTAGTGATTTGGAGCTTGTTTTGGATGATTTTTGAAAATTTTCGGAGTTTAGAGAGAGAGTAGTGAGAGAAAGTTTTTATAGAGAGAGTAAAAGCCTCAAAATGATGTCACTCAATCCCTTATATAGGGGTTGAGTTTGTGGCCTGGTGGAATTCTACCCGATACTGCCGTTAGACGGTGCTTTTGGTCGCACCCGATAAAGTTGTCGTAATTACGACTTAAATAAAACTAAATATTTTCTAAATGAAATAGAAAATATTTTAATGTTTTTAAAATGTATTCTAACATTATTAAAACATTAATATAAGTCGCAATAATTTAATTAAAACAAAGTTAACGGAAAATTTTGGAACTTAACGGCTTTGTTAATGAAAACGGGTTACAAATAATGGAACGAACTTCGGGTTGTCACACTTACATCACTCTAGCACTATCTGCTAACCTGGTGAATGCTACAGCTACACATGCATACTTACAACACTTCCCATACCGGTCGAACACACACTCGACCTAACACACAACTTCACTTAATTCATGGCTAGAATCCCAACCTGATTCCCCAAGTTGTGCTATCAAGCACTGAAAAGACACGGTTCACATGCTGGGGAGTTTTACCAAACTCCCAAATCACACAACCCTTAAAACTAACAACCACTTGGGTTGTCTTCCTTCTTGAAAACGATGCAAAACTTATCCCATTTTCAAACCACTCCTACTTCTGACTCCCGGAATAATTCTCCCCCACTTAGATTCGAGTAAGTCTTCATAATACATTAAAATTGAAGAATTCCCAATCCTTCTTACTTTCCATTGATCGATCTTATGATAACCAGACCTTTCCAAATAGTACTCATTTACTAGCCAATCCCGAATGATCACACGCTTCTAATAACTAGATGAACACTTTCTGAATCCCATGGAAACCAACAATCCCTAAAACTCGAATGATCCCACACCGAAATCTTGAAAAAACAGTTGCTCCAACTAATTTCTCAACAACGAGCTACTTCCATTGGCGCTTTCCCCTGCTAGTCAATAACGGTTACTAAAATCACTGAATCCTGGCAATGTTGAATAACCATCCTGTAGGACCCTATCCGTAGACCTCCCACATAATACCTTTCTTCTCAAAGTATTCCAACAATCCTCCTACTCTCAGCTATATAAGTCATATCATTCAGGGCCTCGCATCCTATCTCACTCACCAACTCAATAATCCACAACTGAACTGCGAACAACCCTTGCTCTAAACCGGGCTACATATACTCACAAGACATAGTCTAAAATCCCAAAAGTGCAATATATCGCACAATCAATCCTTACTACCCGATACAAGAGATCCAAGGCAAATCGGACCTCACAATACACTTATGCCACATCGACCCACCTGCGCTCACCAGTGCTGAAATAATGTTGTCTATCCCTGCAACCAACTAACCCCGAGCTGGAATACAACCTAATCCTGGGGTCACAAGCCTAGTCACTCCCTTGAGCTTGAAAAACAGAGAGGGCACAGTCCTTGCCCTACAAAACAACAATCCAATCCATCAATTAACCATTCACTTCCAGCTGTAAAACTACAGCTGAACATAGTCATCACTCCTTTCTGGAGTTCCCGCGACTCACATTCTGGCCTCGAGCAGACCCCCTTTTCTCATTATAATACGTCACAGTAACAATTTCCCACCAGTTCTACGCCCTCAACCTCAGCAGGTTCAGAGCGTGCCTGACCTTCTGGTTAGTAGCACATGAGCATGTGAAGCAACATCCCTCCACATCAGATAGCCACCTCATGGCTATAACCGGCTCCTAAAGCCTACCGAAAGTTGGGGCTTCGTGTTATCGAAGTCCTGGTACTGGAAAGCTTGACTGACTCCTCCCCCTGCCGACGTTACAGCTGTTGAAGTTGTTGCGGAAGCCGTCTCAACAATGGCTGCATAGCGCTCATCGAAATACTCAACCATGGCGGTCATAATAGACTCACACATCTCTGGTAACTGTCCCTAGACAAACTCGATCACCTCCTCCCAGATGATCTCACTGACACGGTCCTCTGAAAATGCTGGCCTATCCTAGCTGGTAGTTCCCGATCCTAAGATGGATCTGGTCTCTAGACGTCTCGTAACCACCATTATGTTAAGACACCGTAAAGATCTCTGATACTTCATATACTGACAGGGGGACCAACTCACAACTAAACCCTAGGGGTTGTGACTTCCTTGATACGCGTATGGGTTCTGTGCTTTCAGTAGTACGGGGCCATACTACCTTCCACACCTACCCATATTTGTCTCAAGTATCACCACAACACCTTAACAATATACATAAACATGGCGAGCACTCAATCCTCACTCCTAGAGGAATGCTAAATATTTCGTAACTGGCCTCACACCACCTACCGATCCATGAAATTTCCACCAACCCTGTAGCACTAATGTATGTTAGCCATACATAACGTTGGACCCTATAGACTTTCGAATATCCAATCTTACCCTAAGCCCTAATCAATAAGTACATAGCATAAGTCTAAATCAAACATTCTCATACTATAAGATCTTAATTATATACAGTCGTGATGCATACACAAGTTAGGGTTTTATGCTCTTGGGGTTTTCCGGGTGTGTGTGTGTGTCCCGATCAATTTCCACAAGTTAAGGTTTTATGCTCTTAGGGTGTTCCAAACCCTAATTAGGGTTTTCCAACCTAATACTAGTTCATTAGTTCATTGGTTGGGCTTTTAGGTCACATTGGGCCTTATTAGGCCATTAGGGTTCCATTAGGCCCACTAGGGTTTCTTTGGGCCCATTAGGGTTTCATTGGTCCCACATTGTCCAAACATCCCCCAAACGAGGTTGAAACGCAATCAAAGCACACCGCCACCCGACACGGTGGCTGGTGGCGGCAGCCACCACCTTACGGTGGTGGTTTAGACTTTTCTTTATTCTGATACGGTTACAATTTATAATACGATCCAAATAACACACACGCTAATAAACACACACACCTAAAGTACACAAAATCACACACACAGCTATATTTTCATATCTATATAATACACCCCAGCCACCCCCCCCCCCCCTAGTGGCTCGTGGCGGCGAGGGTGACGCAATAAGGCAGGCAGCGGCGGAAAAAACCTTGTCTTTGGCGGCTGCCACCATAGCAGGCTACCATGGTGGCTATTTATGGCTTTCTACTCATCTAAAAATCCACTCACATGAGCATCTCCATCACAAACCAAGAATATTGCTGCCATATCGATAGAACAGTCAGCGACCGCAGCAACAACAATGCTACGACCGGCTAAGAAGAGAAGGAGGTGGAGAAGGGTTGACCGTGATAACAACGGTTGTGCTAAATGTTCAGGAGACCCATAGAACAAGCGAAAAGTGGGATTCTTCATTGTTTTCGTGGTTGCACCGACGATTGGTTTCAGCGGTCTCCGATGGTGCGAGATCGGTAGTGGTTGTTATGGCTTGGTGGTTTCCGGCATCAAAATGGAGGTGATGGTGGATGGAGGTTAAGGTAGAGAGGGTAACGGCTGCATAGTCGATTAGAGCTAGGGTAATGTAATAGGGAAGAAAAATCCATCGGGTTTAAATCCCGCTTTAATCAAACATTTGCCCATATTTACAAGTTCGGTCCCTCCCCTTTGGGATCTTTTCAAATCAGCTCCAAAAATTACAATTATGCCCCTCCTCTATAAATTGTTTTCAATAAAGTCCCAATAATTCACAAATTAGTCTCTGTCCAAATGATACCAAACACACCCCGACTTCAGAAATCCTTTTCAAAATAGATCCCGAAATCACACTTTAAGCCCCAGAGATTCAAGTCTTGTTATTTGGCTTCCCGAACCAACACCCCACTAACCATTCAATTATTCTATTTAAAACGGGGTGTTACAGCATGGGCAGGCGCCCGGGGTTTCATCGAAGAAATCCAAGGGATATGGTTCAAGATCAAGGAGACAGCATGGTAGGGGCCGCTACGGCAAGTGCTGCAAAGCACATGATGGAGCCTGCAAGGCGGGTGGTTTGAGCTGCTACAAGTGCGGCAATACACGGCACTATGGTAGGGATTGTACTACCACTACTACCACCCATATATCTGACCTAATTCTCTTTCATTTCAATCAGAGGGGCCATAAGAGGGCCAACTGCCTGATTTTAGCAGCAGCGGGACTAGTAGCAGCACCTACCCCGATGACTCTGAGGATCACTGATGGCCGCCAGGGCAAGGCGGAGGTGCCAGTTATTTAGAGCAAGGCATTTCAGCTAACAAACAAGGCGGCTCATGCAACACCCAATGTGGTCACTAATATGTATCTTCTCCTTACCTTCTTATTTATGTCATTTATCCTGTTAATATGTCTATATTGTTGTTTTGGGTTGTTCCTCGTGAACGGTATTCCTGCATTAGTCTTATTTGATTCGGGGGCTAGCCATTCTCTTTCACCTCTTGCGCTTAGCAAGAGGTTTGACAGTGTTTTGGGAAAGTTGTATTACCCACTAGAGGTTGAGATTGCTGAAGACCATCTGGTACGAGTGTCGAGGGTTCACTGGGGATGCACTTTGGAGTTATTCAGTGAACAGTACCTAATTGATTTGGTTCCAATTCCCCTGCACGAGAGTAAGGTCGTTATAGGGATGGATTGGTTGAGCCCAACTGGAGCGATGAATGATTGTAGGCTTCGTTGGTACGTGTTCGAGCCCCAAATGGGGGAGATCTGGTGATCCATGGTAAGGGTGCTCAACATGGGCTGACAATCTGTTCAGCAGCAAAGGTCAGGCATTATCTTCAGCATGGATGTTTTGGGTTTGTAGCCTATGTGATGGATACCCGGGAGAAGGGTGAGGTGACCATGGATAATGTACCAATTTTTCGGGAATACTCGGATGTGTTCTTGGAGGATTTTCCTGGAGTGCCTATGGAGAAATGATTCAAGTTCCGGATTGACTTGGTGTCAGGTGTGGCTCCGATAGCCAAAGCACCTTATCATTTAGCACCTCCAGAGATGCAGGAGTTGTCTACACAACTACGGGAGCTGTTAGACAAGGAATTTATTAGGGCAAGTAGCTCACCATGGGGAGCACTGATCTTGCTCATGAAAAAGAAGGATGGATCACACCGGATGTGTATTAACTATGGGGAGCAGAATAAGCTAATGGTGAAGAACTGTTATCCACTCCCGAGGATTGGCAACTTATTTGACTAGCATTAGGGCGCACCATTCTTTTCTAAGATTTATCTGCATTTAGGTTATCATCATATGAGATTCAGAGAAGAGGATATACATAAGATGGCCTTCGGGAACCAATATTGTCGTTACGAGTTTGTGGTGATGCCCTTCGGACTCAACAATTTTCCATTCGTATTCATTGATCTCATGAATGAAATGCCTATTATGCTCAAGAATCATATTAAAGTGATATTGCTAAATAACATATGATACTAATGGGTCACACTAACAACAACTTGATACGATTGATAATTTATTAGAAATTGATTCTAATAAATATTGAATTAAACTCTTATAATTAAATTAGAAATTATTTTTTTCATGGAAATAATAATTTTCATTAGCAAGTAACATTATATTATTTTATATGGTATGAATTAGTAAGGCATGCACAACTTTTTGGGCTACTTGAAAACCTTTTGTCATTTACTTAAAAGACAAAGTTTATATTTTATAAACCTTGATTTTATAAAATTTAAACAAAATTTCTTCTTCTTTATGCAATTTTCAAGATTTGCATAAAAAAAAAGTGTATGACTTGTTTAATCATGCTTTAAAGGCATAGGGACAACTTTTCTTAAAGTGATAAGGACTAATGGTTAATACCTTCACCTTTTTCATATAAATAAGAGGCTTGCATTTGGCTAAGAGTGCTCATTCTCTTCTTTTATGCAAGGCCGAAACTTGTTTCTTCTCCATCATTCTCTCTAGTTTTGGTTAGAAAACTTGAAGTTACTTGCATCTTCAAGCCTTCTTTAAGTTCATATTGGTTATGAACTTAAAGCTGGTTTAAGAGTTTTGGACTAACATCTACATCAATTTGAGTCATTTTTGGTGTCTTAAAGGTTCCACATTCTTCATCAACTTCCAAGCCTCCCAAGAGGACCCAAAGAACTACAAAGGTGGTTATTTCTTCACCTCTTATTTGGTTGGTGTTTTAATCTTTCTATAACTTGCAAGAAGATCCTTGATAGGTATAAAATATTTAAGTTACTTCCAAAATTAAAGTCTTCCGTGGCCATATTTTTCAAGTTTATGAAACTAATTTTGAACTAAAACACAACAATTGGTATCAGAGCCATCTTGCAAGTTTTGTTAGATTCTTGATTTTTGGAAATCTTAGTTTTTGGAGAATATGGATAACTTGTTTTTTGTATAAAAATAAGTTCATACATATTTTCTTTGACAACTTTTTGTTATGTGATGTGACAACTGCTTCATGCATCTTTGTTATTTAAAGTTGTCTTAGAAAAAAAAAGGTTGTTTGATGTGTACATTAATGTATATAATGTGCATAAACTAACCAAGGACCATTGTGTTATTATGTTGTTGTATTGGTTATTTTTGTTATAAAATGGTTCTAATAATTTATTTATTCATATGGTATATAATAAATCAAATATATTAGTTTTCTTTTTTATTTTTGTGAAGTAATAGGTTTGTTTTTAGAAACAATTTATTTGTACAAAGATGTAACAAGAAATGAAGTTTGAACCATTTTTTGAAGACAAAAGGAAAATTTTCAAGTTCAACATGTGTTGGGCAGCACATGAAACTTTCTGAAAAGTGTCATGAATGCTACACATGTGCTGAAAAGGTGCTGAATAGAAAGATGACACTTTCGGAAAAGTGTCATGAAAGCTACAGTTTTTCCTTTAAAGAAGCCTTTCAATTATTTTGCAAGCAATGGGTGTTTACTCCAGTGGGAGCTTCTACAACAACATTGCAAGAAGATTTTTAGTCACCTTAAATGTCCCTTTAGGAATGAACTTGGCATCTTTTGTGTTGGCTCACAAAATGTCGTTAGTTGATTATGTTTATGTACATATCTTTCTATGCATGTTTGTGTTGTTTATTTTATGCAATTAATTTATGTGGTTGATAAAATTAATTTGTTACATCCTAAAATAATTTTGGACAAAATAAACATCATATGGAATTTGGGTTTTCAAAATTTGACATAATAGGTAACAAGTTATTATAAAACCCGAATTTATAAAATCGTTAATAACGACAAATTTTGAAATACTCCATTATAAGTTTTAAAATGGCGATTTTTGTAACTTATACAAAATCCAAATATATAGGTTAAAAAATGAAGTTTTATTAAAGATATAAAAGGTTCAAATGTATTCAAACTTAATACTGGTTATTAAAATTTAATTCAGTCAAATTATATAAAAACTAGCTTTTTATATAGACCATTTAAAAGTGATTTTCTTTTGAAAATTGATACCATGGTTTATTGTAAGCATGTAATAACCATGATATCATATGTTTTTAAACTTGAATTATAAAACATATATACAGACCCTTACTTTACAAACCTCAAATCTATGCAATCCTTTTGAAAAACACTCGGACGTCACTTATATGCACTAGTGGGATAAAGGATACCTAACCGCTTAGTGTTGTGTTTTGATGGCCGGGGTGTCTTCGTGATTTTTATAACCAAGTTATACACGATTACACAAGTTTTTCAAATTGGACGATTTGATCGGAAATCTTTTCTGATAAAGAATACCTAAGCAAGAGAGTTCTGAGGCATAGATGGGATCAAACATGTCTAATTAAATTTGTTATTAGCAATCCCATAAATCTAGGAATTATATAGTGATATATAATTAATAATCGATATCTACCGAGTTGAATTCAAATGGATGGGATAAAAGATACGTAACCATTTATTTTTTTGCAACTTGGATCCTAGACTTTGATAGTTAATGTTTTTGGAAACTAAAAGGGTATTGATTATTGAAGATTAAATATTGAAAATACTAAATGAATTTTCTTAAAAGAAAATTAGTTAATTAAACCATTCTTGTTATCATGTATTGTCATTTTTTTTAATTACTTAATGTAACAATAACATTCAATAGATACAACTTCAATGAATGAGTTCATCTCTTAAGAGACAATCTTGTAAGAGATATGAAATTGTATACACTTAAGGGTCCTAAACTATTTGCTTTGAGCAATTAAACCTAAACATGATACCTAGTAAAGGCATCACCGTGATGCTTAAGATGTTTCTAACATCAAGCTAGGCATAGTTATTCATGACTTCCAAGAAGTCTTAGATAAATTAAACATGTATCTTATTATATAATAGGTCAAGCAATATTCCAATAAATACAGTCATTTTATTTAAAGCTATTTTAAACATTGGAATAATGCAAGGCTAAATATTCACCTAGTGTGATCTAAGAGGTCCATGTTTTATGGACTAAACACCTTTAAGCCCAATAAATCTACTAAATCCCACATAGATGGATCTTGTTTCTTTTGTGAAGAAACTGGACACTGGAAGACGATTTACTCATCTTATTTGGAAAGAAAGTATGGAATAGACTAGTACTTCTTATATCTACTAGATAGAACTCATACTTTTCATATAACACGTATGTACTTGGTACTTAAATGTTAATATAATATTTGTAAATGGCTTGCAAATATTTAGTGAAGCGTAACCATGTTGAGCACAATCAAGTAGGAACTACACTCTCAGAGTTTAGTTTATTATTTATGCTTAGAACAGAACAATATTTGTTTTGGAACCATAAATGTTTTAATTTAGCATGTCTAAATTTATGTCTCAGTTGTTTTATTCAAATATTTCATCATTTACTTAATTGTTTTTCATAACGATAATATTCATATTCTGAAATGATTAACCTGTATTTATGAGACTAGATCTCTTAATAGAACTGTAAAGTAAATATCAACATTTTTATAAATAAAATTAAGTTCTATACGCAAACACTTTTGATTTAAACTTGTTTTAAATCAAACTTATCTTTGACATTGTTATGTTTATCATATAAATGGCGTTCACATATTCCAACTTCAAGAAAGGGATCTTTGAAGGGAAAGAATGTAGTTTATTTGACATATGTGAACCTTATTTATATGTAAAGGATTCCTAGTGAAATTTTCACTAAGGTGTAGAGACAATAATTAAGGAATTATTCACTTTGGTGTATGACTTCCTTTCTAATGAATGTCTGAGATTAAGAATAAGATATCAAGTCAACTTGAACAACTATAGCAGTTTTAATCATATTTTACATGGTAAAATATAATTCTAAAATCTTTGTTGAAGGTTTCAAAAGTTGAGATACAGACCGGTAAGAACTATCTAAGGCATTGCTGATAATAAAGGATGAATTAAATCTTACTTGGTATGATTTACTTTCTAATCGGTAGAAATATCCTCCTTTAATCTTTTGGGATAATACTTTAATCACTATTAATTGTATCTTGAATACAAATACCAACTAATAAGTAGATTAAACACTTTATAAGATTAAGTATGGAGAGGCTCCATCCTCATCTTACTTAATGTTTTATAGATTTGAAGCCGATGTTGGACTAAAGCTTCTAAACCCAAAATCTACTAAGTACATATTTGTATAACACTCTAAATGTAGCTTACATTATCATATGCAAACCCACCAAGAATAATTCATCTTATTCTTGTGAAAGCTAAGTCAGGAGAAAGCAAGCTTCATATGACAAAGCAAGTGGGAGGTACATGGAACTTGAAGCAGCTCAAGAACCATAACCTTATGTAGTAATAGTTGGCACTAGTTTTAACAAGGATTGTTAAAATTGAATAATCGTTATTCACAAACACAAATTGTTCTAATTAATGGTAGAATACATTTATGACTTGAGAAATGTGGAATCTCTCATTGATGAGATTCTATTGATGGTTTCTGAAAAATCCATCAAACAACAGGATGCTATGTCAGATCTCGAATCTGATAAATGACTTAGAGTCATGAACATGAGATGCAATCCAAGTATGATAATCAAGAATAGGCTTGATTAAATTTTATCCCTATAGAAAGGCTAGAAGGAGTAAATGATTCTTCTAGAAAGAATAAATTACATGGGTAACCATACACATTTAAAGCAAGACTTGTAATAAAAGGATTTTCTTATACTCATGTCATTGACTATGGTCCTCATCATACTAATGACATTGACTATGATCAAACCTTTCTAACAAGTAGCTATGATTAGATCAATAAGGATATTGTTTACTATAAATTCATATTCTTAATATGAGATATAGTAAATAGATTTCAAGAAAGACCAGTTTTCTTAATAGATATCTACATAGATTAGCCTGGAGGATTTCTTGATCCATGTTATCCTAACAAAATGTGTAGAGCTTGAGATTCACTTTTGGATATAAAGCAATAATCTCAATGTTACAATCATTATTTTATGTAAAACCATAAGGTATGTTCTTATATCAAAATGAATAAAACATATGTGTTTACTAAGAACTAGTGGGAGCATAGTGAAATTCCTAATCTTGTATGAATAAGAGATACTTAATCATTTGAAATCACATTTTGACTAAGCAAGGTCATTTTCACCTTGACTAGGAAAGTGTTTCTAAAATGAAAGACTTAGGAAGGAGAAGATACATTCTTGGAATGTAAATTCTATAAGGGATAGATAAAATGAATGTTATAAGTTTCATGTCCTTATACATATATTGGAAATATCTTGAAAGAGATCAAGACACAAGATTCTTTTGGTGAATTATTGGCATTGTCATATGGCACAATTTTGAGCTACCCTCAAAAGTTCATAGCTCATACACTTGAACTAGATGAAATTATTTATATTCTATTTGCTTGGAAAATGAATTTATCATTTACGCCATATTATGCATAGGACATAGTATTTGATCATGCTCTAAGCTTGTTATAAGATACTGTTGAATACATGGTTAAGTCAGTGGATGAATAAGAGAGAAGTTTAAGAGAACTTTAGAAGAACAAGAGAATGTATCTAAGACAATCGGTTTAAAAGGATCTTTTTGGAAAGATCTACACAAGATGTTAATTTCTAAACATATTTAAATAATTATGAATTACAATTGGATTTTTGACTTCATTATGGAATGAAGAGTAAGTTTTGTTGGAATGAGGTCCATGCAAAACATAATGACACAATCTACTACAAAATAAGAATACACTACTTTAGAAGTTGAATTCAAATATGATTGGATGAATGGAATCATTGAAAAACTATGTTAATTTATGCCATTCGAGGGTTCACATAGAAATATCTGTGACTTTGAGAGTATACTTAATCAAGCTATGAGACTCTATGTCACGAAAGAACACCAATAATATCTCTAATATATTTAACTATACCTAGAGTAAAGTTAAGTACGAAGATGATAGTATTCACAGAATTCCCACAAATTAAATTTTGACAGATCCATTGATAAAGCCATTCCTTGAGCTATGTATGAATGGTCACTTCAGCTGTAAGACTTTATTATTCTAAAAATGGGTTTTTGATTTTGATTTAGTATTTGGATATTGAAAAATTATAACAACTATTAGAAAATCTTATGATATATTGGGATATAGTCATCACATTAATACTTGTTGTGTTCTATATTAGCATGTTTAATCCATGAATAACGGTATTATTTTAAAGGTTCGTATTCGGTTATAACTGTGGGAGAAATTATGAAGTATAATATGAATTTGATTGGTTGACTCTCACTGGATGAAAGTATGCAAGTAGTTGTAACTAAGTTTCATAGGTACTTGTCAGAGAACTAGTATTGAACTGACCCGCATCAAGATCATCTCATGGATCGTTATCATGAATGATACTTGATTAAAAGGTACAATCTGTGTATCCTTTACACCTGAGATACATAGTGGGACTTAAGTGTAGGGATTACTATGCTTGATATGGTCAACTGTTGTACCATAAACGGGCAGTTATAAAAGCCATTTTCAAGTATGGTGTAAACTATGCAAGTGGCTTATATAGTCAAGATGGGACTTGTTCCTCTTATGTGTTGAGAGTTAGACATCTAAGGCGCCTTACTGTAAGTTGAACTACTAATGAGATTGATTGTGATCCGCATCTCATGTTCAACATGATGTTTGTAGCAAAGGGATAACTGATAAACTTACCTTATACATCATCTTTGGCTTTGAGCTTTTGGGAATTGGGTGTTGATAGAATGGCACAAACAGTCATATGGTCTTAGGGGCAGTGAAATGTTGCTAGACGTTCACCACTGTCTATATTAGTATAATATTAGTCTTGCGCAAGTGGGAGATTGAAATGCCTAGTATGCTCAAGAATCATATTAAAGTAATATTGCTAAATAACATATGATACTAATAGATCACACCAACAACAACTTGATATAATTGATTATTTATTAGAAATTGATGTTAACAAATATTCAATAAAACTCTTATAATAAAATTGGAAATTATTCGTTTCATGGAAATAATAATTTTCATTAGCAAGTAACATTATATTATTTCATATGGTAGGAATTAATAAGTCATGCACAACTTTTCGGACTAGTTGAAAATGCTTGTCTTTTACTTAAAAGACAAAGTTTATATTTTATAAACCTTGAGTTTATAAAATTTAAACTAACTTTCTTCTTCTTTATGAAATTTTCAAGATTTTCATAAAAATAAGAAGTGTGTGACTTGTTTAATCATGCTTTAAAGGCATGAAAGACATGCTTATGACAATGGGGACAAGTTTGCTTAAACTGCTAAGGAATAATGGTTAATACCTTCACTTTTTCATATAAATAAGGGGATTGCATTTGGCTAAGAGTGCTCATTCTCTTCTTTTATGCAAGGCTAAAACTTGTTTCTTCTCAATCATTCTCTCTAGTTTTGGTTAGAAAACTTGAAGTTACTTGCATCTTCAAGCCTTCTTTAAGTTCATATTGGTTGTGAACTTAAAGCTTAAGGGTTTAAGAGTTTTGGACTAGCATCTACATCAAGTTGAGTCATTGCTGGTGTCTCAAAGGTTCCACATTCTTCATCAACTTCCAAGCCTCCCAAGAGGACCCAAAGAACTACAAAGGTTGTTATTTCTTCACCTCTTATTTGGTTGGTGTTTTAATCTTTCTATAACTTGCAAGAAGATCCTTGGTGGGTATAGAATGTTTATGTTGCTTCAAAATTAAAGTCTTTCGTTCCTATATTTTTCAAGTTTATGAAACTATTTTTGAACTAAAACCCAACAATAAATCGCATAAGCAGGCCTATCCATGATTGGTCTGTGATTGTGTTTATTGATGACATCCTGGTCTCTTACAAGATCCAAGAGCAACATGAGGAGCATCTGAGAGAGGCATTTGAGACTCCGAGGAGGAGGAGGTTGCATGTTAAGTTCTCCAAGTGTGAGTTCTATTTCTGCAAGGTGCAGTTTCTAGGGCATCTTGTCAATCAGAACGGTATTATGGTTAATCTGGCTAAGGTTGAGGTTGTGATGCGGTGGGAAGTTCCAAGGTCCCCATCTAAGACTCGGAGTTTTCTTGGATTGGAGAATTACTATCGTAGGTTCATTCAGGATTTCTCCAAGATAGTGGTTTCCCTTGACCTGATTGTTATTCGCAAGGTGGATTCATCCCCGATCAAGGATGTATGTTTGAGGATAACTATGATTACCCCACTTTTAGAGCAGATTCGAGAGGTTCGGGTTAAGGATATGAAGGAAGAGAACCGAAAGAGTGAGTGCATAGTGTGTCAGGTGGCTTCCTTTGATTATGATAATCTAGGGTTATTGACCCTTCACTGGAGGGTGTAGGTCCCATACTAGGGTGGTGCGTATCAGGTTCTGATAGAGGACATGTATAAGTCGTGATCCTCAATTCATCTCGGAGTGACACAGATGTATATAGATCTCCGACCTAATAATTGGTGGCCATGTATGAAGCGAGACGTGGCTGAGTATGTGGAGAGGTTCCTGACTTGCAGGAAAGTCAATACCGAGCATCACCGACCCCACGACACGATGGAGCCATTCGGTATTCCAGTTTGGAAATAGGAAGAGATTGTGATGGATTTTATCACCAAACTGACTAGAATGGCACACTGAGTGTATGTGATATGGGTGACCATGGATCCATTAACCAAAAGCACGTATTTTATTCTGATTCAAGAGAGCATTTTGATTCGAGAAGCTTGTCGATATCTACATTTGGGAGGTGTTAGCACGGCATGGGGTGCCAATTTCTATGGTCTTTGATAGGGATGTTCGGTTTACTTACAGGTTCTGGAAGAGATTCAACGATGATTTGGTAGCTAATCTACATCTTAGTACAGCTTTTCACCCGCAGGTAGATGGTCAAAGTGAACAGACTATGTAGACTTTGGACGATATGTTGCGGGCTTGTGTTATGGATTTTGGCGGTAGTTGGTATACGTACCTTCCTTTGACAGAATTTTCGTATAACAATAGTTATCATGAAAACATTGGTCAACCTCCTTTTAAGATGCTCTACGGTAGGAAGTGTAGGACTCCAATATGTTAAGGAGAGGTTGGTCAGCGAGTTACGGGGAGAACCGAGGTGGTACTTAAGACGACGAAATAGATTCAACAGGTTCTCAGTAGACTTCAGACATCACAGAGCCGAAAAAAGTGCTACCCAGATAGACGTTGATCAGACATGGAGTTTCAGGCTGGGGATATGGTACTCCTGAAGGTGTCACCTTGGAAAGGTGTCATCCGATTCAAGTAGTGGGGCAAGCTGGGCCCCAGGTAGATGATGGGTTTTATGCAAAACAAATAAACTTAAACTCTTATGTGTGCATGCAACCCTAATAAACATCTATGTTTTCTCTATTGAATCTATAACTATGAACATCAAAAAGAAACGTTAAGAAACCTAGGCTATTTTTGAAATATACCAAATAGGGTTAGGAATTACGTACCTTGATTGTTATTGTAGTAATAACAAACAAACCCTCTTGTTGATCCTTTGGAAGCAAGCACCACAATTGTCGTACCTCTAATGGAATCACACCCAACACAAGCAAGAGGAGGAGAGGAGAAGGGAGAAGATTTCCATCCAAAGCTTATCAAGGGAAGTAGTGTCGAATTTTTTAAGGGGAATGACCTTTATATAGATGAGGTAGCTTGGTGCCAAAACTAGGGTTTAAGGAGGAAACCCTAAATCCCTTTGCTCGGTGAACAAGCAAAGCCCATTCTGCTCATCCAAGCGGCTTGGATGAAAACTCCTTGGGCTTGCCCAAGTGATTTTCGTCCACCTCATCCAATAAGGTCATCGGGCTTCTTTCCTCAACTTTCAATAAATAACCAAACAGACCTGCACATTTAATTAATCTAATTAATCCCAAAATTAATTCCAAATATTTTTTTATTGATTATTAATTAAACAATATGATTTCTGATTAATATATTATTTTCATAATATATTAATAAATCAATTATTTCAATTTATTACTCAAATAATAAATCAACCTCTCTCTCTCCAAAATCATCCGATCCAGTTGCTAGGTTTGAGAGAAACCCAAAGGACTATGCTACTATCAATTCAAGTGTATACAAATTATAGTTATGGGCTTACACACCTAATCCAATAGTCTTCTACTTGGATAAGTCTATTAACTATAATTGCCAGTATAACTTCTGAAATGATCAGCAAATTGTAGCTTCCAAAAGCCGATGTCAAACTCTGACCCAGTCAGTTACATGTCCTAAGATAAGTTATCATATAATCATCCATTCTGCAAGATATCATTTAGATATGAGACATGGAATATAATCAATCTCATTGTCCAATACTTTGTTTCCCGATTTCTGATTTGTAATGACATAGAAATTCTAATCGAACACATCAATTAAGTCTTGGTAGGGGCATGACACTATAAGTCAAGACCAAATCACCAAGGGGCCTAAAGATATTGCTTTTCCCGTTAGGGAAAAAGGAACGAATAAACTTTGACTTATATGCTTGAACCATTTACTCATTATATCATGTACAACAATATGTTTTATAACATCAAGTTATTGATGCATTTACGTATCATCATGCACAACTGACTTGTAAACTACAACTTATATATCTTCATTTAAAGATTATAAGATATTATCATCTCATAATTACTAGTGATAAATTACACAAATTAATTCCCTGGGCATGGGTTAATCCAATACATAAATCTCCATTTCAAAGTACTCATGAACATTGCAGCAATACCATTGCTATGTCTAAAACTCTTTAGACAATCTACAATCTAATTCATGACAATCTTAATTCACTACTTCCACAAATATGATCGACTATGGAATATGGATAATCGAATTATTCGGGAAGTAAAACATGGAAAATGAAACACAATAATACATAATTAACAAAAGGTAGTAAAGAAACTCATAAATAATTCACTATTATTTAATCACCAAGAGTCAACTACATTTACTTTGTTACAATTTTCAAACAAACCATCTAACTAAGAAAAATAATATCATCTTTCGGGCCAATGCCCCTAGCATGTGGAACATGTTTGACCCCACTCAGACCCTTTGTGAGGGGATCTGTATGATTCTCTTCTGATGATACCCTCATCACTATGAGGTGAAATTCTTCAACCTTATGTCTGATGAGATGGTATTTTCTGTCGATATGACTTGATCTGCCATGATCTCTTGGTTCCTTTGTCAAGGCAACCGCTCATTCATTATCACAAAAAATTTCCTTTGGCTCCTTAATGGCTGGAACAACTCCAAGGTCTTTGATGAAGTTATTCAATGAAATTTCCTCCTTTAATGTTTTGCTCACCGCTACGTACTCTGATTCACAGGTTGAATCAGCCATTGTCTCTTGTTTTGAACTTTTCCAAATTATATGATAACTTTTGAAATGATCAGCAAATTGTAGCTTCCAAAAGTTGATGTCGAACTCTGACCTAGTCAGTTACATGTCCTAAGATAAGTGATCATATAATCCTCCATTCTACAAGATATCATTTAGATATGAGACATGGAACATAATCAATCTCATTGTTCAATACTTTGTTTCCCGATTTCTAATTTGTAATGACATAGAACTTCTAATCGGACACATCAATTAAGTCCTAGTCGAGCAAAACACTATAAGTCAACACCAAATCATCGAGGGGCCTAGAGATATAGCTTTTCCCATTAGGGAAAAAGGAACGAATAAACTTTGACGTATATGCTTCAACCATTTGCTCATTATATCATGCACAACAATATGTTTTACAACATCAAGTTACTGATGCGTTTACGTATCATCAATGCACAACTGACTTGTAAACTACAACTTATATATCTCCGCTTAAAGATATAAGATATTATCGTCTCATAATTACTTGTGATAAACTCCACGAAGTAATTCCCTAAGCATTGGTTAATCCAATACATAAATCTCCATTTCAAAGTACTCATGAACATTGCATCAATACCATTGCTATGTCTAAAACTCTTTAGACAATCTACAATCTAATTCATGACAGTCTTAATTCACTACTTCCAAAAATATGATCAACTATGGAATTTGAATAACCACTCGTTCATTATCACAGAAAATTTCCATTGGCTCCTTAATGGCTGGAACAACTCCAAGGTCTTTGATGAAGTTCTTCAATGAAATTTCCTCTTTTAATGCTTTGCTCGCCACTACGTACTCTATTCACAGGTAGAATCAGCCATTGTCTCTTGTTTTAAACTTTTCCAGGTTACCACTCCTCCATTTAAGGTAAACACTAACTAGATTGAGAATGGAAGTTTTCTCTGTCTATTTGTAAGTTGGTGTCACTATACCTAGTTAATCTCAATTTATTAGTCACACCAAGTATAAGAACCCAGTCCGTAGTTCTTCGCGGATACTTGAGAGTATTTTTAACTGCTATCTAATGAGCTCTACCTGCATTTCCCTAATAACGATTGACCATGCTCAAAGCAAAAGCCACATCAGGGCGAGTACATGTCATATCATACATGATAGATCCAATAGCAGAAGCATATGGAAATCTACTCATTTATGTTATCTCTGCATCGGTACTCGGGCTCTGAGCCTTACTCAGTTTGGTATTACTCTATATAGGCAGTTCTCCTTTCTTAGGATTTTCCATACTAAAACGTTTTAGCATGTTTTCCATGTAAGCACTCTGACTAAGTCCAATTAGTCTTTTACTCCTGTCTCCCAGAATCCTTATCCCTAGAATCTAAGCAGCCTCTCCTAGATCCTTCATAGAGAAACACTTTCCAAGCCAAGACTTAACCTCTTGCAAAGTTAAAATGTTGTTTCCTATAAGAAGTATGTCATCAACAAACAATACCAGAAAGGTTACTATACTCCCACCATCTTTGACATATACACAAGATTCATCTTCACTTCTAGAAAAGCAAAATTCCTTGACCTTCTCGTCAAAGCAAAGATTCCATCTACGAGAAGCCTATTTCAATCCATAGATTGATTTCTCAAGCTTACACACTCTATTGGAAAAATTTGCCTCAACAAAACCCTCTAGTTGAATCATGTAAACATTCTCAACTAACTTCCAATTAAGGAAAGCGGTTTTGACATCTGCCAAAATTTCATAGTCATGAAATGCAGCTATGGCGAGCATTATCCTAATAGATTTTATCTTAGCCGTTGGTGAGAAGGTATCATAATAGTCAACCCCTAGGGTTTGAGTAAAGCCATTCATAACCAGTCGAGCCTTTAAAGTGTGTACCTTTCCATCCATGTCGGTCTTCTTCTTGAATATCCATTTGCACCCAACTGTCTTATAACTTGGTACATTATCAACCAAATTCCAAACATGGTTATCATACATGGACTTGATCTCGCTATCAATTTCCTCTTGCCATTTGGCTGCCTCAGGGTCTGCCATTTCTTCCTTGTAGTTAGCCGGTTCATCCAAATTTACCAATGTAATGTCACTGATAAATGTATCACCTTCTGTAGTCATATTGATACCATATAACTCAGGTTGCATTAAAAGTCTAGTGGAACGCCTAAGAGGTAACGACTCGTCAACTTGTTTAATTTGAATCTCTTCCTCGTGTTCAACCCTAGCATATTCAGATGTTCATTCCTCGGTTAACTCTTAAATCTCTTCAAGATCAATGGTACTCCTACTGTCCTCTTTGCATATAAGTTCTCTCTCTCAAAAGACTCCCCTTCATGCTACAAAGACCACGTTCTCACTAGATCTATAGAACAAATATCCAAAGGAATTATGTGGGTAGTCGATGAAAATATATCTCTCACTTCAAGGTTCAAGCTTGCTATAAGTCTCTCGTCTAACGAAAGCTTCACAGCCCCAAACCTTGATATGTGACAATGATGGAACCTTCCTTGTCTACATCTCGTGAGGTGTTTTGGAAACCTTCTTACTTGGGAAAGGATTAACAATGTGGGCGGCAATCTCTAAGGCATACCCCTATAATGAAATTAGAAGAAAAGCTCGACTCATCATGGAACGAACCATGTCCAAAAAGGTTTGATGGCACGTCTCTATGGCACCATTCATTTGTGGTGTCCCACGAGGTATCAACTATGAAACTATTCCACATTCCTTGAGATAGCCATGGAACTCGATACTAAGGTACTCACCACCTATATCAGATCTAAGCATCTTTATCTTCCTGCCCATTTGACTCTCGACTTCATGAAACTCCTTCAACATTTCAAAGGTTTTTGACTTACGCTTGATTAAGTAGATATAACCATATCTACTATAATCATTAGTAAAAGTAATATAGAATCGATTAGCATCCCTTGTGGATGATCTGAAGGGCCCACGCACATCTGTGTGTATGAGATCCAACAAACCTTCACCTCTTTCACAAGATCCAGTGAAAGGTGACTTTTTCATATTACCCAATAGACAAGATTCACATTCATCATCTGACCTTAGGTTAAATGATTCCAACACTCCATCATTTTGGAGTTGGGCGATGCGTTTCTTGTGAATGTATCCAAGATGACAATGCCACAAGAACACTTTGTCTATACCATTATATGAATCAATTTGAAATACATTATTTCCGGAGTTGTCTACACACCATCACAAGGTAAAGCTTCAAAATAAAAAACACCATTTTTATAAGAAGAAAGAATATATATAAAACCTTGTTTAAACAATGCATGAAAGGAAATAATGTTTCGTGTCATTTCTGACAAATAGTGACATTTTACTAAATCTAAACTAACTTCATCACCAAGAACTAGACTATAAACTCCAATCTTGGTGATAGGTGAAGATCGCATATTCCCCATGATCAAGTTTATTCTACCACGCTCCATGTCCTCACTTCTTCTTAGCTCCTACAAATAAGAACAAATGTGAATACTACATCCTGTATCAAGGACCCAAGAACGAGAAGATAATAAGTTTTTAGATAAGATAGTATGTATACCTGCAGAAGTCGGCTTCACCTTGTCGTCTTTGATGTCATGTATATACTTTGGTCAGCTTCATTTCCAATTCCCTTTGTCATTGTAGGAGAAGTAAGTGGCCTCTTTGGGACTAGAGATAGGGGAGCATCAGAACTGGATTTTCCATTAGGTCCATTGCTCGACGACCCATCTTGAGACTTTCCCTTCTAATTTTTCTTACGAAGACCTTTCCTCTTTTTTCCCTTTCCCTTGACCAATGGTCAAAATGGGAGAACCAGTAGGAGTGGAGGCAACACTTTTTCCCTTCATTCCCTCTTCAGTTGTTCACAGGAGATTGTGAAGTTGAGACAAAGTGGTCTCATTATTGTTCAAATGATAAGTCAAAATGAAATGATCATAACAGCTTGGCAAGGAGTTCAACACTATGTCTATTACCAAAACGAAAGAGTTGTGGAAGTTTCTTGAGTCCATTGATATTCGTCTTGTGGAAGATGGGGGTACACATATTACGCGTGAGCAGCAGATTACGGTTTTAAAGGAGCTTATGGATTTGGATCACCGTTCTCATGTGGATATAGCTTAGAAAGCGAAGATTTAGTGGAGTATTAAGGGTGATGATAACTCCGGTTTTTTCCATGGTACCATTAAGGTCCAGATTTGCATCCATGAGAGTAAAGTTGGAAACTTTAGTTGACCTTTGAGCTTTTGAGCTTCTTTTAGCCTTTCATGAGAGTAAAGTTGGAAACTTTAGTTGACCTTTCAACCTTTAAGGTCCAGATTTGCATACATGAGCTTTGTCTTAATGATTTGGTGATTAATGATTAATCCCTAAACCTTTTAAGCTCAGATTTTGAGTTTTGAGCCCATTTTGATGGTTCTCAAGGGTAAAGTCAGAAATTTGAGTTTTCAGTTGAGATTTGAGTGGTGGAGCCTTTAGTTTCAAGGATGGTGGCTTAATAGATTAAGAGGTTTTGCTAACTGAAGAACTCGGCGAGTTCATGGGTGAACTCGGAATGATTTTTCCTGATTCTGCTAACTAAAGGGGAAAATTTGCGAGTTCATGGGTGAACTAGGTGAGTTGGATCGACTTTTCGCGATTCCAATGATTAATGGGGGGAATCGACGAGTTGAGGAACAACTCGGAGTGTTGACTTTGACTTTTGACTAATGCCTTTGACCAAGTTTGTCCCAAGGGGTGTTTGAGATAATCAGAATTGTATTCAAGGAAAATATGCGTTTAGAATAAGACCCATATGGGATTGGATCCAATTTGGAAAATTGGGCCATTAGTGGTATTTGTGGACCTTTCTGGTTTCGGGACTCAATTTTGGTTTATGTTGGGCCAGGGGTAAAATGATCATTTTACCCCAAGTATAGATGGTGGGCCTTGGAGTGGAACCTAATTGCTAATTGGGTGTTGTTTTGATCTGTTAGATCGGAGGTTTCGTCAGGGCAGCAGTTAGGTATTTCTTCCAGTGATCTTCTGTACTTGAGGTGAGTTTCCTTATCGGGTTTAGCGGGTCGAAGGAATCAAGTCTGACCCATGTTTACATTATGTTGTTAAATGCTAGTTGTCTCAATGACTCTTTCATGTGTTGTGTTTATATGTTTTTCAAAAGTCAAGGCCCGATGTCAGGCGGGACCCATTGGACATATGTATGATATGTATCTCTGTGCTTATTTCATGTGTATGTGTTTATTTTGATATGTGTTATTGTATGTTAAGTGGCGCCCGTTTTACTGAGCTCAGCTCGATGTTGGGCGGGGCCCGATGCCAGACGGGGTCCAAAGTCGGGTGGGGCCAATGAAGGGGGGCACCTTATGGTTATTGTATGTTCTTGTATGGTATGTGGTTTTGGGGAACTCACTAAGCATCGTGCTTACGGTTTTCAGTTTATGTGTCAGGTACTCCAGTTTTCAAATGAAAGAGCTCGGGTTAATCGCAGCGCATACACCCATGTTTTTTGGCAATATGCCATCTTTGGGAACAAACTCTGATAATTGTTTCTTGGAACGTTTTTCAATGTTTGGTCAAAGTTACAATAGTGTGTTGATTATAATAAAAATGAAATTTTTACCCTGGATTTTTGGGTCGTTACAAGTTGGTATCAGAGCCTTAGTTTGAGGGATTCAAGCATACTCCTGGATGTGCCTGAACTCAAACTGAGGCTTTGGTGAAATTTTTATAAAATAAACATTTAACTAAAAAGGAACTTCTAGTCAAAGAGAAGGGGTGTGATGCGTGCAATCGACCGAGCTCAAGTAAGTGGTTACCAAAATACCAATACTTGTTATTATGATATGTGATATGATTATGAGAATTGCATGCTAGATTAGGGCTAAGGATCCGCTCAGTATTATATGATAGGAGATATGCCTTTATATGCCTGGTTGTATGAGCTTTTAGATTGTATGTTAGTATGGTTTTCAGATCAATGGATAGAATGGCTTGATTAGTGTATGCTAGTTAGATTTTCCATTACCTGAATGTTTCTTGCTTTGTGCTTTGTGGGATTATCGTTGATATGGATCAACTACTAAGTGAATATGTTAAGTAATATGTGGTACATGTTAAATAATCTGAGAGTGAAGGATTTGACCCTATTCAGCTCTTGTTTGAGTCCAACCGTTCTAGGGTTGAGAATTTTACTCGAAGGATTATCTTATCTCTGTTGCATGTGACTATATTCATGAGGTAGTTGGTCGAAATTGGTGAGAGTTCTTCATCAATTGACAGTAGGGTGGGGTCGGTAGCCTAGGAGGGCCTAGCATATGTTTCAATGGGTTAGTAATAAGGTTTAGAAATTTTTGGTGCTTTGTCTTGAGGAGGTGACTTAGAGGATTTAGGAGGATTGTTGAGGAAAGTATGGATAGGTGTAGAAGCTAGTATTAGCCCTGTATTACTGAAAGTACAGGATCCATACTCGAATCATGAAAGTTTTGGAGAATCTAAGAAGCTTTGCGGAGGAGAATTCTTGAGTATGTTTTGATCGTTGGTTTGTGGTATTTCAGTTTGGAGATGAGCACTCTGGGAGATGGTTCTGTTTCTCGTTATGGCTCTAGTTCTGGTTCAGGTGCGAGTATTAAGCCGATTAGTGAGCAGATGCGGGAGTTCATCTCGTCGGAGATTACCCGCGGTATATTGGAGCAGACTCGTGTGATCTTTGGTTTAGTTAAGGATGGAAATTTTGAGCTAGTGAATAGTCATATTGGGGACTCTCGGACCGAGATCGTAGCAAGGCAGTTGTGGGCCTCATCTGAAGCCCAAAGCTTGTGGATCCCCAGGATCCATCAGGAAAGATAATCCTATTAATAGTGTTTTTCATTTGGGATCGGAGGTGAATAGTGCACCATGTCTTCAAGAGGGTCAATCATAAGATTGGATTTTCGCAAAGGTTTCACAAGCCCTGCAAGGAGTTACCCGACATCTTTGGGCAAATCATTGATAGAGTGGTCTCCAGGTTCAAGGAGCGGGCGTCGGTTTTTTAGGCGGTTAATGGAGTGGTCAGGGTAACTCGGGAGTAGGATATTGGTTTAGATAGGAAGCTGGTAAAGAGGAAGCGAACTTCTGGTCTGGCTTGACGATCTAAGCAGTTAGAGGTTGCCATAGCTGGTGTCAGAGGCCCGAGGGGTCGTGGTGGTTACACGAAGGGTGAAGGGTGAATGAGGATGTGCACGGTAGGTCTAAGTGTTGCAGGTGCTGGTGGAAGGGTCACAACTGTCAAGAGTGCACAGTGGAAGTAGAGTTTGGCTATCATTGTCATCAGTCTGTTCATATCAGGGAAAAATGCCCTTGCTTAGTGGCTGGGGTGGCTCAGGTTTCATCGCAGGTACTTCAATAGGAAAATAAAGTCGTGGTTTCTTCAGGCGATATTACGGGTATGTTATCTATTGCTTTCTTCTTGTTTATTATCAAAATTTATATTGCTTAGGTAAATTTTCTTTGGTTTGGATAAGTGTATCTCTAGTTTATTTCCTTGATTATGTTTGGGTTATATTTTCAAGTAATGTCAAATGCCATTTGCATGTTGTGGTTTGTTAGTGGTTAGTGAAATGTTGTTTTCTTTCGGTGGGTTAGGAGTGTTCTGTGATACCTTGGTCGTGGTTAAGGTAAGCTCAGGGATATTATGTGGAAGGTTTGTGGTTAGGGTTTCACAGGAGGGTTATTCAGTATCATCAGGATTCGGTGGTGTTAGTAATTATTCTTGGACTGGCTGTTGGAAGCGCCAAGGGAAGTGGCTTGTTATTGAGGTATTGATTGGAGCCTCTAGAATTCTCGGACTTCAAGTTTTGGGGTAATGTCATTTTGAGCATCTAGGGTATATGTGTTGTTGGGATCTTGAAAGTGTTCATCTAATTTTTAAAGGTTGTGCGGTCTTTGGAGTTGGATAGTAATGGAATACTAGCATGGTTGAGTGTTGGCTGTCAACGGATCGATTGTTGGAAGGTAAGAAGGATTAGGGAATCCTTCAATTCTTGTGTGCTTTGAGAATTTAGTCGAGTCAAAGTGGGGGAGAATCATCTAGGGATTCAGGAGCAAAAGTGGTTTCGAAACTAGGATGAGTTTCGCATCCCAATTGGAAAGGAAGGCAACCCAAGTGGTTGTTTGGATTGAGGACTGTGTGAGTTGGAAGTTCAGGAAACTTACCAACATTGAGATCGCGTTCCCTTGGTGCTTGATAGTAGGATTTTGGGAACCAGGTTGGGGTTCCATGCATGGCTCGGGTTCAACATGGGAGATCGGTCGAGTGTGTGCTCAACTTTGGGTGTATTCGATTTGATAGATTAGATATAAGGCCTTGGGTTGCGATTATGATAATTGGAGGTGCCGCAAGACTGTGGGGTGGCCCATAGCATTGTGGTGAGATTGTGGCAAACCTGGGTTTTGCTCACAGTTTTCTTCGAATGATTTAGACCAGAGTGGGTCAGTTCTCATAGTTGTAGAAGGGCCACAATATGTTTGGAATCAGGTTATGGTAGGTCGTGGGAGACCAGGTATGAGGAAGGACTATAGTTGGTCCTGTAGTGTTCAGTTTAGCATCGGGTTAGTGTCGAGATGGTTTGGGTAGTTATTCCTTATGAGGCTTTCTGTTGGAAGTCACGATGGGCGACTATGTGGGAGTCTTTTGGCTTAGCAATCGGGTTGGGACCCGGTATTTCAGATGGCTGACATACGAATTGGGATAAGGGAGGTCTCGGTGGACCTTGGAAAGAAACCAGGAGGCAGTTTCAGTGTCTCGGGCAGTTTCCGTGTTTTGGGCAATTTCAGTGCTTCGGGCAGTTTCATTGTGTCGGGCAGTTTTAGTGTTTCAGGCAGTTTCAGTGTATCTGGCAATTTCAATGTTTTCGGGCAGTTTCAGTGTTTTGGACAGTATTAGTGATTTGGGTCTCGTGTGTGTGTGGAGTAACTGATTGATCGGGAAATGCTAAGTCACTCGTAGTGGGATTAAATAATCTTAAAGTAATTGATTTGACCCTGTTGTGCAGCTCTCTTTTGAGTCTAACCGTTGCATGGATGAATCTTATACTCGAAGGATTATCTAAGCCTTCTGTCAAGTATAAGTGTTCTGTAGAGGTATATGGTCAGTGATTTTGTTTCCCTTTGAAGTAGCAATGTGATCGGGGATTGGAAGCATTTTGGGTGATGCAAGACTCTATGTGGTTGGCTTGGTGGCAGTTCGGTAAAAGAGTTCTGACAGGGAGTCAGACCATTGAGACTTTAGGTTTCGGATTCCAAGTGAGGTGGGATTGGTTTTTATTCGAGAGCTTGAGGATTCATTCTTCATCACGTTCGGATAACTATTCTAAGGTCGGTTTTGGTAGATCTGGAAAGATAATTGTTGGAAGTGTTATGATTGGTCTGCTATTCGTTGAGAGTTTGGAAGGGAGTGGTTTCAGTTTGAGCGATCTGTCGGGGAGTCAAACCATTATAGATTTCAGGTCTCAAAAAGGTAGAAGTGGGTTGCAGGGTAGAAGGTCTGTTTGTTGTCTTCAGGTTAGATGGGTTGGCTTGGGTTTCGGTTGTCTTGGGAAGATTGGTTATATGCACGATTTTCTGTTGAGATCATCACGTTGGTCATTCAATGGGTGTTAATAAGGACCGATTTTGAGGATGAAATCTAATTGAAGTGGGGGAGAGTTATGACGCCTAGAATCTAGAAGGTAACTATGGAAATAAATCATCCTTTCTAAAGGCCAACTTGTCGAGTTTAGGGAAGGAAACTCGACGTGTTGGAGGTCTTTGGCACGCGCACTTTTTTGTATCAACTCGACGAGTTGGTGAAGGCCAACTCGACGAGTTAGACGTTAATTGAGAAACCCTAATTTTAGGGTTTTGCACCCTATTTAAACACCTTAAGTCCCAGGTGTTGGCCTCATTCCCAGCCTCCATTACCCCTTACCCTAATCTCGAAACCCTAGAGCCTTCTTGAGTGTTGTAAGCCCATTTTGAGTGCATTTTGGGGTGTTTGGAGCTTATTGAAGGAAGAGGATCTTATTGTAAGGTGGGGATTCAAGAAGAAGCTTTCAGATCTCGATTCCTTGCTCCATTTCAATCATTTTTCAGGTATAAAGTCTCAAACTTGCTTATTATATGCTTATATATCCTTGTTAGGGTTAGTTTCCACGGTTTAGCCAAGTTTGAGTGGTTGATGGGGGTGTGGTCGTCCCAAAGGAGTTTTCTTTCAGATCCATGGTTCTTGGGAGCTCTTATGGCATAAAGGTGCCAACTTTATGGTCTTAAGGGCGGCATCCATTAAGCCCTTTTTGGCCTCTTTTGATCTTCTTCTAGCCTTGCATAAGAGTAAAGTTGCAAACTTTACTTGACCTTTCAGCCTTTAAGGTCCAGATCTGCATCCATGAGCCTTGTCTTGATGATTTCGTGATTAATGATTAGGCCCTTAACCTTTTAAGCTTAGGGTTTGGGTTTTGAACACATTTTGATGGTTCTCAGGGGTAAAGTTGGAAATTTTACCCTTCTAGTACTATTTCAGTTGAGATTTGAGTGGTGGAGCCTTTAGTTTCGGGAATGGCGGCTTAATAGATTAAGAGGTTTTGCTGACTGAAGAACTCGACGAGTTGGAATGATTTTTCACCGATTCTGCTGACCAAAGGGGAAACTCGGCGAGTTCATGGGTGAAATCAGCGATTTGGATAGACTTTTCGCGATTCTGATTATTAATGAGGGAACTCGACGAGTTGAGTCAACTCAGAGCGTTGAATTTGAATTTTGACTTCTACCTTTGACTAAGTTTGTCCCAAGGGGTGTTTGAGATAATCTGAATTGTATTCAAGGAAAATATGGGTGTAGGATAAGACCAATATGGGATTGGGCACAATTTGGAAAATCGGGCCATTAGTGGGCCTTTGTGGACCTTTCTGGTTTTGGGACTCAGTTTTGGTTTATGTTTGGGTCAAGGGTAAAATGATCATTTTACTCCAAGTAAAGATGATGTGCCTTGGAGTGGAACTCAACTGCTAATTGGGTGTTATTTTGATTTGTTAGATCGGAGGTGTCGTCAGGGCAGCAACTAGGGATTTCTTTCAGTGAGCTTCTGCACTCGAGGTTGTAAGGATTAAAACCCTAATTGAGATTTGATGAACAAGATACGGAAAATAAGAATAAACACAAATATGAAGATTAGGTCGAATGATCACTCAATTTATTGAATTGTGAGAAACAAATTACACTTAAGAAATAAGAATCTAACTCTACAAGAAACCTCACAACGTGGCGGCTACATTTTGCCTCACTCTTTTTAACCCTAATTGTGAATAATACATGACTATTTATAGAGAAAAGACAAGTCTTGGGCTTTTAACCTAGAATTCATCAAAGGGGCCCACCCTAATTGAGATTTGATGAACAAGATGCGGAAAATAAGAACAAACACAAATATGAAGATTAGGTCGAATGATCACTCGATTTATTGAATTGTGAGGAACAAATTAAACTTAAGAAATAAGAATCTAACTCTACAAGAAACCTCACAACGTGGCGGCTACATTTTGCCTCACTCTTTTTAACCCTAATTGTGAATAATACATGACTATTTATAGGGAAAAGACAAGTCTTGGGCTTTTAACCTAGAATTCATCAAAGGGGCCCATTGCCATCATCCATGGAGTGCTTTGAAACCCTAAAATCTCCCCCTCAAAGTATGGAATGGATGACAATGCTATAACTTCCAAAACAAGCATCTAGCAAATAAAAAGATCTGCAACGAGAAATATATGAAGCAATCCACGAATCTTGATTCTTCAATAGTTTCAAACACGGGCTCTAGGATATATAAATCAAGCACTGAAGTAATGTCTTTAAACTTCATTTTCGAATGTAATCCCAAATAATCTTCATGAAAACCAAACCCGCCATAAAAACCTATTTCACAACAAAGAAACCGGATCACTTCTTGTCTTTGAAGAGCTCCCCCTCCAAGTCACAATGATCTTTAAATAAGCTAATGATATAAGCCATCAAAAAATATCATGTAACAACTCAAACTTTAAGATTCATAACGCCACTTGGTCGAGAAAATACTAGAAGTCGGAGATATAATAAGTCCTTAGCAGAGCTCGATAAAGAACTTCCGCTGTAAAGGATACTTCTTTGTAAAAGCTTTAGTAGAGCTCGATGAAGAACTTCCAGTGTAAAAGCTACCTTCATAATTCTACCATAAGCTTTATCAAAAATCTTCAACTTTGAAAAGTCACAAATCCTAATTTTGAATGGCCATACCAATTCTCCCCCGATTTATAATCAAAAACATGATTATAAAGCCTTCAAATGGTCATGAGAATGATCTTGAATGGATAAAAATTTACTAAGCTCCCCCGTGACAAAATGAACAAGATGGGCCGAAATGGGCTGAAATTATCACATTCCAGAAACTTAGGGGTTGGAATTGTAATCATGTACCAATAAACCCCTTTATTTGTAACCAAATCTAGAATTGGTCCAAAATTGCCAAGGCATGAAACATATAGGGACCAAAGGAGTCAATTAGCCGAAGTCTCAGGGACCATAAATGTAACATGTTTATCTTCTTCCCCAATTTTTTGACTGCATAAACTAACATGACTGGAGTGGAGAAATAATCACAACGAACATCGTTAACAAAGCGAACATGCAAACTGAGCTCAAGTGATCGAACCTAAGTTCGTTTCAAGACCGCTAATTATTCACCTGAAGCGAACCAAACCGAAGGTTCGGTTCCTTTCGTTTCTATTTTCATTTCAAGCTTCATTAGGCGAAACTCCTTTCGCTTTCGGTCCTTCCTCCGTTCGCTCCAACCATTAACAACCGAACCCAAGTTTGTTGTTCCATGTTCGGTACAAGATCATCAGCAATTATCCCAAGGCGAATCCACTCACAGGTTCGCTTATTATTATCACTCGCATTCGCTTCAAGCCCTTTCGTTCCAAGTGCAACACATGAACACAGATTCGTTCCGATCATCACGATGTGAATCCAATTTCATGACAAAATCGAAACCTTATTCAAACCGAATCACAGGTTTGCTTTCAGTCTTCCCTTCATTCGTTCCAAGGCAACATACGAACCCACTCATAGATTCGCTTCAATATCGTCGATTATACCTCAAAGAGAAGCACAGTAAACGAACGTTCACAGGTTAGGCTTTCATAGAGATTTTGACTTTTCTGTTGACCAATGTTCGTCCCAATTGAGATTGATTCGTTTGCAGTTCATGTAACACCCATATCACAGTCAATTTCGTTCGTTCGTAGGTAAGACCAACATCATTCGATGGATGTTATTAAGCCTCTATTAAGAGACCTGCTTGGCGAAGTGAACAGGGCATCAAGACAACTCCAATACACTTTTGTTCCGAATCATGTCAATCCATTTCATAAATCTGAATCCATGTCTAGATTTCTTTTCCGATTTGTGAGTAATTCCGATTGCGAGACCCATTACAATGCTCAACAAACACCAATTTCATTTCCTTTGAATCGATTTCAGATCAAAAGACTCTTCTAATAAAATTCATTACAATTATCAACAGTTCTTCACCATTGAAACGAGAATAGCAGATAGACTTAATTTAAATAAAGAATCAATTGATAAAATCAAGATTGATTTTGATAACGCCATTACTCACAAGGATCGATTCCAGAACATATGAGCAAAAGAATTAACAATCATGGATAAGGATTCGTCGATTGTTGTTCAAGAATACTAAGAACACAGTAGAGAGACCAAACAATCACCGATGAAGAAAACAGGAAGACAGGAGTCAATGATTTTCAATCGTTGACAAGCCTCAATCACAGAGAGATCGTCGATTGTTCAATTTGAGAAATGTGAATTTGAGTATAGAACAAGACGATATCGGAAACTGAAATAAAACATTAGGGCCAAGGAAAAGAGACCTGGATTATCACCAAAAACTCGCTTTATGAACAGTTAAGGACTGAACATTTGGGCCAAAGCAGAAGTAAATACGATCGGATTCAAAGGCTTAAGACAAAAGAATTAATTGATTTGGGATTAACCAAATTATTTGATCCCAAACGAACAGAAAAGAGAATCAGATTAAAAAAAATACCATATGAACAATATAAATCTCCATGAACAGTAACTTGATCAAAAATCTTGATTCCATACCGCCAAAACACCAATAATCTTCAATACATGTGTAGAAAATCACCAAATCAAGAACCGATACTTCAAAAATCAATAGATCTTCAAAGACCCACTCTGATACCACTTGTAGGGATTAAAACCCTAATTGAGATTTGATGAACAAGATGCGGAAAATAAGAACAAACACAAATATGAATATTAGGTCGAATGATCACTCAATTTATTGAATTGTGAGGAACAAATTACAATTAAGAAATAAGAATCTAACTCTACAAGAAACCTCACAACATGGCGGCTACATTTTGCCTCACTCTTTCTAACCCTAATTGTGAATAATACATGACTATTTATAGGGAAAAGACAAGTCTTGGGATTTTAACCTAGAATTCATCAAAGGGGCCCATTACCATCATCCATGCAGTGCTTTGAAACCCTACATAGGTGAGTATCCTTACCGGGTTTAGCGGGTCGAAGGCACCAAGTCCGGCCCATGTTTACATTATGTTGTTAGTATGCTAGTTGTCTCTATGACTCTTGCATGTGTTGTGTTTATATGTTTTTATGGGTCAAGGCCCGATGTCGGGCGGGGCCTGGTGGATATCTGTATGTTATGTATTGTAACGCCCGGGTTTTCAGGGCTAAGCATTTTTGTCAATGTAATAGTCTAGTTCAACTATTGTAACTCTTTTTGAAGTAATAAATATGAAATATTTGAGTATTATGTGAATTATGTGTGTTTATGTGTTTATTATTTAATTATAAATGTATAATTAATAAAGAATAAAAATGAGCGTCAAAATTAAAGTGTGAGATAATCCCGATATCTCTACATAAAGTTGTAGAATATGTCTCAAGGTTTCCGTACATATAAAGAATGCCGAAATCCGAGCTATAACGAAGAAGTTATGGCCCGTCAAAGTTTTACGGCAAAACCGGCACGACACCGGGAGACGTAAATAGTGAATTTACGATAGAAGACTTTTTAGCCTTAGCAATATAAACAAAAGTCGTAGAACATATTAAACTAAGAACATCGATAAAAAGAACACCCAAATCTGACTTCGTATGAAGAAGTTATGATTTTTCTAAGATTCGGCTTAGCAGTGCACGGCCTGAAACTCGAATTTTAGTTCGAGCGGTTTTTGGCTTACGCAACATAAATGAGAGTTGAAGATCTCATTAATAGGAAATCAACGGTAAAAAGACAGACAAAAACAGAGTCCGTATGTAGAAGTTATTAATTTTACGCAGACGTTTAACAGTATAATCTCCTTGTACTGTTAAATTTAAGATCGGTCGAGAATTAGCTGACGGTGTCAAAATGAAAGTTGTAGATCTTATTATTACCTACGCGTGGATATAAAGAACGTCAAAAACGGAGGTCGTATGTGAAAGTTACGGATTTTAGAAGTCGGAAGTGTGCTGTGCGAAAATGGGTGATGTGGCACAATCTTGGTCATTGCTTTCTCCCCAAGGCTTGCCACCAGATGGTGACATGTGGCACCAAGTTCAGCCACATTTCACCCTATAAATACCACCTCTCCCACCCTCATTTTCTTCACACCTTTCCCATTCTTTCTTCTCTTTACTCTCTCTCTCTCTCTAGAACCTCTCTCTAGCCCCGAAATCCCCCGAAAAGCCTAGGGAACCTCCCTAGCACGAGGCGGAAGCCCCGAAGTGCTTGAAGGCTCCGAGAAGAATAGCTTTTCGGCTCGGGAACGCTGCTCCAAGCAAAGCCCGGTTTTCTATAAAACCCGCTGTAAGTGAGCTATGCCTACGCTATTTTTAATATAACTTTTATTTAATTATAGTAACGTTATTAGGAACTTATAATAAATACTTGGGCTATTATTATGGGTTATATAAGTATTTTTTTTTTACGCTTATATAATAATAATAATAATAGCTAGACTATTAATTAGTCTCGACGAATAATAAACTAAACTCTAGTGGTAATAATACTAGGTTTCGTCGAAGAAAAATTCTTTTTAAGAAGCGAAGCGCTGTCTGAGTTCGGAATCACCACCTTTTCCGGTGAGTGCATAGTTACCTTCAACTTACACATAGATATGAAGTATTTTATATAAATTACGTGCTATGTGTGCATATTATCTGAATACTTGCTATCTATGCTAGATGAACGTTGTTATACATGTTTTCAATGATTTAAACTGTATATGTATTTTATATCTACGAAAATGTTGGGGTAAAACATGGGTAGATGTAATAGGTGATGTGTGATAAAATGATGAGAGGCCTCGATGTTGTTGTTGTTGATCCAGTCATCTAGCGGAGTATAGATGACGACCACGGACTCTTCTAGACAGTCCAGTGGAACACTAGCAGGCTCGCAACCTGTAGGTGTTGTGAACGATGTGTTCACCGGTGTACTCCATCCCCCACATGGTTGCCTATTAGGACATTTATTGCTGAGGAATCCCCTTAGCAGTAGTGTCCGTCCCGATGATAATCCTTAGGCTAGGTCCCCTATGATAGGTGTTTAGGGACGTAAAGTGAGGATAACGGGAACGGGTAATCGGGTTATTGTTGATTGATGAAATTAATAAACTTATTTATTGTGGGTTGAAAACCCTATGTGCTCACCAGGCTCCCAAGCCTGACCCACTCAGTTTTATGTATTACAGGTAGTGGCGCATGAGCATAGGTGTGATGTTTTGGACGAGGGATTACGGATATAGGCCTGTAGATATGAAATAATGTAGTAAGGCTTATATTGTACTGTTTATACTTTTGATCTGTACGAACATGACATCCCGAGTCTTTTAATGAATACATTTCTATGGAAATGCTTTTGATAAATCTTTATCATATTATTGTTTTGGGACAAATTCCGCAAACCATTTATTAAAAGATAACTCTGATTTTGAAATAAAGTATAAACAAAACCGGTCTTTTCTGGCCGTGATTTTGGGGATGTCACAGTTGGTATCAGAGCATTAGTTTAAGCGAACTAGGAATTTGTAGGATTTCTAGACTTAAACTTAGAATGCTAAGCGATGATTGTGTGGTGTGAGCACTAGCTATTTTAGGAATTATGCCTAAAATGCTTTTATGTGCTAAATGCTTTATGCATGATATGCTGTTATTTTGTTCGGATCTATGGTCTGTTGCCGACCGGATCTGGAAACCTTATGTGTTTAGGATTCTAGACGTACGACTACGATATTAGAACTAGCATATAAACGTTTCGGAGTGATAAGGACGATTTAAAACGTCTCTCCTAAATAAAGATCTGAATTCACCTTATTCGGTGTATAGATCAAGATGGTAAGGACCCGTAGCGGAAACGTAAACGCAAATGGGAATAGACACCAACCCCCCGTGATCGAGCAAATACCAGTCATGGAAGTCGCTGCCGGACCAATAACGATGGCCGGAGTGCAAGCGATGATCCAGGAAATGTTGGATCGTCAAATGGAGGAAACCAGGCGTTTGCTGCAGCAAAATCGAGAGGAAGCAACTATTCAGCTCGAACAGCCCGAGTTGAACGAGGGGCAGACTGAAGAAGGAAACTATAGTGGGACTATTGGCCAAGCCAACCCACCGATAGTTAGGCAAAACCACCTGGATGGAGGAAATGATGGACGTGGATGCAAATACAAGGATTTCATGGCATCCAAGCCACCGAGTTTATCCGGAAGCCCGACGCCGGTGGAAGTCATGAACTGGATCTCTGAGATGGAGACAATGTTTGAGAGTTGCAAGTGTAGCAATAGGCAGAAGACTGCTCTTGCAGTTCCTCTATTGAAATCTGGAGTACTAAGCTGGTGGAAGCTACTAGCTGATTCAATGCCCAAAGGTGAAGCAAGCAAGATGTCGTGGGAGGATTTTCTGGTACAGTTAAAGATGCAATACTGCTCTGAGCAGGATCTTCTGGAGATCAACAACGAATTCCAGAGTCTGAAGAAGGGGAGGATGAGCGTTACTGAATACGCTGCAAGCTTTACTGAGAAAATGAAGCTTGTTCCTCACCTCGTCCCAACTGAACTCTCCAAGGTTAACAAATTTGCCCTCGGATTACCAGCGGACTTCGGTCCAATGGTCAAGCAAACTACCACTCTGAAAGCTGCCATCTGGGCTGCTAAGAATGTGGAGACCCAGATACGAGAAAAGGGTCTGGAGAGAGCGGAAGTGGGAGAGAAACGGAAATTTGACGGATCCTCGAGGTCCGGTAAGAAAGGAAGATTCTCGAAGTCTGGTTCGAGAGGAGGAGGATCAGAAGCAAAGTGGTGTGACAAGTGCAAGAAGAAGCACTTTGGGAAGTGTGATGGAGGAGTCACTTGTTACAAATGCGGAAAGCCTGGGCACTATGCCAACGAATGCACCCTCAACCAGAAGGCCTGTTATGGGTGTTATGAAGAAGGGCACATTTTGAAGGACTGCCCGAAGAAGAAGGAGGCAGGAAGACCCAACATACCACCAAAGCCGAAGGCGAGAGCCTTCCAAATGACGCTCGAGGCTGCAAAGGAGGCAGCAGACGTCGCTTCAGGTACCTTTCTTGTAAATGGTTTACCTGCAAATATACTATTTGATTCCGGAGCCAATTACTCCTTTGTATCGCATAAATTTGGTGGAAGATTAGCATTGCCTGTAGAAAAACTAGATAATGCCCTGATTGTAGAAGTTGCCAGTGGCAAATTCGTACCTGTTAGTAATCGTATTAGGAACATCGTCATTAACCTAAACGGAAACGAATTCCATGAGGAACTATTACCCATAGAGTTAAACGGTTTCGACATCGTTTTGGGTATGGATTAGCTTAGCGCCAACGATGCCGAGATATTATGCCGAAAGAAGATAGTTAGGATAAACCCACCCGGAAAGGAATCATTTATGGTGTACGGGGACAAACGCAGAGTGAATTCTGGAATCATCTCCTTGATGAAAGCCAGAAAATGTTTGTCCAAAGGATGTGCATCATACTTGGCATTCGTAATCGATGCTAAGAAGGAAAAGAAAGAGGTGCAGAATATACCGGTTGTGTGCGATTATCCGGAAGTCTTTCCCAAAGATCTTCCCGGATTACCACCTGATAGGCAAGTAGAATTTCGTATAGACTTATTACCAGGAACAACACCGATAGCAAAGGCACCTTACCGATTAGCACCGATGGAGATGAAGGAGCTCATGACGCAACTTCAGGAGCTGTTGGACAGCGGTTTCATTCGACCTAGTTCATCACCCTGGGGAGCTCCGGTGTTATTCGTGAAGAAGAAGGACGGAAGCATGAGGATGTGCATAGACTACCGAGAGCTGAATAAGGCAACGGTGAAGAACAAGTATCCATTGCCGAGGATTGATGACCTATTCGATCAGCTGCAAGGTTCAAGCTACTTCTCAAAGATCGATCTTAGGTCAGGATATCATCAGCTGAAAGTGAGAGAGCAGGATATTGAGAAGACTGCATTCAGAACAAGATATGGACACTACGAGTTCTTGGTTATGTCATTCGGACTAACCAATGCTCCCGCAGCATTCATGGATTTGATAAACAGGGTTTGTAAACCATTCCTCGATAAATCCGTGATAGTGTTCATCGACGACATTCTCATATACTCGAAAAGCCAGGAGGAGCACGGCAAGCATCTACGAGAAGTGTTGGAGGTGTTAAAGAAGGAGAAGCTTTTTGCAAAGTTCTCCAAATGCGACTTTTGGATACGGGAAGTCCAATTCTTGGGTCATGTTGTTAACCAAGAGGGAATAATGGTTGATCCCGCCAAGATCGAGGCTGTAATGAAGTGGGAACGTCCGAAGAATCCCACGGAGATTCGAAGCTTTCTAGGATTAGCCGGATATTACCGACGATTTATCCAAGGCTTTTCTTCGATAGCTGCTCCATTAACAGCTTTGACCCATAAAGGAGCTACGTATACATGGAGTGAGAAACACGATGAGGAGTTCGAGAAGCTAAAGAAGAAGTTATGTGAAGCGCCGATACTTTCTCTACCCGATGGAGTCGAAGATTTCGCAGTTTATAGTGATGCATCTGGAGTCGGGTTAGGTTGTGTTCTGACCCAAAGAGAAAAGGTGATAGCATACGCATCTCGACAATTGAAGGAGCACGAAAAGAACTACCCCACTCATGATCTGGAGTTGGCAGCGGTAGTATTCGCCTTAAAGATATGGAGGCATTACCTCTACGGCACGAAGTGCAAGCTCTTCACTGATCATAAGAGTCTCCAGTATCTCTTTAATCAGAAGGAGTTGAACATGAGGCAACGACGCTGGCTAGAACTTCTCAAGGACTACGACTGTGAGATACTTTACCACCCAGGTAAAGCAAATATTGTTGCTGATGCTCTCAGTCGGAAAGTCAATCTTGAAAGAAGAAGGCCAAGAGCGTTAAGAATTGAAGTCGTCTCGACGATTGTGGAAAGTATCAGGAAAGCTCAAGAAGAAGCCTTAGAAAAGAATGACCGAAAGGAAGAACGTTTGGGAAAAACGTTAGTGTTCGGTATGAACAGTCGAGGACTGAAGGTATTCCAAGATCGAATTTGGGTACCTAAGACGGGAGGAATAAGAGATCTTCTAATGGAAGAAGCACACAAGACCATGTACTCGATTCATCCCGGTAGCACTAAAATGTATAGGGACCTAAAACCCTACTACTGGTGGCCGACGATGAAGCTCGATGTTGCGAAGTATGTGGCTGAGTGCGTAACATGTGCAAGGGTTAAGGCACAACATCAGAAACCATATGGGAGTTTAGAACCTTTACCTGTACCCATGGGTAAATGGGAAGACATCACCATGGATTTTGTGACTAAACTGCCCAGAACGAAGAACGGACACGACATGATTTGGGTAGTCGTGGATCGTTTCACCAAGAGTGCACACTTCATAGCCGCCAACGAGAAGTGGTCTATGGATAAGCTCGCAAATGCTTACGTGAAGGAAATTGTAAGACTTCACGGTGTCCCTCTTACGATTGTGTCAGATCGTGATAGTCGTTTCACGTCGAGGTTTTGGAGGAGTCTACAAGAGGAGTTGGGTACAAAGTTGTGTTTGAGTACTGCTTACCATCCGCAAACTGATGGTCAGAGCGAAAGAACGATTCAGACGTTGGAAGATATGCTGAGAGCATGTACCCTCGAATTCCAAGGGAATTGGGACGAACACTTACCTCTAGTAGAATTTTCCTACAATAATAGTTTTCACTCGAGCATCAAGATGGCACCTTACCAAGCCTTGTATGGACAAAAGTGTCGTACACCGTCTTGTTGGCTTGAAGCCGGAGAGAAGCAGTTTATGGGCCCCGAGATAGTCCATGAGACTGCTGAGAAATTGAAGGTGATTAGGGAAAGAATGTTAGCAGCTCAGGATCGTCATAAGAGCTATGCCGACAAGAAAAGACGACCGATAACCTTCGAAGTTGGGGATTCCATTTAACTTAAAGTCTCACCGTGGAAGGGACTTATACGATTTGGGAAACGAGGAAAGTTGAGTCCAAGGTTTATTGGACCATTCAAAGTTCTTCAGAGGATTGGGAACCAAGCTTACAAGCTGGAATTGCCCGAAGAACTCAATGGTATTCATAACACCTTCCATGTGTGTTATTTGAGGAAATTCATGGGAGATGTTCCCGACATAATTCCAATCTCGGAATTAAGGATGGATGAGAATAAAAGGCTGATCGAAGAGCCTGAGGCAATTATTGACCGTAAGACTAAGAAGTTACGACGCAAGATGCTCGACTTGGTGCTAGTCCGATGGAAACATTCGAATGAGCCGAATCTCACTTGGGAAACAGAGGATGACATGATGAGTCGCTATCCACATCTGTTTGCTGATGCATGATTCCGGGACGGAATCATCCTAAGGGGGTGAGAATTGTAACGCCCGGGTTTTCAGGGCTAAGCATTTTTGTCAATGTAATAGTCTAGGTCAACTATTGTAACTCTTTTTGAAGTAATAAATATGAAATATTTGAGTATTATGTGAATTATGTGTGTTTATGTGTTTATTATTTAATTATAAATGTATAATTAATAAAGAATAAAAATGAGCATCAAAATTAAAGTGTGAGATAATCCCGATATCTCTACATAAAGTTGTAGAATATGTCTCAAGGTTTCCGTACATATAAAGAATGCCGAAATCCGAGCTATAACGAAGAAGTTATGGCTCGTCAAAGTTTTACGGCAAAACCGGCACGACACCGGGAGACGTAAATAGTGAATTTACGATAGAAGACTTTTTAGCCTTATCAATCTAAACAAAAGTCGTAGCATATGTTAAACTAAGAACATCGATAAAAAGAACACCCAAATCTGACTTCGTATGAAGAAGTTATGATTTTTCTAAGATTCGGCTTAGCAGTGCACGGCCTGAAACTCGAATTTTAGTTCGAGCGGTTTTTGGCTTACGCAACATAAATGAGAGTTGAAGATCTCATTAATAGGAAATCAACGGTAAAAAGACAGACAAAAACAGAGTCCGTATGTAGAAGTTATTAATTTTACGCAGACGTTTAACAGTATAATCTCCTTGTACTGTTAAATTTAAGATCGGTCGAGAATTAGCTGACGGTGTCAAAATGAAAGTTGTAGATCTTATTATTACCTACGCGTGGATATAAAGAACGTCAAAAACGGAGGTCGTATGTGAAAGTTACGGATTTTAGAAGTCGGAAGTGTGCTGTGCGAAAATGGGTGATGTGGCACAATCTTGGCCATTGCTTTCTCCCCAAGGCTTGCCACCAGATGGTGACATGTGGCACCAAGTTCAGCCACATTTCACCCTATAAATACCACCTCTCCCACCCTCATTTTCTTCACACCTTTCCCATTCTTTCTTCTCTTTACTCTCTCTCTCTCTCTAGAACCTCTCTCTAGCCCCGAAATCCCCCGAAAAGCCTAGGGAACCTCCCTAGCACGAGGCGGAAGCCCCGGAGTGCTTGAAGGCTCCGAGAAGAATAGCTTTTCGGCTCGGGAACGCTGCTCCAAGCAAAGCCCGGTTTTCTATAAAACCCGCTGTAAGTGAGCTATGCCTACGCTATTTTTAATATAACTTTTATTTAATTATAGTAACGTTATTAGGAACTTATAATAAATACTTGGGCTATTATTATGGGTTATATAAGTATTTTTTTTTTGACGCTTATATAATAATAATAATAATAGCTAGACTATTAATTAGTCTCGACGAATAATAAACTAAACTCTAGTGGTAATAATACTAGGTTTCGTCGAAGAAAAATTCTTTTTAAGAAGCGAAGCGCTGTCTGAGTTCGGAATCACCACCTTTTCCGGTGAGTGCATAGTTACCTTCAACTTACACATAGATATGAAGTATTTTATATAAATTACGTGCTATGTGTGCATATTATCTGAATACTTGCTATCTATGCTAGATGAACGTTGTTATACATGTTTTCAATGATTTAAACTGTATATGTATTTTATATCTACGAAAATGTTGGGGTAAAACATGGGTAGATGTAATAGGTGATGTGTGATAAAATGATGAGAGGCCTCGATGTTGTTGTTGTTGATCCAGTCATCTAGCGGAGTATAGATGACGACCACGGACTCTTCTAGACAGTCCAGTGGAACACTAGCAGGCTCGCAACCTGTAGGTGTTGTGAACGATGTGTTCACCGGTGTACTCCATCCCCCACATGGTTGCCTATTAGGACATTTATTGCTGAGGAATCCCCTTAGCAGTAGTGTCCGTCCCGATGATAATCCTTAGGCTAGGTCCCCTATGATAGGTGTTTAGGGACGTAAAGTGAGGATAACGGGAACGGGTAATCGGGTTATTGTTGATTGATGAAATTAATAAACTTATTTATTGTGGGTTGAAAACCCTATGTGCTCACCAGGCTCCCAAGCCTGACCCACTCAGTTTTATGTATTACAGGTAGTGGCGCATGAGCATAGGTGTGATGTTTTGGACGAGGGATTACGGATATAGGCCTGTAGATATGAAATAATGTAGTAAGGCTTATATTGTACTGTTTATACTTTTGATCTGTACGAACATGACATCCCGAGTCTTTTAATGAATACATTTCTATGGAAATGCTTTTGATAAATCTTTATCATATTATTGTTTTGGGACAAATTCCGCAAACCATTTATTAAAAGATAACTCTGATTTTGAAATAAAGTATAAACAAAACCGGTCTTTTCTGGCCGTGATTTTGGGGATGTCACATGTATCTTTGTGATTATTGTATGTGTATGTGTTTATTTTGATATTTGTTATTGTATGTTAGGTGGGGCCTGTTTACCGAGCTCAACTCGATGTCGGGCGGGGTACGAAGTCGGGTGGGGCCCACTATATGTTTATTGTATGTTCTTATATGGTATGTGGTTTTGGGGAAATCACTATGCTTTTTGCTTACGGTTTTTAGTTTATGTTTCAGGTACTCCAGTTTTCAAATGAAAGAGCTCGAGACAATTGCAGCGCATACACCCATGTTTTTCCGCAATATACGATCTTTGGGAATGAACTCTGATAATTGTTTTATTTGGAACGTTTTTCAATGTTTGGTCAACGTTACAATAGTGTTTTGATTATAATAAAAATGAAAATTTTAACCTGGATTTTTGGGTCGTTACAATTGACGGGTTGGAAGGCCAAAAGCCTTTCTTTTGGTGTTCAACTTACTTTGATTGAGTCGGTTTTCAGGTCCTTTGGTAGTTATCTGATGTCGATGTTCCCTACCTTGGTTACGATTCTTAATAATTTGGAGGCTATGCAGGATATGTTTTTCTTGGATGTGAACACGTATGAGAGACATCTGCATTAGGTCAAATGGGATTGAATTCTAGCTTCCATATAAGCAACAGTGTTAGGCGTGGGAAGCTTGTTCTCGTTCAATAGAGTTATGCTTTTTCGATGGCGTGGGAGATTCTTCCATTATCCAAATTTGATGTGGACCAGGGTTGCCAAAGCCCTCTACGGTATGGAAAGGGATCATTCTTTATTGGTTCCAAGGAGAAGTTGGATGGGTCCGTGGAATGGTATTACTCAAATGATGGTTCAGCTTCATAACCGAGGGTTTGATTTTCTACTGATCAAAACCACTAATTTAATTTGTTTTTATCCATATATTTTAGGGCCGAGATCCTCAATCCAATCAAGGATCTCGGATCTCAAAGATATCTAACGATCCTTAAACCTATCCAGGATCCTGGATCTTAAAGGAGTCTTAGGATCCCGAACATACATCAGAATCCCAAACATCGTCATTATTATTTCCTAACTAGTTTAACGGCTATATTTCTGGTTTATTTCTCACATGTGCAAAAATGATCAACATATGACTTATGCACAACAAAGAATCACTCCAATTAGGCTTAAAACCCAGGAATTCCAAGTCAAAGCACATTGCAAATACTAGTTCAACAGGATACCAAGAATCGCGAACTTGTAGTTACTTAACCTAGACTATAAATACACTTGTAAATGACACACAATGGTCACAATCTTTTGACACCTTATAGACTTAGAGCTAGGCAAACACTTGTAATCGTATTTCTATTATCCTCTATGTAATTTACATTTAAATCAAGAAGATCATACAAGACATGTGATCATTATCACATCCCAATGTTTTATGTCGAAGATTCTAGCAAGGATCAAAGGCTTTCTTTATAAACCACTCGTATTATTTTTATCTCATTCAGTACTCACGTTATTCATAACGCCACAATCTCTCATACAACTTGGTTGATCTTCGTTTGTTCGATTTTTGACCAAAACAATATAGTATCCATATTTTTTCGGTTTTCATCTTGTTTATAAATTAAATTACATGTTGGTTCTTTGTGGTAGTTTATATATTTATTCATTTTGTTCACCTATTAAATTGCATGTTGAGTTGGTGTAGTAGCATATCTTCTTATTCAAATCGCTAATTTAGATTACTTTTATCCAGATATAGTATCCATGTTATGTCGTTTTCATATTGTTTATAAGTTAAATATCATGTTGAGTTATTGTGGCAGTTTATATACTTATTCAAATAGTTTATATACTTATTCAAATTGCTATTTTGCACTTTTTTTACCACATCCCAGAAAGAAAAATCTACAGAAAAATCTCAAACATTTAAAAAAAAATTTAATAAAATCCTAAAATTTTTAAAAAAATATAAAAAAAAATAAAAAATAAAAAAAAACAGAAAAATACCAATTATATAACATTTTCTCAAATTAACAAAAAAAACTTTTTTATATTTGAACAACAAATGATATTCTCAAAATAATGGAACTTTTCTGTTAAAAAAAAATTAACTTTATTTAAACTTTTCGACAAAAGTTTTAGATTTTTCTCTAGATTTCCCTATAGAAATAGCCTATTATTCTTCATAAATGCCTTAACCCTATGTTATTTACTTTCTGAAAATACGTTAAAATCGACTAATTACATGTATATAATCAATGGTCATTTCTATGCATCAACACTAGATTATAGCTCGCGTTAAACGCGGGAAACACATAAAAAACATATAATCGTTTATAGATATTGTATAATGATTATAAAAAAATATGGTTATTGGTATTATTGAAATGTGTAGAAAATACATTGAAAACGATAAATATATATAATCATTGAAAGATCTCTTTGTAGACATCATTTTTTGTTTTATTAGTTGAACAACTTTCCTCGTCTTATATAGTTATGATATTTATATATTTATAAGCATTTTAATTAGATGTTTCTTACATAATAATGTTACCTAATTTAAACATATATTGACAATCAATATAGTGTTTTTTCTATTGCATTAAATATTAATAACTATTTCATTTATTCAAATAAAGTTATGTAATATAATTTATAAAATGTTAAATGTTATATACATTTAATTTTAGTATATTATCAATGGAGATTCTTTTCTAAATCATGATTGTTTTATTTTAAATTGATTATAAATATAAATGCTAACTTTTATGTTTGTTCTTATTTATTTAGTGTTCGCAAAAACTTTGCATTAGTTTTGGCGCAACTTTGAATAATTTTAGTATATCAACAATTTAATTTGATATATCTGTCAATTATATGAAATACAAATAATAAAATTTCATTACTATTGTGATAATTTAGTTTATATATTGTATTTTCACTAATCTTAACGGTCTTATTTTTTCTAATAACCGTAACGTTTTTACTAAATGTACTTTTTACAAATCTCCTAATATCTTATAATTTTAATATTACTTTATAATTTTTCATAACTATGTTATTTTTAAAATTAACTGCTTTAATAGTGTTTTTTTTTTCAGTTTATTCAATTTTATATTTCATTGTACAACATCATCGTTTGTATGTATTCTGAAATTTCACTTTAAAAATGTTTAATGTTTACACCTTGATATTAATTTTTTTTTAATAAACTCATGTAATAATTATGGAATATATATCTCATTTTAATTAACATTCATTTCCTTTATTATATCAAATTCCTCATTAAACGGATATATTTTTGGAAAATAATAATTATAATAGGACAACATTATCTAAAACGTAAATGTTTGATATACTTTTTGGAGAAAAAAAAATCAGCATCATTAAAAAAAATTATATAAAGAAAATACAAATTTAAATTTGTTGAAATTATGGATGAAATTACTGGCGAAAATTTATTTTGGAAGGAGTTGTATTTTGTAAGGTATAATAATATTACAAAATTTGAAATATCTATATTTGTTGTGCAAATTAATAAATTTTATTGTTACTATACGAAGATAAAAAAGTAGGTTGATATGATATACAAAAACATAATAATTTCAATGATATTTTAAAATCATGCCAAAATTAACCGGATTCTTATAACATAAAAATTAAAAAAAAATCATAATCATCTCTAATATATAAAAGTAACAATTTCGTAATTAATGTCAATTCCCAAGATAGTTAATTTTTGTTTTGTTAAAGGTACCTAATACATTTTCATGTTTATTTGAAAAGTTTCAGAAAAGTAGTTAACTGATTTCATGTAGGGATGGCAAAAAAACCCGAACCCGATGGGGAAACCCGAAACCCGATCATTTCGGGTCGTTATCGGGTTTTTTTATCGGGTTCGGGGCAAGGAGTGGGTTATCCTCGCCCCGATCCGCCCCACCCCGATTATATATATATATATATATATATATATATATATATATATATATATATATATATATATATATATATATATATATATATATATATGTTCAAAAATTTTTGTTGTTAATTGTACACATTCAAATATAAAATATTTATCGTGGACAATTTTTTTAGTTATTAACAATCTGATGTTAATGATCATTTTTATGTGTTTTGACGTATTAAACAAAACTTAAATCAAATAATTTTTTATATAACGTCCAGTTTATTTTATTAAAGTGATACATCATGTTTTTAATTTAAAAGAGTTGCTAGAACATGTATATTTTATAAGACATTGGGATACCCTAAAAGAGAATAAAGATTTCGTTATCAATTGTAAACCCGATAAGATACCCGAAACCCGACGGGAAAACCCGAAACCCAATTGGGTGCCCCGATAAGATACCCGAAAGTTATCGGGGCGGGTTTGGGAATCCACGCCCCACCCCATTGCCATTCCTAATTTCATGTAATTTGTGACAAAGAAAATCGAAATATATGAATACATACATTTGATATAGGAACAAAAAATGATCGAAAAAAATATAAAAAGCGAAAGAAGGTACTGACCTTCTAGCACACAAGAGCGAATGTTGATAGCAGAGAATGATGATGGAAGTTATAAGCAATATTAACGATGTTGTAGGAGAAGGTTTGAAGAAAAGAAACGATTGAAGATAAATGTGAGTCGCGGATTCAATGATGAATCGTAATGTATGTGATAATTTGAATATGATTTTTCGGTATTAATAATTTCCTAATAAAAAAAAATTTATATTACTGGTTACTAATATAAATGGATTTATATTAATGGTTGATATTAAGGCCTTGATTGAAATGATTTGTTAGTAATATATTTTTAAAATTGATCATATTAAAATCTTCATAACTGAAAATTCAAGATGTAAAATATAGAAAGCTTTTATTAGAATTAAATACATTCCATTTCAACGAATGTAAGTTATTGATTGATGATTGGAAAGCATTTATTGGAATTAAATACATTCCATATGTGGAGGATGATATCAGCAATTAAATCTAAGGGTGGAAAAAATAAGATTGAAATAGAATCAATGGTCCAGATTATTTAAGATGATGTCATAAAGTTTTTCTTTTAGTAATATTTAAGATTATATCAAATATATTAAAGGATCAAAAACTATAAAAATGTTATAAAACCTAAAATTGAAAAAATTTGTCTAACCACATGGACCAAAAATGTAATTATTATATATATCTAATTACAAAGTGGAAACGAATAATATACTTTTTAGTTTCATTTTTTGGCCACAATAGTTTAGTGTTTTAGCAGTTTTGGTCCCTACATACAAAATAAATTACAAAATTAGTCCCCATATTTAAAACTTTCGCATATTGGCAGATTTGGTCTGTGTAGAAAATAAATTACAAAAACTATCCGTATAAATTACAGAAAAGGTTCCTACGCAGATTTTTTTGTAGAAAATGTCCATAAGTTCATAAAATTTGCAAATTACCTTTAAAAAAATTACAAAAATAGTCCCTACCTAATAGAAAATTTTGCAGATTAACTTTTCTGGTTTTTACACTTTGGCCACAAGTCTTCTGTATATCTACAGGTTTGCTCCCTACACTTTCGTAATTACACAAGTTGGGTCCCCTTGCAAAGTGGGGGGTTTTACCTTTATTAGTTTACTCTAAATTAGTTCCTAGTTTAAACTAAAAAAAGTTATCCTAATTTCATTTTTAACACTTTCTTTAAGTAAAAACACCTATGACATTAGATAATATGATCATGAATTATGACAACAAAAACATTGTGTCAAGAGGACAAAAATTGCAATTCATTTGTCCAATCAAAAAGGTACAAAGGACATAAATGCCCTCTTCCTCAATAAAACTAAAAACTACAAGGCGAAGCGAATTTCCATATATAAATCACCAAACCAAATTTTCAAAAAAAAAAAGTTGACTTGAAACTAATATGTTAACACCATAATTTCAATTACTTTTTTTCAAGACTAAGTTTTTGCTCAAGAAATACATGAGCCATAAACAAACCCCCCATATCACCAAATAAATAAAGTTCCATTTTTTTCTTTTTCTAATAATAATATTTGCATTTCAACTAACCTTGAAATTGGACAATTTCATGGAACTTCTTCTCAATAAGATTTTACTTTGACTCTTTGAGGCTACTAAGTGGGTCCCACAATCAGGGTTTATGGAGCTTGAAGCCGAAGACTCTTGGAATGTAGCATTGTGTTGCCTTTTGTGGCTTGAGGGGCCCATGAGTCATCAAGAAAAAGTGAGGGAATGTGGTGCCAAAATAAGCTCCATCAATATCTATGGAAGTCAAGAAAAATAATAGTCACAACCAGGGGCAAAATTGTCATTTTTCAATTCTACCCTATATTTATTTACATGTTTTTTTTTCTTATCTAGTTTAAAAACCACATGGAAAGTCAAAGGTATCAAAGTCATATTTTTTTGTTTTTGACAAAGAGGAAGACAGAAAGGGTAAAAAGGTAAATTTAGCATGAAATATGAGGAGGATACTGCCTTGGTATTTGGATCGAGGGTAGTAGATGTCTTCACATTTCGGGCAGTATATTTTCACAGTGCTTGACCGAGGAATGTCTGATTGACCAACAGGAAGACAAGGCTGCCCGCAGCAATAAACTCTCGGGCACCTTCCAAAATCATAATGTTTATATTTCTCCAACTGTAAAATTTATAAAAAGAATATTCAAAATAACAAAATAAAATGATAAAGTCGTATTAATAAATCATTAAATCATACCATTGCAGACATTCCTTTGGTTGTTAATATATATCGGACATGTATCAAACCATACAGCATCTCTGCTGCTGATTCAACAAGTTCATTCTGTTCTTCAGTGAACATGTCTCCTGTTTGTAAAATTTAGAAAAGATAAACTCATTTTTGATTGAAATTGAAGGTTTGATTTTGAAGGGGAAGTAGATGTAGGGATAGGAGAGGTTACCATGAGAGGATTCCACATCTAGAATTAGATCGAGAGCGTAATCAAAGTAAGGAACTTGACTGCTTAATCCACAAAGATTGAAATCATCTTGAATGTATTCATCATCAACTTCGCAGAAGAATTCATTCCCTCTCAAGTTGCAAAACCAGGAAATCCAAGATGTGTCATCTTCATCTGAACCACTAACTTCAGACTCCTCGCTGGCTGTTTCTGATTCTTCTGAAACAAAAAATAAAAAATAAATAAATAAATAAACCTCACATTTGTGATGAAGAACACGATTTGTAACCTAATTTGTGCTGAAACTTAAACAGGATATGGAAATGTTGAATTTGAAATCAGATTATAGGTGTATGTTTGTGGTTCGTTATATAGGTAAGCGAATTGAATTTTTGTCTGCATGCTAGAATTCTATCGTATTGCAGAAGATAAGAAGATGAGAAAAGATATATTTAAAAACCTGAAAGCGGAAAAGATGATTATAGAAGAAAACGAACCATCTGAGCACTTGCTTTTGGTATTGGCGATGGTGGAGGAGGAACGGTTGTCCAGGTGGAACGATTTTCCACCACCAGCTGTGGAAGTTGAAGGCATGGAGAATTTCTCTTTCTCCTTGTTGCTGATATTCAAAACCCTAGAAGTCGAAGGCGATGATGTCTTTTCTAAGTGCTTATCCAAGGCATCATTGATTCTTTTCCGATCTAACGGCCCCGCTCCACCTCCTCCCACCATCTCCAACCTCGACGACGAGCCACCGCGGTCTCTGTACATATATGTTTTCTATATATATAGCGGTTCCTGAAATTTCAGAGAAGAAGATACAGAAAAGATGGAATCGCAAATATTTCTACCTAAATGAATGAATTTAAGATAGATTGAGAGGAATCCAGCATAGATTTGAAGGAATAAGATCAAAAAGAGGGGAAATTAAGGGAGAAAATTAGGGTTGGTGTGTACATGGAACACGAGGGGGAGAGATCTCTCCTCTCTTGTGTTTTAGTGTTGATATTTTAGGTGAAATTCTTTTTGTATTTATTTAACATCTTTTTTTTTCTTTTTTCAATTTTAAAAACTATTTTCTAATATAAATAATAGGAAGAATTTTATATATATACTTTTTAAAATATCATATTTATCAAACTTCATTTTTAAATATCATATTTATTCGTTACAAACTTTAAAAATATCCTTTATAAATTTAAAATATCATATTTATTCTTTACAAACTTAATTTTATATATATCCTTTTTAAAATATCATATTTATCAAACTTAATTTTTAAATATCATATTTATTTTTTACAAACTTTAAAAATATTAAATTTGCCCAAATTCTTATTTTTAATATTTAATAATCATTTTAAATTATTATGTTTGTAAATTGTCTATTATAGTTTAATGAAAGTTTAAAATATCATAGTTCAAACAAACAATTAATAAAACAAGGAGGCATAACCGCAACTTCACTAGATTCCATTGTTAAATATATCAATTCTTAATGTATTAAATGAAGGTCGATAATGATTGTTGCATAATCTGGCCAACAAAAATCAATGAAAACTCATAACTAAAACACGAACTAGAGGGTTTAATCATGAGAATTACAGTGATGTTCTTTCTCGTCAAAAGGGCTTCAAAATTGGGGCAAAACTGAAATATTAGCATTGGTGTTGAAGAAAACCCCATTGGAGCCTATAAACGATACTTCCTGCAAAATTGAAACAAAAGTAGATTTATTTGGAGTTTGATCCACTTATTTGGCTCAGGTTTGAATGAAAATGCTTGATTGTTTTCACAGAAATGTTGCTTTTGTTGTAGAAGAAGAACAAAGGGGGTGTTGCAGTGGTGGCGACGAACAATAGGGAGGTGAAATTGAGTGCCAGAGATTGCAGACGACGAAGCAAGGGATGATTGAACAAATTGGGAGGTAAGCTAAGATGAGTTTGGTTAAATCAAAGATGAAGAAATTGAAGAAATTGTTGGATGAATCGGTTTCTTTTAGCGTATTTGAATCTTCCATTTCATCGGTGAACCGGTAAGGAAAATTAGGGATTTGATTGGAATATGTAAATGGATTATGAGATTGGGAGAATTATTATTATTACTAAGCACGAGTCACAAATAACCGCTCCATCATTTTTAGTCGTTGGATCTCTTTAACTTTTGATCTTAGCCGCATAAACTCCTATTTTACAGTTATTTTTACAGTTTCTTTGCTCCGCTTCTTCTTTCCCACGTTCGGCTAACCCCCCTCTCCTTCAACTGCTCACCTTCACTTTTATTGGCTATCCATGGCAGTTCGTCGTCGCCCCACGTTCTCAACCATCGTCGGTTTTCTTCTTCAACAAGCATTCAATCGGTTAATCAATCTCCTTCAAAGAGTGATTCAGTTATGGCTTCAACCTACTCCGATTACGTCTTTAACCCCCACTTCTCCATAATCCCTAAATATGAGGTAGATGTGGTAACTTCTCTGCCTATATAAGAGAATATGTGGCTTATTTGAATTTATTCAATATTCCATCACTTCAAATCTATATATTGGTTGATCAATAATGGAGGAGAAATTGCCTTTTCTGTTAGAAGATACTTCACGGAAGGTAAAATTTATTGACTAGATGTTTAGATTTAAAATCCCATGTTCAAAAATGATTCAATCGTTTGTTTTATTATATTGTTCAATCTTACAATCGTTTTTTATTGGTTATTCGCTATGTTTTTTGATATATGATTTTAATTTCTTATCATTGCATAATGTAGGAGACTGAAGTCGTTCATGATATTGCCGATATTCAAACATTATCAGCTAAATCCATTGGTTCTGAAAGTGACTCTACTAAGATTTCACCGAGGGTTAAGTTTCTTGAATACATGTTTCGATTTAGATTCTTGTATTTGGAAAATTATACTTTTTTTTGTGCTTAATTGTATCTATCTCAATTCAAAAATGATTAAATTGTTGGTTTTATTATATCGTTCAATCTAACTATCGTTTATTTTTTTCATTTGATATGTTTTTTGATATATGATTTTAAATTTCTTATCATTGCATTATGAAGAACACTGAAGTCGTTCATGAAAATGCCGACCTTCAAACAATATCAGTCAAATCCATTGATTCTAAAAGTGACTCTCCTGAGATAATTGAGTATTCTCCTCACTTCACTCCTTATAAATCCATTTTGGAAAGGGTAATTGTAGAAGAGGTAAAAATTGGTGGCCTTTTCATCAATTGTTAATAGTTTATGATGTTTTATTTTTTGTTTTCAGGTTTGTAAAATTGCTAAAGAAGATTAATAGTTCGAAAGGAAAATAAAAAGGATTTTAGCTCTGACACAGTGGAAGTTGGATGAAGTTGTGGACCTCTCCTCAAATTATGATGAGGAAGAGGATGTCATACAACCAAAAAAGCATGTCAGGGCCTGCATTCACAATAGAAATCGACCCATAAAACTACTTGATGAGTCAAATGTGGAGCCTTGATGTGTCTATAAGTTGGTTTTAGTATGTTTGTGTTAACTTTGTTGAGTTGAGGATGCTTCGTTTTCAGTATTATGTTTAGTTGTTGTTTTGACTCTATCTTGCAAACCTTATGCTTTAGAAAAGAATTTAGGTATTTGATAAATGTTTGATGGAATGTTGAGTCATTTCTAGCTTTGCTTAGTTCAATTATATTAATTATTATGATTTTCATATATGGATACATTTTAAGTTCTGGTTCTAATTTGTTTAAGAATCATATTTTTGGCCATTAAATGATCTTAAGTGTTTCATATATTTTAATGTTAAAAAAATTAATTATTTTTTGTTTCCAAAGATGTAAATGTTGTTTTGTTCACTTTTTTTTCCATTTGAGATTTCGACAGTTATATTAAATTTTTGTTTTTTATATAGCTTTTGAAATTTTTGTAATTGTCATGTTACTAGAGGTCCACTCCTTAAGAGGGTATATTTGCTTTTTTTACAAATACCTTTATTGGGTTGGAAAAAAATATCCTATTTTTCTCCAATGACAAATTGTGTTTTTGTAAAGTACACTTACTAACAATCAACAAGGGCATCTTTTTCTGAAAAATAGCATTGTACTTTAGGGAAATGTAATTTTAATCATCACATAGTTTAAAAACTTAAGCATTTCTAAACATTAATCATCATGTAATTTTGAAGTTATTTAAATTTGTGAAAAATAGTATTGTACTTTATGAAAAGTTAATTCTAAGCATCAGTTACTTTTAAGGTTATCAGCTTATACTGTCTCCACCTTCACAAACGGATGTTATGATTCTAAGTCGACATGATGAACAACCAAATGGGGGTAAATGGTCCAAGTGTTTACAAAACTCATAAAAATAGCAACCAACAGCACATGAACTCTATATAAGACTGAAACCAATGCCAATATTAAATCTATTTAGGTTTAGAGCAACACCATAAAACAATGAGTATATTGGCCTTTTCAGGGGTATAACAGTCAACGTTGGCAAATCTGTCTAAATACATATATTTGAATCGTAAGAAAAGTGCAAATAATAGTAATTATACATGGATGGTATCTCAAGATCAAGAATAATTATTATATATGTACATGCTTTTCATATCAGGTGATTCCTTTTTTATAAGGCTTATCTTTCATGTGTGTAGCATTAATGTTTTGGGCCAAATCCATTGATTCTGAAAGTGACTCTCCTGAGATAATTGAGTATTGGACAAAAATACATATGAGACATTATCTACTCATTATGGTTTTTCATTTCCTTGTGGGTTTTAAACTGGTAAACATGTTAAGTCCACTTCCAGTGAAGTTTAAAATATATCACAAGAGGATAAATTAAGAGGTATGTAGACCATATGAATGTTAAGTTTTTCCTGTTCCATGGCATGTGAGCAAAGATCTTAGTATGAATGTCACTTTATGGGACATAATTCAGCCAGTTGGGACTAATATGATAACATATTAACTTATAGGTTTGACATTTGGACAAAAAAACCCATGTTTTCTTTCATTAACAATTAGGTTCTCCATTAAGTACACAGTATAACAAAGGTATATTTCGTTTTTTTACAAATACGTTTATTGATTGAAACAAAAAATATCCTATTTTTTCTCAAATGACAAATGGTGTTTCTATAAAGTACAGTTACTAACAATTAACAGGGGTGTTTTTTTGTAAAACATAACATTGTAATTTAGGGAAATGTAATTTTAATCATCATGTAGGTTAAAAGGTTAAGCATTTCTAAACATTAATCATCATGTCATTTTGAAGTTGTTTAAATTTGTGAACAATAGTATTGTACTTTATGCAAATTTAATTCTAACCATCACTTAATTTTAAGGTTATTAGCTTATGGTCTCTCCACCTTCACAAACTCATGTTATCATTCTAACACCACATCATTAACAACCAACTAGGGGTAAAATGGTCCAAGTGTTTACAAAACTAATAAAAATATCAACCAACAGCCCATGAAGTCTATGTAAGCCTGAAAGCAATGCCAATATTAAATCTATTTAGGTAAGGATCAACAACATAAAACAATGAGTATTGGCCTATTGAGGGGTAAAATTGTCAATCTTGGCAAATCTGTCCATATATATATATATATATATATATATATATATATATATATATATATATATATATATATATATATATATATATATATATATATATATATATATATATATATATATATATATATATATATATAAATCATAAGAAAATTGCAAATAATGGAAATCATATTTTGGTTGATGATCTTCAAAACAAAATATGCAATTTTCATATTGAAAGGAAAAATACATGTAACAAGTACAATTACAGATTCAAGCATTGTTTTCATGTCTTCCCCCCTTTTATTTTCGTATTTACAAGGCAAGGATTTTGTAGATGGTTATTTCCGTTCTTAAGTAAAGATTAGTGTTGGTCATAGGTTGTTACGGATTTGATGTTTGATGTTAATTTTATTAATGGTAGTGTTTCTTATACTTATCTATTAGCAGTAAATAATAAATATTTTATTTTAAATTTAAAAAGTAACTGCATCCTAAAAAATATGCATAACCGTTTCTTAACTCATTCTACTTTCATACACACATATTTTTTGTTATATAAGTAGTATTCTTCACTATAAAGCATAATACATGTTTTGTCTCCGGCTTTCTTTCTCATTTTCCAAAAGGTTATTCTTTTCTCTCATATTTGATGATTTCAAATCATTAACATACAGGAATGGAAATTATCATAGTCGCTTATTTTATTACATTTGTGTATTTATTTTTATTGTCATATGGCTGAATAATACCTAATACAGAGGTACAAATGAATTTATGCTTAAAATCTATGATTTTGTTGTTAAGTAAACTTGATAGATGATTGGTTTTATTTTCTATGATTCTTTTTTTTGTTATTCGGGTTTATATATATATATATATATATATATATATATATATATATATATATATATATATATAAAGAGAGAGAGAGAGAGAGAGAGAAAGAGAGAGAAAGAGAGAGAGGTTCAAATGTGGATGAACAAATATTGTGTGGATGTAAGGATTAATATGGGCCAAGTATTATTTAATTTTAATAAATAGTTAATTAAATCATTTACCCTTTAATTTAGGAAAATTACTTTATTTAAAACCATATTGCCTCTTCCATCGACACCCACAAAATTGTATTCCTCCTGCCTCCATCGATGTTCGGCCCTAGACAACCTCACGTCACCACCATCTTTTCTCTTATCTCTTGCCATCAGTTGGAAACTGATGCAGACTCTTTTCTTCCATCGAAGAACTGACCGTTCACAATGTTTGTTTGTGGAGAATGATTGTCGAATGTGGAATATGAACGACTGAGCGGGGAAGAGTCAAAGGGTGGTGCATCCAACAATCAAACCTCTGTCGTATCTTCTCAGAACTTGAAGAGGTGAAGGAAAAGGCCGTTTCCCCACCATATCATCCTTTAAATATGGCAAAAAGCTAAATTCTACTCATCCTGGTAACAATCATCCTAGTAACAAGGTTCTCTAAATCTATTTAGGTTTAATATTCAATCAAATCGAAAATGATTGTTATTTTTTTTATTAAATCAGAAATTAATCTTCTCAAATGCTTGTTATTCTTTACTATTTATGTCAGACTCTTTACTTCCAAGTACGACCATCTTGAAATCAAGAACATCGTCAACCCCCGATATGTATAAAATTCATTGTTATCTTTCGGTTTGAGGGTTTTAAAGAATCGAGACTTTAATTGGTTTGTCAAACGGCTAGTTCATATTCATCATATGTTACACTTTTGTGGCTTTCTCAGGTAATGTTTAAGAACATCACAGTCTTGTGATTTTTGTACATCTGACTATTGAATATATAATTTATATTGGGTTTAGGTTTAGTATAGATAATTTTATAATGTTCTTAATTTTACTTATTCTTAATTTTACAACAGAGATGCAATTACAAAATCATATTGGGTTTATGTTTACTATAGATAATTTTACAATATTTGGTCTCTTTTTTTGTGTTTTGATGGATGATGCAATTACAAAATCATATAACTAAATCACCTAAACAAGCAAACCGCTAAACTTCTAATTTTCAATATACGAAGCATTTGTATAAATGGACAATTTGTCCATGAGGTCACAAGTTGTATGTATTTATATTCTTGAACTTCATTATTTGTATGTGTTTTGTTTCAGGACCACTCAGAATGTAGCAAAGTTGTTTGAAACAATAATAGTGGATGGAAATTAAGAGACAATTTCATGACAATTGAAATTGACCACACCAAATTGTCAAAATATAACATCATGAAACAAGAATGAGAATGAAGATTCTTTCATGAATGATATTGTATTCTTATAGAATAAAGATTTTTTTTTTTAAGAATTACTCACTATAAAGCTTGTATTCTAATAAAATGTGGAAAAAATTCAAAAAAATAACATTGTATTTTTATATAATGTGACAGTAAAAATTGTGTTTTTTTTTTGTTTATTTTTGGACCTTAGATTCTTCAATAATATTAATAATTGATGATTGTTCTTTACGAATGTTGTTATTCTTCAACTCATAGTTCAAAATTTTGTTATTATTCAAAATATTCATTCAATCAGAATATGTATTTTGTCAGAATATGTATTCTATTAGAATGTGTATTATAACTCTTGGTCCATATTTATTCCTACATTCACACAATACTTATCATCCACATTATAACCTAGCCCTATATATATATATATATATATATATATATATATATATATATATATATATATATATATATATATATATATATATATGTATATAAAGAGTATTTCAAAGAGTATGAAGGTATTTAATTCTTCTAATGATTAGTATATTATATTATTATTTCATAAATTTATTTAAATTATCTTTCAATTGTTTATAGATAATGGATAGGAATGTGAATGTTGAAGTTTTTCAATCTCTTCGGTTCCAATATATTGGAGTTTCGTATAAGATGCCATTTGTTCAAGCTAACTATATTTGGCATGACATCGAAGGAAATAGAAAAGTGGTTATATTCGCTGACAAAAATATGAGTAAATATGTTTTTTTCTACATTCATTTTTATTTTCATAATATTATACTAAATATACAATTTTTTAGAGAGAAAAAATGGCAGGTTTTGTCCCACGGCATTTGTATAATTTGTATGATGATGAATTGGTGGGAGGTCTTTATTCGTTATCGACTTTCACAGTAAAAGAATTTCACTTCCATAAATACTTGAAATATGAAAACTATTGTTTCATTTATGGTGATTTAAAGATCAATATCAAAGAAAATACACAACTTACAAAGGTTGGAATGGATTTACAAAATGGATTTCCTTTATATCCATTAGTGTTTCCCATAAAAAGAGTTTTACATACGGTATATATACACTTACAAAAATATTTTTTCATTACTTATTTTATATACATATATTATATATGTTTTATTAAAATCCGTTTTAATTTTTTGTAGATTTCATTGGGAAAATTGTATCGGGCAAAAGGATTAGATTCGAAGATAAATTTATAATACATTTGAATGATGAAACGTAAGTAAATTTATTATCTACATTAATTTATAAGTATTTTCTATGTGGTTCAATAAAAAATGTAATATTTACTTATTATAATAAAAAATGTTTGTAGGGGATACAAGATAAAGTTGAAGTTGTATGACACAAGTACATCACTTATTGTTCCAACTTATCGTGCAATATCAATGAAAAATATAATTGTTGTTTTTCGAGTGAAGTTGGTTCGGTTACCATCAAGTATGTTATAAATTATATTTTCCTTAGTAGTGTACATTTTTTTTTCATATTATTATAAATCTTTGTTTTATATATAATATATATTAAAATCTTTTTGCAGTGTGTATTTTGGTATCAACAAAATTTGTTTGCATTTCTAGGAAACAAGAGAGATCACCAGGGGCGATCGGTGCAGGGAGTAGTGTATTTAGGTCACGATGATGGTAGAAAGAAGGGATGATGATGGATACTTGATGGTCACCAATTGACAATGACAACGAATTTTACAGCAAGTATAATCGGTTTTTCCGACAAAGGAATTTATAAACATGCAGGAAACCATTAAAGCAATTATGTGGTAAGAATTTTACATTTCTCCAACTATTTTTTGTATATTTTCCAAGGTTTTCATAAGCAACATGCAATAATTCTTGTATCAATGTTAGTTTTTTCTTGGAACTTGAATTGATATTAGAAATTCCCTATTCAATTTAAACACTCTATTAAATATTCTGTATTGAATTTAATCTTTAGCAAAATTTTATTTGAAATTATATTTTGAATTTGAAAACCTGAAATTTAATCTTCAACAGAAGAAGACAAATTGATTTCATGGTTGTCCTCAATAGAAACGATAAAAATTTCTATAATCCTTTTTGCGTTGAACTTCCATTGATTCATATAGTTATTTTTTCAATTTTTCCCAGAAATTATACTTTTTTATCCCGTTGGAGTTCATGTCACAATTCGATTTATCTTCAATATGAATTTCACTTGTATTTTGTTTTTCTTTTTGTTTGGGTTTTGATTAGTCATATTTAATGCTTAATATATAAATTCTATTAAGAATAGTATGTTTTTATATGTGAATACTTTATACTGAATGTTATGCCAAAAACACATTTATATGTAAATATTTTATAGTGAATGCATGTTATATGTTCAATGCTTTATAAATAGATTATTTAATTGTCATTTGAATATTCGTTGTCTGTATTCCTGAATGAATGGATATTGCTTCAAATTTTTCATGTGTGAATTTGTATGTCTGATTTTTCATGTACATACAATATTCATGTTTGTATAAATGAATATTTAAAGATACTATTGAATTGTGTTATGCATGTGGGTTAACGAAGCAATTCCAAGCTGAGTTGATGAAGTTATTCTAGATGCACCACGAGTACTTACACAAGAACTTATACATAAACATTAGACTATGAGTGCGTATATTCTATTATGAATATTGTATATGTGTATAATCTATTTTGAATATTTATGTTTTATCCTATGTAAATTATATGTATGTACATAAATTATATGTATACATATTCTGTCATGAATATTTTACATTGTTCTCTATGAAAATAATGTGTATGTATTCTGCCACAAATATTTATGTTTTTCTCTAAAAAATTGTATCTTAATACATTCTGTCATGAATATTAATGTTTTATCTATGAAGATTATGTGTGTGTTAATATATGAATAATAATATGTTTCAAATTAATATCACGAATTTAATATTCATAAAAGAATTTTTTTTAAATATCGCACACTTTAATTAGAATATACCAAAATTGTAAAATAATAATTGTAAATTGAAATTTCGAATTATATCAGAACTTGCACGTTTTCAATTTTGAAATTTAATTTGTTTTGTTTTAAATTTAGTATTTCAAAAGTTCCATTAAAAATTCCTCAAAAATAGGAAACTAATTATATTTCCATATTTAATTTTGAGTTATTTTACCAATTTACCTTTATTTTGAAATAAATAATATTTATTTATTTTTTAATTCACAAATTACCTAATTTAATAAACAGAAATCTAAGCCATCTATTATTTTTATTTAATGGTTGATAGGTGTTCTTACAATAATCTTTGTTCTCACATGAACTATTCCACACCCCACACACACACACACACATATATATATATATATATATATATATATATATATATATATATATATATATATATATATATATATATATCAAATGTGTAAGTTAAAAATTATTCTAATGTTACATACAATTGATAAACGATTACTCCTTTTAATTAACTATACCATACTCTAATATTAACATATACTATGTTATCAATTAACAAGTTTAAAGTATTGGTATACCCGTCCAATGGACGGTTGACCAATATAATAAAAGAACAATTGAATGGTTTTACTTCTTTGTATAACATATATTTTCGTTCATTTCAACTATAGCATTGTACTATGAAATAATTACTTTTTATATTTATACCGTTCCTTTGTTCCTATAATACAAACACATATACTAATAAAATCCATGAAACAAATATAATGATAGCATACAATAAAAAAATAAGTCCTATTATTTAGTCATAATAGTAATTTCTAATATTCAAGAAGAGAATGACTAAGTACAATAGAAAAAAAAAATAACCATTCAGATTATGATCGAAATGCAATGAATCTTAAAATTATTATGATTTTTTAGAGACTGAGTAGCTTCCAAGACCTTTACTATTTAGCCTTACACATTTATTAAAATTGTTTTAAAAACCAATAACAATTTGGTGAAATCAATAACTAATTGTTTTCATTATTTTTATTTTATAAAATCTGCAAAGTATAATTTTTGTTTATGTGATTTTGTATCATTCATTTATAAAACATATATACTGTAATGGATAATGTCGGTAATACATCTTTTCCCTCAAGTGATTTTGATTTAGTGACAACAACGATGTTTATGCTTATTTACCTTCTGATATTGTTGAAAACTTCTGATATTGTTGAAAACCCACAAGTAAGCCATATATCTATATTTTTATTATTTTTAATATTTATCAACCCATACTACCAACACCTATTATACAACCATTTTGATCCTAAAATCCAACTCACCTATGTAATTTTTAATAAAAAAAACTATTAATTAAAAATATGAATTTATACAATTCTATTCCATTTGTATATTAATTTATATTTTGTATGGTAATATCAAAAACAAAGAAAGTATTGAATATAATACTTAAGTAATAATATATTAATATATAATACCAAGGATATCAAGATTGAGATCCTACATATGATTGTTTTTGGGTTTGCAAGAGCAGGATCGAGATCCTAAGATCCCACAAAATAAAATATAATTTTAATTTATAATTCTTAAACATGAAAAATATTTCAAACATTTAATTTTTTTGTTCAAAAGTTATAAAAACTTCAAAATATTAGTCATAAATCACAACACAAAATGATAAATGGTAAATTGGTAAAGGGTAAAAGACATAAAGTGGTTAAAATAATTTTCTTTGGCAAAAAAAAATTAAAGGAAGGTAGGATCGGATTGGATCTCAATCCTACGATCCTACATGCGATCCTACCCCAAATATGATCCCTTTACAATCCGGATCATTTTTCATATGTAGGATCGTAGGATCATACGATCCTCTGTAAAATAAATCTGTCGATCAATGGCAAATATCGATTCATGGGTGAAGCCACGATTACAACTATGGAGTATAAGCAGTGAAGAACCATCAAAGTCACCAATCGTATATTATGGGAAAGGAAATGATAAGAGATTCATGATTAGAGTTGTTCATGGAGGATATTTTACCGATTATCCAGGTAAATGTTATGAAAAACAAAAGTTCACTATATTCATTTTGTCAACATCGATTTGCTTGACATGGAACTGCTTGGATGGTTTTCTAAAAGTTTGGGTTATCCTGCTATATGTTATTGGTGTCATATGCCTACGAAAGAACATTGTGGGTTGTCCATGAATCCAATTTTGGACGATGATGCTTTGGGAAATTTCAAAATGACGGTTAGGGCCCATCAATTTCGTGAGGTTGAACAACTATATCTAGAACACAAGCCGGTATATATGCCAATCAATTTCCTTCATTTCATGATGAACTCACAATCCATGAGGATTAAGAAGCTTATTCATTTGTTTGTAATAGAACACCCAATGACAACAGTTGATGACATAATGGCATACATCAAGCATATGCTTAATATTACGATTCCCAGAGGAAAGATGGAAGATCTAATGGACATGGCCAAGGAGAACGTGATTGCATGGCGAATGGTAGTGTAGGGAGCTTTTATGTCTTTTTTTTATGAAGCAAGCTATTTCATGGTTAAGACATACTATATATGTTGTGTATATTGGATGGAATAGAACATTCTATTTTGTAAGCACTTTAAAACTTCTTTTTTTGTTTAATGTTATATATGAAGTGTATGTATGCTTTATGTTAATAGTTGTGTTGATTCTAACTGTGCAAGGGGGAAATGGGAATTAATGAAAAAATATGAATTTTCCATTGTAATCTTCATTGTTTTTCATAATTATCATAAAATTATTATCATACATGCCATTTTCAGTGTAGATACTTTGAAACTCTTTTTTTGTTTAAAGTTATAAAAAAGCAATTTACTTTGAATATTGTGTATAAATTGGGTTATAAGGCTAAATTCTAGGTCAGATTAATGTATGTGGTTGTGTTATATCAGTAAGTTTGTTCCATGTATGTTTTATAGGAAAACTTTAAAAAATTGTAATTACACATAAGGAGATTATGAAAAAGCAAGGGTATATCCGTTAGTTGTTCATTATTATCAGAAAAGAAACGAATGTTATAATTTTGCCATTTTAGTCTGCATCTGAGTCTGGAAATAAAGATCTCACTTCAACCCACCCAATTTGTCTTGGTCGGGCTCTCAATTTCTTAGTATTCTCTTGTAAAGTAAATTCATATATTTTATTTTCTTTATTTAAAATTTGCGTATGATTTATGAAATTGAAGTATTTTATATGATGAAATTATAAGATTTTTATGAGGCGCTTTCGGAGTTTGACACTTTGAGTGAGGAATTATACAAAGACAACACCTTAATCATGTAACTTTTGAGAGGTAATTTTACTCTTTGGCCTTCTGATTTGCTTGATGATGGATGTATTCCATACCTTTATGATATGCTTTATACCCACAAAGTTAATGAAGTATCTATACTTAACTCAATGGAAATGTTTGAATGTTGGTGAAATACCTAAATTACCCTTCTACGATGCTTAATATATTTAGAAAGATTTTGAACGAATCAAATGCGTATCATTGGAAATGTTATGATCCTTATGGTTATACTGTAGTTGGAGACTTAATATAAATAAATAGCATTAAACATTTGATTATTTTATAATTTTTAGTTTTAAACCTCGATTTAATATAGATTTTATCCTTGAAACACTATTTGACATCATGAACAATAAAAATTAGTGTTATTTAACTTTTTTTTTTCTATACAGTGGCCTTATTGTCTACCTGTAATGATGGTTAATTGCTATTTGTGGCAGCTAAACTCAAAATATAAGACCAAATCACTATATTAATGGTTATATTTATTTGGTATTTATCTTTTAGTAGAAAATGATAGATTTTCTATTTTAAATTGAATAAATTGTTTTATACATAAAAATAGTGGTGAGGTTTTAGAGATCTCTACTATATTTCTGCTTCATCGAGTCTTCGCGCTCTCAAGTGAATTCGGGTCCCCGCTTGGCATTCCAGCGAACCATCAATATCGGGATGCGGCTTTGTTTCGTACGTTTGATCTATTGATCCATGATTTCGATTGGTTCTTCCACAAAGTTCAGGTTTTCGTTGATCTCGATCTCATCAAGAGGGATCACAAGGGTTTCGTCGGATAGGCACTTCTTGAGGTTAGAGACGTGGAATACAGGATGGATGTTGCCAAGGTCTTGAGGTAGTTGGAGTTTATAAGCTACAGGACCGATCCTAGCGAGGATCTCAAAAGGTCCTATGTACCTTGGATTCAGTTTCCCATGCTTTCCAAAGCGTATCATGCCTTTCCAGGGCGAGACCTTCAATAAGACACGATCTCCAACCTGGAATTCCAAAGGTTTCCGTCATTTATCGGCGTAGCTCTTTTGTCTGTCTCGTGAAGCTTTCAGTTGTTCTCGGATTTGGATGATCTTCTCGGTGGTTTCGCGGATGATTTCAGGACCAATGAGAGTACTGTCAGGGAATCGACCCTTGATTAGCTGCGTGTCCCCAACTTCGGCCCAGCACAGAGGGGATTTGCACTTGCGACCGTAGAGGGCTTTGAACGGGGCAACCATGATGGTGGTTTGGTAGCTGTGTTAAACAATAACTCGATCAAGGGTAAATGGGTGTCCCACGACTTTCCGAAATCGATGACACATGCTCTCAGCATGTCTTCCAGAGTCTAGATAGTTCTCTCACTCTGCACATCCGTCTGAGGATGATAAGTTGTACTCATATCCAGCTTAGTTCCAAGAGCTTTCTGAAGGGACTGCCAAAATCTTGAGGTAAACCTTCTATCTCGATCGGAGATAATGGACGCAGGCACACCGTGCAGTCGGACTATCTCTTGAATGTAGATTCGCGTGAGTCTTTCCATCTTGAAAGATTCTTTAATCGGTAGGAAGTGAGCGGATTTTGTCAATCGGTCGACAATTACCCAAATGGTATCGTACCCACTCGGAGATTTGGGTAACTTGGTGATGAAATCCATAGTAATCATCTCCCATTTCCAATCAAGTATTTTGGGCTGCTGGACCAGGCTCGAGGGCTTCTTATACTCGACTTTTACCTTGGCGCAAGTCAGACACTTGCCCACGAAGGTAGCGATTTCGGCTTTCATGTTCGGCCACCAGTATAGTTTCTTGAGATCCAGGTACATCTTATCCGAACCTGGGTGAATAGAGTATCTGGTCTCGTGAGCTTTGTTCATGAAAACTTCCCTGAAACCTCCGGACTTTGGGGTCCAGATCCTATCCATGAAACAATAGACTCCGTCACCTCTGGTCTCAATATTCTTATACATTCCCCTCAAGACTTTCGTTCGACACGTTCTCTGGTTTTAGGGCTTCTAGCTGGGCATCTCGGATTTGTGCGGATAAGTGGGAATGGATGGTCATTGTCAGAGTCTTCACCTTGTTTCCTGAGCTTTCTTTTCGGCTAAGGGTATCTGCTACCACATTGGCCTTACCGGGATGGTAGCGGATTTTGCAATCGTAATCACTGAGCAGCTCTACCCATTGTTGTTGCCTCATGTTTAAGTCCTTCTGATTGAAGATGTGTTGTAATATTTTATGGTCGGTGAAGATCGTGCACTTGGTTCCGTATAGGTAATCTCTCCAAATCTCCAGTGCGAAGACCACTGCTCCTAGCTCCAGGTCGTGAGTCGTGTAGTTAACTTCGTGTGCCTTTTGCTGTCTCGAGGCATAAGCGATAACTTTTCCTCTCTACATAAGCACACAGCCTAAGCCCTGATTTGACGCATCGCAATAGACAACGAAATCCTCTATCCCTTCGGGAAGGGACATGATAGGTGCGCTACACAAGGATCGCTTCAATGTCTGGAATGCTGTGTCTTGTATTTCACTCCAACAGAAAGATACACCTTTCTGTGTCAGAGTGGTTAGGGGTTTGGCGATTCTGGAAAAATTCTGAATGAATCTGCGATAATAGCCGACGAGACCTAAGAATTGACGGATTTCTATAGGTGTCTTTGGTGCCGACCAATTCTCTATCGCCTGGATTTTGGACGAGTCCACATGTATACCCTTCTCGCTTACCACGTGACCAAGGAAACTTACCTTCCGAATCCAGAATTCGCACTTGGAGAATTTCGCGTACAACTTTTCCTATCTAAGAGTTTCCAACACTAACCTCAAGTGTTGTTTGTGATCTTCTTCACTTCTGGAATAGACAAGTATGTCGTCAATGAACACGATAATGAACTTGTCCAGAAAGGGGCAACACACCCGGTTCATCAGGTCCATGAACATTTCCGGTGCGTTGGTTAGACCGAAGGGCATCACTACAAACTCGTAGTGTCCATATCAAATCCTGAATGTTGTCTTATAAACATCACTCTTGTGAACTCGAAGCTGATGTGTAACGCCCGTAGATCCGGGCTAGTCAATTTAGAGGCAATAGGGGTAAAAAATAACTTTTCGACAAAAGATTATTTATAATAAATAATCTTAAACAAGCTGTAGAATATGTCACAAGGTTTCTATACATATAAAGAAAGCCGAAATCCGAGTTATAACGAAGAAGTTATGGCCCGTCGAAGTTTCGCGACGGAACCGGAACAGCACCGGGAAGCGTAAATAGTGAATTTACGATAGAGCGAGATTTATCCTTAGCAATATAAATGAAAGTCGTAGAATATGTTAAACTAAGAGCGTCGATAAAAAGAACGCCTAAATCTGACTTCGTATGAGGAAGTTATGATTTTTCTAAGATTCGGCATAGTAGTGCACGGCCCGAAACTCGAATTTTAGTTTGAGCGGTTTTTGGCTTACGCAACCTAAATGAGAGTTGAATATCTCATTAATAGGAACTCAACGGTAAAAAGACAGACGAAAACGGAGTCCGTATGAAAGAGTTATGAATTCTTCACGGTCATTTAACAGTCTAAACGCCTCCTATTGTTAAATTTGAGATCGGTCGAGAATTAGCCGACGGAGTCTAAACAAAAGTTGTAGATCTTGATTTTACCTACGCGTGAATATAAAGAACGTCGAAAACGGAGCTCGTATGCGAAAGTTATGATTTTTCTAAGTTTGAAGGCTGATACGCGATAGGGGGTGACGTGGCACCATCAGAATTGGACACGTGGCACCACCAGAAGGCCACCACATGGACGAACTCGGCGAGTAGACCAGTCAGCACCCCTATAAATAGAGGTGTCGGGCATTCACTTCTCTTCACACCTCTCCAACATTCTTTCTCTCTCTAGTTTCTCTCTCTAGCCTCCCAAACCCTCCCTAAAGCCTAGGTAAACCCCCTAGCACCCGAAGGAAGCCCCGAGGCTCCCGGAGTCCCGAGAAAAAGGGTCTTTCGGCTTGGAAACGCTGCTCCAGCGAAGCCCGGTTTTGCGAAAAACCCGTTGTAAGTGAGCTACGCCTACGCTAGTTTTAATATAGCTTCTAATTAATTATAGTAACATTATTAGGACCTTAAAATAATTATTTGGGCTATTATTATGAGTTATATTGAGTGTTATTTAACGCTTATATAATAATAATAATAGTCAGACTATTAATTTGTCGTGGATATCGGTAGACTAAACCCTAGTGGTGTTGATACTAGGTTTTATCGAAGGAAAGTTGTTTTGAGAGTATCGAAGCGCTGTCCGAGTGTTGAGTCACCACCTATCAGGTGAGTGCATGGTCCCTTTCATCTTACACATAGATATGAAGTATTTATTATATAATTTACGTGTTGTGAGTGCATAGTCCCTTTCATCTTACACATAGATATGAAGTATTTTATATAAACTACGTGCTATGTGTGCATATTATCTGAATACTTGCTGTCTATGCTGGATGAACGTTTTATACATGTTTTAAAGGATTTAAACTGTATAAGTATTTTATATATACGAATATGTTGGGTATGATGATGGGTAGATGAATGATGAGAGATAGAAGATGACGTGAGTATACATTGGCAGCTATAGACTTAGTGCCTATGGGACAAACTCCGATAGCTATGGACTTAGTACCTATTAGACGTTGGTAGCTATGGATTTAGTACCTGTTGGGAATTGGTAGCTATGGACTTAGTACCTATTAGTTAGATGCTGGTAGCTAAGGATTTAGTACCTGTAGGAATTGGTAGCTATGGACTTAGTACCTGTTGAACATTGGTAGCTATGGACTTAGTACCTATTAGATAAAGACTGGTAGCTATGGATTTAGTACCCGATGAATAGACTATAGCAGCTATGGAATTAGTGCTTTATGAACGAACATCGACAGCTATGGATTTAGTGCCAGTCCTATAACCCTGGAAGTAAGGGACTCTGGAATAAACGAATGCAGGATAGATGACTCTTAGGAGTAAAGAAGATAACGGGGATGAGTAATTGGGTTAATTGTTTGCTGATTGAACATAACAATTATATTATTGTGGGTTGAAAACCCTATGTACTCACCAGGTTTCCCAACCTGACCCACTCAGTTTATTTACATCACAGGTGGCGATATGAAGTGACATTACACTAAGAGATTTAAAGAGATGTAGATCACTAGTGTAAATAATTATAAGTTCTGTTTATGCTTATGTTTCTGTATTAACGATGACATCCCAAATGTTTTAAGATGAATAAAAATACGTTTCTTCGAAAATGTTTTAATAACGTATTTATCGTGTTTTTCTGGGAACAAATTCCGCAACCTTTTTATAAAATGAAGTACTCTGATTTTCATAAAGCATAAACAAAATCGGTCTTTTCTGGCCGTGATTTTGGGGATGTCACAGTTGGTATCAGAGCATTAGTTTAAGCGAACTAGGAATATGGATTTATTTCTAGACTTAAACTTAGAATGCTAAGTAATGATTGTGAGGAGTGTGTCAAATAGATTTAGGTAATACACCTGAATAGACACAAGCACTAGCTTATTTAGGGAAAATTCCTAACATGCTTTTATGTGCTAAATGATTTATGATATGCATTATATGATCGGATCTATGGTCTGTTGCCGACCGGATCTGGAAATTTTATGTGCTCAGGTTTCTAAACGTTTAATTAAGATATTAGAACTGCCATGTAACTTTTGGAGAAATAAGGAGGAATACGTGTCTAATTCTTCCTCTATCTATATTCTCGTCTCGATACACCAAATACTTGCTTTGGAGAATAGAATGTCATGATAAGGACTCATAGAGAATTGAGTAAGTGGAGGAAATGAAAAGGCTTACGATAGTGAATGACACCTATAAAAAGATATCATAAGAGTGGTATCTTGCCTTTAGAATATGTCATGCAGTACGTTTAGAGGAGTAAAGTACGTCCGAAGTACACCTTCGATTGGCAGGATGATGGAATGATTGGCGTAATTCATGACGTTAACCCATCGTATGGTATTTCCACCGAGCTGAAGCAGAATTGATGATTGAAGATACGCATAGAAGAAGTCCTAGTAGAGTCTAGGGAAAATTTTGTGATTGTTTGGACACATTTTTATGTGTTAAAAAAAAATTGTTTTCTGATAATAACTTGGGAAAACCGCGAGACAATACTTGGGACGAGTATGAGTAGGTGTGAAAGGTAGTAGATGCATATACTACCGGAAGCACAGGACTCACGCTTGGATCAGGGAAAGTCACAAGGTTACCAAGAAACTAGTAATTGATTTCGATTTATTCAAGTGTGTTGTTACCATTGTTTCGGTAATTACTAAGACGATTGTTGATATTCCGACCCTAGTGGTCATATCGAATTGAGTCCGACTACGATGAGTATGTTACGTGGTTTAGAGAACCAAGTTTGATGTAGCGTCTGACTTAAACCAAACGATTGAAATCAAAGCGATCAATAGAAGTATCGCGCTCGTTGTTAAAAGAAGATGGTTGATAGAGATGCTACCTTTTTAGATGTGACTAGAACATGAAGGAAGGTATAGACTGTTCTGGAATTTGACTCTAAGAGACCTGAGTCTGAGCATTGCAACATACGATGATAGGTCATTAGAATATGACGCATCATTCCATTCAATTCGTATCAACTGAGGATTGACGATTGTGCCTTGAAGGTCATAATTTGGAGTCTAATGTGAGATAGAGGGCGGAGGTAGGATCGAGCACCGCCTGTAGTCAAGGAGTCTAAGAGTTAGATACACGTTCGAAGAAACATCGAAGTTATGACTTAGGATGAATAGATAACAAATGGAGTCATCATGTGAGCCCTGTTTCGTTGATGATTCCGGGACGTAATCATCTTAAGGGGGAGATAATTGTAACGCCCGTAGATCCGGGCTAGTCAATTTAGAGGCAATAGGGGTCAAAAATAACTTTTCGACAAAAGATTATTTATAATAAATAATCTTAACCAAGTTGTAGAATATGTCACAAGGTTTCTGTACATATAAAGAACGCCGAAATCCGAGTTATAACGAAGAAGTTATGGCACGTCGAAGTTTCGCGACGGAACCGGCACGGCACCGGGAAGCGTAAATAGTGAATTTACGATAGAGCGAGATTTATCCTTAGCAATATAAATGAAAGTCGTAGAATATGTTAAACTAAGAGCGTCGATAAAAAGAACGCCCAAATCTGACTTCGTATGAGGAAGTTATGATTTTTCTAAGATTCGGCTTAGCAGTGCACGGCCCGAAACTCGAATTTTAGTTCGAGCGGTTTTTGGCTTACGCAACCTAAATGAGAGTTGAAGATCTCATTAATAGGAACTCAACGGTAAAAAGACAGACGAAAACGGAGTCCGTATGAAAGAGTTATGAATTCTTCGCGGTCATTTAACAGTCTAAACGCCTCCTATTGTTAAATTTGAGATCGGTCGAGAATTAGCCGACGGAGTCTAAACAAAAGTTGTAGATCTTGATTTTACCTACACATGAATATAAAGAACGTGGAAAACGGAGCTCGTATGTGAAAGTTATGATTTTTCTAAGTTTGAAGGCTGATACGCGATAGGGGGTGACGTGGCACCACCAGAATTGGACACGTGGCACCACCAGAAGGCCACCACATGGACGAACTCGGCGAGTAGACCAGTCAGCACCCCTATAAATAGAGGTGTCGGGCATTCACTTCTCTTCACACCTCTCCAACATTCTTTCTCTCTCTAGTTTCTCTCTCTAGCCTCCCAAACCCTCCCTAAAGCCTAGGTAAACCCCCTAGCACCCGAAGGAAGCCCCGAGGCTCCCGGAGTCCCGAGAAAAAGGGTCTTTCGGCTTGGAAACGCTGCTCCAGCGAAGCCCGGTTTTGCGAAAAACCCGTTGTAAGTGAGCTACGCCTACGCTAGTTTTAATATAGCTTCTAATTAATTATAGTAACATTATTAGGACCTTAAAATAATTATTTGGGCTATTATTATGAGTTATATTGAGTGTTATTTAACGCTTATATAATAATAATAATAGTCAGACTATTAATTTGTCGTGGATATCGGTAGACTAAACCCTAGTGGTGTTGATACTAGGTTTTATCGAAGGAAAGTTGTTTTGAGAGTATCGAAGCGCTGTCCGAGTGTTGAGTCACCACCTATCAGGTGAGTGCATGGTCCCTTTCATCTTACACATAGATATGAAGTATTTATTATATAATTTACGTGTTGTGAGTGCATAGTCCCTTTCATCTTACACATAGATATGAAGTATTTTATATAAACTACGTGCTATGTGTGCATATTATCTGAATACTTGCTGTCTATGCTGGATGAACGTTTTATACATGTTTTAAAGGATTTAAACTGTATACGTATTTTATATATACGAATATGTTGGGTATGATGATGGGTAGATGAATGATGAGAGATAGAAGATGACGTGAGTATACATTGGCAGCTATAGACTTAGTGCCTATGGGACAAACACCGGTAGCTATGGACTTAGTACCTATTAGACGTTGGTAGCTATGGATTTAGTACCTGTTGGGAATTGGTAGCTATGGACTTAGTACCTATTAGTTAGATGCTGGTAGCTAAGGATTTAGTACCTGTAGGAATTGGTAGCTATGGACTTAGTACCTGTTGAACATTGGTAGCTATGGACTTAGTACCTATTAGATAAAGACTGGTAGCTATGGATTTAGTACCCGATGAATAGACTATAGCAGCTATGGAATTAGTGCTTTATGAACGAACATCGGCAGCTATGGATTTAGTGCCAGTCCTATAACCCTGGAAGTAAGGGACTCTGGAATAAACGAATGCAGGATAGATGACTCTTAGGAGTAAAGAAGATAACGGGGATGGGTAATTGGGTTAATTGTTTGCTGATTGAACATAACAATTATATTATTGTGGGTTGAAAACCCTATGTACTCACCAGGTTTCCCAACCTGACCCACTCAGTTTATTTACATCACAGGTGGCGATATGAAGTGACATTACACTGAGAGATTTAAAGAGATGTAGATCACTAGTGTAAATAATTGTAAGTTCTGTTTATGCTTATGTTTCTGTATTAACGATGACATCCCAAACGTTTTAAGATGAATAAAAATACGTTTCTTCGAAAATGTTTTAATAACGTATTTATCGTGTTTTTCTGGGAACAAATTCCGCAACCTTTTTATAAAATGAAGTACTCTGATTTTCATAAAGCATAAACAAAATCGGTCTTTTCTGGCCGTGATTTTGGGGATATCACATGATGGTACCCTGATCTAAGGTCTATCTTCGAGAAATAGCTGTCTCCCTGAAGTTGATCAAAAAGTTCATCTATTCGAGGAAGTGGATAACGGTTTTTGACGGTCAATTTGTTCAACTCATGGTAGTCTACACACATCTGAAAGGATCCATCTTTCTTCTTCACAAATAATACCGGGGCTCCCCAGGGTGAGGAACTCGGCCTGATGAACCCTTTGATGAGTAACTCATTAAGCTGACCGGATAACTCCTGCATTTCTATTGGCGCTAAGCGATATGGAGACTTGGCTACCGGATTTGCTCAGGGAATTAGGTCGATGCAAAACTCGACTTGGCGTTTAGGAGGAATTCTCGGGAGCTCTTCGGGAAAGACATCAGGAAAGCTGTAGACTTCGGGGATGCTCTCGAGGTGTTTAACTTCCTATTTCTCGTTGATTACATGATCTAGGAATGCGCAAAACTCCTTTCACAGAAGTTTTTAAGCTTTGATGCATGAAATGATGTGAAGATTTGAACTAAGTTTATCGCCGTGGATCAAGAGAGTCTGGCCAGAGGGAAGATTGAGACAGATAGCCTTTTCGTAACAAAGGATATTAGCATGATTGGGGCTCAACTAATCCATGCCAATGATAACATCGAAGTTTTTTATGGAAACTGGCATTAGGTCGATGGGAAAAGAATGATCGTTCAGGGTAAGGGTACAACCTATGAATATATCATTAGCGTTCTCTTTCTCACTGTTAGCCATCTCGATGGTAAATGTTTCAGTTAATGGTTGAGGACTATGTTTAAGAAGATGTTTGAATGAATGGCTAACAAAATTCTTTCAGCACCAGAATCGAAAAGGATGCAAGCATAAGAGTTGTCGAGAAGGAACGTACCCGAGATGACGGTGGGATCGGCGACTGCCTCATCTCGCCCCATAGTTAGAACTGATGGGTTTTGGTCATAAGACATCCTATGTGCTCATACAAACCCTAATGCTTGGATCTAGGTTTCTCTATTGTACATGCTTTGAATCCAAGACTATAAACCCTAATTCTAGCATGCAAGTAATCATATTAACATGTAATTAGGTTTAAGATCATGCCTTGATTGTTATGTAGCAATAACAATCCCAATTCCTCCTTGTATTGAATTTGGAAGGCTTAGAGTCACAAGTGTCACTCCTCTAATGGTTCACAAACACCATACGCAAGAGGATGAAGAGGAGAGAGGTTGGAGGCTGCCAAAAACGTGTGTAAACCCTTACAAGAAGCTTAGCCTCGTTTTTTAGCCTTAAGGGGTCTTTATATAGTTGGGCTATTAAGGTTATCTAACAAGGAAACCCTAAGTTGGATGCTTAAGCCCTAAGCAACGCATAGACTCCTTTAATTAAGCCCATGGACGATTTCCTTATGGGTTTCCCATTAGATTTCGTCCATCCCTTAATATAAGGCAATCCATGGCCCAAATTGCAATTATCTTATAATTACAATTTCAATCCCTTAAGTTTAATTAATCTCTTTTAGTCACAAAACTAATTACCAATTAATTATTGACTAATATTAATTAAACAATATGATTTCTCCTTTAATATATTATTCTCATAATACATTAACAAATCATATTTAATCCTCACTCTCCATAATTCATCCTATCAAGTTGCTTTGGTGAAGGCAACCCAAAAGGACCATGCACCATCGGGTCAAGTACATACCAAAATAGTTATGGACTTAGACACTAATCCAACAGTCTCCCACTTGGATAAGTCTAACAACTATTCTACGTATGACTTCAGATCCTGATCTACAATCGTAGCTTTCCAAAGCCGTTGTCAACTATGATCCTATCAGATACGCGTGTCCTTAGATAAGGGATCATATATTCCTCCATTCTAGATATCGTATGAGATATGATTTCAAATCATTCTCTTTGTACTATATATCGATTTCTGATTTATGACCACTGACTAATTGAACAAATCAAATTAGCCCTAGCCCGGCCGAGCATTTACGTTTGTCATCAATAAACCATCGAGGGGCCCAAAGATATCGCTTTTATCCTTCTTTGGATAAAAGGAACGGATAAACTTTGATACAATGCTTGCTTGCACTCACTAACCAAATCACACACAACAATATGTTTTATAACACCAAGTTACTAGTGCGTTTACATATTATCAATGTGCAACCGATTAGCAAGATACAACTCACACATCTCGGTTTCAAGAATATAAGATGTTATCGTCTCACTAATCACTCGAGATAGTGATCCAAGTGAGCGTGGGTTTAATCCAATGCTCAAATCATATTCATAAGCACTCATGAACGTTGCAGCAAACATTTGCTTATGTCTAATACTCTTTTAGACAATCCACACACCAATTCACGACAATCTTCATTCATATCTACTTCCAACATATGAACGACTGTGGCCCGTTCGAATAATTCGATTATTCTTAATAAACTCAATTATTCTGGAAGTCAAAACATGCAAGGTGAAACACAAGAATAATACTAATCCCATATGGCCTCAAACCTTTGAGTATAAACAAAACACGTTTTATTTATCACCATATCGATTACTCATTATTTGTCGTTTCGGGTAATTAACTTTATACTTGAATTATTACACTTGTCCCATGCTCCTAGCATGCACACAATGTTTACCTATGGTTTTTACTTTGTGAAATAGACAAATTGAACACATTTCCAATCATTCTCATTTTACAACTCCAAATCCATTTTCTTAAGTGTAAGAATATCAAATTCTTGTTACTTATAGAATATACTAGATTCTAACACTTTATGCAACGATCCTTTTGTAATGTCACTGCACCAAAGTCTCAAAGACTATTGCCAATGATATTACAAAGTCCTCTATCGGAGATTGTTACAAGACAATTCCTTAGATACGATGTCTCTCACTCAAAGTACATTCCTTTGAACATCCTTTTGCATAAAGGTTTCTAATCTAGTCATAGATTTTCAATATTTACTTCCCGATATGGACACGCTTCCATATTTTCCATATGACAACTAATTTCTTAATAGAATCTTATCTATTCGTAATGATGTCGATATTGTCCATCCAATATGGAAACATTTCCATAATTTCCAATACTATACTTCCAACTACTCACAAACGACCAATCCTCATCGAACTTTGGATTGTTCTTTGATATTTGTTTAATTATTTTAGTCAAAACCGATTCTAGTCCCTTTTCCCTCTAAATGCGCTAGACATTTGGAAAATTTAAGAATGGTCAAACATTAAAGCATTTGCAATCGATCCTATACCCGAAACATATGGGACACGACGCATAATGTTTTATTTGCTATGTTCTCAAAATTCGAATTGTGAAGAGGAATGTCGTAATCATAATCAAAATTTTAGGAACACACTATGTACCCTTGACTAAGTTTATTAACATTTCTCAACCTAATCCTTTAGATTTGAAATGAAGCATAATATTCTCTCCCTTAATTATAGCAAAACAACCTTTCAACTCTTACAACTTTGCAAAGTATGACTCTTGTTTTCTATAATTAATATTGCCAACTATGCAATACGTGCCTTAATAATCATACAATCATAACATTTATGCTCCCACTATCATGATGATTATTATAAAACATAACACTTATGCTCCCACTAGCTTCGACATGTATTCATAAACATCTTAACTTTCAGAAAAACAATACTTATTGAATTTCTTAAGTTCATGTTTCTAATACTTAGTGCTTTGATAATCTTTTATCAAGGCTTCTTGAACTTATACACCTTTGCCTTCGATAGTTCATATGTGTGTCTAAACAATTAAGACTAATTGCCAAACCTCAAATTATGGAAAGGGATGCCGTAACCATAATCGAATTCGAGAATGCAATTTTACAATCACTATCTTCTTAAAATCTTCCTTAGTGAAAGCATTTTCTCACAATCATTTTCATGAAGGAGGAAATCTTATGACACTTAAATTTAAACGATGTATGTGTTCCTATCCATGTGAATTTGTTAAAAACCAAAGTTTACGACACATTCAAACTCATATGGATCGAAGTTTCTTAATCTTGATTTCTTGCCTTATGGTAGCACAGCTGCCCACCACGTCTTCCAAGTAGTTAAGCAACTCACCTTTTCTTATCAATGTACCTTTCATTGATCAAGGTGCCTTGCCTTTTATGCGTTCAAAATGAGAACTCATAGAACCCACATGCATAATTAACTCAATTGGAAACAGCACAAAAACAAAATAATGTCAACACGATAGGTTGTAAACCTCAACTCGTGTGCTAGTGATGATCGATAAGGTTTATTTGATTTGTTCTTGAAACTTTTCAAGACTATAAAGACTCCCACTGACTCCTTGACATATACGATTCTCTTGTCAAAACATTTCTTGACAAACAAATATTCAAGAGTTAGTGTAGCTTTTATCAAAACACTTCATAAATTGATCCAAGTTGGCCTTTGTCTTATTCAACACATCACAACTTTCCACATTTTATGAATGTTATAAACCTGTAATACTTTTCACTCATTGCCACAATCTTAACTTTAAGACTTGTTATTGGAACGAAGTATGATAGACTTCTTGATTTAACCATTTCTTCAATCCTTGATTCCTCTTCTTAAACATACAATTGTACTAAGACTCACTTAGAGGATCAATTGAGATATGGTTCTTAATCATTAAAACCTATCATAAAGCATAAAAGGTACTCTCCCTTCTTCTTAGAATGGAGAAACTCTTATCTTTCTGCCTACTTGATTCTTCTTATTCGTTCTACTATTGATCTAAACCCTTTAATCAATTCAGAATTACACTTAATCTTCTAAGTAGAATCATATTTACCAAACCTTTACTAAATCATGACGAATATCTTTGTTACTCTTATGGTGAACTTGATCAACACACAAATTTGTGTACTCGATCTCCTAGTCCTTCACTTGACACTTTGTCAATGAATTAGTCTAATTTCCAAAATATGAAATTTCTCATTCATCGTGCAACCAAGTTGCATGATTCCAAGTTTCTGTCCAATTGAAACTTGGGCGATGAGAAACTCTCCCTATTTGGTAAATTCTTGACTTTCCATAACACAATAAGAAACAAATCCATTATTGCTAATAATTTTAACATCAATTTTTCATATACGCCATTGTAAGGATAAATAAATAAAATTTAAAATCAAAATTTATTTTATTGCGGAAAATTTGTCCTTACAATGCAACTCATTGAAAAACTTATGCTAATACATCTTTCTTAGAAATCTAATTCTAACTCTAAGTAGTAGCTCAAGAATCTAATCTTCGAGAAAACGCGATCAAAATCCATTCCTTCACGGTTAGATTCTGCTCACTTCTTCCCTTTAGCTTCTTTTCTTTTCTTCGATCCTTCAAAAAATCAATTGTAATCTTATCACATTATGTATTCAGAATCTAGAATGAAGCTTAAAAGAGTTAGTCAATGGATTTTACCTAAATTAGAGCCATACGTTTCGACTCTCCCATCTCTTAGATCTCTTAGGTAAATAGGGCAGCTTCATCTCCAATGCCCCTTCTCTTGGCAATAAAAGCAAATTGACTCCTTTTGGAATAGGTCATGCAACTACTTCAGACATCGCCTTTCTCTTATGATCAATCTTTTCAATCATAGCATGTCTTTTGTTGCCATTGTCTATATCCATAGAGGTCTCGAAGGCAGATTCACCAATCAACTTTGCTTTTCTATTGCGCCAAATCATTGCTGATTCAGCAGCAATAAGCATATAGGTGAGATCAATAAGGGTCACGTCGTGGTTCATCATATAGTACTCTCTTACGAACTCACTATACGAGTTAGGAAGTGACTGAAGAACCCAATCAACAACCATCTCTTCACCGACAACGGATCCCATCATTCTTAACCTATCAATGTGTGACTTCATCCCTAAGACGTGTGCACACACCGACTTTCCTTCTTTATGTTCACTTGCCAAAAGGGCTTGAGTGATCTTGAACTTTTCAAGCCTTTGAACTTGTGGGTTAGGGAGAATAATTGGAGGAGGAGGAGGAAGTAAATCATGATCTCTTGTTCCTCGATCGAATCGTGGAATATCATCTTCATGTGGAATGCTTGTTCCACGGGATTTGGGAAGACCATAGTTGTCGAACTTTGACATCTACAAAACGGGAGAAAACAAATTCAAGTTAGTTGATTGATTGAGTCCTTAGTAAATCACCCAAATGAGATACTAAGGCTAGGACCCAACACTATATTCTACAACTCGGGAGAGGGATGCCGTAACCCAAATTACAGAACATTTGAAGGTAAGTGAATGACGATTCACTAATTTCCACCACGAAAAACGAAAAAGAAATTTAAGTTTCAAATCTATGAAAAATCCTAGATCCTTTGAGATTCATTGAACTTTCAATGGCATGTTTAAATCTCGATATGCCCCTCTTGTTTGTGACTGGGATGCCGAGGATCACAAAGCGGGTGTGAATAACCATGCAAACTTACATGGTGCCCTCACATGTTACAATCATTTATTCGATGTGCCGGTAAACCACACACGCTCCACCGAACTATGACAAACATTGAGTCACCCTTTGCTACCTTTGCTTAGAACCATTTAGTGTGCCGGTAAACCACACACGCTCCACTAACGTCTTTGCAAGGGCACAAAGTGTAATTTCATGGAATTGCATCAATTCACTTTTGCCTAAGTAACTAAGATTGGGAATTAGAAAAACATTTAGTTACTTTGTATTTCATTATACTTATAATGGAAGGTTTTGTCCTATCCTACCCGTTCGGCTAACGACCCTCCACTAGTCAAGAGTGCGGTGGGTAAGAGTGGATACCCATTCAATCGCCATTTTATAGGCAATTTCCTTAAACACCCCTTATAGACCAGCTTCGTGAATGAGGCCTACTAACGGTAAGACTGACTTTTACTCATACATATATATAATGTTAGACTTTTAATGTTATATATATATATATATATATATATATATATATATATATATATATATATATATATAGTATAGGGTGTATTTTACACTTTTAAAATACTAGGTGGTCAAATTTAAAAATTATACTTTTAATTCAATTAAATTGTAAACCTAAACTATTATGGATTTATTAAATCTCTTTTAATTATACACCTTAATTAATTAATAAAACCATAAGGGAGTGATTTGAACTTTTCAAAACATTACTAGGGTTTTAGAATTTAACATTCCTAATTAACTTTTAATCAACTTTTAAATTCCAAAACTTGACGGCAAGTTTTGAAACCTTTTTCAAAACATTAGGGTTTTAACTATTTAAATTTCAAAACAACAAAACTTTTGGGTTCAAATTTAAACTATAAAACCTAAAGGGTAAAATATGAAACTTTTCATAACAACAAGGATCAAATAACAAATAATTTTAAATTAACATTTAATCACACAATTATCCATATTTGATTTATTTAATGATTTCTTGCAAAACAATTTATCAATTTACTCAAAATAATTAATCAATTATCTTATAAGGAAACAATTATCTTATTAATTGATAAATATATTCATTTAGATCAAAAATATAGTCAAATATATCATATAATCGGATTAATATTGATCTAACATGATAAGGTAACTATCCATATGCAAAAACAGCAAGAAATCCCGAGATAAACATTATCTGACGAGTTGACTCGTCGAGTCTGCATGGACTCGGCGAGTCCAGCCTCCAGAATCCAAAAAATCGAATTTTCCAGTTATACAATGCATCAATACAATTGAAACCAATCTAGGCTCTGATACCACTGATGGGTTTTGGTCATAAGACATCCTATGTGCTCATACAAACCCTAATGCTTGGATCTAGGTTTCTCTATTGTACATGCTTCGAATCCAAGACTATAAACCCTAATTCTAGCATGCAAGTAATCATATTAACATGTAATTAGGTTTAAGATCATACCTTGATTGTTATGTAGCAATAACAATCCCAATTCCTCCTTGTATTGACTTTGGAAGGCTTCGAGTCACAAGTGTCACTCCTCTAATGGTTCACAAACACCATAAGCAAGAGGATGAAGAGGAGAGAGGTTGGAGGCTGCCAAAAACGTGTGTAAACCCTTACAAGAAGCTTAGCCTCGTTTTTGAGCCTTTAGGGGTCTTTATATAGTTGGGCTATTAAGGTTATCTAACAAGGAAACCCTAAGTTGGATGCTTAAGCCCTAAGCAACCCATAGACTCCTTTAATTAAGCCCATGGACGATTTCCTTATGGGTTTCCCATTAGAATTCGTCCATCCCTTAATATAAGGCAATCCATGGCCCAAATTGCAATTATCTTATAATTACAATTTCAGTCCCTTAAGTTTAATTAATCTCTTTTAGTCACAAAACTAATTACCAATTAATTATTGACTAATATTAATTAAACAATATGATTTCTCCTTTAATATATTATTCTCATAATACATTAACAAATCATATTTAATCCTTACTCTCCATAATTCATCCTATCAAGTTGCTTAGGTGAAGGCAACCTAAAAGGACCATGCACCATCGGGTCAAGTACATACCAAAATAGTTATGGACTTAGACACTAATCCAACAAGAACTCTTACAGTGTTGCCAGTTGTTGCTGCCTTGGGGCAGTTTCTCTTGATATGCCCGACTTCACCACAATCGTAGCAGGCCTGACCGACACCTGCTCCAGAAGCTTGATTGGTTGATTGGGTTGGTGTCTTGCAAAATCGAATCGTATGCCCCTTTTTACCACAGTTGGAGGATGACAGTTCACGACATGGGCCGAGGTTATGGGTAATTACACTTATCGCATCGAGGGGGGGGTACCAACATACCTACTGGTATGTGCTTGAGCTGTAGAAGCGACGGCAGAAACAACAATAGGGGTAGTAGCAGCGTGGACTGGTACAGTTTGCTGCTTCTTTGAGGGCTCTTACGAAGAATGACCCTTCTTCTGCTTCCAAAATTTTCTTTTCTCACCACTCCTTTTTGCCAGTTCAGGAGCGGTGGCCACTTCATCAAGATCATCTCCATGGCCGATTAGAGCTTGCGCCAACCATTTAGCGTTGTCGAAGGTGTTTGGCTTTGCAGCCAAAACATTTCCCTTGTTTGGCTGGGTCAGCCCCCAGATGAATCTTTCAATATTTTTACTTTACGGGGTAACCATTCCCGGACAGAGAAGCGCTAGGTCTTCAAATCTGGAGGTGTAAGCGGCGATATCGGAACCCTTCATCTTTAAGTTCCAGAGTTTGTGCTCCAACTTCTGCATTTCGCCCAGCGGGCAGTACTCTGCAAGTAGAAGCTCCTTCATGCTCTCCCAACACATTGCATTAGGTACAGGCAGGGTTAAGGATTTGACTCGGCCATTCCACCAAGTCAGGGATTTATCGGTGAAAGTACAGGCGACGAACTTCACCTTGTCGGCTTCAGAACATACACAGATTTTGAAAATAGACTCGATCTTCTCAAACCATCGAGTCAAAGAAATAACACCTCCAGTGCCATTGAAAGGTGTGGGTTTCGCGTTCATAAAATCTTTATAGGAACACTCCTTCCAGTGTCCCTGACTATCTTCCTGGTTTTGTGGCTAAGTACCACCTCCTGGCCCGCCAGAACCGCCGGGGTTCATTTGAGACATGGTAGCAGCCACAGTAGCAGTAACCACTACTTGGAACATGGCGGGATCAAATGGAGAAGGTGGTGGAGGAGGATTGTTGTTCCTTGAGTTGGGTCTTCTTCTTGGAGGCATCTTGATCTAAAATGATCAGGAAAGAGAGGATGGTAAGTCCTCTAAATTGAATCAAGAGATATCTCATTATGGCAGATAAAGTGTTCTACTATGCGATAATATATAGAAAAGCTATCAAAGCAAGGGAATTTATCGTTAAAGGAAATGAGTAGCAACACTTGAATGAGGATTTCTATGACGAAGTTGACTCTAGAAAATACTCCCATAGTATTTTATGTTTCGTTGCGACGATAACTCATTGTTTGGATATTTGGTAAGTTTTAGGCCTGCTGCACACCACATTCACTCCCAAGTACATGTTGGTCGTGTCTCGAATGAATATAGTTGATTAGGCTATATTGACCCTAGACACGACTACATAACTACCCAGGTTTAACCGCAGTGTACAACACCCAATTACTTATGTTTTGTTCTACTCATGGTTATGGTTTCTGGCGTTTAGGTATTCTTGTATACTTTTGAAACATACATATATTTTAAAGTATACTTTTAGTTCAAAGCGCTTCGGCCACTTAGTGTTTATAGTCTTATACCATGTAAGGTTCGGTATACTTAGTTCACTATAAACAAGGGCTCTGATACCAATCTGCCACACCCCGAAACCGATGGCGGAAATGTTCCGGGGCGAAGGACGTCATGTAAAATATCACAACCAATGTACATAGCAAGCATAGTAAACACAACCATTACATTACATAGGAATATTTACATTTGTTTGAAAGCAAAGTAATACATGTTTTATATATACATCAGTGCGAACAAAAGTAAAGAGAAGACTTCTATTCACTCCGTGTTCTCCAAAAGAACGTGGGATACATGTCTAACATTTACCTGAGAATACAAGTAGTTTTAAAAATATAAGCATAAAGCTGGTGAGTTCATAAGCGGTTTGTTTCGGGTAAAAGAATAAGTTTTCCTTTGGTTTTACGAAAAGTTGTTATCCAAGAAAATATCACATTTTCTTATATAAGAAGTTTAGTTATCCGTTTGTTAAACAACCTATTTATGAAAAGTTAAGTTATCCCAGGAAAAACCCTTATTTTCCTTAAAAGATGGTGGTTGGTTATTGATCCGGAATGAAGTGTACAAGTATCTACCATACTTGTAATGTTAAGTGAAGTTTCCTGAAAGTCTGGTTATTCTTGAAAAGCACATTAGTTTAACACGTATATAAAACTAATAAGTAGGTAGTAAACTAATTCCTAAGGGTATTAGTTCACTAGGTTCATTATTACTAAAAGTAAATCTCCATTATCTAAGTTTGCGAGTTCTATAACCATACGATAAACTAGATATGACAAGTAAGAAGGCCAGTATCACTTTATGACTTTTGTCACCCGTAGACCTGCCGATCCCACTGTAGCTAGCAGCAAGGTGCGGGGTAGTCAGCCCCGTATAGATCTATACACTCAAGTCACGTTCTCCATCCAGGAGATTCTGGTTACAGGGGCGGTCCTCCATTCGCGTATCTCGGCAGATTGTTACTGAGGACGTGTCTCCAATCTTAAGAATAACGAATTTACAAGTAATAATACGGAAAATCCTATTTTATGAATGGCATGAAACCCTTTGTGAAATATAAAATATAACATTTTATAATGAGTTTCACCATTAGTTTGAAAACTAACTCTGCAAGTTAAACGGTTGGTTAATACGGTTTTCTGTGTTAAAAGCATACTGAACATGTAACATTTCATACGAAATAATGAGTTTGAGTACGAGATTTCCTTGTACTTTTGCTTGTATTCCCCCCCCCCCCCTGAAAACATGAAAAACACGGAAAAAAGGTGTAGGGGTATGAACTCACCAGACGAGAATGTGTCGGGTAGGATGTTAAGTGTCAGTTTAGGGCTTGAACACGCGCGAGGATCCTATGTAAAATAAGGAGATACATATTGTATCTAATTAGACATTGAACCACTAATTAAGTAGGATAATACATTCCGAGGCGCGAAAACACTTTATCTCAATTGTTAAAAACGATACGAGTTGCATCTAAGGGGTGTAGGGCCTAGTTATGGAGTTTACTCTTCAAGAGTAAACTTTTAGGGGAGATTTCGGCTCAAAGACCATATCCCCATGAGTTTACGGCCGTAAACTCATGGGTGGTGTTTTTTTGGTTGCTCAAAGGTCTTATAACACTTGGGGAATTAAGCTAGGTTCAATTCTAGGGCATAGGAAGTGACTAAGGCTTAAAATGGACCATTTATGGGAGTTCACGGCTATAAACATAGAGTTTACGGCCGTAAACTCTTACTTGTCCCCTCACTTCATGTTTTGATGGTTCTAGGTTAAGCATACGTGTTTCTAGTCCTTTATACAAACCATGGAGGGAAGTTAGGGCACCATTTGACCTCCTTAAGGGAGTTTACGGCTAAGGGACCAATCCTTGGGGGGTTTACGGCCGTAATCTCTTAAGGTCATGGTTTCTTTGATGTTTAAGGTCCCTACTTCGATGGTGGTTGGTTCTAGACATTAATCCAAGCCATAGGAGGTGTTCAAAGGGCAATTTAACACGTTAAAAGGTCTTTATGGCCTATGAAGGGGTGTTTACGGTCCAAGAATGTTCTTGGGGCGTAAACTCATGTTTACTCCCTATATGACATGTTTTTGGTGTTCTAAGCTCATGCATGCAAGTCCCTAAGTCATAGCTAAGCACTAGAAGTGATTTGGAAGGGTTTTGGGGCTTCAAACCCCACTTATGGGTGTTTATGGTTTTGGAGTGTGCCTTGGCCGTAAACACATGATTTTGAGGGTTTTGGATGATTTAAACACGGATTTGCATGCTAAACAAGCTAAACAACAAGCTAGGATAGATCACTTACGATTTTGGAGCTTAAAAGAGGCGTTTTTGGATCGAAATCGACTTGTAGAGAGAGAGTAGAGAGAGAGTGTGTGTTAAGAGGGTGGAAAAGCTTCAAATGGAGGCCCACTCACCCTTATATAGGGTTTGAGTTTGCGGCCTGGTGGGAATCTACCCGATCCCGATGTTAAACCGGGTTTATGGTCATACCCGATTAAATGTTTGTAACCAGTCTTGGTCGTAAATTAAAAGCTTTTCAAGGGGATATCAATGGTGTTTCGCCTGTTTTTAATTCGTTTGGACAATCATTAAGCCATAATAAAAGTCTCAATTTAAATAACCTAATCCAAATGTTAACGGAAAAATTTGATAAAGACGAGTTTTATTAACGGAAAAAGAGGTTACAATGAAAGAATAAATTTTAGGTTGTCACATTCCTATCACGGTGTTGAACTCTTTATAAAGAATAAGAGCTTCTTTCTTCTTGGGAGTGGATTTGGATGACTGGTGCATGCATTGTGTTCGGTGGGATAGGGTTGTTGTGTCGCTAAATGATTGTGGGTTGGGAGTTGGTAGTCTTTTTGCCTATAATAAGGCCTTACTATTGCACTGGTGTTGGCGTTTCTTTCATAACCCGAACTTGTTGTGGGTCAGGGTGGTGAAAGTCTTGTATGGTGTAAAGGGTCACGCTTCTTCTTTGATCCCAAGGAGAAATTGGTCTGATCCTTAGAATGGAATTACTCAGATACTTTCCAATCTTAATAAATGTGGTTTTAACTTTCAGATGGTTTGTTCTACTCGGATAGGGGATGGGACTCATACTTATTTTTGGCATGATGTTTGGATGGGAGATCTTCCACTTGCTGTTTCATTTCATAGAATTTTTGCTTTAGATAACCACCGTACTTCTATAGTCAAAGACCATATTTCCTTTGGCAGGGATTTGCATAATTTTCGACGGTTGCCCATGGGATGTATTGAGCAGACCCAACGGGATTCTTTTCTAAATTTGATGCAAGTTGCTCAACTTTTTGCAATCCCAAACAGATTGGGGTGGTCTTTAGACACCTCTGACATTTTCTCAATTTGTTCGGCTCGTTCTTATATGGATAGTGGTTTGATTACTTCCGGTGATATAGTTACCAGATGGAAGAATTAGGTTCCCAATAAATTCAATATTCTAATTTAGAGGTTGCAGCTTTAGAGTATTCCCATGAGAGGGAGATTATCTTCCATAGGTATTACGATGGCGACGATCATGTGTCTGATTTGTTGTTGTATGTACACTGGAGACTATTGATCAGCTTTTTTTGGATGTTCTGATATTATGGATATTTGTAGTCGTATTGCTATTTGGTGGGGTCTACGTCTTCCAGATCAGATCTTTGTGCAGTCTTTACTTTCCTGGTCTAATGTGGTGAATCTGAGGGGAGGACAAAGAATGGTCTTTGATGCAATTGTGTTGACTACCTTTTGGTGCATTTTGAATTTACAAAATTCCACCATCTTTAGATCGCTTATCCCAAAAAAATTCTTTATTATTTGATAATGATGTAGATAGGGCTTTCTTTTGGATCTCTAATAAATATAGTAAAGCTAAGTTAGGTTGAATTGTTTGACTTCATAATCCAGCTTCAACTACGACTCTCACGTAATTTCTTTTTCCAGCTTCTTGCTGGTTTAATATAATTTATGTTGTTCCAAAAAAAAAAAGTTTCAAGGAACAATTGTTTTAGTAGTCTATAAAAATAAGATACACGATTATTAAGAAAAGAAATAAGAAAACAATACATTATTATTAAACAAACGACTTATACGTAGAGAACTATGAAAAGAAATAAGAAAACAAAAGATTATGGTTAAACAAACAACGTATACGTAGGGAACTATACTTGCACATTGGCATGTGACATGAGTAGAGGGTCACTTTGCTGCAAATGTCTGCAAGATTAAAAAAAATATATCCATATGTTACAAGAAAAATAGAAGAAACACCAATAACTATAAGATATAATGTGTCTTAGTTTTCTTCTATAATCAAACGATGAACTAATCACATAATCAGTGACTAACCCATACGCATGTCATCCACAAGCCACACTGAAAATTAACTATATAAAGAAAAATTAAGGGAAATCTTCGATAAAGTTTTAATATTTTGGATAAGTTTACGGTTTAATCCTTAAATTTATTTTTTGAACAAAAAAATTTCCGAATATCTAATTTTATACAATAATATGTTATTTTATGTTAAAAAAAAATAAGGTTTATTTCATTAATTTAAGCAAAATATAAAATAATCAAGATTTTTCTATTAAAAAAAATAAAAATTAAAATTAAATTCCAAAATATTAAAACTTTATTGAAGATTTCTCAAAACTAAAATAAATATAATTTTACTAGGACTATGACTTACACTAAAATATCAATACAATTACTTTAGGCTGTGCATGTTACTTTGATGAAACGTGAAATGTTTTCCCATTTGAGTTACTATCAATTCAAGAAATTTCAGTAATGAAGAACATACCATGGTGACATCGAAATTCGACGAAACGATTGACATAAAAGTTATTTCCACGAGACATGATATATATGATTTGCAACATAATTTTGTATGAAATTAAGGTTCATATAAATGATGTTTACAGATTATATATGCATATATGCATACAAGCTTAATTAGTTCTTTTATAGATTGCGGATTGATGATGGTAGTCTTGTTTTAATTACCAGCCTAGCTAGCATGAACAGAAGAATTATCTCAAGTAGGAATTTTTAAACCACATTTGAACAAGGAAGAAGGGGAATTAATTCATCGGCATATATAAATTATTGCTAATTAATTCGACATATATGCATCAACAAAGTCAAATTAATTCAAAAGTATTCAACATATATGCATCAACATAGTCGTGATCTCGCATTTACCATATATATTTATATATGCATGACTGCGAAAAATTAATTAACCTGGTTTCCTGTACGACTTACATGTCATTGCCATTGAATATGATAAGAGAAGCAGGCTGATCGGGCGATAGGCAGAACAATTGCCAAACTGCGTATACACATAGAGTAATGCTGCGAAAATTCCAGATTAAACATTAGCTATATGTATCACACTATAATATGGAATGAGTTCAGATATATGATTAAGGGAATTTACGTTAGCAAATATATATAAATATATATATATATATATATATATATATATATATATATATATATATATATATATATATATATATATATATATATATATATATATATATATATATATATAGCTCATCGCCTCATCGTAAACACTTGGGTGATAAAAAACAAAAAGTGACTTGGATCGAACAATTAAATACTCACCTCCCAAAACATAGATGTAGGATTATCCACAAGGAAGCTATTATCCAACTTGATTCTTTGTACGCTATCCACACCTTAAATAGCATCCACTCTTCTTGTTAAACAAAAAAAGAGGAACAAGAAGTTCCTATAATGTTTTAAGAGTTGCATAATGCATCGAAAGCCCTATTAATTGGAATCTTGAAACATCGATCATATATCAAGTTAATCGCATGAGAATGAAAGCGACTGGTTTCGTATTAAGCTGCCAATGTGTATGTCAAAACTGCGACTATCACTCTATGAATGGACAACTTCTAATTGAAGCAAACAAATAAATTATTTTAAAGACATATTATGTGAAATCACAAGTTTTCTTAAAGAAAAATAAATGATCAAAGCAAAAGTATATCATTAAGTTAGACATACCGATAACATCACAGCATGGACATAGAGGTCAGTCATGTTTGTTAAGAAGTACCTGTTTTCGTATATTATTTGTTAATGTCCTCTTTACATTGCTTATGAAGGAGAACCATAATTAAAGATTGAAGATTTTTTTACGATTCAGCATAGGATCCAGATATATCTTTAATAAGCGTGTAAATCAAGGCTCCAGGTGTCAAACATGCTAGTGTAGAAAACATTACTCTTGCAGTTACAACAGAAATCCCCGAGGTGTGTGATTCCCTAAGCAAAATATATAAATACAAAATACACGTAAATATCTTTAAAATATGTTTGATATGATTCATGATGCAATGATCAGTGATAACAATCAAAGAAAAAAAAAATCCCATTTTGTCTTAGTGAAACCGGAGATATTGTTAAAAGGTAATATATAAGAAAGCAAGTAAAGGATGATTTACCTTGGTCGATTGAAAAGAGAACATGGAGAAATAAATAATTAGTGTAACTCAAAAAACATTTACGTACACTTTTCGTTTCAATCGTAAAAGGTTTACATTTTAATTAAAGACACTAATGGAGCTCAATACATATAAATATGATGGATCCAGTAATGCCCATATATTGCTATTTCATGGGTCAAATAATATCGTACTTTAATCTTACCTTTTATGACGTCTCACTAACACAAAATATAACGGATTTGTCGAAGATTCTTCACGTGATAACTTGAAGAACTGTACAAGGACGTATCCAACGCTAAGAAGGCTGTAGAGGGTAGTATATATGATATGTAAAAATTCTATCATTATCCTTGAACAGAGAAACGAAAACAAAAAAGACATATTATTTGGAAGTGGCTGCATGTTTTTTAGGGTTATCGGCACACATAATTTGCTCCATGAAGGCTAGTTTGCAGACTTAAAAGTGAATATAAGAAAAACTATTCTTAGGAATAATGTCATAAAAACCCTTAATTTTTTAGGAATTTATGGTTTTACCTTTTGACAGAATTTTTGTTCATTTATACCACAAACTTGTAAGAAAATTTTCGGTTTATACCGGCCCATTTTATAGGTTAAGCCGGTAACCTGAATAGCTGCCAAAACACGTAGACGATGAGTTGGATGGACTCGGTGAAGTAATATAGCAACTCTCCGCCACATGTCTGACACGTCACCGAGTCCATCCAACTCATCGTCCACGTGTCTTGCCAACCGCATATTCCTGAAAAGCTTAAGGGTTTTTGTGACATTATCCCTTATTCTTAATATACACATGCAAAGTTTTAAATCAGAGGTAGCTTCCACTTAAAGAAGATAGAGAATTGAGAAAAAGCATGATTCTTGAATTTACTGCAAACCTAGAGCCATATACAACCAAAATCATTTTCCCATTAATAGTTTAAATGGGTTCATGTTATGTAGGATTACATCATCCACAATGCATAGTTCAATGGTAAAGTTAAATGAGGTGACATGTCTAGTTGACATTCAATGGATTAAACTCTACCATTGTGAGATGTCATGTTGACATTCAATGGATGTCTTTAATTATTAAATATATCTTAAATTAGATTTAATTTATAAATATATTTTATTGAACTTTGTAGAGTTTAATGCATTATAGGAAAACTTTGGTAGAGTTGTATGGAGAGTAGAACGATAACTGTCAATATATTGTGGATGTCAACTTTCATTGCATTTATTATTTTACTAGTTTATAACCTGTAGTAATCATGGTTATAATTTTTTTTTAAAACTTTCATAATAAGAATTCATAATTATTAATCAATTATTTTAAATAAATCATTTTAAATAAATTATTAATTAAGAGATATACCAAAATTTTAAAGTTATTATAACTTTAAATTTAACATAGACTTAGAAAAAGTGAATTTCAATTTTGAATTTATTTGCCTAATATATGATATAATAAGAAAAAGCATATTTGATTTTGAAGTGATTTGTCTAATATATATCTCTGACATGTGGTATAATATTAATGAGAAATTGTATTAAAATGACACATGACAAATATTTTTGGATAAGAAGACTTGAACTCATGACATCTTAAATGAGAGAATTCCTCATTACTACTAGACCAAAGACTATTTGGTAATCACAACATTATGTGTTCATCCATTTATGAACTTTACTCGTTTACTTCACATATAAACTATGGATATGAGATACAACTGGAAAATGACCATAGTCTTTTTGACAAACTTAGCTTTCATAAGAAGTGATCTTTGAACATCAAGTCATATGTTTGAAATTAAATATGTAAGTAATATTAATTCTTAAGAGACTTGATCATCATGCAAGTTGCAATAGATTCGCTAAATTGATTATAAAATTGATCAAGTTTTTGAATAAAGGATAATCCTTGTGGTTTAACAAATGTTAGAACTTTAGTCTTTGCTAATGGTTTCTGATACTAATGGTTCTGTTGGTTTCTAAACTTTCACGAATGATCCCTAACTCCCTATGGCTTCTAAACTTGCATGAATGGTTTCTATGGTTTCTAAAACTTACACAAATAGTCTCTAAACTACATAAAACGATTGTTTTTCCATTTTTAATTTTTTAAAATCTTTTTTTAGTAAATTTAGTTATTAATATTAAAAAAAACCCTACCCACACAACACCACTCTCCCCTTTCTCCTCGTATTTGTTTCCTCCTCTTCTCTTTTCTCTCCCTTACGCCTCTTTTCCTCACCAATAACCATTGTCTCCATCCACCACCACCACTATGAGTATGGAAAGAATAATAGTCTTTCCAATTCTTCTTGTTTTTTTTTGGACATCTTAATATTTTATTTAAAAAAGTTAAGCAAAAGTTAACATATAATTATAAAGGAATGGAATGAATTGGGTTTGAAAACCAGACATTCCGACTAATAGAAAGCTTCTTATTTCTAAAAACAAACCAATAATAGAAAGCTTCTTTACGATTCTTTTTCTTTGCATCCAAATACAAAAAGATCACATTTCTTCATAACTTCACTATCACCCTTATTCTGTCATCCAACCACAATAATCACAACTTCAAAACATCATTAATACCACCCTCATTCCTCTATTTCAGCCACCAATATATTATCTTCTTCACCCACCATCACCCTCATTCACCCTCTCCTCAAGCAACTAAGATCATGACCACGCCTTCCCTAACTTGACGCTAGAAACATCTGTTTAGACCAACATCATCCACCTGCCAAACCACCTGACTACAACCAGACTTGGGAAAATCCATCTTGATCTGATTTTTTGATTGATACCAGAAAACACAAACCTTTTGATATGTTACTTGCACCGTAGATACTAACCCACTTGCAATTCTCATGTTCATTACCATCTCCCCCAACAATATCAACGTTGAAACCCACCATTGGCGTATTATTGATCTATAGTGAGTCATAAAGTAGGAGGGTAATTGTGAGTTTCAATGGAGGGCATGATATCTCGTATTTACTCGATTATGATCAAAATGATGAAGAAAAGGCAGGAGTCCTCAGATTTACAACGCAGGTAAAGAATGGCGATGGTGGACTATAGATGGTTGTAGTGGATGGTGGGGCTAAAGGGTTGCATCTGAAGAGGAAGAAGGGTACATTAATTTAAGAGGTGGTTGATGGGATGGTGGAAGGTTTCCCCTTCTACCATTGGATTTCTCGACGCCATCATTGATCTTGATCAACATTGATCATTGAATATGGTCCAACCTCCTTTGATGCCTAGAATCTAAACTTCCTCCATCAACCATTACAAATCTATGGGATTAAATGGATGGATTTTGGCATCGGTGGGTTAGGTTAGATAGACACAAATATGTAATTTTGAGATTGGGGAGATCGAACACAAAGAAGGTGGGTGAAAGGAGTGTGGGTACGGGTACGAGTAAGGCTAAGGCTAGATGTTTTCTTATTTTATTTTCTCATTTTTTAAGCTAAAATTAATTTAGGAAAAAAAAAGAAAAGAAAAAAGAAAGGGTATAAAAGATATTTTAGTATAAAAAAGAATTAGTAAGAACCGAACCTTTGATAAACCACATAAACCATACATGTAATTTTGTTTTAAAAACATGTAAAATGATCTAAGATGACATATAACATCCATAAGTAATATATAATTAAAAACCCTTTAAAGAGGGCATTATAGCCCAAATATTCTAGTGAAAACAATTCATAAGCTCAAAGAAGATTACCTTGCTAGAACATACATCGATACAGTGAAAATAGCTGCTTGGATCCAACTTGATTCCTTGTAGAAAACCCATGCCTAAAAATAACCGGTACAACAAATTAATGTCAATTCACTTGATTAAAAAAGAAGCTCATTGTGCTCCCAACTAGAAGAGAGAGAGAGGAGAGAGAAAGTGGTAAAAGAAGGTTGTGATTGGTGTATATCTAAAAGGTTTCACCACCACTTCCCAAAAAATATAAGGCATGCTATGTTAAATTGATGTATACCGGTTACTTTTGCATTAGACTTATAAAACGTGTTGATAGAACTAATTCATTTTTTTTAAATAACAAAATACTATTCTTGTGAGTTTTGAGCAATTGATATCATTTCCTTGTATTTCCTTTCTTTAATATTTTTCTGCATCATTTCACACACACACACACACACACTAGTTTGAGATGATCGGTAATAGTTGAGAACCACATGTTGAGTTGTCGAGCTTGATGTTCCCCAAAGATATCGTGAAATGTTGTAGAGTAGCTCCGGTGCAACTGTTGTGTTCCCAATGGTGCAAGATGCAGTGTAAATGCCATCAAATCTGATCCTACGATAATGTTTTTTGGGTTTGGCCCACAAAACGGATTTTAGATCAACTCCTTGTGTGAATTTGATGCAAAAAGTGTGAATTTCATCGAGATCCAACCACCAATTGTATCGAAACAACTAATGATACATTTTTTAGCCACACAAATTGGAAGAGAATTTCAAAAGAGAGGGCGAGTATAAGTCTTTCTCAAATGAAAAACAAAGTTTGTCCTTTGGTTAATTCCACATCTAAAGTCTAAAGGAGAAAGAAGCAACAACTTAAACTTATAAACGATATGAACATTCATACGCCTATAACACCAGGATATACGGAAAACTCCATCAGAATTGCTATCCCCCACCTGCAACAAATTTGACAACATACTTGAATCTTTAAACTTCTCTACCATGTAATTTGACATTCATAACAATAAAATACAAGATTAATCGAGATAATTCTTGAAAACAAATCGGAGATAGAGAGTTTTCTATATTAAGCTTGTAATTTAATTAATAATAATAATAATAATTACCTGGCTCCAAAGTTGAAACAAGAAATAAAACCATCAATGGCGAATAGGTAAGCAAACGCAACTACCATCACAAAAAACAATACGATCATCAATGGCGAATAGGTAAGCAAACTCACTGCCACTCCCACGGCTGTTGTTGTCACCATTATTTCTCCAATGACAGTGTTGGAATCACCTAAAGTTCTTGAGCCATGATAATTTAGAAGATGAATATATAGTAGCAATTTAGATAGGTATTTGTGTATTTTTAGTAAGGATATTGGCTTTTGGCTTCTGTCGCCAGACTTTGTAATTATGGCAATTGCTAACGAATTTTTGTGTGTATTTAATTTGGTTGATATTTTCAATTCCTATCACTTTGAAATATACTTTTGTCAAAAGTCAAAAGATCGTTGTAGAAGTAAAATAAGAACTTAAAAATATATATATTGGAAAAATGTTTTTTAACTTATATACATACTGTTATTCGAAGAAAAAAAACATTTTCTTAAACTTATCTGCTATCCAAAAAATAACTGAAAAGATGTAAAATTATTATTTTTTAACATCTACCGAAACTGATATTCGATTTTTTTTTTTTTTTTTTTTTTTTTTTTTTTTTTTTTTGCATATAACGTAAAATATGCACCATATACACATCGGTAGAAAATCACCTTCTTTTGTGTATATATGCATATGGTGCACATTTTATGTAAAAGAAATTATTTTTCCCGAATATAGAAAGAGGCTAACAAATGATGAGATTACATATTTTTAGTTATTTTATTTGATATAACATAATATCTAAAACACCGTTGAAGAATAATGCATATTTGAGTTTGTGTAAATATGCGTTTTTTTTTTCTAGATATTTTTTAAAAAAATGTTAATCGTAAAAGACGTTATAAAATGTGGTTTGTTGAAAAGATATTTAAAAAAATACGTTTTTTTTAAGTGATATGTGTTTATGACACACATTTTTCATACAATTTTTTTTTTCAAAAATCAATATGGAAAGTTGTTGAAAATAATCAATTAACAAAATTTTATTTACTATTCTGGATAGAGGATAAACTCTAAATCAATGATCGAAAAAGTGATCTTAATAATCATAAAATAGTTAGTGATATATTTGAACTTTAGTGTATATATATATATATATATATATATATATATATATATATATATATATATATATATATATATATATATATATATATATATATATATATATATATATATATATATATATATATATATATATATATATATATGTTCAGGTTCATTTGAGACCATTCTAATTTTGTGAGACCGTGAGACCAAATCTAAAAATAATTTTAAAATGCAAAATAAATGGAAAAATCCAAAAATTCTTTTTTTAAATATTATTTTCGGAACTTGAATTAACTAAAAAAAATATAAAAAAATATAAAAAAAAAATAAAAAAATAAAAAAATTCCGTTTTTTTTTTTGAAAAATACGTGAAATATTCTAAATAGAATATTACACTGACATATTCTAAAAAATAATTTTAAAATGCAAAATAAATGGAAAAATCTAAAAATTCTTTTTTTAAATATTATTTTCGGAACTTGAATTAACTAAAAAAATAAAAAAATAATAAGAAAAAAATCTATTTTTTTTTGAAAAATATGTGAAATATTCTAAATAGAATATTACACTGTACATATTCTAAAAATAATTTTAAAATGCAAAATAAATGGAAAAATCAAAAAATTCTTTTTTTAAAATATTATTTTCGGAACATGAATTAACTAAAAAAAAATTAAAAAAAAATAAAAATTAAAAAAAAATAAAAAAATGCGTCTCACGGTCTCACAAAATATAGCTGATCTCAAATGAACCTAACCAGATATATATATATATATATATATATATATATATATATATATATATATATATATATATATATATATATATATATATATATATATATATATATATATATATATATATATATATATATATTAGTTCAATACACTAAATAGTCCTTAAAAATTATTGTAGATATGTCAGGCTGAGTCCAAATATAGATTTTGTTATTTGGCTCATTCTCGTACGTTATGTTCAATTTATTGTTGAATTTGTTTCTAAGTCCTTAAATTTTCAACTGTCAACTTCTTCCAATTACCAATTTGAATTTAAACTAAATTCTAAAAATAAAATGTATCACAAGGTCCAATGTACTAATCGATCAATATCTATTATTAAGCTGATTTTTATTACTAAGACCATATTTAAAAGATACGATTTTCATTTGAGAAAAACATAAGGTTAATCATATTAACCATTTAGTCAAAAATCAGCAAAATACTTAAAATAGCCAATGATTTTGCACATGAGTCAAAATTCAGCAAAATACTTTAAATAGCCGATGTAAAATCGTTAATCATAAATGAGCTTGGAAAAAATGAATTCAGGCTACAAAGATACTAACTGTTATAAGATATGGGCCGAGAAATGGGTCTAAGCGTATCTCCAATATAAACTTTTTTTTTTTTTTTTAAAAAAAATCATTTTCTCGTTTTTTAGACCTTCATTTCGTATATACTAAGAAATTATCTCCGAAGAAATGACACAAGATGACAACAATCTACAAGATATAGTAAGTTTTTTCGTCATTTATATGTTTGATAGGTTTCATGGAGCATTTTATAAGTTTTTTGTAGTATTATAACTATAAATCAAATACTTTTCGCATATTACCTCAAAAAATCTCATGTATACATTGAAAATAAAAGATTAATTTCTATGAATGCCATTTGGGAAAATCTCGTATATACAAGGTGAATCAGATATTTTTCACATATTTTGAAAATTTTATCTTTGAAAATTTATGATTTTCAAGATAGAACTGAGATTTTTTCAAATGATATGTGAAAATATTTTATTTACATCATATATATTAGGTATACAGGAGCATTGTTGATTGTTTGTTACGATCGAGTTTTATGACTCAGTTAACATGACTGGAAGAATATACGACAATCTACTTTCTAGATGAAGTTTTGTGTTCCCTAAGGGTGTTAAAACAAATTATTTATCTTTCAAAGTCAAGTCGCCACACTTTTAGATTGCATAGAATATTAGTGGAATGGTGGTAGACCAACACGACCAATTGTTATGTATTTTGTTTTGATTGAGGGGATGCCTCAACAAGATGGCATCACCAGAGATTGTGGTGTCTTCCTTTGCATTTTCTAAAGCATTTGGTGTCAAGCCATCCTAAATATAAAGACTCAAGATGAGGCACCAACTATGAGTTTTTGTTTTAGATTGGCTTTTATTTTTTTGGGGATCTTGTGCAAAATGTCTAACATGTATAAGTGTAACAATCGCATGGTGTCTTCCTTTGTTGATTACTTTTTATATTGTACCCACCAACATATGCAAAAATTCATGAATGCCAATTTTTTTTTTCATTATTTAAATCAAAATAATAGAAAATAATGGAATAACCTTACAAACCCATTACACAACCATTACGTTCGTTACAAACTTAACTTCCATGGTTACTGTTTGATGCATTTGATATGCATCTTTTAGCACGTTTTTTTCATTATTTTCATTATGCATTTTACATTCATTACAATCTTAACTTCCATGGTTGCTCTTAGATGCATTTGATATGCATTTTTTTCATTATTTTCCTATCATTTGCTAGCTTTTTCCCTTGTATTGTGAAAAAATGTGTATTTATCATTATAATAACATAATGCCCTATACTACTCATTTTTGTTATGATTATGAAGGTAAATTAGATCAGAATGAGAATACAACACTTTGAGGATCCATTCGAGGATGCATTGGAGCTCAATTGGACATTGGAGTTGATGACTGATGCTAAAGAGAGATCGGGAGCTATTTTAAGAGAAGAATAAAGTTTCTACTACGTGAAATTGGATTTACACGATCGTGTTTTCCATTTACATGATCATGTATAGCTCCTGATGGTTATTTGCTACCTCATTTTATGCATTTTGAAGACTTGAAGTAAAAATACAATCAACTCTCAAAAACATGAATGTGTTTCCGATCATGTTTCTCATATGTAGTTTAATTGTACTCTAAAATCCTCGAAGACTCCCCAAGCTCAAAAACACAATTGTGTTTCTCACAAAACACGGTCATATTATTGCTTTGAAGCCCAAAAATAGAAACATACTTCATTTATCTGGCTTTGGATGCGCATTTAAAAAAAACTTGATGACGTTTCTCAAAAACACAATCGTGGAATTGCCTAATTTATGTCTGCACCTACAAATAATGCATGTTTAGCTTTCTAACAACCTAACTTGGTTCTAAATAACTTATTGGGGAATTTTTGAGGGTTTCCGGTGAAGATCGAAGATCCGAATAATATGATTCAATTTGTTTCTTTTGTTAGTAAGATTTATTGCTCAATCTTTATTTCCATATTTTGTAATTCATTTTTAGCCATGTGCAGCTAAAACCCTAGATTTCAGCTTCGTACCAACTCGAATTTTTATGAAAGTAATCATTAGGATTAAGTTTTGGTTGTGATTTATGTTTAATTTGATCAGTTTCATGTTTAATTGAATATTTGATTTTGGTTTAATTTTTGTTGGCGACTTGAATTGGTATTTGATCATTCTAGTAAAATGGTTATTAGAATCTGTAATCGTTTTAAACAACTAGTAATAAGTAACGAATATCAAATTGGTTTTGTGTTATGAGATTAATTCTAATATAAACTGATTAAAGAACATTTTACGTTTCCGAGCTTTTGAGAAGTATTGAACTTTATTGAGAATTTTTAAATTGTTATAAATACTAATTTTGTAGATTAATTAAGAGCTTGTTTGGTTAACTTAGTAAAAAGCACGGTTTACATCAAAGATCATATTTTCTTTAAACAATTCGATAAATGAAAATTATTAGAGCTTGTTAATGATTTCAATACTAGCATAGGCAGAACAAAATTCAAACAATCAAGTTGAAGGTTATTTGCTTGAGTAGGAGAGACATTACGGAAATGAAATTGCTTTTAATTATCTAAATTTTTATAAGTTATTCAGCTGTATTTTATTTAATATAAACTTACATTTAATACTATTTTTAATTATAAACCTTTGCATCCCCCCTCCTTTTAATACTATTTTTAATTATAAACCTTTCCTGTACTACCCCTTAGTGAAACCAATAATTAATTTTTATACCCATTTTTTATTTGTTTAAGCAGAAACACTTAAAAAATTGGCATCGTTGTTGGGGGCACGAAACCACTGATTGTTTTATGCCAAGATCTTCACGTACAACTACATCGCTAGGGTTTGATCCAGAGATAGAAAAGACTACGTGAAAACCGAACAAATTATTAACACTACAAAAAATTCAAGAGGGTTCTCAACTTCATCACATTTTCTAACAATATGTAGAAAACTGATCTACAAGGAAACCCCTTAAGGAACGAAATCGAACCTACATTTTCATGTACACTAAAGAATCATGATCTTCAACTTCCCACAGTAAACGAAAGCATACTCTTCATCGTCAAATATATCCAAAAATACCGAATCCTCTGACTTCGAACTTGAAACACTTGCTCACAAATCAAGCATGAGTGACAGAGAAGGCGAAGAGAGGAATCTCATACAGTAGGCTACACAAGATGTCACTTAACAACCACTTTTTATTACTTTTCCTACTACCCAAAATTTCAAACTTAAATCTTGGGTTGATGCACCTCCTCCTCACATTCTAAAGCCTTAAAAACAAAGACATACATAAATTCCTCAATGAATTTCATGTCGTTAGTTTCGGAATAAAGTCACACACCATCAAAGAAGATCAGATAAAGTTACGTGCATTCCAATTTCCAGTGCATGACTCAATTAAAGAATGGTTCTATGATCTTTTAACCAATTATATAACCACATGGACTAAGCTCGCAAAATTATTTCTGGAAATGTTTTTCCCATAAGAGAGAGTTTCAAAACTTTGTAGAGAGATCCTCAGAATCAAGAAAGAAAAAAGGAAAGTTGTACACACCTACTACGAATGTTTTAAAAAGTTGCTTCTCCGATGAACGTAACATAGATTAAGTGATTATCAGTTGTACCAGTGTTTCTGTGAAGGACCCACACCCATGGAAAGACATTTGATTAATGCTTAAATGGGAGGATTGTTAGGAAATATGAGACCAATCCAAAGCTAGGCGTTAATTGGAAAACTGGCGATAGACTCGAAGCATTACGTAAATGAAGAAGAATGGTATCCAGATCTACCAAGATGAATGAAAGAGATAAGGAATCCTTATCTTGAAACACATGTATTTGAATTGATGAAAGTCATTCTTCAGCTGATAAAAGATTAGGAAATCGAACCCAAAATCAAAGCTTGAAGAATATATTTGAAGACCGGGCACCCAAACAGACATATGCCCACTACTACAAGAAGATACTAAAGTTATCCAAGTTGTACGAGGTTACCAAGGTCAACAACAACAAAAGAGACAATTTGATCAACCTCGTAGCAACCAAACCTGGGGATATAATCAGAACAGCTTTTAGCAAAGATCGCAACTAAACTTTCTCCAAAGACAACAATTTCATCATCAACTTGGATTCCAGCAACAACAACCAGTTTTTCAGAAAAATCACTAACAATTTGCTTTTCAACAGAAACCAAATCAACAAAAAATTATGTAACTCCAACATGTCTTCGGAAAACATTGTGAAAAGTCTAGCCACCAGCACCCATGCTTTCCAGATTGAAACTAAATTGAGCATAAAAAATAAGGAGCAACAAATGGGACAACTCGACAACTCCATTCTGCAAAAATACTCTCCTGGATCAGAATAAAATGGGCTCTCTTGGTGAATCGATCCATGATAACCCAAATAGAATCCACTTCGTGCGCTATCTTGGGATGCTTTATGATAAAAATCCATCGTGACGTCTTCCCATTTCCATACAGGAATCTCCAACAAATGCATCTCGTCGTGAGGTTGCTGATGCTTAGCCTTGACTTTCCTACAAGTCAAGCACCGCTCCACAAACCACACTATATCCCGTTTCATGCAGGGCCACCAATAATCAGGGAAAAGATCCCTATACATCTTCTTCGTCCCAGAATGAATGGAGAATATCAACTTGTGAGCCTCCTCCATCAAAACTTGGTGCACACCACCCTAATAAGGAACCCAGACCCTTCAATGCAGGGTCAACAATCCACGACCATCATAATCGAAGGAAGCCACTTAACTCACAATCTGCACACACTTCCGACTCTCCTCGTTCATAGCCTCGACCTGAGCTTCCCAAATACGTTCCAGCAACAGAGCAATCTGTCACACCCCCAAACCAAACGGCGAAACGTCCGGGGGCTTGAGTGACTTCATTCTTGTAGTATCATCATAGTGTATATAATTAAAACAAAACATCATCATTATCACACATGCAATAATAAAACAGTCATTGTTTACATCAAGTATTGTATTTCAATATTACATGCCAAAATATCCAAAGTATGATGACAACAAAACATAACAAAATATCCAGACATTCTTGTTGACCAACCTGCTTAACGATTTCCTAAGAATACAAGTTAATTTGAAAATGTCAACATATATAATGTTGGTGAGTTCCTAAGCATGTTTGAGTAAAATGTTTTGTACTGTTTTGTAAACACCATAAAATCCAATAATTTCTGAAAAACAATTTGAAATGTTTGTGTCCGATCTTGTATTAATGCATTTGTATTAATGTTTGTGAGTGAACAAAGTGAATGATCCCAGACAACCCGATGTTGTCTATTTATAAAACGTTGTGATCTCCACACCCTAAAACTGAGTACTAGTGCGTGTATGTTACTGTGTTATCAACAGATGTTGTATCCCGTAAATTTTATAATGGAGTTAATTCCTCTATGTGAGTTGTTATAGCCATACTTGAGAATGACTAATCCGACTGTCATGACGTTTTTCAGATGCCGACGTGTTTAAGGTATGGTTTGTCACCCTAGACTGGCCTAGTCAAACTATTGCGAACAACTCAGATGTGGGGTGTCACCCCTGTATAGATCTATGCACAAACTCCCTCCCCCGCCCTCTCTCTCTCTCTCTTTATCTCTCTCTCTCTCTATCTCTCTCTCTCTCCCCCCTAGGAGACTCTGGATATAGCTACATGCTACGGTTGTACACTCAATAGGCGCCAAACGAAGTGTCTCACAAGATCCTTAATTTAATTTACGCGAATACCCAACGAGTATGTATGTGAATGTGTGGAGTCATCAAGCATGTAGATGGACCACGAAGGCCCAATAAACATGTAAGATATCTTCTAGGCGCAATAAACATGTAAGATATCTTCCAAGACGGATAAACATGTAAGAGGACAACTAATACCCACTAAACATGTATATTATATTCCAGGCCCAATAAGAAGTGTAAATGATGTAATTGATCCGTTTGTTGTTACTTTGGTTGTTGAGTTTACTTGTTTATCAAAATGACATAAAAGGCCAACTTTTTGTAAAAATACATTTTTGGTTCTTGAAATCAAAATTTACATTTAAGGCACAATTTTAGTAAAAATGACACTTTAGGTCCTTTAAAACGAAATCTTTACATTTAAGGGCTTGATTCGAGTGAAATAACATTTTTAAACCCAGTTTTATCAAAAATATCATTCTCGGCCCAAAAGCCGTGAAAGCCCAGCATGAGGCCCATTTGTGAAAATTGACACTTTTAGCCCTTATAAAATCATAAATACTATAAGGATCCATATTTATTCAGATAAATCATTTCAAAGCCATGAGTTATGCATACTAACTTCACTTGTTGAATATTTTGTCATATTTGGCCCTCTTATGTAGTTTTTCCTAGTTTTAAACATCCTTGTAATATGTTAAACCTTTTCTTTGCATAATATGTTGTATCAAGTGATAAATGTCCAAAAAGATCATCATATTTTAGTGTATTTTTGAGTTCATGATGTTTATAACACATAATCACACTTAACTCATGAAAAACACATAAAATCATGCATTTAAACATAGATCTACACATAACAACATGTATTCTCCCCCAAAACATAGTAAAAACCGAAAATAGGGGGTATGAAATCACTTTGGGTGTTGGATTCGGTTTTTGGTGAAGAAAATAGAGAGATTTCGGCCCTAGCAAGATTTCTTGAGTAGATCTCGAGATTATAAGGTTTCTAAGGAACATAGATAATGAAATGGAGTGTTAAGAGAAGTAAGTTCATCATGAACATGAAGTTAAACACTTTGATGAGAAGTCTCTTACCAAGATGAAGGGATTTTCGATGTCAACCTCTTGAAACACACACAAACCCACAAATTTTAGAAGGAGAAGTGGTAGAATTTTCCTCGTGTTCTTTGGGAGGTATGAGAGGAAATGAAGAATGTGATATAAGTATGAAGTGAAAAATGGTGGTGGGGAAAGTCTTATGGCCGAGAATAGAAGAAAATGGAGAGGGAGTGATAAGACTTTGCCTAGAGGTATGAGACTTCATTGTTATATGGAGGGTATTATGCACGGATACTCACCATGCAATGGTGAGGTGTCTCCCTTAGAATTTTTCCCACATTATCTCCTTTTTTTACATGTATATATATATATATATATATACACACACACACACACTCAAATTCGAGAATGAGAGGAGACAAAAGAAAAAGTTTGGGCTATTATTGAGTATATACGAAATTATAAGGCTCATGATAGGAGTTTTCGGCCCATTGGGCCCATATGAGGGTTTACGACCCAATAATGATAATGAAAGGGGTTTACAACCCAATAAGGCCCATTAAATGTTATGGAACATTTTACGCCTAATATAGGCCAAAATGTTGTAGCTTAAAGAATATGGGTCCAAATAGATTCCAAACAGGGTTCCTTGACCCAAAATAACCAAATTGAGAGTTTACTGGCCCATTAGGCCTAATAAGAGGATCTTGGTCCATTCTGAGGTTGAACCGAAACATTAGGGTTTCAAACCCACAGTTGAGTATATGAGATGTATTTAATTAGGTTTTGAACTTCACGAGTGAATTTTGGTTCAAATAGTTGTTTTTGGAATGAGCATTAGTACATAAGATCAACTTCGATTACAAGTTACACAAGAGTTGAATACATGAAGACAAAAATTCCTATCCAAAAATGTTAGTTGTGACATCATCCCCATGTTAGAGGGAATTTCGTCCCGAGATTCTGTGGAAAGATAGAACTATAAACGAGAGAATAGGTAAGGGTAGTTCCGCTTCATCTGCTCTTCGTGTTCCCATGTGAATTCAGGTCCACACTTAGTGTTCCATCAAACCTTCACAATCGGAATGCGACTCTGTTTTGTACACTTAACTTCCCTATCCATTATCTCAATAGGATCTTCAATGAATAAAAGATTTTCCTTTACTTCGATCTCATCCAGGGGAATGACTAGGGTTTCATCAGATAAACACTTTATCATATTCGAGACGTGGAACACGGGGTATATGTTGCTGAGCTCTGCAGGTAGCTGTAGCTTATATGCCATAGGACCAATTCAAGGAAGAATCTCAAACGGCCCGATGTATCGCGGATTTAGTTTTCCCCTTCTCCCAAAACGGATCATCCCTTTCCAGGGGAGAGACCTTTAATAGCACCCAATCTTCGACTTAGAATTCCACAGGCTTTTGTCGTTTATCAACATAACTCTTTTATCGGTCTCGCGAGGCTTGGAGTCGTGTGTTGATTTGGATTATCTTCTCTGTCGTTTCACGAATGATCTTTGGTCCTGTAAGAGCGCTACTTGGTGATTTCCCTTTTTGCCAGCTGGGTGTCACCCACCTCAGCCCAACAGAGAGGCGATATGCATTTGCGACCATACATAGCCTCAAAAGGAGCAACCTCTATGCTCGTGTGATAGTTGTTATTGTATGAGAACTCATTTAAGGGCAAGTGAGTATCCTATGGTTTGCCAAAATCAATTACACACGCTCGGATCATATCTTCGAGTGTTTGGATGGTTCTTTCACTTTGCCCATCGGTTTGCGGGTGGTAAGCAGTACTCGTGTCTAGTTGTGTTCCCATTACCTTCTGGAGCGACTGCCAAAATCGTGAAGTAAATCTACTATCCCAATCCGAGATAATAGATACTAGTACCCCATGAAGTCTCACAATATCTTTTATATAGATTCGTGTTAATCTTTCCATCTTGTACGATTCCTTTATTTGCAGGAAATGGGCGGATTTGGTTAACCTATCGACAATCACCTAAATAGCATTGAATATGTCCGCTGTCTTAGGTAATTTGGTTATGAAGTCGATGGTAATCCTTTCCCATTTCTACTCGAGTATCACTGACTGTTTTAACAACCCCGAGGGCTTCTGATACTCCACTTTCACTTTGGCACAAGTGAGACACTTGCCCACGTAAGTGGCGATCTCTGCCTTCATATTTGGCCACTAATAATGTTGTTTGAGGTCCTAGTACATTTTATCAGAACCTGTATGGATAGAATATTGCGTTTTATGAGCTTCGTTCATAACTATCTCTCTGAATCCTCCAAATTTTGGGACCAAGATTCTATTCATGAAGTAGTAAGCTCCATCATCTTTGGCTTCAAGGTTTTTATCCATCCCACATAGCGTTTCATTTGCGGCATTCTCTGGCTTCAATGCCTCTGATTGAGCTCCCTTGATCCTTAAGATTAGGTGGGAGTGGATGGTTATCGATAATGTTTTCACCCGACGACCTGAGTATTCTTTCCTGCTCAGGGCATCGGCTACCACGTTAGCCTTGCTTGGGTGGTACTTTATCTCGCATTCATAATCATTTAGCAGCTCATCCCACATTCACTGCCTTTTGTTCAGCTCCTTTTGATTGAGAATGTGCTGGAGGCTTTTGTGATCCATGAAGATAGTGTACTTTGTACCATAGAGGTAGTTCCTCCAAATCTTTAGGGCGAAGACCACGACTCCCAGTTCGAGATCATGGGTGGTGGAATTCACTTCATCTATCTTCAATTTCCAGGACGTGTAAGCTATCACCTTTCCATGCTGCATGAGGACACAACCTAACCCTTGGTTTGAAGCATCGCAATATACTACGAATTCTTCGGTTCCCTCTGGAAAGGATAGCAATGGAGCACTACAAAAGGCTCGCTTCAAGGTTTGGCAGGCAACTTCTTGCTTGTCCATCGAGTTGAAGGGTACGCCTTTTTGTGTTAGAGTGGTGAGGGGCTTGGCTATCTTATAGAAGTTCTGAATAAACCGTCAGTAGTAGCCTACGGACCCAAGAATTATCGAATTTAAGTTGGTGTTTTTGGAATCTCCCGGCCTTCAATGGACTTGATCTTGGAAGGACCCACATGGATTCCCTCCTCACTGACTACATGACCCAATAATTTTACACTGTTAATCTAGGACTCGCATTTGGAGAGTTTCACATATAGTCTTTCAGCTCTTAGAGTTTCCATGATTTGATGGAGATGTTGATTGTGCTCTTCCTTGGTTCGGGAGTATATAAGAATATCATTGATGAAGACAATTACAAAATTATCAAGGAATGGATGGAAGACTCGATTCATGAGGTCCATAAATGTTGCGGGGGAATTTGTTAAACCGAAGGGCATCATAACGAATTTGTAATGGCCAAATCGAGTTTGGAAAACAGTTTTTGGAATGTCCTCTTCTCGGACTTGGAGTTGATGATAACCGGATCTCAAAGCTATTTTAGAGAAATAACTAGCCCCTTGAAGCTGGTGAATTGGTCATCGATCCGTGGAAGTGGGTATCTATATTTGATGGCGAGCTTATTTAATTCCATATAATCAATGCACATTCTTAAGGATCCGTCTTTCTTCTTGACGAACAGGACCGAAGCTCCCTAGGGAGAGAAGCTTGGCCTGATGAATCCTTTGTTCAGCAGTTCACTTAATTGACTAGATAACTCCTGTATTTCGGCGGGAGCTAATTTGTAGGGTGATTTGGCAATTGGCATTGCCCCTAGTAAGACATCGGTAAAATCTCGTACCTCTAAGATATCATTGATGTTCGTCTCTTCCTTTCGCTTATCCACCACATGACCGAGAAATGCTGGGTTCTTTTTGTGCAAAACACTTTTGTGGTTTTATGCATGAGATAAGACGAAGATTGGCGCCACGTTTATCACCACAAATTATCAGGGTTTCATGATTGGGGAGGTGAAGTCGATCGGCCTTCTCGTGACACATAATATCAGCACAGCGGGGGCTTAACCAGTCCATGTTGATTATCACATCTAAACTCCTAATATTTATTGGCATCAAATCTATTTGAAATGAATGGTTTTTTAGTGTTAATATGCACCCTACATAAACATATTTGGTTGTTTTGGTTTTCCCATTAGCCATCTCCACCGTGAAGCCTTCGCTTAGCTTCTGGGGTTGTTGTTTTAGTAAGTGTTTGAATTTGTTAATAACGAAGCTCCACTCAGCTCCACTATCGAATAAGATGCATGCGTTATTGTTATTAAGTGGTAAAGGACTAGTAACAACTACCGGGTCTTGAATTCTCACACCTTGATCCAAAGTCAGGACCCTTCCTGATCCTCTTGCTCCTTGGTTGTTGGATTTAGGGCAATTGCGTCTGAAATGACCGGTTCCTCCACATCCATAACAAGTGTGACTAGCCCCAGCGTTATTGTTGTTGTTGTTGGTGTTGTTGTTATTGTTGTTTGGCTGTGGGTTTTGTTGGGGTTGAGATCTGTAGTATCGAGCGGTATGGCCCTTACGGTTTCAATTAGTGCACTGTATATCTCTGCACTCTCCATGGTGGTGAAAGTCGCATTTGTTACACTTGGGTAAGGTTCCCGAGTACTACCTGGTAGTGGTTTGCGTAGTTGAGGCTGGATCATGTGGTGTTGAGGAAACCTAAGCAGTAGCAGCGGTGGACTACTATCGTTTGTTGCTTTGTTTGATGAATCTTGGTTTTGTTGCCCTTTTTGTTTGTTGTTCTTGCTTTTCTTGTTATCTCCTTCATTTTTTATCTTGGTTTCAACGGTTTTGGCTCCTTTCTTATTACCATGGTCGTATAAATTATTGGCTAGTCTTTTAGCACTGCCATACGTTTCAGGGTTTGCTGCTATTACATTTCCTTGAATTGGAGAGGTTAATCCCCAAACGAATCGTTTAATCTTCTTTCCTTCCGAAGTGATCATGCCTGGACACAGGAGTGACAATTCACTAAACCTCGAGATGTAAGCATCGATGTCGGAGTTGTGAACTGTGAGATCCCACAGTTGCTGGTCCAATTGTTGGATCTCCCCTCTAGGACAATACTCTGCCATTAGCATTTTCTTAAGCTCCTTCCATGGCATAACATTCGCCACCGGGAGTGTCATGGCCTCTACATGACCATTCCACCAGGAAAGCGCTTGATCAACAAATGTGATATCATGCAACATGTAGTGGATGAAGCTTATCCTAGTCGCAGTGAAAAGGTTCTGGTGGTGCTGATGACGAGGTAGATGCACCCTGGAGTCTGGCCAGGTGATGCTCGGCGGCTCAAAGTCGGGCCTCCAATGATGCGTGTTGCACCTGGTAGCCCCTGACCACCTCATGAGTCATCCTTTCCGCGTGCTCAACCACAGCTTTCATTGCAACCATTTGACCGATGGTTTCCTACGCCTGCTCGCGGATGTCATGTGTCCTCCTAACCATTATTGGTATGGCTCAATATGTAGGTCCACCGTGACTCAAGTCGTAATAGTCTGGTTCATACCGAATGGGAGATGCACCCCCTGCTGGCGACTCCACCTCCAGATCTTGTGTGCCCATGGGGGTATAGGACCGTTGGGACCCATCTTGTACGGGGTTACCCTGGACATGTATGGCAGATTAATGACTTCGGACTCCACGTCTGAGTCATCTGCATCGCTACCATTAGCCTCCTCCTCATCTGAGTCCGCTATCAGTCTTGTCAGTCCTTCTTTAGGTTCTTCCTCAGGTTCTTCTGGTTCTTCTTCCTGTCTTCCTCCGGTTCCAGTTCTAACCATCCTCTATTCCCATGGTTGGGGAAGTTTGGATCTCCTGGATGATGAAATCTAGCCATAGGGTCTGCATGAGGGGTGAGAAGTGTGTAAGAAGAGTGTATATAGATAGCATTCCAAATACTCCTATAGTATTTTTAATTGTTTATGTTTGAGTTCCTTAAAAGCTTTTTGGATCCAAGGTTAGTTTCTAAATTAATTGCCCACCGTGATCACTCCCAATCTCATGTTCGTCGTATTTTGAATAAATATAGTTGATCATGCTCTATTTATCCCCAATACGACTACATAACTGTCCGAGTTTAACCACGGTGTTCAATTTCCTACAGAGATCTTTAGTGTTATTGTATTAATGCACAACTAGGTATGTATTTTAATTATTTTGTTCAGATTAGTTTAGTCCCATTGTATTTATAGTGGCCTATCTTGTATGATTAGATGTGCCAGTTCACTATAAACAATTATTTGATACTAATCTGTCACACCCCGAACCAGACGGCGGATACGTCCGGGGGCTTGAGTGACTTCATTCTTGTAGTATCATCACAGTGTATATAATTGAAACAAAACATCATCATCATCACACATGCAATAATACAATTGTCATTGTTTATATCAAGTATTGTATTTCAATATTACATGCCAAAATATCCAAAGTATGATAATAACAAAACACAACAAAATATCCAGGAATTCTTGCTAACCAACCTGCTCAACGATTTCCTGAGAATACAAGTTAATTTGAAGAGGTCAACATATATAATTTTGGTGAGTTCATAAGCATGTCTGAGTAAAATGTTTTTTACTACTTTCTAAACACCAGAAAATCCAATATTTTCTGAAAAATGGTTTGAAATGTTAGTGTCCGATCTTGTATTAATGCATGTGTATTAATGTTTGTGAGTGAAAAAAGTAAATGATCCCAGACAACCCGATGTTGTCGGTTTATAATACATTGTGATCTTAACACCCTAAGACTAAGTACTAGTGTGTGTATGCTACCGTGTTATCAACAGATGTTGTATCCCGTTAATTTTATAATGGAGTTAATTCCTCCATGTGAGTTGTTATAGCCATACTTGATAATGACTAATCCGCCTGTCATGACGTTTTTCAGACGCCGACATGTTTAAGGTAAGGTCTCACCCTAGACTGGCCTGGTCTAACTGTAGCGAACAACTCAGGTGTGGGGTGTCACCCCCGTATGGATCTATACACAAACTCCCCCCCTCTCCCCCTCTCTCTCTCTCTCCCTCTCTCTCTCTCTCTCTCTCCGTTTCTCTCCAGGAGACACTGGTTATAACTACATGCTACGACTATACACTCAATATGTGCTAAACAAAGTGTCTCACGAGATCCTTAAGTGAATTTATGCGAACATGAAATTGCACAAAGTATATTATTTACGTGTATATATTTAGATTTCAAAGCCTAACGAATATGTATGTGAATGTGTGGAGCCATCAAGCATGTAGATGGACCACGAAGTCCCAATAAACATGTAAGGTGTCTTCCAGGCCGAATAAACATGTAAGATATCTTACAGGCTTAATAAACATCTAAGATATCTTCCAGTCCCAATAAACATTTAAGATGACAACTAAGGCCCACTAAACATGTATATTATATTCCAGACCCAATAAGAAGTGTAAAAGACGTAATTAATATGTTTATTGTTACGATGGTCGTGACGTTTAGTTGTTTACCAAAATGACATAAAGGCCTACTTTTTGTAAAAAGATATTTTTGGTCCTTAAAACCAAAAATTTACTAGTAAGGCACATTTTTAGTAAAAATGTCACTTTAGGTCCATTAAAACCAAAATATTAAACAAGCTTTAAACAAGCTTGTAATGTCACTTTGGCCCTCATATGTAATTTTTCCTAGTTTTAAACAAGCTTGTAATGTGTTAAACCTTTTCTTTGCATAATATGTTATATCAAGTGTTATGTCCACAAATATCATCACATTTTAGTGTATTTTCGATTTCATGATGTTTATAACACATAATAACACTTAACTCATGAAAAACACACACAATCATGAATATACACATAGATCTACACAAAACAACTTGAATTCTCCCCCAAAACATAGTAAAAACCAAAAATAGGGGGTATGAACTCACTTTGGGGTGTTGGATTCGGTTTTTGGTGATGAAAATAGAGAGATTTCGGCCCTAACAAGCTTTATTGAGTAGTTCTCGAGCTTATGAGGTTTCTAAGGAACATAGATCATGAAATGGAGTGTTAAGAGAAGTAAGTTGAACATGAAGCTAAACACTTTGATGAGAAGTAGCTTACCAAGACGAAGGGATTTTCGGTGACAACCTCTTGAAACACACACCAACCCACGAATTTTAGAAGGAGAAGTGGTCGAATTTTCCTTGTGTTCTTTGGGAGGTATGAGAGGAAATGAAGAATGTGATTTCAGATTGAATTGAAAAATAGTGGTGGGGAAAGTCTTATGGCCGAGAATAGAAGAAGAGGGAGAGGGAGTGATAAGACTTTTCCTAGAGGTATGAGACTTCATTGTTATATGGAGGGTATTATGCATGGAGACTCACCATGCAATGGTGAGGTGTCTCCTTTAGAATTTTTCCCATATTATCTCCTTTTTTTACACACACACACACACACACACATATATATATATATATATATATATATACACACACACACACACACACACACACACACACAAATCTGAGAATGAGAAGAGGGAAAAGAAAAAGTTTGAGCCATTATTGAGTATATTTGAAATTATAAGGCTCATGATAGGAGTTTTCGGCCCATTAGGCCTATATGAGGGTTTACGGCCCAATAATGATAAAGAAAGGGTTTTACAGCCAATAATGATAAAGAAAGGGGTTTACGGCTCAATAAGGCCCATGAAAATGTTATGGAACATTTTATGTCCAATATAGCCCAAAATGCTATAGCTTAAAGAATGTGGGTCTAACTATAGCCCAAACAGGGTTCCTTGACCCAAAATAACCAAATTGAGAGTTTATTGGCCCATTAGGCACAATAAGAGGATTATGGTCCATTTTAAGGTTGAACCGAGACATTAAGGTTTCAAACCCACAGTTGAGTATATGAGATGTGTTGAATTAGGTTTTGAACTTTACGAGTGACTTTTGGTTCAAATAGTTGTTTATGGAATGAGCATTAGTACATAACATCAACTTCAGTTACAAGTTACACAAGAGTTGAGTACATGAGGAAAAAAATTCCTAGCTAAAGATGCTAGTTGTAATACAATCACTATCATCCTCAAACATATATCCCTCATCGGAGCCGCGACCGCCTTACAGCTGAGAGCATCGTGCACAAGAGAGTGACAAAAAGGAAAAGTTGAATCTGGAAAACCCTTGGTTCACGTGGTTGAAAGCAAAACAAGGAATCCAAACATGAAAGAACATGGAAAATGCAAGCAAGAATATGTCCCAAATAACTCCAACATAAAGAAAGAGGAATTGGTTTATGTTAGGTGCTACAAGGTGGGGCATTGCAAGCATGATTGTTGTGTGAATCTTGGCAACAACGGTGCTACAAGGAGGCTAGTTTTTGACTAATTATGATAATTCTAAAAAAAATTATGTTTATTATGTTTCACTTATTCCTTAATCATTCTATGTATAAGATGATGATGTTGCTTGGTGGATCGATTCTGGTGCAACATATCATTTATGCAAGGATGAACGTCTGTTTGAAACATTAACACCGCTTGAAGATGGATCTGTGTTGTGCATGGGAGATGATTATATTATACCTATTTGTGGTGTCGATATCGTTAATCTTTAATTTTCTTCTTAAATGATTGTTAGACTTTTTGATGTTTTGTTTCTTCCTATGATTTGAAAGAATCTTTTTAGTGGTAATCTTTTTTTTTTTTGAATTTTGATGGTTTTAAACAAGTTTATGCATTAAATAGGTATATCCTTTCTCGAGGTGTTTATTGGTTTTGGATATTTGAATAAAAATTTGTTTCATTTGAATGTTGTTACTTCTTCAAAATTCTGCTTTTGTGTCATCTTCTTCAAAAATTGATGACTTAATGTTTTAGAATGCTAAATTGGGTCATGTCAATTTTATAAGGATACATGAAATGTCAAAAGATGGTCTAATTCCACCTTTTGACATGAATCTGGAAAAATATAAAATATGTATGCTTACAAAAGTTACCAAACAACCCTTTCGAAATGTTACTATAAATTCAGCTATTTTGGAACTTGTACACAGTGACTTGTGTGATTTCCATTCTACAATTTCCTTGGTTAATAAAAAGTATATGATCACATTCATTGATGGTTGTACTCGATATTGCTATGTGTGTTTGCTTAATGCTAAAAATGAAGCATTGGAAAAGTTTAAAATATACAAAATTGATGTGGAATTGCGATTGGGTAATCTAGTTAAATGTCTCAGAACTGATCAGGGAGGTGAATATATGGATCCCATATAATTCAAATCAGTGGGTATCATTCATGAAACCACATCACCATACTTTCCCTAACAAAATGGAATTGTCGAATGCAAAAATCGAGTTTTAAAAGAAATGGTAAACTCAATTCTTTCTTAATCGGGATTGAGTCAGGGATTCATGGGAGAGCCATGTTAATAACTTTCTATTTTATGAATAGGGTTCCAAATAAAAGAAGGAATAATCCTATATGAAGTTTGGTTCAAGAAAAAGCCAAAATTGAGTTATTTTCAGGTTTGAGGATGACGGGCAGTTGTAAAACTCACCGAGCCCCAAAGAACAACTTTGGGATAACTTGTAATAGATTGTATATTCAGTGTATATGATGAAAATTCCAAATCACATAGGTTCTATGTAATAAAATCTAATGACTCGGTATAGATTAACACCATTATCGAGTCACAAGATGCAATTTTTGACGAGATGTGTTTTTAATTGTTTCACATGACTATGGATTTGAATTTTGGCAATAATGAAGTGCAAAATCTAGAAAGTCAAGATGGTGTTGTTGTACCCAAAACACAAGAGCTGATGGGTTTTAGTATACTACAGCATCCTATGGTGCACATACAACCCTAAATACCTTGGACAAGTTATGGAAAAACTCTTCAAGTTCCATAACTTGAGGACAAGTTATGGAAGACTTTAAAACATTTAAAAATGAGACTCTTGATTTTCATAACTTATGGAAATTTTATGAGTTTTTAAAAATCATAAATGTGACTTTTCATATAACTTGAGGACAAGTTACAAAAACACATATTATGAACAACTTTTAGATCAATTTGGATCAAAAACAAATTATCAAATAAATTTTCTATTAATCTAAACTAACTCATAAGAACAAGATAATTCAAATCATCAATATTTAAGAAATTAGCATGAACATATAAACTAATACAAATCTTGAAATTATGACAATTATCTTTGAAATTGGATTGACATGATCATTACCACATCAAAAACAAGTTTTTAAGTTCAAAAACAGCTTAGGGTAATGATTCTAGTCCAATTCCAGCCAAAAACATCGAAAATATGCTGTCAGGGGCTCCAACTCGCCGAGTGCAAGAACAAACTTGATGAGTTGGATGAGTTTGTACATGGACTCGTCGAGTCCCCTGTCCAAATAGCAAAAAAATTTGATTTTTAGTCATTTCAGCAAGTATAACTTGAAAACACCCCATGGCTCTGATACCACTGATGGGTTTTACTATACTACAACATCCTATGATGCACATACAATCCTAAATACCTTGGATCTATGTTTTCACTAATTATACATGCAAAGGTGTTTCCAAGGTATTAAGCCTATAATTAGCATGCAATTGTCATATACTCTAGAAGATACTAGTTAGGGTAACATACCTTTTATTTGGCTTGAAGTCTTGATGAATTTAATGTTGTTAGAAAGACTTTGGCCTTTAAGAACTTAGTACCCCAAGTGTTGCACTTCAAACGGAATCACAACTCACCTACTACAAAGGTGACTCTTGAGAGAGAATTCCATGCACCAAAACACCTCCGTATTTCTCTAAGAAAAAGAAGCAATTCATGTAGGCGTTTTTAGGTCATGAAGAATGTAATTATATGTTGGATTCCAAGGGTCATGGGTATAACCCAAATCCATATCCATGGGTATTATGATACATGGTTCATGTGGCCCTACTCTATATGTATCCATACATAAACTTGGTCCAACATGGATTATAAGCCCAACACTTATAAATATAACTAATTACCAGAATTAGTCCCCATAGATTTAATTAGTCTCTTTTGATCACTAATTTAATTCCAAATTAATTCTTGATCAATACTAATTAAAACATATGATTTTATATTAATATATTATAACATATAATATATTAACAAACCATATATAACCTTATCTCAAGAGTCCATCCTGACAAATTGTCTTGGTGTTATGCAACCCAAATGGACCATGCTACTCTCGGGTCGAGTACATTCCAATAATATTTATGGGCTTAGACATCTAATCCAAAAGTCTCCCACTTAGATAAGTCTCAAACTATTATTGCAAATATGACTCCAAGATCCCGACTAGTAATCATAGCTCTTAAAAGCCGCTGTCGAAATCTTACCTAGTCAATGACGTGTCCATTAGATAAGGGATCATATATTCCTCCATTCTAGATATCATATGGACTAAGACATGAATTATAACCATTCTCTCGGTCCATTTATTGTTTCCTGATTTTCGATTTATGACGACTAACTAATTGAACAAGTCAAATCAGTCCAGGCCCGACTGAGCACTTACGTTTGTCATCACTAAATCATCATGGGGCCCACAAATATCACTTTTATCCCTCTAATGATAAAAGGAATGGATAAATTTCGACTCATATGCTTGCTCTATATACTTATCAAATCGCACACAACAATGCATTTTATAACAGCAAGTTATCGGTGCGTTTTTACATAATCAATGTGTAACCGAATTGTAGACTGCGACTCATATCTTGAAGTGAGTCAAATCCATGAAGTGAGTCAAATGATCGTGGGTTTACACCCAATACTCGAATCTTATTCTAGGAGCACTCATGAATACTGCAGCTATGTCTAGCCACCTAGACAAACTATAGACCCATTCATGACAGTCTTGATTCATACCTACTTCCAAAGTATGATTGACTGTGGAGAGTTTGAATAACCTAGTTATTCAGGAAGTCAAAACATGCAAAGTGAAACACAAGAATAATACTAATCCTATATGGCCCAAAGCACTTTTGAGAGTAAATAAAACACATTTTATTTAAACACCATATTGATTACTCATTATTTATTGTATAATGTTTCGAATAATAAACTTTATACTTGAATCAAAAAACAATTAGTCATGCCATGCTCCAAGCATACTCACTATGTTTGTCCAAACAATAGCTATGCCATACTCCAAGTAGGCATACTATGTTTGTCTATGATCCTTACTTTGTGGAATAGATCAATTGAACATAATTTCAATGATTCTCATCTTACAATCCCAAATCCTCATCGTAAATGTAAGAATTCCAAATTCTTTTCATTTACTCAAATCTGTTATATTCTAAACTTATATGCATTGATCCTCTTGTAATGACTATGCAGAAAATCACAAAGACTTGCCAACAGACATTATAGAGTATTCCAATGGAGAGCAATTCCATAGAAACGAAGTCTCAAATTCAAAGTACATTCCTTTGAACATCCTTATTGCATTAAGTTTTCTAATCTTACACATATTTAATGGATAACTTCCATCTATGGAAACATTTCCACACTCCTATTTTAACTATCACTTCCGAACAAGAGTTGCCTCCTTTCAGAATATGTCAATATGGTCCTTTCCAAAAATTTACATCATACTTCCAACCGTCCATGAACAACCAATTTTTGGTAAACCTCAGATTGTCCTCCACAATTGCTTAATCATTTTAGTCATATCCAATTCTAGACCTTTTTCCCTCTTAATGCCCTAGTCATTTGGAAAATTTGGAAATGATAAATATTATAACACATGAAATCGATCCTATATCTGAAGCATATGGGACACAATTCATGATGTCTCACATGAAGACATGATCCTAGACCAGTCTTTTGCTACAATATATATATTTTTCATGTTTTCATAATTTGACTATGAAGAGGGATGCCGTAATCATAAACGAATTTTGAGAACGCAATATATATATATATATATATATATATATATATATATATATATATATATATATATATATAATTTTCTTATGTTGAATCATTCCAACATAAAATTCACACACACACACACACACACACACACACACACACATATATATATATATATATATATATATATATATATATATATATATCCTTGACTAAATATTATTAAAATCTCAATCTAAGCTTTTAGAATTGAAATGAAATATAATTTCCTCTCCCTTAATTATAGCAAAACAACTTTTCCCAATTGAAACTTTTGTTTTCTATAATTAACATTGCTAACTTGCAACACTTAACATAATCATCATGCTCCCACTAACATGACAATTATTAGATTACCAATTATTCTCCCACTAGCTTTGACATGTATCCAAAAATCAACTGGTCTTCTAGAAATCAATACATTATTGACATTTTTACCAAAGTTCAAGTTTCTGATACGAGATGCTTTGATAAGACTTTATCAAAATTATACATCTTTCCTTAGATAGCTCACATGTGTGTCTAAACAATCTTTAGAACTATGAAAAGGGATGCCATAATCATAGTCTCAATTGTTTAGATGTTTTCCATTTCTCACAAGTCCATGTTAGTGTGTCGGTTAACCACTCACGCTCCACTAACGACTTTGAGAATGCAAATATCACAATTGCTATCTACTTAAAATCTACTTATTGAAAGCGTTTCCTCAATATCATTTTCATGAATTGGAGAGAAACCTTATGACACTTAGATTTTATGGTTTATGTGTTCTTATCCATGTGAATTTCTCCCAACCATAATCACAAGACAAGGTTAGTGACAATCCAAACTCATATGGACTGAACTTGCTCAATCTTAACTTCTTGCCACCTGCTAGCACAAGGGCCTACCATTGCTTCCAGGTAGCCATGCAAACAACTGAGAACTCATAGAACCCACATGCATAGACAAATTTAACTGGAAGGAGCATAGAAATAAGAATATGTCAAAATGATAGGTTGCAAACCTCAAGTCGTGTGCTAGTGATGAACAATAGGTTTCAACCTTGATTAGTTCTTGAGACTTTCAAGACCTTTAAGACTCCCACTATCCTCTTGACATATAAGAATCTCTTGTCAAGAATCATTCCTTGACAAATAAATATTCAAGAGTTAGTGTGGATTCTTTATCAAGACAAACACTTCACACAATTGGTCACAGTTTGTCTTTGTATTATCCATGACATCACAACTTTCAATTTCAAATGTACATGAGTAGAAAACATTTTACTCTACATCTGACAAGTGTTTTAAACCTTTCTTTATGTCACTCAAGGTTACAATCTTGGAACATCACTCTAAGAATTGTTTTGGAACGAAGTATGGTTCATCTTCTTGATTTAACCATTTCAACAATTCACAATTCCTCTTCTTAGTCAAATAAATGCACTAAGATATCCTTAGAGAATCAATTGTGATATGTTTTCATAATCACTCAAACAATCATAAAACAAGATACCCAAGTATTCTTCCATCTTTCCGAATTGGAGAAACTTTTATCTTTCTGCCTAATTTGATTCTTCTTATTCGTTCTGCTATACATTGGAACTTTTCCAATATTTCAAAATTACACTTAAACTAACCATATTCACTAAACGTTTAGTAAATCATGACGAATAGCCTTATCGATCTTTGTGGTGGACCTTACCAGTGCACAGCCAAGTGTACCCGAACCTATTACTTCACTTGACTCACATATACATGTGAACAAAGAATTAGTCTTAATTTTCCAAAGGTGAAAATTTTTCATTCATCATGCAATACAAGTTGCATGATCCCAAGTTTCTATCCAACTGAAACTTGGTTGATGAAAATATTTCCTTATTTGGTAAATTATGTCACTACCACAAACGAAAGAATCAAATATATTTTCCAATATTGCTATCAATGAAATCATATAAACAACAATTTTCACAAATACCATTGTAAGGAAATTTAAAATAAATAAAATAAAAACTTTTGTTTTATTTAAAACTTGCGGAAAAACTTATCCTTACAATGCAAATACATATGAAAACTATGTTGTTATCTATTCCTAAGCAATCTTTCATAACTCTTAACTAGTAGCTCAAAATTCTGAACTTCGAATCATGCGATCAAAATCCATATCCTCGCGATCAGAATCAGCTTACCCTTCTTTTAATCTTCCTTTCTTCGATTCTACAAAACATCAAAATGTGAACTACTTACATCATGCAACAAGAATCTCCAAATAGGAACTTAATAGAGTTAGATAGTGGACTTTACCTGAAGCATAGTCAAATTTGTTGACTTTTACCATCCTTATGGACTTTCAGGTAACTTGAGCCACTTCGCAACCAATGCCCCTTCTCTTGGCAATAGAAACATATGGACTCTTTGATAATGATACATGGGACGATCTCAGACTTAGCCTTTCTCGTTACCATTTGGTCAATCGGGTTGACTATGACCCATCCATTTCCATTGGGAAGAGAATACTTTTATGGACTTCTAATGTCACCATTGTCAATGTCCACGAAAGTTTGGGAAGTATATCTTACCAATGCCCTAAATCATTGTTGATTCAACAGCAACAAGCAAATAGGTAAGATCATAAAGGGTTAAGTCATAGTCTGTTACATAGTAGTCATTAAAGAACTCACTATGTGACTTAGGAAGTGATTGAAGAAACCAGTTAACAGCCAACTTCCTTGAGACTTTGACACCCAACTCTCCCAGCTTGTCAATACGTGACTTCATATCCAAGATGTGAGTACACATAGACTTTCCAATAGTGCTTGAGTAACCTTGAACTATTCAAGTCTTTAAACTTGTGGGTTAGGGAGAATTATTGGAGGAGGTGGAGGAAAAGAAGTATGATTTCCATGATCCAATCGCGGGACATCATCTTCATTAGGAAAGCTTGTTCCAAGGGATTTGGGAATATCATAGTTTTCTGAACCAGACATCTACAATGGGAGAAATTCAAGTTAGTTGATTTAAGTCCTTAATATAACACCCAATATGAAATATTAAGGCTAGGACCCAACACAATATTTTATAACTTAGAAGAGGGATGTCGTAATCCAAGCTATAAAATATTTGAAGGTAGCCAAATGATGATTCACCAATTTCCACCATGAAAAATGAAATAGGTATTTGGTTTTAATTGGTTTTAAACTCCTAGATCTTTTGAGATTCATTGAACTTTTAAATGGCATGTTTAAATCTCGATTGTGCCCTCTCAAGTTTCTGACTGGGATGCCGAGGATTACAAACAAGGTGTGAATAACCATGTAAATTAACTTGGTACCATTAATTTTTATCACCTAATCGATGTGCTGGTTACCCACACGTGCTCCACTAATCTATGATAAACATTAAGTCACCCTTTGTCACTCTTACTAGTCCATGTTAGTGTACCGGTTACCCGACACGCTCCACCTGCGACATGGTAAGGTACAAAGTGTAATTCCGTGGGTTAGCACCAAATTCACATTTTCCTAAGTAACTAAGATTGAGAATTTTTAAGTGTTTAGTTACTTAGTATATATCATTATACTTTTAATGAAGGGAGAATTATTGTCCTGTTAAACACATTCGACTAACGACCCTCCACCAGTCAAGGAAGTGGTGGGTGAGAGTGGACACCTAATGGTAAGAACGACTTTGTTCTGATATATATATATATATATATATATATATATATATATATATAACACTATTCACTATTAATATTATAATAGCATAATGGTTGGATTTTAACTTTTAAAATTCTAAGGGTTTAACTTGGAATTAAAGTATTCATGTGGGAAAACTTTACAAATTATAAAACTTGAGGGAAAGTTTTGAACAATTCAAAAACATTTGATTTCCATAACTTATGAGTTTAAAGTAGTTTAATGGAAAAACTCTTCAAGTTTCATAACTTAAGGACAAGTTATGGAAGACTTTAAAACATTTAAAAATGAAACTCTTGATTTTTCATAACTTATGGAAATTTTATGAGTTTTTAAAAATCATAAATGCGACTTTTCATATAACTTGAGGATAAGTTACAAAAACACATATTATGAACAACTTTTAGATCAATTTGGATCGAAAACAAATTATCAAATAATTTTTCTATTAATCTAAACTAACTCATAAGAACAAGATAATTCAAATCATCAATGTTCAAGAAATTAGCATGAACATATAAACTAATACAAATCTTGAAATTATGATAATTATCTTTGAAATTGGATTAACATGATCATTACCACATCAAAAACAGGTTTTTAAGTTCAAAAACAGCTTAGGGTAATGATTCTAGTCCAATTCCAGCCAAAAACATCGAAAATATGCTGTCAGGGGCTCCAACTCGCCGAGTGCAAGAACAAACTCGATGAGTTGGATGAGTTTGTACATGGACTCGTCGAGTCCCCTGTCCAAATAGCAAAAAACTTTGATTTTTAGTCATTTCAGCAAGTATAACTTGAAAACACCCCATGGCTCTGATACCACTGATGGGTTTTACTATACTACAACATCCTATGATGCGCATACAACCATAAATACATTGGATCTATGTTTTCACTAATTATACATGCAAAGGTGTTTCCAAGGTATTAAGCCTATAATTAGCATGCAATTGTCATATACTCTACAAGATACTAGTTAGGGTAACATACCTTTTATTTGGCATGAAGTCTTGATGAATTTAATGTTGTTAGAAAGACTTTAGCCTTTAAGAACTTAGTACCCCAAGTGTTGCACTTCAAACAGAATCACAACTCACCTACTACAAAGGTGACTCTTGAGAGAGAATTCCATGCACCAAAACACCTCCATATTTCTCTAAGAAAAAGAAGCAATTCATGTAGGCGTTTTTAGATCATGAAGAATGTATTTATATGTTGGATTCCAAGGGTCATGGGTGTAACCCAAATCCATATCCATGGGTATTATGATCCATGATTCATGTGGCCCAACTCTATATGTATCCATACATAAACTTGGTCCAACATGGATCATAAGTCCAACACTTATAAATATAACTAATTACCATAATTAGTCCCTATAGATTTAATTAGTCTCTTTTGATCACTAAATTAGTTCCAAATTAATTCTTTACTAATACTAATTAAAACATATGATTTTATATTAATATATTATAACTTATAACATATGAATAAATCATATATAACCTTCTCTCAAGTGTCCATCCTAACAAATTTTCCTGGTGTTATGCAACCCAAATAGACCATGCTACTCTTGGGTTGAGTACATACCAATAATAGTTATGGTCTTAGATATCTAATCCAACAAGAGCTTCATAGAAGCAAAAGAGACTGAATTGCGAAAGATTTCGGTTGTGACTTGCAACTATATTTGGTGGAAGGTTCAAGGGATGAAATTGGTCTTGAATAATCTTATTGCTATAATATTGATGATAATCCTAATACATTTCAGTGGGCCATTGAGTCTCGATATGTTATCTTTTGGATGGAAGCGATTGTTGATGAAATATTGTCAATTCATAAGAACAACACTTGGGTGTTGTCTTATTTGCCTCCACGCTTTAAACAACTAGGTTAAAAATGGATTTTCAAAATTAAAATGAATTTCAAGGGGACTATTGACAAGTATAAATCCCAGTTGGTCATTCAAGGCTTTTGGCAAAAACCCGGTGTTGACTGTTTTCATACGTACGCTCCAGTAGTGAGTATTTCTACTATTAGATTGTTAATTGCTTTGGCAAGTATTTACAATCTGATTATCCATCAAATGGATGTTAAATCAGCCTTTTTAAATGGTAAACTTGATGAAGAAGGTTACATGAAACATTCAGAAGGTTTCATTATGCCCGGTAAAGAGCATATGGTATATGTAAACTGGTAAACTATTTTTATGGTTATTATTTTCTCTAGTTTTAAGTTAAAACAATGTGACAAATGTGTTTATAGTAGATTCGATGATGCTACTGGTGTAGGAGTGATCATTTGCTTATATGTAGATATATGTTGATTTTTAGTACTGACAAAGATCAAATAAATGAAATAAAGAAATTGTTATGTGAATTTTCCATGAAAGACTTGGGAGAGGCTGATGCAATTCTCGGTATAAGGATTAAGAGGGTTAACAAGGGCATAGTAATGAATCAAATTCATTATGTTGAGAAATTCTCAAATGGTTCAATTTTAGTGCTTATTCTCCTGTGAGTACTCACATAGATTCTAGTGTGAAATTAATGCCTAACACTAGCATTCGTATTTCACAATTATAATACTCTAAGTCCATTAGTAACTTAATGTATGCCATGAAAAGTACCAGACCTGATATAGCTTTTGTAGTGGGAAACTTGAGCATGTACACTAGTAATCTAAGTGTTCAACATCAGAAAGCAATTAATAGAGTGTTTAAGAATCTCAAGGGAACCATGGATTATGGGTGGAGTTACTTTGGAAGTCCTTCAGTTAGAAGAGGTCATTCGGACGGAAGTTGGATAACCAACATGGAGGACCATTCCTCAACTACTAGCTGGGTATTCTTTATTGGGGATGTGTCATTTCCTACGCTTCCAAGAATCAAACTTTTATTACAAACTCGACAATGGAATCTGAGTTTGTTACGTTAGCTACTGCTGGAAAAGAAGTAGATTGGCTAATAAATTTAGTCAATGATATTCCCGTGTGGTCAAAGCCGATAGCACCCGTCTCTATCCTTTATGATAATGTAATTGCCTTAGATAAGGCATACATCCAGGTTTATAATGGAATGTCTAAACAATTAGCTGTTAGACAAAATATGATTAGAGAACTAATCAAATTATAAATACGACTTCTTTGTTGAGGCATTAGTAGAACCTAACGAAGCTCTCTCTTTTTTAATCAATCTCAAGAATTCTCTAGAAATTTGGATTATGTTTTTGTGCCCGTATTTGTGAGTGTTCCTTTGGATTATCCTAGATTTGATTTCCTATAACCCGGGTATATGGTGGAAATCTTAGTACAGAATCTTACACAATCCATTAGGAATCCAGTTCTCCACTGTGACAACCCGAAATTTCCATTATGAACAAACCATATCAAGCCAATAGAAGTAGAACAGTTACAGTGAAAATTTAGACTTCGAGTATAAGTTTAGCTGTTTTCAGGATTTACACTTAAGGAGATATTAGGAGAGTGGATGCACTAGGGTTTTGTGCAACACTGTTATTCCAATACTCTAGGACATTAGAGTTCGTTTCAGGAATAAAAATATTTTCTGCCAAAAATATCTCAGGACTATAAATAGAATTCTGAACCAAATTGGTTCATTAGTTACATTCCATTTAGAGAAAAGTCAAAATTCTCTCTCACGGATCTTCGGGTTTTTATTCCAAATTGTGAGTACTTCGATCTAGTTATGTTATATAGCTTAGATTGTGTTTAGAAACATCAATTTCATAACAAAACAACTAGATTCGGGAGTTTACCGCCCACGAACACTTGGGGAGTAAACTCCATTTTAAGGGCTAAAAGTGTCCCAATGTCCCTCAAAGGCTCGGATCTCAAACTAGAAGCTTACATTACATTTTTAGGACACGAAAACAATTTGAAATCAATGGTGAAAGTGAGTTCATGGCCAAGGACGTTCTAGGGCCGTGAACTCCATTTTTGGTTGCCAAAATACCCTAAATGCCTTAATTGAGCCAAGAGACTAGCATAGCACATTACCTTGATGAGTCTAATACCAAAAACAATCAAAATACCAACACCTAGGGGTGTTCACGGCCGCAAACACATGGCCAACTGGTTCATGGGCCGAAAACTCTAGTTAGGGGTGTTTTGATGCCACAAACACTACCTAAGGCTTAGGCTTGAATTTAGACATGTACCCTAAAGTGTTTAAAGCCTAGAAAACATAAGGAATCACAAGTATTAAGGAGTTTACAGCCAAGACAAGTTCTTGGGCCGTAAACCCCTGTAAAGGGGTCAAATGACACCCTAACTCCTTCCTTATGCCTAGAACCCAACATAGATCATAACCTTGAAGTGTTAGAGACTTGAAAGCACCATAAAATTTCCCCCAAAGGAGATTACGGCCGTAATCTCCATGGGATATGGTCCCAGGGCTGTAAACTCCTCAAAGGAGTTAATAGGAATCCCAAACACTTGATTTAGCCTTGAAACAACTCACTAAACTAGTTGTATAAATGATAGGATTCATTTAGAGACCTTGTTGAGAGTTTACGGCCAGGAGTTTACTCTCCTGGGCCGTAAACTCCAAAGCACATGGTCATTAGCCCATAAACTCCCATTAGAGGCTTTGCACTCCTTGGTTGCAACCCATTAGCCTCCTAGCACTTGACCAAAAGTGTTTTCCCCATGTTAAAATGTTTTTACTTATATAATTAGTGTTTTAATCACTAATTATTTACATACATATGTCTTCATATGTAATTAGGATCATTGTGTGTGTCTAATGTATTCAATTGACACCCAACACTTGTCCGATCCTTCCTTACGATAACAGTCCGTTCAATTCCAGTCACTTACTCCAGGTGAGTTCATACTCCTTTATCAATGTTTTAAACTACTTTTAAATGTTTTACGGGGGAGGGGGGATACAAGTAGAATCTTACTAGTTATTATATCAATCACATGTGATTAATAAGTAGAATTATGCTAGTTATTATATCAATCACATGTGATTAATATGCACCATTCAAATGATTTACTACACATTAGCCGTTTTACCAAACAGTTTTCTTCAAATGATTTTTATAAACATTTTATATGTTTTAAACTCTTTATTACACTGTTCATTTTACTCTGTCTATTACATTTCAAACTTATTTACAATTGTGTTTCAAACAAATGTTTCTTTATACTAAACTATTTTATCAAACCCGTGCCTTCAAACTGTTTTATAGATTGACATCAAGTCGATCTTTTCTTAAGATAATAATTATGTTTCAAATGTTTTACAAAACTTATTTATGCTTTTATATTATAAATTGCATGCCTCTATATGTATAGTTATATAAGAAATGTTTAAAAGACATAGGAAGGTTATCCACCCTATTTCGTTTTCGCGCTTGAGATGTGGTCTGGTGGGATATCAGGTACTCATCCGAAGGTCGTTTAAATATTAGTTATATATCATGTGTACATGTATAGTCATAAAAGGTCCTTCCAATTCATCCCATGCCCTTGGGTAGCAAGGGTATACATCCATGTCCATACATACCAGTTAGATTACTAGTAAACTACCATATAGGTAGTTTAGGAAGATACTAGAACTATTACTAGAACACAATATCATACTATGAGTCAGTTCATTCATGAGTCAATACTTACTACTAGAGAAGAACATATACAACTATCCTAGAGAAGAACATATACAACTATACTAGAGTAGCACATATACAACGATACTAGAACGAGTACATTACTATACATGCTAGATAGAGAGAGATCACACTTTACAACTAGCATACGTCGAACATTGCAGTACATTACTATACTATTACATAGATATGTTTACATGCTCACACTTACATGAGAACAACTACATGAGAACAAGTACATGATCACTTACATGATCACACTTACATATACATAGGACAGACGTCACTAGGTGCTATAGCATGGAACTAGTTCAGGATCTAACTATACCGATGAATCACAACGCAATTGTGATCGTTATATCGAGTGTACATGATCATAGTAATGTGGATGCTCATGGCTTGCATACATGAAGGGGTCATGGGTAGGTCCCAAAATCCCTTTGATAGGGGAGCGTATAGTCTGGGATCTAGACATCACATTATACCTTATCCCTCAAATAAGGCAGTTGAGTACCGATGTGGTCATTTATTACAAATACTACAGTACTTAGAAGTATTACCCTAGACTTAAGGTAATTGGTACGGTTGTAGTTCGGTGCTACACCATAGTACTATTCCATTTTCCCATTACATTCACTTCGTGAACATTCACACGACGCACGATAATGTAGAAGCTATCTTTTTGATTAATGGTAGTCAGACTTGGGAAAATACACACTCCTACAAGAGAGACACACAGACACTAGATGCCTTGGTAGAAGGCTATATAGAGACCAGTTAAGTCTTGGTAGAAGACGCCCTGTTATAATAGTAGGAATCATAGGGATTTCTAGGGTTTTTCAAACATTTATAGTTGTTTTACAAACATTTTCAATTACTTACAGTTCATATACAAATTCTTACATACAAATACTTATATACAAATTAAGACACTAAAATACATATGATCTCACCAGCTTCAAAGCTGATACTCGCTTTCAAAATTACTTGTATCCTCAGCTCATCATAGACAGGTACCGATGCAAGGAGAAAGGAAGATGGAGCTTGTTCAAGACCCATCTTTCATTTTGATTTATGCTATAGTGTTTATCAAAATTTAACAAAACACATTTGTATAATAATTATACTATTAATGCAATGGATGATGTTGTTGCTTGTTTACTACTTTACATTGTTGTGATATTGTACATGACGTCCTCCGCCCCAGAACGTTTCCGCCGTTCCTGGTTTTGGGGTGTGACAGATTGGTATCAGAGCATTGTTTATAGTGAATTAAGTATATCAACCCTTAAAAGATATACTAACTATCAATACATAAGGGATTAAAATACTCTGACCAAGAGTTTATACTTTAAATAATAAAATATTTAATAAAGTATACGTTCCCGCATTCATACTAAAATCAGTGTCACTAGGACAGTACATAAGAATTACGATTGTTGGGCAACGCAAGTGGGCTTAGAGACATATGGTCAAAACTGGGAAGATATAGTCTGATCACCTATATTATCTGAGGGTTAACTAGCATGTGCCTAAGTTTAATTGTATGGTTGCAACAATGCTAAAATCTTACCAAGCCTACCACAATGAGAACAGTAGAACATAACATTAAACTTAAAATACTATAGGAGTATTTGGTGTTACTATAAGTACGTCATACTTGAGAACTAAAACGGGATCTTCATTACTAAGTTGGTAGTTGCTAAGTGGATACACTAAAGATATATGTAATTAGGATGTTATAGACTTAGAATCTGTGAAATTTTACTTCACCCCGATTCTGTGTGAATTTGGAGTTAAGATCACTTATTCGAAGGCCTATCCTGTTTCGATTACATATAACTGGTATGCACTTCACAAATAGCGATGTAACTGATGATGATTTTCTAAATAATTATCTAGATAGTTCGTCTAATAATTATTTTCTTACCCTAATTCTCGCATAAATAACATGGCTGGACTCCATCCCCACGACAACCAGTACCTTCCGAACGAAGTCATTGCTGGATGATTTGGAGAAGAACCAGAGAATGATCATCCGATTCCTTTGAATGATCACCACGATGAAGACCTCACAAATGATGCTAATTCCAAACCAGAGGTTGAGAACCTACCCCAGGCAGCTCCCGTTCCAATTCCTAACCCTCGTCCGGCTGTTTATGGCCCGACCCCTGAGTGAGTGGAATGCTTGGAAACATGGAGCCAAGGACAAGATCAGACCATGTCGTTTAATGGTGACTGAAGCTTTTATGACCTGAGCAATGGGGGCTCAGCAGATAGAATCTTGCCAATCTTGGTCCGTAGAGAGGCCCGAAATAAGATTGAAGGTAGGACAGATACTCGTGAAGGTAGCCCTATATCAGATTACCGAAGTTGTCACCGATGCTAGAATGCATACCCTCCGCACCATTCGTCTAGAAGATACTCGTGAGAGATCTGAGAGAAACCATGAAACCCTGCTACAGGCACAAGCTGAATCCCGAGCCGAAGTCATAGAACTCCGAGTACGACAGAGGGGGTACGAAAGACACCTACTCGATGTAGAACGTCAACTGGCTGAACTAAGAGTTCAGCAGAGGGATTACCGTCGCCAGTAATAAATGTTTTACTTTATTTTCCTTGTTAAAAAGGAATGTTTTTCTGTCTATGCCCGAAGTGGCATTTTCTATGAAATTATCGTGTACCGTAAGTACTTTTGGTTAGGTCTTTATGCTGTCAAGAACTATCTTCTCTGGATATGAGGTAAGACCTTTACAAGGTCATTTTCCCGAACTTTTACGTCATGAATATCAAAGATTTTGATAGTCGGCTAACTTCTGTGTCATTTTTCACTCAAGTACTTTTATCATACTTTCATTGGAGTCTATCTGAATCATGCTTTAGTCAAGTCATTGGACTATAGTAATTTAGCTCCGGAGACATTCCAAGTCTCTTTTAGTGGTTGGATCCTGTTATTCGCCAACCATCGATACCTCGGCTTGAACGACAAACGTCTTGAGACCAGTGTCCAAACTTACTTTCACTCATCACTAGGACTGCATCATAGGGATGTAGGTCAACCCTTCATAAACACAACTCCACTTAGTACTAAGACTGCATCATAGAGATGTAGGTCAAACCTTCGCGAACATACTTCCATTCCGTACTAGGACTGCATCATAGGGATGTAGGTCAAACTTTCGAGAACATAGTCGTACTCTTTTCACGAACAATCTAAGTACATCAAGGGTCAACCAGAATCGCTCACAAAATCCTTATCTTTCGTGTTACAGAATCATGTCGTCATCCGGAAGCAATCAGTCGAACGACGAAACCTCCGCCTTTCGTATGGACGCCGCTACCTTTCAAACAGCAGTTACAGCTGCCGTGGTGGCTGCCGTAACCGCGGTCCTTGCGCACCATAGCGCTATCAGCACAGTCAATGCGGCTGATGGGAATGAAGTTTCCAATCGTGGTATCCATCCAGGAAGTCGTCAAACAGTAACAGGCACAGGCTCGCAAAGTCGAAAAGCAGAGAACAAGAAACGAAAAGCGTCAAGACCGGAAAGAACGCAAGAGATCCCAAAGGCTGGCTATGCAACAACAGCAAGTGGAGACCCCTGCCATTCCCGTACCAAGCAGTCCATACGAGGGAAAACTCCTGAAGTGTGATAAGTGTAGTTTCCATCATCATGTGGCTTGCCATGAGATGCAATGTTGCAATTGCCTAAACATAGGGCACCATGCTCGTGGCTGTGGAGCACCGGTACGACCCATCACTCAAGTCCCTTTCATCGGGACTAACCCTACACACGAGAGTACTTATAAAGCCAAACGCTTTAGGAAGCAATTTCCAAGGTGGAGTAATGAGGAAGGCACTCGTGTCCACATAACACTGGCTAAGCACTGCAATCCCTTCACCAAAGCTAGTACTAGCCAGTCATCCCACCAATGTGGGGAGATAGGGCACTTCCAGAAGGATTGCCCTATAGCAAAGAACTCTGGTGCAGATGGGAAGATTCTCAGGATCACAGCTACGGGAGAACCTGCTCCGGAACCCACATTAATGTAATTCAGGTGTGTTGTTGTAACAGACTTATAAACTATCCAGGACTAGTGCAACTAGAGTCTTATCTTTTGCGGGATCCTGTCGGTATAGGGATACTCATGCTGCGTATACTTGTCTTTTGTAGTATATCTTATTCGCAGCAATAGTCTTGCAGTAAATCTAAAAGACTGTAACTTTGTTCATGGTTGCACGGTTGTTTTTGTCTGTAAACGTTTTATGTTCAAATCTAATGTCCGTAAGTCTCTGTATGAGTTCGACATTATCATACTACTCGATTCAATTTGATCCTCACAAAAACAGCTTCATATGTACGTCTCCTTTTCAGTAAACGTCTTTTAGCGAAACCGTCATATCAGAACACTGAAGTACTCATGCCAGGAGTACCTCATAGTTCCTTTCTTTCCGAAGAAACCCCTGAAGTACCACTCGTGCAGTACGTCAAGTTTAATCCAGGGATTCATGCGGTTAATCTACCACTGAGGAATGTATGCATAAGAGTGATTTATAATCAAGGTTCTACAAGTTTATAATTGATGATTCCATTTTAACTTCTTTTCCCTCGATGGGATGTGAGCTTAAAGAAGAATCAGTTATTCGACTACCTTTTCAATCTTAATTATATACGACTCGTGTACACGAGATTGTGATTTTGAAACCATGTATGAATCCTAATATGAACTTCAGGATGGAGAACTGCCTAAGCCTACGAGTAATCGCATCGTCATGTGAACAAACTGAGAACCCAGTAGGACCCTTGTAAATAGATTGCACTATAGTCTAAACACCTACGGAGATACCAGAACAGTACAGACAACTTAACGAAACTACACAGAAAGAGAATTAGAAGACTAGGCTTCTCACCCTGGAGAATCCCAGTCATATTCTCCCAGAGATCGACGGATTGCATCATAGGTGCCTAGGATATCGAGGACTCCGTCAAGATTTTCATTTGAAATCGTTATCTTTGCCTCGCGTAGAGGAAATGTCCATAAACTTTAAAGGAGTTAATAGGAAGCACCATAAACTTGAAAGCACCATAAACTTTCCCTCAAAGGAGATTACGGCCGTAATCTCCATGGGATATGGTCCCAGGGTCGTAAACTCCTCAAAGGAGTTAATAGGAAGCCCAAACACTTGATTTAGCCTTGAAACAATTCACCAAACTAGTTGTATAAATGATAGGCTTCATTTAGAGACCTTGTTGAGAGTTTACGGCCAAGAGTTTACTCCCCTGGGCCGTAAACTCCAAAGCACATGGTCATTTGACCATAAACTCCCATTAGAGGCTTTTCACTCCTTGGTTGCAACCCATTAGCCTCCTAGCACTTGACCACAAGTGTTTTCCCCATGTTAAAATGTTTATACTTATATAATTAGTGTTTTAATCACTAATTATTTATATACATATGTCTTCATATGTAATTAGGATCATTGTGTGTGTCTAAAGTCTTCACTTGACACCAAGCACTTGTCCGATCCTTCCTTACGATAACAGTCCGTTCAATTCCAGTCACTTACTCCAGGTGAGTTCATACTCCTTTATCAATGTTTTAAACTACTTTTAAATGTTTTAGGGGGGGGGGGGGATACAAGTAGCATCTTACTAGTTATTATATCAATCACATGTGATTAATAAGTAGAATTATGCTAGTTATTATATCAATCACATGTGATTAATATGCACCATTCAAATGATTTACTACACATTAGCCGTTTTACCAAACAATTTTCTTCAAATGATTTTTATAAACATTTTATATGTTTTAAACTCTTTATTACACTGTACATTTTACTCTGTGTATTACATTTCAAACTTATTTACAATTGTGTTTCAAACAAATGTTTCTTTATACTAAACTATTTTATCAAACCCATGCCTTCAAATTGTTTTATAGATTGACATCAAGTCGATCTTTTCTTAAGATAATAATTATGTTTCAAATGTTTTACAAAACTTATTTATGCTTTTATATTATAAATTGCATGCCTCTATATGTATAGTTATATAAGAAATGTTTAAAAGACATAGGAAGGTTATCCACCCTATTTCGTTTTCGCGCTTGAGATGTGGTCTGGTGGGATATCAGGTACTCGTCCGAAGGTCGTTTAAATATTAGTTATATATCATGTGTACATGTATAGTCATAAAAGGTCCTTCCAGTTCATCCCATGCCCTTGGGTAGCAAGGGTGTACATCCATGTCCATACATACCGGTTAGATTACTAGTAAACTACCATATGGGTAGTTTAGGAAGATACTAGAACTATTACTAGAACACAATATCATACTATGAGTCAGTTCATTCATGAGTCAATACTTACTACTAGAGAAGAACATATACAACTATCCTAGAGAAGAACATATACAACTATACTAGAGTAGCACATATACAACGATACTAGAACGAGTACATTACTATACATGCTAGATAGAGAGAGATCACACTTTACAGCTAGCATACGTCGAACATTGCAGTACATTACTATACTATTACATAGATATGTTTACATGCTCACACTTACATGAGAACAACTACATGATCACACTTACAAATACATAGGACAGACGTCACTAGGTGCTATAGCATGGAACCAGTTCAGGATCTAACTATACCGATGAATCACAACGCAATTGTGATCGTTATATTGAGTATACATGATCATAGTAATGTGGATGCTCATGGCTTGCATACATGAAGTGGTCATGGGTAGGTCCCAAAATCCCTTTGATAGGGGAGCGTATAGTTTGGGATCTAGACATCACATTATACCTTATCCCTCAAATAAGGCAGTTGAGTACTGATGTGGTTATTTATTACAAATACTACAGTACTTAGAAGTATTACCCTAGACTTAAGGTAATTGGTACGGTTGTAGTTCGGTGCTACACCATATTACTATTCCATTTTCCCATTACATTCACTTCGTGAACATTCACACGACGCACGGTAATGTAGAAACTATCTTTTTGATTAATGGTAGTCAGACTTGGGAAAATACACACTCCTACAAGAGACACACACACAGACACTAGATGCCTTGGTAGAAGGCTATATAGAGACCAGTTAAGTCTTGGTAGAAGACTTCCTGTTATAATAGTAGGAATCATAGGGATTTCTAGGGTTTTTCAAACATTTATAGTTGTTTTACAAACATTTTCAATTACTTACAGTTCATATACAAATTCTTACATACAAATACTTATATACAAATTAAGACACTAAAATACTTATGATCTCACCAGCTTCAAAGCTGATACTCGCTTTCAAAATTACTTGTATCCTCAGGTCATCATAGATGGTACCAATGCAAGGAGAAAGGAAGATGGAGCTTGTTCAAGACCCATCTTTCATTTTGATTTATGCTTTAGTGTTTATCAAAATTTCACAGAACACATTTGTATAATAATTATACTATTAATGCAATGGATGATGTTGTTGCTTGTTTACTACTTTACATTGTTGTGATATTGTACATGATGTCCTCCGCCCCAAAACGTTTCCGCCGTTCCTAGTTTTGGGGTATGACATCCACCATCACCCCACTACACCCCCAACAAATCTTCTCAACCACAAACGACAACGAATTCTCCTAATGCAGTACAAGAAACACAATTCCATCCACCAAAACAATCAAAGAGAAGAAAAAAAAGATAAAATCATTCCAATGGAAGCGAGTAATTCGACAGAAAAACAAGAAATTGCTTTAGCCAAGGCTTAGATTTCGGCTAGCCGATACCCGATTAAAGGGAATGCCTAAACAAGAGAAACATTTTGGGGATTGTTCGAAACATGAACCATAACTAAATGAACAAATTAAATATATGGCGACCAACCAAATTACATCAAAATGGCGCAACATGAGGATGAAAATAATTGAATTCAACGAAATTCACACTAACCTCAAGAGAATACAAAAAATCCGGTCAACAATTTTAATGTATTTGTTATGGTGCTAAAACAATACATAGAGTTGCAATCAACCTGAAAATATTTTCCTTACGTAAATAATTGGTACAAGTTGAAGAAATGGCGTAGCTATCATCTTAATGATGTTTCAAAATTTCCGGTTCGAAAGCGTTTGAGGAAATCCAAATCACCTAACTGACAACAATCACACGGCAGAAAATTTATCAACATCAATGTTAGGTTGGATGAATTTGAAGTGGGAGAACGTCTATGTCAACCCATTTGAAGGAATAAAGCGAAGATAACGGGTTTTAGTTGTAGTTAAAGTTATTTGGAGGCTAGCAGTATAGATCATTTGAAAGGTAAATTTGATCGATACGTCCAACCCAAAGAGCAGAAGGTTGAGATCATGGAGGAAGCCAACAAAGAATATAAAGAAAAACAATATGGGAAACAAAAAAGAAAGATTCAAAAATTTGGAAGAGATTTAGGGATATATATATATATATATATATATATATATATATATATATATATATATATATATATATATATATATATATATATATATATATATATATATATAATTTTTATTTTTCAATGTTTGTATTTTTTTTTCTATTTTTTTTATTTTTCATGGTTTTATTACATTTAAATCTATGTAATGTTTTAATTTTGATGAAAATCTATTACTTTTATTTCATTTAGTTATTTTAAATAATATATAATTTTGTTGATTAAAAGAATGAAAAGTAAAGTATTTTGATGATAATTTGCCTTGGTATACCAAGTTAAAAGACATTTCCAACTCTACAGTATAGTTTTACATTCAAAGTTGTATTCTATTACTCCATCAATGTTGTATTTATAATGTTGGTGAATGGTATAATATTAAATATAGTGTAATATTATTAATCAACATTAAATATAAGGTTAAAGTTTCATTAGTACAATTTACTCCCTCAAATTTGATCGTACATATTTTTAGATTATTAATAATTTATTGAAAAATCATTTTAATGCATAAATGTATAGTTTTATATAAATGCATGTATAGTATTTCTAAAATGCACGTATGATATTTATATTAATTTGATTTTAAATTAATTTTTTTCTTAATAAAATTGGTTGTTTCAATCATAAGATAAATAACTACATACAAATAATTAATTTTGATTACATATTTTTAATAATATAATTTATATAGTTTTATTAATAAATCATTATGGTTCAAGTTTTTATAAGCTCAATAAGTACAAGTTGTTTTTGTAAAATAAAAGAAGCCATATGAATAAGAGTAAATTATGCAAATAGACATTATAATTTGGGGTAATTTTTACGTTTGGTCTCAAAAAGGAATTCTTTAACTCGGATGGTCGTAAGATTTATTTTTTCTTGTATGTTTGGTCCCTACCAAACATAAAATTATTATTATGTCCTTAATGATATAATTTTATTTTATTTCATTTTCTTTATTATTTTAATTATTATAAATAAATTAAATTATTAATATGTTGTTGAAAAGGGGACCAATTCCACCTTAAATCCTCTTCCAGCTCTAATTCCCGACACCACCTCTAGGGACCATCTCAGAACGCAATTCCAGTTCCTGGCACTACCTCTGATCACCATCTTCAGTCACATATCAAATACAACATAAGTCACCTCAAACTCAACAAAAATCTAAATAATGTTCAACAATAAATCAGAAATACATCGAAAATTGAACCTGAAATCCAAACCAAAATCTAATGTGCAACTCAAATCTGAAAACAAAATTAAACCTGATATTCAAATCTAAAACCAAAATCGAACATGCAATTCAAACCCTAATCCAAAATTAAACCTGCAATTCAAGCTCAAATCCAAAACCAAACTCTCAGCTTCAAGCAACATCTTCCTGCACCTGTACGCACCCTTCTTAGATATTTAAGCTTCCAAAAAGAACTGTTGTTTCTCTAGCTTTGTCCTTAAGATCAAACCAAATCAAAACTAAAATAAACCTGTAACAAACCTACTTAAATCAAATCCACGTAGGTGGAGTAGAGACGGTGGTCCAGTGGTCGACCTTGGGGTCTAACCCTGATAAAATGCGCAATAAAAATACATCTTATGGACCGTCTGAGTTAAGAAAAAAAATTAGAGACCAAACATGAATATTCCCCATTTGTGCAATTTACCCTAAATAAGAATATACCTACAATATTCTTTTTAGTGTTAATTTAAGTAATGTGTTGGAGAGGTTCAGTGTTAACACAATCTTTTACATTATAATTATAGGTTTAATGTACAATATAGTTGTTAATTATGGGTTCGAGATTATCTAAATATGATGTGGTTGTAGTGATAAGGTGATGATTATGATATTTTTTATGTGGCCATAAGCTGAGTATACCTCTTGGCCCGATCTTCCTTTTGATATGTTAGATTGGATCATTAATCTATGTGGAAGTGTGATAAGTATAACCGCAATCTTTCTTATGATATATTAGATTGGACAATTAATGAAATTCTTACAAGCTACATGGATATAAATACCGTACTCATTTGCAGCCCTTCCAACAATTGTTTTATTACTCTTTGGGATATAAGATAACATGATTATTAAGAAAATTAAAGAAGAAAACAAAAGATTATTAATAACAATGAAACAAACAATTTGTATGTAGCGAACTATAATTAGACATTGGCATGCGGGATGAGTAGAGGGTCACTTGACTGCGAATATCTGCAAAAAAATAAAAAAATATTCGTATAATCAAAGATGTTACAAGAAAATAGAAGAAACAATAATAACTAAGATATAATGTAATCTTAGTATTTTCAGTAATCAAACAAATGATGAACTAATCATTAACACTTGAGTGGCTAACCCATACTCCTAATTTTGTTCTTTTATATATTATGGTATGATTACCATTTACCAGCCTAGCTAAGCATGAACAACAAAATCTCAAGTAGAGATTTGTAAACCAAATTAATTTCTTGATGAAGGTGAATAAGGAAGAAGAGGAATTAATTCATCCGTATATAAATGCTAATTAATTCAACATATATGCATCAACAAAGTCGTGGTCACACATGTAACATATAAATTTGTATGTACATGTCTACAAAAATTTAATTAACCTAATTGTTTGTAGGACTTACATGTCATTGCCATTGAATATGATAAGAGAAGCAGGCTGATCGGGTGAGAGGCAGAACAATAGCCGAACTATGTATACACATAGAGTAATGCTATGAAAAAATTAAAATTAAACATCATCAGCCATATGTATCGCATTATAATATGGAATGAGTTTACAATAATGATTCAGGGAATTTATTTAAGCAAATATATATATAGTTCATCATAAACACTTGAGTAAGAAAAAACAAATTGACTTGGATCGAAAAAATACTCACCTTCCAAAACATAGATGTAGGATTATCCACAAGGAAGCTATTATCCAACTTGATTCTTTGTATGCTATCCACACCTTCAAAAGCAAGATCCAATCTTCTTGTTAAACAAAAAAATGAGGAATCCAATCTTCAAATGAATAACAAGTTTTCTTAGGGAAGAAATGAAAATGATCAAAGCAAAAGTTTTCATTAAGGTAGACATACCGATAACATCACAACATGGACATAGAGGTCAGTCATGATTGTTAAGAAGCACCTGTTTTCATTTATTATTTATTAATATCCTCTTTATATTGCTTATGAAGGAGAACCGGAAATAATATAGATTAAGAACATTTTTACGTACTTTGAGAATGCTTCAGCATAGGATCCAGATATATCTTTAATAAGCGTGTAAATCAAAGCTCCAAGTGTCAAACATGTTATTGTAGAAAATATTACTCTTGCAGTTACTACAGAAATCCCAGAGGTGTGTTCCCTAAGCAAAATATATAAATAGAAAATACACATTAAATATCTTTACAATATGTTTGATATGATTCATGATGCAATGATCACCGATAAAAATCAAAGAAAAAAAATCTCGTGTTGTCGTAGTGAAACAGGAGAGATTGACGATTGTTAAAGGTAATATATAAGAAAGCAAGTAAATGATGATTTGCCTTGGTCAATCGAAAAGAAAAAATCGAGAAAGAAATAATTAGTGTACCTCAAAAAATATTTACGTACACTTTTCATTTCCATCGTAAATGCTTTACATTTTAAATACACAAATGGAGCTCAATATATATAAATATGATAGATCCATTAGTGCCCATATATTGCTATTTTAATGGTAAATCAATATCCTAATTTATTCTTACCTTTTATGACGTCTCACTAACACAAAATATAACGGATTTGTCGAAGATTCTTCACGTGATAACTTGAAGAACTGAACAAGGACGTATCCAACGCTAAGAAGGCTGTAGAAGGTAGTAAATATGATATGTAAAAATTCTCGGCATGCATAATAAATTTGATTGCAACACCTTGAGCCATATATATACAACAAACATCATTTTTTCCATTAATATAATAAATGAGTTCATCGGCATGCATGATTAGCAACTTTCACTGCATTAATTAGAGCATCATGTTAGCTTTACTCTTTTACTTCACATATAAAGGTGTGGATACAAGATCATATGTTTGAAATCAAATATGTAAGTAATTTTAATTCTTAAGAGACTTGATCATGCATGTTGCAAAGGCTCGCTCAATTGATTCTGAAATTGATCACGTTTTTGAAATCTCATATTCTAAGCAAGAAAACTACAAAGGACACATTTTTTTTATTGTACAAAGAAATATGTAAAATGGTCGTGTATGTTTAATGTGATATATAACCACCATAAGTAATATATAATTAAAAGCCCTTTAAACAGTCATTATAGCCCAAATGAACTTCCAAGTGAAATGTAAAAATGATTCCAAAGTTGTTAAACTCCTCATAAACGGAAAGTAGATTACCTTCCTAGAACATACATCAAAACAACGAAAATAGTTGTCTTGATCCAACTTGATTCCTTATAGAAAACCCATGCCTAAAAATAACCGGTATACACAAATTAATGTCAATTCACTTGATTAAAAAGAAGATGTACACAAATATATCATAGTGAATGCAAATAATAATACTTTATATATTTACCATGATAAGGTCTAGCTAGCATAAATAGACAAAAGGTAAAAATATGTAATTAAGCTAGATATATTTTTTACTTCATCCAATGATTTGAAGATGATATATATTTCGGTATCCAAGTTGAAGCGTTGAATCAAACCAACAATGAACGCGTTCCATCAAAAAGAAAGAACGGATGGAATACTGACAATACATTTGGACAGACTCGTCACGTCAATCAACATCTTGTACTAGCTAAGACTAAAGGGAGTGGGATCCTCTATGCCTCACCACCTCCCTAATCAAGGACGCCAAACACCGCCCCTAGCTCTTGCTAAGGGGGTCGCCATGTAAAGTTCATTGTGGTGCTAGCTAGAAAAGAGAAGAGAGAGCTTAGGTTTTCTTTTCATAATCAAATATATTTAAATGATTTTCACCACAACACCCCAACAAATGCCAAGTTGAACATATTAGACATGAAAACAAAAAAGATCATGTGGCAGTGTGTTAAGCTCACGACAACTCCCTCTTGCCAAAGTAAGCACCTGTAATTTCAAGGAAAATGAAAAGTCCGCTCGGATTTTACAATTCAAGATCAGGATTTCGATTATTGGCGGCTACATTTTTGATTATATGCAAGGATTTTCCATTCCGTTTGAATTAATTATTTCCTTTTGCATTAGACTTATAAACGGTTTTATTAGAATTAATTCTTTTTTAAAATAACAAAATACTATTCTTGTGACTTTTGAGCAATTTGATATCGTTTCCATGTAGAGCCCGATGTTCCCTGTGGTGCAAAGTTCGGTGTAAATGCCATAATAACTGATCCGATGATGACGTTTTTTGGGCATGGCCCACATTAATTAAACAGATTTTAGATCAACTCGTTAATTGTTATATACATATCTCCTTGTGTGAAGGTAACCTTGATGTAGAAAGTGTGAACGTAGCTTGATTACTCTAACCGAGTTAAACACGTTAATTCTTTGTCTTCTTTATTTTATTCATAGCTTTAACCGTGTGTTTTGCGTGATTTGTCAATCCTTAAGACCAGCACCACATGTAGCACAACATGTGTCAATGTTCTAGATCCCACAACTAATCTATCGAAATTGAGAGTTTGAATAAGGAAATTGAAGAGATGAGGCAACATATGCAATAAATGCAAATTTTATCGGAATCCAACCACCAAAACAATTGTATCCAAATCAGTAATGACACATTTAGAGCCACGAATTTTTTTGAAGAGAATTTCTAAGAAGTGATGAGGATTCCTATTAATGAAGATCGAGTCAATGACATCTCTCCATCAATAATTCTAATCCTGACTTGAAAATTTTACGTGTATACCAAAGATGAAATAGTAAAAAGTGAAGTTGATCATGATTCGAAAGACATTGAGGCCAAACCCGAGGAGATCGGAGTTCGGGAGATGTCTTCAAGTATGATACTTTTATTTATCATTAAACTACCCATGTATTACATTAGTTTAATTAAAAAAAATAAATATAAAATTTTAATAATTTGAAATTTTTGAATTTATAAGAAAAATGAGAAAAATTTGAATTATTAAAATTAATAAGACTTTAATGTATTAAATAAATTACATATATAAACTATTTCTAATAAATACTTTACATATATATTACCTTACACATTAAATGTGGAATTTTAATTTAATAAAATAAAAAATACAATAAAATGACAAGTGGAAAATAGAAATTTTAAAAATTCTAAAAAATATCATGTATCCAAATGAACGAGAAGATGATATGTAACAAAAAAAACCTTTATTTATTATAGTATATAAATAAATAAATAAATAAATAAAATACTAAAAAAAACACGTTAGAAGGTTCCTATGAATCCTGACTTTTGGGATCAATCATAAAGAACCATTTCAACTAAGCTATCAAAACTTTTTCATGATATCGATGTTAAACAAGACTCCAAGCCTTGTCCTTTGGTTAATTCGGTATCAAAAGTGTAAAGGGTAAAGAAGCAAACTTATAAATGATATGAACATTCATACCCCTAGAACAGCAGTATATACCGAAAACTCCATCAGCAGCGCTATCCCCCACCTGCAACAAATTTGACCAAAAAAAAAAATTAATAACTCGAGGGAAAACTGATTTAGAAGCAAAAACATCAACAATTTACATAAATCTTAACTTCTCTACCATATAATTTCATATTCATAACAATAAAATACAAGGTAATTAATCGAGATAATTCTTGAAAACAAATCGGAGATCGAGAGTTCTTTACATAAAGCTTGTAATTTAACTAATAACTAGTAGAAGTCACCCCATACGTTACCATGAGAAACTTATTTGCAGTTTGTATATAAAACATTTTTTTCAAATTAATGTCAAAAGTCGAAACAAGAAAACTATAAAAGAAGTTATGTAAGGGACAAAAAAACATCACTTTACAATAAGGGTCCAAAATTACAAACTTATAAAATACTAAAAATTTAAGGAATGATAAGAAGTGTTAAAACGAAAAAAATTTGAGAGAAAAAATTGGAAACGTGGAAATCCATTATGATCGGTGGGAAAATCTCTAATTCCAAATAAATTCTTATTTATTTTACTTTTTGTTATATGATATGTTGAAAAAATTATAACTTCATCTGGTTTTAGTAAGTTTTTGTCTAAAAAAATTATGGGAAATGAAGAGTGAAGGTGTGTATAATTACCTGGCTCCCAAGTTGAAACAAGAAATAAAACCATCAATGGCGAATACGTAAGCAAACCCAGCAACCATCACACAAAACAATACGATCAACAACGCCTTCACCGCTACTCCCATGGCTGATGCTGTCACCATTGTTGCTCCAAGTTCTGTGTTGGGAAGCACGTAGGGTTTTCGAGTCTTTATAAATGCGATGATGAATATAAAATAGCAAACTAAAAGGGTATTTGTCTATTTTTAGTAAGGATTGTTGGTGTTTGGCTTCTGTCGCCAGGCTTTATAATAGCAATTGCCAACGAATTTGTGTATACTTAATTTTGGTTGACATTTAGGATTCCTATCTCTTTATGTATACATTGTCAAAAGTCAAAAAGAATGACGTAGAAGTAAAATAAGAAAATCCCCAAAAAAGTATTGACTGAATTATATTGGATATATGATGTTGATTGCAAATATCGATTTTATTATTTGGTTTGTTCCCGTATTTTCAAATTATTGCCGACTTTGTTTCTAAGTCATTAAATTTTCAATTGTCAATCTCTTCCAATTACCAATTTGCATTTAAACCAAATTCTAAAAATAAAAAGTATCACAAAGAAAAAAAAATTAATCGATCAATACTTATTAGGGTATATGGCACAAAAAACACTTTTTTTATATAAAAATTCGATTTTGACATCGTGTTATTTTTTGTGTCAATTTTAACACGGTGTTTTCTAATTTGTTACAATTCTGACCACTTGACCGGTTAACCAGGTTATATGCTGATGTGGCATGATGATGTGTCAGTTTTGATGACATGGCATGCTGACATGATATGCTGACGTGTCAAAATTGATTTTTTTTTCCACAAAAAACAATAAGTTTTTACTTTTTTTCGATTTTGACACTAAGTTTAATTTCTTATTTCAATTTTGACACTAGGTTTTTTTTGTTCCAATCGAACATTATTTATCAAATTTTGTTCAATTTTATCTATTTTCCATTTGAAACCGTATAAATATATTTTTTTTATTACATTTTAAACCGTATAAACATATTTTTTTTCGTTTAAAAACCACATTTTTATTTAAATACAAAATGTTTTTTTCTTACATTTAAAGCATTAGTTATATCATGAGAATTAAACTAACCATAAGCTTCTAATAAAATGTAAAAATGTAACAACGTAAAATTTCCAATTTAATTTTTCATTTTTAAACCACAAAATGTATATCATATCATAATCTCAAATCCATAACAACAGTGTTTTCAAAACAAATCCCAAGATCTCTCTAACATGAACTCCATCGGTGTGGGTGTGTACAAGTCAAGCCGTTGCCTTCCCACGGTCCTCGCTGGTACCTGAGACATCAAACACAACAACTGTAAGCATAAATGCTTAGTGAGTTCCCCAAAATACCACATATCACAAATACGCCACTCAAGGCTAAACCCGACCCTCCGGTCAAGATGTCTAAGAGGGACCCTCCAGTCCCGCAGCTCGTCGGACCCTCCGGTCCAGTCATAGCTCATTGGGCCCTCTGGCCCGGTCTGAATCGTTGGACCCTCCGGCCCGGTCTATATAATCATACTGCATACAGCTAACACATAGCACGAAATCTCTAATATAACACATAATCTCATACATAGCACATAAGACCCTCTGGTCAACTCGAAATACCACTCAAGGTAACATATAGTGAGAAGACTCACCTCGCGTATCTTGACATCACTAGCGCTCGATCTCCCGAGCTATCGTCCTCCTACAACACAAGCATATCTCTACTTAATACCACCTTGACCCTAGCTGACTAACACTACGAAGTCAAACTAGTCAACTCTGGTCAACGGTCAACGGTTGACCCGAATCGCCGAGTCTGGCGTGGACTCACCGAGTCCCTACGGGAACTCGATCCCTTCCGACTCACCGAGTCACTCACCCGACTCGGTTACTCAGCACCTGGTTCGTAATCACTGAACAACCCGCACCAACTCGCCAAGTCTGGGAGTGGACTCGGCGAGTGCATTCCATACACAACCCCAAACGACCTTCTGAGGTCAGATCTGCTTTGCTAACCCTTAGATCCAGTCTCCTTAAGCTTATTGACCACGTAAAGTCCAAGTCTTGGTGCTCATTAAGCATCAAATAACTCATTAATGGTATTTTAGCCTCAAATACATTTATCCCAAACCAAAACCTCCATGGATGCATATAAAGCTTGGGCAAAGAGGTGCTCTGGACCTCTATGGGTCCAGATCCAGAACCTTAACTCGCTAAGGGACCATGAGGGTACTAGATCTTGCCACAAATGGGTTCAAAAGCCCTAAATCTACATGAACATCACAACAATAGAGAATGATTCGGAAATGTACCTCAGTTGTGATGTCCTTGACCTCAGTTCTTCAGGAATCCACCCCTCTCTTGCTTCCTCTTGGCTAGATCTCCTATTTCCTTGCTAGGCAATAACTCCAAGATCAACAATGGCTCCTTCCCTCACTTGACTCGCTCAAATGCTCTAGGGTCTCACTCAGGGGACTTATGAGCGCAAATGACGGCCATAAGGCCCTTTAAATAGGTCCTGAACCCAAGAAATTAGGGTTTCATTAAACAGCGCAGACTCGCCGAGTCTACCAAGGCGACTCGCCGAGTCCGGGCATCAATCCGGGTGAGAAATCGCGTCTCAACTCGGCGAGTCTACGCACCAACTCGCCGAGTTCTTCCATAAAACTCAAAATAAAAAGAATAATTAATATACCTGAAATCCCGGATGTTAAAATTCTCCCCCACTTGAATCCGACTTCGCCCTCGAAGTCTCATTCCTGAAATAGCTCCGGATGTTGCTCCCGCATCTCACGCTCTGGCTCCCAGGTCAACTCAGATCCCTTCCGATGTTGCCACTGAACCTGTACAAGAGGCACCTCCTTGTTCCTCAGAACCTTGATCTTCCGATCCACAATCGCAACTGGTCTCTCTGCGTAGTTCAGGCTCGCATCCACCTGAATGTCCTCTAACGGCACTACCGCCGACTCGTCGGCTATACACTTCCTCAACCGAGACACATGGAAGGTATTATGAATCCGCTCCAATTCTGCAGGTAGCTCCAAGCGATACGCTACCCTGCCCACCCTCGCGATCACTCTGAACGGCCCAATATACCGGGGCCCTAGCTTGCCCCTCCTCCTGAATCGGATCACTCTTTCCAAGGAGATACCTTCAGGAGAACATAATCGCCGACCTGGAACTCGAGCTTGGATCAACGTCTATTCACATAACTCTTGTGGCGGTTTTGAGCGATCAACAATCTCTGCCTGACCCGCTGTATCTGCTTTGTTGTCTGAAGCACAATCTCCGTACTACCCATCACGTGTTGCCCCACCTCACGCCAACAGATAGGGGTACGACACCTCCTCCCATACAACAGCTCAAAGGGTGGCATACCAGTGCTCGACTGATGGTTGTTGTTGTAGGAAAGCTCTGCCAAGGGTAAATACGTGTCACAACTCCCTCCGAAATCTAATATATGCCCGAAGCATGCCCTCGAGCGTCTGAATCGTTCGCTCGCTCTGTAGAGTCCTCAGACATCACCATGGTAAACTCTACCTCATTTCTCATATCCCTCTTCGATACTGAACACCAGATCAGCTTTTGGCCCCACAGCTGAACCTCCAAAGGTCACACATATCATGACCCAAGATATCACACCAACTTCCTCCCTTTGACAAATATTCCGGCCCAGTGACACGCAAGTCACTAAATTATCTTCTCCTCATACGAAAAATACAATCTGATCGAAGATCGAATCAGCTCTAACCTCTGGAGTCTGCTGCGCATATCTCCTGTGCACCTCGCAGAATCTCTCGACAGAGACGGATACCCCAAACTCGCCCCGGTTTAACCTCTAGGCTTCTAAAAACTCAATATTAGGCTACTTAAGCCTAAAAGTCCTCTGCATCATACACTGATCAGAGAACACTCCATCATCACACTCTCTTGCCGTCTAGTGAGTTCTATGGCTTCTTGCAATATCACGACAACCTCTGACTAGTGAGTACTACGATTCCCCGTAGCACCACAACGCCAACTGACTAGTGAGTACCATGGCTCCCCGCAGTACCACGACTCCCACTCTCTGACTTGTGAGTACTACAACTCCCCGTAGCATCACAACACCCTCTGACTGGCGAATACTACAGCTCCCCGTAGTATCACGACTCTCTCTCTGAATTGTGAGTACTACGGCTCCCCGTAGCATCACAACACCCTCTGACTGGCGAATACTACGGCTCCCCATAGTATCACCCTATACCCTCATTCTCATTACAACACCACACTATTCTCACTAACTCATGCATCGAAGACTATCATAGATAGTTACACTCTTGCCCCAATATGCATTACAGACTCTAGCAGCAACCGCTATAACATAGAACCCATCTCTGCGGAGATCCACTTCCTTAAATAATCCCTCTTGATGACAATACGCGAAGGGCTCCCACTGGAACCCTAGATACATGATACTATTAGAATAGTGTCTAAGGCTGCAACTATATTAGGCAAGTATTTGACCCGGTTGTGCATGGTCCTTTTGGGTTGCCTTCACCATAGCAACTTGATAGGATGATTTATTAAGAGAGAGTTAATATTATTAGTATATTATGAGAATAATATAAAGAATAATATATTTTTATTTGATTAATATAAGTCATAGGATTAATTGGAATTAATTTGGTGACTTAAAGAGATTAATTAAATAAGAGGGTATAAACTGTCAATTGCTTGATAGTTAAACTTTAGACTGCAAATCCTTATTGATAAAGGATTGGACGATTTCTAGGACTTGGATAATCCAAAATAGTCCATAGGGTTATCAAGGAAAGGATATGGATCAACTTAAAGTCTAAGTCATCCAACTAGGGTTTAAGCTGTAACCCTTAAGGAGTCTACATGTATAAATAGACCCTATGGGTGAGGGAATTCGGCATCCCATCTAAAGTAGAGAGACTCTGGCTGAATTCCTCCCCTCTCATCTCTCCCAAATCATCCTCCTTGCTATTGGTGTTTGTAAGCCATTAGAGGAGTGACAATTGTGACTCTAGAAGCTCCATGACAACAAGATCAACAAGGAATTCAGAGGTATGATTCTAGATCTGTTTCAATATAGTTTTTTTACATCTAAATAGTCATTAGAAGTCTTGGATTCAAAGCATGTTTGATTAGAAAGCCTAGATCCGTGCATTAAGGTTTTGCATGCGCACATAGGAAAGTTCTTATGGATAAAACCCATCAGTGGTATCAGAGCCTAGCTTGGTTTTCATTGAATTGTTGATTGAATGAAACTAATCTGAAAAATTCAATTTTTTATGTTTCTGAGTCATGAACTCGGCGAGTCCCATAGTGGACTCGGTGAGTTGACCTGACTCGGCGAGTCCAGTATGGGTACTCGGCGAGTCCGAGCGTCAGGCTTAGCCAAAAACGGTATTTTTTCATATTTATCTTATGGAAACTTACCTTAATCATATTAGATCAACCCTAATCCGATTTTGTGATATATATGACTATAGTTTTGATTTAATTGAAGATAATTGTCAATTAATAAAATATTTGATTTCCTTATATGATAATTATTAATCAAATATGGATAATTATGTGATTTAGATTATTTGTTATTTGATCCTTTATGTTTTAAATGTTTAAAACTAGTCCTCAAGGTTTTGAAATTTATGTTTTGTGATTAAAAGTTTAATTTAGACAATTTAAATTTCAAACCCTAGAATTTTACAAGTTTAAAATACAACCCTATACTAATATAATATTACAAGATTAATATATATATATGTATAACTTAAATGCTAGTCTTACCGTTAGTAGGCCTCATTCACGAAGCCGGTCTATAAGGTGGGTATAAGGTTGCGGCCTATAAAATGGCGCTTAATGGGTGTACACTCACACCCACCACTCGCTTGATTGGTGGAGGGTCGTTAGCCGAACGGGTAGGATAGGGCAACCTCATCCTCTCATTAAAAGTATAATAAGAAATACAAAGTAACTACATGTTTTATTAAAATTTCCCAATCTTAGTTACTTTAGGAAAAGTGAATTGATGCAATCCCATAAAATTACACTTTGCACCTTGCTAAGAAGTTAGTGGAGCGTGTGTGGTTTACCGGCACACTAATTGGTTCTAAGCGAAGGTGTCAAAGGGTGATTCATTGTTTATCATAGTTCGATGGAGCGTGTGTGGTTTACCGGCACATCGAATAGGTGATCGTTACAATGAAGGCACCATGTTAATTTGTATGGTAATTCACACCTGCTTTGTGATCCTCGGTATCCCAGTCACAAACAAGAGGGGCATATCGAGATTTAAACATGCCATTGAAAAGTTTCAATGAATCTCATCTAGACCTAGGAATTCTCAATACATTTAGGACTTAAAGTTATGTTTTTCATGGTGGAGAATTAGTGAATCGTCATTCACTTACCTTCAAATTGTTTGCATGTTAGATTACGACATCCCTTTTCTAATGTGTAAATATTGTTATTGGATCCTATCCCTAATTCTTCTTATTGGGTGATAATTAGGGATTCATATTCTAATCTATCTTTGTCCTTTCTATTTGTACATGTCGAACGCTAACAATGCTGCTGCGAGTTCTTTCACTTTGATGAGCCTTTGTCAAAAGGTCACCTTTAATGGAACGAACTTTAGCGAATGGATAAGATACATTCGCACAATTGCTCGCTATGAGGATAAGGAGTATGTCCTCGATGAGAAGCTCGAGAAAATCAACCCCGAAATTGCTACTCCTGCCGAAATCACCGCTTTCGAAACTCACGAGCGTGATGCAACGAAAGTGCATTGCATCATGATCACGACCATGAACTCCGAATTCCAAAAGTCCTACGAGGACATGTATCCGTACGAAATGCACCAAGACTTATTGGAGAGATACCATCAAAACGCGAGACAAGAGCGTTATGAGATTTTCACCAACATGATTTCCGCTAAGATGGGTCATGGAGAATCTCTTACCGTGCACTTGAAAAAGATGCAAAGGTATATCGACCGCCTTCGCAAGTTAAATGTTGACTTTGGGGAAGACTTGGCGATCGACATGGTGCTTCACTCTTTGCCTCCGAGCTACAATCAATTTAGGATGACCTATCACATGAACAAAGAAGAGGTCACCCTAAGTAAACTCCAAGGTCTCTTGAGGGTCACTGAGAGCAACTTCAAGGACAAGTCTGTTGCACCAACTCCCAATCCGCCCGCTGCTCCTGTCTTGGCAATTGGACAAGGAAAAGGAAAGAAGAGGAAGGCTTCGTCAAAGAACCATCGCAAGGTTAAAACCCGAGATGGTGCCTCTTCTAGTGGGACCAAAGTTGATCCCTCTAAGCCCTGCTTTAATCCGAAGGAGGCACAGTGCCACCACTGCCACAAGATAGGACATTAGAAGAGAAGCTACCCGGAGTAACTGCAAGCCATCAAGGAAGGAATGATCAAGCCATCTTTCGCAGGTATATATACAATTAAATCTAATGATTCCCACAATACTTCTTGGGTTCTTGATACCGGTTGTGGTTATCACATTTGTTCTAATGTGCAGGGACTAAGAAGAAGTAGAGACGTGGAGAATGGAAGAATAAATCTAGTCATGGGGAACAGAAGATCGTCACCTGTGACCAAGATTGGAGTGTATTCTTTAGTGCTTTGGAATAGTTTATCTTTAGATTTGAACAATTGTTGCTATTCGCCAGAAATGGCTAGAAACATCATTTCTTTTCATGGTTTGTTTAGACAAGGTTTTAGATTTTCTTTTAATAATGAGAATGGTTCTATTTTAGCTTATCTAAATGGTTTATTTTACTTTGAAGCTATACCATGTAATGGAATTTATGAAACTGTTATGATTGTTGATAACTTAGGAAATGACGTTTTGTACTTGGATTCTTCCAATAGTATGGATAAGACATCCTTATGGCATTGTTGTCATGGACATGTCAACAAGAAACGCATAGCCCAACTCGAAAAGGATGGAGTGTTGGAGTCTTTCGACCTTAGGGAATGTAACAACGCAAATTTTCAAACAAAATTTTCATTTCAAATAAAGTGTCTTTATTCAAACTAAATATAACTATTCCAAGTTTTATGTCAAAATACAAATTCATAAAATTCCCAAGATCTCAAAACATCAATCAGTGTGTACGCATCACGCCGACGCCTTCCCACGGTCCTCGCTAGTACCTGAAACACATACATAACAACTGTAAGCACAAATGCTTAGTGAGTTACCCAATATACAACTTACACATATACGCCTTTCCAGGCCCTGACCTTCCGGTCTACAACACAACGCCTTCCGGCCCATAACATAATCGCCTTCCAGCCCATAACATATTGCCTTCCGGCCCACAACATATTGCCTTCCGGCCCATAAAACATACACAGCACACATAACAATTAACTTACCACATATAGCACATATATCACATATCATATCCGACCTTCCGGTCACACAGTCAAACCCTTCCGGGTACGGTATAGTGAGAAGACTCACCTCGTGGATACTGAAAGCTAGCAACTCCTGAAATCACTCGTACTCGATCCGCCGAGCTACAGACTCCCTATAATATCGTACATCCCTTATTAACACTTTTATCTTTCAAGACAACTGACCCGAAGAAATCACATATAGGTCAACTCTGGTCAACGGTCAACGGTCAACGGTCAACTTGACCGGACTCGGCGAGTGCTAAGGCGACTCAGCGAGTCTAGACGTCCTCCAATCCTCTAAGATTCCTTTCTACTCGTCGAGTATCCTCCATGACCCGACGAGTTACTCCTGGAAGAATCGCGGGGCCACCCCGACTCCACTCGCCGAGTCTGAAGAACAGCTCGACGAGTCCCAGTTATTCTCCAAGCTACTCGCCGAGTCTGTTCCTCGGACTCGGCGAGTCCATGCCATGCAGTCGATCAAACTGCTTCCTAAGGTCAGAATTGTTCCGACCATTCATAGGTCTGGTCCTCCTAGGCTGGTCCATCACGTAAGGTCTTCATTTAGGTGCTCATGCTACACCCCAAGACTTATAATTTACATTTTGACCTAAGGCATCAGGATTCCAATCCAAAACCTCTATTGATTCCCGAAATGCTCAGGCATGGGACATTCTGGACCTCTAAGGGTCCTAATACAGGGTTACAATCGCTTGGGGAACAAGGGTAACATTCAATCTATCTACAAAAGGGTTCCATAAACCCTAAATCCATATACACATCAACATAGAAGAATGTAATTCAAATTATTACCTGAATAATGTGCTTTCTGTGTCCCCAATCCTCAGAACGTGACTTCTCTTGTTGTTCCCTTCACCAAGCCTTCTCTTCCTTGCACAACAACTCTTCCAAAATCAACAATGGTCTTCAACCTTGCTCCAGATGCATACAATCGAATTAGGGTTTCTCTCAGAAGGCTAAAGTGAACAATGACAGCCAATAAGTCCCTTAAATATGTCCCAACTCTGAACGGCTAGGGTTTTCGCTAAACAGTGTAGACTCACCGAGTCCATATCTGGACTCGTCGAGTCCAGTCACGAACCCGCGACCAGGTCTGCGATCCTACTCGGCGAGTCTAGGCTCCAACTCGCCGAGTCCCCTCTAAAACACCCCAAAAACACAATTTAACAATACCTGAGATTCCGAGCTGTTACTATTCTCCCCCACTAGGATTAGACTTCGCCCTCGAAGTCTCGCTCTGAAAATAGTTCCGGATGCTGCTCCCGCATCTCACGCTCCGGCTCCCAAGTCATTTCCGATCCTTTCCGGTGTTGCCACTGAACCAACACCAGAGGTACCTCCTTGTTCCTCAGAACCTTGATCTTCCGATCCCTGATGGCCACTGGTCTCTCAGCATAGTTCGGACTCGCATCCACTTGAATATCCTCTAATGGAACCACTGCTGACTCATCGGCTATGCACTTCCTCAATTGCGACACATGAAAAGTGTCGTGGATCTGCCCCAACTCCGCTGGCAACTCCAAACGATAGGCTACCCGGCCTATCCTTGCAATTACGCGAAATGGCCCAATATACCGGGGTCCCAGCTTGCCCCTCTTCCTGAATCGAATTACTCCTTTCCAAGGAGAGACCTTCAGGAGAACGAAGTCGCCGACTTGAAATTCAAGTTCGGATCGGCGTCTGTCTGCATAACTCTTCTGTTGGCTTTGGGCGGTCAATAACCTCTATCTAACCTGCTGAATCTGCTCTGTCGTCTGAAGTACGATCTCTGTACTGCCCATCACTCTCTGTCCCACCTCTCCCCAACAAATGGGGGTCCGACACCTCCTACCATACAACAACTCAAAAGGTGGCATACCAATGCTCGAATGATGGCTGTTGTTGTAGGAAAACTCTGCGAAGGGTAAATACGCATCCCAGCTACCCCCGAAATCTAACACACACGCTCGAAGCATGTCCTCCAGTGTCTGAATCGTCCGCTCGCTTTGACCGTCTGTCTGGGGATGGTATGCGGTACTAAAATGCAGTTTAGTACCCAGCTCCTCATGGGATTTCTTCCAGAACCTGGAAGTGAAGCGTACATCACGGTCCGAAACAATCGAGATCGGCACTCCATGCCGAGATACTACTTCTCTCACATATAACTCCGCCAACTTCTCCGCTGATGAACTCTCGCTGATGGCAAGGAAGTGTGCACTCTTCGTCAACCTTTCCACAATCACCCAAATTGCATCGACTCCCCTGGCAGTTCTCGGCAATTTGGTGATGAAATCCATAGTAATCTGTTCCCACTTCCACTCAGGAATCTCCAATGGCTGTAACTTGCCATGCGGTCTCTGGTGCTCGACCTTAACTCTACGGCAGGTCAAGCACCTCTCAACGAACCAGGCGACGTCTCTCTTCATACAGGGCCACCAATATTCCTTCCTCAAATCCAAATACATCTTCGTAGCACCGGGATGGATCGAGAATTTCGATCTATGAGCCTCTTCCATCAAAGTAATACGCGTACCACCCACGAACGGTACCCAAATCCGACCTTGAAACGTCAGAAGTCCTCGTCCATCCTTAATGAACTCTGAAATTAACCCCACAACCCGCTCTTTCTTCTGCATCTCGGATCTCATGGCCTCAGCCTGTGCCCCACGAATAGCATCCAATACTGGAGTCATCACAGTCAGTCTCAGACATACTTCTCGCAATGGAGTGCTTTCCGCTCTGCGGCTCAATGCATCGGCTACCACATTAGCCTTGCCCGGGTGGTACAGGATTTCACAATCATAATCCTTGACCACATCCAACCACCTCCTCTGATGCATATTTAGGTTGGGCTGATCCATCAAATACTTCAAACTCTTATGGTCCGTGTATATCGTATATCGAACCCCATACAGGTAGTGACGCCAAATCTTGAGAGCGAAAACTACTGCCCCCAACTCTAAATCATGCGTGGGATATCTCGCCTCATGAGGCTTTAGCTGTCTCGATGCATAAGCTATCACATGACCTCTCTGCATCAATACTGCACCCAGTCCCGAAATCGATGCGTCGCAATATACAACAAAATCTTCCATCCCTTCCGGAAGAGCTAATACCGGGGCTTCGCACAGTCTCTGGCGAAGTGTCTCAAAGGAAATCTGTTGCTCGGGTCCCCATGAGAATGCAACCCCCTTCCGGGTCAATCTGGTGAGCGGCACTGCGATCTTGGAGAAGTCCTTAATAAATCTCCGATAGTACCCTGCCAACCCAAGGAAACTTCTGATTTCAGAGGGTGACTTCGGTACCTCCCAACTCATCACAACCTCAACCTTGGCCGGATCGACCAATATCCCTTCTTGATTAACAACATGTCCAAGAAATTGGACCTCCCGCAACCAAAAGTCACATTTGGAGAACTTTGCATAGAGCTTCTCCGACCTCAATACCTCCAGGACCTCCCGCAAATGTTCCTCATTCCGCTCTCTAGATCTCGAATACACTAGGATGTCGTCGATAAATACAATCACTGACCGATCCAACATTGGCCTGCATACCCTGTTCATGAGGTCCATGAACACCGCCGGGGCATTGGTGAGCCCGAAAGGCATCACCACAAACTCATAATGCCCATATCGCGTCCTAAATGTTGTCTTCTGGACGTCCTCATCCCGCACTCTCACCTGATGGTACCCTTACCTCAGGTCAATCTTAGAAAACCAAGATGTCCCTTGCAACTGATCGAATAGATCGTCGATCCTCGGTAATGGGTAACGGTTCTTGACCGTCACTTTGTTCAACTCCCGGTAATCAATGCACATCCGGTGTGAACCATCCTTCTTCTTGACGAACAGAATAGGTGCTCTCCACGGCGAGCTGCTCGGCCGAATGAATCCCTTCCCCAGCAACTCCTGGAGTTGCGAGGAAAACTCTTGCATCTCTGGAGGTGCGAGATGATAAGGCACCTTCGTAATAGGCGCGGCCCCCAGAATCAGATCGATACCAAACTCTACTTGCCTCGCAGGAGGTACTCCCGGCAGCTCCTCGGGGAAAACATCCGGAAACTCGCGCACCACTGGGACCTCCTCCACTGACCTCGGTCTCTCGGAAGCCTCCCGTGTATCCATCACATACGCCACAAACCCCTTACATCCCTGCTGTAGACATTGCCTCGCCCTAGCGGCCGAACAAAAAGCTAATCCCGAACGGGTACCCTCGCCGTACACCGTAAGAACTCCCCCACTAGGGTCTCGTATAGTCACCAGCTGACGCTCACAGTTGATGACAGCGCTGAATCGGCTCATCCAGTCCATGCCCACAATGACACAGACATCCCCCATCGCAATGGGAATCAGATCAATTGGAAACTCAACCCCGAAAATCTCTAGCACGCATCCTCGAATCACCCAAGTATCGGCTCATCCGTGACTGCTCTGTAGACACCAGCTCGGGGCAGAACATCGCCCTCTCATGAAACTTCCGCGTGACCACCGCAACCGAATCAGTACCCTGCTTAAGGGTTAAGAACTCCTGAGCCAATCGTTCCCTCTCCACTGGGGAACGTACTCGTCCCTGAACATGGTAGTAAACCTCTCCCATGTCACTGCTGTAATCTCCGCCAAAGTGAAGTTCACCGTCACGAACTTCCACCAATCCTTCGCTCCCAGACGGAGCTGGTTCAAAGCGAACCGTACCCTCAGGTGCTCCGGGCATGAACAAGTGTAGAAGCACCCCTCAATATCAGCGATCCACCTCATCGCAGCAATCGGATCCTGCGTCCCATCGAACTCAGGTGGTTTCGTGTTGCTGAATTCCCGGAATAGCAGCGAGTCGCCCCCCCCCCCTGTGGCCTGGCAGCGGCCACAACTGCGGTAGCAGCAGCGGCTGCAGCTTCAGTCAGTGCGGCGTACCGCTCTTCAAATGTCTCCATCAGGGTGGTCTTAATAGACCGAAACATCTCCAGGATCGCAGCCCGGATCACTGCAGCTACCTCCTCCTGAATCAACTGACGAATCTCCTCGTCGCTCACACCGCTCGAACTCGCCCCGTGGCGTGGTCTAAACATAAAATTATCAGAGACTCCATCAAGTACAATTGCACTCGATAACGCAACCCTACTCAGTCTCCGATATCCAGGGATTCTTACTTGGGTCTCCCACCGACTCGGTGTCTTCGGTAGTACGGGCCCAATACTACCGACCACACCATATCAGCATTCGTCCCAAATCTTCCTCCCCAAACCCCGAATAGTGAGTACTCTACTTTTGATATGCACTATCTACCTGCACGCTATCAAATATCTCATATCGACAAACTCCCTAGACTAAGGCATCACAAATCAGGCCACTCTAGTCCTATCATGAATACCTAGTCTTCTAGCATGCATAACAATTCATAATTCATTTCATAACATAACATTGTAAGGTATTCTGGGGATCTTTACCGTTCGGGCGCTGACTGATCGTACACACTGCTTCTTTCTTGTTTACCACACTATCATATATAAAAGTTTATGCCTTTATTTTTAAAAATTTTCCTCAAATCCTCGGTTTGAGTTTAGTTACACCTGAAGGTGCACCCGAATCCCTCAAACCTAGGCTCTGATACCAATTGTAACAACGCAAATTTTCAAACAAAATTTTCATTTCAAATAAAGTGTCTTTATTCAAACTAAATATAACTATTCCAAGTTTTATGTCAAAATACAAATTCATAAAATTCCTAAGATCTCAAAACATCAATCAGAGTGTACGCATCACGCCGGCGCCTTCCCACGGTCCTCGCTAGTACCTGAAACACATACATAACAACTGTAAGCACAAATGCTTAGTGAGTTCCCCAATATACAACTTACACATATACGCCTTTCCAGGCCCTGACCTTCCGGTCTACAACACAACGCCTTCCGGCCCATAACATAATCGCCTTCCAGCCCATAACATATTGCCTTCCGGCCCACAACATATTGCCTTTCGGCCCATAAAACATACAGAACACACATAACAATTAACTTACCACATATAGCACATATATCACATATCATATCCGACCTTCCGGTCACACAGTCAAACCCTTCCGGGTACGGTATAGTGAGAAGACTCACCTCGTGGATACTGAAAGCTAGCAACTCCTGAAATCACTCGTACTCGATCCGCCGAGCTACAGACTCCCTATAATATCGTACATCCCTTATTAACACTTTTATCTTTCAAGACAACTGACCCTAAGAAATCACATATAGGTCAACTCTGGTCAACGGTCAACGGTCAACGGTCAACTTGACCGGACTCGGCGAGTGCTAAGGCGACTCGGCGAGTCTAGACGTCCTCCAATCCTCTAAGATTCCTTTCTACTCGTCAAGTATCCTCCATGACCCGACGAGTTACTCCTGGAAGAATCGCGGGGTCACCCCGACTCTACTCGCCGAGTCTGAAGAACAGCTCGACGAGTCCCAGTTATTCTCCAAGCTACTCGCCGAGTCTGTTCCTCGGACTCGGCGAGTCCATGCCATGCAGTCGATCAAACTGCTTCCTAAGGTCAGAATTGTTCCGACCATTCATAGGTCTGGTCCTCCTAAGCTGGTCCATCACGTAAGGTCTTCATTTAGGTGCTCATGCTACACCCCAAGACTTATAATTTACATTTTGACCTAAGGCATAAGGATTCCAATCCAAAACCTCTATTGATTCCCGAAATGCTCAGGCATTATGGGACATTCTGGACCTCTAAAGGTCCTAATACAGGGTTACAATCGCTTGGGGAACAAGGGTAACATTCAATCTATCCACAAAAGGGTTCCATAAACCCTAAATCCATATACACATCAACATAGAGGAATGTAATTCGAATTATTACCTAAATAATGTGCTCTCTGTGTCCCCAATCCTCAGAACATGACTTCTCTTGTTGTTCCCTTCACCAAGCCTTCTCTTCCTTGCACAACAACTCTTCCAAAATCAACAATGGTCTTCAACCTTGCTCCAGATGCATACAATCGAATTAGGGTTTCTCTCAGAAGGCTAAAGTGAACAATGACGGCCAATAAGTCCCTTAAATACGTCCCAAATCTGAACGGCTAGGGTTTTCGCTAAACAGCGCAGACTCGCCGAGTCCATATCTGGACTCGTCGAGTCCAGTTGCGAACCCGCGACCAGGTCTGCGATCCTACTCGGCGAGTCTAGGCTCCAACTCTCCGAGTCCCCTCTAAAACACCCCAAAAACACAATTTAACAATACCTGAGATTCCGGGCTGTTACAGGGAAGATGACACATGCGAGTCTTGTTTACTTGGAAAGATGACTAAGTCACCCTTCGCTGGTACGTGCGAAAGGGGTGAGGGTCTATTGGACCTCATACATACCGATGTGTGTGGACCGTTTAGATCTACCACAAAGGATGGTAACCGCTTCTACGTGACTTTTACTGATGAATATAGTAGATATGGGTATATCTACTTAATCAAGCAAAAGTCAGAAACTTTTGAAAAGTTCAAAGAGTTTAAGAATGAAGTGGAGAATCAATTGGGCAGGAAGATTAAGATGCTTCGATCCGATCGAGGAGGAGAGTACCTAAGTCTTGAATTCTACGATTATCTCAAGGAGTGTGGAATAGTTTCACAATTGAAGCCACCTAGGACACCACAATTGAATGGTGTGGCAGAAAGGCGTAATCGAACCTTGTTGGACATGGTTCGAACTATGATGAGTCCTGCTTCGCTATCAATCTCTTTTTGGGGGTATGCCTTAGAGACTGCCGCCCATATCCTTAACCGAGTCCCTACTAAGAAGGTTGCCAAAACACCTCACGAGATGTGGATGGGGAAAGCTCCTTCGTTAGCACATATCAAGGTTTTGGGTTGCGAGGCTTTCGTATGACGAGATACTCATGACAAGCTCGAACCTCGTAGTGAGCGATGTATTTTCATCGGCTACCCGCAGAAATCCTTTGGATATCTCTTCTATAGACCGAAGGATAATGTTTTCTTTGTTGCGAGGAGGAGTTTTCCGAGAACGAGAACTCATAAGCCAAGGAGACAGTGGGAGGCAAATCGATCTTGAAGAGATTCAAGAGTCGATAGATGCAGGAACCTCTACCGCTGGCACTCAACCTGAGGAGGAAACTCCGGTTGAACCAATTGACATATCATTACCTCTTAGACGTTCCGAAAGAGTTAGGTTTCAACCCCAGTTGTATGGTTTTCGTATTACTACCGAAGGGGACACGTATATTAGTGATAGTACACTAATAAATCTTGATGAACCTAATAGCTATAAGGAAGCCATGGCAGGCCCGGAGTCTGCGAAATGGAAAGAGGCAATGGATAGCGAGATCCAATCCATGTATGATAACCAAGTTTGGAATTTGTTTGATAATGTGCCTGGACGTAAGACTGTTGGGTGCAAATGGATCTTAAAGAAGAAGACCGACGTGAATGGAAAGGTGCACACGTTTAAAGCGCGACTAGTTGCGAAGGGCTTTACTCAAACTCCCGGAGTTGACTATGAAGAGACCTTCTCACCAGTTGCGAAGATAAAATCTATTAGAGTGATGCTAGCTATTGCCGCATTTCATGATTATGAGATTTGGCAAATGGATGTCAAGACCGCTTTCCTGAACAGAAAGTTGGCTGAGGATGTTTACATGGCTCAGCCAGAGGGGTTTGTGGATCCGAAGCATCCAAATAGAGTGTGTAAGCTTGAGAAGTCCATTTATGGACTTAAGCAAGCGTCTCATAGATGGAATCTTTGCTTCGATGAGAAAGTCAAAGAGTTTGGATTTGTATGAAGCAAAGATGAATCGTGTGTATATGTCAAAGCCAGTGGGAGTGTAGTAGGCTTTCTCGTTCTATATGTCGATGACATATTACTCATAGGAAACGACATCCCGAATCTGCAGGAGGTTAAGTCTTGGCTCGGGAAGTGCTTCGCTATGAAGGACCTCGGAGAGGCTTCCTATATTTTTGGAATAAGGATAATAAGAGAAAGAAGTAAGAGACTAATAGGACTTAGTCAGAACACTTACTTGGACAAGGTACTAAAACGTTTTAGTATGGAAATCTCGAAAAAGGGAGAATTACCAATACAAAGCAATGCCAAGTTGAGTAAGACTCAAAGTCCTAGAACCGAAGCTGAGATAGCTGATATGAGCCGAGTTCTATATGCTTCCGCAGTTGGCTCAATCATGTATGCTATGACTTGTACTCGCCCTAATGTAGCCTTTGCTTTGATCATGGTTAGTAGATATCAAGGGAATCCTAGCAAAGCCCATTGGGTTGCGGTGAAGAATATCCTGAAGTACCTTCGGAGGACGAAGGAATGGTTTTTAGTCCTTGGAGGGAGTGATGACTTGAAGGTGCGAGGGTATAGTGATGCCAGTTTTCAGACCGACAGGGACAACTACCGTTCGCAGTCGGGCTGGGTCTTTACCCTAAATGGAGGAGCAGTAACATGGAAGAGTTCCAAGCAGGAAACCGTAGTTGATTCAACGTGCGAATCAGAGTACGTTGCAGCAAGCGAAGTGTCGAAGGAGGCAATATGGCTAAAGAACTTCATTGGTGATCTTGGAGTTGTACCTGCCATAAAGGATCCCATGGAGATTTTCTGTGATAACGAAGGAGCGGTTGCCTTGACCAAGGAACCGAGGGATCATGGTAGATCAAGACATATCGACAGAAAATATCACTTTATTAGACATCGTGTAGAAGAAGGACAACTCGTAGTAAAGAGGATATCATCAGAAGATAACCCAGCAGATTCGCTTACGAAGGGACTGAGTAGGGTTAAGCACTTGCAGCATGCTAGGAGCATTGGGCTGAAGGATGATGTTAGCATAGATTAGATAGTATTAGAAACATGTAATAGATAAATGTAATTAACATTTGATGATTAAATAAAGGAGTTTTATTTATAAGTAATGTTACTGTCTTATGTTAATTGTTTAACTATTGTTTCACTTTGCATGTTTTGACTTCCAGAATAATTGAGTTTATTAGGAATAATCGAATTATTCAAATTGTCCACGATCGTTCATATGTTGGAAGTAGGTATGAATGAAGATCGTCATGAATAGGTGTGTAGAGTGTCTAAATGGTTTTAGACATAGCAAAAGATTGCTGCAATGTTCATGAGTGCTTATGAACTAGTTTTGAGCATTGGAACAAACCCGCGCTTGCTGGAATCACCTTATGGAATGTGATAGTAAATGGGTGATCGCAAGACGATAATATCATATAGTCTTAAAACCTAGATATATGGTTTGTTATTGGTTAATTGATTGTACATTGATAATGAGAAAATGCATTAGTAACTCGGTGTTATAAAACGCATTGTTGTGTACAGTTGGTTAATGAATAAGTAAATGCATATAAGTCGAAGTTTATCTGTAACTTTTATCTAAGAAGGTAAAAGTGATATCTCGGCTGCTTGATGATTTGATTTGACTTATGTGTCGGGCCCGGTTAGAACTGAATTGATGTGTTCGATTAAGTTCTATGTCGAACAAATCGGAAATCGAGAAACCAAATGCTTGACTAACTGTTCCATAGTATTGTCAGCATGATATCTAACAGAGGACTGTACGATCCCTTATCTAAAGGACAAGATTGATTAGATCAGAGTTTGACAGCGTCTTTGAGAGCTACGATTTCAAACCGAATTGTACTTGCGCTTATAGTTACTAGACTTATCCAAGTGGGAGACTGTTGGAATAGTGTCTAAGGCTGCAACTATATTAGGCAAGTATTTGACCCGGTTGTGCATGGTCCTTTTGGGTTGCCTTCACCATAGCAACTTGATATGATGATTTATTAAGAGAGAGTTAATATTATTAGTATATTATGAGAATAATATAAAGAATAATATATTGTTATTTGATTAATATAAGTCATAGGATTAATTGGAATTAATTTGGTGACTTAAAGAGATTAATTAAATAAGAGGGTATAAACTGTCAATTGATTGATAGTTAAACTTTAGACTGTAAATCCTTATTGATAAAGGATTGGACGATTTCTAGGACTTGGATAAGCCAAAATCGTCCATAGGGTTATCAAGGAAAGGATATGGATCAACTTAAAGTCTAAGTCATCCAACTAGGGTTTAAGCTGTAACCCTTAAGGAGTCTACAAGTATAAATAGATCCTATGGGTGAGGGAATTCGGCATCCCATCTAAAGTAGAGAGACTCTGGCCGAATTCCTCCCCTCTCCTCTCTCCCAAATCATCCTCCTTACTATTGGTGTTTGTAAGCCATTAGAGGAGTGACAATTGTGACTCTAGAAGCTCCATGACAACAAGATCAACAAGGAATTCAGATGTATGATTCTAGATCTGTTTCAATATAGTTTTTTACATCTAAATAGTCATTAGAAGTCTTGGATTTAAAGCATGTTTGATTAGAAAGCCTAGATCCGAGCATTAGGGTTTTGCATGCGCACATAGGAAAGTTCTTATGGATAAAACCCATCAGATACATCATTAGACGCTTCAAACTCAAGACTCTAAATAACCCCGAAATCAAGACGCTATACGCCGAAACCACGGAACACCATCACCGAACATCACATTGTCCTGCCTTTACCACTGATTCTCCTACTCCCAGCACCATACATATACAACAATACATTTCCTATGAACCTCATAATAATTCTTCATTTTACCCAATGCGCAACTTCAGTGTATCCAAACACTCACTTGGAATACAAAGAAAGCGTTGACGCTTCAGAACATACTGATGATCCTCCGGAATCCTTTCCTCTACTGCTCAGAATCCACGCAAGAATACACATACCGGCCCGGGAGTTTGCTGCTCGATGATCTCCTAAACACCCCAAAAAGGCATATACAATCCATACTTCGACCCAGAAGTTCTCGACTGCCTATACTGTCATCACGAGCCTTCCACTTGAAACGACCCTGACCACCGCCAGATTCCTGTCCATTCACCACCTGTCGTGGAGACGCCCATCTCTCTCTCAGACATATACCATCTGCAGTATCTCGCCTTGCACCTTTCCCTGATCACCAATGACCCTGATCTCATGAATTCAAGTCGCAGGTTCCTGTATCCAACCCCTAACCGCTCTTGCACAAATCTCTGGTTCCCTCAATAAAATACCCGGTTCTCCCCCACTAGGGTTCGAACCATTCCCAATTGGCATACAACCATCCCCCAATTATTTTTACCAGCAGAATCGCACCTGCCCCTGGAAAGTGCTATGCAACGCCCGATAATCCCCTTTAAGGAAATCAATCGATCTCATGTACTCTAGACCTCAGATGAAAATCCTCAAGAACTTCTCATCATGACTACCTCTAGTCGTTCTAGGTCTCATACCAATCCAATAAGAAACAACTCAACTGTCCAATAACATCACGGACTCATAGACTGAACCATGAAATCATCATACTCCCCCACCTCGACTCATCAACCAATGTTCCAACACATGGATCATCCCAAGAACAAGGACCTACTCCCATATTCAATACCCAACATAGATAGAAAACCAATGCACTGATAAACTCTACTGGACTCCCCACTGAGACTACTACAATACGCCCTAGGTGTAACGTGGTCCTCGACTCTCTCAGTCCTAACTGACTATCGGCTCATGACAAAAAACTGCCTCGCGGCACACATGCTACCTGATACTCTGGTGGAAAATCATCATCAATGACAACCTGCAGGGTTTACCCCCAAACCCAAAACTTAAACATCATGCCTCTCATGTTTCGCACACGAACATAAATAGCCCCACTCAGGTCATAGTAGGTGACATCTCTTCTATCGACTGATTGCTCAACTCATACCGAAATTCTCCCCTCCCTCTGACTTCTTACCAAAATATTCTGAAAGGCTCTCAACCTCCCTCTCAAAGGATGCCTCTTTGAACTCAATCATGGCCCACAGGCCTAAAACCCATAACGTCTAATCTCTACCTCATCAATCGTGACCGGATAACCGGAGATCCACAAGCATCATTCACTACGAACCATGGTACCCATCTGTAACAACGCAAATTTTCAAACAAAATTTTCATTTAAAATAAAGTGACTTTATTCAAACTAAATATAATTATTCCAAGTTTCATATCAAAATACAATCATAAAATCCCCAAGATCTCAAAATATCAACAGTGTGTACGCATCACGCCGGCGCCTTCCCACGGTCCTCGCTAGTACCTGAAACACATACATAACAACTGTAAGCATAAATGCTTAGTGAGTTCCCCAGTATACTACTTACACATTTACGCCTTTCTAGGCCCTGACCTTCCGGTCCACAACGCAACGCCTTCCGGCCCATAACATATTCGCCTTCTGGCCTATAACATATTGCCTTCCGGCCCATACATATTGCCTTCCGGCCCATGAACATAAACAGCACATAATACATTTAACTTACCACATATAGCACATATATCATATAGCAAATCCGACCTTCCGGTCATATAACATATTGCCTTCCGGCCCATATAAACATACATAGCGCGCATAGCAAATACCTTACCATTTATAGCACGTATAACACATATCATATCCAACCTTCCGGTCACACAGTCAAACCCTTCCGGGTACAGTATAGTGAGAAGACTCACCTCGTGAATATCGAAAGCTAGCAACTCCTGAAATCACTCGTACTCGATCCGCCGAGCTACAGACTCCCTACAATATCATATATCCCTTATTAACACTTTTATCTTTCAAGACAACTGACCCTAAGAAATCACATGTTGGTCAACTCTGGTCAACGGTCAACTTGACCGGACTCGGCGAGTGCTATGGCGACTCGGCGAGTCTAGACATCCTCACCAATTCCCTGATGTTCCCTTTCTACTCGTCGAGTATCTCTCTTGACTCGACGAGATCCTCGTGGAAGAATCGCGGGGCCACCCCGACTCCACTCGTGAGTCTGAAGAACAGCTCGACGAGTCCCAGTTATTCTCCAAGCTACTCGCCGAGTCTGTTCATTGGACTCGGCGAGTCCATGCCATGCAGTCGATCAAACTGCTTCCTGAGATCAGTATTGTCCCGACCATTCATAGGTTTGGTCCTCCTAAGCTGGTACAACACGTAAGACCTTCATTTAGGTGCTCATGCTACACCCCAAGACTTGTAATTTACATTTTGACTTAAGGCATAAGGATTCCAATCCAAAACCTCTCTTAATTCCCGAAATACACAGGCATGGGACATTCTGGACCTCTAAAGGTCCTAATACAGGGCTACAATCGTTTGGGGAACAAGGGTAATATCCAATCTAGCCACAAAAGGGTTCCATACCCTAAATCCATGCACACATCAACATAGCAGAAATAATCCGAATTATTACCTGGATAATGCACTCTCTGTGTCCCCAATCCTCAGAACGTGACTCCCTTGCTGTTCCTTTAGCCAAAACCCTTCTCTTCCTTGCACAACAACTTCTTCAAGATCACCAATGGCTTTCAATCTTGCTCTAGATGTACACAACCGATTCAGGGTTCTTCTCAGGAGGCAAAAACGGACAATGACGGCCTATAAGTCTATTTTATACGTTCCAAAACCAAACGGCTAGGGTTTCCGCTGAACAGCGCAGACTCGCCGAGTCCATATCTGGACTCGTCGAGTCCAGTCGCGAACCCACGACCAAGTCTGTGGTCCTACTCGGTGAGTCTGGCTCCAACTCGCCGAGTCCCCTCCTAAAACACCCCCAAAAACACAATTTAAACAATACCTGAGATTCCGGGCTGTTACAATTCTCCCCCACTAGGATTAGACTTCGCCCTCGAAGTCTCGCTCTGAAAATAGCTCCGGATGCTGCTCCCGCATCTCACGCTCCGGCTCCCAAGTCATCTCCGAAACTTTCCGGTGTTGCCACTGAACCAACACCAGAGGTACCTCCTTGTTCCTCAGAACCTTGATCTTCCGATCCCTGATGGCCACTGGTCTCTCGGCGTAATTCAGGCTCGCATCCACCTGAATATCCTCTAATGGAACCACTTCCGATTCATCGGCTATACACTTCCTCAACTGCGATACATGAAAAGTATTGTGGATCTGTCCCAACTCTGCTGGCAACTCCAATCGATAGGCTACCCGGCCTACCCTTGCAATCACACGAAATGGACCTATAAACCGGGGCCCCAACTTGCCCCTCTTCCTGAACCGGATCACTCCTTTCCAAGAAGAAACCTTCAGGAGAACGAGGTCGCCAACCTGAAATTCAAGCTCGGACCGGCGTCTGTCCGCATAACTCTTCTGTCGGCTCTGGGCGGTCAATAACCTCTGTCTAACCTGCTGAATCTGCTTTTTCGTCTGAAGTACGATCTCTCTACTGCCCATCACTCTCTGTCCCACCTCTCCCCAGCAAATGGGGGTCCGACACCTCCTACCATACAACAACTCAAAAGGTGGCATACCAATGCTCGAATGATGGTTGTTGTTGTAGGAAAACTCTGCCAAGAGTAAATACGCATCCCAGCTACCCCCGAAGTCTAACACACACGCTCGAAGCATGTCCTCCAATGTCTGAATCGTCCGCTCGCTCTGACCGTCGGTCTGGGGATGGTATGCGGTACTAAAATGCAGCTTAGTACCCAGCTCCTCATGGAATTTCTTCCAGAACCTGGAAGTGAAACGTACATCGCGGTCCGAAACAATTGAGATCGGCACTCCATGCCGAGATACCACCTCTCTCACATATAACTCTGCCAACTTCTCCACTGATGAACTCTCGCTGATGGCAAGGAAGTGTGCACTCTTCGTCAACCTATCTACAATCACCCAAATTACATCGACTCCCCTGGTATTTCTCGGCAATTTGGTGATGAAATCCATAGTAATCTGTTCCCACTTCCACTCAGGAATCTCCAAAGGCTGCAACTTGCCATGCGGTCTCTGGTGCTCGGCCTTAACCCTACAGCAGGTCAAACACCTCTCAACGAACCAGGTGACGTCTCTCTTCATACAAGGCCACCAGTATTCCTTCCTCAAGTCCAAATACATCTTTGTAGCACCGGGATGGATCGAGAATTTTGATCTGTGAGCCTCCTCCATCAAAGTAGCATGCGTACCGCCCACGAACGGTACCCAAATCTGACCCTGAAACGTCAGAAGTCCTCGTCCATCCTTAACGAACTCTGAAATTAACCCAACGACCCGCTCTTTCTTCTGCATCTCGGATCTCATAGCTTCGGCCTGTGCCCCATGAATAGCATCCAATACCAGAGTCATCACCGTCAGTCTCAGACATACATCTCGCAATGGAGTGCTCTCCGCCCTGCGGCTCAATGCATCAGCTACCACATTAGCCTTGCCCGGGTGGTATAGGATTTCACAGTCATAATCCTTGACCACATCCAACCATCTCCTCTGACGCATATTTAGGTTGGGTTGATCCATCAAATACTTCAAACTCTTATGGTCCGTGTATATCGTACAACGAACCCCATACAGGTAGTGACGCCAAATCTTGAGAGCGAACACTACTGCCCCCAACTCTAAGTCATGTGTGGGATATCTCGCCTCGTGAGGCTTCAGCTGCCTCGATGCATAAGCTATCACATGACCTCTCTGCATCAACACTGCACCCAGTCCCGAAATCGATGCGTCGCAATATACGACAAAATCTTCCATCCCTTCCGGGAGAGCTAATACCGGGGCTTCGCACAGTCTCTGGCGAAGTGTCTCGAAGGAAGTCTGTTGCTCGGGTCCCCATGAGAATGCAACACCCTTCCGGGTCAATCTGGTGAGCGGCAATGCGATCTTGGAGAAGTCCTTAATAAACCTCCGATAGTACCCCGCCAACCCAAGGAAACTCCTGATCTCAGAAGGTGACATCGGTGCCTCCTAACTCATCACTACCTCAACCTTGGCCGGATCGACCAATATCCCTCCCTGATTAACAACATGTCCAAGAAATTGGACCTCCCACAACCAGAAGTCACATTTGGAGAACTTTGCATATAGCTTCTCCGACCTCAGTACCTCAAGGACCTCCCGCAAATGTCCCTCATGCTGCTCTCTAGATCACGAATACACTAGGATGTCGTCGATAAATACAATCACAGACCGATCCAGCATCGGCCTGCATACCCTGTTCATGAGGTCCATGAACACTGCCGGGGCATTGGTGAGCCCGAAAGGCATCACCACGAACTCGTAATGCCCATATCGCGTCCTAAATGCTGTCTTCCGGACGTCCTCATCCCGCACTCTTACCTGATGGTACCCTGACCTCAGATCGATCTTGGAAAACCAAGATGCCCCTTGCAACTGATCGAATAAATCATCGATCCTCGGTAACGGGTAACGGTTCTTGACCGTCACTTTGTTCAACTCCCGGTAATCAATGCACATCCGGTGTGAACCATCTTTCTTCTTGACGAACAGAATAGGTGCTCCCCATGGCGAGCTGCTCGGCCGAATAAATCCCTTCCCCAGCAACTCCTGGAGTTGCGAGGACAACTCTTGCATCTCTGGAGGTGCGAGACGATAAGGCACCTTCGCAATAGGCGCAGCTCCCGGAATCAGGTCGATCCCAAACTCTACTTGCCTCGCAGGAGGTACTCCCGGCATGTAACGACCCGTTCCCGGTATGTTGAATTATTGGTAATTATAGTGAGTTTTCTAGAGGGACTCGGCGAGTTCTAGCCCTGACTCGCCGAGTCGGGTCGCGTCTAAGGGCACGCGTGAGCCGAGGACTCGATTAGTCCATATCCCCGACTCAGCGAGTCCATCTGTCTGGGTGAAACCCTAAAATCCCCGGGTTGCCCACTATTTATACCACCTTATAGCCCCCATTCTCGCCTCCCTCACCCTGAGAACACAGTGTTAGAGCCCCAAACCTCCATTGAAGAGCTTATATGTGTTTTTGTGCCATTTTGTGAAGGTGTGAAGAAGGAGAAGAAGGAAGAAGCAAGGAGAAGTGTTGTAGTGCAAAGATCCAAGGCCAAATCAGAGCTAATAGAGGTATTTTCGGAGTTCCATCTTGTTATATGCTTTAAACTTCCATTAGAGCTCTCCTAAGAGCTAGTTGATGCTTGTTCCAAGCCTTACACTTGCATGAACGTCTTATTAAGTCGATATATCTATGGATCTGAATGTTGGGGTGTTGTAGAGCCCAGATCTACTGTCTTTTTGGAGTTATATTGCATGATAACCATAGATCTACCCATTTTATGCATCTTTTAGCCTTATTTCCCTTATTCATGAGGTTGTGCACGTAAAGTTGGAAACTTTACGTGGTAAAACAGCTTATTGGACTCAGATCTATCAATTGTATGCATTGGATTCAAACAAAATCAAGTAGAAATCAATTGCATGGCGGCGACTCGGCGAGTCGGAAGAACGACTCGACGAGTCGGGTCGCGAGTCCCGAGTCCTTCAGTTTTATCAGTGTCGAGTGTACGAGGTGAGTTAGAGAGTGGACTCAGCGAGTTGAGAGTGGACTCAGTGATGGAGGGACTCGACGAGTTTGTTCATACAACTCGGCGAGTCCAAGGCAATCTTCTTGGGATCAAGAACAACTCGTCGAGTCTGTTCATACAACTCGGCGAGTCGGATGAAGATTGTCTAAGTTCTTGGATCAAGAGGGTACTCGTCGAGTCGATGCCAGACTCGATGAGTAGCAGTGAGTAGAAGTGAAAAGTGAGAGTAGGACTCGGCGAGTTGGGTGGCTAACTCGGCGAGTCAGCCCAAAAGAGAGTTGACTTTGACCAAGGGTAAAAGAGTCATTTTACCCCAAGCGCAGTGTTTAGTATTTGATTGAGTGTGTTTATGGACTTGTAGCCGAGGAGATTCAGGAGCAGCCGCCGTTAGCTTTCCGAGCCACACACTCAGCAGCCAGCTTACGAGGTGAGTTTCCTTCCAGTAGGAACGGGTCTAAGGCCACAATGCCGGCCAGTTCAGTTAGCAGTAGTTTCTGGATTTAGGTCCGATGCAGCAGTTAGTATGTTCGATGCCTTCGTGGTTCGAACAGGATTTGTGTGCTATGTTTTATGTGTTAAGTATTATGTGTTCTGGGCCACGGCCCGATGTAGCATGTCGTACATGTGTTATGCTAGTTGATGTGTTATGCCATGCCATGTTCAGTCAGACAGTTCCGGACTTCGATCCGATGCAGGGGACAAGGTCCCAGTCAGTTCCGGACTTCGGTCCGATGCAGTTAGTTCCGGACTTCGGTCCGATGCAGGGGACAAGGTCCCAGTCAGTTCCGGACTTCGGTCCGATGCAGTCAGTTCCGGACTTCAGTCCGATGCTGTAGTTCCGGACTTCGGTCCGATGCAGGGGACAAGGTCCCAGTCAGTTCCGGACTTCGGTCCGATGCAGTTTCCGGGCTTCGGCCCGATGCAGTGGGCAAGGCCCAATATGTGTTTATATGTTATTATATGGTATGTGGTAGTTTGGGGGAGCTCACTAAGCTTCGTGCTTACAGTTTCAGTTTTGGTTTCAGGTACTTCCGCAAGCAAAGGGAAGAGTTCGGGGTGACAGCATCGCACACACCGCAGCATAACTTTTATCCTGGGGATGTCTCTTGATGTTTTGGGTTGATGTAGTATGATACAGTTTTCCGCACAATATTTTATTATGTTTTGGGGATACATCGCATGTGTTTATGTTATGATACTTATATTATGGTTTTGATTATATGGAAAAACGAAAATTTTTGGGTCGTGTTTTTGGGTCGTTTCACGGCAGTTCCTCGGGAAAAACATCTGGAAACTCACGCACCACTGGGACCTCCTCCACTGATCTCGGTCTCTCGAAAGCCTCCCGCGTATCCATCACGTACGCCACAAAACCCTTACATCCCTGCTGTAGACATTGCCTCGCCCTAGCGGCCGAACAAAAAGCTGATCTCGAACGGGTACCCTCGCCGTACACCGTAAGAACTCCCCCACTAGGGTCTCGTATAGTCACCAGCTGGCGCTCGCAGTCGATGATAGCGTTGAATCGGCTCAACCTGTCCATGCCCACGATGACACAGACATCACCCATCGCAATAGGAATTAGGTCAATCGGAAATTCAACCCCGAAAATCTCTAATACGCATCCCCGAAGAACCTCCGTGGCACAAACCACCCTCTCGGCCGCTATAGAAACGCTCAGAGGCCGACTTAACGGCTCACGACTAATGCTGATATGCTGACTAAAAGCTAAAGATACAAAGGACCTACTCGCACCCGAATCAAATAACACTAGAGCAGGCATAGAGTTCACAAGAAAAGTACCTACACATATATTAACATAAGCATAACATTTCGACTTTAAATAAATACGTGAATTACAGCATACCTGCCACAACATCGGGCGCAGCGCGGACCTCCTCCGCAGTCAGCTGAAAGGCTCTCCCGCGAGCCCTCGGGGCCTCGACCTTCGTCGGTCGGGTCTCAGTAGTCCTGGTAGTAGGTGTAGATCATTGACGAAGCTGAGGGCACTCAGCCTTCCGATGGCCTGTCTGGTTGCAATGAAAACAAACCATAAACCCCTTAGGACAATCCCTGGCAATGTGTCCTTCCTTGCCACACTTGTAGCAACCACCAGCTTGACACGCCCCCTCGTGACCCTTGCCTCACTTTCCGCAAGTGCGGCCCTTCGGACCCCCCATCCTCAAATCAGCGGACTTGATCCGCTTGGCTGCCAGCTGAGACTGAGCCGGCCGCCGGTCCACCTGCCGAGACTCGGCCTCCTCCCTGGCCTGGGTCTCCAACTCGATCTCGCGCTTCCTGGCATTCGCCTGAAGCTCAGTAAAAGTACGATAGGTGGAGTTTGACACAAACTCCCGGATATCCCTCCTCAAAACGCCTAAGTATCGGCTCATCCGTGACTGCTCTGTAGACACCAGCTCGGGGCAGAACATCGCCCTCTCGTGAAACTTCCGCGTGACCACCGCAACCGAATCAGTACCCTGCTTAAGGGTCAAGAACTCCTGAATCAATCGTTCCCTCTCCACTAAACCTCTCCCATGTCACTGCTGTAATCTCTGCCAAAGTGAAGTTCGCCGTCACGAACTTCCACCAATCCTTCGCTCCCAGACGGAGATGGTTCAAAGTGAACCGTACCCTCAGGTGCTCTGGGCATGAGCAAGTGTAGAAGCACCCTTCAATGTCGGCGATCCACCTCATCGCAGCAATCGGATCCTGCGTCCCATCGAACTCAGGGGGTTTCGTGTTGCTGAATTCCCGGAATAGCAACGAATCGCCCCTTGCGGCTTGGCAGCGGCCACGGCTGCGGTAGCGGCAGCGGCTGCAACTTCAGTCAGTGCAGCGTACCGCTCTTCGAACGTCTCCATCAGAGTGGTCTTAATAGACCCAAACATCTCCGGGATCTCAGCCCAGATCGCTGCAGCTACCTCCTCCTGAATCATCTGACGAATATCCTCGTCGCTCACACTGCTCGAACTCGCCCCGTGGCGTGTGGTAACCATGATGTCTCTGAAATACAACATAAAATTATCAGAGACTCCATCAAGTACAATTGTACTCGATAACGCAACCCTACTCAGTCTCCGATATCCAAGGATTCTTACTTGGGTCTTCCACCGACCCGGTGTCTTCGGTAGTACGGGCCCAATACTACCGACCACACCGTATCAGCATTCGTCCCAAATCTTCCTCCCCAAACCCCGAATAGTGAGTACTCTATTTTTGATATGCACTATCTACCTGCACGCTATCAAATATCTCATATCAGCAAACTCCCTAGACTAAGGCATCACAAATCAGGCCACTCTAGTCCTATCATGAATACCTAGTCTTCTAGCATGCATAACAATTCATAATTCATTGCATAACATAACATTGTAAGGTATTCTGGGGATCTTTACCGTTCGGGCACTGGCTGATCATACACACTGCTTCTTTCTTGTTTACCACATTATCATTTATAAAAGTTTATGCATTTATTATTTTTAAAAGATTTTCCTCAAATCCTCGGTTTGAGTTCAGTTACACCCGAAGGTACATCCGAATCCCTCAAACCAAGGCTCTGATACCAATTGTAACAACGCAAATTTTCAAACAAAATTTTCATTTAAAATAAAGTGACTTTATTCAAACTAAATATAATTATTCCAAGTTTCATATCAAAATACAATCATAAAATCCCCAAGATCTCAAAATATCAACAGTGTGTACGCATCACGCCGGCGCCTTCCCACGGTCCTCGATAGTACCTGAAACACATACATAACAACTGTAAGCATAAATGCTTAGTGAGTTCCCCAGTATACTACTTACACATTTACGCCTTTCCAGGCCCTGACCTTCCGGTCCACAACGCAACGCCTTCCGGCCCATAACATATTCGCCTTCCGGCCCATAACATATTCGCCTTCCGGCCCATAACATATTGCCTTCCGGCCCATACATATTGCCTTCCGGCCCATGAACATACACAGCACATAATACATTTAACTTACCACATATAGCACATATATCATATAGCAAATCCGACCTTCCGGTCATATAACATATTGCCTTCCGGCCCATATAAACATACATAGCACGCATAGCAAATACCTTACCATTTATAGCACGTATAACACATATCATATCCGACCTTCCGGTCACACAGTCAAACCCTTCCGGGTACAGTATAGTGAGAAGACTCACCTCGTGAATATCGAAAGCTAGCAACTCCTGAAATCACTCATACTCGATCTGCCGAGCTACAGACTCCCTACAATATCATATATCCCTTATTAACACTTTTATCTTTCAAGACAACTGACCCTAAGAAATCACATGTTGGTCAACTCTGGTCAACGGTCAACTTGACCGGACTTGGCGAGTGCTATGGCGACTCGGCGAGTCTAGACATCCTCACCAATTCCCTGATGTTCCCTTTCTACTCGTCGAGTATCTCTCTTGACTCGACGAGATCCTCGTGGAAGAATCGCGGGGCCACCCCGACTCCACTCGCCGAGTCTGAAGAACAGCTCGACGAGTCCCAGTTATTCTCCAAGCTACTCGCCGAGTCTGTTCATTGGACTCGGCGAGTCCATGCCATGCAGTCGATCAAACTGCTTCCTGAGATCAGTATTGTCCCGACCATTCATAGGTTTGGTCCTCCTAAGCTGGTACAACACGTAAGACCTTCATTTAGGTGCTCATGCTACACCCCAAGACTTGTAATTTACATTTTGACTTAAGGCATAAGGATTCCAATCCAAAACCTCTCTTAATTCCCGAAATACACAGGCATGGGACATTCTGGACCTCTAAAGGTCCTAATACAGGGCTACAATCGTTTGGGGAACAAGGGTAATATCCAATCTAGCCACAAAAGGGTTCCATACCCTAAATCCATGCACACATCAACATAGCAGAAATAATCCGAATTATTACCTGGATAATGCACTCTCTGTGTCCCCAATCCTCAGAACGTGACTCCCTTGCTGTTCCTTTAGCCAAAACCCTTCTCTTCCTTGCACAACAACTTCTTCAAGATCACCAATGGCCTTCAATCTTGCTCTAGATGTACACAACCGATTTAGGGCTCTTCTCAGGAGGCAAAAACGGACAATGACGGCCTATAAGTCTATTTTATACGTTCCAAAACCAAACGGCTAGGGTTTCCGCTGAACAGCGCAGACTCGCCGAGTCCATATCTGGACTCGTCGAGTCCAGTCGTGAACCCGCGACCAAGTCTGTGGTCCTACTCGGCGAGTCCCCTCCTAAAACACCCCCAAAAACACAATTTAAACAATACCTGAGATTCCGGGCTGTTACACCATCCCATGACATCTCTTCTCAATATTCTCTAGTGTATGGTACCCGAACCATAGCATCGATCCTTCATCTGCTCCGATTTATGGTATTCGGACCATAACATCACTCCTCAATCTGCTCCAATGTATGGTACTCGAACCATAGCATCACTCCTCCATTCGCTCCGAGGTATGGTATTCGAACCACAACATCACTCCTCCATCTGCTCCGATGTATGGTACTCAAACCATAACATCACTCCTCCATCTGCTCTGATGTATGGTACTCGAACCATAACATCACTCCTCCGTCTACTCCAATGTATGGTACTCGAACCATCACATCACTCTGCAATACGCTCATTAGAACCTTCAGAATACCCCCTGTATCAAGTATGGGTCCTCTGCTTTCAGTAGTACGGGCCCATACTACCTGCCACATCTACCCATACTTTCCACACAGACTATCCCGGAGCTCCTAAGTAGCTGCTCGACCTTCTCGATCCCCAATTTTGTCACGTGCTCGCTCTCCAGCGAAATTCTTTACTTTGCCGGTGCACTCATCTGGCTAAAGTTACTTCCTAGGCTCTTCCTAGATTCCCACACTTCTCTGCCATCAGCTGCTGAAAAGCTCCTAATGATGCCAGCCATCTACCTCCTGAATATCGTCATATTCGCTTGGTAGCTGACTCCCATCATCGAGAGTTCCACAAAGCACGAAGCAAGCAGCATTCGACCATCGAAGAATATATATAACTCACTCTAGGTGATAACTCCGCTTGCTCTGCTCATCCTCGAAAGTACCATCGAACTCTGCAACTCTTCCCTTCGCGGGTTTTAACTACTCCTTCGCTAAGTACCACGGTACTTATCTAGGTATCTCCCCTAGATTACTCTTCTACTCGAATCCCCTCAAGGATTCCAACTAAATATTCTCACTCATCACATACTCAAAAGCACATCGCATATAACAGCAATCCCTAGGCTAAGGCATCACAAATCAGGCCACTCTAGTCCTAAGATATGGAATACCTAGCCTGTCTCTAGCATGCAATAATATCTCATACAGTGCATCATAAATATCTCATAACACAAAAGTAAGGGTATTTTGGGGATTCACCGTTCGGGCGCTGGCTGACCGTACACACCTTCCACTCTGCTTGGTTCCAAAACCTCTTTTTCTTTTTAGAAAATTTTAGTTTTGTTTGAAAATTTCTCAAATCCTCGGTTTGAGTTCAAATACGCCCGAAGGTGCATCCGAATCCCTCAAACCAAGGCTCTGATACCAACTTGTAACAACGTAAAATTTCCAATTTAATTTTTCATTTTTAAACCACAAAATGTATATCATATCATAATCTCAAATCCATAACAACAGTGTTTTCAAAACAAATACCAAGATCTCCCTAACATGAACTCTATTGGTGTGGGTGTGTACAAGTCAAGCTGTCGCCTTCCCACAGTCCTCGCTGGTACCTGAGACATCAAACACAACAACTGTAAGCATAAATGTTTAGTGAGTTCCCCAAAATACCACATATTACAAATACGCCACTCAAGGATAAACCCGACCCTCCGGTCAAGATGTCTCAGCGGGACCCTCCAGTCCTGCAGCTCATCGGACCCTCCGGTCCAGTCATAACTCATTGGGCCCTCTGGCCCGGTCTGAATCGTTGGACCCTCCAGCCCGGTCTATATAATCATACTGCATACGGCTAACACATAGCACAAAATCTCTAATATAACACATAATCTCATACATAGCACATAAGACCCTCTGGTCAACTCGAAATACCACTCAAGGTAACGTATAAAGAGAAGACTCACCTCGTGTATCTCGACATCACTAGCGCTCGATCTCCCGAGCTATCGTCCTCCTACAACACAAGCATATCTCTACTTAATACCACCTTGACCCTGGCTGACTAACACTACGAAGTCAAACTAGTCAACTCTGGTTAACGGTCAACGGTTGACCCGACTCGCCGAGTCTGGCGTGGACTCACCGAGTCCCTACGGGAACCTGATCCCTATGAATCTCTTCTGACTCACCGAGTCACTCACCCGACTCGGTTACTCAGCCCCTGGTTCGTAATCACTGAACAACCCGCACCAACTCGCCAAGTCTGGGAGTGGACTCGGCGAGTGCATTCCATGCACAACCCCAAACGACCTTCTGAGGTCAGATCTGCTTTGCTAACCCTTAGATCCAATCTCCTTAAGCTTATTGACCATGTAAAGTCCAAGTCTTGGTGCTCAATAAGCATCAAATAGCTCATTAATGGTGTTTTAGCCTCAAATACATTTATCCCAAACCAAAACCTCCATGGATGCATATAAAGCTTGGGCAAAGAGGTGCTCTGGACCTCTATGGGTCCAGATCCAGAACCTTAACTCGCTAAGGGACCATGAGGGTACTAGATCTAGCCACAAATGGGTTCAAAAGCCCTAAATCTACATGAACATCACAACAATAGAAAATGATTCGGAAAGGTACCTCAGTTGTGATGTCCTGGACCTCAGTTCTTCAGGAATCCACCCCTCTCTTGCTTCCTCTTGGCTAGATCTCCTATTTCCTTGCTAGGCAATAACTCCAAGATCAACAATGGCTCCTTCCCTCACTTGAATCGCTCAAATTCTCTAGGGTCTCACTCAGGGGACTGATGAGTGCAAATGACGGCCATAAGGCCCTTTAAATAGGCCCCAAACCTGAGAAATTAGGGTTTCATTAAACTGTGCAGACTCGCCGAGTCTACCAAGGCGACTCGCCGAGTCCGGGCATCAATCCGGGTGAGAAATCGCGTCTGAACTCGACGAGTCTACGCACCAACTCGCCGAGTTCTTCCATAAAACTCAAAATAAAAAGAATAATTAATATACCTGAAATCCCGGATGTTACAAAAAATTGGATGGGTTGCAAACTTGATATCTAACTTTTGATCGACTACACGCCTCCAAACCTCCAAACATATTTTACAGTTGCATATTTAATATAAAATACAATTTTTATATATCTAATACATATTTATATATAAAAATATGGTTTCAGTGTAAAAAAATGTACTTATACAAAACTATGGTTTTTAAATGAAAAAAAAAATATTTATACGGTTTAAATATATTAAAAAATATTTATACGGTTTCAAATAGAAAATTGGCAACATTGAACTAAATTAGAAAAAATAATGTTCAATTTAGAACAAAAAAACATAGTGTCAAAGTTGAAAGAAAAAATTAAACTTAGTGTTAAAATCGAAAAAAAAATGAAAACTTAGTGTTTTTTGTGAGAAAAAAATTCAGTTTTGACACGTCATCATATAATGTCAGCATGCCACGTAATCAAGACTGACACGTCATCATGCCACGTCAGCATGTAACCTGGTTAACCGGTTAAGTGGTCAGAATTGTAACAAATTGGAAAACACAGTGTCAAAATTGACACAAAAAATATTACGGTGTCAAAATCGAATTTCTGTGTAACAATAGTGCTTTTTGTACCATTTACCCTGCTTAATTTTATTATGATTTTCATTTTGGGAAAAAGATAAACAAAGTTAATCATATTAACCATTCTTCAAAAATTAGTCAAAAATCCGACATACACTTAAAATAGTTGGTGATTTCACAAATGATATTTGCGAAATCACTTAAAGGGCTGAAAAAAATAGTCAAAGGAAAAGTGAAATTGGACTACAAAAATACTAATTGTCCCCTTATATATATATATATATATATATATATATATATATATATATATATATATATATATATATATATATATATATATTCACTTTTCTTTACGTTTTCATTTCGCATATCTATAAATTCTATCACAAGAAATGGCTCAAGATGACAACAATCTACTTTATATATCAAGTTTTATCGTCTTTTATATGTTTTATACGTTGTATGTAACCTATTATACGTTCTTTATTGTGTAATAACTTCAAATCAAATATTTTTCTTAGATAGCATATGAGAATATCTCAGATCTACGTTGAAAACAGAATTTTCACAAATGTGATCTGCAAAAATCTTATTTTTACAAGGTGAATCATAAATTTTCCGCATATAACATCTCTGAAATTTTCTGATTTTCAATGTAGATATAAAAATTTTGTAGTGACATCTGTAAAAATATATGATTTATAGTGTACATTATAATTATATATGAGACTTGTTAGTTATTAGGCGAGTTATGACTCGACAACATCACAATAAATTACTATATATGACAGTCTTCTTTTTGGATGTGGTTTTGATGTTCCTTGAGGGTGGAAATAAAATCTCGATCTTTCAAAATTATGTCGCCAAACTTCTAGAGTGTGTCGACTATTAAATGAATGATAGTATGTCGGCAAATTTATTGTTATGTGTTTTGTATTGTATTTGGGGATGCCTCAACAAGATGGTGTCATAGGAGATTGTGATGTCTTCATTTAGATGTTTCTAAAGTAATTGGTATTATGTAATCCTTTGAGTATTGGGACTTGATATGAAGCAACAACTATGAAATTTCGTTTTTGGGTGGTTTTTTTAGGGATATTGTGACTATATATAATGTGTAACATTTATAAGTGTGTAAAGTATATGTGTAATATTTATTTGCATTGCTCATTTTCTATAATTTTATTTCCTACATACAATAAAGCCAAATTTAAATCTAACAACACTAGCAAGATGATCCAGTTCTGCCATTAGCTTGTCAAGCATTGCATCTGTAGCACCGATCCATTTTTTTTGTCCCTTTTATTTTCTCTTAGTATCAGTAACCAATTCTAGATTTTCTTACACATGTGTTCAAAGAACGTATGTATGATTGTACATTCATTATGTATTAGATTCTCTTATGAGTACTTTTGGTTGGCTTTATCTGATAGTTTTGCTATGCGTCTTTATACTAGATTTAGGCAATGGAAGCATTCAAAAATAATCATAAGTGTACATGCACCATAGATCTAGGTTTTACTATTATGACAATGTACTTTCAAAACTATGAATTTAAACTATCAAAAGGGAGAGATTTACTAACCTTTCAAGTATAATCATATGTACTTATGAATCCTTGATGATCTTTTAATTCCTTCCAATCACTTGGAAGGACTAGCACCGAAAGTAGGAATGTCCCTAATGGCTCACACTCAAAAGTCTAAAACCCAAGAATATTTAGGATAGAGAGGAGACAGACTATCAAAATCTAATTCTTCAGCCTTTTAGGAGGTTGGGTTGAATTTCTCAAAGGCCATAGGGTTCTATTTATAGTTGAGGTGACTTGCAGACAAAGCAAATTTGAATCAACTAAATAATCAGATTTAATCCAGATTCAAATCTTTATCCTTATCAGTTATTAGGATCAATTCTATAATGTAACACCTTGCTTCGAATTGTTTTGTAATTCAGGATCGTGACCCGAGGATCAGTTATCATAAGGCTTCAGACCTAGGGGGAAGAGAGATTTAGACCCCTTTGGATTTGGGTAATGTATATTACGTGATCCAAGAGTTTGGTTGGTGCTTTGGAGGCCAAGGGTATAACCGTAAACTAATAGTTCGATCCTTTTATGAATTTTAGATTTATGTTCAGTAAGTTTTAAGGAAAAGGAGAGTTGATAAGATTGTAGAGCTTCCTAACACCTTTCCATAGTTATAAAGATCGCCGAAATGAAAGTTGAAACGAAAGAGTTATCACCATTTGAAGTTAGTGCGGTTTTGGTTTGAGCTGCATACGATGGGCGTGCCAAAGCATCCTTAGTACGATGGCATAAATTGTGTAAAGCCCCAATTGTCAATTACCATTTGGTTTAACTTAAATTTCATGTTTTAAGACTTACTCGACGAGTTGATGCTATGAATCGTCGAGTTGAAGCGAGTTAGGACACATCATTTAATGAGTTGACTCGACGAGTCGGGAAGGGGGCTCAATGAGTAGGAGCTGGCAGAGGAAACCCTAAATTTCAGGGTTTTGGCACCCTATATATTGGACCATTAGCGCCTCCTACTGTCCCTTATCACCCCTTGAGATCCAGAAACCCTAATTTCATGTGTGTGAGCTTTATGAGGGTCTTGGGGCTTTGGAAAGTGATTTAGTGAAGGAAACTTCTAGATCAAGAGGCTTGCATCAAGGAAATTCCTGTAGATCTTGAATCCATCTCAGTTTGGGGCACATTTTGGAGGTAATCAGTTGTTACTTTGATCTATTTCTTCTTAGAACCTCTCATGGATGGAGTTAGGGCTTTCTTTAGCATATTCATGAAGGGGGAGTGGTGTATGAGCTAGATCTGAAGTTGAAACTTCAGATATGGACCTCCCTTGGATCCTAAGTTCATAAAGTTCCTTGTATGGCTATGAAAGAACCCTCCCTTATGAATAGAGTTTCATTTCAAGCTTGATTTCGGTTTTTGAGGCATGTAAATACATAAAGGTAGCAACTTTACGTTGCTAATACACTCTAGGGACCTAGATCTACTGTTTGGAACGAAATAATAGTTTTGTATCGCTTGATCATGGGAATAACCATATGGACTCGGCGAGTCTGGGAGATGACTCGGTGAGTCGAGTAGGGTTTTGTCTGAATTGGTCCCGTGTGGACTCCGCGGGTCTGGGGGATGGCTAGGGGAGTTAGTTTGGGGTTTCAAGTTCTGAGTCGTGTAATGACTCGACGAGTCTGTTAAAGACTCGATGAGTTAGGTCGGGTAATTCTTAAATCAGTATGGACTCAGTGAGCCTGTTTGACGGCCCAGTCACACCGAAGGTTTGGAATAGATTTAGATAGATTGTAGGCCTTGCAAGGCGGTCTAGTCAGGTGGCCCATTATGCATGTTATGATTATTTGTTATTGATATGGTATTAATAATGTGGTATTGGTATTTTGGGGGTAACTTATTAAGCTCTCGAGCTTATAGTTTTCAGTTTATCATTTCAGGTACATCAGGAGATCATGGCAAGGCAAAGGAATGACCATACCACTCCTCATCCTTATGATTTTGTTTCTGGGCACTCTGATGAATAATATTTTGAAAACAATTTGTATCACACTATTTTGTTTTTAATGGTTGGAAAAGTTTAAATTTGGCTTAAATTTTTGGATATTACAAGTTGGTATCAGAGCCTTGGTTTAAGTGAATTGGAGAAACACTCGTGTGAATCTAGTCTCATATCAAGGAGATTTTCAGAATAAGTTCTAAATGGTTTTCAAAATAAGGTATGGAGGATGCGAAGTGTACGATCAGTCGGAGCCAGTAAGTATGCCCCAAAATACCATACAGATATTTGATATTATGATATGTTAGAACAACATGCTAAATACGAGGCTAGGGATCTTCAAGGATTGGATGATAGAAATCACATGATTATATGATGCGTACTAGTGTTTTCTTTATATGAGATATTTAGTTCTCCTCTAGGAGTGAGGATGGAGAGTTCGTCATGATTATGTATATTATTAGGGTTTGTGATGATACTTGGGACAAATATGGGTAGGTGTGGAAGGTAGTATGGGCTCGTACTACTGAAAGCACAGGAGCCATACGCATAGCCAGGAAGTCAGAACCCCTAGAGTTTGGGAGAAATGGTCTCCCTATTTTATGTTGTTTATCTGATGCGTTTGGTATATTTTCAGTATGGTGATGACAAGACGTTTTACGACTGGATCTGGATCAGGATCAAGATCAGGTTCAGGAGACGAAGACGGAGGTCAGGATGTGCCTGTAGCACCTAAGCCCGTGGTGCAGATAGGGATAGAGGATTTGGATGCTAGGATTTAGGAGATCCTGCATTATGATATTGTTGTTGCGTTTCGAGAGCAACTACCAGAGATGTTTGGGTCGATTACGACCGCTATGGTCGAGTATTGATGAGCGTTATGCAGCCTTAGCAGGGATGGTCGTCGCCGTAGCCACGTCGAATGTAACCGCGACAGGGGATAGAGGAGGATCTAGCTGGGCTTTTCAGTGTCGGGACTTCGATAATACGAAGCCCCCAACATTTGATGGTACCCAGGATGCGATCAGGGCTATGAGGTGGTTATCTGACATGGAGGGATGTTTCTTCACGTGCTCCTATCCTACTGACCAAAAGGTCAGGTGCGCCCTGAACCTGCTGAGGCTTGGGGCCAAGGACTGGTGGAGATTGACGACTGGGTCGTACACTGATGATCAGAGAGCTACTGTTACTTGGGAGTAGTTTAGGGATATGTTTTGCGCTCGCTACGTTCCACGAGCGGAGCGGGAGCGGCTTGCTCATGAGTTTTTGACTTTGAAGCAGGATGGAGAGTCGGTGATGGAGATCACCCGCATGTTCATGGAGAGGGATATGTTTTACCTAGAGTTTGCTTCCGAGCAGTCTCAGATGACTCGTTATCTAAGCATGCTCAAGACTGATATCCGTCATTTTGTTGCCACTCAACATTGTGATACTCTTTTGGATCTTCAGGAAGCCAGTAGCCGGTGTGAGTTGGAGTTAGAGTTGCAGTTGAGGGAGCGGCGTCAGGTTTCGGCACAGTCTTAGCCGACACCAAAGTGGTCTAAGACCGGTGATTCTAGGATCGGGGGTCAGCAGATCCGCGCATGTGGAAAGTGCGGAAAGGGTCATTCAGGGGTTTTTTCGAGCAGGTGGTGGGTGCCAAAAATGTGGCAAGGAGGGATACTTTGCCAGGGACTGTCGGCAGTCCACTCCTCCAGCAGATACGAGGATATGTTATCACTGTCATCAGGTTGGTCATGTGAAGACCAACTATCTGCAGCTCGCCGCCAAGCCGGCGCAGGTTCCCACACCAGTTACTTTGAGGATTGCAGAGGGGAGGCCGGTCAAGGTGGAGCCTCCGAAGGCTTAGGGGCAAGCCTTCCAGCTCACGGCCAAGGAGGCCAAGGCAGCACCAGATGTGGTTGCTACTATGTTTCTATCTCTTATTTCAGTTATTATACATGTGTTATGCTTATCTGTTATACCCATGTTCAGGTACGTTTTTAGTGAACTCCTTGCCTGCATTGGTACTATTCAACTCGGGGGCGAATCGGTCGTTTGTATCTCAGGCTTTCAATAGGGGGTTCAGTGTGCCAATAGGCGAGCTTGAGTGTCCGTTGCGAGTTTCTATCGCCAACGAACACCGGGTTTCTGCTTCTTCGGTCTACCGGGGATGTGAGTTGGAGATTTTTGGGGTATCCTTCCCGATATATTTGGTTCCGATTCCCATGGGGGAAGTGTGTGTGATTGTAGGGATGGATTGGCTCAGTCATTTTAGTGTCATGATCGATTATGAAGGGCAGTGGGTTGTAGTTCGAACCCTAAGTGGGGGAGAACTGGTAGTATATGGTGAGGGCACCAGAGTAGGATTAGGGTTTTGTTCAGCAGCCAGGGCTAGGCAATATATGCAGCACGGGTGCGCCGGTTACTTAGCATATGCGGTAGATATGCGGGTCATGGACCAAATTTCAGTTTCAGAGGTCCCGATGGTTAGATAATTTGTTGACGTGTTTCCGGAGGAGTTACCCGGAGTGCCTTCGGAGAGGCAGGTTAAGTTCCGGAGTGATCTTATGCGGGGTGCGGCCCCTATCGCTAAGGCGTTGTATCATTTGGCACCGCCAGAGATACAGGAGTTGTCATCACACTTGCAGGAGCTGTTGGTTAAGTAGTTTATTCGTCCGAGTAGTTCTCCATGGGGAGCACCGATCCTTTTCGTCAGGAAGAAGGACAGTTTGCATCGAATGTGCATCGATTATAAGGGGTTGAATAAGTTAATGGTGAAAAACCATTATCCACTCCCGAGGATAGACGATCTCTTCAATCAGTTGCAGACTGCATTTTGGTTTTCCAATATCGACTTGAGATCCAGATATCACCAGGTTAGGGTGAGAGAGGAAGACGTGGAGAAGACCGTGTTTCGGACTCGTTATGGTTATTACGAGTTTGTTGTGATGCCGTTTGGGCTCACCAACACGCCAGCCATATTTATGGATCTGATGAACAGATTCTGCAGTCTGATGCTCGATCGCTCAGTTATTGTATTCATAGATGATATCTTGGTGTATTCTAAGACCATGGATCAACACGAAGAGCATCTGCGGGAGTTATTGGAAGTTTTTAGGCGAGAACAGCTTTATACCAAGTTCTCGAAGTGTGAGTTTTGGTTGTGAGAGGTCCAATTCCTTGGGCACCTCATTAATCAGGAAGGGATTTTGGTCGATCCGTCCAAAATCGAGGCAGTTATGTAGTGGGAGATTCTGAAATCTCCCTCAGATATCAGAAGCTTCTTGGGATTGACAGGGTACTACTGGAGGTTTATACATGATTTTTCCAAGATTGTAGTGCCTGTCACTCATCTGACGAGGAACGGGGTGGATTTCCGGTGGGGCCCCGAGCAGTAGAGGGCATTTGAGACCCTCAGGAAGTAGTTGTGTGAAGCTCCAGTGTTGAATCTCCCTGAGGGAGTTGAAGACTTTGTGGTATTATATGATGTATCCATCACAGGATTGGGAGCGGTCCTCATGCAGAGGGGACGGGTGATTGCATATGAATCGCAGCAGTTGAAGCCGCATGAGACTAGGTATCCTACTCATGATTTAGAGTTGGGAGCGGTGGTTTTTGCCCTCAAGATTTGGAGACATTATATATATGGGGTCCATTGTACCATATATACAGATCACAAGTGTTTGAGGCACATCAAGGACCAGCCCAACATAAACATGAGTCAGTGCAGGTGGCTGGATGTAGTCAAGGACTATGATTGTGAGATCCTTTACCATCCTAGTAAATCGAATGTGGTGGCGGACGCTTTGAGCCGCAAGGTAGTGGGGTCTTCCACCCCAGCGAGATGTATGAGGATAGCCATGGATCCCTCGATTGTGAGTTTGATCAGGGATGCGCAGGTTGAGGGTATGCGACCAGAGAATTGGAAGAAGGAAAGGATTTAAGGTGAAAGCAACCGGTTTGTGCAGGATGGATGGGGATTGATGACCCATTATGGTGGTGTATGGGTCCCGATGTCTGGGGGAGTCAGGTAGACTGTTTCGGAGGAGGATCATAAGTCTCATATCTCCATTCACCCAGAGGCCACCAAGATGTTCAGAGACTTGAGTCTGAGTTACTGGTGGCCGTGTATGAAGAGAGAAATCGCGGGGTATGTCGAGAGGTGCATGACTTGTAGGATGGTCAAGGCTGAACATCAGAGACCGCATGGTCTGTTATCGCCCTAGGAGATTCCCATGTGAAAATGGGAGCAAATCTCGATGGATTTCATTACTAATTTGCCGAGGATGGCGAAAGGATTTGATGCTATATGGGTTATTGTTGTCCGGGAAAGTTCTTCGGCTGAGAAATTGGCCAATGTGTATGTTTAGGAGATCGTTGCTCAGGACGAGGTTCCAGTTTCCATTGTTTCCGACCGGGATGTCAGGTTTACTTCCCGTTTCTGGAAGAAGTTCCACGAGGAACTAGGCATGCGGCTGCACTTTAGTACAACATTCCACCCTCAGACCGACGGGCAGAGTGAGCGGACCATTTAGACCCTCGAGGATACATTGAGGGCATGAGTCATTGATTTTGGAGGAAGTTAGGATTCTCACTTACCTCTTGCAGAATTTGCATACAACAAAAGCTATCATTCTAGTAGTGTCGCCCCGCCTTTTGAGCCGTTGTATGGTTGGAAATGTAGAACCCCAATTTGTTGGGGTGAGGTTGGACACAGGGTAATGGGTCGGACAGAGGTGGTTTTACAGACTACCGAAAAGATTCAGCAGATCAGACAGCAGCTGCAGACCGCTCAGAGTCGGAAAAAGAGTTACGCTGATAGATTGTCGATCGGATTTGGAGTTTCAGGTTGATGATATGGTGCTCTTGAAGGTCTCTCCATTGAAGGGCGTGATTTGTTTCAGAAAAAGGGGAAAGCTAGGTCCCCACTATATTGGACTGTTCAAATTCGTTACCAGGATTGGTAAAGTGACATACAGATTGGAATTACCGGATGAGCTTAGTCGGATTCATAACACCTTTCACGTAACGCAATTGTGAAAGTGCATTATGCACCCAGAGGTAGTGGTACCATTGGATGACATTCAGGTTGAGGAGCACCTGAATTACGTTGACAGTCCGGTGGATGTTTCGGAAAGAAAAATGAAAGTTCTGCGAAACAAGGAGATACCTTTGGTGAAGGTACAATGGGAGCATCGGAGAGGATCCGAGTGGACTTGGGAGCCGAAGGCGGAGATGCGGGAGCATTACCTGGAATTTTTCGTTGCAGCAGACTTTGAGGACGAAGTCTAAATCAATTGGGGGAGAATTCTAACGCCCCATTGTCAGGTATCATTTGGTTTAACTTAAATTTAATGTTTTAAGACTTACTCGATGAGTTGATGCGATGACTCATTGAGTAGAAGCGAATTGGGACGTGTCATTTAATGAGTTGACATGACGAGCTGGGAAGGGGGCTCGACGAGTAGGAGCTGGCGAAGGAAACACTAAATTTCAGGGTTTTTGCACCCTATATATTGAACCATTAGCACCTCCCACTGTCCCTTATCACCCCTTGATATCCAGAAACCCTAATTTCATGTGTGTGAGCTTTGTGAGTGTCTTGGGTATTTGGAAAGTGATTTAGTGAAGGAAACTTGTAGATCAAGAGGCTTGCATCAAGGAAATTCGTGTAGTTCTTGAATCCATCTCAGTTTGGGGCACATTTTGGAGGTAATCAACTATTACTTTGATCTATTTCTTCTTAGAACCTCTCACGGATGGAGTTAGGGTTTTCTTAAGCATATTCATGAAGGGGGAGTGGTGTATAAGCTAGACCTGAAGTTGAAACTTCAGATATGGACCTCCCTTGGATCCTAAGTTCATAAAGTTCCTTGTATGGCTATGAAAGAACACTCCCTTATGAATAGAGTTTCATTTCAAGATTGATTTCAGATTTTGAGGCATGCACATACGTAAAGGTAGCAACTTTACGTTGCTAATACACTCTAGGCACCTAGATCTTCTGTTTGGAACGAAAGATTAGTTCTGTATCACTTGATCATGGGAATAATCGTATGAACTCAGCGAGTCTGGGAGATGACTCAGCGAGTCGAGTAGGGTTTTGTCTGAAATTGGTCCCATGTGGACTCGATGGGTCTGGGAGATGACTCGGTGAGTCAGTTTGGGTTTTCAAGCTTTGAGTCGCGTAATGACTCGATGAGTCTGTTAGAGACTCGACGAGTTGGGTCGGGTAATTCTTAAATTAGTAGGGACTCAATGAGGGGAAATTTGCACTTAGCAATTATACAACATGGACTGTTGACCATTGACCAGTGACTTTGACTTTGTCTGCGAATTGTCTTGTGTCTTCCATGGGCATTTTAGTAATTTTAGTAATTAGTGGTGGGTCACTCATGGGTACAAGCAAGGCTGTTGGAGCTATATCTGGAGGAGTGGTGAGTAGTATCCCGAGCCACTAGCGAGGTGACTTATCCTCACTATGTAAAAAGGGTCTAAGGCACTAAGGCCGACCCTTTAGGTTGATATACTGATCTGAGTAGGATGTATTTGGTTATGATCTGTTAGTTCGGTATTAGGATAGACATGATGTTGTTATGCTATGATGATAAAGTAGTATGTTCGTGACCAGGTTAGGTCGGTATTCCAGTATATGAGATTGCTATGATGGATGATTTGTGAGGTAGTTATACTTGATATATGTGCTACAATATGTTATTTATGTGTACATGGTTATTGGTTTGGTGGAGATTGAGGTGGTCCTGCTTTGTGCTGAAGGCCAACATACCCGATGAGCAGTCCGGATGGGCTGTGAGCCTGTTTGACGGCCCAGTCACACCAAAGGCTTGGAATAGATTTAGATAGATGGTAGGCCTTGCAAGGCGGTCCAGTCAGGTGGCCCATTATGCATGTTGTGATTATTTTTTATTGATATGGTATTAACAGTGTGGTATTGGTATTTTGGGGGTAACTCACTAAGCCCTTGAGCTTACAGTTTTCAATTTATCGTTTCAGGTACATTAGGAGATCATGGCAAGGAAAAGGCGTGACCGAACCGCTCCTTATCCTTATGATTTTGTTTCTGGGACACTCTGATGAATAATATTTTGAAAACAATTTGTATCACACTATTTGGTTTTTAATGGTTGGAAAAGTTTAAATTTGCCTTAAATTTTTGGATGTTACAAATTGAGTACGTTGGAAATACGAGATCAGTGTCCGAACCCTATTTTCGTGGTTTGAGCCCTATTTAAGCTCCTTAACTCCCTAAAACCCATTTCATTCTCAGTCTCTACCTCTCCAACACCCTCTTTTGAAACCCTAAGCCTACATTGAGCCTTGTGAGCAAAGAGAAGGTGTTTTAAGTTCTTCGGACTGTTCTTGGTGCACCTTAGAGAAGAAGGAACTCATTAAAGAAGTGTTAGTTGCATTGGAGCTTGTAGATCCAAAATTTGTTCACCTTGATCTTTCTTCTAGACGTATAAAATTTGAATCTTGATGATGAAACTGTTAGATGTAGCAAGTTTTGGGTGATATGAGCTTTTTGTCACTTTAAGTGCAGAAATTTAAGATATTGAAAGTTTGTGACCATGTTACGGAGAAAGTTGGAAACTTTATCCATCTAAACATCATTTTGATTCAGATCTGAAGGTTGGAGACTTGTACTTAATGGATTAAGTTGAAAAAGATACACTTTTGGGTCCCTTTGAGACTTAAAGACTAGATCTTATTTGTTGGGACGATTCTTATGAATAAAGTTGGAAACTTTATCCATTATGGAGCTATTATGAACCATAAAAATGTGATCTGGGCCCTTTTATCCCTTCCATATAAGAGTTGTGATGTCTAATTGGGTTAAGAACTTAGGGTTTTGTACATTAAGCACCTTATAGCCGTGAAAAGTCATAAAGTTGGAAACTTTATGACTTAGGACATCATTTTGGGCTTGCATATGAGTTTTGGATGTAAGGGCTTAATGAAATAAGCTCTTAATGGAGTATTGGGACTGGGCTACGTACGCTAGGCTTACCTAGAGGTATGCTGCGCGTATGCGGTCAACGCCCCTCTTCTGATCAACATCAGAGTACGCTGGGGGTACTCTTTTGGTACGTAGGGGTACTCTGCTAGGAAGAAATATTGAATTTTAAACCTTGACCGCTGATGTGACATCCCCATTTTTCTCGGCCAGAAAAGACCGATTTAGTTTATGCTTTTTAAATAAAATCAGAGTAGTCTTCCAAAAGATGTTGTGGAATTTGTCCCCAAAACAAAATATGATAAAAAATATTTATCAAAGCATTTCTTAAAGAAATGTATTTTCATTATATAACAAAACCACAGGATGTCATGTTCCGATACTGACCAAAAGCATAAACAACATATTATAAGCCTTACAACAGTTATTTACAACTATTGCCCTATAATCCAAAATTTCCTCATCATCATCAAACTATGCTCGGGATCCACTACCTATAATACAGAAAGCTAAGTGGTTCAGGCTTGGGAGCATATAGGATTTTCAACCCACAAATAATAATAAATTTATTAATTTCATCGACCAACAATAAATTTACTAATTTCATCAACCAACAATAACCCTGATTATCCATTCCCGTTATCCTCACTTTACGTCCCTAAATACTTATCATAAGGGACCTAGCCTAAGGATTATCATTGGGATGGACTTTACTGATAAGGGGATTCCTCAACCATATATGTTCGTAAGGCAACCATGAGGGGGATGGAGTACACCAGTGAACATATAGCTCACCAACACCTAAAGGTTACGAGTCTGCTAGCGTTCCACTGGACTATCTAGAAAGGTCCGTGGTCCTCATCTATACTCCGGTAGATGACAACAACAACAACAACAACAAAATCGAGGTCTCTTATCATTTTTAACACACACCAACTATTTCATCTACCCATGTTATACCCAACATATTTGTAGATAAAAATACACATACAGTTTAAAACTTGTATAAAACATCTATTCAACACCTATCTCAAATAAACAAACAATATAATTAAACATAGAATGTATTTTATAGAAAATACTTGATATCTATGTGTAAGACGAAAAATGACTACACACACATGATTTAACGATAATCGGGAAGCACTTCGTATCTTAAAACAATTGTTTCCGATGAAACCGAGAGCTTTAATGAGAACCGGGCCTTGCGAGGGTTGAGCTTCAAACCGAAAAGATAAATTTATTGGGATCTTCGGACACTTCGGGACGTTCTTCAAGTGTTAGGTATGATCCTGGGGCTTCAGCGGTTGTAAAATAGCTTAAAAGAAGGTGTAAGGTGTAAAAAATGTGAAATTTCCAACCAAAATTGGGAGGGTTTGCACCTCCCTTTATATAGGGCGAGGTTTTGGACCGAAGAGGCAAGGGTGGAACACGCGTCGGCTTGCAGGCAAGGTAGGTGGCAGCAGCGAGGGCGAGGTGGCAGTAGCTAGGCGAGGGGGAGGGCATGCGGTTCGGTTCGTAGGCGGACACAGGTCCGAGCTCGGATGCGCCACCGGTACGACAAGCGTCGCTTCACGATTGGACCTGCGCTTCGGAATCACCTGCTTGGACACGTGGCAATTTGCAAGGGAAGAGCGACATGGATCGCTTCGGTCATGCCATGGACCGGACACACGTCTTGCATGCGAAGCTTATACATGGTCGAGTCCGAGCCTAGTATGCGAAGCTTCTTCGATTTTGTGCCCCAAACATCACAAATTCATAACTTTCTCATACGAGCTCCATTTTTGGATGTTCTTTATACCCACACGTAGGTGAGATTATACTCTACAACTTTTGTTTAGACTCCATGGGCTAATTTTGACTTTATTTTTAATATTGCTATTTTTAATAGACCGGGACAGAAAAATCTTTTAAAAACTCATGACTTCTTCATCCGACATTCGTTTTCATTTGTCTTTTTACCATTCTACTACTATTAATGAGACCTTCAATTCTCGTTTAGGTTGTGTCGGCTAAAAATCACTTGATCTTTATTTCGAGTTTTTAGTTGTATACTGCTATATCGAAACTTAGAAAAATTATAACTTCCTCATACGTAGTCAGATTTGGGCATTCTTTTTATGCACACAATTAGTTTAACAAAAACTACGTCTTTCGTTTAGATTGCTAATGCTAAAAGTCACTTTATCATAAATTCACTATTTACGTCACACAACGTCGTACCGGTTTTGTCGCAAAACTTCAATAGGTAATAACTTTTTCGTTATAACTCAGATTTCAGTACTCTTTATATCTCTAGAATCCTTATTTCAACTACTACAACTTTCTTCATAGATATCAGGTTTTTCTAACATTTTTTTCGATGCTTATTTTTATCCTTAATTCATTAAATTATAATAATTAAGCATAAAACACATAATAATCAATAATACGTCTTATTATTTCAAAGCAAGTTACAAAGGTTGGCCTAGATTATTATATCATCATTAGTACCTGGCCTAGAAACACGGGCATTACAATTCTCTCCCCTTTAGGATGATTCCGTCCCTAGAATTATACATCCGCAAACAAATGTGGATAGTGATTCATCATGTCACTCTCCGTTTCTCAGGTGAGATATGACACATTCGTATATTTCAATTGCACGAGCACTAAATCGACTATCTTCCATCGCAACTTCTTAGTCTTACAGTCAATGATTGCTTCTAGTTCTTCAATTAACCTCTTGCTTTCATCCAACCTTAATTCAGAAACTGGAATTGTGTCAGGAACATCTCCCGTGAACTTCCTCAAATAACACACATGGAAAGTGTTATGAATAGCTCTTAGTTCTTCATGTAATTTTAGTTTGTAAGATTGGTTCTCAATCCTCTAAAGAACTTTAAATGGTCCAATAAACCTTGGACTCAACTTTCCCCTTTTACCAAATCTTATAAGTCCCTTCCACGGCGAGACTTTAAGTAAAACTGAATCTCCAACTTCGAATGTTATCGGTTGTCTTTTCTTGTCAGCGTAGCTCTTTTGATGATCCTAAGCTGCTAACATCCTTTACCTAATCACTTTCACTTTTCAGCAGTCTGATGAACTATCTCGATTCCCATAAACTACTTTTCCCCAGCTTCAAGCCAACATGACAACGTTCGACACTTTTGTCCATACAAAGCTTGATAAGGTGCCATCTTGATTCTCGAGTGAAAACTATTATTGTAAGAAAATTATACTAAAGGTAAATGTTCATCCCAGTTACCTTGGAATTCCAGGGTACATGCTCATAGCATATCCTCCAATGTTTGAATCGTTTGTACGGTCTGACCCTCAGTTTGCGGATGGTAGGCTGTACTTAGACACAATTTCGTACCCAATTCCTCTTGTTGACTTCTCCAAAACCGTAACGTGAAATGACTATCACGATCTGATACAACCATTAAAGGAACACCGTAAAGTCTCACTATCTCCTTCACATAGGCATTAACAAGTTTATCCATAGACCATTTTTCATTGGTTGTTATGAAGTGTGCACTTTTAGTAAATCGATCGACGATGAGCACCCAAATCATGTCATGACCGCCCTTTGTTCTAGGCAGTTTAGTCACAAAATCCATGGTGATGTCTTCTCGTTTACCCATGGGTACAGGTAAAGGTTCTAAAATCCCATACGGTTTCTGATGTTGTGCCTTAACCCTCGCACATGTCACGCATTCGACCACATACTTTGTAACATCGAGCTTCATCATCGGCCACCAGTAGTAGGGTTTCAGATCCCTATACATTTTCATGCTACCGGGATGAATCAAGTACATGGTCTTGTGATCTTCCTCCATCAAAAGATCTTTTATTCCTCCTGTCTTAGGTACTGAAATCGTATCTTGGAATACGTTCAGTCCTTGACCGTTTGTATCGAACATTAACGTTTTTCCCAAACGTTGTTCTTTTCGATCATTTTTCTCTAAAGCTTCTATCTGAGCTTTCTTGATACTTTCTACAGTCGTTGAGACAACTTCAATTCTTAATTCCTTTGGCCTTTTCTTTTCAAGACTCACTTTTCGGCTTAAAGCATCAAATACAACATTTGCTTTACCAGGGTGGTAAAGGATTTCACAATCGTAATCCTTAAGCAACTCTAGCGAGCGTCATTGTCTCATATTCAATTCTTTCTGATTAAAGAGATATTGAAGATTCTTATGATCAGTGAAAAGTTTGCACTTTGTGCCATAAAGATAATGACTCCATATCTTTAGGGCGAATACTACTGCTGCCAACTCCAGATCATGAGTGGGGTAGTTATTTTCATGTTCCTTCAATTGACTTGATGCATCTGCTATCACCTTATCCCTTTGGGTCAGAACACAACCTAACCCAACTCCAGATGCATCGCTATAAACTGCGTAGTCTTCAACTCCTTCGGGCAAAGAAAGAATCAGTGCTTCACACAATTTTTTTCTTTAGCTTCTTAAATGCTTCCTTATGCTTCTCACTCTAAGTATAAGTAGCTCCTTTGTGGGTCAAAGCTATCAATGGAGCAGCAATCAAAGAAAAGCCTTGGCTAAATCTTCGGTAATATCTGGCTAATCCTAGAAAGCTTCGAATCTCCATAGGACTCTTTAGTGTTTCCACTTTGTTATAGTTTCAATCTTAGTTGGCTCAACCATTATCCCTTCTTGGTTAACCACATGACCCAAAAATTGGACTTCTTGAATCCAAAAATCACATTTGGAGAACTTTGCATACAACTTCTCCTTTTTCAGAATTTCTAACGCTTCTCGTATATGCTTGTCATGCTCCTGCTTACTTTTTGAATAAATCAAAATATCATCTATGAACACTATCATAGATTTGTCGAGGAATGGTTTACAAACCATGTTCATCAAATCCGTGAATGGTGTTGGAGCATTGGTTAGTCCAAACGACATAATCGAAAACTCGTAGTGCCCATATCTTGTTCTGAATGCAGTCTTCTCAGTATCCGGCTCTCTCACCTTTAGTTGATGATATCCTGACCTAAGATTGATCTCTGAGAAATAGCTCGAACCTTGAAACTGATCAAACATGTCATCAATCCTTAGCAACATATACTTGTTCTTTATTGTTGCCTTGTTCAGCTCTCTGTAATCTATACACATTCTCATGTTCCCAACTTTCTGCTTCACGAATAACACTGGAGCCCCCTACGGTGATGAACTAGGTCTAATGAAACCGTGTCCAGCAACTCCTGAAGTTGCGTCATAAGCTCCTTTATCTTCGTCAGTGCTAATCAATATGGGGCTTTTGCTATCGGTGTTGTTCCTGGTAACAAGTCTATTCTAAACTCCATTTGTGGATCAAGAGGTAATCCAGGAAGATTTTTGGGAAAAACTTCCGGATAGTCACATACCACTTGTATACTTTGCATATCCTTTTTCTCCTTCTTAGCCTCGATCACAAATACCAAGTATGAGGTGCATCCTTTAGATAAACATTTTATGGCTTTCATTAATGAAATGATTCCAGAATTTACTCTGTGCTTATCTCTATATACCATAAACAACTCTTTTCTAGGCGGGTTTACCCTTACTATCTTTTTCTTGCAAAGTATTTCGGAAACATTAGCACTAAGCCAATCCATTCCCTGAATGATGCCGAAACCATTCAACTCAATGTGTAACAGCTTCTCAAGGAATTCATTTCTGTTCAGGTCGATGACGGTATTCCTAATATAATCGCTAACACGTATGAATTTGCCACCAGCAACTTCCACAATTAGGGCATCATCAAATTTTTCTATAGGCAATGCTATTCTTGCTCCAAATTTATGTGATATAAAGGAGTAAATCGCTCTGGAATCAAACAATAAGTTGGCAGGAAATCCATTTACAAGAAAGGTGCCCGAAGCGACCTATGTTGCATCCTTTGTGGCTTCTAATGTCATTTGGAAAACTCTGGCTTTTGGTTTTGGTGGAAGATTGGGCTGTGATGCCTTTTTCTTCTTCGGACAGTCCCTCAAAATGTGTCCCTCTTTATTGCACCCATAGCATACTTTCTTATTGAAGGTGCATTTATTAGCATAATGCCCAAGCTTACCATATTTTTAGCAAGTGACTTCCTCACTACATTTCCTAACATGTTTAATTCATTTTTGGTATATCGGGACTCGGGTATCGAGAAATTTTTCTAAATGTACCGTTAGATAGAGTTTAATTCAAGGATTCCAGAACATTAAACAGATTAATTTTTGGAGTTACGAAACTCCGGAAAATTGCATTTAAAGTTTTGCGTCTAACGGCTCACGGTGTCCGTTTTCGCGAATTTTGTAAATATTTTCGTAAAAATTATTTCGAGTGTGAAAATAAATAACAGACTATAACCTGAGTCCAAAAACGCTCTCAAAAATCCCGTTGGCAATGCGTAAGTACCTCAAAGGTTGGATTCGGTTTTAGACGATTAAAGACACCGGTGTTTCAATGTTTGTTTTCTTAAAATTGATGTATCTTTTGCATACGATGGTTGACTGGACCCATTGTATGATGTATGTGATTATATGTGTATGTTGTGTGTATGAGTATTTTGGGGGAACTCATTAAACTTTGTGCTTATGGTTTCAGTTTGTTGTTTCAAGTGCTTCAGATGTCTCGGCAAGACGAAGGCGTGACCATACACATCCTTGTGTTTTGGACTTATGGTTTCTGGGATAGTCTGATATGAAACTATTTTGAAAACATTTTGTAATAACTAATGGTTTTTGGATGTTTAAAAAAGTTTAAGTTGACTTATATATATATATATATATATATATATGTGTGTGTATGTGTGTGTGTGTGTGTGTTATGAAATATTAGTTTGTGAATGACCATTGGATTCTCCATTTCTCCCATAACTCTCCATCATTATTTAGCATTAGTAACAACCATTTCAATGTGTTTTATGAATGTAATAATACACCATCATAATGTGCATTCATATTATAGCTCATCTTTCATCTTATTTGGATAGTATAAATAGTGAGCCATATGTATTAGGCACTTGATAATTTCATCACAAGTATTGGAATAAAAGTTCTCTCTACTCTCATGTCTTTCTTTACTCTATAATTTATCTTGTTATTTGATCATATTTTATAACACGTTATCAGCACGAGGCTCTACCATAGAGTTCCAACTTCTTGCCGTTCTTGTCGTTGTCAGGTATATATATATATATATATATATATATATATATATATATATATATATATATATATATATATATATATATAATTTTTGTTTTCAAAGTTCATATGTATAATGCTCACAAGTTATATAATGCTCACAAGTAATTTTATGATACTTCTTAACTAACAATCCTCTAATATACAACTCTTTATTTTGATTAGTACTTTCACTATGGCAAACATTAGCAAACTTGAGTTTATGGCTCTTGACATTAGTGGAAAAAATTATTTATCATGGATCCTTGATGCTGAAATCCACCTTGATGCTATGGGTCTTGGAAACACCATAAAGGATGTAAATCCTTTAAATGAAGCATCAAGCCAAGAAAAGGCTAAGGCGATGATTTTCCTTCGCCACCATCTCGATGAAGGATTAAAAGCTAAATACCTCACTGTCAAAGATCCAGCTGATCTTTGGAATAATCTGAAAGAGAGGTATGATCATCAAAAAACGGTGATACTTCCTAGAGCTCGTTTTGATTGGTTACACCTTCGGCTACAAGATTTTAAATCTGTGAGTGAGTATAATTCGGCCATGTTCAAAATTATTTCCTAACTAAAACTATGTGGTGATACTATAACTGATGAAGACATGCTATAGCAAACCTTCTCTACTTTTCATGCCACTAACATGCTCCTGCAGCAGCAATATCGTGAGAAAGGTTTTAAAAAATATTGTGAATTAATCTCATGTCTTCTTGTGGCTGAACAAAATAATGAGCTCTTAATGAAAAATCACCAATCACGTCCGACCGGTTCTAATCCATTCCCTGAAGTGAATGCGGCATCATCTAATTATAACGGTCGTGGGTCTAACCGTGGCCGTGGCCGTGGTCGTGGTTGAGGTCGTGGACGTGGTGGAGGCAGTCATAATAATCGTCCCAACAATAATAATAATATAAGTAACCACCAGAAGTGGGAAAATAACAAAAACCCACATCTTAATGATAAAAGTGGTCAAGGCAAAAAGAAAGTTGAAAATGTTTGTCACCGATGTGGAATGACCGGTCATTGGTCACGTACATGTCGCACTCCAAAGCATTTTGTTGATCTTTATCAAGCTTCTCTAAAATATAAAGAAGGAAAAAATGCTGAAACAAATTTTGTTCAAAATTATTTTTCCGAAGATCAACTAGAAATGAGACATTTGGATGTCGCCGATTATCTTGCCAACACGGAAGGGACAAACGGTGTTATGGATGGTGATGGAAGTACCTAATTTTTCCCATAAAATGAGATGGATATGGCATATCATGAAATTGTTGGTTTTCTAGTATCATTTTATTTTTGCATTATGTTTGTTTAAAGTCATTTTCATGGTCAAGAATAATATGTAGTTTTTTTTAATGTCGTTTATGATTTTTATGTTATAGTCGTTTCATCAGAAGAGATCTCGATGATTCTTCTCAAAATAATAATATATGACTTTATTTATCTAAGTTGAATATTTCTTATTTCTTACTATTTTATTATATATTTTTATTTTGAAGAGAAATATGGATATTCGCAAAAGAAATGAGGAAGATATATGTCTTGCAGATAGTGCAACAACACATAACATTTTTAATAATGAAAAATATTTTGCTTACTTATCAATTGGAGAAGCAAATATTAATACAATAACGGGTAGTGCAAAAATGATTGAAGGCTTCGGAAGAGCGAATATCATATTACCACAAGGGACAATAATTACAATTGGAGATGCATTATTTTCATCAAAATCACCAAGAAATTTATTAAGTTTTAAGGCGGTCCAACGGATATCATGTTGAAATAACCAATGATGGTGATAAAGAGTATCTCAATATTACGAAAATGATATCAGGTAAGAAAAGTCTTTTGGAAAAATTACCCGTATTATCCTCCGGATTGTATTATACAAATATTAGAATGATTGAATCTCATGCTATTGAAAATAAAAGGTATGATAACATCTACAAAGTTTGGCATGACCGGTTGGGCCATCCCGGATCAGTTATGATGCACAAAATAATTGAAAGTTCAAGTGGACATTCCTTGAAAAACCAGAAGATTTTTCAAGCTAATAAATTGTCGTGTGTTGCATGTTCTCAAGGAAAATTAATTTCCCGTCCATCATTGAATAAAGTTGGGTATGAAAGTCCTAGTTTTTTAGAAAGAATTCAAGGGGATATATGTGGACCAATTCATCCACCATGTGGACCATTTAGATATTTTATTGTCTTAATTGACGCGTCAACTAGATGGTCATGTGTGTGCTTATTATCTAGCCGTAATCTCGCTTTCGCAAGATTACTAGCACAAATAATCCGCCTAAGGGCACATTTTCCCGATTACCCAATTAAGAAAATTCGACTTGACAATGCTGGAGAATTTACATCACAAGCTTTTAATGACTATTGCATGTCGATTGGGATAACTATTGAACATCCTGTTGCATATGTTCATACACAAAATGGTTTAGCTGAGTCGTTAATCAAACGTCTTCAATTAATTGCAAGACCATCACTAATGCATTCTAAACTTCCTACATCGACATGGGGACATGCAATTTTACATGCGGCATCACTTATACGCATCAGGCCAACTAGTTATCATAAGTTCTCCCCTATTCAACTGGTTTGCGGCCATGTACCAAATATTTCTCATCTAAGGACGTTCGGATGTGCAATTTATGTACCCATTTCTCCACCTCACCGCACAAAAATGGGCCCTCAAAGAAGAATGGGAATTTATGTTGGATACGAATCTCCATATATAGTAAAATATTTAGAACCATCAACTGGAGATTTATTTACAGCTAGATTTGACGATTGTCATTTTGATGAATCAGTTTTTCCAACATTAGGGGGAGAAATAAAGAAGCGGGAGAATAAAATCTCTTGGAATGAATTATCACTTTCAGTGTTAGATCCTCGTTCAAGTCAATGTGAACTTGAAGTGAAAAAGATAATTCATTTACAAAATATAGCAAATCAATTGCTAGATGCATTTACTGACCCTAAGAGAGTAACAAAGTCTCATTTACCAGCTGTAAATGCTCCAGTTAGAATTGATATCCCAGAAGGAAAAAAATACAACTACAAATGAATCAAAGGCACGCCTAAAGCGTGGAAGACCAACCGGTTCCAAAGATAAAAATCCTCGAAAACGAAAGGGAGCAAATATAATTGATGGTCCAAAAGAGAAAACATAATCTTTTGAAAAGATTAATGAAGCTCCAGAAGAGCCCAGTGACATAACAAAAGAAACTGAGGTACTTGAAAATTATGAAAATGAAGAGATCTCAATAAATTATGTCATGACAGGAATAAGATGGAACCGAAATAAGATAGACGTCGACGATAATTTTTCATATCATGTTGCGTGCGAGATTATGGAAGAAAATGTGGATGTTGAACCTAAATCTATAGATGAATGTAGTAATAGAAAAGATTGGCCAAAATGGAAAGATGCAATAAACAAAGAGCTTAATTCTCTTACTCAACGAAAAGTTTTTGGACCTGTAGTCTGTACACCAAACGGAGTAAGACCAGTGGAATACAAATGGGTATTTGTGCGCAAAAGAAGTGAGAATAATGAAGTTGTGAGATATAAAGCAAGACTTGTTGCACAAGGTTTTACCCAAAGGCCCGGAATTGATTATGAAGAAACATACTCTCCTGTGGTTGATGCAATTACATTCCGTTATCTAATAAGTCTGGCAACACATGAAAAATTGGTGATGCGTCTGATGGATGTAGTTACCGCCTATTTATATGGTTCACTTGAGAATGATATTTATATGAAAATCCCATAAGGGTTTAAGGTGCCAGAAGCACAAACTCCTAATTCTCGTGAAGTATATTCGGTAAAATTAAATAAATCTTTGTATGGATTGAAACAATCTGGCCGGATGTGGTTCAATTGTTTAAGTACATTTCTTTTAAAAGAGGGCTATAAAAATGATTCATTAAGCCCATGTGTATTCATAAAAAGATCCGGATCAGAATTTGTGATAATTGGTGTTTACGTAGATGATTTGAACATAATTGGATCTTCTGGAGAATTGGAAAATGCCACTTCTTGTTTGAAAGAAAAATTTGAAATGAAAGATCTTGGTAAAACGAAATTTTGTTTGGGTCTTCAAATTGAGCACACAAAAAATGGAGTTTTTGTACATCAATCTAGTTATCTAGAAAAGGTGCTTAAAAAGTTTTATATGGATAACTCACATCCATTAAGTACCCCGATGGTAGTAAGGCATTTAGATGCCAAAAAGGACCAATTTCGGCCTTGTGAAAAACATGAAAAACTTCTTGGTCCCGAGGTACCATATCTTAGTGCTATTGGTGCACTGATGTATCTTGCTAATAATACGAGACCTGATATATCTTTTGCTGTAAATTTATTAGCAAGATATAGTTCTTGCCCAACAAGAAGACATTGGAATGGAGTCAAACACATTCTTCGATATCTTCGAGGTTATTTATTCACTTGTGGAGGTACCGCAATCTCTTGGCGTTCTGTTAAACAAACTTTAGTTGCTTCTTCTTCTAACCATGCAGAGATTATAGCCATTCATGAGGCAAGCCGTGAATGTATTTGGTTAAGAAATTTAACTCATCACATTCGTGAGAGTTGTGGTCTAACTTCTAACAGGGACGCTCCAACCATACTATATGAAGATAATGTGGCTTGTATAGCCCAATTCAAGGAAGGTTTTATCAAAGGAGACAGAACCAAACATATATCACAAAAGTTTTTTTTTACTCATGATCTTCAAAAAGAACGTGGCATCAACATCCAGAAAATTCAATCAAGTAACAACTTGGCAGATTTGTTCACTAAAGCGCTCCCTACATCCAAATTTGAAAACATGGTACGAAATATTGGAATGCGACGCTTTAAGGAAATCAAGTGATGTGATGATCAGGGGGAGTTGGAAACATATTGTACTCTTTTCCTTAGCTATGTTTTTCCCACTGGGTTTTCTTAGCAAGGTTTTTAACGAGGCAATTGTTCCAAATATATATTATTAATCATGTACTCTTTTTCCTTAATAAATTGTTTTTCCGATGAGGTTTTACCTATTAAGGTTTTAACGAGGCATGATGCAATCGTCATTCAAGGGGGAGTGTTATGAAATATTAGTTTGTGAATGACCATTGGATTCTCCATTTCTCCCATAACTCCCCATCATTATTTAGCATTAGTAACAACCATTTCAATGTGTTTTATGAATGTAATAATACTCCATCATAATGTGCATTCATATTATAGCTCATCTTTCATCTTATTTGGATAGTATAAATAGTGAGTCAATTGTATTAGGCACTTGATAATTTCATCACAAGTATAGGAATAAAAGTTTTCTCTACTCTCATGTCTTTCTTTACTCTATAATTTATCTTGTTATTTGATCATATTTTATAACAAAATATATATATATATATATATATATATATATATATATATATATATATATATATATATATATATATATATATATATATATATATATATATATATATATATATATATATATATATATATATGTAAAACTTGAAACCTTTATTGTATAAGTCCTTAATTAAAACTATACTTTTACCGACTTCTAATTTAACATGAATTTATCATTGTTTTTTATAATTATTTATTTATCAATATAAAATGTTTTCTGTTGCTTATATTCTTCAAAACTATAGCGGCTCAATCTTTTTGTTGTTCAATGTTGAAGTCAATATTGAATTATTGATAATTTCTAAAATTAAAATTGCTTGGTCGTTATTGTTGTTTTGCTTTTTGTTGACAAGTTTCGTAGTTTCAATAAATGTTTCCACTAAAATAGAATTTTAAATTTTAAATCTGCTTACAAATAGAATGCATGGACTTAACATGATGGCCGTGATAGGACCATCATCGTCGTAGATCCAAAATTTTTGGAGCTTTATATGATTTTTGCAAAAATTAATAGAGTTTTTTTTTAAGAGAATGGTATCTACCATAATCTATCATAATAAATAAGAATAATTTTTACCGCATGATATTCTTTTTTTTATTTTGACACTTATCATTTTTTAAATTTTTTTGAATTATTTAATATACACTTATCATTTTTATAGTTTTCTTCTTTTTTATTCAAATCTTACATACTAAATATCATCTCATATTAATTAATTTTATAAATAGATTAATTAATTTACATAATAAATTTTTATTTTTGAATTTCTCTTTCTATTAATATATTAATTAATGTATATGTATATTAACGTGGCTAGTCTATTCCATTTGTGAATTCATATTAATTAATTATATTAGTATAGATTAATTAGGACCAAATTACATAAATAGTCCATACGGTTTACCAAAAGATCACAAATTCAATCGTTATTTTTTTTATGAACATGATCTTTATGGTTATCAAAACTTTCAATTAATAAACTCGTGTCATACACGAGTTTAATACCTATTTTCATACTTAAAAAATGTTAGATTTTCAGGGCCTTAAGAATATCAATATTTTGAGATATTTCTTGGATTGTGATTACAACAACTTCCTATTCTGTGATTTCGACCCTATAGCATGGGTTATGACAAAATCAGATTTGGAATAATCCAAATAATTTCAATTTAAAAGTCAGATCACTTCTAAATAAGAAACACAAAAAATACCTTGATGTTTTTGTGTTGTATGAGTCAATTGTATGATTTTTGTGTGTATGAGTTCAAACCCTTTTTCTAGAACCAGAAAATATTCTTCTACTAGAGGGAAAGTAGTTAAAAGTCGTTGGTTATTAAGACATAACCAACTCATGATATCATCATGATATCACCAATAGTTTTGGCAGAAAAATGTATAGCTAGAGTCAAACTCAACATAGAAATTCGTTTAGGTTACGGGCGCGCTGCCCATAGACCTTGCCAAGGTGCAACCCGTACCCTGGACAAAGAGGTACTCCCCCAAGACCCTTTTATTTTCGAGTTTTCATTTATCATTACGAGTGTGCACCCCGTACCTCCTATCCCGGTTAGTAAATAAAGCTCAGCCTATCTCATTATTAATAATAATTACAACAAAATATGTTCACAATTAATTTACATATAATTGTAAATATTATTTATCGGTTTGCTTAATTGTCTATCTAATCAAAGATAAAACGCTTGGGATATATTTGATAACTAGTTTATAACCCGTGAGAACTACGGTTAAAAAATTAATTAAATTTTCTAAGTAAAAACTCAAAACTATTAATTAATAATTTTAAATAAATTATTAATTAAAATATATTTTTTTAGTTATATATAAAATTATAATCGTTGATTCAAATAAATACGTAAAATATATCATCTTATAATTTGTATAAACTTTATTTTATTATAATTTGTATAAATTTTATTTTATTGTTATTCTAATATTATTAATTTAATGTAGTTAAAATGTTATTTAAATTTTGAAATTTAAAATTTGAAATGGAGTATTAATAGATTGACAAATGTTATGATATTGATTATAAATGTCAACAGATTGATAAGTGTCATGATATTGATTACAATGCTTAACATTGTGACACATGATAAAAGAATTATTCTTTTATTAGATATGGAGATAAAAATAAAATTGGGATATATTTAGTTTTAAGAATAACACAAAAGTATATTAGATTTGTGGCTTTTTTTAGTAATATCACAAAACCACTATAATTCTCTTTAAAAGTCTCCTTTAATGTTGGTCAAGAGCCTTACGTATCTTAATTATGCACAACATACCTGGTCAATAGAGCAAAAACATCAACATCGATGCGACAATCAAAGGCTTTTGTAAGCAGGCAAACATGAATGGCACACAATTTATTTATTTATTTTTTTTTTTTTTTCAAGTTTGATAAAGAAACGAAATGAATATTTTAACAAAAAGTTATTTTAGTTTGATATTTGTGAATTAATTACTTGATCTAAAATATATAGAAGCTTTATTCGGCTTACCCGGTAAATCAAATCAAATAATATTAAAACAAGATAACCCAAAATCAATACCAAACTTTATTTTGATTTTATTACAATTAACATAAAATTAAATAAAAAAAGACAAAACAAAACTCAATTAAATTGGACCAAATAAATAAAAACATAATTACACCAACCGAATAAAATCCCTATTACCATGAAAAATTTACCAACTCCTATAACCTTGTATTTTCATATAGATAAATATATTGTTATTATAGAAGTATACAAATCAAGAAAAGTAATCGAAATAAAACAAACGAAATTCAAATATATATATATATATATATATATATATATATATATATATATATATATATATATATAAAAGAATCAATTTACAGAAAACATACTTGTTTGATGATTACATAGAAACATAATCACATTACATGATTGGCATAATCACATGTGATTGTTTATTAACCTATTTTGACTAGTGTTACATTGTACCTTAGCAAGACAACCCGACACTTTCATCCCTTTATAAGAGGGTAACCTTCCTGTCCACAGATGATAGGGGAATTTATCACTATTTTTATGAGGAATTCTATTAAGTATTGAATTTGCTGCAAGACATGCTTTTCCCCACAGATTATGTGGTGCTAGAGAAGTAGTTAACATTCAATTAATCATGTTTTTTTTAATGTTCTACTCTTTCTTTCTGCCACTCCATTTTGTTGAGGAGTATATGGAGCAGTTGTTTGATGTATAATACCATTTTAAGAACAAAATTCGGCAAAGTCTTTGGATTCATATTCTCCTCCTCAATCAAACCTTAGAATTTTGATCTTTTTGTCAAGTTGATTTTCAACTTCAGCCTTGTAATTCTTAAAATAATTCAAGGATTCATCTTTGGTATTTAACAAATAAATATAACAATACTTGCTGCAATCATCAATAAAAGATATATAATAATTCTTTCCTCCTCTTGTAGGTGTTGCTCTAAAATCACATAAATCAGAGTGGATTAAGTCAAGTATTTCATTAGATTTTTCAACTGATTTATGAGGATATTGTGAAAATTTTGATTCTACACAAACCTCACATTTTATGTTTTTGTCTAATGAACATTTTGGTAACATGTCAAGTTTTGCCATTCTTTGAATAGAGTGATAATTGACATGTCCCAAAAGAGAATGCCACAAAAATGAAGGATCATGCATATACATAGAAGATGGGCTAGTAGTGCCCATTATTGCATTAACATTAACATTGGTTACATCATTGTTTGGTGTTTCAACACCATAGTACAAAGGTAAGACACTGACTTTGAAGAGACCCTCACTAAGGTATCCTTTTCCAACATACACCCCACCTTTGGTGAGAACAAACTTATCAGAATCAAATTCAAGTTTAAAACATTTGTTACTAAGAATAGGACCAGAAATCAAATTCTTAGTAATTTCAGGAACATGCAAAACATCACTTAAAATAAGTTCTTTTTCAGAAGTCAGTTGCAGCTTCACTTTTTCTTTTCCTTCAACTTTTGTAGTAGAGCCATTCCCCATAAACATTGGTTCAGAATCCAAGACTTTCTGGTATGTAGAAAACATGGTTTAGGAGTTGCAAATGTGCCTTGTGACTCCAGTATCAATGCACCAATCCACACAATTGCTAACCATGTTGGTTTGAATCACAACAACAAACTGATTTGGTGATTCAACCATGTTGGATTGACCAGAATTTCCTCCACCAAAATTACCACCATTGTTTCCATTGTTCCCTCCATTTTTTCCTCTTTGACCCCTCCTGAATCTGCAATCTTTGGCCTTGTGTCTAATTTTGCCACAAACATAGCATAGACCAGAATTCTTCTTGTTTGGGCCATGATTTTTGCCATCTTTGGAGGAGTTTTTGGAGCCTTGCTTCCCTTTATTGTTGTTGTGCTTTGTCCTTGAAGTACTTGCTTCTCCAACAAAGTTTGCACTTGGTTCCAAGGTATTTGCATCTGCCTTCTCATTCAATCTGTTATCTTCTTCCACATGAATTCTCAACACAAGTTGCTCAAAACTCATGTCATCAGTTAAGTGCTTAATATATAATTTGAAATTCTTCCAAGAAACAAGGAGTTTTTCAATGATTGAACCAACAAGAAAGTTAGAGTTTATATCCATACCTTCAATTTCAAGATCATGTGCAATGACTTGAATTTCCTCCACTTGTTTGAGGACAGATTTGGTATCCACAATCTTGAAATTCATGAACTTTCCAATCACGAATTTCTTATAACATACCACTTCTGTTTTGTATTTCTTTTCAGTGATTCCCATATCCCTCTTGCAATAGTCATGGTAGAGTAGATATCAAAGAGAGAATCATCTAGGGCATTCAGAATATAATTTCTGCAATTATATTCATTTGTGTTCCAAGTTTCCACTGCCCTTTGATGTTCTGCCAATTAGGCTTCACTGGGTGGTGTTGTTCCTTCTGTAGTGGTTATAACACTAGGAGGAGAGGGAGAATCATCAGTGAGAACAATAGAAACATGAAGAGTTGTTAGATAAAACAACATCTTCTGTTGCCATCTCCTAAAATCTGAGCCTTTGAATTTCTCAGGCTTTTCTACATGTGTTTTGATGATGGAATTTCGATCCATTCTTCACTCTTTGATTTCCTTCTACGATTGTTATTATAGAAGTATACAATCAACAAAAGTAATTGAAATAAAACAAACGAAATTCAAATATACATAATATACAATAATCAATTTACAGAAAACATACTTGTTTGATGATTACACAAAAATATAATCAAGAAATTGTAGAGATCGAGGCCTGCCTTGCAGTGTCCTAAGACAGAAATTTCCTTGGTAGGGATCTGTGAATAGGATACAACAATCAACCAAGATCTTCTCTTGATTCTGACGAAATTCACTATGTTCCCTTCATTGTATGTGGTATACGAATTTATATGAGGAATATTTTGTATGGTTTTTCTGAACCGAAAATCTGTTCTTTGGTGATCTATTTACACGTATAGATTGACTATTTTCCCTCCAAAAACTGCTAATCGAAAATAACTGTCAAAACAGTTAAAACGAATTTAACAAATTTTTTTAATAGATAATAAAAGTCAAAATCGGAATTAATCTTTTGACCATTATATATATATATATATATATATATATATATATATATATATATATATATATATATATATATATATATATATATATGACCATTTTGACTAGCCTAATCACCAAATCCAACTCAATCCCTCTAACCCAACCCTTTGATCTAATTGCTAAACAACTAGTAGGAGGCTTTTTAAGGAAATATAAGGTTCCTCTTTCTTCCAATATGGGACAAATCCCATAGAGAGAATTTTCCATTTAACAAATTTCCAACATATATAAAGCAAACTATGATTGCACAACAAAAATATATACCTTTTAAAAAAATTAAATCAGTTAGTTTATTATCATATATAGCTTTTTAACAAAAAGACTATGTGGTAACAACTTGAAAAGGTAACACAATCTAATTGCTTATATATTTAGTCATTTGTAATTATTTTTATATAAATTTAATCATTTATGTTTTTTTTGTATGCATTTAGTTAGTTGTGTTTTATATTTTGTGCACGTACGACCATTACATTTAATGGTAATATATGTACAATGTAAAAAAACATAGGTGATTAAATTTGTACAAAAAATATAAATTATTAAATATACTGACAATATATATATATATATATATATATATATACACAATTTAAACTATGTTACAATTTAAAAACATTGTCCCAATAAATCATCCACAGCAGATATTTCATAGGATAAGATTGGAACTTCTTTCTTAGACTTGAACATCCCATCAATATTGGCTTAGAAAATATTGTATTATATATATATATATATATATATATATATATATATATATATATATATATATATATATATATATATATATATATATATATATATATATATAAAGTTTGATCCTTATACGCAGTAGCTTGCAACGAAATCAACAAGTTGACTAGGTCATCCCAACTGATTCGACCTGAACTTTGCAAAAATAAAAGATCGTCAACTATAGATGCATCGTGTGAAGTGTGCCATTTCATGAACTCGATTCCACAGTTTGGCATGTGTGTTAGTTTGGTCCATCACTTTTTTTTTACTAAAGCCTTTGAGACCATAACAAGAACAAAAAAACCTTATAAACACATCGTTAATTCCTCCTCCAACCAATGTGTGATATTTGGCAACTCGCCAAATTACAATTTACCCACTAAATTTCCAGCACCAGTTAGGCTTGAACCCTCGACATCATGGGGAAAGAGAGTGCACCGCACGAGTAAACAAACTCTCTCTCTCTCTTTTTCTCTCTCTCTCTATATATATATATATATATATATATATATATATATATATATATATATATATATATATATATATATATATCTTTACTACTTATAAAAGAAATCTAACTATTTCTATAAATAGATTGAATATAATAATATTATTTTTTTAAGACGTCCAAACTATTAAGCTTGAAGTACAACCCATTTATAATATAATAATATTAAAACTTTAACCCTATCATTTATCCCCTAAAAATCTGGTATCAAATTAATAGAAGAATTCATTTGCAAATTGAACCCGTCAATCTCAACACTTCAGCCATTTGAAGCGGTCAATATCAACAATTTATAGAGGATCTCTTCTCTCACATTGGTAACAAGTCATCTCATAATATCTATCTTCGTAATCCCTTCAAAGTAAGAAATATACGCACACTCTCTCGAAGAACCCTAACCAGTAACCAAGACAGTATAACCACCACCACCACAGCCGCTCTGCCTCCTTCCGCCTTCAACTAACCACTATCACAACTACTGCCCTTCCTCTCACCCACGACATGAACTTTCTTTTGGAACATAACATTTTTTTTAAAAAAAAAAATATCGTTGAAAGAAGCTATTTGTCCCCGCCGCTGTGCGCGGGTAACGGCTACTATATATATATATATATATATATATATATATATATATATATATATATATATATATATATATATATATATATATATATATATATATATATATATATTCCAAAAAAGTTGTACTTCATGAATACAAAACTTATACCAAATTTGTTTTATATCTTTTAATTATTTTGTGAATTAGTTTTGAGTGATTTCAATTAGTTGGTATTTATTTTAAAATTAAAAAATTGAGTGGGTTTGGACTCGAGAGAGATGAGAAAAACGTGACAAGTGGGTAGAAAAGAACGGAAAAATAGATAAATTCTGCCTAAAAATATGCTTCTTCTTTATTCCATCGACCTTTTAGTAATTAAAATTTTATTTCTCATATTAGTACCAACAGTTAGTAAATATGATAAGTAAAATTACTATCATGTATGCTTGAAAAGAGAAACAAAAAATGACATTATTTAAAAGAGGCTCTTAATACATGCAAAGTTTCAAATCGGAGCTTCCACTTAAAGTCCTTAATTTTCATGGCCTCTTCGGTATTGCGAACCATTTTGTTCGTTTTTTAACGGTGTAAGCTTTTCTATCAAAAAAAAAAAAAAAAAAAAAAAATAGGCCATATTGCATGCATCTCCATCAATGCAAACTTTTCTTTCATAACTCAAGTCAAAGTCAAGGTAAGAACGATCAAAAATCAACTTGAGCAGTTGAGCTCACCGATAACTTTATATCATCAACCATATATCATACATATCATTTATTTAACTCGGCATCAAAACATGTACATAACAAATAAATTAAAAGGGCAAAGTTAAGGTGAAAATTAAACTCAAATGATAAATCATAATAGAACTAGAATATTTTACTGAAAATAACAAAACATAATTTAATGAAAACTTTTTTAGTTCTATAACGATAAACATTTTGTCCTTTGGAAGTCAAAGGAACTCCCTTTCAACTAGAAAGCTGATGAAAATGTTTATTCTAAAATAAAAAATTTAGTGATTATTTGAATTAAATACAAAGTTGCCAGTTGCCACAATATTAAGCGTTGAAAAAGTTTCGATAACTTGAAATTACTATGTTCCACGTCCTAAGTTCACGCATGGAATCAATTGTTAGGAAAAAGAATAATGTATTGTTTCCTTAGTGTGCTTTCATTGAAGTAATTCATGAAAGGTGCCAATAGATAACTTCGCTCACAAAGTTCAATATTAAACATTCAAAATCGGAGACATACCGATGTGAACAGGTTGCGTCGATTTAGGGCCGTTGGGGGTAGCGGTGATCGGTGGCAACAGAGCAATCGACAAGTGGAAGGGAGGAGAAGGCAACTGGGATTTGGGGAGATAGAAACGGGAACTAGAAAGCGTGGAGCCCTAATTCTATTTTATATCGATTCTATCCACATAATTTGACATTTTAAATATTTATTTATCAATAAAAGGATTTTGATTTGGCTCCATATAATAAACAGTAGATTTATGATAAAACAATTTCGACAAAAAGTGTTTGAAATCTTATTTCCCCATTCTTACTTATGTGGATACATTTTTCAATTCTAAAAATGGAAAATTTTCAAATGTAGCTATTAAAATATCTAGTGACCATCATTTCTAAAATGGGAAAATTACATATTACAATAAAATTTTGGTTTTGTTAGTCACTTTTTTTTAATTAGTCTTCAAAGTTTCAAATTACCTGTTCATTGTGACATCTTCATCGATTTGAGTCGGATGTCCAATTACGAAGCTTAGTTGGCAATCCGACGTGTGAGAGAAGTTTAATTGTTACTGTATCTACTCAGCCACGTCATAACCTGACGTTCAAACTACCTAATAAATGATATCCTCAAATAGTACACCCACAATACATTGTTTCCCTCATCTGACCATTTGAGCTAAGCTTTGCAAGTTTAGAGATCTCTTTCAACGATGGCTTCATCATCATCCTCCACTAGTTAAACGTTGAGGCTACGAGTTGCGATGGACGACGATGAGTACAACCTACCCGATTGTGACGGTGACAAACCCTCATTGCAACGCACTTTGTTGCACCTTGGAAATCCAGGGAGAAGGTTCTTGAACTATCAAAATAGCATGTGAGCTTCCGATCTAGCTAGATTTATATTTTTGTTAGTATCTTTAACTTAATCTAAGATTTATTCAATAAATTAGGGTTTCAAAAACCCTAATGTGTCCAAAAAAGAATAGTAGATGTTATTAAAAACCTTGGTATTGTTAGCCCAATCCAACTTCTTTATTTGTATACTTGATTAACAACTATGTTATGTATTTGCTTTCTTAATTAACAGACCAACCTTACGAAATGCAACTTATTTGAGTTGATAGATGAGGAATTAGAAGATGGTTACTACAAAACACTAATTTCCTCAATGATGCAAAAGTTGGATAGTAGAGAGAATCAGTCTGAATTACATAAGTGTATGACTAAAGTGGTTGAGTTGGAGTTTCTCCTATCAAAGGAGATAGCTGAGGTTGAGATGTTGTAGAAGCTCCAGGGTGAGTCCAACAAGGTAGCTTCCAGTTTGAAGATTGTGATTGTGGTTCTTATTATAGTTGTGCTTTGCATTTGGCTGTTATGGAAGTGAACTTAGTCAGTCGGGGGTGGAAGTTTTTATATATGTGTTAGGCATTTGTTGATGATGGAAATTCAAGCCTACTTTTGAGAGCTTTGGTATATCATTGGTTGATGATAAAAAAATCCAACCAACTTTTTGGATCATTGTAGTAGCGTATGCAGTTCATAAATACTGCCAAGACTAAGTGATATGGGATTTTGTAGAAACACATGCTTTTGTAATGTCTGTTGACATTATATGTAACACTCCAAATTAGTATTACTTTGAAAGCCTTGAAGAAATCTAATTTTAGCATAATAGTCCCTTAAGTACCCTGGGCATACTTATGAGTACACTTAGCGTACTATGCAAGGCTGATCGCGGAGAGGCAACACGTACGCTAGGCGTACCAGAAGTACGATGGGCGTAGGTGCTGGATGTCCAAACCCTAAATTCCAGACTTGGGGCCTATTTAAACATCCTTAACCCTTTGGACTTAACCATAGAAAGCCTCCATAGCCTTAGTTCGCTCTTCTACTCCAGAGAGAGTTTGCGAGACCATTTTGCGCTTAGAAAGGGTGTTGTTGGCCATTTTTAGTGTCATTCAAGAAGGAGAACTTTTCAAAGAAGCTTGGAGTGACATTAGGCTTCAAGCATCTGCGTCTAGTCCACCTTGAGGAGCTTCTGGAGGTATAAAGCTTGGACATTTCCACCTTAAGCATTAGATGTAGCTAGGGATTTCTAGTTTTGTCCCCTTTGTTGGTTTTGGATCTCCTCTTGTGAGTTGAGCAAATCCAGAGGATGGAAATGTTAGATCTGAGGTCCCTTGGTCCATTTATAACATAAAAATGAAGCCTTGATGTGTGTTTTAACCACATGCATGGGTTAAGACCCTTAAAAAGGTATTAATGGGAGTGTTGCAAACATATGAGACATGCAAAGGCATAAAGTTGCCAACTTTATGCCCTAGGTTGTCTTAATAGGCTTAGATCTGACTTTTGGACATGAGAGAATCGAGTATTAAGAACTTAATGGAGAAAGTGCTTAATATGTTAGTATGTTGGGCGTAACCTAGCGTACGCAGCGCGTAAGTCTCAGAGACTCAGTACGCTGTGCGTACCAGGGTGGTACGCTAAGCGCACACACAACAGATGGGCTTGGATCCGTTTTGGGCCTTTGAATTGTTGGTTGTATATTGGGGATGGTGGGCTAGTTTAGTTTTTTAGGCCATTCATGCTATGGTTAGGCCTTATTGGGCCATGAGGCCCATTAATGATTTATGGATTTGGACTTTTGGCCCATTATCAAAGGAAGAATAGTCGGGCCTTATGGAGGGACTTGAAGTTTGGGTATTCCATTGAATGTGTGAAGTTATAACATTGGGTAATGTTATTATTCAGTGTGGGTGGTTACAGACTGTCAGGAGAGTAGCTTTTGAATTCATCAGACAAAAGGTGACTCTCCTCACCATACCATTGGGTCTAAGGCACCAAGGTCGGCGCAGTTTTTGATAGTTGGTATACTAGTTGTGTAGAGGTGTGTGGCATGATTATGTGGTAATATGTGGTAGAGATATCCTTTATGGTTGACGGTAGAGATAGCCTCTAGGGCTATGGTAGAGATAACTTTTATAGCTAACGGTAGAGATAGCCTTTATGGCTAAGGGTAAAGATAGCTTTTATAGCTAACGGTAGAGGTAGCCTCTATGGCTAATGGTAGAGATAGCTTTATAGCTAAGGTGATATGTGAAATGTGGTAGATGTAGCTTTTACAACTGATATGATATGTATTATGTGGCTTGTGTGTGGGGTATGGTCTAGGAACTCACTAAGCATTATATTACAATTTGTGGATTCGTTTCAAGTACATCAGAGCCCAAGGGCAAGTGCAAAGTTTGATGGCGCAGTGTGCACTATCTCAGTCGTATTTATGGGACACTCTAATGTTTTGGAATAAAAGTTGTAATTGAATTGTGTTTTGAAAACAAATATATTGGGTTTTTGTAATTTATGGAAATGTGTTTGGATAATCAAAAATGAAAGTTTTCTTTGAAAAATTGGGTCGTTACAAGTTTGTATCAGAGCCTTGGTTTGAGGGATTCGGGCACACTCTCGGGTGTGTTAGGACTCAAACTAAGGAAATGGTAGAATTGTTTTCAAAATAAAATAAAAAGCTTTTAAAGAAAGGAAAAAATGAGAGTGCAACGCACGTGATCAGCCGAGCCAAGTAAGTAGTTCCCTAATGTGTTAGCCATGTTATACTAACATTTGAGCTTTGATGATCGTATGGAACTTGCTATGTGTATGCTTTTAAAATTTTATATGTTTAGGAGCTTGTAGCCTTAGAATGATTGATTTGGCCGTATTTCCTGTTCCTTATCTGGTTGTGGTCCTAGGGTATAATCTTTTATTCGAAAGTCTGTTTGATCCTTTTCTGTGTATAATTTGCATGCATAAAGGCAACCTATTTTGGTTGGTCTGATTGATGTGAGTAGAGCAAACCTTAGGATGACCTGGGATTTGATGTATAGAGTAGCATGTAGGATATGGTTTATTTTGGGGATGGATTGGAGTTATCAGGTAGAGCATTGGGAAAAGGTACAGGTAGGTGTGGAAGGTAGTATTGGGCACGTACTACTGAAAGCAAAGGACCTGTACCCGAACCGATGTTAGACTTGGGAGCTCTAAGGAGGATCAGTGTGGAAAGATCCCTGTTATGGATATCCTGATCATTATATTTTATGGTATTTCAGTACAGTATGGTGGTAACAAGATTTGGAGCTGGGGGTCAGGGTCGGGATCTGGATCCGGGGCGGGATCATGTAACACTACTGATGTCTTTGATGAGAGGCTACGCGAGCTTATTGCAGCCGAGGTTACGAGGGGCATCCTTGACACCACCCCAACCATCTTTGGGATGGTCAAAGAGGGTATGGTGGATATTATGTAGGAGAGACTCAGAACTCCCTCATTCCGGGAGTTCAAGGCGTGTGGGGCGCCAAAGTTTTTTGGGGTGAGGGACCCCATTCTTAGCAGATGCTGGGTGGCAGATATCGAGAACACACAACGCACGAGTTCTTGCTCATATGAGGCAAAGTTGGGGTTTTCTTCTTGTATGATGAGAGATAGGGCCCGAGATTGGTGGGGTGAGGTTACCAGCCAGGTGGGAGCAGCCAGTGCGGCTGAGATGACATGGGCCGAGTTCGTTCAAGGATTTGACTTGGAGTTCGTACCATCCATTGAGGTGGAGAGGATGGTGAGGGAGTTCTAGAAACTCCAGTAGACCACCGAGAGAGTGCCGGAGATCACGGCCAAGTTTTGGGAGCGAGCATTGTTGATCCCACTGTATGCCACCGATGAGGAGATGCGGAGGATGAGATATCATTCCATGCTGAGGGATGATATCCGGGACTTTGGGAGATTTACAGGGTGTCAAACCCTGAATGAGATGGTAGAGAAGACCCGGGAACGTGATATGGAGTTGGACTTCCGCACCAAGCAGAAGCCGGAGCAGGCGCAGGCAGCAGTGGGTCAGGCTAAGAAGCGTAAGACCTCAGACAATTCCAACAGGGGTCAGCAAGGTCGAGGCTGGTGTGCCAAGTGTAGTAGGGTGAAAAGTGGGGCTTGTTGTATCATAGGCTTGGGATGCTATGCATGTGGCCAGCAGGGCCACTTGAGCAGGGACTGCCCCACGAAGGGCTTGATTTGTTTTCACTGCAACCAGACTAGCCATAAGTGGGTCAACTTTTCGAGGTTGTAGGGAAGGGGAGGGGAGGTGGTGGTGCCTGCACCCGCCATGATGAGGATTACCGATGGCTGCCCTGTCAAGGTGGACGCTCCAACAATGAAGAGCCGCTTTTTAAGTTGACCACCGAGGATGCTCGGGCAGCGCCAGACGTTGTGGCTGGTATGTATCTATTATTCTCTGCTTCTTATGATTTGCATGACTTATGTGAACATTATGCTTGTATAGGGACCTTTTTGGTCAATGGTATGTCGGTGCATGTTTTGTTTGATTCGAGTGCTACCCGATCGTTCGTGTCTCTTGTGCTTAGCAAGAAGTTCCGGGATGCGCCTGGAACTCTGGATTCCTCACTCGAGGTAGAGATTCCAGATGACCGCACCATTAGTGTTGCGAGGAGGTATCAGGATTGTGTCCTGAATGTGTATGGTGAGAGGTTTCATGTTGATCTAGTCCATATACTGTTGCGAGTGTTGAAGGTGATTGTTAGGATGGATTGGTTGGGGGCCAACGGGGCCATGATTGATTGCGAGCATCAGTTGGTTAGGGTTCAAACCTCAAGTGGAGGAGAACTAGTTATAAATGGTGAGAGGGCCTCGCAGGGGCTAAATCTTTGTTCGGATGCGAGGGCCAGGAGATTTCTACTGTAGGGATGTACCAGATTTCTGGCTTATATATCGAATACGAGGGCTGACACCATAACGGATGTGGGCATCATGCCGGTTGTATAGGACTTTCGGGATGTTTTTCCCGAAGATTTACTAGGAGTGCCTCTGAAGAGGTAGGTGGAGTTTAGCATAGATTTGGTGTAGGGTTGTCGCTTCCATAGCGAAGGCCCATACCAGTTGGCACCGCCCGAGATGCAGGTGTTATCTACGCAGCTTCAGGAGTTGCTAGACCGAGTGTTCATCCATCCGAGTTGTTCCCTGTGGAGAGCACCTACTGTTTGCGAAGAAGAAGGATGTATCACACAGGATATGCATTGATTACCGGGAGCTGAACAAACTAACGGTGAAGAACCGTTATCCGTTGCCGAGGATTGATGACTTGTTCGATCAGTTGCACGGTGCGTCTTGGTTTTCCAAGATTGATCTTTGGTCATGGTACCATCAGATGAGAATTCGGGATGATAATATATCGAAGACAACTTTCAGGACTCGGTATGGGCATGATGAGTTTGTGGTGATGCCGTTTGGGATCACCAATTCCCTAGCAGCGTTCATGGATCTTATGAACATTGTATGTAGATCGATGCTAGATCGGTCAATGATCGTTTTTATTGATGATATCCTAGTCTTTTCTAAGACTAGTGAGCAACATGAGCAACATCTGAGGAAGGTATTGGAGATCCTGAGAGGGGAGAGCCTGTATGCTAAGTTCTCCAAGTGTGATTTTTGGCTGCCAAAGGTATAGTTTTTGGGGCACATCATCAACCAATAGGGTGTCTCGGTTGACCCGACCAAGGTCGAGGTAGTGATTTGATGGGAAGTAACAAAGAATGCATCTGAGATTCATAGCTTCTTGGGTTTATTGGGCTATTAACGGAGATTTATCTAGGATTTCTCCAAGATAGTTGTGCCATTGGCCCACTTGACCAAGAACAATGTGACATTCCGATGCAGCACGAACCAATAGTTTGCCTTTGAAACCTTAAGACGGAGGTTATGCGAGACTCCGATCCTAGTACTACCCAACGGATTAGACGATTTGTTGGTGTATTGTGACGCATCGATTTTGGGGTTAGGTGTGGTACTGATGCAGATGGGGCACATGATAGCTTACGCCTCGAGGAGGTTAAAGCCTCACGAGGCGAATTACTGTACCCATGACCTGGAATTAGGGGCAGTGGTGTTTGCCCTCACGATTTGCAGGAAGTACTTGTATGGAGTGCGATGCACCATCTATACTGATCCTAAGAGTTTGAAGTACTTTATGGATCAACAGAACCTCAACATGCGACAGAGGAGGTGGTTGGATGTGCTGAAGGATTTTAATTGTGAGATCCTATACCATCCAGGGAAGGCCAACATGGTAGCTGATGCTGAAAGCCGCAAGATGGCGGGGTCCCTGATTAGGAATAATTATATGAGGATGACGGTGATCTCTCCATTACTGGACATGATCAAGGAGGCCCATGTTGAGGGAGTGAAGAAAGAAAATTAGAAGATAGAGTGAATTTAGAAACAATATCCTTTGTTCTTTAAGGATAACCGTGGCCTTTTGACACTGTATGGATGGGTGTGGGGACCAGTGATTGGGAGAGTGAGACAAAGGATATTAGAGGAGGCACACAATTCCAAGTTCTCTATACATATAGGGGCTACAAAATATATAGGGACTTGGGTCTTGTTATTGGTGGCCATGAATGAAGCGGGAGATCACTTGGATTATAGAGCAGTGCTTGAACTGCAGGTAGGTCAAAGACGAGCATCAACGGCCTCATTGCAAGTTTCAGCCGCTACCCATCCCCATGTGGAAATGGGAAGAGATCACTATGGACTTCATCACAAGGTTACTAAGGACGAAAATGGGTGTAGATGTCATATGGGTGATTGTGGACAGACTGATGAAGATTACCCACTTCATTCCGATTTTGTAGAGTATATATGTTGAGAAGTTAGTGGATATTTATGTGCGAGAGGTGGTGGTTAGGCACGGGGTGTCGGTGTCAGTAGTCTCTAACAGTGATGTCCGGTTTACATCTAGATTATGGAAGAAGATCCATGAGGAACTGGGCACTCGGCTACATTTTAGCACGATGTACCACCCCTAGACTGATGGCCAGAGCAAGAGGACGATCCAGACACTGGAGGACATGCTTCGAGAATATGTATTGGATTTTGGAGGGAGTTGGGATACGTACCTCCCATTGATAGAGTTTTCGTAAAATAACGGTTATCATGTCAGTATCGACCGAGATCCATTCGAGATGTTATGTGGTCAAAGGTGGAGGACCCCAGTTTGTTGGGACAAGGTTGGGTATTGGGTCATGGGGAGCACTGAAGTAGTGCTCAAGACTACTGGGTTGATTCAGTAGGTACCCGACCGACTGTAGGTCGTGTAGAGCCATCAGAAAAGTTATGATGACCAACGGTAATCCGATCTTGAGTTTCAGGTGGGGGATTTTGTGTTGCTTAAGGCGTATCTTCAGAAGGGGATTATCAAGTTTTGAAAGAGGAGAAAGGATCACGACTCGGGTGGGCAAGGTGGCATATCTCTTGGATCTTCCGGAGGAGATTAGCTAGTTTCACAACACCTTCCACGTGTCTCAGCTTCAGAAGTGTGTCATTGATGAGTCTGCAATCATTTTGTTGGACGATATTCAGGTGGATGAGATCCTGAACTACGTCGAGAGGCTGGTTTCCATTTTAGATAGGAAGATAAAGGGTTATCGTAACAAGGAGGTGAAGCTAGTAAAGGGGCAATGGAATCACTGAAGAGGCTCCAAATGGACTTGGGAGCCAGATGAGGAGATGTGGGAACATTATCCTGATCTATTCACAGCTACAGACTTCAAGGACAAAGTCTAGTTCAAGCGAGGGAGAGTTGTAACACTCCAAATCAGGTATTACTTTGAAACCCTTGAAGAAATCTAATTTTAGCATAATAGTCCCTTAAGTACCCTGGGCGTACTTATGATTACGCTTAGCATACTATGCAAGGTTGATCGCGGAGGGGCAACACATATGCTGGGCGTACCAGAAGTACACTAGGCATATGTGCTGGATGTCTAAACCCTAAATTTTGGACTTAAGGCCTATTTAAACGTCCTTAAGCCACTTGGACTTAACCCTAGAGAGCCTCCATAGCCTTAGTTCGTTCTTCTACTCCAGAGAGAGCTTGTGAAACCATTTTAAGCTTAAAAAGGGTGTTAGTGGCCATTTTTAGTGTCATTCAAGAAGGAGAAGTTGTCAAGGAAGCTTGGAGTGACATTGGGCTTCAAGAATCTGCATTTTTTCCACCTTGAGGTGCTTATGGAGGTATAAAGCGTGGACCTTTCCACCTTAACCATTAGATCTAGCTAGAATTTTCCAGTTTTGTCCCCTTTGCTGGTTTTGGAACTCCTCTTGTGAGTTGAGTAACTCCAGAGGATCGAAATGTTAGATTTGATGTCCCTTGGCCCATTTATAACATATATATGAAGTCTTGATGGGTGTTTTGACCTCATGCATGGATTAAGACCCTTAAAAAGGTCTTATTGGGAGTGTTGGGAACATATAATACATGTAAAGCCATAAAGTTGCCAACTTTATGCCCTAGGTTGTCTTAAAAAGGTCTTAATGGGAGTGTTGGGAACACATCATGCAAAGGCATAAAGTTGCCAAAATGCGTCTGAGATTCGTAGCTTCTTGGGTTCAGCGGGCTATTATCGGAGATTTATCTAGGATTTCTCCAAGATAGTTGTGCCATCGACCTGCTTGACCAAGAAGTATGTGACATTTCGGTGGGGCACAAACCATCAATTGACATTTGAGACCTTAAGACGGAGGTTGTGCGAGACTCCGATCCTAGTAACACCCAAGGAGTTAGACGATTTGGTGGTGTACAGTGACACATCGATTTTGGGGTTAGGTACATTATTGATGCAGAGTGGCACATGATAGCTTACGCCTCGAGGCAGTTGAAGCCCCACGAGGCGAATTAGCCCACCCATGACCTAGAACTAGGGGTAGTGGTGTTTGCCCTCACGATTTGGAGGCACTACTTGTATGGAGTGCTCTACACCATCTATACTGATCACAAGAGTTTGAAGTATTTGATGGATCAACAGAACCTTAACATGCAATAGAGGAGGTGGTTGGATATGTTGAAGGATTACGATTGTGAGATACTATACCATCCAGGGAAGGCCAACATGGTGGCCAATACTTTGAGTTGCAAGATGGCGGGGTCCCTGATTAGGAAAATTTGTATGAGGATGCCGGTGATCTCTCCATTGTTGGTCATGATCAAGGAGGCCCAGGTTGAGGGAGTGACGAAAGAAAAGTAGAAGATATAGTGAATTTGGGGACAATATGCTTTGTTCGTTAAGGATAGTCGTGGCCTTTTGACACGGTGTGGACAAGTGTGGGTACCAGTGACTGGGGAGTGACATAGAGGATATTATAGGAGGCACACAAGTCCAATTTCTCTATACATACAAGGGCTAAAAAATGTATAGGGACTTGAGACTAAGTTATTGGTGGCCTTGCATGAAGCGGGAGAGCGCTTGCTTTGTGGAGCGGTACTTGATCTATAGGAAGGTGAAGGCCAAGCATCAGCAATCTCATGGCAAGGTTCAGCCGCTACCCATCCCCATGTGGAAATGGGAAGAGATCACTATGGACTTCATCACAAAGTTACCGAGGACGACAAGGGGTTTGGACGCCATATGGGTGATTGTGGATAGACTGACGAAGAGTGCTCACTTCATTCTGATTTTAGAGAGTATATCTGCTAAGAAGTTGGCAGATATTTATGTGTGAGAGGTGGTGGCTAGGCACCGGGTGCCAGTGTTTGTAGTCTTTGATAGGGACGTTTAGTTTACATCTAGGTTCTGGAAGAAGTTCCATGAAGAATTGGGCAATCAGCTTCAATGGCCAGAGTGAGAGGATGATCCAGACATTGGAGGAAATGCTTCGAGCATGTGTGTTAGATTTTGGAGGGAGTTGGGATATGTACCTCCTATTGGAAAAGTGTTCGTACAATAATAGTTATCATGCCAGTATCGATCGAGCTCCATTCAAGATGTTATATAGTCAGAGGTGCAGGACCCCAGTTTGTTAAGACATGGTTGGGCACTAGGTCATAGGGAGCACTGAAGTAGTGCTCAAGACTATCGGGCTGCTTCAGCAGGTACGCGACCAACTGTGGGTCGCGCGGAGTCGTCAAAAAATTTATGCTAAATGACGGAGATCGGATCTTGAGTTTCAAGTGGGGGATTTTGTGTTGCTGAAGGTGTTGCCCTGGAAGGGGATTATCAAGTTTCGGAAGAGGGAAATCTTGGGCCGTGACACATAGGCCTGTTCAGGATCATGACCCGGGTGGGCAAGGTGGCATATCGCTTGGATCTACCGGAGGAGCTTAGCCAGATTCACAACACCCTCCACGTGTCTCAGCTTCAGAAGTGTATCACTGACGAGTCCGCAATCCTTTCGTTGGATGACATTCAGGTAGATGAGAGTCTGAACTGTTGGATTAGGTGTCTAAGTTCATAACTATTCCTGGAATGTACTTGATCCAGTTAGCATGGTTCATTTGGGTTGCATGGCATTGCAACACTTGGATAGACTAAATGAGAGAAATGACACTTAAGGTTTATTAATATATTACCAATTCTAATATATTATTAATATTATTTAATTAATATTGATAAAGAATTAATTTGGAATTAATTAAGTGATCAAAAGGAGACTAATTAAATATATGGGGTTGATTGTGTAAATCATCGATTCTTTTATAGTGGGCTAATGATCCTTGGTTTATAGGTATTGGCCTAAAACCCATAAGGTGCTCCATGGATAGTCCATAGAAGTTATAAACCCATGGATCATGGAATATGAAAAGCCATGCACATTAGGGTTTACATGGAGTAAACCTACATGTTGCACACTATATAACTATATAAGAAACTCCATAGCAAGCAAAATCGACCACTAAGAAGAGAACAAGAGGGCTAGCTTATTTTGAGGTGTTAGTGAACTTCTCTCAAGGTTATTCCAAGTGTTGTGTGAGACGTTTAAGGCATCACACTTGAGGTGCTAGGCTCACAATGTTCTCAAGGAATCCAAACAACAAAAGGTATGTTCTTCTACTAGCTATTATGTTTAAAAGTTCCCCATGCCATGCTAGTTAGGTTAAGAACCTTGGAAAATTAAATGTGGATGTATCTTAGTAAAACATAGATCCAAAGTTTCTAGGGTTGCACGTACACCCTAGGAGTGTTAGAATGCTCAAAACCCTTCAATGGTATCAGAGCCTAGACTTGTTTTCTTGATACTTGATACAAACTTGTTAAGTAAATCGACAAAACTGCTTCTTCCTGAGTGAACTCGCCGAGTCCATGGGGGGACTCAATGAGTCCATATGTAAATCCATCCTACTCGTCGAGTAGGTTCATGCACTTGACGAGTAGGAGCCCTTGCATGTAGTTTTTTTCGAGTTTTGCTGCTGGAAATGGAGTAGAAACATTATACTAAAGTGTTTTGGTCTTATAAAACTTGTTTTAGATGGTGTAATGGTTATGCTAATCCATTTACAATGGCTACTATCACAATTTCAAGTTTTGTATGTGTTGTTTATGATTCTTGAAATTATTGATATGAATGTTCATGAACTTATGAGTTTAGAAGATCATAGGAATTATTTGAAATTTAGTTTTTAGTTTAGTTCTTGATCTCAATGTGTTTTAATGGAACCCATAATTTATCCTCAAGTTATGGATTACTAAAAGTAACTCTTTTAAAAGTCCATTAATAAACACATACGTTACATAAAATGAAAAGTCTCTCATTTTAATAAACCATTAACTCATAAGTTATGAAAGATGAAAAGTTTTGAAAGTTGCAAAACTTGCCCTCAAGTATTGGAACATGTTAAGTCACTTTACAAACTTTAGTTCCAACCCCTAGAATTTTAAAAGTTAAAATTCAACCCGTATACTTTATAGTATTATAAGTTAATATATATATATATATATATATATATATATATATATATATATATATATATATATATATATATATATATATAAGAACAAGTCGTTTTACCGTTAGTAAGCCTTATTCACGAAGCCGGTCTATAAGGGGGGGGGGGGGGTATAAGGTTTGGGTGTCCACTCTCACCCACCGCTTCCTTGCCTGGTGGCGGGTCGTTAGCCGAACAGGTAGGACAATGACTTTAAATCCTAATTAAAAGTATGACGACTTTAAAGTAACTAAATGTTTTATAAATTCTCAATCTTTGTTACATTAGGAAAATGTGAATAAGGTGCTAACCCATGAAATTACACTTTTCACTTTGCTTAAGTCGTTAGTGGAGCATGTGCGGTGAACCAACACACTAACCTAGACTTAACAAGGTAGGAAAAGGGTGACTTAATGTTTATCATAGATCGGTGGAGCATGTGTGGTTAACCGGCACATCGGCTGAGTGATAAACATTAAGAGTACTATGTAATTTGCATGGTTACTTCACACCTTGTTTTGTGATCCTCGGCATCCCAGTCTCAAAACTTGAAGGGCACACTTGAGATTAAAACACGCCATTGAAAAGTTCAATGAATCTCAAAAGAATCTAGGAGTTTCAAAACCAATTAAAACCTAATAATACATTTGGTTTTTCAGGGTGGAAATTGGTGAATCGCCGTTCACCTACCTTCAAATATTTTATAGCTTGGATTATGGCATCCCTCTTATAAGTTATAAAATATTGTGTTGGGTCCTAGCCTTAATATTACATTTCGGTGTCTTATTAAGGAGTATCTTTATATCTAATCTAAACGTGTCTTTCATTTTCAGATGTATTCCAACAATGCTGCTTCTGGCTCAAACCCTACCATCTCATTCTCTCTCATGAATCTTTGTGGGAGAGTCAACTTTGATGGTTCCAACTCTATAGATTGGATTCGGAACATCAGGATGGTCACTCGTTACGAGGATAATGAAAATGTCCTCGGTAAGAACCTAAAGGAACTTGATGAGTTGTCTGCTTCTCCTAATGAGATCGCTGAATTCTGGACTCATGAGTGAGATGCCACGAAAGTGGCATGTATCGTGTTGGCCACGATGACATCCGAGCTCCAAAAGTCTTATGAGGACTATTAGCCTTTTGAGATGCACAAGGAATTGATGGACCACTACCATCAAAGTGCTCGCCAAGAGAGGTATGCCATCATCTGCTACATGATAACAACCCAGATGAAGGATGGTGAACCCATCACGGGCCACTTACAGAAAATGAAAAGGTATTTGGACCGTTTGCTAAAAATAAATGTGAACTTCCTCGAGGAGTTGGAAATTGACATCATTTTTCACTCCCAACCTTCTTGTTTTGATCACTTCTGAATGACATACCACATGAACAAGGAAGAAGTTACACCCAACAAACTTAAAGGACTCTTGAAGACCGCCGAAAGTGGACTTAAGGATAAATTGCTTGTTACCACTCCTACTCCTACCGCGCCCCCTTTCTTGGAAATCGGGCAAGGAAAAGGAAATAAGAGGAAGAGCCCTTCGAAGGGTACCAAGGGAAAGTCCATTGATGGCTCCTCTTCAAGTGGAACCAAGAAAGGTTTCGTCACTCCTTCTGCTAACCCTAAAGAGGATGAATGCTTCTATTGCTACAAAAAGTCGCACTGGAAGCGAGAATGCCCAAAGTACCTGCAAGATGTTAAGGATAGGAAAGTGAATCCCAACCATGCAGGTATTTACACTATATTGTGTAATAGCTCACCTCATTCTAATTCTTGGGTCCTTAATACCAGTTGAGGTATTCATATTTGTTCTAATTTGTAGGGACTAAGAAGAAGTGAGGATGTGGAGCATGGGAAAATAAGATTAATCATGGGGAATAGGAAAGCTTCACTTGTCACTAAGATTGGAGTTTATTCTTTATCGCTAAGTAGTGGGTTAGTGTTAGCTTTGAATAAATGTTGTTACTTGTCTGAAATGGCGGGAAATATTATTTCCTTTCATGGTTTGTACAAACAAGGGTTTAACTTTTCTTTTGATAATGAATGTGGTGGTATTAATGCTTTGTTTAATAATGTTATTTATTTTAAAGCATTGCCTTGTGACGGTGTAATTGAAATTGTGTCGGTTGTAGATCACCTAGGAAATAATGTGTTGTGTATTGATTCTTGCACTAACTTAGATAAAGCATCATTATGGCATTGTCGTCTTGGACATGTAAGCAAGAAACGAATATGCCAAATCCGAAAGTATGAAGTCTTTGATTCATTTGACCTAAAGTCGAATGATAGTTGTGAATCTTGTTTACTTGGAAAAATAACAAAATCATCCTTCACTTGTTCTTGTGCTTGGGGTGAGGGTTTGTTGGATCTCATACATACTGATATGTGTCGACCCTTCAGAACTGCTACAAGGGATGCTAACCACTTATATGTGACTTTTAATGATGATTATAGTAGATATGGATATGTATACTTAACCAAGCATAAATCAGAAACCTTTGAAAAGTTCAAAGAGTTTAAGAAGGAAGTGGAGAATCAATTGGGAAGGAACATTAAGATGCTCTGATCCGATCGAGGTGGTATCTTAGTACATAATTCCTTAACTATCGTAAGGAATGTGGGATTGTCTCACAATCGACACCTCCCAGAACACAACAACTTAATGGTTTGGTTGAGAGGCGTAATCGAACCTTGTTGGACATGGCTCGTTCCATGATGAGTCGAGCTTTGTCACACCCCCGAACCAGACGGCGGAAACGTCCGAGGGCTGTCGTGACTTAATTGAATACCATAACATTGAATATATATGAAACATAACATCGTTCATCACCATGCATTAATATAGTACAACTGGTAGAGTTTACACTGAGTACATTGTTTTAATATTACATTCCCAAAAATAAATTGTTCGATCATAGATAAACGAACTGCAAGCCATCACTGAATACATTTCCTTCGGTTTACTTGTTACCTGAGAATACAAGTATTTTGAAAAACGTCAACATATGAAATGTTGGTGAGTTCATAAGCGGTATTTGAAAAGCAACGTTTTGTATTGTTTTGAAAACTACCAGAAAATCCGATATTTTCTGAAAGAGTTTATGAAAAAGTTTGTGAAGATCCATAAGTATGCTTGTTTTTTTCTATACTTGTAAAAAGTGTTCATCAAACTTGTGTACATTTCGAGACTGTATGTATAAAAAAAGACCCTAGGAAAACCCGATGTTTTCCTAACACTTTGAATTCCATGTAATTGTTGTACCATCGCGACATGTGAAGTCATTGATTTCAGGCGACGTCGGATTATTGCGCATGGTGAATTGCTATAAACACGCGTTACGCAAACGGCCAGTTTGCAACTTATACTAATGATCCCATAGGCGTCATCAGTATTATTCACGTAATCCAACCGCCCTGACTTCTTGTAATCCCACATCCGAAGAGAAAGAGGGCACGAAGACCTCGGTAACTCCGTTAGCCGGTTGAGGATAAATAAAAAGAGTACGAAGGGCCCTTGGCCCACTCGCATGTGAATAACCGACTTTACTAGCAGTACCAAAGGACCCTTGGGGACCAATAGTAAAAAGCCAGTGAAAGTCCTTTTACGCTGTGTTGGATCATGTAAGACCCAACAACTCGTAAGGTTGGAGTCTTCGGGCCTAAAGATCAGGTCATTGGGCTAGCTAGGCCCAACAAACAAGATTTTACACTTTGGGGACCAAAGATGGTGCGTCGACGTCTGTGCACTCTCACGTGTGTGTTGAATTCCCAAATGTTTCCGTGTATGAGTCGAGTTATTATCGTGTTAGTAGTTTCGGGTTTGTCATTGATTCGAGACCGAATCAATTCGTTTGATAACGATTTTTGGTGTTGTGGTGTAATATAATTCTTCGGTAGTCGTAGTGCCAGTGTTTGATCACAACGGATGTATTGAATTTACATTTCAATTTTTCTGTTACAACCCCTCTTTTTGTTATAAATTTACTTTTTCAACCCTTTAAATAAATAAATTTCCGATTTGGTCCTTAAACCATTTTTCTTGACGTTTTAACACTAAAACTTATTGCAATTGACATTTTTCAGCATATTCTTGGTTGAAAACAGCTTTAGTCCCTGAAAATGCAGTTTTCTCGGTTGTAGCCCCTCTTTTTCGCAATTTTTACATTTTTGGCCCAAATTGGAAAATTTTTACAATTTTGGTCCTCTTTAATTATGAAAAGCATTTTTAACCCTTGAAAAGGACTTAGGACACTAGTGTCCACTGTTTTGCAGAAAAATACAGTTTTGGCCCTTCAAAACAGAAAATTTCGCATATTGGGCCCTATTGGGCCGAAAATGTCATTTTTAGCCCATTAAGCTTGGAATTTATATTTTCAACCCTCCAAAAGAGTATATTTCCTGAAAATACTTTATTGAAACTGTTTTGACTCTTCTCATCCATCAGAATTCGTAATATGTCATTTTGGGCCCTTTAACTTTATATTTTTAACATTTTTTGTCCAAAAATTGAGTTTTTAGCCCAAAGAAGATGTTATTAAGCCACTTAGCTATTTTCTTGGAATAATTTGTATGTAGAAATATATTTGATGCTAGTATCATTTAACATAAAGTATATCTCGATTTTTAGGGGCTTATGGTTAGATCCAACATCATAAACACACAAAAACACACATATAAGCATAGAAATCATACAAGGCATACAAAACACATATAGATCTACACTTTCACTTGTATTCACCTTTGGATGTGGTTTCGGTTTTGGAGGAGAAATGGAAAGGAAATAGGATGATTTTCGGCCTAAGCAACCCTTTCTTGATGATCTCGAGTTTGAGAGGTTCTAAGACACAAGATTATGATTTCATATGAGTTAAGAAGAGATTTTTGGGCATAAGAAGAAGTCTAAAGTGTGGATCCAAGTTTCAACTTACCTGGATGATGATCTTTTGTGGAAGAACTCCCTTGATTACCTCTTAGATCTCAAAAATTTGGAGAGAGTTGGAGAGAGTTCCTTGAGAGAAAAGATGAGTGAAAGTGTTTGTGTGTGTGTTTGGGATTCGGCCGAGAGGGGGAGAGAGGTAAGAAGAGAGTGACTTTGACAAGATAGATGCTTGGAAGTATGAGTTGCATGCATGGAGATCCATCAAATAAAAGTGAGGTGGCAATCCAAAGTCAACTTCTCCTTTTCCTTGGGCTTGGGCCGAGAATGGAGAGGGAAGAAAGGATCTTTGGGCTTTTTGCCCCTAAGCCCAATATTAGAGTTAGTTTGGGTGATCATTGTCCTTTTAAGATAAAATTGTGATTTTTATGCTTTATTAAGCTAGCTTAGGTTAATCATGGATCAAAGCTTTTAATTCATTTCATTCTAGGCCCAAAATGACCCAAAATGTCGAATTAAATTAATGTGGGTCCAATTAGAGCCCATTTAAGGGTTCTAAGCCCATGATAGTTAAATTGGAAGCTTATTGATCCATAGAGTCCAATAAGGAAGTCCTAGTCCAAAATGGACCTAATCAAGAACTTCTAGGGTTTCCAATTGCTTGATGTAGTGAATTGAGGTTTAGTTTTTCCATTGAGTAAGCATAATACATGCTCTTGAGTTTTTGATTCAATGTTTTACTTAAGTATAGTGATTACAAGACACAAAATTTCTAGTTGTGACAAGCTTCGCTACCAATCTCATTTTGGGGGTATGCTTTAGAGACTGCCGCCCATATCCTTAATCTAGTCCCTACCAAAAAGGTTGCCAAAAAACCTCACGAGATGTGGACTAGAAAAGTTCCCAATCTAGACCACATAAACATTTAGGGTTGCAAGGCTTTCGTGAGGCACGAGACTCACGCTAAGCTCGAATCTCGGAGTGAGAGGTATATTTTCATCGGCTACCCATAGAAATCCTTTGGTTACGTCTTCTACAAACCCAGTGATAATGTGGTATTTGTAGCAAGGAGGGGAGTCTTTCGAGAGAGAGAGAGAGTTCATAAGCAAAGGAAACAGTGGGAGGCAAATTGACCTTGAAGAAATTCAAGAGTCAAGTGGTGAAGGAACTACAAAACCTAGCAATCAACCTGAGGAGGAAAATCCTATTAAACTGATTGATGAGTCTGTACCTCTGAGGCGTTCCATGAGAGTTAGGAATGCACCTGAGCATTACTATGGTTTCTATATTACCACGGAAGGTGATGCACTTATCAGTGATAACACACTGATAGGTCTGGATGAACCTAACAACTACATGGAAGCCATGTCAGTCCCTCAAGCTGCTAAATGGAAAGAGGCTATGGGTAGCGAGATACAGTCCATGTATGACAATCAAGTTTGGAACCTGGTTGACAATGTAACTGGTCGTAAGATAGTTGGATGCAAATGGATCTTCAAGAAGTAGACCGACATGGTTGGTAATGTACACACTTATAAGGCATGATTGGTTGCAAATGGCTTTTCTCAAACTCCAGGAGTTGATTATGATGAGACTTTTTCGCCAGTAGCAAATATTAAGTCTATTAGGGTTATGTTAGCCATTACTGCATTTCATGATTATGAAATATGGAAAATAGATGTCAAAACCGCTTTCCGTAATGGAAAGTTGGCTGAGGATGTTTACATGAGTCAGCTAGAGGGTTTTGTCAGTATAGAGTACCTTAATAGAGTTTGTAAGCTTGAGATCTATCTATGGATTAAAATAATCACCTTGCAGATGGAATCTTTGTTTCGATGAGAAAGTCAAAGAGTTTGGCTTTTTAAGGAGTGAAGATGAATATTGTGTATATCAAGGCTAGTGGGAGTATAGTTAGCTTTTTGGTACGGTATGTGGATGACATACTACTCATGGGAAATGACATCCCATCTTTGCAGGAGGTTAAGTCCTGGCTTGGGAAGTGCTTCGCGATGAAGGACCTTGGAGAAGTTGCCTATATCCTAAGGAAAAGAATTTTGAGAGACAGGAGTAAGAGACTTATTGGACTTAGTCAGAGTACCTTCTTGGATAAGGTGCTGAATAGGTTTAGCATGCAGAATTCCAAGAAAGGAGACTTACCGATCTAGAGTAACGCTAGACTAAGTAAGACTCAGAGCCTGAGTACAAAGACTGAGATAATTGAGATGAGTCGAGTACTGTATGTTGGGTTTTGAGCATTCTAACACTCCTATGGTGTACATGAAACCCTATAAACCTTGGATCTATGTTTTCTCTATTATACATGCAAATAAGAACTTTCCAACGCTTTAATACTAACTAGCATATTATGAAGTTCTTATACTACAAAGTACTAGTTATATGACATACCTTTTGATGTATCTTGATGTATTCAAGCTTTAAGAGCTTAGCCCCAATAGTGTGGAAGCCTCAAGTGGAATCACAAATCACCAAAACACCTTGGAAGAATTTAGAGAATATGGATACTTGGTTCTCTCTAGTGAAATCGGCTAGCCCTTCTTAGTGTACCACACTAGTGCCAATTTCACCAACCAATGACATCTTTATATATTATGGAGACTAGGGTTAAACCCATGACCTTTCATTTCATATGATCCATGGGTTAAACACTCCATGTACTATCCATGAAAGCTTAGCCCAGCCTAAATGAACTTGGCCCATTCCATATATAAGAGTCCATATTTAATTAGTTCATTTTGATCACTTAATTAATTCTAAATTAATTATTGATCAATAATAATTAAATAATATGATTCCATATTAATATATTAGAACTTATAATATATTAATATTAATCATAAATATACTATTCCCAAAAGACTATCCATATAAATTGTGTTGGTGAAGTGCAACCCAAATGGACCATGCCGGGTCGGGTCAAGTACATACCAAATATAGTTATGGACTTGGACATTAATCCAACAGTCTCCCACTTGGATAAGTCCAAAACCATTATTGAGTATGACTTCAAAACCTAACTGGCAATTGTAGCTCTTAAATCCGCTGTCGAACTCTGATCTTGTCAACGAACTTTTCCATTAGATAAGAGATCATATATTCCTCCATTCTAGATATCATATGGACTGAGACATGGACTATAGTCATTCTCTCTGTCCATTTGTTGTTTCCCAATTTCCGATTCATGATGACTGACTAATTGAACAAATCAAATCAGTCCTGGCTTGGCCAAGCACTCACATGTGTCATCATTAAATCATCGAGGGGCCTACTGATATCACTTTTATCCCGAAGGTAAAAGGAATGGATAAACTTCGACTCATATGGCTTGTTTTGCTACTTGTTGAATCATACACAAAGGCACGTTTTATAACACCGAGTTACCGAATGTGTTTTCGTGCAATCAATGTACAACCAACTCATAGTAACAACTCATATCTCTAGGTTTGAAGAATATAAGTTATTATCGTCTCATGATCACTCGTGATAAAATCCATGAAGTGATTCCAATGAGCACGGGTTGAATCCAATACTCAGAACTTATGAGCACTCATGAGTGTTGTAGCACTTTGTCCAACATCTTAGACCTCTACAAGGCAACCCATGATAGTCTTGATTCATATCTACTTCCAACATATGACCGACTGTGGATGGTTTGAATAACTTAGTCATTCCGGAAGAATAACCTAGTTTATTCTGGAAGTCAAAACATGGAAAATGAAACACAATAATAATTGAAACTAATATGGTATCAAAACCTAGGAACATAAATAAAACACCTTTTATTTATCACCATATGATTAGACATTATTCATTGTATACTGTTTCAGCTATCAACGTTATTCTTGAATTTAAAACAATAGTTGTCCCATACTCCAAGCATGTACACTATGTTTTCTAAACACTAGTCATGCCATACACCAAGTATGCATACTATGTTTGTCTATGAACTTTACTTTGTGAACTAGATCAATTGAACGTAACTCCAATGATCCTCTTTTCACAGTCCCAAATCCTTACTGCAAATGCAAGAATTCTAAATTCATGCCATTTATTGAAATCTGTTAGATTCTAAATTTATATGCATTGATCTTCTTGTAATGATTATGCACAAATTCACAAAGACTTGGCATCAATCATTACAGAGTATTCCAAAGGATATCAGCTCCTTGGAAACATCATTTTTGCATTAAGTTTCCTAATCTCACACAGATTGAAAAAATCTAACTTTGAAACATTTCCAGATTCCATTTTGACTGTCACTTCTGAACAAGAGCTACCTCCTTACAGATTATGTCAATATGGTCCTTCCAGAATTATCACTATACTTCCAACTGTCCTTGAGCACCCAATCTTTGGTAAAACTTAGATCGTCCTCGACAATTGTTTAATCCTTTTAGTCATATCCAATTCTAGACCTTTTCCCTTCTTAATGCCCCAGGCATTAGGAAAATTTTAGAACGGATGAATATAGCACATGTAATCGATCGTATATCCGAAGCATATGGGACACGATTCATGATGTCTCACATAAAGACTACACCAGTCTTTTGCTATACTATTTCCATTTCAATTTGCCAAGTTCTCATAATTCAGATTATGTAAAGGGATGCTGTAATCATAATCGAATTTTAGAACGTAAATAATGGATCCATATACAGAATTTCCTTATGTTGAGCCATTCCAACATGAAATTCATATATGTATCCTTGACTAAATACGATTAAAACCTCAATCTAAGATTTTAGATTTGAGATGAAGTATAATTTCCTCTCCCTTAATTATAGCAGAACAACTCTTTCCCAGTTGAAACTTTTGTTTTCTATAATTAACATTGCTAACTTGAACCTTTATCATAATTATCATGCTCCCACTAACATGATGATTATTAGCATAACACTTATGCTCCCACTAGCTTTGACATGTACTCAGAAATCAGCTGGACTTCTAGAAATCAATACTTTATTGACTTTCTTACCAAAGTTTAGATTTCTGATACTAGATTGCTTTGATAAAACTTTAACAAAGTCATACACCTTGCCTTATATAGCACACTTGTGTGTCTCATCAATTTAAGAACTATGAAAAGGGATGCTGCAATCATAGTCTCGATTGTTTAGACCTTTGCCACTTCTCACAAGTCCAGGTTAGTGTGCCGGTAAACCACACACACTCCACTAACGACTTTGAGAATGCAAATATTACAATTGCTATCTAGCTAAAATCTACGTAGTGAAAGAGTTTCCTCACCATCATTTTCATGAATCAGAGTGAAACCTTATGACACTTAGATTTACTGGTGTATGTGTTCTTATCCATGTGAATTGTCAAAACCATAGTCACAAGACAAGGATAATGACAAATCCAAAGTCATATGGACTGAACTCAGTCTTGATTTCTTGCCACCTGGCAGCTCAAGGGCCTGCCATTTCTTCCAAGTTGTTGTGTAATCAATTGAGAACTCTAAGAACTCATATGCAAAGCCAACTTTAACTGGAATGGGCATAGAATATGTCAACATGATAGGTTATAAACCCCAAGTCGTGTGCTAGTGAAGAACTTCAGGTTTTTATTCTTGATTAGTTCTTGAGACTTTCAAGACCTTTAAGACTCCCACTGTCCTCTTGACCTATAAGACTCCCTTGTCAAAAATCCAAGAGATAGTGCGGATTCAAATCAAGACAAACACTTCACACAATTGGCCTTAGTTAGTCTTTGTTTTATCCAAAACATCACAACTTACCAATTTCAAATGTACAAGAGTAGGATACTTTTACTCTTACATTTGACAAGTGTTTTAAACCTTCTTAAGACATGTCACTCAAATTACAATCTTGGAGTATGACTCTAAGACTTGTATTGGAACAAAGTATGACTCATCTTCTTGATTTAACCATTTCAACAATTCAAGTTCCTCTTCTTAGTCATAAGAATGCACTAAGATTTCCTTAGAGAACTAATTTTGATATGGTTTCTTAATCATTAAGATGATCACAAAACTGATACTAAAGTACTCTCCCATCTTTTCAGATTTGAGAAACTTTTATCTTTCTTCCTAAGTTGATTCTTCTTATTCGCTCTGCCTTACATTGGAATCTTTTCCAATGTCTCAGAGTTACATTCAAGCTTGTAAGTATAACCATATTTACTGAGCTTTAGTAAACTATGATGAATAATCTTATCAATCTTTTGTGGTGGACTTAATCAGTGCACAAGAATGTGTACTCAATCCCTTAGTCCATTACTTGACTCACACATCCATGTGATCATGTAATTATTCTTAATTTTTCCAATACTTGAAAGTTCTCATTCATCATGCTATACAACTTGCATGATTTCAAGTTCCGGTCCAATTGAAACTTGGGTGATGAGAATCTTTCCTTATTTGGTAAATTTAGACATTACCACAACTGAAAGAATCAATTTCATATTTCCACTCTTGTTATTAATGGAATCATATAAGCAACAATTTTCCTCAAATGCCATTGTAAGGATATTTTAAAATAAATAAAATAAAATTTTCTTTTATTTTAAAACTTTTCGGAAAAACTTATCCTTACAATCCATATGAAAACTTGTTGTTATCTATTCCTTAGCAATATCTCATAACTCCTAAGAAGTAGCTCAAGAATCCAATCTTCAAACTATGCGATAGAAATCCATCTACGCGATCAGATTCAACATATTCTTTCTTTACGTTTCTTCACTTTTCTTTGATTCTTAAAACATCACCATGTGGCCCAGTCACATCATGTATCAAGAATCTCAGAATAGAAACTTTGCAGAGTTAGATAGTGGACTATACCTGAAGTAGAGTCAAACTTATTGACTTTAACATCCTTAGGTAAATTTGGCAGCTTCGCAACTAATGAACCTTCCTTTGGCAATATAAACATATGGACCCTTTGATAATGGTACATGGGACTATCTCAGACATATCCATTCTCTTTACCATTTGGTCAACCGAGTTGACTATGGCCGATCCATTTCCACTGGGAAGAGAGAGCTTTACTAGATATCCAATGTCATCATTGTCAATGTCCATTAAGTTTTAGGAAGTTGATCTTAGCAAATAGATAAGATCATTAAGGGTCTTGTCATAGTCTGTTTCATAGGTGTTCCAAAAGAAGTCACTATGTGACTTAGAAAGTAGTTGAACCACCAACTTTTTCAAGACTTTGACACCCAACTCTCCCGGCTTGTCAATATGTGACTACATCTCCAAGATATGATCACACCTAGACCTTGCCTTGCCAATAGGGCTTGAGTGACCTTGAACTTGTGGGTTAGGGAGAATAATTGGAGGAGGTTAAGGAAGTATGATTTCCAAAGGACATCATCTTCATTTAAGAAACCTTGTTTCAAGAGATTTAGGAAGATCATAAATGTCTAAACCAGACATGTTTTTGGGAGATATTCAAGATAGTTGATTAAAAGTCCTTAATATAACACCTAATATGAGATATTAAGGCTAGGACCCTACAACCTATTTTATAACTCAGAAGAGGGATGCCATAATCCAAGCTATAAAATATTTGAAGGTAGGTGAATGATGATTCACCAATTTCCACCAAGATAAACAAAATGTATGATTAGGTTTTAATTGGATTTGAATCTCCTAGATCTTTTGAGATTCATTGAACTGTTCAATGGCATGTTTCAATCTTGAGTGTGCCCTTCAGGTTTTGTGACTGGGATGCCGAGGATCACAAAACAAGGTGTGAAGTAACCATGCAAATTACTTGGTACCCTTAAGTGTTTACCCCTCAATCGATGTGCCGGTTAACCACACATGGTCCATCGATACTATGATAAACATTAAGTTACCCTTTGCCTACCTTGTTAAATAGGAGTTAGTGTGCCGGTTAACCACACACGCTCCACTAACCGACTTAAACAAAGTGCAAAGTGTAATTTCATGGATTAGCACCTTATTCACATTTTTCCTAAGTAACTAAGATTGGGTATTATTAAGAGTTTAGTTACTTAGTATTTATTATTAATACTTTTAATGAAGGGAGAATTATAGTCCTGCCAAACCCGTTCGGCTAACGACCCTCCACCGGTCAAGGAAGCGGTGGGTGAGAGTGGACACCCATTAAACTGCCATTTTATAGGGAATAACCTTATACCGCACTTATAGACCGGCTTCGTGAATGAGGCCTACTAACGGTTAGACTGACTTTACTCTTATACATATATTTAAATATTATTAACTTATAATATTATAAAGTATAAGGGTTGAATTTTAACTTTTAAAATTCTAAGGGCTAACTTGGAATTAAAGTATTCATAAGTGAACACTTTTCAAATTCCAAAACTTGAGGGCAAGTTTTGAAATTATTCAAAACTAACTAATTCCATAACTTATGTGTTTAAAGTAGTTTTAATCCAAAAACTCTTCAAGTTCCATAACTTGAGGACAAGTTATGGAAGACTTTAAACTAATAAAAACTTATCTTTATTTTGTAACTTATGGAATTAATTAATTAATTAAGGTTACACATTTTATTACTTAATGAAGTGACTCTTGAACTTCCATAACTTGAGGACAAGTTATGGAGTCATAAAACCATTCAATGAGACAAGACTCTTCATTTTTGTAACCTTTGCCAACTTTTATGAGTTTTATGAAACTTAAATGTGACTTTTCATATAACTTGAGGACAAGTTACAAAAGCACATTTTAGAATCAACTCTTAGATTAATTTGGATTGAAAACAACTATTTCACTCAACTTTACTATTAATCAACTCATAAGAACAATATTATTCAAATCAAACTTTTTATGTAATTAGTCTAAACTTTAAACTAATACAAAACATTAATCTATTGAAAATTATCTTTCAAATTGGATTAGCATGAACATTACCACATCAAAAACAAGTTTATAAGTCCAAAAACATCTTAGGGTAATGTTCCTAGTCCAATTCCAGCCAAAAAAGTCGAATTTATGCTGTCTGGGGGTCCAACTCGTCGAGTGCACGAACCAACTCGGTGAGTTGGATCGATTTTGCCTTGGACTCGGTGAGTCCTTTCATGGACTCGGCGAGTCTGCTGGGCAGACAGCAACAAAACTCGATTTTTCAGCTTCTATTGCAAGTATAACAAGAAAACAAAACCAGGCTCTGATACCATTGTTGGGTTTTGAGCATTCTAATACTCCTATGTCGTACATGCAACCCTATAAACCTTGGATCTATGTTTTCTCTATTATACATGCAAATAAGAACTTTCCAACGCTTTAATCCTAACTAGCATATTATGAAGTTCTTATACTACAAAGTACTAGTTAGATGACATACCTTTTGATGTATCTTGATGTCTTCAAGCTTTAAGAGCTTAGCCCCAATAGTGTGGAAGCCTCAAGTGGAATCACAAATCACCAAAACACCTTGGAAGACTTTATAGAATATGGATACTTGGTTCCCTCTAGTGAAATCGGCTAGCCCTTCTTAGTGTACCACACTAGTGCCAATTTCACCAACCAATGACATCTTTATATAGTATGGAGACTAGGGTTAAACCCATGACTTTTCATTTCATATGATCCGTGGGTTAAACACTCCATGGACTATCCATGAAAGCTTAGACCAACCTAAATGAGCTTGGCCCATTCCATATATATAAGAGTCCATATTTAATTAGTTCATTTTGATCACTTAATTAATTCTAAATTAATTCTTGATCAATACTAATTAAATAATCTGATTCCATATTAATATATTAGAACTTATAATATATTAATAGTAATCATAAATATACTATTCCCAAAAGACTATCCATATAAATTGTGTTGGTGAAGTGCAACCCAAATGGACCATGCTGGGTCGGGTCAAGTACATACCAAATATAGTTATGGACTTAGACATTAATCCAACACCGTATGCTTCCACTGTGGGCTCGATCATGTATGATATGACTTATACTCGTCTTGATGTGGAGTTTACGTTAAGCATGGTTAACAGATATCAAGGGAACCCTGACAAAGCTCACTGGACTGCGATAAAAAAACATTCTCAAGTACCCGTGGAGGACTAAGGACTAAGTCCTTACCCTCGGTGGGAGTGATGACTTGAGAGTAGTAGGGTACAGTGATACTAGCTTCCATACTGATAGGGATAATTTGTGCTCTCAGTCGGGCTGGGTCTTTACCTTAAACGGAGGAGCAATTACTTGGAAAAGTTCCAAGAAGGAGACAATCGTTGATTCAACTTGCGAATCAGAGTATATAGCGACAAGCGAGGCATCAAAGGAGGCTATATGGCTAAAGAACTTCATTACACACCTTGGAGTTATACCAGCTATAAAGGAGCCTATGGAAAATTTCATTGATACTGAAAGTGCATTTGCCTTAGCTAAGGAACCAAGGGATCACGGGAGATCCAGACACTTCGATAAAAAATACCATTTCATTAGACATCGAATAGAATAATGACTCCTCGTGGCAAAGATGGTATCATCGGATAAGAACCCAGCTGATCCCCTCATGAAGGGATTGGGTAGGGTTAAGCATCTTTAGCATGCAAGGCTCATAGGGATAAAGGATGATATTAGTTTTAGAAATTAGATAGCTTTTGAAAATTTTAAAGTGTAATTGACATTTTACGATAAATAAAAGTTGTTTTTTATTTATTAGTATAAGTGTTGCTATCTTTTGTCAATCGTTTATTATCATTTCATATTGCCTGTTTTGACTTCCAAAATAATTATGTTATGGTATATCATATTATTCAAATTCTCCCCAGTCTGTCATATGTTGGAAGTAGATATGAATCAAGACTATCATGACATGGCTTGTAGATGTCTAGGTTGTTGGAGATAGCAAGAGTTGCTACAACACTCATGAGTGCTTATAAGTTTTGAGTATTGGATTCAACCCACACTCACTTGTATGACTTCATGGAATTTATCTCGAGTGATTGTGAGACGGTAATATCATATATGTCTTCAAACCTAGAGATATGACTTGTTGACTATGAGTTGGTTATACATTTATTATACAAAAATGCATTGGTAACTCAATGTTATAAAACATGACTTTGTGTATGATTCAACAGTTAGTAGAACAAGCATACGAGTTGAAGTTTATTTGCTCCTCCTTAGATTAAAAGCGATATTTGGGCCCCTCGATGATTTTGTTTTGACCTATGTGTCGGGCCCGATCAAAACTAAATTGATGTGTTCGATTAAGTTTCATGTCAAACAAATTGAAAATCAGGAAAAAAACTATTGGACAGTAAGTAAGACATCATTCCATGTATTTGTCCGACTAATATCTAGAATAGAGGATTATATGACCACTTATCTTAAATGGCGTATCATCATCTCAGTTCCGCGAGATCTTGAAAGAGCTACGATTGCTGATCGGTTCCTAAAGTTATTCTTGCAGTTATAGTTATTAGACTTATCCAAGTGGGAGACTGTTGGATTAGGTGTCTAAGTTCATAACTATTCCTGGAATGTACTTGACCCGGTTAGCATGGTCCATTTGGGTTGCATGGCATTGCAACACTTGGATAGACTAAATGAGAGAAAGGACACTTAATGTTTATTAATATATTATAAGTTCTTATATATTAATAATATTATTTAATTAGTACTGATCAACAATTAATTTGGAATTAATTAAGTGATCAAAAGGAGACTAATTAAATATATGGGGTTGATTGTGTAAATCATCCATTATTTTATAGTCGGCTAATTATCCATGGTTTATATGTATTGGGCTAAAACCCATAAGGTGCTCCAGGGATAGTCCATGGAGGTTATAAACCCATTGAATATGAAAAGCCATCCACATTAGGGTTTACATGGAGTAACCCTACATGTTGCACACTATATAAGAAACTCCATAACAAGCAAAATCAGCCACTAAGAAGAGAACAATAGGGCTAGCCAATTTTGAGGTGTTAGTGAACTTCTCTCAAGGTTATTCCAAGTGTTGTGGTGTTGTGTAGGACATTTGAGGCATCACACTTAAGGTGCTAGGTTCACATGGTTCTCAAGGAATCCAAACCACAAAAGGTATGTTCTTCTACTAGATATTATATTTAAAAGTTCCCCATGCCATGCTAGTTAGGTTAAGAACCTTGGAAATCAAATTTTCATGTATCTTAGTAAAAAATAGATCCAAGTTTTCAAGGGTTGCATGTACACCTTAGGAGTGTTAGAATGCTCAAAACCCTTCATGAACTACATCGAGAGGCCGATTGCTATTTTAGACTGGAAGACAAAGGGTCTTCGGAACAAGGAGGTACCGAAGCTAGTAAACATGCAATGGCAGCACCGAAGAGGCTCTGGATGGACTTGGGAGCTAGAGGAGGAGATGCTGGAGCATTATCTCGATCTATTCACAGCTACGAACTTCGAGGAAGAAGTCTACTTCAAGTAGGGGATAGTTGTAACACTCCAGATTGGGTATTACTTTGAAACCCTTGAAGAAATCTAATTTTAGCATAATAGTCCCTTAAGTATGTTGGGCGTACATATGAGAACACTTAACGTACTATGCAAGTCTGATCGTGAAGCGGCAACACATATGCTGGGACTAGAAGTATGCTGGGCGTAAGTACCAGATGTCCAAACCCTAAATTCTCAGCTTGAGGCCTATTTAATCATCCTTAAGCCCCTTGGACTTAACCCTAGAGAGCCTCCATAGCCTTAGTTCGTTCTTCTACTATAGAGAGATCTTGTGAGACCATTTTGATCTTACAAATGGTGTTGGTGGCCATTTTAGCATCGTTCAAGAAGGAGAAGTTGTCAAGGAAGCTTGGAGTGACATTGCGCTACAAGAATACGCATCTAGTCCACTTTGAGGAGCTTCTGGAGGTATAAAGCTTGGACCTTTCCACCTTAACCATTAGATCTAGCTAGGGTTTTTTTGGTTTTGTCCCCTTTGTTGGTTTTGGATCTCCTCTTGTGAGTTGAGGTCTCTTGGTCCATTTATAACATAAAAATGAAGTCTTGATGGGTGTTTTTGTTGGAATAGTGTCTAAGGCTATAACTATATTCGGTGGTGCATGGTCCTTTTGGGTTGCCTTCACCATAGCAACTTGAAGGATGATTTATTAAGAGAGAGTAAATATTATAAGGAATAATATTTAGCTATTTGATTAATATAAGTCATAAATTAATTGGTATTAATTTGGTGACTTAAAGAGATTAATTAAATAAGAGGGTATAAACTGTCAGTTGTTTGATAGTTAGACTTTAGACTGTAAATCCATTAGGATGGACCTTGGACGGATTCTAAGAGCTTTAGGATAGCTCAAAATCGTCCATAGGGATATCTATGGAATGGATTTGGATAGCCTTAAGAGAAGATTATCCAATTAGGGTTTAGGGTGAAACCCTTAAGGAGTCTGATAGTATAAATAGACCCTATGGATGTGGGAGTTCGACACACAACCTTAAGCAAGGATACTCTGGCCGAATCCATCCCCTCTCCTCTCTCCTAAATCATCTTGCTTGCTATTGGTGTTTGTAAGCCATTAGAGGAGTGATAATTGTGACTCTAGAAGCTCCAAGACAAACAAGATCAACAAGGGATTCAAAGGTATGATTCTAGATTTGTTTTAATATTGTTGTTTAACCTAATTAGCCATTAGAAGTCTTGGATTCAAAAGCATGTTTATTAGAAAGCCTAGATCCAAGCAATAGGGTTTTGCATGCGCACATAGGAAAGTTCTTATGGTTAAAACCCAACAGTGGTATCAGAGCCTAGATTGGTTTTCTTTAAATTGTTGCTTGAATAACTGAAACAAACCTGCAAAATTCGATTTTTTGGGTTTTGAGTCACTGACTCGTCGAGTTCCAAGGTGGACTCGTCGAGTAGGCCTGACTCGGCGAGTCCCTTTGTGCACTCGGCGAGTCCAAGCGTCAGGAATGGCCAGATTCGGGATTTTTTCATAATTATCTTATGGAAACTTACCTTAATCATATTAGATCAATGTAAATCCGATTTTTTGATAAATATGACTATTATCTTGATCTAATTAAAGATATTTATCATCTAATAAAATATTTAATTTCATTATATGATAATAATTAATTATTTTGGTAATTATCTTCAAAGAAATCAAGATAAATCAAATAAAGATAATTAGAATATTAATTGTTAATTGGAATTATTTGTTATTTGATCCTTCATGTTTTAAATGTTTAAAACCTACCCTTAAGTTTTGAAATTTATATTTGTAATTAAAGTTTTAATTTAGACAACTTAAATTTCAAACCCTAGATTTTGAAAAGTTTAAAATGCAACCCTATACTTATATAATATTACTAGGATAATATATATATGTATAACTAAATGCTAGTCTTACCGCTAGTAGGCCTCATTCACGAAGCCTATCTATAAGGTGGGTATAAGGTTGCGGCCTATAAAATGGCGCTTAATGGGTGTACACTCACACCCACCGCTTGCTTGATTGGTGGAGGGTCGTTAACCGAACGGGTAGGATAGGGCAACCTCATCCTCTCATTAAAAGTATAATAAGAAATACGAAGTAACTAAACTTTCTTTTAAAATTTCCCAATCTTAGTTACTTTAGGAAAAGTGAATTGATGCAATCCCATGAAATTACACTTTGCACCTTGCTAAGATGTTAGTGGAGCGTGTGTGGTTTACCGGCACACTAATTGGTTCTAAGCGAAGGTGGCAAAGGGTGATTCATTGTTTATCATAGTTCGATGGAGCGTGTGTGGTTTACCGGCACATCGAATAAGTGATCGTTACAATGAAGGCACCATGTGAATTTGCATGGTAATTCACACCCGCTTTGTGTTCCTCGGCATCCCAGTCACAAACAAGAGGGGCATATCGAGATTTAAACATGCCATTGAATAGTTCAATGAATCTCATCCGAACCTAGGAATTCTCAAAAACACTTAGGACTAAAAGTTTAAGTTTTGTGATGGAGAATTAGTGAATCGTCATTCACTTACCTTCAATTTATTTGCATGTTAGATTACGACATCCCTTTTCTACTATGTAAATGTTATTGTTGGATCCTAGCCCTAATTTTCTTATTGGGTGATAATTAGGGATTCTTGTTCTAATCTATCTTTGTCCTTTCTATAGATGTCAAATGCAAACAACGCTGCTGCTAGTTCTTTCACGTTGATGAGCCTTTGCTAAAAGGTCACCTTCGATGGAACGAACTTTGGCGAATGGATAAGATACATTCGCACCATTGCTCGCTATGAGGATAAAGAGTATGTCCTCGACGAGAAGCTCGAGAAAATCAACCCCGAAGTTGCTACTCCCGCCGAAATCACCGCCTTTGAAACTCATGAGCGAGATGCAACGAAAGTACATTGCATCATGATCGCTACCATGAACTCCGAATTCCAAAAGTCCTACGAGGACATGTATCCATACGAGATGCATCAAGACTTGTTGGAGAGGTACCACCAAAACGCGAGACAAGAGCGTTACGAGATCTTCACTAACATGATTTCCGCCAAGATGGGTCATGGAGAATCTCTTACCGTGCACTTGCAAAAGATGCAAAGGTATGTCGACCGCCTTCGCAAGTTAAATGTTGACTTCGGCGAAGACTTGGCGATCGACATGGTGCTTCACTCTTTGCCTCTGATGTACAATCAATTTAGGATGACCTACCACATGAACAAAGAGGAGGTCACTCTAAGTAAACTCCAAGGTCTCTTGAGGGTTGCTGAGACAAGTCTGTTGCACCAACTCCCAATCCATCCGCTGCTCCTGTCTTGGCTATTGGTCAAGGGAAGGGAAAGAAGAGGAAAGCTTCTTCAAATAACTATTGAAAGGTGAAAGCCCGAGATGGTTCCTCTTCTAGTGGGACCAAAGTTGATCCCTCTAAGCCCTGCTCTAACCCGAAGGAGGCAGAGTGCCACCACTGCCACAACATAGGACATTGGAAGAGAAGCTGACCGGATTACCTGCAAGCCATCAAGGAAGGAAAGATCAAGCCATCTTTCGCAGGTATATATGCAATAAAATCTAACGATTCTAATCATGCTATTTCTTGGGTTCTTGACACCGGTTGTGGTTATCACATTTGTTCTAATGTGCAGGGACTAAGAAGAAGTAGGGATGTGGAGCAAGGAAGGATCAATCTAATCATGGGGAACAGAAGATCGTCGCCTGTGACCAAGATTGGAGTGTATTCTTTAGTGCTTAAGAATAGTTTAGTTTTAGATTTGAACAATTGTTGCTATTCGCCAGAAATGGCTAGAAACATCATTTCATTTCATGGTTTATATAGACAAGGATTTAGATTTTCTTTTAATAATGAGAATGGTTCTATTTTGGTTTATCTAAATGGTGTCTTTTACTTTGAATCTATACCATGTAATGGAATATATGAAACTGTTATGATTGTTGATAACTTAGGAAATGATGTTTTGAGTATTGATTCTTCCACTAGTATGGATAAAGCATCCTTGTGGCATTGTCGTCTTGGACATGTCAACAAGAAACGCATAGCCCAACTCCAAAAGGATGGAGTGTTGGAGTCATTCGACCTTAGGGAAGATGACACATGCGAGTCTTGTTTACTTGGAAAGATGACTAAGTCACCCTTCACGAGTACTTGTGAAAGGGGTGAGGGACTATTAGACCTAATACATACCGATGTATGTGGACCTTTTAGATCAACCACGAAGGATGGGAACCGCTTTTATGTGACTTTTACCGACAATTATAGTAGATATGGGTATATCTATTTAATCAAGCAAAAGTCAAAAACCTTTGAAAAGTTCAAAGAGTTCAAGAATGAAGTGGAGAATCAATTGGGCAGGAAAATCAAGATGCTTCGATCCGATCGAGGAGGAGAGTACCTAAGTCTTGAATTCCACGATTATCTCAAGGAGTGTGGAATAGTTTCGCAATTGACGCCTCCTAGGACACCGCAGTTGAATGGTGTGGCAGAAAGGCGTAATCGAACCTTATTGGATATGGTTCGCTCTATGATGAGTCGTGCTTCACTACCTATCTTCTTTTGGGGGTATGCCTTAGAGACTGCCGCCCATATCCTTAACCGAGTCCCTACTAAGAAGGTTGCCAAAACACCTCACGAGATGTGGACGGGGAAAGCTCCCTCGTTGGCACATATCAAGGTTTGGGGTTGCGAGGCTTTCGTAAGACGAGATACTCACGACAAGCTTGAACCTCGAAGTGAGCGATGTATTTTCATCGGCTACCCGCAAACTTCCTTTGGATATCTCTTCTATAGACCGAAAGATAATGTTATCTTTGTTGCGAGGAGAGGAGTTTTCCGAGAGCGAGAACTCATAAGCCAAGGAGACAGTGGGAGGCAAATCGAACTTGAAGAGATTCAAGAGTCGATAGATGAAGGAACCTCTACCGCTGGCATTCAACCCGAGGAGACTCCGGTTGAACCGATTGACGAATCCTTACCTCTTAGACGTTCCGATAGAGTTAGAGTTCATCCCCAGTTTTATGGTTTTCATATTACTACCGAAGGGGACACGTATATTAGTGATGGTACACTAGTAAATCTTGATGAACCTAATAGCTATAAGGAAGCCATGGCAGGCCCGGAGTCTGCGAAATGGAAAGAGGCGATGGATAGCGAGATCCAATCCATGTACGATAACCAAGTTTGGAATTTGGTTGATTACGTGCCCGAACGTAAGACCGTAGGTTGCAAGTGGATCTTCAAGAAGAAGACCGACGTGGATGGGAACGTACACACATATAAAGCGCGATTGGTTGCGAAGGGCTTTACTCAAACTCCCGAAGTTGACTATGATGAGACCTTCTCACCAGTTGCGAAGATTAAATCTATTAGAGTGATGCTAGCAATTGCCGCATTTCATGATTATGAGATTTGGCAAATGGATGTCAAGACCGCTTTCCTTAACGGAAAGTTGGCTGAGGATGTTTACATGGCTCAGCCAGAGGGGTTTGTGGATCCGAAGCATCCGAATAGAGTGTGTAAGATTGAGAAGTCCATTTATGGACTTAAGCAAGCGTCTCGCAGATGGAATCTTTGCTTCGATGAGAAAGTCAAAGAGTTTGGATTTGTACAAAGTGAAGACGAATCTTGTGTATATGTCAAAGCCAGTGGGAGTATAGTAAGCTTCCTCGTTCTATATGTCGATGACATATTACTCATAGGAAACGACATCCCGACTCTGCAGGAGGTTAAGTCCTGGCTCGGGAAGTGCTTCGCTATGAAGGACCTCGGAGAGGCTTCTTACATTTTGGGAATAAGGATAGTAAGAGAAAGAAGTAAGAGACTAATTGGACTTAGTTAGAATACTTACTTGGAGAAGGTACTAAAACGTTTTAGTATGGAAAACTCAAAGAAGGGAGAACTACCGATACAAGGAAATGCCAAGTTGAGTAAGACTCAAAGTCCGAGTACCGAAGCTGAGATAGCAGAAATGAGCCGAGTACCATACACTTCCGCAGTTGGCTCAATCATGTACGCTATGACTTGTACTCGCCCTGATGTAGCCTTCGCTTTGAGCATGGTTAGCAGATATCAAGGGAACCCTGGCAAAGCACATTGGATTGCGGTGAAGAACATCCTTAAGTACCTTCGGAGGACGAAAGAATGGTTCTTAGTCCTTGGAGGGAGTGATGACTTGAAGGTGCGAGGGTATAGTGACGCCAGCTTTCAAGACCGACAGGGACAACTACCGTTCGCAGTCGGGCTGGGTCTTTACCCTAAATGGAGGAGCAGTGACATGGAAAAGTTCCAAGCAAGAAACCGTAGCTGATTCAACGTGCGAATCAGAGTACATCGCAGCGAGCGAAGCGTCGAAGGAGGCAATATGGCTGAAGAACTTCATCGGTGATCTTGGAGTTGTGCTGGCCATAAAGGAGCCCATGGAGATTTTCTGTGATAACGAAGGTGCGGTTGCCTTGACCAAGGAACCGAGGGATCATGGTAGATCTCGACATATCGACAGAAAATATCACTTCATTAGACATCGTGTAGAAGAAGGACAACTCGTAGTGAAGAGGATATCATCAGAAGATAACCCAGCAGATCCGCTTACGAAGGGACTGAGTAGGGTTAAGCACTTGCAGCATGCTAGGAGTATTGGGCTGAAGGATGATATTAGCATAGATTAGATAGTATTAGAAACGTATAATAGATAAATGTAATTGACATTTGATGATTAAATAAAGAAGTTTTATTTATGAGTAAAGTTACTATCACATGTTAGTTGTTTAACTATTGTTTCACTTTGCATGTTTTGACTTCCAGAATAATTGATTTTATTAGGAATAATGGAATTATTCAAATGGTCCACAATCGTTCATATGTTGGGAGTAGATATGAATGAAGATTGTCATGAATTGGTGTGTAGAATGTCTAAATGGTGTTAAACATAGCAAGGGTTGCTGCAACGTTCATGAGTGCTTATGAACTGGTTTTGAGCATTGGAATAAACCCGCGCTTGCTGGAATCACCTTATGGAATACGATATAAAAGGTGACCGCGAGATGATAATATCATATGGTCTTAAAACCTAGATATATGGTTTATTATTTGTTAATTGATTGTGCATTGATAATGCGAAAACGCATCAGTAACTTGATGTTATAAAACGCATTGTTGTGTATAGTTGGTTAATGAATAAGTAAATGCATATAAGTCGAAGTTTATCTGTAAATTTTATCCTAAGAGGGTAGAAGAGATATCTTGGCCACTCGATGATTTGATTTGACTTATGTGCCGGGCCCGGTCAGAACTGAATTGATGTGTTCGATTAAGTTCTATGTCAAATAAATCGAAGATCGAGAAATCTAAATGCTAGACTAACCATTCCATAGGATTTGTCAGCATGATATCTAACAGAGGACTGTACGATCCCTTATCTAAAGGACAAGATTGATTAGATCAGAGTTGACAGCGTCTTTGAGAGCTACGATTGCAAACCGTATTGTACTTGTATAGTTACTAGACTTATCCAAGTGGGAGACTGTTGGAATAGTGTCTAAGGCTATAACTATATTCGGTGGTGCATGGTCCTTTTAGGTTGCCTTCACCATAGCAACTTGAAGGATGATTTATTAAGAGAGAGTAAATATTATAAGGAATAATATTTAGCTATTTGATTAATATAAGTCATAAATTAATTGGTATTAATTTGGTGACTTAAAGAGATTAATTAAATAAGAGGGTATAAACTGTCAATTGTTTGATAGTTAGACTTTAGACTGTAAATCCATTAGGATGGACCTTGGACGGATTCTAAGAGCTTTAGGATAGCTCAAAATCGTCCATAGGGATATCTATGGAATGGATTTGGATAGCCTTAAGAGAAGATTATCCAATTAGGGTTTAGGGTGAAACCCTTAAGGAGTCTGATAGTATAAATAGACCCTATGGATGTGGGAGTTTGACACACAACCTTAAGCAAGGATACTCTGGCCGAATCCATCCCCTCTCCTCTCTCCTAAATCATCTTGCTTGCTATTGGTGTTTGTAAGCCATTAGAGGAGTGACAATTGTGACTCTAGAAGCTCCAAGACAAACAAGATCAACAAGGGATTCAAAGGTATGATTCTAGATCTGTTTTAATATTGTTTTTTAACCTAATTAGCCATTAGAAGTCTTGGATTCAAAAGCATGTTTATTAGAAAGCCTAGATCCAAGCAATAGGGTTTTGCATGCGCACATAGGAAAGTTCTTATGGCTAAAACCCAACAGTTTTGACCTCATGCATGGATTAAGACCCCTAAAATGGTCTTAATGGGAGTGTTGGGAACATATGAGACATGCAAAGGCATAAAGATGCCAATTTTATGCCCTAGGTCATGTTAATTGGCTTAGGTCTGACTTGTGGATGTGAAAGAATTGAGTATTAAGAACTTAATGGAAAAAGTGATTAATCTGTTAGTACACTATGTGTAACCTAATGTACACAATGCGTAAGTCCCAGAGACTCTCTACGATGTAAGAACCAGGGCGGTATGCTAAGCGTATGCACAACAGATGGGCTTGGATCTGTTTTACGCCTTTGAGTTGTTGGGCCTCAATTGGTCATTGAGCCTAGTTGTATTTTGGGGATGGTGGGCCAGTTTATTTGTTTTGGGCCATTGATGCTATGGTCAAGCCTTATTGGGCCATGAGGCCCATTAATGATATATGGACATGGACTTTCATCCCATTATCAAAGGAATAATGGTTGGGCCTTATGGAGGGACTTGAAGTTTGGGTTTTCCACTGAATACGTCAAGTTATAATATTGGGTAATGTTATTATTTAGTGCGGGTGGTTATAGATTGCCATGAGAGTAACTTTTGGATTCGTCAGACAAAAGGTAAGTCTCCTCACCAAACCAATGGGTCTAAGGCACCAAGGCTGGCCCATTTGATGATAGTTGGTGTACTTGCTGTGTAGAGGTGTGTGGCATGATTATGTGGTAATATGTGGTAGAGATAGCCTTTATGGTTGACGGTAGAGATAGCCTCTAGGGATATGGTAGAGACAACTTTATATCTCTAACGGTAGCGATAGCCTTTATGGATAAGGGTAGAGAAAGCTTTTATAGGTAACAGTAGAGGTAGCCTTTATGGCTAATGGTAGAGATAGCTTTATAGCTAAGGTGATATGTGAAATGTGGTAGAGGTAGCTTTTATAGCTGATATGATGTGTGTTATGTGGCTTGTATGTGGGGTATGTTATGGGGAAGTCACTAAGTGTTATATTATAGTTTATGGAATTGTTTCAGGTACATTGGAGCCCAAGGGCAAGGGCAAAGCTTGATGGCGCGGCATGTACTCTCTCAGGCGTATTTATGGGGCACTTTGATGTTTTGGAATAAAAGTTGTAATTGAATTGTGTTTTGAAAACAAATATATTGGGTTTTTGTAATTTTTGTAAATGTGTTTGGATAATAAAAAATGAAAATTTTCTTTGAAAAATTGGGTCGTTACATTATTATAATATTGTAATGAAAAGTGCCCTTGTATTATTGTCTATGTGAATGTGTGTGTGTGTGTGTCTTAGATTCCTGGAGCTTGCAAAAGTACTTTATTTATGTTGTTTATAAGGAATTGAGTAAATTTCATGTGTAGGAATGAACCACATTACTTTAATAAGAGCATGGGACCAGAAATGTTAGATTATATAGGAGTGGACCACTTTGTTTTCGTTTTTATGGTTAGGAATTGACAAAGTGATAAAATTAGGACCACATTGTTTTGGTTCATGTATATCATTCACATTATATCATAATGTATCATATTATCCATTCATGTGCATCCATGCAATAATAAGGCAACCAAGTTTCAAGGGACGTAAATTAAAACACGTTTCAAAGAAACATTCAAAATTAGGGAACCTAGTATAAAGGGACCTAAATTAAAACAAGATTCAAACATAAATTAAATAAAAAAATTATCAAAGGATCTTAATTAAAAAAACATGACCAAACACTATCCTACTCTATATTAAGAGATTTTTCCTTTAAATTCCCCAGAGCATCATTATCACCCACTTCTTAACCAACTTCAACTTCAAGATTCTCTTTGACTTTCTTTTCCTTGTCCTCTTTGATAAATAAGATATGCGTGGTGCTATTGGGACCTCTTGAAGTTGAACATTAATAACATTGACCTCTTGCAATTGTACATTTCCAACATTCTCCTCTTCAACTTGCTCAACATCAAACAAATCTTCAATGTTAATACCATCTCATGGAGTGCCTCTTCAACTTTCACCTCCTCTAATGCATCATCAAATTGCACCTCTTTTAATGTATCTTCAGCATGTACATCCTCCTCAACCTAAACCTATGTAGTCGCTTTCACCTCAAATGGAGTGACTTGAATTTCTTGTTATTGTTAACCTTCATTTGCAGTTACCTATATAGCATGGTCAAAGATTGTTATGTAATTAATGAAAAACTACATTTTATGTACAATACAATTAAAGTATTATTAGTGGATTACATTAACATTTAATTTCTTTGTGTTCTTCACATTATGTTTTGGGGTCCTCCCACAGAACATGTTGCTTTATTGTGACCTAGTTGCTTTTAAATGCTACACTTCACACCTTTCACATTTTAGAAACCTTCTTGGTGCCATTATTAACTTGTGAATACTTCTTCCTTTTTGTTAGTATTCTGCCCTTCAACTTTAAATTCTACAATCTTTCCATCATATACAATCTTAACCCCTATAACATTATGATAATAGGCTTTTTCCTAGCATCTGATATGATGGAATTGAAGCTTTCACACATCTTATTCTCAACAACTACACAACACTTTTTAGTTTGGTAAAATGCCAATGACCATGTATGTGTGTCTTTGTCCATGAAGTACTTATGAGAACTTGGATTTAACAGCTCAAGCTCTTTCATGGAACTTTTAGATGCTTGTTAAGTTTTTGATCTTTCAAATCTCCAGAATAAAGAGCTATAATAGGCACCACTATATCTTTTTTGCAAGTTTTGATTGATGTTCCAAGCACATTGTCTGTGCTCTACAAAGGGTAGCATCTCTTTCACAACCTCAATCAAACCTTGTAACCACATACACGAAGTTGAGATTCAAACAAACAATAGCATAAAGAAAAATATAACATACATAAACTATAAAAAAGTAAATTCCCATTTTCACAACCAGAAATTTTCATTTTTATTACGGGAAAACTACATACTTATAAATCCATTTTAAGAAAACCATTTATTCCAAATTACATTTATTGAAAATCAAAGTAACAATAAGCGTGGAATCGTCAATGCTGCTAATGAGTGTGTACAGTCATGCCTTCTCCTTCACACGATCACCGATAGGACCTGAAAATGTAAACAACTAGGTAAGCACAAAGCTTAGTGAGTTCCCGTAAATTATCATACACAACAGAACATATAAAAGCATACATACTGGGCCTATAGTCAATCAACTATATTGCCCAGGATATGTTGGCCTTCCGCCTCAACCCAACCACTGTTATCGAGCCTCCGTGCCTACGGATTACAATTGGCCCACTTCTGGTATCTTGGCCTACAACACATAACATGACCGCCTTAATCTCATCTACCACCATATGTCAACAAATAAACAATCAAGCATCAAGTAGACACATAATACATGCAATTACCAATCATACAACTTACTGCTTCCTAATAGACTCCTCATTGCACACTGCTCTACTACAATCTAATCTCCATGGCACACTGCATAACTATAAGCATGCAAAGGTGAGATAATCACCTTAATAGATGATCCTACTACAGAGCCACAACAAAACAAGGAACATGAAAGAATGCCTAGATCAAGAGTTCTCAAGATATCCTACATGACTACATACAACCCATATGGCACTCCAATAGACGATAAACAACCTATTGGTACTCTAATTAACATACCACTACTGCAGCACCCTAACGTATAAGGATATATACATATAAATCTAGCAGATCACTACTATGACATCCTCAATTTCACGGCTAGAAAAGACCGATTTATTTATGCTTATTTTGAAATCAAAGTATCCTTAAACGAATAATTTTGCGGGATTTGTCCCCAGAAACTTGATAATTATATTATCAAAACATTTCCGAAGAGACGTATTAAAACCTTGGGATGATATTGTTGATAAAGTACTTAAGCATAAACGAAATAAAACGGGCCTTACACTAGTTTGTCTAACCTAGTGGCCTATAGGCATCCATAAATCATATCATCACACATGTGCTCCTGTGCCACTACCTGTAATATAAGAAACTTAGTGGGTTAGGCTTGGGGGCCTAGTGAGCACATAGGGTTTTCATCCCATAATAATTAAATCTTTATTGGTTATTAACAAATTATCAACCCTAATACCCCTTCCTATTATTCTCACTCTCTATCCCTAATATTTAATTTCAAGGGACCTATCCTAAGGATCATCTTTGTGATAGACAATAATGCTTAAGGGATTCCATAGAAATATATGATAATGTGACATCCCCAAAATCACGGCCAGAAAAGACCGGTTTTGTTTATACTTTATTTCAAAATCAGAGTTATCTTTTAATAAAAGGATTGCGGAATTTGTCCGAAAACAATAATATGATAAAGATTTATCAAAAGCATTTCCATAGAAATGTATTTCATTAAAAGACTCGGGATGTCATGTTCGTACAGATCAAAAGTATAAACAATACAATATAAGCCTTACTACATTATTTTATATCTACAGGCCTATATCCGTAATCCCTCGTCCAAAACAATCACACCTATGCTCATGCGCCACTACCTGTAATACATAAAACTGAGTGGGTCAGGCTTGGGAGCCTGGTGAGCACATAGGGTTTTCAACCCACAATAAATAAGTTTATTAATTTCATCAATCAACAATAACCCGATTACCCGTTCCCGTTATCCTCACTTTACGTCCCTAAACACCTATCATAAGGGACCTAGCCTAAGGATCATCATCGGGACGGACACTACTGCTAAGGGGATTCCTCAGCAATAAAATGTCCTAATAGGCAACCATGTGGGGGATGGAGTACACCGGTGAACACATCGTTCACAACACCTACAGGTTGCGAGCCTGCTAGTGTTCCACTGGACTGTCTAGAAGAGTCCGTGGTCGTCATCTATACTCCGCTAGATGACTGGATCAACAACAACAACATCGAGGCCTCTCATCATTTTATCACACATCACCTATTACATCTACCCATGTTTTACCCCAACATTTTCGTAGATATAAAATACATATACAGTTTAAATCATTGAAAACATGTATAACAACGTTCATCTAGCATAGATAGCAAGTATTCAGATAATATGCACACATAGCACGTAATTTATATAAAATACTTCATATCTATGTGTAAGTTGAAGGTAACTATGCACTCACCTGATTAGGTGGTGACTCAGCACTCGGACAGCGCTTCGATACTCTCAAAACGATATTCCTTCGATAAAACCTAGTACCAGTACCACTAGGGTTTAGTCTAACGATAACCGTGACTAATTAATAGTCTGACTATTATTATTATTATATAAGCGTTAAATAACACTCAATATAACTCATAATAATAGCCCAAATACTCATTATAACTTCCTAATAATGTTACTATATTAAAACATAAGCTATACTAAAGATAGCGTAGGCATAGCTCACTTACAGCGGGTTTTTCGCAAAACCGGGCTTCGCTGGAGCAGCGTTCTCGAGCCGAAAGGCTCTTTTCTCGGGACTCCGGGAGCCTCGGGGCTTCCTTCGGGTGCTAGGGGGTTTACCTAGGCTTTTAGGGGGGGTTAGGGGGCTAGAGAGAGAGTCTAGAGAGAGAAAGAATAGTTTAGGAAGGTGTGAAGAATGAGGGAACCCGGCACCTCTATTTATAGGGGAGGAATTGGGTGGACTCGTCGAGTCTGAGTCATGACTCGTCGAGTCAGTCCATGTGGTGGCCTTCTGGTGGTCCCACGTGTCCAATTCTGGTGGTGCCACGTCACCCCCTATCGCGTATCAGCCTTCAAACTTAGAAAAATCATAACTTTCGCATACGAACTCCGTTTTCGAAATTCTTTATATCCACGCATAGGTAAAATCAAGATCTACAACTTTCGTTTAGACTCCGTCGGCTAATTCTCGACCGATCTCAAATTTAACAGTAAGAGGCGTTTAGACTGTTAAATGGCCGCGAAGAGTTCATAACTCCTTCATCCGGACTCCGTTTTCATCTGTCTTTTTACCGTTGAGTTCCTATTAATGAGATCTTCAACTCTCATTTAGGTCGCGTAAGCCAAAAACCGCTCGAACTAAAATTAGAGTTTCGGGCTGTACACTGCTAAGCCGAATCTTAGAAAAATCATAACTTCTTCATACGAAGTCAGATTTGGGCGTTCTTTTTATCGATGTTCTTAGTTTAACATATTCTACGACTTTTGTTTAGATTGCTAAGGCTAAAAAGTCTTCTATCGTAAATTCACTATTTACGTCTCCCGGTGCCGTACCGGTTTTGCCGTAAAACTTCGGCGGGCCATAACTTCTTCGTTATAGCTCGGATTTCGGCATTCTTTATATGTACGGAAACCTTGAGACATATTCTATAACTTTATGAAGAGATATCGGGATTATCTCACACTTTAATTTTGACGCTCATTTTTATTCTTTATTAATTATATATTTATAATAAAAAAATAAACACATAAACACACATAATTCACATAATACTCAAATATTTCATATTTATTACTTCAAAAAGAGTTACAATAGTTGACCTAGACTATTACATTGACAAAAATGCTTAGCCCTGAAAACCCGGGCGTTACAATTCTCTCCCCCTTAGGATGATTCCGTCCCGGAATCATGCATCAGCAAACAGATGTGGATAGCGACTCATCATGTCATCCTCTGTTTCCCAAGTGAGATTCGGCCCATTCGAATGTTTCCATCGGACTAGCACTAAGTCGACCATCTTGCGTCGTAACTTCTTAGTCTTACGGTCAACAATTGCCTCGGGCTCTTCGATCAGTCTTTTATTTTCATCCATCCTTAACTCTGAGATTGGAATTATGTCGGGAACATCTCCCACGAATTTCCTCAAATAACACACATGGAAGGTGTTATGAATACCATTGAGTTCTTCGGGCAATTCCAGCTTGTAAGCTTGGTTCCCAATCTTTTGAAGAACTTTGAACGGTCCAATAAACCTTGGACTCAACTTTCCTTGTTTCCCAAATCGTATAAGTCCCTTCCACGGTGAGACTTTAAGCAAAACGGGATCCCCAACTTCGAAGGTTATCGGTCGTCTTTTCTTGTCAGCATAGCTCTTCTGACGATCCTGAGCTGCTAACATTCTTTCCCTAATCACCTTCAATTTCTCAGCAGTCTCATGGACCATATCGGGGCCCATAAACTGCTTCTCTCCGGCTTCAAGCCAACAAGACGGCGTACGACACTTCTGTCCATACAAGGCTTGATAAGGTGCCATCTTGATGCTCGAGTGAAAACTATTATTGTAGGAAAATTCTACTAGAGGTAAGTGTTCGTCCCAATTCCCTTGGAATTCGAGGGTACATGCTCTCAGCATATCTTCCAACGTCTGAATCGTTCTTTCACTCTGACCATCAGTTTGTGGATGGTAAGCAGTACTCAAACACAACTTTGTACCCAACTCCTCTTGTAGACTCCTCCAAAACCTTGACGTGAAACGACTATCACGATCTGACACAATCGTAAGAGGGACACCGTGAAGTATTACAATTTCCTTCACGTAAGCATTTGCGAGCTTATCCATAGACCACTTCTCGTTGGCTGCTATGAAGTGTGCACTCTTCGTGAAACGATCCACGACTACCCAAATCATGTCGTGTCCGTTCTTCGTTCTGGGCAGTTTAGTCACAAAATCCATGGTGACGTCTTCCCATTTACCCATGGGTACATGTAAAGGTTCTAAACTCCCATACGGTTTCTGATGTTGTGCCTTAACCCTTGCACATGTTACGCACTCAGCCACATACTTCGCAACATCGAGCTTCATCGTCGGCCACCAGTAGTAGGGTTTTAGGTCCCTATACATTTTAGTGCTACCGGGATGAATCGAGTACATGGTCTTGTGTGCTTCTTCCATTAGAAGATCTCTTATTCCTCCCGTCTTAGGTACCCAAATTCGATCTTGGAATACCTTCAGTCCTCGACTGTTCGTACCGAACACTAACGTTTTTCCTAAACGTTCTTCCTTTCGGTCATTCTTTTCTAAGGCTTCTTCTTGAGCTTTCCTGATACTTTCCACAATCATCGAGACGACTTCAATTCTTAACGCTCTTGGCCTTCTTCTTTCAAGATTGACTTTCCGACTGAGAGCATCAACAACAATATTTGCTTTACCTGGGTGGTAAAGTATCTCACAGTCGTAGTCCTTGAGAAGTTCTAGCCAGCGTCGTTGCCTCATGTTCAACTCCTTCTGATTAAAGAGATACTGGAGACTCTTATGATCAGTGAAGAGCTTGCACTTCGTGCCGTAAAGGTAATGCCTCCATATCTTTAAGGCAAATACTACCGCTGCCAACTCCAGATCATGAGTGGGGTAGTTCTTTTCGTGCTCTTTCAATTGTCGAGATGCGTATGCTATCACCTTTTCTCTTTGGGTCAGAACACAACCCAACCCAACTCCAGATGCATCACTATAAACTGCGAAATCTTCGACTCCATCGGGTAGAGAAAGTATCGGTGCTTCACATAACTTCTTCTTTAGCTTCTCGAACGCCTCATCGTGTTTCTCACTCCATGTATACGTAGCTCCTTTATGGGTCAAAGCTGTTAATGGAGCAGCTATCGAAGAAAAACCTTGGATAAACCGTCGATAATATCCGGCTAATCCTAGAAAGCTTCGAATCTCCGTGGGACTCTTCGGACGTTCCCACTTCATTACAGCCTCGATCTTGGCAGGGTCAACCATTATTCCTTCCTGGTTAACAACATGACCCAAGAATTGGACTTCCCGTATCCAAAAGTCGCATTTGGAGAACTTTGCAAAAAGCTTCTCCTTCTTTAACACCTCCAATACTTCTCGTAGATGCTTGCCGTGCTCCTCCTGGCTTTTCGAGTAGATGAGAATGTCATCGATGAACACTATCACGGATTTATCGAGGAATGGTTTACAAACCCTATTCATCAAATCCATGAATGCTGCGGGAGCATTGGTTAGTCCGAATGACATAACCAAGAACTCGTAGTGTCCATATCTTGTTCTGAATGCAGTCTTCTCAATATCCTGCTCTCTCACCTTCAGCTGATGATATCCTGACCTAAGATCGATCTTTGAGAAGTAGCTCGAACCTTGCAGCTGATCGAATAGATCATCAATCCTCGGCAATGGATACTTGTTCTTCACCGTTGCCTTATTCAACTCTCGGTAGTCTATGCACATCCTCATGCTTCCGTCCTTCTTCTTCACGAATAACACCGGAGCTCCCCAGGGTGATGAACTAGGTCGAATGAAACCGCTGTCCAACAGCTCCTGGAGTTGCGTCATGAGCTCCTTCATCTCCGTCGGTGCTAATCGGTAAGGTGCCTTTGCTATCGGTGTTGTTCCTGGTAATAAGTCTATACGAAATTCTACTTGCCTATCAGGTGGTAATCCGGGAAGATCTTCGGGAAAGACTTCCGGATAATCGCACACAACCGGTATATTCTGCACCTCTTTCTTTTCCTTCTTAGCATCGATTACGAATGCCAAGTATGATGCACATCCTTTGGAAAAACATTTCCTGGCTTTCATCATGGAGATGATTCCAGAATTCACTCTGCGTTTGTCCCCGTACACCATAAATGATTCCTTTCCGGGTGGGTTTATCCTAACTATCTTCTTTCGGCATAATATCTCGGCATCATTGGCGCTAAGCCAATCCATACCCAAAACGATGTCGAAACCGTTTAACTCTATGGGTAATAGTTCCTCATGGAATTCGTTTCCGTTTAGGTCAATGACGATGTTCCTAATACGATTATTAACAGGTACGAATTTGCCACTGGCAACTTCTACAATCAGGGCATTATCTAGTTTTTCTACAGGTAATGCTAATTTCGCACTAAATTTATGCGACACAAAGGAGTAGTTGGCTCCGGAATCAAACAGTATATTTGCAGGTAAACCATTTACAAGAAAGGTACCTGAAGCGACGTCTGCTGCCTCCTTTGCAGCCTCGAGCGTCATCTGGAAGGCTCTCGCCTTCGGCTTCGGTGGTATGTTGGGTCTTCCTGCCTCCTTCTTCTTCGGGCAGTCCTTCAAAATGTGCCCTTCTTCATTACACCCATAACAGGCCTTCTGGTTGAGGGTGCATTCGTTGGCATAGTGCCCAGGCTTTCCGCATTTGTAACAAGTGACTCCTCCATCACACTTCCCAAAGTGCTTCTTCTTGCACTTGTCACACCACTTTGCTTCTGATCCTCCTCCTCTCGAACCAGACTTCGAGAATCTACCTTTCTTACCGGACCTCGAGGATCCGTCAAATTTCCGTTTCTCTCCCACTTCCGCTCTCTCCAGACCCTTTTCTCGTATCTGGGTCTCCACATTCTTAGCAGCCCAGATGGAAACTTTTAGAGTGGTAGTTTGCTTGACCATTGGACCGAAGTCCGCTGGTAATCCGAGGGCAAATTTGTTAACCTTGGAGAGTTCAGTTGGGACGAGGTGAGGAACAAGCTTCATTTTCTCAGTAAAGCTTGCAGCATATTCAGTAACGCTCATTCATCCCTTCTTTAGACTCTGGAATTCGTTGTTGATCTTTAGAAGATCCTGCTCAGAGCAGTATTGCATCTTCAATTGTACCAAGAAATCCTCCCACGACATTTTGCTTGCTTCACCTTTGGGCATTGAATCAGCTAATAGCTTCCACCAGCTTAGTACTCCAGATTTCAATAGAGGAACTGCAAGAGCAGTCTTCTGCCTATTGCTACACTCGCAACTCTCAAACATTGTCTCCATCTCAGAGATCCAGTTCATGACTTCCACCGGCGTCGGGCTTCCGGATAGACTCGGTGGCTTGGATGCCATGAAATCCTTGTATTTGCATCCACGTCCATCATTTCCTCCATCCTGGTGGTTTTGCCTAACTATCGGTGGGTTCGCTTGACCAATAGTCCCACTGTAGTTTCCTTCTTCAGTCTGCCCTTCGTTCAACTCGGGCTGTTCGATCTGAATAGTCGCTTCCTCTCGATTTTGCTGGAGCAAACGCCTGGTTTCCTCCATTTGACGATCCAACATTGCCTGGATCATCGCTTGTACTCCGGCCATCGTTATTGGTCCGGCAGCGGCTTCCACAACTGGTATTTGCTCGATTACGGGGGGTTGGTGTCCATTCCCATTTGCGTTTACGTTTCCGCTACGGGTCCTTACCATCTTGATCTATACACCGAATAAGGCGAATTCAGATCTTTATTTAGGAGAGACGTTTTAAATCGTCCTTATCACTCCGAAACTTTTACATGCTAGTTCTAATAGCGTAGTCGTACGTTTAGAATCCTAAACACATAAGGTTTCCAGATCCGGTCGGCAACTGACCATAGATCCGAACAAAATAACAGCATATCATGCATAAAACATTTAGCACATAAAAGCATTTTAGGCACAATTCCTAAAATAAGCTAGTGCTCACACCTCACAATCATCGCTTAGCATTCAAAGTTTAAGTCTAGAAATCCTACAAATTCCTAGTTCGCTTAAACTAATGCTCTGATACCAACTGTGACATCCCCAAAATCACTACCAGAAAAGACCGGTTTTGTTTATACTTTATTTCAAAATCAGAGTTATCTTTTAATAAAAGGATTGCGGAATTTGTCCCAAAACAATAATATGATAAAGATTTATCAAAAGCATTTCCATAGAAATGTATTTCATTAAAAGACTCGGGATGTCATGTTCGTACAGATCAAAAGTATAAACAGTACAATATAAGCCTTACTACATTATTTCATATCTACAGGCCTATATCCGTAATCCCTCGTCCAAAACAATCACACCTATGCTCATGCGCCACTACCTGTAATACATAAAACTGAGTGGGTCAGGCTTGGGAGCCTGGTGAGCACATAGGGTTTTCAACCCACAATAAATAAGTTTATTAATTTCATCAATCAACAATAACCCGATTACCCGTTCCCGTTATCCTCACTTTACGTCCCTAAACACCTATCATAAGGGACCTAGCCTAAGGATCATCATCGGGATGGACACTACTGCTAAGGGGATTCCTCAGCAGTAAATGTCCTAATAGGCAACCATGTGGGGGATGGAGTACACCGGTGAACACATCGTTCACAACACCTACAGGTTGCGAGCCTGCTAGTGTTCCACTGGACTGTCTAGAAGAGTCCGTGGTCGTCATCTATACTCCGCTAGATGACTGGATCAACAACAACAACATCGAGGCCTCTCATCATTTTATCACACATCACCTATTACATCTACCCATGTTTTACCCCAACATTTTCGTAGATATAAAATACATATACAGTTTAAATCATTGAAAACATGTATAACAACGTTCATCTAGCATAGATAGCAAGTATTCAGATAATATGCACACATAGCACATAATTTATATAAAATACTTCATATCTATGTGTAAGTTGAAGGTAACTATGCACTCACCTGATTAGGTGGTGACTCAGCACTCGGACAGCGCTTCGATACTCTCAAAACGATATTCCTTCGATAAAACCTAGTACCAGTACCACTAGGGTTTAGTCTAACGATAACCGTGACTAATTAATAGTCTGACTATTATTATTATTATATAAGCGTTAAATAACACTCAATATAAATCATAATAATAGCCCAAATACTCATTATAACTTCCTAATAATGTTACTATATTAAAACATAAGCTATACTAAAGATAGCGTAGGCATAGCTCACTTACAGCAGGTTTTTCGCAAAACCGGGCTTCGCTGGAGCAGCGTTCTCGAGCCGAAAGGCTCTTTTCTCGGGACTCCGGGAGCCTCGGGGCTTCCTTCGGGTGCTAGGGGGTTTACCTAGGCTTTTAGGGGGGGGGGGGGGGTTAGGGGGCTAGAGAGAGAGTCTAGAGAGAGAAAGAATAGTTTAGGAAGGTGTGAAGAATGAGGGAACCCGGCACCTCTATTTATAGGGGAGGAATTGGGTGGACTCGTCGAGTCAGTCCATGTGGTGGCCTTCTGGTGGTGCCACGTGTCCAATTCTGGTGGTGCCACGTCACCCCCTATCGCGTATCAGCCTTCAAACTTAGAAAAATCATAACTTTCGCATACGAGCTCCGTTTTCGACATTCTTTATATCCACGCGTAGGTAAAATCAAGATCTACAACTTTCGTTTAGACTCCGTCGGCTAATTCTCGACCGATCTCAAATTTAACAGTAAGAGGCGTTTAGACTGTTAAATGGCCGCGAAGAGTTCATAACTCCTTCATCCGGACTCCGTTTTCATCTGTCTTTTTACCGTTGAGTTCCTATTAATGAGATCTTCAACTCTCATTTAGGTCGCGTAAGCCAAAAACCGCTCGAACTAAAATTAGAGTTTCGGGCTGTACACTGCTAAGCCGAATCTTAGAAAAATCATAACTTCTTCATACGAAGTCAGATTTGGGCGTTCTTTTTATCGATGTTCTTAGTTTAACATATTCTACGACTTTTGTTTAGATTGCTAAGGCTAAAAAGTCTTCTATCGTAAATTCACTATTTACGTCTCCCGGTGCCGTACCGGTTTTGCCGTAAAACTTCGGCGGGCCATAACTTCTTCGTTATAGCTCGGATTTCGGCATTCTTTATATGTACGGAAACCTTGAGACATATTCTATAACTTTATGAAGAGATATCGGGATTATCTCACACTTTAATTTTGACGCTCATTTTTATTCTTTATTAATTATATATTTATAATAAAAAAATAAACACATAAACACACATAATTCACATAATACTCAAATATTTCATATTTATTACTTCAAAAAGAGTTACAATAGTTGACCTAGACTATTACATTGACAAAAATGTTCCCTGAAAACCCGGGCGTTACAGATAATAAGGCAACTATAGGGGATAGCAGGGCTCCGCCAAAGGCTAAAACTAAGGGGAATGGGCTAAAATCGAGAGAATTTCGATATATATATATATATATATATATATATATATATATATATATATATATATATAGAGAGAGAGAGAGAGAGAGAGAGAGAGAAGTAAGTAAGTAAGTAAGTAAGTGAGGAGGAAAATGAGCAGCCTAAGTCGATGTTAGTCCTATCGTTTTACGCCACATGCCTTAAATATGGTGGTACACGCCCCACGTTCAAGAAGGTGCGTGTCTTGCAACCCACCTGAGTATGACGCTTCTCGGAAAACTTCAGAACATCTTATCTCTTTCATACGAGCTCTGTTTTCGATGTTATTTATATCTCCAGAAAGCTCTTGTGAGATGTACAACGTTCGTTTAGACTCCGTCAGCTAATTTTGACTTTATTTTTAAAACTATATTTTTAGTAGGCTTAGATTATTAAATTCCTTTAAAAATTCATAACTTTCTCATATAATATCCCTTCTTGATTGTCTTTTAATCGACTAAACCATATAGACAAGATCTTGAACCCTCATTTAGATTGCTTTTCCTAACAATCATCTGATTTCTACTTCGATTTCTGAGCCGTATGTTGCCTAAAAATCCTAACTTCCTCTTACGAAGTCAAATTGGGATGTTCTCTATATATATACGCTCTCGATTTAATGACTAATATGACTTTCGTTTAGATTACTATGGCTAATAATCTTCCAAAATCCTATATGCTATTTACGATATCTTAGTTGCGCCGGTTTGAACAAGAAACTTCAACGAGTCATAACTTATATGTTATAAGTCAGTTTTGAGCTCTCCTTATACCTCCAAAATCCTTACTATGACTACTTTATCTCACATATAGGCTACTCGTCGTAAGTTTTAATCTATTTACATGCAAATTTTATCCATATTTTATTATCTGGCTAGAAACACACAATGTATACATATATATACATATAAATATCAATTAATAATCAAATAATCCTCTTTTATTAACCTTTAAAGATTACAACTATTGACCCTAAACCACTTCATTATCTTTATTAATGTCTAGTGGGAAACACGAGGTAACAATTCTCTCCCCCTTAGGATGATTTTGTCCCGGAATCATCTAGAAAGTAAGGATAACGACTCTTCATGTCGTCCTATGTCTCCCAGGTGAGATTCGACCAGTTCAAATGTTTCCATCGTACTAGAACTAATTTGACCATTTTCTACCATAACTTATTTCTCTTATGGTCAATAATCCCCTGAGGCTCTTCAATCAACCTATTACTCTCATCAATCCTTAATTCCAAGAGTGGAATTATATCGGGAACTTCTCCTGAGAACTTCCTCAAATAATAAACATAGAAGGTGTTATGAATTCCATCAACCTCAGTTGGCAATTCCAGCTTGTAATCTTGATTTCCAACTCTTCGAACCACTTTAAATGGTCCAATAACCCTTGGATTAGCTTCCTTCTCTTACCGAATATTATAAGTCCCTTCATTGGTGAGACTTTAAGAAACACCAAATCTCAAAGTTCGAATGTCATTGGTCGTAGCTTCTTATCACTATAGCTATTCTGACAATATTGAGTTGCTAACATCCTTTCTCTAATCACCTTTACTTGCTATGACTTGTGCCACTCGCAAGCTTAAGGGACACATCCTTTTCGCACTTAACAATATTCCATTTTCTAGAAAATTTCATGAAAATGCGTACAAGCACCTTGATGAAGTCAATGACATTTCTGATTATTTCACCATTCCTAATGTACTACGAGAGATTGTCTTGTTAAGAATACTTTTGGTTACTTTTAAAGGAGAGGTGAAAGATTGGTTGAAGTCACTTTCACCAGGTTCAATCACCACTCGGGTACAGATGTGTGAAAAATTCCTCCAACAACTTTTCCCACCATCAAAAGTTTCTAAAATCAAGAAAGCCATAGCTAATTTTGAAAACGAAGTAGGGGAGTCTTTGTATGAGGTGTGGGAGAGATATAAAGGGTTGATAAGGAATTTTCCCCAAAATGATCCAAATAAGCAAAAAGAAGTATCGATTTTCTACGATGGGGTGGACATACAACAAGTGGACTCCTTGATTCTGAAGGACCTTTAACAAAGAAAAATCTCGCTGAAATGAAAGAACTAACTGATGAATTTTCAAAGCATTCACAAGAATATCACAATCTTTGTAATGATGGAACTACCGGGGTTGGGAATGGTGCTTCGGAAGATATGGCGATGATATTGGAAATGTTAAGTAGCATGGATAGAAGAATGACTAAGATGAACCAATCCATACACACAATACGTATGGGTTGTGAAAATTACAACTGTCCACATTTAACAAAAGTTTGCGATCTAGAACAAAAAGGGAATATGAAAGCTCAACTTTACAACTCAGTGGAGAGCGCTATGATGAAGATTTGAGGAAGCCAAAGAAAGAATGGTTGCCTTATGATGAGTATAAAACACAAAAAGAAGAGAGATATAGGCAAACCAGTCGGGGCTTTTACCAAAAGGAACAACCACAACCCGAGATAAAATTGGACTTGGAGTCAATGCTTTACAGATTCATCGAAGCTTCTGAAAAACATCACAATACAGCTGATGCTACGATGAGAAATAATCAAGCATCCAGGAAAAATATTAAAGCTCAACTCGGGCAATTCACTACATTGGTTAACAAGCAGTTACTTCCTAAATATATCGATAATAAACCACAACCACATGTCATGGCCATCACTACTACGAAGTCACTATTTATGAGTTCTTAGAGGCCTTGGAAGAAAAGACAAAGCAGCTTGAATCACATCCAAAGGAGAAGAAAATTGAAGGAAAAAAGGCTATTGAAATACCATCATCACGATAAGAGGATTCAATCCTCACGACATGGTCTTAGTCTGGGTAGGAAAAAATTTCTGGTGATCGAGTATATCAAGCTCCTTTACTGTTTCACTCTCGAGCCAGAGTTCACCCGCTGGAGCAAAAGCATATCTGGTTTATGAATCAAGTTAAGGGAATTCCGATCAATACCCCTTTTATTGCATCCTTAGTGAAAGTTCCAGAATATGCCAAATTTCTTCAAGATTTACTCGACACTCGCTAATAACTAGAGAATACCTCCAAGGTAGTCGTTAGTGAGAACAATTCCATGGTCATTATGGAGGGGATACCAAGGAAAATGGGAGACCTCAGACGCCTTAAACTTCCATGTGAATTTAGAAACAACATGAAGACATTTGCTTTTGTCAATTATGGAGTGAGTATAAATTTGATGCCATATTTATTTTACCAAAAGCTCAACCTTCTAGAATTGAAGGATACTATAATGACAATTCATATGGCCAACCGTTTGATGACTCAACCTTGAGGCATAATTGAGGACATTTTGGTAAAAATTGGAAAATTTATTTTTCCAATTGACTTTGTGGTGCTAGTTATGATGGATGATAAAGATGCTGCAATTATCCTTGGACACCCTGTACTCAATAATGTGTGACCCTTGGTGGATGTTCGTGAGTCGAAGGTTACCTTACAAGTGGGGGATGATGAAATGACTTTCAAAGTGGAAGATGTATTCAAGAAAGATTGTGCTCAAAATGAAGTATTCTTTATGGATGAAGAAAACGAGCTTGAGGAGTTATAAAAATTGATGGAAGAAGAAAGTCAAACAATAGAACAAGTTAAGCGTACTAAGCAAGAGCTTCAATTCCAATGGACTTTGAGGTCTTTGCTTTTAAAACTCCAAAGTCTCTAATGACTGAAGAAAGTGAACAAATTTTGGTATCAAGTGAGGATGAAGAAGAAGAAATTACACAAGACTTGAGCAAGGCAACTTTGGATAAGGAGGATGTCGAAGCTAAGGAGCTACAAAAAGAAAAACGAGAACCTAAACTTGTTATAAAGAATAAAGGGGTGAAACGAAAGCATAAGGAAGGAGAATCTAAAATAAAAAAGGAAAATTATATAAATTCCTATTTAAGTAGATTGCAAGCGTACGAGAAAAGGTGGAGAGAAAAAAAGGTGTACGTAGAGATCGTACCTCTAACAAATACCATGTTGGGATATGGAGTCCGACTCATGACTCCATAAAAAAAACAAGTGCTTCTCAAGAGGCAACCCGAGCTCGACTTGCATTTTCTTTTCTTTTGTTCTTTTATTTGTTTTGCATTTTTAGGATAACTTTTCTTATTCACTCTCCATATATTTTCAAAATCGAGTGTGGTGTCCTTATTGTAAAAGAAAAATATATTTATGAACAACATTTAAAAAAAAATCATAATGATTTCATAAAATTAAATAAAAGGAAAAAGACTAGTTTCTAAATGAACCATTTGGACTAAACAACCCAGCCAAATATAGTCCAACATGCAACTGCCCATTGAATTTGGCCCAGTGCGATACCATCACGTGAGCCCAAGCCCACAACGTGGTGCAGTGAAAGTCATAGGCGTATAACAGAACATCATTCGCTTCTTGTAACTCCCTGGTTTTTAGGCACTTTCAAATTTATCTCTTGGTTCTAAAGAATGTAATTTTGGTCCTTGTTTAGGAAGGAAGTGGTCACAAGAAGCCCTAGTGACAAATTTGTAATTTTAGGAGCAGGAGTTGTACACTACACGTACATGTGAGTATGCTAGGCGTACACATATGTACGTTGGGCTTATGTTGTATGTTGTAGCTCATAAACATAGCAACATAACATGTTATATGTTGTAGCTTTCTCCTTAAGGACACTAGTTTTGATCCATATTCTCTTATTTCAAAATATGATGGTCTCAATGCTACAATATCAATAGCCATTTGTAGTCCTCATAATTTATAAACAGAAGGGTAATTATAAACTTTAATTCTAGATGATTTTGCAGTATAAAAAAATTTCAATAATAGAAAATGAAAAGAATCCTTGAATCATGTAAAAAGTTATAAGTCTCTAAGATGCAAAAATTAAAACATTTGTAAATTAAATATATAATATAGCTATCACCCACGAAAGTACACATATTTAGCATCATCTTTGAACTTATCTTTTCCAACAACCATTCCAACCAAACTAATACACTCCATGGAATTGGCACAAAGAAATATATTAGCTTTATTAGTCGCATTCATGAGTGTAGATTTCAGGTAAGGATGAACGAATACAATTTCCTTAAATTTATCAAATATTAGTCACAATCACAAATCTACACTAAACACTCTGGAAGGCTATGTAAGTCAAAGTGAGAAACCTAAAAACCTAGAACTATTGAATCAAATCAGGGTTACATTCTAGCTTTGGTATGAAATCGTAGTAATTAGGGTTACCTTTGATTCCAAATTGGAGAAATTACATTTACCTTCATCTTTTTCTATAAAGGCAATCTTCATTGGATCCATTCTCTCTAGCTCTCTTCTTCTCCAATTAGCCCCTAGGAGTAGCACTTCTTCTTCTGATTCCAGTCCCTATGACTATGCCCTTTCAGAATAAGACATAAAGATCAATTTTATGAAGATGATGAAGATGAACAATAAGACATAGGGATCAATTTCAGTCCACTGTCCCTTTACTTTCGAATTTGTGAAGATGAAGAAGCAAACAAAGAAAAAATGGCAAGGACAAGGAAAAAGGAGTAGCACAAACTGTAGCACCATACATAATCATCGACGACATCCAAAATTTTCGAGGGTTCTTAGACAAATCTGAGGGGTAGCACGGGCTACCCCTGGTAACTAGCTAGTTCCACCACAACTAATCGTAATGTTAGGCCATTTCTCTAGGTTAACATAGTACCTAGATCCGACCAAAGAAATAACATGGTATTTAATCTTTATGTTAGGTCAATCCTATAGCATGACATAGTACCTAGTAGTTTGATGGCCAAAACCTCTCGAATAAGCATCATTTCTTATTGTTACTCTACTTAATTCAGACGGATAACTATAGAATGTTATGCCTTCATTCAGCTCGAATAATGGTTTTATTACCACTCTGCTAGTTTGGATTTATGAAAATATCCAATTAAATTAAATATTAATTATAATTATAAACATTGATACTCTAATTACGTCATAAGTACATAGTTATATAGGTTAAAATTGTAAGATATCCAATTTAACCTATATTAGGTATAAAAGTTCACCCACAGTCATTCTACACTATAAATAAGAATACCATCCTTTTCGTAAAAATACACTCCTATGATATGAATTCAATACTAGTGTATAGAATAATTGAGGATTAAGGAAACCCTAGTACCTACGGATAATAGTATACAATTTTCAAATCAAGGAATCAAAACACTTATACAACATAACAAACTTATATAAAAAAAGTATTTTCAAAGTATAATAGTCAAAACTGTGAACTCACCAACATTACATTGACATTTTCAAAATTACATGTATTCATAGGAAACCAAAATATGGAAGATTGCACTCCCAAATGTAGTGGTTGATCGAAGAAGTCACCGAATACTTATTATCATTATAGTTATGCCTACCTATCAAGGCACATTTTGTATTAGAATTTCTAGTAATTTATAAGTATGTTATGATGTAGTATTTGTATCCATAATGGAAATGCTATTTAAGTTATATACCATTTTGTACTATTCAATTTATGTCTAATATTTGTGATCCAACCTTCTAACGTCGCACAGCTCGGCATTTCTGCCGCCGGCCGAGGGTGTGTCATCGTGTGCCACAAGGACCTACAAACAACGACCAAATTTTCTTCGAAAAACACGACATAGACTTTCATTTTTATGAAAAAGGTTGTATATATATGTTTTACAAATATAGTTATAAAAACATGGTCTCATGAATATTGCATGCATCTAATAATTCATGTACCTTTTGGAAAAATTATATCATTTGTATACAATTCTTTAGGTGTCAAATAAAAATTCATTTTATTAACCGTTATCCACGATCAATTATAAACTAATATCTTATTTTTAGAATTTAGCACTAGAGCGCTATAAGAATCGATTATAGTCTTTTAATAGAACTTCATTTTATAGTTAAGATATGAAGTTTTGGATGAGTTTCAAAATTGTAATTTTAAATCTCAATTTTAAAGGTTTTGAAACACTTTATTAAAAAACTCATTTATAAACATCTTATGATATCTTTTGAATATTTATTTATCAAACTCCAAGTGATGTTAAATTATGATAAAATGTTATTTAACATGTAAAAACCATTTTCATATATAAAACCTAAAATTTAACAACATAAAATTTAAACATCACAAGCATGCATCAAAAGTGTGTAAACCAAACCACTTTCTAGTAATAAATATTGTGAGCTAACACAAAAATTATTAAGTCATTCCTAAGAACTTAAGTTATACTTCAAAAAGCCTTTAACCTTCCACTTGACATGACAACTATTACTTGCAAAAAGAACTTCAAAGCACCATGTGTTATAAAAGATTCTGTGTTTGTGAGATGCACATTAGGGGAGGGTGAAATATCAAGTCTTAATGTCATTCGTTAGGTGTGTTTCATGTGAGTCTTGGTGAGAGTTCTATTTATGTAGGGTAGATGGCTTGAGTGAGTTTGATTTGTTTTTAGCGTCTTGAAATATGTTTATAGGATATTTCCACACTATAGGACATTTATACAACAAACTAAATATTAAGATAAGAAAAATAGAACTTTTAAATTTCATATAATATAATTCAAACCTTTACAATTGTTAGAAATGCTTCAAAATCATGATTAAAAGGATCAAAATTTGATTTTATTCGAAAAATGAAAAATTTCATGCATGTGCTTACAAACATTGAATATTACGTTTATATCATTGTAAAGTTTATATATATATATATATATATATATATATATATATATATATATATATATATATATATATATATATATATATATATATATATATATATATATATATATATCCTTCTTAACCTTTTAAACTCACATATCCAATCTTGTAATTTAATGATGTATAAATCAATTTAATACCCTAAAATATATTTAAAAATCAAAATAAAGAATGATTGTACTAAAATACACTTTTCCATATTATTTGTTAATAGAGCTAAATTGAATCCAATTAAGATTAAACCGAATTAAATAAAGAGAAACATCATGTAATTTACAAAAAACCTTCAAGATCTCGAACACGTCAAAATCCAAATAATCAATAGTTACAATATGCAATTTAAGCCTCATTAAACAATTGAAAGTTGAAACCTTACAAATAACCGTGATGCACATTAATTAATATACCTACTTCAATAGCTTTGCGATACATACATAAATAACCGGCAACTTCGAAACTTTAATAGGATTTTATATTTAAATTAGTTATATATCAGAAAGTATTTTTGACATATCGAATTCTCATATACAACGCATACTATTCATTGCCGGTAATGAAATCGCATGTTTGAGGCCAAAGATGAAATTTATTCACGCAGCATATAGTGTATTTTGGTTCGAGAGTTAATTTTGCACCTCATTAACAATTTTTAGCAAAAAGTAATAGTATTTAATTTGGGATATAATTTACAAAGAGTATTTTCGTAGATATATATATAGGTATTAAATTAATTTATATCATAAAAATTATAAGAGAGGATATAAATGTGAGTTTAATAGGTTAAAAAGGATATATAGGTAATTATGAACTTTTGAAAGATATATATAATATTTAATTTTTATAAGGATGGGTATGAAATTTGCCCTTGGAAGGAACATGGTCTCCACTGTATGGGGCATAATTTCGAAATGCATGTAGAGAGAAATGTAGAGAAACCTTTTGAAATTGAGCATGGGATATGAAAATAACTAAACCCGCAACAATGTAGGTCTCGAACTCCTATCGTAGTTCAATTTTGAAGTAGGTGATTATCATGATATGTTAAAAAAATGGTAAATTTGTTATATGGATTTACAAAAGTGATAATTTTGGGGAAGATCCTTCACATATATTATAATTTATGGGTTTTACCAATGGAATTTCAACTAATCTAAATACCTCTGTATTTTCTTTCTATTGTGTAATTGTTTGAGATGCTTTTCAGACGTAGCGAGAAATTTTAGCCACAAATTTTATCGTCGGTAAAACACAACAGATTACCAACCAAATATCTTGTGACGGATTACCGACGAAATATATACAACAATGGGTTTCCTGTGGATTTTTCTAGTATAAGATCTAATGTTTACATTTCATAAAAAATCCAAAAGTATTTATATATTGAAAACTAGAGAAAGCTTAAATATACATCAAATCCTTACTTTAAAACCATTAAACATAACGTAAAAAGTTTAATATTAGAAAAACATTAAATCCATATATTTCAAATACAATATTTGACAGTAAGAAATCTCTTTTATATGTAGTTGGTTCTTATTACGTATGTGATGTAATCCATAGTCGAAGATGATGTTTTTGAAATACAATTTAAATGATAAAAGAGGTAGCTAGTATAACCTTGTATTTTCCCATATCTGGTATCTTATTAATGAGGAATGTTTATATATACAAAACACAAAGGAAAAGGGTCACAATAGAATGGGCCAAATAAACTAGAAGTACAATACATAACTAGATAAATACAATAGGTCCGTTAATATCCCCCATAGTTGAAACGAGAGGATTATCTGTAGTGTTTAAGCTAGACCGAAAATCTAGAAACATTGGAGATGGGAGAATCTTGGTAACAATGTCAACATATTGAAATGAAGAAGGCACACGAAGAACCCAAATGTGCCCAGTAGCAACCTTGTCACAAACAAAATGAAGATCAATCTCAATAAGCTTAGTCTGTTGATGTTGATTCGTATTAGATGGCATGAAATCAACACTATCATTATCACAATAAACAATAGGGGCTCGATCAGGTGAGCAGTGCAACTCTAAAAGAAGATTCTGGATCCCACAAACAACCCCAATCCTCATCAGAATAGACAATAAGCTCACGAGAGGGAGAGCTATAAAACTATAATCCATGAGTAGTAGTATCCTATACATAATGTAAAATGCACTTGAGAGCAGTGAAGTGAGGCTCTCTAGGGTCATGCATATATTAACAGATCTGTCGAACGACATAAGAAAGATCAGGTCGGTTAAAAGCAACATACCGAAGAGCACCAACAAGGCTACGATATAAATTCAGATCATCAACTGGTGAACCCGAGCCATCAAGTTTCGTGGAAAGATCAGCATGAGTACGTGTAGATTTGCAATCAAGCATGGATGGATGTTCAAGAATATCAATGGCATATTTGTGTAGAAACAAAAATAAGCCATCAGCAGATCGAGTAGCAGAGATACCTAAAAAATAATGCAAATTACACAGATCATTCATGGAAAACTCGGTATTGAGAGTGGATATGATGTGAGTAATTAACTCTGATAAAGATCCTGTAAGAATGATATCATCTACATATAAAAAAAGATAGGAAAAATTAGGGCCTTGTCTATAAATACACAAAGATGAGTCGCTCTTGCTGTGAACAAAACCAAGGTGATAGATAAACGAAGCAAAACAATGAAGCCAAGCGTGTGGTGCCTGTTTGAGCCCATATAAAGATTTATGTAATAAACATACATGATTCGGTCTGGAAAAGTCCCAAAAACCCGGTAGTTGATGCATGTAAGCAGTCTCCAGAAGATGCCTGTGAAGAAAAGCATTCTTGATATCAAGTTGTCGAATATGCCTTTGTTATGAGTGACAGAAATGATGAGAACAATACGAATGGTGGTTGGTTTAACCACAATGCTAAAAGTATCATCACAATCAAAACCAAGACGTTCGTTTAGACTGTTTGCAACAACGCGCGCTTTGTAGCAAGCTAGGGATTCCTTAGATCGTAAGGAGTTTCACAAAACCTCTCTCTGCGAAGTTGTGACCATTTAATAAAGTTGTGTTTTTCATGGTCAGTTGCTAAAAACACCCCCTCCTTTTGGTCATATGATGAGTTTTCTCATTAATAAAAGAATTATATACAGATTACATCCCTATAGTTGGATCCAAATTGTTTTTAGAAATTACATTTCATGGTTGACTAAACTTCAAATGACAGGGCTAAACTTTGCATTAAAACATTTGATGGTTAAAACGTTAGCTTCAAATCTTGAACTTGTTCGTTTTAATGAAGATTTGAACTTAAATTTAGCTTTAGATATTTATTGGGTCAATTAAAATTCACATAAAAAGTGAAGTTTAGCTTTTAACAAGTTGATTAAATTTCTAATTACAAACCATAAATATCTAATAACACCTAAACTTTAGCTTAAAGTTTTTGAAGGGCTGGTTAAATTTGTTCTAAAAAACTACCATTTAAGCATCGAGTTGATAACTTAGTTTAGTAATTAGACTGCATTTAGGTTGCAATCCTATGTGTTTCTTTATTGGCAGTGGCAGTAGATATTCATTGTGGAGTCAAAGTGGTAAGATAGGAGAAATAAGGTGCACCCTAGGTAATGGAGTCTTTTAGTGTAGAAGGATGCAACTGGTAGATTCTTAAAAAATTGAAAGAGTGAGCAAGATAGAGCATTGAGAATGTAAGGGGTGAAAATAGGCTTACAACTATATTTGATACAAGTAGAATCAACAATTATTATCTCTCGACCTTCTGAACCCATATCCTCCTTACAATTTCAACTTAATTCTATCACCTAATCCAAGCACGTTACCCTGTATATACACATTTAGTCACAAGAATTTTGCATATATGATATAAACATATGAACGGATCAAATTATATGGTTCATTTTGACATAGAAATAATAATGAAAAAAAACTAAATTTGAAACAAAGGCTATTTATGTGAAACCAAGAATACAAAACCATAATTACTGGAGAAAAGTCCAATACATCTAACCATGTGAAACCTTTAGCAAATATATAGAATAAATAAATAAAACCATAACAACTACCAGTTTTCTTCTTAAATACATTTAAATACATCTAACCTTCTGAAACCTTTAGCAAATATATAAAATAAATAAATAAAACCATAAAACCTACCAGTTTTCTTCATAGTAGCGTTCGATTTAAATTATTGGTGGATCATAATTGATGAAAAACAGTGATCATCAAAAGTTAAGTACATATACAAAAGCATAAAAACACCAAATCTCCTTTCATACTCCATTTGAAATTAGTAAAAACAAGGAGCACAATAAAACAATCTTTCCTCATATGAAGTGCATCACAACAAAACAATCTTTCCTCTTACTCCCCCATCAATCCGTCTACCCACTCAGACAATTAGAATTCAAACCTCAAATATAAACTCTTAATTATATCCAACACAAGAGCGAGAATGAAGGCGGATGAGGTACTAATAAGCACAAAGGGCATTATCGGAACTTCACTTGGTAATTTTGAGCCGAAAAATTAGCGTTTGGGAGGGGCTTAGCAATTGTCACGTGGCAAAAGAATACTTATTTATTAGGATGGAAGAAGAAGATACAAAGGAAAATGGCCACAATAAAATGGGCCATATAAACTAGAAATACAATACATATCTAGAAAAATACAGTAGGTTCTTTAACAGGTAGTAATAGAAGAGAGCCAATGGGTATGGAAGTGGGGCTCCAAAAAAACCCTTACTAATTGTAACAACAGCAATGACATCTCATTAAATGAGCTAAATAAATAATTACTTTGGCTGCATTGCATTTGTTACACTGGTCATTTCCACATACGAGCACCGAAAAAGCTTTTTTTTTTCTCGTGTACAATCATCAATTTGCGTGGTAACGAATACTAAATTGATGCCTGATCAAGGAATAAGCTGATAATCACAATCGTACTTATTTTCAAAAAGAGTTTGACACAAAAATTACCAAATAAATGGAACACAAGATAACGATCTTTTTCAAAACTTAAACTAAATGACTACGTATTTCATACATTGGCTATGCAAATTGAGATTTACTTTGGTATATATACCTTCTCCTGAAAAAGTGAAATATTTGTAGAATTCATTAAATTTGCGAGAAACACTATTATAGAAAAAAGGAAAATTAAAATTTCGCAAATAAGCAGTGAGAGTCAAAAATTCTGCTAAATGTGAAATTATATATTTAATAAATACTTTCATTGGAAAACACAACTTCTAGTTTTACAGTATCTAACTTTAAAATAATTTGTTTTTAAACATTTGCGCTATACTGCTACGTCATCATCATGTAATGAAATTCAATATAATCGACAAAAGAGTTGAAAGTTAATTAGTGATTTAGTTATCTGGAAAATAATGTAACTCCGGATATTTTTCTATAAACCAAATATTTTGAGTATTGATTTGAAGCCGGTTTTTAACGAATCAATTACAGTATATATTTTATTTACTTTTAACTACTAACTAGGAAAGAGGCACCGATGCTACGCATGGGTCAAAATTTTTGGTTTTTAATTGCATTGTTTATTAGACAACATACAGTTCAAACACACAAATTGGATTATTTATTTAAAAACACAAACATATTTGTATAATATAATCTGCGGCTGTTCATCAGTTTATCGACATGAATGATAAAATCGGTAGAAAAGTATTCTTGTTTATGCAACGATAAAAAGAAGGATTGAGACTTACATCATCCTCATCATCTGATTCCAAAAGCTGATGTGTCTTTCTAAGGTTGAGACCAAAAGCAATTTAGATAAATGTTGCAAGAAACTACCTGTCCATCTCCCTTTGACTTTGTAGTTTGCTTTAAGCTCTCTTTCCTTACAGCCTCAGGAAGCTCTTCAGAAGTTTCACTAGCCATAGCAGTATATAAACACAAACTAATTTATAGACAAAAAAAGACAGAATTGCCCCTGTCCCATACCTAGGTGGGTTTGTAAACAACAACACAATAAATATTTCTATGGAACTTCGGTTTGACCAATTTTCCGAGCAAAGCTTTGGATACTCTAGATAACACCGATGCCCTGTAAAGTCACAGTCAAAAAAATAAAAACCAAACAATCATGAACTTGGATAAGCAATGAAAGAAATGTTCCATTTACTCTTTTTTAAATAATTTATTACTTTTTCTAATGACAAAGTTTGAAATGTAAATAGTGTTTGTAATGACAACTTTTGTAATATTTGACTGGCTTTTCCATATAATAAATCATAAAATTTGATTGTTAGCATACTTATATCTACTTTTGTACTTTCATATAATTTAGGGACCATTGTAGTCGTAGTTAGATTCATTAACCATGTTTATCATCAAACGATTCATTAAATCTAACATTGAGAGATTTTATATCAACAAATTTTAACAAAGGGTAGATTTCTACTTGGATCAAAAATGTTGTTTGGATCATAAGTTTAGGAACTTGGCTCCAAAAATCCCACTTCTGCTTTGAAGTCCAAACCCATGGTGCTCATCTTCCCAATATTAACTGCACTGAGTTTGAAGATATGCTTACCAACAACATCCAATCCAATTAATTCGTGCTTGAACTGCCTAATATGCCCTTCTGCTGCTTCATCCGCATTAAATGTTTCACAGTCAAAAGAAATTGCAATCTGCCTCTTCTCTTGCTCTTTAGCAATCAAACCAACCACATCCTTCTCCTATTTGTCAAGGAATGATTTTTTTTTTGTAACATCCCGACTCTCAGGTAATATATTTAATAAATTTATATTCATGTTGTCATAGCGACTCGACGAGTTGGAGGCCCCAACTCGACGAGTAGAGTGCTAAATGGCCGTGTGACTCTTGAAGTCTACTCGACGAGTAGGATCCGAGTTTAAAAACCCTAGATTTTAGGGTTTGTGCCCTATTTAAAGGACCTTAAGCCTTCATTTTTGCCTCCCTCATCACCTTATCACGTCCAAACAGAAACCCTAGTGAGTTAACCGATATTTTGAGTGTGTAAAGCCAAAAGTGCTCATTTCCTTGAAAAAGCTTGAAGAGTGAAGAACTTGGAACAGGAAAGAGCCTTTAGATCCAGCTTTCATACAGTTGTAGCATCTATTTGGAGGTAAAAAGTCCTTACCTCGACTCACCATTTCTTAGATCTTTTCTTATGTGAGTTATGGACATTTTGGTGCAAAAATAAGGACCATTCTCACGTTAAGCATGTCTAGAGGATGTGGTTGCAGATTTGGACTCCTCTAGACCCTTTTACGCATAAAGTCTCAAGCTTTATGGAGCTTGATCCTTCTTCTTGGCCTAAACCCCTTTTTGGGTATAGTTTTGAGTGTTCTAGCCTTGTGAGGCCTTGCATGTATGTAAAGCTAGCAACGTTACGTGGTAACTCCATGCTAGGAGGTTAGATCTGGAGTTTGGAGCATTGAAATCGACTGACTTGAGAAATAACTAGAAAACTCAAGGGGTTTAGTCAACATGTAATGTTGACTTGAGTGTTGACTTTCGTTGAATTATAGGGTTTGGACAATTGTGGAGTTTGGAGACCATAGAGGGGTAAAATGGTCTTTTCACACTTTTTAGATTCGGTAGACGAATTAGCTTAACATCTCGGAGTAGTTACTAAAAATTATTAATTAGAGATGATTGTGATACATGTAGGCGGAGTTTAGTGATACCGTTGCGAACGAGATATTCTTGTTTGTGACAACCTGATATTTCGAGGCAATGAATTAACATCAGTCAAATATAGGTAAAAATTAAAACTTTCCTAAAATCTTATTTGGGTTAAATAAAGCAGTAGGAATCGTATCAAGGTTTTTGTACGTATAAAGAACCCTAGAATCCGAGTTATAACGAAGAAGTTATGACCAACCGAAGATTTTCGGCAAAACCAGCAACACTGATAGATGTAAAACGTGAAGTTTCAATACAATAATTTTTAGCCTTATATATCTAAATTAAAGTTTTAGATATCATCAAACCGTAGCCGTACATAAAAAGAACGTCCAAATCTGACTTCGTATGAGGAAGTTGTGATTTTTCTAAGTTACAAATATAACAGTAGACAACTATATACTCGAAATAGAGATCGAGAGACTTTTAGCTGACACAATATAAATGAGAATCGAAGGGCTCAACAATACTAGCGCAACGGTAAAAAGTCTGACGAAAACGGACGTCGGATGAAGAAGTTATGGAATTTTAACGGACTTTTCCTATCCCGGCCTGTTAAAAATATAATATTAAAAATAATTCAAAACTAGCCGACGGAGTCTAAACGAAAGCTGTAGACCGTAGTCTCACCTTCGCGTGGATATAAAGAACGTCGAAAACGGAGTTCGTATGAGAAAGGTATGAATTTTTGAAGTTTGTTAATTAATTTAAATATAAATTAAATTAAAGCCCGGTATTATCCGAAGAAGGAGTCACCGGTCCGATCCCTCGTACGCCCAGCGTACCGACGTACGCCCTGCGTACCCGGCTGCTAGGCTCCGGTTCGGCCACGTTGCCCCAATGCTGTAACGCCCGGGTTTTCAGGGCTAAGCATTTTTGTCAATGTAATAGTCTAGGTCAACTATTGTAACTCTTTTTGAAGTAATAAATATGAAATATTTGAGTATTATTTGAATTATGTGTGATTGTGTGTTTATTGTTTAATTATAAATGTATAATTAATAAAAAATAAAAATGAGCGTCAAAATTAAAGTGTGAGATAATCCCGATATCTCTACATAAAGTTGTAGAATATGTCTCAAGGTTTCCGTACATATAAAGAACGCCGAAATCCGAGCTATAACGAAGAAGTTATGGCCCGCCGAAGTTTTACGGCAAAACCGGCACGACACCGGGAAACGTAAATAGTGAATTTACGATAGATGACTTTTTAGCCTTAGAAATATAAACAAAAGTCGTAGATTATGTTAACCTAAGAACATCGATAAAAAGAACGCCCAAATCTGACTTCGTATGAAGAAGTTACGATTTTTCGAAGTTTCGGACTAGCAGTGTACAGCCCGAAATTCAAATGTTTGATCGAGCGGTTTTTAGCCCACACGACCTAAACAAGAATCGAAGATCTCGTTAAGAGTAGCGTAACGAGAAAAAGATGGGCGAAAACGGATGTCGGATGAAGAAGTTATGAGGATTTAACAGACCAATCCTATCCCGACCCGTTGATAAAATAAAATTTAAAATCGAGTCAAAATTAGCCAACGAAGTCTAAACGAAAGTTGTAGAGTATGTTCCCACCTTCGCGTGGATATAAAGAACGTCAAAAACGGAGCTCGTATGCGAAAGTTACGAATTTTTGAAGTTAGGACTCGAAAATGCGAAACCTGTTGCGAAGATGATGACGTGGCCGCTTCTGAGCCGTTGCTTGCTGACCAAGGCTTCGCTCCGGATCGCGCCACGACAACTCGCATTACGCCCCGCGTACGAGGTCCGGTACGCCCCGTGTACCTTCGGCCTTATCCGTCCGAGTCCGAGTGCGAGCCAGCTGTTGCGAGCTGGCAGCCACCTCCGAGCTACGCCCCGCGTAGCGCTGCTGGACGCGCCGCGTATCCGAGGCCCTCGCGCCTATAAAAGGGGGCCGAAGGTGCCCTCATTTTTCACACCATTTCTCATTCTCTCTCTAGTTTCTTTCTCTCTCTAAGGTTCCAAACCACCCCTAAGCCCTAGTTAAACCCCTAGAACCCTAAGGAAGCCCCGAGGCTCCCAGAGTCCCGAGAAAGAGGAGTTTTTCGGTTTCGAAACGCTGCTCTAATTAAGTCCCGGTTTTCGATAAAATTCGCTGTAAGTATGCTATGCTTACGCAATTTTTAATATAGCTTTCAAATAATTATAGGAATGTTATTAGGTCCTTAAAATAATTATTTGGGCTATTATTATGAGTTATATTGAGCGTTATTAACACTTAATAATACTCAGACTAATTAATTTGTCGCGGTTATCATTAAACTAAACCCTAGTGGTATCGATACTAGGTTTTATCGAAGGAATATCGTTTTGAGAGTATCGAAGCGCTGTCCGAGTGCTGAGTCACCACCTACTCAAGTGAGTGCATAGTTACTTCCAACTTACATATATATATGAAGTATTTTATATAAATTACGTGCTATGTGTGCATATTATCTGAATACTTGCTATCTATGCTAGATGAACGTTGTTATACATGTTTTCAATGATTTAAACTGTATATGTATTTTATATCTACGAAAATGTTGGGGTAAAACATGGGTAGATGTAATAGGTGATGTGTGATAAAATGATGAGAGGCCTCGTTGTTGTTGTTGTTGATCCAGTCATCTAGCGGAGTATAGATGACGACCACAGACTCTTCTAGACAGTCCAGTGGAGCACTAGCAGGCTCGCAACCTGTAGGTGTTGTGAACGATGTGTTCACCGGTGTACTCCATCCCCCACATGGTTGCCTATTAGGACATTTATTGCTGAGGAATCCCCTTAGCAGTAGTGTCCATCCCGATGATGATCCTTAGGCTAGGTCCCTTATGATAGGTGTTTAGGGACATAAAGTGAGGATAACGGGAATGGGTAATCGGGTTATTGTTGATTGATGAAATTAATAAACTTATTTATTATGGGTTGAAAACCCTATGTGCTCACCAGGCTCCCAAGCCTGACCCACTCAGTTTTATGTATTACAGGTAGTGGCGCATGAGCATAGGTGTGATGTTTTGGACGAGGGATTACGGATATAGGCCTGTAGATATGAAATAATGTAGTAAGGCTTATATTGTACTGCTTATACTTTTGATCTGTACGAACATGACATCCCGAGTCTTTTAATGAAATACATTTCTATGGAAATGCTTTTGATAAATCTTTATCATATTATTGTTTTGGGACAAATTCCGCAATCCTTTTATTAAAAGATAACTTTGATTTTGAAATAAAGTATAAACAAAACCGGTCTTTTCTGGCCGTGATTTTGGGGATGTCACAGTTGGTATCAGAGCATTAGTTTAAGCGAACTAGGAATTTGTAGGATTTCTAGACGTAAACTTAGAATGCTAAGCGATGATTGTGAGGTGTGAGCACTAGCTTATTTTAGGAATTGTGCCTAAAATGCTTTTATGTGCTAAATGCTTTATGCATGATATGCTGTTATTTTGTTCGGATCTATGGTCTGTTGCCGACCGGATCTGGAAACCTTATGTGTTTAGGATTCTAAACGTACGACTACGCTATTAGAACTAGCATGTAAACGTTTCGGAGTGATAAGGACGATTTAAAACGTCTCTCCTAAATAAAGATCTAAATCCACCTTATTCGGTGTATAGATCAAGATGGTAAGGACCCGTAGCGGAAACGTAAACGCAAATGGGAACGGACACCAACCCCCCGTGATCGAGCAAATACCAGTTGTGGAAGCCACTGCCGGACCAATAACGATGGCCGGAGTGCAAGCGATGATCCAGGCAATGTTGGATCGTCAAATGGAGGAAACCAGGCGTTTGCTCTAGCAAAATCGAGAGGAAGCGACTATTTAGATCGAACAGCCCGAGTTGAACGAAGGGCAGACTGAAGAAGGAAACTACAGTGGGACTATTGGTCAAGCCAACCCACCGATAGTTAGGCAAAACCACCAGGATGGAGGAAATGATGGACGTGGATGCAAATACAAGGATTTCATGGCATCCAAGCGACCGAGTCTATCCGGAAGCCCGACGCCGGTGGAAGTCATGAACTGGATCTCTGAGATGGAGACAATGTTTGAGAGTTGCGAGTGTAGCAATAGGCAGAAGACTGCTCTTGCAGTTCCTCAATTGAAATCTGGAGTACTAAGCTGGTGGAAGCTATTAGCTGATTCAATGCCCAAAGGTGAAGCAAGCAAAATGTCGTGGGAGGATTTTCTGGTACAGTTGAAGATGCAATACTGCTCTGAGCAGGATCTTCTGGAGATCAGCAACGAATTCCAGAATCTAAAGAAGGGAAGAATGAGCGTTACTGAATACGCTGCAAGCTTTACTGAGAAAATGAAGCTTGTTCCACACCTCGTCCCAACTGAACTCTCCAAGGTTAACAAATTTGCCCTCGGATTACCAGCGGACTTCGGTCCAATGGTCAAGCAAACTACCACTCTAAAAGCTGCCATCTGGGCTGCTAAGAATGTGGAGACCCAGATACAAGAAAAGGGTCTGGAGAGAGCGGAAGTGGGAGAGAAACGGAATTTTGACGGATCCTCGAGGTCCGGTAAGAAAGGTAGATTCTCGAAGTCTAGTTCGAGAGGAGGAGGATCAGAAGCAAAGTGGTGTGACAAGTGCAAGAAGAAGCACTCTGGGAAGTGTGATGGAGGGGTCACTTGTTACAAATGCGGAAAGCCTGGGCACTATGCCAACGAATGCACCCTCAACCAGAAGGCCTGTTATGGGTGTAATGAAGAAGGGCACATTTTGAAGGACTGCCCGAAGAAGAAGGAGGCAGGAAGACCCAACATACCACCGAAGCCGAAGGCGAGAGCCTTCCAGATGACGCCCGAGGCTGCAAAGGAGGCAGCAGACGTCGCTTCAGATACCTTTCTTGTAAATGGTTTGCCTGCAAATATACTGTTTGATTCCGGAGCCAACTACTCCTTTGTGTCGCATAAATTTAGTGCGAAATTAGCATTACCTGTAGAAAAACTTGATAACGCCCTAATTGTAGAAGTTGCCAGTGGCAAATTCGTACCTGTTAGTAATCGTATTAGGAACATCGTCATTGACCTAAACGGAAACGAATTCCATGAGGAACTATTACCCATAGAGTTAAACGGTTTCGACATCGTTTTGGGTATGGATTGGCTTAGCGCCAATGATGCCGAGATATTATGCCGAAAGAAGATAGTTAGGATAAACCCACCCGGAAAGGAATCATTTATGGTGTACGGGGACAAACACAGAGTGAGTTCTGGAATCATCTCCTTGATTAAAGCCAGGAAATGTTTGTCCAAGGGATGTGCATCGTACTTGGCATTTGTAATTGATGCTAAGAAAGAAAAGAAAGAGGTGCAGAATATACCGGTTGTGTGCAATTATCCGGAAGTCTTTCCAGAAGATCTTCCCGGATTACCACCTGATAGGCAAGTAGAATTTCGTATAGACTTATTACCAGGAACAACACCGATAGCAAAGGCACCTTACCGATTAGCACCGACGGAGATGAAGGAGCTCATGATGCAACTTCAGGAGCTGTTGGACAGCGGTTTCATTCGACCTAGTTCATCACCCTGGGGAGCTCCGGTGTTATTCGTGAAGAAGAAGGACAGAAGCATGAGGATGTGCATAGACTACCGAGAGCTGAATAAGGCAACGGTGAAGAACAAGTATCCATTGCCGAGGATTGATGACCTATTCGATCAGCTGCAAGGTTCAAGCTACTTCTCAAAGATCGATCTTAGGTCAGGATATCATCAGCTGAAGGTGAGAGAGCAGGATATTGAGAAGACTGCATTCAGAACAAGATATGGACACTACGAGTTCTTGGTTATGTCATTCGGACTAACCAATGCTCCCGCAGCATTCATGGATTTGATGAACAGGGTCTGTAAACCATTCCTCGATAAATCCGTGATAGTGTTTATCGACGACATTCTCATCTACTCGAAAAGCCAAGAGGAGCACGGCAAGCATCTACGAGAAGTATTGGAGGTGTTAAAGAAGGAGAAGCTTTTTGCAAAGTTCTCCAAATGCGACTTTTGGATACGGGAAGTCCAATTCTTGGGTCATGTTGTTAACCAGGAAGGAATAATGGTTAACCCTGCCAAGATCAAGGCTGTAATGAAGTGGGAACGTCCGAAGAGTCCCACGGAGATTCGAAGCTTTCTAGGATTAGCCGGATATTATCGATGGTTTATCCAAGGTTTTTCTTCGATAGCTGCTCTATTAACAGCTTTGACCCATAAAGGAGCTACGTATACATGGAGTGAGAAACACGATGAGGCGTTCGAGAAGCTAAAGAAGAAGTTATGTGAAGCACCGATACTTTCTCTACCCGATGGAGTCGAAGATTTCGCAGTTTATAGTGATGCATCTGGAGTCGGGTTGGGTTGTGTTCTGACCCAAAGAGAAAAAGTGATAGCATACGCATCTCGACAATTGAAAGAGCACGAAAAGAACTACCCCACTCATGATCTGGAGTTGGCAGTAGTAGTATTTGCCTTAAAGATATGGAGGCATTACCTCTACGGCACGAAGTGCAAGCTCTTCACTGATCATAAGAGTCTCCAATATCTCTTTAATCAGAAGGAGTTGAACATGAGGCAACGACGCTGGCTAGAACTTCTCAAGGACTACGACTGTGAGATACTTTACCACCCAGGTAAAGCAAATATTGTTGTTGATGCTCTCAGTCGGAAAGTCAATCTTGAAAGAAAAAGGCCAAGAGCGTTAAGAATTGAAGTCGTCTCGACGATTGTGGAAAGTATCAGGAAAGCTCAAGAAGAAGCCTTAGAAAAGAATGACCGAAAGGAAGAACGTTTAGGAAAAACGTTAGTGTTCGGTACGAACAGTCGAGGACTGAAGGTATTCCAAGATCGAATTTGGGTACCTAAGACGGGAGGAATAAGAGATCTTCTAATGGAAGAAGCACACAAGACCATGTACTCGATTCATCCCGGTAGCACTAAAATGTATAGGGACCTAAAACCCTACTACTGGTGGCCGATGATGAAGCTCAATGTTGCGAAGTATGTGGCTGAGTGCGTAACATGTGCGAGGGTTAAGGCACAACATCAGAAACCATATGGGAGTTTAGAACCTTTACCTGTACCCATGGGTAAATGGGAAGACATCACCATGGATTTTGTGACTAAACTACCCAGAACGAAGAACGGACACGACATGATTTGGGTAGTCGTGGATCATTTCACAAAGAGTGCACACTTCATAGCAGCCAACGAGAAGTGGTCTATGGATAAGCTCGTAAATTCTTACGTGAAGGAAATTGTAAGACTTCACGGTGTCCCTCTTACGATTGTGTCAGATCGTGATAGTCGTTTCACGTCGAGGTTTTGGAGGAGTCTACAAGAGGAGTTGGGTACAAAGTTGTGTTTGAGTACTGCTTACCATCCGCAAACTGATGGTTAGAGCGAAAGAACGATTCAGACGTTGGAAGATATGCTGAGAGCATGTACCCTCGAATTCCAAGGGAATTGGGACGAACACTTACCTCTAGTAGAATTTTCCTACAACAATAGTTTTCACTCGAGCATCAAGATGGCACCTTATCAAGCCTTGTATGGACAGAAGTGTCATACGCCGTCTTGTTGGCTTGAAGCCGGAGAGAAGCAGTTTATGGGCCCCGATATGGTCCATGAGATTGCTGAGAAATTGAAGGTGATTAGGGAAAGAATGTTAGCAGCTCAGGATCGTTAGAAGAGCTATGCTGACAAGAAAAGACGACCGATAACCTTCGAAGTTGGGGATTCCGTTTTGCTTAAAGTCTCACCGTGGAAGGGACTTATACGATTTGGGAAACGAGGAAAGTTGAGTCCAAGGTTTATTGGACCGTTCAAAGTTCTTCAGAGGATTGGGAACCAAGCTTACAAGCTGGAATTGCCCGAAGAACTCAATGGTATTCATAACAGCTTCTATGTGTGTTATTTGAGAAAATCCATGGGAGATGTTCCCGACATAATTCCAATCTCAGAGTTAAGGATGGATGAGAATAAAAGGCTGATCGAAGAGCCCGAGGCAATTGTTGACCGTAAGACTAAGAAGTTACGACGCAAGATGGTCGACTTAGTGCTAGTCCAATGGAGACATTCGAATGGGGCGAATCTCACTTGGGAAACAGAGGATGACATGATGAGTCGTTATCCACATCTGTTTGTTGATGCATGATTCCGGGACAGAATCATCCTAAGGGGGAGAGAATTGTAACGCCCGGGTTTTCAGGGCTAAGCATTTTTGACAATGTAATAGTCTAGGTCAACTATTGTAACTCTTTTTGAAGTAATAAATATGAAATATTTGAGTATTATGTGTGATTGTGTGTTTATTGTTTAATTATAAATGTATAATTAATAAAGAATAAAAATGAGCGTCAAAATTAAAGTGTGAGATAATCCCGATATCTCTATATAAAGTTGTAGAATATGCCTCAAGGTTTCCGTACATATAAAGAACGCCGAAATCCGAGCTATAACGAAGAAGTTATGGCCCGCCGAAGTTTTACGGCAAAACCGGCACGGCACCGGGACACGTAAATAGTGAATTTATGATAGAAGACTTTTTAGCCTTAGAAATATAAACAAAAGTCGTAGATTATGTTAACCTAAGAACATCGATAAAAAGAACGCCCAAATCTGACTTCGTATGAAGAAGTTACGATTTTTCGAAGTTTCGGACTAGCAGTGTACAGCCCGAAATTCAAATGTTTGATCGAGCGGTTTTTAGCCCACACGACCTAAACGAGAATCAAAGATCTCGTTAAGAGTAGCGTAACAAGAAAAAGATGGACGAAAACGGATGTCGGATGAAGAAGTTATGAGGATTTAACAGACCAATCCTATCCCGACCCGTTGATAAAATAAAATTTAAAATCGAGTCAAAATTAGCCAACGAAGTCTAAACGAAAGTTGTAGAGTATGTTCCCACCTTCGCGTGGATATAAAGAACGTCAAAAACGGAGCTCGTATGCGAAAGTTACGAATTTTTGAAGTTAGGACTCGAAAATGCGAAAGCTGTTGCGAAGATGATGACGTGGCCGCTTCTGAGCCGTTGCTTGCTGACAAAGGCTTCGCTCCGGATCATGCCACGACGACTCGCATTACGCCCCGCGTACGAGGTCCGGTACGCCCCGCGTACCTTCGGCCTTATCCGTCCGAGTCCGAGTGCGAGCCAGCTGTTGCGAGCTGGCAGCCACCTCCGAGCTACGCCCCGCGTAGCGCTGCTGGACGCGCCGCGTATCCGAGGCCCTCGCGCCTATAAAAGGGGGCCGAAGGTGCCCTCATTTTTCACACCATTTCTTATTCTCTCTCTAGTTTCTTTCTCTCTCTAAGGTTCCAAACCACCCCTAAGCCCTAGTTAAACCCCTAGCACCCTAAGGAAGCCCCGAGGCTCCCAGAGTCCCGAGAAAAAGGAGTTTTTCGGTTTCGAAACGCTGCTCTAATTAAGTCCCGGTTTTCGATAAAATTCGCTGTAAGTATGCTACGCTTACGCAATTTTTAATATAGCTTTCAAATAATTATAGGAATGTTATTAGGTCCTTAAAATAATTATTTGGGCTATTATTATGAGTTATATTGAGCGTTATTAACACTTAATAATATTCAAACTAATTAATTTGTCGCGGTTATCATTAAACTAAACCCTAGTGGTATCGATACTAGGTTTTATCGAAGGAATATCGTTTTGAGAGTATCGAAGCGCTGTCCGAGTGCTGAGTCACCACCTACTCAAGTGAGTGCATAGTTACTTCCAACTTACACATAGATATGAAGTATTTTATATAAATTACGTGCTATGTGTGCACATTATCTGAATACTTGCTATCTATGCTAGATGAACGTTGTTATACATGTTTTCAATGATTTAAACTGTATATGTATTTTATATCTACGAAAATGTTGGGGTAAAACATGGGTAGATGTAATAGGTGATGTGTGATAAAATGATGAGAGGCCTCGATGTTGTTTTTGTTGATCCAGTCATCTAGCAGAGTATAGATGACGACCACGGACTCTTCTAGACAGTCCAGTGGAACACTAGCAGGCTCGCAACCTGTAGGTGTTGTGAACGATGTGTTCACCGGTGTACTCCATCCCCCACATGGTTGCCTATTAGGACATTTATTGCTGAGGAATCCCCTTAGCAGTAGTGTCCATCCCGATGATGATCCTTAGGCTAGGTCCCTTATGATAGGTGTTTAGGGACGTAAAGTGAGGATAACGGGAACGGGTAATCGGGTTATTGTTGATTGATGAAATTAATAAACTTATTTATTGTGGGTTGAAAACCCTATGTGCTCACCAGGCTCCCAAGCCTGACCCACTCAGTTTTATGTATTACAGGTAGTGGCGCATGAGCATAGGTGTGATGTTTTGGACGAGGGATTACGGATATAGGCCTGTAGACATGAAATAATGTAGTAAGGCTTATATTGTACTGTTTATACTTTTGATCTGTACGAACATGACATCCCGAGTCTTTTAATGAAATACATTTCTATGGAAATGCTTTTGATAAATCTTTATCATATTATTGTTTTGGGACAAATTCCGCAATCCTTTTATTAAAAGATAACTCTGATTTTGAAATAAAGTATAAACAAAACCGGTCTTTTCATGCTGTGATTTTGGGGATGTCACAAATGCTCCGACCAGGATGCGGTCAGCGATGACGTCCCGTACGCGCCGCGTACGGGAGTACGCCCCTATATAAAGGGTGCGAGGGTGCCGGCCAAAGTTGCTAATTTCCTTCCTTTCGCACGCCGAAGCTCTGCGTTTCAACCCTCAGAATCATCCCAAAGGCGCGGTTTTCATATCCAAGGTGGGAAGAAAGTTTTACACTCCCGAGATTTCCCGAGAATCTCGAGAGATCCGCTTTCTCGAGTAGAAGTTCTGCTCGGTTTTTCATTGCGCTTTCTTCAATCAATCAAGTGAGTTCATACCCCTATAAACTACACTTTTAAATGTTTTATAAATACTTTTATATGCTTTTAAAGGGGGGGGGGGGGAATACAAGTAAACGCACGACTAAAATCGTGTGAGACATCGATCTTTTGCTATACTTTTCATACTATTATTTTAACTATCTTATGAAGTTATTATCATGCAAAACACCTTACAACACAACTTACCCTCTTGCGATACAATATGTTTTATAAATAGAAATATGTTTTATTTATACGTTTGCATACTACATCATATCAAGGGTAACAATTTCAACTATAACATGATGCTTTTACAAGAAAACTTAACTCATCATCACGTCTTTGTAACACAGTAGAAAAAGGAAATCATTTCATACAAACAATTTTTCATCATATTACTCGTGAACTCGTTGCTAGCAATCATGTGGTGTCGTATGGCTTTGTTTGTACCAAACGAAAGTCCCAACCTATAACCAAAGTTTCTTAGAGGGAGAGCGTGTGACAAGTGTGTATAGATGTATACGGGGCTGACAACTCCGCACCCTGACTGTTAGCTACAGTCCGTCATTAGGGGTGACAAATGTCAACATCGGTACCGCATCTAGTATGGTTATGAGGAACTCACAACTCGCGGAAACAATGACTCAAGCACGTAGTAGTACATAACTCAATCATACTTAGGGGAGGTAATAACTATATTTTAGGGTATTATCAGCATAATCAAAAACTCATGATAAACACTTCCACAACTAGTTTTACTTAACAATAAAACTATACATCTTCTTTTTAGCATGTCATAATTGCTTACAGGTTACGGTCTTGGTCATTTGAGACTGCATTTCACATTTAGGAACATATAGGATTTTCCTTGTTCATAAACATTCATTTTGTACAACAACGATTTACAACATCATTCTTTTGAGCATGTAATAGTTGCTTACAGCTTACGGTCTTGGTCATTTGAGACTGCATTTCACATCATTTCACTTTTAGGAAAATAAGGGATTTTTCCTGGTTTAAATACATACAATTTATACAACAAATATTATCATGCGTTTCATACTTTTATAAGAAAATACCGGATTTTCTTGGGAAAACACACACACACTTTTGAATGGCATACATTTCCTCAAAACTCTACTTATGAACTCACCAACTTAAATGTTGACACTTATTCTTTGAAATAACTTGTATTCTCCGGAAACTGCTAAACCAGGTAGCAACTACTTTTGAAGACTAATGCGCTGGCGTTAGTAACACATTTTGGGTCACCATATTGTATTTGATTTCTTTTGCAAACATGTAACACATGCAATCATGTAACTTTTCAAATATATTTATATTATGGTGGTGTGTACTTTCCTTACTATTCAACTGTTATGATACTTGACATGACGTCCTCCGCCCCTGAACGTTTCCACCGTTCTAGTTTGGGGGTGTGACAGATTGGTGTCAGAGCATTGTTTATAGTGAATTGAGTATATCAACCCATAAAATATATACTAACTATAAATACAATGGGATTAAAAATACTCTGACTTAGAGTTTATACTTTTAAATAATAAAATATTTAATTAAGTATACGTGCCTGCATTCATACTAAAATCAGTGTCACAATGACAAGGACAAAAGTATTACGATTGTTGAATATCACAAGTAAGCTTGGGGATGTATGGTCAGTCCTGGGAATGGCATAGCCTGATCAACTATGCTGGTCCGAGGAGTGATTAGCATATGCCCAAGAATGGTTGTGATGTGGCAACAAGTCTAAAAAGAAAAACTTACCAACACTACCACAATGAGAACATTATAACAAAACCTAAGTCTAAAATACTATAGGAGTATTTTGTGTTACCATAATTACTTACTCGAGAACTAAAAAGGATCTTCATTACTAAGTTGATAGTTGCTAGGTGGATATACTAAGGTTATATGTAACTAGGATGTCATAGACTTAGAATCTGTGAAATTCTGCTTTACCCCGGTTCCTTGTGAATTTGGAGTTGAGTTCACTTATTCGAAAGCCTATCCTATTTTGATTACATATGACTGGTATGCACTTTACAAATAGCGATGTAACTAATGAAGATTCTCTAATAAATATCTAGATAGTTCGTCTAATAATTATTTCTTTACCCAAATCCTCGTATAGATAACATGGCTAGACTTCATCACCACGACAACCCGTACTTCTCAATCAAAGGCAGTGTTGGATGGTTCAGAGAAGAACCAGAGAATGATCATCCACTCCCTTTTGAATGATCACCATGCTGAAGACCTTTCGGATCATGATAACTCCGAACTAGAAAATGAGAACCTAACCCTAATAGCTCCCAATTCAAACCCTAACCCTCGTCCAGCCCTTCATGGCCCGACACCTCCTTGGGTAGAATGCTTGGAAATATGGAGCGAAGAGCAAGATCAACCTATGTTGTTAATGGATACCGAAGCTTCTACCACTCAAGTGAAGGAATCTTAGCAGATAGAGTTCTACAAATCATAATCCGTAGAGTTGCCCGAAACCAAATTCAGGGCAGGACGAATTTTCAACGTATCGGAGAGGTTAATGCCAATGCAAGAATGCATACCATTTGGACCAATCACCTTGATCACCAGGGAGAGATCTGAGAGAAACCATGAGACCGTGCTACAAGCACTAGCTGAACCTCGAGCCGAAGTTATAGAGCTCCAAGTACGCCAGAGGATGTACGAGAGATACCTACTTGATATGAAACATCAACTGACCAAACTAAGGGTTCACCATAGGGGTGATCATCGCCAGTAGGAGATACCTTACTTCCTTCTTTGTTTTAAAGAACCATGTTCCTGTCTATGTGCTATGTAGTACTTTCTATGTGACTGCCTTGTACTGTAAGTACTTTTAGTAAAGTCTTTATGCTGTCAAGGACTTTTCTACTCTGAATATGATGTATAACCTACAACAGGGTCAATTTCCCCAAACCTATTACATCTTAAGCATTAATGATATCGAAAGTCGACTAACTCCCGTGTTACTCTTTGTTCAAATACCTTCATTATACTATCATTGGAGTCTATCAAAAACCCCACCTAATCAAGTTATTGGACTATGGTAATTTATCTCCGAAATCATTTTCAAGCCTCTTTTAAAGGTTGGATCATATTATCCACCAACCTATAATACCTTGTCTTGAACGATAAACGTTTAAAGACCATTCTACAAACATACTTCTAGTCTGAACTAGGACTGCATCATAGAGATGTAGGTCAAAAATTCAAGAACATACTTCTACTCTTTACTTAAGCGATCGAAGTACATCCAGGTTCAACCATTCTCACTCACAAATTCATTTTCTTTCCATGTAACAGAATCATGTCGCCGAAGAAAAATGATCAACCCATCAACCAAACACCAACTCTTCAGATTGATGCAGCTACCTTTCAAGATGCAGTCTCGGCTGCTGTGTCAGCTATTCTGACCCACCTTAACGCTAACAACGCGAATGTCAGTGGGATTGTTAACAATAACTCCAATCCATGTAACAATCAAATACCTCAACGAGCAACAAACTACCACAAAACCCCGAATCCCAAACCCAAGAATGATAAACGAAAGTTCTGGGCTAAAGCTAAAGGAAAATCACCACAAGGGGCGAGCAAAAGACAACAACATGTGGCAACCTTCGCAGCCACGACATCTGTACCTCCTACTACCATCCCTTCTGGTATCCCAATTGTCCCTACACCAGCTAGGCAGTATGCCGGAAACCTACCGAAATGCAATAAGTGCAGCTTCCATAATCTGGGTAGTTGTCGTCCGTTACACTGCTCTAAATGCAACAAGAACGAACATACTACCAATTGCTGTCGGACTCGGACCCAACACATTACTTCAAACACCAATGTCGAAATCTCTCGAATATGCCATCTATGTGGCATAATGGGACACTTCAAGAGGGACTGTCCAACAGAGAAGGACGACGGTGAATCCGGAGGAGTTTGACCTCAGAATGGAAAGAGGCAACGAAGGACCCTACTATAGTATAGATTCACTTCCAATCGTCAGCATTATGTATGCCTTTTTAAAGCATGTCTAAAACTATTGCAACTAGAGTCTTATCTTTTGCGGGATCCCCTCGATATAGGGATGCTCGTGCTGCGATACTTGCCTTTTAGTATACCCTATTCGCAGCAATAGTCTTGTAGTAGTCAAAAGTACTATAACTCTATTGGTGGTTGCACGGTTGTGTTTTGTCTATAAACGTCTTATGTTCAAACTTAATGTCCTTAAGTTTCTTTATGATTCCAACATTATCATACTACTTGATGCAATTTGATCCTCACAAAAACAGATTCATACGTACATCTCTTCCTCCGAAATCATCTTTCTAGCAAAGCCGTCATTCCAGAAAACCAAAGTACTCGTACACAGAGCACTTATTGTTTCCCATCCTTCCGAAGAAAAATTCAACAAACCGCCCTGAAGTACCACTCGTGCAGTACGTCAAGTTCAATCCAAAGACCCATACGGTTGATCTATCACTAAAGAATGTATACATAGGGGTAGTATATAATCAAGGTTCTACAGGTTTAGAATTGATGATTTCACTTTAACTTCTTTTCCTCGTTGGGATGTGGGTTTAAAGAAGAATCATTTATTCGACTACCTTTTTAGTCTTAGTTATATACGACTCGTATACGCGAAACTAAAATTGATGAACAAATTATGAGTTCTAAGATGAACTTCCGGATGGAGACTACTTAAGACTACGAGTGATCATGCTGCCATGTGAATAAACTTAGAAGCTAAACACATGCCTTTTTCCGCCGATCGGGACAAGAGAGATAGATGGAACAAAAAGTACCTATTCTTCTTCCTAAATTCATGAGTAATCATACTTACTTGTAGATATTCACGACATCTAATCGACCACAAGGTTTGACTTCATAATCAGCACGACTAGGTTGTGTTCTTATGCAAGAGGAAAGGCCAATACCTATGCCTCAAGACAGCTTAAGACAAAAGAAGTTAACTATACAACACATGATCTTGAGTTAGGAGCAATGATAATTGCTCTGAAGAGCTGGAGACACTACTTGTAAGGTACAAGAGGTACTATTATCACAGTCCACAAAAACATCCAACATACGTTCGACCAAGAAGAGTTATCATGCCAGTAAAGTCAAATGAAAGAAGCAAAGTCGTGTACCGATAATGAAGGGTTCGCTGGAATGCCAAGTGAGGAACCGAGTTCACTTAAGAAGCACGGGAAGCAAATTAAACTTCTATTCGTAGCTTAGTATCAATTCTGCTTAAACTCAAATTTCGGGACGAAATTCCCTCTAATGGGGGGACGATGTGACAACCAGATATTTCGAGGCAATGAATTAACATCAGTCAAATATAGGTAAAAATTAAAACTTTCCTAAAATCTTATTTGGGTTAAATAAAGCAGTAGGAATCGTATCAAGGTTTTCGTACGTATAAAGAACCCTAGAATCCGAGTTATAATGAAGAAGTTATGACCAACCGAAGATTTTCAGCAAAACCGGCAACACTGATAGACGTAAAACGCGCAGTTTCAATACAATAATTTTTAGCCTTATATATCTAAATGAAAGTTTTAGATATCATCAAACCGTAACCGTACATAAAAAGAACGTCCAAATCTGACTTCGTATGAGGAAGTTGTGATTTTTCTAAGTTACAGATATAACAGTAGACAGCTAAAAAATCGAAATAGAGATCGAGAGACTTTTAGCCAACACAACATAAATGAGAATCGAAGGGCTCAACAATACTAGCGCAACGGTAAAATGTCTGACGAAAACGGACGTCGGATGAAGAAGTTATGGAATTTTAACGGACTTTTCCTATCTCGGCCTGTTAAAAATATAATATTAAAAATAAAATCAAAACTAGCCGACGGAGTCTAAACGAAAGTTGTAGACCGTAGTCTCGCCTTCGCGTGGATATAAAGAACGTCAAAAATGGAGTTCGTATGAGAAATGTATGAATTTTTGAAGTTTGTTAATTAATTTAAATATAAATTAAATTAAAGCCCGATATTATCCGAAGAAGGAGTCACCGGTCCGATCCCTCGTACGCCCAACGTACCGACGTACGCCCCGCGTACCCGGATGCTAGGCCCCGTTTCGGCCACGTCGCCCCAATGCTCCGACCGAGGATGCCGTCAGCGATGACGTCCCGTACGCACCGCGTACGGGAGTACGCCCCGCGTACGTGTGCCCTCCAGCCCCTATATAAAGGGTGCGAGGGTGCCGGATAAAGTTGCTAATTTCCTTCCTTTTGCGCGCCGAAGCTCTGCGTTTCAACCCTCGGAAGCATCCCAAAGGCCCGGTTTTCATATCCAAGGTGGGAAGAAAGTTTTACACTCCCGAGACTCCCGAGATTTCCCGAGAATCTCGAGAGATCCTCTTTCTCGAGTAGAAGTTTTGCTCGGTTTTCATCGCGCTTTCTTCAATCAATCAAGTGAGTTCATACCCTTATAAACTACACTTTTAAATGCTTTATAAATACTTTTATATGCTTTTAAAGGGGGGGAATACAAGTAAACACACGACTAAAATCGTGTGAGACATCGATCTTTTGCTATACTTTTCATACTATTATTTTAACTATCTTATGAAGTTATTATCATGCAAAACACCCTACAACACAACTTACCCTCTTGGGATACAATATGTTTTATAAATAGAAATATGTTTTATTTATACGTTTGCATACTACATCATATCAAGGGTAACCATTTCAACTATAACATGATGCTTTTACAAGAAAACTTAACTCATCATCACGTGTTTGTAACACCGTAGAAAAAGGAAATCATTTAATACAAACGATTTTTCATCATATTACTCGTGAACTCGTTGTTAGCAATCATGTGGTGTCTTATGGCTTTGTTTGTACCAATCGAAACTCCCCACCTATAACCAGAGTCTCTTGGAGGGAGAGCGTGACAAGTGTGTATAGATCTATACGGGGTTGACAACTCCGCACCCTGACTGTTAGCTACAGTCCGTCATTAGGGGTGACAAATGTCAACATCGGTACTGCGTCTAGTATGGTTATGAGGAACTCAAAACTCGCGGAAACAATGACTCAAGCATGTAGTAGTACATAACTCAATCATACTTAGGGGAGGTAATAACTATATTTTAGGGTATTATCAGCATAATCAAAAACTCATGATAAACACTTCCACAACTAGTTTTACTTAACAATAAAACTATACATCTTCTTTTTAGCATGTCATAATTGCTTACAGGTTACGGTCTTGGTCATTTGAGACTGCATTTCACATTTAGGAAAATATAGGATTTTCCTTGTTCATAAACATTCATTTTGTACAACAACAATTTACAACATCATTCTTTTGAGCATGTAATAGTTGCTTACAGCTTACGGTCTTGGTCATTTGAGACTGCATTTCACATCATTTCACTTTTAGGAAAATAAGGGATTTTTCCTGGTTTAAATACATACAATTTATACAACAAATATTCTCATGCGTTTCATACTTTTATAAGAAAATACCATATTTTCTTGGGAAAACACATACGCACTTTCGAATGGCATACATTTCCTCAAAACTCTACTTATGAACTCACCAACTTAAAAGTTGACACTTATTCTTTGAAATAACTTGTATTCTCAGGAAACTGCTAAACCCGGTAACAACTACTTTTGAAGACTAACGCGCTGGCGTTAGTAACACATTTTGGGTCACCATATTGTATTTGATTTCTTTTGCAAATATGTAACACATGCAATCATGTAACTTTTCAAATATATTTATATTATGGTGGTGTGTACTTTGCTTACTATTCAATTGCTATGATACTTGACATGACGTCTTCCGCCCCTGAACGTTCTCGTTGTTCTGGTTTGGGGGTGTGACATTGTTCTACCAACGAGGTGAGTCTTCTCACTATACTTACCTGAGTGGTAATATTGTGTGACCGGAGGGTCTTATTTAAGTTATTGACCAGGGGGTCCTATGTGCTTACACTGAGTTATGTGATATTATGCATTTTGTCTTTGTGATTAATGTTATACTATTCTGTGCCTTATTGAGTTACGATAGGAGGGTCGAAACCGAGCTATGAGACCGGAGGGTCTTCACTGAGACATATGACCAGAGGGTCCATACCGAGCCGTGAGACCCGAGGGTCCTCACCAAGACACATGACCGGAGGGTCCATGCTAAGCTATAGCCATGAGAGGCTTATTATTTGTGTATATGGTATTTTGGGGAACTCACTAAACTTCATGCTTATCGTGTTGTGTGATATGTCTTTCAGGTACTTCTCTGGATCGCGGGAAGGTGCCGGCTTGATTGTACACACCAGTTAGAGGTCATGATTTGAGGATTCTGGGATTTTATCAAACATTTGTTGAATTGTGTTTTGACAACTTATACATTTTGTGTTTTTGGAAAAAGTGATATCGTGTTTATGTGATTTTAAAAATGAAAATTTTATTTGAAAATTTAGAGTGTTACAAGTTGGTATCAGAGCATTGGTTTGATGGATTCTGATGTACTCTCGAGTATGTCTGGATTCAAACTGAGGATTTTAGAATGTTTTCTGAAAAGAAATGATTTTCTGAAACAAGTAAGAGCTTTAAGAGATAACAAGACGGAGCAATGTGTACAATGAGCCAGAGTCCGAATAGTAATTTCCCAATATACCATTACTTGTTTACATTATGAAATATTTATGAGATATTAGAGCTACATGCAAGAGGATAGGCTAGTTATTTCAGAATGTAGAGCTAGAGTTGCTTGATTCATGATGCTTTAGCCTAGGCTATGCTGTTGATCGGTCTTATCTGCTATTTGGTATGTATGTTTACTGAGTAGGGAAACATAGCAGACAACCTTTAGAGAGATTTTTAGGTAATATAGTAGAGATACCTAGATAAGCATTAAGGAATCAATCGAGAGAGTAGTTGATATCCGTGAGGGATAGAGTACTTGTGAATTAGGATCTTAGGGAAGGACTTGGGAGTATTACAAGTTGGTGTGGAAGGTAGTATTTGTAACATCCCGGCTCCAAAGTACTATATTTAATTAATTTATATTCATGTTGTTAGAGAGAATCGACGAGTTGTAGGCCCCAACTCGACGAGTAGAGTGCTAATCGTCCGCATGACTTTTAGAGTCTACTCGATGAGTTAGAGGACCCCAACTCGACGAGTAGGAGCTGAGTGTGAAAACCTTAAATTTTAGGGTTTGTGTCCTATTTAAAGTACCTTAAGCCTTCATTTCTGCCTCCCTTATCACTTTAACACCTTGAGAGATACCCTAAACGAGCTGGTATCACCTAAAAGAGAGAGAGAGAGAGAGAGAGAGAGACTAAAAGTGTGTGATTTGGTGCATTCATGGAAGGATATAGAAGAGTATACGGCTTGGAACGATAAGAAGCCCTTGGATCCAGTCTTCTTCCAGTGCTAGCTGTTAGTTGGAGGTAAAAAGCTATCACATTGATCATTGTTTTGTTATATCTCTTCTTTAGGGAGTTTGTGTCCATTTCCGTCTTCCTTTTTAGCCTTTGAGTTGTTTAAATATGCCATGAAGTTGAAACTTCAAGCATGAGGTCCCTTGGAGCAAAAGATTCAAGCTTTATCAAGCTATTCGCCAAGTTTATGCATTAAACCCTCCATAGAGATTTGTTTTCGCATTTTGAGCCCTTGGTGCCATGCTTGGACATAAAGCTTACAACTTAATGTGGTATATCAGCCTTGGGAGACTAGATCTAGACTATGAGACTTTAGTTCTGCTTAAAATCGTATGAATGAGAAATAGACTTAATGGACTCGACGAGTGGATGAGCCAAATCGATGAGTCGGTCAGGGTTCCCCCTATAGTCTGGATACACGCAAACTCGATGAGTTGATGAAACAACTCAGCGAGTTAAGTTGGAGTTTCCCGATTTTTTAAGAACACGTGGGACTCGACAAATCGTATAGGTGCACTCGATGAGTTGGTTCAACATATACTGTTGACTCGAGCGTTGACTTTTAGGGTTTGGTCAAGACATAAATTATGAAGACCATGGAGGGGTAAAATGGTCTTTCTCCATTTACTAGTGTTAGAGAAGGGGTTATTCAAACTTTTTATGGTTATGGTTATAAGTGTTACTTAGAGATGATTATGATATGTATGCGGAGTCTAGACGTTCAAGGAGTATGAGACCTACTTGCTTATTTACAATGTGAGTCTTCTCACTATACTTACTTGAGCGATAATACTCTGTGACCGAAGGGTCTTATTTGAGTTACCGACCGGAGTGTCCTATGTGCTTATGTTGAGTTATGTAATCTTATGCATTTTGTCTTTGGGATATCTTCTATATTATTCTGTGCCTTACTGAGTTTGGACCGGAGGGTCCAAACCAAGTTGTCAGACCGGAGGGTCTTCACTAAGATATAGGACTGCACGGTCCAACCTAAGATGTGAGACCGAAGGGTCTTCACTGAGACACATGACCAAAGGGTCCGTACCGAGCCGTGAGACCCGAGCGTCCTCACCGAGACGCATGACCGGAGGTTCTACGCCGAGCTATAGCCATGGGAAGCTTATTATTTGTGTATGTGGTATTTTGGGGAACGCACTAAGCTTCGTGCTTACCGTGTTGTGTGATATGAGTTTCTGGTACATTTCAAGATCGTGCGAAGGTGCCGAATTGATTGTTCACACTAGTTAGAGATCATGATTTGAGGATTCTAGGCTTTTATCAAACATTTGTTGACTTGTGTTTTGATCACTTATACATTTTGTGGTTTTTGGGAAATTTGATATCGAGTTTAAGTTATTTTAAAAATGATAAATTTATTTGAAAATTTAGAGTGTTACAAGTTGGTATCAGAGCCTTGGTTTTAGGGATTCGGGTGTACTCTCGAGTATGTATGGATTCAAACTGAGGATTTGAGAATGTTTTTTAAAAAGAAATGATTTTCTAAAATGAGTAACAACTTTTAAGAGGTATCGAGATGGAGCAGTGTGTACAATCAGCCAGAGCATGATGGGTGATTTCCGAAAATACCATGACTTGTTTATGTTATGAGATATTTATTAGATATTAGAGTTGCATGCTAGAGGATAGGCTAGGTATTTCGAAATTTAGAGCTAGAGTTGCTTGATTCGTGATGTCTTAGCCTAGGGTATGCTATTTATTGATCTTATATGATATTTTCTCAGTGCGTGTACTGAGTAGGGAAACATAGTAAAACTCTTTTAGAGAGAGTTTTGATTAATCTAGGAGAGATACCTACACGAGAATTGAGGAATCTACCAAGAGAGTAGTTTGATATCCATGAGGGATAGAGTACTTGTGAATTAGGATCCTAGGAGGAGGATTTGGGACAACTACTAGTTGGTTTGGAAGGTAGTATTGGGCCCATACTACTGAAAGCACCAGATCTATATGCGACCCAAGAAACCATCTTAGGATGCTAAGGAGCGTGTAGGGGTGGGTAACCGTGTGTGTGTGGTTGGTCTAGTCTCTGATGATTTTGTGTTTATGTTTCAGAGACACCATGGTGTTTACCCGTAATAACGCTAGGAGCAGTGGTACCAGTGAAGAGGAGATCTACAGGATCATTCATGAGGAGTTGGCCGTCACTATAAGAGAGGCAATACTAGAGATGTCTGGGTCTATTAAGACCACATTGATTGAGACATTTGATGAGCGATATGCTGCTGTCACGGATGTTGCTGCTGTTGCAGCCACCGCGACCATAGCTGCTGCCAGGCCCTAGGGATGTGACTCGTTGATGTTCTGTGAGTTCAGCAACACAAAGCCACCAAAGTTTGATGAGACGTAGCATATGATTACTTACATGAGAAGGATCTCTTACATCGAGGGGTGTTTGTATACGTGTTCATGCCCAGAGCATTTTAGAGTTTGGTTTACGCTGAACTTGCTTCGCTTGGGACCAAAGGACTGGTGGAAGTTTGTGACGACTAATTTTAACCCTGCAGATCATGTTGCAGTGACTTGGAAGAGGTTCACCAAGTTATTTAGAGATTAGTATGCTCCCAAGGTGGAGAGGGAACATTTGGTACTAGAGTTTCTGTTTCTCATGCAGAAGACGGAATCAGTGAAAGAGATTATGAGGATGTTTCATGAGAGGGCGTTGTTCTACCTTTAACACGTGTCTACTGAGCAGGAATGTGTGAGCCAGTATTTGAACATCTTGAGGAGGGATATTCAGGAGTTCATGGAGAACTCGTCTTATCGTACATTGGCTTAGTTGCAGACCAATGCCAGGCAGAGGGAGATTGAGTTGGAGATTTAGACCAGAGAAGAGGGAGAGCAGCAGGGGATAGATAGGAGACCAGCATAGTCATAGCCGGTGATGGCTAAGCTTGCTGATTCGAGAGCTGGAGGCTAGAAGGGCCGCACTTGCGGCAAGTGTGACATGATTCATGAGGGGTCTTGCCGAGTGGGGATTTTCTACAAATATGGATAGGAGGGGAATATGGTGAGGGATAACCTCAATGGATTTGTGGTTTGCTTTCACTGCAACCAGATGAACCATCGGAAGGCTAGGTGTCCCCAGCTCACTGAGGGATCAGCACAGGCTACTGCTCTTGTTGCTTTACGTGTTACTGATGGCCGGCCGGGGAAGGCCGAGCCTCCAAGAGATCGTAGGAGAGCATTCCAATTGACTGCGGAGGAGGTCCGTGCAAATGCCTGATGTTGTTGCTGGTACGTATCTCTTTATTTATGTTATTTTGAGACTTATTTATGCTTATTTTGTGTTGTATCTAGGTACTTTTCTTGTGAGTTATGTACCTAATTTGGTGTTATTTGACTTGGGTGCAAGTCGATCTTCCATGTCCTTATACTTTAGTCATCACATTAGTGTCAGACATGAGCCTTTAAGTCGACCAATGAGGGTTTCTATAGCCGAGGAACATGTAGTTTTTGCCACTGATGTATACCTTGGATGTGTATTAGAGATTTTCGGTGTTGAGTTTCCGATAGATCTGGTGCCGATAGCGATGGGTGATGTCTGTGTCATAGTGGGCATGGATTGGTTGAGTCGGTTTGGAGTTGTGATTGACTGTGAACATCAGATGTTGACCATATGAGACCCTAGTGGGGGAGTAGTTACTGTGTCTGGCGAGGGGACCATATCTAGATCAGCTTTTTGCTCTGCCACCAGGGCGAGGTAGAGTTTACAGCAAGGGTGCATGGGCTTCTTAGCATATGTGATGGATACAAGAGTTGGCCCTGGGAGGCCGAGTTCTATCTCCAATGTTATGGTAATGTGTGAGTTCCTGGATGTTTTCCCTGAGGAATTGCCATATGTGCCTCCCAAGAGGCAGGTGGAGTTCCGGATTAACTTGGTTCCGGGTGTGTTGCCAATTGCCAAGGCACCTTATCGTCTTGCACCAGCTGAGATGCAGGAGTTATCCTCGCAGCTCCAGGAGCTGCTGGGGAAGGGTTTTATTAGGCCGAGTAGCTCACCGTGGGGACCCCCAATTCTGTTTTGTCAAGAAAAATGATGCTACACACCAGATGTGCATCGATTACCGAGAGTTGAACAAGCTAACGGTTAAGAACCGCTCTATACTACCGAGAACCAATGATTTATTCGATCAGTTGCAGGGGTCGTCTTGGTTTTCCAAGATTGATTTGAGATCTTAGTATCATCGTATGAGAGTTTGCGAGGAGGATATCCAGAAGATGACCTTTAGGACTTGTTATGGGCACTATGAGTTTGTGGTGATGCCTTCCGGACTCACCAATGCACCAACAACATTCATGGACCTCATGAACCTGGTGGCAGGGCTATGCTGGACAGGTCAGTGAACGTGTTCATCGATGAAATTTTGGTATACTCGAGGTCTAGGGACAACCACGAGGAGCATCTTCAGGAGATTCTTGTAGTATTGAGGATGGGGAGGATTTATGCCAAATTCTCCAAGTGTGATTTTTGGTTACGAGAGATCCAGTTCTTAGGACACCTCATTAAGTAGAATAGGATTTTGGTTGACCCGGCCAAGATTGAGGCAGTTATGTGATGGGAGGTGCCTAGATCCCCATCTGTGATCAGGAATTTTTAAGCCTTGTAGGATATTACCGGAGGTTTATCAAATATTTCTCCAAGATTGTCGTCTCAATCACCAGATTGATCAGGAAGTGTGTTACTTTCATTTGGGGATCAAAGCAGCATGCCCGATTCGAGACTCTTTGCCAGAGATTGTGCGAAACTCCAGTGTTAGCCCTTTTTGAGAGTGGACGACTTCGTAGTCTATTGTGATGCATCTGTATCAGGGATGGGCGCTGTGTTGATGCAAAAGGGATACCTGATAGTAGTCCTGGAAATCCGTGTTTGCGTGTTGTGTATTCATGTCAGACACGAATTTACACGACACGAATTTGTTAAACACGAACATGACACGAACTATAAAACGTGTTTGGGGTATCAAAAACGAACACGACAAGTAAAAAAACCATGTGATAGGTGACACAACACGAATAGACATGGTTTTATCCATGTTACACGTAAACATGAGGAAAGACAAATAATCACATTTCTAATGGCTTATTTTAAGCTAGGGCTATATATTATATATATTGACTTTTATGCAAATGGTCCCTAATATATTATAAATATAAAATTTAACTGTAAAGTATATATATGTACATACATGTTTATAGGTGTTTGTTGTCGGGTTTTGAGCATTCTAACACTCCTAAGTCGACATGCAACCCTAAATACCTTGGATCCATGTTTTCTCTATTATACATGCAAATATGAATATTCCAAGGTATTACCCTATCTAGCATACAATCTTTGATACTTGGGTAATAAAATAGATAGAATACATACCTTTATGATGTAACTTGTTTTCATGAAGCTTGAGTGCCTAGTGCCCCAAGTGTGACACCTTAAATGGTTCACACAACACCATGAACACTTGGAATAACCTTGAGAATAAGGATACTTTAGTTCTCATTAGTGAAATTGGCCTTGCCCTTTTGTGTACATACACTAGTGCCGATTTCACCAACCAAGGACATCTTTATATAGTGTGAAGATTAAGGTTAAACCCATGAGCCTTCATTTCATATGATCCATGGGTTAAACAATCCATGGACTATCCATGAAAGTTTAGCCCAACCTAAATGAACTTGGCCCATCACACATATATATCTAAGAGTCCAAAATTTAATTAGTTCCTTTTGATCACTTAATTAATTATAAATTAACTCTTGATCAATACTAATTAAATAATATTATTATATATTAATATATTAGAACTTATAATATATTAATATAAATCACTAGTATCCTTTTTCCTCATCTTATCTATCCAATTATCCCAATGCCATGCAACCCAAATGGACCATGCCAGGTCGGATCAAGTCTTACCAGTCATAGTTATTGACTTAGACATTAATCCAACAGTCTCCCACTTGGATAAGTCTAAAACTATTATTGCGTATGACCTCAGGAACCGATCAACAATCGTAGCTCTCAAAAGCTATTGTCGAACTCTGACCTTGTCGATGAACTTTGACCTTTGTTAATGACTTGTCCATTAGATAAGGGAACATATATTCCTCCATTGTAAATATCATATAGACTGAGACATGGATTATAAATCATTCTCTCTGTCAATTTGTTGTTTCCTGATTTCCGATTCATGATGACTGACTGATTGGACAGATCAAATCAGTCTTGGCTTGGTCAAGCACTCACATGTATCATCATTAAATCATTAAGGGGCCCAAAAATATCGCTTTTATCCTGAAGGTAAAAGGAATGTATAAACTTCGACTCATATGTCTTGTTCTACTACTTGCTGAATCATACACAAAGACATGATTTGTAACATCGAGTTACCAATGCGGTTTTGTGCAATCAATGTATAACCAACTCGTTGTAACAACTCATTTCTCTAGGTTTGAAGAATATAAGATATTATCATCTTATAATCACTCGTGATAAAATACATGAAGCGATTCAAATGAGCGTGGGTTGAATCCGGTACTCAGAACTTATGAGCACTCATGAGTGTTGTAGCACCACTTTTTCCAACATCTTAGACATCTACAAGCCAACCCATGACAGTCTTGATTCATATCTACTTCCAACATATGACCGACTGTGGATGGTTTGAATAACTTAGTCATTCGTGAAGAATGATCTAGTTTATTCTGGAAGTCAAAACATGCAAAATGAAACACAAGAATAATTGAATCTCATATGGTATCAAAACCTATGAATATAAATAAAACACCCTTTATTTATCACCATATTGATTACTCATTATTCATTGTTTTGGTTTTATCAACTTAATACTTGAATTAAAAACACTAGTTGTCCCATGCTCCAAGCATGTACACTATGTTTTTCTAAACACTAGTCATGCCACACACCAAGTATGCACTTTATGTTTGTGTATGATCCTTACTTTGTGAAATAAGCCAATTGAATTTTAATGATTCTAATTTCACACTCCCAAATCCTTAATGGAAATGTAAGAATTCCAAATTCCTATCATTTATCAAAATCTTTTAGATTTTAAACTTATATGCACAGATCCTCTTGTAATGACTATGTACAAAGTCACAAAGACTTGTCAAAAGATATTACAGAGTATTCTAATGGAGATCAATTCCATGGGAAACATCCTTGTTACATTAAGTTTTTTTTAATCTTACATAGATTTAATAACTTCCACCTATGAAACGTTCCTATTTTGACTATCACTTCTGAACAAGAGTTGTCTCTTTTCAGAATATGTCAATATGGTCCTTCCTTTTATTAACACTATACTTCCAACTATCCCTGAACAACCAATCATCGGTAAACCTTAGATTGTCCTCGATAATTGCTTAATCATTTTAGTCATATCCAATTCTAGAACCTTTTCCCTCTTAATGCCCCACGCATTTGGAAAATTTAGAAAAGAAAAATATTATAGCACATGTAATCGATCTTGTACCCAAAACAAATGGGACATGATTCATGATGTCTCACATAAAGACATGATTCTAGACCAGTCTTTTGCTACAATATTTTATATTTTCCATGTTCTCATAATTCAGATTATGAAAATGGATGCCGTAATCATAATCGAATTTTAGAACGCAAATAATAGACTCATATATATATATATATATATATATATATATATATATATATATATGTATATATATATATATATATATATATATATATATAATTTCCTTATGTTGAGCCATTCCAACACAAAATTCATATATATCCTTGACTAAAGATGATTATAACCTCAATGTAAGCTTTTAGAATTGAAATGAAGTATGATTTCCTCTCCCTTAATTATAGCAAAACAACTTTTTCCCAAATGAAACCTTTTGTTTTCTATAATTAACATTGATAATTTTCAAACTTTATGATAATTATCATGATCCCACTAACATGATGATTATTAGCATAACACGTATGCTCCCACTAGCTTTGATATGTACTCAGAAATCAGTTGGACTTCTAGAAATCAATATTTTATTTACTTTCATACCAAAGTTCAGACTTTTGATACGAGATGATTTGATAAGACTTTATCAAAATTTATACAACTTATCTTAGATAGCTCACATGTGTCTCTAAGCAATTTTTAGAACTATGAAAAGGGATGCCGTAATCATAGTCTCAATTTTTTAGATCTTTGCTATCTGCTTCAAGTCTACTTGGTGGAAATGTTTCCTCACCATCATTTTCAAGAATCAGAGAGAAACCTTATGACCCTTAGATTTTCTGGTGTATGTGTTCTTATCCATGTGGATTTTCAAAACCATAGTCACAAGACAAGGATAATGACTAATCCAAACTCATATGGACTGAATTCAATCATATTTTCTTGCCACCTGGCAGCTTAAGGGCCCGCCATTACTTCTAAGTTGTTATGAAACCAATTGAGAACTCTAAGAACTCATATGCAAAGCCAACTTTTACTGGAATGGTCACAGAAATAGAAATATGTCTACACAATAGGTTATAAACCTCACGTTGTGTGCTAGTATTAAACTATAGGTTTTTATTATTGATTAGATCTTGAAATTATTTTCAAGATATTTAAGACTCCCACTGTCCTCTTGACATATAAGACTATCTTGCCAAATATTCAAGATGTAGTGCTGATTCTTTATCAAGACAAACACTTCACACACTTGGCCTAAGTTGGTCTTTGTTTAATCCAAAACATCACAACTTACCAATTTCAAATGTACAAGACTAGGAAACTTTTACTCTTACATTTGACAAGTGTTTTAAACCTTTCTTTAATATATGCCACCCAACTTACAGTCTTGGAGTATGACTCTAAGAATTGTTTTGGAACGAAAGTATGAATCATCTTCTTGATTTGACCACTTCAACAATTCATTGCTCCTATTCTTAGCTATCAGAATGTACTTAGAGGATGAATTGTGATAAGGTCTCTTAATCATTAAGATTATCATATAACATGATACTCAAGACTCTCCCATCTTTTCAGATTTGAGAAACTTTTATCCTTCTGCCTAATTTGATTCTTCTTATTCGTTCTACCATACATCGAATTTTTTTTCAATGTATCAGAATTACACTTAAACTTGTAAGTGTAACCATATTTACTAAACTTTAGTAAAACATGATGAATAGTCTTATAGATCTTTTGTGGTGGACTTTGACTAGTGCACAAGAATGTGTACTCGATCCCTTAGTCCTTTACTTGACTCACACATCCATGTGAACAAGTAACTAGTCTTAATTTTTACAATGCTTGAATGTTCTCATTCATCATACTATAAAACTTGTATGACTCCAAGTTTCTATCTAAGTGAAATCTTGGGTGATGAGAATATTTCCTTATTTGGTAAATTTAGACACTCCCACAAATGAAAGAATCAAATTCATATTTCTATTATTGCTAAAAACATACAAACATCATGTTTTCATAAATGCCATTGGAAGGAGATATAAAATAAAGTAAAACAAATCTTTATTTATTCATAAAATGTTGTAAAAACTTTTCCTTACAATGCAACTTTAAATGAAAACTATATTATTACATGTTTCCTAGTAATCTGTCATAACTCTTAAAAGTAGCTCAAGAATCTGATCTTCAATCAAGCGATAGAAATCCATCTTCGTGGTCAGATTCAACATATGTTTTCTGTAAGTTTCCTTCACTTTTCCTTTGATTCTTAAAACATCAATATGTGACCCAGTCACATCATGTAATAAGAATCTTAGAATACAAACTTAACCGAGTTAGATAGTGGACTTTACCTGAAGTAGAGTCAAACTTATTGACTTTACCAACCTTATGATCTTTTAGGTAAATTTGGCAGCTTCACAACCGATACCCTTTCCTTTTGGCAACAGAACCATATAGACCCTTTGGGAATGGTATGTAGGACAATCTCAGACTTAGCTTTTCTCTTTACCATTTGGTCAATCGGGTTGACTATGGCCAATCCCTTTCATTGGGAAGAGAAGGCTTTTACTGGGTATCCAATGCAACCATTGTCAATGTCCATTGAAGGTTTGGAAAGTTGATTTACTAATCAAATTTGCTTTAATCATTTCTAATTTAGCAGTACTAAACAAATAGATAAGATCATTAAGGGTTATGTCATAATCTATTTCATAGTAGTCCCAAAGGTAACTCTCTATGTGACTTAGAAAGTGATTGAACATCCAACTTTCTTAAGACTTTGACAACCAACTCTCGTGACTTGTCAATATGTGACTTCATCTCCAAGATGTGAGCACACATAGACCTTGCTTGCCAATAGGGCTTGAGTGACCTTGAACTTGTGAGTTAGGGAGAATAATTGGAGGAGGTGGAGGAAGTGAAGTTCCAAGAGATTTGGGAAGATCATAAATGTATGAAGTAGACATATTTTGGGAGATATTCAAGATAGTTGATCTAAAGTCCTTAATATAGCACCCAATATGAAATATTAAGGCTAGACCCAACACTATATTTTATAACTTGGAAGAGGGATGCCATAATCCAAGCTATAGATTATTTGAAGGTAGGTGAATGATGATTCACAATCTCCACCATGAAAAATGAAATAATTTAGTTATGTTTTACTTGGATTTCAAACTCCTAGATCTTTTGAAATTCTTTGAACTGTTCAATGGCATGTTTCAATATCGAGTATGCCCTTCAGGTTTTGTGACTGGGATGCCGAGGATCACAAAACAAGGTGTGAAGTAACCATGCAAATTACTTGGTACTCTTAAGTGTTTACCCCTCAATCGACGAGCCAGTTAACCACACACGCTCCACCGATACTATGATAAACATTAAGTTACCCTTTGCCTACCTTGTTAATTACAAGTTAGTGTGCCGTTTAACCACACATGCTCCACTAACCGACTTAAACAAAGTGCAAAGTGTAATTTCATGGATTAGCACCAAATTTACATTTTCCTAAGTAACTAAGATTGGGTATTACAAAGAGTTTAGTTACTTAGTATTTATCATTAATACTTTTAATGAAGGGAGAATTATAGCCCTTTTCCTACCCATTCGGCTAACGACCCTCCACCAGTCAAGGAAGCGGTGGGTGAGAGTGGACATCCATTAAACTACCATTTTATAGGTAGTAACCTTATACCCCCCTTATAGACAAACTTCGTGAATGAGGCCTACCAATGGTAAAACGAACTTCTCTTATACATATATATAAATATTATTAACTTATAATATTATAAAGTATAAGGTTTGATGTAGCACCTGGTTCCCAGTACGTACTCCTTGTAATTAACTTTTTTAAATTAACGCATTTTTGCCTTGGACTCAACAAGTTGATGGGCCAACTCGCCGAGTAGGGGCGGGATAAGACACGGGGACTGAACTTTGGACTCGGTGAGTCGATCCCCGGACTCGACAAGTATACCCTGTTTGGGCAAAAACCCTAATCCGGGTTTTTGCACCCTATTTAGACGCTCTAACTTGGCCTCTTTGTCCCTAACAGTTCCAGAGAGTTGTAGAGCGAAACCCTAGCCCCCATATTGTTCTTGAGAGTGTTTTTGGCTTTGTGAAGAAGGTTTGCAGCATAGAAGAAGAAGGAAGAGGTTGAAATGCGCAAGGAGGGGAGGTAGATCCGGAATCTACACTGTGAGAAGCTTCCATTCAGTTAGAAAAGTTCTTACCTTGATCACTAGTTCATTAGGTCCGCTTTTTGTCCCAAATTAGTGGTTTTCAAGCGCTAAAACCTCAAACTCCGTGTGTTTATGCTGTATGTTCTGAACGGACTCCACATTTGGACCTTATGGCATATTAAAAGTATAAAGTGTCTATGGTTGAAGTGATTGAGGTCCCCATTGAGTGTATGACCTCATTAAGAGGTTGGTTTTGCCTTTTGGAGTTTATAGGGCCATGCATGCACGTAAAGTTTGCAACTTTACGTGATAAGCATGCCCTAGGAACATGGATCTATGGTTTGGAAGCGTTCCATGTCTCAGATTTGGTCTGTATGGGAAATAGTTCGAAGGGAATCGACGAGTCCCAAAGTGGAACTCAACGAGTTCTATGAAGGTGGCCTTAGACTCGGCGAGTTGGATTAACAACTCGGCGAGTCCTATGAATATTGCCTGGAACTCGACGAGTTGTTCTTCAAACTCGGCAAGTCATATGAACTGTTACTGAGTAAGAGGGGTTTAGGTGTTGAAGGTCCAACCCTTCGTATCTACACGTGGAATTAGCAATTTAACGTGTAGCAATAGTCCTAGAAACTCAAATCCTCATAAAGGATGCTCTGATGAGGAATTGGAAGCGTGTAAGAGGTCTGCTCGTGGGGACTCGGCAAGTTGTTCATGGACTCGGCGAGCTGTATCGCGAGTTGGTTCTATAGTCCCAAGTAGCGAGTTAAGGGTGACTCGGTGAGTGGGAAGAGGGACTTGGCATGTAGGACCAGGTTAGTAGGAGAAGGACTTGGCGAGTCTGTGCCATGACTCGGCGAGTCCAGTCAACTTGAAGTTGAATTTGACCAAGGAGTTGACCTTGGACCATGGGTGGGTCAGTTATTTGATCTAAGGGTATTTATGTGTGGCTAATCTATGTTTATGGATTTGTAGCTGGAGGATTACCGGTGCAGCAGTCAGACGTCCGACAGTCAGACTTTTGGTAGCTACTTTTGAGGTGAGTTTCCTACCAGTAGGAACAAATCTAAGGAACCAAGGCCAGCCTGTATAGATAATATGATAGTATCGGAGTGTGGGCAGATCCTGTATCTCTTAGTTGAGTCTGATGATGATATATGCTAGTGTGGTAGAATTGTTTATACTCGTTGTCTGTGTGATACTTGTATGTTATGGTTTAGTAGTGGAGTGTGGGCGAGGCCCGTATCTCCTAGATAGCGGAGTGTGGGCGAGGCCCGTATCTCCTAAATAACGGAGTGTGGGCGAGGCCTATATCTCCTAGATAGCGGATTATGGGCGAGGCCCGTATCTCCTAGATAGTGGAGTGTGGGCGAGGCTCGTATCTCCTAGCTAGCGGAGTGTGGGCGAGGCCCGAATCTCCATGAGCGTGGGCGAGGCCCGTATCTCCTAGATGTTCATTATATGATTGTATCGTATGTGGTATTATGGAGGAACTCACTAAGCTTCGTGCTTATAGTTTAGAGTTTTGGTTTCAGGTACCTCTTCAGTGAAGCGGAAAGAGCTGGTACGGTAGCGGCACATCAAACACACCCCTTGTTTTCCGCATTATGAGAATGTTTTGGGATTTGTACTATGACACTATGGTTGATTCCATGTTTTGGTTTTCAGACACGTAATATGTTTTAAGAAACGATATGATCGAATGTTGTTTATTTTCAAATGTTTTGCAAAGTGTTTAATTAAAAATGAAAATTTTGGACTTGAAAAATTGGGTCGTTACAAGTTGGTATCAAAGCCCTGGTTTGAGGGATTCGGACACACCCTCAGGGATGTCTGAACTCAAATCAAGGGATTAAAGGATTTCTAAAAAGAAAAAGTTTTCTAAAGGATTAAGTAAAGAGTTTTACGAAAAAAAAACGAGTGTGTAGTAGAACAACATGCTAGAATAGGACTAAGGATCTAGGAGTGATTCCTTACATGCCTGCTTTATGTGCTTCAACTTATGAGAATTGCATGCTAGTATTGAGTAGACAGCTGTAGGATAGCCTGTTTAGGTTATGCCCGACAGTAGGAGTTTAGCACTGTATGATAGATCAGTTTCTCTCTATGATGACGAAATTGCTCAAGGTTGTTCCCTTTTGTCCGAATGATTCTCGCTTTGTGCTTTGTGGGGCTCTGAGTGATGGGAGTTAGCCATTAGGTGAATACGTCACATCACATGTGACCAGGGTTGAATAAACTTAGAGTGCTGGATTTGGCCCTATTGCGCAACTCTCGTTTGAGTCGAATTGTTGTAGGTACGAGTCTGTTACTCGAAGGATTATTTGACCCTCATCACATGTGATGGTATTCAGTTAATGGCTAATTGGCATCACAAAGAGGTCTTCAATAGCTGAGGACCGGGTAGGGTGGAGTCAGAGGTTTCCCTAGGGCAAGCCTAGGATAAGTATAGCAGTGATCAGCAGTAGTGAAAGGGATCTGGTGGAGTCAAGGAGGTCCTTGAAGAAGGTACGGATGGATGTGGAAGGTAGTATGGGCCCGTACTACTAAAAGCAGAGGATCCGTACCGGAAATAAGGAAGGCCGAGACAAGACCAGGGAACTTGAAATAGATGTGATTCCTTTAGAAGTATCAGTATCACTAATGGTTGACTGTGTCTATTGCAAAATTTTGGTACTACGTTAGAGGCCAGCTGGTGGCAGTTCTGGAGAGGGATTGGGTTCAGGATCAAGTTCCAAGACAGTAGATGAGAGGCTACGCGAGTTCATCATGTCAGAGATCACCAGAGAATCCTTGAGTCGACCCCCATCATTTTTGAGTCGATCAAGGAAGTGATAGTTGAGATGATGGAGGACTGCCTTAGGGTATTCAGGAGTGACATGGCATATGGCCAGTCAGGATCTCACACATTGTACTTTAAGGACTTCAGGGGCAGTGGTGCACCAGAATTCCATGGGGCGAAGGACCCCACTGCTACTAGAAGATGGATTGCGGACATTGAGTCTACACAGCTGACTAGCTTCTGCCCCGAGGGGTCGAAGGTGAGATACGTAGCAGGGTGTTTGAGAGATAAAGCTAGAGATTGGTGGGAGTGCGTCGGTGAATCGTTGGGAACCTCGGCTGTTGAGGCTATGACCTGGTCGAACCTTGGGACCAGGTTCCGGGTAGAGTTTGTGCCGGCTGTCGAGCTTCAGTAGCTGGCCAGGGAGTTCTTAGACATGAGACAGACTATGGAGACTGTGGCAGAGATCTCCGCCAAGTTCTGGGAGAGGGCATTGTTGGTGCCCTAGTATGTTGGAGATGAGGATATGAGGAGGACCCCGCTATCATGACATGCTCCGCGCTGACATCTGAGAGCATGTTAGCTTTTCAGCTTGCGCTACCCTGGAGTCCATGATTGCCAGGGCAAGGGAGAAAGAGATTGATTTGGAGCATATCCAAAAGAGGAAGGAAGAGGCGGGGCAGGTGCCTGGGGCTTCGGGGAAGAAGCCCAAGGGATCAGATGGTAGGCCGAAAGGCCAAGGAGAACCGGGCCACTGCGGGAAATACGGCAGGTCGCATGAGGGAGCATGTAGATTGGGATCGTTGGGTTGCTACAAGTGCAGCAAGATCGGATAATTTAGCAGGGATTGTACTGCCCCTGCCTTGGTTGTTCAGACATCTGAGTTGCTGTGTTTCCATTGCAACCAGAGGGGCCACAAGAGGGCCAATTGCCCTCAGTTGACAGCAGCATCAGCGCCTATGAAGGCGCTGGCTCCAGCAACTTTGAGGATCACAGATGGCCGACAGGGCAAGTCAGAGGCTCCAGTGGTGAGAAGTCGGGCCTTTCAGTTGACTACCAAGGAGGCATGTGCCGCACCCGATGTGGTGACTGGATTGTTCCATGTGAACGGTATCCCAGTTCAGGTGTTGTTCTATTCGGGGGCTACTCGATCATTTGTTTCCCGTGCGCTTAGCAAGAAGTTTCCCGAGTCTTTAGGCAGGTTGGATTGCCCTTTAGAGGTGGAGATTACCGACGATTTATCAGTTCGAGCATTAGAGGTTTTCCGGGATTGTGTATTGAGATTGTTTGAGGAGCGGTATCTGGTTGACCTAGTTCCCATTCCGTTGCGGAGAAACAAGGTCATTATTGGTATGGATTGGCTGAGCCCCAATGGAGCAGTAATAGACTGCACGCAACATCTAGTGTGAGTTAGAGCCCCAAGTGGGGGAGAGTCGGTGATTAAGGGTGAGAGACCACTGCATGGGCCAGCCTTATGTTCAGCGGCGAGGGCAAGGCGCTACTTCCAGCACGGTTGTGCAGGTTATGTCGCATATATTACGGATGCCTGGGAGGCGGGTAGAGCAACGGTGGACGAGGTGCCTGTAGTACGAGAGTTCGCGGATGTATTCCCCGAGAAGCTTCCTGGGATACCTCCGGAGCGTCAGGTGAAGTTCAGGATCGACCTAGTCCCTGGTGCGACTCCTATTGCCAAGGCACCCTATCGGTTGGCTCCTCCTGAGATGCAGGAGTTGTCTACCCAGCTGCAAGAGCTTCTAGACAAGGGATTTATTGGGCCGAGCAGTTCACCCTGGGGAGCCTCGATTTTGTTTGTGAAGAAGAAGGATGGGTCGCATCAGATGTATATAGACTATCGGGAGTTGAACAAGGTAACGGTGAAGAACCGTTACCCACTCCCGATGATTGATGATCTCTTTGACCAGTTACAGGGAGCATCTTCATTCACCAAGATCGATTTGCGTTCAGGTTATCATCAGATGAGGGTCAGAGAGGGGGATGTGCAGAAGACCGCGTTTCGGACGCGCTATGGCCATTATGAGTTTGTGGTGATGCCGTTTGGGCTCACCAATGCTCCTTCCGCGTTCATGGACCTCATGAACCGCGTGTGCAGACCGATGTTGGATTGGTCTGTGATATTTTTCATTAATGATATCTTGGTTTACTCCAAGACACAGGAGGAGCACGAGGAGCACCTGCGGGAGGTGCTGGAGACTTTGAGGAGGGAGAGCTTGTATGCTAAGTTCTCCAGGTGTGAGTTCTGGTTACGCGAGGTGCAGTTTCTTGGGAACCTTGTCAACTAGGACGAGATTTCAGTAGACCCGGCCAAGGTGGAGGCCGTGAAGAGATGGGAGCTTCCGAAGTCTCCATCCGAGATTCAGAGTTTCCTGGGATTAGCTGGTTATTATCTGAGAATTATCGAGGATTTCTCCAAGATAGCCGTACCATTGACTAGGATTTATCATATCATCTTCGTGTCGTGTTAATCGTTTCGTGTATCAAATTGCCAGGTCTACTTGATAGCATATGCATCGAGGCAGTTGAAGCCTCAAGAGATGTGGTGTCCCACCTACGATTTGGAGTTGGGGGCAGATGTGTTTACCCTCAAGGTTTGGCGCCACTATATTTACAGTGTCTGGTGTACCATATACACAGACCATAAGAGCCTGAAGCATCTTATGGATCAGCCTAGCCTGAATATAAGTAGAGGAGGTTGTTAGATGCAGTGAAAGACTATGACTGTGAGATCTTATATCACCCTGGCAAGGATAATATGGTAGTCGATGCCCTAATTCATAGATCAGTGAGTGCTCCGATCTGAGACGTATGCATGAGGATGAAGGTGATGGCTACAGTCTTGTATATGATCGGGGAGGCCTAAGTAGTGGCCGTGAGACTAGAGAACTGTAAAAGAGAGCGGGTAATCGGGTAGGTTTTTGAGTTTGAGATGGTTAGTTGGGCACTTATGACTTTCCGCAGGCGGATATGGGTGCCATATACGGGTGGAGCTCGATGTATATTGATGGAGGAGGCCCATAGGCCGAGATTCTCGATCCATCCGGGGACCACAAAAATGTATTTGGGCTTGACAAAGGATTATTGGTAGCCTTGTATGAAGAGATATGTGGCATGGGTAGTCGAGAGATGCTTGACTTGTTGTCAGGTTAAGGCAAAGCACCAACATCCTCATGGCCAGTTGAAACCTTTAGAGATTCCCCTATGGAAGTGGGAGCATATTTCTATGGATTTTATTACCAAATTATCGAGGACCGCGTGAGGTATTGATGCGATATGGGTGATTGTAGATCGGTTGATGAAGAGTGCTCATTTTCTCGCTATAAATGAAAGCTCTTCCGTGGAGAAAGTAGCCGAGATATATATTCAAGAGGTGGTATCACGACATGGGATGCCCACATCGATCGTGTCAGATCAGGATGTGTGGTTTACTTCCAGTTTCTGGAAGAAATTCCATGAGGATTTGGGTACCCGATTGCATTTCAGTACCTGATATCACCCACAGATCGACAGGCAGAGTAAGCGGATGATTGAGATGCTCGAGGACGTACTACACGCATATGTTATGGACTTCGGTGGATGTTGGGACACTTACTTACGCTTGGATGAGTTTTCATACAACAACCGCCATCATTCTAATATCGATATGCCTCCCTTTGAGCATTTATATGGAAAGAGGTTTCGGACTCCTATCTGTTGGGGAGAAGTATGGCAGAGAGTGATAGGGGCACAGAGATAGTGCTCAATATGACAAAGTAGATCCTACAGTTTAGAAAGAGGTTACTAACCACTCAGAGTCATCAGAAGAGTTACGCTGACCGGATCCGTTCAGATCTACAGTTTCAGGTCGGGGATTTTGTTATCCTGAAGGTATCCCCATTGAAAAGGGTGACCCGATTAAGGAAGCAGGGCAAGTTGGGTTGTAGATACATTGGCCCATTCAGAGTTGTCGTACGAGTGGCCAAGGTATCGTATCGGTTAGAGCTAGCTGCAGAGTTGAGCCTAATTCATAACACATTCCTTGTGTCCCAGCTAAGGAAGCGTGTGGCTGATGAGACATCAGTGGTCCCTTTGGAGACCATTCAGGTTGAAGAATGCCTGAATTACATAGAGAAGCCAATAGGGATCTTGGATAGGAAGGTAAAGGTCTTCAGGAATTAAAAGGTGCCCTTGGTGCAGTTTTAGTGGCAGCATCGAAAGGGATCCGAGTGGACTTGGGAGCCAGAGTCCGACATGCGGGAGTAGTACCTAGAGTTGTTTCTAGAGGATGACTTCGAGGGAGAAGTCTGATTCTAATGGGGGAGAATTGTAACATCATGACCCCTAGGTGTTATATTTAATTAATTTATATTCATGTTGTAAGAGCGACTTGATGAATTGGAGGCCCCAACTCCAAGAGTAGAGTGCTAAATGGTCGTGTGACTTTTGAAGTCTACTCGATGAGTCGGAGGACCCCAACTTGACCGGTAGGAGCTGAGTGTGAAAACCCTAAATTTTAGGGTTTCGACCCTATTTAAAGAACGTTAATGCTTCATTTCTGCCTCCCTTATCACTTTATCATCTCTAGGGAGAAACCCTAGTGAGTTAACCCATATTTTGAGTTGTAAAGCCAAAAGTGTGCATTTCCTTAAAGAATCTTGAAGAGTGAAGAACTTGGAAGAGGAAGGAGCCAATAAATCCGACTTTCATACGGTTGTAGCATTTATTTGGAGGTAAAAAGTCCTTACCTTGACTTACAATTTCTTAGATCTTTTCGTACGTGAGTTATGGACATTTTGGTGCAAAAGTGAGGACCATTTTCAGGTTAAGCATGTCCAGAGGATGTGCTTGCAGATCTTGACTCTTCTAGACCCTTTTATACCTAATGTTTTAAGCTTTATGGAGCTTGATCCTTTTTCTTATCCTAAACCCATTCTTGAGTATAGTTTTGAGTGTTCTAGCCTTGTGAGGCCTTGCATGCACGTAAAGTTAGCAGCTTTACGTGGTAACTCCATGCTAGGTGGTTAGATCTGGAGTTTGGAGCATTGAAATTGACTGGCATGAGAAATAGCTAGAGAACTCGACGATTTTAGTCAACATGGAGTGTTGAACTGAGTGTTGACTTTTGTTGACTATTAGGGTTTGGGAAATTGTTGACTTTAGAGAGCATAGAGGGGTAAAATGGTATTTTTACCCTTTTAAGATTTGATAGAGGAACTAGCTTAACATCTCAGAGCAGTTACTACAAATTATTAATTAAAGATGATTGTGATACATGTTGGCGGAGTTTAGTCATACCGTTGTGTACGAGAGATTCTTGTTCAACCTACGAGGTGAGTCTTCTGATTATACTTACCTGAGTGGAAATACTGTGTGACAGGAGGGTCTTATTTGAGTTATTGACCGGAGGGTCCTATGTGCTTACACTAAGTTATGTGATATTATGCATTTTGTCTTTGTGATTAATGGTATACTATTATGTGCCTTACTGAGTTAGGGCTGTAGGATCCATACTAAGTTGTGAGACCGGAGGGTCTTCCCTGAGATATAGGACTGGAGGGTCCAACCCGTGCTATGAGACCATAGGGTCTTCACTTAGACACACCACCAAAGGGTCCAAACCGAGCCATGAGACAGGAGGGTCCTCACCGAGATGCATGATCGGAGGGTCCATGCCGAGCTACAGCCATGAGAGGCTTATTATATGTGTATGTGGTATTTTGGGGAACTCACTAAGCATTGTGCTTACCGTGTTGTGTGATATTTGTTTATGGCACTTCTCAGGATCGCGGGAAGGGGGCCGACTTTACTGCATGCACCAGTTAGAGATCATGATTTGAGGATTCTTGGATTTTATCAAACATTTGTTGACTTGTGTTTTGAAAACTTATACATTTTGTGTTTTTGGAAAATGTGATATCGAGTTTATGTGATTTTAAAAATGAAAATTTTATTTTAAAATTTATAGTGTTACATTTTTCATGAGTTTATTTGAATATTTGATCATTTGCAATGTAAATAATGTCAATTTTTCAGATTTAATAAAATCATCTAGTCCTTAGAGTACAATATTGTATTCACTATCACCTTTCCATATTTCTTTATGATTTCTATTTATGGTTCTATTAAGTATTTAGTGAATTGAGAGCATGGTAACATAAGGAAGTAATGAGTACCAACAGAGAAACATAATTTTATGGGATGTCATTGTTCATAAAGAATCAACTTGGAATCCACAATCAAAGAATAAAGATAGTTGTTAGTTAATAAAAGGAGACAAAATAAAAAAATAACTAAACTTATACTTACTCCTTTATCAGTTTGTGTAATGTGCTGGTGTCCAAAAAACAATGAAGAAACAAACGTAGGTGGTATTGAAAAACAAAAATCAAATGTTTAATTATTTGATAGCTTCTTCGAAACATAAAGATATTAAAAAAAAATAGTTCATAAACCTAATTAAGAGGGAAGCTAGGATTTAGATAGTACCTTGGACCCATTCCAGAAGCTGTGAAGGAAGACACAACGGTTTACGAAACCGTAGATTTTATTCTTCGGAAATCACATCAAATCACCACAAGTAGAAAGGAATTAGTGGCAGCCAAAAATTAGTGCATAAAAAGATTAGAAAAAAATATAAACTCACATCAAGCTGTACACTGCCAGTCCGAATACAATAACACTCAAACCCTTTTCGGTTTAGGAACTAGGTCCAAAAATCAACAATAAAGACAAAAAGAGGGTGAAAAGAGAATCGACAGTGGGATAACATACCTGAGGCCAATTTGTAACTGTTGAGAAACTTTATATTCGAATTTGATATCAAACTAAAATAAAAAAACAAAATATGTGTTAATAGATCCTCAAAACGAAACGAAATTGAACTAACCTTGCAAATAATTATTTTCACTTTGTCGTGTAAATTTGGAGTAATTCAAAAGATTAAATGAAATACATACCATCAAGTCTGAAGCACACGTTCACACTCTCTGCTTTCATTTTTAGATCAATATCTAAACCCATCTACCTTAAGCGAAGATTCCTTGCAAAACATCAAAAAGGTAATTTATATTTCTTTAGTATATCCTAATTACAACAATGTTGTGTCTTTCTGGTAATTATATTAATATACACACTATGATAAGATCAATGGTCAATTTGATACAACCTTTCATTTTGAAAATGTAGTAGTAGTAGATATGGATCCTCCACCCAAAGATAATTGAGCTTGACAAAATTCCCCTTGTGCTATTCCTTGGTGGATACATTAGCGGTATATGCCGGGAAATTTTGTTTATTAATGCAGAAAGGCTGAGGTTATTTTCAACCTATGTAACAAAAAGAAAAAGTGAAACAATGACTAATCTGATATGTTATTATAGAATGAAGAAGCATAAAAAATATACGAAGTCGGTGCGAAACATATATGACAAATCAAGGACTGCTACATCCCTACTTGGAGCAAGATTTACCACATCAGCTGGACATGTTGTTGTGTGCGTGTCTTGATAGGACTTAACTCTGTTGTATCAAATTCAGTGTCCTCCACTTTATTAATCAATGAAGACTTCAAAAGGTAACCAAAGTCAACAAGAATCACCTTGATATATATGTTTAGTGAATGAATCAGTTAAAACCCTAATTATACAGCATGTTCAGGAAACTTTGTCATTTATGCTATTATTAATACAGAGAATAAAACAACTAAAGTAAGAAATGAGTATGTTAGTACTATAATACTATGTAACTGATTTTCTACATACTTTGGTGTAGATATCAAAGAAACAACTTCCATATGACCAAAAACCAAATCGAAATATTTCTTTTGTGTAATAGGTGATTGGATGAAAGAGGTGGTGGAGGGTCCAAATTGACAACACGGAAGTGATGCGCTGCTACCTTATGTAGTTTACTCATTGCCTGCCTCTTCATATGGTGTCGGCCATGGTGGGGGTGGTGAGTGGTGATGTCGAACCCTAGTCGATGCTGGAGATGGGAGAAAATCATGTTCGTAGGTCTGTTGATTTACGGTGGGAGAGATACAGAAAATATGTGTTTCTTTCAAACATATACTTTTGTACTGAAAGGCGGTTCAAAGATATATGTTACCTATTACAGTTCTGGTGGTTGAAACGACTGTCATGATAAGGGGAAGGTGGAAGGAGTCAGTGGGCTGAACAGTGCCATAATTTCTTCTTCCATCTTAGGAAGCACATAACCAACGATCTTTGAGATGCAGTGACACCGGAGTAGGTGGAGGTCAAATGACGGGCGTTAATGGAGATTATCTAAATGTGGGGAAGTATTTGAGTCGGTGGTTAAAAAAAGGTTAGAGAAGCATCTGGACTTACTAGACTGAGTCGTTGATGGAGAAAAATGGAGGTGGAAGAATATAAGCAAGGGAAAGTGGCAAAATATAACCACCAAAACTTATGTGGTCAAAATTTAATAGGGAAAAAGTTTTGTGGTCAAATTCGAAAATCCAAAGAGTACTGTGCTTAAGGCTCCCCATAATTAATGTTATATATAATATAAACCAAAGGGCCTTTGGCCTACTGGTAAAGAGTGACTCTCTCAAATTAGAGGATATAGGTTCAAGTCTCAGCAGGAGACAAAGGTAGTGTTTAGGTTTAGATTAGGAGTAGGATAATTTTCCTTTTCACAAAAAAACTACTAATATAATATAGGAGAAATGATACTTTGGTTCAACGAAGTATTTTGAATTTGTCGAATCAGTCATATAACTTGTTCTCATGTTTTATGAGTGAATAAACTTTTAAGTTTCACTAACGAATTTGTCAAATCACCGGATGCCGGTTGTTTGATCGATTTTTAGAATGTTGATATACACCAACGAGCTTTTCGATTATATAACCTCGATTGCAAAAAACCATCGCACCTTTAGTTTTGTCAAACCAACACATAATGAAGTCTATGTTCTTGATTGATGCGATCCAGCCCATTCAGGAAGTCTAAACAACAGTAGCCCAAGAATGGAATCGACCCAAGAGAATTATCATAAGGCCCATTCAATTCCAATATTGAAGAATTGGTCAATCACTGACCACTGGCACCATTTCCCTTGTAAGTTTGCGTGCATTTCTCCATGATACAAGGAACTATCCATGTTCCTTGAATAACCGACACATTTCCGTATTCAGTAGAATTAGGATTCAAGTATTGTTGCATTAGCATTTATAGGATTTTAATTTCTTATTATGGATATTAAGATAATTTTCTCCAATACGTGCTTTTTACTCGTGCTTCTTGGGAGACTAACCATCTCAAACCAGGTTATATCATTTGGTGCTTTCATCGATGTTACTATGCCTCCCCGAAAAGTCTCCACTTTCAATGAACCACCACCACCTAGCGACATTCAAACTCTCATCTAGTTAACCACTAACCTCATCAGCCACATCACCACTCAATCCACCACCATGTCCCACCAAACGGAAGCCATTACCAAATGCACCACACTCCTCACCAAAATAGAAAACCAACCACACCCACAACCACCACCACCTCCACTACCATAGAACAATCACCGACCACCTAAGATCTCGCTTCCCCTATTTGACTGAACCAATGCATTAGATTGGCTCTTCCATGCTGATAAGTACTTCATATATTATTGCATTCCCGACACACAATGTGTTGCTCGCTATGCTCTACTTCACTTGCGACACACTCACGTGTCACACCCCCGAACCACACGGCGGAAACGTCCTTGTGACCCAATTGAATACCATCACAATGAGTATACATGAATCATAACATCATTTTTCACCATGCATTGAAATATTACAACCGATATTGTTTACATTTAGTACATTGTTCAAAACATTACATTCCCAAAACATAAACCGTTCGATACTAATTAAACAAACATTATGACATCACTAGATACATTTTTCTTCGATTTACCTGTTACCTGAGAATACAAGTATTTTGGAAAAACGTCAACATATGAAATGTTGGTGAGTTCATAAGTAAGGTTAGAAAAGAAATGATTTGTATAGTTTTGAAAACCACAGAAAATCCGATATTTTCTAAAAAAAAGTGTTGTATATAAAAAAAAGGTGTGAAGATCCGTAAGTATGCTTGTTGATTATTGTAAACGTGAATAATTGTTAGACTTTGTATACATCACATAGTTAGGAGTGTTGAATTCCCCAGGGAAAACCCGACATTTTCCCAATACATCAAGTTACGTGGCTTAGTTTGTGTTATTCCGATACAACGTTGTTTTCGATAATTCCAGGTGACACTGGATTAATTATGGGTTGTGAGTCGTTATACTCACGCATTAATGAAAATGACTAGTTTACAACTAACAAATGCAAATGATCCCTTAGGTGTCGTCCGTACTACTCACTTCATCCAACCACCCTAACTTCTCATAGCCCCACATCCGAGGAGAAAAGAGGGTACGAAGCCCCCGTTATTTCCATAAGTCGTTCAAGGCTATTGTGAATGCGAAAGGCACTTGGCCTGACTTGCATTTGACTTCTCGACTTTCCTGGCAGTACCAAAGTACCCTTGGGGCCCAAAACACAATAAAGCTATTGAAAGTCCTTTTACACGGAATTAGGTCATATAAGGCCCAATAACATGTAAGTGTGTTCCCTTCGGGCCTAAAGATCATGTCATTGGCCTAGATAGGCCCAACAAGCACGATTTGAAACTTTCGAGCCCAAAGATTGTGTATTGAATTCTCGTAAATTACCGCGTGTGTATTGTAGTACCATTGTTTATTGATATTTGATTCATTATTGTTTCGAGACCGAATCAATTCGTTTGGTAACGATATTGGTGTTGAAAGTGTAATTATTATTACGTTTCGCCGGTAGACGTAATACTCGTCTTTTGATTTTAAGGGGTCTGTTGTTTTAAGAATTAGAGTTTATCTTTTTAAGCCCCTTCTTGGATAAAATTTACACTTCTAACCCTTTGTGTATAAAAGAATTCCCATTTTAGTCCTTAAACTATTTTTCTTGACACTTTAGTATCAAAACTTATTGGAAAGACATTTTTACCACAAATTCACTTGATAAACAGCTTGAATCCTTCAAAAATGAAAATTTCTCGGTAGAAACCTCCATTTTCGCAACTTTTCCAAATTTGGCCCAAGATGGAAAATTTTTGCATCTTAGGTCCCTTTTTAATTTGAAAAGCATTTTTGGCCCTTGAAATAGTTTTGGTACACAAGTAATCCCTTGTTTTACACAAATGTGCAGTTTCAGCCCCTCCAAACAAAAAATCTCGCAATTTGAGGCTTCATTGGGCCGAAAAGCCCATTTTGGCCCATTATGTTTAAAATTCACATTTTTAAGCCTTCGAAAGTGTTGATATTCAGAAAATACATATTAGAAACTTTTTAGAATCATCTCAACCTTCGGAATTTATATTTTGTCATTTTGGGCCCCTTAGTTTTGTATTTTTGGCATTTTGAGCCCAAAATGGGTTTTAAGTCCAAAAATGTTCATATTAACCAACTAGGTTATTTTTCTAGACTTGATTAGTGTGAAATGGTATAATTTATACTTATTTCATTCTTCTTATTGTAGATCTAGATTTTTAAGTTCTTTTCACTAGTATAAACATCACAATCACATAAGATCATACATATAAGCATAAAAATCACACAAGGCATACATATACTCATAGATCTACACATTTACTTGTATTATCCCCCACAAAACTTATAAAAACCGAAAAAGAGGGGGTATGAAGCTCACCTTTGGGTTTGGTTTCGGTTTTTGGAAGAAAATGAGAAGAAATTCGGCCTTAGCAACCTTCCTTGGAAGATTTCGAACTTGGATGCTTCTTAGGTGCTAGATCATGAGTTTGAAATGGATTAAGAGGTGATTGCTGGATGAAATGAAGTAGCTAGCTTAAGGATCTAAGAGATTTCTTACCTTAGATGATGATTTTTGTGTAAAAATCCCCTTGAATCCTCCTTAGATCTCGAAATATGGATGAGATATGAGAGAGTTTCCTTGAGAGAAAGGAGAGTGAAATGTGTGTGTGTGTGTGTCCTTGGACTCAGTCGAGAGCAAGAGAGAGAGAGAGAGAGAGAGAGAGAGAGAGAGAGAGAAGAGAGAGAGAGAGAGAGAGAGAGAGAGAGAGAGAGAGAGAGAAAGAGTTAGCTAGTCATCGAAGTATGTGAGTGCATGGATGTTTGAGTCTCCTTGCATGGAAGTCCCTTGAACAATTGTGAGGTGACACTGACAAAGTCAACTCTCCTCTTCATTTGGGCTTGGGCCGAGAATGGGGAGGGTGAGAGAAGGTTTTTGGGCTTTTTTCCCTTAAGCCTATATTATAGCTAGGTTAGATGATTTTTGGGCCTAAAAAAATATAAATGTGATTTTTATGACCTATTAGGCTAGATTAGGTTAATTATGGTCAAAAATGGTTCATATAATTAATCTGTTACACTCAAGGCCTAATATGGCCGAAAATATTAAATTAAATGGAAGTGGGTCCAATTAGAGCCCATTTAAGAGTTCTAAGCCCAAGATAGCCAAATTGGAAGCTTATTGGTCCATTGGGCCCAATAAGGAAGTCCTAGTCCAAAACTGGACTTAAACAAGAACTTCTAGGGTTTCCAATTGCTTAATGATTATTTGAATTGCTTGCATGGGGCGTTTGATTGAAGTTCTGCTGTCATAGAGTATGCATCATACATGCTCTTATGTTTTTGATTCATAATTTGGTTTAAGTTTTGGTTACAAGGCACAAAAATTCCTAATTGTGACATCAAGTGGTACAAGCATTTGTCCAACAACCGTCTTCTTGGTACCTGGACTGATTTCAGTCAATCCTTGGAAATCCGTTTTGGACCCTCTACCTATAAAAACTATCAAGCCGCACTTTTTAAACCCCGCCAATCCACCACTGTATTTGTTTATCAATCAAAATTCGAAAAGATTAGCAACTTTGTTGAAGGTCTCTCCCCTGAAGCCATCGGCAATTGTTTCATTACTAGCTTGAAATCCAATATCTAATCTGAGATCACCCTTCACAACCCCACCACACTCCACCAAACTTACAGATTAGCTAAAATGTCACATCCCAAAACCAGAACGACTGAAACATTCTGGGGCGGAGGACGTGATGTATAGTATCACAAGAAAGCATAATATTAAACAAGCAACAACATCATCCATTTCATTAATAATATAATTTAATACAAGTGTGTTCTATGTATAGTTTATAAGACACCAAAAATGAATAATCAAAATAAAGGCGATTCTGAAAGTTCTATCTTCTCAAAACCTGGCATCGGTACCTATCTACTGATGACCTAAGAATATAAGTTATTGTGAAAGAGTTTATCAGCATTACAACTGGTGAGTTCCTAAGTATTTAGTGTCATTTGTTTGTATAAGTCTGAACGGAATGTTTGTAACAGTGTAATGGAAATGTTTGTACTTCCTTGAAAATCCTATATTTTCTACTCAAATGCAGTCTTCAACCAATAGCCGACTGTTCTAAATGTTGTTCTTATGTAAAAGTATGTGTCTTTCCCATTATAGCTATCATTATCAAAATATAGTTTACATTATCGTTTATGTGAGAAGATCACAAAGTAAATGCAATAAGGAAAATGATGTAGTAGTGTAGTATTGTATATAGTGACTACTGTTGTACTAATTACCTTAAATCAATTATTAATTAAGTTAAAATGTGATATGTTGTAACCATACTAATTGACTAGTGGAAACATGACGCTAAAATATGTCGAACAGTTATGACATTTGTCATCCGTAGATCTACAGGTCCCACCGTAGCTAGCATCAAGGTGTAGGATCGTCATTCTAGTGTAAATCTATACACAAATTCACCCTGTCCCTCTAGGAGACTCTGGTTACAAGACGAGCGATAGTAGTAATGTCGTGCCCCGAAGTAGTTTCTCACATTTATGTTATAGTGTTCTCGTGTATGTATAATATGTTCTCTCTGTATAGTGTAGTATGTTCTCTCTGTATAGTGTATAGTATTTTCTCTTAGTCTCTCATAATAGTATATTTGTATTGACTCATATATGCACTAAGTCATGTATGTTTCATCATACTGGAAGTAGTCAATAACAATCTCCTAAATTATACCTATTATAGCTTAATAGTAATGTTGTTTGAATGACTGAGTATGTTTATACACCTTTGCTACCCAAAGGTGTTGTAACGGAGGTAAAAGCTTTTATATCTATACATATATATACATAATATACAACTAATGGCCAAACGACACTCGGAAAAACAACAGGGTACTATAAGTCCACAACAAAACCAGGAACAGGAAATAAAGTGAGTTATCAATCCTAAGTCCTTCCAACCTGATTCATATAACTATATCTATATAGACATATTTTTAACAATATATAAGTTTTAAAAGAGTTTAAAGGAAAGGTTTAGCGTACAAAACAAGTTTGATAAAGAGTTTAGTATGTACAAGAGTTTGATAACATGTTTTGAAATAGATTTGTTTGATAAACATTTTGAAGTATACGAAATCCATATGTTTGATAGTTATTAATCACATGTGATTGATTCAATAACTATAAAGTTCAAGTTGTATCCCCCCTAAAAGCATTTTAAAATCATTTAAAAAGGTAGATTAAGGGTTATGAACTCACTTGCAGTGAGTGGTTTGGATGGAAGAGTGGTATAGAATGCTAGGTGTCAAGTGAGAACTTAAGCACACACACGGATCCTATTTAGCATATAATGACACATATATGTATATATATAATTAGTGCTTATACAACTAATCATGAAAGGAAAAGACCTTAGGACTTAGGAAACACCTATATTGAAGTGTTAGAAAGGCCAAAGGTTGCTTCAATGGGTGTATGGCCACAAAAGTATGTGTACGGCCATAAGGTGTACGATTTCTAGGGGGTATATCTAGTTAGTAACAAGCATTGGAAGTAGTACTTATGATATAGAAGCCTTTTGGGGTGTTTTAGGTCCGTGAAGTTAGTAGGTGTTCTTGGTGAAACTGAAGAACACTTGGAGATTTACCAAAATGAAGTGAGTTCATGGGGAAATCAATGATCGATAGAAGATAGTGAGACGAATCAACATTTCATGGAAAGAAACACTTACAATCTTGAATAACTCTATGAAAAATTAGATGATAGCTGATAGAAAATGAGTTCTTGGCTTAGGAGTGTGAAAAGGATTGAATGAAGGCTGAGTCCCACCTTTATAGCCCAGATTGTATGACCAGAGGGTGGTGTACTGTCGTACATCCTAGTGTACGACAGTACACTCCTCAAGTTGGAGTTTTTGGCCATTTTGTGAAGTGGTGAACTTGTGGAACTCATTTCTAAGCCCTAACTTTGAAGGTACAAGCTAAAAGATAGCTAACACGAGTCTGAACTTTATTGATTTGTATAACTGAACAAGATACAAATTTCGGGTTGTCACATAAACTCATCGAGGATAAACTCACCACCAACCGACCCTGTTACATACCCTCCCCATGCATCTACAGTCCCAACCAATCTACCACACCAACACCTACCAAAACAGCCACCACCGATCTTGTCCCTCAAAGCACCACCGCTAGTCTACTATCACTGCCTAAACATCGTAATCCCCTTCCATTCACTCTCCTATCACCTGATGCATTACATAAAAGAAGAGCTGAAGGTCTATGCTTCCACTGCCCGGAAAAATTTCACCCAAGATACGTGGCTACCCCGAAAAACTCCTTATGATTGCAGATAACGATGGTATCCATACCATCAAACCACATTATGATGCCAATCCCTTCATCTCCATCGACTCAAATCTTCCCAGGACCAGCCCTACTAATGCCCCAGACATCGACAACTTTAAACATCAGTGGTTACATCCATGGCCAGCCGGTAGCTACCTTTATAGATTATGGAAGCACTCCCAACATCATCCAACCTTGCATTGTTTCCCTCCTTAACACTACATCTACAACAAGCATCTCATTTACAGTCATGGTCGGCAATGGGCAATTTATTTATTGTAACAGCCTCCTTCCCATCACACCACTCGAGCTTAATAAAAATACTTTTCAAGTGCCCATTTTTGTGTTACCAGTAGCAGGAGTTGATGTTATCTTAGGTTTTGCATGGCTTTGTTTACTTGGACCAATCCTATTAGATTTTTCCATTCCCTAAATCTCATTCTCTTTTACTTGGTCACCTTGAATCCTAAAAGGAGAACCGTTGGCATCTTCAGCTTCACCCAGTTCCATCCATACACTGATTAGAAATAACTTTGTGGCCTCCCTACACACTATGGTTTACCACCATCAAACACCCGCCACTAACGCACAAAGCTACCAACCCCATCCAGACTCCCATATTGAAAACCTTCTCATAAAATACAAACCTCTATTGGACACACCTCATAACCTACCACCATCTCGCCAACATGATCATCACATCCCTCTTCTTCCCAATACTCAAGCCATCAATGTAAAACCATACCATTATCCATATTATCAAAAAGAGATTATGACCTATCTAATCACCGAAATGCACACCAATAGCATTATACAACCAATTCATATCCCATACTCTTCATTGGTACTATTAGTACAAAAGAAGGATGGCACTTGGTGCTTTTTTGTCGATTACCAGGCCCTCCATGCAATCACAGTTCGTGCCGGCTACCACCAAATACGGGTTTCACCGTTAACTGTTCTTCACAACATATGGACATTATGATTTCAAAGTAATGTCTTTTGGCCTTATCACTTCCCCTTTGACCTTCTAGGCACCCATTAACGATCTCTTCTGATTAGTGCTACACAAATTCGTTCTAGTTTTCTTCGATGACATTCTTGTCTACATCCCTACCATCAACAACCATTATAAACACTTAGAATTCTTTTTCACACAGTCGTGGACAAATATTATCATGCCAAGGCTTCAATGTGTCAATACACTACTACATCTCTTCCATTCCTAGGGTATATTATATCCGCTAAAGGTGTCGATGCGAACCCAGAGAAACTATCAGCGATACAAGCCTTGCCTACACCCACCTCCTTCACTACCTTGCGTGCCTTTGTGGGCCTTTCAGGATATTACCAACGGTTTGTTAAAGCCTATGTGCAGCTCGCTGTCCCATTAACGAAACTCCTCAAAAATCCCACCTTTTCCTAGAATGAGAATGCCACCATTTCCTTCAATTCCCTTAAAACGGCGATGACCCAACTACTTACACTCGGCCTTACTAACTTCTAAGAAGCCTTCAACATCACCACGGATGCCTATGGAGTTGTAATAGGCATGGTTCTATCCCAACATGATAACCCTATCACTTTTTTCAGCAACAAATTGTGTGACAGAATACAGGCAAACCCCACCGCTATAAGAAAATTATACGCCACCATTGAAGCCATAAAAAAGTAGCGATAATATCTCTTAGGTTCCAGCTTTCGTTTCTATACCGATCACCATAGCCTCAACCACGTCCTAACATAAACAATCCAAATAGCCGAACAACACAAATGGCTCACAGAATTATTGGGATACGATTTAAAGATACACTACAAGCCTGGTAAAGAAAAAATTTAGTTGATGCCCTGATTCGCACCGAACCAACACAACTCATGGCGCTCAATGGACCCGCAACCACTTGGTTGAATGACCTTTGTTACTATTACACTAACCACCTAGAGGGCAAGAGTTTGATTGCAAAATTGGATCATGATTGATCTTTACTCCCAGATTATACACCTCACAACGACTTGGTATATATCTATAACCGCCTCATTAATCCTAAGATTCCACATGTATGTTCTTTACTTTTGCAGGAATTTCACAACTCAACACTAGGAGGCCATGCTGGAATACAAGTTGCTGTTTGTCGCATATAATCTTCATTTTATTGGCCACAAACTCAAGCCAGAGGTTACCACATTCATTAACCAATGATCTAGTTGTCAAACCACCAAATGTGCCACCTACATGCCTTACAGCCTCCTCCAACCCCTTCCCATACCAACTAAACCTTGGAATGATCTTACAATGGACTTCATTACTCATCTCCCGCCCTCCAATGGCAAAATGACCATATGGGTCATTGTTGACCGACTCATAAAAGTCGCTCATTTCCTAGCCCTCCCAAACCACTTCACGGGTCACTCCTTAGCCACGATTAGGCACAAAGCTCCGTTATTTGAGTGCTTACCACCTTCAAACATATGACCAATCTCAGATCGTCAACCATTGCCTCGATTCGTACCTTCGAGCCTTCGTTCATGATGAACCCTGCTCCTGGCAGTGTTACTTATACTTAATAGAATTTTGGTACAACACCAGCTTCTGGTCATCTAACCACATAACTCCATTCAAAGTTGTATACGGACGTGAAGTGACTACCGTTCACGACTATACCATGGGCTCTAATACTACTACTTTTATTGATGCCTCTCTCTTGGAACACCAATGTCCTATTGAGCTTCTCAAAACAACCCTTTCACAAGCCTAAGAGCGGATGAGTAAATAGGCCAACAAGAAATGGATGGACAAACAATTTCAAGTGGTTGAACTAGTTTATCTCTATCTCCACAATTACCGATAACATTTAGTAGTAGCAAGAGAAACTCAAAAGCTCTCTAAAAGGTTTTCTGGCCCTACAAAATTATGGAATGAATCGGGTCAGTCGCCTACCGACGAGAACTACCAACCATGTCACGAGTCCACCTCGTCTTTCATGTATCTCTCATCAAACACATCCATGATCAACCAATGGCGATAAAATTTCCCAGTGAATGGCTATCCGATTTAACTTATGACACTCCAGTTCCATAGTGGGTCCTCCAACACCGCCAAATAGATCCATTTACCAACCAAGTGGTCACAAAATGGAAACACCAAGATCCATCTGAAGCAAACTGGGAAGATTCAGAAGAATTCAAACTCCGGTTTCCAGATTTCATTACCGGACTTGAGAAAAAGTCCAATTTCAAGGAAGGCAGTATTTATGTAATCCAGCCCACTTAGGAAATCCAACCAACAACAGCCTAAGAATAGAATCGACCCAATAGAAATATCAGAAGACCTAATCGATTCCAAGATTGAAGATCTGGTCAATTAGTGACCACTAGCGCCATGTCCCAGTTAAGTCTTCATGCATTTCACCATGATACAAAGAAATACCCACGTTCCCTGAATAACTTGCACATTTCCATATTTAGTAAAATTAGGAATGAAGTATTGTGGCGTTAGTATCTATAGGATTGTAATTTGTTATTAAGGATATTCAGAAACTAATTTCCTTTCAACGTCGAACTCATTCTTAAAACTAAGTTCCAAAACTAGACGAAGGTACTTTTGATTTTTTCAGGATCGATCATGGTAGAACTTCATTGGATTGCGTATCTTATTTGTAATTTTAGGATGCTCGACTTTTAATTTTTGTTGCAAATGGAGATATATGGCGTCACCAGAACAGGGGCAGAACCTTATTAGGGCCACGGGGCATGGCCTTTTGATTTTTCATGTGCTTAATATACATGAAATATTATATGGTGCTACTATATATACCGCCTCATTTACATAGATTGTCACATCATAGGACTCACAAGCACTATTACACTCACATGGGGAGGGGGTTACGATAAGCAGTTTCTAGGGTACATATAAAATTCTCAATATTATATGGATGTATTTTTGTTTCTGCATAACTTTTTAGCCCCTCTAGATTTATGATATTTTCATATTTACTATTCATCAAAATGATTTAATTAAGTAATTAACTTCAAAAAAAACCAGAAAATCAATCTTTTATCGGTATCTCGTTAGCCATTAGGATACTAAAAAAGAAAATAAATAAGTAATAACAAAAAGTCTAAAAATTGTTGAAATGACGAAACCAAACTTAGTAAAATTAGGATACAATTTGACTATGAAAATCAAAACCGATCAAAAACTTTTCTGACCGGTGAGTTTATTACCTCTCATCTTCATCGTTTACCCTTTAGAAATGTATGTGGCTGGTGAGTTTTCCTTCTATCTTCCCTGTTATAGAGAATATTTTCCCAGGAATTGGCCTTGTGCCTCTCACATATATTAATACCAAAAAAATACAAAAAGTGCTACAAATAAGAGTAATGGGCTAAATACAATACTGAGCTACCCAACCAAATACAAACTAAATATAAAATATATACATACATATGTACATCTAACAGCCCCCCGCAATCCAAACGAGAGGTCGTGAACGAACGTTCAAACTAAACTGATAATCAAGCAACAGAGTAAACGGTAGCCCTTGGTAAAGATATCAGAGTATTGGTATGAAAAGGGAACATGAAGAACATGAATCTAACCGAAGGCCATTTTATCCCGGACAAAATAGATGTCGATCTTGATGTGTTCGGTGCGTTGGTGTCGAGTAGGATTGGTGGACAGGTAAACGATAATAACATTGTCACAGTAAACAAGATTAGTAGTCGAAGGAGGGTAAAAGAGCTCCCGGAGTAAGTTACGAAGTGAACTAGTCTCGGCAACGATATTTGCAACACCATGATACCCTTCTTCAGCATTAGACCTGGAAATGGTACCCTGTCATTTGGATGACCGGGATAGAATATTTTTTCTAGGAAGACACAATAGCCAGATGTGGATCGTGGAGAGGTAGGCATCCTACCCAATCAACATTAGAGTAAACAACTAGATCACGGGAACGAGAAGCATAAAGCTGTAAGCCATGATCAAGAGTGCCACAAACATATCGAAGGATCCGCTTAAGAGTAGTAAAGTGAGGTTCTCGAGGATCATGCATATATAGACACACCTGTTGAACTGCATAAGATATATATGGCTGAGTGAAAGTCAAGTATTGAAGTGTACCCGCAAGACTATGATATAGGGTAGGATCAGCAACAGGAGGGCCCGAGCAATTAAATATTTCAGACATTTCGGTTGGAGTTGGAGCAGGTTTGTAGTTAGACATTTTAGCATGCTCCAGAATCTCTGTGGCATATTTCTGTTGAGAGAGAAACATGTCATGACAGTCGCGAACGCAGATATACCGAGAAAATAATTGAGAGCACCCAAATCAGTCGTGGAACATTCGGCACCTAAGGTGGTGATAATCTGCTGTAAGAGACCTGTGGATGAAGCAATCAACACAATGTCATCAAAATAAGGTAAAAGACTGACTATGTGACCCTATTTGTTGTACATGAATAAAGAAGTATCAGATTGGCTATTAGTAAAGCCGAACTAAGTGATATACTGAGCAACTCTATAATATCATGCACGAGGAGCCTACTTGAGACCATAAAGAGATCGTTGTAATAGGCATACATGATCTGGAGCAGAGGGGTCATGGAAAGTTGATGGTTGATGGATATAAACTATTTCCTGTAAATCGCCATGAAGAAAAGCGTTCTTTATGTCCAATTGATGGACTAGTTAGCAATGAGAGATGGAAATACTAAGAATTATCTGAATAATAGCAGGTTTAACGACCAGACTAAAATTGTCATCACAATCAATGGCAAGATGTTGGCTATGTCCTTTAGCAACCAATTATGCTTTATATCGAGCAAGAGAGCGATATGCATTAAGTTTCTTTTTAAAAATTCAAATACAATTAACAACATTAGCATTTTGAGGTCGAGGTACAATTACCCAAGTTCCCTTAGAAATAAGTGCATCATATTCCTCTTATATGGCATTACGCCAGTCAAGGTCTTGGAAAGCTTGAGAATAGTTTCTAGGAAGAGGGGAGGGATCAAAAATATGTCAATATAAAGGTTGAGATGGTCAATGGGTTTATGAATACCAAGTCTAGCATGACTGGTCATAGGATGAGTGCTAGAAGGACCCACCAAAGTGGATCGGTTATTATTTAAAGGAAACAAAGGGGCAGCTGGAGTTGCAGCAGTAGAGGAAAGGGAATTAAAGGGTCATTACGCAGAAAGGAAAAATGATTTCATCAAAAGTGACTTGTCTCAAGATAATTATTTGTTTAGAATGAAAATTGAGACAACGGAATCCTGTATGAATGGAGGGATACCCGAGAAAGATACATGGGACCGATCGATGCTCTAGTTTATTGATTGTATTTAGGTGAGGATAGTACAGGCACCCGAACACTCAAAGATAAGAGTAGGACGGGTGTTTGTTGAAGAGTTTTTGAAAGAGTGTGCCATTGTGGAGAGAGGTGGATGGAAGCATATTCAATAGATGAGAGGACATATGCAGAGCTTCCCCCCAATAAGTGGGGGAAAGATGAGCTTGCAAAAGAAGTGTATGAATCATATTATTTAAAGTACGAAGCATACGCTCATATTTCCCATTTTTCTTGGGAAGTGTATGGACATAAGAAATGAATATGTATGCCATTCGTGTCACAAAGTTGATGAAAGAGAGAGTTGTCATATAATTTTCCATTGTCACGTTGGAATGTTTGAATATCAGTGTTGAATTGGTTTTTAACATACGCAGGAAAATGAAGAAATTTGGAGAACACATCCGATTTCAATCTATGAGGGCACACCCACACAAAATGAGAAAATTCATCAAGAAAAATGACAAAATATTTTATCCCACTATGACTTTGCAAAGGTGAAGTCCATACATCCAAATGAATAACTTGAAAAGGAAATAAAGCATGAGTTTTAGATAACAAGAAAGAGAAACGAGTATGCTTGCCAAGTTGACACGCATGACAAAGAAATGACCAATCATTTTTATCACATGAAATGGAATTGCAAGAAATTAAATGTTTCAGAACAGGTTGAATAGGATGCCCTAGTTATTGATGCCACAATGATGAGCTAATACTGAGAAAGACTTGAGGACTCGATTTGGTGTCTGGGTAAACATCTTTGGTGCTATCACATCGAAGGAGGGTGCGTTTGCTGAGAAAATTCTTCACAGAAAAACCAAACTCGTCAAATTCTATAGAACATTTATTATCACGAGTAAATTGAGGAACAAACATGAGATTTTTAATAATTTGGGGAGTCATAAGAACGTTTTTAAAATAAGGGTGCGAAAAGGGTTTAAAGCAAGATATTGTGAGCCATTTTGGTGACACGAATACAAGACCCGTTTCCGACTAAAACTATTGAATTAGTGCATAATTTTTTAAAGGACTTGAGACTACCTTAATCGGCATGAACATGAGCGATTGTCCTGGTGTCCATGTACCAATCTGTATTCTTTGGATCTTGAAAGGTCATAGTGTTAAATGCTTGTGGTAAAGTGGTTGGTTGATCCATATTATTTAGGTATTGAAACCATTGCCAGCTATTGGGTTGATTTTTGGACTACTGAGACATGGAGAAAAGAGCATCTCAGTTGGATAAATTCAAATTGGGCCAGTGTTGTTCAGAATTTGTGTGTGCACTATTAGGTCATGGGACTTGTTGGATTGATGGAGAAGGAAGTAGCCCATGATGTTGTTTTTGACCTTGAACTTGCGACGACGTTAACAAGGGATTATACCCCCCCCCCCCGGCCTAATTTTGACCGCGAGCAAATCGTCCGCCTCTGGATCGTCCCTGTCTGCCGTCACCTCTCCCGTCGTTCCGACCTCCCCTGCCACCACCTCGGTGATTCTGACCATCACATCTACCATCGGAGTTGTTAAATCGAGAATTAATGGGGCGATTTTCATGTTGTGTGGCGAGAATGGTTGGTGAAGATGCATGGTCTTGATGTGAGGCTTGAACCTGACGGGAGTGATCTTTTGCCATGGACCGTTCTTCAGGGCTTAACATGGAGCGCATCTCAAAGAAGGTGGGAAACAACTTTTGATGTTGAATGGTGGTGACGATATGGGCGAATTTTCGAGATAAACAATGATGGCATAAATGAAGAGGATTTTTCGGGTACCGGGGATCCAATATTAGCAAGAAGATGATAGACTGACTTGATACGAGTACAATATTCCATAACTATAGAATCACCATTGGTGACAGAGTGATGTTCATCATCTAATTCCATGGCTTTTGTCTCTTTATTCTCGTGAAACAAGGTCTTCAATAGTCTTCCAAACAACTGTTGTAGTGGCATTGGTTTTGAGAATAGATTCGAGAACGGATTGAGTAAGTGTTCCATATAACCATTGTTTTACAATATTGTCCACAATTTCCCATTCGGGATCATCTTCAATTTTAGTAGACCCATCAAGATGACTGTATACTTCGTATCCAATGCAGTGAATTTTAAAAAAGCTCTTTCCAAAAATCATAATTCAAGCGGTCGAGATCGAGAAGAAAGGGGACATAAGACTTGATATTGGTTATCCCATAGATTTTATCGTTGGGACTAGGTTTGGGATTAGAAGGATCTCCGGTCATTGCAACGAAGGAGAAGGGACAATATATGAAGAGAGTGGTATGAGAAGAAGCTGAATAATAGAGGTGAAAGGTGAGAAGAATACAACCACATGTATTGATCAACTAGGTTTAGAGGGTGGAATAGCTTGATACCATGTTATAGAGAATACATTCCCATGAATTGGCATTATGCCTCTCACGTATATTAATACCAAAAAAATACAAAAAGGGCTATAAATAAGAGTAATGGACCCAACCAAATACAAACTAAATATAAAACATATACATATAGATATACATCTAACAATCCCCATTGGATTTGTAACCTCTTTTTTTTCTTTTTTTTATTTTCTTTCCTTTTCACCTTTTCTCTCACTAGAGTTATAGAATTTGGTATGATAATGGCAGGAATTTGAAACACATTAGGTTATAAGCTGTAAAAAATACTAAGAGGCTGCAAAAATAAATGTTATGATATTTATTTATGGCTTACGAAATGTATTTAATTAAACTAAATAATATTATGATCCAAGTCCTTATCATATACTATAAATATATCATCTTCCTGTTCAAACTTCTGTTAAAAATCTCATACATGACATAATAGCTTTGTTAAATAATTTATATAGAATAAAAAGCTTATGAAAATTCAAAGGATATATAGAATAACTTCTTTTGTTTCAAAGTGTTAGTTTTTTATGTTGGTTATTAAAATGTTTTGATTTCATCCCCTCAAGTGATAGTTTTCGTGTTCCGCGCTTGCACCAAAGCAAGGTAGCATGTCATGAATTCTCAACTAAATTGTTCGTTTTAGGTACCACACTTGTTAAATTGTTGAAGAAGGTTTCACAAGCAGCTGTTAATAAGCAGATTATTGCTTTACAAGTTTTTAAAAAATGACGTATATCGTGTTGATGAAATCTGCAATAAATTAAATCATAACTTCCTTTCGTTACAGGATTTGTTGAAGAAATCAACTTTCGATTCAATATTCAAGGTCGGAATTGAATTTGATCTTGATACTTTATTAAGATTACACGAGGTCAGTAATCAGTTCATGATCGCGTTTGACGATTTAAATCGCATCATCTTCTGATTGACAATGTGCTATGGTGGATAAAAATGTATTTCAACATCGATATTAAGCTGCTCTATAGAAAACCATCAAACTGACGGATAACTTCGTGTATGAATTGATTGAACGCAAACGAGAGCAGATGAAAAACGGGAAACTCAATGTGCGTATCACCAGAAATTACAGATTAATTTCCTGCTTCTTAAATCTTTGATTTCGTATCCTTTGTTTTTTAAAACTGGGAGATAAAGAGGATACATTATCTAGATTTTTTTTCCTACAAAATTGTGTGGTTTTTACTTTTAAATGGAATAATGCTTAAATGACACATGAAGTTAGCTAATATATATAAGAGAGACTAAAAAGATATAAATTCAAAATACATCATTGAGCCAATGTGTTATTTCCCCTGTAATAGACGATTGATTTAAATGGAGTTAATGATATGCATCTCTATAAAAGAATGGAGTTAATGATATGCATCTCTATAATAGAGATGAATATATTTTTCAACTTCGTAAAATTGATAGCGTGTTGTGTAAAGTTCCAACATAACTCTTGACCTTTAAACGTAACCCTTGATTCAAATCAACAACATAATTTCTTTTACTTTTAACATGTGATATGGTTTCTTTATCTTTTAGGGAAACAACATAAATTCGTACACATAATTTTTACCTTTACATAGCATTTTAGACATTTGATGTCATAAAAACAACGTGATGTACGATTTGATAGAAAAGAACAAAAAACAATCTATAATATATACAGAATAAAAGATGATTTTGCCATCAATATAAATATTAATAATTACAAATTCATACCCTCATGCCCTTGATCTAGCCATATAAAACCACGTGATATATGTGATATATTGAAAGCGGTAACACATAGCAATAGTCACTATCAATTGGACCAATACCTTATCCTAATTAAATGCTAGACCTTCGATTACATATTTCCATCACCATGTATAAATTTGGACGCATCCTTTTTCATGTAGGACCTTTAAAGGTAGAGACGTATGTGATTCCGTGACCACGTATTTATCACCATGCAAAGCATGTAATAAATCTATTTTTTGGAAAAAGGTGGAATTATATTAAAGGTCACAGCCTTTTTAGACAAGGCTCCGCCGAAGAAGAACAACACGAAAATTATAAAAAGTTAAACGGATTACATATCCACACCGTCCAATTACAATTTCCGTAATTTCTCCGGTGTTTCATCCACCCAAAAATCATAATAAGAACATTATCCGTCAAAATTATAGAAGTCACACGAACATTGTTGAAGAGACGATCATTTCTCGCTCTCCAAACACAACAAAGAAATCCGTAAATGATATATATATATATATATATATATATATATATATATATATATATATATATTTGAGCAGTTACCTCAAATCGTAGCAAAACTAACAATCTCCTCCACCATGTGGAAATTCTGCCAATCCAATTTGCACCAATTGAAGATATACCTTAAAAAGGCGACAACAAAAGGGCAATCCACGATAAAGTGATTCGTGTCATCTAAGCAACATTACAAAACTCATAGGAGCAATTAGGGACCGAAAAACTCCTATGAGAGAGGGTCACTGCTGAAGGAATTCTGTCAATGCAAGCTCTCCAAATAAAAACGATAACTTTTATCGGGACCACCTTAAGCCACATCATAGGATTCTGCAAAGGAACCGTCATCTTGGAGTAAAAAAGAGTCTGAAGATCACGAACATAAAAATTCACATCAGCAGAAAGTCTTGATCTCCACATATCCGTCCCACTACCGGTTGCAATCAAATAGATATAATTTCGAATCTCCACCAGATCCGACACCTCAGAACCGCTTTTAGGTTCTTTTTTCCAATCATATTTGAAATCACCACCTGAAACTCTCTCAGCAATAAGACAATACTTCTTCTTATCAATATCACAAAGAGAAGGAAATCTCGAAGCCAATGTACCCTCACCCATCCAATCTTCAAGCCAAAACAGGGTGTTATTCCCAGAATTGACATTGTACTCAAAAATAGAAGTAAGCTTAGTACCTAATTCCTCAGCAATGTTTACCACCTGTACAACATTAAACCAAACACTAGGAAAATACTTTTTTGCTAGAAAGCCAATCAGTTTTCTGGATCTGATATGGATGCCACATATGACCCGTTGCCACAAACAGGTCGGGTCATTTTTGAACCTTCCGAGATCATCACCATGTAAATCAAGCCTCATCCATTTATTGTATATCCTAGACCATCACGATGTGAATCAAGTCAAGCCTATTTATTATAAGGGTCCTATACAAATTGTAAAAGTGGATCTTTCATAATCGTTAATACAGATCATTTCCATAAAAACAAAGTAATCATGATTTATCAACATCATCAAATCACAGAATGCGAAAACATGCGGTGTGTGAACTGCAATCGTCGCGAGCTCTTCCATTTGAAAATCGAAGTACCTAAAACATAACTAAAAAATTGTAAGCATAAATCTTAGTGAGTTCCCCAAGATACCACATACCATACAAACATAAATCACATATTGTGCCCCCGCACTCCATCGAGCCTCGCCCGGTATCGAGTCCCACTCGGCCTCGGGCCACATCCGACATCGAGCCTCGCTTATATTCGGGCCCCGCCCAGCATCGATTCCCGCTTGGATTATAGATATGTGAATCACTAGGCCCCACGTGACATTGGGCCTTGCCCGGTACACACATAATCATATTACCATATAATCATGTAAACATATAACCTTATAATCATATAAACATATAACCTTACTAGCACATGCAGTAATCACAAAGACTATAGCATACCATATAATCATCGAGCCCACCTGGCCTCGCCCAGTAAGCATTAAAGCAGATACGAGTGACTAGCATACGATCTACTCGTCAGGCCCCGCATGGCATTGGGCCTTCCCTGGTAAGCATACCATTACACAACACATGCAAGAGTCACGCAGGCATCTAGCATCCTAACATATAAACCATGGGCCGACATTGTTGCATTCAACTCGCTAAACCCAGTGAGGAAACTCGCCTCGCATTGCGAATCTCATGGAACGAAACTCTGGCAACTGGCTCACAAGAATCCATACGCGATTAAGTTAAACATCCACCAATAAGCACATTTGACCCCCACTAAGTGTCCAAACTAGGGTAAAAGACCTTTTTACCCTCTTTATATCATGACCCTAAAGCCAAGGCCCAATTCAGCAATCTAAAAGGCTCAAAGAAGGACCAAAACATCCCATGGTCAACCCTAATCAAACTTCTAGTCAAAGTCAAAGTTAACAATCCATGTGGACCAAACACACCATCTTGACTTGCAAACACTCCGTATTTCATCATCATCTAAATAGTCGGGAAAACCCCAGCCAACACGCCATGTTGGCTTGCAAACACGTCGTGTTTGGTTGGGTTCCAACAACTTAATACATTAAGCTACTTTATTCGACTCCAAGAGCTCCAAAGCTCAGATCTAGTCCATAATATGGTCCAGAAGGATAAAGCTTAATAGCACAAGGCTTAACCAATAAGCACTTAACTCTTAAAGACATTACCTAAAACATAGATCTGACCTCCTTGAGCTGGAAAACCATGTAAATTTAGCAACTTAACGTGCATGCATTTCTAAATGAAGATCTTTAGCTCAAATGGGACTTAATAAGTGACTTAATGCATGCATGAAACCTATTTTTTTCCATAAATCTTGCACCTTTATGTTCAAGGAGTCCAATACAACTTAGATCTAGAATATTAATCCCATAAAACAACTTCACATACTCATGAACCCAAAAAGGGGCCAATAGCAAAACAAAGCACAATATGAATAGATCAAAGTATTTATAAATCAAGGTTCAAACTTGATGTAACATCCGGATTCCTAGGTATATTATTTTATTCATTTATTTTGGAGTTTGTGGAGGGACTCGGCGAGTTGGTGCTTAGACTCGCCGAGTAGGGTCGCGGATTCTCATCCGAGTTCATGACTGGACTTGCCGAGTCCGTGAGTGGACTCGGCGAGTCCACGCTGTTTAATGAAACCCTAATTTCCCGGGTTTGGGACCTATTTAAAGGCCCTTAGGGCCGTCATTTGCGGCTACCAAACCTCAGAGAGAAACCCTAAAAGAGCTAGAGCGATTGTGAGAAGGAAGGAGGCATTTCTTGATCTTTGTGGTTGATTCTTACAAGAAGGTGGTGTTTCCAGCTTAGAGGAGACCAAGGAGGTGGTGCATCTGTGGATTTCGAGCAAAAGAATTCATCTTTGAGGTACTATATCGTCCCTTTATCTGTTTTGTTGAAGGAATCCATATATGTAGAGTTTTCATGTCCTTTAATGGAAGAAATTGTGAGAATATGGCCCTTATTCGCTTTGAGACTTCGAATCTGGACCCATACTGCTCTAAAGAGCTTATCTCATCTTGCTTTATGTTGAGCTATGGAGGTGTTGAGCTTAGGATGTTATTTTAGGGGCTAAATCACCAAGTGAAACCTCCTAGACATCCCATGAGTGTCAAGATTCGAGTTGAGTCGGGGTGGCCCCGCAATTCATGCCAGGTGTGACTCGTCGAGCAAGGGGAGGGACTCGACGTGAGAAGAGAGACTAGAGAGTTAGTGGACACGTGTAGACTCGCCGAGTCGCCCAAGTTCACTCGACGAGTCGGGTCAAAGTTTGACCGTTGACTTTTGTTGACTTTTAGGGTTTGGTCAACAATGAGGGCCATTGAGCCAAAAGAGGGGTAAAATGGTCTTTTACCCTTCTGAGGGTGCCAAGAGAGGGTTGAGTCTAGTCCCGAGAGTTATATTATGAGAGTATTTACTTTATGTGATTATGTGAAGGCTAGATCGTATTTCTACCGAGTCAGAGATTTACCGAGACATCTGAGGTGAGTCTTCTCACTATACCTTACCTTGAGTGGTAATTAGAGTTATGTGACAGAGTTACTGTATGCTATTTATGTGATGTGTTGCACTGCATTATTTCTATGTGATTTATGCCATGTGTATATCAGAGTATATCATAGTTAGAACCGGAAGGTTCACAGAGCTAGGACCAGAGGGTCCACAGAGTTATAGCCTCGAGTGGTTAGTATGTGTTATGTATGGTATTTTGGGGATTGTGGGAAGGTGCCGGCATGATTGTGGGAAGGTTCCGGCATGATTCGTACACACATGGGATTTTATGTATTTGATCTTGGGAAATGTTTTGTGAAACGAAGATATGATATAATGAGATTTTGTTAATAAATTTGTTTGGAAAATGTGTTTTAAAATGCAAAACATTGTCTTAAATTTTATGGTGTTACACTTGATACCTTAGAAAGCTTGCACAAAAGAAGATAATTCTAGATCCAAAGCCTTTCCACCAACCAATCCAACTTGAAGATCTGATGTTCCTTCACAAGGACCAAAAATGAACACCAAAAGCTTTTCCCTAGATCAAGAACACCACTAATAGATTTAAAGATCGATTTTAGGGTTTTAGTGGCAATGGAGGCTGGTAAGGAGTCCAGCCAAGAGGACTTAAGACCTTTATATTGTTGGGTTTTATACAAACAATCCTATGTGTGCATGCAACCCTAGTATTGGATCTATGTTTTCACTATTAGTTATACAACTTTATGAACACAAAAAGAAACCTGGCATGCTACTATAATTTTCGAAATTCATATATAAAACTAGAATACATACCTTTTGTTGTTATATAGCAATAACAACTAGTTCCTTGAATTTCCTTAGCTCTTGAAAGCAAGTACCACAAGTGTAGTACCTCTAATGGAGTCACAAACACCATATGCAACTTGGATGAAGAGGAGAAGTAAAGGAGGCACCAAAAACGGCTGGAAACCCTAATGGAAGTGTTCTACACGTTTTTGGGGCTTAAGGGTCCCTTTTATACATGTGGGCTATTAGGGTTTACAACTAGGAAACCCTAATCTGACTGCTTAGGCCCTAAGCAGCCCATGGACTCCTTAAACATATCCCTTGGACGATTTCTAATGGGCTTCCCATAGAATTCGTTCAACCTATATATTATTAGGTGATCCATAGCCCAATTATAATTATCTTATAATTACAACTTCAGTCCCTTAAGTTTAATTAATCTCTTTTAGCCACAAAATTAATTCTTAATTAATTCTTGACCAATATTAATTAAACAATATGATTTCTCCTTTAATATATTATTCTCATAATATATTAATAAATCATATTTAAACCTTTCTCTTCTTAAATCATCCTACATATTGCTATAGTGAAGGCAACCCAAAAGGACCATGCTCATAATCGGGTCAAGTACATACCAAAACAGTTATGGACTTAGACACTAATCCAACAGTCTCCCACTTGGATAAGTCTAATAACTATTTTCCGTATGACTTCAGAACCTGATCAGCAATCGTAGCTTTCAAAAGCCGCTGTCAACTCTGATCTTATCAGATAGCGTGTCCTCTAGATAAGGGATTATATATTCCTCCATTCTCAAGATATCGTATAGACAAAAGACATGAATTTCAATCATTCTCTCTATACTATTTCCCGACTTCCGATTCATGACGACTGATAACAGACTACAATTGAACACATCAACTTAGTCTTGGCTTGGCCAAGCGCTTAGGTGTCATCACTAAATCATCGAGAGGCCCACATATATCGCTTTTATCCCACTTTGGGTAAAAGGAATGGATAAACTTCGACTCAAATGCTCGCTTGCATTTACTGATCGAATCACACACAACAATAAGTTTTATAACACCAAGTTACTGGTGCGTTTACTTATTATCAATGTGTAACTGACCAACAAATTAATAACTCACACGTCTCGGTTTCAAGAATATACAATATTATCGTCTCACTAATCACTCATGATAAAACCGTGAAGTGATCCAAGTGAGCGTGGGTTTAATCCAATACTTTAATCTTATCAAAGCACTCACGAACTCTGCAGCAAACTTGTGCCATGTCTAAACACTTCAGACAATCTACAGACAGATTCATGACAGTCTTTATTCATACCTACTCCCAACGTATGACCAACTGTGGATGTTTGAATAACCTAGTTATTCTGGAAGTCAAAACATGCAAATTGAAACATGACAACAATACTTAATCCTATATGGCCTCAAACTTGTGAGAGTAAATAAAACCCTTCTATTTATCCACCATATTGATTACTCATTATTTATCATGTAATGTTTCGGATAATCAACTCATTACTTGAATTATACCAACAATTGTCCCATGCTCTAAACATGCACACTTTGTTTCCTATGGTCCATGCTTTGCGAAATAGATCACCTGAAAACTTTTCCAATGATGCTCATTTCACAATTCCTTAATCCTAATTATTAGTGTAAGAACACAAGGTTCTTGCCACTACTAGAATATGCTAGATTCTAACATTTTATGCAACGATCCCTTTGCAAAATCATAGCACAAAAGTCACCAAGACGTAGCTAATGAAATTACAAAGTACTTTCTTAGAAATTGTTACAAGACAATTCCATAGATGTGAAGTCTCACATTCAAAGTACATTCCTTTGAACATCCTTCTTGCATAAAAGTTTCTAATCTAGGCATAGACTCTCAATATCCAACTCCCAATATGGAAACATTTCCACATTTGCCATATGACAACTCATTCTTAATAGAATCTTATCTATTCATAATAATGTCGATATGGTCCATCCAATACCATACTTCCAACTACTTACAAGCGATCAATCCTCAGCGAACTTTGGATCGTCCTTTGATAGTTGTTAAATTCTTTCAGTCAAAACCAATTCTATTCCTTTTTCCCTCTTAATGCGCTAGACATTTGGAAAATTTTAGAATGGTAAAATACTATAGCATTTACAATCGATCCTATACCCGAAGCGTATGGGACACGATGCATAATGTCTTACATAAAGATATGATACTTTACCAATCTTTTGCCATAATATTTTATGTGTCATGTTCTTACAATTCGAACTATGAAGAGGGATGCCGTAATCATAATCGAATTTTAAGAACACACAATGTATCCTTTGACTGAAAATATTAAAATTTCTTAATCTAAGCTTTAGATTTTGAAATGGAGTATAATATTCTCTCCCTTAATTATAGCAAAACAACTTTTCAACCCATGCAACTTTGCAAATGGAATCTTTGTTTTTCTATAATTAATATTGCTAACTTGCAATACTCGCCATAACAATCATACAAGCATAACACTTATGCTCCCACTATCATGATGATTATCATATAAGCATAACATTTATGCTCCCACTAGCTTTGACATGTATTCAAAAAACAAATGAACTTCCAGAAAACAATGCCTATTGAATCTCTGAAATTCATATTTCTAATACCAGATGCTTCGATAAGCCTTTATCTAAGCTTCTTAACCTTATACACCTTTGCCTTAGATAGCTCATATGTGTGTTTAAACAATTCATAACTTATGTTACTAAGTTCCAAATGTTGAAACTAATTGCGAAATCTCACAATTCGAACTATGGAAAGGGATGCCGTAACCATAATCGAATTTGAGAATACAATTTTCACAATTGCTATCTTCTTAAAATCTCTCTTAGTGAAAGCATTTCCTCACAGTCATTTTCATGAAGGAGGGAATCTTATGACACTTAGATTTTATGGTGTATGAGTTCCTATCCATGTGAATTTTCCAAAAACAAGGTTTGCGACAAATCCAAACTCATATGGACTGAACTTTCTTAATCTTGATTTCTTGCCCTATGGTAACACGAGTGCCCATCATGCCTTCCAAGTAGTTTTGTAACTTGTCCTTACATATCAATTTACTTTCCATCTACTAAGGCTTTAGTGTATATTCAAATGAGAACTCATAGAACTCATATACACAATTAACTCAATTGGAATGGCACAGAAACAAAACAATGTCAGCACGATAGGTTGTAAACCTCAAGTCGTGTGCTAGTGATGATCGATAACGTTTATTCTTGATTTGTTCTTGAAACTTTTCAAGACCATTAAGACTCCCACTGACTTCTTGACATATAAGATACTCTTGTCAAGAACCATTTCTTGACAAACAAATATTCAAGAGTTAGTGAAGCATTTATCAAGACAAAACACTTCACACAATTGGTCCTAGTTGGTCTTTGTCTTATCCAAGACAGCACAACTTACCAATTTCAAATGTGCAAGAATAAGAAAACTTTTCCAAATTCCACATTTGATGAGTTTTATAAACCTACTTAAGACTTTTCACTCAATGTCACAATCTTGACTCTAAGACTTGATATTGGAACGAAGTATGATTGACTTCTTGATTTAACCATTTCTACAATACTTGATTCCTCTTCTTAGACATGCAATTGCACTAAGACTCACTTAGAGGATCTATTGAGACATGGTTCTTAATCTTTAAGACTTATCATAAAACACAATAAAAGGTACTCTCCCTTCTTCCTAGAAAAGAGAAACTTTTATCTTTCTGCCTACTCGATTCTTCTTTATTCGTTCTACTATTCATTGAAACTCTTTCAATCAATCTCAGAATTACACTTAATCTTATAAGTATAATCACATTTACTAAACTTTAGTAAATCATGACGAATATCTTTGTCACTCTTGTGGTGGACTTGATCAACGCACAACCTAGTGTACTTGATCTCCTAGTCCTTCAACTGACATTTTGCCAAAGAATTAGTCTAAGTTTCCCAAATGTGAAAGTTTTTCCATTCATCATACAATACACATTGCATGATTCCAAGTTTCTGTCCAATTGAAACTTGGGCGATGGGAAACTCTCCTTACTTGGTAAACTCTTGACACTTCCACAAATAATACAATTGAGAATCAAACCCATTATTTCTAATAATAGAAACATTCAAACATCAATTTTTTCATACATGCCATCGCAAGGATAAACAAATAAGATAAAATCAAAATTTATTTTATTGCGGAAAAATTTGTCCTTACAATGTAATTCAATTGAAAAACTATGTTATTACATTTTCTTAACAATCTATTCTAACTCCAAGTAGTAGCTCAAGAATCCATTCTTCAAGTAATGCGATCGACATCCATTTCTTCATGATTAGATTCAGCTCACTTCTTTTCTCAAGCTTCCTCTCTTTTCCTCGATCCTTCAAAACATCAAAATGTAATCTTATCACATCATGTATTAAGAATCTAGAATAGGAACTTAAAAGAGTTAGTTAATGGATTTTACCTGAAGCAGAGCCATACGTCTTGACTCTCCCATCTCTTAGATCTCTCAGGTAATTAGGGCAGCTTCGTCTCCAATGCCCCTTCTCTTGGCAATAAAAGCAAATAGACTCCTTTGGCACAACACATCGGACAATCACAGACTTAGTTCTTTCTGGACTTCCAATGTTGCCAGTGTCCATTAAAGTTTGGGAGTTTGATTCACTAGACAAATTTGCTTGACCAGCACGCCAAATCATTGCTGATTCAGCAGCTATAAGCAAATAGGTGAGATCAATTAGGGTCACGTCGTGGTCCATCATATAGTACTCTCTAACGAACTCACTATATGATTCAGGAAGTGACTGAAGAACCCAGTCAACAGCCAACTCACTTGAAATCTCGACACCCAACATGTTTAACCTATCAATGTATGACTTCATCTCTAAGACGTGCGCACACACAGGTTTCCCATCTTCGTGTTTACTTGCCAAAAGGGCTTGAGTGAGCTTGAACTTTTCAAGCCTTTGAACTTGTGGGTCAGGGAGAATAATTGGAGGAGGTGGAGGAAGTGAAGCGTGACTCTCATTTCCTTGATCGTATCTCGGAACGTCATCTTCATTTGGAAAGCTTGTTCCAAAGAATTTGGGAAGACCATTGTAAGATTCAGACATCTACAAAACGGGAGAAAATTCAAGTTAAGTTGATTAGAATTCTTGATGCAACACCCAAATGAAACATCAAGCTAGGATCCAACACAATACTCTACAACCTAGAAGAGGGATGCCGTAATCTAGTTGCAGAATATTTGAAGGTAGGTAAATGACGATTTACCAATTTCCACCATGAAAAACGAAAAAGAAGTTTAAGTTTTAAATGAATTGAAACTCCTAGATCTTTTGAGACTCATTGAACTCTTCAATGGCATGTTTAATCTCGATTATGCCCTACTATTCGTGACTGGGATGCCGAGGATCACAAACAAGGTGTGAATAACCATACAAATCACGTGGTGCACCCAATGCTACTATCACCTAATCAATGTGCCGGTTAGCCACACACGCTCCATTGATCTATGATAAGCATCGAGCCACCCTTTGCCACCAATGTCATCCCCAAATTAGTGTGCCGGTTAACCACACACGCTCCACTAACGTTTGACAAGGGTACGAAGTGTAATTCCATGGGTTAGCATACAATTTCACATTTTGCCTAAAGTAACTATGATTTGGGAATTTGAAAAAGCATTTTGTTACTTTGTACTTCATTATACTTATAATGGAAGGTTTCTGTCCTATCCTACCCGTTCGGCTAACGACCCTCCACTAGTCAAGAGTGCGGTGGGTAAGAGTGGATACCCATTCAATCGCCATTTTATAGGCAATTTCCTTAAACACCCCTTATAGACTAGTTTCGTGAATGAGGCCTACTAACGGTAAGACTGACCTTTTAGTTATACATATATAATATTAAACTTTTAATGTTATATATAGTATAAGGGTGTATTTTACACTTTTAAAATACTAGGTGGTTTAAATTATACTTTTAACTAACCAAAATCATTATGGATTTATTAAATCTCTTTTAATTATACACTTAATTAATTTAATAAAACCATAAGGGTTTAATTTGAACTTTTTCAAAATCAGGGTTTTGGAATTTAGACTTTCAAAATTAACTTTTAATCAACAATTTAAATTCCAAAACATGAGGGCAAGTTTTGAAACTCTTCAAAACAATTAGGTTTTAATCTCACTTAAAATTTTCGAATTTAAGACATTTAAATTAAAATTTTAAATATTAAAACTCTTGATTTAATAATTACCATAAATTAAACAATTAATTTAAATTATTAAATCACAAGGGATTATCTAGATCATGAGGATAATTACCAATTATACATCTAAGATATCCTAATCCCTTGAATCCCTCTCTAAATCTCGAAAATAAGGGATGGGATAATTCAAGATCTTTAATTACCATATTTAACAATTAAAAGATAATTAGAAGATATGGGATTATCCAAATCCCTAAAATTCAGGATCTAACCTTAGGGAAGGAGGTAATTTCGAAATCCAAGGGTTGGATAACCCTAGATTTCAAAATCTTGGAGGCTAAGGAAAGGATTTGGGAAACCCTAGCAAAAATCGCCATCTAGGGTTTTGCAACCCTAATTGCGAAAATTACCTAGCCTTTAGGGTTCATTAGCCATAAACCCTAATATGTCAAGTTCACAAATTTGAATAAAAGCTAATTGAAAACAAAAACCAATGGCTCTGATACCACTGTTGGGTTTTATACAAACAATCCTATGTGTGCATGCAACCCTAGTATTGGATCTATGTTTTCACTATTAGTTATACAACTTTATGAACACAAAAAGAAACTTGGCATGCTACTATAATTTTCGAAATTCATATTAAAAAACTAGAATACATACCTTTTGTTGTTATATAGCAATAACAACTAGTTCCTTGAATTTCCTTAGCTCTTGAAAGCAAGTACCACAAGTGTAGTACCTCTAATGGAGTCACAAACACCATATGCAACTTGGATGAAGAGGAGAAGTAAAGGAGGCACCAAAAACGGTTGGAAACCCTAATGGAATTGTTCTACACGTTTTTGGGGCTTAAGGGTCCCTTTTATACATGTGGGCTATTAGGGTTTACAACTAGGAAACCCTAATCTGACTGCTTAGTCCCTAAGCAGCCCATGGACTCCTTAAACATATCCCTTGGATGATTTCTAATGGGCTTCCCATAGAATTCGTTCAACCTATATATTATTAGGTGATCCATAGCCCAATTATAATTATCTTATAATTACAACTTCAGTCCCCTAAGTTTAATTAATCTCTTTTAGCCACAAAATTAATTCTTAATTAATTCTTGACCAATATTAATTAAACAATATGATTTCTCCTTTAATATATTATTCTCATAATATATTAATAAATCATATTTAAACCTTTCTCTTCTTAAATCATCCTACATATTGCTATAGTGAAGGCAACCCAAAAGGACCATGCTCATAATCGGGTCAAGTACATACCAAAACAGTTATGGACTTAGACACTAATCCAACATATATGTGGTGTTACACCCTAAAAATTAGGGTTTTCTCCAGCAACCGCCAACATGCCGTGTTGGTCTTAATGAAAGTCTTGATTCTCCAAATCTAGACACGTAAGTTGGTTCTTCCAACATGTCGTGTCCAACCCTAAAATGGGGATTTACTCCCAACAATTGCTCCTCAAGATTCAGGGTGTTACAACTCTCCCGCACTTAAATTAGATTTTGTCCTTGAAAGCATTCCTTACCATCTCAGGCGCACCAGACAGCCAAAAGAACTCAACAAGAACCCCGTACATATAACGCCCTTCCCAAGGCTACCGAACCCAACCTTAGCAGAACTTTCCAAATATGAAGAAGACGAATTCATAATCTGTAACGACCTAATTTTCACGTCCGAAAATTTCGTTCGAAAACATTACTTTAGAAAAACATTAGCAATTAAAAACATCGTTTGATCAAACCATAACATAACGTAAACCATGTCTAAAAGCCAAACCATACAAGCCATCAAAATATCAGAGTACAAATCCCAGTGAATCTCGTAAATGCGGACACCAGAGTGTGTGCATGATGTGCCGCTACCGTGCCAGCTCTTTCCCCTTCAGTGAAGAGGTACCTGAAAACAAAACTGTAAAACGTAAGCACAAAGCATAGTGAGTTCCCCCAACGTACCACATACCATACAAACACATAACATGCATACTGCCAGGCTATTCTGGGGTGCCTGACTACCCGGTACGGCCATTCTGGGGTGCCGACGTACCCATACGGCCATTTTGGGGTGCCGTCCTACCCGTGTCAAGCCATTCTGGGGTGCTGACTACCCATATCAAGCCATTCTGGGGTGCTGACTACCCATCGGTCCTAACAACCGATCCTCGTGGACTGGTCCCCTCCTACTACCTCTATCGCATAACATAAAAGGCCAACATACAAACATATCATCACATACTGTCAGACATTTCTGGGGTGTCTGACTACCCTGCGGTCCTAACAACCAAACTCTACTACTATCGCATATAACGTATCATGCTAGCATACAACATATCAGGTAGTAGCAAACCTAGATGATATCACAAAGACAATCATCTATCATACGTCTCCTACTGGTGGGCCGGCATTGTGGCCTTAGACCCACCACTACTAGAAGGTAACTCACCTCAAAGTAGCTGCTGAACTGATCGGGAACTGACTGACTATTGCTGCTGCTGCTCCGGAAATCCTCCGGCTGCAATTCCCACAACATACTCAATCAAACACTGCTAACTGTCCTTCGGGTAAAATGACCATTTCACCCCAGGTCTAGCCCTGAGTCCAAGTCAGAGTCAACTTTCAATTGACCCGACTTGCCGAGTCGGCTCACCAACTCACCGAGTTCCTATCCAGACGATTGTCCTGAGTCCCTGATTCTACTCGTCGAGTTAGGCTATGACTCGACGAGTTTTTCTTCTAAACTGACATTGAAGTTCTTTGTCCTACTCGCCGAGTTGTAGGAACAACTCGTCGAGTTCATCTTCATCCGATGAACACTCATGATTAGACTCGCCGAGTTGTATGAACAACTCGTCGAGTCTGTTCTTGATCTATGGAGATTGCCTTGGAGTCGCCGAGCCAGGCCATGACTCGCCGAGTCCTACCATGGGTGAGTTCAGCTTCCAACTCACCGAGTCACCCCCTGTGACTCACTGCTCAAACTCGATACAGCATAAAGGGACCAATTCGGTGACTCGCGAGCAGACTCGCTGAGTCACATGAACGACTCACCGAGTCGGCACCATGCATCCATTAAATACACCGATTTGTTCGATTTCAGTCCATGCCATTCATAGATCTGGGCTTCTAAGACACGAATCACACGTAAAGTTTCCAACTTTACGTGTAGATATTCACTAATATGGATTTTAGGGCTCAAAGTGCACCAAAAGGGGTAGATCTAGGGCTTTCATGCAATATGACCCCGTAAAGGCATTAGATCCAAGCTCCAGGGACTAAATAATGCCTAGGTCTAAAGGCCAACAACTTATTACAACCCACAATGCACAAACAAGCTTGGGGAATGGCTCAAGAAGGACTTCCATGAAGCTAAAAGAGACTACAAGCTTGAAAACAGAGGGGAAACGAGCTATACCTCAAGGAAAACGTTGAGATGACACAAAGATGCTTGGCCTCCTTCTCCTCTTCTTGATCTACTCTTCTTTCTCCTAAAAATCTTCAAGAACACACCGAAACACTTCAATCTCTCATGGAAATAAGGGTATAAACGATGTTGGGAGCTCTGAGGGTGAATGGGGGCGAGTTTGGGGCGGAAATGAGGGTTTAAATAGGGTGCGAACCCTTGAAATTTAGGGTTTCATCCAGCAGTGGTGACTCGTCGAGTCCAGGATATGGACTCGCCGAGTCGCCAACTTAAACGTGTCCTGGGTCTCGTCCCTACTCGGCAAGTCGGACCTATGACTCGCCGAGTCCAAGGCTAAAATGGGAAATACTCAAATAAGATTTACATACCAGGAACCAGGTGCTACAAATCTCCCCCACTTATTTTAGACTTCGTCCTCGAAGTCTACTGCTCGATCCTGAAACAGCTCGGGGTAATGCTCCATCATCTCGTCCATCAGCTCCCAAGTCCATTCCGAACCCTTGCGGTGCTACCATTGCACCTTCACTAGTTCTACCCTCTTGTTCCTCAAATCCTTCGACTTCCTGTTGAGTATTGCAACTGGGCGCTCAGTGTAATTCAAGCTGTCATCAACCTGAATATCCTCCAACGGTACTACCACTGAATCATCCATTAGGCACTTCCGCAGCTGAGAAACATGGAAAGTGCTGTGGATCTGACTAAGCTCGGCTGGCAGATCCAGCCTATACGCCACCTTGCCCACCCGGGTTACAACCCTGAACGGTCCGATGAATCTTGGGCCCAACTTCCCCGCTTCCTAAATCGAATGACGCCTTTCCAAGGCGACACTTTCAGGAGAACCATATCCCCGACTTGGAACTCCAAGTCGGATCTACGTTTGTCGGCGTAACTTTTTTGCCGACTCTGAGCAGTCTGAAGCTTGCTCCGAACCTGCTGGATCCTCTCGGTCGTCTCGAGCACCACCTCTGTGCTTCCCATGACTCTCTGGCCAACTTCACCCCAGAATATCGGGGTTCTGCACCTCCGCCCATACAACATCTCAAATGGTGGTCGGTCAATACTCGCGTGGTAGCTGTTGTTGTATGAGAACTCAGCCAAGGGAAGATAGGTATCCCAACTACCACCGAAATCCAACACACACGCCCGCAACATGTTCTCCAAAGTCTGGATGGTCCGCTCACTCTGACCATCCGTCTGCGGGTGAAAGGCGGTGCTAAAATGCAATCGAGTGCCCAACTCGTCGTGAAACTTCTTCCAAAATCTGGAAGTGAAACGCACATCCCTGTCCGAGATCATCGATATCAGAACCCCATGCCGCGCCACGATCTCCCTGATATAGATATCGGCCAATTTCTCGGCCGATATGCTCTCCTGAATCGGACTAATGTGAGCACTCTTGGTTAGTCGGTCCACGATGACCCAAATCGAATCCACTCCACGCGCGGTCTTGGGAAGCTTTGTAATAAAATCCATGGTGATGTCTTCCCATTTCCACAGTGGAATGTCCAACGGCTGCATCTTACCTTGCGGTCTCTGATGTTCGGCCTTGACCTTCCTGCAGGTCAAGCACCACTGAACGTACCATGCCACATCCCGCTTCATGCAGAGCCACCAATAGTTTAGACGGAGATCCCTATATGTCTTCGTCACCCCGGGATGAATAGAGAATCGGGACTTGTGCGCCTCATCCATCAAAATCTGGCGGACGCCCCCGTGTTACGGCACCCACACCCTATGGTGTAGTGTCAATAGACCCCGGCTATCATAATCAAAGGAGGACACCTGACCCACCAGGCGCTCGCTCTTCCGATGCTCCTCCTTGATAGCCTCCTGTTGAGCCTCCCGAATTCGCTCCAATAGGGGAGTCACTACGGTCATCCTCATGCATACGTCCCTGATCGGCGCCGCCTTGCGGCTAAGTGCATCGGCCACCACGTTGGCCTTCCCCGGGTGGTAAAGGATCTCGCAATCATAATCCTTCAACACATCCAACCACCGACGCTGCCTCATGTTCAGATTCGGCTGGTCCATGAGATACCTCAGACTCTTGTGGTCCATGTAGATGGTACAACGAACCCCGTAGAGGTAATGTCGCCAAATCTTGAGGGCGAAGACCACGGCCCCCAACTCCAAATCGTGCGTCGGGTAGTTCGCCTCGTGAGGCTTGAGCTGCCTCGAAGCGTAGGCAATGACATGCCCCCTCTGCATCAGAACTGCGCCCAACCCTGAAATGGACGCATCACAGTAAACCACAAAATCCTCTACGCCCTCTGGCAGCGCTAGGATCGGTGCCTCACACAATCTCTGTCTCAGCATCTCAAATGCAGCCTGCTGCTCGGGTCCCCACCGAAAGACCACGGCTTTCTTCGTCAGCCGCGTCAGGGGTACGACTATCTTGAAAAATTTATGGATAAATCTTCGATAGTAGCCCGCTAATCCCAGGAAACTCCGAATCTCGGATGGAAACTTCGGAACCCCCCATCTCATCACGGCCTCGACCTTGGCCGGATCGACCAGAATCCTGTTCTGGTTGACGAGGTGCCCATGAAATTGCACCTCGCGCAGCCGGAACTCACACTTGGAGAACATGGCATACAAGCTCTCCCTCATCAGGGTCTCCAACACCTCCCTCAGATACTCCTCATGCTCCTCCTAAGTCTTGGAATAAACCAAGATGTCATCGATAAAGACTATCACATACCGATCCAGCATCGGTCTGCAAACGCAGTTCATGAGATCCATGAACGCGGCAGGAGCATTGGTGAGCCCAAACGGCATCACCACAAACTCATAGTGGCCATAACGTGTCTGAAACGTGGTCTTCTGCGTATCCTCCTCCCTAACTCTTATTTGATGATAACCCGAACGCAAGTCAATCTTGGAGAATCAAGATGCTCCCTGAAGCTCGTCAAAGAGGTCATCAATCCTCGGGAGTGGGTAACGGTTCTTCACCGTCACCTTGTTCAACTCCCGGTAATCTATACACATCCGATGCAACCCATCCTTCTTCTTCACAAATAGAATCGGGGCTCCCCAAGGAGAACTGCTGAGACGAATGAATCCCTTGTCTAGCAGCTCCTGCAGCTGCGTAGACAACTCCTACATCTCGGGAGGATCCAACCGATAGGGTGCTTTGGCTATCGGAGCTGCACCGGGAATAAGGTCAATCCTGAACTCCACCTGTCGCTCCGGAGGTATCCCAGGTAGTTCGTCCGGGAAAACATCTGCAAAATCTCGAACCACCGGAACCTCGATCACGATCACCTTACTCGCCTCTCGGGTATTCATCATATACGCGACATATCCCGCACATCCCTGCTGAAGATAGCGCCTAGCCCTCGCTGCTAAACATACAGTGGGTCCACACTGCGACCTTTCACCATGAATCACTAACTCTCCCCCGCTTGGGGTCCTGACTGGCCTTTCGGCCTACCATCTGATCCCTTGGGCTTCTTCCCCGAAGCCCCTCCTGCCTGTCCCTCCTCTAATTTCCATTTCCGGATGTGCTCCAAATCTATCTCCCTCTCCCTCGCCCTGGCGATCATAGAGTCCAAGGTAGGGCAAGCCGAAAAGCTAACATACTCCCGGATGTCAGCTCGAAGCATATCGTGATAACGAGTCCTCCTCATATCCTCGTCACCAGCATACTAGGGCACCAATGATGCCCTCTCTCGGAACTTGGCGGTGATCTCCGCCACAGTCTCTGTCGTCTGTCTCATATCCAGAAACTCCCTGGCCAGCTGCTGAAGCTCGACAGCCAATGCAAACTCTACCCTGAACCTGGTCACAAAGTCCGACCAGGTCATAGCCTCGATAGTTGAGGCTCCCAACGAGTCACCCACTGACTCCCACCAATCCTGGGCTCGGTCCCGTAAACACCCCGCTGCATATCTCACCTTCGACCCCTCGGGGCAGAAGCTAGTCAACTGTGCAGAATCGATGTCTGCAATCTATCGCCTGGCAGCAATGGGGTCCTTTACCTCATGGAAATCCGGCGCGCCACTGCCCCTGAAGTCCTTGAAGGACAGTGTGCGTGACCCCGACTGGCCAGATGCCAAATCGCTCCTGAATGCCCGCAGGCGATCCTCCATCAACTCCATGATCCCTTCCTTGATCGACCCGAAGATAATGGGAGTTGACTCAAGGATACCCCTGGTGATCTCTGACGCGATGAACTCACGTAGTCCCTCATCTACCAGCTTGGAACCTGATCCCGAACCTGACCCCTCTCCAGAACCACCGTCCACCGACCTCGATCGAAGTACCACCATTCTGCAATACATCACAACAATCATTAGATATACTGATGCTCTCTGAGGGATCATAGCTACTTACAAGTTCCCTGGTCTTGTCTTGGCCTTCCTTGGTTCGGGTACAGATCCTCTGCTTTCAGTAGTACGGGCCCATACTACCTTCCACATCTATCCGTACCTTCTTCAAGGACTGCCTCGACTCCACCAGATCCCTTACACTAAGGCTGGTTACTACTATACTCATCCCAGGCCCGCCCTAGGGAAATCTCTGGCTCTACTCGATTCAATCCTCAGCTGCTGCAGGCCTCCTTGTAATGCCAATTCGCCATCACCCGAACACCATCACATGCGACGAGACTCAGATAATCCTTTGAGTACCCGACTCGTCCCTACAACGGTTGGACTCAAACAAGAGCTGCGCAGTAGGATCAAATCCGGTACTCTAAGATTATTCAACTCTGATCACATGTGGTGTGACGTATTCGCCTAATGGCTAATTCCCATTATTCGGAGTCCCATGTAGCACGACGCAAACAGCATCCAGACAAGGGAAACGACTTCAAACAATTCCGCTCTCATAGAGAAGAACTGAACTAGCACACCGTGTTAGCTCATACTACCAGGCATACTCTAATAGGCTACCCTACCGCTGTCTACACTATACAAGCATGCAATACACATATAGGTGGAACACATAAGGCAGGCACATAAGGCATCATTCCTAGATCCTTAGTCCTACTCTAGCATGCTGTTCTATAAAAGTTAAACATAACATAAACTGGTATGGGTACTTTGGGGAGTACTTACTTGAGCTCTGCCGGTCGCGCACATCACACACACTTTTGTTCTTTCTTAAAATCTTTTCTCCTTGTTGGAAATCATTTTCTTTAAAAACAATTCTTTTAATCCCTAGATTTGAGTTCAGACACCTCCGAAGGTGAGTCCGAATCCCTCAAACCAGGGCTCTGATACCAACTTGTAACGACCCAATTTTCACGTCCGAAAATTTCGTTCGAAAACATTACTTTAGAAAAACATTAGCAATTAAAAACATCGTTTGATCAAACCATAACATAACGTAAACCATGTCTGAAAGCCAAACCCTACAAGCCATCAAAATATCAGAGTACAAATCCCAGTGAATCTCGTAAATGCGGAAACCAGAGTGTGTGCATGATGTGCCGCTACCGCGTCAGCTCCTTCCCCTTCGGTGAAGAGGTACCTGAAAACAAAACTGTAAAACGTAAGCACAAAGCTTAGTAAGTTCCCCCAAGGTACCACATACCATACAAACACATAACATGCATACTGCCAGGCTATTCTGGGGTACCTGACTACCCGGTACGGCCATTCTGGGGTGCCGACCTACCCATACGGCCATTCTGGGGTGCCGTCCTACCCATGTCAAGCCATTATGGGGTGCTGACTACCAATGTCAAGCCATTTTGGGGTGCTGACTACCCATTGGTCCTAACAACCGATCCTCGGGGACTGGTCCCCTCCTACTACCTATATCGCATAACATAACAGGCTAACATACAAACATATCATCACTTACTGTCAGACATTTTTGGGGTGTCTGACTACCCTGCGGTCCTAACAACCGAACTCTACTATTATCGCATATAACGTATCATGCTAGCATACAACATATCGGGTAGTAGCAAACCTAGATGATATCACAAAGACAATCATCTATCATATGTCTCCTACTGGTGGGCCAGCATTGTGGCCTTAGACCCACCACTGCTGCTGCTGCTTCGGAAATCCTCCGGCTGCAATTCCCACAACATACTCAATCAAACACTGCTAATTGTCCTTTGGGTAAAATGATCATTTCACTCCAGGTCTAGCCCTGAGTCCAAGTCAGAGTCAACTTTCAGTTCACCCGACTCGGCGAGTCGGCTCACCAACTCACCGAGTTCCTATCCTGACGATTGTCCTGAGTCCCTGATTCTACTCGTCGAGTTAGGCTATGACTCGACGAGTTCTTCTTCTAAACTGACATTGAAGTTCTTTGTCCTACTCGCCGAGTTGTATGAACAACTCGTCGAGTTCATCTTCATCCGATGAACACTCATGCTTAGACTCGCCGAGTTGTATGAACAACTCGCCGAGTCTGTTCTTGATCTATGAAGATTGCCTTGGACTCGCCGAGCCAGGCCATGACTCGCCGAGTCCTACCATGGGTGAGTTCAGCTTCCAACTCACCGAGTCACCCCCTATGACTCACTGCTCAAACTCGATACAACATAAAGGGACCAATTTGGTGACTCGCCGAGTCGTCGCCATGCATCCATTAAATACACCAATTTGTTCGATTTCAGTCCATGCCATTCATAGATCTGGGCTTCTAAGACACGAATCACACGTAAAGTTTCCAACTTTACGTGTAGATATTCACTAATATGGATTTTAGGGCTCAAAGTGCACCAAAAGGGGTAGATCTAGGGCTTTCATGCAATATGACCCCGTAAAGGCATTAGATCCAAGCTCCAGGGACTAAATAATGCCTAGGTCTAAAGGCCAACAACTTATTACAACCCACAATGCACAAACAAGCTTGGGGAATGGCTCAAGAAGGACTTCCATGAAGCTAAAAGAGACTACAAGCTTGAAAACAGAGGGGAAACGAGCTATACCTCAAGGAAAACGTTGAGATGACACAAAGATGCCTGGCCTCCTTCTCCTCTTCTTGATCTACTCTTCTTTCTCCTCAAAATCTTCAAGAACACACCAAAACACTGCAATCTCTCAAGGAAATAAGGGTATAAACGATGTTGGGAGCTCTGAGGGTGAATGGGGGCGAGTTTGGGGCGGAAATGAGGGTTTAAATAGGGTGCAAACCCTTGAAATTTAGGGTTTCATCCAGCAGCGGTGACTCGCCGAGTCCAGGATATGGACTCGCCGAGTCGCCAACTTAAACGTGTCCTGGGTCTCGTCCCTACTCGGCGAGTCGGACCTATGACTCGCCGAGTCCAAGGCTAAAATGGGAAATACTCAAATAAGATTTACATACCAGGAACCAGGTGCTACATAATCCCATATTGAAAACCTGTCCTACTTTTCCTGAAATCTGAAATCTCGAATTGTTCTAATTCCTGGACAGACCACCCATGGAGAACCATTACCATGCCAAATTTTCGTTAAAGTCCAGACTTAATCAAAAAGCTTCCAACCCTTTATTGATTTGATGCTTCTAATGGAAGCAGAATCCTTTACCATTATTACTACAGAACACCAACACAAGGTGTGTGCGGCCGCACACCCAAGTGTGTGGCCACACACCCATCCCAACCGTACATCCAACCTTACACATATCCGAAACCGCACACTCCCCATATATATGGCCTTTTTCATCTTTGAACACTTTTTCCATTCCTCCAAGTCAAAAACTCATTTTCTCTCAAGTATCAACCATCTTCCACTTCTAGAACTCCAAATTGTAAGTGTTTCTTCCTCCCATTTGATGATTCATTTCACTACCTAGTAAGAATATATCATTTCATCCAAGAATCTACTCATTTTGGTTAGATCTTCAAGTGTTATTCAAGAACACCAGGAATAGCAAACACATCTTCTCTCAAGTCAAAAACTCATTTTCTCTCAAGTATCAACCATCTTCCACTTCTAGATCTCCAAATTGTAAGTGTTTCTTCCTCCTATTTGATGATTCATTTCACTACCTAGTAAGAATCTATCATTTCATCCAAGAATCTACGCATTTTGTTTAGATCTTCAAGTGTTCTTCAAGAACACGAAGAATACCAAACACATCTTCTATGTTTTTGGACCACAAACACCCCAAAAGGCTTCCATATTATAAGTATCACTCCTTGTGCTAGTTACTTACTGATTTACTCATTAGAAAACGTCTAGAATATGATCAGTGAGGAGTCTACGGCCGTACACACCCCATGTGGCCGTATACCCCTCCATTTGGTGCTTAAGGGCCTTAAAACTCATGTTCTAGGCTAGCACTTGATCAAGAACACTTAGGGAATGAAAGATAGAGTCTTGGAATACACTTTTGACCATTTTTACATGATCATCAAGGGTGTACGACCGTACACCCCTTGTGTGCCGTACATACCCTTTTTAGGGTCTAAAATAACATTTAACTTTCAATAAGGTTAACCAATGGGTAAAACACCTTCCCTATAACATTCATAAGGCTTTGAAATATGTTTTTGGCACACTTCATAGTGGGTGTGCGGCCGCACACACAACCTGGCCGCACACTCTAGCCGCAACACACAAAACCCATGATTTTGTGGCCTTACACTTCAATATAGGGCCATACACCCCTTATGTGCAACCATATGTGGTGGTAACACTTAATTCTAAGTGTTTTTTATGTCCCTAAGGCGTGTCCCTATCACCATTAGTGCTTATATACATTAAATGTATTCATATATGTGTAATTATATGTTAAACAAGATTTGTTTGTGCTCAAGACTCCAATTGACACCCAATAATCCTATATCGATCTTTCATTCAAGTTACTCACTACAGGTGAGTTCATACCCCTTAATCAACCTTTAAATACTTTTAAATGCTTTTATGGGGGGAATACAAGTTAAAACATTATAGTTGTTATATCAATCACATGTGATTAATAACTATCAAACAGATGAATTTACTATATTGTTAACATTGCTATCAAACAACCTACTTCAAAATGCTTATCAAACTCTTTTACAATACTAAACTCTTTACCAAACTTATTTTTATATGCCAAACCTTTTCTTTTAACTCTTTCAAACTTATATATATATTGTCAAAACCATATCTAATGCATAAATAGTTATATAAGTAAGGTTTGAAGGACTTAGGACTAATAACTCACTTTATTCCCTATTCCTTGTTAGGTTGTGGACTTAAAGTACCATGTTCTTGTCCGAGTGTCGTTTGATCCTTAGCTATATATATTTAGTATATATATATCGACATAAAATCTTTTATTTCAGTTGAACACACTCAGTCACACAGACAACTCTTCTAGTAAACTAAAATAGGTATAGTTTAGGAAGTCATTACTCATTATTACTAGTACTATGAAACATATTAGATTTAATTCATTTATGAGTCGGTACAAACTTAGCATTATGAGAAACAGAAGAACATACTATGACAAGAAACTAAGAGAACAGACACTATACAATACAAGAGAACATACTATACACTAGTATAGAGAGAACATTAATACACTATAACTTACTATACAAACATTACAATATGATAACTAGAATGTGACATACTATTTCCGAATACGACAAGGCATTGTTGTATCATATTGTAACCAGAGTCTCCTAGAGGGAGAGCAGGCATCGTGTGTATATATGTATATGAGGCAGACACTCCCACACCCCGACTTCTAGCTACAGTACTAGCCGGTAAGGCCAAGGGGTGACAAAATGTCACCTCACTGTTTTATGACACTGAAAGGTCGTCATGTATCCAGCCGTCAATCAGCATGGTTATAACCAGTTCACATCTAAACCTTTAATTAACCGACTAAGAATTAAAGGCAACAAGACTCCCTGAGGGGTATAACACATTTAATACTACCCAAAGTCTTTATTTTATCAATTACAGTTAGTAGTGTCACTGCTGAGATAAAACATTGTATTCCTTATTGCATTTACTTTATGATGTTCTCACATAAATGATAATGTAAACTATATTTTGATAATAATAGTTGTACTTGGAAAACTCATACATTCTTAAAAGAACAAACATACAAATAGTTGGGTCTTGGTAGAAGACTACATTTCAGTAGAAAATATAGGATTTTCTAGGAAGTACAAACATTTACAAATATTTTCAAACGATTACAAGCATTTGCATTACACTGTTACAAACATTTTTATACAAACAATGACACTAAAATACTTATGAAGTCACCAGCATTTTTATGCTGAAACTCTCTTTCATTGTACTCTCAGGGAGCCAGTAAGATAGGTACACCCATGCAGCTTTTGAAGTACGGAGTAGATCCAAGACTAGTCTTTATTTTGATTGTACATTTTTGGTGTCATATAAACTTACAAAAGAACACACATGTATTTAACTATTCTATTAATGCAAGGGATGTTGTTGCTTGTTTTTACTATTATGCATTGTTGTTATACTATACATGTTGTCCTCCGCCCCAACGTTTTCGCCGTTCTGATTTTGGGGTGTGACAGATTGGTATCAGAGCATTGTGTATAGTTAATCAAGTATATAAACCCATAAAAGATATACAAACTATAAACACAAGAGGATTAAAATACTATGAACAAGATTGTATACTTTTAAATAATAAAATATTTAACTAAGTATACATACCTGTATTCATACTAAAATCAGTGTCACTAGGATAGAACAAAAGTATTACGATTGTTGAACATCACAAGTAGACTCGAGGATGTATGATCAGTTCTGGGAATTACATAGCCTTATCAACTATGCTTGTCTGATAAGTGATTAGCATATGCCCAAGAATGGTTGTGAGGTTGCAACAAGTCTAAAAACTTACCAACACTACCATTATGAGAACATTAGAACATAACATAAACCTAAAATACTATAGGAGTGTTTTATGTTACTATAATTACATATTTGAGAACCAAAAAGGTCTTTACCATTAGGTCAATAGTTGCGAAGTGGATACACTAAGGTTATATGAGGTTAAGATGTCATAGAAATAGAATTTGTGATATTTGCTTTACTTCCTATTCCTTGTTTAGTTGTGGATTTGGAGTTACAGTCATTTATTCGAAGGTCTATCGTGTTTTGATTTCATATAACTGGTATGCACTATGCAATTATTGGAGTAACTGGTAAGGATCATCTTATAATTATCTTAAGTAGTACGTCTATTTATATTAGATTCTTATGCCCCTTTTCTCGCGTAGATATCATGGCTGGATTCCATCCTCCTGGTGACCTTTACTTCCCAAACGAAGTCAATGTTGGATGGTTTGAAGCAAAGCCAGAAGATGATCATCCAATCCATTTGGATGATCACCACACTGAAGGATTTACTGATAGCTCTGACTCCGAGCCTGAATTCAATAACCTACCCCCTGTGGCTCATGTCCTAAATCCTAACCCTCGTCCGGCTTTTCAAGGCCCGATGCCTCCATGGGTGGAAAGCTTGGAAACATGGAGCCAAGAGCAGAATCAGCCCATGCCATTCAATGGATACCGAAGCTTTTATGACCTGAGCGAACGAGGCTCAGCAGATAGGATTCTGCCAATCCTGGTCTGTAGAGTTGCACGAAATGAAATACAGGGTAGGCCAGCTCTCCATCAAATCAAAGTAGTTGATGCCAATGTTAGAATGCATACCATCCGCACCATTCATCTTGAAGATGCTCGTGAGAGGTCTACGAGAGATCACGAGGCACTGAAGGAAGAGCTTGCTACAACTCGGGCTGAAGTCATAGAACTTCGGGTTCGCTAGAGGGTTTATGAACGACACCTGCTCCACATGGAGCGTCAACTGGCAAGCTTGAGGTTTCACCCAAGGGGTACCCGTCGCCGGTAGAAGATTCTCTACTCGTCTTCTCCTTTTGTTTAAGGAATAGCCTTCGTATCTATGATCTATGTAGGACTTTTCCTGTAAAATATTCCTGTCTTTCCAGTACTGTAACTAAAACTTTTAAGCTGTCAACATTTTACCTTATGGTTTGATGTAAGACCTACTATTAGGTCATTTTTCTTGAACTCATTTACATCATTAATACTAGTAATATTGACAGTTACCTAATCTATTGGAAAGACTTTACTCTTTTGTTTCCCTACTCTATTGTTGTTTCTCTATGTCAATCATACATTAATTCTAATGGTTGGGCTATGGCGATTTACTCCATGGAACACTCTCATCATACTTACAATTGATTCTTACTATTATCATCATCTCTATAAACTTTCAGTAAAAGATGTCGCCTCGCAAGCATCCAAACAGAGGCACGCCTGTAAATCAAACTCCACCACCAACCCCCCCCCCCCCCCCCCCGCAATTTGATACGGCAATGTTCCAAGCTGCTGTGACCGTAGCCATGACTCAAGTAAATTCTGGTGGTGTCAGTGGAGCTGGAACGGGCACCAACTCTAACCACGGTAAAAGCCAATCACGTACACGGGAGTGTACCTATAAGGACTTCATCAGCTACAAACCAATGTTCTTCAACTGAACCATAGGAATCATTGCATTATCCCAATTGATCAAAAGAACATAAGAAATCTTTGAGATTTCCTCCCGTCCTGAAGGAAGAAAGTAAAAATTTGCTGCACGTACCTTCTCTGACAGGGCCCTGATGTGGTGGAATGGCCACGTCAAGTTACTCACACTGGTAGTGGCTAACGCTATGGGCTGGGAGATACTGAAAGACCTAACGACAAAAGGGTTCTGATATAGTAGCCTATATAGCCAGATTCAGCGATCTGGTGAGTCTTTGTCCAAATATGGTCCCTAAGGAAAACAACAAAATCGAGAGGAACATTTGGGGTTTGGTACCCCTGTATCAAGGGAACGTTCTAGCATCAAACCCTGAAACCTTTGATAGTGCCAAACAATTGGCCCAAAGGTATATCGATCATAGGGTCCCTCCTTCAACAACACCTACAAATGTTGTCTCAGCACCATCCAAAGCGGTCGACAACAAGAGGAAGTGTGGGGACCAAAAGAAGGGCAAGTTAGCTCAATCCTCTTCCAAGAACCAACAGGTTGTGGTTGTCTGTGCTGCCACAACTCCTGTTGCCCCTATTGGATTAGATGTTTAAGCCCATAACTATTATTGGTATGTACTTAACCCAAGAGTAGCATGGTCCATTTGGGTTGCATATCATCAGGATGATTTCTTAGGATGGATTTTTGAGAGAAGATGTTATATATGATTTATTAATATATTATAAGTCATAATATATTAATATGAAATCATATGAGTTATTTAGTATTGATCAAGAATTAATTTGGTGATCAAAAAAGACTAATTAAATCTATGGGGACTAATTATCTTAATTAGTTATATTTATATGTGTTGGGCTTATGATCCACGTTGGACCAAGTTTATGTATGGATACATAAAGAGTTGGGCCACATTAACCATTGATCATAAAACCCATGGGTATGGATTTGGGTTATGCCCATGACTCTTGAAATACCACATATATAAATACACGCATCATGACCTAAAAACGCCACTGGTGGTTACACATGAAGTTCTTGGGGTTCATGGGTGTTTTTGGGTGCATGGAGATTCTCTCTCAAGTTCATACTTTGTCCATGGTTTGTTGTGATTCCACTTGAGGCTTCCACACTATTAGGGCTAAGCTCTTAAGGCTAGATACATCAAGACTTCAAGCTCAACCCTAAGGTATGTTATGCTAACTAGATTCTTGTGTAGTATATGATATTTGTATGCTAGTATTGAGTAATGTCACACCCCAAAACCAAGAACGGCAGAAACGTTCTAGGGCAGAGGACGTCATGTACAGTATCACAACAATGAAAAGTTGTAAACAAGCAACAACATCATCCATTGCATTAATAATATAATTTTAATACAAGTGTCTTCTGTCAAATTATAATATAGACACTAAAGTACAATCAAAATAAAAGATGAGTCTTGATCGGGCTCCATCTTCTCTAAACCTCGCATTGGTACTTGTATATTGTTGACCTGAGGATACAAGTTATTTTGAAAGAGAGTATAAGCTTTAAAGCTGGTGAGATCATAAGTATTAATGTGTCTTAATTTGTAAAACTTGTAATTAAAGACTTGACATTGTTTTGAAAGAAAGCTCGTATAAGTATGAAAATGTTTGTAGAACAACTGTAAACATTTGAAAATACCTAGAAATCCCTATGATTCCTACTATTATAAAAGGGAGTCTTCTACCAAGACCTAACTGCTCTGAATGTAGCCTTCTACCAAGACCCGAATGTGTTACTATTATTATTATTATAAGAAATTGTATCCTTTGGTACTAGGATACTCAAATATAATTCACCTCATCGGTTATGTGAATGAGTCACAAAATAAAGGTAATAATATAACTAACCTAAGTATTACCCTTTGGTACTAGGGTAACTAACAATGTTAACTTAAGACATCCGTAGATGTAAATTTACCTCTGTTGCTAACAGCTGGGTGTAGGAATAGTTAATCCCTTAAAGTATACATGTAATGGTATCAAACGGTGACATCCGAGGATGTGCTTTTATCTTTGTAGCTAACAAAGATTCTAGGAATGGTAAATCTCGCGAAGTATCCTTTGGTACTAGCATATTAAATCCAATCTATCTCGTCAATTTTGTGATTGTATCATAAGGTAAAGATATGAATGACGATTATATAATGTAATCTATACATATAAAATGTAATAATAACTCATCATATATTATCTATGTAAATGTACTTATGTAAGCGTGTTTATGTAAATGTACTCATGTAAATGTAATCATGTAAATGTAATCACGTTAATGTACTCATGTAAATGTAATCATGTAAATGTACTCATGTAAATGTAATCATATAAATGTACTCACATAAATGTATAGTAATGTGTTGTAATGTTCTGCATGTGCTAGTTGTAACGTGTGTTCTCTCTATATTTAGCAAGTATTGACTCATGAATGAACTGACTCATTGTATGCTATCGTGTTCTAATAATAGTTCTAGTATCCTCCTAAACTACCCCTATGGTAGCTTACTAGTAATGTAATTGGTACGTATGAACATGGGCGTATACCCTTGCTACCCAAGGGTATTGAATGAACTGGAAGAACCTTTATGACTATATATGTACACATGATATATAACTAATATTTAAATGACCTTCAGACGGGACCTCGATATCCCACCAGACCACATCTCAAGCGCGAAAAGGAAATAGGGTGGATAGCCTTCCTAAGTATTTTAAACATTTCTTATATAACTATACATATATAGGCATGCAATTGATAATATCAAAGCATAAAATAATTTTGGTAACACCTTTGAACATAATTATTATCTAAGAAACGATCAACTTGAGGTCAATCTATAAAACGTTTTGAAAGCGTGGGTTTGATAAAACAGTTTAAGTATAAAGGAACATTTGTTAGAAACACAATTATAAATGAGTTTGAAATGAAGCGTACAGAGTAAAGTGTACAACTTAATAAGGAGTTTTAATCATATAAAATGTTTATGAAAATCATTTGAAGGAAACTATTTGGTAAAATGGTTAATGAGTAGTAAATCATTTAAATGTTATTTACTAATCACATGTGATTGATATAGTAACTAACATGATTCTACTTGTATCCCCGCCATAAAACATTTAAAAACAGTTAAAACATTGATTAACGGGTATGAACTCACATGTTGTGGGTGATACGGATGAACTGAAGAGGTAGGACTGCTAGGTGTCAAGTGGAGACTTTAGATACACACAATGGTCCTAATTACATATGAAGAATATGTATATAATCAATTAGTGATTATAACACTAATTAAACATGTATAAATATCCTAGTGCGACGAAAACACTTTTGGTCAAGTGCTAGGAGGCTAATGGGTTGCAACAAAGGAGTGCAAGACCTCTTATGGGAGTTTAGGGTCAATAGACCAAGTGTGTTGGAGTTTACGGCCTAGGGGAGTAAACACCTGGCTGTAAACTCTCTATAAGGCCCCTAAATGAAGCTTAACATTATTACAACTCAAGTGGTGAAGTGCTTCAATGCTTAAACAAGTGTTTGGGTGGGCTTATGGCCTTAAAATGGCCTTGCTTGATGTTCACGGACCTGGGACCACTCCCCCATGAGCTTACAACCGTAAAGTCATGGTAAGGAGTGCCAATTGATGTTTTGAGGTTCCTAACACTTCAAGGATATGATGTATGTTGGGTTCTAGGCATAAGGAAGGAGTTAGGGTGTCATTTGTCCCATTTATAGGGGTTTACAGCCCAAGAACTTGTCTTGGCCATAAACTCCTTTATCCTTGTGATTCCTTACATTTTCTAGGATATAAACACTTTATGGTACATGTCTAAATTAGACTCTTGCCTTAGGGAAGGTTTTTAGGGCATTTTGGCACATAAATATGGAGTTCACGGACCAATAACTTCCTTGGCCGTGAACTCACTTTCACCCTTGATTCTTAATTATTTTGTGGTCTAAAACATGCAATGGTAGCTTCTAGGTTCATTTCCAAGGCTTTGAGGGACATTGGGCATACTTTGGCCCTTAAAAAGGAGTTTACTCTCCAAGTGTTCTTGGGTGGTAAACTCCCAAATCTTGGGGTTTTGATCCGATTTTGATGTTATGAAACACAATCTAATCTATATAATACGACTAGATAGAAGTACTCACGATTTGGGATAAAAACCCGAAGATCCGTGAGAGAGAATTTGGATTTTCTCTAGTTGGAAATGTAACTAATGAAAGAATATGGTTCAGATTTCTATATATAGTCCTGAGATTTTTAGCAAAAAATATTTTATTCTCGGAATGAACTCTAATATCATAGAGTATTGGAATAATAGTGGTGCACAAAACCCTAGTGCATCCACTCTCCTGATATCTCCTTAAGTGCTATACGTGAAACACTCAAACTTATACCCAAAGTTTGAAATTTCACTGTAACTATTCTAACTTCTATTGGCTTGATATGGTTTGTTCATAATGGAAATTTTGGGTTGTCACATCATCCCCCTGTTAAAGGGAATTTCGTCCCGAAATTAGAATTTAGATAAGGAAGTAAGCATGAATGATCGAGTCGTGTGGAGGAAACTTCCTAATCGATTGGTTCTAGCGCTCTTAAGTGAAATCGGGTTCTCGGTTGGTATCCCAACGAACCTTCACTAACTTGCGATGGCATTGCTTCGTCCGCTTTACCTCTCGGGCGAGGGTCACTACGGTTCTAATACGAAGGCGAGGATCTCGACAAGTGGACTTACAAGAGTCCTAACGGAGAGGTATGATTTCACGATGGAGTCGCGAAGAGTCGAATGTACATTACTAAGTTCGCGGAGTAGATCTAGCCTGTGAGATACATGACCGATTCTGGTAAGAATCTCAGAGGTCCTATCTATCTTGTGTTTAGCTTTCCACACTTTATGAAGTGTATTAAGCTGTTCACAAAGTGAGACTTCCTAAAGAACTTGGTCTCTAATTTGGAATCTCCAAGGTTTCCTTTTCTTGTTTAACTTCCCAGTCAAGGGCCACTCCTTGCTGGGTCAAGGTCGTACGGTTTCCTGTGATTTGCGAGGGGTTCTGGATGAACTATGACAATAGGTCTGTATGACCTAGAATTTGGCGAATGACTGCCGGCGTCTCTGGTGTCGACAAATTCTCAATGGTTTTGACAAATCGTAAGAGTACTCAAAATTTCCCATATCACTAACAGTGCGTCATAGAAATTTGACTCTTCGATTTCAAAACTCGTGCTTAGAGAACTTCGCGAAAAGTACCTATGAATGTAATGTTTCCATGGGTTTCTTCTTACTACGATGGTAGATAAGTAAGTCATTACATGGAGAAATGACGAACTGATCCATGTAAGAAACACGTACCGTACTCATTTAGCTCCTGAAAACTATGGGCGTAGTGGTCCTATCCGAGGGGTATGACTACGGACTCGAAGTGTCCGCATAGAGTTCGGAAGGTAGTCTTCCGGACATCCTTCCCTAACACTCGAACTGGTGATATTCGGATATCAGATCCATTTCTGGAAGTAATTCTTTCCTTGCATTTGCTCAACCAAATCATTTATGCGAGGCAGAGATAACGATTTCTACTAGAAAATCTTGACGGATTCCTCGATAGCTACAATGCAATCTGTCGATCTCTGGAAGAATATGACCGGGGTTCTCCAGGGTGAGAAGCCTAGTCTTCTAATTCTATTTTTGTGTAGTTCGCTAAGTTGTCCAGGCTGTTCTTGTATCTTCGTAGGTGTTTAGACTGTAGAGCAATCTGTTTATAGAAGTCGTACTGGGTTCTAAGTTTGTTCACATGACGATGCGATTACTTGTAGGCTTAGCAGTTCTCCGTCCTGAAGTTCATATTGGAATTCATACATGGTTTCACAATCACAACCTCATGTATACGAGTCATATATAATTAAGATTGAAAAGGTAGTCGAATAACTAATTCTTCTTTAAGCACACATCCTATCGAGGAAAAAGAAGTTAAAGCGGAATCATCAATTCTAAACCTGTAGAACCTTGATTACATATCGCCCCTATGTATACATTCTTCAGCGATAGATTAACCGTATGGATCTTTGGATTGACCTTGACGTACTGTACGAGTGGTACTTCGGGCATTTCTTCGGAAAAGAAAAGAACTATGAGGTACTCCCTGCATGAGTACTTTGGTGTTCTGATATGAAGGCTTCACTAAAACGACATTTACTGACAAAGAGATGTACGTATGAAGCTATTTTTGTGAGGATCAAATCGAATCGAGTCATATGATAATGTCGGAATCATACAGAAACTTAAAGACATTAGATTTGAACATAAGGCGCTTACAGACAAAACACAACCGTGCAACCATGAACAGAGTTACAGTACCTTAGATTTACTACAAGACTATTGCTGCGAATAAGATATACTACAAAAGACAAGTATATGCAGCACGAGCATCCCTATACCGACAGGATCTTGCAAAAGATAAGACTCTAGTTGCACTAGTTTTAAACATGTTTTTGAACATACAAAATACTGACGATTTGGGGGGAACCTATACTATATTAGGGTCCTTAACTGCCTCTTTCCATTTTGAGGTCAAAGTCCTTTGGATTCGTCGTTCTCCTTCTCTGCTGGACAGTCCCTCTTGAAGTGTCCCATGATGCCACATAGATGGCATATCTGAGAGGTTTGGAAATTGGTGGTTGAAGTAATGCGTTGGATTTGGATCCTGCAGCTGGTAGTATGTCCATTCACGTTGCACTTAAAACAGTGTAACAGACGGCAACTACCCAGATGATGAAAGCTACACTCATAGCATTTCAGTAGGTTTCCGGCATATTGCCTGGCTGGTGTAGGGACAATTAGAACACCAGAAGGAATGGTAGTAGGAGGTGCAGATGACGTAGCTGTGAAGGTCGTTATCGGTGGTTGTTTCTTATTCGCCCCTCAAAGCGATTTGTCCTTATTTTTGGCCCAAAACTTCCTTTTTTTACTCTTGGTCTCGGCACTCGGGGTATCGTGGTAGTTTGCTGCTCGTTGAGGTACTGGATTTTCACCTGGATTGGCATTGTTGTTAACAACTCCGCTAACATTCGCATTGTTAGCGTAAAGGTGGGTCAGAATAGCTGACACGGTAGCCGAGACTGCAGCTTGAAAGGTAGCCGCATCAATCTGAAGGGTCGGTGCTTGGTTGATGGGTTGATCATTTTTCTTTGGCGACATGATTATGTTTCACGGAAAGAAAATGAATTTGTGAGAAAGCATAGTTGAACCTAGACTTAGTTCGACTGTTTATGAAAAGAATAGAAGTATGTTCTCATGAGTTTGACCTACATCCCTATGATGCAGCCCTAGTACTGAGTGAGAGTAAGTTCGTAAAATGGTCTCATGACGTCTTTCGTTCAAGTCGGGGTATCAATGGTTGGTGAATAACATGATCCAACCACTAAAAGAGACATGGAAATGTCTCCGAAGTTAAATTACTATAGTCCAATGACTTGACTAAAGTAAGTTTCAGATAGACTCAAATGAAAGGATGATATGAGTACTTGAATAAAGAATGACACAGAAGTTAGCCGACTGTCAATATCTTTGATATTCATGACGTAAAAGTTCGGGAAAATGACCTTGTAAAAAGGTCTTACATCATATCCAGATAGGATAGTCCTTGACAGCATAGTGATCCTAACCAAAAGTACTTAATGTACAAGATAATTTCATACAAAATGCCATTTCGGGCATAGACAGAAAAAATTCCTTTTAACAAGGAAAAATAAAGTAAAACATCTATTACTGGCGACAGTAATCCCTCTGGTGAACTCTCAGTTCAGCCAGTTAACGTTCCATATCAAGCACGTATCTTTCGTATACCCTCTGACGTACTCGGAGCTCAATGACTTTGGCTCGGGTTTCAGCTAGTGCTTGCAGCAGGGTTTCGTGGTCTCTCTCAGATCTCTCACGAGCATGTTCAAGGCTGTTGGTGCGAAGGATATGCATCCCTCCATTGGTGTCAACTTCCTCGATACGACGTAGAGCTGTCCTGCCCTAAATTTCATTTCGGGCAACTCTACTGATCAGGATTGGTAGAACTCTATCTGTTGTGCTCCCTTCATTTATGTTGTAGAAGCTTCGATCTCCATTAAACGACATAGGTTGATTTTGATCTTCACTCCATGCTTCCAAACATTCAACCCATGGAGGCGTTGGGCCATGAAAAGCGCGATGCGGGTTAGGAATTGGAATGGGAGCTGCCTGGGGTAGGTTTTCAACCTCAGGTTTGGAGTTAGGACCATCCAAAACGTCTTCATCATGGTGATCATTCAAAGGAATCGGATGATCATTCTCTATTTCTTCTCCAAACCATCCAGCAATGACTTCGTTCGGAAGGTACTGGTTGTCGTGGGGATGGAGTCCAACCATGTTATCTACGTGAGAATTGGGGTAAGAAAATAATTATTAGATGAAACTATCTATATAATTATTTAGAAAATCTTCATTAGTTACATCGCTATTTGTGAAGTGCATACCAGTTATATGTAATCGAAACAGGATAGGCCTTCGAATAAGTGACATTAACTCCAAATTCACACAGAATAGGGGTAAAGTAAATTTTTTCACAGATTCTAAGTCTATAACATCCTAATTACATATAGCCTTAGTGTATCCACTTAGCAACTATCAACTTAGTAATGAAGATCCTGTTTTAGTTCTCAAGTATTAAGTACTTATAGTAACACCAAATACTCCTATAGTATTTGAAGTTCAATGTTATGTTCTACTGTTCTCATTGTGGTAGGCTTGGTAAGATTTTAGACTTGTTGCAACCACACAATTACACTTAGGAACATGCTAGTCAACCCTCAGATAATAGAGGTGATCGGGCTATATCTTCCCAGTTTTGACTATATGTCTCAAGTCCACCTATGTTGCCCAACAATAGTAATTCGTTTGTACTGTCCTAGTGACACTGGATTTAGCATGAATGCAGGCACGTATACTTAATTAAATATTTTATTATTTACAGTATAAACTCTTGGTCAGAGTATTTTTAAACCCTTATGTATTTATAGTTAGTATATCTTTTATGGGTTGATATACTTAATTCATTATAAACAATGCTCTGATACCAATCTGTCACACCCCAAAACCAAGAACGGTGGAAACGTTCTGGGGCGGAGGAAGTCATGTACAGTATCACAACAATGAAAAGCAGTAAACAAGCATCAACATCATCCATTGCATTAATAATATAATTTTAATACAAGTTTCTTCTGTCAAATTATAATATAGACACTAAAGTACAATCAAAATAAAAGATGAGTCTTGATCAGGCTCCATCTTCTCTAAACCTTACATCAGTACATGTCTATCGTTGACCTGAAGATACAAGTTATTTTGAAAGAGAGTATCAACTTTACAGTTAGTGAGATCATAAGTTTTAATTTGTCTTATTTTGTAAAAGTTTTAATTAAAGACTTGACATTGTTTTGAAAGAAAGCTCGTATAAGTATGAAAATGTTTGTAGAACAACTGTAAACGTTTGGAAAACCCTAGAAATCCCTATGATTCCTACTATTATAAAAGGGAGTCTTTTACCAAGACCTAGCTGCTCTGAATGTAGCCTTCTACCAAGACCCGACTATGTTACTGTTATTATTATTATAATAAATTGTATCCTTTGGTACTAGGATACCCAAATATAATTCACCTCATCGGTTATGTGAATGAGTCACAAAATAAAGGTAATAATATAACTAACCAAAGTATTACCCTTTGGTACTAGCGTAAATAACAATGTTGTTAACTTAAGACATCCGTAGATGTACATTTACCTCTATTGCTAACAGCTGCGTGTAGGAATAGTTAATCCCTTAAAGTATACTTGTAATGGTATCAACCGTTGACATCCGAGATGTGCTTTTATCTTTGTAGCTAACAGAGATTCTAGGAATGGTTAATCCCGCGAAGTATCCTTTGGTACTAGGATATTAAATCCAATCCATCTCGTCGATTATGTGATTGTATCACAAGGTAAAGATAAGAATGACGATTATATAACGTAATCTATACATATAAAATGTAATAATAACTCATCATATATTATCTATGTAAATGTACTTATGTAAGCGTGTTTATGTAAATGTACTCATGTAAACGTAATCATGTAAATGTATTCATGTAAATGTACTCATGTAAATGTAATCATGTAAATGTACTCATGTAAATGTAATCATATAAATGTACTCACGTAAATGTATAGTAATGTGCTGTAATGTTCTGCGTGTGCTAGCTATAACATGTGTTCTCTCTCTATCTAGCAAGTATTGACTCATGAATGAACTGACTCATTGTATGATATCGTGTTCTAATAATAGTTCTAGTATCTTCCTAAACTACCCCTATGGTAGCTTACTAGTAATGTAACTGGTACGTATGGACATGGGCATATACCCATGCTACCCAAGGGTATTGAATGAACTGGAAGAACCTTTATGACTATATATGTACACATGATATATAACTAATATTTAAACGACCTTCAGACGGGTCCCCGATATCCCACCAGACCACATCTCAAGTGCGAAAAGGAAATAGGGTGGATAGCCTTCCTAAGTTTTTTAAATATTTCTTATATAACTATACATATATAGGCATGCAATTGATAATATAGACGCATAAAATAATTTTGGTAAAACCTTTGAACGTAATTATTATCTAAGAAACGATCAACTTGAGGTCAATCTATAAAACGTTTTGAAAGCGTGGGTTTGATAAAACAGTTTAAGTATAAAGGAACATTTGTTTGAAACACAATTATAAATGAGTTTGAAATGAAGCGTACAGAGTAAAGTGTACAACTTAATAAGGAGTTTTAATCATATAAAATGTTTATGAAAATCATTTGAAGGAAACTGTTTGGTAAAATGGCTAATGAGTAGTAAATCATTTAAATGCTACTTACTAATCACATGTGATTGATATAGTAACTAACATGATTCTACTTGTATCCCCGCCATAAAACATTTAAAAACAGTTAAAACATTGATTAACGGGTATGAACTCACATGTTGTGGGTGATACGGATGAACTGAAGAGGTAGGACTGCTAGGAGTCAAGTGCAGACTTTAGATACACACAATGGTCCTAATTACATATGAAGAATATGTATATAATCAATTAGTGATTATAACACTAATTAAACATGTATAAATATCCTAATGCGAGGAAAACACTTTTGGTTAAGTGCTAGGAGGCTAATGGGTTGCAACAAAGGAGTGCAAGACCTCTTATGGGAGTTTAGGGTCAATAGACCAAGTGTGTTGGAGTTTACGGCCCAGGGGAGTAAACACCTGGCTGTAAACTCTCTATAAGGCCCCTAAATGAAGGTTAACATTATTACAACTCAAGTGGTGTAGTGCTTCAATGCTTAAACAAGTGTTTGGGTGGGCTTATGGCCTTAAAATGGCCTTGCTTGATGTTCACGGACCTGGGACCACTCCCCCATGAGTTTACAACCGTAAACTCATGGTAAGGAGTGCCATTTGATGTTTTGAGGTTCCTAACACTTCAAGGATATGATGTATGTTGGGTTCTAGGCATAAGGAAGGAGTTAGGGTGTCATTTCTCCCATTTATAGGGGTTTACGGCCCAAGAACTTGTCTTGGCTGTAAACTCCTTTATCCTTGTGATTCCTTACGTTTTCTAGGCTATAAACACTTTATGGTACATGTCTAAATTAGTCTCTTGCCTTAGGGAAGGCTTTTAGGGCATTTTGGCACATAAATATAGAGCTCATGGACCAATAACTTCCTTGGCCGTGAACTCACTTTCACCCTTGATTCTTAATTATTTTGTGGTCTAAAACATGCAATGGTAGCTTCTAGGTTCATTTCCAAGGCTTTGAGGGACATTGGGCATACTTTGGCCCTTAAAAAGGAGTTTACTCTCCAAGTGTTCTTGGGCGGTAAACTCCCAAATCTTGGGGTTTTGATCCGATTTTGATGTTATAAAACACAATCTAATCTATATAATACCACTAGATAGAAGTACTCACAATTTGGGATAAAGACCTGAAGATCCGTGAGAGAGAATTTAGCTTTTCTCTAGTTGAAAATGTAACTAATGAATGAATATGGTTCAGATTTCTATATATAGTCCTGAGATTTTTGGCAGAAAATATTTTATTCCTGGAATGAACTCTAATATCATAGAGTATTGGAATAACAGTGTTGCACAAAACCCTAGTGCATCCACTCTCGTGATATCTCCTTAAGTGCTAAACCAGAAATGCGCAAACTTATACCCAAAGTCTGAAATTTCACTATAACTGTTCTAACTTCTATTGGCTTGATATGGTTTGTTCAGAATGGAAATTTCGGGTTGTCACAGGTAATACCTTGGAAACTTCTTATTTTCATGTATAATAGATAAAACATAGATCCAAGGTATTTAGGGTTGTATGTTCAGCATATGGTGTTTGTAACAGCCAGATTTTATCAGGTATCTTGTTTGTTGTATTTTGTTGTTTTGTGAGGGGGACTCGGCGAGTTGGAGCTCAGACTCGCCAAGTAGGGACGCGGATTTGGACGCAGGATCACGCCTGGACTCGACGAGTCCAGGATATGGACTCGGCGAGTCAGCGCTGTGTAATGAAACCCTAATTTCTCGGGTTTGAGACTTATTTAAAGGGCCTAATGGCTGTCATTTGTTGTAACAACGCAAATTTTCAAATAAAATTTTCATTTAAAATAAAGTGATTTCATTCAACCAAAAGTATTTATTCCATGTTCCATATCAAATACATATATAAAAATCCCCAAGATCTCAAATAGCAACAGTGTGTATGCCTCATGCCGGCGCCTTCCCACGGTCCTCGCTAGTACCTGAAACACATACATAACAACTTGTAAGCATAAATGCTTAGTGAGTTCCCCAGTATACGACTTACTCATATACGCCTTTCCAGGCCCTGACCTTCCGGTCCACAACACTTCGCCTTCCGGCCCGTAACATAACCACCTTCCGGCCCATAACATATTGCATTCCGGCCCGTATCATATTGCCTTCCGGCCCATAGTATATTGCCTTCCGGCCCATAACATTTACAACATATAATACATTTAATATAACACACATAGCACATATATCATACATCATACCTGACCTTTCTGTCACATAACATATCGCCTTCCGGCCCGTATAAACATACATATCATGCATAGCAACTACCTTTCTATTTATAGCATAAATAACACATATAATATACAACCTTCCGGTCTCACAGTCAAACCCTTCCGGGTGAAGTATAGTGAGAAGACTCACCTCGTGGTAATGTAAGCTATCAACTCTTGAAACTACTCGCACTCGATCCGCCGATCTGCAGACTCCCTATAATACCATATACCCTTATTAATACTCTTATCATTCAAGACAACTGACCCTAAGAATTTACATGCAGGTCAACTCTGGTCAACGGTCAACTTGACCGGACTCGTCGAGTGCAAAGGCGACTCGGCGAGTCTAGACGTCCTCCCCAACTTTCCCTATTGTTCCCCTTTCTACTCGTCGAGTATCCCTCTTGACTCGACGAGATCCTCGTGGAAGAATCGCGGGGCTACCCCGACTCCACTCGCCGAGTCTGAAGAACAACTCGGCGAGTCCCAGTGAATCTTCAAGCTACTCGCCGAGTCTGAAGAACAACTCGGCGAGTCCCAGTGGATCTTCAAGCTACTCGCCGAGTCTGATCATTGGACTCGGCGAGTCCATGCCATGCAGTCGATCAACTGCTTCCTATTACTGGAAATACGCAATCGGCGAGTCCATGCCATGCAGTCCATGCCATGCAGTCCCGAAATACGCAATCATGCGACTTTCTGGACCTCTAAACATCCTATTACTGGGGTATAAACGTTTGGGTAACAACATTATAATCTATCTAATCACCAAATGGGTTTCATAAACCCTAGATTCGTGTACACATCAAAATAACAGAAATGGTCCGAGTATTACCTGAAAACGCACTCTCTGTGTCTCCAAACCTCAGGACTCGATCCTCCTTGATATTCCTTTGGCCAAAACTCTTCTTCTTCTTCTTGCCTAACAAATTCCTCAAAGTTCCAATAGCTTTCCCTCCTGCTCTAGACGTCCACAAACGATTAGGGTTCTTCTCAATCGGCCAAAAGACGAACAATGACGGCCTAAGAGGCGTTATATACGATCCAAACCAAACGGCTAGGGTTTCTGCTGAACAGCGTCGACTCGCCGAGTCCATATCTGGACTCGTCGAGTCCAGTCGCGAACCTGCGACCAAGCCTGTGGTCCTACTCGGCGAGTCAGGCACCAACTCGCCGAGTCCCTTCCTAAAATGCCCCAAAATAGTTTTAAAGCAATACCTGAAATTTCGGGCTGTTACAACTCTCCCCCACTAGAACTAGACTTCGCCCTCGAAGTCTCACTCTACGAATAACTCCGGATGTTGCTCCCGCATCTCACGCTCCGGCTCCCAAGTCATCTCCGATCCCTTCCGGTGTTGCCACTGAACCAACACCAGAGGTACCTCCTTGTTCCGCCGAACCTTGATCTTCCGATCCCTGATAGCTACTGGTCTCTCGGCGTAATTCAGGCTCGCATCCACCTGAATATCCTCTAACGGAACCACTACCGATTCATCGGCTATACACTTCCTCAACTGTGATACGTGAAAGGTATTGTGAATCTATCTCAACTCTGCTGGCAACTCCAACCGATAAGCTACCCGACCTACCCTTGCAATTACACGAAATGGAACTATGAATCGGGGCCTCAACTTGCCCCTCTTTCTGAACCGGATCACTCCCTTCCAGGGAGAAACCTTCAGGAGAATGAAGTCGCCAACCTGAAATTCCAGCTCGGACCGGCGTCTGTCCGCATAACTCTTCTGTCAGCTCTGGGCGGTCAATAACCTCTGCCTAACCTGCTGAATCTGCTCTGTCGTCTAGAGTACGATCTCTGTACTGCCCATCACTCTCTGTCCCACCTCTCCCCAGCAAATGGGAGTCCGACACCTCCTACCATACAACAACTCAAAAGGTGGCATACCAATGCTCGAATGATGGCTGTTGTTGTAGGAAAACTCAGCCAAGGGTAAATGCGCATCCCAGCTACCCCCGAAGTCTAACACACACGCTCTAAGCATGTCTTCCAGTGTCTGAATCGTCCGCTCGCTCTGACCGTCTGTCTGGGGATGGTATGCGGTACTAAAATGCAGTTTAGTACCCAGCTCCTCATGGAATTTCTTCCAGAACCTGGAAGTGAAGCGTACATCGCGGTCTGAAACAATCGAGATCGGCACTCCATGCCGAGATACTACCTCTCTCACGTATAGCTCCGCTGATGAACTCTCGCTAATGGCAAGGAAGTGTGCACTCTTCGTCAATCTATCCACAATCACCCAAATTGCATCGACTCCCCTGGCAGTTCTCGGCAATTTGGTGATGAAATCCATCGTAATCTGTTCCCACTTCCACTCAGGAACCTCCAAGGGCTGCAACTTACCATGCGGTCTCTGGTGCTCGGCCTTAACCCTACGGCAGGTCAAACACCTCTCAACGAACCATGCGACGTCTCTCTTCATACAAGGCCACCAATATTCCTTCCTCAAGTCCAAATACATCTTCGTAGCACCGGGATGGATCGAGAATTTCGATCTATGAGCCTCCTCCATCAAAGTAGTACGCGTACCGCCCACGAATGGTACCCAAATCCGACCCTGAAACGTCAGAAGTCCTCGTCCATCCTTAACGAACTCAGAAATTAATCCAACGACCCGCTCCTTCCTCTGCATCTCGGATCTCACAACCTCGGCCTGTGCCCCACGAATAGCATCCAATACCGGCGTCATCACCGTCAGTCTCAGACATACATCTCGCAATGGAGTGCTCTCCGCCCTACGGCTCAATGCATCAGCTACCACATTAGCCTTGCCTGGGTGGTATAGGATCTCACAGTCATAATCCTTAACCACGTCCAACCATCTCCTCTGACGCATATTTAGGTTGGCTTGATCCATCAAATACTTCAAACTTTTATGGTCCGTGTATATAGTACAACGAACCCCATACAGGTAGTGACGCCAAATCTTGAGAGCGAACACTACTGCCCCCAACTCTAAGTCATGCATGGGATATCTCGCCTCGTGAGGCTTTAATTGCCTCGATGCATAAGCTATCACATGGCCCCTCTGCATCAACACTGCACCCAGTCCCGAAATCGATGCGTCGCAATATACGACAAAGTCCTCCATCCCCTCCGGGAGAGCTAATACTGGGGCTTCGCACAGTCTCTGATGAAGTGTCTCGAAGGAAGTCTGTTGCTCGGGTCCCCATGAGAATGTAACACCCTTCCGGGTCAATCTGGTGAGCGGTACCGCGATCTTGGAGAAGTCTCTAATAAACCTCCGATAGTACCCCGCCAACCCAAGGAAACTCCTGATCTCGGAAGGTGACTTCGGTGCCTCCCAACTCATCACTGCTTCCACCTTGGCCGGATCGACCAATATCCCTGCCTGATTAACAACATGTCCAAGAAATTGGACCTCCCGCAACCAGAAGTCACATTTGGAGAATTTTGCATATAGCTTCTCCGACCTCAGTACCTCAAGGACCTCCCTCAAGTGTCCCTCATGCTGCTCTCTAGTTCGCGAATACACTAGGATGTCGTTGATAAATACAATCACAGACCGATCCAGCATCGGCCTGCATACCCTGTTCATGAGGTCCATGAACACTGCCGGGGCATTGGTGAGCCCGAAAGGCATCACCACGAACTCGTAATGCCCATACCACGTCCTGAATGCTGTCTTCTGGATGCCTTCATCCTGCACTCTTACCTGATGGTACCCTGATCTCAAATCGATCTTGGAAAACCAAGATGCCCCTTGCAACTGATCGAATAGATCATCGATCCTCGGTAACGGATAGCGGTTCTTGACCGTCACCTTGTTCAACTCCCGGTAATCAATACACATCCGGTGTGAACCATCCTTCTTCTTGACGAACAGAATCGGTGCTCCCCACGGCGAGCTACTCGGCCGAATAAATCCCTTCCCCAGCAACTCCTGGAGTTGCGAGGACAACTCTTGCATCTCTGGAGGTGCAAGACGATAAGGCACCTTCGCAATAGGCGCAACCCCCGGAATCAGATCGATACCAAACTCCACTTGCCTCGCAGGAGGTACTCCCGGCAACTCCTCGGGAAAAACATCTGGAAACTCACGCACCACTGGAACCTCCTCCACTGTCTTCGATCTCTCGGAAGCCTCCCGTGTATCCATCACATACGCCACAAAACCTTTACATCCCTGCTGTAGGCATTGCCTCGCCCTAGCGGCCGAACAAAAAGCTGATCCCGAACGGGTACCCTCGCCGTATACCGTAAGAACTCCCCCACTAGGGTCTCGTATAGTCACCAGCTGATGCTCACAGTCGATGACGGCGCTGAATCGGCTCAACCAGTCCATGCCCACGATGACACAGACATCCCCCATCGCAATAGGAACTAGGTCAATCGGAAACGCAACCCCGAAAATCTCTAGCACGCATCCCCGAAGAACCTCCGTGGCACAAACGACCCTCTCGACCGCAATAGAAACGCTCAGAGGCCGACTTAATGGCTCACGACTAATGCTGATATGCTGACTAAAAGCTAACGATACAAAGGATCTACTCGCACCAGAATCAAATAACACTAGAGCAGGCATAGAGTTCACAAGAAAAGTACCTACACATACATTAACATAAGCATAACATTTCGACTTTAAAGTAATTACGTGAATTATAGCATACCTGCCACAACATCGGGCGCAGTGCGGACCTCCTCCGCAGTCAGCTAAAAGGCTCTCCCGCGAGCCCTCGGGGCCTCGACCTTCGCCGGTCGGGTCTCAGTAGTCCTGGTAGTCGGTGTAGATCCCTGACGAAGCTGCGGGCACTCGGCCTTCCGATGGCCTGTCTGGTTGCAGTGAAAGCAAACCATAAACCCCTTAGGGCAATCCCTGGCAATGTGTCCCTCCTTGCCACACTTGTAGCAACCACCAGCTCGACACGCCCCCTCATGACCCTTGCCGCACTTTCCGCAATGCGGCCCTTCGGACCTCCCATCCTCCCATCAGCGGACTTGATCCGCTTGGCTGCCGGCTGAGACTGAGCCGGCCGCCGATCCACCTGCCGAGACTCGGCCTCCTCCCTGGCCTGGGTCTCCAACTCAATCTCGCGCTTCCTGGCGTTCGCCTGAAGCTCAGTGAAAGTACGATAGGTGGAGTTTGACACAAACTCCCGGATATCCCTCCTCAAAACGCCTAAATACCGGCTCATCCGTGACTGCTCCATAGACACCAGCTCTGGGCAGAACATAGCCCTCTCGTGAAACTTCCGTGTGACCACCGCAACGGAATCAGTACCCTGCTTAAGGGTCAAGAACTCCTGAATCAATCGTTCCCTCTCCACTGGGGGAACATACTCGTCCCTGAACATCTCAGTAAACCTCTCCCACGTCACCGCTGTAATCTCCACCAGAGTGAAGTTCGCCGTCACGAACTTCCACCAATCCTTCGCTCCCAGACGGAGCTGGTTCAAGGCGAACCATACCCTCAGGTGCTCCGGGCATGAACAAGTGTAGAAGCACCCCTCAATGTCGGCGATCCACCTCATCGCCGCAATCGGATCCTGCGTCCCATCGAACTCAGGGGGTTTCGTGTTGCTGAATTCTCGGAACAGCAACGAATCACCCCCTTGCGGCCTGGCAGCGGCCACGGCTGCGGTAGCGGCAGCAACTGCAGCCTCAGTCAGTGCGGTGTACCGCTCCTCGAATGTCTCCATCAGCGTGGTCTTAATAGACCCAAACATCTCCAGGATCTCGGCCCGGATCGCTGCAGCTACCTCCTCCTGGATCATCTGACGAATATCCTCGTCACTCACAGTGCTCGAACTCGCCCCATGACGTGTGGTAACCATGATGTCTCTGAAATACAACATAAAATTATCAGAGACTCCATCAAGTACAATTGTACTCGATAACGCAACCCTACTCGGTCTTCGATATCCAGGGATTCTTACTTGGGTCTTCCACCGACCCGGTGCCTTCGATAGTACGGGCCCAATACTACCGACCACACCGTATCAGTATTCGTCCCAAATCTTCCTCCCCAAACCCCGAATAATGAGTACTCTACTTCTAATATGCACTATCTACTTGCACGCTACCGAATATCTCACATAAGCAATCTTCCTAGACTAAGGCATCACAAAACAGGTCATTCTAGTCCTATCATGTATACCTAGTCTTCTAGCATGCATAACAATTCATAATTCAGTGCATAACATAACATTGTAAGGTATTCTGGGGATCTTTACCGTTCGGGCGCTGGCTGATCGTACACACTGCTCCGTTCTTCTTTACCACTTTACCATTTATAAAAATTTATATCTTTATTATTTTTAAAAGATTTTTCCTTAAATCCTCGGTTTGAGTTCAGTTACACCCGAAGGTACACCCGAATCCCTCAAACCAAGGCTCTGATACCAATTGTAACAACGCAAATTTTCAAATAAAATTTTGATTTAAAATAAAGTGATTTCATTCAACCAAAAGTATTTATTCCATGTTCCATATCAAATACATATATAAAAATCCCCAAGATCTCAAATAGCAGCAGTGTGTATGCCTCATGCCGGCGCCTTCCCACGGTCCTCGCTAGTACCTGAAACACATACATAACAACTTGTAAGCATAAATGCTTAGTGAGTTCCCCAGTATACGACTTACTCATATACGCCTTTCCAGGCCCTGACCTTCCGGTCCACAACACTTCGCCTTCCGGCCCGTAACATAACCGCCTTCCGGCCCATAACATATTGCCTTCCGGCCCGTATCATATTGCCTTCCGGCCCATAGTATATTGCCTTCCGGCCCATAACATTTACAACATATAATACATTTAATATAACACACATAGCACATATATCATACATCATACCTGACCTTTCTGTCACATAACATATCGCCTTCCGGCCCGTATAAACATACATATCATGCATAGCAACTACCTTTCTATTTATAGCATAAATAACACATATCATATACGACCTTCCGGTCTCACAGTCAAACCCTTCCGGGTGAAGTATAGTGAGAAGACTCACCTCGTGGTAATGTAAGCTATCAACTCTTGAAACTACTCGCACTCGATCCGCCGATCTGCAGACTCCCTATAATACAATATACCCTTATTGATACTCTTATCATTCAAGACAACTGACCCTAAGAATTTACATGCAGGTCAACTCTGGTCAACGGTCAACTTGACCGGACTCGTCGAGTGCAAAGGCGACTCGGCGAGTCTAGACGTCCTCCCCAACTTTCCCTGTTGTTCCCCTTTCTACTCGTCGAGTATCCCTCTTGACTCGACGAGATCCTCGTGGAAGAATCGCGGGGCCACCCCGACTCCACTCGCCGAGTCTGAAGAACAACTCGGCGAGTCCCAGTGAATCTTCAAGCTACTCGCTGAGTCTGAAGAACAACTCGGCGAGTCCCAGTGGATCTTCAAGCTACTCGCCGAGTCTGATCATTGGACTCGGCGAGTCCATGCCATGCAGTCGATCAACTGCTTCCTGAAATACGCATGGTCCCGAAATACGCAATCATGGGACTTTCTGGACCTCTAAACATCCTATTACTGGGGTATAAACGTTTGGGTAACAACATTATAATCTATCTAATCACCAAATGGGTTTCATAAACCCTAGATTCGTGTACACATCAAAATAACAGAAATGGTCCGAGTATTACCTGAAAACGCACTCTCTGTGTCTCCAAACCTCAGGACTCGATCCTCCTTGATATTCCTTTGGCCAAAACTCTTCTTCTTCTTGCCTAACAAATTCCTCAAAGTTCCAATAGCTTTCCCTCCTGCTTTAGACATCCACAAACGATTAGGGTTCTTCTCAATCGGCCAAAAGACGAACAATGACGGCCTAAGAGGCGTTATATACGATCCAAACCAAACGGCTAGGGTTTCTGCTGAACAGCGTCGACTTGCCGAGTCCATATCTGGACTCGTCGAGTCCAGTCGCGAACCCGCGACCAAGCCTGTGGTCCTACTCGGCGAGTCAGGCACCAACTCGCCGAGTCCCTTCCTAAAATGCCCCAAAATAGTTTTAAAGCAATACCTGAAATTCCGGGCTGTTACATTTGTGCTCACCAGCCCCTTGAGTGAAACCCTAATCGAGTGTGAGCATTGGAGCTAAGTAAGAGGCCATTATTGACCTTGGAGGTGCCATTGTTGCAAGGAAAGGAGAAGAGCTAGCCAAGGGAAAACAAGAAGGAGCCACTTCTGTGGGTTTGGAGTCCAGAGCATCACTTTTGTGGTAATAAATCCGAGTTACCTTCTTGTTGTTGTTGCTTATCTAGATTTAGGGTTTGTTGAACCCTTTTATGGCAAGATTTGGTGTTCTTTTGGTCCCTTATGAGGTTGAAACCATAGATCTGGACCCTTAGAGGTCCAGAGTGTCCCTTTACCCAAGCTTTTTGGGGATCAATGGAGGCTTTGGATTGGAATCCTCATGCCTTGGGTCAAAAACGCCATTATTGAGTTATAGGGTGTGTTATGAGCACCAAGATAGGAGCTTTACGTGATGAATCAGTCGAGGGAGGCCAGATCTATAGTTTTTGGAAGCAGATCTGACCTTAGAAGCAGATAGGAGCTTTACGTGATGAATCAGTCGACGTGGTTGCATGGCATGGACTCGCCGAGTCTGTTCATCCGACTCGGCGAGTAGCTTGAAGATTGCCTTGGGACTGCTCAGCAAGTGGTCCAATCGAGTCGTGGGTAGACTCAATGAGTCAGGGTGAGTTGGAGAGGGATGACGAGTGGACTGAGTGAAACCTGGACTCGCCGAGTTGTCCTTGAGACTCGGCGAGTTGAGTCGGGATGGCCCCGCGATTCATTCAGGTGAAACTCGTCGAGTAAGGAGGGGATACTCGATGTGTAGTAAGAGGATTTCAGAGGGTGGTGAAAACGTCTAGACTCGCCGAGTCGCCATGGTACTTGCTAAGTCCGGTCAGAGTTGACCGATGACCGTTGACCAGAGTTGACCTGTGTTGACTCCTTATAAATAGTCAACCTTAGAGATATAAAGTGTTAATTATAAGCATATAATGTTATAGGAGGATTAGAGCTCGGAGGATCGAGCACGAGGGATTTCCAGGATTCGTGAGATACCGAGATACGCGAGGTGAGTCTTCTCACTATACTATATTACCTTGAGTAGGTAACCTGAGTCATGTGATAGAGTATTGTATGCTATGTATGTTATGTGTTGTACTGCATTATTTCTATGTGATTTATGTAGTGCATGTTTATCAGAGCTAGAACCTGAGGGTTCACAGAGTTTGGGTGCACGGACCCACAGAGTTATAGCCTCGAGTGGTTAATATGTGTTATATGTGGTATTTTGGGGAACTCACTAAGCCTTGTGCTTACAGTGTTTGATGTTATTGTTTCAGGTACTAGTGACGACCGCGGGAAGGCGCCGGCTTGATCCGTACACACACACACTCGGAGTTTTACATTGTGATCTTGGGATTTTGTATTGACCTATTTTGGGAGATTAATGTGGTTGTTTGATGAATATTAATGGAATTATGTTTTATAAGAAAATTTAAAAAAATTTGTTTTGAAATTTACGGTGTTACAAATTGGTATCAGAGCCTTGGTTTGAGGGATTCCGGTACACCTTCGGGAGTATTTGAACTCAAACTGAGGAATTGGAAAGATATTTTCAAAAGAAAACCAAAATTTTCTAAGAGTATAAGACTTTCTTGAAAAAGAAACAAATTCCAGGGAGAAACGTGTGTACGATCAGTCAGTGCCCGAACGGTGAATTCCCAAAATACCTTTATATTACGTGATATTAATATTGATATGATGTATTTGCATGCTAGAGTAGGCTAGGTATTGCTAATAGGACTAGAGTGGCCTGATTTGCGATGCCTTAGCCTAGGGAGGGGTGAGCTGCTATGAGATGCTGAGAGTGAGTAGGTAGCAGCAAGGGGTTTATAAGAGATCTGTTAGAAAGTGGTTTACGCATGATAGAGTACTTGGGAATTGGGATCCGAAGAGGAAGGTTTGGGGTGTGTACTGAGACGGTGTGGACAGTAGTATTGGGCCCGTACTACTGAAAGCACCGGGGCAGTACACTGTCCAAATAAGAATCTTGGGATACCAAGAATCAAGGATGGGTGGATTGTCGGGTGTAAGAGTGTTCGAGTGAATTCTAATTTATCGCATGTTGTATTTCAGAGGTTGATCATGGTGAGGACACGTCATATGCCGGAGGATGCCGGAGCTAGTGATGAGGAGATTCGACAGATCATTCATGAGGAGGTGGCTGCGGTCATCAGAGCTGAGATACCAGAGATGTTCGGGTCTATTAAGACCGTGCTGATTGAGATATTTGACGAGCGTTATGCCGCTCTTTCTGAGGCTGTTGTTGCAGCGGCTACCGCAACGATCGCTGCGGCGAGACCCCAGGGAGGTGATGCGTCATTGTTTCGGGAGTTCAGCAACACCAAACCACCAGAGTTTGATGGTACACAGGATCCGGTGGCAGCTGTGAGGTGGATATCTGATATGGAGGGGTGCTTCTTCACTTGCTCATCCCCTGAGCATTTGAAGGTTCGGTTCGCGCTGAACAAGCTTCGCTTGGGAGCGAAGGACTGGTGGAAGTTTGTGACGGCGCATTTCATGCCTACTGAGCTTTCGGCAGTGACCTGGGAGAGGTTCACTACCATGTTCCGAGATGAGTACGTTCCCCAGGTGGAGAGGGAGCGTCTGGCACAGGAGTTTCTGACCCTCAAGCAGGGTACTGAGTCAGTTACAGCGATCACGAGGATGTTTCATGAGAGGGCGATGTTCTGCCCTGAGCACGTGTCCACTGAGCAGGCACGTATGAGCCGCTACCTGAGCATTTTGAGATGGGATATTCGGGAGTTCGCTGCGAACTCCTCGTATCGGACATTTGCTGAGCTTCAGGCAAATGCCCGGAAGAGGGAGATTGAGCTTGAGACTCAGGCCAGGGAGGAGGCGGAGTCTCTAGGGAGGGATCGGCGGCCGGCACAGCTTCAGCCGGCAGCCAAGCGAGCCAAGCCCGCTGATCCCAAACCCGGGAGCCAGAAGGGCCGCACTTGCGGGAAGTGCGGCAAGGGTCACGATGGAGTCTGTCGAGTAGGGTCTTGCTACAAATGTGGGAAGCAGGGGCATATGGCCAAGGACTGCCCCAAGGGGTTTGCAGTGTGTTTTCACTGCAACCAGACCGGACACCGGAAGGCGGAGTGTCCGCTGCTGCGTGGAGCGTCTCAAGGATCTGCTCCCGCCGCCATCAGAGCTATAGAGAGTCGGCCTGTGAAGGCCGAGGCACCGAGAGCTCGAGGGAGAGCCTTTCAGCTGACTGCGGAAGAGGTCCGCGCTGCGCCCGACGTTGTGGCTGGTACGTTTCCTTTTATATATTTATTTTTGGTGTTGAGATATTATGCTTATATTATGCTATGCATAGGTACCTTCCTTGTGAACTCTGTGCCTGCTTTAGTGTTATTTGACTCGGGTGCGAGTCGGTCTTTTGTATCTTTGGCCTTTAGTCAGCATATCAGTGTTAGTCGTGAGGCATTGAGTCGGCCTCTGCAGGTTTCCATAGCCGCCGACAGAGTGATTTGTGCCACGGAGGTCCTCCAGGGATGTGTGTTAGAGATTTTTGGGGTTGAGTTTCCGATCGATTTGGTTCCTATTGCGATGGGTGATGTCTGTGTCATAGTGGGCATGGACTGGTTGAGCCGATTCGGCGCGGTTATCGACTGCGAGTGTCAGCTGGTGACCATACAAGATCCTAGTGGGGGAGTTCTTTCAGTATATGGCGAGGTTACACGTTCTAGATCAGCCTTTTGTTCGGCCGCTAGGGCGAGGCAGTGTTTACAGCAGGGCTGTAAGGGTTTCGTGGTGTATGTGATGGATACGCGAGTGATCTCCGAGAGACCGAGTTCAGTGGATGAAGATCCGATGGTGCGTGAGTTTCCATATGTTTTTCCCGAAGAGTTACCAGGTGTGCCTCCCGTGAGGCAAGTGGAGTTCGGTATCGATTTGGTTCCGGGAGCCGCGCCTATCGCTAAGGTGCCTTATCGCCTTGCACCTCCAGAGATGCAAGAGTTATCCTCGCAGCTTCAGGAGCTACTGGGGAAGGGGTTTATTCGGCCGAGTAGCTCGCCATGGGGAGCACCCATTCTGTTTGTGAAGAAGAAGGACGGCTCGCATCGAATGTGTATTGATTACCGAGAATTGAATAAGATGACGGTCAAAAACCGTTACCCGTTGCCGAGGATCGACGATTTATTCGATCAGTTGCAGGGAGCATCTTGGTTCTCCATGATCGATTTGAGGTCGGGCTATCATCAGGTGAGAGTGCGGGACGAGGACGTCCAGAAGACAGCATTCAGGATGCGTTATGAGCATTATGAGTTTGTGGTGATGCCTTTTGGGCTCACCAATGCCCCGGCTGTGTTCATGGACCTCATGAACAGGGTATGCAGACCGATGTTGGATCGGTCGGTGATTGTGTTTATCGATGATATTCTGGTATATTCGAGATCTAGAGAGCAACATGAGGAGCATTTGAGGGAGGTTCTTGGATTTTTGAGATCGGAGAAACTTTATGCAAATTTTCCAAATGCGATTTCTGGTTGCGGGAGGTCCAGTTTCTGGGGCACCTCGTTAATCAGAAAGGCATATTGGTCGATCCGGCCAAGGTTGATGCGGTGATGAGGTGGGATGTGCCAAAGTCACCTTCTGAGATCAGGAGCTTCCTTGGGCTGGCAGGGTACTATCGGAGGTTTATCAAGGATTTCTCCAAGATTGCAGTGCCACTCACCAGATTGAACCGGAAGGGTGTTACATTTTTATGGGGTCCCGAGCAGCAGACCTCCTTTGAGACGCTTCGCCAAAGGTTGTGCGAAGCTCCGGTATTAGCTCTTCCGGAAGGGATGGAAGATTTTGTGGTATTCTGTGATGCATCGATTTTAGGGCTGGGAGCGGTGCTGATGCAGAAGGGGCATGTGATAGCATATGCATCAAGGCAGTTAAAGCCTCATGAGATGAGATATCCCACACATGATTTAGAGCTGGGGGCAGTGGTGTTCGCCCTCAAGATTTGGCGGCACTACTTGTATGGGGTTCGTTGTACGATATACACGGACCATAAGAGCTTGAAGTACTTGATGGATCAGCCTAACCTAAATATGCGGCAGAGGAGGTGGTTAGATGTAGTCAAGGATTATGATTGCGAGATCTTGTATCACCCGGGCAAGGCTAATGTGGTAGCTGACGCATTGAGTCGCAGGGCGGAGAGTACTCCACTACAAAATGTATGTTTGAGATTGACCGTGATAGCTCCAGTTCTGGACGCCATTCGTGGGGCACAGGCCGAGGTTGTGCATCCAGAAATGCAGAAGAGAGAACGGGTCGTTGGGTTGGTTTCTGAGTTCGTGTCGGATAGTCGAGGGCTTATGACTTTTCAGGGCCGGATTTGGGTACCGTTTGTGGGCAGTACGCGTACTACATTGATGGAGGAAGCTCATAGATCGAAATTTTCGATCCATCCCGGGGCTACAAAAATGTATTTGGATTTGAGGAAAGAGTATTGGTGGCCTTGTATGAAGAGGGATGTCGCATGGTTTGTCGAGAGGTGTTTGACCTGTCGAAGGGTGAAGGCCGAGCACCAGAGACCGCATGGCAAGTTGCAGCCATTGGAGGTTCCCGAGTGGAAGTGGGAACAGATCACTATGGATTTCATCACCAAATTGCCGAGGACTGCCAGAGGAGTCGATGCAATTTGGGTGATTGTGGATAGGTTGACGAAGAGCGCTCACTTTCTTGCCATCAGTGAGAGTTCTTCGGCAGAGAAGTTGGTGGAGATTTATGTGAGGGAAGTAGTATCTCGGCATGGGGTGCCGATCTCGATTGTTTCGGACCGTGATGTGCGCTTCACTTCCCGATTCTGGAAGAAATTTCATGAGGAGTTGGGTACTAAGCTGCATTTTAGTACCGCATACCACCCCTAGACAGACGGCCAGAGTGACCGGACGATTCAAACGCTTGAGGACATGCTTCGAGCATGTGTATTGGATTTTGGGGGTAGCTGGGATACGTATTTACCCTTGGTAGAGTTTTCCTACAATAACAGCCATCATTCGAGCATCGGTATGCCGCCCTTTGAGCTGTTGTATGGTAGGAGGTGTCGGACTCCCATTTGTTGGGGAGAGGTTGGGCAGAGAGTGATGGGCAGTACAGAGATCGTGATTCAGACGACAGAGCAGATACAGCAGGTCAGACAGAGGTTATTGACCGCCCAGAGCCGACAAAAGAGTTATGCGGACAGACGCCGGTCCGAGCTTGAATTTCAGGTCGGCGACTTCGTTCTCCTGAAGGTTTCTCCTTGGAAAGGGGTGATCCGGTTCAGGAAGAGGGGCAAGTTGGGGCCCCGGTTTATAGGTCCATTTCGTGTGATTGCAAGGGTAGGCCAGGTAGCCTATCGGTTGGAGTTGCCAGCAGAGTTGGGATAGATTCACAACACTTTTCATGTATCGCAGTTGAGGAAGTGTATAGCCGATGAATCGGCAGTGGTTCCGTTAGAGGATATTCAGGTAGATGCAAGCCTGAATTATGCCGAGAGACCAGTAGCCATCAGGGATCAGAAGATCAAGGTTTTGAGAAACAAGGAGGTACCTCTGGTGTTGGTTCAGTGACAACATCGGAGGGGATCAGAGATGACCTGGGAGCCAGAGCGTATGATGCAGCAGCAACACCCGGAGCTGTTTTTAGAGCGAGACTTCGAGGGCGAAGTCTAGTCCAAGTGGGGGAGAGTTGTAACAGCCGGATTTTATCAGGTATCTTGTTTGTTGTATTTTGGTGTTTTGTGAGGGGGACTCGGCGAGTTGGAGCTCAGACTCGCCGAGTAGGGACGCGGATTTGGACGCAGGATATGGACTCTGCGAGTCAGCGCTGTGTAATGAAACCCTAATTTCTCGGGTTTGAGACTTATTTAAAGGGCCTAATGGCCGTCATTTGTGCTCACCAGCCCCTTGAGTGAAACCCTAATCGAGTGTGAGCATTAGAGCTAAGTAGGAGGCCATTACTGACCTTGGAGGTGCCATTGTTGCAAGGAAAGGAGAAGAGCTAGCCAAGGGAAACCAAGAAGGAGCCACTTCTGTGGGTTTGGAGTCCAAAGCATCACTTTTGTGGTAATAAATCCGAGTTACCTTCTTCTTGTTGTTGCTTATCTAGTTTTAGGGTTTGTTGAACCCTTTTATGGCAAGATTTGGTGTTCTTTTGGTCCCTTATGAGGTTGAAACCATAGATCTGGACCCTTAGAGGTCCAGAGTGTCCCTTTACCCAAACTTTTTGGGGATCAATGGAGGCTTTGGATTGGAATCCTCATGCCTTGGGTCAAAAACGCCATTATTGAGTTATAGGGTGTGTTATGAGCACCAAGATAGGAGCTTTACGTGATGAATCAGTCGAGGGAGGCCAGATCTATAGTTTTTGGAAGCAGATTTGACCTTAGAAGCAGATAGGAGCTTTACGTGATGAATCAGTCGACGTGGTTGCATGGCATGGACTCGCCGAGTCTGTTCATCCGACTCGGCGAGTAGCTTGAAGATTGCCTTGGGACTGCTCAGCAAGTGGTCCAATCGAGTCGTGGGTAGACTCAATGAGTCAGGGTGAGTTGGAGAGGGATGACGAGTGGACTGAGTCAAACCTGGACTCGCCGAGTTGTCCTTGAGACTCGGCGAGTTGAGTCGGGGTGGCCCCGCGATTCATTCAGGTGAAACTCGTCGAGTAAAGGGGGGGATACTCGACGTGTAGTAAGAGGATTTCAGAGGGTGGTGAAAACGTCTAGACTCGCCAAGTCGCCATGGTACTCGCCGAGTCCGGTTAGAGTTGACCGATGACCGTTGACCAGAGTTGACCTGTGTTGACTCCTTATAAATAGTCAACCTTAGAGATATAAAGTGTTAATTAGAAGCATATAATGTTATAGGAGGATTAGAGCTCGGAGGATCGAGCACGAGGGATTTCCAGGATTCGTGAGATACCGAGATACGCGAGGTGAGTCTTCTCACTATACTATATTACCTTGAGTAGGTAACCTGAGTCATGTGATAGAGTATTGTATGCTATGTATGTTATGTGTTGTACTGCATTATTTCTATGTGATTTATGTAGTGCATGTTTATCAGAGCTAGAACCTGAGGGTTCACAGAGTTTGGGTGCACGGACCCACAGAGTTATAGCCTCGAGTGGCTAATATGTGTTATATGTGGTATTTTGGGGAACTCACTAAGCCTTGTGCTTACAGTGTTTGATGTTATTGTTTCAGGTACTAGTGACGACCGCGGGAAGGCGCCGGCTTGATCCGTACACACACACACTCGGAGTTTTACATTGTGATCTTGGGATTTTGTATTGACCTATTTTGGGAGATTAATATGGTTGTTTGATGAATATTAATGGAATTATGTTTTATAAGAAAATTTAAAAAATTTTGTTTTGAAATTTACGGTGTTACAGTGTTGTAGTATACTAAACCCAACAGTGGTATCAGAGCCATGAGTTGTTTTCTCTTATCTTCATGCAAATGTTTGATTTTGAAAGTTGAAAAAAAGGAAAACAAACATGAAGTTTGTCAAATTTTAAGATAATTACTTGTTTTGTGAGAAACTAATTATTTGTAAAATATGAATCATTTTCTATATGAGTTGAATTAGGTCAAATTTAGTAAAATATAAAATGATATGATTATTTTATTATTTTTAAAAGTTTGATCTAAATGTTTTTAAGTAGGTACATATTTTGTTAGAAAATGTTGGGGCTCTAAAGTCTTTTTTAAAAGTTTTATCTAAAGAGTTTTTTTTTTAAACCTCCATCAGTTATGGATATGAAAGTTTTTTTAATAAAAAAAATTGATACAAAGTTTTTAAGGAGTTACAAAACTTGGTGTTAATGTTTTAAAGAATTCCATAACTTGTCCTTAAGTTATGGAACATGAAAAGTTTCATCATAAAACAAGTATTTAACTCCATAAGTTATGGAATCCAAAAGTTTTCAAGAGTTACAAAACTTGCCCTTAAGTTTTGGAATTTAAAAAATGTTTTTTTTATGAAAAATAAATAATTGAATTCTAAAACTCTTGGGTTCATAACTTAAGCAATTAATTACATGATTTTAATTTTGAATTTAATAATTGGAATTATGAAGTTTTGTTGAATAGTTCAATTAACTCTTATGGACTTTATTAATAGTTAATTAAAGAGTTTAATTAAAAGACTATTATTAAATCCATAAATATATGGTTTGAGTTTAATTAAATCAAAAGTCTGGTTTAATTAATAGATTAAACCACCAAGTATTTTAAATGTATGAAATACACCCTTATACTATTATAATATTAAAAGTTTAGTATAATATATGTATAATTTAAAGGTCGGTCATACCATTAGTAGGCCTCATTCACGAAGCCGGTCTATAAGGGGGTTTATGGTTACTACCTATAAAATGACAGTTTAATGGGTGTCCACTCTTACCCACCACTTCCTTGACTGGTGGAGGGTCGTTAGCCGAACAGGTAGGATAAGACTATAATTCTCCCTTCATAAAAAGTATAATGATAAATAATAAGTAATTAAACACTTATAAATTCCCAATCTTAGTTACTTAGGAAAATGTGAAATGGTGCTAACCTATGAAATTACACTTTTCACCTTTGTTAAGTCGTTAGTGGAGCGTGTGTGGTTAACCGGCATACTGACATGGGACTGCCAATGTGTGGCAAAGGGTAACTTAAGTTTATCATAGATCGGTGGAGCGTGTGTGGTTAACCGGCAGCTCGATTAGGTGATAAAGTTAAGGGTACCAAGTTAATTTGCATGGTTATTCACAACTTGTTTATGATCCTCGGCATCCCAGTCACAAACTTGAGAGGGCACAATCAAGATTCAAAAATGCCATTGAAAGTTAAATGTATCTCAAAAGATCTAGGATTTTCAAATCCAATTAAAACTTAATTATATTTCATTTTGATGGTGGAAATTGGTAAATCGTCATGTACCTACCTTTAACTATTTATAGCTTGGATTACGGCATCCCTCTTTCGGTTATAAATAGGTTGTTGGATATTAGCCTTAATATTTCATATTGGGTGTTATATTAAGGACTGTATATCAACTAAACTTGAATTTCTCCCATTATAGATGTATAGTTAAGACAACTATGGTCTTCCCAAATCTTTAGGAACAAGCTTTCCTGATGAATATGATATCCCACATGACAATCAAGTTGAAAGATTAATCCCTTTGTTGTGCATTGATGGGACTACACTCATACTTCACTTCCTCCACTTCCTCCAATTATGAACTTTCATGAAACGATCCTTACTAGGTCTATCTATAATTTCTTGGTGCACACAAGTCATGTATAATTAAGATTGGTAAGACCTTAGACTGAGGAACCCTACCCTAAATCCATAGGCAAACAAGGAACAAGAAGTAAGGCGGGATTACTCACTCTAAGTCTACAAATCTTAATTATAAATGACCCTTATGTATACACTAAGTCATCAAAGCTTACCTGTTAGGTTTTTAAATTTTTATATAAGTGTTATGATTTAGTTTGAATGGAAGAGTAATCATAATTATAAATAGTTATCGGGGTTTGGAAGCATACCAAAATATAGCAGGGTTCTTTGATGCTTTCCCATGTATTCGGATCAAAATCCTCCTGCCCCCCCCCCCCCCCACCCCATCACTCTTCTCTGTTGGACAGTCCCTCTTGTAATGTCTTATCTCACCACAAAGGTGACATATGGGAATGATTCCAACATTGGTAGTTGAAGTGATGAACTCGACCGGAGTTCTACAGATGCGGGCGGTATGCCCATTTATGTTGTATCTATTGCAATGCAGCTCTCAGAAAATACCATGATGATGGTAGTCACACTTGCTGCAGTGTGGGAGGTTTCTTAAGTACGGCTTGGTTGGTGCTAGAATAACAGGGCAGATGGGGGTATTGACTGTCCCAGTTCGTTGCCCTCTGTTAGGTTCTTGAGTTGAAAAACTCCATTTTGTGTTCTCGAACTTTCGTTTAAGGATATTAGGCTTAAGGTTCGAGGTGTCCTTACAAGTAGCTGCTCGTTGTTGTACTTGGCCATCACCATGATCGGGGTTATCGATGGCGTTACTACTAACATTTGCATTGTTAGCATTAAGGTGTGCCATGACAGCTGTTACAGCTGCTGTGACCCCAGCTTGAAACGTAGTCGCATCTATACGAAGGATTGGTGTTTCGTTGGTGGGTTGGTTACACTTCTTTGGAGGCATGATTGTGTTACATGATAAGAAAATGAGCTCGTGAGCGACTATCGTGTCTCTAGATATATTCTAACCTTTTGTATCTATGTATTAATCTTTTGTTTTGTTATATTGTTCTCTATGATTCGAACTGCATCCCTATGATGCAGTTCTGGTAAGGAATATAATTAAGTTTCTAGAATGGTTAGGAACCGATTATCATCCGAACTAAGTTACCTTCGTTTGGTGGGTATCGTTTCCCAATTTTCGAAACTTATGAATTTGGGAAGTAATCACTATCAATTAAGATTTTTTGATCTGATTTATTGTTACTAGCCGTGATAGGAAAAGAGGCCAAGCTCCAACCCTAATGTGAGTAATGAAATCACTAACTCACTAGGTTGAACCGATTTACTAGTTATTACTTAGATGAAATGGTGCTCAAACTCTTCACATGAATCATGCGTGGTTTTCCTTTATTCTTTATTTTGTTCTGGGTGGTAATGATTTATACTCTCCTGATATCTATACGGTGTTTTTCTCCTCTATAGGTATATTGAATTCCTAGGCTGTCTTACATCCGATTCTGACCCTGGTCCCCATTGCTTCGTAATGAAGATTTTGAATATCGGAAGCTCATGCAAATCTCTCATTGGTGTCCTTAATAGGGTAAGGGCATTAAATGATTTCTATAGTTTGTTTACTTCTCATCTGTTTCTCTCTCAGAATTCTCCTAATGAAATTCTGTTGGATCCTCCTTGACTCTTCTATTGATTGCTGGAGTAACTCTGTTTATCTAACGGGTTTATACGGGAATGGGAATGTCTAAAGAATCTATGAGTAAAATTTTTACTAAGGTGATTCTTTCTGGTCCTTCTATAATCACATGGTGTGTACCGAGTATATATAATCCAGATCAAATAGACCTTTGAATAAGTAATCCTACTCTAAAACCCATCCAAACAAGGAAAAGGAAGTAGAGTGAAAATCACATATTCTAAGTCTATAAAATCTCGGCTATATATAACCTTAACATATCCACTTAGTAATTGTAGACCTATCAGAAAAGATCTTTTTAATATTTCCCAAAAGTTTATTTAAAATATTGTCATCGTATTTGATTCTTAGACTTCCAAATATTAGAAGTTGATAAATTTTAAGTTTTCTTGTTATAGAATCCTAAAATACTCCTATAATATTTAAACCTTTCTGTTTGGTTCTACAATTCATCTGGTACCTAGGTAAGTTTTAGACTTGTTGCAACATTACAATCACTCCCAAACACATGTTGGTCATATGTCAAATGAATATAGTTGATCAGGCTATATTGATTCAAGATATGATTATATAACTGTCTAGGTTTAACTGTAACGTTCAACATCCAAATACTTTTGTTTTGTCACTCTTGTGATACTCATTGTAGTATATATATTCTACATGTACTTATACTTTTATAAAATATTGTTATATTTTTAAAGTATAACTCTTGGTCAGAGTGTTTTTATCCCAATGGGTTTATAGTTGTATATTTTTTTATAACTGATATATTGAGTTCACTAGAAACAATACTCTAATACCAATGTGTCACATCCCCAAACCAGAACGGCGGAAACGTTCGGGGGCGGAGGACTTCATGTAAGTATCACAACACATGCAATATAGTAATCCAAGTATAAACAACCATTGCATTAATAAGTATAAGTTTTACATAAGTGTTTAAACATTACATATTCAAACCCCAAAGTAGGTACAGTAGAAGACAAGAGTCGCGGTACGGTACTAGGTAGTCTTCTTAAGAGCTTCGAGAATGTACCTATCTATTGGATTCCTGAGAATACAAGTTATTTGAAAAGAGTAGATCAGCATTTAAGCTGGTGAGTTCATAGGTATTTTAGTTTTGTTAAGTATACTCTAGGTTCCTTGGAAAAGTTCATTGGTTCCTCCAAAAAATCCTATATTTCCTGAGGTGATAAACTGATAACCTCAATAGTTTCCCTCTTTAATTACTTAGTTTATACTAATTATGTATAACCTAATATCAAACTGATAGTGAAATGGGTGTATCTTCCCTAAGCCCACAACCAAACAAAGAACAGGAAGTAAGGCGGAAGTCACACATTTCACTGTCAATCGGATATTACTTATATATAACTCTGATGTAATAACTAAGGACTTATAGAATTAACCACTAAAGGTCTTTTATTTTATACTAGTTTACAGAGATTGAATGACTAAGTTCCATTTAATAAGTGGTTTAATCCTATAACCCGTTTCATTTGTAAAAGTGGTTTAATCCCATAACCGTTCCATTTGTAAAAGTGGTTTTATCCCATAAACCGTTTCCTATGTGTAAGTGGTTAAATCCCATAAACCGTTTCCTTTGTATAAGTGATTAAATCCCATAACCCGTTTCTTTTGAAAGAGTGGTTTAATTCCATAAACTGATTCATTTGTAAAAGTATTCTTAGTTATATATGTTCTATGGTAAAAACCTTAGTATTAATCCTTGAAAATATTATATTATCCATAATACTTCCTTGTGGTTTTAAATGTTCCAAACCAGAAGTACAAGTATATTTACCATACTTGATTTCATGATACGTAGGTTTTACTGTAAGTAAAAAACTACAGAAGGTATATTTAGTCGGGATGTAATTATATTTTCTTACTATTTTAAGAGAAGTATATTACTTAGTAATTCACTCGTTGTTTTATCCATGTGAGCTTTATTAACCATACTAATATGACTGATATGCCTGTGGCGACGTTCTTCAGGCGTCGGAATGGAATGATATTTGACACCCTAGGCCTGCCTGCTAAACTGTAGCGAATAGTAGAGGTGCGGGATTGTCAGTCCTATATGGATCTATACACAAATTCATGCTCTCCCTACAAGAGGTTCTGGTTAATAGGCCAAGACTTAAAATCGTACTTAGATAAGTACACTGTGAAGGGTCTCACAAATTTATTGTTTCAACGAGATTTACGATGTATTATTACCCCGTGATTGCTAACCCTGGTATTCTGTATCGTACCTTTGTTCATGCAAACCCGGTATGATGTATTATTACCCCGTGATTGCTAACCCTGGTACTCTGTATCGTAGCTTTGTTAATGCAAACCCAGTATCATGTATTATTACCCCGTGATTGCTAACCCTGGTACTCTGTATTGTACCTTTGTTAATGCAAACCCGGTATGATGTATCTTTACTTCTTTAATATGTTATTCGTATATTAAAGGCATTATACATATCCTGGTATAGTTAAATAAGTTTTGGTACTTTCCTTGGAATGTGAATCATACTTGTATATTTAGTTTTGAATCATAAATTATACCTATTATAATTTATATGTTCTATCTGGTTAACATGATTTCTCATGGATGAACACCTTTGCTCAGCCTGATACATAGGTAATGATACCAAAACGAGTGACCTTTTTATACTAATAATTAAGAAGGAAACGACCTTCGGACAAATAACACAACCTTAACTCCACATCCAAACAAGGAAAAGGAAATAAGATAATTCATTAGTCCTAAGTCCTTCAAATCTTATTTATATATTTATACATATATAAACATGATTTTTGGCATTTATAATTTGAAATAGTTTATAAAACATTTTTCAAAGAATTTAACGGAGTTTACATGACTTTAAAGATTTAACATGGCTTTAGTTCATTTTTTATGTATTTGGTAATTCTTGAAAGTATACGGAAACTCTTTGCGTGATTATTATCACATACAATTATTAATACAATTTAATATTGCGTTAAACTTGTAGACCCCCCCCCCCCCTAAAAAGCATTCAGAAACCATTAAAAAGGTAAATTATAGGGGTATGAACTCACTTTGATAGGTGGTAATTCGGACAACATTTCGTTACCCGAAAAATAGTTTGTTCGACGAAAAACCGGCTTAAACCTGGGAAAGTTTTCGAAAGGAGAGGGGATGAATTCTCGAGAATTCTGGGTCTTCGGGGCTTGCTTCGGGCTTTAGACGTCATACCAGGGACTTCGGGGATCGTAAGAAAGTCGAGGGGGTGAAAAGGTGAAAAGTGGTGAAGTTTGGGGTGAAAAACCTCTCAAATCCGAGAAGTCTTGCACCCTTTATATAGGGGTGCGAGGGTGCGGTCCGAAGAAGACAGCTGGCGAGGGTGAGGAGTCAGCAGCCACGCGTCAGACATGCGAAGTGAACATGGGGCGAGGCTTCGGACGTGGAGGCTTCTGAGTGGTTTGAACTTCGGTTCAATAGGAGAAGGCCACGAGGGTCCGCGATAAGTCTCATGCGATGATGTAGGCTTCTTACTGGACCATAGTTGCGGTCCAATCCGATGGTGACACAGCGATTTGCGGTCCAATCAGAAGGTGACATGTGGCAACCTCGCATGCGAGGGTGACGTGGCAGAAGGGTGACTATGCGATTTTTCTCGGTTTTTGAGCCAAAATCGTCTAAAAATCATAACTTTTGCATACGAACTACGTTTTTGACGTTCTTTATATTCACGCGTACGTAAAATTATATTCTACGACTTTCGTTTAGACTTCGTCGGCTAGTTTTGAATTTATTTTTTAGTATTATTATTTTTAACAAACCGGGACAAGAAAATCCGTTAAAAATTCATAACTTCTTCATCCGACGTCCGTTTTTGTCTGTCTTTTTACCGTTGTGCTACTTTTGACGAGACCTTCGATTCTTGTTTAAGTTGCGTTGGCTAAATATCGATCGATTTATATTTCGAATTTTTAGCTATCTACTGCTAAACCGAAACTTCGAAAAATCATAACTTCCTCATACGAAGTCAGATTTTGACGTTCTTTTTTGAGCGTTCTTGGTTTAACATATTCTACAACTTTTATTTAGATTGTTAAGCCTAAAAATCCTTTTATCGAAAATTCTCTTTTTACACTGAACAGTGTTTTGCCGGTTTTATCACGGATTTTCGAGCGGTCATAACGTCTTCGTTATAACTCGGATTTCAGTGTTCTTTATATTTTCGGAAACCTTGTTACAATCTCTACCACTCGGTTCATCCCAATTATGATTATTGATCAATTTATTTTTGACCAAAATTTGACTGGTGTTACACTATGTTCCATGTATTTGTCCACATAGATATCTTCAGAACATAGGAATATATGATCCCTTATCTAAAGGATGACTCACTGACTGGGTCAGAGTTGACAACGCCTTTTGAAAGCTTACGATTGCTAATCGGATCGTAAAGATGCATTGGCAGTTATAGTTATTAGACTTATCCAGGTAGGAGACTGTTGGATTTGGTATCTAAGCCCATAACTATAACTCGGATGTACTTGACCCGATTGTAGCATGGTCCTTTTGGGTTGCCTTCATCAGTGCAATTTGATAGGATAGACTTTTGAGAATAAGGTTATTTGTGATTTATTAATATATTATAAGTATAATATATTAATTGGGAAATTATATTATTTAATTAGTGTTGATGAAGAATTAATTTGGAATTCATTTTGTGGTCGAAAGATACTAACTAAATATATGGGGATTGATTATGTAAGTCAATGATTCCTATATTGTGGGCCAATGATCCATAGTTATTTAGGTTGGGCTAAACCAATGTGGTAGTCCATGTATAGTCCATAGAGGTTTAGCCCATGGAGCCTAAGTAATATGAAAGGTAATTAGGGTTTGCAAAGATGTAACCCTAGAACTATAAAAGGAACCTCTCATGACCAATATTGGTTACACCATCATTCCTAGAGCTTGATATTAATTTTGTGCCTTGTAACTTATTCTCTCAAGTCTGCTATTGAATTTGGTGTTTGTGAACCATTAGAGGCATCACACTTAGGGTGCTCACGCTTTCAAAGGTCAATAACAACAAGTACTACTAAGAGGTAAGTTATCTAACTAGTTGTATTGTTCAATTGTTCAATTTTATGCTAGTTATGGAGAATCCTTTCAAAAATTGAAAATTCATGTATAATTAGAGAAAACACAGATCTAAAGCATATAGGGTTGCATGTGCACCATAGGAGTGTTATAGTTCTCAAAACCCAACAGGTAAATCCTAGGACCCTAAGTATAAAGTTATGAAACCTTTCCCTTTTTAATCCAAGACTATGGCAGGAGATTTCCATCTAGAATGAAATCGCATTTAACGAAGAAGTATTTTCGTTTCCATGTACCGTCATTATGTTTGGCTTTCAAACTGAGGGTTGGTTTATTAGTTTTGACTTTTAGCAAGAAACAATAATTCCCAAAGTTAGAAAGCTCATAGTGTCACACCCCAAAACCAAGAACGGTGGAAACGTTCTGGGGCGGAGGACGTCATGTAAAGTATCACAACGGTGTAAAGTAGTAAACAAGCAACAACATCATCCATTGCATTAATAGTAAGATTTTAATACATGTGAGTTCTTCCATAGAAAAAGACATGAAAAAAAGTAATCAAAACAAAAGACGAGTCTTGACTGCTCTGTCTTCTCAAAACGTGGTCATCGTACCTGTCTATTGGGACCTGAGAATACAAGTTATTTTGAAAGAGTTTATCAGCCTTTAAGTTGGTGGGTTCATAAGTATTTAATGTCATTGTTTGTATAAGTATTAATGAAAATGTTTATAAGTATTTGTAAACGTTTGAACTTCCTAGAAAATCCCATATTTTCTACTAGTATAAAAGGAGTCTTCTACCGAGACCCGAATGAAAGTAAGTAAGTAGTCTTCTAACGAGACCCGCTGAAATTAAGTAGTCTTCTTACGAGACCTGCTGAAAGTAAGTAAGTAGTTTTCTAACGAGACCCGTTGAAAGTAAGATAATAATGTGATTGATAGTCCCCATACTAAACGTTCTCCATATAAGAGATTTTGGGAACTAAAGGTGACTTCCGTAATGAATTGCTAGGTCGAATAATCCACATTAATGTTATGAAATCATATATACCTAAAATTATACCTATAATAGCTTACTAGGAATTTATATATATGAATAGATGAACGTATACCTTTGTACCCAAAGGTACTGAACTGATTGATTAGAACTTTATATCTAGGTATGTATACATAATATATATCTAAAGTTTAGACGACCTTCGGACAACTAACTGATACCTTAAGTACACATCCAAACAAAGAAAAGGAAATAAAGCGAGTTAGCAGTCCTAAGTCCTTTAAACATTATTTATATAACTATACATATGTATACATGCTTTTAACAATTGTACTAGGAATAGTAAATAGAATCTCCTAAACTATACCTATTATAGTTTACTTGTAATATATGTATAAGAATAAATGAATGTATTCCTTTCCAGCCCAAAGGTACTGAACTAACTGATAGAAATTTTATGTCTACATATGTATACATAATACATAACAAATATTTAGATGACATACAGACAAATAACCGATACCCTAAGGCCACATCCAAACAAGGAAAAGGAAATAAAGCGAGTTAGCAATCCTAAGTCCTTTAAACATTACTTACATAACTATACATATATAGATATGTAATTGACAATATATGTATTTAAGAAGAAGTTTTGTAAAATATTTGAAGAGTTGAATAATAAATATCTATGACTTGATGTCAGTTTATAAAACGATTTAAAAGTAGTTTGTTTGATAAGACAGTTTTAAGTATATGAAATCCATAACTTGAAACACAGTTAATACAAAGTTTTGAAAGAACAGGTTTTGTATATAAAACAAGTTTGATAAAGAGTTTGACAAGTAAAAATGTTTGACAAAACATTTTGAAGTAGTATGTTTGGTAAAACAGCTAAAAGCGTAGTAAATCCATTTGTGTACTAGTTATTAATCACATGTGATTGATATAATAACTAATATGATGCAACTTGTATCCCCCCTCACCATAAAATCATTTAAAAACATTTAAAAGGTTATTAAGGGGTATGAACTCACCTATAGTGAGTGGATTGTACGGAAGTGTTGGACAAGGTGCTAGGTGTCAAGTGAAGACTTAAACACACACAATGAACCGAGTTAACATATAATAAGACATATATGTATCCAATTAGTAATTTAACAACTAATTAACCAAGTTAAGACACCCTAGGACATGGAAACACTTTGACTCAAGTGCTATAGGTACCATAGGGTTGCATCTAAAGGTTGCATGGCATGTCATTGGAGTTTATGGCCCAAGGACCACTCCTTATAGGGTTTACGGCCTAAGGTCATTTCCCCCATGAGTTTATGGCCGTGAACTCATGGTACTAAGTGAAATTTGGTGATTTAAGGTCTTATAAGTCAAGAGTAAGCATTCTATGATCAAGTCCAAGCCTTAGGAAGCATTAGGGGGACAAAATCACCCCTTTATAGAATTTACGGCCTAAGGTGCATTTCCTTATAAGTTTACGACCGTAAAATCTATGTGGACTTGGTTTCTTTGATTTTTAAGGTCCTAAACCCTTCAAGGAAGTGATCTAGACTAGTGTCCAAGGCCAAAGAAGGGACTATGGTTCATGTAACCCCACTTATAAGGGTTTACGACCCAAGAACATCCCTTGGCCATAAACACCTTTGATCTTATGATTTCTTGGTGTTTTCTAAGTGTAAACAAGATCATTCAATCAAACAACAAGTTAGGACAAGTGTACTTACAAGATAGAAGCTTGATTGGGTGTTTAAGGTCCAAGAACACTAGTGTGTGTTCTTGGTGTTCTTTGTGTTTCTTGAAGATCTAAGAAAACATTATTTCCATGGATGAATCATGAGTATGAAGCTAGTTATGAAGGACTAATAACATACTAAAGAAAGAACACTTACGACTTTTGAAGATCAAGGATGAAAAGCGGATGATACTAGAGAGAGAAAGGATGAAAATCGGCCAAGGAAAGAAACAAATGAAAGAATGGCTAAGTCTTTCTTATATAGGCATGGAGTTTATGGCCCGATGAGTTTACGACCGTAAACTCATGGTCTCATGGCCGTAAACTCCTCCTTTGAGGGTTTAAGGTTTGATCTTTGTACTGTGGTTCTAGCAGGTACTTTCTAACACTCATTCCTTGAGTGTATTGGGCTCAGAACACTCAAATTGTCTTTAAACAATGCTAAAAGTTAGCAGGAACAAGTCTGTCTGTGATTAAGTGAATGGCTTTTAAAGTTCAAAAATTTTAGGGTTGTGACATATAGACATAATCTACCTCATTCAAACCGATACTAAGATCCTTGGAGCGGTTTAGTCATTCAATCCAGTAAAGGATCCTCCAAACCGCTAGCATGGCTTAAATATACGAGGTATTGGTAAACTCAAAGAACTCAAAAATAATGCTGGGAAAATGATAAGAAAGACTTAGGGTGAAATAATATTTGGGAAAACATATGCAAGAAGAAGAAGCAAAATCCGGTTGCATCCTTGCATCAAAAGGTCTAAAAACAGTATTGGTAGGAAAAGCCCCAATCGATTTCAGGGTTTCGATATTGTATCATCAAAAGTGAAAGTTTCCTCATAATATAAGGCCTTTTGATTCAAAAAATAATCATAATGAACAATGATGACATGTGTACGAGAGCGAGTTGCTTTTCTGACATGATTAACGATGAAGAAAAATATTGAGAAAAGAAACGAGGATAGTACCTCCAATGGTATCCAATAAACATTTGGAAGTGTGCTAAAATAATAAGGCAAAGTCAAGAGACTATAAATCCTATTTGTACAAAAGTCATGGAAAGGTAGAAGGGTGATTTGACAGATTACTATTCCTACTTCAACGACTAGAAATCTATCCATTGGGATTCAGATTACCCTATCCATTAAAACTTCAAAATCTTTATTTCTCTCTATTTATTTTAATATATACCTTTAAATATTTAAGCTTGATCTAGATATACTTTAGTTATAATTTGGGGGCAATTATTAGCGGTAGGATCCCATAACCATATTTAGGATCCTTGATGTTATCGAAGCCTCAAGATCCTTAAAGATACCTCAAGATCCTGGTCATTAGTTTTTATTATTTCCTAACACTTTTAACATATATATTTTTATTTCTTTTTCTCATGTATAGAAATGGTCAACATAAGACTCATTCTCAACGAAGAATCACTTCAACCAAGCTTAAGACCCGGGAATACCAAGTCAAACAACATTCATGTACTCGTTCAAGAGGATCCTGAAAATATCAAACATATTGTTGTAATCTCACAATACAAACACAGTTAGCTTTACTATTACATTTGTATTCATATTACCATTACCATTTATGTAATCTCACATTCAAATCAATAAAAGCAACAAGGCAGGTGATCATCATCACCTTCCAACGTTTTATGATGGAGATCCTATAAAGGATCAAGAGATTTCCTTGTAACTCACTTGTCTCACTTTGATCATTATTCGATTATTGCATTACCTTAAACACCACAACCTCTCATATAATTTGGTTGAATATTACTTGATCATCACTTAGTTTACTTTTTCTCACTTTGATCATTTTTTACCAAAACAGGTGTGCGTTTCAACTTTTTAGCTATAAATAAGCATTGATTTGTTGGTCATTATTCACTCCAATTTCACCCAATTACGTGGAATCTATTTAACCCTTTAGCCCTTTTAATCCCTAGTCCCCGTTTACTTTAGTAAGGCCCTACAGCATTAGAACGTTGGAAAATAGAAGCTCTTGACTCAGAGTTCTGTAGGCGAACTTACCAATTTTTATTAGAATACTCTGTAAGTTAAGCTATACTTATTCTTCTTTAAGTGTAACTTGCATTTATATTCATAGTCGTTATTATGAACCTATAAATAAGATTTATCAATGATACCAAATCATTATACTGATTGATCTACTTACTGAAGTGATATCTAGGCCGGATTTAGTGAAGTGTTTAAAGTGGGATTTCCAAACAATATACTCTCTATACCAAATGGACTCTACCTCTAATATGATCCCACCTGGTTATTCCTTACTTGATAGATCATGATGTAGACATTGTGATTATTGAATCTTTTTTTATGCAGTAAACTAAAATAACTAAAAATAGAATCTTTAGGGATTTTTTTTTAAGCAGGAAAAAAATACTTTTGGACTTTTTCAAATTTTTTAACGCAAATGCAATGTAGAAAAAAAACCGAATAATTTAACTGAAACACTAAAAAAAATGTTTATAAAAATGCAAGTTTTTACACTATCCCCCCCCCCCCCCCCCCCCCCACCAAACTTAAAATGAAACATTTTCCTTAATTCTCAGAAAAGAATGAACAACCCAATAAAACATAAAAAAGAAAAGGCTGCAGCTAGGAAATAGTGTACAAGATATACTGCAGAAAATTATAATTTTGATGAAGATGTTGGCGAAATATGATTTCTAACAACTTATAAGATCCTTGTCGTCCCTCAAGCTTGCTTGGAGCTGCGTCCACTCTTTATTGAAAACAAAAATGTGAACTACATATCGGGTTGTCTACTGGAAAGCTGCACTTTCTTAACATCGTTGGCTCGACTGTGTCCAACCAGATTTTTTAACGGGTGAATGTGGGGCTCCTCTTCAACTCAAACATTTTCTTTCTTATTCTAGATCCCTTCAGACATAGTGAAGTTTTCAGATCTAGTATGTGCACACAAGACTGGAAGATTTTCAAATTTTTATCAGATAAAACATCATCTTCAGTTTTTACTTGATTCTCTTTCTTTTATTTGAGTTCCTTTTAGAAATCTCCTCTCCCTTTTTAACAAGCTTTTTCCTTTTCATCTTCTTTTAAACAACCACTTTCTCCTCCTCCCCAAGATTAGCTTTTTCAATCAACTTCTTTTCAACAAAAATGAAATTTCTATATGAAAATATTTCTTGCACGAAATCATTAGAAAACTCACAACAGTCCTCAAGTAAAGGACTGTTGGTACCCAGAAAGTTAATAAAAGGATTATCACTTAGAATTTCATTTCATTTTCTTTAAATTTCACCACATCTCCATCAAAATCCATAGAAAGTGTTTCATTATAAATATTTATTCTTGTTTTTGTAGTTTTCATGAATGCCTTCCTAAGATGATTATGTTTTTAACAAAAACATACACATTTACGATGTCCAAAATATAAAAATCAGCAAGAAAAATTAGTTCATTCAATGTCCTCCAATACACCTTTTCGGTATACTGTCCAGTGGCGAACCAACTAAATGATTTTCCCGGTCTTTTTCAATGTTCCCAACTTTAAATTTTCAAATGCAAATAAGGTATGGATATTGAATGAAGCACCTAAGTCAAACATGGATTATTAAAAATCAAGGCTTCTTAATTTATAAGGAATCGAGAAAATTGTCAGATCCTTGCACTTTGGGTTAAGCCTTTTTGTAAAATAGAAGAAATGTTTTCACTAGCTTTTATTGTTTCATTAGCTTTTAGCTTTTTCTTTGAAACACATATTTCTTTTTAAAACATAGCATAACAATGTGTTTGCTTAATAATATCTAGTAAACGAATATTTATCTCTACCTTCACGAAAGGTGTTAATGATTTCGTCATTCTCTCGTCCACGCTTTGTCCTCTTCAGTCGTGGTGGGAATTATGGAACTGGTTTGTACTCCTTGAAAATCGGTTTCACTAGTCTTGGAGTTTTTTTTTCTTCCACCATTTTAGCTTCTTTCTTACCAAAAATCTCTTCCCCAAGTTGTTCTTCAACCACACATTCTTCTTTTTCTTTTTCATCTTTTTCCTTTTATGCATCTGGTTTGCTTGGACCTTCACAAAAATTTCCACTCCACAAGGTAATCATGCTCACATTATGCTTTGGATTGGGTTCTATCTGAGCAGTTAGTTTCCCTTGAGACTCCAGTCGACCCACGGAAGTGGCAACTTGAGACATCTGTTGCTCCATATTTTAGATACTTCCTCTAGCTTCCTTATGGAACACTTGAGTGGTGGTGGCCAAAAATTTTACTATGTCTTCCAATGCCAAACTATTGTTGATTCAAAATTTTATTTTAAAACCGTTCTTGCTAATAATTTTTCTAGTGCAAACTATGATACTTTGGTTGTTGAAGTTGATTCTGGTGAAAATCCATCTACTGAAAACCCAACGAGTGCTAAAATTGTTGTCTTTGTTGATAATTACCATTCTGATAATAATTTGGAGGTTGGTTACAAATTTTCTATTGGTAACCTCCTACAACTTTCTCTAAAGAAACATCTTCTTGTAGTAGTAGACACATGTCAGTGAGATGTCCAATATTCAGAAAGATTTTGCATTGTTTCTTCGCAGCTACAACTCTTTTTTATTTTGTTAGCAGTAAAATAGCTTTTGTCAATTTAGAAATATGAGCTTCTAAATGGCGTGAGCTAATTTCTTTTACACCCCTTGGCTAGTCAATATACCACTCTTCTTCGTTATCGGAATGTTTTGATAAATAGCCAGCTTTTCTATCAGATCCTAAATTTATGTCGGTGTCATGTCGCTAAAGACCTGCTACGTGTTGTGGGCATCGATAAAGTGGGTCTTTTATGTGCTCCCAATACATGTGAGAAGTTTATTTTAGTCCTTCGTTTTTACCAAGGATCTCACAACGAAGGTTCTAAAATCGTGTTAATGCAAACTACTTTTCTAGAAACAATTTCTCGAGTTAAATCCACATGGTTATAGATACTGATGGGAGTTCATACAACCATTCTCTTGCTGCATCTTGAAGTGTAATAAGGAATTCCCTTAGATTAATTCCTTGAAGTGTTGCTTCATTCATGAGCAAACCACGTGAACTTCCTTGAGGAATTTATATGGGTCTTCATTTTCGAGGCCTCTGAAACTAGAAAGGAAGTGTATCAGCCCAGATTTCAGTTCAAAAATTTTGAGCTTCACAAAAGTTATTGCAAAGAAGTTGCTGAGTAACCTCTATGTGGCCCTCAATCATATAATTTTCTCTTTTCCTATCAAACCCCCGGCTGAGGTAGTGGAACATGTCAGGTTGTGCTACTAAGTTCATGGATCACAGGTAAACTAAATAGATAACACAAGTACAACAATAAACAAAATAACAATCGTGTTCCATCTTTATATTTGAATACAAGGTTTTTACAGATAAGAACAATACATGAAATGTCATAACAGATAGGCATATAATACTACAACAAGTAAACTAAGTCACCTACAATCTTATTCGTCTTAAATGTCTATTTAGTGGTTTCCTGATAATGCATGTAGTTTTAAGGGTCAACACAAGGTTAGTGAGAGTTACAGGCGTTCTGCTAATAGCAGTAATACTTTTAAAAAGTCAAACAAGTATTTTCTTTATATGCATAACAATATTTAAATTGTGTATGCAAAGAGTATTTGAAAGGCACAATGTATCTTTTTATAAGTAAATCCACACTTAAAACTATGTCTGCATGGAATCTTTGAAAGCTAAATTGTATGTTTGTATAAATAATTCATACTTAAAACTGTATTTGTAAGAATTCTTGAATACACTTGAAAACCAAGTTGTACTATGACATAACTAATTCCATACTTAAAATAGTTTTAAAACCAACTAAGCCCATGGTTTGTATTGAGATAGAGAAAGAGAGAGATAGAGAGAAATTCCAATTAATGTATATAGTGACTCCTATAACCGGGTTATGTGTCTGAATGTAACCTCGACAACACTTCATTAGATGTTGTAGTAAAAACTGTAGACACTTATCACTATCTTCGATTAATTGGTCGAGGTTGTAGCTAGCAATCGTAGGTGGGGACGTTAACCCAGTATAGATCTATATATATGTATCTCGCTCCGAAGATTTACGATTATAGTAGTATGGGTATGCTAAGTGTTTAGACTCAGCTAATGAATTTCATTGTATAAAGTTTATAAAATCCCTTAATTGAAGTGTGTGGATAGCTCTCAGCCCTAACGTAATTGTTGTTAAGTCACTAGGCATAATGAATTTCATTGTATAAAGTTTATAAAATCTGGGTATGCTTGGTATGTATGTAAACGTTTAATGGACTCTCTTTTTTAAGAGGTACGATCCAAATTAATGAACATATGTACATGTATAAAATTTATGTATTTAAACATATATATATATATATATATATATATATATATATATATATAATATTATATATATATATATATATATATATATATATATATATATATATAGTAATAGCTTGAATTCTTGAAATAACACAAAGTTTTATGACATGGTTCTTATAATATACAATGTCACATAAAAATCATATTTTTTTGTATAATGTAGCATTTGTTGTATGGACTAGTTATTTTACGATAAAATAGCCATAATAATTATACAAAAAAATTTATACTAGTTTATTGGTAACAATATGTTACATTGTTAAATAACATTTTTTATAAACTAGGATTATTGTATTTTCTCACAAAAGGATAATTTGTTTGAACAAATGAAGTATACAGACACATGTATTCCCCCCCCCCCCCCCCCCCCCCAATAATTAAAAAAAAAATAAAAAGGAGCTATAAGCACTCACCCTTGAAGAGTGAGTTTGATTTGTACAAAATCAGTTTATTTTTAGAAGCTTGACATTAGAAACTGTAAAAACCATAATTCTCGTAATGAATTTAAACTATTAGGGTCTATTTGGTAATTTAATTAACCATGTTAGGACTGATATGGTTAAAATAAATTAAGGATGGGACTGAAATGGTTTAAATGGGATTTAAGTTTAGGAATCAAAGTTGAAAGGAAATTAGGGATTTTTTTATACCCATGTTTTCTTTTGATCAAGTAAAGCTGGAACGAACGAAAGTAGTCTAACTCGTATGAAAGGAAAATTCAAAGGAACAATCAGCGGGCAAGCAGGAAGCATGAACGATCGTCGGAAGGGAACGGAAGCAGACAACACGCCTCCGTATGTACACATGAAAAGCAGACCCAAGGAGAAGTTTTCAGCCCAATAAGGCCTAAAGAGAAGTTTTCGGCCCAATAAGGCCCAAGGAGAAGTTTTCAGCCTAATAGGGTGGTGGGCTGAGGATTCTTCGACAAAGACCCAAAATGGATAAGGCTTAGCTATTAGATCAAGTTTTGAGCTTGTACGAGGCTATTTCAACTTGATGCTCAATGTATGTACGCATGAATTCAAATAACATTGTTGTTTGAATTTCGATAATTTGATGTTATAAAGTTAGATAGGGGAAATGGTTTTGTACGTGAATCACCCTCTCAACCCTAATTTTACTAGTTGTGACATCATCCCCCAGTTAGAGGGAATTTCGTCCCGAAATTCTTTCTAGAATAGCCTTCAAGACTAGGGAAAAGATGTGGATACTTTTGCATCATCTAGTCCTCGCGCTTCCAGGTGAACTCCGGTCCTCTTTTGGTGCTCCATCGAACCTTCACGATGGGAATACGGCTTTATTTCATTCATTTCACGTCACTATCCATAATTTCAACTGGTTCCTTGACAAAATGGAGATCTTCATTCACCTCAATTTCGTCAAGCATGAAAATAGATTTTTGTCATATAGGTATTTCTTCTAGTTTGACACAAGAAACACCGTGTGTACGTTGTTGAGCTCTAGCGGTAGCTGCAGCTTGTAAGCTACCGGACCGATCCTGGCAAGGATCTCGAATGGTCCGATGTATCTTGGATTCAACTTTTCACGCTTTCCAAAGCATATCATCCCTTTCCAGGGAGAAACCTTTATCAATATGTCATCACCGATTTGAAATTCTAGAGGCTTCCGTCATTTGTCAACATAGCTATTTTGTCGGTCTCGGGACGCCTAGAGTCATTCCCTAATCTGAACAAACTTTTCAGTTGTTTCCCAGATAATTTCAGAACCTGTGAAAGTGGTTTTGGGTACTAGCCCCTTTGCTAGTTGTATGTCTCTTACCTCCGCCCAACAGAGAGGTGATTAACATTTTCATCCATAAAGGGACTCAAAAGGAGCGACCTTGATGCTTGTGTGATAGCTATTGTTGTATGAGAATTCAATTAGTGACAAGTGGACATCCCATGCCTTGCCGAAGTCTATCACACACGCCCTTAGCATATCCTTCAATGTTCGGATGGTCCTCTCACTTTGCTCATTTGTATGGGGATTATAAGTCGTGCTCATATCGGGTTGGGTTCCCAACAACCTCTGTAGCGACTGCCAAAACCGAGAGGTATACCTAATATCTCTCTCCGAGATAATAGATATTGACACGCCATGTAATCTCAAAACCTCCTTTATGTAGATCCGGGTCAGCCTTTCCATCTCATGTGTTTCCTTTATTGGCAGGAAATGGGTTGATTTGGTTAATCGATTGACAATCACCCAAATGACATCCAGCCCGTCTACCCTCTTGGGTAACTTAGTTATAAAATCCATCATTATCCTCTCCCATTTCCACTCAGGTATTTCGGGTTGGTACAATAGACTCGACGGCTTCTGATACTCTACCATTACTTTGGCGCAAGTCAGTCACTTGCTCATATTCGGCCACCAATAACATTGTTTGGGATCCAGGTACATTTTATCAGAACCCAGATGGACGGAGTATCTTGTCTTGTGGGCCTCATTCAGGACCACATCTCTCAAAACTGCGAACTTAAGGATCCAGATCCGATCCATGAGGTAGTAGGCTCCATCATCCTTGATTATGAGGTTCTTATCCATTAGTTGTATGGCTTGGTTTGCGATGTTTTTTGGTTTCAAGGCTTCTAGCTGAGCCTCCGTGATTTATGAAGACAAGTCGGAATGGATGGTCAACATTAGTGTTCTCACTCGGCGACCCGGGTATTCTTTTTTGCTTAGGGCATCGGCCACCACATTGGCCTTGCCTGGATGATACTGGATCTCGCATTCCTAGTCATTCAGTAGCACAGCATATCGCTGCTGCCTCATTTTTAGTTCTTTTTGGTTTAGGATATGTTGGAGGCTTTTGTGGTCTGTGAAAATGGTTCACTTCGTCCAGTAGAGGTAGTACCTCCAAATATTTAGAGCGAAGACCATAGCTCCCAGCTCAAGATCATGAGTGGTATAGTTCACCTCATGGGTCATCAGTTGTCTCCTTTGCATGACTAACAATCTGATCTGGTACACAGCATATGATTGTCTGCTCACCCGATGTAAGGAGTATTCTGGAAGTCTTTGATTGTTGGGGCATATCAGGATGCGGAAAACACGCTCTAGTTCAATTAAAATTTAACACTCAAAGATTGTCTATAGATCTTGCTGCCCAATTTAGGTGGACAACAATATCCCAGGTCGTTGTTAGTTGAATGGTCCTAAAGATTTAATATCTAGGAACTTAGGATCACTTTGTCTTACAATTATTAGTATGTCCTAAAATTGTCACAATTTTTCGTGTTTAAGTGGACCACAATATCGACGATCGACCAAACAAATATGTGAATATGAAAGGTACTGACAAGTGGATTAAGGTTGTCTAACAACTTTGATCCCATCATCTTAAGAAAATTTCAGTAAATCTTGAGATAAATTTTTGTCCGTGTTTACTTTTATTTTTATTTTTATTTTTAATTTTTTTTTTATAATTGTCAAAATTTTATTTTTAAATATTTTAATTCTTAAATTTTAGAAATTAGTTTATTTTAGTTTTAGTTTATTTTTATTTTTATTTTAATGTCCTCAAAATGTTTTATTTTTTAAAGTTTAATCGAAATTTGGACTGGGTTTTTACACTGTGTGGGAGACAGGTAAATGTTAAGGGAGTATAAAAGGAAGAGTTTACTGGTATAAACCCTTTTCCTCTCCCACTTCTCCCTTTTAACAGCAGTAAGCCTCTTCCCTCTCTCTACTCTCTCTCCTCGAAAATTTTTAGAACATTTTTTCTGCGAAATCAACTGATTCACTTCAAAGTTGCGCCAAAACTGACTGGGGAAAAGCTACTTGTTCAACGATTCGACTTAAACTGGAGGAGTAATCGAAGTTTTAATGTTCGTCGGCGTTTACGGTTTTGGGAGGGTTTACAGTTTGGGGAGATTCAAGAACCATAAACCTGTTCTGGCCTTACGACCGTAAACGCATGTTGGTCTTACGACCGTAAACTCAGTTTACAGTCCGTTGACCAACTTTGACCATAAACCCCATTTTGTCACACTTTGACCGTAAACTCTTTATTTGACCAATTTTGACCATAAAAACTGTTTATCTGAGGAAACTTAAAACTTTAAATTGATAAATACTGGGTTTTCTTACTTGGCCTGTTTAGTGCAGATCAATGGCAAATCTCAAGTTTGTGGACATGCACAATCTGGCCATTGTTTTGGATGATCCTCCGGTCGCTCATGTAGAATTCAAATCAATGATCTACCAACTGATAGAGTGCTACTTGTCTTGTGCTATCACAGTGAATCCCATCATCTATCAGAACATTATTTTGGAATTTTGGCAAACGGCTAGGATGTCAAAGGTCAATGGAGAAATGTCAATCGAAGCTGTGGTTAAGGGCTGCAAGATCATAATAATGGAGCAGTACATCAAAGATACTTTCCTGGTTAATGACGAATCCAATTTTCCCACTGAAATTGGAATTGATGATGTACAACGGATCCTTGAGAGGATGGGATACGAGGGTACCTACCCTCCCACGGAGAAAAAGCTCCTGCCTCCATACTGGCGATTTTTAGCTCACGTGTTCATAAGCTGCATCTCAGGCAGGACATCAGGAGCTGACGAGATCTCTCTCAAAAACACAGGGTTGATTATCTCCTTGGCTGCTGGCATTAAATTCAACTTCTCGAAGTTCATTCTTGATGAGTTCTTGATGAACATTAATGCCATGACCCGGGGAACCAGAGATGCATTCTTGTTATATCAAAGGTTCATTCAAGCGTTCATCGACGATCAATTTCCATAGTTGGTCAAGGATGGTGACAAGTTGGACATAAAATCCTTGGGTCCTCACACTGTCGGTCTCATCAAATAGAATCAGAAGGGCAAGGTTGTTTTTCAAGGTTTACATCCCCTGGTGAAGTTTGGGAATTTTGCTGAACTTGATGAATCCTATGAGTCTCATGAAGTATCTGATGATGCATCATCTGAGCCCATTTCATCTGAAAGGGTTGTGTCGGATGATTTCATTACCATTTCAGATCATGATGCCAATGAAACTACTGCTGCAAATGCCTATGTTGCTGAGGAACACAAATTGCAATCGGTACAGGTCCAAGGGGATTACAATGTGGGGTCGAGAGCTGAGACTGAATTGTATGAGGATCTCGACCTTACAGGATTCGATAATGATGATATTCCCTTGAACTTCGGCGGTAATTAAGACTTTATGATCGGAGAAAGCCTCGACAAGCTGCTTGGTAATGTCGATGAAGTTGCTCATCTGGCAACAGAGACAAGGGAAGAAGAAGATGTTTTTGAAGCTACTTCCACTACGACCAATCCATCGGCAGAAATAGAAACTCCTATTGTGACAGTATCAGGGATTCCTCCCCCTTGATGTTGTCTTACCTACATCTGAGCCAGTGGAAAGTGATCACACCACTACTCAAGCCTTTCCTCCTCCAAGTAAAAGACGTAGACTCATCCTTAGACAGGCCACTCAAAGTGCTACAACTCCGCCAACAACTACACCTGCCATAGTCTCTTCTGAAGCCGTCAATGAAGGTCCTAGTACCTTCTTTGAAGCTGGTGGCCCTTCATTCCCAACAAGTTTCTCTCCTCCCGGAATAGAAGATGATGCTGCCTCGGTCAGGCTAGCTAGGATTTAGGCAGAAGAGCAATTTTCTACACCACTCCCATGTGACAAAGGAATTTTTGTTAGGGATGATAGCTCAGGATAAGAGATTCCTTTAGTTCTTGGACTCCAAAAATAGATCGGTGTTCTGAATCAGAAAAACATTGATCTTGATCAAAGAAATATTGAGCTGACTATCAAGGTTGCAGACCTTCAGACTAAAAACATAAAGCTCAGTATTCAAGTGGCCAAACTTAATGAGGATAAAGTTCTGAAGGCAAAGCAAGTTACAGATCTTCAGACATACTTTGGCCTATTTACCGCTAGCTACTACGAGTTGAAGAAAAATTTGGAAGAAAAACTTGGCGATGAATTCAAGTCATCCGTTGACGAACCGCAGATTTATCTTCCTAACCAAGATGTTCCCATTGTTCCTAAGCCTACCAGAACTACCATCATCGAAGACCGTTTTGAAATAGAACCCGCTCAAGCTCCAAGTGCAGCTACATTGAAACGAGCTAAATTGGACAATTCCTCTGACATAGGTCAATTGCTATTTATAAGGAGCGTGGATCATAAGGCACCCTGGGATAGTCTGCATATCACTGTTACGGATTTGAGCGTGCATCGTTTCAAAGACAGGTATGACGATAGGTCAGGAATCATTTCGTGGGGATTCCATGAAACCATGAACATGTTTATGGTAAGGAGAAAGAGCGGCAATAAAGAATTATACAAGGACGCTCACGACTTTCATTCTTTTACTAAGGTTGATCTCATTGAGTTGTCCAATGCTCCTTTCTCAAATCCATCAGGCAATCCTAGGGCAAGTCAGTTCAAATCCTTTTTGGAAGATCAAGTGGCCAAGGGCTTTCCGTCAATGAAGACTACAGAGTCTTTTATCAAGGTTCACAAAAAGGTTATTGATCCCAAAACAAGTCAGCCACTTCCTTCAGTGAGGTGGCCAAGAACTGCCCAAGTTAAGCACATCCCCGTTCTCCAAAATTACTCAGATGGTTCTCTCGCATCCATGCAATATTGGGTGTATGATGAATCTACAGATGCCGTTGTCATTAAGCTTAAAGAAGATTGCATCCGTCTGTATGACAAAAGGGATTTGCTTCAATTTGGCAAACGGGACATACATTATCTCGCGGCTCATCAGATTGTGGTGGCTGAGGATATTTTTGAACCCGCTGCAAAAGAATACACTTCAATGGTGGCTACAATTATCGAGAAGAAGATATGGAACGAAGCGATGGGAAAGTCTGATGTACTGGTGGTCAGCAACTGAGTCCAAGCTAGCACCAAACCAAGGGGGAGATTTAAGAGTCCAGTTAATGGTTTTGTCTAGGCTTTCAGTGTATATTGTTTTGGAAAGATTCTGTAATGTAGTTTATGAGTTGTATATATCTTTAGTTCATTTTGTGTCTTCACGACCGTAAACCCTTTTTATGGTAGAAAACTTAGCTTACGGTCAAAGTCAAGTATAAAAAGTGGAGGTGTTGGTTGTTTGTAGTTGTTGATGCCAGTGAGTCTGCAGAGCAGTCTATCGAGTTGTACCTGACGATTTGTTGAAATATAATCATGTGCAAGCTTGATTTCTTTTCATCTCATTCTCATTTCTATGATTGTTTACTGCTTGATTACTGGTGAAGATCCTGATTAGGACCTTACACCGCTCCACGTACCATGCTACATCTCGTTTCATGCAGGGCCACCAATAGTCCATGCGAAGATCCCTATACATCTTTGTCGCCCCAAGATGAATGGAGAATCGAGATTTGTGCTCCTCTTCCATCAGAACCTAATGCACACCCCCGTGGTATGGCACCCACACCCTACGGTGTAGTATCAATAACCCTCGGATGTCATAGTCGAAGGAGGAAAGTTGCCCCACAATCCGCTCGATCTTATGATGTTCCTCCTTCATGGCCTCCTATTGGGCCTCCTGAATCCACTGCAAAATCGGAGTCACCACTGTCATCCTCAGACAGATATCCCTGATCGGTGCTGCCTTGCGGCTAAGCGCATCAGCCACCACATTGGCCTTTCTCGGATGGTAAAGGATCTCGCAATCGTAATCCTTTACCACATCAAGCCACCGACGCTGCCTCATATTCAGATTTGGCTGGTCCATGAGATACCTCAGGTTCTTGTGGACCGTGTAAATCATACAACGAACCCCATATAGGTAATGACAGTAAATATTGAGGGCAAACACAATAGCCCCCCAGCTCCAAATCATGTTTCGGGTAATTCCCCTCGTGAGGCTTCAGCTACTTTGAAGCATAAGCAATGACATGCCCTCTGTGCATCAATACTACGCCCCAAACCCGAGATGGATGCATCACAGCACACGACAAAATCATCTATGCCCTCTGGCAGGGCTAAGATTGGCGCCTCGCACAATCTCTGTCTTAATGTCTCGTATGCAGCCTGCTGCTCAGGCCCCCAACGAAAGACCACAACCTTCCTTGTTAGCCTGGTCAGGGGCACGGCTATCTTGGATGAATCTCCGATAGTATCCGGCTAATCCTAGGAAACTTCGAATCTCAGATGGAGACCTCGGAACCTCCCATCTTATCACGGCCTCCACTTTGGCCGGATCTACCGAAATCCCGTTTTGGTTGACAAGGTGCCCAAAAAACTGCACCTCGTGCAACCAAAACTCACACTTGGATAACTTAGCATACAAGTTCTCCCTTCTCAAAGTCTCCAGAACCTCTTGCAGATGCTCCTCATGATCCTCCTACATCTTGGAATAGACCAAGATGTCATCGATGAAAACTATCACGGACCGATCCAACATCGGTCTACACACGCGGTTCATGAAATCCCTGAATGCGGCGGGAGCATTGGTTAGCCCGAAAGGCATCACCACGAACTCATAGTGGCCATAGCGTGTCCAAAATGTCTTCTTCTGTACATCCTCCTCTCTGACCCTCATCTGATGATATCCTGGGTGCAGATCAATCTTGGAGAACCAAGATGCTCCCTGTAACTGGTCAAAGAGGTCATCAATCCTCGGGAGTGGGTAACGGTTCTTCACTGTTACCTTATTTAACTCCCAATAATCTATACACATCCGAAGCGACCCGTCCTTCTTCTTCACAAACAAAATCGAGGCTCCCCAGGGTGAACTGCTCGGTCTAATGAATCCCTTGTCTAACAGTTCCTATAGCTATGTAGACAACTCCTGCATCTCAAGAGGAGCCAACGGATACGGTGCCTTAGCTATTGGAGCCGCACCAGGGACCAGGTTGATTGTGAATTCCACCTGCCTCTCTGGAGGTACCCCGGGCAACTCCTCGGGGAATACATCCTCAAACTCCCGTACTACGAGCACATCGCCCACCGTCGCCCTACCCGCCTCCCGGGTATCCATAATATAGGCGACATAACCCACACAACCCTGTTGAAGGTAGAGCTTAGCCCTCGCTGTTGAACATAAAGTTGGTCCTCGTTGTGGCCTTTCGCCCTGAACCACTAGCTCTCCCCCACTAGGGGTCCTAATCCGCACTGACTGCTGCGCGCAGTCGATCACTGTCCCATTCGGGCTCATCCAGTCTATACCAATAATGACCTTGTTCCCCCGCAAAGGTATGGGAACCAAGTCCACCAGGTAACGTTCCTCGAACAGCCTCAAAACACAATCTCGGTAGACCTCTGATGCTCGTACCGACCGGTCGTCCGCAATCTTGACCTCTAGAGAGCAATCCAACATGCCTAAAGACTCCGGAAACTTCTTGCTAAGCGCAAGAGAGACAAATGATCGAGTGGAACCCGAATCAAACAACACCTGAACTAGGATACCGTTCACATGGAACGATCCTAAGCAAGGCACATAATATATCAAAATCATAGCGACATAACATAAAAGCATAAAATAAGAAATCATACCCGTCACCACATCGGGTGCAGCGCGTGCCTCCTTGGCTGTCAGCTGAAATGCACGGCTCTGAACCACCGGAGCCTTTAACTTGGCCTTCCGGCCATCCACAACCCATGTTGTTGCTGGAGTCGGTGCCACCACCGGCGTCGCTGCTACTGGTGTCAATCTAGGGCAATTGGTCTTTTTATGGCCCATCTGATTGCAATGAAAGCAGATCAAGTCAGATATCTGAATCGCAAGAGTAGGGACAGTACAATCTCTGCCAAAATGTCCAACCTTACCACACTTATAGCAGCCTGAACCTTAACCAGTGTGACAAGCCCTCGTGTAACCAACCACATTTTCCACAGCGGTCCCGCCCTGACTGACCTTTCGGCCTACCATCAGATCCCTTAGGCTTCTTCCCCGAAGCCCCCATCGTCAGCCCCTCCGCTATCTTCCTCTTCCGGATGTGCTCCAGATCAATCTCCCTTTCCCTAGCCCTAAAAATCATGGAATCCAGGGTAGGGCAAGCTGAGAAACTGACATGCACTCGGATCTCAACTCATAGCATGTCGTGGTAATGGGCCCTCTTCATGTCCTCATCACCCGCATACTGGGCCACCAGCAATGCCCTCTCCCGAAACATGGCGGTGATCTCCGCCACAGTCTCCGTAGTCTGTATCATATCCAAGAACTCCATGGACAGCTGCCGAATCTCCACAGCTGGCACAAACTCCGCCCTGAATCTGGTCACAATGTCTGACTAGGTCATAGCCTCAACAGCCGAGGCTCCCAGAGAGTCACCAACCGACTCCCACCAATCTCTAGCGCTGTCTCTCAAACATCCTGCAGCGAAACGGACCTTCGACCCTTACGGGCAAAAGCTCGTTAGCTGCACAGACTCGATGTTTGTGACCATCTCCTAGCAGCAATGGGGTCCTTCACCCCATGGAAATCTGGCGCACCACTCCCTCTGAAGTCCTTAAAGGAAAGTGTGTGTGGCCCCGACTGGATGGTCGCCAAGTTACTCCTGAACGCCCTGAGGCGATCCTCCATCAGCTCAATGATCCCTCCCTTGATTGACCCGAAGATAACCGACATCGCATCAAGGATACCCCTCGTGATCTCGGACGTGATGACCTCGCGTAACCCATCATCCACATGCTCGGATCCTGTGCTCAATCCCGATCCTGACCCGGATCCTGAACCCCCTGCTCCATGTCGCGTGACCACCATTTTGAAAATAAACATATGATTGTCAGGGTCACATATACCTTTTAGAGGTCTCACACACTTTCCAAGTTTCCAGGTTCCATCTAGGCCCTCCTTGATTCGAGTACGGATCCTCTGCTTTCAGTAGTATAGGCCCATACTTCCACATCTACCCGTACTTTCCTCAAGGATTGCTTTGAATTCGCCAAGTCCCTTTTACCGATACCCTTTCCACTGACCTCATCCTAGGCTTCCTTAGGGCACTCTCTGACGTACTCTCCGCCATCAGCTGCACTAGGAGTCCCCACCACCTCCCCTAACTAGCTTGCGGATACTACTACATATCCGCTCCTTAGTTAGTTAGAGCTGGCCCGAACCCCCATATCACAAAGCAAGTAGCATTCGTGCATTGAGTAACAAAAACAGGAATAACCTACACAGGTCATCCTACTGCTGACTAAACAGCCCTAGCATACAGCTCATATAACAGGCATATAAGGCATCCTCCCTAGACCCTTAGCCCTAACTAGCATGAAATTCTCATAATCATAAATTAAGCACACAAGGCGTCCTCCTAGACCCTTAGTCCTATTCTAGCATGCAGTTTTTTGAATCAAAACCATATAACATAACATAATAAGTATGCGTATCTTGGGGAAAACTTACTTGAGCCCTGCCGGTCGCACACATCACACACTTTGTCTTTCCTAGAATTTCTCAATTTACATTTTAGAAAACCATTTTTCTTGTAAAAATATTTTAGTCCCATAGTTTGAGTCCAGACACCCTCGAGAGTGTGTTTGAACCACTCAAACCAGGGCTCTGATACCAACTTGTAACATCCGAAAATTCAAGCCCGAAAATTTCATTTTTAAGGTAACAATTCCATGAACATTTTTACCAAAATATTGTCAAATAAACAACACGTCACAAAATCATATTGTTGTGTCCCAAACCATAACGTCAAAAGTAATAAAAATTAGAGTACAATCCCAAAAACTCATTGAGGAAACCATGAGTGTGTGTGTGATGGGATGCTACACCATCGACTCCTTCCCCTTTGACGAAGAGGTACCTGAAACCAAAACCAAAACTGTAAGCACAAAGCTTAGTGAGTTCCCCCATCGTACCACATACCATACAACATCGTCGGCATCTTTCAACTGGTAACCTTCATCGGTATCTTTCAACCGGTAACCATCATCGGTATCTTTCAACCGTTACTCAACATCGGTATCTTTCAACCGGTATCCGTCATCGGTATCTTTCAACCGGTAACTGTGGACTATTCCACACCCTACCACTAGCATACGATCAACAGATATAAACATACAGTCAGGCATATCCGGGTACTGACCTACCCTTGGGTCCTAAGGACCACTGTTAGGGAAACTAATCCCTATTATACACATAACATATCATCTAGATAAATCTCACAACCAACGCATAACCAGACCAAGATAACTATCACAAAGACCATTATCTTCTAAATACCCCTTTTTGGTGGGCCGGCATTGTGGCCTTAGACCCACCCCTACTGGAAGGTAACTCACCTCAATGTCGTGCAGTATTTGAATTATCCTCGGCGGACAAGTCGACTCCCTTCGACTCCTCGATCCCTACACGACAACCTTCACGTCAACACACAACAAGTACAACCCAAAACAGGGTTAGTCAAAGTCAACCTCAAGTTAACCCGACTCGCCTAATTGGGTTGTCAACTCGCCAAGTCCCTCACCCTTTACTCGTCCTCATCCATAACCCGACTCGTCGAGTTGGGCCGTCAACTCGACGAGTTCCTCTCTCATATGAACATCGCATGAAAGTCATTTGACTCGCCGAGTTGATGAACAAATCGTCGAGTTCATCTTCATGAACCTCAAGTTAACCCGACTCGCCTAATTGCCTTGGACTCGCCGAGTCCCATGAACTCCAGGTCTAAAATCACGTCCAATGCATTAGGTAACTCTTTTTGTCCGGTTACAAACCTTCTAACACTCAACTAGGTTCCTTTGACCCTCAACAGATATGGGCTCAAAGCCTCGGACTCGTCGAGTCCAAGAACGGACTCGCCGAGTTGGTCACGTCCGCACTCTAAATCTTTCATTTTTGATGTACAACCTTTGATCAAAAGATAGATCCAAGCTTTTACAATCGATCTAGTACGTAAAGTTACAAACTTTACGTGCTTGCATGGGACTTTGAGCTCAAAAAGATGTAAAACACGCTCTTAAGATGCATGAGGCCTTTCATGGGTGCAAAAGCCACTCAAATCTGCCAAGTGACCCCTTAAATGATGTGATTCAAAAGCTTGAACCCCCAACCATGTTTGCAAACATGGTTGGCCACCAAAAATGGCTTATAAAAGCCCTAAATATCCCCAAATAAGGTTATAGCTTTTTACCTTCAATGAGCCGTAGAAAGTGCACAAATCCGGGTTCCCTTGGTCTCTACTTTCTTCCTCAATCTTTTCTCCTTCCTTCTTAAGACCACAAGCACCAAAATCGACCAACAAGGCTTAGATTGCTTCAATAACGTCTAGGGCTTCAATGAGGGGTGTTTTGGGAGCATAAGGGACGTTTTGGGTTGACATAACATTGTTTAAATAGGGTGCAAACCCTTGGATTAGGGTTTTTGTCCAGACAGCGTCTACTCGCCGAGTAGACGGCTTAAACCCTACGTCCCATTCTGCTTCTACTCGGCGAGTTGGTCCTTCAACTCGTCGAGTCCAAGGCGAAAAATGCAAAATACTTAGATAAATAATAAAAAAATGCGTACCAAGAACCAGGTGCTGCAGTGTAGTAACCCGGGTCGGCCGTATTCTTCTCTAAGGTGAACAGAACTCCTGAACCGGTGAGAGGTAGTGTTGTAGGGTTAGAGAAGTCGATGAAATCAGTGGTGGTATTTGAGGAAGAAGAGGCGGGGGGTCGACTGTTAAACATTCGAGAGTATAAGTCGGTAGAGAAGGCGGTGGAGTCGATGTTTTGGAAGGATTTCATTAGACCGAAAATAGTGAAACAATAAATTGAAACGTGTGTTAATGATGAAGACCAAATTAGAGGAGATTCCAAAAAAAAGTACCCAACAAACAAAAAAGAAAAAAAGATATCCAGCCGATCACAGTGAAGCATTGTTCACAAAAGGGACTTCGGATATATATATATATATATATATATATATATATATATATATATATATATATATATATATATATATATATATATAAATAAACGAGTAAACGTTAACATACAAACGAATGATGTAAACGAAAAACATATAAAAAATCAACATTAAATAATTATACTAGACGATTGGTAGTTTTCAGAGTTTATTTATATTTTAATTTGTTTGTTTGAACCAAAAAGTCATTAAAATATTATATAGTATAAATGAGTAAAAAAAACATTAAATAACATATTCAGATAAGTATCAAAAATATTAAAAGATTAGTAATCCACAAAAACAAAGATAAATAAATAAACCTAAGAATAAATAATAATATGATTGTATATAATTTAGCTAAATGATTTAAAAAAAAACTAACAATTAATTTATAAATAATCTATATTAATTCTATTAAATAGAAAACGATATATATATATATATATATATATATATATATATATATATATATATATATATATATATATATATATATATATATATATATATATATATATATATATATATATATATATATATATATATGAAATGATAAGATGGTCTTTTTATATAAAGCAACCACATTCGGTTCAATAAACCATATAATGTTTAAACTTACGGATAAAAACTACGAAAATGACCAAACTGACCATTTCTCTAATTTACTCCAAAATAAATACATAATTTTTTTATAAAGTAATATAAGTAAAATAATCGTACAAAAAGATAAGCATTTCGTATGTCTGAAATCTCCACCATAGGTAGAGATGATAGCTACAGTTTCCATTATAAAGCCTGGCTATGAAACCCACATAAAATAAACAATTAACTGCTTTATCATTCATCATACTATAAAAAGTTTACGTGCTTGCAACACATATATTGGAGCATTAATAATGACGACAACAGCAGCCGTGGGAGTGGCGGTGAGGGCGTTGTTGATCGTATTGTTTTGTGTGATGGTAGCTGTGTTTGTTAACCTATTCGCCATTGATGGTTTTATTTCTTGTTTTGACTTCAGCGCCAGGTAATTACGAGCGTAACCTATTTGCCATCTATCTCAATTAACGTTTTATTTTTGTGGTAAGAATTTTGAATCATATGTATATGGAAGAGATTTTCAAGATAGAAGTAAACGGTTGATGTTTTTGCTTCTTTAATTTTGAGTTTCCCGTGTAGTAATGTTTTTGTGAAATTTATTGCAGGTGGGGGGTGGCAATCCTGATGGAGTTTTCCGTATATCCTGTTGTTATGGGCGTAAGGATGTTAATCATTTATTAATTATTATGAGTTTCAGTCGTTGCTTTTTGCGCTTACGACTTTTTATGTGGAATTAATCAAAGGAACATAGAAAATGATAATAGACATTATTAAATTGAAAAATAATAGAGAAAATTATATATTTAGTCAATTTTTTTAACTTCGTTGTAAAAAATAGCAAAAAAAATTAAAATAAAATAAAAAACAAAAATAAAAAAGGAAAAAAATTAAATTATAAAATTAGTCATCAAAATCACAGATGTATGAGCTGTCTAAGATTTTGGCATTTGATCTACGAAGGTACAAATTTTTAAAATGTGGGCGTGCATTGAAGGTTGTACTTTCGCAGATGGAACATCAGAGAAAATCCCAGATTAACTTAGTTCATATGTGATTAAGTTCATCTGCGATTTCCTTTGATGTTTCGTCTGCGATTTTGAGCATACTTTTTTTAATTTTTTAAAATTTTGAATTTTTTTTTAAATTTTAACTACAAAAATGATAAGGTTTCACTGTTACATGAAATCCTCAATAGCTATCGATTATCGCGTCCAAAGAAAGTCCTTCCAACAAAAACCTTGCAAAATAAAAGCTAAAAAATATTAGGTATTTAAATCCTTAAAAGTCAAAATCACAGATCAACTAATAAAATCAAAGATGGAGTGGGTCCATCTACGAACATACAACTGTCAAAGCACGTCCACGCTTTAAACACTTGTATATTCGCAGATCAAATGCCGAAATTGCAGATGACTCTAATCCATCTGCGATTTTAGTGGCTAATATTTTAATTTGTTGTTGTTTTTTTTTTTTTTTGCTATTTTTTACAACGTAATTAAAAAATGGCTAAATTTGTAATTTTCGCAAAAATAATATCTTTTACACTAAAGTACATAGCTATTCCGAAATTTAGAGGGCATTTAGTAAATTCTAACGTTTAACAAAACACTCTGCTTTGAACAAAAAAGTTCTTTAGGTACTACAAACGATTAACATTTAATTTGAACAAATCGTTTAAAATCTAAAGGTATCTCACGTAGCATTTAACAAAACGTTATCAACTATCAGTTATCCGCTGTTTACTACTCGTTGTCATCTAGTTTTGTCTAACACACCTTTAATCTCTCTCTCTCTCTCTCTCTATATATATATATATATATATATATATATATATATATATATATATATATATATATATATATATATATATATATATATATATACATATATACACACACACACACACACAATTGAGTTATTGTGCGAACCAAAAAAAAAACGTAAGAACTTGCAAACTCATAATCTACTTATCTTTTTCAAAACCAAGAAGGATCAATCTTCTCTAAATGGTGTGTCTAAGTCTTATATATGTTAAAAAAATTAACAATTTTTTTTAATTATTTTAAAATTTTACATGTATGTACAATCAATAGTCATATGGACAACTGATAATGACAATCAACAATTATATAGATTATGGATAATAATATTTGTCGTTTCCAAAAAAATATAGACTATGGATATGCACACAATGAGCACTCATAACTGTTGATTGTGCACATTCTAACAATTATACACTATTGAGTTATTGTGCGAACAAAAAAATGTAAGAACTTTCAAATTCATAATCTACTTATATTTTTTCAAAACCAAAAAACATCAACCTTCTCCAAATGGTGTGTCTAAGCCTTATCTATGCTAAAAAATTGACGATTTTTTTATTTATTTTGGAAATTTACATGTATGCACAATTAGTAGTTATATGGACAACTGATAATGACAATCAACATTTATATAGACTACGAATATGCACACAATGAGCACTCATAACTGTTGATTATGCACATTCGCAATCTTATACACTACTATCTGTGTATAAATCCACATTTCCGAAAAATTTCGTCAATTTTTTTGAACCTAAATATAACTTAGACGCATATTTGGAGAAGTTTGTTGTTTTTTATTTTGAAATATGATGAGTTGATTATGTGTTTACATGTTTTCACCAATCTCTTAGTTCTCAAAAGAATATATATATATATATATATATATATATATATATATATATATATATATATATATATATATATATATATATATATATATATATATTTTAAATTTTGTATGTTTGGTTCTTATATTTTTCATTTCTATTCATATCGAATTTGAAATTACTATTTTAGTTTTATTATAATTCTTTAATATATTTTTATTTAGAAATTATGTTAAAACATACGTATCTATAAATTATAATAAATATAAAAATACTTCAATGATATTTATTTGAAACCTCTAAAATCTTTTATATCTTTTTTAATTAATAAATTAATCTCAAATATTTTTCTAACTTTAATGTTCACTTTTCACTTTCGAACATAAATACTTATTTAATTTATGTAAGTTGTATGTAAAATACGATCTTGCTACCATATTAACTATTAATATTATTTGTTAATTAAACTATAACATTTAACATAACATGTCTACTATCTATTATATTATAATAGATGATATTATTTTTACATCATATCCACTTAAAGACTACATAACTCAAGAACTTTCAATTATTATTTTAAACAAGGAAGACACACACCTATTAAACCATATTATTAAAAGGATAATAACCTCAAAAGATAAAACTACTCATTTAAAAAACTATTTGTTTTGTTCACCATATGACTTGTACCCTTAAATTTTTAAAAAGGAAGCATTTTAAACCCTTAACTTCAAACCCTTTGGTACTTTGAACCCTTTGGTACTTCCAACTAATTAACTGTGATTAGTTTAATTCTTTTTTGCAAATTGAACTCATTTGTAATTTTAAATTCAGGACTCTTTTCAGTTTTCAATATAAAATATACTTAAATTATTGATTTCTTCCATCATATTAACTATAAATGTACACAAGTACTTAACTTCCAACTAATTAACAATTATTAATTTTATTTTAAAATATCAAAATTATTTTAAATTTTATATTTAGTATTAACTATTCAATTTCAAAATAAAATATACTTAAAATTATTGATTTATGTCAAATAAACTTACAATTGATCAAAATACCTTTTTTTAAAAGAGTTACAAAATCAAAATATACAATTAAATGTAAAACCTAAATTGAAATGTAAAATTGAAGAAAATATTAACCAAATTTTATTTTTTATAATAATGAAATTTATTTAAGTAATATATTTCGAGTTATTTAATAATAACATTAGTTAAAATAAAAAAATATAGAAATAATATTACGTTTTTTATAAATGATGATTGATATTTGAAATAATAATCATAACCGAAACTAAAAAATGTCAAATATTTTGTTTTTTGATTATTAAACTAACAATATTAAAAAATAATATCGGTTCAAAACTTATATTTAGTTTTATTTGTACACAACCCGAGGCTAGAGACTATTCAAATGATATGGGTATAAAAGATACATTTAAACTAATTAAATTTAATAATAATCGAAATACTTATAAACCAAAATTTTAATTTAACTTTTCAGTACTTAACCTTGTAAAAAAGCTGATTAAGATCACATAGATTTACTATATTATTATCTTATCATATATTTAAGATAATAATTATGCTTTTTATCAACTTAATAATAAAATTATTATTTCATGATAACAAAAAAAAATTTATATATATATATATATATATATATATATATATATATATATATATATATATATATATATATATATATATTATTTGATACCATTCTAATTTTGTGAGATCGTAAGATTAAATCTAAAAATAATTTTAAAATGCAAAATAAAATGAAAAATCCAAAAATTCTTTTTTTAATTCGGAACTTTATTTAACTAAAAAAATAAAAATAATAAATAAATTACTGTTTTTCTTTTTGAAAAATATATCAAATATTCTAATAGAATATTACACTGTACATATTTTAATATGATTTTTAGAATGTTTAGAATATTCTACTTGATTTTCCAGATATGCAGAATATTCTAAATATTCTACTAAAATATGTAAAAAAAAATGTATTTTTTTTTTGTATTTATTTTTTTTTGTATTTATTTTTTTTTGTATTTTTTTATTATTTTTTTTTTTGGAAAATATATATTCCAAAAGTAATACTGGGAAAAAAATTCGAAAATTTTCAATTATTTTACATTTTAAAAATGTTTTTGTTTTATCTAATAAATGAGTGGTTAGAATTGCATCTCACGGTCTTATAAAATTAAGACGGCCGTCTCACATGTACTTAACCATATGCCATGAATGTAACACACATATTCATATAGTTGTTTATCTAAATAAAGTAATCCTACCCTTAATACCTACTCGTCCTTCATCTTATTCAAAATTTCTAGAATCAAGTTATGTGGCGGTGGCGTTCACTTATTCCTGCTACTACCTCCCCTTCCCCTGTTGATCAAATCATTTGAACGTGTTATTAGAACCAAACAACATGTTGTTGCCATCTGATTGTTTAGAAATTGAAGATGTGGTAAATGAAAAACTTTCAAATCATACCTATTCATTTTCTTAGTTCTCTAAATGGCAAATGGAAAACCAATAAACGGAACGGAAGGAGTGGGGATATTGATTTTTGGTTAGCTGTGAATGGAGGTATAGGTGTTGATATGTATGTGTATATTTTATGTATTTAATTAATTGATGGGCTTATGGCCCATAGTATGTGTTAGGTCCTTTGTATAGTATACTTTATATTGCCTTGATAATGAGAAGACGCATATGAATAATTCCCTAAGATAACATGATATTAGAGTAGGTAACTTAAAACTATCTTTTCTAAATAATCTCATTCACAACACCTTCTTACATCGGTTCCTTAAAGTCGCCACCCGGAAAAAAAACATTCTTTATCCATTCTTTCTTCATGACTACTGAAAAACCCTCTAAGAAACCCTATGACATCACTAACATAAAGTCATACATACCTCTAATATGTGATTTAGACTGTAACGACTGCATTTTAAGAATGTAGGCTCATGAGTATGATGAAATTTAGAAACCCTATTCTACTACAACAAGGACGCGAAGATGATTTTACTAGACAACGAGTTGTGGAATATCGTTATTGGTGACTTTTTGATTTCCATGTATTGCACCAAGATTAAAACAATTGACAATTTTGTTGAAAATATTAATGTCATCGTCCTGGAGAAAAATTCAGTATGATGGTATACGTTGTCGTACCCCTCATATGCAATCGTTCGGTCATTTCCTTTAGCGCCTCTCACTAGTGCCGATCATTAGGAGCCTCGTCTAGGTTGTTTAGGCTACTGGCTTCACCCATAGGTCCTAGCACCACTGTTTGGTCTAATTATCAGCTTAGTGCCTATATAACTTACGCCTACCCACTCATAATTCTCAGGCGACATCATGGGATAACCCACTTCAGTGATTCCATGGACATTACCTTCGATAAAGGGTCCAAATCAACCAACCAGTCTCACTAAAATGTTTAATGCCATGACATTACAAGACCCAGACTTTAACATGTGGTACATACATTCGAAGTCACTTCTCATCTACATGCTTATACATGTATACACACATCCCTTAGTAATAAAGTGCTTAATTCCTTCAGTTTAGTTGTACTGTCACCACGTTCAAAATTGCATCTTTGTCTCTGTATATCGCACTCTTACCTTAATTCTAGCCCATGTTACACCCAACATAATCAAAATTTTTATTTATGTTAGACATTTTACTCGTGGTAGCAGATGTACTATATAATTTGATGAATTTGGTTTTTCTATGACGGACTATCGGACTTGTCAAACTCTACTCTTATGTGATAGTATGAGTGTATTGTGTACAATCACTTCTCAAGTCATGCATCATGTTTTTCAATTTTTGTCTTCTCATAATTTAATTTTATGGCTACATATCCATTTCAAATTATTCATTTCTATGTTAAGACTTCAACAATATGTTGGTGTTTTAATGTATTATGTGGTGCTTCTTGATCAATATTCTCATTTTGTTTGGGTACCTTTTAGGGTAGAAATATGATGTGTTTTCAAAATGTGCTCATTTTCAAAAATATGTTAGAAAACAATTTAACGTCATATTCAAACTTTTCAATGTGATAACGGTTTCGAAATCACTCAACTCTAAACCTTTTGTAGCACCAACGGAATTCACCCGTGTTTTTTTGTGCCTATATACATTTAAAAAAAAAGGAAAATCCAAATACATCTTTAAAACCATCAATAATACAATTAGTAACCTATTATTTCATCCTTACTTACCTCTACCTATTAGCTTGAAGCCCTCATACACTCATTTATGCGTTTTTAGTTGCTTCTACTTCCTTACCTTCCTACGTCTCACAAACTAGCCCCCCCAAAGCACACATGACATTTTCCTTGGCTACGTCCCACACCATCGAGGGTACTATTGCCTCAACCTAGCAACAAAAAATAATATAATTTCCCATCATGTTAATTTTGATAACACCATCCTCTGTTTTAGCTCCATGTACCTTCAGTTATCCCTTCAAACTTCTATTATCTCTTTTGGTTCTCACCCCAACCCTAGTCTTATTAAAACGTAACCGTCTGATGATCCACCCTCATCATCGTCAATTGTATAACTCATTATCCCCTCGTTGATGTTGCTTCCCTTATCCACTATGGCAACCCCTTCCTTTACACCTACTTTAAAAAATCAATATCATGTTCATTCCTTCTCTCACCTTATGACAACTATATCACATAATGAGATCCTGAGACTGATCAAAAAGCTAAATCTCCACATATATTCTTCATATCTGGTCCCCCATTCGTATACTAAAAAATCTCATGAACCATATTGGCTTAACACTATGCAAGATGAATACACAACACTTACTTCTAATGAAACATGGGTTCTTGTTCCACCTCCAACTAATGCTTGTAGGGTTGTTATTCATAAAGTTAGTTTTAGCAACATAAGATTTAACAATATAAGACTTAAAAAATTAGAATAAAGATAAACCAAGTTTATACCCACCAAGGATCTTCTTGCAAAGTTTGGAAAGAAAACAAGCACCAAACATTTGTACACTTTGAATGCTCAAGGGGAGGCTTGGAATTTGATGGAAAATGCGGAAACTTTAAGACACCAACAAGTTGTCAACTTGATTTAAGATGTTAGTCTTGTAAGAAACTCATAACATTTAATCTTGAAGTTCATAACCAAAGTATGAACATCAAGAGAGTATAAAAGCAAGTAATATCTTCAAGAGGATGAACAAAATGGAAAGAGTATGCATACTCTCACAACTCATGGTTTTGTGTCCAAAAGAATAGCAAGAATGAAAGTCTGATGAAGCTAGTATTTATAGCATGAAGAAAAATTCTATAAGTCCTTAACCATTTAGCAGTTTAGACAAACATGTATCCCATGCTTGTAAGACTAGCCATGCTTTCATCTCTTTTTATTAAACAATCATGAAAGCCATGCTTTTATTTAAATAATCAATAGGCATGTCTTCTTTTTGTAATACTTTAATCCCATACTTCTAAAGTATGTTGCCTAGATTAAAATAAGCTAGAAACCATACCTTTCTTTCTTCTTCCTCAGTTTCGTAATTAAGAAGTCAAAAGAGAACAAAAACTTTATATTTTATAAACCAAGTTTATAAAGTATAAACTTTAAGTTTTTGGTACAAGAAAAAAGAATTTATCTAGTCCAAAATGTTGTGCGTGATTTATTAATTCATACCATATGAATTATGTAATGTTACATACTAATGAAAATTATTATTTCTTAGAAATAAATAATTCCCAATTTAATTATAAGAGTTTATTGAAAATTTATTAAAAACAATTTCTAATAAATAATCAGTTAGACTAAACTGCATAAATGGTCACTGTGGGTTGCTCAAAATTGCCACTTTGGTCCAAAAAGGTTTGGACTAGCACCAGCGGTCCAAAACTTTCATTTTGTTGCGTTTTTAGTCCAATATGTTCTGATTTTTTTTCAAAATGATGGATTTGTCTCTATTAATATGGTTTTCTCTTTTTTATTATTTGTTTCTAATTTTTAAATTAGAAAAAAACAAGAAAATAATATATATATATATATATATATATATATATATATATATATATATATATATATATATATATCTCGTTTTCTTCTTCCCCACTATTACCACATCGTCGCCTACCTGCCATTCTTGCTGGATAACACCGCCAACCACCATATCATTTTCACCAGAAACACTGTCGGCCATCTTTCCAGCCACCAAACAGATCAGAAGATGAAGCAACAAACAAATATTTCTTTATTTTAGGGTTTCAAGATCAGATGAGCTACATATCGGGGTTACAACACTACCTCAATCTCTCGTTCTCTGATGTGTCGCTAACGTTTGAAACATCGTGTTCATCGAACCAGTAAAGTAGATCTGGTTCTGTTCATTAATTGTTTACCAAGAGAAGAGAGGAAAAGGCCACAGTGGAGGGAGGTCTGATGCCACATCCATGATCTTCTCGATCTATCTATCTCTCTCACCATTATCGGAACATTCTTTTCGCCTAATTAGTTCATCACTAAAACCCCCCTTTTGCCTAAAAAAAACCATTGCCACAAACTCTATTTCTTTCTCCGACCAAGACATCTGTTTTTTGTAGATCTGGAGCACCACCACTATGAACCTGGAACCACAAGCCGCCGCCGAAACTAGGGTTTTCATAGCCACCGCTACTAGGGTTTCCGACAGTCATTTAGGAGGGAGGACGACGAGATGATGGTGTTCCAGAAGGTACAGGTGATGCGAAGGGAGATGGGATGTTGATCCAGCGGACAATAAATAGGGGTGGTTGGAACTCTCTCTACTAGAACGAGTCACCGGAAGCTAGTGGTGGTGGTGGTATTTTCGTTTTCTGAAAATCATGAAGGTGGAGATGGTTTTGTGAAGAGAGAGAAAAATAAGGGTAGGGGTGGTCTCCGGTGAGTAGGATAAGCCGACAGGTGGTGGCAGTCCGGTAGATGACAGTGATCCATCAAATGGTGGTGGTCCGACAACGGTGGTCGGCAGGAGGTGGTGGTTCGTCAGCAATGGAGAGAGAGAGAGAGAGAGAGGGAGAGAGAGAGAGAGATGGTATGTGAGCGAGGTAGGATATGATTGTATATATTTTTATTTACTTTTAAATAAAACATTAAATTAAATAAAAAAAGAAATAAAAAAGGAAATTAATAAGGGCAAATCTGTCATTTGAAAAAAAAAAGCAAATTTGACCAAACTCACAACAAAACGAAATGTTTGGACCTCTGGTGCTAGTCCAAACCTTTTTGGACCAAAGTGGCAATTTTGAGCTAACCACAGGGACCATTTGTGCAGTTTAGTCAATCAATTATATTAAGTTGTTGTTAGTGTGACCAATTAGCATCACATGTTAATTAGCAATATCACTTTAATATGATTATTGAGCATACTAGATCTTTCAATACTAATGTGGTTATTTTAATTTAGTTGTTTTAAAAGAAGCATAATGGATATGGATATCTAGCTCAATACAAGGCTTGGATAATAGCCATTGGAAAAAATCAATGTCCCTACATTGACTATGATTAGATGTTTAGCCATGTGGTCAAATAGGATACCATTCGTACAGCTCTCAACGTTATCATCTCGCAAAATTGGCAGATCTTTCAGCTTGATGTCAAGAATTTCTTTCCTCATGGTCATTTATAGGAACAGTTTACATAAAACAACCTCCATGATTTTGGGGACCCCAACCATCTAGATCATGTGTGCCTGCTTTAGCGGCGCCTATATGGCCTCAAACATGCCCCTAAAATCTAGTTTTAGTGATTTTCTCACTTTATAATGCATCATGGCTTCACACATAGAAAATGTAACTCTTCTTTATGCATATATTACCATGGTGCTAACATGGATTGTCTATTAATATATGTGGTGATATCATTCTTACTATACCATCGACCAAGTTACTCCGTTAGATCGCGTCAACCTTGGCCACCAAGCTCTTCAGGACTGATCTATGTGAGCCACCTTATTTACAAAGTATTGTTGTCTCCAAAGCTCATTATAACATGTTTTTGCATCAAAAAATATGTTTAAGATATTATTTAGTGTGCTGACATGCTTAATTACAAACTGACATGCACCCCAACTGATATTTCAACCACGCTTGACAGCTCTGGCCTACCTATTATGGACCCACTTTGTTTTGTAGTACCACAAGTGATATCTAATATCTAACGTTCACCAAACTAGATGTTACACATGCAATGTATCATATATATGTGGAACAAGAACCCACATATGCAGTGTATCATATATTTTTACACATGCATGACCCACAAAAACCACACTATATTCCTCTCAACCAGACACTTTGATACATTTATGATACCCCCACATAGTTCATCTCACTATTAAAACATGTGGTTATTGTTTATTTATTAGACACCCACATAGTTCATCTCTTTATTGAAATATCTGGTTATTATGTGTTTATTGGTCACAATATTTACTTCTTAATCCAAACGGAAAGAACCATAGCTTAGTCTAGTGTCGAATCCAGGTATTGCGAAGTTTCTAATAAAGTTGTAGAGACATGTTCCCTTCCCAACCTACTTTGGGAGCTTCAAAAACATCTCCATTCCACTATACTTGTCTATTACGATAATGTTAGTGCGGTACACTTATCGAACAATCCTATGGAACATCAGCACAACAAGCACATCGAGATTGACATAAATTTCAGTCGCGATTAAGTTGCAATGGGTTAGATCTGTGTGTTACATGTTACTTCGACTTCTTAATATGCTAATATCTTCACTAAGGGCATCTCTTACTTATTATTTCTCAAAATTTTCATCCAACTTGAGTGTTCACACACCTAATGACGTTCAAACTAATGAGAGTTGTTGAAGTGTACATGTGCTTGTATTTGAAGTAATTAATTAATTGATTGAATTTTCATTAATAATGAGGATATACAAACTAATAATTTCATAAGATAGTAGTAGGTAGACGTATAGGGTCGCATGGGAGAGAGGCAGTTCTGGAGGTATAGAGAGGTGAGTGTTGTTTAAGTTTTTCACCTTTTGCACCATTAATTTTTGTTAGAGCTTTTTTTTTGTAATTTTTCACATTTTACAACTAGTCAAAACCCAATGGAAGATACCTATTGTTGGTCTGGAATTGAAGAAACCATTGTTGATTGTTCTAGTGGATGTAATCTTGTTCACAATCTGGCTTATGCACTATTTATTTTGTTTGAGCTTTTATTGGAATCAATAAAACCCACAGATGATATCTATTTCCTGGTCTAGAAAAAACAATGTTGATTCAATTATTAGTACTCCTTAAATCGTATCAGAGAGATGTGTAAAAAAGCATGTTACCATAGCACGGGGACAAAAAGTTATGAAATACAAACCTAAAAACATTTCTTGGGTTTGTTCGCTACGATCCGATTCCCTCGCTCCTAATTTTGACGATGAATAGAAAAACTAAAGAAAATTTGATGGTGGTGGTGATCGTCATGTTTCTTGGATAAACTAAGAAATTTTTTTGATATGATTGTTGAGGTAATGATTTTCTTTTTATGGTGATATAGATAAAACAATGAATTTAATAGTCACCTCTAGCATGCGAAATGCCTCTTTTTTTAGATGATATAAAAATAATTTTGTAAGTAAAAGGATTAACCGATCAAACATGATGAACAAAAATTATCCTTTGATATGGTGAATACTCCTATTTCTCTCTCTTGTTTGACCTTAATATCTAGTAAATATATGTCAAATTCATTTTTAACATCTCGTTGTTGTTATCAACATTATGACATTTTAACATTTTTCAAGTCATAAGAGAGAACCATGTTTGTGGGCGGGATCATAATCAATGATGAGGCAAGTTTTATTGAATGGATCTCCATCAATAGGAATGGTTTTCGTTCTTTTCAATTCTTTGCTGATTTGGGTGATTGGAAATAGGCCATGGGTAGGTTTATTGTTTGTGCTTCCTGATAAATTTCATGGTACGTAATTTCATCATACTGAATTCCAAAGAGGCAACACCTTTTAAATACAAAAGATAATGAAAAAAGCTAGAAATCAGGAAGCATAAAAGGAAAATATCGATCTATATCTAGAACAGATAAGAGAATCTTTTAAATCCAATACTCCCCCTCAAGCTGGAGCATGAGGATTATAAGCGCCCATCTTGTCAAGTAGAAAATGAAAATGTTCAGTCCCTAATGCTTTAGTGAGGAGATCAACAATCTGTATGTGTAGGCGATAGGAAGAGGTTCAATCTCATGCGACTCTACTCTTTCACAAAAAAAAAAACAGTCCATCTCAACATGTTTTGTCCTTTCCATGAAAGACCGGATTGTTAGAAATATGGCATGCAACTTAGTTATCACAAAATAAGGGAGTTGGATTGGTAGAATGAACGTCCAGCTCACTTAGAAGCCATCGAACACAAAGCATTTCACTGATAGTAGACGTCATTGACCTGTATTGTACTTCAGTAGAAAAGTGAGAGATGGGCGATTGTTTTTTTTTGTTTTCCAAGAAATAGGGGAATTTACAAGTAAAGGAGGTATCCAGTCCTAGACTTTCACGTGAAGGGACATCCAAGCCTGTCCAAGTCACAGTATCCGATGAGATGATAACCTCCCTCATGTGGGAAAAGGACACCTTATCATGTTGTACCCTTCAAATAATGAAGAACCTTATGTGCAACATCCGGGTGGGGTCATTGATGGGCATCAACAAATTGACTCAGTAAATTAATACATTTACTGAGTATGTGATGTCAGTTCGTGTGGATTTCAAGTAGAGTAGTCTTCCAACTATGCAATGATACTAACCAACATCAACCCCTGGTTCCTTTTCACCTTTGTCAAGCTTCAAATTTTGTTTGATTGGAAACAAGCTCGGTTTGCATCCTTGTAATCCACAATCTTCTAGTATATTGAGTATGTTTTGATATTGATTCAAAACTAGTCCCTCGGGAGTGCGAGTGAAATCTATCCCAAGAAAGTATTTGAGGTTTCCTAGGTCCTTGATGCTGAATTTTTTATCCAACTCATCCTTTATGGATTGCATTTTCTGATTTTCATTTCCAACCAAAACGACATCATCAATGTGGATGAGTGCGTAAACAATATTTTTTCCTAGCTCGTATATAAAAAGATAATAGTTTACATGGGATTGTTTGAAACTAAGGTTGATTAAGGCATTAGAAAACTTCTGGAACCAGTTGTGTGAAGCTTGCTTTAGACCATATAAGGACTTTCATAAACGATAAACTCTAGTCTCTCCTTCCTTTTTTAATCCTTGAGGAATCTTCATGTAGATCTCTTTATTAAGATCACAAGCAAGAAAGCGTTGTTGACATCTAGTTGGTGGATATCCTAATTCCTTTTTACTACCACAACTAGGAGAGTTCTGACAGTGTCAAGATTTGCAACCAGTGCAAACGTGTCGTGATATTCCACACCATCTATTTGAGTGAACCTTTTGGCAACGAGACGAGCCTTGTATCTCTCCAGTTTTTCATTAGGTTTATACTTCGCTTTGTATACCTATTTCGAGTCAATAACATGTTTTCTTGTAGGAAGGTCTTCTAAAGTCCATTTCCGTTCTTTCTCAAAGGCTTGAATCTCCTTTTTCATCGCTTCTTTCCACTTGTCACTTTTAATGGCTTGATAAAAGGCCCTTGGGTCATCGTTAGAGTCAATGGCCATAAGGTAAGCCCTATCAGAATCAGAAAACTTTTGATATGAGACAAAATTGGATAAGGGATGTACCATGGAGGTTGCTTGACTTGGTGGAGCTTGTGCATGGTCTATCGAAGTGGGGAGTTGAACGTGATAATTGAAAAAGTGTTTTGGTTGGCTTTTGTTTATTTTCTCATGAGTTGTCGCGATTGGTTCTTGGGTGATACCATGTGGTCCTGTTTGGTATGTTGGTCACCTTCGACAGCGTCTAGATTGGTAGTAGACCTATTGGTTTCTAAAGGAGATATCTCTTTATCGAGATTTTGAATTGGTATTATCATTTCATCATGATCATGAACATCAACAGGCTGCGTATCATGATGGTCCCACGTATTCTAGTCATTATTGTGATGAGATGGCCTAAAGACTTTTGATGGATTGTCATCATTGGATGCATCGACTTTCTTGAGGAAATGGAAATGAATTTCATGGAACCTGACATCACGAGAAACAATAACCTTTTCTCTTTTCATATCAAAGATTTTGTAACCTTTGATCACTTGAGGATAACCTATGAACACGTTAGGCCTCCCACTTGCTTCAAAATTCTCTCCTTTTGTTTCATTACTTTTAAAATAGACTAAACACCCAAAAAAATTCATGTGCTCATTGTCCAAATCTTGTTTAAAAATAACTTTAAAAGGACTTTTGTTTCTTAAAACCTTAGAAGGTATTCTATATATAATATAGGCAGCATCTACGACACACTCACCCCAAAATCGTTTTAGTAAGTTTCCCTCACCCTAAAATCTTTTTAGTAAGTTTGCCTCAAATCTAAGGGCACGTACGGTTTCAAGAACTATGCTTTCTTTCAACAACCCTATTTTGTTGCAGGGTGTGAGGACAGGTGGTCTCAAGTAAGATTCCTTCCTTGTTATAGAAATGGATCATATCTTGATTGGTGAATTCCCCTTCGTTGTCACTTCTAATTTTCCTAACTTCTTTTCCAAATTGAGTTTTTATTAAGTTGTAGAAGTTAATAAGATATTTTCCAATTTCATCTTTGTGTTTGAGTAGAAAGACCAAAACACCCCTACTGAAGTCATCAACGATTGTTAAGAAATAGTTGGCTCCAAAAATAGAGTAAAAACAATACATTCCCTAAACATGACAATGTAATAATTCAAAATAATCAAGGGTCTTAATCTCACTGAATTAAAAAGGCATCCTATTATGATTGTCTTTGGAACAAGAATCACAATTATAATCAGATGGAACATTCTTAAGGAAATCGATTTGATTCATTTTATCACCAAAAGAGTAACCAAGCCTTTTATGCCAAATATCCATGGTTGCCATGCAATCCTTCTTCTCGGTTCCAAACATCGCCGTTCGATAAAGACCTTTTCTGCACCCACTCACACCAATCAAGCTCCTCGTGTGCACTTTCTACATTACACAAAATTCAGGAAAAAAAAGGTTGTAGTCGAACGAAGTCCTTTACTTAGACGACTAAATGAAAGAAGGTTACAATATGAAGAACATTTTTAGTTACAGCACCCTCTTGTAAGGTACATTCACCCTTACCTTTGATAGATATCAATTCTCTATTAGGAATAACAACATGAGTCTTATTCTTAGTTTGGACCACATTTTCAAGAATCTCAACATTGTGTGTAATGTGTATGGTGGATCCAGAATCGATTCCCCAATTTTCTTCAAGGTCACTTTTACGTTTCATGAAGGCGGTGGAAGTTTGATTACCCTCCGTGGTCTTTGATTTGCCTCCAAAATGCTTCAAGATGGTCTCATATTGTTCATTAGTCAAGCCAAGAACTGGACACATACCGAATTCAACACAAGCAACATTAGGTTTGGCATGATCTCGCCTTTTGTTTCCTAGCCACCAACTAGGATAACCAAATCCCTTGAAATAGCCTTTCCGATTATAACCATCCTTTCCACAAAAGTTTCAATTTTCTTGTGGCTCGCTGCATTTGTTGTCTTTGGTATAGCGTACGTTGTGTTGTTGATTAGGTTTACCTTCTTTTCGAGTTTGTGTGAAGGTTTTGAAAGCAACATATTTAGTCGTGGGTTTTATCTATCTGGATATAATTCTCTATTGCTCATCTTATGCAATAAGATGGTAGGCATTCCCCAAAATTGGAATAGGGTGCATGGAAAAGACTTGTGTTCGGATGACTGAGAATTCACTATTGAGTCCCATAAGGAACTCATATAGTTTTTGCTTCTCTCTAAGCTCCACCATTTTTCTTTCAATGTTGCATGTACAACCATGATTTGTACAACATGGAATTGCGAGTATTGATTGCATCTCATCCCAAATGCGTTGTAGCTTCGTGTAATAAGTGGATATCGTGGCCCCTACTTGGCTTGTTCTTATGATAATTTGTTTTGGTTCATATGCCTTAGGGTAATTTCCTTCCCAAAACATTCTAGAAGGCCGTTCAAGATTTCATTGGCAGTTCTTGCATACTTCGCACTACTTCGGATATTCGTTTCTATGTCTATTGTAACCCAAATTTTCACTATAGCATCACAATGCATCCATGTCATGTTGTCCGCATCAACCTTTTCTGGTCGTTTTATAGATCCATAAAAAAAACCGACTTTGCTTTTGGCAAAGAGGAAGTTCATCATCTCTTGTGACTACTCGATGTAATTTTTATCAGTTAAGGCATTTTTGACTTGTATTTGCTTTGAGTAATCTGATGGAAGTATGTAGAGCGGTGAGATTGCATCGGACCCATTGTCTTCTTTGACCCTTGGCTAGATCCTATTTCGTCGCCGACCATGGAAAGGGATGACAATTTTCAATGCTTTTAGGTTAGACCTGCTTTGATACCATGATAAATTTCATGGTATGTAATTTCATGATATTGAACTCCAAAGAGGCAAAGCCTTTTAAATACAAGAGATAACGAACAAATCTATATCTTAGCAAACAAAAAAGAAAAATAGAAATCTATATCTAGAACAAATAAGAGAATCTTTTAAATACAATACTTCCAACACTAAAAATCATATCATTTCAATCGACTAATTCGTCCGACATCCTATCTTTCAATATGTGACGCGCCCATCACATCCTCTTGAATCATCTCCAATTGGTGTTGGAATTAAGGATCAAATTTTATGCATATTAAAGGAAAATTTTAGTGCACCGAAAATGGTTATATTTGTAGGAAGTGGAGAGAACAATATTTACACCTAAAGCTTAAGTTTTTACACTTAAAAATAAAAGAATGGTTAAAACTTGATTTATCACAAAGCTTGAAAACTACTTTTATATATATATATATATAACCTAACTTTGATACATTTAAAATGGTAAAGGAATTGACCAAAGAATTCTCGAAATATTAAAGTAGAAAACACATCTCAAGAAAATCAGGGAAAGTGTTAAGTGATATATAATAATAAAAACAAGAAAGATATATAGATATCTTCATGTACATCCCGACACGAGAGCGAGATACAAATGGGTTGTGGATAGGAAACCAACCTCTTTTTTACTCAGAAGTTATTCAACCATTTTTTATAAGAATATGTAAACTTGAAACAATATTCGATTTAATTTCACATTCTCACCTTTAAATCAGACCAAACATGGTATGTCTCGCATCAAGCATATTTCTCATTTCTTCATGCTTCACATGTACTGAGGATTTTGTAAAAGTGGTTGATCATTGATGCTTAAAGTTGACATATTCCACTATGATTTTTCCTTGCTCAACACATTCATGTATTAAGTGAGAGTGAATGTCGATGTGCTTGCTTCTACTATGAAACATAAGATTATATGTCAAAGAAAATGATGAACTATTGTCAACATACAAAGTGAGTTGTGTGATTTTGGGTCTATTAAGCTCCTTTATGAGATTCCTAAGCCAAATGGCTTGATATGTCGTTGTCGTGGCTGCGATAAACTTAAAGCACCGATCTTTTGCTTTTGAGATTGCCACGTAACTGCATTCCCTCCAAGAAAAAAAATGATGCCACTTGTACTTTCTACGAATCGTGTCACCTCCAGAATCAGTGAACGCAAAATATGTTTTACTATTTGGAAATGCAACATAGTTGGGTTTTTTTTTATGAAATGGATTGAAATTCCAACCACATATGATAACTTCGTTTTACTTTGGGTCAACTCAAATAATCCACCACTCTCATATATTCAGTTGGGTTGACATTTTCATCATCTTCATCCTTCTTGATCTTTAAGTCGATTCCATTAGTGAAGTTACCGGGTTGCAATCTTGTAATATGAATTCCTGTAAAATTGTTTTTGCATACACTGTTTATTGCAAAGCTCCTCCGTGCATCCTTTGTAACACCTCAACTCTAAGGTAGTAAGAATGTAAATCGGAGTCACTATTTTTAAATTATTTTTTGATTTTTTGATTGAATTTGACAATGTCTTCAATGTTTTATCTAGTAATGATCAAGTCGTCAACATAGACACTAACAATGAGAATTTTATTATTTAGTTTCCTTTTGTAAACCGCCATGTTTTGTGAACATTTTTGAAAAACTAATCCCTTTAAAGATTTTTTATAAGGCGGTGTTCCATGCTCAAGGAGCTTAAAATAAACCATAAAGATATCTACAGAGCTATAACACCTTGTAACTATTTACTTTGTCAAGATATCCTTTCTATTGGGTGACATAGATCTCATCCTAGAGATGTCCATTGAGATAATCCTACTTGACATCAAGATGGTGGACAACCCACTCGCGTTGAGCCGCTAAAGAAGAATGAGCCTTATAGTGTTAAGTCGTTCCAGTAGTGCAAAAAACTTCATTAAATTTGACTCCTTTTTATGCACCAAACCTTTTGTGAGGAGTCCAACTTTATGTTTCATCATTTTCCCAAATTGTATTTTTTTCAGTTTAAAGACCCATCTTAAGTTGATTGCTTTGTGTTTGGATGAAAAATTGGTAATTTGCCACGTCTTGTTTTTCTCAGTTGCATTTAACTCCATTTGCATAGCCTCCTACCACACTTTAGATTATATGGATTGAAATCATCAAAAATTATCTAACTTCAAGGAACACATTTTCGACTTCTTCATAGGTATCGACTAGACATAGAATTCCTTAAGGACTAACCTTGATTGAAGGGATTTCTATGTGGATTAATGATAAAGAAATATGGGCTGAAATAAGGGTATTAAAAGATGTTTCGAGTTGGATAGATCAAGTATAGGGATGTTTGGTTTGGAAAACTTTGATTTTGGGGTTATCTGCTTGTTCGTGTTGCCTCTGAGGTTGTCTTGATGCTCCAGATTGACCATGGCGCTATCATATTTGATTATTACAATTTTTTTAGGAATCACAATATTTTCTTCCTTGTTTTATAACAATTCCATCTTTTTTCCAACAAAACAATATCACTATTAACACGCAATTTCCAATTTCCGGATCAAATAATTGCTTCCCTTTAGTTCAATCTTCTAACCCAAAATACAACTTTTTTTTGCTTTAGTCTTTAAGTTTCTTTAAATGAGAACCTAAAAATTTGGCAAAGACACCAAAATGAAAAACCTTTAAATGGTCAAGGTTTTTTTTCCTAAGCAAACTTTATAAGGTGTTCTTTTAGAAAGTTATTTTATAGGTAATTGGTTGAGAATATAAATTGTATGTCTAATGACTTCTTCCCAAAACTTACAGGCTACATTTCTTCTTTTATGAAGACTCCTCATAATGTCCATAGTGATAATATTTCACATTTCGACAACTTCAACTTGTTGAGGCGAATGTGGTGTCATAAGATGCATTTCTAAGGTAAAGTCCATCCTCGATCCGTACGAAGTGTCTAACTTCACAATCCATACTTTTCTGTATCATCAACTTGAACCGTTTGAAAGTACCCAAGGTTTCAAACTTCATGGATAACATATAAATCCCCATCCACTGACTAAATCATCTAGTAAAAGAATGAAATAATTTCTTCCTCCATTAGAGGTGGGTGTAATCGAAACAAATAAGTTTGCATAGACAAGTTGCAGAGGTTTTTGTGCTCAAAAACTATTTAATTTTGTAAAGGAATTTGGGATTGTTGGCAAGAACACATCCTTCAGAAACTTGGTTTGGGTATTCAACCCTTGGAACAACGATTTCCATATTAATTTCTAAAAACCTTTGTTAAGATATAAAAAATAACGTAACCAAGTCTAGAATCTCATATCCAAGTTGAGTTGTCATTTATGGCTAAAAGGTAAGTTGGTCTACAAGTTCTCAAAAGAGTTTTATATAATCAGTTTGGGGATATTTAAACTCTCAAACGTAGAATTTATTTTCTATCATATAATCTCAAGTATGACCCATCAATTATGACTCGCCTTCCTTCTTCTGTTACTAAGACTACTAATAGTTTTTAAAACATTGAGTGTAATCTACTTCACTAAGAAATATTTTGCCTCTATCTTTACAGTCAAATAAAATTGATCATTTCCTAAACAACGATAGTCGAACCATCACTAAATCATACATTATCCGTAATAATGGGTGGAACATAGATTTGTGTGGCCTCTACTAATATGGTTTCTCGTGCCGTTGTTGAGATAACATACCTCAGATTCGAATCCACTTTCTCTCATTGCAAGAAGATGAACACAAATCTTCTCTTTTAGCGACATCTTGTTGGGATTGTATTGTTGTGAGATTTCCAACATTAAGCTGAGATCTTATTCTTTGTCTTGTGTGAGTTTCACCTCTTCACCATTGTTTTTTGTGGGCACTCTTTGGTATAATGACCAAAATTTTCATTGCCATGCCTATGACCTTGACCTCAACCTCAACCTTTGTGACTTTCTCTTTCCTTTGAGGTGTTTGACTAGTTTCCATCTTTGATTTGCTTGGATCATGATGTACATTCGGCATACATAAGCAACAAGGAAGTTTTGTTTCCTTTTATCTCTATAACACTGTAGTCTCTTTTCATGGATTGTTAGGACGACCCACATTGTATTGCATCGCCATGTTATTTAAATCTCCAAACTATTCGATAGATGTTACGATTTAAATTTTATCAGGATGGATCAAAGAAACTTCTTCACCACCATAATCTCCTCATCTTTTTCCTATAAATATATACTACAAATCATGATAGTATTTAATCTCATGATAAAATCATTCTTCGATTCACTGTCTTTCTTGCAGATAACTTTGAAGTGACTTCTCAAGGTGTGTAATTTAGATCTGTTTACCCGATCAACTCCCATGTGCATCGTCTTAAGTGTTTACCATGCTTCTTTAGCTGTGTCATCCTGGGCCAACAATGGAAGTACGTACATCAAAATTGCTTGGTAGATAGCTACAATGACTATACGATCTTTCCGTTTTTCCACTTTTAAGCTTTCATTTGCATCCCACACTCCTTGTTCTTACAAATTGATTTTCATCTTTATAGCCTACATCGATTAATTTAAATTCGTTAGCATCGGACATTGTAAATGACACCTCCATCCTTCCTATTTTTTGAGCATTGTCATCTTCAATATTGGCCATTCTTGGCATACACTTAGGTATACAAATTACTAAGATTTGATACCGATTTTTGAAATTATGGATACAATTGTATGCTTATTAAAAGCAAAACTTAGTGCACAAAAATAGGTTATATTTGTGTGAATTAGAGAGAAAGGTACAACCAAAGTTAAGTTTTTACTCTTATAAATGAAAAATCAGTTACAACTTGATAGATTACAAAACTTGGAAACCACTTCTATATATAGCCCAACTTTTCAAGTTTACAAAGGTTGGAAACCACTTCTATATATAGCCTAACTTTTCTATTATTAAAATGGTAAAGGACTCCACCTACGCATTCTCTAAATAGAAAAGTACAAAACATATCTCAAGAATATCTAGAAAAATGTTGGGTGGTATCTAACAAAAAAATCAAGGAAGACATGGGGATATCTTCACATCCAGATATATAAAACGGTTGGATATGAAGCTAATTTATTTTTAACTTAGAACCTATTCGACATTTTGAAGAAGTATCCAAAAACTTGAAAATATATACAGTTTTTATGTCACAATTGCATCGATAGACCCACGAATAGATCTTAAAGAATAAGGTTTCATTATGTAAAGCATGTTATGTAATTTAAATGGTATGTCGTTTTCCCTAGTTTTATAAAAATTGGGTTGTATGGGTACACTAGGCCCTTCATTATAGTCGACCATCTTAGTTGGTCTCTGATATCAATTGATATAGAAAATATGAGGAAAGGAAATATATGGAAGCCATACCAAATTGCTTATAACTAACAAGAATAATTTATGCTCTTTGGAAAAATGAATTAATCACAATTCACTACCTTCTCAAATGGTTTTAAAATCAACTCAACTTAATAAACATAGAAAATACTAAAACCCAACAACCCCTAATAGTTAACATGGACCAAAATTACAAACTTTACCAGACACAAGTGGACCGTGTCCTCTTTGACCAAACAAATATGGTGGCTTATAAACACATGAAGGACCAATAAAAGAATTCTAATATACTATTTTTTTGAAATTATGTGATGGTCCGCCGAGTGGGCTAACAAGTAGAGATGCAGCCAATATAGAACAAGAATGGGCTTGGTTCATCCATACAAAATTAAGGTTATATATATATATATATATATATATATATATATATATATATATATATATATATATATTCATTTGCGATTCTATGTATTCATTTATGGAGAAATGATAAATTTTTACTCATTTAATTTCAATTGAAGAGAAAAAGCATATTCATGTTGATTGTGCGTAAAAATTCATCATTTTTCCACAAATGAATACATAGAATCACAAATGAATATACTTGTTCTCGCGTTCTCAACCTTTTAGGTGTTCTCATTTGATCCTTTCCCTATATATATATATATATATATATATATATATATATATATATATATATATATATATATATATATATATATATATATATATAATGGCTATATTTCTATTAAATAAAAGGAATTAGGATTGTGATATGACCTATTCCATTCAAAACATGAAATTAGTAAGAGAGAACACATTATTAACTATGTCGATTAAGCTCACTTTTATATTATTTTGATGATGTAAGACAATATCGTATGCAACTTAAAACAAACAATTTAATTAACAATGCATATATAGTTATATTTTATATATTATTTGGCATATCCTAAAACAAAATCTTTGCTACGCTAGTACTAATAAGTGGAATGTCCATCTACCGAAACATACCTTTTCAGGCTTATTTTGTTGGCTTATGATTTCCTACATTTACTTTGATACTAAAATATATATAATGTATAAAGTAAAAACAATCATCTAACATATGTGATCTACATCGATTTAGAAACTCGTATCTTTTCGGGTATTGATGAACATTGAGTAAAACTAGAGCACTATTTTTCATGGTGTATATTATATCTACTATAGTCATTTACAAATAACCAATGACCCCATCTATGTGAGGTGCATGGACCGCACGTTGGAATTGGGTCTCACACCATTTATTTTGTAAGGATCTTTAAACAAAATCTATTTCTAACAAACCATAATGCACTAATGTTTTAAAAACCCGTTTGAACCGGCCGGTCAAACCGGTTGCACTGGAAATCGAGCGAGGGAGCAGTTTAACTATCATCGGTTTTACATTGATTTTTTAACCGGTCAGTTTTTAGAAAAACCCGATTAAACACGTCAAAATAATCCGGTTGAACTGGTTAAACCGAATAAAAATATATGAAAAAGAACCATTTACATAATAAACTTTCGTGATATTTTTCAAATCTATTTAGTTTTCTTTAAATAAAAACATATGGTAAATGTTATAAAATTTTTTGATGTGTGTGTATTCATCTAAACATATATGGCGTTGCGATATTATAATTTATTTTCTTTTTGACGTATATGGTTATGTGTTATTTTAATGTATTTGGACTCATATACAACTTATTTTTATATCTATTTTTAATGTTTGAACTTGGAAACATCAAATTCATAATTTATATACGTATGTATGTGTAGAAAAATAGAAAAAAACATGAAAAATATAAAAACCGGTTCACCCAGTTGTCGAACCTGCTGAAGCGGAAACATGTCACCATATCGGTTCAACTAAGAAACAGGTTTTTAAAACATTGGTTTGTACCCATTTTTACATCCATATAGCCTCCAAAAAACATTTTATACACAAAAAAACCCAAAATCTATTCTAAAGAAAACCCCAAATAGATTTCATTGACATTTTATAAAGAAAAACCCAAACCTATTTTAAAGTTTCATATATATATATATATATATATATATATATATATATATATATATATATATATATATATATATATATATATATATATATATATATATATATATATATATATATATATATATATATATATATATATATATGACGTCAGTTAGGTTTCTTTTTAGATCCGTCATTGTATACAACACAATATATTTCTACAACAATTGTTTTAATCAAATATATAAACTAACATTTTGTTTTATGTTGGTTATTTTAGTCGTGGTTTTTCTACAAAGAATCAGACTGGATCAAGACAACTATTTTCACTGGCTCGCTATTTATTTTGGGAAGGTAAATTTTTTTTTTTTCGATTATTGATTTTTTAAGTTATTTAGAATCATTTTTTGCACTTAATATAAACTAATGGACATGCATTAATTTGGGTGGATTTCATTGATTAAATGACCTTTAAACTTATGGAGGTTGGTTTTACCTCATTTTGAACATAAAAAATTTATGGAGGTTGCTGAATTAAGAAAACAGTCAGAGGCGGATTATCTGAAAGAAGAGATAGTAAATCCAAGATTGTTGAACCGGAGAAGTTTGCAAAATTGGATATCAAGCAGAAGGTTGAAATCCGGTGGCTTGTTGATGGTGATGAAAACACACGCCTTTTCCATAACACCATTAAATGCAAGAACAGAAAACATAGATTACATGGTCTAGTAATCAATGAAGTATGGAAGACAAAACCTACAAAAATCAAAAAGGAGGTTCACATATTTTTTGGTAACAAATTTCACGAAAGATGGCTGAGGAGACCAAAACTCATCAGTCGTGATTTCAAGGTGTTATCTATGACTCAAAGAGAGCTCCTTGATGCACCAATTTCCCATGAGGAAATAAAGCAAGCTATATAGGATTGTTGTGGTGACAAATCCCATGGTTTAGATGGTTACACATTCAAATTCATAAAAAATAAATGGTATGTGATGAAAGCTGATATTATTTGATTTGTATCCTACTTTAAGTCTTGTGGCATATTTGCTAATGGGTAAAACTCCTCCTTCATAACCCTCATTCCTAAAACAAAAGATCTGTTAAACCTTGGGGATTACAGACCCATAAACCTCATTGGAAGCTTGTACAAAATTATGTCCAAGATACTTGATTCAAGACTAAAACTTGTGGTGGGATCGGTGGTGGATGAAATACAATCTGCTTATATTGAAGGTAGACATATCCTAGAAGGTCCATTAATAATAAGAGAAGTGTGTTCATGAGCCAAAAAAGAAAAAGAAAAATCTTTGTATTAATGGTTGATTTTGAGAAAGCATTTGAATCATTAAACTCGAATTACTTGGATTCAATTATGGAGCAAATGGGATTCAATTGTAAGTGGTGTGGGTGGATTCAAGGTTTTCTCAAATCAGACAGAGCTTCGGTATTAGTCAATGGTTCTTCTACCGAAGAGTTTCCTATCACCAAAGGGATATAACAAGGTAACCCACTCTCATCTTTCCTTTTCATCATTGCTATGGAGGGACTTAACATTACCCTGAAAAGTGCCCATAAAATATTCATCATCCAAGGTATTACTCTACCACACAATGGACCAACTTTATCTCACTTATTTTATGATGATGCGATATTAGTGGGAAAATAGTGTGAAAACGACATAAAGAATCTGGCTAGAATTGTAAAATGCTTTTAGATTTGCTCCGGTTTGAAAGTAAACTTTCACAAGTCACGATTATTTCGCATTGGTATGATGCAATCGGAGATACAGTCAAGCACGGGTGATGGGGTGTATTCAAGGTTCATTCTCTTTTAGTTATATTGGAATACCTGTTGGTGCAAATATGGCATTAAAAAGGAGTTGGAGACCGATAATTGACAAATTACAGTCGAGGCTTTCTATTTGGAATGCTAAAATCCTATCATTAGGTGGCAGACTAACACTTATCAAGTAAGTACCAAATAGTCTTCCGACTTATTACTTCTCTCTTTTCAAGGCGCCAAATAGTATAATTGATTAACTTGAGAAAATGAGAAGGAAATTCCTTTGGAGCAGTAGTGAGTCCCACTCTTGGATTCATTGGGTTTTTATGGTCTAAAGTTGTGGCACCAAAAAAGGATGGAGGACTAGGAGTTCGATCGTTAAAAGCTCATAAACGCAACATTGATCACAAAAATGGTGGTGGAAACTCAATGCAAAGAGTGATGGTTTATGGAAAATTTGCATAAAAAGTATACATAATTTGTCATGAAAACTGGTTACTACAATAGCAAAAACATCCATATGTGGGGTGTGGAGCAACATTGCTAAAGCCATCAAAGCTCTTCATGTATTCGATATAAATTATTATGAGCTATTTACACTTGTACCTGGTTCCAATGTAACGATTCTATCTGGAGAGACCGTTAGTGTGGGTCCTTAACATTGTAGGAGAGATTTCCCAGATTATATGAATTGGAAACCACAAACTATGTTTGGTGTCTGACATAATAGTCTCATCAGGAATCTGTTGGCGTTGGAAGTCACAAATTATAGAAGATGAGGTCATGTTTGATCTGACAAATCTATGTGATATGCTTCAAGGGGTTAATACACAACCAACACAAAATGGTTTTCGATTCAATCTAAGTGCAGGTAGTCTTTATACAGCTTGTACTACGCGCAACATAATAGAGTCCAACATCAATCCTTGTACAGGTAGCAAGATATGTTAGGCAAATGTAATCCCACTAAAAATCAGATGCTTTATCCGGAGGGAAGCTCTGAACAAAATATTAGTGGTGGCAAATCTGGAAGTAAGAGGAGTCAAAGTTCAATCAAATATGTGCTCTCTCTGCAATATGGCTTAGGAGTCTATGTTGGGTATAATCTTGATATTGAATAAATAAGTATTTATGGTTTTACATTTTATGCTTTAGTGTATTATTTAGAAATAGTACACTAGTTTGACCGAACTATTTGGAGTTGAAGGAAGGGGTCATAATTGTTCCTAGTCTTTAGGTATAGTAGTATTGCTAGTTTCATGCCTCACGTGGGTGTTGGGTGTTTAGAAGGCTTTATATAGCCCTTCTCAAATATGAATAATATATGAGTTTCTTTTGTCATTATTTTTCTATACGATGCCTAGTTAATTCACTTGTGCAGAAAACTCCTTTTCTTCTTTCTATCATCACAGTTGAGTAATAAACAAACACAAGTGTTATTCTTAGTGTGAGTTTTCAGGGTCCATAATCTACATTTGGTATCAGAGCACCATGCTTGTACCTGGTTAGTAGCAAGATAGAGAGATGACCGATTGCAACCTTATGTAATCAGATCAAGAGGATGATAGCAAGCAGCAAGGCTGATCCAGTTTAATGGTCAGAAGAACGAAGCAGCAGCAGAAAATTTCTATATGTTAGCAAGCAAGAAAGCAAGTGCAAGCAGCAAGAATCATTAAGCAAGAAAGCAAGTGCAACCAACAAGAATCATTAAGCAAGAAAGCAAGTGCAAGCAGCAAGAAAGCTAGTGCAAGCAGCAAGAAAGCAGTAGCAAGAAAAGAAAGGAGTTAGCAAGAAGCAAGAAGATAAGAAGCTTGAACAAGATCAAGATCGTTGTGGAACTCAAAAAGTTTAGCAAGAAATGTCAACAAACGCAAGAACTATCCGTGAGCAAGTTCAGGTACCACTTCAGTGTCCTAAACTAACTGAAACGAACTACACTTCGTGGTCAATTATGGTTGAAACAGTGCTTAAGGCCTACGGTTTATGGGACTCGGTGGATCCCGGAGGAAATGTGGAAGCAAAGAAGAACCACACCACCAAAGCCATTATCTTTCAAACTCTACCAGAAGATATTCTGTTACAGGTCTCTAAACATGAAGATGCAAAAGATGTTTGGGAATCAATTCGGGTTCGATATTTAGGAGCCGATCGAGTCCAAAAGGCACGTTTGCAAACTCTTAGGAGTGAGTTGGAGATGCTAAAAATGAAAGAAAACGAGACAATTAATGATTTTTCGGGAAAGATAAGTGGCATAATGGCAAAATTTAAAAGTCTTGGTTCAAGCCTTGAAGAAGAAGTGGTGGTGAGAAAGCTTCTCAATTCAGCCCCAAAGAAATATTTACCAATCATTGCCTCCATCGAGCAATACTCGGAGATTGAAACCATGTCCTTTGAAGAAGCAGTGGGAAGACTCAAAGCATACGAAGAAAGACTCAAAAGCCATGATGAAAGATATGAAGAACAAGGACAACAAGGACAACTTTTATTAACCAATGATGAGCATGATGATAGGCAATATGGACGAGGAACAGGTCGGGGAAGAGGATTCGGTAGAGGTGAAAGAGGACGTGGAAGAGGCTCGGGTCGAGGTGATAAGAGTGGGCTTAGATGTTATGACTGTGGAGCATTTGGACACTTTGCAAATGAGTGCACCAAATGGAAAGACAAAGAAAATGAAGCTAATTTGATTGAAGAGGAAGAACCGGCTTTGATATGATAAAGAAATGAGTCAAGAGCATCAAGATTAAGGGGGTAAATGTTGGGTATAATCTTGATATTGAATAAATAAGTATTAATGGTTTTACATTTTATGCTTTAGTTTATTATTTAGAAATAGTACACTAGTTTGACCGAACTATTTGGAGTTGAAGGAATGGGTCATAGTTGTTTCTAGTCTTTAGGTAGAGTAGTATTGCTAGTTTCATGCCTCACGTGGGTGTTGGGTGTTTAGAAGGCTATGTATAGCCCTTCTCAAATATGAATAATATATGAGTTTCTTTTGTCATTATTTTTCTATACGATGCCTAGTTAATTCACGTGTGTAGAAAACTCCTTTTCTTCTTTCTGCCATCACAGTTGAGTAATAAACAAACACAAGTGTTATTCTTAGTGTGAGTTTTGAGTGTCCATAATCTACAGTCTAGTGATCACTTGCTGATTCAATGTGATGTTGCTATGGAGGCTCGAAAATGGATCTTAAATTGGTATGGAATTCCTAATTCTTAATTTGATGATGTTAATGACTTTCTTAACTTCACAGCAACATAGGGTAACTGCCCAAAAAAGAGAGTTAGAGTAACTGTGGTGATATATGGACTTTTATGGTTCATATGGTTAGCTAGAAACAACAAGAGGTTTAAAGGGATTCACACTAATCCTGCAGATGAGGTGATCTCACAGACCTTCTCAAGGTTAAAGTTCAGACTAAGGAGGAGAAATGTAGGTGGATAGAATAGAGGCTCTCTCCTTTTTGTTATGTTTCTTATTCTATTTCTATTTCAGACTTCTTTCTTTGTACATGTGCCCTCGTTTTAGTAACCTGCTAATTGAGTGGCTTTATGTATGTATATATATACACACACACACACATATATTTGTTGTTTCCAAAAAAAAGAATTTATTAAAACAAAAGCTAGCAAAATGCTTGAATTATAAACATTTCATGCATTCTCGAAGTGAGTAAATACACTAATTGTTCTAGATAATAAGTTCCTTTTATTCCTCTCTACGTAGTCTAAATAATATTGATCCCCCTCACCTACGAATACATTGTTGTTTATTATAGTGCTGTTGAAAATTAAATCATTTCCATATGTCTAAATTACCCTTGAAAGGGTTATTAGAACCACCATGACCCCCCACCCCCCCCTAAAAAAATTGAATGTAATACTCTTAAGGAAATCAATAACTCACACCATGCTTTTAAAAGAGAGGTTTAAATGTAACTTAAGCATTGATGACCTCAAATACGCGATACTACATTAGAAAACATAATGGAGCATTTGGAAATGCTCAATGTTTCAAAAATACTATATAAGAAAATACGCTAGAGAAATCATAATACGCTTAAGGAATCAGCCAAATGCGCTCCAATTATTATTGAATGTGCTCTTGGCCTTCATGAATACAATGCAGAAGAATGTGCTAATGGAGAATAGGCTACTATGGATGCACGAGATCTCCATAATGTACTCCAGACTTTGTTGGATGTACTTCAATCAGGGAGAATGTGCCCTTATGTAGAGTGAATGCACTCTTAGTTTCATGGAAGGTGGACATGCAAATTCTAACAAGAGTAGACCCAAAGATTGAAGATGAAGATCAAGCTCTCATTCTATTATGTTCATTACCAAATTATTATGCGGATTTTGTTGATACCATATTGTATGGTAGGACAAAAACTAATAAGAATAATGTTAATGATTATTTTCCATATAAAGATTTGAAATGAAAACTTTCTTTTAGTGATGATGTTTTCAGTTTTAGCTTTTCACAATCAGGGAAAGAATAACAGACAGAGGTGGAGGAAACAAGGGAAAATCAAGTTCCAAATCTAAGCTCTGTTTAATATTATATGTTACAACTACGAAAAAATAGGCACTATGTAAGAGATTTTCCGTAGGGAAAACAAGGGGAATTTCAAGGCTGAATTAAACAGTAATAACATTGTTATTCTTATTCAAGAGAGTTTAGAAGATGGAGACATAGGTGATAATTTGGCTATATGAATGGCTAGTTCTATATATGATTGGATCTTAGGCTCAGTTGCATCTCACCATATAACCAATAAATGTGATTGGTTTGAATATTTCAAAGACTCCAATGGAACGCTGAAAATGGGTGATGACAGGACACATTGTGTTAAGGGTGGTTGCATGGTGCTATTATAAAATGAATGATGGTATGGTTTGATAACCTAATTGGTGGTATGTTCCTGATATTTGAAATAACCTTATTTATTTATGGCCTTTAGCCAAGCATCGACTAAAGCATTCTGGTGAGGATAACTAGATAATTCGAAAGGTTCTTTTATGGTTCTGAAGGGAAAGTTGCATCTTGGAATTTATTTGTGGTATGCATCACATTTAGAGGAGCGGTGGTTGTATTTCAATTCTTATAGAAGGGTCATAGTAAGACAAAGTTATGTCATCAAAGATTGGGTCACATGAGTGAAAAGTAACTGGAAAAATAAAATTTGATGAAGCTTGCATCAAAGGGAAGCAATGTAAGTTAATGCTCATTCAGATTTATCGGTTCACTCTGTCGTGAAATCTCGTGGTGGATGCTTGTACTTTTTCACGTTCATTGATCATTACTTAAGGAAGGCGTGGGTGTATTTCTTGATGAAAAAAAAGATGAAGTGTTTGGAAAGCTCAAGGAGTGGATGAGTAGGGTTGAAAAAAGGACATTGAAACAAGTAAAGAATGTAAGAACATATAAGATTTTGGATTTGTACAATAAACAATTTGAAAACTTCTACAAAACAAAGTTATAAGGCTTCGGATTATACAACACACATTACCACAAAATGGAATAGTGGAACGAATGAACCAAACACTGATACAGTATGCAAGATGCATACAATTATTTGTTGAGTTATCAAAAAAATTATGGGTTGAAGTAGTCAATACTTCTTAGTAGTTGGTGAATAAATTTGTATCAACTATAATCAAATTAAAAACTCCTCAAAAAGTATGGCTCAGGAAACCCTCTAATAATTATGTTTTGCGGATATTTGGATCTGTAACGCCCGTAGATCCGGGCTAGTCAATTTAGAGGCAATAGGGGTCGAAAATGACTTTTCAACAAAAGATTATTTAGAATAAATAATCTTAACCAAGTTGTAGAATATGTCACAAGGTTTCCGTACATATAAAGAATGCCGAAATCCGAGTTATAACGAAGAAGTTATGGCCCGTCGAAGTTTCGCGACGGAACCGGCACGGCACCGGGAAGCGTAAATAGTGAATTTATGATGGAGGACTTTTTAGCCTTAGTGATCTAAATTAAATTCTTATAATATGTTAAACTAAGACCGTCGATAAAAAGAACGCCCAAATCTGACTTCGTATGAGGAAGTTATGATTTTTCTAAGATTCGGCTTAGCAGTATACAACCCGAAACTCGAATTTTAGTTCGAGCGGTTTTTGGATTACGCGACCTAAATGAGAGTTGAAGGTCTCATTAATAGGAACTAAACGGTAAAAAGACATACGAAAACGGAGTCCGTGTGAAGGAGTTATGAACTCTTCGCGGTCATTTAACAGTCTAAACGCCTCCTACTGTTAAATTTGAGATCGATCGAGAATTAGCCGACGAAGTCTAAACGAAAGTTGTAGATATTGATTTTACCTACGCGTGGATATAAAGAACGTCGAAAATGGAGCTCGTATGCGAAAGTTATGATTTTTCTAAGTTTGAGGGCTGATACACGATAGGGGGTGACGTGGCACCACCATAATTGGACACGTGGCACCACCAGAAGGCCACCACATGGACCAACTCGGCGAGTAGGTCCCCCCTACTAGGCGAGTAGACCAGTCAGCACCCCTATAAATAGAGGTGCTGGGTTCCCTCATTCTTCACACCTTCCTAAACTATTCTTTCTCTCTCTAGACTCTCTCTCTAGCCCCCTAACCCCCCTAAAAGCTTAGGTAAACCCCTAGCACCCGAAGGAAGCCCCGAGGCTCCCGGAGTCCCGAGAAAAAGGGTCTTTCGGCTCGGGAAACGCTGCTCCAGTGAAGCTCGGTTTTGCGAAAAACCCGCTGTAAGTGAGCTACGCCTACGCTAGTTTTAATATAGCTTCTAATTAATTATAGTAACATTATTAGAACCTGAAAATAATTATTTGGGATATTATTATGAGTTATATTGAGTGTTATTTAACGCTTATATAATAATAATAATAGTCAGACTATTAATTTGTCGTGGATATCGGTAGACTAAACCCTAGTGGTGTTGATACTAGGTTTTATCGAAGGAAAGTTGTTTTGAGAGTATCGAAGCGCTGTCGAAGTGTTGAGTCACCACATATCAGGTGAGTACATGGTCCCTTTCATCTTACACATAGATATGAAGTATTTATTATATAATTTACGTGTTGTGAGTGCATAGTCCCTTTCATCTTACACATAGATATGAAGTATTTTATATAAACTACGTGCTATGTGTGCATATTATCTAAATACTTGCTGTCTATGCTGGATGAACGTTTTATACATGTTTTAAAGGATTTAAACTGTATACTTATTTTATATATACGAATATGTTGGGTATGATGATGGGTAGATGAATGATGAGAGATAGAAGATGACGTGAGTATACATTGGCAGCTATAGACTTAGTGCTTATGGGACAAACACCGGTAGCTATGGACTTAGTACCTGTTAGACGTTGGTAGCTATGGATTTAGTACCTGTTGGGAATTGGTAGCTATGGACTTAGTACCTATTAGTTAGACGCTGGTAGCTAAGGATTTAGTACCTGTAGGAATTGGTAGCTATGGACTTAGTACCTGTTGAACATTGGTAGCTATGGACTTAGTACCTATTAGATAAAGACTGGTAGCTATGGATTTAGTACCCGATGAATAGACTATAGCAGCTATGGAATTAGTGCTTTATGAACGAACATCGGCAGCTATGGATTTAGTGCCAGTCCTATAACCCTGGAAGTAAGGGACTCTGGAATAAACGAATGCAGGATAGATGACTCTTAGGAGTAAAGAAGATAACGGGGATGGGTAATTGGGTTAATTGTTTGCTGATTGAACATAACAATTATATTATTGTGGGTTGAAAACCCTATGTACTCACCAGGTTTCCCAACCTGACCCACTCAGTTTATTTACATCACAGGTGGCGATATGAAGTGACATTACACTGAGAGATTTAAAGAGATGTAGATCACTAGTGTAAATAATTGTAAGTTCTGTTTATGCTTATGTTTATGTATTAACGATGACATCCCAAACGTTTTAAGATGAATAAAAATACGTTTCTTCGAAAATGTTTTAATAACGTATTTATCGTGTTTTTCTGGGAACAAATTCCGCAACCTTTTTATAAAATGAAGTACTCTGATTTTCATAAAGCATAAACAAAATCGGTCTTTTCTAGCCGTGATTTTGGGGATGTCACAGGATCTCCTATTTACACTCATGTTAATAATGGTAAAACTAGAGGCGATGATAATGAAGTGTATGTTTCTAGGATATGGTGTTAAAGCGAAAAGTTATCATATGTGGTGTAGAGAAGAAAGAAGGACTCTGAAATTTATTATTAGAAGAGATGTGACCTTTGACGAATATTCTATGACTAACCATAGAGGAGATAGTATAAGTCTTGTTGGGAAACATGATCAGGGTGCTAGCCTAAACATAGAGTTTGTAACATAAATCCTAGAGATAGTTTTGATAAATGTAGAAACAACAAACTGATAGAGAACATCCTAGACAAGAAGAATCCTATCAAAAACAAAACGAAAAAGAGTTTAGTGATGTTGACTTCAAGAAAGAAGATGAGGCATAAACTATAGCTAAAAGAAGACTAGTGGGGTGGAGAATATGTTGATCTTGATGAGCCTCAATCTTATATAGAGGTTGTAGAAAGTAAAGAAGAAACAAACTGGTTAATGGTAATAAACGAAGAAATAATCATTGGAGAAGAATGAAAGATGGGTACTTGTCCCATTATCAGAAGCAGAAAAAAATAGTGGGGTGAAAAGGGTATTTAATTGAAAGGAAAGTATTTCTGGAGTTGAACTAGTTAGGTTCAAAGAGAGGTTGGAGGAAAAAGGGTTGTTATAGAAAGAAAAAATTGACTATTACAATATATTCTCATATGTCATGAAACACATACGATTCAGGTTCTTTAGGCCATGGTAAGTACACTTGATAATGAGATTGAGCAACTTGATATAAAAATGCATTTATTCGTCGTAGTCTATATGAGGTAATATACATGTTTAAAAAAAAGTGTTCCTTGATTAAACATAGATCTTGTATGTTTGCTGAAGAAATCTCTTTATACTTTGAAGTAGTCTCTTGGAAAATGGTACATGAAATTTGATTTGTTTATGAATTTGTATGGATACATTTGAAAACAATTTCATAATTTTATTTACTCGAAGGAATTGTCTCAAGGTTCTTACACACACACACATACACACACACACACATATATATATATATATATATGTTGCTATACATGGATGATATTCTCTCTACAACCAAGAATATGGTTGTATTTAATATCATGAAGGCACTACTGAAAAATGGAGTTTGAGATATAGGATTTGGTAGCTAGAAAGAAGATGTTGAGGATAGAGATTCACAAGTAGAGTGAATGCGCTCCTAGGTACATGTAAGTCCCTGATCTGCTTGTATATCAATCAGATCCGTTTGATGGTGCAGAATCCCAATCAAACAGATAATACCATATCAAAATAAAAGAGAAGAAGAGAAGAATAACTTGAATCTTCAATGTATTGAATAGATTGGAATGATGCTCCTTTACATGAGATTCGTACACACACACAAACATAAGCTCCTTTTTCTCTCTGCTATTTTGTTCCTTCCTTGCACCCTTCACCCTATATATATCCATGAGAAACATGGCCTGAAAATTGGTTTACGGTCGTAAACTTGTTTACGGCCGTAAACACCTCCCTGGCCGTAAACGTGACCGTAAACTCATAAAACACTACAGAAAAATCCAATTGCCTAGAAAAGCAAAGTATAAACCATAATCTTGACCCAACAATCTCCCCCTTGGTTTATAGCTTTCTTTTCTAATTGACCCAACAAGCTCCCCCTAAAAAGTAGCTGGCTTTTCTTCTCAATCTTCATCGAGAGCTTGGCTTCAGCATTAATCTTCAAAAATTCTTCACAACTTCAAGATGAACATGGTGAATCATCAATGAATGAATTCATCTTGAGCAGTTGGGATTTTCTTCAGAATTTGACATAGAACGCACATTGGGTGAGGAGGCTTCTTGAAAAGATTTTGAAAGATAGGGCCTTCAGTTTGAGAATCTTCAGAGAGAATGTTAGAGAGAACAAATCTTCTAGATCACTTTAGCAAGTTCATAGATAGCAGTAGACTGTTTGAGGAGGCTTCAATGCAATCCGTCACATAATATTAAATTACAACTTCACCTAGCTTCTAGGGTAGAAGGATTGAATGTTGAAAGAATAATCTTCATTTCTTACTCGTTGGAATGAGAATTCTTTGATGATCACGGATGAAGCTTCGACTCAGAAAATCTCGATATAGTCTCCATGAGTCTCATCTACACATGAATTCACTTTTCAAGACAACAAAACTAAAAGAAAACTTAGAACACAATATTTTTTGGAATTTTCATATTTTCTGGAAAAATTAAAAATTAAAACCGAAAAAAAAATATTTTTGGATTTTCTAAATTTTCTGAACAAGAAATAAAAGAGAAATAACACTATTTTTGGATTTTTAATTTTTTTAATTTTTGTTTGATTTTTATTCTTAATTTTAGTTTTTTAATTTTTTTGTTTTATTTATTTATTTATTTATTTTTGAACTTTTAATTCCCCCCCCCCCCCCCCCCTAAATTTGTGCATAGAGGAAAACTAAGAACAAATTTATCAAAAACAAAAATATTTGAGATCAAAGTTGTGAGATAGTATTAACTTTGTTTATCAGTATCTTCACCTTCATGAATATATTTGGTCAATCGTCGGTATTGTGGTCAATTTAAGCATGAATGATATTGAAATTTTTTTTTTTCAAATATAACATTTAACTGACAATGACCACGGGTATTGTTGTCCACTTAAATTAAGCAGCGAGATCTACAGACAACCTCTAAATGGTTCAATTTTAGTTGCACTAGAACGTGTTCCCCACTTCCTGATATACCTTGGTTATCAACAACTTCCTAAGGACTCCTTACTTTAGGTGAATAGAGAATTATTAAGGAGGAAGTCAGATTTAGAAATAGGTGCATATGTTGTGTCCCAGGTCGGATATATTTCAATCACGCAGAGGGGACAACATATGGCTAACTAGGATAGAGGGATTGAGAGGTACAATGTTGCATATGTTGTGTCCCAAGTCGCATCTTCCGATCACGCAGAGGGGATAACATATGGCTAACAGATAGAAGTAGTTTCATAGATAAGAAGGTGTGTAGAAATAGAGTTGCATATGTTGCATTCCAAGTCGGATCTTTCGATCACACAGAGGAAGCAACATATGACCAACAGATAGAAAGCAAGCAAATAATTTCCTACAGACCTACTTTATCAGAACCCCCCAGTCGTCCTATCAGAACCAGAATTAAGGACATAAGTCCGTACATCAAGGAAAATTCAAACCACTGTTCTAGATGCGTATTAATTTAGTGTATCCTGTAGCTACCCATGTTTATCTCACTGCTCAATCTACCCGAGCGTCGTATGGTTAGTCCAAACAATCCTATCTAAATCCACACTTTCAAATCCTTCGTGCCTACCAGCACATTGATCATAGAGTCTAGAAAATTAAGATTTAGTCCTTTACACATGTTTTAGACTACCTGTTATCACTTTCTTCATATCAGTTCCCAACAATAACTACTAACGGAAAACTATTAAGAAAATGAAAAATTGTCTTTAAAACGAATCAGAGTAAGATAAACTTAGGAGTATAGAGAAGAAATGCAAATCATAATTCACCGATTGATTTTGCATCCAGAAGGTCCGAGAATAGCACGCATAATCTCAGAACATATCCGAAAATTCTTCATGTCATTAAGCACTAACCCCATTTGTGATTTCTTCCTTTCCTCCTTTCCCGAAAAAGGACACATAATCTCAAATAAAAGTCTGAATGTTGTACAATTGAGTGATGTCCGGTATCATGTTCCTTGAACAGCCACTTCCAACAAACCGAAGTATGATGATATGCCTCCATAGCTGCTCTGACACAGAGTGGGATCAGTTGGTCTTTGGAACCCAATCCATTTTGAAACTGGGTCGACCTTTGTCATCTTTGCAAGGAACATTCTCCCATGACATGTCCTGTTTATCACAAACATAAGATGTAGAAATATTAGAGTCATTAGGTGATTTGGGAGACTGAACCTTTGGAACCTATTTGTAGTTGGGTTTGACCCATTTCTTTTTCGATCCGATGGGTGCCTCGACACTTGATTTTGAACTCGAAGTCGGCTTCCGAGATGATTTTGACCTAACCGATCATGGCTTCACATGAGCATCTCTTGGATTGGACTTCTTGGCTGGCATTCCCTTCTTGCCTTTTGGATTTGGATTCTTGACCTTGGAAGTTTGATTCTTGGCCTTCTATGCGTTCCTATCACTATTGCGCGATTGTGACATGGAAGGGTTTCTTTTGAAGTATCTCCTACTTGGTGCGTTCTGCCAACCTTTGCATAGTAGGGAACGTATGCGCGATTAGGACAATCTCTGACAATGTGTCTTGGTGATCCACAGTGAAAACATGTCTTTTTCTTCACTGTGAAGTTGTTTCTTCCTGCCCCTGGTGGCGTATCATTGCCTTGTCCCTTATTGTTCCCACAAGCACAATTACAATAGACACTCTGTTTCACTGGAATTGGTGGCCTGTATTTCTCAACAGTAGGTTGATCTGAAGCCGTTGAGTTCGAAGCAACATATTTTGAGCTCCAGGAGATGTTGGTTTGTTCAATGGTGTTCTCCTTGTTCTCATCCTCTGCTACGTTACCCGCACATGAAGTTGAAGCATTAGTATTTTCAACCTAAATACCTCCTGACACAAATCCAGCTGGTTTTCCATATTGAAGAAGTGCCTCCCTGTCAATTTCTTCGTGTGTCATAGGGATGGATGTGTAGTTATGATTGGAAGGTGGAAGAACACTATCACACCATATAACTTTTTGCTGTTTATTTTTAAATTGCAAACAATGGTCTATCATGTTCGCAACTACTTCGCTTGACACATCAAATTTTCTAAAATCAAAATCTGCAGTTACAAATTTGATTTTTAATGTGTCAAGCTCAACAGTTAATTCGGCAAGTTGTTTCTTAACATAGTCATAATTTTCACATTTATTGCTATAATCTTCCTGAAGCTTCCTAAAGTCTCTGGTTTTTGCTTCTAATTCAGCCTTCAGGGGTTTTTGTCCATTCCTAAGTTGATATCCTTTGTATTTTAGGTCTTCGACTTCCCTTTTTAGCAAATCATTATGTTCACGAAGAATTTTAATCGTATCTTCACAAGATGGAGTACATGAAACTTCATTGACCGGGATGTGTGCGGAACTCATTGTTTTTCCACACTTCAAAGCGTCAAGTTCTTCAGTTACAACAACAAGACTAAGACGATTGAGATCTTTTGTCTTATTGATGACAACCACGTTTATATCCCACGATTTCGGAAGTGAATTCAGTAGCTTTTTGTTTATCTCATATTTAGTTAAGAAGATCCTAGCTATATTAATCTCGGTAGTAATTGTAGTAAGTCGCTGCAATTGAGCTTCCAGGGTTTCTCCAGGGATATAATTGAACATATTGAACTTTTGTCTTAACATATCCTGATGACTCTTTTTCATGTATTCAGTTCCCTTGTAGACCTCAAAAGCCATTAAAAAGCACAACTAGAAGCCAAAATCAGACTTAAAAAGTCAAACCAAAAAGCTAAATTTAAAAATTTGAAGGTTGAACCAGAAAGTCAAAGTCTAAAGTCAAGGTCAAACTTAAAAGTCAAAGTCAAAATTTTAAGTCAAAATTCCATTTAGAAATTTAAAAAATTAAAAGCTAAAATTTGTGGAAGCAAAAAGAATTTAAAATTGAAAGAAATTGAATTTTAGGGTTAAAAGTGTTAAATTTGCAAAAGAGGAACCGAGAGAGCGAATCTTTAAGAATTGAAAACGGAAGGAGGATATCATCTCGTAGCCTAGATGAGTTGGAAGGGGCGCCTATTGAGTTTGGAGGAGACCCGTGTTCGATCTCCGACACCCTCAATGCGTTTGTAATTTTTTAGATGGGTGTTGCTACTGAGCTGAAAGCCACCAAGCTATCCACCAAGCCGTCCACCGAGCCGTAATCCACCAAGCCGAGCCGCAGATGTTCGAGCCATAACTGCCGCCGCCCGCAAACCGCCGACCATAAACTCCGGCGACCGTAAACTCCCGCCGCAAACTCCGACGACCGTAAACTCCGGCGATTACGTGAAAAACAACGTTTTCCACCCCTTTTTGCTCCAAAACTCGATCAAAAACTCATTTTTATAAAAAAAACGTGAAGAACAAACCCCCCATAATTTGCCAAGTTCTATGAAAAAACGCAAGAATCCTTCCAAAATAAGATCAGATAAGCTCCAGATCTAACAAAATTGACTGATAAAATCCAAGCTCTGATACCACTTGTAAGTCCCTGATCTGCTTGTGTATCAATCAGATCCGTTTGATGGTGCAGAATCTCAATCAAACGGATGATTCCATATCAAAATAGAAGAGAAGAAGAGAACAATAACTTGAATATTTAATGTATTGAATAGAATGGAATGATGCTCCTTTACATGAGATTCACACACACACACATGCTCCTTTCTCTCTCTACTATTTCATTCCTTCTTCACACCCCTCACCCTATATATATATATATATATATATATATATATATATATATATATATATATATATATATATATATATATATATATGAGAAACATGGGCTAAAAATGGGTTTACGGCCATAAACCTGTTTATGGCCGTAAACACCTCCCTGGCCGTAAACCTGACCGTAAACTCATAAAACATTACAGAAAAATACAATTGCCTGTAAATGTAAAGTATAATCCATAATCTTGACCCAACAGTACATGATAGGTGGCCATGCATATTATCTCATGTTGAAGGTTCTAGAAGTAGCTATATGATGTCTTTTGAGTCTTTTACATCCAGTTGGACCAATGATTGGATGAGTGTGGCCATTAGGGTTCTGTGTATAATCTCCAATCTATAAATAGGGATTGTCAACTAGGATTTATAGTCGTCTTCAAATGTTCCTTAAAGAGTCTTTGAGAGGTTCTTTTTCTGTCTTGATTTTATTGTTAGTCTGTGTAAGATCGTGAATAAGAATATTCCCTCCTACAGTTTGAAAGTAGGTCACAATGATTGCATCACGTTAAATAATATGTATTTATATGTTTGTACTTTCTCGTTTATTCATGACAAGTAGTATCAAAGCTCTTCTCATTCCTAAGAGTCAGAGAGAGAGAGAGAGAGAAGAGGTTGATGTAAGGCAGTTAAGTATGGCTTTACAAAGCACAAGTTTACTTCCAACAAAAAGGCTGTTAACTTTTCTTGTTGATCTATTTATGTGGAATATCCTAAATATGGGTGTGTAATTTGGCTTTTCAAACATGCTTGCACCAACTGGGACACCAAGAAAGTCAATAGGGAAAGAACCAATGCCACGTTTCATCGATGAAACCATATCCTTGATGTCCAAGTTAATAAGACGAACTCCTATCACCTTGGTTTGAGAGATTGACCTTGACAACAAATGTAGGGAAAAAACATTTAAGAATCCATATAAGTTTAAAGGGACCTCCACAAATCACTAACTCCTATCACCTTGGTTTGAGAGAGGCCACACAAGTCTATGAGGAAGCCTTTACAATAGAGTACAACCCCAAATCATCACACTAAATGGGTAACGGAGTAAGTGTCCAATGGATGTATCTGAAATAGGGACCTCCACAAACCACTAAGTCCTCATTCGATTCGCGTAACCCTTTGTCAAAGGAAAAATCAGCCTCTTTCATGTGTATAGGCTGACACACCTTCAAGCGAAAGAAAAGTTTTGCAATACTCATACAAAATTGAATTAGAAACTCTATGGGTCGCCCAAATATGGAAGCAACCATCATCTCAACAATGTTGGTAGCTCTCATCTTGACAAATTCGCTAATAAAATTGGTGTCCCTAAAGACAACTCCTCCAAGAAGCTTCACGCACAATGAAGGCCTCCTGATGTCAACAGGAAATAAACATGCCTTTAGCATCTTGCCATCATATATAGGCCAACAAGAACTCGGTTTTCACATAAAAATATTTTTCCATAATTTTCTTATTGAGAACACTAGATCTAAAAAATTTCATAATTAATGGAGGGGTGCCTATAGTAACATGTGTGATCATGTCTCCTGACAAACAAAGTTACTTGCATAACTGATTTTATATATACAGAGATCTCATGTTTAAACTTCATTTTCTTATAAACTAGAGGGTGTGCGCTCGCGTTGCTAGGGGTCGGGAAATTTTTTCGTTGTTTTCTCGTGGGATAGAAGGTTTGTCCGTTAAACTAATGTTTTGCACCCTTCAAGCCTCTTTAAGGCCATGTCTATGTAAAAGTTTAAATACAAAAGAAGTTCATCAGATGAGATTTGTGTGTCAAAGTTGTTGAAAAAATACATGTACCCTAAAGAAACTAAATGTTTTTTTAATTATATCAGTTGTAGTTGCAAAAAAAATCACAAAACTAAGATTTAAAGAATATATATTCTTCTATTCTCTTCCTAACCTCATAGTCAGCCATGAGTAATCAAATTTGGTCCAATCGTCTTCATCGAATGACTCTTGGGTTTCTGATAATCTGTCAAGCTTACCAAAAATTGTTATTCTAAAGAGAATAATTTCTAATTAAGCTATAAAGTAAAACGGGCTATCCAAAAAATATTTAGGTTATTTCTAAATTATAAATGCAAATATAAAATAGCCTAAAATATTGGACATATGGGTAAATGGTCATTTACACACATTTAGATAATCTAAAAAAGAAAGTCTTTATTCATGTATGTTAAATCATTTATATTATTGGTAGTAAAGTACGTTGCGCATCTTGGTAGTAATAGTAAAGTATGTTACTATTTGATCTGATCTTAATTCAGGAGTCGGAAGCAATTTCTCTAAAATCCCAAAAAAAATGGTTTTCTCACATAAACACAACCTCCATTAAATGTGAACTTCCTATGCATCTGATCAACCATTTTTTGCATTAAATAAAATTTTTTAGAAGACATCGTGTCATTTTATCAAACATTTAGAAGACATTATAATAAGCTTCATTAGTCTACCTCTCTTAAGAAAAAAAATTCTAAGGTTTCAAACGGATACGTTTTTGGGTTGTTTGATTGCACCGACCCTAATTTTCTTCCATCTGAGCAATAACTCATTCAATTATTCTCCCTTGTCCTCTTCAAATTCTTTAAAACTTGCAAAAGAAACAAATCAAGTAAGGAGTTTTATACGAGCTTTATTTAAATCAAAGAAGCAGAAGACAATCCATTAAAAAGGGGAAGTTAGTGTTCAACCAATTCACTAAAAACGATGGTGAAAGCCACAAACAGTGGTGCTGAGAGTGAGGTAGAGTCTACCTCCTTATTTGGATGGCAGAATAGCAGGGTGGATAGAACTGTAAATGGTAGCAATTGAAGCTTTAATGAGCACGAAATAATCCACTCGTCTGTCTCTGTCCCTTTGCCCAAAAATTGTATATCAGAAAACAAACATACACCAGTAAATCGCCTCTAGTTGAACATTCGATGCCTGACTATTGTTGGTTTCCTGCCTTAGGGCGATTGTGTGAGAAGGTTTCCCAAAAACAAAAAATACTGAATCATGGTGGTCTACCAATATGATTTAAGGCCGATACATGCAACATAGGTGGTGCCCGCCTACAAACAATAAAAAACTAAGGTGATTACGTGATAATCGACCACTAAAACCGAAAGGAACTCATTAAAATTGGTAAAACCTGTATTTTTAGAAAATGTTATAACTTTGTAGACTGTGGTGGTTGCCTCCCGTTTTGCAATATAAAGAGATGGTTGGCCATCCGTGACCACAAAAACATCAGATAAGTGTGTGCATACGGATTAAAGAATAGTAACCTTGAAATGGTATGAAATCCTGGTCCATGTAGGTACAAAGCATATTAGAGAGAAACAGGATGAAAACGGAAGAGGAAGATGTTGCACATGGACCCAAGAAATTGGAAGAATAGAGAGAAGGTTTTTGGATCAAAAGGAAGCAATAACGGTGAAGGTGAGGTTATCGATGAATTGACGCGGTGATGGATTATATGTTGTCCGTACCTAATTAGAGAAGCGGGAGATAGAAGGAAGAAACAACACGTATTATTATATATGAGAAAGATATAGAATAAAAAATAAAAAAATAAAAGTGATCCAATAGGGTTAAATTAGTGTGCATTAGGAACTAAATATTAATATGTATATAAATGTTAAGTTTGTCAAAAAGACTAGCTATTATTAGATCATCTCCCACTTGTATGTGGCATCAATAACTTAAAGTTTACACAAGATGCTCTAATTGATGATCTATATATTAGTGCAAGTTTCTAATCCTGCATACTATCCATACCAATTTAAACTATAATTGGAAGCAACTTTGTAATCCTGCATGACGATGCCCCTCAACTATCCATACCAATTTAAACTATAATAATAGGAAAAATTTTGTTTGTTTGTTTGTTTGTTTTTTTTTTTTTTTCGAAAACAGCAAACCATTAAATGAAAACCTACTCGCAATATTTCAGCAAGCATCCGAGTTCAAGGTTTGTTACCGGACAAACTCAACCCTTGTAGTGTGACACTTTTTAAGAACTACAATGATTGAACCTATCACCTCCACCCGACATAGATATTAAACCCGTGCATCCACCCACCTATGTTGGACATCATTTGCACATGATGTTTGTTGTTTCTTGATCCCTTTGCAATCAAAATTTGAATCATTCTTTTTCTTATTTCTCTATCTTTTAGAAGTAATTAGTAGAAGCTTCGATTTAATATTTTTCAAGTATTAACTAAAAATAATTTTTCTTATGTTCACTGATAAGTCTGCAACTAGGCTTGTTGGAGCAAATATTTTTGTGTCCCAAACTGCCAATAACCCTAATAAACACGATAATATTTTGTTTCTCTGTTCAAGCATACATGGTAGAACTGTTACATATATTACAACCTTTGTACGTATAGTACTTGTCAGAGTTAGTCATATTTTCTTACCTTCTACACAGCCTTCTTAGCATTGGATACATCCTTCTTCAGTTCTTCAAGTTATCACGTGAAGAATCTTCGACAAATCCATTATATTTTGTGTTAGTGAGACATCATAAAAGGTAATAATAAAAGATCCATATTCCTGACCATCAAAATTTATATTCTTCGTTTTCTCTAATTATTTCTTTCTCTATGCTATCTTTTCAATTTAATTAACAAGGTAAATCACCTTTTACTTGCTTTCTTATGTTACGCTTTACATAAGTGGGTTTGACTCGTTTTCTCTTTGATTTTTATAACTGATTGCATGAACCGTATCAAACAAATTGTTACGATATTTACGATGTGTTTTCAATATATTTTAATATTTTGCTTAGGGAAAACACCTCGAGAATCCCTGTTGTAACTGTAAGAGCAATCTATTCTGCACTAGCATTTTTGACGATGGGAGCTTTAATTTACACTCTTATTAAAGATATATCTGGCTCATATGCTGATCCATTCACAAAGTACATAAACATCCTTCTATTTCAATCTTTATTTACATTTTCTCCTTCACATACAATGTAAAGTGACATTAATAATTAATAAATGAAAACAGGTGTTTTTTAGCAAATATGGCAGACCTCTATATCCATGCTGTGATGTTTGCGGTACGTCTATATATATTCAGTATATTTGACTCTCATTCGGTTGCGATTAAATTTTATAATTCATAATTCAGAATTATCCTTTTACGGATTTTGATGCATTTAAAATGAACCTAGATTTCAAAAAATAAGAATTCGGTGCTTCTTGTACCACTTTTTTTCTATAACAAGAATAATGGAATGTAGCTTTTCAGGTGTGGATAGCATACAAAGAATCAAGTTGGCTAATAGCTTCCTTATGGATAATTTCACTTTTATGTTTTGGGAGGTTAGTATTAATTATTCGATCCAAGTAAATTTCTTATTTCTCACTTGCATTGATAAAACACTTTGCTAATGAAGGCTGCTTAGGTGATATATGATAACTTATTTATCCTCGCTATGTGTCATGCTTGGTGTATCACATATGCATCTTAAGGGCATGCAAAGTATGCAGTTCTTTATGCATGCTGTAATAGATGCATATTGTGTTGCGAATGAAAATAGAACACTATATATTTGGCCTAAAGTAGTTGCAATCAATGATCTTATTTTTGATCTTACACGTTGGATATAATCATAATTTTAAATTCAATTGCATCTAATGCGGTAAATTAATATATATGGCTAATGTTTAATTTGAACCTTTTCACAGCATTACTCTATGTGTATACATAGTTAACCAATTGTTCAGCATCTCACCTGAGAAACCGGCTTCGTCTATCATTTTCAGTAGCAGTGACATGTAAGTCCCACAAGAAACTATGTTAAATATTCGTACTCTTGCATATATGTGATCACGAGAATTGTTGATGTATATTAGGATGAATTAATTTGAATTCGTATACATACGAATTAATTCCATTTCTTCCTTAATTAGCTGCATCAAGAAACTGTTTCAGTCAAAGGTGGTTTAAAATTTTTTTCTAGCTTGAGATCTAGTTCTTTTGTTGTTCAACCTAGTTGAAAGGAATTATAAAAGTATCAAAAGGTTAATTTAAAGTCATATTTTAGTAAGATTGTATATACTATGATTTTTTAGTTCTCAATGTTGTGTTTGGATAACATTCATATTGGGTTAGTCACTCAAGTGTCTATGTGAATAGGTCATTTTTTTGTTTGATTATCGAAAAACACTAACATTGCATTATATCTTATTTATTGTTGTCTCTTTTTGTATACGCATCTTGATTCTAATTTTTCTGTTTTATCTTGCAGATGCTTGCAGTCAAGTGAGCCATTATTCGCATCACATGCCAATGTATAAATATGTCTCGCTACCTACAAGTTGTTTGTTTTTCTTAATTTGTTATTAATATTGGGTCTTCTTATTTTGTTAATAATGATGTTATCTAATATTTTATCTATCAAAACAACTGTTTCTTGGAACTTTCATATCCATCACGGCTTGATTTCTCTTGTTATAATTAAGAATTGTCACAAGAAGAAAATTTTTTGGGCGTGTTCGGCACGGAAGGTTTCGGACCATTTGAGAGCTTTTAGCTTCTAGCGTTTTGAACAGAAAGCCTTTTTCGACACCACAAGCTACTAGCGTTTAGTTTAAACAAAACGCTCCAAATCCAAATGCTACTTCATGTAGTGTTTAATATAATGCTATAAGCTACAAGTTACCCACTAACAAATAATTTTGTTGAACACGTCCTTATCAGTGACCATTCTTTAGTCATGAACCGAATTCCGGTCACTAAAACATCATCTACTCATCATATATTAAGTTGTTACAAAATTTTGGTAAAACTACAAATTTAATGACTAATACTATGACGATCATCGCTAAACAGTTACTAAACCATAAAATTAAATTTAAAAAAAATTCTTTGTATGGTCATTATTGGTATTAGTTACCAAAAATAATGTTCACAACATTAAACTTAATAAGATAATGGTTAATATATTGGAGACTTAGTGATCAAAAACAATGATCAGTAAATACTTTTCGTTTTTTGCACCTCCCTAAGTGGAATGATTGTAACGATATAAAGTGGTCATTGGATATGTATGAAAGAAATTTAGTAATTATAAAATGGAAAATGACACTATAGCATAATAAAATTTTGGCTTTATCCCGAATTGGTCACTAAGGTTTATTTGTTTATTTATTTATTTTTCGCAATTGGTCCTTAAACTTTCAAACTACCTATCAATTATGCCATTTTGAGCAATGCAAGTGGATGAGTCGGTTACTTTGTTTACGTGTTAATTTGAAATAGGATTACAAATAAATTCGAAGGCCACATTAGTAATGTTATGTAAGTATCAGTGTTAATGAGAGAAAGTTAAGGTAGCTAGTCTTCGTCGTCCCTTTTCATTACTCCAAAACCTTTACACATATCTATGGTTTTCAAGTCCTATATAGAAGAAGTGAAGTAGCCGCAAGTAGTAGCAATGTTAGCCTCGAATCCCATTGGGATATGTCCTCTGGTAGAACTCAACTTTAATAGGTTGTTTATTCGCTGACCATTCTCTTATAATAATGATATGAAATTCATCTTTGCAGATCATGATTTTTCTGGTATGACACATGTAAAGTGTGCTACTTTTCTTGAACGTTTCATGAAAATAGATTGTAAGAAGTTGTACTATTGTGAGCCATGTGCTCCCCTTTTGACTGAAATTAGGCTTATTGCGAATAATGTGGATTATGCAACTTTCATTTTTAATGCAAATAGAACTAATGGCCAAATTTTCGTTTATGCGATCATGCTGATGATGGATTACAAGATTTTTTTTGAGTTTGAAAGAGAATATGATGACAATGATTCTTTTATTCATAGTGGGTTTGATGGCATAGGTGACCTTAGGGATGTGACAGTGGATTTTAATGAGGAAGTAGTGACTATGAGTAGAACATGTATTGTTGAACTATTGAATAAACTATATGCTCATGAAGAAGGGAGGGGGGCGGGGGTAGGAGGATACCAACAATGTTTTAGAAGATGAGAATGAAAGTGAACCCACAATTTAAGTTCATGCCATTTTTAATGAGTCAATAAACTGGAAGAACCGAAACACCGTACTTGGTATGAGATTTAAAGATCCAGCTCAATAAAAACTATGTTGTGTAATTATGTTATAGCAGAAGGATACCAATTTTGCTTTATTAAAAATGATAGTAAAAGGTGGTTATCGCAATGTTGCAAGGGTGAGTGTACCATTAGGTTATAGGCCTCATGGATGAGTGATGAAGAGGACTTCTAGATAAAATCTTTGAACTCATATCATAATTGTGCTAGGAACTCTAAGTGAGGTTCATTGATTTCATATGCATTGATAGGAAGTTATTATACCAAACAAATCTTACATAAACAAAAGACGAGTGTGAGAAAATAAAGTTATGAAGTTGTTAGGAAGTTTGGTATTCATGTGAGTATTGGGAAATGCAGGCTAAAAAATTTTGCTTTGCAACTAATCAATGTAGCTCTTGTGGAACATTATGCAAAGTTATAATCATATGAATAAGAGATTAGGAGATCAAATTCAGGTTCTGTTGTTAAACTTGATATCAACTGCATGCTAGATGGAAAGTCCTTTTTGTTTATAACTAAATTTGTATAAACTTGCAAATAGAAGCAAAGTCCTTTTTGGTTTGCCCTCATAACCTGAAATAACTAGAAATGATATTAGGAAAGAGATAGAGAAATAATTTGTGAATATATATTATGTGATTAATATATTAATTCGGAAAAGATAATTGAAATGTTAATTTTTTATGTGGTTAAATAGTACCCTTTAGCTCATTATTTTCATTCATACATTTACGTACAAGAATAGGAACGAAAATTATATCCTTCTCTTCGCTCTCCTCTTTATTCTATGGTTTATAGGGTTTTGGGTACAAACAATTAGAGTCATTAGATTTTTGGTGCTTGCTTTCCAAAGGTTTTCAAAAAGAATATTGGTGTGATTTTTTGTTACAATAATCAACAGACATGTAAACTCTAACACTATGTAATTTTCGATTATTATAGAGTTCCCTTAGGGTTCTTGATATTCATACATTATTGCTATCATTAGAAAAAAACATAGATCCAAATAGGTTGCATATGAACATAAGAGTTTAGTAAATTTTCGCCTCATATACAAATTTATAACCTATAAAACTCATCAGTGATATCAGAGACTAGATTGTTTTCTATTGAGTGTGGATAATAGTGAATGGATAAAATTAGGGTTTATAGAAATTAAACCCTATAGCCTTGAAATTTTGACTTTTCTAGAGTTTCTTGAAGCCCTAGCCTCCACCTTTATTTTTTATAATACCTAGGGTTCCCTTAGGGTTTTCTAATTTCCTTAATTATTGTTTAAAAAGTCTTAAAATTTGAGTAATTAAATTTGGATAACCACAAACCCTAATTTCGAAAATTATAACGGTTTTGGATAAGAATTAAATTTGAGTTATTTAATTAAGTTTTTAATAAAATATATTTATTTAATCCCTAAATGATTTAAATTAATTTAATTCAAATATAATTAAAAGATAAGGATTAAATCATAAGTGGTTGAAATTTAATTAAATTAAAAGTTTACTTTAGATAATGAATATTTAAACCTCGTGTTTTTAAAAGTTTTCAAATACACCGTATACTATATATGATTCAAATTTTAATATATATTATATGTATAAGACATGCCAGCCAACCAATAGTATGCCCTATTTACGAAGCCATGCTATAAGGGGGTATAAGGAAACGACCTATAAAATGATTAGTGAATGAGTGTCTATTCTCACTCACTGCTCCTGTAGCACCATGACTTTTTTACCTAATACGTAGTTCTTATTTTTAAAATATTTATTTAACAGAATACATTAGCCAAATTCTTATTTTAAGTTTAAAGAAAACATCACCAATGTGACGTTTATTTTCAAAAACATCATTCATCAAAATAAAGTTTTAAACAAAACAAAAAACAATTTCCAAAAAACAAGTATTATGAAAACTCCACGACATGTCCAAATGGTATCAATACTAAGACATAAACTGGAATGTAACCACCCAAATTCCCCATCTTCACCAAACAATCAAACTTTGCTAGCTGTACCAGTGCAAGGCAACAACAAGCTTTATCATCAAATACATCTCATACACGACATACCACACATACATCACATACATTACACACACCATATATATCACATACATTGAATGCTCTTCACTAAAATATCATCAGGGTCTAGCATTATTATTTATATTTTAGTATTAGATAATTAATAATGATTCTTAGCCTGGGTCCATCACTAACCCTCAAGGAGGATTCCTAATATATGGGTCCATCACTAACCCGTAAGGAAGACTCCGCATACATGGGTCCATCACTAACCCATAAGGTAGACACCCCACATGTAGGTCCATCATTAACCTGAAGGCAAAACCCATTAACTACTAAGTGATTAGGCGAACCCTACCCCACTGGGTGCATCAGTAACCCTAGGTCCATTACTAACCTAAGAGGTTAAAACATCATTCACAATTAATGTGACTGGCTCAAGCCAACACACTAATTGAGGTGCGACTCTCACTCATTACATTGCTCCTTGTTTGTTGTTTTTCACTACTTTGAAGATGCATATACAAGTACGTGTATTGTCATTCGAGAGTGGTACTTCTCATTGTTTCCCATCACTATAAACTTCTCAACCAAACATTATATTTGATCCAACACCATTACTACACCAATATCACTCCAGTCCTCGAACACCTTAGTGTTCATGAACTATATACCGAGTGGTGGTTAAGTAAAACAACTCGACGTCTCCATTTGGCTTAAGTTCTTTTCCTTTAGGTATCCTCCAACCTATAAAGCCCTCACAACTATCTGGATAAGTATACACACCTAAGTCTAGCTTGTTATCCTCTACGCCCCACTAAGTGTATTCCCATTTTTAATTAATAAATTATTAATTAATCACATAAGGATTACTCTAGAAACCTCCTTAAGTAATCATTCTAAATTTCAATTAATAATATTAGAAGACATATTACTTCCGTACTTCACATTATGTAAACATGCAACAAGGAATCACAAGTTAAGGCATTTTACATATTTATATAATCCTGCTCATATCACCACTTCATCATTAAGGCATATTATACAACTAGCATGCATTATCCTAACCAACATAGACAAGTATTAACAATATATAATTGCATGCATATATTCACACACAATCAACATAAATCTCTCCTTCTATCATGAACCTATCACACCCTAACATCCAAATAGCAACCAGAAAGTGTTGAATCAAGAAAGTGACCCTCTTAAACCTATCAATCCGATGTTGACCTCGCTACCACAATGATGTTCTTCTGCTACCGCAAACCAACAAGATGAAGCCCTCCGCAATGACCTCATCTGCTACAAAGACTTAGTTTTTAAATTATGTATTTACATTGTATTGTCCAATGTACCTTGTATGGATACTGCTTTATCAGTCATAGACTTTGTTTATTACTTGTGTATGTTCTCGGAACTCTATAAATAGAGTGCTCCGATTCTTAATGAATACACATCTCTTCTCTCATTGCTTCCTTACACTATCAGAATTCTCTCAAGATCTTTCAGAACTTATATTCATATATTCAAGATCTAACTCTAAAACTCTCCTTCGGATCAAGTCCTTGTGACTTCAATAACTTTAAACTGATCGCATCTACTAACTTGTGTTTGATTGCAAACCATGTTAAGAATTAGTTTAGTGTTTACTTGATATAACTTGCTACCATTATATATCCTTACATTTTCGCAATTACAATTCCGCATTTAATCATCTAACTATCTAACAACTGTTAACATATTATTGTTGAGCTTTATGATCCTTTGGGTTAAACTTTATTCCGCAATATATAACTTGTTCTAACATTTTTGCAAGTGTGTTTCTCAAAGGTTTTTCTCTCAACAATTGGTATCAGAGCCAAAGTAGTTGCTTTTTAAACAAAAACTTTGATTTTGAAAAGCATTCTATACCACTGAAGCTCATTTCTTTTTTTAAAAAATCAACAAAATCTTTCTCAAAAACAAGGAAATATGGAACGAGCATAATCACTAAACATTTCCAACAGTGTTCGAGGTTCGAATAGAGCTCCAATATTGGTGGCAAATGAGTATCATCACTGGTCCCAAACGATGGCACTACTAGAAAAACAACCTTTTACTACGCTCATTGGGCGTCGTAAAAGGCTCAGACGATGCACAAATGCGTGTCAAGGAAGGCCCTGTCATAAAGAGAGACGACGCGCTTTTGTGCGTTGTCTATAGACGACGCGCTTTTACAATGCTCATTTACGACGCGCAATTACGACGCATGTTTACGACATGCAATGTGTATCAAGGAAGGCCCTGTTATAAAGGAAGACGACACGCATTCGCGTGTCGTATCCTTACAACGCGCGTGTTAATGACACGCAATGCGTATCATTAAAACCCCTGTCAAGAAAGGCCATGTCATAAATGAAGATGACACACATTTTTGCGTATCGTAAATTTAAATGTTTAAAAAAAATATATTTATATATTTATTAATTTTTAAATTAAATTTACTTTTACTGTCTCAGAATAGAAATAAAATACCATATAAAAAATACAATCCATTGCATAAAATTTAATGTCGTATAATTCTATTTCTTACAATATATAAATTTGCATTCATCTAATCTACTCTATGTTGCATACTAACAATTGAAATGAAGAATGCAACACTTGCATTTGCAGCATCTTATCTCTTTCAGCTTGAACTTTCTTTTCCTCTTCTAACTCGTGAGCTATTCGCTTTCATCAACCCTGTAAACACAACATAAAATCAATTGTCATTTTCATTCTACTTTTAAATTAATTCTTATTGGGACATTCTACTTTTAAACCTACCAAATGAGAACAACTAACTAAATGAGAACAATGGCACCTTTAAAAGTAGTGTGCATCACCTTTAAAACAAGTGTACAACTGTTTCAAAACATAGTAAAAGAAATCAATTAAGAAGAAAAAAAGTGTGCATCGCCTTTAGAAATGTCAGCAGTGAAGTTAATGGATTTTGAAGAAGAAAACTTTGTTCCACTAAATGGTCTAAACCCACGTATATCAAAATTTAATGTCATCATAATGTAAGGAGCTGCAACATGAATTAACTTCATTTTAGTTTATGTCACGAAAATGAGGAGGAAGGATAGGTTGTTCACCCAAATTCATGGCAAGACAACTAGTGAAAAGGAAATCCGAGAAAGTAGTCACGATGAACATATGCTTGATCTTCCGCAGGTCCATGCCAACTAACTTCATTGGTCCCTTTCAAATGGCCTAGATCAATTTCCAAGAAACTGCATCCATGAAACAAACACTAAGAAACCATTTTCAAAAGATGTTTAGGGAAAGAGCTACATAGTGGTTGTGCACACGTGCTTTAAAGCCTTACATTGGTTATATACACGTGCTTTAAAGCCTTCTTGACCTGATCTGGTCTTGCAGAGTAGACTGGAACCACACTTTCACTTTTAAATTCATGTCATTTCCAACATTTTGTATATAATTAAAATATTTAATTTATGAAAGATAATATCTGGTTGATTATATACATACCATGCCAGAATCTTGGCACATTTGGACCAACTGATGACAAAAACTGTGAGCAACACCATCTGGAATAATTCTTGAGAAGTTGATACAAGCCCAGTAATTAACAACACTTCCATTTATAACTTTCTGTGTCATGAAAATTGTATAATATTAATTATATTATAAACAATTGAAATGTTATTATCCTAAGGTTTGTACACTTCCTTCTTTATTTGATAATTGGCAGCTTCCAAAAACACAATCACTAAACCCGGCCAAAAAAGTTAGGGAGAATTCAGTATATACCCTTATTAAACGTTTAAATATCGTATTTGCCCGACCTAAACTCTAAATATCATATTTGCCATTATTAATGTTTTAAAATATCTAATTTGCCCAAATCTATTTTTTAAATAGTTTTTATTATTTGGTATTCCTTTTTTACATTTTAAAATCATTAAAATTGAAAAAATAACTAAATGGACAACAATACCCTTACCTTCTAAATCACATGAATCCGTTTACCAGTTGTGATGTGCAAAGAACCATAAAATCTGAACTCGTATAGAAAACTCAGTCAAAACCATCCGATAAATCATTCAAATCTACAACTAGAACTAGATAAATCAAGACAAAAAGCCACTATGTGAGTTTTTACCTGGGTGGGTGCATTTTGTCCCCTGCTGCTACCACCACCAACCTCGGTATAAAAAAAAATCAACTAAATCAAACAGTAAACAACCCCAGTGAAAAGAATTGAGTTATATACCAATTTGTTTACCTCTAAAGGGATTATTATAGAGACTTATACTGAAGTATTACCTACAAAGTATTGAAAAGGTATTGTAATTGCTCCATGTATCTCTTCCTGTCAACAGTAGGAATTTTATTCCCCAAAACACATTTGGCATTTGATAGCAAATAACTCAATTTCCTTGGTTTTATATGGTTATCATTGCTATCTAAGTGCAATAAGCAACATGAAAAAGATATTATCTTAGATTGACCTTAACACCACTGTATGGTAACCTGCGGTTTAAATGAAAATTAGAAGTGCAGAACCAAAATTAAGTCTTTGCTTTGGACTATTAGCCTAATCGAATAACATATATGTAAAAGGCATTGTGAAGATACTACAGGGTTTCAAGAATTCAATATTGTAGACGCATAAGTGTTGATTCAGTTGCCAAAATAAGGGGATATTTGGAAAGGGAATAATTACCTGGTGCTTATTAACAATTGAAAGATGGAAGCGATGAGAGGCAAAAAGGAAGATGTATAGAGGCGAACGTCCACAGGTGATCATGAGGAAGAGTCGAAGATGAATTGAGGAAGACAACCAAAGCATAAAACCTCGCCGGAAAGATTCCTGCAATTTAAAAAGGAAGGGTATTATGGTCCATTAAGTTGTTATTTTCAATTTTAGTGATTTTAAATTGTAAAAATGGTTTATTAAATAATAAAAACTATTTAAAAAAAAAAGATTTGGACAAATTTGATATTTTAAAATATTAAGAAGGACAAATATGATATTTAAAGTTTAGGTTGGGCAAATGTAGAAGATTCATGATGGTAGTTTTAAGTTGACACTTGTCTAATGCCTGGAAATCCATTAGAATAACCATGTTAAGTTGACATTTTTTCATTTTTAAATATTTTTATTTAAAAAAAGTAAACATTTCACCTAAAAGTTATACTATAAGGATAAAAAACCAAACCTGGATGTTGTAACCCTTTCTGGATATAACTTCGGTGACCAGTTTGAGAACTCCAGGAGCATTATTGACAAGAATGTTCACAGTGTGAGACTTATGACCATTTAACCGTTTTATTAATATTAAATCTCAGTTATATATAGCCCATAAACTGTTTGCTGAATAAGGATTGATAAGACATTAATGAAAAATGAGAAATTGACGCATATCTTACATCTTCTTCATAAAGCACACCCCAATGGGGGTCAAGGACTTGATTCATTGAGAACCTATTGTAGTACTTCACATGATAAACTTAACCCAAACAGAAAGAATGGCTAATCTTTTCTACAAATACTTTTTCCATTAATGAAAAACAAACATTAAACCAATAGTCTTACTTGCATACCAAAACAACAACTCCTAAAAGAATGATGTAAGGAGGAGTAAGATGTACACAAATAGTGAAAGAAGATACTAGAAGTAAAGCAGGCAAAGCTTACATGGGAAGGCTGAGTCCAGATAGTTATTCTCCCATGAAAATTAGCAATTTTTCGGTCCTATTCACCGTTCGTGTATTTCTCACCTGGATATTTTTTGAATTCATTCAAATAAAAATTACAAAAAGAAAAAAAGTTTGAAAATATAAAATCCATGTAATTTAAAAATAAATAGACTTACGATCCAATGGCGAGTAGATAACAGATTACAATCCCGCATTGCTTGTGATTCGGATTTAAGAGTGTTTCTTATGTGTAGAATGCGTTGTTGTGAACGTTTTCTTTTCCTGGTTCTTCTACTTTAACATCAACTTCAACAACCTAAAAATACAAAAACACAACAGATGCTTGTGTCATATATAAGACTATTAAATGGTCTTAGTTTTCTTTAAAAAAAAATAGGTAAAATTCCAAACCTGATTGTATGCTTCTCCAGGCTTACAATCAACTGCCATGTCCATTCTAGCAACAAAAAAATGTTGGTTAACTGGTGCATATAGTCCTGGTGCAATTGTAGTCCCATATTTTCTAACTTCTCCTGGTTGTAATGCTCCTCAGCTTAAGATTCCAGTAAGTTTAACTTCAGCTTCAATCTTTCCATCCTGCAATTAAAAAAACAAAGCAGCATTACTTATAATGTATATATAGAAACTGTTAGTTTCGTTTTTTATTGAAATAGTTATAAATAAAGTGACATGGTACCTGGCAAGGCACGAGGGCAAGATGAAGGTGACCATTCAATAAATTGAACTGAATCACGTGGAGAATCTGGCATAGTTATTCAATCAAAAAAATTCATGACTTAGAATAAAGATATACCACAAGGAACACTTTAAAGAACTTTTAATCATTTGGTGAACATATTGCCAAGGAAAAATCAATGCAGTTGTTACAGGTTTAAAAACTATAAATGAGACAAAAGCACATGGACCAAAACAGTTGCAACATGTTACATGGACTAAAACTATTAGAGTGACAAAAACTGTACAAGGACCAAAACTGTAGGAACAAAAACTATAGAAAATTAAAGCTAGCTATAGATAGTTTAACTGTAATGTCTGTTAGTGAACTAAGTAGAAAAAAAAAACAGAAAAACATACAATTGTTCTTTAATAAAAAAAATCATAGCTATCTAATCTCTCACGGAGTGGATTCCACTTTTTCCCCGGTAATAAAATTCAAAACATCAAACAATTCAGAACCATTTTTAAACTACTCAAGGGTAATGATGTCAAATTGTTTATTACCTGAAAAGACTTCACCAACACAATACACCATCTCACCTTCTTCCTTAACTACCCTTTCAGAAACCTCTTTACTAACAACCAAAACGATCCTAATTCCCATATTAAAAGTCCTTTTCATTTCACCATCTTCAGTCCCTCTAGCCTGAAAAGGGGCAAAACCAGAAACATCATTAGAAAAAAACAAATAACCAAGTTTTTTTAATACCAAAAAAACTTAAATACCTTTTCGATCCATTTAAAAACAGGGGGAACCGAACAAGAGTTGTTATAAACAAGAGCACCAAACCCTATACCAAAAACACGACAGATGGTATCTATGAAATCGCCACCCGGTATGTGTGCAATTCCTTTTATACCCTTATTGCTCGCCTTGCTTATGATATCAAGCACTTGTTTTACATATATTACAGCTGGTTCCATTGAGGCTTCCGCTAATATAACTAATTCTTCACCCCAGAGATTCTTTCTCAACTTACCTTTCATTTTTAAAAAAAAAAAAAAGATTTTTATTGTATTGTATGCACTTCATCCTAAAATTCCTTTTATTGACTTCACTTAACAGGTGGTTTTTCAATGTAGTTGGAGATCAAGGTGTCCAATATCAGATACCTGGTGGCAAAAAGAGATAAGAGGCTTCATGGTACACCCTTTACCCTTCCTTATACCTACAAACCAGGAACAACTAAAACTATACTTAAAGAAACCCAAGATAATTGCTATAAAGTGTATAGACGTGTAATATGAACAATCAAATGCAGAATATAAGTGAAGTTTAGTTACTGATGCTTCAAGTCATTTATGTGATCAGTAAGTGAAACTAACAAGATAAGGATTCCTGATACTTCAAGTCATTTAAAAGTCAAACATGTATGTGATCAGTAAGTCAAAATGACAAGACTTGTGTATAAGCAAAACATACACCATCTATTCCCAAAAAGGAGCGAAGGAAAATTAGCATAATATACCAAAATATGGAAAAACGTTTTTTTATATTTGTTTATTTAATTTTTCTTCCAATACGTTTTTCAAAAAACGTGAAGGAAGATGCTTTTGATACGTTTATTTAAAAGACATTAACAATTCTTATTCTGATTCTAGAATTGTTTAATTTAAGTCAGGCATTTCATCGAATGGCTAGAATGCATAAGTTTTCTTTATGAATAGACGAGAATCAGAGCATGGAAAAGGAAATTAAACCAAATCGATGATAGGATTTTATAAAGTAATGTAATAGATCTATTCTTACCTTGGAGTCGATGCCTATCCAGAGAAAGGTTAGAAGGCTAGTGAACAATGTTAAAGAATCTCAACAGATGTCGAACCCTAGAATGCTAAAGAACACGTTAAGCTCTAGAATGGTAACGAATGGTTGAAGAAATACGATGTAGGAGGTAAGATGTCGAGATATTGATTAACCTTGTCAAACCCTAGATGGAATCACCAATTCTTAGCAACTCTTCTGGAAGTGAAAGTTGTGGCAGCCGCACCTCACACACAATGTGTGTGTGTGTGTCTTTTTCCTCCTCTTTTATGTTCTAGGTATCTTTGTTCCTAACTCGCAAAGAAAAGGAGAGAAATCACCAACTCTTCTGCAAGTGAAATTTATGTCTTGTTTTGTCCTTCGATCGTGAGAGAGAAAAATGGAGAGAAATTAAGATAGCTAGGGTTGCGGATGATCGTAAGAGAGAAATGGAGAGAAATTCAAACGGGTTTTCAAAATTTTGGGGATTTATTTCCCCCGTATCTATTAAACGCACCTTTCATTAAAAATATAAAGCGACAATTATAGAGGGCACACATTTAAGATATAGCGACCTCCGTGTTTTTAATTTTGTTTTCTTTTGACACTAATTGAAGGGCACGCAATAATGCGCGACCTAAATCCTTAAATTTTTTTAATAGATGACACTTTTTTAATATCACTCTCTTTTGCGTAACATAAACCATTGAGTGTCGTAATTTGCGCGTCGTAAAAGGGTCTTTTTCTTGTAGAGTGGAGAGATATCTAAGAAGACTTAGACGAGATGTGTGGAGATCCTTAGAATAAGGACCTCATGTCTCTATTCTTACTCTAGGTCAAGCCGACGATACTCAAGATAGATTAGGAGGAGGTCAACCTACCATGAATCATCCCACTAAGGATGATCTCGATAAAATGGAAAATGATGAAATTGCCTTTTATGAGATATCCCGCGGAGTTGCTCCTGACAACTTCAACATTATCATAAATTAAAAGTCAGCCAAAGAGATATGGGATGTTCTCAGGAACCTGTATGAAGGTTCTGAGCAGGCACAAGATAAGAAGCTCACCACCGCACTTAACGAGCTCGATAACTTTAAAGCTCATGCGGGTGAAAGTCTTGATGATTCCTTCAAAAGATTCAACTTTATTGTTACAAAGATATCAAATGCTGGCACTGTCTGAAGTATTCATGAAACCAATCTTCTGTTTCTCAATGGTTTAGGGAAACATTAGACTACGACGAAAATGATAGTCCAAGTTTATATGAAGATTCACTCACTCTCTCTTTTCAAGTAGTATGGAGAACTCCAAGCACAAGAATCATCCATGCTCAAATACTATGCAGACTTCGGAGGTCCTCTTGCTCTCGTTGCTTAATCTGCACAAAGAAAAACTTCTCAATTATACTCTCTCTCATATGACAACCCACCATAGTCTTACGAAGCTGACACAGAGTATGGTGATGAAAAGGAATTCCAAAACGCTTTTGCTCTTGTTAGTCAACAGTTCAACCAACTACCACCAACCTCCTTTCGCAAAAATCAACAGTTCACCAAACCTCCCTTTAATAGATTCTTCAACCCTCAAAACAATTACCCTCGATATCCTAAATACCATCACCAATCTCCGCAACCTCTGAATTCTCATCAAGCCAAGGAGGCACTATAGTCTGTCAAGCCAACTGACTCATGTATCTCGATCGAAGTTAAAGATGATGTTGTCATTTGTCATAAATGCAACGAAGAGAATCATTTTGACAAAGACTATAAAGTCAATGCAGTGAAGGACAAAGCGTTTTATCTCAGAATGGCACAGGAGATGGAAGAAAAGGAAAAGGGAAGGGAATATGTGGCCCAGGTAAAAAGAGATCATTAAGTATGGTCGTCAGGGGATGAGGATGAAGACTTCAACGTCAATGGCGAGGGTAAAATTTGCATGCTAGCAATTGCTGACGAAGATGGATCGACTAAGCTGGAAAAGAAGTACTATGCTTCATGGCCAAAGACGGAACTCTGAGCATAGTTAAACAAGTAAAACTTATGATTCAAACTCTCAATTATAACATGCATGATTGTCAACAATTCTTAGACAACCTTAATGACACTTTTTCTGCCGGCCTTTCAGACTATAACAAGGCCCTAGATGAGAAGAACATAGTGTCCCAGGACTTGTTCCATGTAAGAGGACGCCTAGAAGACAAAAGACTCAAAGTGGCCATGTTAGAAAGAGACTTAGTATTAGAAAAAGGATGCAAGAATATTATGTGAAACCCAATTAGGAATAGCTTTAGATCAGAGGGATCTAGCACAAAAATAAAATGTATGTTTGAATCTATTAATTGAAAAATTGTTTATTGAAAACAAAGCCATTGATAATATTGTAAATAATGGAATCGTTGACAATACATAGAATTGGGGTTGGTCCAGTGGGTACTCTACTGCAAAGGACTCATCACCCCAGTTTAACAAAGACTGTCCATATGTCCCTCCGGACCGAGAGTTTCACTTCCTAGTGAATGATAAAACATTTCCCAAACACATTAGAGCCCACTTCGGTAGACATCACAATCTGAGTAATAATTGGGTCATCGAGGAAATTCTTCTTGAAACCTCGAATCATCCTTATGATCAAATACCCATCATTTCCACAATTTATCCCAAGTCCCAGGCTTCATCGGTTGTCAATGAAAAAATCCTTATGGAAGGACCCGAAGTTCCTGTGAATTGTCCAACCTTTCCCTTAGACCGCGGTCCCTCAAATTGTAGTCTCGAACCGCAATTACCGTCCACTAGTGTAGAGTCCCAAATCCAAGAATCTAAACCAGTGATCAAACAAGTAATCAATCAAACAAAAAAGAATGGAGTAGAGAAAAGGATTAGTCAAGCACTACACACTTTTATTGCATAAAAACATCAGGTACACCTTGAGCACACACACAACACCGTGAACACTCTCTAACAACGTCACTGATATATTCTGACAGACTCCTATATAAAGGGATAGACCAACCATAAACAAGGTTCACAGCCGTGAACATGTACACGGCCGCAAACACCAAAATCAACAAGAACAAACCCTTACCAAGACATATACATAAAGAAACCTACCCCAAACAATAAAATGTGACCTAACAATCTCCCCCTTGGTTTGGGGATAACATTGATTCAATATTTCTCGATTATAAGCACATCAGACCTCCCCATTAAACCAAGCCACATCTGCTACTTGATAATCTCAGCAATCATCAAAGTATACTCCTTAGCAGTAGCTTCAAAAATATATTCAACAAACTAGATATGATGTTGAGCCAGATAATGTATATCCCATTTTCCAAACTGAAGCATATCCTTCTTGTCATATATCTGAAATACACCTTTAGGAAGTCTGATGACAGAAAAAGTTGTGGTTTCATCATAGACCCAGTAAAGCATACTTCTTAGTGAACTATCGCGGAAGTTCTGCACAATAGGAATCTGTCTCACTTGGTTAGTAGGAGGCCACATCACAGTCTTGAATAACTCGTTGGTCATTGGATCCATTGCATTTAAGAAGCTCTTGATGAAAGATTTAGCAGTCTTCATATTAGTAAAACCCTTTTTCACTTGATTCTCTAGAAAAAGCTTGAAATTTGTTGCCTTTGGATCATTGGATGGATTAGCAAAGGGAGCATTAGCAAGTTCAGACATAGAAGAGGAAAGAATAAATCAAGCAATGCACACATATTATAGTTGGGCCGCAAACACGCCAGGTACACCTTGACAACACACACATACACCGTGAACACAACGTCACTAGTCTACTCTAACTCTGACACATTCTGACACTATATATAGGAATCGACATGCCGTGAATAGGGTTCATGACCGAACACGTGTTCACGGCCATATACCCGTTCACAGTCGTAAACGCCCTTACAACCGCAAACAACACCAAAACACACATTAAAAGACCAAGACCCTATTAAGACATATAAAAATAGTTGCCTAGCCAAACCACATAATTAACTCCTAGCAATCTCCCCCTTGGTTTGGTACTAGCATGTACTTAGGTCTTCTTGAACATCATCACGTCTGATTTTCCCATAGTCCCCATCCATAGCCTCTTTTCATTGATCTTAGCAACCATACTTGTGAACTCTTTGGTAAGTGGCTCCATGATCTCTGTTTTGCAGATTATTTGATGTCTAGCCAAGGTGTGTATATCTCGCTCCTTGAACTGCAAAAGATATTTAGCATCAACAAGATGAAGAACACTATTTGTATTTGAGAACTTGATTGCTGTTGTGGTTATGGCCTCCTCCATAGCCCAAAATTCCATACGGTCTAGGTATCCTTCATGAAAGTGTTGAGAAATAGGAATTTATTTCAACTGTTTAGTAGGAAGCCACATCACTATCTTCATCGGCTCGTTAGTTCTGGGATTGAGCACCTCCTTGTCTCTTCTAATAAGTGAATCTGCAGTTTTCATTCCAGCAAATTTTTCTTTGACCTGCCTCTCTAGAAATCATTTGAAATTAAAGGCCTTTGGGTCCTTATAAGGATTGTGGAATGGAGCTTCTAAATGTTCTATGAGATCCACTTTCGTCCAGGAACAAAAGTTGTGAGTATCCTTGTAATATCCCATGTTGCTATGGTTCCTCTTCACCACACAAAAATTCAAGTCATCGTGAAATCTCCACATTTTGTTTCTTGATCGATTTCCAAATTTCTTGCGAAACCTCCACTTTTCATATCAGTTACCGTAAGTTGAGGCTGGTCTGCACGACGGTTCTCATCATAGTTCCTCATGAAAAGCCATCCTTCTTCGTTCTAAGCAGTAACCTTTATCTTAGCTTTCCTGATGGTGATTTGAGGGTTAGCCTGGGCAGGTTCCTTTTCAAATCGATCGACAAACCTTGTGGCTCTGTGGGGTGGTGAATGCATAATTTTTTCATGCTGAGTAGTCTAGAAAGGGGCACTGGAAAAACCATCAATGATGATGGGTTCAACACTTGTTATTTTGAACTTATATCCAAATTATGTTGCGAACTTGTTCTTCAAATCATAGTAGCACGCGGTCAATGCTCCAAGGTGAGTCTGGAGATCAGATATTTGTTTTGGCATTGATTTATTTTCTTCCTCAAGATCGGAAACTCGAATGTCGAGCTTTCCTATCAAAACATCTTTTTCAATATCTGTCTGCTGTAATACTTTGACCTCTTCCTTGAGATTTTAGACATAAGGGTCCACTCCCCCTGATTTGCGTTCCTCAATTGATATGCCTTTTCCGTGAGGAGGAAGGACTGTTGCTTCTTGTTTAGCCAAGACCCTTGTGAGTCTCTCAGAGACGATGTCATGCGCAGGCCTTGGGAGGGAGGAACCTCCAGGAGCTAAAGAGCTCCCGGTTTCAAACATGGTGCTTGGTCCTTCATGAATCGGTACGATTGGTGTAGCAGCTGGTGTTGTGGTTGCAGACTGTGTCGGCGCGGCCTGTTCCTGAATAAGTACTCATGGCCTCGGATCATGTCGTATCCTTTTCAACGGAGGTTGGGAGGTTTGAGTCATTAGGGGATCACTCGCAGATAGCATAGAAGTTGGAATGGGAACACGAAGGGGAGGAGTCCTTGATGCTGCATCCATATCAATTGTTGTACCGACCATCTGTTCTGAAGTAGGATGCATCGCTTTTTGAACATCTTTAATTCCCCTATCTCCGTTGCATGTTATATAACTTCATTGATATTGTCAAAGGAGTCGAGGTCTTCATTTCCTGGGCAGTAATCGCTATGCTCGAACTCAAAATCGAAGTCTTTATTGAAACCCGACAAGTCAACACAAAAAATTGCATCATCATTACCAAATCCCTCATCATCATCATCATCATCATCATCACCCGTATCTTCACCCTCATTGTAGTCACTTTTCACCTCAAAATTAGTCATTTGATCACGTCTCTCTACAATGATTGCGATAGGAGGAACTCTTTCTTCTTCATGATCTGAAATACTAATAACATCATCTTCTTATTCCATATAATCGGAGGAGCTTTGAGTCGTTTATGCATCACTAACTTCAACAAAATTTCCGAATTTCACCAATGGGTACTTTCCCTCAAACATGAATTTTTCCTTTCAATTTTGTTTCATGAGGCCGAAGATGTTGGAGCCAAGAGACTTGATATCAAGTGTTTCTCCTCTTCTTTCGATTTTTGGGTGCTTGATGTTGAAGATCAGTTGTAGAAATCTTGGGTACATGAGAAACTTCTCCTTTTTCTTCCCTTCAACGTTCCCCAACTTTTCATTTAGTATGTGTTTGGAGAAGTTGAATTCTAGACACATGAAAAGAGCTGCGATTGCACTCGTATTGAGTAAGGAAATTTCATCAGCCCCGACTCTCCGATGAGAAATGCAGCTCACGAACACATGAGCTAAGAACCTCCAGTAGGGTGGCAGAAGCTTCTTGATAGTTGGAGGAAACACCCCTTCATAGCCCATCTGTTCAATGATAGCTTTTCTATGATCCATTAAAATCTCAGTCGAAAAACCTGACTGGTCATCAATTTGCAGAACCTCTCGAATGATTTGTTCCATCACAAAAATCTTATTCCCTTTAACAATTGCTTCTAGGGATACAACATCATCTTTACCTCTTTGCACCACAGCATTGCTCTGAAATTCCTTGATTAAGCTTTGATAGATAATGTCACACCCCCAAACAGGAATGGCGGAAACGTTCGAGGCGGAGGACATTATGCTCATTATCATAACCATAGTGAAGAAAGTAAACACAACCATCATAATTATAATTTAAAAGGTTACATTGTTGCAGAAATACATGTTTCCAAATAAATTACATATTATGTCAAAATAGTTCAAAAGAAATCTACGCCTTAGCGTCTTATCTTCAGAAAGTCTTGTGGTTACCTGTATTACTGATTATCTGAGAATACAAGTTGTTTTTGAAAGAGTATCAACATTACAGTTGGTGATTTCATAAGCAATTTATGAATGAAAAATGCATGTTGTTCCTTAAAGTTTGTTTCCAGAAAATCCAATATTTTCTAAAAGGTTTATTGTAGTCTTAATTGAACCAAGACTTGGTATATGTAAGTAAATCATCATACTTATATGTGGTTTTATATGTAAATAAAACTCCTTTTTGTGAAATCCTTAATTTCCCGTGAACGGTGTGTTTGTTAATTTCCCATGTGAGTTGTTATAACCATACTATGACATGAAGACCTCGTACTCGATGTTCTTCAAGAGTCAAAATGTTATGACACTTGTCACCCCAGACCTATCGGTCTAGCTGTTGCAAGCAGCTTAGTTGCGGGTTGTCAAACCCAATATAGATCTGTATACAACTATCATGCTCTCCCTACAAGACATTCTTGCTATAACTTCAAGACTTTTCTGTAGTACTAAAGAGTACTCTGAAGATGAATGTCTCACAAATTTATTCGTTATCATGTTCACGTAGTTTGTAATAAAATACTCGCTTTGTAAATCGATAATATTACCATTTGAGGTGTCCAAACTATACCTATTATAGTTTTATCAAAATGTTTTATGTTGTAAATGGAACTTTGTTATGCATGACCTTGTATTTTAATAAAACAACATTGAAAATGGTAAGTATAAAATCGTACACACCTTTCTCAAGATGTTACAAGGTGTTAATAACTCTTAAACTTGTTTTAAGAATTTAACTCTTAACTATCACTGTTTTATATTATTTATATAAAAATTATCGCGAGTCTAAAACCAAATCCATGAACTCGGAGAGTTTGGAAAAAGAGTCTAAGGTGTTCATAAATTTTCTTATAATATTTGGTGGTCTCAAACCAGTGTGAAAATGTTCATTTTCACAACCTGCTCCGATTTCGTTGCTGTAGTCATAGGCAGTTTTGTAAAAATCACCAACAATTGTAGAAAAATTGTATGAAGGTGTGCAAGTAGTAATTTTAAAGGTATAAACTTTAACTATTTGCATATTCAACAATTTTGAAAAATATTAAGTTTAAGTTGGGTAAAACAGTTCGCGAACAGGTCACAACTTTTCTGTTGTAAGCTGTCAAGTTAAGTTTCAAATATGTTTTGATGATTTAACTTGTATTCCCCCTGAAAACTCTAGAAAACTAGAAAATTTAGGGGTATGAACTCACCTTTAGTGATTCTTGGAAGATTGGAAGGTCAAATACGAGGAGTATCAAGTCAAGAACACTTGATGAACATGTAAAAGCTTGGATGGTCCTATGAATGATTCTTTGGCGTTAGAATGTATGTAGATGATTCAAGGATGGTATGAAAACATGGAATAACACTTGAGTTTAGAGGAAATACTTACCAAAGTGGCTGGAAGTTTAGAGAAAATAAGCTTCTTTGTGTGGTAAGAAAGGTGTAAAAGTGTGGGAATGATCAAAGTGAATCAAGAAATCCTCCAGGGATTTCTTTATATAGAGGAGTTGCGGAAGCAAGTTGCAAGAGTGATAGTATGTTTGCCTTGGTTTGTGTGATGTGGATAAGATTGGGTTAATGGGGAAGTGACACATGGAGGCAAGTGGGCATACTTGACCCACTTGTGGGGTATAATATCCTTAGATATTTCTATTAATGGAATAATGATTTTAAATTAATAAATCCTTGAAAAATAAATAAAATATGAGTTTTGGGAGTTTAAAATGGTAAAAATATGAATTTAGTGAAAAACTCCTGTAAAAAACGGGCTTAGGAGGTGAAAGTAGTCGAAAACCGGAAGAATGGAGTGAACCTGCGCGGGGTTCGGTGCTTCAGGCTAAGGACCGAGGGTGGCACAAAGAGGGACTGAAGGTGAAGGCTCAGGCCCAAAGGTGAGAGAGAAGCAAAATGGACCGAAGTTCGGTCTATTTCGGGTGCAAGAAGGAGGTTTCGGCTCTCACTGGCTTCGGTTCTTAGGTTTCGGTTCTAATGGGGCTTCTATCCTAATAGGAGCTTCGGCCCTATGTGGCTATTTTTTAATTTGACTTCCCATTTTACATGATTTTTGGCCACGTTAAGGGTCGGGATGACCCGGATGACTATAAAAAGTTGAGAGAGATTTTGAGAGAGATTTAGGACAGATTGGGAAAGATTTGAGAGAGATTCACTTTTAGCCATTTTTATCGAATAATCTTGCAATGCAAGGTCCGTGGACCCCATTATACTTCGTTTATGATTATTTTAAGTCCCCAAAAGGGTTCATAGTCATGTTTTGATGCGTTTAACTCCCTTATTAGGGTTTCACATTGATAAACACACAGATTTACCGAGACACTCGAATTCTTGACATACAAATGTACGTTTTCATAGAATAACTTTTAATCATACAAGTATTATACAAGATTGACCGGTTTGAGTTGTTGACTTAACTTTGATTAGTTGACTTTGACTTTGACTTTGACTTGTTGACTTTGACTTTGACTTGAATTTGACGTTTGTCACACATAACAGGACTAGATGTGAGGGCATGAATGCATCAATACTTCTTCAATCCATGAACCATGGACTTCAATTCAGTGTGGGCTGCAGGTGGATCAACCAAGAAAATAGCCAAGTTATGGATGTCATCGAATTTGAAGTCAGCCATTTTGACCTACACCAACCGATCCAAGTGAGAAAACACATATTTTAATCAATAAAATCCAAGTTTTCTATGTAACACTGATTTTTCAAACAAAATTTTTGATTTTTATAAAAGCATAATTCCATCAATAATCATAGAAACAACCCCTTTTAATTGTTCAACAAGATATTACAAAATCCCAAGATCAAAATGTCAAGCTCCAAACGTGTGTGTACGGATCAAGCCGGCGCCTTCCCACGGTCGTCGCTATTACCTGAAACAAATAACGTCAACACTGTAAGCACAAGGCTTAGTGAGTTTCCCAAAATACTGCATATAACACATATTAGCCACTCGAGGCTATAACTCTGTGGGTCCGTGCACCCAAACTCTGTGAACCCTCAGGTTCTAACTCTGTGAACCTTCCGGTTCTAACTCTGTAAACATGCACAGCATCAAACACATAAAAGTAATGCAGTACAACACATAACATACATAGCATACAAATACTCTATCACATAACTCTGGTTACCTACTCAAGGTAAAGTATAGTGAGAAGACTCATCTCGTGTGTCTCGGTAAACCGTAACCCTGAAATCGCTAAACACTCGATCTGCCGAGCTGAAGTCCCCCTATAGCACAATATATCTCTAATTAACACTTTCCCAACTAGGGTTGACCATACCATAACAGGACAATCTAGGTCAATGCTGGTCAACGATCAACTTGACCGGACTCGGCGAGTGCAATATAGCGACTCGGCGAGTCTGAGCGCAATCACCAATTTCCCTGGAATCCTCTCTTGACACGTCGAGCATCCTTTCCCAACTCGACGAGCTCCACCTGGCACGAGTTGTGGGGCCACCACGACTCAACTCGCCGAGTCTCAAGAACGACTCGGCGAGTCCGGTTTGACTCGGTCCACCTGTCCATCCTGACTCCCCCTTGACCCACTGAGTTCACTCATCCCAACTCGGCGAGGCCACTCGCTGAGTGGTCGTGCAGCATTTAAGCTACTCGCCGAGTCTGTTCTTCGGACTCGGCGAGTCAGAGCCATGCACTGACTCAATCTTGCTCTAAAGGCCAGATCCAGTCCACTAATCCATAGATCCAGTCCCCCCATGCTTATTTAGCACGTAAAGTCACAATCTTGATGCATAAATAACCTCTACATGATCACAAATGATGTTTTTGACTCTACTACTTCAACACAAGGCCAAGGACTCCATTTCCACCCATAAAGCTTGATGAGTGAGGCCTTCTGGACCTCTATGGATCCAGATCCATGGTCTCAACTCAAAGAGGGAACAAAAGGGCACCAAATCACCCCATAAATGATCATATTAAGCCCTAACTCGCATCAAGTTTCACCAAACAGAAAATGGTCCGAAAATATTACCTCTAAAGTGATGATCCAAGCTCCAAATCCACGAAATAGCAACCTCCTTTGCCTCCTCTTGCCTAGAGCCTCCTTCTTCATGCTAAACAACACTCACAAGGTCAAGATTTGCTCTCAATCCTTCACCAAACGCTCAAGAACTCTAGGGACACACTCTGGGGGTTGGATGAGCGCAAATGACGGCCATAAGGCCCATTAAATAGGCCACAAACCCGGGGATTTAGGGTTCCATAACACAACGCAGACTCGCCGAGTCCATACCCTGGACTCGCCGAGTCCAAGCGCGCACCTTTGCTCAATCCCGCGTCCCTACTCGGTGAGTTTGAGCCCTGACTCGCCGAGTCCCTCTTACAAAATAACACAATTAAACTTACATTATACCTGGTAAAATCCGGATGTTACAACTCTCCCCCACTAGAACTGGACTTCGCCCTCGAAGTCCCGCTCTAAAACAGCTCCGGATGCTGCTCCCGCATCATATCCTCCGGCTCCCAGGTCATCTCTGATCCCTTCCGATGTTGCCACTGAACCAATACCAGAGGTACCTCCTTGTTCCTCAAAACTTTGATCTTCCGATCCCTAATAGCCACTGGTCTCTCCGCATAATTCAGGCTCGCATCAACCTGAATATCCTCAAGTGGAACCACTGCCGACTCATCGGCTATACATTTCCTCAACTGCGATACATGAAAAGTGTTGTGAATCTGTCCCAACTCTGCTGGTAACTCCAGCCGATAGGCTACCCGGCCCACCCTGGCGATCACACGAAATGGGCCAATAAACCGGGGTCCCAATTTGCCCCTCTTCCTGAACCGGATCACTCCTTTCCAAGGAGAGACCTTCAGGAGAACAAAGTCGCCGACCTGAAATTCCAATTCGGACCGGTGCCTATCCGCGTAACTGTTCTGCCGGCTCTGAGTGGTCAATAACCTCTGCCTGATCAGCTGTATCTGCTCTGTCGTCTGATTCACGATCTCTGTACTGCCCATTACCCTTTGCCCAACCTCTCCCCAACATATGGGAGTCCGACACCTCCTACCATATAACAGCTCAAAGGGCGGCATACCAATGCTCGAATGATAGCTGTTATTGTAGGAAAACTCTGCTAGAGGCAAATACGAGTCCCAACTACCCCCAAAATCCAATACACAAGCTCGAAGCATGTCTTCGAGTGTCTGTATCGTCCGCTCACTCTGACCGTCGGTCTGGGGGTGGTATGCGGTACTAAAATGCAACTTAGTACCCAACTCCTCATGAAATTTCTTCCAAAAATGGGAAGTGAAACGCACATTGCGGTCTGAAATAATCGAGATCGGCACCGCATGACGAGACACAACCTCCCTCACGTAAACCTCCGCCAACTTCTCTGCTGAAGAACTCTCACTGATGGCAAGAAAGTGAGCGCTCTTTGTCAATCTATCCACAATCACCCAAATCGCATCAACTCCTCTGGCAGTCCTCGGCAATTTGGTGATAAAGTCCATAGTGATCTGTTCCCACTTCCACTCGGGAACCTCCAATGGCTGCAACTTGCCATACGGTATCTGGTGTTCGGCCTTTACCCTTCGACAGGTCAAACACCTCTCGACAAACCATGCTACATCCCTCTTCATACAGGGCCACCAATACTCCTTCCTTAGATCCAAATACATCTTCGTGGCCCCGGGGTGGATCGAAAATTTCGATCTATGAGCCTCCTCCATCAATGTAGCACGGGTACCGCCCACAAACGGTACCCAGATCCTGCCCTGATAAGTCATAAGGCCTCGACTATCCGATATAAACTCAGAAACCATCCCAACAACCCGCTCTCTCTTCTGCATCTCCGGACGCACGGCCTCGGCCTGAGCCCCACGAATGGCGTCCAGAACTGGAGCTATCACGGTCAATCTCAAACATACATCTCGCAGGGGAGTACTCTCCGCCCTGCGACTCAACGCGTCGGCTACCACATTAGCCTTGCCCGGGTGGTACAAGATCTCACAATCATAATCCTTGATCACGTCTAACCATCTCCTCTGCCTCATATTTAGGTTAGGCTGATCCATCAAGTACTTCAAACTCTTATGGTCCGTGTAAATCGTACGACGAACCCCATACAAGTAGTGCCGCCAAATCTTGAGGGCGAACACCACTGCCCCCAACTCCAAATCATGCGTGGGGTACCTCGTCTCGTGAGGCTTCAACTGCCTCGATGCATAAGCTATCACATGACCCCTTTGCATGAATACCGCCCCCAATCCTAGGATCGATGCATCACAGAATACCACAAAACCTTCCATACCTTCCGGAAGGGCTAATACTGGAGCTTCACACAACCTTTGGCGAAGCGTCTCAAAGGAGGTCTGCTGCTCGGGACCCCATGCAAATGCCACACCCTTCCGGGTCAATCTGGTGAGTGGAACCGCTATCTTGGAGAAATCCTTAATAAATCTCCGATAATACCCTGCCAACCCGAGGAAACTCCGTATCTCAGAAGGTGACCTCGGCACCTCCCACCTCATCACTGCGTCAACCTTGGCCGGATCGACCAATATCCCCTTCTGGTTAACGAGATGTCCCAGAAACTGGACCTCCCGTAACCAGAAATCACACTTGGAGAACTTTGCGTAAAGTTTCTCCGCTCTCAAAACCCCAAGCACCTCCCTCAAATGCTCCTCGTGCTGCTCACTAGATCTCGAATATACCAGAATATCATCAATGAAAACAATCACCGACCGATCCAACATCGGCCGACATACCCTGTTCATGAGGTCCATGAACACAGCCGGGGCATTAGTGAGCCCAAAAGGCATCACCACAAACTCATAATGCCCATAACGCGTCCTGAATGCTGTCTTCTGGACGTCCTCGTCCCGCACTCTCACCTGATGATAGCCCGACCTCAAATCAATATTGGAGAACCAAGATGCTCCCTGTAGCTGATCGAATAAATTGTCGATCCTCGGCAGCGGGTAACGGTTCTTGACCGTCAGCTTATTCAATTCCCGGTAATCAATACACATGCGATGCGAGCCATCCTTCTTCTTCACAAACAAGATGGGTGCTCCCCACGGCGAGCTACTCAGCCGAATAAACCCCTTCCCCAGCAACTCCTGAAGTTGCGAGGATAACTCCTGCATCTCTGGAGGCGCAAGGCGATACGGCACCTTAGCAATAGGCGCGGCCCCCGGAACCAAATCGATGCCAAACTCCACTTGCCTCGCGGGAGGCACACCTGGTAACTCTTCGGGAAATACATCTGGAAACTCCCGCACCACCGGAACTTCCTCCACAGAGCTCTGTCTCTCGGAGATCACTCGCGTATCCATCACATACGCTACATAACCCTTACAGCCCTGCTGTAAACACTGCCTCGCCCTAGCATCCGAACAAAAGGCTGATCCAGAACGTGTACCCTCGCCGTATACTGAAAGAACTCCCCCACTAGGATCTCGTATAGTCACCAGCTGTCGCTCGCAATCGATAACCGCACCGAATCGGCTCAACCAATCCATGCCCACTATAACACAAACATCACCCATCGCAATCGGAATCAGGTCGATCGGAAACTCGACCCCGAATATCTCCAATACACATCCCCGGAAGACCTCTGTAGCACAAATCACTCTGTCGGCGGCTATGGAAACTTGCAGGGGCCGACTCAATGCTCCACGACTAACACTGATACGCTGACTAAATGCCAAAGACACAAAAGATCGACTCGCACCTGAGTCAAATAACACTAAAGCAGGTACAGAATTCACAAGGAAGGTACCTAAGCATAGCATGATATAAGCATAATATCTCAACATCATAAACAATAATGAAAAGGAAACATACCAGCCACAACGTCGGGTGCGGCGCGGACCTCTTCCGCAGTCAGCTGGAAGGCTCTCCCCGAGCCCTTGGTGCCTCGGCCTTCACGGACCGACTCTCTGCAGCAGCAGCTCTGATGGCGGCGGGGGCAGACCCCTGAGATGCCCCGCGTAGCAGTGGACACTCCGCCTTCCGGTGTCCGGTCTGGTTGCAGTGGAAGCACACTGCAAATCCCTTGGGGCAGTCCTTAGCCATATGCCCCTCCTTGCCACATTTGTAGCAAGACCCTGCCCGACAGGCGCCATCGTGACCCTTGCCGCACTTCCCACAAGTGCGGCCCTTCTGGCTCCCGGGTCTGGGATCAGCGGGCTTGGCCCGCTTGGCTGCCGGCTGGGACTGTGCCGGCCGCCGATCCCTCCCCATAGACTCCGCCTCCTCCCTGGCCTGAGTCTCAAGCTCAATCTCCCTCTTCCGAGCATTTGCCTGAAGCTCGGCAAATGTACGGTACGAGGAGTTCGCAGCGAACTCCCGAATATCCCGCCTCAAAATGCTCAGATAACGGCTCATACGTGCCTGCTCGGTGGATACGTGCTCAGGGCAAAACATCTCCCTCTCCTGAAACATCCTCGTAATCGGTGTAACTGACTCGGTACCCTGCTTGAGGGTCAGAAACTCCTGTGCCAGACGTTCCCTCTCCACCTGAGGAACATACTCATCTCGGAACATGGAAGTGAACCTCTCCCAGGTCACTGCCGCAAGCTCGGTCGGTGTGAAATGCGCAGTCACAAACTTCCACCAGTCCTTCGCTCCCAAGCGAAGCTGGTTCAGCACGAACCGAACCTTCAAATGCTCAGGGGACGAGCAAGTGAAGAAGCATCCCTCCATATCAGATATCCACCTCATAGCTGCCACCGGGTCCTGTGTACCATCAAACTCTGGTGGCTTGGTGTTGCTGAACTCCCTGAACAACATCGCATCACCTCCCTGGGGTCTTGCCGCAGCAATCGCTGCGGTAGCTGCTGCAACCACAGCCTCAGAAAGAGCGGCATAGCGCTCGTCAAACGTCTCAATCAAAGCGGTCTTAATGGACCCGAACATCTCTGGTATCTCGGCTCTGATGACCGCAGCCACCTCCTCATGAATGATCTGTCGAATGTCCTCATCACTAGATTCGGCATCCTCCGGCATGTGTCGTGTCCTCACCATGATCAAACTCTGAAATACAACATGTGATAATTAGAATTCACTCGAACACCCTTACATTCAACAATCCACCCCTCCTTGATTCTTGGCATCCCCAGATTCTTATTTGAACTGTGTACCGCTCCAGTGCTTTTAGTAGTACGGGCCCAATACTACTGTCCGCACCGTCTCGGTACACACCCCAAATCGTCCTCTTCGGATCCCAGTCCCCAAGTACTCTATTATACTTAAATCTCTCTGAACAGATCTCACACAAAACCCTAGCTGCTACCTAATTACTCTCAGCGTCTCGTAGCAGCTCACCATTCCCTAAGCTAAGGCATCACAAAACAGGCCACTCTAGCCCTATAAGCAATACCTAGCCTACTCTAGCATGCACACACATCACAATAATAGTTATTACATAACAAAATATATTTTGGGAATTCACCGTTCGGGCGCTGACTGATCGTACACACGTTTCTTCCTGGAAAACCTTTTACTCTTAGAAAATTTTGGTTTTTATTTTGAAAATATCTCTTCATTTCCTCAGTTTGAGTTCAAATACCCCCGAAGGTGTACCCGAATCCCTCAAACCAAGGCTCTGATACCAATTTGTAATACTGATTTTTCAAACAAAATTTTCGATTTTTATAAAAGCATAATTCCATCAATAATCATAGAAACAACCCCTTTTAATTGTTCAACAAGATATTACAAAATCCCAAGATCAAAATGTCAAGCTCCAAACGTGTGTGTACGGATCAAGCCGGTGCCTTCCCACGGTCGTCGCTAGTACCTGAAACAAATAACGTCAACACTGTAAGCACAAGGCTTAGTGAGTTTCCCAAAATACTGCATATAACACATATTAGCCACTCGAGGCTATAACTCTGTGGGTCCGTGCACCCAAACTCTGTGAACCCTCAGGTTCTAACTCTGTGAACCTTCCGGTTCTAACTCTGTAAACATGCACAGCATCAAACACATAAAAGTAATGTAGTACAACACATAACATACATAGCATACAAATACTCTATCACATAACTCTGGTTACCTACTCAAGGTAAAGTATAGTGAGAAGACTCACCTCGTGTGTCTCGGTAAACCGTAACCCTGAAATCGCTAAACACTCGATCTGCCGAGCTGAAGTCCCCCTATAGCACAATATATCTCTAATTAACACTTTCCCAACTAGGGTTGACCATACCATAACAGGACAATCTAGGTCAACGCTGGTCAACGGTCAACTTGACCGGACTCGGCGAGTGCAATATAGCGACTCGGCGAGTCTGAGCGCAATCACCAATTTCCCTGGAATCCTCTCTTGACACGTCGAGCATCCCTTCCCAACTCGACGAGCTCCACCTGGCACGAGTTGTGGCGCCACCACGACTCAACTCGCCGAGTCTCAAGAACGACTCGGCGAGTCCGGTTTGACTCGGTCCACCTGTCCATCCTGACTCCCCCTTGACCCACTGAGTTCACTCATCCCAACTCGGCGAGGCCACTCGCTGAGTGGTCGTGCAGCATTCAAGCTACTCGCCGAGTCTGTTCTTCGGACTCGGCGAGTCAGAGCCATGCACTGACTCAATCTTGCTCTAAAGGCCAGATCCAGTCCACTAATCCATAGATCCATTCCCCCGTGCTTATTTAGCACGTAAAGTCACAATCTTGATGCATAAATAACCTCTACATGATCACAAATGATGTTTTTGACTCTACTACTTCAACACAAGGCCAAGGACTCCATTTCCACCCATAAAGCTTGATGAGTGAGGCCCTCTGGACCTCTATGGATCCAGATCCATGGTCTCAACTCAAAGAGGGAACAAAAGGGCACCAAATCACCCCATAAATGATCATATTAAGCCCTAACTCGCATCAAGTTTCACCAAACAGAAAATGGTCCGAAAATATTACCTCTAAAGTGATGATCCAAGCTCCAAATCCACGAAATAGCAACCTCCTTTGCCTCCTCTTGCCTAGAGCCTCCTTCTTCATGCTAAACAACACTCACAAGGTCAAGATTTGCTCTCAATCCTTCACCAAACGCTCAAGAACTCTAGGGACACACTCTGGGGGTTGGATGAGCGCAAATGACGGCCATAAGGCCCCTTAAATAGGCCACAAACCCGGGGATTTAGGGTTCCATAACACAGCGCAGACTCGCCGAGTCCTTACCCTGGACTCGCCGAGTCCAAGCGCGCACCTTCGCTCAATCCCGCGTCCCTACTCGGCGAGTTTGAGCCCTGACTCGCCGAGTCCCTCTTACAAAATAACACAATTAAACTTACATTATACCTGGTAAAATCCGGATGTTACATTCTAATTTATCAGTTAATTAGGCTTTTAAATTTCATTGAAATATAAGTAAAATCAATATTATATTCAAAATGAGGTTCATGGCCATGAACGTTTCAACAGAGTCATGAATGCCAAAACTGTGCTTTCTTCATATAAACCCATTATACACGGTCAATTTCAGATAAATTTAACATGAGAGTGATTGCCATGAAGGTACCTACACGAATCAGTAGAAAATTTTGGATGAAAATCATGAATTTTGATGAATCGATGAACAATTAAGAGAGATAATCTTGAGGGGTTCACGGCCGCAAAATAGAAATGTGAGTAAAAAGCTTGGATAGCAAATTCAAAAGACCTTAAATCCAAGCCCAATACACCAATTATTTCAAAAATAAAACATTTTGAAGACATAAAAAATAAAATAAAATAAAATAAAATCTAAAATTTTTAAACTAAACTATAATTTGTTTTTTAAAATTTTTAGCAAAATAAAATAAAAAAATAAAATAAAAATATTGAAATTTAAATTTGAATGAATTAACACTAATTTCTCTTTTACCAATGCTAATAATATTTTTGTGATTTTTGGAATCAAACTTTTTAGATAGCCTAAATCCATTTATCGGTTCCACCTTCTTCATGAATAGATCTGGTCAATTGCTAGTATTGTGGTCCACTTAAGCACGAAAGACTGTGACAGATTTAGGACATACTACAAATGAAAACACATTTGACCTTATGTTCCTAGATAGAATTCCGAAGGGACTATTTAGCTGAAAATGACCAAGGATATTGTTGTCCACCTAAGTTAAGAAGCAAGATCTGTAGACAACCTATTAAAAGTTCAATTTTAGTTGTACTATAACATGTTTCCTGCTTCCTGATATACCCCGATAATCACGAAATTCTGAGATACTCCTTACTTTAGGTGAGCCGACTATTATTTGGAGAGAAGATAGATTTAGACTGCATATGTTAAACACCCAGGTTGGATCTCTTCCGATCATGCAGAGGGGTTAACATATGACTAACTAGAAGTAGAGGGTTTGAGAAGTAGAATGGTGCATATGCTATGTTCCTGGTCGGATCTATTTTAATCACGCAAAAGAGATAATATATGACTATCATACAGAAAGAATTGCTTATATAGGAGATGCACAGAACAGAGTTGCATGTGTTGTAGTCCAGGTCAGATATATTCCAATCACATAGAGGATGCAACATATGACTGACAGTAAGAAAGAAAAAAAAATCTAGAAACCTACTTTATCTGAATTCTCCGGTCGCCCCGTCAATACCAGAATTAAGGACAGAGTTTGTACATTAAGGAAAAGTTAAACCACCATTCTAGATACAGATTATTTAGTGTAATCCATAGATTCCTATGTATATCTGACTGCTCAATGTATCCAAGCATCACATTGTCAGGCTAAACAACACTATCTAAGTCAAGATTTGTCAAGTCTATAGATTCCTTAAGTTCATCCATGCCTAGTCAAGTCCAATTAAACCTTTCGTGCCTACCAACGCATTGAACACAGAGCCTAGACAATTCAATTTTGGTACCTTACACAGATTCAAATTACATGTTATCACATATTGATATCACTTCCCAAAGCATCATCTACAAAAACATATTTTTGGATTTTTATAACAAAACAGAAATAACACTATTTTTGGATTTTTGATATTTTCTAATTTTTTATTGGTTTTTGTTTATTTCTCCCCTAAATTTGTGCATAGGAGAGAATGGAAATTAATTGTGCAAATTTAAACTATTCTAAAACAAAAATTCAGTCTTTAAAATGAATCATTTTCAAAAAGCCCACAAGCACATCGAATCGAGCTTTGTTAAATAGTTTTGTGAACAGATCCGCCACATTATTAGTAGAGGGAACCTATTCTAACCGAATGAGCGAATGATCATAAAAAGCTTCGATAAAGTGCACTTTGATGTTGATGTGCTTGGTTTTTAAGCGTTTGACTGGATTTTTAGCATATCGTCAACATACTTGGCTTGATGGATCAGGATTCTAGTTGAATATTGATTGAACTAAATCCTTAAAAACATGGACATTTACCCCACATAACTCATCTCAAACCTCTTCTTTATCACGACTTTGAAATCCTTACACAACTGTAGACTCATTGACCCAAATATAATGTTATCGACGTATATTTGCACAAGAATCTGATCGGCACCAACATGCTTCATGAACAGGGTTTGATCGATTGTCCCCTGTGAATATCGATGCTCAAGCAAGTGATTCATAAGAGTTGCATACCACGCGCTTGCAGCTTGATGTAACCCATATAAATCCTTGTCCAACTTGTGGACGTGATTCGGAAAATTTTAGTTGAAAAACCCAGGAGGTTGGTCAACATAGATTTCTTCCTTCACAATGCCGTACAGGAAGGCAGTCTTCACATCATATTATAAAGCATAAAGTTCATGTAAGATGCATACGTGAGGAAAATACGAATAGGCTCCAAGTGAGCAACCGGTGCATAAAATTTGGTGTAGTCTAGACCATCTATTTGTCGAAATCCACAGACAACCAATCGCGCCTTATTCTGCACAATAACCCCTGGATCATCTTGCTTGTTGTGATAAACCCAATGTGTGTCGAGTGCTTCTTGCCTTTAGGTAATTCAACCAGTTTCCAAACCCCTAACTTTTCAAAAAATTCAGCTCTTCATGCATTGCATCAACCCAACTAGGCTCATTCAGTGCCATATCGACATTCTTTGGCTTTATTTGAGAGATGAAACAAGAGTAGAGACATGTGTTGACGTCTCCACTCTGGCTTAGCATTCTAACACCGTCACCTAGCTGACCGATGATGTTTTTGATCGGGTGATCGCATTGAAGTCTGGTGGGAAGCTCCTCGATGATGTCATTGAGTGTTACAGGAAGGTTGTTGATGTTGATGTTTCTATCATCTTCTATATCATACACCTCAGATGATTTGGAATCACTAGATGTGCTGACCACATACTCGTTAGCAATCGGCTTAGGAAAGAGTAACTCCATGAAAGTATGAGTCGTAGTGGAAGTGTCTCTGGTCATGAAGGCTCTTTCTGCAGGTGTAAGAGGAGTGGCTTTAGCATCAAGATTGGCTCTTTGGCATGGCAAACCTGAGGAAGTACTTGTAACAACTTCATCCGCCGTAGGAGTCATAGAAGGCACCAATGGTGATCTTTACACAACATCTTCTTCTTCATCATCAATAACTTCCTTCAAACCAGAGCAGGAACCCGACGAATCATTTGTAGATATATTGAACAATTTGAAAAGAGATGTGTAATCGAATAACCAATCTGGACAAACTTGGGCATCCATCTCGTTCTCATCCAACCAGCGTACGTCAAATGATTCTACAATTTGCTTTGTCTTCTTGTTGTAGACCTTGTACGATGTGCGAGCAACATAACCCACAAAGTAACAATCATCAGCCTTGGCATTGAATATGGGGTTGGATTCCAGATAAAGGAGGGTGCAAAGATAGGCAGAGATACGAAAATGACTGAAAAATATCTTGTGACCGTAGAGAATCTCGTATAGGGTCTTCAACTGAGCTTTGTTGACCAGGACACAATTTTCAACATAGCGCGTCGTGTTGATCGCCTCGGCCCAAAAGAAAACCGAAAGTTTAGAGTCACATAACATCGTCTTTGCGTGTCTTTTAATGTTTGGTTCCACCGCTCAGCAACACCATTTTGTTGCGGTTTGTGAACGACACTGTATTGACACACTATCCCTTTTTTCCACTAAAAAATGATCAAGAATGACATTCTTGAATTCCGTCCCGTTGTCAGTTCTGAGTACCTTCACCCGGTGATCGGTCTGGTCCTATATCTGATGGGTTTTGAGCATTCTAACACTTCCTAAGTGTACATGCAACCCTAATAACCTTGAATCTATGTTTTCTCTATATACATGCAAATTTCTTTTTCAAGGTTATTTCCTATCTAGCATGGCATGGGGATTACATAAAACATAAAACTAGTAGAAATACATACCTTGTTGTTGCTTGGAATCCTTCAAGACTTTGTGAGCCTAGCACCCCAAATGTTGTGCCTCAAATGCTTCACACAACACCACAAAACTTGGAATAACTTGAGAGAATACTTGTAGCACTCAAAATCGGTTATGCCCTCACTAGTAACCTCTTAGGTCCGATTTTACTAGCCAAAGGGTTCCTTTTATAGTGATGTCACAATTAGGGTTTCATTAAGAAGACCCATAATTATCATGACTCTTCATTTCTCATGATCCATGGGTTTGTAACTCCCATGAACTATCCATGGAGCTCCAAATGGTTACATCCATAACCCATAAACCATGGATCATTAATCCATCATAAAAGAATTTATGATTATCATAATCAACCCTTACATATTTAATTAGTTTCACTTTGATCACCAAATTAATACTAGATTAATACTTGATCAAATACTAATTAAATAATACTATTATTAATATATTAGAACTTATAATATATTAATAATCATAAGTGCCTTATTCTCTCATTTAGTCTATCCAAGTATTGCAATGCCATGCAACCCAAATGGACCATGCCGGGTCGGGTCAAGTTCATACCAAATAAAGTTATGGACTTAGACACTATATCCAACAGTCTCCCACTTGGATAAGTCTAATAACTATATTTGCAAATATGACTTCAAAACCTGACTAGCAAGCGTAGCTCTTTCAAAGTCTCTCGGAACTGAGATGATGATGATATGCCATTTAAGATAAGTGATCATATAATCCTCTGCTCTCATAATATCAGCTGAACAAACACATGGAACATGGTCTTACTTATTGTCCAGCATTTGTTTCTCGATCTTCGATTTGTTTCAACATAGAACTAAATTGAACACATCAATTATGTTCTGACCGGGCCCGGTACATGGGTCAAAATCAAATCATCGAGGGGCCCAGATATCGCTTCTATTTCTAGAAGGAACAGATAAACTTCGACTGATATGCTTGTACTAACTACTTGTTGAATTACTCACAAAGGCACGTTTTATAACATCGAGTTACCAATGCGTTTTCGTACAATCAATGAATAACCAACTCATAGTCAACAACTCATATCTCTAGGTTTGAAGATTTATATGATATTACCATCTCACGATCACTCGAGATAAATTCCATGAAGTGATGCAAGTGAGCATGGGTTGAATCCAATACTCAGCCCTTATGAGTACTCATGAATGTTGTAGCAACCATTGCATTGTCCAAAGCACTTTAGACAAATCGTACAAGCCAAATTCATGACAGTCTTAAATCAATACTTACTTCCAAAGTTTGACTGACTGTGGATGGTTTGAATAATATGATATATACCATAACATAATTATTCTGGAAGTAAAACATGCAAAGTTGAAACATAGTAAACAATCAACATAAGATAGTAACACCTTACTCATAAATAAATAAAAACTTTTATATATCATCAAATGTCAATTACATTTTACAAGTTTCATGAATCTAATTATTAAAACTAATATCATCCTTCAGCCCAATGCGCCTTGCATGCTGTAAATGCTTAACCCTGCTCAGTCCCTTCGTGAGGGGATCTGCCGGGTTCTCATTTGATGATACCCTCTTTGCCACGAGGAGTCCTTCTTCTATTCTATGTCTGATGAAATGGTATTTTCTGTCAATGTGCCTAGATCTCCCGTGATCTCTTGGTTCCTTCGCCAAAGCAACCGCACTTTCACTGTCACAGAAAATTTCCATTGGCTCCTTTATAGCTGGTACAACTCCAAGGTCTCCGATGAAGTTCTTTAGCCATATCGCCTCTTTTGTTGCCTTGCTTGCTGCTATGTACTCTGATTCACAAGTCGAATCAGCTACTGTTTCCTGCTTGGAACTTTTCCAAGTAATGGCTCCTCCATTTAGGATAAAGACCCAGCCTGACTGAGAGCGAAAATTATCCCTATCAGTTTGAAAGCTAGCATCACTATATCCTTCCACTCTTAAGTCATCACTGCCTCCGAGGGTAAGGACCCAGTCCTTAGTCCTCCGCAAATACTTGAGAATGTTCTTTACCGCTATCCAGTGAGCCTTGCCAGGGTTCCCTTGATATCTACTGACCATGCTCAAAGCAAAGGCCACATCAGGGCGAGCACAAGTCATAGCATACATGATCGAGCCCACAGCGGAAGCATATGGTATCTGACTCATTTCAGCTATCTCAGCCTCTGTACTCGGACTCTGAGTCTTACTTAGCTTGGCATTACTCTGGATTGGTAATTCTCCTTTCTTGGAATCTTGCATACTGAACCTCTTCAGTACCTTATCCACATAAGTACTTTGACTAAGTCCAATTAGTCTCTTACTCTTATCTCTCAATATCCTTATCCCTAGGATATAGGCAGCTTCCCCAAGGTCCTTCATAGCAAAACACTTCCCAAGCCAGGCCTTAACCTCCTGCAAAGTTGGGATGTCGTTTCCTATGAGAAGTATGTCATCCACATACAACACCAAGAAGCTAACTATGCTCCCACTAGCCCTGACATATACACAAGACTCATCCTCACTTCTAGAAAAGCCAAACTCTTTGACTTTCTCATCAAAGCAAAGATTCCACCTGCGAGATGCTTGTTTCAATCCATAAATGGATTTTTCAAGCTCACACACTCTATTAGGGTACTTTAGATTAACAAAACCCTCTGGCTGATCCATGTAAACATCCTCAGCCAACTTCCCATTAAGGAAAGCGGTTTTGACATCCATTTTCCATATCTCATAGTCATGAAATGCAGCTATGGCTAACAACACTCTAATAGACTTAATCTTGGCCACTGGTGAGAAGGTCTCATCATAGTCAACTCCCGGAGTTTGAGTAAAGCCCTTCGCAACCAGTCGCGCTTTATAAGTGTGTACTTTCCCATCCATGTTGGTCTCCTTCTTGAAGATACATTTGCACCCAACTGTCTTACGACCTGGTGCATGTTCAACCAAGTTCCAAACATGATTGTCATACATGGACTGAATCTCGCTGTCCATAGCCTCCTTCCATTTCGCAGACTCAGGGCCTGCCATGGCTTCCTTATAATTATTAGGTTCATCCAAATCTATTAGTGTACTATAACTGATAAATGTATCACCTTCAGTGGTGATATGATAACCATAATAAAATTCAGGTGTGTTCCTCACCCTAGTGGAACGTCTTGGAGGTACAGACTCGTCTATCGGCTCAACAGGAGTTTCCTCCTTAGGTTGGCTGATAGTATTTGAGGTTCCTTCACCACTTGACTCTTGAAGCCCTTCAAGGTCAATTTGCCTCCCACTGTCCCCTTGGCTTATTAATTCTCTCTCACGAAAGACTCCTCTTCTTGCTACAAAGACCACATTATCACTGGGTCTATAGAAGAGGTAACCAAAGGATCTCTGTGGGTAGCCGATGAAAATACACCTCTCACTTCGAGGCTCAAGCTTATCATGAGTCTCACGCCTCACAAAAGCTTCACAACCCCAAATCTTGATGTGGTCCAAATTGGGCACTTTCCCAGTCCACATCTCATGATGTGTTTTGGCAACCTTTTTAGTAGGGACTAGATTAAGGATATGGGCGGCAGTCTCTAAGGCATACCCCCAGAAAGAGATTGGTAACGAAGCTCGACTCATCATGGAACGAACCATATCTAGCAGGGTTCGATTGCGCCTCTCAGCTACACCATTTAACTGTGGTGTCCTGGGAGGTGTCAATTGTGAGACAATCCCACATTCCTTAAGATAGTCAAGGAACTCAATGCTAAGATACTCTCCTCCCCGATCGGATCGGAGCATCTTGATGTTCCTGCCCAATTGATTCTCAACTTCCTGCTTAAACTCTTTGAACTTTTCAAAGGTTTCTGACTTATGCTTGATTATGTATATATATATCCATATCTACTGTAATCATCAGTAAAAGTCACATGATAACGATTAGCATCTCTTGTAGCAACTCTGAAGGGCCCACACACATCCGTGTGTACAAGGTCCAACAAACCTTCACCCCTATCACAAGTACCTGTGAAGGGTGACTTTGTCATTTTTGCAAGTAAACAAGACTAGCAACTATCATCTGACTTGAGGTCAAACGATTCCAAGACTCCAATCTTTTGGATTTGGCCTATGCGTTTCTTGCTAACATGTCCAAGACGACAATGCCACAAAGATGCTTTATCCAAGCTATCAGAAGAATCAATATACAACACATTATTTCCTAGATTGTCTACAACATTCACGGCTTCATATACACCATCACAAGGTATTGCTTTAAAGTAAAATGCATCATTGTAATAAACATTAATAGCACCATTTTTATTATCGAATGAAAATGTAAAACCTTGGTTGTACAAGCCATGAAAGGAAATAATATTTCTCGCCATTTCGGGTGAGTAACAACACTTATTCAAATCTAACATTAATCCACTATTAAGCAATAAAGAATAAACTCCTATCTTGGTAACAGGTGATGCTTTCCTGTTGCCCATGACTAAGTTTATGTTCCCATGCTCACTTCTTCTTAGTTCCTGCAAATCAGTACAAATGTGAATACCACATCCTGTATCAAGCACCCAAGAATTAGCATTAGATGAGTTATTAGACAATATTGTGTAAATACCTGCATGGGTGGGTTTAACCTTCCCATCCTTTACATCTTGCAGATATTTGGTGCAGCTTCGCTTGAAGTGTCCCTTATCTTGGAAATAGAAGCATTGTGCTTCCTTTGGGTTCGAAGAAGGAGTAATGGGACCTTTCTTTGTCCCACTTGAAGAGGAACCATCAAGAGTCTTACCCTTGGTACCCTTTGAAGGGCTTTTCCTCTTCTTACTCTTCCCTTGCCCAATTGCAAGAACAGGGGCTGTTAAAGGAGTAGAAGTAACAACCGCTTTACCCTTAAGGCCATTTCAGCTGTTCGTAAGAGTCCTTGAAGTTTGCTAAGTGTGACTTCCTCCTTATTCATATGATAAGTCATACGAAACTGATCATAACTTGAAGGTAAGGAATGGAGAATGATGTCAATCGCCAATTCCTCAGGAAAGTCAACATTGAGCTTTAGCAACCGGTCAACGAACCTCTGCATCTTCTGCAAGTGACCGGTGATGGGTTCACCATCCTTCATCCTTGAGGTTATCATGGAGGAAATGATTTCATACCTCTCTTGACGCGCACTCTGATGGTACCTTTCCATCAGATCTAGGTGCATCTCGTAGGGGTAGTGTTGGAACAACCTGTTGCAGATCAGATCAAGAACATGGCAGAAAAATAGTTGGGATACAGAGATAGAGAATGCTTTCTCTTATTTCACTTGCTTTCAAAGACGTTTACAACTAGAAATATTTAAAGCTGAACAGAATAACAAAATAAAGCTAAAAACAAGCTAATCATGTGCTCCTATCTATGTGGCCACTAAGCCACGTTATTCACCTACAAACCAGGTCAGACTCTTGACCAAATCAGAATTAAATTCCTACATTCTTCCCCCTTAATTCTGAGTTGTGTCTTCAATCATTTCAACTCCCAATAGTTTCCTCATCTCAATGAACTTGATTCGAGGTAGAGCTTTGGTTAAGGGGTCCACTCTTTGTTCTTCACCACTGATGTGGTTCACTTCAACTTGCTTCCTTTCAATACACCCACGGATGAAGTGATACTTTGTATCAATATGCTTGCTTCTTTCGTGGAAAACTGGGTTTTGCATGAGAGCTATAGCTGACTTATTGTCGACGTACAACTTGACAGCTCCAATCTTCCATCCAGTCAAGTCTCTCAGCAAACTTCTTAGCTATAGTGCTTGGCACGCCGCCGATGTTGCTGCCATAAACTCCGCCTCACAGGAAGACAATGCAACAGTTAGTTGTTTTTGGGATGACCATGTGATTGGGTTACCTGATAGGTAGAACACAGTCCCGATTGTTCCCTTTCGATCATCTAACTCCATTCCATGACTGCTATCACTGAACCCAATCAGCTCTCTATCTCCTCCCTTCCGGTACACCAATCCATAGTTGCTTGTACCTTTTATGTATCTCAGGATGTGTTTGACAGCCTTGAGATGACTTTCTTTAGGCGACTCCATATACCTGCTAACTACTCTAACATAGTACCCTAGATCAGGTCTAGTATGGATTAGATAGCGTAGGCTGCCAATGAGTCGCCTATAACTTGTAGCATTCACAGGCACACCGCCTTCATCTTTAGTTAAAGCGAGTCTTGGTTCCATCGGGTACTTTGAAGGGTTGCATTCCTCCATCCCAGCTGCTTGTAACACCTTCTTTGCATACCCGGTTTGGCTTATTGTGATGTTGCTTCTGTTTTGCTGAACTTCTATCCCAAGATAATAGGATAGTTTGCCCAAATCGCTCATATCAAATTCCTTCAGCATCTGTTTCTTAAAAACATCAACTTGTTGCTCACTTGTGCCTGTCACGAGCAGGTCGTCCACATAAACCCCAACTATTAACACCATGTTTCGTCTTTGTAGTTTGTAGACTGCATACTCTTGAGGACATCTCTGAAAACCTAGTCCCTTAAGAGTTTTGTCAAGCCTCATGTTCCAGGCTCTTGGAGCCTGTCTCAACCCATACAAGGCTTTGTTTAGACGATACACCATGTGTTCTTTACTTGCAACCACAAAACCATTAGGTTGTTTAACATACACCTCTTCCTGTAGGACTCCATTCAAGAATGCAGATTTAACGTCCAGGTGGTGAACTTTCCATCCCTCGTTAGCTACTAATGCTAGCAACATGCGAATGGTTTCCAAACATGCCACCGGGGTGAACACCTCATCAAAATCGATTCCCTTTCTTTGCACATAACCCTTCGCAACGATTCTAGCTTTATGTTTTGTAACATTGCCTTCTGCATCCTTTTTCAACTTGAACACCCATTTTAACCCAATGGGTTTATGGCCTTTGGGTAGACAAGTCAATTTCCACGTTTTATTCTTCTCAATTGATTCTAGTTCCTTCTTCATGGCAATTCTCCATTCATGATCACTTGAAGCTTCGAGATAGGTTGTAGGCTCCTCTCCTGCATACATTAACTCATCTTGATCTTCTTCTAAAGGCTGTGTTTCATCGTATATGTCTTGTAGTGAGCGAAAACCGTGAACTGGAGTGTGATCATATGTTGAATGGTCATTGTTGTTTCCATCTGATTCGGTTGATGCGCTTCCTGTTTGAAGTGGGGTAGAAGAAGGCGAGTCACCTGCATCAGACCCAGTTGGCGTCGGACTTTCTAGAGGTGATTGAGGAATATTTTCATTGATGTCGGGCGTAGGGTTCCAATCTTCTGTTACATCGGCTTCCATCGGTTTTTCCTCAATGATGAGCTCATCTTGGAACTTAATCCAATCCGGCGTGAGATCTTGGGTCCCAGCCCAATTCCACTTTGTTTTTTCATCAAAAATTACATCGTGGGCCACAACTATCTTCTTTTGTTTAGGGTTAAACAAACGAAAAGCTTTACTTCCAAGTTCTGACCCAAGATATACCAATGCCACACTTCGATCACTAAGCTTTGTAAGATGGCTTGCTTGTCTTTTAGCATGTGTGACACACCCAAACACCCTGATGTGTTCAAGTGTAGGTTTCGTTCCTTTTAACCCTTCATACGGAGTCATGTTTTTCACGCATTTTGTTGGAACCCAGTTCAGAATGTACACTGCATGACGTACCGCCTCACCCCACAACACCTCTGGTACATTCATGGTCTTCAATAACGATCGTGTTACTTCAAGAATTGTCCGATTACGACGTTCTACCACCCCGTTTTGCTGGGGAGACTAGGGGGCCGTCAACTGTCTTCTGATCCCTTCCTTACTACAATAATCATTAAATTCGTTAGAGGTGAATTCACCTCCCCGATCTGTACGTAAGGTCTTCACTTTGAAGTCTGTTTCACTTTCAACTTGAGTCTTGAAGTTCTTGAATGCTGTGAACGCTTCATCTTTTGTTTTGATAATAAACACCCACATGAACCTGCTGTAATCATCGACAATCTGAAGGAAATACCGATTACCTGCGATGGTGTGTGGTGTTATGGGGCCACAAAGATCTGCATGTAATAGTTCTAATGGGTAGTTTGCACGCCACTGAGCTTCTTTTGGGAATGGATGTCTAGTTTGCTTAGAAACTAGACAACCTTCGCACACCTGTGGGGGATGTTGTATCATCGGTACACCCCGTACCATCTCTTTTCCAACCATGGATTCAATGGCTCGAAAATTCACATGCCCCAATCTTGCATGCTAGAGCCAAGCAACATCATCTAGACTGGTATTAAGACATACAGGTTGTGTGGTGTGCAAAATAATTTTGTACAAACGATTTTTTGAGCGTTGTACCTTCATGATAAGCCTATTATTGATGTCATGTACCCGTAAGAACTCATGTAGCATTTCGATCCTGTATCCTTCCTCCGTCATCTGCCCTAGGCTGAGTATGTTGCTACGTAAGGCTGGAATATAATATACTTCTGCAATGACAAGTTGCTCTTTGTTTTTGCATTCCAACAGAATCGTCCCTCTGCCTTTTATCTGAACTTTGGAGCCGTCTCCAAACCGTACCTGACCCGTTACCCGTTCATCCAGTTCAGCAAAGTAACTTCTCACCCCTGTCATGTGATTGCTGGCCCCATTGTCTAAGTACCAGGTGTCTTCCTCATTCCCTTTGGTAGATGGGAATACCTTGTCTTCATTCAACATTACCACCTCCTCTGTTTTTTCTCCATATACAGTTAAGAGTAGAGCCGACTCTTCTTCATAGGCTTCAGTGAGATTCACATCAGCCTCCTTACGTTTTGGATGTGGGCACTCAGAAGCATAATGCCCAAATGTTTCACAGTTAAAGCACTTTATGTGCTTTTTATCTCTACTCTTCCATTTGTTGTTGTTATCACGTGGTGGTTGGTTGCTTCCATGACCACCTCTACCCCGAGTGCTTCCTCTTCCACGACCTCCACTTCTACCTCCTCTTTCATGGTGAGACGATCCCCTTCCTCTTCCAGCCACAGTGGAATTTGTCCCAACCGACTTTTGACTGTTTTGCCCTTCAGATCGAGTGAGCAGTAGACTTGCATCACCACTTGAGTTCTCACTTCGAAGTCTTAGTCGGTCTTCGTAAGTTTTGAGTCTTCCAATCGCCTCTTCAAATGGCATTGTATCCAAGTCTAAATACTGTTCGATTGATGCCACCAGTTGAAGATACTTTTCAGGGACTGAATCAAGTAACTTTCTCACAAGTGTACTATCTTCAAGAGTGGCACCCAGGCTGCTGGACTTCGAGTGCATCCCACTTAGTTTTCCTGCAAATTCATCTATGGAGTCTCCATCTTTCATCCGTAGGGCATCAAATTCACTTTTCAGTGAATGTAGTCTTGCTTTCTGCACTCGATCAGCACCAAGATATCGTGTTTTGAGTGACTCCCAAACATCTTTTGCTGTTTTCTTTTGTGCAACTTGTAAGATAACATCTTCTGGTATCGCTTGGAAGATGTATTCACGCGCCATCTTGTTCTTCTTTTCATCTACAGTCACTCCGACTGGTTTTTCAATGGATTCCCATACACCATGAGCATCCATGATAGCCTCCATCTTTATAGCCCATGTCGTGTAGTTTGTTGAAGTCAACATCGGACACTGGAATGAAACTCCACCATTTTCTTTCGTGATTTGCTGGCTAGAACCTGACATGTCTTCGTATCGGATGTACTTTGGCATGAACTAGAGAAAGCTTTGATACCAAGTGTTGGAACAACCTGCTGCAGATCAGATCAAGAACATGCCAGAAAAATAGTTGGGATACAGAGATAGAGAATGCTTTCTCTTATTTCACTTGCTTTCAAAGACGTTTACAACTAGAAATATTTAAAGCTGAACGGAATAACAAAATAAAGCTAAAAACAAGCTAATCATGTGCTCCTATCAATGTGGCCACTAAGCCACGTTATTCACCTACAAACCAGGTCAGACTCTTGACCAAATCAGAATTAAATTCCTACAGGTAGAAATCTTCATAAGATTTTTGGAGTTCCGGAGTCATTGTGGCCATCATGATGCAGGACACCTTGGTGGCATCCTTCTCATGTGCAATGAACTCCGCAAGCTCTTCTGGAGTAGCGGTGGCTTCATTAACAACCTTAAGCTCCCTATCAAGGACATATTCTTTGTCCTCATAGCGGGTAATCATCCTGATGTTTCTGATCCACTCATTGAAGTTGGATGCATCAAAGATGACCGTACCACACAAGTTCATTAGGGAAAAGGAGCCTGAAGGGTTTGAGCCAGCAGCGTTATTGGAAGCATCTGGAATAGAAGGAAGATAAGTTTCATTAGATTAAAAGTCCTTAATAAGTCACCCAAATGAGATATTAAGGCTAGGATCCAACAAACTATTTATAGGTGGAAGAGGGATGCCGTAATCCACACTATAAAATATTTGAAGGTAGGTAAATGACGATTTACCAATTTCCACCATAAGAACGAAATATTTTATTATTAGGTTTTATTGGTTTTGAAACTCCTAGATCTTTTGAGATACATTGAACTTTTCAATGGCATGTTTGAATCTCGAATGTGACCTCTCAAGTTTGTGACTGGGATGCCGAGGATCACAAACAAGGTGTGAATAACCATACAAATTGACTTGGTACCCTTAACAATATTACCTAATCGATGTGCCGGTTAACCACACACGCTCCACCGATCTATAATAAAGTCAAGTTACCCTTTGCCACTCTTACTAGTCCATGTTAGTGTGCCGGTTAACCACGCACGGTCCACTAACAACTTGGTAAGGTACAAAGTGTAATTTTATGGGCTAGCACCAATTTCACATTTTCCTAAAGTAACTAAGATTGGACACCCATTAAGTCACCATTTTATAGGCAACAACCTTATACCCCCCTTATAGACCGGCTTCGTGAATGAGGCCTACTAACGGTAAGAACGACATATTCTTATACATATCTATATAATAAAATTATAATAATAGTATAAGGGTTGATTTTTAAACCTTTTAAAAATCTTAGGTATAATTTGGAATTAAAGTGTAAGACTTTTCAAATTCCAAATCTTGAGGGCAAGAATTGAAACTATTCCAAGTCTCTTCGATTTTGTAACTTATGAGTTTTATTGGTTCATAAAAATGAAGACTCTTCATTTTATGAAACCTCTTTAGTTCTTTAAACACAAATTAAAGAAGTGACCTTTGGTTATCCATAACTTGAGGACAAGTTATGAACACCATCAATACAATTAAGATCAAGAATTAAACACACATGGTGGTTACACATAATTCCTATGATCTTCTAAAACTCATAAGAACACAAATTCATGTCAAGCAATTTCAAGAAATCATATGAACATATATACTACTTTGAAATTGTTAAAATTCATGTAAAATGGATTAACATAATCATTATCATTTTGAAAAACAGATTTTACAAGTCCAAAACAGATTGGGATAATGATTCTAATCCATTTCCAGCAACAAAAACTCGAAAAATCTGCCCAGCTTGATCCTACTCGGCGAGTGCATTATCCTACTCGGCGAGTAGGATGAATTTGTTCATGGACTCGACGAGTCCTCCCTATGGACTCGGCGAGTACAGTCATCAGAATGCAGAATTTTTGTTTTCAAGCAGTTTTGCATCAAGTATACAGAAAACAATCCTAGGCTCTGATACCACTGATGGGTTTTGAGCATTGTAACACTTCCTAAGTGTACATGCAACCCTAATAACCTTGAATCTATATTTTCTCTATATACATGCAAATTTCTTTTTCAAGGTTATTTCCTATCTAGCATGGCATGGGGATTACATAAAACATAAAACTAGTAGAAATACATAGCTTGTTGTTGCTTGGAATCCTTCAAGACTTTGTGAGCCTAGCACCCCAAATGTTGTGCCTCAAATGCTTCACACAACACCACAAAACATGGAATAACTTGAGAGAATACTTGTAGCACTCAAAATCGGTTATGCCCTCACTAGTAACCTCTTAGGTCCGATTTTACTAGCCAAAGGGTTCCTTTTATAGTGGTGTCACAATTAGGGTTTCATTAAGAAGACCCATAATTATCATGACTCTTCATTTCTCATGATCCATGGGTTTGTAACTCCTATGGACTATCCATGGAGCTCCAAATGGTTACATCCATAACCCATAAACCATGGATCATTAATCCACCATAAAAGAATTTATGATTATCATAATCAACCCTTACATATTTAATTAGTTTCACTTTGATCACAAAATTAATTTTAGATTAATACTTGATCAAATACTAATTAAATAATACTATTATTAATATATTAGAACTTATAATATATTAATAATCATAAGTGCCTTATTCTCTCATTTAGTCTATCCAAGTATTGCAATGCCATGCAATCCAAATGGACCATGCCGGGTCGGGTCAAGTTCATACCAAATAAAGTTATGGACTTAGACACTATATCCAACAATATCATCACAACAAACTTCTTAATCAGGTCAGCAGTCCCAGCCTTGTTGGACAAGAAGAAGTCCCACGTGAACTGCGAGAAATCATCTGTCACCACCAAGCAATATGAATTTCTGTTGATGTTGAGGATGTTGACCGGACCAAATATGTCCATATAAGTGACATCCCCTAATTTCTAGGTCAGAAAAGACCGATTTGATTTATTCTGTCAAAATAAAATCAGAGTAATCCTTTTAGAAGATGTTGTGGAATTTGTTCCCAAAACAAAACATGATAAAAATGTATCAAAACCCTTCTTTAAGAAATATATATTTTCATTTTATATTAAAACCTCGGGATGTCATGTTCCGATACAGATCAAAAGCATAACCAAGACATTATAAGCCTTACAACAGTTATTTACAACTACTGGCCTATAATTCAAAATTTTCTCATCATCATCCGACTATGCTCGGAGTCCACTACCTGAAATATAAAAAGCTGAGTTGGTCATGCTTGGGAGCCTGGTGAGCATATATGGTTTTCAACCCACAAATAATAAATTTATTAATTTAATCAATCAACAATAACCCTAATTCCCCAGTTCTGTTATCCTCACTTTACGTCCCTAAACACCTATCATAAAAGACCTAGTCTAAGGATTTTTATCGGGGTGGACTTTACTACTAAGGGGATTCCTCAGCCATATATGTCTATAACGCAACCATGAGGGGGATGGAGTACACCAGCGATGTTCACCAACACCTAAAGGTTGCGAGCCTGCTAGCATTCCACTGGACCGTCTAGAAAGGTATGTGGTTGTCATCTATACTCCGCTAGATGACTACTACAACAACAATAACAACATCGAGGCATCTCATCATTTTAACACACATCAACTATTTCATCTACCCATGTTTTACCCAACATATTTGTAGATAAAATATATATACAATTTAAAACTTGTATAAAACATCTATTCAACAGTCACCTCAAATAAACAATTAATATAACTACACATAGCACGTATTTTATAGAAAATACTTCATATCTATATGTAAGATGAAAGTGACTACACACTCACATGATAAGATGATAATCGGGTAGCACTGCGTTTCCTAAAACGATTGTTTCTAATAAAACATGGAGTTTTATTGAGAAACCGGGTTCTGTGAGGGGTGGGCTTCAAAACCGAAAAGATAAATTTTCCCAGGTCTTTGGGCACTTCGGGACGTGTTTTGGGTGTTGGAAATGATATCGGTGCTTCGGGGGAAGTCAAAATGATAAAAATATTGATAAAGTGGTGAAAAATCGCAATTTTCCAAAGTTACTCGAGAAGGCTCGCAACATTCTATTTATAGGAGGGGAGATCTGGAGCGCGGACACACGACAGCGAGGGAGCGAAGCGCGTGGTTGTAGTGAGGGCAGGTGGCGCGAATACGAGCGAGGCCAGGTGTTTGTGCGAGGCTCGGACACGGCTGCGACACGAGTCGCTTTGTAAGTGGACCAACTCCTCGGATGGCACAGCTACATCGGACACGGGACGAGTTTCGGATGAGGGTGACGTGGCCGAAGTTGGACCGTGCCAAATTCCTCGTTTTTCGTGTCTTCTCTTGTTTTTTGAGCCAAAAAATTCTTAAATCTATAACTTTCGCATACGGGCGCCGTTTTTGACGTTCATTATATGCACGCGTAGGTAAAATTACGCTCTACAACTATTTTTTAGACTTTTCGGTTAATTTTGAATTTAATTTTTACATTATTATTTTTAATAGACCAGGACAGGAAATCCATTAAAAATTCATAACTTCTTCATCCGACATCGATTTTTGTCTGTCTTTTTACCATTGTACTACTATAGATGAGACCTTCGATTCTCAATGAGGTTGTCTTGGCTAAAAATCACTCGATCTAAAATTCGAGTTTTTAGCTGTCTACTGCTAAGCTGAAACTTAGAAAAATCATAACTTCTTCATACAAAGTCAGATTTGGGCGTTTTTTTATGCATACTCTCGGTTTAACGAACACTACAACTTTCATTTACATTATTAAGGCTAAAAAGTAGTTTATCAAAAACTCACTTTTTACATCATTCTGCGTCATGCCGGTTTTGTCGTGGAACTTCGACAGGTCATAACTTCTTCGTTATAACTCGGATTTCGACGTTCTTTATATATCCAGAATCCTTGTTTCGGCCACCAAAAATTTCTTAAAAGATATCGGTTTTATCTAATATTTATTTTCAACACTTATTTTTATTATTAATTAATTAAATCATAATAATTAAGCAAATAAGCACATAATTCACATAATATTCACATAATTCCTCTTTATTAATTCAAAATTAGTTACAAAGCTTGACCTAGACTAGTACACCATCATTAATGCTTTATCCCAGAAACACGCGTGTTACAATATGCAACAATTGGAGCACTTGTTTGATCGAATTAACCTGTTTTGGCAGGTGTGGTTTTCTGTGATGTTTTCCTAGACTGCATGCTACACACTTTTCAATTGAGATGAAATCTTTGACAGGAAGAACGCACACCATTTCATTCTTTGCAAGTTGATTCAGGTTTTTGTGTTAGCATGTCCGAGCTGACGCTGCCACAGCATAATATTTTGCTTAGAAATATTTGAGAAGAGACAGGTGACCTATTCAGGGAGATTGTTGTTCATGTCAATGATATATGCATTGTTTCACCGTTTCGATTTCACAAGGATCCATTCATATGGGATGACAATGCATGGCTTCAAAATTTGACGTTCTTTATTGGTGAAATGCATCGAGTAGCCCTTGTCATAAATTTAAGAGATGCTCAACAAACTGTGCTTCAAATTGGGTGCGTAGTCGGTATTCTCGAAGCTTAGCACTCTATTTGAAAATGTTCCCTTTTGATTGATCTTTCCTCCATCCCCTCCTGCAAAGGTAACATTGATGGGTTTTATGCGTAAGAACAATCCTATGTGCTCATACAAACCCTAATGCTTGGATCTAGGTTTCTCTATCGTACATGCTTTGAATCCAAAACTTGAAACCCTAGCTCTATCATATAAAATTCGAAATTACCATCATAAGAACATATCTAAGTGTTTACCTCTTTCAAATGGCTTGAAATCCTTGTCATCTTCTTGATCTTGAGCTTAGAATCACAATTGTAACTCCTCTAATGGTTCACAAACCCCACAAGCAAGAAGGCAATATGAGAGAGGGTGAGAGATAATAGAAATCGGCCCTAGGGTTCTCTTACAAGCATTTATCCGATTTCCATAGATTAGGTGTCTTATTTATACTTGCACGCTACTAGGGTTTCAGTCTGAACCCTAATGGACAGCTTAACCACCAAGCAGCCGAAGGAACCTTCTGGAATAAGGCCTTGGACGAAAATATGGTGGATCCCCATCATAATTTCGTTCCCCCTTCAGTCCATAAGGCTTCCTTAGCTCAAAAGTTAACTTTCATACATTTGACAGTTTATACCCCTTTATTTAACTAATCTCTTTTAGTCACCCAATTAATTCCTAATTAATTTATGACCAACACTAATTAAATAAGTATGATTTCTCCTTTAATATATTATTCTTATATTATATAATAAATCATAATATTCTCTACTTCTCCTTAAATTACTTTGTCAAGTTGCTTTGGTGAAGGCAACCCAAAAAGACCATGCACCACTGAGTCAAGTACATACCAAATATAGTTATGGGCTTAGACACAATTCCATCAAACATATCCCCCATTAAAATTTCGAATGTTGTGCAACTGGGAAATGTCTCTTATCATGTTTCGGGAACAATCGGTATCGACATACCATAGTCTAGAAAAATTCCTCCGCATCTGTTCCTGCACAATGAGCGGGATCAGTTAGAATTGGGGACCCAGGTCATTACAACCCTAGGTTTACCCTTGACATTCACAGATTTATCTTTTTGGTTTTTGAATTTTGAATTACAATAGATGCACCATTACAAGATGAAGATGATTGGCCAAGTGAAGATTTGGGCATCCAATGGTAATTAGGATTTGAAATATTTACAAGTGATTGTAAAATACTTTTCTTTTACTTTGAGCATTTAGATGTTCAACAAGGATTAGTCGAAGATCCAAACGCACCCTTTGACGAAATCGACCTTGGCTCAACCGTATTTGAGTTCAGCATAGCACATGTGGCTGGTTTAGTGAAAACCTGTTTGTTCGTTTTAGGATCATCCCTTTTCTTATCATTTTGATCTTTTCAATCATCATTACGAAGACGAAATTTCAAGGACTTTCTCATTGGAGACCTTCCTCGAGACTCGTTTTCTCTTCTCGGTGTTGAAAAATGTACAAATTCCCTATTAGGGCAATTGCGAGCAATATGGCCGCCAGTACCACAGTCGAAACATAATTTCTTTTTTCATTAGAACTGGTACCACTTTTATCAGATTTTGTGCTCTTTTTGACACTTCTAACTTTCCCACACGTGCAGGTGCAGGAGTCAGATTGTGTGATAGGTGTACAAGGTGTGGATGATGGGTTTTATAAAAAAGAACATCCTATGTGCTCATACAAACCCAAAGGCTTGGATCTAGGTTTCTCTATTTTATATTCAATTCACCCAAGACTCATGAACCCTAATCTAGCATATGTATTTCAAAATTAACATATAAGAATAGATCTGGATGATTACCTCTTCAAGAATGGTTTGAATCTTCTTGTCTTGGAGCTTAGAGTCACAACTGCCACTCCTCTAATGGCTTACAAACACCACAAGCAAGAGGATGAACAAAGAGAAAGGGAGGAGGCACCAAAAATGCTCTATGGTTCTTCCAAAAGAGTTAGCCACGTTTTTGGGGCTATAGGGGTCTTTATATAGTGAGGCTATTAGGGTTATCAAACAAGGAAACCCTAATTTGACTACTTAGGCTCTAAGCAGCCCATGGACTCCCTTTAGAACACCCCTTGGACGAATTCCTTATAGGATTCACATAGAATTTGTCCAATCTATGTTCGAAGGTGATCCATAGCCTAATTGTAATTATCTTATAATTACAATGCTAGTCCCCCTAAGTTTAATTAATCTCTTTTAACCACAAAACTAATTCTTAATCAATTCTTGAATAATATTAATTAAACAATATGATTTCTCCTTTAATATATTATTCTTATAATATATTAATAAATCATAATTAATCAATTTTCTCCTTAATTCATCCTATCGGTTACTATGGTGAAGGAAACCCAAAAAGACCATGCATAACCAGGTCAAGTAAGTACCAAATATAGTTAAGGGCGTAGTCACTAATCCAACAGTCTCTCACTTGGATAAGTCTAGTAATTATACTACATGTACAACCCGATTAGAAATCATAGCTCTCAAAGACGTTGTTAAACTCTGATCTAATTAGTAACCTGTCCTTTAGATAAGGGATCATATATTCCTCCATTCTAGATATCGTATGAACTGAGATATGGATTTGAATCATACTCTCTGTTCATGTGTTGTTTCCTGATTTCCGATTATGACGACTGATAAAATACTATAATTGAACACATCAACTTAGTCCCGGATTGGCCAAGCACTTATGGTGTCATTACTAAATCATCGAGGGCCCTACAAATATTGCCTTTTATCCCACTTCTGGTAAAAGGAACGGATAAAATTCGACTCCAATGCTCGCTTGTATCTACTCATCAAATCAGACACAACAATATGTTTTATAACACCTAGTTACCAGTGCGTTTACATGTTATCAATGTGTAACCGACTTGCAAAATACAACTCACACGTCTCGGTTTCAATAATATAAGATATTATCATTTCACCAATCACTCGTGATAAAATCCATGAAGCGATCGAAGTGAGCGTGAGTTTAATCCAATACTCTAATCTTATAGCAACACTCATGAACTCTGCAACAAACTTGTGTTATGTATAAACACTTTAGATAATCTACAGACAGATTCATGAAAGTCTTTTTTCATACCTATTTCAAAGTATGATCGACTGTGAATGGTTTGAATAATCTTATTATTCGGGAAGTCAAAACATGCAAAGTGAAACACAATAATAATACTTAATCCTATATGGCCCCAAAACCTTTGAGTATAAATAGAACTCCTTTATTTAATCACCATATTGATTACTCATTATTAATTGTATAATGTTTCGGGTAATCAACTTATTACTTAAATTATAACAATAGTTGTCCCATGCTCTAAGCATCCACACTATATTTAGCTATGGTCCTTACTCTGTGAAATAGATCAATTGAAAAACATTTCCAATGATGCTCATTTCACAACTCCTAATCCTTATCATTAGTGTGAGAATACAAAATTCTTGCCACTACTAGAATATGTTAGATTCTAACATTTTATGCAATGGTCCTTTTGTAATGTCACAGTGCTAAAGTCACCAAAACTTTGCCAATGAAATTAAAAAGTACTCTATTGGATATTGTTACAAGACAATCCCATAGATGTGAAGTCTCACATTAAAAGTACATTCCTTTGAACATCCTTCTTGCATAAAAGTTTCTAATCTAGACATAAATTTTTAATGTCCAGCTCCCAATAAAGAAACATTTCTATATTTGCCATATGGAAACTCCTTCTAAATAGAATCATATTTATTCTTAATAATGTCAATATGGTCAATCCATGACTATACTTCCAACTGTCCACAAGCAACCAATCCTTGGCGATCCTTAGATTGTCCTTGACACTTGTTTAATTATTTTTGTCAAATCCGGTTCTAGTCCGTTTTCCCTATAAATGCCTAGGCATTTGGAAAATTTTAGAACGGACAAATATTATAGCATATGCAATCGATCCTATACCCGAAGCGTATGGGACACATTTCGCAGTGAAAATGTGATAATTTACCTGTTTCTTGCGATAATATTGCCATAATATTTCTATTTGCCATGTTCTCAAAATTCGAACTATGAAGAGGGATGCCGTAATCATAATCGAACTTTGAGAATGCAATTAAAATATATATCCTTGACTAAATTTTATTAAAATTTCTTGATCTAAGCTTTTATATTGGAAACAAAGTATAGCATTCTCTCCCTTAAATATAGTAAAACAGCTTTTCAACCCCTGCAACTTTGCAAAGTAAAACTTTTGTTTGTCTAGAATTAATATTGCTAACATGCAACACTTTAAAATAATAATCATGCTCCCACTAACATGATGATTATATCCATTCCAACATAACATTTATGGTCCCACTAACATCGACACGTATTCAGAAAACAGTTGGACTTCTATAAGGCAATACTTATTGACTTATAAAGTTCATATTTCTAATACGATGTGCTTCGATAAGACTTTATCTAATCTTCTTAAACTCGTACACCTTCCCTTAGATAACTCACATGTGTGTCTAAACAATTCTAGAACTTACAGCAATAAGCCTCAAATGTTCAAACTCAATCTCACAATTCGAACTATGAAGTGGGATGTCGTAATCATAATTGAATTTGAGAATCCAATTTACATAATCACTATCTCCTTAAAATCTCTCTTAGTGAAAGCGTTTCCAGATAATAATTTTGATGAAGGAGGGAAACCTTATGACACTTAGATTTTGTAGCTTATGTGTTCCTATCCATGTTAATATGTCATAACCATAATCATAAGATAGTAATTGTGACAAATCCAAACTCTTATGGATCGAACTTGTCCATTCTTAATTTCGTGCCATTAAGGGTCCCACCATTGCTTCCAAGTTATTTAGCAGCTCACGCCTACCTTTCAATTTACTTTACATTGATTAAGGTGCCTTGCCCCTATGCAACCCATTGAGAACTCACAGAACTCACATGCAAACCTCACGTCATGTGCTAGTGATTAATAATAGGTTTACTCTTGATTAGTTCTTGAAACTTTTCATGATCATTTAGACTCCCACTGCTCTCTTGACATATAAGATTATCTTGTCAAGAAAACATTTCTTGACAAACAAATATTCAAGAGTTATTTTGGATTTTTATCAAGATAAACACTATACACAATTGGTATTAGTTGGTTTTTGTCATATCCAAGACATCACAATTTACCAATTTCAAATGTGCAAGAGTAGGAAAAACAATTTTCTACATGACAATTGAAGAGTGTGTTAGAACTTTTTAAGATGTGCAACTCAATTCACAATCATGGAGTATGAATCTAAGACTTGATTTTGGAACAATGTATGACTCATCCTTTTGATTTAACCATTTCAAGAATTTCTAATTCCTCTTCTTAGCCATACCAGTGCACTAAGATGTCCTTAATGGATTAATTGTGATAAGATTTTACAATCAACAAGATGATCATAAAATACGACACAAAAGTACTCTCCCTTCTTCTTAGATTTGAGAAACATTTTATCTTTCTGCCTAATTGAGTCTTCTTATTCGTTCTGCCATACATCGAAACTTTTCAATGATTCAAAATTACACTTACTCTTGTAAGCATCACCACATTTACTATACTTTTAGTAAATGATGACGAATAATCTTATTGTTCTTTGTGGTGGACTTAACTAGTGCACAACATTGTTTACCAGTTCTCCTAGTCCTTCACTTGAATCTTTGACAAGGAATTAGTCTTAATTTCCAAATATAAAGGTTCTCATTCATCATACTATACAAGTTGTATGATTCCGAGTTTCTGTCCAATTGAAGCTTGGTGGACAAGAATCTTTCCTTATTTGGTAAATTCTTAACATTACCACAAATAACATTACCAAGAATCACATCCATTTCATCATTGCTAAAATTTTAGAAATACACAAACATCAATTTTTCATACATGCCATTGTAACGAAATATATAAATAAGAGAAACCCAAATTTATTTTATTTATAAAAAGGTGCGGAAAAACTTTTCCTTACAATGCAATTCAAATGAAAACTTTGCTATTACATATTCCTAAGCAATCTATCATAACTCTAAAAGCATCAGCTCTAAAAATCTGATCATCGAATCATGTGATCGAAATCCATTTCTTCGTGATCAGACTCAACTCACTTCTTCCTTTAAGCTTCCTCTCTTTTCTTCGATCCTACAAAACATCAAATCTAATCCTACAACATCATGTATTAAGAAACAATAATAGGAACTTATAGAGTTAGTTAATGGATTTTACCTGAAGTAGAGCCATACATCCTGACTTTCCTATCTCTTAGATCTCTCAGGTAAACAGGGCAGCTTCATCTCCAATGCCCCTTCTCTTGGCTATAGAAGCAAATTGACTCCTTTGGAACAACACACGGAACTACCTCATACTTTGCCTTTCTCTTATGGTCAAACTTTTCGACCATGACATGTCTTTTGTTTCCATTTTCTATGTCAATGTGGTTTGGAAGGCAGATCTACCAATCAACTTTGCTTCTCCAGTACGCCAAATCATTGCTGATTCAGTAGCAACAAGAAAATAGGTGAGATCGATTAGGGTTACGTCGTGGTCCATCATATAGTACTCACTTACGAACTTATTATATGAGTTAGGAAGCGATTGAACAACCCAACAAATAGCCAACTTCTCACAGAAAATGACTCCTAACAATCTTAACCTGTCAATGTGCAGCTTCATCTCTAAGGCGTGTGCATACACTGACTTTCCTTCTTCATGTTTACTTGCCAAGATGGCTTGAGTGAGCTTGAACTTTTCAATCCTTCGAACTTGTGGGTTAGGGAGAACAATAGGAGGAGGTGGAGGAAGTGAAGCATGATCTCCTATGGAAAGCTTGTTCCAAGGGATTTGGGAAGACCATAGTTATCATACATTGACATCTACAAAACAGGAGAAAATTCAAGTTAGTTGATTGACTGAGTCCTTCATAAAACACCTAAATTAGATATTAAGGCTAGGACCCAACACAATATTCTACAACCCGGAAGAGGGATGCCGTAATCTGGTCGCACAATATTTGAAGATAAGTGAATGACGATTCACTAATTTTTCACCATGAAAAACGAATATAGGGATTGAGTTTTAAATGTATTGAAAACTCCTATATCCTTTGAGATTCATTAAACTTTTCAATGGCATGTTTAAATCTCGATATGCCCCTCGATTTGTGACTACGATGCCGAGGATCACAAACAGGGTGTGAATAACCATGCAAATATACATGGTGCCCCCAATGTTACATTTACCTATTCGATGTTCCAGTTAACCACACACGCATTATCAAACTAGGATAAGCATCGAGTCACCCTTTTCCACCTTTCCTTAGAATCCAATTAGTGTGTCGATTGACCACACACGCTCCACTAACGTCTTAGCAAGGGTACAAAGTGTTATTTCATGGAATTACATCAAATTCACTTTTGCCTAAAGTAACTAAGATTGGGAATTTTGTAAAAACATTTAGTTACTCTATAGTTCATTATACTTTTAATGGAAAGGGTTTGCCCTATACTACTCGTTCGGCTAACGATCTTCCACCAATCAAGGAAGCGGTGGGTGAGAGTGGACACCCATTAAATGACCATTTTTTTATAAGCCATAACCCTATCCCCCCCCCCCCCCCCCCCCCCTTTATAGATCGACTTTTTGAATGAGGCCTACTAACGATAAGACTAGCATTTATGTTATATATATATATATATATATATATATATATATATATATATATATATATATATATATATATAATTAGAGTTTTAACTTTATATATAGTATAAGTGTGTATTTTACACTATTTAAAGTATTAGGTGGTCTAATTTAGTAAATTACACTTTTAATTTAATTAAATATAAACAATATCATTATGGATTTAGCAACTCTCTTTTAATTATACATTTAATTAATTTAATAAAACCATAAGGATGTAATTTGAACTTTTCAAAAACTAGGGTTACGGAATTTATTATTTCAAAATTAAACTTTTAATCAAAATTTTAAATTCTAAAACATGAGGGAAAGTTTTAGACTTTTTCAAAAACTTAGGGTTTAGAATTTAAATATTACAAAATTAATTATTTAATAAAAAAATTCAATTCCAAAATTTGAGGGTAAGTTTTTGAATCATTTTAAAAGGTCATAGATCAAATTACAAATACTTCAATTAATCAAATAATTAGTAATTATCTAAATTTGACCTAATTCAATTTTCCTACAAGATAGTTCAAATCAATTTACAAATAATCAGTCTTTATCTTATAAAACAAGTAATTATATTAAATTGACAAGTATCCATTAATTTGATTAGGATATTAATTATCATAATAGAAAAATCGAATTTTGAAAAAAAAATTATGGTCATTATCCAAAGCAACTTAAGGCAAAAAATTTGAAATTGTGCTGTTAGATTGCATTCACGAGGTGAACACACTGTTCACGATGTGAATCTGGTTTAATTTGAAAAACGAAAATTTTTAGCTATGAACAATTATCTTTTCATCAAATACATTAGAAAAACCATCATAGGCTCTAATACCACTGATGGGTTTTATACAAAAGAACATCCTATGTGCTCATACAAACCCTAATGCTTGGATCTAGGTTTTTCTATCGTATATGCAATTCATCCAAGACTCAAGAACCTTAATCTAGCATATGTATTTCGAAATTAAAATATAAGAATTGATGTAGATGATTACCTCTTCAAGAATGGCTTGAATCTTCTTATCTTGAAGCTTAGAGTCATAAGTGTCACACCTCTGATGGCTTACAAACACCACAAGCAAGAGGATGAACAAAGAGAAAGGAAGGAGGTACCAAAAACATTCTAGGGTTCTTCTAAAATAGTTAGCCACGTTTTAGGGGCTATAAGGGTATTTATATAGTGAGGCTATTAGGGTTATCAAACAAGGAAACCCTAATTTGACTGCTTAGGCTCCAAGCAGCCCGTTGACTCCCTTTTGAACACCCCTTAGACGAATTCCTTATGGGCTTTGTCCAACCTATGCTCCAAGGTGATCCATAGCCCAATTGTAATTATCTTATAATTACAATTGTAGTCCCCTAAGTTTAATTAATCTCTTTTAACCACAAAACTAATTCTTAGTTAATTCTTGACTAATATTAATTAAACAATATGATTTCTCCTTTAATATAATATCCTTATAATATATTAATAAATTATAATTAATCATTTTTCTCCTTAATTCATCCTACCAGTTGCTATGGTGAAGGCAAACCAAAAGGACCATACATAACCGGGTCAAGTACATACCAAATATAGTTACAGGCTTAGACACTAATCCAACAATGGATGTGCAAGTGTCAGATTCAACAGATTTTGCAAAGACAACACCACATTTATCAGAAACATTAGAGTTTGACACCAAATCATCACAAATCAAAATATCAGTTTTAACACCAGACACAGACTCATCATTGTTCAAAATAGGAGTACCAAAGTTTTGACAAAAAATTAATTTTGACTCAATCTTTCCATCCTACTGCTTTCCCTAGCTTACTGACAAATCTGCATGGCAAGTAGAAACATTAGTATCTAACTCCCTAGCACTACTTTATGTTGCATGTTCAGTAGTTGGTTTACCATAAACCATAGGTGGCTCTCGGTCAATCTCCTCCTGAGTCAAAGGTTTAGTAGTGTAATTGTGATTGAATGGAGGAGGGACACTCTCATATCCTATACCAACTTGACACATAATATTTTTTAAAATGAAAATCAAAATTTTCAAAACGATTTTTCAATGTGTCAAGTTCTTCAGTTACATCAGCAAGTTGTTTCTTAATATGATTATATTTTGCACACTTGTTACTGTAATCCGTTTGCAGTCTTCTAATGTCCTTAGTCTTGTCCTCTAACTTTTCTTTTAATGGTTTCTAGCCTTTCCTAAGGGTGTACCTCTCATATTTAAGTTTATCGTTCTCCCTTTTTATCAATTTAATTTGCTCACGTAAAAAATTAATAGTTTTAATGAAAGTTTGAGAACAAGAAATTTCACTGACCTTTGGCTTTGCAGGCTCTAGGGTAGTCTGCAACATAAACGCGAATTGTAGTTCCATCATCTCTACCTCTAGGTCCACCTTAGCTTGTCCTTCTGGGATGTCGTTGATCTGGGAAGACATGAAATTTCAACTCCTTAAATGTTCAGGGCCTGTATCTAGTCTTCCCAGTAAAACGACTGAGCCACCACAGCAGGATTAGCGTTTTGATTATTGATGGTAGCTCCCCTACTGCTTCCTAAGGGCACCATTGTTCTTTCTTTATTCTGCCTCCTGTTTGGCTTCGGGTAATCTTTGGCAAAATGACTAGGCTCATGGAAGTTGAAGCATCTAAGTTTGCCCTTACTGAATCCCAACTTCTTTTAAGCATTCATTCCCCAATTGTTTTTTCCTCTCTTCTTGGAAAATTGCATTGCTCTGAACACAAACAAAGCGATCTGCCATTTTATATCCATCTCCTCAACATCCTCTATATGTATTTGATCCAAGTCAAAAAAGGATAGTTGAGGAGGTAGCTCTCCAGCCACGAAGGAGTTGTAGCAGTTAACAACGCCAGTAGCTAAATCCATGTTTTCATCACTTTCTTTGGGAGCAGGAATTGGACCAGATATGGAGAAAGCTGCAATGACCTAGGGCCGGTTAGTTTGTAGCTGTTGATTTATCACATGTGGAGAAGGCCGCAATGACCTAGGACTGGTTAGTTGAGATATTTTGAGAGGAGTATTTTCCTTAGGTGGAGAAGGACCAATTGGCTCAGGAGTACATGGCACTCCGACAGACAACAGAGATGGTGAATGAGATCACCAGGATGTTCCGTGAGAGAGACTTGTTTTGTCCAGTGTATGCATCTATTACATAGACACGAATGAGCCGATACTTGAGTATGCTCATGAAGAATATCATAATGTTCATGATAAACTCCTAGTACCAGACATTGGCTGAGCTGCAGTCTAATGCCAAGAGATGGAGATTGAGATGGAGTTACAAGAGAGGGAGATAGGGACATATACTTATAAGAAGGATATGAGACCTGTCCACTTGCAGTCGGTGGCTAAGCGGGAAATTTTTGTCTACTCGATAGCAGGAGGTCATAGGAGCTGCACATATAGTAAGTGGGATAAGGTCCACGAGGGTCCTTCTTAATCGGTATTGATATGCTACTTATATGGCAAGGACAATCACTTTGCAAAGTAGTGCTCGAAGGGTTTAAGGGTCTATTTTAGCTGCAACCCGATGGGCCATGTGAAGGAAAAGTGTCCGCTTCTTGTATCTATGCACGTTTAGACTCCAACTCCTGTGACCCTACGCTTCATAGATGTGCGTTAAGGAAAGGTTGAGGCCCCGTAGGCCAAGGGTTGATATTTTCAGTTGACTATGAAAGAGGACAGAGTAGCACCCGATGTCATCATTGGTATGTATCTATTTTACATTCCGATTGAATTATTTTATTGTTTATGCTTATGATGTAATTATGTTAGGTACTTTCATTATGAATTATTTACCAGGTTTTGTGTTATTTGACTCTAGTGCGATTCGGTCTCTTATGTCTACATCTTTCTACAAAGGTTTCAGTGTTTCACATGAGGTCATAGGTTGACATTTGAATGTCGCTATAGATGATGATCGCACAGTTTTGGTGACTAAGGTTTTCCAGTATTGTGCATTAGAAATTTTTGGTGTCAGATTTTTTATTGACATCATTCCAATTACAATGGGAGATATGTGTATGATTATGGGTATGGATTTGTTAGGTCATTTGAGAGTATTGATTGACTGCGATAGAAAGTCAGTGATCATTCTTGACCCTAGTGGGGGAGTGCTGACTATTTATGGCAAGGATACTAGAGTTGGATCCGCCTTTTGTTCTACCTCCATGGCGAGGTAATGCCTTCTACATGGGTATATGGGATATCTTACATATGTGGTCGACACTTATGTTAAGAGGGAGAAGTCGGTTTCAATGTCCATATCATGATAGAGTTTGCTGATTTTTTTCGAAGGTATTGTATGGCTTGCCTCCCGAGAAGCAAGTTGAGTTCTGGATCGATCTGATCCCTTGGGATTCCCCAATTGCGAAGGTGTCATATCAACTTACGCCATCGGAGATGCACGAGTTAACCTTGCAGCTACAGGAGCTATTTGGGAAAGACTTTATTCGAACGAGTAGCTCCTCTTGGAGAGCACCGATCCTTTTTTTCATGAAGCATGATGGTTCGCACCAGATGTGCATTGATTACTTAGCGTTGAACAAATTGACATTGAAGAACTTGTATCAATTACCATGGATTCACCACCATTTAGATCAGCTGCAGGGGCATCTAGGTTTTCCAAGATTTATTTGAGGTTCGGACACCATCAGATGAGGGTTCATGAGAAGGATATGTGGAAGACGTCTTTCTGAACTTGCTATAGGCAATATGAATTTGTGGTGATGCCTTTCGGTCTCACCAACGCACAAGCAATATTCACGAATCTCATAAATCAAGTGTGTAGGCCCATGTTGGATCATTCGGTGACTATTTTCAACAATAATATTTTGTTCTATTCAAAGACCAATGAGTAGCATGAGGAGCATCTGTAGGAGCTTCTTGGGGTCCTTAAGGTGGATTAGTTGAAGGCCAACTTCTCCAAGTGTGAGTTTCGGCTATGCAAGGTCCAATTTTTGGGGCACCTTGTCAACCATGATAGTATATTGGTCGACCCCGCAAGGATTGAGGAACTTATGCGGTGAGATGTTCTGAAGTCTCCATCTGAGATTCAGAGTTTCCTCGAGTTGGCAGTGTATTATCAGAGATTCATTATGGATTTAACGATTTTGTGGTATACTGTGAAGCAAAGATCATGGTTCTAGGTGCAGTCATGATGCAGAGGGGACATGTAATCGCTTACACTTTAAGGTAGCCAAAGCCTCATAAGGAGAGTTATCCTACCGAGGATCTAGAGCTGGGGGCAGGGGCTTTCGCCATCAAGATTTGGCGTCACTATCTATATGGAGTCCATTGTATTATCTACATGGACCACAAGATAGTTAAACATATGATGGAACAAGCTAATTTGAATGTGAGGCAGCGAAGATGGCTTAATGTGATGAAGGACTACGATTTTCAGATTTTTACCCTCTAGGTAAGGCCAAAATGGTGGCCAACGTACCGAGTCACAAGGCAATTACTACCCTATTTCGAGATGTATTTTTGAGGATGACAGTTGTGACTCTAGTGTTGGAGATGATTAACATTGCATAGATAGAAGACATCAAGGAGGAAAATTAGAAGAGTGAGTGGGTGGTGGGCCAGATGTTAGCTTTTAATTATGATACTCGGGGATTACTGAGACTGCATGGCAGGATTTGGGTGCCTTATTCAGGTGGGACCTGACAAATTTTGATGGATAAGGCACACAAATTGAGATTTTCTATTCACCCGGGTGCGACAAATATGTGTCATGATTTGAGACATAGTTACCACTGGTCACGCAAGAAGAGAGAGATATAGCTTGGTTGTGGACCGGTGCTTGAATGTTCGGTAGGTCAACGCCAAGCATCATCACCGTCACGACAAATAGCAGCCCTTAGAAGTCCCATTATGGAAATGGAAGAAATCACCTTGGATGTCATCATGAAGTTACCGAAGATGACAAAGGGTTTTGATGCCATGTGAGTGATTATGGATCAATTGACGAAGAGTGCTCACTTTCACGTCATTTGTGAGCACTCTTCTGTTGAGAAGTTGGTAGAGATTTATGTTCGAGAGGTAGTTGATCGATTGTCCAAAAAGTAAGACAAATATTTTTAATGTTTAGAATAATAAAACCATCTCTCACAAGTTGTTCATAAAACCATAATAGAATCAAAGAACAACCCAAAACATCCAAATACATCAGATTCAAATAAAATATAGAACAATGGGTGTGTGCAATACGATCACCCCAAGCTCTTTCCCTTGGAACCAGTAGTACTTGAAACATTTACTAAAAACCGCAAGCATGAAGCTTAGTGAGTTCCCCAAAATACCACATACCATACATATAAAACATATAACGGGCCTCACCCAGTATCGAGCCCTGCTCAATACAGATATCTCAAAAATATGAGATGGGCCCCGCCTCACCACATTCATCTGACCCCTAATGGCATCGGGCCCGTCGATATGCATATAAACAGATAAATACATCCAACAATCACAAAGATAAATAACATACAATATACTTATCAAACCCCGATTGGCATCAGGGCCCACCTGATATACGTACCAAATGACATAAATGCAAGAGTCACGCAGAAAAATAACCATCTTAATCATAACAAAATATGGGCTAGCATTAGTGCCTTCGATTCGCCAAGCACAGTGAGGAAACTCACCTCAAGCTGCACAATATCTTAGATAAAGCTCCGAATGTCGATCCGAAAAAATCCCTGCGCTAGCATCATCAAATAATACAAAATTCATTATTGATCTGCACACCATAGCTGGAATCCTAGTCCGATTGTCAAACACTCGGGGAAAAAGTCCATTTTATCCTTTCCTCACTTGGCACAAAATATGAGGCTCAATCTAATAATACAAAAGCCCAATATAGCTCAACTTTATAATTGGGCCCAAAACCCATCATGGGCCTAATTCTAGGAAGGCCAAGGCCTAGAAATGGCCCAAAAATCAAAAGTCTAATGGTACAATAGGGCCCAAAACACTTGTAGCCCAAAAGTAGCCCAAACAAAGAAAGGCAACTAAAGTTAAGGTTTTTGAGTATAACAGACATACTGAGGCTTACACCCTGCATTCTACCTCAGTGGCCAATATGCGTAGTACATAAGTTGGGTATACCCATCGTATGATGCAGATGACAACCTTTACCTTTAAGTACTTAAAAAATTAAGTCATTATGTCCAAGTCTCAGATATTGCATTTTTATGGATAATGGACCACAATATCTTACCACTCCCCATGCAAGAAGAGAGAGATATTGCTTGGTTGTGGAGTGGTACTTGAATTAGACTTCATCCTCAAATTCGTCTACTACAAATAACTCTAGGTCATGCTAACTTATCTCGAACTCAGGCTCCTACGTCCATTCGGACGCCTTCTATTACTACTGCTGCAACTTCACCAACTCTACAACCTTGTTCCTTAAGGTTTTCGTCTTCTTTTCAAAGATGGAAATCGATCTGTCAATATAGTTCAGGCGATCATCTACCTGAATATTCTCCAATGTAGCCACTACGGAATCATCAACCACACATTTCCATAGCTAAGAGACATAAATTGTGTTATGGATCTGACTAAGCTCCTTGAGAAGATCCAAGCGATAAGCAACCTAGTCCACCCAGGCCAAAACCATAAAAGGACCAATGTACCTAGGGCCCAAATTTCCCCTCATCCAAAATTTGGAAGACACCTTTCCAAGGTGAAACCTTTAGGAGAACTATATCCCCAACCTAGAACTCTAGTTCTGATCGACGCCTGTTGGAATAGCTCTTCTTTCAACTTTGTGTTGTCTGTAGTCTACTCCAAACCTGCTAAATCAACTTGCTAGTCTTGAGTCCCACTTTGGTACTCCACATGACTTAGTGATTGACCTCACCATATCATATCGGTGTCCTTCATTTCCTCCCAAAGAGCATCACAAAAGGAGGTTGATCGATGTTGTTTTGGTAACTATTGTTATACGATAACTACGCCAAAAGGAGATACATATCCTAACTCCCACCGAAATCTAGTACACATGCCTGAAGCGTATCCTCCAACGTCTTGATCATCAGGTCACTATGTATGTCATCCTTTGGGTGTAAAGTTATGATAAAAGGCAGATGAGTAACGAACTCCTTGTGAAAAGTATTTAAAAACCTGGAAGTAAACCGAACGTCTCTGTTTGTAACGACAGAAAACATCACCTTATGTCATGCCAAAACCTCGCTTATGTATATGTCCACCGACTTCTCTGCAGAGATACTACCCTAAATCATTATAAAATGCATGCTAAGGGACAATGGATCCAAGATGACCAAATTAAATCCACTATGCATGCTATCCATGGCAACTTTGTAATGAAATCCATGGTAATCTATTCCCTTTTTACAAACAGGAATGTCTAACAGTTGCATCTCGCCGTGAGGTAACCGATGTTCTCCCTTGACCATCCTAGATGTCAAGCACCTGTCCACATACCAAGCTACATGTTGCTTCCTACAGGACCAAAAATACTCAGGACAAAGATCTCTATACATCTTTGTCACCCTGGTATGAATATAGAACCTCGACTTATACGCCTCCTCCATAAAAAATTTCCACACACCACCGTAGTACGAAACCCACACCCTCCGATGGAAAGTAAATAACCCTTGGATATCATAATCGAAGGAAGCCACCTGACCCACTATGCATTCACTCTTTCGGTGCTCTTCCTTCATAGCCTTAACCTGGCCTCTCTAATCTACCACAAGAGTAGAGTAATCACTATCATCCTCATATAAAAATACTTGATCATAGTCGCGAATGCCTTACGACTAAGAGCATTGACAAGCATATTGGCCTTCCCTAAATGGTAAAGGATCTCACAATCATAATCCTTCACCACATCCAACCATCGGTGCTGCCTCATCTTCAAATTCGACTAATTCATCAGATATCTCAGGCTTTTGTGATGCATGTAAATAGTACATCATACCCCATAGAGGTAATGTCGCAAAATCTTGAGGTCGAATACCATGGACCCTAACTCCAAATCACACGTAGGTTAATTTGCCACTTGACGCTTTAACTGTCTAGAAGCATAAGCAATAACATGACCCTCTACATTAGAACTCTACCCAAACCTATGATCGATGCATCACAATAAACTACAAAATCCTCAACACCCTACGGCAGGATCAATATCAACGCCTCACAAAATCTCTAACTCAGGGATCAAAATTTGTATGTTGTTCAGCCCCCAGCAAAAAGTGACAGTCTTCTTTGTTAATCGAGTCAGAGGAATCACTATTTTGGAGAAATCGTGAACGAATCTCTGGTAGTAACCTTCCAACCCAAGGAAACTCTAAATCCTAGATGCAGACCTCGGAGCCTCCCATTTCAACACGACATCGAGCTTGGTCGGATCAACCAGAGTACCATTATGGTTGATAAGGTACCCCAGATACTACACCTCACGCAATCAGACCTCACACTTGGAGAACTTCGTATACTGTCTCTCCCTCCTCAGATTATCTAATACCTCCTTCCAGTGCTCCACATGTAGCTCTTGCATCTTGGAATATATCAGAAATTCATCATCGAATCCAATCGCAGACTTATCCAACATCGGTCGGCATACACGGTTCATGAGGTCCATGAATGCGATGGGAGCATTGTTGGGGCCAAATGGCATCACCATGAACTCGTAATGACCATAAAGAGTCTGGAAGGCCGTCTTTTGAACATCATCCTCTCTGAACCTCATCTGATGTTAACCTGAATGTAGCACAATCTTGGAAAACCAAGATGCACTATGTAACTGGTCAAAGAAATCATTAAGCCTCATATGTGGATAACGGTTCTTCATTGTTAGCTTACAAATCTCTTGATAATCAATAGACATCCGATGCGACCCATCCTTCTTGTTCACATACAGGATTGACGCTCCCCATGGTGAGCTGTTCTGTCGATTAAGCTTCTTTTCTAACAACTCCTGCAGCTATGTAGACAACTCTTGCATCTCTAGAGCAGCTCACCGACACATTTATTTGGATACCGGAGTCGTACCAGGAACCAAAATAACCTAAATTCCAACTGACTCGTTAGAGGCACTCTAGACAAATCCCCTAAAAATATATCCAAGTAATCCTAGTCAACCGACACATCATCCACGGTCACCTTACCATTTTCCCAGGTATCCATAACATAGGCAATATATATCTGGAACAACCCTACGGAAGATAGAGTCTGGCCCTAGCTTTTCAACATAGAACCGACCCATGCTGAGCACCCTCTCCCTAAACCAGTAACTCTTATCCACTTGGGGTCCAAATATATACCATCTAATGCTTGCAATCAATCACTGCCCCAATAGGGCTGAACCAGTCCATCCCTACAATAACCATATTCCCGCACAAACGGAAAAGAACCAAATAAATCAGATAATGGTCGCTGAACATCTCTAGAATACAACCTCGATGCACCATCGATACTCGTACATATCGATAATTCACAATATCAACATCTAATGGACAATCCAGCTCCCCAGGATCACTAACAAACCTCTTGCTGAGCAAAGAGGCACATAAGATTGGGTATCCCCAAAATCAAACAATACCATGGCAGAGATAGCTATCACAAGGAACGATCCAAAAACAATACCATGGCAGAGATACCTATCACTCGTCCGTCATTTGAAAATCCCTGCTCCTCACAACAAGTGCATCTGCCTCCTAGCGACCATCAATAATTTCGTAGAGTTAATAGGCAGGTGCAACTACTGGTCCCGCTGCTTCCAAACTTGGGTAATTGGCCTTCTTATGGCCCATATGATTTCAGTGGAAGAAAACCAGGTTTGATGTCTTGTTAGTGGTGATGTTAGCAGTATAATCCCTGCTCATATGACCCGTGCTACTACACTTGAAGTAGACAGAACAAACCACCATGCACGCCTCATCGTGCATCGTGTCGTACTTGCCACAGTATCCCCGACCCTACTGGCCTCTCGATCTCAAGTCAAAAATGTTCGGCCTCTTTCCCGAACCCTCTAAACCCTAAATCTAATTTGGTTTCTTGTTCCTATCCATCTCCAAGTCAATCTCTCTCTCTCTAAACCTTAAATCTAATCTGGTTTCTTGTTTCTATCCATCTCCAAGTCAATCTCTTTGTCTCTATCTTTGTCTCTGTCTCTCTATCTGTCTGTCTGTCTGTCTCTCTCTCTCTCTCTCTTTCTCTCTCTCTCTCTCTCTCTGTCTCTCTTTCTCTCTCTCTCTCTCTCTCTGTCCCTTGCTATCATATTATCCACAATCGTACAACTGGATCGGCTCACAAAATTTCGGATATTACTCCTCAAAATCTCATGGTATCTCGCTTTCTTCATCTCCTCATCCATCACATACTTAGGAACCAGCAACGCCCTCTCGCAGACTATAACAATGATCTCAGCCACCATCTCAGTAGTCTGGCGAACGTCTTGAAACTTCATCACTAACTGCTGGACCATAATCACAGGTGCAAACTCGGCCCAAAATCTCATCACAATATCTTCCCAAGCCATGGATTCAACTATGTCGCCTTCCAAGGCATGTCCTACCTCTTACCACAAATCTCAAGCTCTATCTTTTAGAAGATCGAAAGCAAGTCTAACCTTTGCACTATTAGGATAACTGCAAGTACGGAAGGCATTAGCGACATCCTCTAACTAACTTCTACTCACAATCGAGTCTTTCTTATTAAAGAATTTCGGGGCTCCACATGCCCAGAACTTACGGAAAGTCAAAGTGAGAGCTCCCGTCAATGCTACCATCTCAGAATGGAATGATCCCAATCAATCCTCTAAGACCTCCATGATACCCTCCTTGATCGTACCAAAGATCACGAGAGTCTGCTCGAGAATACTATGGGTAATCTCTAACAAAATGAACTCCCGTATATCATCATCCAACTTTCTGACTCCAACACCTTATCCTGAACCCTAACCATACTAGAAACGTTATAAGGTTTTCCTCAAGTAATCACCATAATGAATATAGACCATGTAGACCATTAGAACACAAGAAAATATATACATCGATGAATCCATACTATACAAGCTTCTTGACATCATCGCAACTTTCCTTAACTAAAGTAAAGATCCTCTTCCTTTAGTAGTACATGCATATACTACCTTCCACATCTATCTATACTTTCCTCAAGGATCGCTTCGAATCCTCCAAGTCACCCTCTTGTCCATACATATAACCCTCAACAAGACAAGGCTCCCATCACTAAATCCTTTCCTAGGTTTTCTTAAGGCAATGTAACATCCTGTTTAAAATAAAATATATAAATAACAAACCGGAAGCCCCGAGAAGTAACTTTTATTATTATTTTATGTTATTATGGGTCAAAATCAAATAATAATTAGTGGGGTGTTGGTTTCAGGAATCCAAATGATGATATTTGAATCTTCGTGGGTTAAAGTATAATTTCGAGATTTATTTTGCAAAGGATTGTTGGTATCATTTGGATTTTATATGGAAGGACTTTTGGATGGCAAGGGAAAAAATGGTAAATTATGTACCTAAGTTGAAAATAATTTGTCATGAAGGGTCTATATGGTAACTTCTAGGAGTTAAATTGTCATCAGTTTTGGATGTTAGGGGTTGAATGGTAATTTTTGGACTTGCGTTGAATGGATTTTTGTAGAGTAGGGGATGTAGTGTAAATACTGAACTTTATCTGAATTAAATTGTGGAGTCTGGGGGCAAAATTTGTAAAAAGGTGTCATAGTTTTGTTTGAAACACGGGGCTTAAACTCGGCACCCTTCCCCAGTCACCTTCTCCCCATTTTTATAAATTTAACTACGACTAAACGCTAACCCTAGACACAAACTTCAGCCGCAAGCCCCGTAAGTTCCAGTCGCCTACTTCCCTATTGAAGCTGAAGCTTATGCCGTCAACCACCGTTGCTAGAGTCGGCAACCCACCACCACTCAAGGCATCATTATTTTTGTTGTCATGTTGTGGTGGAGGCGTAATCTACACTTCCCACTGCAACAACCTCCTCCTTCACTCCTACGATTTCTATCGTCGTGCCACCATCACTGTAAGGTCGTGAACCCATGAAGCAACAACTATTTACTGTTGGAGAAGCGAAACTATGGTGGTGCCACCCTTCTTCTCTTTAGTTGAAGCTCCCTGTCGCTATTTCTTCTTCGTATGTGGAAACATGGCAATCCACCAATGTGCCATAACCGCCGAAGACGTGGAACTGTCGTATTCCTCGGTCGTGGCTTCCGACAAGAAGGATGGTCGCGGATGTCACTGTTGTTATCCCGATGATAGAATGAGAACCTTCATCTTGACTGCCCTTTATGTTGATGTGCCATCATCCCACTGCTCCGTGTGGCTATGGAGTGTTACTGCCACCGATAGCTGCTGCTGCTACCTGCCACTCCGAGTCGTCGCCGTCGCCATATGCCACCAGATGGGTGGCTAGGTCTATTTCACCAACAAAAGTGTGTTTGGGTGTGTTTCCATTGTTAGGTTGTATTAGGTGTGGGTTGTGTAATCTGGAATAAAAAATGGGCCACCACCACCACCGTCAGGTGGTGGCTTCCACCTCTAACCACCGCTTGCCGCCACATGGGTGTTGTGTGTGTGTATTATTAGTGTCTGTTTATATTAGTATGTGTATGTGTTATTTGGAATGGGTTGTAAGTTGTAATCATGTCGAACTAATCATTAGAAAAATCCATAACCACCACCGTGAGGTCGTGACTGCTGCCTCCTGCCGCCACCAACCGTCGTGTTAGGTGGCGGCGTGCTTCATTTGCATTTTCACTCGTTTGGGGATGTTCTTAATGGGCCCAAGGAAACCCTAATGGGCCCAATGAAGCCTAAATTGACCTAAAGGCCAAACTAATTGATTAATGGGATAGTATTGGGTTGGAGACCCTAATTAAGGCTTGGAAAACCCTAATGTTATGAAACCCTAATTTTGGTGATATATCGGGACCCACACCGGAATTAATTGCTAAACTTAAAATAACATATAATAATCATGTTTAAATTAACCTAAGCCAATATTGGATATAATGGATTAAGCCTTTAATGGGTTAAGTAGGAACACTTAACCCTAATTGCCATTCCATGTGAAAACCCTATTTTCACTTGGGTCTCGAGTTGGGCCTTCCTATTGGGATTTAACGATTGGACTATCGATGGGCTATCCAAGAACAAGTAAATGGACCAAAGTTTTTGGATGGGCTTTAGGGTAAAGCCCATGTGTGAGACTTGGGCCCAATTTGTAAAATTGGGCCAGAGATGGGCCATAATTAGGACTTTATGATTATGTGATATTAGGCCATGGGTAAACCAAGAGTTTAGACTAGAATAATTGAATGGACCTTAAGGAAAGACCATGTAGAGGTCTAGGCCCAATTTGGAAAATTCGGCTATATGATAGCCTTTGACCCATAACTTGACGATTGGGCCTTTGGAGTGTGAGTTGGACCTTAGGCTTGGAACCAAATTATTAATTCGGTATTGTTTGATGTTGGCAATTCAGTAATCTTTTAACCAGCTGCTGGAGTTTCATCCGTGGGACTTCAGTAGTGCCAGGTGAGTTGTTCTCACTATACTAATAGGGTCGAAGGCACCAATACAAGCCCTTTTTGGATTTGTATCTGGGTATTTACTTGATATGTTATTGATTTACATCTTGGTCATTAGGATGGTGATATACTTAGTGACCTGGTTAGGTCAATATCCTGCTATATAGGATGATGCTATGTTAGTGACCGATTAGGTTTGTATACCGGTTATGGGATGTTGCTATGATTAGTGATCTGTAACATCGGTTTGACTGTTATATGATATGAGCTAGCATATGATATTTGTGTGCACATGTTTGTTTGATTGGGGGTTGGGTTAAGTTAGTCCTGCTTTATGTTGTAGGCCAACATACCCAGGGTGGTCCACAGAGACTACATACCCAGGAGGGTATGATAGTCAGAACGAAGGCCTAGCGAGCGGTCTGGATAGGCTGAAGGCCCTAATAGGCGGTCCAAATGTGTGAAAGGCTCGAAGAGCGGTCCAGATAGACTGAAGGCCTGCGAGGCGGTCCAGCCAGGTTGAAGGCTCATTATGCATATTGTTATGTATTTTTTATATGATATGGTTATATTTGTATGACATTGGTATTTTGGGGAAACTCACCAAGCTTCGGGCTTACAATTTTTTATTTTGTTTTAGGTACTTCTGATGATCACGTGAAGGAGAATGCATGATCATGCACCTCCTTATATTTTCATGATTGATTATGGGGATACCTTGATGCTTAAACTATTTTTAAAAACAAATTGTAATAACTTAATTCTTTTTAAAATTTTCAAAAAGTTTTAAATTGGATTTAATTTTATGGGTGTTACATGCAATCACCATACCAATATCTGCCATCAGCTGCAGAAGGTACTCCCTCCAACACCCTCTAACTAGCTTATGAATACAATTACATACCACTGACACAAGATAATTCTTTGAATGAATAGTCTCACACTACAATGGATGCACTCAAACAAGAGTTGCACAATAGAGTTAAAACCTAACTTTCTCTAATTATTTATTCTCAATAATATGTAACTTAGCATATTCGCTTAATAGTTAGCTGAAGTTAGTGAGAACTCCTAAAAAACACAAAGCAAGTATCATTTGATTGTTTACTAACCGAAATCATGCATAACCTAAACATGCCATCCTATAATTGATTGATCAGTACTAGCATGAAAGTCAAGAAGTTCATACAGTAGGCATACAAAGGCATCTCTCCTATCACGCTATCATGCAAATCCTAATCTTATCCTAAGCCCTTAAATATCATGCGATTCACAAATTCAACAATGCAAGAATATCATGAATATTGTATGGGAATTTTTGGAAAACTTACTTAAGCTCGGTCGATTGCATGCACCATACCCCTTTTTCCTTAATTAGAAAACTCTTTTATAAAACATATCTTTTATAATCTACCAAACCCTCAGTTTGAGTTTAGAAACACCTGAGAGTGTTCCGAAATTCCTCAAACCAAGGCCGTTATATCAACATGTAACGTCCCAAAAATTAAAATCAAAAATTTTAATTTTTAGAGGAATAAAATCACCTTTCACAAGTTGTTCATAAAACCATAATAGAATCAAAGTAGTGTTGGATTAGTGTCTAAGTCCATAACTATTTTGGTATGTACTTGACCCGATGGTGCATGGTCCTTTTGGGTTGCCTTCACCAAAGCAACTTGATTGGAGAAATGAATAAAGAGAGAGAGGATAATATGATTTATTAATATGTTATAAGAATAATATATTAAAGGAGAAATCATATTTGTTTAATTAATATTGGTCAATAATTAATTAAGAATTAGTTTTGTGATCAAATGTAATTAATTAAACTAGAGGGGCTGAATTGTAATTATGTGATAGTTACAAAATAAGGTAAGGATTATCTTATATATATGGTGAACTAATTTGAGGTGTAAATCTCTTAGAATTCGAGTATGATAAGGATTCAAGGATTATCTTATTGGTTGCTTAATGGATAATCAACTAGATAAGGATAATGACTGAAACCCTATCTCTACACCTATATAAACACCCCTAGGGCCATGAATTCGTGTATCCCTTCCCAAGAGGTCCTAGATACGAATTCTAACCTCTCACCTCTCTCCTTATACCTTCTCCACTTGCTTATGGTGTTTGTGAGCCATTAGAGGAGTGACACTTGTGACTCTAAGCCTTCCAAAGTCAATACAAGGAGATTTGGGATTGTTATTGCTACATAACAATCAAGGTAACACTATAAACTTATTCTCATGTTAATATGATTATATGTATGCTAGAATTAGGGTTTATAGTCTTGGATTCAAAGCATGTACAATAGAGAAACCTAGATCCAAGCATTAGGGTTTGTATGAGCACATAGGATGTCTTATGACCAAAACCCAACAGTGGTATCAGAGCCTTGATTGGTTTCAATTGTATTGATGCTTGACATAACTGAAAATTTTGATTTTTGATGTTTTGGAGGCTGGAATCGCCGAGTCCATGGCTGAACTCGCCGAGTCCATGCAGACTCGACGAGTCCATGCCTGACTCGACGAGTCAACTCGTCAGATAATGCTTATCTCGGGATTTCTTGCTGTTTTTGCATATGGATAGTTACCTTATCATGTTAGATCAATATAAATCCGATTTTATGATATATATGACTATATTCTTGATCTAATTAAAGATAATTATCAATTAACAAGATAATTGTTTCCTTATAAGATAATTGATTAATTATTTTGAGTAAATTGATAAATTGTTTTGCAAGAAATCATTAAACAAATCAAATATGGATAATTATGTAACTAAATGTTAGTTTAGATTATTTATTATTTGATCCTTGTTGTTATGAAAAGTTTCATATTTTCCCTTTAGGTTTTATAGTTTAAATTTGAACCCAAAAAGTTTTGTTGTTTTGAAATTTAAATAGTTAAAACCCTAATGTTTTGAAAAATGTTTCAAAACTTGCCCTCAAGGTTTGGAATTTAAAAGTTGATTAAAAGGTTTAATTAGAAATGTTAAATTCTAAAACTCTAGTAATGTTTTGAAAAGTTCAAATCACACCCTTATGGTTTTATTAATTAATTAAGGAGTATAATTAAAAGAGGTTTAATAAATCCATAAAAAAAAATTTAGGTTAACCTTTTAATTGAATTAAAAGTGTAATTGTTAAAGTTAACCATATAGTATTTTAAAAGTATAAAGTACACCCTATACTATATATAACATTAAAAGTCTAACATTATATATATGTATAAGTAAAAGTCAGTCTTACCGTTAGTAGGCCTCATTCACGAAGCTGGTCTATAAGGGGTGTTTAAGGAAATTGCCTATAAAATGGCGATTGAATGGGTATCCACTCTTACCCACCGCACTCTTGACTAGTGGAGGGTCGTTAGCCGAACAGGTAGGATAGGACGAAAACTTCCATTATAAGTATAATGAAATACAGAGTAACTAAATGTTTCGCAAATTCCCAATCTTAGTTACTTAGGCAAAAGTGAATTGATGCAATTCCATGAAATTACACTTTGTGCCCTTGCGAAGACGTTAGTGGAGCGTGTGTGGTTTACCGGCACACTAAATGGTTCTAAGCAAATGTAGCAAAGGGTGACTCAATGTTTGTCATAGTTCGGTGGAGCGTGTGTGGTTTACCGGCACATCGAATAGGTGATTGTAACATGTGAGGGCACCATGTAGTTTGCATGGTTATTCACACCCGCTTTGTGATCCTCGGCATCCCAGTCACAAACAAGAGGGGCATATCGAGATTTAAACATGCCATTGAAATGTTCAATGAATCTCAAAGGATCTAGGAGTTTTCATAGATTTAAAACTTAAATTTCTTTTTCGTTTCTCATGGTGAAAACTAGTGAATCGTCATTCACTTACCTTCAAATGTTCTGCGATTTGGGTTACGGCATCCCTCTCCCGAGTTGTAGGATATTGTGTTGGGTCCTAGCCTTGGAATTTCATTTGGGTGATTTACCAAGGACTCAATCAATCAACTAACTTGAATTCGTTTTTCTCCCGATGTCAAAGTTCGACAACTATGGTCTTCGCAAATTCCGTGGAACAAGCATTCCACATGAAGATGATATTCCACGATTCAATCAAGGAACAAGAAATCATGCTTCACTTCCTCCTCCTCCTCCAATTATTCTCCCTAGCCCACAAGTTCAAAGGCTTGAAAAGTTCAAGATCACTCAAACCCTTTTGGCAAGTGAACATAAAGAAGTAAAGTCGGTGTGTGCACACGTCCTAGGGATGAAGTTGCACATTGGTAGATTAAGAATGAAAGGATCCATTGTCGGTGAAAAGATGGCTGTTGATTGGGTTCTTCAATCACTTCCTAACTCATATAGTGAGTTCGTAAGAGAGTACTATATGATGAACCGCGACGTGACCCTTATAGATCTCACCTATATGCTTATTGCTGCTGAATCATCAATGGTTTGGCGCAATAGAAAAGCAAAGTTGATTGGTGAATCTGCCTTCGAGACCTCTGTGGATATAGACAATGGCAATGAAAGACATGCAATGATCGAAAAGTTTGATCATAAGAGAAAGGCGATGTCTGAAGTAGTTCCATGTGTTGTTCCAAAAGGAGTCAATTTGCTTTTATTGCCAAGAGAAGGGGCATTAGAGACGAAGCTGCCCTATTTACCTAAGAGATCTAAGAGATGGGAGAGTCGAAACGTATGGCTCTAATTTAGGTAAAATCCATTGACTAACTCTTTTAAGCTTCATTCTAGGTTCTGAATACATAATGTGATAAGATTACAATTGATGTTTAGAAGGATCAAAGAAAAGAAAAGAAGCTTAAGGGAAGAAGTGAGCAGAATCTAACCGTGAAGGAATGGATTTCGATTGCGTTTCTCGAAGATTAGATTCTTGAGCTACTACTTAGAGTTAGAATTAGATTGCTAAGAAAGATGTATTCGCATAAGTTTTTCTATGAGTTGCATTGTGAAGGACAAATTTTTCCGCAATAAAATAAATTTTGATTTTAAATTTTATTTATTTATCCTTACAATGGCGTGTATGAAAAATTGATGTTAAAATTATTAGCAATAATGGATTTGTTTCTTATTGTGTTATGGAAAGTCAAGAATTTACCAAATAGGGAGAGTTTCTCATCGCCCAAGTTTCAATTGGACAGAAACTTGGAATCATGCAACTTGGTTGCATGATGAATGAGAAATTTCATATTTGATAATTAGACTAATTCGTTGACAAAGTGTCAAGTGAAGGACTAGGAGATCGAGTACACAAAGTTGTGTGTTGATCAAGTTCACCATAAGAGTAACAAAGATATTCGTCATCATTTACTAAAGGTTTAGTAAATATGATTATACTTACAAGATTAAGTGTAATTTTGAATTGATTAAAGGGTTTAGATCAATAGCAAAACGAATAAGAAGAATCAAATAGGCAGAAAGATAAGAGTTTCTCCATTCTAAGAAGAAGGGAGAGTGGCTTTTATGCTTTATGATAGGTCTTAATGATTAAGAACCATATCTCAATTGATCCTCTAAGTGAGTCTTGGTACAATTGTATGTCCAAGAAGAGGAATCAAAGATTGATGAAATGGTCAAATCAAGAAGACAATCATACTTTGTTCCAATAACAAGTCTTAAAGTTAAGATTGTGACAATGAGTAAAAAGTATTAAAGGTTTATAACATTCATCAAATGTGGAAAGTTGTGATGTCTTGGATAAGAGAAAGACCAACTATGACCAATTTATGAAGTGTTTTGATACAAGCTACACTAACTCTTGAAAATTTGTTTGTCAAGAAATGTTTATTGACAAAAGAATCTTATATGTCAAGGAGTCAGTGGGAGTCTTAATGGTCTCGAAAAGTTTCAAGAACAAATCAAATAAACCTTATCGATCATCACTAGCACACGAGTTGAGGTTTACAACCTATCGTAAAGACATTATTTTGTTTCTGTGCCAATCCAATCGAGTTAATTATGCATGTGAGTCCTATGAGTTCTCATTTGAATGCGTAAAAGGCAAGGACCTTGATCAATGAAAGGTACATTGATAGGAAAAAGGTAAGATGCTTAACTACTTGGAAGACGTGGTGGGCAGCTGTGCTACCATAAGGCAAGAAATCAAGATTAAGAAAGTTCGATCCATATGAGTTTGAATTTGTCGTAAACTTTGGTTTTAACAAATTCTCATGGATAGGAACACATACACCGTTTAAATCTAAGTGTCATAAGATTTCCTCCTTCATGAAAATGATTGTGAGAAAATGCTTTCACTAAGAAAGATTTTAAAAGATAGTGATTGTAAAATTGCATTCTCAAATTCGATCATGGTTACGGCATCCCTTTCCATAATTTGAATTGTGAGGTTTGGCAATTAGTCTTAATTGTTAAGACACACATATGAACTATCTAAGGCAAAAGTGTATAAGTTCAAGAAGCCTTGATAAAAGATTATCAAAGCACTAAGTATTAGAAACATGAACTTAAGAAATTCAATAAGTATTGTTTTTCTGAAAGTTAAGATGTTTATGAATACATGTCGAAGCTAGTGGGAGCATAAGTGTTATGTTTTATAATAATCATCATGATAGTGGGAGCATAAATGTTATGATTGTATGATTATTAAGGCACGTATTGCATAGTTGGCAATATTAATTATAGAAAACAAGAGTCATACTTTGCAAAGTTGTAAGAGTTGAAAGGTTGTTTTGCTATAATTAAGGGAGAGAATATTATGCTTCATTTCAAATCTAAAGGATTAGGTTGTGGAATGTTAATAAATTTAGTCAAAGGTACATAGTGTGTTCTTAAAATTTCGATTGTGATTACGGCATTCCTCTTCGCAATTCGAGTTTTGAGAACATAGCAAATAAAACATTATGCGCTTCGCGTATAGGATCGATTGCGAATGCTTTAATGTTTGACTATTCTAAAATTTTCCAAATGTATAGTGCATTTAGAGGGAAAAGGGACTAGAATTGGTTTTGACTAAAATAATTAAACAACTATCAAAGGACAATCCAAAGTTCGACGAGGATTGGTCGCTTGCGAGTAGTTGGAAGTATAGTATTGGAAATTATGGAAGTGTTTCCATATTGGATGGACGATATCGACATCATTACGAATAGATAAGATTCTATTAAGAATGAGTTGTCATATAGAAATTATGGAAGTGTGTCCATGTTGGGAAGTAAAATCTATGTCTAGATTAGAAACTTTATGCGAAAGGATGTTCAAAGGAATGTACTTTGAGTGAGAGACATCATATCTAAGGAATTGTCTTGTAACAATCTCCGATAGAGGAATTTGTAATATCATTGGCAATAGTCTTTGAGACTTTGGTGCAGTGACATTACAAAAGGATCGTTGCATAAAGTGTTAGAATCTAGTATATTCTATAAGTAACAAGAATTTGACATTCTTACACTTAAGAAAATGGATTTGGTGTTGTAAAATGAGAATGATTAGAAATGTGTTCAATTTGTCTATTTCGCAAAAGTAAGAACCATAGGTAAACATTGTGTGCATGCTAGGAGCATGGGACAAGTGTTGGAATTCAAATGCGAAGTTGATTACCCGAAACGACAAATAATGAGTAATCGATATGGTGATAAATAAAACGTGTTTTGTTTATACTCAAAGGTTTGAGGCCATATGGGATTAGTATTATTCTTGTGTTTCACCTTGCATGTTTTGACTTCCAGAATAATTGAGTTTATTAAGAATAATCGAATTATTCAAACGGGCCACAGTCGTTCATATGTTGGAAGTAGATATGAATGAAGACTGTCGTGAATTGGTGTGTGGATTGTCTAGAAGAGTATTAGACATAAGCAAATGTTTGCTGCAACATTCATGAGTGCTTATGAATATGATTTGAGCATTGGATTAAACCCACGCTCACTTGGATCACTCCATGAATTGTATTACGAGTGATTAGTGAGACGATAACATCTTATATTCTTGAAACCGAGATGTGTGAGTTGCATCTTGCGAATCGGTTGCACATTGATAATATGTAAACGCACCAGTAACTTGGTGTTATAAAACATATTGTTGTGTGTAATTCGGTGAGTGAGTGCAAGCGAGCATTGTATCAAAGTTTATCCGTTCCTTTTATCCAAAGTAGGATAAAAGCGATATCTTTGGGCCCCTCGATGGTTTAGTGATGACATACGTAAATGCTCGGCCGGGCTAGGGCTAATTTGATTTGTTCAATTAGTCTGTCGTCATAAATCGGAAATCGAGAAGTAGTACAAAGAGAATGATTAGAAATCATGTCTCAGACGATATCAAGAATGGAGGAATATATGATCCCTTATCTAAGGACACACGTATCTGATATGATCAGAGTTGACAACGGCTTTGGAAAGCTACGATTGCAGATCAGGATCTGAAGTCATACGCATAATAGTTGTTAGACTTATCCAAGTGGGAGACTGTTGGATTAGTGTCTGAGTCCATAACTATTTTGGTATGTACTTGACCCGATGGTGCATGGTCCTTTTGGGTTGCCTTCACCAAAGCAACTTGATTGGAGAAATGAATAAAGAGAGAGAGGATAATATGATTTATTAATATGTTATAAGAATAATATATTAAAGGAGAAATCATATTTGTTTAATTAATATTGGTTAATAATTAATTAAGAATTAGTTTTGTGATCAAATGTAATTAATTAAACTAGAGGGGCTGAATTGTAATTATGTGATAGTTACAAAATAAGGTAAGGATTATCTTATATATATGGTGAACGAATTTGAGGTGTAAATCTCTTAGAATTCGAGTATGATAAGGATTCAAGGATTATCTTATTGGTTGCTTAATGGATAATCAACTAGATAAGGATAATGACTGAAACCCTATCTCTACACCTATATAAACACCCCTAGGGCTATGAATTCGTGTATCCCTTCCCAAGAGGTCCTAGATACGAATTCTAACCTCTCACCTCTCTCCTTATACCTTCTCCACTTGCTTATGGTGTTTGTGAGCCATTAGAGGAGTGACACTTGTGACTCTAAGCCTTCCAAAGTCAATACAAGGAGATTTGGGATTGTTATTGCTACATAACAATCAAGGTAACACTATAAACTTATTCTCATGTTAATATGATTATATGTATGCTAGAATTAGGGTTTATAGTCTTGGATTCAAAGCATGTACAATAGAGAAACCTAGATCCAAGCATTAGGGTTTGTATGAGCACATAGGATGTCTTATGACCAAAACCCAACAAGTAGAACCCAACACATCCAAATACATCGGAGTAAAATAAAATGCTGAACAATGGGTGCGTCCAATGTAACAACCTGATAATTTGAATCTATGTAAATTATAATTCTTTTAAATAAAGGGAAATTTTTGTATACTATGTGTATTTACATAATCGACCCTCCAAAAATGAAGCATTAAATAATCTTGATTAGGATGAATAAAGTGGTAGAGCTTTTAACAAGGTTTCCAAAAATATAAAGAACGCTAAAATCCGAGTTATAACGAAGAAGTTATGACCAATCGAATATTCGTGACAAAACCGATAAAACATTGTTAAGCATAAAAAGTGAATTTTCAATCAAATGCCTTTTAGCCTTAACAATCTAAATGAAAGTTATATATTATGTTAAACCGAGAACTTTCATAAAAAAGAACGTGAAAATCTGATTTCGTATGAGGAATTTATGATTTTTTCTATGTTTCAGTATAGTAGTATACAACTAAAAACTCGAAATAAAGATCGAGTGATTTTAGGTGATCCAATCTAAATGAGAATCAAAGGTATCATCAATAGTAGTATAACCGTAAAAAGACAGACAAAAATGGAATTTGGATAAAGAAGTTATGAATTTTTAATAGATTTTCCTATCTTGTCTATTAAAAATAATAATATTAAAAATAAATCAATATTAGCCAACTAAGTCCAAACGAAAGTCGTAGAGTATGATTTTACCTACGCGTACATATAGAGAACGTCGAAAACGGAACTGGTATCCAAAAGTTATGAATTTTGCAAGTTTCGGGTGCAAAAATCGAGAAAATCCTTAAAAACGGGGAAATTTTGCATGACGCGTGTTCAGCCACGTCGCGTCGCGTTCACGACCGCCCCGTGTCGCCCTGTGTTGTGACAACCCGAAGTTCGTTTCACTAATTGTAACCCTTTTCGTTAATATATTCGCCATTTTCGATTCGTTTCCGTTACGTCATTTAATTAGTTTATAATTGTGGGACTTCTATTATGACTTAATGAGTGTCTAAACATGTTTAGAACTCACATTAGCACTTCATTTTAATAATAATCGGAAACATTTTAGAATCGACCATATCAGGTTACGGTAACTCAATCGGGTGCGACCAAAAGCACCGTATAACGCCGGTATCGGGTAGAATTCCACCATATCCAAATCCTGAAAACTATTTAAAGAGTTTTAAGCATCCATTTAAAGCTTTTTCTCTCTCTCACTACTCTCTCTCTAACCTCTCTCCTCAACAAAAGATTCAAGGTCCAAAACATCGATTTAAGGCTCCAAATCTTTAAGGTAACTCCCCTAACTTGTTGTTTAACCTCTTAGGCCTTCAAATTCGTGTTTAAACTTTAATTTTGTACCTCAAACATGTGTTTACAGCCAAGGAGCATGCTTGGGCTGTAAACACATAATAAAAGGGTTTTTATGCCTTTAAACCCCTCTAAACCAACTTTGGGACTTAGATACGACTATATGGCTTACGAATTCGGACATAGAACACCCTAAACATGGTTTTTGAGGAGTAAACATGAGTTTACTTCCCAAGAACAAGCTTGGGCGGTAAACTCCTCATTCATGGGGAGTAATCTCATTTTTCATGTGTTATAAAGCCATGTAATCACACCATTAGCCTTGGAATAAATCCTAGAACAAACCAAAAATAGTTTGGGGACCTTAAACATGTCAAACATCCTCCAAATGAGAGTTTACGGCCATGACACCCCAAGGACAAGTTCCAGGGCCATAAACTCCTCTTTATGTGTCAAATGACGCCCAAAACTCATACCAAGGCTTGGAAAATAGTTGGAATCACATATGATTGTTCTAGCATCACCAAATGAATTAAGGTTTGAGCATGGGGAAGTTTACGGCTGTAAACTCCATGTTTACTGCCATAAACTCCAATAAATGGTTCATAAGTGCGTTTAATCCATTCCTAAGCCTTAGATAAATCCATTCCAACATTTCCCATGTGTATTCAAGCCACTTAGCACCATAAAACCCCCAAACATGAGTTCACGGCTGTGAACTCATGTGTGTATGGTGTATAAGGCTGTAAAATCCATAAGGAGCTTACTCTTGAAGAGTAAACTCAATTCCCAAGTCCTACACGTCCATAGATGTCACCCGGGTCACTCCAAACACTTGTTTTGAAGTGTTTTCGCTCATTGGAGTGTATTATCATGTCTAATTAGTAATTTAAAATCTAATTAGATACATTTGGATATTATTTCATATTACATAGGAACCTCGTGTGTTAACAAGCCCCGAACCAACGTTTAGCATCCAAACAGTTGCGTATTCGCATCTGGTAAGTTCATACCCCTGCCCATTTTCAATGTTTTCACTATTTTCAAGGGGGGGGGGGATACAAGCAAAGTACAAGTGATACTTGTACTCAAAACTTGTTTTACATACATTTTGTTTCATATTATATATGCTTTTAACACTGACAGTCATAACAAACAATAGTTTGAGCCTACAGAACACATTAGCATGTTATTTGTGAAATACATTATAATTTGTTGTATTTATATTTTCACAAATGTTTTCCCACATTAGAACAGTTAAAAGCATAACATTTGAACATGGTTTTGTCCTCGGTAACACTTCACAGAGATACACAAGTGGAGGATAGTCATTTGATCTTTCAGTATTATTACTAGTAAATTTGTTAATCCTATAATTGGAGACACGTCCTCGGTGAACACTCCACAGAGATACGCGAGTGGATGACTGCCCCCGTAACCAAAATCTCTTTTATAAGGAGTGCGACTTGAGTGTATAAACCTATACGGGGCTGACTACCCCACACCTGGCTGCTAGCTACAGCCGAACCGAAAGGTTCAAGGGTAACGAAAGTCATAGAGTGAAATGGACTACTTATTTCCATAATTAGTCTTTAGTATGGTTATGGAACTCGCAATTTGGATAACAGAGATTTACATATTAGTAATAATGGATTAAGTAATTAGTTTACTTGGTATATGTTAGTTTTATAAACGTGTTAAAACTAATACATTTTCATAGTACATCTTTTACATTACATTTTGGTTTAGTGAACTAACACACATTACAAGAATAACCAGGTTTTCAGAATACATCTTTTACATTACATTTCGGGTTGGTAAACTAACACGTACATTACAAGGATAACCAGGTTTTCAGTATACATCTTTCACATTAGGAAAATACGATATTTTCCTGGTATTACAGTTGAACATAACCAGAACAGGGTAACCTAATAGTTAACATAACATTACTTTTAAGAAAATATGGGATTTTATTGGGTCGTAGCATTTTCAGAAACTAGAAAGGAGACTCGTACATTTTCACAAAACAAAACCTCTTATGAACTCACCAGCTTTATGCTGATTTTCAAACTGCTTGTATTCTCAGGTCCACGTTATACAGGTACCCGATGATCCATTTTGGCGAAGACGGAGTGCGTAGAAGACTCGTCTTACTTTTGTTCATATATACTATGTATCACAATTGTACAACTTTACTTTTGAAAAAAATGTAAATTTCTTTATGTAATGTAATTGTTGTTTACTTTACTTACTATGTGCATTGCATTTGATACTCAACGTGGAGTCCGCTCCGGAAATGTTTCCGCCTTTGGTTTTCGGGGTGTGACAGATTGGTATTAGAGCCCTTGTTTATAGTGAATGAAGTATACCAAACCTTACATGGTATAAAACTATAAACACTAAGGGGCCTATGTTCTCTGAACTAAAAGTATACTTCAAGGTATAAGTATTTTCAAAAGTATACAAGTATACCTAACCGTACAGATCCATAACTACAAGTAGAACAAAACATAAAGTAATTGGGTGTTGTGTACTGCGGTTAAACCTGGGCAGTTATGTAGTCGTGTCTAGGATCAATATAGGTTGGCCAACCATATTCATTCTAGACATGGCCAACATGTGCTTGGGAGTGACTTTGGTGTGTGGCATGCCTAAAACTTACCCTAATATCCCAAATATCGAACCAGTGTCGTAGTGAACCATGAAATACTATGGGAGTATTTCTCGAGCCAATCCTTAGTAGAAATCCTCATTCGAGCGTTGTTTCCTGATCATTCCTTAGTGATAAATTATCTGTTTTGATAACTCTTTCCCGCTTTATCGCTTATTCGGGATATATAACTGTCATATCTATCGATTCAATTTCGAGGACTTATCATCATCTCTTTCCTGATCTTATTATATCAAGATGCCTCCAAGAAAAAGACCCAGCTCAAAGACCAACAACCCTCCGCCACCACCTTCTCCTCAAATTTACCTCGCAACGCTTCAAATAGCTATTACGGCTGCAGTGACAGCCGGCGTGTCACAAATGAACCCCAGAAATTCAGGAGGTGATCCCCAGCCCCAAAACCTAGAAGATAGTCAAGGACACCAAAAATGGGGTTCTTATAAAGATTTCATGAGCACAAAACCATGTTCTTTTGATGGCACTGGAGGTCTCATTTTCCTCACTCGCTGGTTCGAGAAAATCGAATCCGTATTTGAAATCTGTGCTTGTTCGGAGTCTGATAACGTAAAGTTAGCTGCCTGTACCTTCAGTGACAAAGCCCTGACTTGGTGGAACGGCCGAGTCAAATCCCTGACCCTACCTATAACCAATGCTATGGGTTCGGAAGCCATGAAGGAACTCCTTCTAACTGAGTACTGCCCTCGGGGAGAAATTCAGAAGTTAGAGCACGAGCTCTGGAACCTAAAGATGAAGGGTTTCGATCTTGCAGCGTACATCTCGAGGTTTGACGATCTGGCACTGCTCTGTCTGGGAATGGTTACCTCGGAGAGTAAGAAAATAGAAAGGTTTATTTGGGGGCTGACCCAACCAACCAAGGGACACATCTTATCTGCACGGCTGGATACTTATGATAGTGCCAAAAGTTTAGCCCAGATCCTGATTGACGACAGTGATGAAGTTGAGGAAACAACCGCCACCCCCGAACCGAACAAGACTAGTGTTGAGAAAAGCAAGTTTTGGAAGAAGAAGAAAGGCCAACCTTCCCAAGGATCCTCAAAGAAACAGCGGACGGTAGCAGTCCATGCTGCTACTACCACCATTGTTGCTGCTTCTGTTGTGGGATCTACAGCTCAAACCCCTACTAGTAGGTATGTTGGTAACCTTCCCCAATGTGAAAAGTGCAAGTACCACCACAACCCCGACCCCTGCCGCGAGCTAACATGCACCAACTGTGGGAAAAAGGGGCACACGGTCCGATTCTGTAAGGCACCAGCCCAGTCAGCCAATCAATCTTCTAGAGAAGGTGTTGGTCAAACCTGGTACAATTGTGTGGAAGTTGGGAATTACAAGAGGAACTGCCCCAAGAAGGCGACAACTGATAATACTGGGAGAGTCCTAGCCATGGGACGGGAGGAGGCAGTCGCCGATCCCACTATTGTTTCGGGTACGTTCCTTCTCGACAACTCTTATGCTAGTATTCTTTTCGATTCAGGTGCTGAAAGAAGCTTTGTTAGTCATTCGTTCAAACATAATCTAAAACCTAACCCCCAACCATTAACTGAAACGTTTACCGTCGAGATGGCTAACGGTGAGAAAGAAAGCGATAGCGATGTATTCATAGGTTGTACCCTTACTATGAACGATTATTCATTTCCCATCGATCTTATGCCATTCTCCATTAAGAGCTTTGATGTTATCATTGGCATAGATTGGTTGAGTCCCAATCATGCTGATATCCTTTGCTACGAAAAAGCCATCCGTCTCACCTTCCTTCGGGTCAAACTCTCATAATCTACGGCGATAAACTCAACTCCAACCTTCGCATCATTTCTTGCATCAAACCTCAGAAACTCTTAAGAAAGGAGTGCCAAGCGTTCCTTGCCCACATCATTAACAAGAAAAAGGAAATTAAAGACCTCGCGAGCATCCCCGACGTCTGTAATTTTCCTGATGTCTTTCCAGAAGACCTTCCAGGAATTCCTCCCGAACGTCATGTCGAATTTCGAATTGACCTAATTCCTGGAGCTACCCCTGTAGCCAAGTCTCCATATCGCCTAGCTCCAGCATAAATTCAAGAGTTATCCAGCCAACTCAATGAGTTACTCAGTAAAGGGTTCATCTGACCGAGTTCCTCACCCTGGGGAGCTCCGGTTTTATTTGTAAAGAAGAAAGATGGATCCTTCCGAATGTATATCGACTACCGTGAGCTGAACAAGTTGATCGTAAAGAACCGATATCCTCTTCCGCGAATAGATGACATCTTAGATCAACTTCAAGGAGCTAGCTATTTCTCAAAGATATACCTTCGGTCAGGGTACCATCATCTACGAGTTGATGAGAGTGATATTTCCAAGATAGCTTTCAGGACTCGGTATGGACACTACAAGTTCGTAGTGATGCCCTTCGGTCTAACCAATGCACCGACTGTGTTCATGAACTTGATGAACCGGGTGTGTCGTCCTTTCTTAGACAAGTTCGTCATCGTGTTCATTGACGACATCCTTATCTACTCCAGAAGTGAAGAAGACCACAAACAGAACTTGCAGTTAGTGTTGGAAACCCTTAGATCCGAGAAGTTGTACACGAAATTTTCCATGTGTGAGTTATGGATATGGAAGGTAACTTTCCTCGGTCACGTGGTAAGTGAGGAGGGTATTCATGTGGATCCTTCCAAGATTAAAGCGATAGAGAATTGGTCGGCACCGAAGACACCCACAGAAATCCGTCAATTTTTGGGTCTCGCCGGCTATTATCGGAGATTCATCCAGAATTTTTCCAAATTCGCCAAACCCCTAACCACTCTAACGCAGAAAGGTGTACCCTATCATTTGAGTGAGAAGCAAGAATCAACGTTCCAGATGTTAAAGCAAGCCTTGTGTAGCGCACCTGTTCTGTCCCTACCCGAAGGGACAGAAGACTTCGTTGTCTATTGTGATGCGTCTAATCAGGGCTTAGGCTGTGTTCTTATGCAAAGAGGAAAAGTGATTGCTTATGCCTCGAGATAGCTGAAAGCACACGGGGTCAACTATACCACACATGACTTGGAGTTAGGATCCCTAGTCTTTGCAATGAATATTTGGAGACATTATCTCTACGGAACTAAGTGTACGATCTTCACTCACTATAAAAGCTTGCAGCACATCTTTAATCAGAAAGACCTAAACATGAGGCAACGACGATGGGTAGAACTACTCAACGATTATGAGTGTAAAATTCGCTACCATCCCGGCAAGGCCAATGTGGTAGCAGATTCCCTTAGCTGAAAGGATAGTTCAAGCCAAAAAGTGAAGACCCTGATGATGACTATCCATTCCCATTTATCCATGCAAATCCGAGACACCCAGATAGAAGCCCTCAAATCCGAGAACAAATGAAGTGAAGCCCTAAGGGGAATGGATAAGAAACTTGAGATCAGAGGTGATGGAGTCTACTGTTTCACGGACCGAATCTGGATTCCAAAGTCCGGAGGATTCAGAGAGATTGTCATGGAGGAAGCACACAAGACCAAATACTCCGTTCACCCAGGTTCGGACAAGATGTACCTAGATCTCAAGAAACAATACTGGTGGCCGAACATGAAAGACGAGATTGCTACATTTGTGGGAAAGTGTCTGACTTGCGCCAAAGTGAAAGTCGAGTACCAGAAACCCTCGGGTCTGCTCTAGCAACCCGAGATACCTAAATGGAAATGGGAGATGATTAACATGGACTTCATCACCAAGTTACCCAAGTGTCCGAGTGGGTACGATACCATTTGGGTAATTGTTGATCGTTTGACCAAATCCGCTCACTTCATCCCGATTAAAGAATCATTTAAGATGGAAAGACTCGCACAGATCTACATCCAAGAGGTAGTTCGACTACACGGTCTACCTGCGTCCATTATCTCTGATCGAGATAGCAGGTTTACCTCCAGATTTTGGCAATCTCTTCAGAAGTCTCTTGGAACTAAACTAGATATGAGGACGACTTATCATCCTCATACCGACGGACAGAGTGACAGAACTATCCAAACCCTAGAAGACATGCTGAGAGCATGTGTCATCGATTTCGGCAAGTCGTGGGACACACATTTGCCTTTGATTGAGTTCTCGTACAACAACAGCTACCATACCAGCATCAAGGCTGCCCCGTTCGAAGCCCTCTACGGTCACAAGTGCAGATCCCCTCTGTGTTGGGCCGAGGTATGGGACACGTAGCTAGGCAAGAGTCGATTCCCCGATAGTGCCCTCACTGATCCTGAAATCATCCGCGAAACCACCGAAAAGATCATTCAAATCCGGGATCGATTGAAAGCTTCACGAGATAGACAGAAGAGTTACGCTGACATACGACGGAAACCTCTGGAGTTCCAGGTTGGAGACCGTGTCCTGTTGAAGGTCTCGCCCTGGAAAGGCATGGTACGCTTTGGAAAGCGTGGGAAACTTAATCCGAGGTACATTGGACCCTTCGAGATCCTCGCCAGGATCGGTCTGGTAGCCTATAAACTTCGATTACCTCATGAACTCAGTAACATCCATCCCGTCTTCCATGTCTCAAATCTCAAGAAGCTCCTATCCGATGAAACCCTAGTGATTCCTATAGACGAGATCGAGATCAACGAAAACTTGAAATTCATGGAGGAACCAATCGAAATCATGGATCGAGAGGTCAAACGCAGGAAACAAAGTCGCATCCCGATAGTGAAGGTTCGCTGGAATGCCAAGCGGGGATCGGAGTTCACTTGGGAGTGTGAAGACTCAATGAAACAGAAGTATCCACACGTCTTTCCTGATCCATGATTTGTATCTTAATTCTGAATTTCGGGACGAAATTCCCTCTAACGGGGGGATAATGTGACAACCCGAAGTTCGTTTCACTAATTGTAACCTTTTTCGTTAATATATTCTCCATTTTCGATTCGTTTCCGTTACGTCATTTAATTAGTTTATAATTGTGGGACTTCTATTATGACTTAATGAGTGTCTAAACATGTTTAGAACTCACATTACCACTTCATTTTAATAATAATTGGAAACATTTTAGAATCGACCATATCAGGTTACGGTAACTCAATCGGGTGCGACCAAAAGCACCATAGAACGCCGGTATCGGGTAGAATTCCACCATGTCCAAATCCTGAAAACTACTTAAAGAGTTTTAAGCTTCCATTTGAAGCTTTTTCTCTCTCTCTCTCTCTAACCTCTCTCCTCAACAAAAGATTCAAGGTCCAAAACATTGATTTAAGGCTCCAAATCTTTGAGGTAACTCCCCTAACTTGTTGTTTAACCTCTTAGGCCTTCAAATTCGTGTTTAAACTTTAATTTTGGACCACAAACATGTGTTTACAGCCAAGGAGCATGCTTGGGTCGTAAACACATAATAAAAGGGTTTTTATGCCTTTAAACCCCTCTAAACCAACTTTGGGACTTAGATACGACTATATGGCTTACCAATTCGGACATAGAACACCCTAAACATGGTTTTTGAGGAGTAAACATGAGTTTACTGCCCAAGAACAAGCTTGGGTGGTAAACTCCTCATTCATGGGGAGTAAACTCATTTTTCATGTGTTATAAAGCCATGTAATCACACCATTAGCCTTGGAATAAATCCTAGAACCAACCAAAAATAGTTTGGGGACCTTAAACATGTCAAACATCCTCCAAATGAGAGTTTACGGCCATGACACCCCAAGGACAAGTTCCAGGGCCGTAACTCCTCTTTATGTGTCAAATGATGCCCAAAACTCATACCAAGGCTTTGAAAGATAGTTGGAATCACATATGATTGTTCTAGCATCACCAAATGAAAAAATAGTTGGAATCACATAGTTGTTAAATTGTTTTGTGATTTTAGGACTTGGGGACTGTGAGACAATACTTGGGAAGAGTATGAGTAGGTGTGAATAGTAGTAGAGATCTATACTACTGGAAGCACAGGACTCACACTTGGATCAGGGAAGGTCACAAGGTTACCAAGAAGCTTGTGATTGGTCTCATTTTATTCAAGTATGTCGTTACCATTGTTTTGGTAATGACCAAGGAGATGAATGTTATTTCGACCCTATTGGTCATATCAGATTGAGTCCGACTACGATGAGTTTGTTACGTGGTTCAGAGAACCAAGTTTGATGTAGCATCTGACAGAAGATTGAGATCAATGTGATCAATAGTGGCCCGCTCGTTGTTAAAGAAGTTAGTAGCTAGAAATGCTACATGCTAAAATGTGATTATGTCACATTAGAACATGAAGGAAGATATATTCCATTTAGGAATTTGACTCTAAGAGGCCTGAGTCTAAGGGTTGCATCATACGATGAGAGGTCATTAGCACATGACTTATCGATCTGTTTTAATAGATAAAGGAAAGTATTTACCATAAGAAGAAGAAGGAGTCCTCAATTAGGATTTCTTTTGTAACTCAAAGGTTACGAATGAAAGTCCAACATAGTACGAATAGTAGATGTAAGATTGAGCATCAAGGTTATTACTTAGGATGGAGAGATAACGTATGGAGTTAGTATACGAATCCTATTATGCTGATGATTATGGGACGTAATCATACTAAGGGGGAGATAATTGTAATGCCCATAGATCAGGGCTAGTCAATTTAGAGACAATGAGCATCAAAAATTACTTTTTGATGGAAGATTACTTAGAATGAGTAATCTTAACTAAATTTTAGTACATATCACAAGGTTTTCGTGCATATAAAGAATGCCAAAATCCGAGTTATAACGAAGAAGTTATGACCTGTCAAAGTTTCGCGACAGAACCGACACGATACAGCGCGATGTAAATAGTAAATTTACGCTAGAGTGATATTTGTCCTTAGCGATCTAAATCAAAGTCGTAGAATACGTTAAACCGAGAGCGTGCATAAAAAGAACGTCTAAATCTGACTTCGTATGAGGAAGTTATGATATTTCGATGTTTCAACATTAGTAGTATACAACCCGAAACTCGAGATTGAGGTCGAGTGATATTTAGCCAAAACGTTCTAAATGAGAATTGAATATCTCATCAATAGTAGTCCAATGATAAAAAGACAACGAAAAAGTAGTTTAGAAGAAGGAGTTTTGAATTTCGAACGGAGTTTTCTTGTCTCGGCCTACTAAAAATAATATATTAATAATATATTAAATTTAAAGTCTAAATTAACCGACGAAGTCTAAATTAAAGGTATAGATCTTGTTTTAACTACGCGTGGATATAAAGAACGTCGAAAACGGAGTTCGTATGCGAAAGTTATGAATTTCGGAATTTCGCGACGCGAAACCCCAAAATTGTCAGAGTTCACGACGTGAATACAGTGTTCACGACGTGAACTCAATATTTATGACTTATGGAGCCTAACAGATGCAGCTTGCGATGACGCATGCAGTGACGACTGAAATCACGACGTGAATATTTGAGATTCACGACGTGAATCCATAAAATCAGCCCTATAAATAGAATTCAAGGGGCAGCCGAGTTTGATTGCTCAATCTCTTCTCTCCCACTCCCAATACCCTATCTAAGCCCTATTTTAAACCCCCCCCCCCCCCCCCGAAGCCCTGGTTGATGGGATTTACGCACAAGAAACATTCCTATGTGCTCATACAAACCCTAATGCTTGGATCTAGGTTTCACTATTGAACATGCTTTGATTCCAAGACTTACGAACCCTAATCTAGCATATTAACAACAAAATTAACATATAGAATCAGATCTAGATGTTTACCTCTTCAAGAGTTGGCTTAGATCTTCTCTTTCTTCTTCTTTTGAGCCTAGAGTCACAAATGCAACTCCTCTAATGGTTCACAAACCCCACAAGAAAGAAGGCAATATGAGAGAGGGAGAGAGAGGCTAGAAATCGGCCTAGGGTACTCTTAGAATCAAGTGGTAGCCGAATTCAATGCCCTAGGGGTCATATTTATACTTACAGGTTACTAGGGTTTCAGTCTAAACCCTAATGGACAGCTTAGCCACCAAGCAGCCCACGGAACCTTCTGGAATAAAGCCCTTGGACGAAAATATGATGGTTACCCATCATAATTTCGTCCCCCCTTAAGCCCATTAGGTTTCCTTAACCAAAAACTCAACTATCATACATTTGACAGTTTATACCCCTTTATTCAATTAATCTCTTTTGACCACTAAATTAATTTTTAATTAATTTATGACCAATACTAATTAAATAAATATGATTTCTCCTTTAATATATTATTCTTATAATATATATTAATAAATCATAATACACTCACTTTCTCATTAAATTACCTTGTCAAGTTTCTTTGGAGAAGGCAACCCAAAAAGACCATGCACAACCAGGTCAAGTACATACCAAATATAGTTACGGGCTTAGATACTATTCTAACAGTCTCCCACTTGGATAATTCTAGTAACTATATCTCACATATGACTTCAGAATCCGATTAGCAATCGTAGCACTTATACTTCGCTGTCAACTCTGATCAACTTGTCCTTTAGATAAGGGATCGTATAATCCTCTGTTCTGGATATCATGCTGACAATGCTTATTGTCCAGCAAAAGTTCCTTGATTTCCGATTTGTTTGACATAGAATTTAGTTGAACACATCAACTTCCTTCTGACCGGGCCCGACACATAAGTCAAACCAAATCATCAAGTGGTCAATATATCACTTTTATTCTAACAGAATAAAAGGAACATATCAACTTCGACTCATATGCATCTATTATTTACTAATGGACCACACACAATAATTTGTTTTATAACATCAAGTTACTGATGTGTTTACACGTTATCAATGTATAACCAACCAGCAAACAACAACCATATCTCTAAGTTTTAAGACTATATGATGTTATCGCTTTGCGATCACTTAAGATAAAACACCACTAAGTGATACAGCAAACTCAGGTTTAATCCAATGCTCAAATCATATTCATAAGCACTCTTGAACTTTGCAGCAAACCTTTGGTATGTCTAAAACCTTTTAGACAATCTACAAATAATTCATGACAGTCTTCATTCATATCTACTTCCAAAATATGATCAACTGTGACCTTTTGAATAATCATATTATTCAGGAAGTCAAAACATGCAAAATGGAAACAATAGATAAATAACCAACATAGGATAGTAGCTTTACTTATAAATAACACAATTTATTTATTCATCGAATGTCAAGTACAAACTATCTATTACACATTTCCTATCTAATCCAAACTTATATCATCCTTCAGCCCAATGCTCCTAGCGTGCTGCAAGTGTTTGACCCTACTCAGTCCCTTCGTAAGGGGATCTGCTGGGTTCTCTTCTGATGATACCCTCTTCACAACGAGGAGTCCCTCTTCTACCCGATGTCTGATGAAATGGTAATTTCTGTCAATATGTCGAGATCTGCCATGATCTCTCGGTTCCTTGGTCAAGACAACCGCTCCTTCATTATCACAGAAAATTTCCATTGGATCTTTTATGGATGGCACAACTCCAACGTCTCTAATGAAGTTATTCAACCATATAGCCTCCTTTGACGCTTCACTCACCGCAATATAATCTGATTCGCATGTTGAATCAGCTACGGTCTCTTGCTTGGAACTTTTCCATGTCACTGCTCCTCCATTTACGGTAAAGACCCAGCCTGACTGCGATCAGAAGTTATCCCGATCCGTCTGAAAACTAGCATCACTATACCCTCGTACCCTTAAGTCATCACTCCCACCGAGGACTAGAAACCATTCCTTGGTCCTCCGAAGGTACTTAAGAATATTCTTAACTACAATCCAATGAGCTCTACCAGGATTCCCTTGATATTTGCTGACCATGCTCAAAGCGAAGGCCACATCAGGGCGAGTGCAGATCATAGCGTACATGATAGAGCCTACTGCGGAAGCATAAGGTACTCGACTCATATCAGCTATCTTTGTCTCTGTACTCGGGCTCTGAGTCTTACTCAGCTTGGTATTGCTTTGGATTGGCAACTCCCCTTTCATGGAATTTTCTATACTAAATTGCTTTAGTACCTTTTCCAAGTATGTATCTTGACTGAGTCCTATCAGTCTGTTTTCCCTGTTTCTTACTATTCTTATTCCTAAAATATAAGCATCCTCTCCGAGGTCCTTCATAGCGAAACATTTCCCAAGCCAGGACTTGACCTCCTGCAAAGTTGGGACATCGTTTCCTATGAGTAGTATGTCATCGACATACAATACGAGGAAGATTACTATACTCCCACTGGCTTTGACATACACAAAAGATTCATCTTCGCTTCGCAGAAAGCCAAACTCTTTAACCTTTTCGTCAAAAAAAAAGATTCCATCTTCGAGATGCTTGTTTCAATCCATAAATGGATTTCTCAAGCTTGCATACTCTATATGGATGCTTCGCATCGACAAAACCCTCTGGCTGATTCATGTAGACCTCCTCACCCAACTTTCCATTAAGGAAATCGGTTTTCACGTCCATCTGCCATATTTCATAATCATGAAACGCAGGTATGGCAAGCATCACCCTAATAGACTTTATCTTCGCAACTGGTGAGAAGGTCTCATCATAGTCAACTCCGGGAGTTTGAGTAAAGCCCTTCGCAACCAATCGTGCTTTATAAGTATGCACTTTCCCATCCATGTCTGTCTTTTTCTTGAAGATCCACTTGCACCCAACTGTCTTACGACCCGGTACATTATCAATCAAATTCCAAACTTGGTTGTCGTACATGGATTGAATCTCGCTGTCCATAGCCTCTTTCCATTTTGCAGACTCCGGGCCTGACATGGCTTCCTTATAGCTGCTAGGTTAATCCAAATTTACTAGTGTACTATCAATAATAAATGTATCCCCTTCAGTAGTAATATGAAAACCATAAAACTGGGGTGGAACACTAGCCCTAGTGGAACGTCGAAGAGGTAAGGACTCGTCAACAGGTTCAACAGGAGTTTCCTCCTCAAGTTGAGTGCCAGTGTCAGAGGTTCCTTCATCGCTTTGATCTTGAATTTCTTCGACTTCAATTTGCCTCCCACTGTCTTCTTGGCCTATCAATTCCCTTTCTCGGAAAACTCCTCTTCTAGCAACGAAGACAACATTGTCACTCGGTCTATAGAAAAGGTAGCCAAAAGATATCTGCGGATAGCCGATGAAATAACACTTCTCACTACGAGGTTCTAGTTTGTCGTGAGTCTCTCGTCTTACGAAAGCCTCGCAACCCCAAACCTTGATATCTGCCAACGAGGGAGCCTTCCCTGTCCACATCTCGTGAGGAGCCTTGGAAACCTTCTTGGTGGGAACTAAGTTAAGTATGTGGGCGGCAGTCTCTAAGGCATACCCCCAGAAAGCTATTGGTAACGAAGTCCGACTCATCATAGAACGAACCATGTCCAACAAGGTCCGATTACGTCTCTTAGCCACACCATTCAATTGTGGCGTCCTCGGAGGTGTCAATTGCGAAACGATTCCGCATTCTTTTAGATAGTCGTGAAACTCAAGACTTAGGTACTCTCCTACTCGGTCTGACCGAAGCATCTTGATTTTCCTGCCCAGCTGATTCTCCACTTCATTCTTAAAGTCTTTGAACTTTTCAAAGGTTTCCGACTTTTGCTTGATCAAGTAGATATATCCATATCTGCTATAATCATCTGTAAAAGTCACGTAGAAGCGGCAAGCATCCCTTGTGGTGGATCTAAAGGGCCCACACACATCGGTGTGTATGAGATCCAATAAACCCTCACCCCTTTCACAAGTGCCAGTAAAGGGTGACTTGGTCATCTTCCCAAGTAAACAACACTCACATGTGTCATCGTCCCTAAGGTCGAATGACTCCAACACTCTATCCTTTTGGAGTTGGACTATGCGTTGCTTGTTGACATGGCCAAGGCGAGAATGCCACAAGCATGCTTTGTTTAGACTAGTAGACGAATCAATATTCAAAACATTATTTCCAAAATTATCAACAATCATCATAGATTCATAAATCCCATTACAAGGTAATGCATTGAAATAAAAGACACCATTCAAATAAACGTTAATAGAACCATTACTATTATCAAAAGAATATCTAAAACCTTGTCTAAACAACCCGTGAAAAGAAATAATGTTTCTTGTCATATCTGGCGAATAACAGCAATTTTCTACATCTATTCCTAACTCATTACTCAACACTAAAGAATAAACACCGACTTTGGTCACAGGCAACGATCTTCTGTTTCCCATAATCAGGTTCATCTTCCCATGCTCCATCTCCCTACTTCTTTTTGGGCCCTGCATATCAGAACAAATGTGCTAACCACACCCTGTATCAAGAACCCATGAAGTAGAAAATGATGAGTTATTATATTTAATAAAATACATACCTGCAAATGTGGGCTTGATCTTCCCATCTCTTATGTCCTGCAGATATTGTGGGCAGCTTCGCTTCCAGTGGCCCTTTTGGTAGCAATAGAAGCACTCTGCTTCTTTTGGATCAAAATAGGGTTTAGCAGGGCCAGGTTTGGTCCCACTTGAGGACGAACCATCACGGGGTTTCCCCTTATGGTGGCTCTTACATGGAGCCTTCCTCTTTTTACCCTTTCCTTGACCTATCGCCATCACAGGAGCGGCCACAGCAGGGGACGGTGCAACGGATTTGTCTTTGAGGTTGCTCTCAGCAGCCCTCAAGAGTCCTTGGAGCTTGCTCAAGGAGACCTCCTCTTTGTTCATATGGTAGGTCATCCTAAACTGGTTGTAGCAGGAGGGCAAGGAGTGGAGGATTATGTCGATAGCCAAATCCTCATCAAACATAACATTAAGTTTGAGAAGACGATCAACATACCTCTGCATTTTCTGCAAATGAGAGGTTAGGGATTCTCCACTCCCCATCTTAGCGGTGATCATGTTAGTAATGATCTCATAGCGCTCTTGCCTCGCGCTCTGGTGATACCTGTCCAGCAAATCCTGATGCATTTCATATGGATACATGTCCTCATAGGACTTTTGGAGTTCGAGGTTCATGGTGGCCAGCATGATGCAGTGAACTTTCGTGGCATCACGCTCGTGGGCCTCAAAGACGGCCAATTCCTCAAGAGTAGCAACATATGGGATGATCTTCTCAAGCTTTTCATCGAGGACATATTCCTTGTCCTCGTATCATGTGATCATGTGAATATACCTCATCCACTCGTTGGAGTTTGAACCATCAAATTTCACTTTCTGACACAAGTTCATCAACGAGAATGACCTAGAAGCGTTGTTGTTGTTGTTGTTGTTGTTGTTGTTTGCAGACATCTGAAAAAGAAAGGAACAAAGTTTGATTAGAAATGAATCCCTAATTAAACACCCAAATGAGAAATTAGGGCTAGGATCCAACAACATTATTTACAACTAAGAAACGGATGCCGTACTCTAAAATTAAATAATTTGAAGGTAGGTGAATGACGATTCACTAATTCTCACCATGAAAACCGAAAAAGCAATTTAGGTTTTAAATGTATTGAAAACTCCTAGATCTTTGAGATTCATTGAACTTTTCAATGGCATGTTTAAATCTTGATATGCATTTCAAATTTGCGACTGGGATGCCGAGGATCGCAAACAAATTTGTGAATAACCATGCGAATCAACATGGTGCACTCAATGTCTTTATCACTTAATCAATGTGCCGGTAAACCACACACGCTCCATTGATCTATGAGAAACATCGACTCACCCTTTGCTACTAATGTCTTCCCCAAATTGATGTGCCGGTTAACCACACGCGCTACATCAACGTTTGACAAGGGTACGAAGTGTAATTCCATGGATTAACATCATTTTCACATTTTACCCTAAAGTAACTAGGAATGGAAATTTGTAAAACATGTAGTTACTTTATAATTAACATTATACTTTTAATGAGGAGAGGGTTGCCCTATCCTACCCGTTCGGCTAACGACCCTACACCAGTCAAGCAAGTGGTAGGTGTGAGTGTACACCCATTAAGCGTCATTTTATAGGCAGCAACCTTATACCCACCTTATAGACCGACTTCGTGAATGAGGCCTAGTAACGGTAAGACTAGCATTTTAAGTTATACATATATATATATATATATATATATATATATATATATATATATATATATATATATATATATATATATATATATATATTAACCTTGTAATAATATATAATAGTATAGGGTTGAATTTTAAACTTGTAAAATTCTAAGGGTTTGAAATTTAAATTATTCAAAATTAAACATTTAATTACAAATTTCAAATTTCAAAACTTGAGGGCAAGTTTTGAACTTTTGAAAACATAAGGGATCAAATAACAAATAATTCAAATTAACCTATTAATTTGATAATTATCTATATTTGACCTAATCTTAATTTTAGTCATTAGATAATTACCAAATAATTTTTAAATAATCCATATTTATCACATAAATAACTAATATTTAAAAGATTTGAAATTATCTATTCTTTTGGCAAGGATAAACACTTAATTTAGATAAAATTCGGATTTTAACTTCATAAAAGAAATTAAGCATCAATTCCAAGACAAAACAGCAGCCAAAACCCGAAAAACCCTCTTTCTGACGAACTGACTCGCTGAGTCAGACCTAGGCTCGCCGACTAGGGGTCAACTCGCCGAGTCCAGATACTGACTCGCCGAGTTGAGTCGGGTAGGGACGAAAAAATTGATTTTCAGCAAATAAATCAGTTAAGCATCACATTCAACTGAAACCATAAGAAACATATTAACAACAATGGGATTTACGCATAAGAAACATTCCTATGTGCTCATACAAACCCTAATGCTTGGATCTAGGTTTCACTATTGAACATGCTTTGATTCCAAGACTTACAAACCCTAATCTAGCATATTAACAACAAAATTAACATATAGAATCAGATCTAGATGTTTACCTCTTCAAGAGTTGTCTTAGATCTTCTCTTTCTTCTTCTTTTGAGCCTAGTCATAAATGCAACTCCTCTAATGGTTCACAAACCCCACAAGCAAGAAGGCAATATGAGAGAGGGAGAGAGAGGCTAGAAATCAGCCTAGGGTACTCTTATAATGAAGTGGTAGCCGAATTCAATGCCCTAGGGGTCATATTTATACTTACAGGTTACTAGGGTTTCAGTCTAAACCCTAATGGACAGCTTAGCCACCAAGCAGCTCATGGAACCTTCTGAAAGAAGGCCCTTGGACGAAAATATTATGGTTACCCATCATAATTTCGTTCCCCCTTAAGCCCATTAGGTTTCCTTAACCAAAAACTCAACTATCATACATTTCACAGTTTGTACCCCTTTATTCAATTAATCTCTTTTGACCACTAAATTAATTTTTAATTAATTTATGACCAATACTAATTAAATAAATATGATTTCTCCTTTAATATATTATTCTTATAATATATTAATAAATCATAATACTCTCTCTTTCTCCTTAAATTACTTTGTCAAGTTGCTTTGGAGAAGGCAACCCAAAAGGACCATGCATAACCGGGTCAAGTACATACCAAATATAGTTACGGGCTTAGACACTATTCTAACATTGGTATCATCCCGAGACCTAAATCAAGTCCCGAAGCCCAAAGATCCCTAGAAGAAAAGAGTTTCCGAGCCGAAGCTCTGCCCGGTAGAAGCCCAGTGTCCAAAGTGATCCCGGTTTCACCGAAGAAGTACTACTCTTAGAACTGTAGTGCTGTCCGATCATCTACTGATCAGGTGAGTGTATAGTCCCTTTCATAACACGATTTTAATACAAGTATTATTTGAATGTATTAAATATATGTTTTGTGTGAGTGTATAGTTACTTTCTTCTAACACATAAGTATGAAGTATTTGCTATGAAATACGTGCTATGTGTTTATATATTGTGGTTTATTTGAGATGTCCGTGGAATTGATGAACTATAAAGGTTTTAATGAGTTAAACGTTATATGTATTTTGTAAGTAAAAATATGTTGGGTAGGACATGGGTAGATGAGATCCATGAGTATAGATCAGATCAAGAGATTAGTTTAGATCCGTGAGTAGGGATCAGATCAAGAGGCTAGTTTTAGATCCGTGAGTATGGATTAGAGAAAGAGGTTAGCTTTAGATCTCGGAGTATGGATCAAGTAAAGAGATAAAACTTGTTATTAGTCTGGGAGTATGGATTAAGACTAAGTTAATTGTCCTTAGTCCGGGAGTATAGATTGGGCACGGTTATTGATCCGGGAGTATGGATCAGATCCGGATTAAGGTAAAGTTAATTGTCCCTATTCCAGGAGTATGAATTGGGTACAATTATTGATCGGGGAGTATGGATCCGATCAAGAGGTTAGTTTTAGATCCGTGAGTATGGATCATGTAGTTTTAGATCCTGGAATATGGATCAGGGGAAAAGGTTAGTTTTAGATCAGTGAGTATGGATCAGGTGAAAAGGTTAGTTTTAGATCCGTAAGTATGGATCGGGTGAAGAGGATAGTTTTAGATTCGTGAGTAGGGATCAGGTAAAGAGAAATATTTTAGATATGAGAGTTTAGATCGTGTCGTTATGAGGATCGATGGGGTGGGATAAGATTTGCTTGTATATAGTGAAATTGTATATGTTTGTGAGCTCTAATATATATATATATATATATATATATATATATATATATATATATATATATAACATTATGGGTTGAAAACCCTATATGCTCACCAGGCACCCAAGCCTGACCCACTAAGTTTTCTTTGCATTAAAGGTAATGGCACAAGAGTATAAGTTGGTGGACTTGACGAGAGATTTTTGATAATAGATCAGTAGTTATAAATAACTGTTGTTATGTCTATTTTATACTGTTTACGCTTTTGGTCTGTATCGGAACATGACATCCCGAGATTTTGTTATTTAATGAAAATACATTTCTTTAAAGAAAGGCTTTGATAAATTCTTATCATATTTTGCTTTGGGAACAAATTCCGCAACTGTTTTCTTTAAAAGATTACTCTGATTTTAAAAACAAAGTATAAACAAATCGGTCTTTTCTGGCCGTGAAATTGGGGATGTCACCGAAGTGTCTAAAGAATCTATGAGATTTAACTGAAACATTATGGGGTGATCCTTACAGATTCCTTCTATAATTGCACAATGTATACAAGTTGTATATAATTTAAGATTAAATAGACATTCGAATAAGTGATCCTACTACAAAACCACAACTAAACAACGAACAGGAAGTGAAGCGTATATCACAAATTATATGTCTATAAAATCTAAATTGCACAAAACCTTGGGTGTATAAATTGCAAGATTATAGACCTATCCGTAAGGGTCTTTTGAGTTATCACATAAGCTATTTATATTCTGCCTAAAATACTCTCATAGTATTTTTAATGTAATGTACTTGGTATTTATTAAACTTGTTATCGTGTTATAGTATCATAAAATACTCCCATATTATTCTAACTCTATGTACTGATCTAGAATTCTCTTGACTAGCGTTAGGTAAGTTTTAAGACTATTGCAACACCACATCACTCCCAAACACACGTCGGTCACATCTCGAAAGAATATAGATGATCATGCCATATTGATCCTAGCTATGATTACATAACCATCCAGGTTTGATCGCAATGTTCAACCTTAAAATACTTCTGTTCTGTTCTTCTTGTGGTACTTGTTCTAGTATGTATATATGTATAAGCAAGTAGGTATATTTTTATAACGTATTGTTATATTCTTCAGATATATTATTATCCAGAGCACTTAAGCACCATTGTATTTATAGTTGTATATCTTTTATCGGTTGATATACTTAGTTCACTATAATCAGTGCTCTGATACCAATCTGTCACACACCAAAACCGGAACTACGGAAACGTTCCGGGGCAGAGAATGTCATGTTTAGTATCACAAGACATGCATCATAGTAATCAAAGTAATAAATAACCATTTCATTAGAAAGAAAGTGTTTACAAAGTATATGCTTCATATAACATAGACTACAAAGTAAATAACCAAAAAGACATGAAGTTATTATGCTCCATCTTATGAATCCCATTGCGCGTACCTGTCTACTGGTTTCCTGAGAATACAAGGTATTTTGAAAGCGTAGATCATCATTTAAGCTGGCGATTTCATAAGATTTTAGTGATGTAATATAATTTGTAAGAAAGTTGTAGTAAGTTGCAAGTTCTGTTTATAAAAGTTCGACTGTTCCTCCAGAAAATCCTATATTTCCTGCTTTGATGAAAGATAAGTAAAAATTACTCTACAATCTTTTCTATGAGTACTAAGTGCATACAAGTTATATAAAATCCAGAGTAAACAAACAATCGATTGTGTGTATCTTCCCTAAGCGCACAACCAAACAAGGAACAATGAAAGAGGCGGATGGCACACATCCCATTGGTTGTTAGCTCTTCGTTGAATATAACCCTAGTTCATTCACTTGTTACTCACGGAGTTAACTGTAACAGTTCCTTTATATTTGAAGAAAATATTATTTAAGAAAACCCTTACTTCTTTTAGTAAAAAGTGGTAACCACAGTGGTTCCTTCTATAATCACTTGGTTTATACTAGTTATATATAATCTAATATCGAAAAGATAGTTAGTTGTGTAAATATGCCCTAAGCCCACAACCAAACGAGGAACAGGAAGTAAGGTGGAAAGTACACATCCAATTACCTGTCGGGTATTAATTTTATATTACCCTGATGTATAAACCAAGGTATTATAGAAATAACTACCTATGGTCCTTTAGGTTATACTAGTTTAATAAAATGGATTAAACCCTTTACTGGTAAGTTTCTAGTTTTGAATATCAAATGTTCTATATGAAAAGTATGTTTTGTACCATAAAAATGTGCATTGAATTAGTGTCCTATGTCCTAACCCATACTTGGTATCCCTTATGATTATTTGGTGTATACGGGATATATATGTAACTAAGATTAGATAGATAGTAGACTGGGTGCATCTGCTCTAAGCCCACAACCAAACAAGGAACAGGAAGTAAGGTGGAAAGCATACACTCTACTATCTATCAGACCCGATTAATATCTATCCTTGATGTATGCACTAAAGAATCATAAAGTTAGCATTATAGGCCCCATTCTACTAAATGTACTAGACTCGACTGTTTTTTTGTCGTTTGAAAAAATGTAAGTTTCCTTAGTTTATAACTATCTTAACTCGAAAACAGTATGGGTTAACTCTCAAGTGGAACTGTCACAATATGAAAGTAATGGGAAAATGTAAGTACACATTTGTCTTTTAAATTGACACTGAAGTACTTGTTTATGCTACTAGTATGTTATGAGCTTGGTATATATTCAGTTGTTTTATTTATTAATATTCGGTACTTTGTAGATGTAACCCTTTATAAATATATCTGGTACTTTGTTAATGTACCCCATATATATAAACCATGGCATATTGTATATGCACCATATATATATATATATATATATATATATATATATATATATATATGTACATATATATATATATATGTATATATATATATATATAAAACCATTATACTACTTTTTATAATCACCATTGGTTTAGAACAATGAGTTAGTGATATGTTCCTTTCCTAGGTTACCTGGAAACCTTAGTATATTTAAATTAAATCATGATTTGTTCTTCGTTTATAGTATCTTAGTACGTTCTCTTTGTATAGTGTGTAGTATGTCTCTCTGTTGTATTGTATCTACCACCCTACTTCTCTTTATAGTATGATCTAGCATCTAGTATGAACTGAACCCCTAAACTATACCTACTATAGTTTACTAGCATGTTTACTTGAATTTTTATTGAAAAGACTCATTTATCTACTAATTTATGATTGTACTTTAAAAACTGAGTTTTATAAACTATAAAGTAACATAACTTAAAAACCGTTTTTGAGGAGTGTGCGGTATGGGAGTGTACGGCCATACACTCATGGTAACAAGTGCACAAAAGTTTGCTTGGATGATAAGGAAGCTTGTGGGACTATTTTTCATCAAGTCTTGAAGCTAGATTTGCATTTTGAAGGCCCTTTAGGGGTGTTTTGACGGGTGTACGACCACACATGGATGTACCGCTGTACACTCATTATGATCTTGAGTTTTTGTCATTTTTAGGGTGTTAATCAAGTGTTCCTATCATGTACTAAACATAAGGAAAGTGTACTTACAATTTGGAGGCTCAAAAGGGCTCACAAATACCAAGAACAAGTGTGTATTCTTGGTGTTCTTGGTGAAATGGATGAAGATTTGAAGATCTAGCCAATAGATGATTTCCATGGATGAAATCAAAGGGTTTTACTAGGAGAAGAAGGATAACAACAAATCAAAACGGAAGAAAGGGTTACATTCTTGAAGATCGGTGAAAAGTTTAATGATAGTTGAGAGAAAAGCAAGTTATTGGCTTGGAAACTAAAGAAATGACTTAGGAAGGAAGGGATATCACTTCTATGGAGGGGGTGTACGGACAACATGGGTGTACAGCCGCACACATTTATGTACGGCCGTATACTCATGTGTACGGCCGTACACTCCCTCACATACAGTGTATGGCTTGATTTCAAGGCGAAGAACTTACACAACTTAATCCTAAACCCAATGCTTGAATGTACTGAGCTTTTAACCCTTAAACATATTCAAAACAAGTCTAAAAGATAGTAGAAATGAGTCTGATACACTGTTGGATTGAATGGCTAAACTTACAAGGCAAATATTTTCGGGTTGTCACATCATCCCCCCGTTAGATGGAATTTCGTCCTGAAATTAGATTTCTTAGCAGAACTATTGGGGTTGTACTCCTCTTATTGGCAGAATACCCACTCGTAGACCTGGCAATTTTTCCGTAATGTCCACAATAGGATTCATACTTGGTCCATTTATCATTACCTCGTGTATACAAGTCGTATATAATTTAAGATTAGTTAGATGGTTGGATGTGCGACTCTACCCCATGTACACAACCAAACAAGGAACAGGAGAGAGGGAGGAAGCACACATACTAAATATGCGTAATCATAATCATATACTACTCTCGCACATACACTAATAACGATATGTGGACTGTATTCGTCGTTAGCCTCTGTACTCGAACTCGGTCTGCTGGATGAGTGGTATATCATGACGCTCTTCTGAATATACGACAACAATATTTCGGAGGGCAAAGTACTCTTCTCATGAGTACTTTGGGGTTTAGAATACGAGAGACAAAACTAAGGTCTAGGTCAGACTATCGTTACTAATGACAAAGGTTTCACGAATTTGACGATCAAAGCGATTGAAGCATATGAACTTAGGATGGCAAGGACCATGCCAACTCATGACGAATGATAGAAACAGATTCTTTGTTGAACAAAAGTTTGGCCGATTTGAAAGAAACGTCTGTTATATGATGATGTACTCCTAGTGTGTTCGACAATGTACTCTTTGTAGATGTTCTAGTGCTTTATGTTTCCCCTTGATGTTAACACTTCTACGTATCGTATTCTGATGAACGAGTACAAACAATGAAAGTGCTTTGATAAATAGTGTCGATACTTTATACTATGATCCTACTTGGTACCAATATGATCGCATGTCATATACAAGTTATGAATAATTAATATGAATAAGACAGTCGATTAGATAATAATGTATACACTAGCAACTACAATAATGATGTAAATTCCATTGGATAAGACCCTAAGATAGCTGGCATCATATAATCAGGCGATTCTATCATGCAAAATCCTAAAGATCCCTAGCATATAGCTAGCATGCTGTTCTAACATATCACAATATCAAACAACAATGTGGTATTTTAGGGTCTGCTTACTGGCTCCGACTTATGTTACACATTGCATCCTCCTTGAATATTTTGAAAACCATTTGAAAAAAAATCATTTTAAAATATTTTTCCTTAGTTTGAGACTCGATTCCCATGAGTGTTCCTCCAATTCACTCAAACCAAGGCTTTGATACCAACTTGTAACAGTCATAAAATTCATGACAAGTTTAATGTTTTAAATATACCTAATAACCATCATTATTTACAATTTTTTAACAAAATAAGTTCAGCATCAGACAAATCCCAAAATCATGAAACAAAACATGAGGACATACACGATCATGCCTTTGCCTTCCCGCGATCCTTTGAGGTACCTGAAACATAATCCAAAACTGTAAGCCTAAAGCTTACCGACTTCCCCCGGAATCACGATACATAAAAATAACAGAAGTAAAATAATAGCTTTCCCCGGATCCCACAACATAAATCTAGCTTTCCCTTGGCCCACAACTTATATATGGCTAGCTCCCCGGCACAATCAGTCCTCAGACTGAATAGTACTAAGTCCTTAGTAGAAGCCTGTCATTCCCTTCATGACCATCATCTCATATCTAGAATGCTCATGAACTGTCAACATTAGTTTAGGATTCCCTACCCCGCCCTCAGTTCATATGTGGTTTGCTCAAATGTTTGTTGGGTACAAGACGGTGCAGTAGAACCACAACATAACCCACACAATATGTCGACATATAATAATAGATAATACCATACAAAGATAAACAGACAGTATCACAGGTAGTCATATAGATCTACCAGACTAGCATATCAAAACTAGCACACATAATTATACCATACTTGACATATTAACAATATGAGGTTATCAAACCAATGGGCTGGCCTTAGTGCCTTTGACCTGAGAGTACAATGAGGAAAACTTACCTCACAAGCATCATATAACTGATAAGGTCCGACTACGAATCTCATCTCCTACTCAAAATCCTACAACCATCAAATGACCAAGTCCATCAAATTCTAGCAATACCTAAAATACCCACAAAGTCAAATGTGGTCAAGGTGAAGTCCACGGTCTAGGTTAACGGTCCATGTTGACCCAACACATCGTGTCCACTCTCAAACACGCCGTGTTTCGATAGCATTTAGATGATCGGGACAACCCTAACCAACATGCCGTGTCCACTAGAAAACACGTCATGTTTTCCTGGGTTCAATAAACTTAATACATTCATATATTTTCTTCGATTCTAGGGACTCCAAGCTTCATATCTAGACCTAAATGTTATCAAGAAGGATAAAATTTCTAACTTTATCCTTTGGGACTACTCCAAGGGTCCCAAAACCCAACCACAAGGCTTGAAGGTTCAAAGGCTTAACCATAAAACGCTAAATCCTTGAAGTCCAAAACCCATCCTTTCCAGAAGAGATTCTAGCACAAAAACTCCCAAAGGTCGGTGCTTTATAGACATGCATGTGTAATGCATTTCTTGAACCGAAAACTGGTCAAAATGGGGATTTATGACCTATTATCCATGAATGTCATCAAAACTCGACTAAAGGCCCGATCGAAGAGTCTACATGGTGACTTAGACCTTAAGATTCATAAAGTTGCTAACTTTGTTAGATCTAACCATTCCCATACTCAATAACAACAAGAAATGGTCCAAAACTCGAGATCTAGCAATACAGAGGAATAAAACGGGGATCTTGGACACTTACAAAGGTCTAAAAGAATGCCAAACTGAAAGGTGGGGGCTTGCATGTTGGATTCTTATTTCCTTCTTCCAACTTCTTTCTTCTTTGGCTCCAAAAACACCATACTAGCTCACAAATGAGAGGAAAAGATAATTCAGGTTCTCATGGGTCGATGTGGGGGATTATAGGCTGATAAAAGACCACCCCTTGGGACATAAGGATAATATATTGGGTGAAAAACCTTGAAAATTAGGGTTTCCTTAACCAACCACCAACATGCCATGTTTTCCCACCAACACGCCATGTTGGTCAACAAAAATATGCGGCCCAAAAGTTCTGCAACACGGCATGGTAAGGCTCCACCACGCCGTGTCTCAGAAAAAGACATACATGATTGGAATAAATATTATACTGAAAATTGGGGTGTTACATTGTATTTAATTTAGGTGATAGCGCTTTTCATATTGATTCATCTAATGGTAATTATACATCAATTCTTGTGGCATTGTTATCTTATACATGTTAAATAGAAATGCATGGCCAAACCCCAAAAGGATGGATTGTTGGAGTCATTTGACTTATGGTCGGATGATACATGTGAATATTATCTACTTGGAAGATGACAAAATCACCTTTCACTAGTTCTTGTGAAAGAGGTGAAGGATTGTTGGATCTCATACACATAGATGCATGTGGACCTTTCAGATACACCACAAGGGTTACTAGTTGCTTCTAAGTAACTTTTATTGATGATTATAGAATATGTATCTATATATACTTACTCAAGTACAACTAAGAAACCTTTGAAAAGTTCAAAGAGTTTAAACAAGAAGTTGGGAATCAATTAGGTGGAAAGATAAAGATGCTTAGATCTGATAGAAGCGATGACTATCTTACTATCGATTTGAATGACTAGCTCAAAGAATGTGGAATAGTTTCATAATTGACAACTTCTTTGTCACCACAATTTAATGGTGTGGCTAAGAGGCATAATCGAACCTTGTTGGACATGGTTCGTTCAATGATGAGTAGAGCTTCACTTCTATTCTCTTTCTATGGGTATGCCTTAGACACCGCAACCCAAATTCTTAATCTTTTCTTAACAAATAAATTTGCCAAAACACCTCACGAGATATAGACGGGGAAGGTTCCCTTGTTAACACATATCAAGGTTTGGGTTGTGAAGCTTTCGTTAGACAAAAGAGTCATGACAAGATCGAACCTTGATGTAAGAGATGTATTTTCTTCCGCTACCAAAAAATTCCTTTGGAAATTTGTTCTACAGACCTAGTCACAATGTAGTATTCATAGCACGAATGGGAGTCTTTTGCGAGAGAGAGAGAGAGAGCTCATATGCAAAGAGATTAGTAGGTGTACTATTGATCTTGAAGAAATTAAAGAGTCAAACGATGAAGGAACTTCTAAAAAGGCTAGGGCTCAACCGAAGGAAGAAATTCCAGTTGAACCAATTGACGATTCAGTACTCCTTAGGCGTTCCAATAGAGTTAGAATGTCAACTGAGTTTTATGGTTTTCATATTACTACAAATGGTGATACGTTTATCAATAATGATTCATTGGTAAATTTGGAAGAACCTTCTAAGGACATGGAAGCAATAGCAGGCCCTAAGTCTACCAAGTGGAAAGAGGCAATGGACAGCAAGATTAAGTCCATGTATGGCAATCAAGTTTGGAATTTCGTTGATAATGTACAAGGTCGTAAGATAGTTGGGTGCAAATGGATCCTTAATAAGAAGACCAACATGGATGGAAAGGTACACATCTTCAAGGCTCGACTGGTTGCGAAAGGATTTACTCAAACCCAAGGGTTCACTATGATGAAACATTGTTACCAGTGGCCAAGATAAATCTATTAGGGAAATGCTATCCATGGTTGTGTTTCATGACTATGAAATTTGGCAGATGGATGTCAAAAATGCTTTCTTTAATGGGAAGTTGGTTAATGATGTTTACATGAGTCATCCAAAATGTTTTGTGGATGAAAAGTATCCCAGTAGAGTGTGTAAGCTTAAGAAATCAGTCTGTGTATTGAAACAAGCTTCTATTTGATGGAATCTTTGCTTTGACGAGAAAGTTAAAAAGTTTGGTTTCTATAGAATTGAGGACGAATCTTGTGTATATGTTAAAGATAGTGGGAGTATAGTAACCTTCCTGGTATTGTATGCTGATGACATACTTCTTATAGGGAACGAAATTTGAACTTTGCATGATGCTAAGTCTTTGCTTGGAAAGTGTTTTTCTGTGAAGGATCTAAGAGATGTTGCTTATATTCTGGGGATAAGTATTTTGAGAGACAAGCGTAAAAGATTAATTGGAGATAGTGAAAGTACATATTTGGAAAAGGTACTAAAGCGTTTTAATATGGAGACTTCTAAGAAAGGAGAACTGCCTATACAGAGTAATAAAAAATTAAGTAAGACATAGAGTTTGTGTACTGATGCAGAGATAACAAAGAGTTTTATATGTTTCCACCATTGGATCTATCATGTATTCTATGAGATGTAATCACATTGATGTGGCTTTTGCTTTGAGCATGGTCAGTCATTATCAGGGATATCTAGGTAGAGCTCAATGGATAGAAGTTAAGAAAATTCTGAAGCATCTGCGAAGAACTCAGGACTGAGTCCTTGTACTTGCTGGTAATGATAACTTAAGAGTAACTGGGTATAGTGACGGTAGATTTTTGATAGACGGAGACAACTTCCTTTTTCAATTTTTCTGGTTGTTTACCGTTAATGGAGGAGTAGTAACCAAGAAAAGTTCCATAAATGAGACAGTGGCTGATTCTATCTATGAACAAGAGTATATAGCAACACGCGAAGAATCTAAGGAAGCGATTTGGTTAAAGAAGTTCATAGGAGATCTTGGAATTTCTCTAGCCATCAAGGGACCAATGGAGATTTTCTATGACAATGAAGAACCGGTTGCATTGATAAAGGAACCAAGTCATCATGGCAGATTGAGACATATCGATAGAAAAACCATTTATTCAAACACAGAGTAGAAAAAGGTCACCTCGTCGTGAAGAGAATGTCATTAGAAGAGAATCCAGGAGATCCCCTCACAAAGTGTATGAGTAGGGTCAAGCACATTCACCATACTAGGAGCATTTTTCCTGAAGGATGATATTAGTTTTAGTAGTTAGATAGGTATTTACAAACTTGTAACAAAATAAATGTAATTGACTTTTGGTGATTAATTATTAGAGATTCATTTATGATTCGCATTACTACCTTTTATCTACTTTTATTTTGTGTTTCATTTTGCATGTTTTACTTCCAGAATAATTGGATTATTCAAACATCAACAATCGATCATAATCTTGGAAGTAAGTAGTGAATTAAGGCTATCATTAATTGGATTGTAGATTTTCTAAGAGTTTAGCCATAGTAATGGTTTGTTGTAATATTTATGAGCACTTTATAATAGGGATTTTAAGTATTGGATTAACCCATGCTCAAAGAATTACTTCATGTAATTTATCATGATTATTTTAGAGAAGATAATATCTTAAAATCTTTTAAAAGAGATATATGAGTCGTGGTTTACAAATCAATTATGCATTGATAATATGTAAGTACATCAGCAACTTGGTGTTATAGAATGTATTGTTGTGCGTGATTTTGTGAGTAAATAACACACGCATATAAGTCAAAGTTTAGCTATTCCATTTTACACTTAAGCGAAAAAGCGATATCTTTGGGCCCCTCGATGATTTGGTGTTGACTTATACTACCGGGCCTAGCCATGACTAAATTGATATCTTCGATTAGTAGTTCTTTTTCATTACAAATAAGAAATTTGGAAAACAAGTATTGACAATGAGATTCATTTTGTTCCATGTATCATGTCCACATAATATCTTACAGAATGGAGGATTATATTATCACTTATCTTAGGACATGTATCTGATTGGGTTAGAGTTCATCAAAGGCTTTTGAAAGCTATAATTTGCTAAAAAAACTTGAGCTTATGCTAGCAACAATAGTTGCTATACTTATCCACATGGGGAACTATCGGACTAGGTGTCTAATCCCATAACTATAATTGGTATATATACTTAAATTGATAGTAACACAGTCATTTTGGGTTGCCCTCAAGACTAGCAACTACACAATATGATTTGGGAAAGAGCTTGATATATTATTTGATTAATAAAATGAAATAAATGATTTGTTAATATATTATGAAAATAATATATTATTTAGAACTATTAATATTTAATTAATATTTAATTAGAAATTAATTGGAATTAATTTTAGGATTAAATGAATTAATTAATAATGAAGGGACTGAAGTGCAATTGTTCAACATTTGAGCAAGAGGCAATCTAGAACTTTCCAAAGAGAGTTGGAAGGTTTTCTTAAGTCCTTAGCGTTTCTAGAATAATCCCTAATGGATAAATAAGAAAGCGGATAATTATCCAATCTAAGATAATCTTGGATTTGGTCTTATCTAGGGATTCTTGACTGCACTATATAATCATCCTCAACCCTTGGATTTTTGGCCAGTTGCTTCTCGGAAGACCTAGCCAAATTTTAGATCATCTCTCCTCCTTCTCAATCATCTTCCATTGCTATTGTCTAGTGTGAACAACTAGAGGTGTGACATTTGTGACACTTTCTCTCAAGTCTTCATCAATACAAGGGGTTGCATTGTTATTACTACATAACAATTATGGTATGATTATTATAACCCTATTTTTTTTATTACATACTAGTGTTCTAGGGTTTCTATTTTGTCATTCAAGTTGTATGTTCAATTAGAGAAAACATAGATCAATATTAGGGTTGCATGCACACATAGAATTTATATGTTTTACATAATATCCATCACTCACGTCGTGAGGGCGACTTCATTGACTTTTCTTGACTAAGGTGGCCAGGGTGAGTCGTGATGAGATGGAATTGGACTAAGTGAGATCCCACGACATGACCAAGGATTGGTCACGACGTGAGTTTGGGAAAGTTGACTTTGGGCTATTGACTTTGACTTTCACCATCGACTTTTGACTTGGTTTGATTTTTGGTTCAACACTCTATTTTCAGTAGGTAGACTTAGGGTTTACCTTGTGTTGATTGATAGGAGGTGTCGAGCATCCGTCTTTTGCCAGGAGAGCGATTGGTTGAAGTTGGCTTTGTCATTTAGGTGAGTCTCCTCACTATACTACAGGTCGAAGGCACCAATGTTGGCCAATTGGCTTATACTTTATAGGAAGACCCGGGGTGGCACTTAGCATTTATATGAAATACTAGGAGGTGGATCCTAGAAAATTGTAGGCAAGACAAGGGATCGAACCCTAGAAAATAAGTGTGTATAGATATATATATATATATATATATATATATATATATATATATATATATATATATATATATATATAGTAGGCTAGTCGTATTTGTGATACTTGCATGAAGAGCAAGAGTTGGCTCCTGGAACTTGTATGTAAGACGTAAGGTATTGACCCAAGGCCTGGTAAGGAAAGACCATGATACGGCTCGTGACATAATAGGAAGACTATGGTCAGTGCATTGCAATCTCTATTGTATGTATCATATGTGGTATTTTGGGGGAACTTATTAAGCTTGGTGCTTACAGCATATTGTTTATGGTTTCAGGTATTTCTAGTTCAAAAGAGAAGGGTCCAACGTAACTGCATTACATCCACCCATGTTTCCGAACCTTATGATATTGGGATTGTATTTTGATAATTGTTTTACTTCAACTACATTTGAATGATTAGAAGTGCTAAAATAGTGTGTGGTTGAATTAAAAATGAAAATTTTATCTTATGAATTTTGGGATGTTACAAATGGACTTGTTTTTATGATAAAGTAACATTTGTGTTGTTTTCATACTATTTAAAATGAGACTTCCGCTAACGTATTCTCGTTAACATGTGTTGAAAATAAAAATAAAAATTTTGGGTGAAAAATCAAGGTGTTACATTGGATGACATCGCTTTTCTTAAATGACATGACCGACTTCGTAGATGCCATCTACGAAATAGATGGCTATTTTTGGAAGCCTTTTAATTTTTATTCAATATTCGAAAGTGGTAAATAGGATTAGCATGATTTGTCTTCTTATATGTTAATCTTATATATAAAAAAAACACAAAAACAATACATGAATTAATACAGGTGAACCATTTCAAAATAAAGTACAAATGACTCAAGTACTCTCTTCGTGGTGATCATCTTCATCTTCTTTATTTCAAATGGATGGTTCATCTAAAACTTAAAACATACAAACGTCGAGTGAGAGGATTAATGATAAGAAAATAGTGTAGTGTAGGTTTGGTATTGAAGTTAGCGTCTCAAATTCATTAATAAAAAAGAACCCTTGAAGAATGTTTAGGGGATGGCCAAATATACAATATAGTTCGATTTTAAGATGTTACACTTTCTATGTACTTAACCTTCTTTTTTCTCAATTTTTTGTGGGAATCGGCTAAATGTTTTGATAGCTTCCTTTGGTTTGAGCCATCATTTCCAAATCAATATACAATGTTCTAATGTTCGGTATGTATGAGGGCTTTAATAAGGATATTTGTTTCTCATTCCCAACTAAAAATAGAAAATTAGGATTTGAGGATGATTATAACATCCTCTTTTTGGAGAAAAATAAAATTTTCATTATAAAATAAATAAAATAGTAAATGTTGGTAATAAAGGCCTTTGATGGCATAGAAAAAAGAATTAGCAAAAAAAAAAAATTGCCGCTAAAGGTCTTTGATCGCACTGCTTAGTTGTGTCGTTATAGCCTTGTTAGGTTTTAACGACACTTTCCTATTACGCCTATACAACACTTGTAGTTTTTAGTGGTACTATTTTTCTGTCACTATTTAACTGCTACAATTTATTATTATTTTCATGATTTTAGTTATAACGTTTTATTAAAATTTGTATTAATAAATCGGGTCTGGTTTTTTGTTTTAAGGGAATATAAGATAATAATAAACAATTAAATTAATAAACGGAAACATAATATCATTACGTCAATTCATACTCGTCTAACAACAACATTTTCAATATACTTAAAAAGCAAACGTCTTCAGAAATTTTTAATAAATCTAAATGTTGTGTTAATACTCAAAACATAATACTATCGAACTAAGTACTTGTTGAGGGAAGAAAGACGAAACTTAATTGACCTCGTACTTCTGTATAATCATTCCTCTTGCAACCGAAAGCATGATTGATATTTGAGAATTAATGTAATCGGAAGTATGCTTGAATTTTCAAAGTTTAACACCTTAACTAAAAAACTTGTATGTATGATGTAGTAATAAAAAATTATTAAAATATGATGTTATATTACACATATAAATGAAAGTACATTGCTATTTCTCACATAGGGACGACTTGCACATTTGAAAATTAGAAGCTCGAAAATATAGCTTGAAACTTTTATCACCCAGCATCCGAATCTTTAACGTGAAATATTTCTTCGCTTTTTTCACAATCATAACCAAAGCCATGTAGCTGGATCAGCAACGAATGTAATGTATGTTGATTGGACATTTTTTCCCATAAATCTAAAAATAGTTGACTCTACGTCTTCGTCTTGTGTCTGTTTGACATACAAATTAACGACTAAAACAGCCAAAAATAATAAACAAATAAAAGATTTTGAGATGCAAAGCACTTGCTCAACACTAATACATTCATATAAGCTAAAAATAACCATATATTTCTAGTAAACTACGATAGCATCTTTTTACTAATAGGTAATGATCACTTTCAAATCCTATAAACTTGTTTCCCATTAAAATAGAACACATACCCAAATAAAACACAATGTGCAGAGTTATACATGAAAAATTAAAGTAGTAAAGTTTTTTCAAAATTATGTTAAACAAAAGAGTAATAACTAACTTTATTTACCATTTAATAATTTAATTTCTTATTTATTTTCATATTAGTATTGATTAAATGTGACTTGAGCATCCGGAACTCAATGGAGCACTTATGGTTCATTGAGCATGAAACAAAGGAACGTATCATCTTAGAAGGGAATGAACCATCTGAAAAAGGAACAAATCAAGTGCCAAATGAATGGATCTTCTAAAACAGGTATGTAGCACATGTAAAAGGTTTGGAGAACATGGAGTGGAATGGATCAACTTGATGAATAGTTGTGCCATTTTATTAAGTGTTCGGCCAAGTGGAAAACATGTTGCACTATTAGGCAAGCATTTTGTGTCATTGGCATACATGTTGCAACAATTCGGATCATGTTACACCACTTTGGTAGATGTTACGGCAAAGTGGAAGACGTTGTGCCAACCTCGAAGATCTTGCGCCATCTTAGAAGGAAGTTGTGTCACTTAGAAGGAAGTTACGCCATGCTTGAAGGATGTTGTATCATCTTTGCATAAGATGATCCATCATCAATCAAGATGCACCATCTTGGTGCAAGGTGTTTAATTTTGGTTCCTTGATGTGCCATGGTATCCCTGATGACCCACGTATGCTATAAAGTCCTCTAAGATGCTCAAGATTGTTCAAGGATGCTCAAAAGTTGCTGATGCTCAAGGAATACATCATGTTGTGCCACCATACTGGATGTTGGGTCATTAGTGTTCATGATGCGCCACATGTGCATCAGGATGGTCCATTATGGCTAAAGCTGCTCCATCATGTGTTTTGTTGATACTCATGTGTTGTATTTCATGTATGAATTTTCCAAAAGCTACTACATAGTGGATTGTGATTGGTTGCCACCATTCATGGGCCTATGGGCAAAAGGTCATGGTACATTAGTCTTTTAGGACTTATCCCTTTAGTATAATTAGGATGCATACTATGTCATTTTAGCTATGTTGAATTTTAGAGTGTTACGCGAATCTTTGTGAATTGTACTTGTAACATATATTTGAGAACTATGAAATATTGAATACTCCCCTCTTACCCTTGGTTGTAGGTCACCTTCATCGAACCACGTAAATTATACATTAGGCGTACGCCTCCGTGCACCCACGACCATGCTTCCTATTATGTTAGGCATAACCCAGCTTGCGTTGGGCGTACCCACGCGTCTCTTATATACATGCATGGCTCTTCTTGTCAACTTTTCCCATTAAGGGACCATTAAAGTCAACAACTTCCAAAACATCATAACTCCTTCGTTCCAAGTCCGTTTTCGACGAACTTTATATCCACGAAAAGGTGGTGAGAAGCCCTACACCTCTAGCGACATTCCCCAGCCCAAAATCTCTTGAATGAAAATTCAAAACCCATTAAAGACCAAAATGCCCCTATCCTTGGCCTCTGAAATCCATAAAATTGTATTTTCATAACAGGGTGTTACATATAAACTAACACACACTCACCCACACAGGTGCCTGTGGCAGTAGGCGGTGTTCGGAGGTGGCAGCCACCACCTCACAGTGGTGGCGGTGGCCTTTTTGCGAATTCCGGTTACACAACATACACACACTTAACACAATATAACATCAGCACACACACACAGACCTAAATACATATCAAAACTCGCACACAGCCGCCTTCAAAGGTGGCTGGTGGCGATGAAAGGACGGACGAACAGCTATAGCGGCGGCGCGACGTTGATGGTTGGTGTCTTACGGCCTCAACAACAACATATATTCATTCCCCTACACGAGACCATCGCTGCAAACCATCGACTATGCAGCAAGGTGTGCGTTTACAGATAACGAAAGGCGGTGGCGGAATGGTCATGGTGGTGCTTCAGTTGGCGACCTCGATAATTGTAGTGTGGCGGCGATGGATGTCGGTAGATGCATCGATCTTGTTCTCCGGCAAACACGTAGTCTCAAGTCATCCTTGGTCTCGTCGAAACAAGGCCAACAGCGGCAGTAACATAGCAAGGTTTATTTGATGGTGAAATTGTCTTCAACGGAAGTGGAAGTGCCTGGAAGAGGAAAATGAGGAGAAGAGTGGAAGTTCGGTGGTTACTATGGTTGTTGGCTGATCAGAAATGCAAGAAGGAGGTCGGTTGGCCAATGGAGAAAGAGAGGTCGCGGCTAATGCACCGATTAGCGTTAGGGTTTAAAGGGTGACGAGATTATATACCCCCACCCCATGACTTCAATCCATAACAACACATTTGGTCCCTCCTCCTCCTTATTCTTTCAATTTCAATCTCAAATTTACCATTTCTACCCTAGCTTCAAAAAACCCTTTCAAGTCCAATCCGTAATTTAGCCAACAACCCCTCCCTCTACAAATCCTTTTCAACATAGGTCCGAAATTTATTCTTTATTCCCCGCTTCCATAAATTTTTACAAATTAAGTCCCAAAACTAAACTTTAAACCCTAATGATTCAAATCTTGTCATTTGGCTTCCCGATCCCAACTCTCAGCTAATGTATTATTTGGTTTTGGATTATAATAATATAAAATAATAATAATAATTACTTCTCGGAGTTCCGGGTTTATTATCTAATTATCTTATTTTAAACGGAATGTTACAGGAGCGGTCCAGTTACTATTGTCCTAGCAAGGCGGTCCAATAGACTATAGGCTCAATAGAGCGGACCAAGCATCGTGTAGGTCTTGTGAGGCGGTCCAGGCAGACTGAAGGCTTATGTATGAATGCATTGTATGTGTAATGTGAGGTATTTTGGGAAACTTATTAAGATTTGGCTTACAATTATGGGTTTAAATGTTTCGGGTACTTCAGATGATCGGGGCATGAAGAAAGCATGATCATACACATCCTCTTGCAGATTTAAGTTTGAGATATGATATTGTTTCTCCGATTTTCATGGTTTTGTTTTGAAAAAATGACTGATTGCTATATGGTTTTTATGAAAATGTCTTTTGAAAATTGAAAATTTTTTACTATGGTTTTTGGAATGTTACATAATATTTCATAAGAGTTCCATCTATTAGTTGCAAAGCATATTTTTGAGCCCTCCTACACATCCTAAGACTCACATGAATGTCAAACTTCCTAATAACTTCTAACCTTAATTTTTCTCCTACTTATCTTTTGTCTATATAAGATTTGTTTGGTATAATGACTTACTAGCCATGAATATGAAACCCTATAACCTAACTTAAAGTTCATAACACAATTATGTTTTGAGCTTAAATATTTGAAGTTGTCTTCATCACTCATCCATGAGGCCCATAACCTAAAGGTACACTTAACCTTGCAACCTTGTACCAAAAACATTTTACTATCATTTTCAACAATTCACAATTGGTATCCTACTGCTACAACATAGTTTTTACTTGAGTTGGATCTTTAAATCTTATACAAAGTATGGGCTTTGTTTCATCCAGTTTGTTGACTCATTAAAAATGGCATGAACTTGAATTGTGTGGTGACTTTCACCCTCATGTTTTAAATCATAGCTGGTATCCTCCTGCTCCCCCTGTTCTTGGGCACACAATTTAGTTGATAATTCACCATCATATGTTCTATTCATTAGCATTACTTCCTCATTAAAATCCACTCTCACATCCATAATGTCACCTATGTCATCATTCCCACCAAGAATAAAAGAATCATGGACATCATCTTCTCTTTCAAAACCATACAAATCTTGTAATCCATCATCAACATGGTCTACATAAACGGATATTTGACCATCAGTTCCATATGCATCAAAAATGAAGGCTTCATAGTTCACATCATTCATAATAGGCCTAATGTTAGTAAAAAGGGGAGCACCTAGCTGGTTAGTTTCTTACAATCTAATTGCATGAAACATTCGAGAAAACTAATACACTCAATGTGTATCATAAGAGAAAAAGTGTGATATATGAAGATGAATTCATATGATTATTACAAGAGAAATATTCGCAAATAAACACATTGTAAAGTTCAGTTCCGTTAGAGAACACATCCTAGTAGGGTTAGAGGTTGACATTGCTACTACTTGCCTGCTACTTCACTTCGTTCTCTATTGGACTTGAAACCCCTAGATATGTGTCGATGTTTTGGAGTAATGAAAAGGGACGACCAGAACCAACTACCTTAAGTTTCTCTCATTTACACGGATACATACATGGCATTACTAACATGGCCTTCAAATTTATTTGTAATCATATTTCGAACTAACACACAGGCCAAGTAACTGGCTCATCCAGTTGCTTTGCTCAAAATTGCATAATTGACAGTCAATTTGAAACTTTAATGACTAAATGCGCAAAAAATAATTAGTGACCAATCCGAGATAAAGGCAAAATTTTGTTATGCTACAGTGTCATTTTCCCTTTTATAATCACTAAATTTCTTTCATACAAATTCAATGACTACTTTAGATCTTTACACTCTTTCTACTTGACCTTTGGTGAAGTGCAAAAAATGAAAAGTCTTTAATGACCATTGTTTTTGGTCACTAAGTCTCCAACAATATAGTAACCATTATTTTTGTCATTATGTGTTTAATGTTGTGAACATTATTTTTGGTCACTAATACTCGTAATGACCTTTAAAAAGATTTTTTTACTATTTATTCTTTAGTTTTAGTAACTACTGTGTAACATCCGGATTTCCAGGTACATTATTATTCATTTATTTTGGAGATTTTGGAGGGACTGGGCGAGTTGACGCTTACTCATCGAGTAGGATCGCGAATTCTATCCGGGTTAATGGTTAGGCTCGGTGAGTCGACTAGTGGACTCGGCAAGTTTGTGCTGTTTAATGAATCCCTAATTCCCATGGTTTTGGGACCTATTTAAAGGGGCTTATAGCCATCATTTGCGGCTACCAGACCGCTGACTGAAACCCTAAGAGATCTAGAGCGTTTGTGAGGAAGAAGAGGCCATTTTTGATCTTTGTGTGGGTGTTTTTGCAAGAAGAAGGTTACCAAGGCAAGAGGGAACTAAAGAGGGTGCTATTCTATGGATTTAAGAGCCTAGGGACTTCATATTGAGATATATATTCGATCCTTCTTCAGCTTTGGTGTTAATCTTTGAGAGTTAGAGTTTCTAGCCCCTTTAGAGAATGAATTGAGGAGCAATTGGTCCCTTCTTATGTTTAGACTTTGGATATGGATCCAAAGAGGTCCAGAGACCTTAACTCCTTGAGATTTTTGGGTGTCATTGGGAGTTATGAGCTTAGGGTGGCACATTGAGGCCATTTCTTCAAATAGAGCCATTAGGTCCTTGCATGTGCATCAAGATCCAAACTTTACGTGTTTATATTGCTTAAGGAGGCCATATCTATGGGTTAGAGGAACGGATCTAACCTCAGGAGGTCATTTGAGTTAGAGCATGGCATGAACTCGTCGAGTCCAAGAACAGACTCGGCGAGTAGGATAGTTTTTCCCCATGAATCGCACAGTTGGTGAGTCACTGAGTTGGGGAAGTAACTTGGTGAATCATTGGGGGTTTTGAGGACTTGGGTTCATGAATGAACTCGCCGAGTCACAATTGTGCACTCGGCGAGTCTGGTCAAAGGGTTGATCGTTGACTTTTGTTGACTATTAGGGTTTGGTTAACAATTAGACTTGTGCACTGTTTGAAGGGTAAAATCGCCTTTTAGCCTTCTTAAAGGACGTGTGAGGATTTAGTCTAGCCTGGAGAGCCATTATTAATTGAGATGATCATTTCTGTGTTTAGGCTGAGGCTAGATCAGTGTTACGCGAGTGAGATATTACCAAGACATCCGAGGTGAGTCTTCTCATTGTATTTTACCTTGAGTGGTAATTAGAGTTATGTAACAGAGTTATTGTATGCTTTATATGTGATGTGTTGCACTACATTATTTCTATGTGATTTATGCTGGGTGTATATCAGGGTGTGTCAGAGTTAGAACCGGGAGGTTCACAGAGTTAGGACCAGAAGGTCCACAGAGTTAGGGCCCAAGGGCCCACTGAGTTATAGCCTCAAGTGGCTAGTATGTGTTATGTGTGGTATTTTGGGGAACTCACTAAGCTTCGTACTTACAGTATTATGTGTTATGTGTTTCAGGTACTAGTGAGGATCGCGGAAATGCGCCGATATGATCAGTACACACATGCGGAGTTTTATTTATATGATATGATCTTGGGATTTTGACTTATGTTTGAATATATTAAACAATGTGTCTTATAATATTGTGAATTAAATGGTTTTAAAAATGTGAAAATTTGTTTGAAATTTTACGGTGTTACATATCAAGTGATGTTCATTATAGTATTGGTTACTAAATTTTTAATGTTTCTAAAATTAGTGACCAAAAGATATTGTTAGTAACTAGAATTCAAGTCAAAAATATTGGTCACTAATAATGACTTTTGTTTTAGCTAATTCTTATAACAAGAGAAAATAAATACTGATAGTAATTCTTATAACAAGAGAAAGTGAGTCCTGATGACTATAAAAGTATCAAGAACCAATTGTTTTGATAGTCGATAAAATATTAGATAACATCATTATTAAGAAAATAACAAGACCTAAGATTATTAACAAATTAAGAAAAACAAACAGCTTGTAGGTAGCGAGTCATATTTATACATTGGCATGTGGTGCGATTAGTGGCTCACATCTGCAAGATAAAAACAGAAAAAATTAGAATCAAGATGCTACAAAAAGTGACAACAAATAAATAAGATATAATGCAATGTTAGTGTTTGTAAAAAAATCAAACAAAAAATGACCTAGTCATATAGACACTTTGAGTGACTAGCCAATATGAATGTTACCCAAACACAATAACATTGAGAATTAATTATATAAATAAAAAAATCATAGTAAATACAATCTTACTAGATTATGACTTAAGTTATCCTTTTGATAACGATTTTAATTCCTTTCAACTAGCATGAACAACAAAAGAACTAGCTAGATGTGAAGCTAGCAAAGATTTTTAAAACACCTTTCACTAAATGTACAATTTCAGTTTCTTGTTGCAGATAATTAAGGAAGAAATCCAATTAATTCATAGAGATGCAAATTCAAATTAATTCATCGTAATATACATCAACAATTCTCGTGATCACAAATGCACCATATATATTTGTATATGCATGACTACGAATATTTAACATAGTTTCTTGCTGGACTTACATGTCACTGCTACTGAAAATGATATATGAAGCAGGTTTCTCGGGTGAGATGCTGAACAATTGTCGAACTATGTATACACATAGAGTAATACTGTGAAAAGGTTCAAATTCAACATTAGCCATATATATTAATTTACCGCACTACATGCAATTGAATTTAAAATTTATGATTATATCAAACGTGTAAAATCAAAAATAAGATCATTGATTGCAAGAACTTTAGGACAAATAGTATAATCTATTATTTTCATTCGCAAAACAATATGCAATTATTGCAGCATTCATAAAGAACTGCATACTTTGCATGCCCTTAAGATGCATAATATGTGATGCACCAAGCATGACAATTAGCGAGCATAAATAATTTATCATGCATAGCCTAAGCATCCTTCATTAGCAAAGTGTTTAAAACGTTAATAAAAGAAGAAAATAGATTATTTATCCACCGCTTTTCTAGGAAATATGTGAATCGTAATGTAATCACAGAAACGATATGGTCTTCAACAGGGGCGAAAAATAAGAACTACAACTAAGGATTATGTATAGGTATATCATATAATATGTAGTTGAGCTTACGAATGAAGAACTTATTCATATCAATAATATAATTAATATAAATTAAGAAATATGTGAAGAAGCCTTACGAAAAACAAAAATATGCGAAGTAAGCATTATGCCACATTTATGTGATGTATATTGCTTTATACCAGTTGGACTATAAGTTAAGTAGAGAATAACTTGTATGATAAAACGTGATGTGTAAATTTAGAAGTAAATAATCTGTATGTGTGTAAGGCCTTCTAAAAGAACATATATAATAAAAGGAGAAATAAGATGTATATAGGTTCCTATTTATCAATGCAAGTGAGAAATAAGAAATTGACTTGGATCGAATAAATACTCACCTCCCAAAAAATAAAAGTGAAATTATCCATAAGGTAGCAGTTGTCCAACTTGATTCTTTGTATGCTATCCACACCTGAAAATCTACACTCCATTATTCTTGTTATAGAGAAAAAGTAGTACAAGGAATATCTAATTCTTATATTTTTGAAATCTAGTTTCATTTTAAATGCATCAAGATCCGTAAAAAGAAAATTTTGAAATACGGATTATAAAATTTAATCGCATTCAGAATGAAAGTCACTGATTTATCTGACCTAAACCCATTGTTGCACGATCATAAAATATAAATATACTGGTTTCATCTTAAGTTGCAAAGTGAAAAATACAAATTAAAAATACAAGACATATGTGTAACCAACTTAATCATTGACAACATTTGAGATAAGAAATATGAATAATGTGACTAATTAAGGTTGGTTCAGGAACTGATACAATAGCTTAAATGTGTATGTCAAGATTGTCACTATCAGTCGATGAAAAATAGAGTGGAAAACATGAAATCGAAGCAAAGAAATATTGAACGAATAATTTCAAATACCATATAATGGAAAATTCCAAGTTGTCTTAAAGCATAAACATTTGATATCAAAGCCAAGTACATCATGAAGGTAGACATACCGCGAACATCACAGCATGGATATAGAGGTCTGTCATGTTTGCTAAGAAGCACCTGTTTGCATTTATTAATTATTAAAGTCACTTTACATTGTATATGTAAAGGAAAAAGTAAATAAAGATTGAAATAGAAGGATGTTTACGTACTTTGTAAATGAATCATCATAGGAGCCCGATATATCTTTAATAAGCGTGTAAATTAAAGCTCCCATCGTCAAAAATAATAGTGCAGAAAAGATTGCTCTTACAGTTACAACAGGGATCCTCGAGGTGTGTTCCCTACGCAAAATTTTTAATTATATTGAAAATACACGTAACTCTCTTGACAATTTGTTTCATATGATTCATGCAATCAGTTATAAAAATCAAAGAGAAAACGAGTCAAACCCAATTTTGTAAAGCGTAACGTAAGAAAGCAAGTAAGAGATGATTTACGTTGTTAAATTGAAAAGAGAACATAGAGAAAGAAATAATTAGAGAACGTAGAATATACATTTTGATGGTCATGGAATATCATTTATTCTTACCTTGTATGATGTCTCGCTAACACAAAGTATAATGGATTTGTCGAAGATTCTTCACGTGATAACTTGAAGAACTGAAGAAGGATGTATCCAATGCTAAGAAGGCTGTAGAAGGTAAAAAAATATGACTATGACACTAACAAGTACGCGTATATGACATGTAACAGTTCTATCATGTATGCAAGAAAAGAGAAACAAAATATTTTCATGCTTATTAGGGTTATTGGCTCACATATAAAGGCTAGTTGCAGATTTATAGTGCACATAAGAAAAAATATTCTTAATTAATACTTGCAAAGTTTCAAATCGAAGCTTCCACTAATTACATCCAGAAGATAGAGAAATAACAAATAAGAAAAAGAATGATTCAAAATTTCATTGCAAATTAGGGATCAATAAAAGCATTAAATTCTTCATATTTTAATAGCTTTGCCAACATGTCTATTACATTCTCCTTAGTATCCATCTTTTTAATATAGAATCTTATTTCTTCCAAAACATCCATGATAGACCGGATTGTTTTCAAGACATAAAGCACTGCGACTATTAAAATCCAAGATATGATTGTAGTTAACTTGGTTATGTGCCCCTTATGCAACAACAAAGTTGAAATTGACACCGCCTTTTTTTGAGTAGTCTACGATCAAATAAGTCTGGCCAAAGCTTAATTAACATACGGTGGAGTAACATTCTGACTATACAAGCTCGATTTAATTGATGTTTAAAATGGATAACAATAACATGAGACCTTCGAAGGTAGATTATTGTCATGTTAGACGTACAGAAATGATTGAATTTTAAACAACACTATGATAAATAACAATGTATTGGCAAGTGGGGGGATCGAGCGATTTCATTTAGACTAAGTAAAGCAAAATCAGGGGATCTCATTATCCTAAACAACGGGTGTAATTACCAACTTTGGGAATGCATGCAATGTTTATAATTCCAGCCTTTTGCTAGCCTTTATTCAATAAATTCTTGATGTTCAAATCAAAATGATCATGTTCAAAATGACGTACAACCAACCTCCATAAGTTGTATAAAGGTCCTCTAAACAATGAATTCACCCAATTTAGTGCATATCCATTGTTCTTGTGAAATGCAAAAAATGATTCCAAATAATTGAAACAAAAAATAAACGGAAAGAAGATTACCTTCCGAGAAAATATATCGAAAGAGTGAAAATAATTGTCTTGATCCACCCGGATTCCTTGTAGAAAAACCAAGCCTAAAAGTAACCAACATACAGCAAAATGGTAGTTTATATATTTGATTAAAACAATTGGGTGTAGAAATATATTCTCTTGTAATGCAAATGACTGATATAATATGCACGCTGAAAGTAGTTGTTGGTGATTTTGATCATCAATGTTATTTAAGTGTAATGAGATTACTTTGTGTTGACCAAAAATGATCTTGATAAATATTAAACAAGTACGGAAGGTGTGGAGTACACACTTGTTTAAGTTTGATCAAGTTTCAAAGTACACTGTCATTTAGGGGCGAAGCCCCTGAACGAACGGGGGTCCGAGGGCAGCGCCCCTGGGAGCGGGGTCCAAGGGGCGGCAGCCCCTGGCGGGGTCCAAGGGGCAGAGCCCCTGGCTGGGATCGAAAATTGATTTTCCAGTTAATTGACCATTGGTTTGACCCTTATCCATATATCCGTTTTATGACAGTTTTTATGGTTTTATGACAGTTTAAAACTATCATATGACAGTTTTCAGAAAAAGTTGTTAAAAGTTGGTTTTGGTCTCATTTTCTGGTACATACGAAAATATCATCAAACATTCTTTGTTCTTGTCTCTCTGAGTCTTATCCAATTGTAGATTTGGGAGTACCACCAAATACTTCGATTTGAAAGTGTTAATCACAATTCTCAGAATTTCCAAGCCTTTCTAAACTCAAATTTCTAACAGTAGTGATCTAGTTTTACTCAATGTGTATCAATAATCGAATATTCCAAAAAGTATGAGTTTCTAAATCCAAATGTCCATATGTTCGATGTATTTTTTTTTAATATATATATATATATATATATATATATATATATATATATATATATATATATATATATATATATATATATATATATATGTTCCGTTGAAATTAAAAACAATACAAAAATCTTGAGATTGAACCCCAGCCACATATTTCACATTTGCTTGTAACCCTCCGGAGTACCGTTACGTCAGGCCTGGTATAATCATTAATGATTATACAGTGCTGCATGTTCCTTTCTCCTCCGCCACCTTCCCCACTACCATAACTGTCGCCGCCACCTCCACTACCACCACCTCTGACACAAGTCAACCCCACCACAATCACTTCCGTTACTTGTACCACAGTCACTTCCATTACTTATACCACCGCCAGATTTGTCACCACCACCTCTTATACAACACTGCTATAATCATTTATGATTAATCAGTCTGTAAACAGATATATATATATATATATATATATATATATATATATATATATATATATATATATATATATATATATATATGTATAATCTTTTATGATTAGGTTTATACATATAAATATTTATAATCTTATATGATTATACTTCTCTACCATATAATCATTTATGATCAGGCATATGTTGTTGCTGCCAGTAAGCTGGAGCATTAAAGCGGGAAATGAAAAATATGTGGCTGAGGTTGAATCTCAAAATCTCTACTTTTTTTAATCTCAAGTAAACCCTCTCATATATATATATATATATATATATATATATATATATATATATATATATATATATATATATATATATATATATATATATATATATATGAGTAATTGTAGGGACTATAAAATTTGTAAAAATTTGCGAAGTCCTAATCAACTCATCATTTTTCAACACAAAAAACACCGATCTTCTCCACATGGTGCATCTAAGCCATATCTAGCCTCAAAAAAATATTTGACAATTTTTTATTTATCTATTTTCGAAATTTGCATGTATGCACAATCAACAGTTGTACGGACTAGTGATGAGCACAATCCGCAGCCATATCGATTGTTGATTGTGCTCATCAACAGTCATACAAAAAAACCAAAAAAAAAAATCATGAAATCTTTTTTTTTTGAGCTTATATATGTCTTAGATGCACCTTTTTTAAAAGATCGTTGTTTTCGGTGTTGAAAAATGATGAGTTGATTATAAGTTCGTAAGTTCTCACAAATCTTATTGATTCTCTCTCTCTCTCTCTGTCTCTCTCTGTGTGTGTGTGTGTGTGTATGTATGTGTCTATATATATATATATATATATATATATATATATATATATATATATATATATATATATATATATATATATCTTACATACTTATAAAACATGCAATTTCCCTTGATTGTCATGCATTTGAAACCCCCAAACCTTTTCACATTCTTAATAATTAATCACACATAATCAATGGTAATTCATATGAGATAATAATTTGCTAAAACCTCATGCATTTGTTTGATATTAGAACATCTTTGAGTTTTTGGGTTTTAGACTTTAGTAAATGGGTAATCCGTTTGATACGTTGGATTTGAAGCTATCTTATTCGAATTACCCAAAACAAGAGATAAATTAATAATATATGCTCATGCATGTTTTGTACAAGCCTCAATCAAAATACAATATATCATGATCATACAATTAAGTGTCTTTTATTCCATTTTTGGCTTTATAACAAAAGTTTGTTTACGTGGTGAAGAAAGAAAACTTGAAGATGAATATTTAGGCTGGATATTTATATAAGATTTGTTTTAAATATATAATATAGATATAAATACATTCAATATGTGTCAAATACAGCCCATCACAAATTTAATGTTATAAACTACAATAAAGCTCATAATGGTTTTCCAAATATAATGTTTATACTATAGTATAATATATTATAAGAATATCATATAGTAGACGAATCTCACATGTTGTGCAGAAATTTAGTTGCATAGATAATATATTATAATTATATTTCATTTAAAATATGTTAGGGTTATTTGGTTATTACATTATTGTATTAGGCACTATAGTCTCATATATTTTGAATGACTCTTACAAAAATGATGTCTGCAATTTGAATATAACGTAATATCTTATGATGTTTATTGAATGATATTATCTTCGATTGAGCCCTTTTTAATTGAAATCAACTTTATTATAATTAAAAATTTTGGCTCCGTTTTTTCTTTTCATTAGTTCTAGAATATGATTTTTATATTAACTTAAAATATATCATTATCTTAAAATAGATTGAGAATGAGATTTATTATATTTACTTAAAATACGGCACCATTTTCTATTCAATAGTAAAACTAACAAAAGTCGTTAAATATATATTTTTATGAGGTTCAACATAAATAGACGACCACAAATGAGAATCCATATCTAATTAATCATCAACTAATTAAATTAGATACTAATGTGTACATAAAAATTACATTTAAAATTTTAAACTAATAGTAAAAAAATTTCATTATTTATTATGATAAAAAAATTTGTAAATCAAAAACTATACATGCTATTTAATCGCATAAAAGTTTTATGTATGGCTTATTCATAATACATTAAACCATATATAACCATATTAAACTACATAATTATCTCACTGCGCAACGCGCGGGCATTCGCCTAGTGTGTGTGTGTGTGTGTGTATATATATATATATATATATATATATATATATATATATATATATATATTAAACTGGATGTTGGAAATCATAAACCAACAAAATAAGTGTGAAAAGGAACGTTAAGGGTGGATTAAGAGCATCTCCAACCCACTCATATTTTCCATTATTTCCTCTGTTCTTCTCTAACCTTATCTCATTTATTCCCCTATTTCGGGGGAAATGAATAGTATAACACTAAATATAGTTTTATACTATTCATTTCCCCTAAAATGATGATGAACTTTGAGTTGTCGATTTTAGTTTTTCTTTTTGTATATTTATACATTTTTTATTTTTTATCTACTAATTATATTTTAAATGTGATACTTAATACTTATAATATTGTGTTATATATTAAATTATATTAATTAATTATAAATATAATGTTTTTTTTTTGTTTATCAAATTCATATTAATGTTTAAATACATATTGGTTTAAAACACAATAACATATTTTACAAAAGCTTATAATTAAGTGTTATAAATAAATCTTATTTATTTAATATTATTGTAATGAAAAAAATATAAATTATATATTTGTTAAAACCAAATTAATAGAAGGGGTGTGTTTGACAATTTATATAAGTTAGAATAATGAAATATTCTTTTTAGGGGTAAAAAATGGAATAAGGATAGAGATTAAACACTATTTAACCCATTTTTAACTCTATTTTTACGGAAAAAATGGAAATAGGTTGGAGACGGTCTACATTACACTTATTAGCTCCTCGGCGGACTGTTCACACAATTCCAGCAAAATACTATGTTAGAACACTTTCATAGGTCTTTCCTGTGCTTTACAAGCCACTAGGGTGTAAACGAGCTGAGCCCAAGCCTGACCAAGCTCGAGCTCAACTCGTTTAATTTGGAGGAATCTCAGGCTCGAGCTCGATTTGAGCCTTAAGATGAAGCTCGAGCTCAGATCGTGATCGTAATCAATTTAGTGGGTCCACGAGCCTAAATAAGCACACACACACACACACACACACAGAGATATATATATATATATATATATATATATATATATATATATATATATATATATATATATATATATATATATATATATATATATAAGCTCTCTTTTAGGCTCGTGAGCCCATTAATTCAAAATCGGCTTGTGTTCGTTTAATAAACGAGCCTCATATTTAGGCTCGAGCTTGGCTCAGGTTCGTTTAATTCAATCCCGAGTCGAGCTTTTAACGAGTCGATATCTAGTTGTTCCGCTCAGTTACACACGTACAAACCACCATATTTGTACAGAAAAATAGGACATTAGTCTGGTCATGTTAGGTCTAAATTTTCAAGTTTAAGGGTTGTGAGTTTTAATACTTCCTTGGTTTGTATATCCATTCAATTCATAGAACTTATAGATGTGGATTTAGAATTCTTACATTTTGGTTAATCTTTTAATCAATTTGATATTTATATTTAATTATATATTGATTTTTGTAACTATTTGAAAAAGGTATTTGGACCCTTTGTAAATTTATTTGACATAAATCAATAATTTTTAAAAATATTTTATGTTTAAATAGTAGAGTTAATACTAAAATTAAAATTAAAAGTAAGTTCAACATACTAAAAATCAAATGAAGTTGAATAGTTGTGTATATTTTAAATCATTATGGTGCAAAAAATCAATAATTTAAGTATATTTTAGGTTGAAAGTTGAAGAATTATTCATAAATTTAAAATTACAAATGAGTTTAATATAAAAGAAACCAAATTGACCATAGTAAATTAGTTGGAAGGTGTTGAATATATCTTCATCCCCTAAAATGTTCAGGATTCAAGATAGACAAAATGAGTGGTATAGGAATATCATTTAATAGACAAAATGAGTGATATCTTCATCCCCTCTTGTAGGTTTCAAATGGATATGAAGTAAAAATTATGTCATGTACTACAATATATCTTAGATAGTAGCTTGTTTAAGTTTAAGATTATATATTAATTAATTAACAAATTATATATGTTATATTAATAGTTAATACGTGGTAGCATTTGAAAGATAATATTTTACATTTAATTTAAATAAATAAATTAAATATTTATGTTAGAAAGTGACGACTTAACATTAAAATTAGAATAATGATGGAGTTTAATTTATTAACTAAAAGAAAATATTAAAAATTTTAGAAATTTTAAATGAATATGGTTAGAATATTTTGAGATTTATTATAATACATTTATAATAGATAGATACATAGATATTAACATAATTTAAAACAAAATTTTATTAAAGAATTTGATAAAAATAAAATAGTAATTTCAAATTTTATGTGAATAAAAATGAAAATACAAGAACCAAACATAAAAAATTTAAATCCGTCTCAAAACGAATATATTTGGACTAATTTTGAATATTTATGTTGTTTAGTGTAAAAGGAATTATTTTTCAATGATCAAGTTGGTTATCAGTGTTCTATGTTGATGCCTTTGATTAATTCTATATCAAGTCTTAAGAGCAAAAAGCTAACGACTGAAAACTCAATACTAATGATAGAATGCTTACGCCCATAACAACAGTATATACGGAAAACTCCATTAGGATCTTCACCCCCCACCTGCAATAAATTTAACAAAAACATTACTACACAGGAAACTGAATAGGAAGCAAAAACATCAACCGTTACTTCAGTCTTAAATTTCTCTTCGTATATATGATTGAAAATTCATACCAATAAAATAAAAGGTTAATTGAGATAGATAATTCTTGAAAACAATGTTAAAGAGAAATCTGTTCATAATATGACGCTTGTAATTTACCTGGAGCTGAAGTCAAAGCATGAAATATAACCGTCAACAGCAAATAGGTTAGCAAACGCAGCTACCATCACAAACAACAATACGATCATCAACGCCCTCACCGCCACTCCCATGGATGCTGCTGACGCCATTATTGCTCCGATATATGTGTTAGAAGCACGTCAACTTTTAGAGTCTATATGGTTTTGATGATGAATGATTAATCTATATATATATATATGTAGTAATTAATTAATCGGGTATTTGTTTATTTTCGGTGGGTATCATAGTTTATGGGAATTGGCAAGTGTTGACCGATTTTCGTTTAGGGATAATGATTTAAAAAGGTAATTAAGTTTCAAAAATGTACAAAAAATACCATTATTTTATTTTTAGTATTCAAAATACCATTAAAGTATATTTTTTATACACAAAATACCAATAAAGTACACATGTGTTCAAATAATACCTTATGGGTAACCTATAATAGCCGGTAAAATGGTATTTTGTGTACAAAAAAAAAAACAATGGTTTTTTTTGTACATTTTTGAAACTTCGTTACCTTTTTAAGTCATTTTTCCTTCTTTGAATGTAATGGAAATTTAGCTACTTTTTATAAAGAACCTCCATTTCACTTCGGCCACTACTGCTGTTCATCGCCACCCTCCACCACCATGGCAAAACCCTTTTTCTTATTCTTCCTCCTAATCATCTGCCTACTTTCATCAACGCTGGAATCTCACCGGCCACCTCCGTTTCTCGGCAAATCCCCACGGCTTCTCAAAACCCAAAAATTCTTGTTCAACCAAAGTACACTTACGAGACACGATACTTTGATCTGACTCTTGATCATTTCAGTTTCAATGATCTTCCCAAGTTCCAACAATATTATCTCATCAACTCCGATTACTGGGTGGGCCCAGGCCCTAGTCGTTTGGGCCCAATCTTCCTTTATTGCGGCAACGAAGGCGACATTGAATGGTTCGCTGCCAACATCGACTTCGTTTGGGAACTCGCCCCTCGTTTTGGTGCCATGGTCATCTTCCCCGAAGTAAAAGCCCTAATCACTTTACTCTACATTAATTTGTTCACTTGCAGACCTTTAATAATACAATTTTATCAAAAGCTACGTGATTTGATCTAGCATCGATATTATGGTGAATCGATGCCATATGGAAGCCAGAAAGAGGCATACAAGAATGCTTCTACTTTAGCCTATCTAACAACCGAACAAGCACTTGCTGATTACGTTCTTCTCATCACCGATTTGAAGAAAAATTTATCAGCCGAAGCATCACCTGTAATCTTGTTCGGCTAATCATACGGTGGAAGTAAGATCTTTTCCAACAATTTCAACAAAAATTAAACAAACACTTGCTGATTACGCTCATGTCATCCCATTTACCTGAAGTACCTGGTTACCATAATGTTTTAGTTGAACACATGTGTATTTTGTTGGTATTGTGTGTACAAATAGTAATATTAATGGTATTTTTTGTACTAAAAAAACAACAATGGTATTTTTTGAACATTTGGAAACCGAATAACCTACAATATCCGGTAAAATGGTATTTTGTGTACAAAAAAAACAACAATGGTCTTTTTTGTACACTTTTGAAACTTCGTTACCTTTTTAAGTCATTATCCCTTTCGTTTATATGTAATTTGGTTGACATTTTTATTAATTTAACTCCTATACATTGAAAAAAAAAAATATTGTTGTAGAAGAAAAATGTAGTCTTATATGGAATTACATAAAAGATATATATTGTTGTCGAAGAAAACTATATACTCGTATTTACATATTTACATTTTGAGTAAATTAAAAACAACATTTAAGTTGTAGATATTTGTGATGCAAATGAAATACTTGGATTTAATATGCCTTCTATAATAAATTCATTTCGTTTGTGACTATAACTTTTTTTTACTTTGAAAAAATAAATCTAAAATAACTAAATTATTTAAATTTTAATTCTTTACAAAATGAACATAATCATGAAAACTTAAATTCTTATTTATTTTTTATTAAAAATCCAAAGATTTTTTTTTTCTTCCAAAAATCATAAAAATTGAAAGGATACTTCTGTTCAATATATATTAATGAATTTGTAAAAAACTCAAAAATAAGTTTTCAGAATTTTTATTTTCATTTTATAAAATATTAATTTTAGAAAAAATGTTAAATATAATATGATCCAAAATATGATAATTCAAAATATTTGTGATTCAAAAAAAAACTTTTAATTCAATTTGTTTATTATCCTAAATTTCTTATAATCTAAAAATAATTAGACTCAAATACTTTATAATCTTTAATATATATCTTTTATGATTCAAAAATTAAATGAATTAAAATATATAATTATCTATAAATTTTTGAACGAAAACTATATTTTATTAAATATATTATTGATCTAAAATCATACAATTTAAAATAATTTGATTCAAAATTTTATGATTCAAAAAAAATATATTATTTAAAAAAAGTTTGAAAGGAAAATATTATAATCCTTGATACTTTTCTTATTCAAAAGTTTATAACTCAAAATGATATTTAGTCTAAAAAGTTTAAAAAATAAATAAATAAAAAATAAAAAATAAAAAAAAGTGAAATAAGGGCGGAGCTTTTATAGGGCCAATAGTGACTGTGGCCCTCCTTGGTTTTTTCCATAACTAACCAGAACTATTAAAATTTTTATATATTACGCTTAAAACTAAAAAATTTTCAATTTGCCCCCCTTCCCCTTATTCTTCAATTTTTATATATATCCTATTTTTGGCACTTCAAATCAACACTTCAAGCTCCGTCACTTTGTGAAATCGTCCCTATAGTTTACAAAAAATTTCGCATTTAGCCCCTATCTTCTGTTTTGCACTCTGGTCATCCCTATAGTTTGTTTTCATTTTGTTTTTTCTCCCTAGCTGACGTAAAAAGACTATTTTTTCATTTTTATTTTCTTTTTCATTTTTTTATTATTTTTTTATTATTTATCAATTAAAGAAATCCATTAAATGATTTATAGATATGGGATAACCACAACTAGTCAACGACAACCACCACCAGTCATCATCGATAACCACCACTAGTCACCGAGAACCACCACCAGCCACTAACATCCACAACCAGCCACCAAAAAACATATTTGAAGCAAAAAAGAAGAAAATCCAAACCATGAACCAGAACCGGCCACCACCACTCCCATCAAACACCACATCCACCACCCTCTCCCATCTCCTTCTCTTTCATTCACAGGATCGCCGACGAGCACATAAAATCACCAAAAAAACGATTAATTTATGGAACAAGCAACTACCACAACCGTCACCCCACTTTTCTTGTTATTTTTCCGGTGAGCCCCCTACATCCGCGTTCATCGACTTCTCCTCTCCCTCCTATATCTCCTTTCAGATCGACAGCTGAAAAAAATAGAAGAAGAAGATGGATATTTTGATTTCCATAGATCTGGGTCTACAACCACCGCCGAAAGCATGTATCTTAGTCTAATTTTGTCATTGGAGTTCTCATATCCCACCATATCTTCATCTTCTTTGTCTGCAACGACTCATCTATCACGATCTAGGGTTTTAGAGCCTCTTTTTGCGCTAAGGTCACTTATAATGGCAACACTAGGTGGATTTCGTCTGCTCCTGCATTTCTAGGGTTTAATGTCGTCATTTTCATATTCGTTTTCGTTTTTGTTTTCGTTTGTAAATCGGTGGATCGATGGTGGTGAAGGCGGAAACTAATTGATGATGTAAAGGTAGTGGTCTAACGAGGTAACTCTGTAGAAAAGGGTGGTTCTACAGAGGTGGAGGGAGGTGTTGGTAGAGAGTATTTAGGGTTTCTATGGTTAAAAGAAGAGAAGAAAAGAAATCTGATAAGTAGGAGAGAGGAAGGTGGTGTGATATGGACCTTTTTATTGTTAATAACATAAAACTAATAATAAAATTAAGTGAAAATAAATCAAAAATGGCAAAAAAGTCTTTTTACGTTGGTCATTGACTAAGAACGCAACAAAAGAAAACTTTAGGGACTCTCCGAGTGCAAAACAAACGTTAGGGACTAAACACCTAATTTGTGCAAATCATAAGGAAGATTTTAGTAATTTGTTCAATAAAATTAGTGTCTTCAACTATGAAATAAAGACATTTAAAAAAAAACGAAAAAAAAAAAAAAAAGTAATAATTAATAAAAATGAAAAAAAAAAAAAAAAACGTTAAAACCGAGCATATATATGTTTAGATTTTTTGAATTTCTTTTAACAAAAAGTAATATATATATATATATATATATATATATATATATATATATATATATATATATATATATATATATATATATATATATATATATATATATATAACGAAAAAAACAAAATAAACGGAAATAAATAATAAAACCCGCTTAAATGACATTCCATGGAAGTTCGTCGCACGTGTTTAAATCATCGAGCTCGTATTAATTACCACGGACATGGGTCGCATGCGAATTATTTGGGTTTGACATTTGTGCCCTTGACGAAATTGGTGCTTAGCAATTGTCAACGCAGTGCTCACCGAAACCGGAACACACACACACACACACACACACACACACACACATATATATATATATATATATATATATATATATATATATATATATATATATATATGGGAAAAGTGAATATACCCTTAAGGGTATATAAGCTTAGGTACCCAAACTCACCATACTACGTCGTTTTGTATCATATATATACATTGTAATTGTCTAATGTTCTTATAATTCAACTTCTAACTTTATTTCATTCAAAGATTTTTATAAATTTAAAATTTATTTTCCTCATACATAATTTTCATTTTCAACTATAATATATATAGCCTAATTGATGTTCCTCAAAAAGATGTGATGTAACAGGAAGATAATAATGAAATTCTGAAAATCTTGAAAGTAAATCAAGTTAAGAATTGAAGTTGAAGAACATTATAATAAATATATCAAACAAAATGACGTATTATGGTGAGTTTGGGTATCTAAGCTTAGATACCCTCAAGGGTATATTCACTTTTCTCTCTCTCTCTCTCTCTCTCTCTCTCTCTATATATATATATATATATATATATATATATATATATATATATATATATATATATATATATATATAAGGGTTTAATTGAGAAAAAAAATTTGGTTGAGAATTGAGGAATTATTCTCAGCCAATCATTTAGTTACCATCTTAACAAAAAATACACGGTAACAAACTTGTAACTATGATATAATATCTTTCAATCATAGAGACATAACTGTGGATAATTAGTCAACAATTCAGATTTATTACTAATTGATCATTCATCATCCAAATTTCTTCTCCAACCTTCAACGATCATCCATATTTCTTCAATTAAATCATCAATTAACCTCATCCAGTGTTAATAAATCATCGATCTTCATCAATAACACGTTTATCAACATCATTCAACAGTAGCAACACAAATTCGTTTTTGTTTTTCTTTTAATCCAACCTTCAATTGTGCTTGAATATGAGCATATCTTCGAAATCTATGATTAATTATAGTTCCAGCATCATTAGATAAACATCATCGATAATCAACAATAATTCCACTTCATATCATTCATTCAACATCGAACATCAGACGAAACTTTGAAATTAATGTTAGAAAAAAATCAAATCATTTTTTTGAAAGTTTTTATATAATTCTCTATCAATCTACTAATTTATAAGCTTTAATAATCAAACTATCATGTTTTTAGCATTTTTTAAAAAGCTAACTTGTATGCACTTCAACTGTTTGATGACATGCATAAACTGAATTACCACATTATATTCATATATGAATATGTTTTCACACTTGAATCAGTATATAATTATTAAAACACAAAACAAATATGCAAGTTTGTATGTTATTCATATGTGAATAACATATAAAAATTATATATATATATATATATATATATATATATATATATATATATATATATATATTTGTGAATATATATTGTAATATTCATATGTCAAAATATTGTGTAATAATAACATATGAATATACCATCTAATATTCATAAGTGAATATTGTTGGATTAGTGTCTAAGTCCATAACTATTTTGGTATGTACTTGACCCGATGGTGCATGGTCCTTTTGGGTTGCCTTCACCAAAGCAACTTGATAGGATGAATTATGGAGAGTAAGGATTAAATATGATTTATTAATGTATTATGAGAATTATATATTAAAGGAGAAATCATATTGTTTAATTAATATTAGTCAATAACTAATTGGTAATTAGTTTTGTGACTAAAAGAGATTAATTAAACTTAAGGGACTGGAATTGTAATTATAAGATAATTATGATTTGGGCCATGGATTGCCTTATATTAAGGGATGGGCGAATTCTAATGGGAAACCCATAAGGAAATCATCCATGGGCTTAATTAAAGGAGTCTATGGGTTGCTTAGGGCTTAAGCATTCATATTAGGGTTTCCTTGTTAGATAACCCTAATAGCCTAACTATATAAAGATCCCTTAAGGCTCAAAAACGTGGCTAAGCTTCTTGTAAGGGTTTACACACGTTTTGGCAGCCCCCAACCTCTCTCCTCTTCATCCTCTTGCTTATGGTGTTTGTGAACCATTAGAGGAGTGACACTTGTGACTCTAAGCCTTCCAAAGTCAATACAAGGAGGAATTGGGATTGTTATTGCTACATAACAATCAAGGTATGATCTTAAACCTAATTACATGTTAATATGATTACTTGCATGCTAGAATTAGGGTTTATAGTCTTGGATTCAAAGCATGTACAATAGAGAAACCTAGATCCAAGCATTAGGGTTTGTATGAGCACATAGGATGTCTTATGACCAAAACCCAACAGTGGTATCAGAGACTAGCTTGGTTTCAATTGTATTGATGCATTGTATAACTGGAAAATTCGATTTTTTGGATTCAGGAGGCTGGACTCGCCGAGTCCATGGCTGAACTCGCCGAGTCCATGCAGACTCGACGAGTCCATGCCTGACTCGATGAGTCAACTCGTCAGATAATGCTTATCTCGGGATTTCTTGCTATTTTTGCATATGAATAGTTACCTTATCATGTTAGATCAATATAAATCCGATTTTATGATATATATGACTATATTCTTGATCTAATTAAATATAATTATCAATTAATAAGATACTTGTTTCCTTATAAGATAATTGATTAATTATTTTGAGTAAATTGATAAATTGTTTTGCAAGAAATCATTAAACAAATCAAATATGGATAATTATGTAATTAAATGTTAGTTTAGATTATTTGTTATTTGATCCTTGTTGTTATGAAAAGTTTCATATTTTCCCCTTTAGGTTTTATAGTTTAAATTTGAACCCAAAAGTTTTGAAGTTTTGAAATTTAAATAGTTAAAACCCTAATGTTTTGAAATGTTTCAAAATTTGCCCTCAAGTTTTGGAATTTAAAAGTTGATTAAAAGTTTAATTAGGAGTGTTAAATTCTAAAACCCTAGTAATGTTTTGAAAAGTTCAAATCACATCCTTATGGTTTCATTAATTAATTAAGGAGTATAATTAAAAGAGGTTTAATAAATCCATAAAAGTTTAGGTTAACCATTTAATTGAATTAAAAGTGTAATTGTTAAAGTTAACCATATAGTATTTTAAAAGTATAAAATACACCCTATACTATATATAACATTAAAAGTATAACATTATATATATGTATGAGTAAAACTCAGTCTTACCGTTAGTAGGCCTCATTCACGAAGCTGGTCTATAAGGGGTGTTTAAGGAAATTGCCTATAAAATGGCGATTGAATGGGTATCCACTCTTACCCACCGCACTCTTGACTAGTAGAGGGTCGTTAGCCGAACGGGTAGGATAGGACGAAACCTTCCATTATAAGTATAATGAAATAGAAAGTAACTAAATGTTTTTCAAATTCCCAATCTTAGTTACTTAGGAAAAAGTGAATTGATGCAATTCCATGAAATTACACTTTGTGCCCTTGCGAAGACGTTAGTGGAGCGTGTGTGGTTTACCGGCACACTAAATGGTTCTAAGCAAAGGTAGCAAAGGGTGACTCAATGTTTGTCATAGTTCGGTGGAGCGTGTGTGGTTTACCGGCACATCGAATAGGTGATTGTAACATGTGAGGGCACCATGTAGTTTGCATGGTTATTCACACCCGCTTTGTGATCCTCGGCATCCCAGTCACAAACAAGAGGGGCATATCGAGATTTAAACATGCCATTGAAAGTTCAATGAATCTCAAAGGATCTAGGAGTTTTCATAGATTTAAAACTTAAATTTCTTTTTTGTTTTTCATGGTGGAAATTAGTGAATCGTCATTCACTTACCTTCAAATATTCTTCAATTTGGGTTACGGCATCCCTCTCCCGAGTTGTAGAATATTGTGTTGGGTCCTAGCCTTAGTATTTCATTTGGGTGATTTACTAAGGACTCAATCTATCAACTAACTTGAATTCGTTTTTCTCCCGTTTTGTAGATGTCAAAGTTCGACAACTATGGTCTTCCCAAATCCCGTGGAACAAGCATTCCACATGAAGATGATATTCCATGATTCGATCGAGGAACAAGAGATCATGCTTCACTTCCTCCTCCTCCAATTATTCTCCCTAACCCACAAGTTCAAAGGCTTGAAAAGTTCAAGATCACTCAATCCCTTTTGGCAAGTGAACATAAAGAAGGAAAGTCGGTGTGTGCACACGTCCTAGGGATGAAGTCACACTATTGGGATCCATTGTCTGTGAGGAAATGGTTGTTGATTGGGTTCTTCAGTCACTTCCTAACTCATATAGTGAGTTCGTAAGAGAGTACTATATGGTGAACTACAACGTGACCCTTATAGATCTCACCTATATGCTTATTGTTGCTGAATCAGCAATGGTTTTGCGCAATAGAAAAGCAAAGTTAATTGGTGAATCTACCTTCGAGACCTCTATGGATATAGACAATGGCAACGAAAGACATGCTATGATTGAAAAGATCGATCATAAGAGAAAGGCGATGTCTGAAGTAGTTCCATATCCTGTTCCAAAAAGAGTCAATTTGCTTTTATTGCCAAGAGAAGGGGCATTGGAGACGAAGCTGCCCTATTTACCTAAGAGATCTAAGAGATGGGAGAGTCGAAACGTATGGCTCTAATTTAGGTAAAATCCATTGACTAACTCTTTTAAGCTTCATTCTAGATTCTGAATACATAATGTGATAAGATTACAATTGATGTTTAGAAGGATCGAAGAAAAGAAAAGAAGCTTAAGGGAAGAAGTGAGCAGAATCTAACTGTGAAGGAATGGATTTCAATCACGTTTCTCGAAGATTAGATTCTTGAGCTACTACTTAGAGTTAGAATTAGATTGCTAAGAAAGATGTATTAGCATAAGTTTTTCAATGAGTTGCATTGTAAGGACAAATTTTTCCGCAATAAAATAAATTTTTGATTTTAAATTTTATTTATTTATCCTTACAATGGCGTGTATTAAAAAAAATTGATGTTAAAATTATTAGCAATAATGGATTTGTTTCTTATTGTGTTATGGAAAGTCAAGAATTTACCAAATAGGGAGAGTTTCTCATCGCCCAAAGTTTCAATCGGACAGAAACTTGGAATCATGCAACTTGGTTGCACGATAAATGAGAAATTTCATATTTTGGAAATTAGACTAATTCATTGACAAAGTGTCAAGTGAAGGACTAGGAGATCGAATACAAAAAGTTGTGTGTTGATCAAGTTCACCATAAGAGTAACAAAGATATTCTTCATGATTTACTAAAGGTTTAGTAAATATGATTATACTTACAAGATTAAGTGTAATTTTGAATTGATTAAAGGGTTTAGATCAATAACAAAACGAATAAGAAGAATCAAATAGGCAGAAAGATAAGAGTTTCTCCATTCTAAGAAGAAAGGAGAGTAGCTTTTATGCTTTATGATAGGTCTTAATGGTTAAGAACCATATCTCAATTGATCCTCTAAGTGAGTCTTGGTACAATTGTATGTCCAAGAAGAGGAATCAAAGATTGAAGAAATGGTCAAATCAAGAAGTCAATCATACTTCATTCCAAAACAAGTCTTAAAGTCAAGATTGTGACATTTAGTGAATAGTATTAAGAAGGTTTATAACATTCATCAATTGTGGAAAGTTGTGATGTCTTGGATAAGACAAAGACCAACTAAGACCAAAATTATGAAGTGTTTTGTTTTGATAAAAGCTACACTAACTCTTGAATATTTGTTTGTCAAGAAATGTTTTGATAAGAGAATCGTATATGTCAAGGAGTCAGTAGGAATCTTAATAGTCTTGAAAAGTTTCAAGAACAAATCAAATAAACCTTATCGATTATCACTAGCACACGAGTTGAGGTTTACAACCTATCGTGAAGACATTATTTTGTTTCTGTGCCAATCCAATCGAGTTAATTATGCATGTGAGTCCTATGAGTTCTCATTTGAATGCATAAAAGGCAAGGACCTTGATCAATGGAAAGTACATTGATAGGAAAAGGTGAGCTGCTTAACTACTTAGAAGACGTGGTGGGCAGCTGTGCTACCATAAGGCAAGAAATCAAGATTAAGAAAGTTCGATCCATATGAGTTTGAATTTGTCGTAAACTTTGGTTTTTAACAAATTCACATGGATAGGAACACATACACCGTTTAAATCTAAGTGTCATAAGATTTCCTCCTTCATGAAAATTATTGTGAGAAAATGCTTTCACTAAGAAAGATTTTAAAAGATAGTGATTGTAAAATTGCATTCTCGAATTCGATCATGGTTATGGCATCCCTTTCCATAATTTGAATTGTGAGGTTTGGCAATTAGTCTTAATTGTTAAGACACACATATGAACTATCTAAGGCAAAAGTGTATAAGTTCAAGAAGCCTTGATAAAAGATTATCAAAGCACTAAGTATTAGAAACATGGACTTAAGAAATTCAATAGGTATTGTCTTTCGGAAAGTTAAAATGTTTATGAATACATGTCGAAGCTAGTGGGAGCATAAGTGTTATGTTTTATAGTAATCATCATGATAGTGGGAGCATAAAAGTTATGATTGTATGATTATTATGGAAAGTATTGCAAGTTGGCAATATTAATTATAGAAAAACAAGAGTTATACCTTGCAAAGTCGTAAGGGTTGTAAAGTTGTTTTGCTATAATTAACGGAGAGAATATTATGCTTCATTTCAAATCTAAAGGATTAGGTTGTGGAATGTTAATAAATTTAGTCAAAGGTACATAGTGTGTTCTTAAAATTTCGATTATGATTACGGCGTTCCTCTTCACAATTCGAATTTTGAGAACATAGAAAATAAAACATTGTGCGTCGTGTCCCATACGCTTCGGGTATAGGATCGATCGCAAATGCTTTAATGTTTGACCATTCTAAAATTTTCCAAATGTCCAGCGCATTTAGAGGGAAAAGGGACTAGAATTGGCTCTGACTAAAATAATTAAACAACTATCAAAGGACGATTCGAAGTTCGACGAGAATTGGTCGCTTGTGAGTAGTTGGAAGTATAGTATTGGAAATTATGGAAATGGTTCCATATTGGATGGACAATATCGACATCATTACGAATAGATAAGATTCTATTAAGAAATTAGTTGCCATATGGAAAATATGGAAGTGTGTCCATATTGGGAAGTAAATATTGAAAATCTATGACTAGATTAGAAACCTTTATGCAAAAGGATGTTCAAAGGAATGTACTTTGAGTGAGAGACATCATATCTAAGGAATTGTCTTGTAACAATCTACGTTAGAGGACTTTGTAATATCATTGGCAATAGTCTTTGAGACTTTGGTGCAGTGACATTACAAAAGGATCGCTGCATAAAGTGTCAGAATCTAGTATATTCTATAAGAAACAAGAATTTGATATTCTTACACTTAAGAAAATGGATTTGGAGTTATGAAATGAAAATGATTGGATATGTGTTCAATTTGTCTATTTCACAAAGTAAAAACCATAGGTAAACATTGTGTGCATGCTAGGAGCATGGGACAAGTGTAATAATTCAAGTATAAAGTTGATTACCCGAAACGACAAATAATGAGTAATCGATATGGTGATAAATAAAACGTGTTTTGTTTATACTCAAAGGTTTGAGGCCATATGGGATTAGTATTATTCTTGTGTTTCACCTTGCATGTTTTGACTTCCAGAATAATTGAGTTTATTAAGAATAATCGAATTATTCAAACGGGCCACAGTCGTTCATATGTTGGAAGTAGATATGAATGAAGACTGTCGTGAATTGGTGTGTGGATTGTCTAGAAGAGTATCAGACATAAGCAAATGTTTGCTGCAACGTTCATGAGTGCTTATGAATATGATTTGAGCATTGGATTAAACCCACGCTCACTTGGATCACTCCATGAATTGTATTACGAGTGATTGGTGAGACGATAACATCTTATATTCTTGAAACCGAGATGTGTGAGTTGTATCTTGCGAATCGGTTGCACATTGATAATATGTAAACGTACCAGTAACTTGGTGTTATAAAACATATTGTTGTGTGTAATTCGGTGAGTGAGTGCAAGCAAGCATTGTATCAAAGTTTATCTGTTCCTTTTATTCAAAGAATAAAAGCGATATCTTTAGGCCCCTCGATGGTTTAGTGATGACATACGTAAATGCTCGGCCGGGCTAGGGCTAATTTGATTTGTTCAATTAGTCTGTCGTCATAAATCGGAAATCGAGATATAGTACAAAGAGAAAGATTTGAAATCATATCTCATACGATATCTAGAATGGAGGAATATATGATCCCTTATCTAAGGACACGCGTATCTGATGTGATCAGAGTTGACAGCGGCTTTGGAAAGCTACGATTGCAGATCAGGATCTAAAGTCATACGCAGAATAGTTGTTAGACTTATCCAAGTGGGAGACTGTTGGATTAGTGTCTAAGTCCATAACTATTTTGGTATGTACTTGACCCGATGGTGCATGGTCCTTTTGGGTTGCCTTCACCAAAGCAACTTGATAGGATGAATTATGGAGAGTAAGGATTAAATATGATTTATTAATGTATTATGAGAATTATATATTAAAGGAGAAATCATATTGTTTAATTAATATTAGTCAATAATTAATTGGTAATTAGTTTTGTGACTAAAATAGATTAATTAAACTTAAGGGACTAGAATTCTAATTATAAGATAATTATGATTTGGGCCATGGATTGCCTTATATTAAGGGATGGACGAATTCTAATGGGAAACCCATAAGGAAATCGTCCATGGGCTTAATTAAAGGAGTCTATGGGTTGCTTAGGGCTTAAGCATTCATATTAGGGTTTCCTTGTTAGATAGCCCTAATAGCCCAACTATATAAAGATCCCTTAAGGCTCAAAAACGTGGCTAAGCTTCTTGTAAGGGTTTACACATGTTTTGGAAGCCCCCAACCTCTCTCCTCTTCATCCTCTTGCTTATGGTGTTTGTGAACCATTAGAGGAGTGACACTTGTGACTCTAAGCCTTCCAAAGTCAATACAAGGAGGAATTGGGATTGTTATTGCTACATAACAATCAAGGTATGATCTTAAACCTAATTACATGTTAATATGATTACTTGCATGCTAGAATTAGGGTTTATAGTCTTGGATTCAAAGCATGTACATTAGAGAAACCTAGATCCAAGCATTAGGGTTTGTATGAGCACATAGGATGTCTTATGACCAAAACCCAACAAATATATCATCTAATATTTATAAATGAATATACTATGTAATATTCACATGTGATATACCATGTAATACTATGTAATATTCACATATGAAGATATGAAGATACCATCTAATATTAATAAGTGAATACACCATCTAATATTCACAAGTGAATATACTATGCATCGTCTAATATATAAATATGAATATATATTGTTGTATCATATTCACAAGTGTATATATTAAATAATATTCATATGTGAATATACAGTGTAAATCGCTATTATTAAGAACTAACAATATATTTTTTAACAATTTTTGATGAGTTGTCACATGTTTTTTTTAGGTATGGTTATAACTCAATAAATAAATAACATTTCAATCAATTGTTCGTTTATACCCCAGTGGTTCACGTAATTGATAAGATATCATTGATGAAGACAACATATTTTTATATTCATATGTAAATGTTATACAATTTAATATATTCTTCATTTTGATCGTGTTAAATTGAAATGCAAATGATATTTATTAACCAATATAATGTTGTTTTACTTAGTATAATATTGAATTCACATGTAAATTAATATTTTTACAGTATATAAAAAACTATTCACAAATCAATTCTTATAGTGTATTATTTATTTATATATATAACGGTTGTATGCACCAAATAAATAAATCAACATGTTCAAATTATTCACGTAAATAAAAATAACATATTATAATTTTTTTTTACTTGTGGGATTGAAGTTTGAAGTTAATAACATCATCAGTATATATGTCATAATGATTTCTACCCATTATTCATATATGAGTAGGAATGGAAATTTAGCGACATCATCAAAAAAATTGTTGCAATAAAGTTTAGTCTCAGAATTAGACGGAATTCGCATATTTGATGTAAAATGATGCGATTTAAAAAAATCATCGTTTCGTCGTGACGTACGGTTTTTTTTTTATTGGCCATTTGGAACTATTTAGGGCCTCAAAATGATGTTTTTCTACTTTTATGATTTTCCAAAAACAAGTTATCATTTATGAACAAATGAATATAACATTAATAAAAAATAAAAATATATACTTATATGATTATTTTGTTATCCTAAAAGATTAGTTGTATATGAATAAATATATATTTTTATCAAATACTTTTTTTATCTTTAACTTTATATATTTTGTAGTTTTGGGTTTTATTGACAGTTTTATTTATTTGTGAATAATACATACACACACACACACACATATATATATATATATATATATACATATATAATATATATATATATATATATATATATATATATATATATATATATATATATATACATATATATATATATATATATATATATATATATATATATATATATATATATATATATTCACATTTGATTATTACATATATATATTCATTTGTGTATATTAAATATGTTCACACGTGGATATAATTCTTATATGTTATTCACATATGAATTACAAAGTTGATTAGGACCTCAAAACGACGTATTTTTTATTTTATAAAAAAAAATACGTTATTATTTATGAATATTACATATATTCATTTGTGAATATTACATGTATTTGCATGTGAAAATAATTTTAATATGTTATTCACATATGAATTAAATAGTTGCTCTATGTTTTTAAAAGACATACATTGATTCTTGTGTAAAGAAATATTCACTTGTGAGTATTACGTGATATATTTTGTTTATAAATTTCATCAAATAGTTGACATTCAAATAAATTAACTTATATAATTATGGTAAAAAAAAATTAACAATTGAATCCAATAATTACAACACAAATCAAATCCTATCAAAATCGATCAATAATCAGTAGGTTTAGATCAAATATTTTGAAAAAACATATAAAAATGAAGTTTTTCAAGCCTGAAAGTGATGTTTTAAAAATTCTTCAAATATATGGTTATGTTGTTGCACTTTCGATTGCTATCTGTTGTTTGATATTGGTGGAGGTTCGATTGATGAAGTTTTAATGATTTGTGATCGCTAAATGATGTGACATCGATAAATATGGATTATGTTTAACGATATTGCTTGACATCAATGAAACCGGACAAGATTAGATCACGACTTACACTTAATAGTACGGATAAATATTTTTGATGATGAATCACAACATTCTGATGAAATAACGAAGATTTTTTATGAAGAATTAATCTTTTATGAAGTGTCGATGTTTTTTTAGGATGAACAGGCGACGTTGATGTTTTGTTATGAAGAGCATATGATGTTAATGGAGAACATATGATGTTGATGAAGAACAGAGGAATGATCCAGATGAATGAATAACAAATGGTTTTGATGAAGAACAGATGAAAGATTCAGAAGAACAACATATCCTTAATGACTTAATTTAAATGTGTTTTACATATATAAAAATGATTGACTGAGAATGATTCCCCCCATTCTCAACCTTTTATTTTTTTCTCAATTTTACATATATATATATATATATATATATATATATATATATATATATATATATATATATATATATATATAGTAAATAATTTGTGGATGACACAATATTTGGTGTATGATAAATATGTCAGCATTTTTTACTAGTTATCATTAAATGTAGATTATAAATAGTATTGTTGGTAGTATAATAGTATGTCTCTCTATTATAAATAATGAAATACTCCTTAAGTTACACCTCCAATGATTAGTTTGGTTTAAAGTTACCTTAATTGCACATAATTTATGACACATTATATGTAAGCATGAAACTTCTGACAAAGGTGATTAAACAAGCAAAAATTGTATCTGTCTTAATCAAGGTATGTATTATTTAATAACACATTATTAGTTATAAAACCATGATCATATCACTACCATAAAAAGTCAATATTGTAAGGGAAGAAATCTATTGAAAAATGTTGAAATTTTGTTGCAAAAGATGAATAGCTATCGAATTTGCAACGACCCATTTTTGTGTTGGATTAAGTGTCTAAGCTCATACCTATTTTGGTATGTACTTGACCTGATTATGAGCATGGTCTTTTTAGATTGTCTTCACCTTAGTAACTAATAGGATGAATTAAGGAGAAAGAGGATTAATTATGGTTTATTAATATATTATAAGTATAATATATTAATTGAGAAATCATGTTATTTAATTAGTATTGATCTGAAATTAATTTGGAATTAATTTTGTAATCAAAAGAGACTGATTAAATTAACGGAGACTGGTTATGTAAATCAGTAATATTTACAGTTTGGGCTCATTGACCTTATCTGTATAGGGTGGACGAAATCACTATGAGAGTCCATAAAGATTTCGTCCAAGGCTTGCCCATTAAGGAGTCCATATGTTGCTTAGGGGCTAACCAAATGAATTAGGGTTTTCAGGTTGATAACCCTAGAAGCCTCAACTATAAAAGGAACCCTAAGGCTACCTAGAAACATGGGTAGTCATTCTAAGAGAGTCCTAGACGTTTTTGAAGCCTCTCCTCTCTCCTTTATTCTTCCTTGTTTCTAGTGGTGTTTGTGACTCCATTAGAGGTTCAACACTTGGGGCACTAAGCTTTCAAGAGTCAAGTACTTCGTGGATTGAGTTGGTATTGCTACATAAAAAGTAAGGTAAGATTCCAAACCCTTATTTACATATGAATTTCGTTCTTAGAAATGTTAGATTAGGGTTTATGCTTTGGAAGATTGTTTGCATGTTTAACTTGAGGAAAACCTAGATCCAAAGCATTGGGGTTGCATGTACACCATATGAATGATGTTATGCTCAAAACCCATCAGTGGTATCAGAGCCTATGGTTGTTTTTCTGTTATATGATGCAAAAGTTAAGTTTTCAAAGCTGAAAAATTTTGTTTTTTTTTTCAAATTGAACCAGACTCACGACGTGAACACAGTAGTCTTCACCAAGTGAATACAATCTGACAATAGAATTTCACTTCCGACTGGATTCACGAAGTGGACACAGTATTGTTCACAAAGTGAATACAGCCTGACAGCAGAATTTTGAATTTTTGCTGCAAATTAGAATTGGATTATTACCATAAGTTGTTTCACTTATCAAAAATCGATTTTATGATATGGTAACTGATATCCTAATCTAATTAAAAGATAATGGTCAAATTTTAAGATAATTATAAGATTATAAGATAAAATAATTATTTATAAAATTTGAATTGTGTTTATCTTACCATATAAAGAAGATTAGGTCAAATTCTTGATAGAGAAAAAATATATGATTATTTTATTTTAAATTTGATCTAGAAGTTTTTAAATGTTTCAAAATTTGTACTCATGTTTTGAAATTTAAGATTTAATTAAAAGTTTTAATTTTGAAATATTAAATTCGAAAACCCTAGTATTTTGAATGGTTCAAATTACACCATTATGGTTTTATTAAATTAATTAAGTGTGTAAATAAAAGAGAATTAATAAATCCATAATGTAATGGTTTATATTTAATTAAATTAAAAGTATAATTTATTAAAATTAGACCATATTGTATTTTAAAAGTGTAAAATACCCCCTTATACTATATAAAATTATAAGTTTAATATATTATATATGTATAAGTAAAAGGTCAGTCTTACCATTAAAAGGTCTCATTCATGAAGCTGGTCTATAAGGGGTGTTTAAGGAAATTGCCTATAAAATGGTGATTGAATGGGTATCCACTCTTACCTACCGTACTCTTGACTAGTGGATGGTCATTAGTCGAACGGGTAGGATAGAACACAACCTTCCATTACAATTATAATGAAATACGAAGTAACTAAACACTTTTATAAATTCCCAAATATTATTTGCTTTAGGAAAAATGTGAATTTCGTGGTAACCCATGAAATTGCACATCGCATCTTATTAGTCGTTAGTGAAGCATGTGTGGTTAACCAACACACTAATCTGGGACTAATGAAGGATGGAAATGGGTAGCTCGTTAAGTATCATAGATCGATGGAGAGTGTGTGGCTAACCGACACATTGAATAAGTGATAAATATTGAGAGTACACACCTTATTTGTGATCCTAGGCATCCCAGTCACAAACTTGAAGGGCATAATCGAGATTAAACATGCCATTGAAAAGTTCAATGAATCTCAAAAGATCTAGGAGTGTCAATTCATTTAAAACTTAAACTTCTTTTTCGTTTTTCATGGTGGAAATTGGTAAATCGTCATTTACCTACCTTCAAATATTTTGCAACTGGATTACGGCATCCCACTTCTGAGTTGTAGAATATTGTGATGGATCCTAGACTTGATATTTCATTTGGGTGTTATATCAAGGACTCTTATCAACTAACTTGAATTTTCTCTCGTTTTTGTAACGCCCCGGTTTTTCTCGATACGTTTGGTTATTTTAATTTAATTATCCTTGTAACCTTGGGTTAATTTATTTAACCAATGTCTGATTTCTTATGTTATTGGACTCTTTTGATCATCTTGTAAACTATTTTTATTGAAGTCCATGGACTATGGGCCTATTTGCAAAGTCCATCTAGTAAATAGTACTTAATGTGTTAATTGAGTCATTTGGAACACACACACAAGAAAAACACTCTAAACCCTCCCTCTCTCTCTCTCTCTCTAAAATCGTCCTCTATCTGTTTGGGATCAAGAGCAAACAAGGGGATGTTGTTTGGAGCTTAATTCTTGTTCATTTCCAGCCTTGATTCATATTGGTATGAACCTCCTTATCCTTTCTTACAACTTGATTCATAACCTTGTTCTAGTTTTATGATTTCATCTTCACCTATTTTCCTTCTTATTTGATTTGTAATTGTATGTTATACATTATCTCAAGGTCCTATCTTCACCCCATATATGGTGGATGACGGATCTAGGGTTTTACATGTGGCAAAAGATCATGGAAACCCTAAAAGGGAGAATGGTGATTTTATGTGCTTTATGTTCATTTTCATGTTGATTGTTATTACAATCTTGTGGCAAAATGAAATCCTAATGATACCTAATCCTTTTTAGTACCATCATGATCATGGGGAATAAATTGGGATGATGAACACATCTTAAAATGTGTTTCAAAGGGAGAAGGATGGATAAGCCAAAAAGGAATCACAGGTGGCTACGATTCTGTTTTCCATCAGATATGTAGTCATTTTGTAAAACTCATATCTTGAGATCTAGAACTCAAAAGGACCCCAAAATAGTTCCAAAAGTTCACAAATTGAGTTGGATAACTTTCTTAAGAAGGCCAACCTCAATGATAAGGACTTTATCTATGGGAAAGAATGGCATCTTTGCTGTTAGGTAGGATCCGGGTCTGTTTTGATATGTCATTTTGTTTTCATCATTTCTAACGCTTGGAAAAGGATCCAGAGTGATTCCAAGTTTCTATATGTTCATTATATTATGAATTTAAGATCTGGAGAAGATGGGGTGTTATTTCCAATTATAAATTGGCTAGAATGGATCCACACTTCAAATTAGTGGGCAGTCACCAGCTTTTGTTAGTGCTGTGATTGTCCACAATGTGAATTTTATATCTGGAGTTTGGGAGATGCTTTTCATTAAATTCCAACTCTGAGACTTTAATTTCTATTTCCTTTACTTCTATTAATTTTTTTTGGACTAATTCTACTCACAAGTTAGGTAGAATTGGCCAACATAACTTGACTGTATTGTTGGAGACAGAAGTGATACACCATTTTGTAAAATTCATATTTAATTCATCTTTTGGAGTTAGAATGAGTTGTTTATAGTTGTGGAATCCTGAGCAATCATATTTTCCTATAAAATTTAGTTAAAGCTACGTTTCTGTTTTAGATTTTGGAGTAAATCCGTTTTAAACAGAAGGTCTGTTTTAGAGACCTTGCTGTGATTACTCTTTTCTCAACTCATAGCTTCATTACTTCTCCTTTCTAACCTTTAGTCCTTCTTAGGTGGGGTTTTGAAGTTTGCTCAAGCTTGGTAGCATTATTTGATTCTTAGCTATCCTTACTACTCACTCAAGGTGAGTTCTCTCACACCGTTGTATTGATGATTGTGTTTGCTAGTTAGCTCGTGTGTGATTATTTGAATTTATTATAAAAACATGCTATATAAGTATTGTTTTAATTCGTACATGTGCACTGTATGTAACTAATCATGGATATGGGGACACCACTAAAGGATACGGAGTTACCGGTGCGGTGGGGTGATTAGAGCCAAGTGATACGGGATCTTCCCGGTGCGGCTCAAACCTACAAGTCCTTCTTGTATTATTAGCGTTGATTCGTTCTTTGCCCTTATTATAAAACTATAATTGGAAAATGGATTAGGGTTAGTAAATATGAATGTTAGTACAATGTCTGTGTTTGAATTCACTAAGCTTTGTGCTTACGGTTTCCCTTATAACTTTTCAGGTGTTAAGATTAAAGAGGCTAGGGCTTGACATGGATCACCGGGACATCACTACTAGTTATTTTTGTTGGGACCTTATTATTATTATTACTTCCGCACTTATTTTATAAGATTATTAAGTAGATGGATTATGTTATGACTATTTCAGTTGTTTTAATTTAATGTAAGATGAGTTTTAAAAGTTTAAAATTTTTGCAAAAAATTTGGGTGTCACAAGTTGGTATCAGAGCCACAATTTGAGGGAACTAGGCATTCTTGTGGATGTTGTAGACTCAAATTTGAGGCTCTATAAGAGTTTTTTTTTTTTTTTTTTTTAAATTCAAAACTTTCTGAAGACTAGTAGTGGAAGATGTCACGGTGTGTCAGTCGGCCAGCCAAGTAAGCCTTATTTCTTATGTTAAATGTTTATGTTAAATTGTTGACTATGAATTGGATTCTACTAGTCTTAAAATGTTAGATTACACACTTATTTAATGCTAACATGTGAGAGAGTTGTACAACTAATGGCTAGAGCGAGCTGGAAATTTTGAAACTTGACGCGAATGTGAAATTGGAACTTGTGTGGAAGGTAGTAGAAGGGCCCCTACTATTTGAAACATCGGTGCCGGTTTCGGGTCGGGGCAAGGTTGAGAAATTTTCGGCAAGCTGAGTGTTTTGTCTTCCTACAAATATCTAGGCTGAATTATTTCTAAATATTTTCCTCCTTCTACAGATACAGATGGCTCCGCCTGCTCGCCTTAATCAGCTCCAAATGGAGCAAGTTAGGAATATTGTCGCTGAGGAATTCAATAACGCTTTCAACCAACTAATCTTGGGCATGACCAATGAAATAATCAACCAGGTCAAAGCTCTTCTGGATGCGCGCCTCGCAGCTAGTCCCGGGGGAGCGTTACCGGCTCCACCCGTTCGGGATTCAGCATACTACTTCGAGAAGTTCAGCAAGTGTAGCCTGTTGGAATAGTGTCTAAGGCTATAACTATATCCGGTTGTGCATGGTCCTTTTGGGTTGCCTTCACCATAGCAACTTGAAGGATGATTTGTTAGAAGAGAGTAAATATTATAAGGAATAATATATGGCTATTTGATTAATATAAGTCATAAATTAATTGGTATTAATTTGGTGACTTAAAGAGATTAATTAAATAAGAAGGTATAAACTGTCAATTGTTTGATAGTTAGACTTTAGACTGTAAATCCATTTGGATATACTTTGGACGGATTCTAAGAGTTTTAGGATAGCTCAAATCGTCCATAGGGTTATCTATGGAATGGATTTGGATAGCCTTAAGAGAAGATTATCCAATTAGGGTTTAGGTTGAAACCCTTAAGGAGTCTACAAGTATAAATAGACCCTAGGGGTGAGTGAATTCGACACACAACCTTAAGCAAGGAACCTCTGGCCGAATTCCTCCCCTCTCCTCTCTCCTAAATCATCTTGCTTGCTATTGGTGTTTGTAAGCCATTAGAGGAGTGACATTTGTGACTCTAGAAGCTCCAAGACAAACAAGATCAACAAGGAACTCAAAGGTATGATTCTAGATCTGTTTCAATATTGTTATTTAACCTAATTAGCCATTAGAAGTCTTGGATTCAAAAGCATGTTTATTAGAAAGCCTAGATCCAAGCATTAGGGTTTTGCATGCGCACATAGGAAAGTTCTTATGGATAAAACCCATCAGTGGTATCAGAGCCTAGCTTGGTTTTCTTTAAATTGTTGCTTGATTAACTGAAACAAACCTGAAAAATTCGATTTTTTGGGTTTTGAGTCACTGACTCGGTGAGTTCCAAGGTGGACTCGGCGAGTAGGCCTGACTCGGCGAGTGCCCTTGTGCACTCGGCGAGTCCAGGCGTCAGGAATGGACAGATTCGGGATTTTTTCATAATTATCTTATGGAAACTTACCTTAATCATATTAGATCAATCTAAATCTGATTTTTTGATAAATATGACTATTATCTTGATCTAATTAAAGATATTTATCATCTAATAAAATATTTAATTTCCTTATATGATAATGATTAATTATTTTGGTAATTATCTTGAAAGAAATCTTAGATAAATCAAATAAAGATAATTAGGATATTAATTGTTAATTGGAATTATTTGTTATTTGATCCTCCATGTTTTAAATGTTTAAAACCTACCCTAAAGTTTTGAAATTTATATTTGTGATTAAAAGATTTAATTTAGACAACTTAAATTTCAAACCCTAGATTTTGAAAAGTTTAAAATGCGACCCTATACTAATATGATATTATTAGAATAATATATATATGTATAACTAAATGCTAGTATTACCGTTAGTAGGCCTCATTCACGAAGCCGATCTATAAGGTGGGTATAAGGTTGCGGCCTATAAAATGGCGCTTAATGGGTGTACACTCACACCCACCGCTTGCTTGATTGGTGGAGGGTCGTTAGCCGAACGGGTAGGATAGGGCAACCTCATCCTCTCATTAAAAGTATAATAAGAAATACGAAGTAACTAAACGTTTTTTTTAAATTTCCCAATCTTAGTTACTTTAGGAAAAGTGAATTGATGCAATCCCATGAAATTACACTTTGCACCTTGCTAAGATGTTAGTGGAGCGTGTGTGGTTTACCGGCACACTAATTGATTCTAAGCGAAGGTGGCAAAGGGTGATTCATTGTTTGTCATAGTTCGATGGAGCGTGTGTGGTTTACCGGCACATCGAATAGGTGATCATTACAATGAAGGCACCATGTGAATTTGCATGGTAATTCACACCCACTTTGTGATCCTCGGCATCCTAATCACAAACAAGAGGGGCATATCGAGATTTAAACATGCCATTGAATAGTTCAATGAATCTCATCCGAACCTAGGAATTCTCAAAAACACTTAGGACTAATAATTTAAGTTTTGTAATGGAGAATTAGTGAATCGTCATTCACTTACCTTCAATTTATTTGCATGTTAGATTACGACATCCCTTTTCTAGTATGTAAATGTTATTGTTGGATCCTAGCCCTAATTTTCTTATTGGGTGATAATTAGGGATTCTTGTTCTAATCTATCTTTGTCCTTTCTATAGATGTCAAACGCAAACAACGCTGCTGCTAGTTCTTTCACGTTGATGAGCCTTTGCCAAAAGGTCACCTTCGATAGAACGAACTTTAGCGAATGGATAAGATACATTCGCACCATTGCTCGCTATGAGGATAAAGAGTATGTCCTCGATGAGAAGCTCGAGAAAATCAACCCCGAAGTTGCTACTCCCGCCGAAATCACCGCCTTTGAAACCCATGAGCGAGATGCAACGAAGGTACATTGCATCATGATCGCCACCATGAACTCCGAATTCCAAAAGTCCTACGAGGACATGTATCCATACGAGATGCATCAAGACTTGTTGGAGAGGTACCACCAAAAGGCGAGACAAGAGCGTTACGAGATTTTCACTAACATGATTTCCGCTAAGATGGGTCATGGAGAATCTCTTACCGTGCACCTACAAAAGATGCAAAGGTATGTCGACCGCCTTCGCAAGTTAAATGTTGACTTCGGCGAAGACTTGGCGATCGACATGGTGCTTCACTCTTTGCCTCCGATGTACAACCAATTTAGGATGACCTACCACATGAACAAAGAGGAGGTCACCCTAAGAAAACTCCAAGGTCTCTTGAGGGTTGCTGAGAGCAATTTCAAGGACAAGTCTGTTGCACCAACTCCCAATCCGTCCGCTGCTCCTGTCTTGGCTATTGGTCAAGGGAAGGGAAAGAAGAGGAAAGCTTCTTCAAATAACTATCGCAATTTGAAAGCCCGAGATGGTTCCTCTTCTAGTGGGACCAAAGTTGATCCCTCTAAGCCCTGCCCTAACCCAAAGGAGGCAGAGTGCCACCACTGCTACAAGATAGGACATTGGAAGAGAAGCTCCCCGGATTACCTGCAAGCCATCAAGGAAGGAAAGATCAAGCCATCTTTCGCAGGTATATACACAATCAAATCTAACAATTCTAATCATGCTATTTCTTGGGTTCTTGACACCGGCTGTGGTTATCACATTTGTTCTAATGTGCAGGGACTAAGAAGAAGTAGGGATGTGGAGCAAGGAAGGATCAATCTAATCATGGGGAACAGAAGATTGTCGCCTGTGACCAAGATTGGAGTGTATTCTTTAGTGCTTAGGAATAATTTATGTTTAGATTTGAACAATTGTTGCTATTCGCCAGAAATGGCTAGAAACATCATTTCATTTCATGGTTTATATAGACAAGGATTTAGATTTTCTTTTAATAATGAGAATGGTTCTATTTTGGCTTATCTAAATGGTGTCTTTTACTTTGAAGCTATACCATGTAATGGAATATATGAAACTGTTATGATTGTTGATAACTTAGGAAATGATGTTTTGAATATTGATTCTTCCACTAGTATGGATAAAGCATCCTTGTGGCATTGTCGTCTTGGACATGTCAACAAGAAACGCATAGCCCAACTCCAAAAGGATGGAGTGTTTGAGTCATTCGACCTTAGGGAAGATGACACATGCGAGTCTTGTTTACTTGGAAAGATGACTAAGTCACCCTTCAAGAGTACTTGTGAAAGGGGTGAGGGACTATTGGACCTAATACATACCGATGTATGTGGACCTTTTAGATCAACCACGAAGGATGGGAACCGCTTCTATGTGACTTTTACCGAAGATTATAGTAGATTTGGGTATATCTACTTAATCAAGCAAAAGTCAGACACCTTTGAAAAGTTCAAAGAGTTCAAGAATGAAGTGGAGAATCAATTGGGCAGGAAAATCAAGATGCTTCGATCCGATCGAGGAGGAGAGTACCTAAGTCTTGAATTCCACGATTATCTCAAGGAGTGTGGAATAGTTTCGCAATTGACGCCTCCTAGGACACCGAAGTTGAATGGTGTGGCAGAAAGGCGTAATCGAACCTTATTGGATATGGTTCGCTCTATGATGAGTCGTGCTTCACTACCTATCTTCTTTTGGGGGTATGCCTTAGAGACTACCGCCCATATCCTTAACCGAGTCCCTACTAAGAAGGTTGCCAAAACACCTCACGAGATGTGGGCGGGGAAAGCTCCCTCGTTGGCACATATCAAGGTTTGGGGTTGCGAGGCTTTCGTAAGACGAGATACTCACGACAAGCTTGAACCTCGAAGTGAGCGATGTATTTTCATCGGCTACCCGCAAACATCCTTTGGATATCTCTTCTATAGACCGAAAGACAATGTTGTATTTGTTGCGAGGAGAGGAGTTTTCTGAGAGCGAGAACTCATAAGCCAAGGAGACAGTGGGAGGCAAATCGAACTTGAAGAGATTCAAGAGTCGATAGATGAAGGAACCTCTACCGCTGGCATTCAACCCGAGGAGGAAACTCCGGTTGAACCGATTGACGAATCCTTACCTCTTAGACATTCCGATAGAGTTAGAGTTCATCCCCAGTTTTATGGTTTTCATATTACTACCGAAGGGGACACGTATATTAGTGATGGTACACTAGTAAATCTTGATGAACCTAATAGCTATAAGGAAGCCATGGCAGGCCCGGAGTCTGCGAAATGGAAAGAGGCGATGGATAGCGAGATCCAATCCATGTACGATAACCAAGTTTGGAATTTGGTTGATTATGTGCCCGAACGTAAGACCGTAGGGTGCAAGTGGATCTTCAAGAAGCAGACCGACATGGATGGGAACGTACACACATATAAAGCGCGATTGGTTGCGAAGGGCTTTACTCAAACTCCCGGAGTTGACTATGATGAGACCTTCTCACCAGTTGCGAAGATTAAATCTATTAAAGTGATGCTAGCAATTGCCGCATTTCATGATTATGAGATTTGGCAAATGGATGTCAAGACCGCTTTCCTTAACGGAAAGTTGGCTGAGGATGTTTACATGGCTCAGCTAGAGGGGTTTGTGGATCCAAAGCATCCGAATAGAGTGTGTAAGCTTGAGAAGTCCATTTATGGACTTAAGCAAGCGTCTCGCAGATGGAATCTTTGCTTCGATGAGAAAGTCAAAGAGTTTGGATTTGTACGAAGCGAAGACGAATCTTGTGTATATGTCAAAGCCAGTGGGAGTATAGTAAGCTTTCTCGTTCTATATGTCGATGACATATTACTCATAGGGAACGACGTCCCGACTCTGCAGGAGGTTAAGTCCTGGCTCGGGAAGTGCTTCGCTATGAAGGACCTCGGAGAGGCTTCTTACATTTTGGGAATAAGGATAGTAAGAGAAAGAAGTAAGAGACTAATTGGACTTAGTCAGAATACTTACTTGGAGAAGGTACTAAAACGTTTTAGTATGGAAAACTCAAAGAAGGGAGAACTACCGATACAAGGAAATGCCAAGTTGAGTAAGACTCAGAGTCCGAGTACCGAAGCTGAGATAGCAGAAATGAGCCGAGTACCATACGCTTCCGCAGTTGGCTCAATAATGTACGCTATGACTTGTACTCGCCCTGATGTAACCTTCGCTTTGAGCATGATTAGCAGATATCAAGGGAACCCTGGCAAAGCACATTGGATTGCAGTGAAGAACATCCTTAAGTACCTTCGGAGGACGAAAGAATGGTTCTTAGTCCTTGGAGGGAGTGATGACTTGAAGGTGCGAGGGTATAGTGACGCCAGCTTTCAGACCGACAGGGACAACTACCGTTCGCAGTCGGGCTGGGTCTTTACCCTAAATGGAGGAGCAGTGACATGGAAAAGTTCCAAGTAGGAAACCGTAGCTGATTCAACGTGCGAATCAGAGTACATCGCAACGAGCGAAGCGTCGAAGGAGGCAATATGGCTAAAGAACTTCATCGGTGATCTTGGAGTTGTGCCGGCCATAAAGGAGCCCATGGAGATTTTCTGTGATAACGAAGGTGCGGTTGCCTTGACCAAGGAACCGAGGGATCATGGTAGATCTTGACATATCGACAGAAAATATCACTTCATTAGACATCGTGTAGAAGAAGGACAACTCGTAGTGAAGAGGATATCATCAGAAGATAACCCAGCAGATCCGCTTACGAAGGGACTGAGTAGGGTTAAGCACTTGCAGCATGCTAGGAGTATTGGGCTGAAGGATGATATTAGTATAGATTAGATAGTATTAGAAACGTATAATAGATAAATGTAATTAACATTTGATGATTAAATAAAGGAGTTTTATTTATGAGTAAAGTTACTGTCACATGTTAGTTGTTTAACTATTGTTTCACTTTGCATGTTTTGACTTCCAGAATAATTGAGTTTATTAGGAATAATCGAATTATTCAAATGGTCCACAGTTGTTCATATGTTGGGAGTAGATATGAATGAAGATTGTCATGAATTGGTGTGTAGAGTGTCTAAATGGTGTTAGACATAGCAAGGGTTGCTGCAACGTTCATAAGTGCTTATGAACTGGTTTTGAGCATTGGAATAAACCCGTGCTTGCTGGAATCACCTTATGGAATATGATATAAAAGGTGATCGCAAGACGATAATATCATATAGTCTTAAAACTTAGATATATGGTTTATTATTTGTTAATTGATTGTGCATTGATAATGCGAAAACGCATCAGTAACTTGATGTTATAAAACGCATTGTTGTGTATGGTTGGTTAATAAATAAGTAAATGCATATACGTCGAAGTTTATCTGTAAATTTTATCCTAAGAGGGTAGAAGAGATATCTTGGCCACTCGATGATTTGATTTGACTTATGTGCCGGGCCCGGTCAGAACTGAATTGATGTGTTCGATTAAGTTCTATGTCAAATAAATCGGAGATCGAGAAATCTAAATGCTTGACTAACCATTCCATCGGATTGTCAGCATGATATCTAACAGAGGACTGTACGATCCCTTATCTAAAGGACAAGATTGATTAGATCAGAGTTGACAGCGTCTTTGAGAGCTACGATTGCAAACCGAATTGTATTTGTATAGTTACTAGACTTATCCAAGTGGGAGACTGTTGGAATAGTGTCTAAGGCTATAACTATATCCGGTTGTGCATGGTCCTTTTGGGTTGCCTTCACCATAGCAACTTGAAGGATGATTTGTTAGAAGAGAGTAAATATTATAAGGAATAATATATGGCTATTTGATTAATATAAGTCATAAATTAATTGGTATTGATTTGGTGACTTAAAGAGATTAATTAAATAAGAGGGTATAAACTGTCAATTGTTTGATAGTTAGACTTTAGACTGTAAATTCATTTGGATATACTTTGGACGGATTCTAAGAGCTTTAGGATAGCTCAAATCGTCCATAGGGTTATCTATGGAATGGATTTGGATAGCCTTAAGAGAAGATTATCCAATTAGGGTTTAGGTTGAAACCCTTAAGGAGTCTACAAGTATAAATAGACCCTAGGGGTGAGTGAATTCGACACACAACCTTAAGCAAGGAACCTCTGGCCGAATTCCTCCCCTCTCCTTTCTCCTAAATCATCTTGCTTGCTATTGGTGTTTGTAAGCCATTAGAGGAGTGACATTTGTGACTCTAGAAGCTCCAAGACAAACAAGATCAACAAGGAACTCAAAGGTATGATTCTAGATCTGTTTCAATATTGTTATTTAACCTAATTAGCCATTAGAAGTCTTGGATTCAAAAGCATGTTTATTAGAAAGCCTAGATCCAAGCATTAGGGTTTTGCATGCGCACATAGGAAAGTTCGTATGGCTAAAACCCATCGTACCCTCCTCTTTGGAACGGTGAATCTGACCCAGTTGCTGCTAAGCACTGGGTGTCAAATGTTGAGGGAGCCTTCATGACTGTTGGGTGTCCAGACCATTACAAAGTTGTGATCGCCATGAATCAGCTGCGAAAATGTGGAAAGACATGGTGGAACACCATCACCGCTCTATTAAACGAAGAAGAAGTGAGGGCCATGTCTTGGGCCCAATTTGTGGAGAGGTTCGAGGCACAATATGCGCCTAAGGTGGAGTAGCAACGGATGCAGCAAGAGTTCATGGCCTTACAACAAACTACTGAGTCTCTTAGCGACCTGAATGCCAAGTTCTTGGAGATGCTATCTTTTTGTCCCTCGTTTGCTGGGAACGAGGCCTGGTTGGTCAGCCGATACACTACCATTCTACGTACCGAGATTTGGGAATTCGTTAGCATGCAGGAGTTCCCGACTTTATCCGCAATCATGGATACAGCGAGTAAGAAGGAAATCGAGTTGCAGACCCAGTCCAAGAGGAAGGCCAATGACACCTCCTCCAAGACATCCGAAGATGCCCAGAGAAAGCAAAAGCAGGGTGGTAAGTCAAGGTATGAGTACAGGCCATCTTCAGGTCAGGGCGAGAAAAATCTATTGATATGCTACAACTGCAAAAAGCCAGGGAATCATTGGAAGAACTGTAGGGCTCCCCCTGCGAGTGCAGTTCCTCAGATTACTTCTGTTGCTCCCGTTTGCTATCACTGCAATGAGACGGGACACAAGAAGCCCGAATGCCCGAAGTTGAACGCTGGTAAAGGAGGTGGGGGTACAAATCCTGCAATTGCATCGTCTTCTAAGGGACCCACTATGGTGACACGAGGTCATGTTCACCAGATGACTGCGGATGAGCCGGTGATTACCGCGACAGTGGCAAGTAAATTTCTTTTTTTTTTCTTTTCTCTCCTGCTATTATTTAATAAATGGTAGTTATAATTGTTTACATGATTGTATGTGGTAAATCAGGCACTTATTTGCTAGATTCCGAGCCTGCTGTTGTTATGTTTGACAGTGGTGCTACCCATTCTTTTGTATCTCGCACGTTTATTAATCGGTTGGGGTGTAGTATCGGAAAACTGGCTCGCCCAATAGTTTTCGAAGTTTCCGAAAACCGCACAATTTATGTCACCAATGTTTATCGGGGATTGCACTCTCGAGTTTTCTAGAGTTGAATTCCCTATTGATCTTATCCCTATTGCGATGCGAGAGCTCTGCGTTATCGTAGGCATGGATTGGCTTGATGCATTTGATGCGTAAATCCACTGTCGTAAGAAGCAAGTTTGTGTTCGAAACCTTAGAGGTGGAGAACTTATTATTCAGGGGAACATTCCCCGCCTGGCTATGGCTTCTTGCTCTTCTGCTATAGCACTAGAAGATGTTCCTATCGTTTCCGACTTCAGCGATGTCTTTCCAGAGGAACTCCCTGGCTTGCCACCAATTCGGCAAGTGGAGTTTCGCATTGATTTGGTGCTAGGTGCAACTCCGGTAGAAAAATCTCCTTACCGCTTGGCACCACCTGAAATGAAAGAGCTCCAAGATCAATTTCAAGAACTAAGTGATAAAGGGTTTATACGGCCAAGCTGCTCGCCTTGGGGTGCTCCTATTCTCTTTGTGAAGAAGAAAGATGGATCCCAGCGAATGTGTATTGATTATAGGGAGCTAAACAATCGCACGATAAAGAATAGGTACCCGTTGCCACGTGTTGACGATCTTTTCGATCAGCTTCAGGGAGCATCTTGGTTTTCCAAGATTGATTTACGTTCCGGTTACCATCAGATGAGGGTTTGTGAAGAAGACATTGAGAAAACAACATTCCATACTCGATATGGGCACTTTGAATTCGTGGTGATGCCTTTTGGTCTCACCAATGCATCTGCAGCGTTTATGGATCTCATGAACCGGGTGTGTAGCCTGATGCTTGACCGTTCGGTCATAGTGTTCATAGATAATATCTTAGTCTATTCTAAGAGCAAAGAGTAGGATCAACAACACCTTCGGGAGATTCTGGACACTCTAGCAAGGGAAAGGCTTTATGCTAAATTCTCAAAATGTGAATTTTGATTGGAAGAAGTTCAGTTCTTGAGGCATGTGGTAAACAAACATGATATTAAGGCCGATCAAGCCAAGGTTGATGCGGTTAAACAATGGAAGATTCCAAAAACACCTTCTAAAAATTCGCAATTTCTTGGGTTTAGCCGGTTATTACCAGGGGTTCATTGAAAATTTCTCTAAAATCACCTTACCACTCACCCGATTGACCAAGAAATCAATGAATTTCGTTTGGGGCCCGGAGCAGTAGCTGGCGTTTGATGAGTTAAGGAAACGATTGTGTGATGCTCCGATTTTGGCCTTACCTAATGGGGTTGAGGATATGGTGGTTTACTGTGATGCATCGCTTCAGGGTCTTGGTGCCGTGTTAATGCAACGAGATAGGGTGATAGCCTATGCCTCCCGACAGCTAAAACCCCACAAACGAAACTACTCCACTCATGATTTGGAGCTTGGGGTTGTTGTTTTCGCTCTTAAGATTTGGAGACACTATCTCTATGGAGTGAAGTTTATCATACACATTGACCATAAGAGTCTGAAATATTTGTTGGAGCATTGGGATTTGAACATGAGGCGGATCCGATGGTTGGATGTGGTAAAAGATTATGATTGTGAAATTCACTACCACCCCAGTAAAGCTAATGTGGTAGCTGATGCTCTCAGTCGTAAACAATCTGTTGAACCGATTCGAGCTAAGTGTCTCCGGATCACGATGGTGTCGTTTTTGTTAGATCTAATCCGGGACGCCCAAAAGACGGCAATACTGGAGGAAAACATTAGGCGTGAGAAGATTGGGAAAGAGTTGCCTAAGATGGAACGAGACGGGCGGGGTTTGCTGACTCGCTACGGTAGGGTTTGGGTTCCATATACCGGGGGAAATCAGAAAACCCTAATGGATGAGTCTCATAAGTCAAAATTTTCTATCCATCATGGTGCTACTAAAATGTATCAGGGCCTTCATGAGGCTTACTGGTGGCATGGAATGAAGAATAATGTGGCTCGATTTGTGGAAGAATGTATGACCTGTCGGAAGGTCAAGGCGGAACACCAGAAATCGCATGGGAAGTTGCAACCATTGGAGATTCCTGAATGGAAATGGAAGCATCTAACCATGGACTTCATCACAAAACTTCCTAGAACTGCCCGAGGATCCGATACGATATGGGTGATTGTTGATCGTTTGACTAAGAGTGCTCACTTTCTGGCTATAAAGGAGAGCTCATCAGCGGAGAAATTAGCTGAGATCTTTGTTCGGGAGATTGTCTCATTACATGGGGTGCCCGTTTCTATCGTCTCCGATCGAGACACCCGATTTACCTCTCGGTTCTGGAGGAAGTTTCAAGAGGAATTAGGCACACGATTACATTTTAGTAACGCCTTCCATCCGCAGACAGACGGGCAGAGTGAACCGACGATTCAGACCTTGGAGGACATGCTTAGGGCATGTGCAATTGATTTTGAGGGTAGTTGGGATTACCATATACATCTAGCTGAGTTTTCTTATAACAACAACTATCACTCGAGCATTAAAATGGCTCCGTATGAAACCTTGTATGGGAGGAAGTGCAGGACGCCCGTTTGTTGGGGCAAGGTTGGGCAGAGGGTACTTGGGAGTACCGATATCATGCTACGGACTACAGAGAAAATCCAAGTGATTCGGGATCATTTGGTCACAGCGAGCAGTCGTCAGAAAAGTTATGCCGACAAAAGACGCTCCAATCTTGAGTTCCAGGTGGGATATTATGTGTTGCTTAAAGTCTCCCCCTGGAAAGGTGTGATTCGATTTCGGAAGCAGGGAAAGCTCGGACCCCGATTCATTGGACCTTACAAGGTTATAGCCCGTGTGGGGAAGGTGGCTTACCATTTAGAGCTACCTGACGAGCTTAGTCTAATTCATAATACGCTCCACGTGTCTCAGTTACGAAAATGCGTTGTTGATGAGACCGTTGTGATACCGTTGGAGGACATACAGATTGACGAGCGTCTCAATTATGTTGAGAAACCAATCACTCTTTTAGAACGAAAGACGAAAGCTCTCCGCAACAAGACTATAAACCTGGTTAAGGTACAGTGGCAACATAGGAAGGGTTCGAAATGGACTTGACGACCAGAATGCGAGATGCGGGCTCATTATCCGAATCTGTTTCTAGGTGTTGACTTTGAGGACGAAGTCTGTTCTTAGTGGGGGAGAGTTGTAACGCCCCGGTTTTTCTCGGTACGTTTGGTTATTTTAATTTAATTATCCTTGTAACCTTGGGTTAATTTATATAACCAATGTCTGATTTCTTATGTTACTGGACTCTTTTGATCATCTTGTAAACTCCTTTTATTGAAGTCCATGGAATATGGGCCTATTTGCAAATTACATCTAGTAAATAGTACTTAATGTGTTAATTGAGTCATTTGGAACACACACAGAAGAAAAAACACTCTAAACCCTCCCTCTCTCTCTCTCTCTCTCTCTCTCTCTAAAATCGTCCTCTATCTGTTTGGGATCAAGAGCAGCCAAGGGGATGTTTTTTGGAGCTTAATTCTTATTCATTTCTAGCCTTGATTCATATTGGTATTAACCTCCTTATCATTTCTTACAACTTGATTCATAACCTTGTTCTAGTTTTATGATTTCATCTTCACTTCTTCTCCATCTTATTTGATTTGTAATTGTATGTTATACATCATCTCAAGGTCCTATCTTCACCCCATATATGGTGGATGATTGATCTAGGGTTTTACATTTGACAAAAGATCATGGAAACCCTAAAAGGGAGAATGGTGATTTTATGTGCTTTATGTTCATTTTCATGTTGATTGTTATTACAATATTGTGGAAAAATGAAATCCTAATGATACCTAACCCTTTTTAGTACCACCATGATCATGGGGACTAAATTGGGATGATGAACACATCTTAAAATGTGTTTCAAAGGGAGAAGGATGGATAAGCCAAAAAGGATCCACAGGTGGCTACGATTCTGTTTTCCATCAGATCTGTAGTCATTTTGTAGAACTCATATCTTGAGCTCTAGAACTCAAATCTTGAGCTCTAGAACTCAAACGGGCCCCAAAATAGCTCCAAAAGTTCAAAAATTGAGTTGGATAACTTTCTTAAGAAGGCCAACCTCACTGATAAGGACTTTATCTATGGGAAAGAATGGCATCTTTTCTGTTAGGTAGGATCTGGGTCTGTTTTGATATGTCATTTTGTTTACATCATTTCTAAGGCTTGGAAAAGGATCCAGAGTGATTCCAAGTTTCTATATGTTCCTTATATTATGAATTTAAGATCTGGAGAAGATGGGGTGTTATTTCTAATTATAAATTGGCTAGAATGGATCCACACTCCAGATCAGTGGGCAGTCACCAGCTTTTGCTAGTGATGTGATTGTCCACAATGTGAATTTTATATCTGGAGTTTGGGAGATGCTTTTCATTCAATTCCAACTCTGAGACTTTCATTTGTATTTCCTTTACTTTTATTATTTTTTTTGTACTAATTCTACTCACAAGTTAGTTAGAATTGGCCAACATCACTTGACTGTATTGTTGGAGACAGAAGTGATACACCATTTTGTAAAATTCATATTTAATTCATCTTTTGGAGTTAGAATGAGTTCTTTATATTTGTGGAATCCTGAGCAATCATATTTTCCTATAAAATTTAGTTAAGGCTATGTTTCTGTTTTAGATTTTGGAGTAAATCCGTTTTAAACAGCAAGTCTGTTTTAGAGACCTTGCTGTGATTACTCTTTTCTCAACTCATAGCTTCATTACTTCTCCTTTCTAACCTTTAGTCCTTCTTATCCGGGGTTTTGAAGTTTGATCAAGCTTGGTAGCATTATTTGATTCTTAGCTATCCTTACTACTCACTCAAGGTGAGTTCTCTCACATCGTTGTATTGATGATTGTGTTTGCTAGTTAGCTCGTGTGTGATTATTTGAATTTATTATAAAAGCATGCTATATAAGTATTGTTTTAATTCGTACATGTGCATTGTATGTAACTAATCATGGATATGGGGACACCACCAAAGGATACATAGTTACCGGTGCAGTGGGTAGGTAAGATCACCAACGTAATACACATCATGAGGTGCGGTGATTAGGGCCAAGTGATACGGGATCTTCCCGTTGCGGCTCAAACCTTCAAGTCCTTCTTGTATTATTGGCGTTGAGTCGTTCTTTGCCCTTATTATAAAACTATAATTGGAAAATGGATTAGGGTTAGTAAATATGAATCTTAGTACAATGTCTATGTTTGAATTCACTAAGCTTTGTGCTTACGGTTTCCCTTATAACTTTTCAGGTGTTAAGATTAAAGAGGCTAGGGCTTGACATGGAGCATCGGGATATCACTACTAGTTATTTTTGTTGGGACCTTATTATTATTATTACTTCCGCACTTATTTTATAAGATTATTAAGTAGATGGATTATGTTATTACTATTTCAGTTGTTTTAATTTAATGTAAGATGGGTTTTAAAAGTTTAAAATTTTTGCAAAAAATTTGGGTGTCACAGTTTTGTAAATGTCAAACAAATATGATCTTCCATAATCCTTTGGAAAAAAACTTTCCACATGAAGATGATGTTGCATGATTGGATTATGGAAATGGGATTCATGCTTCACTTCCTCCACGTACTCCAGTAATTCTCCCTGACCCACGTGTTTGAAGACTTGAAAAGTTCAGGGTCACTCAAGCCCTATTGGCAAGAAAACATGAAGATCGAAGGTCTGTGTGTGGACATATCTTGTAGATGACATCACACATTGACAGGTAGGGAATGTTGGCTGTTGAAGTCTCGAGGAAGCTGGTTGTTGACTTGGTTCTTCATTTACTTCCATATTCAAATAGTGAGTTCATTAAAGAGTACTATATGATGGACCACGATGTGACCCTCATCAATCTCACCTATTTGCTTATTGTTGTTGAATCAGCAATGATTTGGTGCACTAGTGAAGCAAAGTTGATTGGTAAATCTACTTTCCAAAATTCCATGGGCATAGGCAACGGAGACGATAGTCCAGAAAGGATTTCTTCTCCTAAAGGAAGGAAACCTGGCATGGTCGAAAATTTTGACCATAAGAGAAAGTCTAGGTCTGAGATTGTCCCGTGTGCCATTCCGGAAGTGTTTGTTTATTTCTATTGCCAAAAGAAGGGGCATTGGTTATGAAGCTGCCCTTACCACCTGAGAGATCTAAGAGATGGGAGAGTCAAAGTGTATGACTCTGCTTCAGGTAAAATTCACTAAATAACACTATTAAGTTCCTATTTGTCGATTCTTAATACATGACGTGATAAGATTGGATTATGATGTTTTGTAGGATCGAAGAAAAGAAAGGAAGCTAAAAGGATTTCGATCGCATGATTCGGAGATCGGTTTTTTGAGCTGCTGTTTAAGAGTTAGGATAGATTGCTTAGAAATATTTAGTAACATAGTTTTCAATTTTAATTGCGTTGTAAGGACAAATTTTTTCTGCGTTTTATAAATAAAATAACTTTTTTGTCTTATTTATATATATCCTTGCTATGACTTTTGCGAAAATTGATGTTTGTATGTTTGAAATACTAGCAATATTAAAAATGGATGTGATTCTTAGTTATGTTATTTGTGATAGTGTCGGAAATTTGCCAAATAACGAATGATTCTCATCACCCAAGTTTCAATTGGACAGAAACTTGGAATCATGCAATTTGTATTGTGTGATGAATTAGAAACTTCGTATTTGGTAAATTCGGACTAATTCCGTGTTCACATAAGTAGGTGAGTCAAGTGAATGACTAAAGGATCTAGTACACATTGTTGTCCACTAGGTCAAGTCCACCATAAAGAAAGATAAGTATATTCGTCATTATTTGCTGAAAGTTTATTAAATAGGGTTATGCTTACAAGATTAAGTGTAATTCTGAATCATTGAAAAGGTTTCAATGTAGAACAAAACGAATAGGAAGATTCAATTACGCAGAAAGACGAAAGTTTCTTTCTGTTCTGAAAAGAATAGAAAGTACTTAGATATTGTGTTCTTATGATTAACTTAGTGATTATGAAACCGTTCCATAATTGATCCTCTAAGGACACCTTAGTGCACTAGTATGGCTAAGAAGAGGAATAAGAAATTGTTGAAATGGTTAAATCAAAAGGTGAATCATACTTGGTTCCAAAATCGAGTCTTAGAGTTATACTCTAAGATTATGAGTTGAGTGACAACATCTTAAGAAGGTTTATAACACACTCATCAAATGTGGAGTAGAAAGTGTCTTCTTATACCTGCACGTTTGAAATTGGTAAGTTGTGATGTCTTGGATAGGACAAAGACCAACTAAGACCAATTGTGTACAGTGTTTGTCTTGATAGGAACCCGCACTATCTCTTGAATATTTGTTTGTCAAGGAATGTTTCTTAACAAGAGAATCTTATATGTCAAGAGGTCAGTAGGAGTCTAAATGATCTTGAAAAGTTTCAAAAACTAATCAAGTGTAAACCTATTGTTAAACACTAGCACACAACTTGAGGTTCGTAACCTATTGTGTTAACACATTCTTGTTTCTACGCCCATACCATTTAAAGTTGACTATGCATGTGAGTCCTATGAGTTCTCATTTGAATGCATAAAGGCAAAGCACCTTAATCAATGGAAGTTCATTTATCTGTATTGGTGAGTTGCGCAGCTACTTGGATGACATGGTAGTTATTTGTGTTGCCAGATAGCAAGAAATATAAAAAATTGAACAAGTTCAGTTCATATGAGTTTGGATTTGTCACAAACATAGTCTTATGATTATGGTTATGACAAATTCACATGAATACGAACACATACACCATAATATCTAAGTTGTAAGGTTTCTCTCCGCTTCATGAAAATGATTGTGAGGAAACACTTTCACTAGGAATATTTTAAGGAGATAGCGATGGTGATAATTGCATTCTCAAATTCGATTATGATTACAACATCCCTCTTCATAGTTCGAATTGTGAGATTTGGCAATGAATTTGAAATTTAAGACTTATTGTTGTAAGTTCTAAAATGTTAGACACACACATGAGCTTTCTAAAAAGGGTAATAGCTTAGATAAAAGCTTATCGAAGCATCATGTATCAGAAATATGAAATTTGGTAAGAAAGTCAATAAGAATTGATTTCTAAAAGTCCATTTGTTTTCGAAGTACATGTCAAAGCTAGTGGGATCACAAGTGTTATGCTAATAAGGATATAATCATCATGTTTGTGGGAGCATGATTATTATGTGTTGCAAGTTAGCAATATTAATTATAGAAAACAAAAGTTTTAATTCGCAAAGATGCAAAGGTTGAAAAGTTTTTTTCTCTATAATTAAGGGAGAGGAACTTATACTTCATTTCAAATCTAAAAGCTTAAATTGAGAAATTTTAATCAAATTTAGTCAAATGGCATATGTGAATGTTATGTTGAAAAGATTCAACTTAAGTAAATTCTATATATGGCAATATTATAGCGAGAGATTGGTAAAGTATCATGTCTTTATGTAAGACATTATGTATTTTATCCCGTACGCTTCAAGTATAGGATCGTTTGCATATGATGTAATATTCAATCATTCTGTTGATTCCAAATGTCTAGGGCATTAAGAAGGAAAAAGGATCAGAACCGGATATGACTAAAATAATTAAACAATTCTCAAGAATAATCTATGGTTCGCCAAGGATTGGTCACTTGTGGGCAGTTGGAAGTATCATAGTGGATGAACCATATCGACGTTATTATGAATAGATAGGATTCTGTTTAGAATGAGTTGTCATATGGCAAACATGGAAGTGTTTCCATAATAGGATTTGGATATTAAGAATCTATGTATATTAGAAACTTTTATGCAAGAAGGATGTTCAAAGGAATGTACTTTGAATGTGAGACGTCATAGAGTACTTTGTAATATCATTGGAAGTGTCTTTGTGACTTTGGTGCTATGACATTACAAAAGGATCATTGCGTAAACTATTAGAATCTAACACATTCTATAAGTGGCATGAATTTGATATTCTTACACTTGTGTTAAGGATTAGGAACTATGAAATGAGCATAATTGAAAATGTATTCAGTTGATCTATTTCACAAAGTAAGGAGCATATGTAAACATAGTGTGCATGCTTGGAGCATGGGATAAGTATTTTTTTTCAATTCAAGTATTAAGTTGATTATCCGAAACATTTTACAATGATTAATGTGTAGTCGGTATGGTGATTAAATAAAAGGTGTTGTATTTATACTTAAAGTGTTGACGCCATATTGGATTCAATTATTCTTGTGTTTCACTTCGCATGTTTTGACTTCCCGAATAATAAGATTATTAAAACCATCGACAGTCAATCATACTTTGGAAGTAGGTAAAGGAGGCAAGATTGCCATGAATCCGACTATAGATTGTCTAAAGCATTTTAGACATAGCAAAAGTATACTGCTGTGTTCATGAGTGCTCCTGAAATAAGATTTGAGTATTGGATTAAACCCACGTTCACTTGAATCACTTCATGGATTTTATCACGAGTGATTAGTGAGACGATAATATCTTATATTCTTGAAACCGAGACGTGTGAGTTGTAGTTTGCAAGTCGATTGCACATTGATAATATGTAAATGCAGCAGTAACTTGATGTTATATAACATACTGTTGTGTGTGATTTGATGAGTAAGTAGAAGTGAGTATTTGAGTCGAAGCTTATCCGTTCCTTTTACCCTAAGAGGGATAAAATAGATATTCGATCGTGGTCCCCTCGATGATTTAGTGATGACACCCTAAGCACTTGGCCAAGCTTGGACTAAGTTGATTGACCTAATTATAAAGCATGGTCCTTTTAGGTTGCCTCACCTTAGAAACTATTAGGATGAATTATGGAGAAAGAGGATTAATTATGGTTTATTAATATATTATAAGTATAATATATTAATTGAGAAATCATGTTATTTAATTAGTACTGATCAGAAATTAATTTGGAATTAATTTGGTGATCAAAAGAGACTCATTAAATTAACGGGGACTGATTATGTAAATCTGTAATATTTATAGTTTGGGCTCATGGAACTTATTGGTATACGGTGGATGAAATCTCTATGACAGTCCATACATATTTCATCCAAGGCTTGCTCATTAAGGAGTCCATATGTTGCTTAAGGCCTAAGCAAGGAAATTAGGGTTTTCAGGTTAATAACCCTAGAAGCCTCAACTATAAATGAAACCCCAAGGCTCCCCCAAAAATATGGCTAGTCATTCTAAAAGAGTCTTAGACGTTTTTCAAGCCTCTCCTCTCTCCTTTATTCTTCCTTGTTGCTAGTGGTGTTTGTAACTCCATTAGAGGTGCAACACATAAGGAACTAAGCTTTCAAGAGTCAAGGACTTTGTGGATTGACTTGTTATTGCTACATAACAAGTAAGGTAAGATTTTAAACCATTATTTACATATGAATTTTGTTCTTAGAAATGTTAGATCAGGTTTTATGCTTTGGAAGATTCTTTGCATGTTTAACTTGAGGAAAACCAAGATCCAAAGCATTAAGGTTGCATGTACACCATAGGAATGATGTGATGCTCAAAACCCATCATTTTGTCCCTAAGAAAAGAATAGTGAAGGGTTTGCAAGGCAAACAATATGTTCGTCACAAATGTGACAATGTAATGAAATCTTGTTTAGATGTTATTTCGTCGTGTATTCCGTAGTAGGATTCCGTTTCGAATTGCGTAGTAGTTCTTCCATCACAAATTCTATGGTAATGAATCCCTAGTATGTGATGTTGAATCCCTATAAAAATCTATGTTGATGACTCCCTAGCTTAATCCATGTTGATGACTCCCTAGCTAAATCCATTATGGTGAGTCCTTAGCTAAATTCGTTGTGGTGACTCTCTAGCTAAATTCATTGTGGTGAGTCACTAGATAAATCCGTTGTGATAACTCCCTAGCTAGTTAAATTTGTCATGATGACTCCCTAGCAAAATTTGTTGTGATGACACCCTAGCTAAATAAGGGGGAAAGCTTGCTTTGCTTGTTGTAGCCCTATTTTGAGGCTTGGTATCCGATGTGTTGGTTCCATAGCAAAATATGTGGTCTATATTCTATAGCAGATTCCATAGGAAAGATTTCATAGCAAATTATGTATACATGCTTCTGTAGCAAGGATTTCAAAGGTATGGATGGATAATTAATTTACAAATTAAATCCAATTTATTTTGTACTAATATATAAATGAAAAAAACTAAAAATCAAATTACATTTATATCATAAAATAAAACAATAAATACTTATTAAATGGAAAATGAAAACTGACTAATCTAAAATAAATACTTTCCAATAAACAAATTAACCCTTTATTGTGGCCTAAGACCTAGTACGTTGAGCGTACAAAAGGTACACGGGGCATACTCCAAAGTAGGGATGAAAGTGGATTCAAACCCGGACCGGATGGACCTGGATCCGAAAAACTCGAAACTTGTTAATGGGATTTTGTAGAACCGGAAACCTGACCGGTATATAGGAACCGATTTCGGTTCGGTTCTGGGTCAGGTGGGTCTAGAACCGGGAAACATCAAAGTGGGTAGGTTGGAACCGGATAAAGTGGGTTTAGAACCAGAAAACCCAGAAAAAACAAAATTTTTTGGTAATTACTTATTACTTGGTGGTTTGAACTTTGAAAATTTTCATATTGATGTCCCGACTTTGAGGGATTGTAACTCATTGAATATGAAACCAAAATTAACAAAATTATAGTCTAAAATCATGTACAAATTCTAAATTACACTCTAGAAAAAAATTGCATGTCAATCCGATTTTAAACGAATGAGATATGCATGTGTTAAAATTTTCACATAATACAAAGTACAAAAACAAATAGCTAAAAAGTTGAAAATTTTTAGTTTTGATATCCCGACTTCGGAGTACTTTAAATTATTGAATGTTAAACAAAAAATGACAAAATTATAGTCTAAACTCATGTACAAACTATAAACTACAAGTTGGAAGAAACCACATGTCAATCCGACTTCAACGACTTAGATATGCATGTTTTAAATTTTTCACCAAATACAAAAAAACTGAAACACTAAAAACTTTCAGCTTTGATATCTCAACTTTGGGGGACTGTAAGTCAGTGAATATAATACTGAAAATGGAAAATTTATAGTATTAAATCATGTACAAACTCTAAACTACATGTTGGAAAAAAAAACGCATGTCAACCGGAGTTGAAACGAATGAGAGACACATCTTTTAAACGTTTCACAAATACCGATTGCAGCCATAAAAGTGGTTCTGGTTCCAAACACTGGTTTTGGTTTTTAGACCCGGTTTACCTGGACCCGATGGACCCAAACCCGGATTATCCGGAACCCGGATAAAGCCAAGTTTTAAACCCAGAACCGGAACCGGTTCTATATATTCTGGTTCTAACGGTTCCGATTCCGGTCCGATTTTCCAGTTCTAAATCTCATCCCCTACTCCAAAGGATGCATGGCACGGGGTTAGTAATCTTGTACGTTGGGCGTACACCCATCAGAGGCAAACCCCAAATTTTCAAGGTTTGCACCCTATTTAAGAACCTTATGTCCCCACAAGCATTCACCTTATCAGCCTCCATTGCCTCTTTTGAACTATATCTGAAAACCCTAACCCATTTCTCAAGAGATTGACCCTTGTGTGTGTTTTGATTTGTGTGTGGTGCTCTTTGAAGAAGAAAAAAAACTTTGTAAAAGAAAATTGATCTAGTGGGAGCTTGTAGATCTAGAGGTTATTCACTCTTTCTAGCTTATTGGAGGTATAAAGCTTCTATCTTGAGGACTCTATGTGTTAGATCTAGTCTAAGGCTTGTTTTGAGCATATTATGGTCCCTTGAGCCATCCTTGTGAGTATAAGCTACTCCAGTAGCTTAGAATGTTAGATCATAGCTATTCTGATGATGTTTGTGCATAAAAATGTCATCTTGATGGGTTTTGTTGAACCATGCAAGACTTAGTGTTCATATTATGGACTTATATGGATAAAAACGGGTATTGGGTCCCAATACGACATGCAAAAGGGTAAAGTTGCCAACTTTACATATAAAGACCTTAAAATGAAATAGATCTATATGTTGGACATTAAGGACTTAATGGATTAACTCAAAAAGTTGATGAATGGCTCAATGGCCAGTATGACAGGCGTTATCCTCAGTACGTTGTGCATATTAGGTCAACAACCCGTTTTCGGGTCAACGCACATACGCAAGGTGTAAGGGTTAGGTATGCAGGGCGTACATTGAACAATGGACTTTATTTGATTTTGGGAAACTTTTGGACTCTGGGTTTTTGGGCTTATTCTTGTTGGGCCACAAGTCTTGCTAAGTTGGGCTCTTGTGGATTTAGGCCTATATTCGGCTTTGAGTCTCTTTTTGGACATTACGCTAGCTTGGAATTGGACCATTTTATGTTAGGCTCATTGAAGGGAAGGTTAAATCAACCTTTGTGCCCTAGGATTCGGGATTTAGAAATTGGAACCTCGGTTTGGGTTAATGACCTATCGGCTAACTAGGGTTATATTATTTGTGTTTTAGTGTGGGGATTTTCGATTCAGCAGCCCGATTATGATTTCTTTATCTTCAGACTGAGGCGAGTCTCTTTACTGTACTGGTGGGTCGAATGCACCAATGTTGGACCACTAAACTATGTTTATAGGACAATAGTTTTCTCCGCGACAAATTTCCTACTATGTTTGTATATGCTTGTTTTCTCTATGACTCTTGTTGTTATGATTGTATGATTGTTGTAGAGGGGGAAATAAACTGGATTCTAGTTGAAAGAGACTAAAGGGAGTAAAATATAGCCAATATTTGTTGAAAGAGACTGAAGGGGGTGAAATATACGTAGTGTCGGTTGGAAGAGACGAATGGAGTGAAATATACCCAATACATGTTAAATCAGACCGAAGGGGAGGGTAAAATAGACCTAGTTATGTATGTATGGTATGAGGTATTCTGAGGGAGCACACTAAGCTTTATGCTTACGATGTTTATTTTATTTAATTAGTCTCTTTTAATCACAAGCCCATTATGAAGAACTATGGATCATAAGCCCACTATATAAGAATGAATAATTTACCAAATCAATCCCCATTTATTTAATTAGTCTCTTTTGATCAAAAAATTAATTCCAAACTAATTCTTGATCAATACTAATTAAATAATTCATATTAATATATTAGAACTTATAATATATTAATAAACCATAAATATCGTCTTCTCACAAAAGTCTATCCAAATGTTCCAATGCCATGCAACCCAAATGGACCATGCCAAATCGATTCAAGTACATACCAAATATAGTTATGGACTTAGACACCTTATCCAACAATCTCCCACTTGGTCAAGTCTAATAATTATAGTTGCAAGTACAACTTCAGGATTCGACCAACAATCATAGCTCTTTCAAAGTCTCACGGAACTAAGTTGTGACATTTTAGATAGGTGATCATATAATCCTTTGTTCAAGATATAAGTCGGACAAATACATGGAACAACGTCGCACTTATTGTCACGCAGTTTGTTTCCCGATTTTTGATTTGTTTGACATAGAACTTAATTGAACACATCAATTCAGTTCTGACCGGGCCCGACACATGAGTCAAAACAAAATCATCGAGGAGCCCAAGATATCACTTTTAATCCTCCAAGGACTAAAAGGAATAGATAAACTTAGACTCATATGCTTGTACTAACTAATCATCAAATTGTACACAACAACACATTTTATAACATCAAGTTACCGATGCGTTTTCGTACTATCAATGTATAACCAACTCATCGTCAACAACTCATATCTCTTAGTTTGAAGACTTATATGATATTACCGTCTCACGTTCACTCGAGATAAATTCCATCAAGTGATGCAAGTGAGCATGGGTTGAATCCAATACTCAAAACTTATGAGCACTCATGAATGTTGCAACAACAATTGCTATGTCTAATACAATTCAGACAAATCTACAAACCCAATTCATGACAGTTTGATTTCAGTACCTACTTCCAAAGTATGATCGAATGTGGATAGTTTGAATAATATAATATACCATAACATAATTATTTTGGAAGTCAAAACATGCAAAATGAAACAATAGTAAATGATTGATACAAGACAGTACCATACTAGTAAATAAAACACAATTTATTTAAACATCAAATGTCAATTACATTTCAACTATTACAAGTTTAGAAAGCTATCTAATCACTAAAACTAGTATCATCCTTCAGCCGAATGTGCCTCGCATGTTGTAAATGCTTAACCTTGCACATTCCCTTCATGAGGGGATCTGATGGGTTCTCTTTCGATGATACCCTCTTTGCCATGAGGATTCCTTCTTTTATTCGATGTCTAATGAAGTGGTATTTTCTATCAATGTGCTTGGATCTGTCGTGATCCCTTGGTTCCTTGGCTAAGGTAACTTCACTCCCGTTATCACAGAAAATCTCCATAGGCTCCTTTATAGCTGGTACAACTCCAATGTCTCCAATGAAGTTCTTATGCCATATTGCCTCTTTTGCCGCCTTGTTTGCTGCTATATACTATGATACGCAAGTTGAATCAGCTTGTAACGTCATAAAATTTCCAACCAAAAATTTTCATTTTTACAACCATCAAGACATGAGTAATTAGTTTAGATTCCTAAAATGACGTCGTAGTCTCAAACGATTACATAACAAAAGATAAAACAGTTTCCTTGAGTGTGTGTACGGTCACGCTGGCGCCTTCCCACGGTCCTCACTCGTACCTGAAACACATAAAGCAACAACTGTAAGCATAAAGCTTAGTGAGTTCCCAAAATACAACATACGCACATACGCCTTTCCAGGCCTTGACCTTCCGGTCCATGTGTCTCAGGAGACTTCCGTCCCGTCTGGGTAAACCTTCCGGTCCTACCCACATCAACCTTTACAGTCCATATGACCACGCCTTCCGGCCCATATCAAACATATCATACATGACACATATAGCAAATAACTTAACACACATAAAGCATATATTCCATATCATATTCGACCTTCCGGTCACATAGTCAAAACCCTTCCGGGTACAGTATAGTGAGAAGACTCACCTCGTATGCCTCGCTAAGTTGCTAATCGTAAATCCTGGAATCACTCGGGCTCGAACCCTCGAGCTGCAATCCTCCTACGATATTATAAATCTATAAATATTACTTGCACCACTAAGGTGGACCATCCAAATCAAGTCAACACAGGTTGACCTGGTCAACAGTCTTTAGTCAATTTGGACTAGACACGGCGAGTGCACAATAGTGACTCGGCGAGTCTACGCGTTTTTACCAACTCTCAAGAATTTTCCCTTTGACTCGTCGATTACTCCCCCGACTCGACGAGTTCCACCTGGGCCTGAATCACAGGGCCACCGCGACTCAACTCGCCGAGTCGAAGGCCAACTCGGCGAGTCCCATCCTGACTCGGTCCACCTGTCAAAACCTTTCCAACTCTCTGCGACTCACTGAGTCACCCACAACTCGGTCCAGTCTACACACAAGATGGTCTCAAGGACAATCTTCAAGTGACTCGTCGAGTCTGTTCTTCAGACTCGGCGAGTCCATGCCATGCACCAACTAAAACTGGCTTTTGCGGTCAGATCCGTTCCATAAATACATAGATCTGGCCTTCCCAAGCTTATTTGTCACGTAAAGTCTCAGTCTTGGTTGCCATGCAATGCATACAAGGCTTATTTTGAAGAAACAACCTTTAATATGGCAAGTTTAACTTCTAACTCAAAAGGATGGGCATAAAGCTTGTCATAAGGGGTCTCCTGGACCTGCTAAAGTCCAGATCTAGGTCCCATATCCCCATGGGACCTCTCATACTTCTTATTCAAGCCAAGAAATGCAAGAAGAAACCCTAGATTTGGCCCATCAACACAAAACACGAAGATTGGCTCAGAAAGTTACCTCAAGAAGACCCCCTTGATGAAATAGCAACAGATCTAAGCTCCCCAACACTTCAAGCTTGCTCCTCTCCCTCCTTTCCTTGCACTAACACACAAAATGAAGAACAAAAGGCCTTCAAACACACACACAAGGGCTTACAGACGTATGGAGGCTCTTAGGGTTCAAGGTGGCCGCATATGAGGGCCATAAGGTCCTTTAAATAGAGCTTAGGACCGGGAAATTAGGGTTTCATTAAACAGTGCGGACTCGTCGAGTCCATCCCTTGGACTCGCCGAGTCCGGACGCGAACCCCTGCTAAAAACCGCGACCCGACTCGGCGAGTTCAACCACCGACTCGCCGAGTCCCCTCACAGAATGTCAAAATATAAAAGAAATGAAGATACCTGGGGATCCGGGCTGTTACACAGCTATTGTCTCCTGCTTAGAACTTTACCAAGTAATTGCTCATCCATTTAAAGTAACGATCCAGCCTACTGAGAGCGGAAATTATATTGCCAGCCTGAAAACTGGCATCATAGTATCCCACTACTCTCAAGTCATCACTCCTACCAAGGGTAAGGACCCAGTCCCGAGTCCTCTGCAAGTACTTGAGAATGTTCTTCACCAGAATCCAATGACCCTTGTCCGGATTCCCTTGATATCTGCTAACCATGCTTAAAGAAATGGCCACATCAATGCGAGTACAAGTCATATCATACATGATCGAGCCTACAACGGAAGCATACAGTACTCGACTCATCTCGGCTATCTAAGCCTCTGTACTCGGGCTCTGAGTCTTACTCAGTTTGGCGTTACTCTAGATCGGTAAGTCACCTTTCTTGGAATCATGCATGCTGAACCTCTTCAGCACCTTATCCAAGTAGGTACTTTGACTAAGTCCAATTAGTCTCTTACTCTTGTCCAGTGGCGTAGCCACATTAGTACATGGGTGGGCCTTGGCCCACCCAAATAAATTTGAGTTTTATATATATATATATATATATATATATATATATATATATATATATATATATATATATAATTTTATTAAAAATTTCAAATTATACAAAAAATATCTTTTGCTGCATATATTGTTACATTTTGTTAATCATTTGAAGTATTTTACTATCGTTCGTATTTTATAAATTATTTGGCCCACCCTAAAACAAAATTCTGGCTACGCCACTGCTCTTGTCTCTCAATATCCTTATCCATAGGATATAAGCAACTTCTCCAAGGTCCTTCATAGCGAAAAACTTCCAAAGCCAATAATTAACCTCCTGTAAGGTTGGGATGTCATTTCCTATGAGTAATATGTCATCCACCTATAATACCAGAAAGCTAACTATACTCCCACTAGCCTTAACATATACAAATGACTCATCCTCGCTCCTTGAAAAGCCAAACTCTTTGATTTTCTCATCGAAATACAAATTCCATCTGCGAGATGATTGTTTTAATCCATAAATGGATTTGTCAAGATTACACGCTCTATTAGGGTACCTTGCATCAACAAAACCCTCTGGCTAACTCATATAAACATCCTCATCTAACTTTCGATTAAGGAAAGCGGTTTTGACATCCATTTGCCTTATTTCATAATCATGAAATGCAGCAATGGCTACAATAACCCTAATAGACTTAATCTTCGCTACTGGTGAGAAGGTTTCATCATAATCAACTCCCGGAGTTTGAGTAAAACCCTTCGCAACCAATCACGCCTTGTAAGTGTGTGCATTCCCATCCATATCGGTCTTCTTCTTGAAGATCCATTTGCACGTGACTATCTTACGACCCAGTACATTTTCAACCAATTTCCAAACTTGATTGTCATACATGGACTTAGTTTCGGTGTCCATAGCCTCTTTCCATGTGGTAGACTTAGGGCCTGCCATGGCTTCCTTAAAGTTGTTAAGTTCATTCAAATTTACTAGTGCACTATCACTGATAAATGCATCACATTATGTAGTAATATGGAAACCAAAATAAAAATCAGGTGTGCTCCTAACTCTTGTGGAACGTCTCAGAGGTACGGACTCATTGATCGACTGAATAGGAGTTTCCTCCTCATGTTGATTACTAGTGTTTGAGGTTCCTTCACTGCTTGACTACTGGATTTCTTCAATGTCAATTTTCCTCCCACTGTTTCCTTGGCTTATGAATTCTCTCTCATGAAAGACTCTTCTCCTCGCCATGAAGACAACATTATCACTCATCTGTAGAAGAGATAACCAAAGGATTTCTGTGGGTAGCCGATGAAAATACACAGCTCACTTCGAGGTTCGAGCTTGTCGTGATTCTCACGCCTCACGAAATCCTCGCAACCCCAAATCTTGATGTGCTCTAAATTGGGAACTTTCCCAGTCCACATCTTTTAAGGTGTTTTGGCAACCTTTTTGGTAAGGACTAGATTAAGGATATGAGCGGCAATCTCTATGACATACCCCCAGAATGAGATTAGTAACGAAGCTCGATTCATCATGGAACGAACCATGTCCAACAAGGGTCTATTGCGCCTCTCAGCCACAACATTTAGTTGTGGTGTCTTACGAGGTGTTAATTGTGAAACAAATCCACATTCTTTAAGATACTCAAGGAACTCGATACTAAGATACTCGTCACCCCGATCGGATCAGAGCATCTTTATCGTCCTGTCCAACTGATTCTCCACTTCTTATTTATACTCTTTGAATATCTCAAAGTTTTCTGACTTTATTCTTGATTAAGTATACATAACCATATCTACTGCAATCATCAGTAAAAGCGAGAAACGGTTAGCATCCCTTGGCGGTTGTAAAGGGTCCACACACATCAGTGTGTATGAGGTCCAACAAACCTTCACCCCCAGCACAAGTACCAGTGAAGGGTGACTTAGTCATTTTTCTAACTAAACAAGATTCTCAACTATCATCTAACTTAAGTCAAATGACTCCAAGACTCCAGCCTTTTGGAGTTGCCCTACGCGCTTCTTGTTGACATGTCAAAGACGATAACGCCACAAGGATGCCTTATCTAAACTAGTGGAAGAATCAATATGCAATACATTGTTTCCTAAGTTGTCTACAACCGACACAGTTTCGTATACACCATCACAAGGTAATGCTTTTAAAAAAAACACCATTATAAAAAGCATTAATGCCACCACATTCATTATCTAATGAAAAACATAAATCCTTGTTTGTACAAACCATGAAAAGAAATAATATTTCTCGTCATTTCAGACAAGTAAAAACATTTATTCAAATCTAATATTAACCCACTACTAAGCAATAAAGAATAAACACCAATCTTGGTGACAGGTGAAACTTTCCTATTCCTTGTGATCAAGTTTATCTTCCCGTGCTCCACATCTTCACTTCTTTTTAAGCCCTACAAATCAGAACAAATGTGAATTCCACACCCTATATCAAGGAACTAATAATTAGTATGTGGTGAGTTATTAGACATTATAGTGTAAATACCTTTATGAGTGGGTTTAACTTGCCCATCGTTAACATGCTGCAAGTACATGGGGCAGCTTCACTTCCAGTGCCCCTTTCCCTGATAGTAGAAGCATTGTGTATCCTTCAGGTTGGAAGAGGGAGTGGCAGAACCACCTTTGGTTCCACTTGAAGAGGAGCCATCAAGAGACTTTCCCTTGGTACCCTTTAAAGGGGTCTTCCTCGTTTTCCCTTTACCTTTCCCGATAGCTAGATCAGGGGTGGTAGTAAGAGTGGTAACCTTTGAGACTACTTTCAATAGTCCTCTAAAGTCTTTGAAGTTTGCGAAATGTGACCTCCTCCTTGTTAACATGATAAGTCATGCAGAAATGATCATAACAAGAGGGTAAGGAGTGTAGAATAATATCTATTTCTAACTCCTCATCAAAGTTCACATTTAACTTTACCAAATAGTAAACAAAACTTTGCATTTTCTGCAGGCTCGTGATAGACTCTCCAGCCTTCATTTTTGTTGTTATCATGGAGGTGATGATTTCATACCTATCCTGACGAGCACTCTGATGGTATCTTTCCATCAGATCCAGGTGCATTCATAAGGGTAGAAATCTTAATAGGATTTATGGAGTTCTGTTGTTATTGTAGCCAACTTGATACAAGATACCTTAATGACATCCTTCTCATGGCTAGTGTAATCAACAATTTGCTCGGGAGTAGCAGAAGACTCATAAATGACCTTAAGCTCCTTGTCGAGGACATATTCCTTGCCCTCACAACAAGTAACCATCCTTATGTTCCTAATCCAATCATTAATATTAGTCCCATCAAAGATGACTCTCCTACAACGATTCATGAGAGAGAAGGAGGTAGTAGGGTTTGAGGCAGAAGCAACATTGTTAGAAGACATCTGAAAAGGAAGAAAGACAATTTTAGATTAGATAAAGAGTCCTTAATAAGACACCCAAATGAAATATTAAGGCTAGGACCCAACACAATATTTTATTACTTGGAAGAGGGATGTCATAATCCAAGCTACAAAATATTTGAAGGTAGGTAAATGACGATTTACCAATTTGCACCATCAAAAACGAAATAGATTATTAGATTTTAATGGTATTGAAACTCCTAGACTTTTTGAGATTCGTTGAACAATTCAATGGCATGTTTAAATCTCGATTATGCCCTTCAAGTTTGTGACTCGGATACCGAGGATCACAAACAAGGTGTGAATAAACATGCAAATTAACTAGGTACTCTTAATTTTATCACCTAATCGATGTGTCGATTAACCACACACGCTCTACCGATCTATGATAAACCTTAACCACCCTTTTCCACCCTTGTTAAGTCCAAGTTAGTGTGCCGGTTAACGACACATGCTCCACTAACGAATTTAGAAAGGTGCAAAGTGTAATTTCATGGGTTAGCATCAATTTCACATTTTCCTAAAGTATCTAAGATTGAGACTTTATAAAAGGTTTAATTACTTTATATTTATCATTATACTTTTAGTGAGAATTATAGTCTTTGCCCTACCAGTTCGACTAACGAACCTCCACCAGTCAAGGAAGCGGTGGGTGAGATTGGACACCCATTAAGCTGCCATTTTACAGGCAACAACCTTATACCCCCTCCCCCTTATAGACCGACTTCGTGAATGAGACCTACTAACGGTAAGACTGACTTGTTCTTATACATATATATAATTATTAGACTTTTAATAATATAATGGTATAAGGGTATAATTTCTAACTTTTAAAACTCTAGGGTTTGGAATTAAAGTTTTCTAAAGTGACTTTACAAATTCCAAAACTTGAGGGAAAAAATTGAAACTATTCAAATCCTTTCATTTCTATAACTTATGAGTTTTAATGGTTTTAATGAAAAAAAAAAACTTTGGAATTCCATAACTTGAGGACAAGTCCTGTAGTCCAATAAAAACCATTATACCAATAATTAAACTAACAAGCATGCCAAATAATTTCAATGATCTAACAAAACTCATAAGCATGCATAATTCATATCAACAATTTTCAAGAATCATGTGAACTTAATGTAAAAATTGAAACTTTGACAATTACCTTTGAAATTGAATTAGCACAATCATTACCACATCAAAACAGGCTTAACAATCTAAAAACAGTTTAGGGTAATGATCCTAGTCCAATTCCAGCAGTTAAACTCGAAATTCTGCACTCAGTGCCTCCAACTCGTTGAGTTCAAGAACCTACTCACCGAGTGGGATGAATTTACACTTGGACTAGTCGATTCCCCCCAATGGACTTGGCGAGTTCACTGAACTATGAGCAGAAAATCGATTTTTTTCAGCAATTTGCATCAAGTATAATTGAAAACAAGCCTAGGCTTTGATACCACTGATGGGTTCAGAGCATTCTAACTCCTATGTTGTACATGCAACCCTAGAAACCTTGGATCTATGTTTTCTCTGAAAACTTTGGTTTTTCCAAGGTTTCATCCTAACTAGCATACAATTGGGGTATATGTAATATAAGAACTAGTAGAATGACATACCTTTCTTGTAGCTCGGATTCCTTAAGACCTTGTAAGCCTAGCACCCCAAATGTGATGCCTCAAATGCTTCAAATACACCACCAACACTTCGAATAACTTGAGAGAAGATTGATATGCACTAAAATTGGCTAGCCCTCACTAGAATCACTTAAGTGTCGATTTTACAAGGATGAGGCTTCTTTATAGTGTGCACATTAGAATTATACCACGTAACTCATGTCATTCCATATTCTTCATGATCCATGGGTTTTAACCTCCATGGAGTATCCATGGGTGACCACATGGGTTTAGCCCATCATTAAGAACTATGGATCATAGGCCCACTATATAAGAATGAATGATTTACCAAATCAATCCCTATTTATTTAATTAGTCTCTTTTGATCACAAAATTAATTACAAACTAATTCTTGATCAATGCTAATTAAATGATTCATATTAATATATTAGAACTTATAATATATTAAAAAACCATAAATATCCTCTTCTCACAAAAGTCTATCCAAATGTTCTGATGCCATGCAACCCAAATGGACCATGTCAAATCACGTCAAGTACATATCAAATATAGTTATGGACTTAGACACCTTATCCAACAGTTTACATCTAACATCTGAGGGTGATACATTTATCAGTGACAGCATACTGATAAATTTAGACGAACCTAACAACTACAAGGAAGCCATGGCAAGCCCCAAGTCTGCTAAATGGAAAGAGGCAATGGATAACGAGATTCGGTCCATGTATGACAATAAACTTTGGAACATGGTTGACAATGTACCGGCTCGTAATACAGTTGGGTGCAAATCGATCTTCAAGAAGAAGACCGACATAAATGGGAAAGTACACACTTATAAGGCCCGACTGTTTCGAAGGGCTTTACTCAAACTCCGAGAGTTGACTAGATTAGAACTTCTCACCAGTAGCAAAGATTAAGTATATTAGGGTTATGCTAGCCATTGATGTATTTCATGATTATGAAATATGGAAAATGGATGTCAAAACCGCTTTCCTTAATGGAAAGTTGGCTGAGGATGTTTACATGAGTCAGCTAGAGGGTTTTGTCGATGAAAAGTACCCTAATAGAGTGTGTAATCTTGAGAAATCCATTTATGGATTGAAACATGCATCTCGTAGATGGAATCTTTGTTTCGATGAGAAAGACAAAGAGTTTGGCTTTTTGAGAAGCAAGGATGAGTCCTATGTGTATGTTAACGCTAGTGGGAGCATAGTTAGCTTTCTGGTGTTGTATGTGGATGACATACTACTCATAGGAAATGACATCCCAACCTTGCACGAGGTTATGTCCTGGCTTGGGAAGTGTTTCACTATGAAGGATCTCAGAGAAGCTGCCTATATTCTTGGGATAAGGATATTGAGAGACAGGAGTAAGAGACTAACTGGACTTAGTCAAAGTACCTACTTGGATAAGGTGTTGAAAATATTCAGCATGCAGGATTCCAAGAAAGGTGACTTACCGATGCAGAGCAATGCCAGAATGAGTAAAGCTCAAAGTCCGAGTAAATAGGCTGAGATAGTTGAGATGATTTGTATACCATATGCTTTTGCTTTGGCTCGATCATGTATGTTATGAATTGTACTCACCCTAATGTGGCCTTTGCTTTGAGCATGGTCAGCATATTTTAGGGGAATCCGGGGAAGGCTCACTGGACTACGGTAAAGAACTTCCTCAAGTAGTTGTGGAGGAATAAGGCTGAAGAACTTTATCGGAGACCTTGGAGTTAAAATGTAATTGACATTTGATGCTTAAGAAAAAGGTGTTTTTTATTTACTATTATGGTACTGTCTTTTGTCAATCATTTACTATTGTTTCATTTTGCATGTTTCAACTTCCAGAATAATTATATTATTCAAACTATCCACAGTAGATCATACGTTAGAAGTAGGTATTGAAGCAAGACTGTCATGAATTTGGCTTGTAGATTTGTCTGAACTGTATTAGACATAGCAAAGTTTGCTGCAACATTCATGAGTGCTCATAAGGTCTGAGTATTGGATTAAATGCACGCTCACTTCTATCACTTCATGGAATGTATCTTGAGTGATCGTGAGATGAGAATATCATATAAGTCTTCAAACCAAGAGATATCAGTTGTTGACTATAAGTTGGTTGTGCATTGATAGTATGTAACCACTTCAGTAACTTGAGGCTATAAAATGTGTTGTTGTGTACAATTTGATGAATAGTTAGTACAAGCATATGAGTTAAATTTTATATGTTCCTTTTAGTCCTTGGAGGATTGAAAGCGATATCTTGGGCCCCACGATGATTTTCTTTTGACTTATGTGTCGGGCACGGTCAAAACTAAATTGATGTGGTATATTAAGTTCTATGTCAAACAAATCGGAAATCGGGAAACAAACCGTTGGACAATAAGTATGACGTTGTTCCATGTATTTTCCCAGTTAATATCTTGAGAACAGAGGATTATATGATCACTTATCTAAAATGCAGCTTGTCAGTTTGACAGTTGCTTTTAAGAGCTACGTTTGCTAGTCGTTGTTTTAAGTTGTACTTGTAGTTATAGTTATTAGACTTATTCAAGTGGGAGACTCTTGGATTTGGTGTCTAAGCCCATAACTACAATTGGTATGTACTTGACCTGAGAGTAGCATGGTCCATTTGGGTTGCATAGCACCGGAACAATTTGTAAGGATGGACTTTTGAGGAAAGGATATTCATGAAGTATTAATATATTATAAGTTCTAATATATTAATATGAAATCATTATTTAATTAGTATTGATCAATAATTAATTTGGATTTAGTTTTGTGATCAAAGGAGACTAATTAAATATTAGGGGTTGATTTGGTAAATCATTCATTCCTATGGTGTAGGCCAATGATCCATGATTCCTTATGTGGGCTAAACCCATGTGACAACCCATGGATGATCCATGGAGGTTTAAATCAATGGAGCATGAGGAATATGGAAGGTCATTCACATTAGGGTTTACATGGGGTAACCCTAGTTTTGCCACATTATATAAGAGACCCCATGGCTCCTAAAATCGACACCCTAGTGTTCTTGGAAGAGCCATAACCGATTTTTGAGTACAGGTATTCTCTCTCAAGTCCTCCATTGTTAGTGGTGTTGTGTGAAGCATTTGAGGCATCACATTTGGGGTGCTAGCCACTTAAAGGTCCAAGGAATCAAGCTACAAGAAAGGGTATGTCTTTTAACTAGTTTTTTTTGTTGTACTAGTACCCATGTTTGTATGCTAGTTAGGGAAATGCTTTTGAAAATCATTTTTACATGTATAATTAGAGAAAACATAGATTCAAATCATTTAGGGTTGTATGTACACCTTAAGGTTGTTAGGATGCTCCAAGCCCTTCACTTTTCACCCACATACAAATGGTCAGAATGAGTGGACAATCTAGACAATGGAGGACATGCTGCGAGAATGTGTACAAGATTTTGGCCGAAGTTTGGATACTTATCTTCTTATGGCGGAGTTTTCGTATAACAATTGTTATCACGCCAACATTGATTGACCTCCTTTTGAGATGCTCTATGGGAGGAAGTTTAGGACCCTGATATATTGGTGTGAGATCGGGCAGCGTGTCATGTATATTATGGAGGTGGTACTTCAGACCATTGATTTAATTCAACAGGTTCGTACTAGACTTCAAACATCATAGAGCCGACATAAGAGCTATGTAGATAGATGTCGTTCATGCTTAGAATTCCAGGTTTGAGACATGCTACTCCTTAAGGTGTCGCCTTAGAAAGGTGTCATCCGATTCAGGAAGCGGGTTAAGCTAGGCCCCATATACATTGGTCTATTCAAGGTGTTAACCTGGGTAGGAAGGGTTGCATATCGCTTGAATCTACAAGAGGAGCTCAGCCAGATCCATAGCACTTTCTATGTCTCTCGGCTGTGGAAATATCTGGTGTATAATTCTGTAGTGGATTCGTTGGAGGACATTCATGTGGATGATCGCCTAAATTATATAGAGAGACTAGTGGCGATCCTTGACAAGAAGACGAAGATTCTTCAAAAAAAAGGTTGTGCATTTGGTAAAGGTGCAGTGACAACACTGAAAGGGGTCGGAATGGACATGGGAGCCTGAGGAAATGATGAGAGAGCATTACCTAGAGTTACTCACAAAGGCGGACTTCAAGGACGTAGTCTGATTCAAGTGAAGGAAAGTTGTAATGGCCGGTTTGTCGAGGTAAATTCGTAGCTATACAATTCACTTTTTTGGCCTAAGACCTATTATGCCAGTCGTACATTAGGTATGTCGGGCGTACTCCAAAGGATAAATGGCACACGATTAGCCCCTTAGTATGCTAGTTGTACCCAGTTGTATGAAGGGCGTACGTTTGTAAGGGAAAAACCCTAAGTTTTTTTAGGGTTTGCACCTTATTTAAGTACCTTATGTCCTCCAAGCTTCCACTTTATTATCCTACATTCCTCTTTGAGGTATATATTGAAACCATAACCCATTTCTCAAGAGATTGACCATTGGGTCAGCAGCCAATTTTCGGGTAAATGGAAGTACGTGGGGCGTAGGGGCCAAGTGAGCAGGGCGTACGCTGTATATTGGACTTTTTTTGATATTGTGTCACTTTTGGACTCTAGGGTTGTGGGCTCACTCTTGTTGGGCCATAAGTCTTATAAGTTGGACCCTGGTGGATATGGGCCCATATTGGGCTTTGAGTGTCTTTTTAGACTTTCAGCTAGTTTGGAATTGGACCATGATATTTTTAGGCCCATTACAGGGAAGGGTAAAGCAACTTTTGTACCCTAGGAGTTGGGATTTAGAAATTGGACCCTCGGTTTGGGTTAATGACCTAATGGCTAACTAGGGTTATATTATTTGTGTTTTAGTGTGGGGATTTTCGATTCAATAGCCCAAGTTTTATTTTTTTTTCTTCAGACTGAGGTGAGTCTCTTTACTGTACTTGTGGGTCGAAGGCACCAATGTCAGACCACTAAAATACGTTTATAGGATGATAGTTATCTTCGCAAAAAATTTCCCTGTATGTCTATATATGCTTGTTTTCTATATAACTCTTGTTGTTATGATTTTATGCTAGCTGTAGGGGTGAAATAAACTTGATTCTTGTTGAAAGAGACCAAAGGGGTGAAATATACCCAGTACCAATTGAAAGAGACCGAAGGGGGTGGAATAGAACATGTACCCGTTGAAAGAGACTGAAAGGGTTGAAATATACCCAATACCAGCTGAAAGAGACTGAATGGGGTGAAATAGACCCAGTCATGTATTGACTGTTATGTATGTATGGTATGGGGTATTTTGAGGTAGCTCACTAAGCTTTGTGCTTACAGTTATCAGTTTATGTTTTAGGTACTTCCAACTTGAAAGGGAAGGGCCCAACATGATTGCATCCCATCCACCCGTGTTTTCGGCATTATGTGATTTTGCGATTTTGTACTTTGATGATATTTTTATGATGATACACTTTTGGTTGATTTTATATGATTACTGGATGTTTGAGAATGTTTTAAAAACAAAATTTTATCTAAAATTTTTGGGATGTTACAATAACATAAATCTATTTGCTATTATTAGGAATGTTGAAGGTTGCCCTAGTGTAAAGGGTGTCTCAGGCTACTTTGGAGATTGTTTTTCTGTCGGAGGTGATTTCCTCACTTCATAAACTTAGGGTATTATATGCCTACTATTAGGTTGGGTGAGACTATGAACTGTGTGACTGCTACTTAAAGTAATACTTGTGGCGTTAGTTATGCTTGATGTACTTATTTTGTTATGTGGAATGTATATACATGATATGTTTAGGCTCAACAGCTGAATACCAATTCCATTGACTGAAGACCTTATTCCAAGTCAGACTGACTGAAGGCCATAGTGTTGATTCAGGAGGACTGAACACGAAAACGTTGAGTCCATGGACTCAACGGCTAAATACCGAGGCCTTATTTGGGTGTTGTTTGTGATGTGTTCCCAAATAGAAACGAGATGTATGATCTTGATGTTTATAAGTTATATGGATGTTTGCAAATTTGTTGATGGCATGGAATGTAGGAGTATAGTGTAATACTGTTGGGTTTTGAGCAATCTAACACTTCCTAAGTGTGCATGCAACCCTAATAAACCTTGGATCTATGTTTGTCTAAATACATGCAAAATAATAATTTTCCAAGGTTTATAACCTATCTAACATGGCATGGGGAACATTTCAACATAAAAGAGTTAGAAGAGATTACATACCTTTTGGTGTGTTGAGTTCTTAGGAGTTTGAGGGCCAAGCACCAATAGTGTGAATGCCTCAAATGGAATCACAAACACCACAAACTCTTGGAAAACTTTGAGAGAGTATATACACCTTGTATAAATCGGCCACACACATGCACACACACACTAGATCACTAGCTTTCTCTTTGTGTATCTTTGTGTATCTTAGGCTCCATTTCATGCTCCATAAGCATGCTTATATAGTATGCATGGTTAGGGTGAAACCCTAATAACCCATGTCTTTTCCTTTTCCAAGGATCCATGGGTTAAAAGCTCCATGGATCATCCATGGACTTCCACATAAGCCTAGCCCATTAACAAATGAGTATTAGCCCACACTATATAAAACAAATAGCCCATAATTTAATTAGTATTCCTTTTAATCTCTAAATTAATCCATGATTAATTTAAGACTAAAACTAATTAAATAACGTAACTTCATATTAATATATTATAACTCATAATATATTAATAAACATATGTGTATAACTCTCATAAAATTATCCATAATAGTTTGGATGAGATGCAACCCAAATGGACCATGCCGGTCGGGTCAAGTATATACCAAATAAGTTATGGACTTAGACACCTTATCCAACAGACTCCCACTTGGATAAGTCTAATAACTATATTTGCCTATAACTTCAGGAACCAACCAACAATCGTAGCTCTCGAAAACTCCCTCGAACAGTGAAGACTCTGTCGAACTATGAAGCGCCATTTTAGATAAGTGATCACATAATCCTCTGTTCTCATGATATCAGCCGGACAAATACATGGAACAACGTCGTACTTATTGTCCAGCAGTTTGTTTCCCGATTTTCGATTTGTTTGACAAAGAACTTAATCGAACACATCAATTCAGTTCTGACCGGCCGGTACAAAGGTCACAACAAAATCATCGAGGGGCCCGGATATCGCTTCTATTTCTAGAAGGAACAGATAAACTTCGACTGATATGCTTGTTCTACTACTTATTGAATTGTACACAAAGGCACGTTTTATAACATCAAGTTACTGATGCGTTTACGTGCAATCAATGCACAACCAACTCATAGGTAACAACTCATATCTCTAGGTTTAAAGATTTATATGATGTTATCGTCTCACGATCACTCGAGATAAATTCCATGAAGTGATACAAGTGAGCGTGGGTTTATACCAATACTCATAACTTATGAGTACTCATGAATGTTGCAGCAACCATTGCCATGTCTAAACCCATTTAGCCATCTACAAACCCGATTCATGACAGTCTTGATTCATACCTACTTCCAACATATGAACGACTGTGGAGTGTTTAAATAACTTAGTCATTCGAAAAGAATAACCTAGCTATTTTGGAAGTCAAAACATGCAAAGTGAAACACAATAATAATCGAATCTAATATGGTCTCAGAACCCTTTTGAATATAAATAAAACCACCTTTTATTTATCACCATATTGATTACACATTATTCAATGTTTCAAATATCAACTTAAGACTTGAATAAAAAACAACAGTCGTCCCATGCTCCTAGCATGTACACTTTGTTTTTCTAAACAATAGTTATGCCATACCCCAAGTATGCACACTATATTTGTCTATGATCCTTACATTTTGATGTAGATAAATTGAACATAATTCCAATGATACTCATTTCACAATCCCAAATCCTTATTGTAAATGCAAGAATTCCAAATTCATGTCATTTACTGAAATCTGTTAGATTCTAAACTTATATGCATTGATCCTCTTGTAATGATTATGCACGAAGTCAGAAAGACTTGACATCAACCATTACAGAGCATTCCAAAGGAGATCAGCTCCTTGGGAACATCCTTCTTGCATTAAGTTTCCTAATCTTACATAGATTGAATAACTTCCACCTATGGAGACATTTCCATAGTCCCATTTGACTATCACTTCCGAACAAGAGTTACCTCTTTTCAGAAAATGTCAATATGGTCCTACCAAAATTAACACTAGACTTCCAAATGTCCCTGAGCAACCAATCTTTGGCGAACCTCAGATTGTCCTCGACAATTGCTTAATCACTTTAGTCATATCCAGTTCTAGACTTTTCCCTTCTAAATGCCTTAAGCATTTGGAAAATTTAGAAAGGATGAATATTATAGCACATGAAATCGATCCTATATCCGAAGCATATGGGATACTATTCATGATGTTTGACATAAAGACATGATACTAGACCAGTCTTTTGCTACAATATTTTTCATTTGCCATGTTTTCAAAATTTAACTATGAAGAGGGATGCCGTAATCATAATCGAATTTTGAAAACGCAATATATATAGAATTTTCTTAAGTCGAACCATTCAGACATAAAATTCTTATATATAATCTTGACTAAAGATGATTAAAATCTCAATCTAAGCTTTAGAATTGAAATGAAGTATAATTTCCTCTCCCTTAATTATAGCAAAACAACTTTCAACCCCTGCAACTTCACGAATTGAAACTTTGTTTTCTATAATTAACATTGCTAGCTTGCAATACTAATCATAATAATCATGCTCCCACTAACATGATGATTATCAGCATAACACTTATGCTCCCACTAGCCCTGACATATTTTCAGAAATCTATTGGACTTCTGAAATTTAGATTCATACACCCTTTCTTAGATAAATCACATGTGTGTCTAAACAATTTCAGAACTATGAAAAGGGATACCGTAATCATAGTCTCAATTGCTTAGGCATTTGCCATTTCTCACAAGTCCATGTTAGTGTGCCGGTTAACCACACGCGCTCCACTAATGACTTTTGAAAAATGCAAATGACACAATTGCTATCTACGTAAAATCTACTTAGTGAAAGCATTTCCTCACCATCATTTTCATGAATCGGAGAGAAACCTTATGACACTTAGATTTTATAGTGTATGAGTTCCTATCCATGCGAATTTGTCAAAACCATAATCACAAGATAAGGTTAGTGACAAATTCAGCCTTACATGGATTAAACTTATTCAATCTTAGTTTCTTGTCACCTTGGTAACACAAGGCCTACCAATGCTTCCAAGTTGAACTCTAATAACTCACATGTAAATTCAACTTATTTGAAGTAGGTACAGAAATAAGAATTATGTCAACACGATAGGTTGCAAACCTTAAGTCGTGTGCTAGTGATAAATTACAGGTTTCACTCTTGATTAAATCTTGAAACTCTTTCAGGATCTTTAAGGCTCCCACTGTCCCCTTGACATATAAGTTTTTCCTAGTCAATAACCATTCCTTGACAAAACTAATATTCAAGGGATAGTGCGGATTCTTATCAAGACTAACACTTCACACAATTGGTCTTAGTTGGTCTTTGTCTCATCCAAGACATCACAACTTACCAATCTCAAATGTACAAGAGTATAAACATTTCACACTACATTTGATAAGTGTTTTAAACCTTACTTTATGTCACTCAATGTTACAATCTTGGAGTATGACTCTAAGAATTGTTTTGGAACGAAGTATGACTCATCTTCTTGATCTTAACCAATCCAACAATTCATGATTTCTCTTCTTAGCCATAACAATGCACTTAGAGTATGAATTTGTGATATGGTTTCTAAATCATAAAGATGATCATAAAACTGATACTAAAGTACTCTCCCATCTTTTCAGATTTGAGATACTTTTATCCTTCTGCCTAATTTGATTCTTCTTATTTGCTTTGCCATACATTGTAACCTTTCCAATGTTACTGAATTATACTTAACCTTATAAGTATAATCATATTTACTAATCTTTAGTAAATCATGACAAATCAATCTTTGTGGTGGACCTTGACCAGCGCACACCCAGTGTACCTAATTCCTTAGTCCTTCAATTGACTCACATATACATGTGATCAAAGAATTAGTCTAAATTTTTCAAGGATGAAAATTCTCATTCATCATACAATACAACTTGTATGATTCCAAGTTTTTGTCCGATTGAAACTTGGGTGATGAAAAAAATTTCTTCATTTGATAAATTCAGACACTACCACAAATAAAAAATCAAATCCACTTTCCAATATTGTTATTACTGGAAACATATAAGCAACAATTTTCCACAGATGCCATTGTAAGGATATTTTAAAAATAAATAAAATTAAAACCTTTTTTTTCTTTTATTTTAAAACTTTGCGGAAAAACTTATCCTTACAATCCACATGAAAACCTTGTTGTTATCTATTCATAAGCAATATATTATAACTCTTAAGCAACAGCTCAAAATTCTGATTACCGAACCATGCGATCGAAACCCATCTTCGCAATCAAAATCAATATATACTTACTTTGAGCTTCCTATCTTCTCTTTTGATTCTTAAATGAACATCAACATGTGACCCATTCACATTATGTAATAAGAATCTTCAAATAGGAACTTAACAGAGTTATACAGTGTATTTTACCCGAAGTAGAGTCAAACCTCTTGACTTGATCAACCTTATGACCTTTCAGGTAAATAGGGCAGCTTCGCAACCAATGCCCCTTCCTTTGGCAACAAAACACATGTAGACCCTTTGATAATGGCACATGAGACTATCTCAGACTTAGCCTTTCTCTTTACCATTTGGTCAACCGAGTTGACTATGGCCGATCCCTTTCCATTGGGAAGAGAAATGCTTTTCTAGATATCCAATGCTACCATTGCCAATGTCCATTTAAGGTTTGGGAAGTTGATCTTCTAACAAAATTTGCTTTACTAGTGTTCCAAATCATTGCTGATTCCACAGCACAAAGCAAATAGATAAGATCATTAAGGCTCGTGTCATAGTCTATCTCATAGTAGTCCCAAAGTGACCCGCTATGTTACTAAGAAAGTGATTGAACATCCAACTTTCACGAGACTTTGACACCCAACTCTCCCGTCTTGTCAATATGTGACTACATCTCCAAGATGTGACCACACCAAGACCTTAACTTGCCAATAGGGCTTGAGTGACTTTAAACTTTTCAAGAACTTGTGGGTGAGGGAGAATAATTGGAGGAGATAAAGGAAGTGAAGCATGATGTTGAGGAACATCATCTTTAAGAGATTTGGGAAGATCATAAATGTCTAAACCAGACATGTTTTGGGAGATATTCAAGATAGTTGATTTAAAGTCCTTAATATGACACCCAATATGAAATATTAAGGCTAGGACCCAACAAACTATTTTATAACTTAGAAGAGGGATGCCGTAATCCAAGCTATAAAATATTTGAAGGTAGGCGAATGACGATTCACCAATTTCCACCATGAAAAACGAAATAATTTATTAGGTTTTAATTGGATTTGAAATTCCTAGATCTTTTGAGATTCATTGAACTTTTCAATGGCATGTTTCAATCTCGAGTGTGCCCTCTCAAATTTTGTGACTGGGATGCCGAGGATCACAAAACAAGGTGTGAATAACCATACCAATTCACTTGGTACCCTTAATATTATCACCTAATCAATGTGCCGGTTAACCACACACGCTCCATTGATCTATGACAAACATTAAGTCACCCTTCGTGGTCCTTACTAGTCCAAGTTAGTGTGCCGGTTAACCACACACGCTCCACCAACGACTTGGTAAGGTACAAAGTGTGAATTCCATGGGTTAGCACCAAATTCACATTTTTCCTAAAGTAACTAAGATTGGGAATTATTAAGATTTTAGTTACTTTAGTATTTATCATTAATACTTTTAATGAAGGGAGAATTTAAAGTCATTGTCCTACCCGTTCGGCTAACGACCCTCCACCGATCAAGCAAGCGGTGGGTGAGAGTATACACCCATTAAGTCGCCATTTTATAGGCAACAACCTTATACCCACCTTATAGACCGGTTTCGTGAATGAGGCCTACTAACGGTAAAACGACTTATTCTTATACATATATATAATAATTAACCATTAATGTTATAAATAGTATAAGGGTTGAATTTTAACTATTAAAACTCTAAGGTTTGGAATTAAAGTTTATTAAAGTGTGTGAAACTTTACAAATTCCAAAACTTGAGGGCAAGTTTTGTAACTTTGCAAAACTCTTCATTTCATAACTTATGAATTAAAGGTTCATAAAAATGAAGACTCTTCATTTTCATGTAACTTATGTGTTTTAAGTGTGTGTTAAATGAGAGTGACCTTTGGTAATCCATAACTTGAGGACAAATTATGGACTCCATTAAAACACATAAATGATAAAGAATTAATCCTAAACAATTCAGCAAATAATTCCTATCATTTTCTAAATTCATAAGAACATGAACATGATCATCAAAATTCAAGAAATATATGAACACATAAAATCATGGAATTTTGATATATGCTATTGTAAATGGATTAGAACAACCATTACACCAACTAAATAAGTTTTACAACACCAAAACAATTTAGGGTAACGTTTCTAGTCCATTTCCAGCAGCAAAAGTCGAGATTCTGCATTCTTTCGATCCTACTCGTCGAGTGCACGAACGGACTCGTCGAGTAGGTTGAAGTTTGCCTTGGACTCGGCGAGTCCCCCCAATGGACTCGGCGAGTCTAGCATGCAGATAGCAACGATTTCGACTTTTTTCACTATTTTGCATCAAGTATCAAACAAGCAAGCCTAGGCTCTGATACCACTGTTGGGTTTTGAGCAATCTAACACTTCCTAAGTGTGCATGCAACCCTAATAAACCTTGGATCTATGTTTGTCTAAATACATGCAAAATAATAATTTTCCAAGGTTTATAACCTATCTAACATGGCATGGGGAACATTTCAACATAAAAGAGTTAGAAGAGATTACATACCTTTTGGTGTGTTGAGTTCTTAGGAGTTTGAGGGCCAAGCACCAATAGTGTGAATGCCTCAAATGGAATCACAAACACCACAAACTCTTGGAAAACTTTGAGAGAGTATATACACCTTGTATAAATCGGCCACACACATGCACACACACACTAGATCACTAGCTTTCTCTTTGTGTATCTTTGTGTATCTTAGGCTCCATTTCATGCTCCATAAGCATGCTTATATAGTATGCATGGTTAGGGTGAAACCCTAATAACCCATGTCTTTTCCTTTTCCAAGGATCCATGGGTTAAAAGCTCCATGGATCATCCATGGACTTCCACATAAGCCTAGCCCATTAACAAATGAGTATTAGCCCACACTATATAAAACAAATATCCCATAATTTAATTAGTATTCCTTTTAATATCTAAATTAATCCATGATTAATTTAAGACTAAAACTAATTAAATAACGTAACTTCATATTAATATATTATAACTCATAATATATTAATAAACATATGTGTATAACTCTCATAAAATTATCCATAATAGTTTGGATGAGATGCAACCCAAATGGACCATGCCGGTCGGGTCAAGTATATACCAAATAAGTTATGGACTTAGACACCTTATCCAACAAATACTTCTAATGTTATGTTGTGTTGGAATTCACTAAGCTCCGTGCTTACCCTTTCCTTTATAAAATGATTACTACAGGTACATCGGGTACGAATATGGGTAAGGCCAATGCTTGACTGTATTGGAGTGTGATTCAAAGATTCGATTCTTGTTACAAACACTTGTTATAGGGTTTTTCTTATTAGTATTTTTGTTGTTGATTTTTAGTTACAAACGGATTAGTATTGTTGAAAGTATGATTTGAAATATTATTTTGAATACTTAAAACTTAACGGTTTTGGTTAAGTAATAGATTTAATGGTTTTTATTATAAATCTAAATATTTTTAAAAGTTTAGATTTATTGTATTTTTTTGAGATGTTACAAGTTGGTATCAGAGCATAGCTTGAGCGAATCAGACACATCTCGGTTTGTATGGAATATGAGCTATATTGAATTAGAATGCCTGATTTATCCTAGTGCTCAGCTCTTGTTTGAGTCCAACCATTCTGACATGGAATTCAATATTTGAATGATTATCTAGTTTCACATTTTGTATGACTGTGCATTCATGAGATGACACGTCAGGGCCAGAGGAGCTTCCTTGTGTATTAGAAAAATGAATGAATTCATTACAGTAGGAAAGAATATAAATTGCTAGTGTAGAGAGTATATATAATACAAATTGGCGGCAAGGAGAAAATTGGACTGTACAGATTAGATCTCAGAATGAACATGCATAGGTGACAAAAATAGTAGTAGAGCTGCTACTATTTGTAGCACGTGATCCATGTTCCGGTCGGGAGAAGTCGCGGAAAGTACAAGGAGTTGAGATTGGTAATATTGCTATAATTATTTGTGTATTAATAAACTGTAGTAGTCTTAAGTTTTCCTATTCAATCGAGAAAGGTGATTATGGGATCTAATATGATGAGATCTATTACTGTACTAAGTACCAATGAGATACTTGAGATAATTGTGGTAGTGGTGGTGTATGCAATTAGGAATAATGATCATGTATAACAATAAGCGAGTATGTAGAGAGTAATATAATGATGTCACTTTGAATATGTGGTGATGAGTTATGTTTATACTAAACAAAATGGTGACTACGTGACTTGGAGCAGAGAGTCCGGGGATTTTCTCAGACAACACATCATTGAGTGACTAAATTACAACTGATGTTTCGCAGACCTTACTAGAGGATTTGCTTCTTTTCATTAGGAATATTGATGATAAGCTGATAAGTGGCTCTAATAGGTTAGTCATTAGGTTCGAGGAGCAGATTGTAGTTATGCATGCTACTAACAGTGGTTATAAGGCCACTCGGAGATAAGCTAGATTGGAGACGCAATTCGGAAATAAGAAGCGGGCTCAGAGCCTAAATCTGCCGACAAATATCAAGAAGTGTGACGTTGTGGTGTCAAGAACCAGAGGTTAGAGGAACCACGTCATCTTTGGTTAGGGTGGAAGAAGCCTCATATCTATTTACGCAAGTCCAAATGTGACATCTACAATTAGAAGGAACTTTCTCGCCAGGATATCTCCTTGGAGGTGGAGTTATGTCTTGGTTACATTAGAGCCATATGTGAGTGTTTAGTGTTAGGGGAAGCACATATTCCAGTAACTACGCTTTGCAGGAAGTGGATGTAGGTCCTCAAGACATAGTTCTATGTGCTCCTCATGTTGTAGTTGTTATTATACTCTTGCTACATGTGTTTAGATAGGTATAGCCAACGTGGTATCAGTTATAGTTTGTCAAGGACTGGGAAGTTCCATGAGTAGTTCTATGTAGCCTTGGAAAGGGTTACTCGTCTGCCTTAGTGATTGTTGATGGAAGGACTGCCACTCATTTATATCTCATGCATCTAGGATCACCAGATTTATGATATTTTTCATATATTCCATTCTCTCGCGGTAAAGGTCATTGATGATAGGACGATGGCGATTACCTAACGTTACCAAGGTAGCATCTTAGAGGTCTTTGGAGAGAGGTTACCAATCAATTTATTTCGACAGCAATGCCGGGACTATGTGTGCTAGTGGAAATAAATGGATGGGCACGTTGGTGTGGGGATTGTTAGTGTCACAAACAGGTATGATTTTGAACCCAAGCGGGAGGGGGGGACCATTGATTCAGGGTGCTGCCTTAGTCAAAGCACGACGATTAGTGTGGTCGTCAATCTCAAAGTTACCCGTTGCATTACAATGCATAGTATTCAACAATGAAGACTATGTATGGTGAAAAAGAATAGAAAGTGGTCAAAGAGGATCAGATCGCCAGAGAGTTTCATGTGTCCCTTGGAGATTGTTGGCGATACCGTCCAAGCTTTAGATGGGTTTCTGTATTTATTTGATTATGGGTGTTGCATAGTAAAGCTTCATGAAGAATAAGGTCCACTTAGTTTTCTAAGACAATTGATCACTTCGAATTCGAATTGTACGGATCGTTTAACATAGATTGGAACTGAATCCATCTAGGGGTGTCAACAGAAGTTCGTCGGATTCCAAGTCGGAGAGAGTTACCCATCATGATAAGAGTTCGAGGACTCCAGAAACCTTGGCATGGTAGGGAAGACTTGGGATTCCCACTGCAGATTTTTTTAATTTCTAGTCTCTACAGTTGATGTGTATGGGGGAGAGAGAGAAGGCAGACAACCATTTGAGATGGATGATTTGGTTCATGAATGGTGTATTGTTGCGTCTTGCTATGGATTCAAGAATAACACAATATTCGATTGTTATAATGGGTGTAGCTTGTATTGGGTGAGTGCACGCTAGGCGTTTTGAGTCATCAACATCAAATCACATATTAGGTACTTGGTAAGCACCTGGTTTACGATTGTAGTGAGAGTTCACTTGCCTTTTTCTTGTCTAATAAAGTCCTATAGATTGAGGTGTGGGCTGAAAACATGATAGTATTGTCTAGGTTTCTAGAGCTTGATACTTCATTTGATTCTTAGCTTCTACTATGATGGGAAGTCAGGTGATGGTTGATTCCTTGAGTCGGTGGAATGATGGTGTTATACCTATTGGATCCAAGGAGGTTTTGGTCGTGAACCAAATAGGCCTGAATAGGATGATAGCAGGACCAATGATTTGAAATGAGCTGATGAAATGGAAATTAGAAACCTACAAGTTCGTGGAATGATGGTTACATCCATATTGACTGATAATGTTTACTTATGATCTTACAATTTGTAGGTATGTATGCATGTTTAGAGTATTTAGTATGATTGTTCGGTAACTGATTAAAGGTGAAGGGGGGGTACCATGGTGTGTGATTGGTATTTGGTACATGACTTGGGTGTGAAGACGAACAATGTAAGAGCGTGAGTTGAGCATATCGAGGGAAGAAATCTACCTAGTATATAGGATATGTGTCGTTCATGTAGTTGAAAGTGTTGATTCATCAATAAGATAGTCAGAATGTTGGATTTGTATGGATGTGTGTCAGAACCATCATATATGATGAGATGTTGAGGATGTGTGGATCAAGATATTATTTCATTTTGGAGTGATAGGTTTCCATGTTAATGGATTACTTGGTTTTGTGTCCGGAGGGGTAAGAATGATGGTCAACCTTAGAGGGTTGGTATCAAAAATTTCAGATCATAAATTTTAGATTTATGCGAGTTTTTTCAAGGATTTGGGCTATGTTGCTAGACATGGTCAGGAATTTATATGGTGAGATACTTCATTATCTTGTTAAAGTAAATGTAGTTGTTGATGCTCTTAGTCAGAAGTAGGTTGATGTGCCATTTATGGAGTTATGCCTACAAATGACAACGTTTACTCCTTTGTTGGAGTTGTTTGAAAAAGAGTACATGAAGTAGCGTTTCAGGATGAGAACGCCAAATACCTTGGAGTTTCAGGGAAGAATCCAATTATCGGTCGGTATAGTTGGGTGTTATTTGACATATTATGGTCAAGTCTATGTTCCTATACTAGAGGTGACAAGAATACATCTACATTAATGTAACACCCTAAAACTCAAGACCAAAAAAATTCATTTGTAATTAAGTAACTTATAAAATGGTTAACTGAAAATCATCATCAATATCATATCAACCCATAATCTCATAAGTCAAATATCATAAACATGTCGTGGAATAATAATAAGTTCAGAGTACAATCCCATGGATCTCAAAATGTGGAATCATATGTGTGTGTGATGCGCTGCTACCATGCCATCCCTTCCCCTTCGACGAAGAGGTACCTGAAACCAAAACTGAAAACCATAAGCACAAAGCTTAGTGAGTTCTGCCATCATACCACATACCATACAATAACATATCAAGCCAAGCATATCTGGGTGTCGGCCTCCCCTTCGGTCTATCTCAATCGGATAACTACCGAGCATATTTGGGTGTTGGCCTCCCCTTCGGTCTATTTTAACCAAATAATTACCTATGATATACGGGTGTTGGCCTCCTCTTCGGTGTGTTTCAACCGGATCTCAAGGGGTTGGCATTGTGGCCATAGACCCACTTCTACTGGAAGGTAACACACCTCAATGTCGTGAAGTGTTTGAACTGTCCTTGCTACCGAAATCAAATCCTCTAAATTCCTACACGTAACAACTTTCCATAATTTACCATTATATACTCTTAACCCTTACAAGGGTTATTCACGTCAAATCAAAGTCAAGGTCAACACCTTGGTCAAAGTCAACTATGGGTCAAATTCAACGTCCGGTTGACTCAACTCGCCGAGTCCCCGAATTCTTAAAACACTAAGACCTCGATCCTATTCACCGAGTCTTGCACACACTTGTTGAGCTCTACTTCATACAAAGTCGGGACCTTCATCAACTGACTTGACGAGTTCATCCTTGAACTCATCGAGTCCTTCTTCATGCAAGAAGGCCCCTTTTGCCCTGGACTCACCGAGTTCCTTATGAACTTGTCGAGTATGCCTTCATGTGGTTGGGACTTGATGTGAACTCATCGAGTTCTTCTCTTGAACATGCTGAGTTCCATGATTTCCAGACCCAAATTCACATTTATCTTGTTGATTCCACATTTAGTACTCAACCAGTTTGATCAAAGCAGAAAAGGGTTGGGGAACCATACCCCGACTTGTCCAGTCCCCTGAACAAATCGATGAGTCCTCGAAAGTCCATGTCCATACAGTTTATTTCGGTCTGGTTTAACACATCCAAAACATAGATCTAGCCTCCTAAGGTCCATAATACACGTAAAGTTACAAACTTGATGTTCATGCATGGGGTAAGGCCCTAAAATGGAGTCTACAAGATGCATGGGGCTCCTATGGCAATAAATTTGGCACTTTTATGCCATAAGAACCCTCAATGGCTCCAGATCTGAATTCATACCCCCATATAACCACAAAATCCTGAATATGGCACTTCTAGGGATTAGAAAAGGTAGAAATGAACCCTAACTAGAGATCTAAGAGATGGATGGTCAAGGTTTCAGCTTTATACCTCAAATGAGTTAGAAATGAGCCAAGGTTTCAGCTTTATACCTCAAACTTCAAATACACACAAAAAGGCACCACAAAGCTCAAGAACACTTCAATAATTGATTAGCGTTTCGAGTTAGGGCATCTCTCGATTGGGAGGGACGATGGAGGCTGGGTTGGGAAAAGATAAGGTGTTCAAATAGGGTGCAAACCATAAATATTAGGGTTTCATCCAGACAGTCCTACTCAACGAGCGATTCGGGCTCTCCAACTCGTTGAGTAGGTTATTTAAAACCCGCATCCAAGAGTCTAGTCTACTTGACGATTTGGGCCTTCAACTCGCTGAGTCCCAGTGTAAAAACATGCAATTAATTAAATTTAAATACATACCGGGAACCAGGTGTTACAAATCTCCCCCACTTATTTCAGAATTTGTCCTCGAAGTGTGTTGTTGCATCCAGAAAAAACTCAGGGTAGTACTCTCTCATCTCGTCTTCCGGCTCCCACGTCCATTCTGAGCCCTTGCGGTGCTGCCATTGCACCTTCACCAACTCGACCCTCTTGTTCCTCAAATTCATCAACTTTCTGTCGAGGATAGCTACTGGTCGCTCAATGTATTTCCGGCTGTCTTCCACATGAATGTCCTCTAGTGGTAACACCACTGATTCATCTACTAGGCACTTCCGTAGCTAGGAGATGTGAAAGGTGTTGTGAATCTGACTAAGATCGGTTGGCAAATCCATCATGTACGCCACCTTTCTACCCGAGCTGCAACCCTAAAAGGACCGATGTAACTGGGGCCCAATTTTACCCGCTTCCCAAACCGGATGACACCTTTCCAAGGTGACACCTTTAGGAGGACCATATCCCCGACCTGGAACTCCAGGTCCGAACGACGCTTGTCGGCATAACTTTTCTGCCGACTCTTAGCAGTCTAAATCCTGCTCCTGACCTCTTAGATCCTCTCCGTCATCTTGAGTACCACTTCGGTACTCCCCATGACTCTCTTCCCAACCTCACCCTAGCATATCAGGGTCCTACATTTCCTGCCGTACAACATCTCGAAGGGAGGACGATCGATACTCGTGTGGTAGCTGTTGTTGTAGGACAATTCAACCAATGGAAGATAGGTATCTCAGCTACCACCAAAATCCAAGACACATGCTCGTAGAATATCCTCCAAGTTCTTGATGGTCCACTCACTCTGACCATCCGTATGCGGGTGAAATGCAAGGCTTTAGTGCAGACGAATACCCAACTCGTCGTGAAATTTCTTCCAGAATCTGGAAGTGAACCGCACGTCTCTGTCTGAAATTACGGAGACTGGCACTTCGTGTCGAGCTACCACCTCTCAGATGGAGATATCGTCCAGCTTCTCGGCCGAGATGCTCTCCTGGATCGGTATGAAATGGGAACTCTGGGTCAGCCGATATACGATGACCCATTTGGTGCCCACTCCTCATGTGGTCCTGGGAAGGTTGGTGATGAAATCTATAGTAATATGTTCCCATTTCCACAAGGGGATATCTAACGGTTGTGTCTTGCCATGAGGCTGCTGGTGCTCCGCCTTGACCTTTCTGGAGGTCAAGCACCTCTGTAAATACCAGGCTACATCCCGCTTTATGCACGGTCGCCTGTAATCATGATGAAGATCTCTGTACATCTTCGTCGCCCCAGGATGAATAGAAAACTTGGATTTGTGCGCCTCCTCCATCAACACCTGGCGCACGCCTCCATGATACTGGACCCACACCCTATGGTGTGGTGTTAACAATACACGGCTATCATAGTTGAAGGAGGAAAGCTACCCCACAATACGCTCACTCTTCCGATGTTCCTCCTTCATAGCCTCCTGCTAGGCCTCTCGAATCTGCTCCAACAGTAGGGTCACTACTGCCATCCGTAGGCAGATATCTCTGATCAGGGTAGCCTTGTAGCTAAGAGCATCAGCCATAATATTGGCCTTCCCCGAGTGGTAGAGGATCTCACAATCATAATCCTTCACCACATCTAGCCACTAATGCTGCCTCATGTTCAGATTCGGCTGATCCATAAGGCACCTCAAACTCTTGTGGTCCATATAAATGGTACATCAGACCCCATAGAGGTAGTGTCGCCAAATCTTACAGGTGAAGACAACCGTCCCCAACTCCAAATCATGAATCGGGTAGTTTGCATCATGAGGCTTCAGGTGCCTCAAGGCGTAGGCGATGACATGCCCTCTCTACATCAATACTACGCCGAAACCCGAATGTAACACCCATGTTTCTAGGCTAGGTATTAATGATGATGTAATAGTCTAGGCTAACCTTTGGAACCCATTTTGAATTAATAAAAGAAAGTATTATTTAAGTATTATGTGTTTTATGCTTAATTGTTGTGATTTGATAAATTAAAGATAAAAAATAAGCATTAAAATAAAATTTCAGATAAACCCAATATCTATGAAGGAAGTTGTAGTGGTCGTGACAAGGATTCCAGATATGTAAGGAATACCGAAATCCGAGTTATAACGAAGAAGTTATGACCTGTCGAATTTTCAGGACAGAATCGGTATGCCACTGCGTGACGTAAATAGTGAATTTACGATAGAATGATTTTTAGCCTTAGTGATCTAAACGATAGTCGTAGAGTTCGTTAAACCGAGAGCGTGAATAAAAAGAACGCCAAAATCTGACTTCGTATGAGGAAGTTATGATTTTTCTAAGTTTCGACTTAGAAGTATGCTGCCTAAAACTCGAAATTTAGATCGAGTGATTTTTAGCCGACACAATCTAAATGAGAATTGGAGATCTCTTCGATATTAGTGCAACAGTAGAAAGACAGATGAAAACAGATGTCAGATTAAGAAGTCAAGAATTTTTAACAGACTTTTCCTGTCCCGGTCTATTAAAAATATAACTTTAAAAATAAAGGTCTAAATGAAAGTTGTAGATCATAGTCTCACCTACGCGTGGATATAAAGAACATCAAAAACGGAGCTCGTATGCGAATGATACGAATTTTAGAAGATTGGAAATTTGAAGTACACCCAGCATACTCGTGTCCATGGTCTGAGTTAGGGCACGTAACCTACTCCATCGCATGAGACACGTATCATACGGACTCGACACGTCTGATGCCACGCATCAGGATACGCCCAGCATACTATGTTGTACACCCAACGTAATGGCTAATAGAGCAGTATGCCCAACATACTTGAAGATTACGCCCAGTGTAATTCAAGTTTCAGCCCCTATAAATAGAAACCAAGACCTCCAAGTTTTTGTTTACAAAATCTATTCTCTCTCACTCTCTACTTCTTCTTTAGCAACTTTTAACCCCTCCTCCCCCGAGGTCCCGGTATCATCCCCTAGCACCCGAAGCAATCTCGGAGCCTCGAAGTTTCCATGAAAAAGAGTTTGTCGAGTCTAAACTCTGCCCGTGTGGAGCTTGGTATTTGAGAAAACACCTCGATTTTATTGGAAACGATTGTTTTAAGAGACGAAGTGCTGCCCAATTACCATTAAATAAAGTGAGTGTATAGTCACTTTCCGCTTACACATAGATATGAAGTATTTTCTATAAAAATACGTGCTATGTATAATTATATTGTTAGTTTATTTGAGATGGTGTTGAATAGATGTTTTATACAAGTTTAAAAATGTATATATATTTTTATCTACAAATATGGTTAGTAAAACATTGGTAGATGAAATGGTTGGTGTGTGTTAAAATGATGAGAGACCTCGATATTGTTGTTGTTGTTTGTAGTCATCCAGCGGAGTATAGATGATGACCATGGGCCTTTCTAGACAGTCTAGTGGAATGCTAGCAGGTTCGTAACCTTTAGGTGTTGGTGAACTATATGTTCACTGATGTACTCCATCCCCCTCATGGTTGCCTTAAGGACATGTATGGCTGAGGAATCCCCTTAGCAGTAGTGTCCATCCCGATGATTATCCTTAGGCTATGTCCCTTATGATAGGTGTTTAGGGAGGTAAACTGAGGATAATGGGAACGGGTAATCAGGGTTATTGTTGGTTGATGAAATTAATATATTTATTGTTGATTGATCAAATTAATAAATCTATTATTATTTGTGGGTTGAAAACCCTATATGCTTAGCAGGCTCCAAAGCCTGACCCACTCAGCTTTTTATATTATAGGTAGTGGACCCCGAGCATAGTCGGATGATGATTAGAGATTTTTGGATTATAGGCCAGTAGTTGTAAGGCTTATAATATAATGTTTATGATTTTGGTCTGTATCGGAACATGACATCCTGAGGTTTTGATATATAATGAATATATATATATATATATATATATATATATATATATATATATATATATATATATATATATATATATATATATATATATATTCCTTAAGAAATGTTTGATAAATTTTTATCATGTTTTGTTTTGGGGAAAAATTATGCAATATACTTTAAAAAGATTACATTTATTTTATTTTAAAAGCATAAATTAAATCGATCGTTTCTGGCCGAGAAATTTGGGGATGTCACACCGAAATGGATGCATCGCAGTATACTACAAAATCCTCCACACCCTCCGGCAGGGCTAGAATCGGTGCCTCGCATAATCTCTGCCTCAAAGTCTCAAACGCTGCCTGCTGCTCAAACGCAAAGTAAAATACAATGACTTTCTTCGTCAGACGAGTCAAGGGTACGGTGTAACACCCTTTTCTGAAAATATAGGTTTGTGGATTTTAGAGGCTAATGCTAGGGGCATTTCAGTCTTTTATGGGTTTTGAGTTTTATTCAAGAGGTTTTGCGTCCGGGTGTGTCGCTAGAAGCGTAGGGCTTCTCACCACCTTTTCATGGAGTTTGGCAGAAACGGACTCAGTATGAAGGAGTTATAGCACTTTGAAGTTATTGACATTAATGGTCCCTTAATGGAAAAGTTGGCAAAAAGGACCATGCATGCAAAGTGGAATGTGTGTGGCTACGCCCAACGTAAGCTGGGTTACACCCAGCGTATAAAGGTGAAAGGATCGCTGGTGCTTAAGGCGTACGCCCAGCGTACAGGAAGTACGCCCAGTGTCCAGAAACCCTAGTTTTAGGGCCTAGCCGCTATATAAAGAACATAACACCTAGGTTAACAGCCTCCATCTCATCTTCATACAGGCACCACAAAACCATAAACCTCTCTTGTGTGTTCTTGGAATCTTGGGGGTCATTAGAGAGCATTATGGGTGCTGTAAAGCCATTTTCAAGCAAGTGAATAGATTAGCAAGGTGGTGGATCAAAGGGGAAGCTATAGATCCAAGATTTAGGTTCCATTTTAGACCATTTTGAGGTATAAAGTCTGAAACATTCCTTAAGTGTGCTTAGATCTAGGTTTATGGAGCTTTGGACCTTTTTGGGTCCAAAGGATGGACCTTTACGATGCAACTTCATCTTTAAGCTTGGGGTTGCTACTCTCAGAGCTAAAAATGTCCCATAAGCAGTAAAGTCTCAATCTTTATGGTCCTAATGAGCTCATGCATGATATTTAGCCCTTGTTATGGAAGTTTGTTGTCACATTTTGAGTTTGGGCTTAATTGGTGGGTTGCAAGCCACCAAGTTAGCAACTTTATGGATTAAGATGTGGAAAAGGACCTGGATCTAAGTTTGTAGCTTCTGAAGTGGTGTATTAAGCACTTAATGGAAAAGTGGCTTAACAAGGTTGTATGTTGGGCGTACAAGGAGATACACACAGCGTGCAAGCCGTTAGCTAGTACGCCTAGCGTACATAAGAGTACACCCCGCGTACTCTACCAGTTTGGAGTTTGCACTTTTGGGTCTCGACTTGGGCTGTGTTTTCGACTTTTGGCCTCTAGGCGATAGTGGGTCAGTAGAAGTCAGTTGATATGGGCGAAAAATATGTTATGCGCTTAAGGTAAGGCCCATTAAAGGGATTAGGCCTAATATAGCAAATTAGGCCATTAATGGGCCACCAGTGAGCTTGGGAAGCTTAATTAGTATTGGGCCTTGGTTTTGGGCATTAGATATGGACCAAGTTGGCCTAGGGGTAGAATGGTCACTATACCCTAAGATTGATTAATGTATTGGACGAAATGATAATTGGTGTTGGTATCTCGGGGAGCCGAAGGAGCAACAGCTCAGGATTTGGCAGATAGCAGCTTGAAGGATATCAGCAAGGTTTCAGTAGTGCAAGGTGAGTCTCCTCATTGTGTGAATGGGTCTAAGGTCACAATGCCGGCCCATGTAGTTTATGAGTAGGAAGACCCAGGGGATAGCCCTAGACACTGTATGCTAGTATGTTATTCTGGACCAATGTCCGATATCGGGCGGGTACCCGGAGAATGTTTGTACGATAGTTTATACTTGTTGTCTTTGTGATACTTGTATGTGCCTGGTAGGAAGGTGAGTGTGGGAGAATACCCGTATCTCATCATTGGCAGAGTATGGACGGGGTTCCATATCTCAACAGTAGCATAGCAGGGGTGAGGCCCGAGGTAGGGGAGGAGTGAGTGTGGGCGGGGGCTCGTATCTCACCAATAGCAGGAGCATGGACGGGGTTTCATGACTCATCAGTAGCAGGACAGGGGAGGGGCCCAAGATATGTGAGGCCTTAGATGAGGATTATAGTAGAGTATATTATTTACTTGTTATATGTTATGTTATATGTTCATACATGTTTAGCAGGCGGGGCACAGAGACAGGCGGGGCCTAAGAGAAACAGATCTGTATAACCGAGTGGGGCTCGAATCCAGGAAGGGCCTGAGGTCGGGCGGGGCCCGATGTAGCGGGAGAGGCCCAAAGTAGCGGGACAGGCCCAGTGCTGGCAGTATTTGATTAAGCAGGGTATGTGGTAGGTTGGGGAGCTCATTAAGCTTCGTGCTTGCGGTTTTCAGTTTTGTTTTCAGGTACTTCCAGTAGCGTAGGGAAGAGTTCGGGGTGATCGCATGGCACACACTAGTGTTTATTCAGCCTGGGATGCTTACTCTTATAAAATAAAATAATGTTTTAGACATGATACTCTGATGTGATATGCTTTAAATGAACTGGTGGCACTTTTGGTTTTATTATTAAATTAAACTGAACCTTTCTGGGTCATGTTTTTGGGGATGTTACATACGGCTATCTCGGAGATATCCTGAATGAATCTCCGGTAATAACCCGCCAATCCCAGGAAACTCTGAATCTCAGATGGAGACTTCAGAACCTCCCATCTCATCATGGCCTCTACTTTGGCTAGGTCAAGCAAAATATCGTTCAGGATGACAAGGTGTCCAAGAAATTGCACCTCATGCAACAAGAACTCACACTTGGAGAACTTGGCATACAATCTCTCCCTCCTCGGGATATGCAACACCTCCCGCAACTGCTCCTCATGCTGCTCCTGCGTCTTGGAGTAAACCAAAATGTCGTCAATGGAAACTATCAAAGACCGATACATCATCGGTCTGCATACGCGGTTTATGAGGTCCATGAACGCGACAAGAGCATTGGGGAGCCCGAAGGGCATCAACATGAACTCATAGTGGTCGTAGCGAGTCCGAAAAGCGGCCTTCTAAACATCCTCATCTCTAACCCTCATCTGATGGTAGCCTGACCACAAATCTATCTTGGAAAACCAAGATCCCCCCTGAAGCTGGTCGAAAAGATCATCAATCCTCGGGAGTGGGTAATAGTTCTTCACTGTTACCTTGTTCAGCTCCCGGTAGTCTATACACATACGATGCGACCTATCCTTCTTCATCACAAACAGGATCGGGGTTCCTTAGGGTGAACTGCTCAGTCTGATGAGTCCCTTGTCTAACAACTCCTGCATCTCGGCAGGAGCCAACCAATACGAGGCCTTGGCTATTGGAGCCGCACCAGGGACTAGGTCGATCCTAAATTCCACCTGCCTCTCCGGAGGTATCGTACATAAATTCTCTGGAAATACATCCGGGTATTCTCGTACCACTGGCACATCACTCACGATCTCCTTACCCTCCTCTCGGGCTTCCATGATATAGGCGATATATCTAGCGCAACCCTGCTAGAGGTAGCGCCTATCCCTCACTGTTGACCAGAAAGTTGGCCTGCCCTATGGTCTCTCAACCGAAATCACCAACTCTCCCCCATTTGGGGTCCTGACCTGAACCAACTGTTGCACGCAATCGATCACTGCCCCATTAGGGCTCAACTAGTCCATACCGATGATGACCCTGTTCCCATGCAATGGTATGAGAACCAAGTCTACCAGGTAGCACCCCTCTAACAGCTTCAAAACACAATCTCGGAAAACCTATGATACTTGAACTGATCGGTCATCCACAATCTCGACCTCTAGATGGAAATCCAATATGCCCAAAGACTCAAGGAACCTCTTTCTAAGGGAAAGAGAGACAAACAACCGGGTAGCCCCGAATCAAACAACACCTGAATTGGGATATCGTTCACATGGAACGATCCTAAACAGCATAATATATATATATATATATATATATATATATATATATATATACATATATATATATATATAATAAATGACATAAAATAAGAGCTAGAGAGAATAAATCATACCCGTCACCACATCGGGTGTGGCACATGCCTCCTCGGTAGTCAGCTGTAAGGCTCAGCTCCTCACCACTAGAGCCTCTCTCTTGCCCTGCCGGCCGTCAGTAATCTGCATGGTCGTTAGAGCTGGTGCCGCCACTGGCGCTGCTGCTGCCGTCAATCTCGGGCATTGGCCTTTTTATGGCATTGCTAGTTGCAGTGGAAACACAATAACTTTGATGTCTGAATAGTGGGGGTAGGGACATTACAATCCCTACTAAAATTCCCAGACTGGCCGCATTTGTAGCATCCCGATCCCCCTGCCTTACAGGCCCCCTCATGTGACTTGCCACATTTCCCACAACGACCCAGGCCCTGCTGGCCCTTCGACCTAGCATCGAATCCCTTGGTTTTCTTCCCCGTAACCTACTCAGTCTCTGCCTTCCTCTTCCGGAGATGATCAATGTGAATCTCCCTCTCCCTCGCCCTCGCAATCATATCATCCAATGTCAGGCATATTGATTAGCTGACATGTTTCTGAATGTCAGCTCTCAACATGTCAGGATAGCGGGTATTCCGCATCACCTCGTCCCCTGCATATTGAGGAACCAGTAAGGCCCTCTCCATGAACTTGGCAGTAATCTCCGCCACCGACTCAGTCGGTTGCCTCATATCCAAGAACTCTTTGGCCAACTGTTGAAGCTCCACAACCAGCGCAAACTCAACCCTAAACCTGGTAAAAAAGTCAGGACATGTCGTATCCTTAATGGTCGGGGCTCCTAACGAATCACTGACCGACTCCCACCAATCTCGAGCTCGGTCTCACAAACAGCCTGCACCATAACGAACCTTTGACCCCTCAAGGCAAAAGTTAATCAATTGAGCAGACTCTACGTCTGCAATCCATCTCCTAGAAAGTATGGGGTCTTTCACCCCATGGTTGTCTGGTGCACCACATCCCCTAAAGTCCTTAAAGGACAATGTGTGCGCCCCCGACTAGCTAGATGCCATGTGACTCCGTAATGCGCTAAGGTGATCCTCCACCTGCTCGATAATCCCCTCCTTGATCGACCCAAAAATCATTGGGGTCACCTCAAGGATGCCTCTCGTGATCTCAGAAGCAATGAACTCATGCAGTCCCTCATTGATTGGCTCGACACCTGATCCCAAACCTGATCCTGATCCTAAACCTCCCCCTTCGTGACACATAGTCATCACCATTGTGAAACAAAACACATAATCATCAGGGTCATAAATAACCTCGAAAGGTCTCATATACTACTAGTTTCGTGGTTCTATCTCGGCCCCCCTTGACTCAAGTACAAATCCTCTACTTTCAGTAGTACGGGCACATACTACCTTGCACATCTATCTGTACTTTCCTCAAGGATTTCCTTGACTTCACCAAGTCCCTTCCACTATTACTGCTCACTGTACTAATCTCATCCTAGGCTTACCCTAGGGTATCCCCCTCCTAACCATTCTCCGCCATCAGCTACGTAAGAAGTCCTCTCATCTCTCCTTAACTAGCTTGCGAATACCATTACATATTACTAGGACCAGATAATTCTTCAAATGAGAGGTCCTATCCTATAATGGTTGGACTCAAACAAGAGCTGTGAAATAGGGCTAGACCTAACCTTCTTACATTATTTAGTCCTCATAATATGTAACTTAGCTTATTCTTCTACTAGTTAATTAAAGGCAACTAGGCTCCTAAAAAGCATGAAGCAAGCAGCATTTGGGCCTTGAGTACCCAAACCAAGAATATCCTACTCATGCCATCATATCATTGTCTAATCAGTTCTAGCATGAAATTCAATAAGCATGTAAAGCAGGCACATAAGGCATCTTCCTAGATCATTAGCCCTAATCTAGCATGCAGATCCCATACATATACAATAGGCATATAAGGCTTCCTTCCCACATCCTTAGCCCTAATCTAGCATGTAGTTCTCATAATCATATCATATCATAACATAAAGTGTATGGGTATCTTGGGGATAACTTACTTGATCTCTACCGATCGCACGCATCACACACCTTATTCTTTTCAAGTTCTTTTCTCTTTTTAATTCCATTTTAAACTCCTTTTAAGAAAAGGATTTTACTTTTGAAGATTTTCATACCAAGTCCTAAGTTTGAGTTCAGACATACCCGAGAGTGTGCCCGAATCCTTAAAACCAAGGCTCTGAGACCAAATTGTATCACCCTAAAAATCAGGACCAAAAAAATTCTTTTGTAATTAAGTAACTTATAAAATAGTTTACTTAAAAACATCATCGATATCATATCAACCCATAATCTCATATGTCAAATGTCATAAACATTTCATGGAATAATAATAATGTCATAGTACAATCCCATGGATCTCAAAATGCGGAATCATATGTGTGTGTGATGCGCTGCTACCGTGCCAGCTCCTTCCCCTTCGACGAAGAGGTACCTGACACCAAATGAAAATCGTAAGCACAAAGCTTAGTGAGTTCCCCCATCATACCACATACCATATAATAATATATCAAGCCATGCATATCTGGGTGTCGGCCTCCCCTTCGTTCTATCTCAACCGGATAACCGTCGACCATATCTAGGTGCTAGCCTCCCCTTCTGTCTATTTCAACCGAATAACTGTCTAGCATATTTGGGTGCTGGCCTCCCCTTTGGTCTATTTCAACCAGATGTCAGGGACTATTTCACCCCTACCACTACCACATAGAATCATAACATACCGACACATAGAACATAACAGATAATGGCATACCATACAATTATCACACAGACAATCATCTAAGTACAAGCTTCTACTAGTGGGTCAGCATTGTGGCCTTAGACCCACTTCTACTGTAAGGTAACTCACCTCAATGTCGTGAAGTGCCTAAACTGTCCTCGCTGCCAAAATCAACTCCTCTTAATTCCTACCTGTAACAACTTTCCTTAATTTACCATTACATACTCTTAACCCCTACAAGGGTTACTCAGGTCAAAGTCAAAGTCAACATCAACACCTTGGTCAAAGTCAACATTTGGTTGAATTAACTCGTCGAGTTGACCCAATAAATCGCCGAATCCCCGAATCCTTAAAACACTAAGAACTCAATCCTACTCGCCGAGTCTTGCACACACTCGTCGAGCTCTACTTCATACAAATCCGGGACCTTCATCAACTGACTCGATAAGTTCATCCTTGAACTCGTCGAGTCCTTCTTCATGCAAGAAGGCCCCTTTTGCCCTGGACTCACCAAGTTCCTTATGAAATCATCGAGTACGCATTCATTCGGTTGGGACTTGCCTAGAACTCACCGAGTTCTGCTCTTTAACTCGATGTGTTCCATGATTTCTAGACCCAGATTCACATCTATCCTGTTGAGTCCTCTTTTAGTATTCAACTAGTTCGAGCAAAGTAGAAAAGGGTCGGGGCCATACCCCAACTCGTCGAGTCCTATGAATGACTCACTAAGTCCCCTAAAGTCCATTTCCATACAGTTGATTTCATTCAGGTTTAACACATCCAAAACATAGATCTAGCTTCCTAGGTTCCATAATACACATAAAGTTACAAACCTCACGTTCATGCATGGGGTAATTGGCTTAAAAGGCCCTAAAATGGAGTCTACAAGATGCATGGGGCTCCTATGGCAATAAATTTGGCACCTTTATGCCATAGGAACCCTCAATGGTTCCAGATATGAAGTCATGCCCCCATATAACCACAAAATCTCGAATATGGCACTTCTAGGGCTTAGAAAAGGTAGAAATGAAACCTAACTAGAGATCTAAGAGACGGATGGTCAGGGTTTCATCTTTATACCTCAAATGAGTTGGAAATGAGCCAAAACCTATGGATCTTCTTGGTTCCTCTTGATCTCTCAATCTTCCTTCTTTTTCTCAAACTTCAATTACACACAAAAAGGCACCACAAAGCTCAAGAACACTTCAATAATTGATTAGCGTTTTAAGTTAGGGCTTCTCTAGACTACGAGGGACGATGGAGGTCGGGTTGGGAAAAGATAAGCTGTTTAAATAGGGTGCAAACCCTAAATATTAAGGTTTCATCCAGACAGTCCTACTCGCTGAGTCGGGCTCTCCGGCTCGTTGAGTAGGTTATTTGAAACCCGTGTCCAAGAGTCTAGTCTACTCGACGAGTTGTGCCTCCAACTCAACGAGTCCCAGTGTAAAAACATGCAATTAATTAAATTTAAATACGTACCGGGAACCGGATGTTACCATTAAAGGGGTTGTAGCCAACCACGGAGTGCCAGTTTCTATTGTCTCTATTAGGGATATTAGGGTCACGTCTCATTTTTTTAGGAAATGTTTTTAGAGGAAATGGAGGTTCACATGAAGTTGAGAATGGTGTTACACACACGAATAGATAATCAAAGTAAACACATGGTTCAAACTTTAGGAGTAATAGGGATTTGTATATTCCATTAGTAGAGTTTTTTTTCTAAACAATACTAAAAATTTAAATTCACTATTTAAAAATTAAATAAATATTCAAATTCAAATAGTCATATTTAAATAATATATATCAAATTTACAAATTTTAAAATATTTTAAATTTGGCGTTTATCCGTACTTAGTAAATCTTTAAATTTGAAAAAAGGAACCCTAATACGGGAGCCTCACGTCGTAAGCAACAAGCTCTCACGTTGTGAGCTGTGACGAAAGGTTTTTTTCAATTACAAATTTTCCAATCTTTCCTCTTTCATTCAATTTCAAACAAGCATTTATAGAAAATATGGATCTAGGGTGCATGTAATCATGAACTAATGGCTCTAATATCACTGTTAGGTTTTTTTACGCATCAAATATACTCTAAACTAAGTAGCCGAAAAATTGAAACTATGATATACCTAAGTGCATGTGCAACCTATAGCTCTATGGTTTAATACTAATTATATCCTAAAAACGAAAATACAAAAGAAGAATCACATACCTCTTTTGCAACAAAAGACCTTTACGCTTGAGCTTCCGTGCATGCCACCTTGTTTGGATGATCAAGACCCAAACCAGAATCCCTCTCTTGGTTCACATCCAATGAAATCAAAATAGTAGAATCAAAATAACTATGAAGGAATGAAGTGTAGGAGAGTTTGTCCACAAGGAGGGAGAAAGAAGAGGCGAAACTTCAAGCTAAAAAATAAGCAAGGAAAAATGAATCGTTAAGGCCTTATTTATTGCCTTGGATACCTTCTTGGGTTTTATCCTCAAGCTCATGTAGGACGGATAACCCTAAGAACGAAATTCCATTTATCCTAAGGGAATTTTCATCCATCACCATTCTTCCTAGGGCTCTAGAATGTTTCTGAAGAATTAACTATTGATTAATTGATCTTCAACCCTTATATTAATTAAATTAGGTGTGAGACTGATGCATTACATGGGTTTATTTAAACAAAACTAAATACAAAATTGTAAACATTTGAAAAGTATGAATTTATAAATAAAAAATAAGTAAGAAAATATTTAATTATAAAAATTAAAGTGTTTTTTTTCTCTTCAAAATTTAAACAAATAATTTAGATAAATAAATTAAGAAAATTAATGAATCTTTAATTTGGTAATTTTGAAATTAGAAGGAAAGTTCATTAATGAAATTTATATGCATTTTTTATTGAATATAAATACTATCTACAATTTAATAAAATAAAAATTGCATAAAATGACACGTGGAATAAAAATTAAATTGAAATAACCTCAAAATTACATGTGGCAAAATAAATGAGAATGTGACATGTGACAAAAAGATATTTATTTATTAGGGAGGAAAGTGTTAATTAATTTCCCAAATTCTTTTCTAATTAGTTACAAATGAATTATTAAACCATAATAATTAATAAACTATCCTTTATTTATTTTGCTTAATTTGAGTCTTGAGGAATACCCATGAGAACGAGATTATTATTTGAAATATTACCACTAGGTAATGAACTTGGACACACTTTCGACCAGGAACATAATACAACCTTAAATATTCATCTTATAGATGTGGTAGAAGATACCATTGGTCAAGGACTTGTCGCTCACCTATACATATTTGTCAACTTTATCAAGAATCGATAAAATAAAAGGTAAAAGAAGCAAACATCGTTGATAATGTTGAATTCACTAAGCTAATTGTTTATGATTTCTTTAATTACATGGAAGACACAGACTAAAAAATTATTCTTTTCTTATAAACCTGTTTTTCCTTCTTCTGTTTTTCATGTACTGTATTTTCTACAATAAATAAGCTTTCTTTATAATAATAATTATCATAACATTTATAATACATTATTTCTTTTATATGTGAAGTTCGATATGAGCTCAACTAAAGCGCTACACCAAGAAAAGGTTTGAAATATTCGTATAGTACATAGTGGTACTACACACACTATCGTGAAATCTAATAAATACTTTTCAAAATTAGTACCAACAAAAGCAATCATACATACAATATCAGGTCATATAGATTTTGTGGAGGGAGCTGGGAAAGCTTATTTTACATTACCAAATGGTACAAGCTTTTGTATAGAAAGGGAATTATTTTCTCAAAAGTCGAATAGAAATTTATTGAGTTTCAATGACATATATTTCAAACGATATGACATTCAAACTGTGACAATTGGAAAGAAAAAATGCATACATACTATATATAAAAACCATGTAGAGAAACTATAAACACTTGTTTCTAATCTATGTTACACATATATACATATGATTAAATCAAATACGATAGTAAAGAAAAACATTGTGATCCTTGGACATTTAGTTTATGGCGTGACAAATGGGCCACCCAAGATTAACAATTATGTGGCGGATAATTAAGAATACACATGAGTATTCACTGTAGGATCAGAAGTTACCTCAATCAGGTAACACAAGATCATGTACATCTTGTTCCCTTGGAAAATTAATTATAAAACCCTCGCCAATGAAAGTTGAAAGGGAATCACTTAGATTTCTTAAAAGAATTCAAGGTGCTATATGTTGACTGGTCCATCCAACATCTAGATCATTTTGAAATTTTATGGTCCTCATAGATGCATCTAGCAAATGGTCTCATGTTTGCCTATTATAAACTCGTATTATGGCATTCACAAAATCTCTTGCTCAAAATATTAAGTTAAGAGCGCATTTCCCTGGTTATAGTATCAAAAGAGTGAGACTTGAAAATGTTGGTGAATTTTCTTCCGAATAATTTAATGAGTATTGTATACCTATAGGAATTGTAGTTGAGCATCCAGTTGCTCGTGTACCTAAATGCTTTAGTTGAATCATTGATTAAACTACTCTAACTACTAGCTAGACCATTGATAATAAGAACCAAACTTCCTATTTTACAATGGGGTCATGCAATACTACATGTTGTATCATTAATACGCACTACGCCAAGTTCATATTATACATATTCTCCCTACAATTTGCTTTTGGTTAAGAGCCAAATATTTCCCATCTTAGATTTTTTGGATGTCTAGTATATATAGCTATTCAAGAACCATAACACAAAAAATGGACCCTCAAGAAGGTTGGAAATATATGTTGGAAATGAGTCATTCTCTATTATTAGATATCTAGAACCTTTAACAGGAGATGCTCTTGCTACACGTCTAGCTGATTGCCAATTTGATGAGGTGAACTCGCCACTATTTGGAGGAGGAAAAAAACCAAGAAAAAGAAGTTTCATGGCATGAACCATCCTTATTAGATATAACCCTCCCACAAAACAATGTGAAATGGAAGTTCAAAAGATAATGTTTTTCCAAGAAATGGCAAATCAATTTTCTAATGCATTTACTAACACAAAAAGGGTGACTAAATTATATATACCATTTATCATTTCTTCAGGTCTAATTGAAATTCCATATACACAACTAGATGATAAAGTCACTCAAGATTCTAAAACACTCATGGGATGTGGAAGGCCATTTGGTTCTATGGATAAAATTCCCTGAAAAAGAAGAGGATCGGAAAGTACACATAATCATAAAGAAAATATTCCTAGAGAAACAGAAAATATCATAACTTCCATAATAAAGGAAATAAATGATAAAGAGATTACAATAAGTTATGGTGAAACAAATGGAGTATATAACCAAAATGAAACTAGTAATATAATTGTCATATTTTCTTCTTTAGTTGCATGTGATAGTATGAATGGTGATCTCGAACCACAATCTGTCATTGAATGTCAAAAGAGACCTAACTAAGCTAAATGAAAAGAGGCTATGCAAGTTGAACTAAATTATCTTAGTAAGAGAAAGGTTTTTGGGGATGGTATTCTCACACCAGGAGTTTTGAAATCATTAGGATATAGATCGATCTTTGTATGAAAATGAAATGGGAAAGACGAAATTTTAAGATACAAGGCTAGAATACTGGATCAAGGTTTCTCTCAAAGGCTTGAAATTAATTATGAAAAACATATTCTCCTATAATGGATGAAACCACTTTTAGATATTTAATTAGTGTACCAGTATCTGAAAATGTAGAGATACGTCTTATGGATGTCGTTACTGCTTACTTGTACGGATCACTTGATAATGGTAACTATATGAAAATCCATGAAGGATTTAAAATGCTTGAAGTACTAAGTGAAAAACCCAAAGAATCGTATTCTATAAAACGAAAAATAGTTTTGTATAGGTTAAAGCAATGTGGATGCATATGGTACAATCGTTTAAGAGATTATTTGAAAAGTAAAGGTTATATGAAAATCTGTGAAGAATTTTAAATGCTTGTGGATATCATTATAGGTTACTTTTATGGATCACTTGATAGTGACATCTATATAAAAATTCATGATTGATTTTAAATGCTTGAAGCATTAAGTGAAAAACACAAATAAATTTATTCTATAAAACTACAAAGATCTTTATATGGGTTAAAGTAGCCTGGGCGCATGTGGTACATTCATTTAAGCATTTATTTGGAAAGTAAAGGTTATAAAAGTAACACTATTTATGCATATTTATTAAGAAAACAACATCTGAATATGTGATCATTGATGTTTATGTAACATCCCGATGTTCATGTATTTCTAAATTCATCCTTATAAATTTAATATATGTCATTTTGGTACCTAAGTTCAAGAGAATGTGCCTTGAAGCCCTAGTGTCAATATTGTAATTTCTGGAAAGAGGAGTACGCTAAGCGTACATGATGGTATGTTGAGCCTACTAGGGAGCGCCCTAGTACGTTGGGCGTACACTTATGTACGCTAGGCATACTAATGTCAGGAGGGAACCCTAATTTTTTGGATACATCCTTTGAGACATTTTTGCAAAACCCTAACCCCTTAGTGTGTATTTTGAGCTCAATAGTGTGTTTTTGGTGTGTTAAAGGAAGAAAAAGTCGCTTCAAGAAGCTTGGAAGCTTGAAGCAAGGCTTGGATCATGAAGTTTTGCTCTTTTATCCATCATATCAAAGTATAAAGTTCATAGCTTGATGGCTTGTTTGCTAGATCTCATTTTTGGGTGTTTTTATGTTACTTTTTGGTCCCAAAAGTTCCATACTGAGCATGACATCTTCTGGATGTTTTGAATTCTCCTTTCAGACCCTAAGGGGGTCCTTAGTCATAAAAATGAGGTCCTAATGGCTAGAATTTCCTTATGCATCATGTAGAGGGTCATAATAGATTAAGACCTTGTATTAAGGACTTTTTGGATGTGTAAAGTGATAAAGTTGGTATGAATCAATGGTGTATTTGGAACATGGATCTGAAGTATAGGCTTAAGTGATTAAGCCATTAAGCACTTAATGAAGTATTGGAGTTTGCGAGGGTATGCCCCGCATAGGAGGGAGTACGCCCTACGTACTCGGTTAACAACCGCATAATCTGGTCAATGTGAGGCTTCACATAAGTAAGTGTACTTCTAGGTTATTCCCCACATACTCGCATGAGTCATCCCTTGTTGAGTTGACTCAGTTGGGTTGACTCGGCTGGGTTGATTCAGTTGGCTTAGTGGGTTTCACAGTTGACTTTGACCAAGTATAAATTTGAGGGCATTTTGGGTATTTTGGGATTTTATGGAATCGGTCACTTGGTGGATATAGGTTTCGTGTAGAATGCTGAGAATTCAGAGTCAGACCTCATTAGTTCTATCCAGTTACGAGGTGAGTTTTCCTCACTATATTTTCGGGTTGAAGGCACCAATGTCGGCCCATTGGTTTGATAACCTAATATCCATTGATTTATTGAGTATGGAATTGAAATGCATGATAGTTTGATAAGCTAGCCTGGTAGATCAGTAGGAATACCTGTGACACTATTTGTATGATTATCTGATTATATGTTTATTTGTTATATGTCGACATATCGTGTGGGTTGTTGAGCTTGTATTGCTCCGTGTGGTAGCCAACAAACCCTGGAGCAATCTAGATATAGTTGAGGGTCAGGTAGGACATGCCAAAATCATACTGACCGCTCATGAGCATTCAAGATACAAGTTGGTGGTCGGGTGGGGAATTCCAGACTCGTATTGAGGGCTTAGTGGTATTTAGTCCGAGGACTGATTTGGTCGGGGAGCAAGCCAGACATAAGTTGTGGGCCCCAAGGGCAAGCCAGAGTTATGTTGTAGGCTCAGGGGGTAATCCAATCTTTAAGTTGTGGACCCATTGCAATTTTTTTGTATATGTATTATTAGCTATGTGTGGGTATTTTGGGGGAACTCACTAAGCTTTAGGCTTACAGTTTTGGGTTATGTTTTAGGAACCTCAGATGATCGCAGGAAGGCAAAGGCGTGATCGTGCAGCTCCTCGTATTTTGTTTTATGATTTTGAGAAAACTCTGATGATAAATATGTTTTGAAAACTATTTTGTAAACAATAATGTTTTGTGGATTTTTTTTGAAAAGTTTAAATTTTTCATGAATTTTATGGATGTTACAGGTTGGTATTAGAGCCTTGGTTTGAGCGAATTGGAGGAACACTTGTGGGAATCTAGTCTTAAACTATGGAAAAAGATTTTAAAAATGATTTTCAAAATGTTTTCAAAATAATCAAGGAGCATGCGATGTGTACGTTCAACTGGAGCCAGTGAGTAGACCCCAAAATACCACACTGCTATTTGATATTGCAATATGTTAAAACAACATGTTAGTGATAGGTTATGGATCTTCAGGAATTTGAATGATAGAATTGTCTGATTAGATGATGCATGATGGCCTAGGGTTCTTCTTATATGGAATTGACATCATTACTGTAGTTGTTTAGTGTATGTATCATGGTGATACATAACTAAAATTCTATAGCCTGAGAATTTTTGGTTTGACCTTATTTCATGTTCTTGTTTGATGAAGGGTGTAGGGTAGGATCAGATATTCGACTGTCTATAGGGTCCAGTGGTATGTATTATTATCATACACGAGTGTTGCAGGGTTGGTGGAAGTTTCATGGAAGAGTTGTGTGGGGTTAGCCAGCCAGTTTCGAGATTTATAGCCTTTCCTATAGGGATTGAGGATTGATTGTATGATTATGCTAATGTTTTTTGTTAGGGCTGTTGTGATGATCCTATGAAACAAATACGGGTAAGTGTGGATGGTAGCATGGGCCCGTAATACTGAAAGCATGGGACCTGTACTTTTAACAGGGAAGTCACAATCCCTAGGGCTTTATTGGGATTTGGTTCCCCTAATATGATATGCGTGTTATCTGATACCCTCTGGGTTTTTTTCATTATGGTGACGACGAGGCGATTTGAGACTGGTTCCGGATCGAGATCAGGAGTAGGCAGTCAGGGTGGGTCATCTACGTTGGATGATCGCGGGAAGGCAAAGGCGTGATCTTGCACCTCCTCGTATTTTGTTTTATGATTTTGGGTAAACTCTGATGATAAATATGTTTTGAAAACTATTTTGTAAACAATGATGGTTTATGGATATGTTTGAAATGTTAAATTTTTTCATGAATTTTATGGATGTTACAATTTATGTTGATAATCTAAACATTATTGGGATAAATAAAGAAAGCCTCGAAGTGATTGAACATTTGGAGAAAGAAATTGAAATGAAATACCTTGGAAAAATCAAATATTATTTTGGTTTGCAAATTGAGCATATTCCTAACGGAATACTTGCGCATCCATCTAATTATACAGAAAGAAACTAGAAACATTTAAATATACACAATGCGAATCCTTTAAGCACGCTAATGGTTGTTAGATCATTACATATTGATAGAGATGTATTTTGTCCTTACAAAGAAAATGAAGTTCTAGGTTCGAAAGTACCATATCTTAAAGCACATGGTAAAAAGTAAACACATGTTGCCACATACTCAACTCATGCAGAATTAATTACACTAAATGAAGCTAGTAGATAATGCACATGGTTAAGATCAATGACACAACTCATTTTAACTTCATGTGGACTTGAAAAGGATATAGGTCTAACTTTAATTTATGAAGATAACTCAACATGTGTCACTCAAATGAAAGAATGATATATCAAGAGTGAGATGACAAAACATATACCTCAAAAGTTCTTTGAGTACACTCAAGAGCTTATAAAAGATGATCAAATTGAAATACAATATGTTCAATCCAACAATAATGCAATAAACTATTTTATAAAGGCACGCCCTACTGCAATCTTCAGGAAACATGTCCATTGCATCAAAATGTGACATGTGCATAGTATATGAAGTAATAGATGTCTAAAAGAAGGGGCGTAAACTATACATTACACACTTTATCCCTTTGTTAAAGCTTTTTTCCACTCGGCTTTTCTTTATCAAGGTTTTTATTGAGGAAGTACTTCAAGTTGAACTCTAATCTGAAATATTGTCATCCAAGGGAGAATGCTATAAATAATTGGTGGATGACACTATAATTGGTGCATGGTAAATTTGTTAACATTTGTTACTAGTTACAACTAACTGTAGATTATAAATAGTAATATGGGTAGTATAAATACCTCTCCATTGTAAATGATGAAATACACATCAAGTTACACTTTCATAAGTGATCTTTTAACAACATCAATTTGTTCGAGAATGTAGGAACACTTTAAGACCATTGATGAGAATTAATCTAGAGAATGTGATTAAATCTAAATTTTATATGTAAATGGGCATTATAGTAAAATCTAATTTTAATTTAGCAGCTACATACATTATTTAGTAGTTTCATTCCTTCCTCTAATTGCTGGAATTTCAATTTTAATAAAAATGGGAACTTTCAAGTCGATATTCTCCAGGATTTGATTGATGGCATTTTAACCTCACAATCATTTAGAACAATGGTTTGGATTAAGCTTGTTCCATAAAAAAAATCTTTGTGTTTGTTTGGAGAGCTTGTCTGGATCATATACCCACTACTTTGGCTCTTAGTGTTAGAGGCATGAACATTTCATCATTGACGTGTATCTTATGCAATGATGATACCAAGACAACTGATCACCTATTTGCAACTTTCCTTTTTATGATAGAAACAATTAGTTGGATCTTCTAATGGTGTAGAATTGATCATTAAAGGTTGTCAAATGTTTTAGAGTTTATTAACTTCTCGACTTGCTTAGGATACTGCCCAAAGAAAAGGAAATTGCTTTTTTCCATAATGTATGATGTTCTATGGTGTGGACGCAAGAAACAATAAGGCGTTCAACAATGTCATCTCTATCCCTACAAAGACTACGGATAATGTAATCACTTTCATATTTAAGTGGTAAAGTTCAAGGGTAAAGTTGGAAATTGTATTAGGACTAGTTAGTGTTGTTGCACTTTCATCTATATGTAAACTAACTTTTTGTTTGTTTTGTATTCACCACCACTAGTACAGAAGATGTTTAATAAAGCAGTTTATTTTATTTTTTGATGCGGTTATTCAACCACTTCAAAAAATATAGCATTATAAAATAGTGTTGTTTTTTGAGGCGGTTCTTAAATCCCCTTAGAAAATGTCCAAAACCGCCTGATAAAAATAGCTTCATAAATGATACTTATTTTTTGATGTTGTCCAGATCCGCCTTATAAAATATAGCTTCATAAAACAGAGTTGTTGAGTTATTTTTTGATGTTGTTATTAAACAGCCTTAGAAACACAATTATTTTTTAATGTTGTTATTAAACAGCCTTAGAAAATAGAGTTATTTTTTAATGATGTTATTGAACAGCCTTAGAAAATAAACTGCCTTTTAAAATACAATACGAATTGCAACATAAAATTTCATAAACTGCTTAATTTACAATACAGAAACAAAACAACAAAAAATCATAATAGATGTAAAGGCATAAACCATACAAGAGATTCAAATTATCTTAATAAAAAATCACATTCTTTTCTAACATTTTCATCCTTGTATCTATTTACAAATTGATATAATAACTTCAGGTATGTAAGTCGTTTAGGAAGTTAACTACAGAAGCATATTCAAGTTTTTTTTTTTTTTTGATATAGACATGTTCAATTTCGTTATCACCATCTTCATATGGCCCCTCTTCGGTATCTTGCAGACTTTTGGAGATGATGCCCACCTTTGACTTTGTTACCTCACTTGGGTAGGAATTCAGAAGCTATTTAAATTACAAAGTAATTTTATCAAAAGGCATACAATCCATTTAATTAAAAGGTAAATTACACAGGCTAGAAATATTATCAATACAAAGGAAAAAACTTGCCTTGATTCAATTTTTGTAGATAAAAGACATGAGATTGTTTCTTTTTTTTAGGTTTTTTCTACCTTTATATCTTCCTCTGCATAGATATGTGCTCTCCTTTGAACATCACAAGCTTATTTGCCCAACCCCTTCTTTCTTCCACAACCTAACTTAAGAAATCAGAGTATCTGACATATAGATTAAGTAATTTTATGAATCAAAATTACAAATCAAAAACATACATGTCAGTCTTGACGTTGGCTTGATCGCGATGGACAAAGATGATTATAGTGGAGGTCGACTCCTCAAAGATTATTCAGATTCATCACGGGTGAGAGGACCCAAGGATGTTGGTGAGGGCGGCAGTAGTCGATGATATTAGGGTTTGTGTGGCCAAATGAAATTAGATTAAGAAAATATAAAGGGGAAGAGAAAGGCATCTCGCGGGGAATAAAATTTTGGAAGGAGCTTCAGCCCGGGAACAAAAATAAAGAGGGAACTCAATCAAAAACAGCATCAAAAAATGCATTTGCTATTACTGTAGTTTTGGAAAACAGCATCAAAAAATACATTTATTAGTGCGGTTTTTAAAAGTAGCATAAAAAAATGCATTTCTTAGTGCTTTTTAAGAAAACGGCATCAAAAAAATACATTTATTATTAATGCGGTTTTAGAAAACATCGTCAAAAAATATATTTATTAGTGCGATTTTTAAAAACAGCATCAAAAAATGCATTTATTAGTGCTTTTAAAGAAAATAGCATCAAAAAATGTATTTGTTATTGCGGTTCCTTGATTTATTAATGATAAAGTGTTTTAATGGTGCGGTCGTAGGCTAAGACCACACCAAAAAAAACCTCATCGCACTAAAAAATACGTTTTGTACTAGTGCACCTTGCATCTTGCTTTGCTGTATTTTTAATAAAATCCGTCGGTTCGAAAGAAAAAGTAATATTAAGGTTCCTCATTAAGCGTCAACTTAGAGAGAAATTAATAATAATGAGATACATTATTAAAAATATACAGCAGTTATGAAAAACAAATTGTATTAAAGCTACTTCCAATACAATATGTGTTTTTCTGTTTCCAAAAGTAGTTTTAGTAATTTATTATGAAATGCTGGTTTCCTGATTTAGAATAAATAATTTATAAGTAGAACACCAAATTTGATTTCATCCTAAGCTATAATGAGGGTAAAACAAAAATCAGATGAACAGAAAACAAAAATTAAACAATAGCCTAATATTATTTAATGCTTGACTTAACCTTAAATCCATATCTATTCATATCGTTAACAGTTGTTGCAAATAAAAAACAATCCACTTGACACCTTTTCAATAAAGCCAAGACCAAAGACCACTTATAGGTAATAATTTATTTTTCATTTCATGTTCTTTTCGAATGTTGTTAGTTTAATCCCACATGTCGTTAAATTCATACTTCTTGGGAATCTATGTTTATGAGCACATGCATGATGCATCCAATGTTTTTTTTTTTTTCTCCTGCAATTGTTGTTCACATGTTTCTTCTTGTTTTTGTTGGATTGGAATCACAAGCAATTGTATAATAGGATGAGAGATTATTAGATTCTACGGTGGGGTAGTACAGATGCAAGTGCTAATATGCCAACAGCGAAAACAAGCCGCCTATTCAAACACATGACTTTTGGATAAAACTATTTACCACTTGTTGTTGCTGATTGTACAACAAGCAAAGACATAACATTTGATGTTTGGCATGTGTCACTCCCGTGGCTTTTACCCCGCAAATTCAGGTTTTCTTAATGCACATAATACAAGAACAATTATCACCAATAAATTTTAGCCATGTCATCAAAAGAATTTATTCCCAACTAATGAGCATTTACAACTCTTCAAGCATGTTATGTTTTTTAAATTAAATATATAGTTCTTTAATTTTAATGAAATATTGTATTATTTTAATTAATATTAATATTTTGACTTTAATTAATAAATGTCACACTTTTTTTTTAAATAAGTTGTTAAGCAAGGATAGAACCGCTCCACCAAATAAGCAAAACATGACAAAAGTTTATATGGCACCAAATTTTAGTAAGCAATGATGATATCGTACTTTTTAGCTTTAAAAAATATGGTTAGCGCATGTAATATTCAAACTAACTCGGTTGATGCATCGGGTTTTATATCTATGTGAGGCGTTAAGTTGGGAATTCGATTCCATTAAACTACCTCTTGGGGTACCATATATGGGAAATTTTTCCTGGAAATCCCTATAAGAACTGAGTTTGTTGTAAAGAAGCTCAACTCGGGATGCTCGTTGAAATATTGTGAGTAAGCTTCCACTGAATTCGTTTTTCGTTTACAAAAAGAAATGATGGTTATCATGTTAAACATTATTGAAAGTTATATAAACTCTAATCCAAACTTTTTTCAAGTTACATCATCACTAATCCCAAGAATTATAGTAATTGGTAGGAGTTAATTCAAAAAATTAGATGCATGCATGTATGTAACTGTAATTAGAAAACTTAATTCAAGGAATTAGAGGGTAAAATATATAATTGTATCCTTCCTAATAAATAAGAACTTATTGTCACATGTCCTCTTATCATTGATTTGATCACATAGCAATTTCTGTAACATCCCGTTTAAAATAGAATAAGTAAATAATAAACCTGAAACCCCGAGAAATTTTAATTATTTTATATTACTATAGCCCAAAATCAAGTAATAATTAGCTGGGAGTCGGTTTCCGGAAGCCAAATGACAAGATTTGAATCTCCAAGGGTTAGTGTAACATCCCAAAATTCGAGACCGAAAATTTCGTTTTAATTAAGTTATTACATAAAATAGTTCATCAAAACATTGTCAAAATCATGCCAATACATAAACCATAACATCATGTCTCAAAACCAAATCATCTGAAATAACAAAAAACCAGAGTAAGATCAGAAAACTCTCAGTGGAAATCATGAGTGTGCGTGTGTGATACACTGTTACACCGCCGCCAACTCTTTCCCCTTGGCCGAAGAGGTACGTGAAACCAAAACTGAAACTGTAAGCACAAAGCTTAGTGAGTTCCCCCGTCATACGACATACTATACAATCACATAGCATACATACTATTGGGCAGTTCTGGGGCACCCGTACTACCCATGTCAAGCCATTTTGGGGTGTTGACCTACCTATATCGAGCTATTATGGGGGGCTGACCTACCCATGTCAAGCCATTCTGGGGTGCTGACCTACCCATGTCGAGCTATTTTGGGGTGTTGACCTACCCTTCGGTCTATCTCAACCGATCACGGGGACTGTTTCACCCCCTACTAATAACACATAACATCACATCATAATCATGTCGCCATACATATCTGGGGTGTCCGACCTACCCATTGGTCCTATCGACCGAATCGGAGACTAGTCCCCTCCTACTGGTTCTATCTCATATAACATGGCAATTAGAAAAACTAGCATAATCACATATATAGTAGTCTAGCATACTCACATATCCAACAACCAGACTAGATAGTTATCATAAAGATAACCATTCCAACTAACAACTACTAGTGGGCCGGCCTTGCTGCCTTAGACCCAGTTCTACTGGAAGGTAACTCACCTCGATGTCGTGTAGCTTCTAATCTGTCCTCAGCGTGAAGTCGGCTCTCGTTGACTCCTCAATCCCTACATGACAGTCATCAAGTCATCAAACAAAACATACAACCCTAACCAGGGTCAATACCATAACCTGTCAAAGTCAACACCTAGTTGACCTGACTCGTCGAGCTGGTCCGCCAACTCGCCGAGTCCATACTCAACTAACCCGATAAAACTCCGACTCTGCTCGTTAATTCTAGCGAGAACTCGACGATTTCTTCTTCCTTCAAACCATCGGGACCATATTCATCCGACTTGTCGAGTTCTTCCTTAAACTCGGCGAGTTCATCTCCCTCATAAGAACATGTCCAATCTACGACTCGCCAAGTTGTATGAACATTTCATCGAGTCCATCTTCAAAGGTTAGGAGATGGCCTTGGACTCGCCGATTTTGTTCATACACTCGTCGAGTCCCATGATTCTTAGGTCCTTTTACGCGTCTAAACATCTACGAGGTTTCCTTCCCTAATAACTGGCCCACTCACATAATGGATTTGGTGGTCATTACATCGCGACTCGTCGAGTCCCAAGAACAATTCCGTGAGTCCATCCTTGACCATTACTATACAGTCGATTTAAATGGGTCTTAACACATCAAAACCATAGATCTGGCCTCCTAATGTCCATTTTACACGTAAAGTTCAAAACTTGGTACACATGCAAGGGGTCTTTGGCCCAAAAAGCCATAAAAGATGGCATCCAAGGTGCATGGGGTGTTCATGGCAGCAAAATGGGCACCTTTGTGCCATAAAACCGCCCAATAGACCTGGATCTAAAACATACACAGACTCTCAAGACTAAAACTCGAATACCACCTCTCTATCTATAGACAAAGGTTCAGCTTTATATCTCCAATAAGCTGAAAAATAAGCTCCAAACTTGGTATCTTCTTGTTTCCCCTTGGCCTCACAAGTCTCCTTCTCCTTTCCAAGCTTCAAACACAAGAGGTAGCACCACAAGGATCAAAAATACAATAAGAACAACTAGGGTTTCGATATGATGTTTTCTAGGAGCATAAGGGACGATGGAGGTTGAGATAAGGTGTATAAATAGGGTGCAAACCCTCAGATTTAGGGTTTCACTCAACCAGCACCTACTCACCGAGTCAGTCCCCCGACTCGTCGAGTTGGCCACTTCAACTGTCTGCGGGTAACAACTCCACTCGACGAGTTGGGCCTCCAACTCGTTGATTCCTAGTGAAAAACATCAAATACTTGAATAATAGGCATACCGGGAATCAGGTGTTACAAATCTCCCCCACTTATCATAGACTTCGTCCTCGATGTCTATTGCTCGATCCTGAAAAAGCTCGGGGTAATGCTCCCTCATCTCGTCCTCCGGTTCCCAGGTCCATTCTGAGCCCTTGCGGTGCTACCATTGCACCTTTACCAATTCCACTCTCTTGTTCCTCAGATCCCTTGACTTCCTGTCAAGGTTTGCCACTGGCCTCTCGATGTAGCTCAGGCTATCATCAACATGAATATCCTCCAAAGGTACCACCGCCAAGGCGTCTACCAGACATTTCCGTAACTAGGAGACGTGAAAAGTGCTATAAATCTGACTGAGCTCGGCTGGCAGATCTAGCATGTATGCTACTTTGCCCACCCGGGCCATAACCCTGAAGGGTCCAATATACCTAGGGCCCAGCTTTCCCCACCTCCTGAACCGAATGATGCCCTTCCATGGCGACACCTTCAGGAGCACCATATCCCCGACCTGAAACTCAAGGTCTAACCGCCGCTTGTCGGCATAACTTTTCTGTCGACTCTGAGTAGTCTGAAGTCTGCTCCAAACTTGTTAGATCTTCTTCGTAGTCTTGAGTACCACTTCAGTACTTCCCATGACTCTCTACCCAACCTCTCCCCCAACATATTGGGGTCCTGCACTTCCTCCCATACAATATCTCGAAGGGCGGATGGTCGATACTTGCATGATAGCTATTGTTATAGGAGAATTCAACCAACGGAAGGTAAGTATCCCAACTACCTCCGAAGTCTAAAACACATGCCCGCAGCATATCCTCCAGAGTCTGGATGGTCCACTCGCTCTGACCATCCGTCTGTGGGTGAAAGGCGGTGCTAAAATGCAGTCGAGTACCCAGCTCGTCATGAAACTTCTTCCAAAACCTGGAAGTGAACCGTACATCTCTGTCACTGAAACCGACACCCCGTGTCGCGCCACTACCTCCCGGATGTAGATGTCGGCCAACTTTTCATCCGAAATACTCTCCTGAATCGGAATAAAATGGGCGCTCTTGGTCAATCGATCAACGATGACCCAAATCGAATCCACCCCTCGCGTAGTCTTAGGAAGCTTCATAATGAAATTCATGGTAATATCCTCCCACTTCCACAGCAGGATATCCAACGGTTGGACCTTGTCGTGAGGTGTCTGGTGCTCAGCGTTGACCTTCCTGTAGGTCAGGCACCTTTCTACAAACCAAGCTATGTCTCTCTTCATACAGAGCCACCAATAATCGAGACGAAGATTCCTGTACATCTTCGTCTCCCCGGGATGGATAGAGAACCTGGATTTGTGCGCCTCTGCCATCAATATCTGGCGCACACCCCCATGATAAGGTACCCACACCCTACGGTGAAGAGTCAACAATCCCTGACTATCATAGTCGAAGGAGGAAACTTGATCCATAATTCACTCACTCTTCCAATGTTCCTCCTTCATGGCCTCCTGAATCTGCTCTAACAGTGGAGTCACAACTATCATTCTCAGATAGATGTCCCTGATACGATGCTGCCTTGTGGCTAAGCGCATCTGCCATGACATTAGCCTTCCCCAGGTGATAGAGGATCTCGCAATCATAATCCTTCACCACATCAAGCCATCGACGCTGCCTCATATTTAGATTTGATTGGTCCATGAGATACCTCAAGAACTTGTTGTCCATGTAAATGGTACAACGAACCCCATAAAGGTAGTGGCGCCAAATCTTGAGGGCGAAAACAACAGCCCCCAACTCCAAATCATGTGTCAGGTAATTCACCTCATGAGGCTTCAACTGCCTCGAAGCGTACACTATAACATGCCCCATCTGCATCAATACCGCGCCCAAACCCACGATTGACGCATCGCAGTATACCACAAAGTCCTCCATGCCCTCTGGTATGGATAAGATTGGTGCCTTGCACAATCTCTGTCTCAACATCTCAAATGTGTCCTGCTGCTCAGGCCCCCAGTGAAAGACCATGTCTCTCATCATCAACCGGGTCAGGGGCACGACTATCTTGGAGAAGTCCTAAATAAATCTCTGATAGTAGTCTTCCAGTCCCAGGAAGCTCTGAATCTCACATGGAGACCTCGGGACCTTCCACCTCATCACAGCCTCCACCTTGGCTGAATCAACCGAAATATTGTTCTGGTTGACAAGGTGCCCATGAAACTACACCTCACACAACCAGAACTTACACTTGGAGAATTTAGTATACAATCTCTCCCGCCTTAAAGTATCCAAAACCTCTCACAAGTGCTCCTCATGTTGCTCTCGCATCTTGGAATAAACCAAGATGTCATTGATGAAAACTATCACAGACCGATCCAACATCGATCTGCACACACGGTTCATGAGATCCATCAACGCGGCAGGAGCATTAGTGAGCCTGAAAGGCATAACCACGAACTCATAGTGACCATAGCGCGTCCGAGACGCAGTCTTCTGCACATCCTCCTCTCTGACCCTCATCTGATGATATCCTGAATGCAGATCAATCTTGGAAAACCAAGATGCTCCCTGTAGCTGGTCAAAGAGGTCATTAATCCTCGGGAGTGGGTAATGGTTCTTCAATGTTACCTTATTCAGCTCTCGATAATCTATACACATCTGATGTGACCCGTCCTTCTTCTTCACAAACAGAATCGGGGCTCCCTAGGGTAAACTGCTTGTTCTAATGAATCCTTTATCTAACAGCTCCTGCAGCTGTGTAGAAAACTCCTGCAACTCAGGAGGAGCCAACCAATACGGTGCCTTGGCTATCAGAGTCGCACCAGGGACTAGGTCGGTCCTAAACTCTACCTGCCTCTCCAAAGGAATCCCAGGCAAATCCTCGGGGAATACATCCGCAAACTCTCGTACCACGGGCACATCTCCCACTGCCGCCTTACCCGCCTCCCGGGTATCCATAACATAGGCGACAAATCCTGCGGAACCCTACTGAAGGTAGCACCTAGCTCTAGCTGCTGAACATAAAGTTGGTCCTCGTTGTGGTCTCTTGCCCTAAATCACCAGCTCTCCCCCGCTTGGAGTCCTGGTCCGCACCAACTATTGCGCACAGTCAATCACTGCCCCATTGGGGCTTAGCCAATCCATACCACTAATAACCTTGTTCCCCCGCAAAGGTATGGGAACCAGATCTACCAGGTAACTCTCCTTGAACAGCCTCAAAACACAATCTCGGTAGACCTCTGATTCTTGCACTGACTGGTCGTTCGCAATCTCGACCTCTAGAGGGCAATCCAACATGCCCGAAGACTCAGGAAACTTCTTGCTAAGCGCAAGAGAGACAAACGATCGGGTAGCACCTGAATCAAACAACACCTGAAATTGGATATCATTTACATGGAACAATCCTAAACAGAGTACATACATATCATATCAAAATCAAAACAACATAACATAACATAAAAGCATAAGAAAGAATTCGTACCCATCACTACATCGGGTGCAATGCGTGTCTCCTCGGGCGTCAACTGAAATGCTCGGCTCCACACCACTGGAGCCTCTACCTTGGCCTTCCGGCCATCCACAACCCATGCTGACACTAGGGTCGGCGCCTCCGCTGGCGCTGCTGCTGTAGCTGTTGTCAATCTAGGGTAGTTGATCTTCTTATGGCCCCTCTTATTGCAATGGAAGCAAATCAGGTCTAAAATTTGTATTGTGGGGAAAGGGGGCAGTACAATTCGTGCCAAAGTGCCCTGTCCTGCCGCACTTGTAGCAGCCCGATGATCCCACTCTACAAGCTCCCTTATGCGGCCTGCCGCATTTCCTGCAGCGGCTCTGGCCCGGCTGGCTCTTCGACCTAACATCGGATCCCTTGGGTTTCTTCCCCGAAACCCCTGTCACATGCTCACTGACGTGCTCCAAATCGAGCTTCCTCTCCAACGCCCTAGCAATCATAGACTCAAGGGTCGGGTAAGCTGAGTAGCTGACGTGTTCCCGAATATCAGCCCTCAACATATCATGGTAGCGGGTCTTCCGCATCTCCTCATTCCCCGCATACTGGGGTACCAACAGGGCCCTCTCCCTGAACTTGGTGGTGATCTCCGCCACTGTCTCAGTTGTCTGCCTCATATCCAAAAACTCCCTGGCCAGCTGTTGACGCTCTTCAGCCGGTGCAAACTCAGCCCTGAATTTGGTCACAAAATCTGACCATGTCATAGCCTCGACGGCTAGGCTCCCAATGAGTCGCTAACCGACTCCCACCAGTCTCTAGTTCTATCCCTCAGACACCCCGCAGCAAAGCGAGCCTTCGACTCTTCTGGGCAGAAGCTCGTCAATTGCGCAGACTCAATATCTGCGATCTATCTCCTGGCAGCAATGGGGTCCTTCACCCCATGAAAATTCGGCACACCACTCCCTCTTAAGTCCTTAAAGGACAGTGTGCATGCACCCGATTGGCTGGATGCCAAGTCACTCCTGAATGCTCAGAGGCGATCCTCCATCAGCTCAACAATCCCTTCCTTGATCGACCCAAAAATTGATTTTTGAATGATATTGTGTGGAACAGGCTCGGGTGCAGGATCCGAGCATGTTAACGACGGGCTATGCGAGTTTATCGCGTCTGAGATCACAAGACGCGATAAACTCAAGGATGCCTCTCGTGATCTCAGACGCGATAAACTCGCATAGCCCGTCGTCAACATGCTCGGATCCTGCACCCGAGCCTGTTCCACACAATATCATTCAAAAATCAATTTGTAGGTTCAAATGTTAAATTTACAAGCCCTAGATTTGCAATATACATGAAAGTTGAGCCCAGAATTTACAAGACCCATGTTGAATCGATTCAAATTGATTCACCTGGGTTCAGTTGGACCTCTAGCTTGCGATTGAAGGGTAAGGATTTCATGAATTTCTTACCTTCTTCTTGACCAACACACCCATCTGTATTAATCAGATGAAAAGATTTAGAATCCGGTCCATCCATAATGCATTCACAGATTGAATCGATTTAAGCATGAGACAAATAGGTTCATCTGGGTTCAGAAATGCCGCCAGATTCAAATCGAAAAGATTGAATAACATCATCACCCATAGTCGTGGATTTGAATTGATTACCATGGTTTTAGAGGTTAGTGGTGGACTGGTGATGCCATTTGGTTGTAGGAGAAGTGTATGAAGGGGGAGGATCGTGATCTTCTTGGTCAACAAAAACTAGGTGGAAAGATAAAACGAGAGACTACAAGTGGGTGTGGTCAAGGATTCTCTTTTTCTTTATTATTATTTACAAATTAAAAGAAATAAAGAAATACAAAAAAAGAGGTTAAAAGGGTAAAATAGTCAATTCAAGTGTTTCATGGACTAACACCACATAAATCTCTTAATTTTAGGACCAAAACCACGGAAAATTCCAGATTTTGGACCGTCCATGCAAGTCAGAAACTTTTCAAACCCTATCAACAATTTTTGCAAAACCATAAGAACTAAGATTGCAGTTTTGTCCTACTTTTTCTTCAGAATTACGTTTTTTTTAAGGTTTATTGAATTAGGCTGATGTGGCATGCCACATCAGCTGCCACGTCAACAGCCCTTCCAGCTTGGCATGCCACGTTAGCAGTTAACAGTTGAAAATGTAAAAAAAGGGTTAAATTGTAAGATTTAGCCAGTTTCTTGGGTGTTTTTATTCAAAAAATAATTGAGACTAAAGTGAAACTTTTCCAAAAATATTTGGATTTTTCTGATAATTTCCTTAGTCATTTTGTAGACTTTGTCAGATAGAGACATCTTTAGATAACAGCCTTCTCGGATTACAAACTCGTCGATTCACATAATAAGCTCGGGTGAGCTTCACAACGGATGACAGGTCACTTCTTGCACTATCACAATTTCTAAACGTAAGAAAGTGAATTGCAATGCAGAAAACATGGAATTCTAGAATGATAAATGGCGTTGTGATAAGTATTACAAACCCTAATTCATATATTGTACAATCTTGAACTACATGTCAATTACAAAGTGGCGGATCAGATGGTTTGCCGAACTGTCAATGGAAATGGAAATAGATAATTAGAAACAGTAGCGAAAAGGAGGAATTTGACAAGATACAGGAAATTGTGAGTAATATCAACTTGAACTAGAGCAAGAAAGATGTCTAGAAATGGTTATGGAACCGACTTCTTTTAAGATCCCACATTGATCTTAATTTTTTGGACATCAGTAGTGAGGCGACTAAATATAAAAAGTAGGTGTTTGGCACTGAGAAAGAAACTCCATGTTCTTATCTAGTGCCGATTTATGAAATTTTGTGAAAGAAGATTGAAAACTGATAGGACATCAAATATACGAGCTTAAACATCAAAGAGGTAAATCATTTCATGGATAAGTTAAAGCTCCCAAAGCATGTTAAAATGTGTATCAAATGGTTGTCTGTAGGAGCAAAGTTGGCAATGGATCGACATGAAGTTGGGTTCAAGTTCAACTCATTAATTAAATGGTTAAGAATCTCAACCAAACCTATTTAATTAAATTGATTAAGACTTCCAACTTAGCCCAATGTGCTACATAAATGTGTTAAGCGTGTTGACCCAGTTTAGGTGTGTTGGCCTATTTTTCATTTGAAAAACATGTTGTTATTTAATATTGTTCAAATATTTTCATTCCAAAAGTATGTTGCTATTTCTCACATCCACACACATGTACACATACATTGTAGTTGCATACACATAACATATACACACACACAACTTACATTAAAACACATCACCAGCAACAAAGTAGACATGCACAACCACACGCACACATACATATCACACAACTTAAATGTAAGTACTTAAACTGGAAACAAATTAAGAATGAAGCAAATTGAAGAGCTAACTTTATAAATTAAAACATCCGCTCTCAAAACTAATATATATGCATTTCTTACTAAAAACTTCGCATTTAATAAAACTAAATAAATAGCAACACTTTTTAATTTGTTTAGGTCATTATTCATTGTTCCTACATACGATGTCATTGTATTTCCAACATGTACCAAAATATGTATCTTCATTTTACTAAATTACATGGAATCACTTCCAATCTTTCATTTCTAGACCAAAAAATTACAAAACAAAACACTCAAATAACCAATCACATAAATATGCCGATTTTCACCAAAATCCATACATTATACTTAACATGAAAGGTGTAACAATTATTATACATATAAATAGAAAATATAACAACTCTTAAAATCATCTTTTCGCAAACAAAAAACTAGTATTATTAACATAAGTACATAACAAAGTTTATTATGAAAAACATTAATAAAGTAATACATTATCATTTGTTCAAATGCTCACAACTTTAAAAGGATGAAATGTTAGGAGTCATTAATGAAGTTTCATGAGAAAAGTGATCGACTTCGATTGCGCTCCAATCTAGCCTCTCTCTACAACACCAAAAATTAAAAATAAAAATAAAAAATAAAATGTAATCTACCATTTTTTGAAAATCCATATAAAACTAACCTCCTTCTTCTTGCATTCCTTGTAGACATCAAAATGTTCTTGACATTTGCTTTTATCAGAGCTAAATTCTTCCAAACCTGAGAATTCAGGACTTATTACTAATGATTACAAAAATATGTGCAGAAAAGGGATAGATTCCAACATATAGATAAACAAGCATGAAGAAATTTAAAATAGAAAAACATTTGATTCCTAAATAACACCAGATAGTTTCAAATTTATGCCACTAACAATCATCAAAGAAAGATATAGACCATTTTTAGTAAAAACTACACCCAAAAATATAAACAATAGCACCAATTGTTGGAGCAAGACAGTAGATTTCGCAAACCAGATAAACGACAGATGCTAAAAGGGATTTTTATTCTTTATCTAATCTGTATGTGAAGATCAAGGAAAATTTTGGATAAAACAAGCGTGATTTCGAACAGACACCAAGTAAGCATTCAAGCAATAAGAGAAGCCCTAAAAATAGATGAACAGCAGAGGTCCGAAAACTGAATGAACCCTAAAACTAAAGTGGTTCGTTAATTATGGAGTAACCAATACAAATTTAGCGAAATGAAAGGGTAAAATCATAGAAAGAGTATGGTTACATTTGAGAGAAGCGGTGTACTGAGAATAGCATTGAGAATCGGAGATTCGAGCTGCGTTCGGATATGGCGGCAATTGATCTTTAGAAGAAGAACCCATTCTTTTTCTCTCGTTTCTCGATCTTCCTGTTGGAGCTTAACAGACTAAACAAGAGTATGTCAAATTCTTCAAATTCTTGACTGTTGGGGACGTGAAAAGTCAAAGATTAATGCAGGGCCTGGTCCATAGTTGAAATGGGCCTTATGTTGTCATAGAAAGGATAATTAACCCAAAAATCAAAATGTTTATTTTATTGTTTATTACATAAGGGTACTTAGTATTAGGGTTATCAATACTCGACACGACACGCGATATGATCCGCGACACGATACGAAATAAATGGGTTTGGGTTGAGTTTTTCAACCCGCCAACCCGTTTATTAAACGGATCATATATGGGTTTCTCAAAAACTAAACGGGTTGACCCGCCAACCCGTTTACATTCTTAATAAAAAATTATTTTATTTTTAAATGTATTTATGTATCAAGTATTAATATTTAATAAGTATTATATAATATATACAATTGATTCATAGACCATTTGACTGTTTTGATATTTTAATATTTTGACTCATGATAGATGATCTTAGGTCGTAAGTCGTAACCTATAAGGCTAAGATTGTAACATGTTTCTATGAATATTTTTAATTTTCATTTGGATGTTTAAAACTTAAATGTCTAAAATTCAAACCACGAATCCGCCAACCTGTGAACCCGTATAAATAAATGGGTTGACGGGTCATATATGGGTTTATGTTCCAAACCCGCCAACCCGTGACCTGTATATTTAAATGGGTCGTGTTTGGGTTGACATATTTTGACCCGCCAACCCACGACACGCCAACCCGAACACGACACGATTGTCAGGCGTACTTGGTATGGGTTAAAGCAGTTGAGAGGTATGAAACTAGAAACCAGTACTGGTGTGGAAAAAAATGTAAAAAGGAGGTTGTTTGGTACTTCTAATTAAATGCAAAGGGTTGTTTTGTAAAATCTATATACAATGCATTCAAACTCCTATCACTTGGAAGGAAACAACATATAAAACTTTGTTTGTCAACAAAATAACATATAATCGTTCTTAGGGGTGCAAATGAGTCGAACCGAGCATGAGCCTAGTTAGGCTCGGCTCGGGTTCGTTTAAGTTATATAAGGCTCGAGCTCGAGCTCGGTTCAATTCGAGCTTCTTGTACCGAGCTCGGCTCGAACTTGTAAATAATTATATAAGTTCGATTCAGGTTCGAACTCGACTTGTTTTTTATTTGACGTGTCTAAATAAGTTTAAACGTGGCTCGAACTCGTTAAGAAGCTCGTTTACTAATATCATAAATCCCTAATCCCCACATATGTTTTTATTTTAATATATAAAAATAATAATAAATTATATTCTATAAATGCTCGTTTAGGCTCGTGAACCTAATCGAACTTAGTGACACAGGCTCGAGCTCGTTTAATAAACGAGCTTAATATTAAACTCGAGCTCGACTTCGGCGTGTTTAAAATCAGTTTCGAGTTGAACGTTTAACGATCCGATCCTGAGTAACTCACAAGTAGTTTGGCTCGTTTGCACCTCTACTACTTATCAATCGAATTACTTGGACAATTTGCTTATAAATCCAACATAATCTTTTAGTGAAAAATTAATCCATGAAAAAACATATAGTAATTGAAAATGGCATAATTATGATTGTACATATTTAAACATTAATTGTTACCATTGAAGACGAGAGATTCCTCTCTTTTACTAGGAAATCACCCATAAAATATTTTCCTAACCCTTGGTTTAATCTTTGTCACAATTGTTAAATTCGAAAAATCCTAAAATGCTTTTTTGCATGACTTCTTCTCGATCGTATTGTCTTGAGGATGATCATATCAGTTTCTTCCCTTTTTGTTTAGTTATTTGCGGCTCTTAAAAGACTATTAGGCTAATAAGTTGTCGGTTGCAATTTATTACTAGTATTTGATATAAGTAACTCAATATTAGGTTAGTTTTAATTCATTTATTAAAGAATAAAAAAATCTTCCGTATTTATTATTCTTTTCGAAAACTCATAGCTATTTTATAAAATTTCAATATTAAAAGAAACAACCATAGAACTGAAGATACTAAATTAACTTCATATAAAACAGCATCAACAATGCCATAATAAGAAATAAATAAACCTTTTTAAACTAGTTACTACCTTGCTATAAATGGTATAATGCCCTAATAAGAAAACAAATTCATTGAAATTACAATGCCATAATAAGAAATAAGTGTACAAAAAAAAAAGTATATTACTATTTATTGCATTTAAGTAATAAAAAGTACGTTGCTATTTATTGTTTCTACTCTTTTTTTTTGTATGATTTACTATGAAAAGTGTTTTTGTGTCCTACTGAATCAATCCATGTAACTGCATACTGAAAAGATCAGCTAAAGCACAACGAACATCCATCTGAAACAAACCAATTCATATTGTTTTAGTGAAATGTCTAAAATACCCTTCTTGTAGAAGGGGGAGTGAAATGTTTACCTGGTCGCAACATACGAGCTTAGTGATCAAAGGGTAGAAGCTTTCAAGGTGTCTCCTGAATATCTTGTTGTCCATTGAGCACATACCCTTAAGCACCTAAACACACACACACAAAATATAGCATTGTACTTTCAATTTTTCCTTTTTTAACTTAATGCAGATAGAATGACTTAATAGAGAAAGTAATTATATGGCTTTCCTTGTTAAGTCCTAATTTTTTTTACGTCACAAAAAAACCGTTGTTTTTTTTTTAAGTATTATTAGAAAGGAAATCTCCAATAAAGTCTGAATATTTAAGGTCAGTTTACAGTTTAATCCCAAAATTTATTTTTTGAACAGAAAAGTCCTGATTATCTAATTTTATACGATAATCTGTTATTTTCTGTTGAAAAAAATTAATGTTTCGTTAATTTGAGCAAAATATAAAATAATCGGAACTTTTTTGTTTAAAAAATAAATGTTGAAATTAAACCGTAAATTGATCAAAAATATTTGGACTTTATTAGAGATTTCTCTTGTTAGAAGGTAAGCCATTAGAAATTTGTGTTCACAAGATACCATTATCTTAAGAGTACATTGCAAAATTGATCCTTATAGTACCCCAAAATGTGCATTTGAAGTCCATTTTTTTCATTCACATGGTCAGTTCAAAACTAAAACTTTCATGCAGATTTGGTCCTTCTGATATCCCAAAAAGTTCAGATTTTGTCCCTCAAGTTACCTCCGTCTAACAAAATGACTCAAAGTGCACTTTTTGGGATACCAAAGTACCAATTTTCCAATCTTAACTTTTAAAGACACCGAAATTAATTCTACCCTAATTTCACTCTTTGTAAACAAAAAAAAAGATAAAATTGCAAGAATGGTCTCTGTATTATGTCAGAACTCACAAGTTTGATCCAAAAAGATTTTGACTCGCACCAATGGTCCAAAAGTTTGATTTTGTTGCGAGTTCGGTCCAAAAATTTTATAACTTTTTATAAAGACATATTTGCCCTTGGTATTTTCCCTTTTTCAATTTTTTTTATTACAGAAATCAAAAAAGAACAAGAAAAAAGAAAATATCTCTCTCTCTCTCTCTCTCTATATATATATATATATATATATAGAGAGAGAGAGGGGGTAGGGTGGGTATTTTCTTTTTTCTTTTTTATAATAAAAACAAAATTGAAAAAAGGAAAATACCAAGGGCAAATATGTCTTTCTAAAAAGTTTTAAAAATTTTAGACCAAACTAGCAACAAAATCAAACTTTCGGACAACCACCTTGAGTACAAACCTTTTTGAACCAAATTTGCGAGTTGTGACATAATACAGGACCATTCTTGCAATTTAAAAAAAAAAAAAGTAAAAAAGTAAAAAATGAAAATACCTTAACAACAATAGGCGAACGAAGTTCAAGAACTTGATGAATCTCCATATTAGTCGCATCTCCAATACTCGATTGAAAATCAGAAGCTTCTTTCAGCACTTGCCCACAAAACGACGCGAGCTTTTCTTCTGCATCGACTTTAACCCTATCATCATCATCATCATCATCATGTGGTGATGTTACAAGGTCTCGATTTGTGTTTGGATTATGAATTCCAGAAGCTGTCTTTTGTAGCGCATCTAAGTAAATGGAAGTTCCTGTTAATTCTTGTCGAAGGAGGTTTAATGGAGGCCTGAATGAAGATAAACTAGTTTGAGTCAGAATGATTAAGTCGATTGTCTTCTGAATAGCATCTGAATCCCTCCTCCCATCACTATACCAATCTTTGATCACTCTACAAATGACGAAAATACCCTTACAAACTAAAAAGGAAACTTATTTTTTTTACCACATGGATTGTTGTGGAATAAGGAAAAAGGGTAAAAGTGGAATTTTGAGGGTTTTGTAATGTAGCGAACCTTTCAGGAGGAACATGTTGCATTCGTAACCTGAGGTTATTGTAGGAATTATAGGATGCTGCAAAGTCTAACATGGAGAATAAAATTTCAAGAATTGTAATCTTTTGATCACCCTTCAATTTGCTCCAGTATTTTTTCTGCATGTTTACCAGATATTTAATTTTAAAAAAAAAGGGGGCATAACTTACTTTTAATATTTGGGTTAATCTAAGAAAAGACTTGTTTTTTTGTGTTTTTTCAAGGATTAAATATTAACTTTATTTTTTTCTTGTAAAAGACTTGGTATGTTTTTCATTTTACCGATCTGGCCCTTGTAGTCTTTTTTTTTTTTTTTTTCCAAAAGAAGTTGTAAAATGTGAGGGTATTTACGGAAAAAACTAAAAAAGTTGAGGGTTTTTACGAAAATAGTTAGCAGGTTGAGGTTTTTCTTGGAAAAAAAAAAAAAGATTAATCTCGTAAAAGTGCTTATATTTTATGTTTTTTCCAAATTAAACTTTTTTTTTTCCATGAAAAAAACCTTGTATTTTTTTCATTTTTTACGAAAAAACCCTCAACCTTGTGAATGATTCCAAATAAATCCTCAAGTTTTTTAGTTTTTCCTGAAAAACACCTCACATTTTACAACTTTTTTTTGGGAGGAAAATGACTAAAAGGGACAGATGGGAAAAAATGTATAAATAGAAGGTCTTTTTCATGAAAAAAATAAAGATGAGGTTTAATCCGGAAAAAACACAAACTATAAGGTCTTTTATGTAATTAACCAAAAAAAAAAGACAAAGTTGTGGTTTTTTCGGAAAAAATAAAAAAATACAAGATTTTTTTCAAAACAAAAAAAATAAAGTTGAGGTTTAATCCGGAAAAAACACAAACTATAAGGTCTTTTATGTAATTAACCAAAAAAAAAAAGACAAAGTTGTGGTTTTTTCGGAAAAAATAAAAAAATACAAGATTTTTTTCAAAACAAAAAAAATAAAGTTGAGGTTTAATCCGGAAAAAACACAAACTATAAGGTCTTTTATGTAATTAACCAAAAAAAAAAAAAGACAAAGTTGTGGTTTTTTCGGAAAAAATGAAAAATACAAGATTTTTTTCAAAACAAAAAAAATAAAGTTAGAGGTTTAATCCGGAAAAAAAAAAACACAAAATATAAGGTCTTTTATGAGATTAACCTTTATTATTTTACTAATTTAGCCACTTAACTATTTTCTACAGTAATTTTAACATTTTCAATGAAAAAGGTTAAAAAATACAGAAAAGTGAGATGTGATTTCTGTCATTTTACAATTTAGCCACTGAACTATTATTTTTATCGATTTTGCCACTAAACTATAACTAAAGGGTCTGTTTTTTTATGGGTAATGATGTCTATCTAGATAAAGTGTTGTATACATAAATTGTCTGAATGAGATTAAATGACCATTTTACCCTTACATTCCAAAAACCAAATTTCAGATACCTGGATGATATCAAGGGCTCCTAGGAGTAGCAATTGAGTTATGCATTTGCTTCTTATTGTTCCCATAAATGGACTTTCTTCATCAAATTCATTCTCCTCTTCATGAGCCTAAAGATTACATAAATTCAATTTGGATTTTGGAGATAAAAAATAAAAAGTCAAAGAGTGAGTCAAACCTTAGATGGGGAAGGTGGAATTAGGGCATCCAAAATCTGACTTTTAGGTTTAGAAGTGAAACTTCTAACAAGAAGATTATCCCTCATGTTTCCCATTAATCTTTGACCTACTGTTCGAGTCCTTTGTAAACTTGCTCTTTGAGGAGATTTCTCAACATTTTTGGATGAAGGAGTTTGACTTTGACCTAAAAATTTAAAAATGTTTCTTTTTCTGAATAAGATAATATTATTAATCTTTTAAAATGGGATTTGAAAGTTATAACCTTCTGATTCTTGTGGATCTGTTGATGGTCTGTCATCTTGATGATCTTTTCCCACCATTAATAAATTTTTATCTGTCAAATATAATTTTTTTTATATTCCCTTTATTTGAAAAAAGAGAGATAATGCAATAAATAGCAATGTACTTTTATTTTTTTGTGAATTAAAGGATCCTAGTTTCATTTCTTTCTATAAGAGCATTGTAATTACTATCTTTTGCTTACTATAAAGGTTAATCTCAAAAAATAAAAATAAAAAAAACTTATATTTTGTGTTTTTTCTGGATTAAACCACAATTTTATTTTTTTCCTAGAAAAGACCTTGCATTTTTTTCATTTTTTACAATGAGGCCCTTTTTAGTCATTTTTTCCAAAAAAAAGTTGTAACATGTGAGGGGTTTTTCGGGAAAAACTAAAAAACTTGAGGATTTATTCGGAAACAGTTGGAAGGTTGAGGGTCTTTTTGGAAAAAAAAAAAAAAAAAGGTCAAAGGTGAGGGTTTTCCGGAAAAAATTCAAGGTCTTTTTCATGAAAAAAATAAAGATTAGGTTTAATTCAAAAAACACACACACACACACACAAAATAAAAGGTCTTCTATGAGATTAACCCTACTAGAAAATTTGTTATTTTCATCTTTTTTCTCATTAAGGTCTTACACTTTCAATATTTTCTTATTAGGGTTAATCTCATAAAAGACCTTATATTTTGTGCTTTTTTCAGATTAAACCTCAACTTCACTTTTTTCATGAAAAAAATACTTTTTCCGAAAAAAAACTCTCAACTTTATCCTTTTTTCAGAAAAAAACCCTCACGTTTACAAGTTTTTCGGAAAAAAAAAAAAAAAAAGACTAAAAGGGCCAGATCGAAAAAATGAAAAAAAAAAAATGCAAGGTCTTTTTCAAGAAAAAATAAACTTGAGGTTTAATCCAGAAAAAACACAAAATACAAGGTCTTCATTGAGATTAACCCTTCTAATTATGACATTGTACTTTGAAAAGCTACTAATTAAATTACATTGTTGTAAATAATTAGGTAATTTTTTCAAACTAGAATGTTGTAATAGGAATATAAATAAATAAATCAATGAAAGTACATTGCTATTGTTTGCTTAAACTTTAGAAAAACTCACCACTAGCAGAAGGAGACAAAATAGAAGGACTACTACTACTTTCTGGTTGAACTTTCAAACCTCCATCCATAATCGAATGACTCTTTGTACTTTCAAGGCTCAAAGCATTCAGAAGCTCAAGGGGTTGAGTGGTGTAAGAAGCATCCCTATTAAGTTAAGTCAGTTGACACAAGGGCAAATATGTAAAATCTCATATATATCGTTATCGATTTAAAAGTAAGAAGAAGCACCTTATGCTCTTCAACAAGGTATCCCAATCAGCACCAATGAATTGGTGTCCTCCAACTTCTATAAGATGAACAAGTGCTCCAAGTGATATTGAAACCACGGATTGATCCGTCTTTTTCGCACAATCTACTAGTAGATTTAGGAGTGGAGATAGCATGAAACACACCTCCTACATCACATGTATGAGGGCAAAATCGTAAAAGTTCACAGACTTAATCCTATAACTTTCTTTGTCTTAAGTAAGTTATTCTTTCTAGATTAAGTTAAAAAGAAACACCCATACATACAGACTGTTTCTTTTTTCGACTGGATGAGCAAATGACCATTTTACCCTTATGTTTAGGAGTTACACTTAACCCATTAACACATGCTTTACTTTTTCCCAATTAAGTCTTGAATGGGTAATGATGTATGTTTCTTTTCTATATAGGATAAACCATCTGAATGAGACAAAAAGACCATTTTACCCTTACATTGCAAAACAAATTTCACAATATGCATTAACATTAGTGTCTTGTAACATTAAGCCAGGTTTTAAGGCTTAACCCACGAAGTTATTCTGTCAAAATTAAGTCAAAAAGAAACATTACCATAGTGTTAAAAAGCATTGTTTTCTTTTCTAGACAGGATAAACCGTTTTAATGAGACTAAATGACCATTTTACCCTTACATTGCAAAAAACAAATTTCACAATATTCATTAATATAGCATCTTATAACATTGAACCTATGTTTTAAGGCTTAACCCATGAAGTCATTCTGTCAAAATTAAGTCAAAAAGAACCATTACCATAGTGTCAAAAAGCATTGTTTTCTTTTCTAGATAGGATAAACCGTCCGAATGAGACTAAATGACCATTTTACCCTTACATTGCGAAAAACATTTTTCACAAGATTAGTGTCTTATAACATTAAGGGAGGTTTTAAGGGTTAACCCATTAAGTCATTCTATCAAAATTAAGTCAAAAAGAACCATTACCATAGTGTTAAAAAGTGTTGTTTTCTTTTCTAGATAGGATAAACCATCTGAATAAGACTAAATGACCATTTTACCCTTACATTGCAAAAAAAAACATTTTTCACAATATTAGTGTCTTAAAACATTAAGGGATGTTTAAGGCTTAACCCATTAAGTCAAAAAGAAACATTTACCATTTAACATAGTGTTAATTAAAAAGGTTACAAAATTACATACCTTATAAAATGTGTTGAAAAGGTTACACAACAACTGAAGAGAATGAACACTAGTTTCACGAAGCCATCCATCTTTCTTAAAGCCTGGAGATTCTTTTCCAGCAAGTCTCACATGATCAAAAATAGGAAAAAGAACTCGGTGGAAAATACTTTCCCAAAATGTTGGAGTAAAATGGCTTCCTCTTTCATTCAACAAATCAAACAAAACCTCAAGTGCACATTTGCTGACCTCATGTCTAGGGTCAGATGTTAGGTCAGATAAACCAGCCAACATTGGGAACCAATAATGCTCAGTGATATCATAATTTGTATCCATATTTGTATGAATTGGTTTTAACTTTCCACCTGGTATGAGTCCCTATAACAAGATTATAATTTATAAATGGATCTTATTGTGTTTGTGTAGATTTAGAAGATGCATATTTGAATGTTCAAAGCAAAAAGGGAAATCAATTTTGGTTATGTAACTAGATTCTAGTGTCTTTAACAGTAGGGATAAATGCAAGAAATTGCAACGTATGTTCATTAGTTCATTTATTTGTTTGTTATAAGGGTTGATCTCAAAAAAGACTTGTGTTTTTTCGGATTAAAACTCAAGTTTATTTTTTTCCTTGAAAAAGACCTTGTATTTTTTCATTTTTTCCGATATGGCCCTTTTAGTCTTTTTTTTCCAAAAAAATTGCAAAATGTGAGGGTTTTTTCGAGGAAAAGTAAAAAAGTTGAGGGTTTATTAGAAAGCATTTAGAAGTTTGAGGGTTTTTCTGGAAAAATGAAAAAATATAAGGTCTTTTTCAGGAGAAAAATAAATTTGAGGTTTAATCCGGAAAAAACACAAAATATACGGTTTTTCTTAGATTAACCCCAAGAAACAATGGAAGTAGAGATGTTGTAATTAAACAAATAAATGGAAGTTATATAGTGTGTATATACATATATACATGCAGTATACAGAATTTAGTTTCTTTTAAAATAGGGCTAAAGGCAAGAAATTAGCAACACATATTCTTATTAGGACATTATACGTTGAAAAATCTACCCAATTATACCACTGAAAATTGCTTTATATTTGGATAACATTGCTTTAATAGGGTATTTTTCATCTACACAAATGTCCTAAACTTTTGGAAAAAGTTTCAAAAAAAGTCCTAAATTTTTTTTTTTAACATAAAAGTCCCATTATTTTGAAAAAATCATATAATCTATCATTTGTTGTTCAAATATAAAAAAGGACTTTTTCATTAATTTAGGCAAAATGTTAAATAATTGGGACTTTTTTGTTCAAAAAAAAAAATTAGGACTTTATTTAAACTTTTCCCAAAAGTTTGGGACTTTTCTGGAGATATCCCTTTTTCAAAGCACAATGTTGTAATAAGTAAAAAATGAAATTGAATATTAAAAAAATACAAACCTCTGCAAGTCGATCCTCACATATACGAAGAAGTGCAATTGCTTTCAAACTGATTCGATGAGAACTTTTACTATTTGCAAAACTAATTAAGCAGTTCACACAATCCATAAAACAATCACCAACAACTTGATCAAAGTGCTCCAATATAACTGTAAAATTCTTTAACTTAGATATAATGCACTAAAAAAAATAGGGGTACAGTTACATGAAAGAAATAACAACATACTTTCACTTATCTGTTTATTATAGATTTTTTAAAGTACAATTATGTGATAATGATAATAATAAAAAAAAATTGACAAGTATCAATGCTATAAATGAGTAGATTAATATAACAATATTGTAATAGAAAGAAATAAAAGTAGGATTCTATGATGAACAAGACCTTACAGTTTGTGTTTTTCTGGATTAAACCTCAAATTATTTTTTTTGCCTGTAAAAGAAATTGTAAAATGTGAGGGTTTTTTCGAGAAAAACCAAAAAAAGTTTGAGGGTTTATTTGGAAGCATTTAGAAGGTTGAGGGGTTTTTTTCAGAAAAAATGAAAAAATACAAGGTCTTTTTTAGGCAAAAAATGTTTTTGAGGTTTAATCCCGAAAAAACACAAAATATAAGGTCTTTTTTAATATTAACCCATAAACAAACAAATGAAAGTATTGCATATTTGCATTTAGCTCACAAGAATATCTATATTTTGGAAGAAGTTTCTATACAAAAGAGCTATAAAGTCTCAATTTGGGAAATCCCATGAAAATTGCAACATTTCAATCTCTTGAAAAGTTTTAAGTTAAAATTACCTATTTGCCCATTGTCATTGACAAAAACTGATGATTTTCATTAGGGTACACAAGATATCTTCTTTTGTTATTATTATTCCACTCCATTATAGATACTTTATAAATCATCAAATGCTCTCCTAAAATTATGGAATATATATATTTAAAAAAAAAAAAAACATCAAGATACCTTGTTCTACATTCTCAAAAGCACTTTCAACAATTGATTCCAGCTCATCACTTGCAGCAGCTGTAAAAACCATAAACACACTTCTCCAGCCAGATTTAATGCTTCCAACTTTTAATTTTGTCATCTGTTTCCAAAACCAATAATACCATAATGTTTCTAATTACTTAATGGACTCAATGGAAAAGAAAAAAAAAAAAAAAAAAAGACATATTTGCCCTCATCATTTATGTAATACCTGAACAATGCAATCGACAATCAGTTTCCTGATTGTTTCAGCTCGAGTGATTCGCATTAAAATAACAAAAGGTTTCAAGATATCATTTTGGAATGTGAAATTAGCAAGTTCTTCACGTTCCAAATATTTTATCCCAAGTTGTCTTAAAGAATCAATGGCATACATTGCAATTTTCTCATCATGATGACTTCCAGCAGCAATAAAATGATTAGAAAGAATATACCATATTCTAGCCCATACCTGGATTTATAAATATTTTCAGTCATTAAAAATTAATGAAAATAAATAATGTTCTATTGATTACATCATACTAGAAGTTAACAAGATGATTTATGCAACTTCTTTCTAGCTAAAAAGAAGGGTTAATTGTAAAAAAGACCTTATATTTTGTGTTTTTTTTTAAAAATTAAAACTCAGATTTATTTTTTGCCTGAAAAAGAACTTGTGTTTTTTTCATTTTTTCCGATCTGGCCCTTTTAGTTGTTTTTTTCTTAATAAAGTTGTAACATGTAAGGGCTTTTCGAGAAAAACTAAAAAAGTTGAGGGTTTATTTGGTTGCATTTAGAAGGTTGAGGGTTTTTTCGGAAAAAAGAAATACAAAGCTGAGGGCTTTTTCGGAAAAAATGAAAAATACAAGGTCTTTTTCAGACAAAAGGTTTAATCCGGAAAAAAAACACAAAATATAAGGTCTTTTTTTGGATTAACCCTAAAAAGAATGCAAAACTTTCCATTTTGGGTAGTCCCCAAAAAAGTTCAAGGTTTCCTTTCTTGCCCCTTGGTGAACTTTCCTTGAAAAATCTTGATTATGCTTCATTACTTTTTTTTAGGGTAAACTACAAATATCATCCCTATACTTAAGTCAAAATTGCATATTTTGTCCCTAAAAGCAATTTTTCACTCGGACCATCCATATGGTTTGGTTTTGTTTCAGTTTCGGTCCCTGACCAATATAAAATGACCATTCTGCCCTTATCTGATTTTTTTTTAACTTTTTTTAATAATTTGTTTATTATCTATATTTTTTCTTCCTATTGCCAGCTTACTAGATAAGGGGGTGGGGTAGGCCAATTTAATTTGAGGAAAGTCATTAAATAATAGGGTGAATCTCAAAAAAGACCTTATATTTTTTCATTTTTTCCAAAAAAGCCCTCACCTTTGTATTTTTTTCCGAAAAAAAACCTCAACCTTTTAAATGCTTCCAAATAAACCCTCAACTCTTTAAGTTTTTCTCGGAAAAAAAAAAAAAAAAAACACCTCACATTTTACAATTTTTTTGGCAAAAAATGAAAAAAAAAAAAAAAAAAAAAAAAAAATACAAGGTCTTTTTCAGGCGAAAAACAAATTTTAGGTTTAATCCGGAAAAAACACAAAATATAAGGTCTTTTTTATACTAACCCTAAAAAAAAAAACAAATCACAAAAAAAAAGTATTCTAAAAAATCATATAAGGGCAAAATAGTCATTTCACATCCATCACGTACCAAAACCAAACCATAGAGACAGCCTGAGTGAAAAATTCCTTATAGGGGACAAAATATGTGGTCTACCCTTTTCTTTTTTTCATCTTTTTCATTAAATACAAACATTTTTATCAAACTATGTGTGATTATGAAGTAAAATTTTATAAAAAAAATAATAATAATAAACTATTACCATGCGAATACGAGACATATTGTAGTAACTGATCTCCACAAGTTTCTGCAAGCTATAAATACGAGGTGGAGTCTGCTTCAATTCTTCACCCGAAATGTTACATAAAGCTGAAAAAAACTCCACCACAGATTCACTAGGGAGTTTAACACTGTTTAAGAAAACTTGCTCAGCTGGTTTCCCAGCCAACTCTTTAAGTGAATGGACAATTGTGTCCCTGGATATCTGGTTAGATCCATGCATAACAGTAGCAGTCATTACAGGGTTAGATGTGGTATATTCTAGCCTTGATATGCATTCAAGAACTGCATTCCATGTATCTTGGAGTGTATCAGGCTCTGAATCACATAAATCTATAAGAGTTCTTAATGCTTCAACGTTTTTACTCAGCATATCTCTTGGTGCATGTAAGAATGTGAATCTGCAGTTGTATAAATAATTACTTCAATTGTAAATTAATTTGCTTTTAAGAAATGAATATGTTACTTGAGTCATGAGAAATTGAGAAATGGAATGGGGCCCACAAAATGGTAAATGGTATGAACAAATGATATGATCAAAAAATAAATTTTAGCATTTATTTAAATCTAAGAAAATTCCACATCATGGGGTTGGTTTGTTTGTATATGTGGCAGGTGATGTGGATGATGACGTGGCAACAACTAACACCATGTCGAAACTGAAAATATGTTGCAGTTGTGGTTAAAAGTAAAGTGCATTGCCCATAGAATTGAGATTGTGGGTCCCATAAACTTAATGTGCTGAGAATTGAGTTGGGGCCCACGAAATGAGTATGGAGGGTAAAATGGTAAATGGTATGAAAGAATAACATAGCCTGTAGAAAAAATTGCAGGAAACAGCAACGTATTTACCTCTTTTACTGATATGATCAAAAATAAAATTCCACATCATGGGGTTTGTTTGTTTGTATACGTGGCAGGTGATGTGGACGATGACATGGCAACAACCGACGCCATGTCATCATTTATTCAAATCTAGGAAAATTCCAAATCATGGGGTTTGCTTGTATACATGGCAGGTGATGTGGACGATGACATGGCAACAACTGACGCCATGTCATCATTTCTTCAAATCTAAGAAAATTCCACATCATGGGTTTGTTTGTTTCTATACATGGCACGTGATGTGGATGATGACATGGCAAAAACCAACGCCATGTCATCATTTATTCAAATATAAGAAAATCCCACATCATGGGGTTTGTTTGTTTGTATACATGGCAGGCGATGTGGACGATGACATGGCAACAACCGACGCCATGTCATCATTTTTAAAGGTTTCAGTAAGTAGGTTGCTATTTCTCAAAATCTACCCAAAAAAAAAAGATTATATTTAGTATATACCTGACTAATGAAGTCAAAAAGGCATATCTCATGGTATCCATTCTAAGCACATGTGTAATATAAATTCCAGCTTTAAAACCTTCCATACAAAGAGCAACACGTGCCTTAACTTCCTTCTCCTCCATTGTAACAGAAAATGTAGCAAGTAAAGGCCACCCTACAGCTTCAACCATAGGCTTTATAAGCTCAATCCTTTGTGAAGTATAAAAAACACCTCTTTTTGCTCCTTGAATCCTATATATCTCCTGAGTTTGTCTAATAATACCTTCACTCTCACTTTTATCAGACACATTCCTCAGTTTTGGAAGAGCTAAATTCAAAATACCAACAATACCCCCGCCTTTTTCCTCTGTTTCCACCTTCTGTTTATTGCTTTTTCCGATTCCAACATTATCATCTTTCATTTTGATCTCCTCTTTAACAATGGAATCGTATATTTCTTCTAGAAGATATGTTGGAGCACATTCTTCAGGGTCATTTGTGGCATTCATGCGAACAAAATCGGATTTTGACATTTTAGGCCACACCATTGGATTATGAGCATCTGTGTTTAACATGATGACTGCATATGCAAGAACATATGCAGTATCTGCAGACTTGAAAAGACCTGGATTATCTGCACAATATCTGCAACATATTTGAGAAAAGTTTGTAAGCTTTTAGTTTACAAAGGAATAAAATCATAAATGCAAGAAATAGCAATGTAGTTTTAGTATGGGTTAATTTCAAAAAAGACCTTATATTTTGTGTTTTGTTCGGATTAGAACTCAAATTTATTTCTTGCCTGAAAAAGACCTTGTATGTTTTCATTTTTTCCGAAAAGGCCCTCAACTTTGTATTTTTTCCGAAAAAACAACTTCCTTTTAGTGTTTCTCTAACAAACCCTCAAATTTTACAAATTTTTTTGGTAAAAAGAAACTAAAAGGGCCAAATGGGAAAAAATGAAAAAAATACAAGGTCTTTTTCAGGCAAAAAATGAATGAGTTTTAATCTGGAAAAAACACAAAATATAAGGTCTTTTTTGAGATTAACCCTCTCAACATTCTAAATGCTTCCAAATAAACCCTCAATTTGTCTAGTTTTTCTAGGAAAAAAAAAAAAAAAAAAAAAAAAAAAAAAAACCTTCAATTTTACAACTTTTTTTGGGGTTTTATGCAGAAAAGTCCCAATATTTTGGGAAAATTTTTGATAAAGTCATAAATCTTTTGTTTTTTTTTTTTAACAGAAAAATCCCGATTATTTAACATTTTGCTCAACTTAACGAAAAAGTCCTTTTTTTATTTTAACAGGAAATGACAGATTATGTGATTTTCCCAAAATAATGGGACTTTTCTATTCAAAAAAATGATTCAGGACTTTATCAAAAAAAATCCCAAAATAATGGGAACTTTCTGCATAAAACCCTTTTTTGGAAAAAAAAAATGACTAAAAGGGCCAGATCGGAAAAAAGGAAAAAATACAAGGTCTTTTTCAGGAAAAAATAAATAAATTTGAGGTTTAATCCAGAAAAAACACAAAATATAACGTCTTTTTTTAGATTAAACCTTGAAAAATCTACTAAACTAAAACACTGAAATTTTCATCTTTTTTTTCTTATCAGAACATTATACTTTGAAAAATCTAATACATATCTTGATTTACTTGAATTTTAAAAACTAAATTAACAGATAAAAATTTGTGAGACTGCCACATGTCAACCTGAGAATAAAGGATAAAATCGTTGAACTAATACTCTAGAAAAATTACATGTGTCACAAGTCATTTTTATTTATTAAGTATAGTATAGATTCTAAATTGCTATATATGAATCTTGTGTTATATAAACTGATAACAATATGATATGAATCTAAAACCGAATAAAAAGTAAAATAAAATTTTATATTACCTTTCTGCATATTTTTCCATTATTCGATCAATCTTTTGTGCTTCTCCAGGAAGTCTAAAACCTTTAAGAAACTCCCGAATAGCTGTATGAAATTTCATTCCAGAAAAATTCATGGAGTCAACATAAGCATGCATTACAGCAAGAGGAAAGTCTTCATGTTGACCCAAGTAATCACCAATCATTGCCTGAAAGTCAACTCTTTCACATTTACTTATGTTTTAAACCTTAATTTTTACAAAATAAGAAGATGTACCTTATCCAAACTGGATGTGTTTCTGAGAAAAAGTGCAACTGCAACGGGTGTGTTTTCCACTAACCTATTTGCTGTGAGAAATCCAATTCCCCTTGCAGGGTGTCTGTTGAACTGTATTTTATATTAAAATAAGTTTCATTTCATATGAAGCATTACCTATTAGGGTTATTGATTTGTTTATTATAGCATCCTAATCCTAATTTCATTTCTTTTTATTACAATATTGTACTTTGAAAAAATGTTTGGGTGGATTTTTTATATATAATGTCTAAGAAAGAAAAATAAAATGGAAGTACAATGTTATTAATGTGTATATAACTATATATTTCGAAGGAAAACGCCTTAGTAAGAAAAAAAAATGTAAGTATAATGTTGTAATAGAAAGAAGTGAAAGCAGGATGTTATAATAAAGCATTTTTCTTTTTCTTTTTCTTTTTTTTTTTTGGTTAATCTCAAAAAAACCCTTTTAGTCATTTTTCCAATATGGCCCTTTTAGTCATTTTTTTCCAAAAAAAAATTATAAAATGTGAGGAGAAAAAGTAAAAAAGTTGAGGGATTATTTGGAAGCATTTAGAAGGTTGAGGGTTTTTTTCGGAAAAAAAAGATACAAAGTTGAGGGCTTTTCAGAAAAAATAAAAGGTCTTTTTCAAGCAAAAAATAAATTTGAGGTTTAATCCGGAAAAAACACAAAATATAAGGTCTTTTTTGAGATTAACCCTAAGACATTATATTTTATAAAATCTACCAAATGGTAGTAGGATGCTATAACAAACAAATCAAAAAAACAGTATGTTGCTATTTCTTCCATCTATCTCTTTTCCAAGAAAAGATACATGCTTTGAGACCAATTTTTCTCTAAATTGATAGCATTTGTTATTCAGCTAAATGGGCATCATATATTTTTCTCAAATTCACAAGAAATCTAGACTTACTTTAAAGTTCAAAAACATCATTTGAACAGAGTATCAAATAAATACCTCAGAGATTGCTGCTTCCATGGTGGATTTTTGAGCCTTAACTTTCTCAAAATTACTTGTTAATCCATTGCTATCTTTTGCTTTTGAATCATGAGGTGTCACATCTCCATGAACAGATTTTCTATCTTTGTCTTTATTCTGCTTTGATTCTCTACGTAAACTCTCCCATTCAACAAGTGATTTCAACACATTCACAAGGCACTATAAAAGACCAAGGGCAAAACCTTAAATACATTAAATGTTTGATAAGTTTGTAGCATCAATTGTTTCAAACCTGAAGTGAAGATCCTTTAAGTGTTCCAGTTTGGATAGAGTTAACATTGTTAGGATCCAACTCTTGTGTCCCTTGAGCTATTTTGGAAAGAGTTGTAACCTAAATTTGAATGAAAAAAAACCATTTAAGAACAAAACACATATGCAGAAGTTAATAACTGAATAATTTATAATCATAAATCATAATACCATTCTTTCAAATGAATTAGGAGAATCAAAATCACAATCATAGTTCACATATAGATCAATAAGCAACTGAGGATCCTTGCAAATCTTCTCTAGCATCCTGTTGTTATATTTGTTTCAACAAGAGTATGATGATGTAAGCAAAAACAATATATGATAAAATCATGAGTAACTTACAAATGTGGTCCCTTTTCTTTCTGATTTTTACTGTGTTTGATTCAAAACTGAAGGGTTTTTTTCAGTTTTGGTCCTATTTCAAGGTTTCATTATCAATTGTGGTCCCTGGGACCCTGAAACATGGACCAAAATCGGTATGTAACTTTGAAATAAGGACCAAAATCAGAAAGACTTAGGGACCAAAACCGATATGAAACCTTGAAATAAGGACCAAAATTGAAACTTTTTTCAGTGATGATCCTTATTTTCAAGGTTTCATATCGATTTTGGTCCCTGAAACCTTGAAATAAGGGCCAAAATTGTAACTTTTTTCAGTTATGGTCCTTATTTTCAAGGTTTCATATCGATTTTGGTCCTTGAAACCTTGCAATAAGGAACAAAATTGAAACTTTTTTTCAGTAATGGTCCATATTTCAAGGTTTCATATCGATTTTGGTCCCTGAAACCTTGAAATAAGGGCCAAAATTGTAACTTTTTTCAGTTATGGTCCTTATTTTCAAGGTTTCATATCGATTTTGGTCCCTAAAACCTTTAAATAAGAACCAAAACTGAAACTTTTTTCAGTTATGGTCCTTATTTCAAGGTTTCATATCGATTTTGGTCCCTGAAACCTTAAAACAAGGATCAAAATCAATATGAAACCTTGAACTGAAGACTAAACCAGAAAGTCCCAAGGACCACAACTGATATGAAAACTTGTAATAAGGACCAAAACTGAAAAATAACTCAACTCTGGACTAAACACCATAAAAATCAGAAAGTTTACACAGACAATTTTTGTAATTCACTCTAAGTTCCTTTAGCAAACTGATGAGGCTTGATCATCTCTATTTAGAATCTCATATTTCAAACTTTGGTTTGTGAAAATTTTGTTCATCTAAATATAATAAGCAGAAATTATACCGAATCACCATTAATTTGAGATTCAAAGGACATTCTGAGCTATCCAAAGGTCTCAACACAGTAAGAGGGAAGAAGATGCCAATTTCAATCTGAAAATTGATATTAAATCGATTGAAGTGAATCACAAAGAGATGAATACAACACATAGAACAGTTACAAGTTATAACTTGCCTTAAGTCCTTCCCTAAATCTCAACAAAAGCACTGAAAAGATCCCAGCTGCATACTGTATGAAAAAGGATACACATCATTTCCAAAATCCATAATAGATTTTTATAAATGAAACAAAATAAGAAAAGCAAAATGGAAATTGAAGCTTGAAAATTTCCTGAAAGATTGTTGAGGATGTTGAAACTGATGCCCTCAATAAAGCATATGATAAGTAAGCTTTGACCGAGTCAATGAAAGTGAAGTTCTTAGTAAATGAGTAACTAACACCCTCTAACAAGCCCTGAAAAATCAACAATTTGATGATATTAAGAAGAAATTGATGGAATTATGTTTATATTTATTGCATTAAAAATTTATCAAGAAAGACAAGTTATTATAATTAGCTGCTCTAAAGAACCTGTAGAAGTTCAAGAGATAGAATTCGTGTCTTTGTGGTGAATGCATCATTATCTTCTTTCATACTCATCTGCTTTCATAGCATAAATCAAATCAAGAAACAAATTTTAAACCAAAAATTCAACAATTTGATGCAGAAAAATTATAAAACCTTGCAAAGGGTGCGAAAAACAAGTAATGCATCACGTTCTGCAATGCTCATGCTCTCAGGATCAACCCCACTTAAAGAATATAAAGTTCAAAGGATAAATTAGTAAATTACTAATTTATATGTTATAAACTTATAATTGTGACTAAAATATATAAAAGTTTTCATCATTTATAAACATACCTAGTCTTTCTATCATCTTCAAGTTGCACAGCCTTGTCAAGAGCTGCCTCCAATCCCTGTAAAACAAAAAAGTCAACCATCTTGATCTTGATCTTGACTTTCACAAGATTTAAAAAATAAAAAATAAAAATAAAGGGACCTTTATGTCATTTCCACCAGCAAGATTCTGAAGCTCTTCAAGGGGTGCAATAGAATTGCTGTGGGAAGTTGGAGTCAACATTTGACTTTCATCATCAACTGATAAACTTTCTTGAACTCTCATGAATGCATCACTTTTTTTGTTTATAGGTGGATCATCTGAAGACACCTAAAATTCAAGAAATACAGTTATAAAATAAATAAATAAATAAATAAAGTTTAGTGGATAATGTATAAAATAATAAAACATAAATAAACCGAGTCATTGTCCATTCGCCTGAATACTATGCTGATCATTTGAGTTAACATAGCCTTGGATGTAGCTTGATTAACAGGACTTTTACTAAAGAATTTGAAAAGAAAATTTATTAGTTTAATACTTTAATTTGCCAAAGTGGAATAAACATTTAAATATAAATTAATAGTTACCTGTTAAGAGCAATATTATAGCACACTCTAATTACTCCCATCAATGGTTCCCCATGAACTGAAAAAAACAAAAATCGTATTTCAAAAAGAAATTTATAGCTACCTGAAGTGGAAGACTTGAATGCTGATGTGGCATATGATGTGGCATTGTCATTGTGTTTGATTCTTTAACTAAACGTTTATAAATTGAAATTATAGATTCTTTTTTTGTAAATTGTAATAATGACATGATTCTTGCTAATCAAAGACTTGTTTTTTTAAAACAAACAAGAAAATGATAACAGAAGTAAAAAAAACAATAGAAGAATAATAAATTAATAACATAATCCTTTCAAGCATTTAAAATTTACCTCTGAACTTGGCAGAAGATACTGCAGTAAGTAGCACTTTCAAAACTTGAAGAATTGTACTACATGAATGCATACAAAAGTTGTCATAAAAGTTTTGAACTATTTGAGAAAGTGAGAAACAATCAAGTAAAATAAATGAAAAGAAAAAAAAAATCGAAGGATATACCTATCAGGTGAGTTATTATCAACACAACTACACACCATATTCAATATGTCTGTAAACAATGGAACATTTTTTCCATCTTCTAAACCAGCATCACCTTCTAGATGATCATAAGCAATGAGTTTCTGCATTTACAAAATGTTTATTTGAATATATTTATAAACAGATATTTTGTTTCATTCAAATACACTAATCACAACTTTCCATAAACTTGTATGCAATATAATAACAAAATCTCTAAAGTGTGAAAGATCCTAAAACTTTTTGAAACAAAAAATGTTAGTGAAACACATCTATAAAGTATAAGTGGTTAAACCTCAAAACTGTCAAACATATATAATGGTTTTTTCTCTAGTTTCCCTCTATAATATCATGTAATTAAAACTACAAAGAAGTAAATAGAAAACAACATACATGAATACAATCCAATGCAAGTTCAATAACTTTTGGATTCTTGGTTTCAAATGCAAGTCGAAGTGGATTAAGAACAAGTTCCAATTGAGCTCCTTCCAAATCACATCCAGCATTTGCCAAAGTCTTTGTGATGCCTCCACTTGAATCATTTGTTTCTGAATCCATTTCACTTCTTGGAGTCTCATCATCACTGCAACAGAGCTCCATTTTGATAAATTAAACTAATGTTAATTAAGTTCAGATCACAAGATCTCACCCTCTCGATAAACAGACATGTGAAGCCCCTTTTTTCATGCCTAATATTATGTATAGAAGTAGTTATAATTTACAGTAGGCACCTCTTATCATTAGTTGAAGGTGATTTGTTGCTATTACTTGATGTTGACTCTTGATTGGTTGCTTTTGAAGTATCTGGAAAAACAAGGGGAATAGAAAAATCAATGTTTGTTTCATACAATGAAGCTAAATCATGGAAGAGTACCAAAACTTTCACAAAATGTACAAGGTCTTACTTAAGAATAGAAGATTTTCATGGCTACATTCTCATAACATGAGTATTCAATGAGAGTTGCAGATATAAGTATAACATTTAGTTTTCAATGTCAAACATAAATAAGTATTTATTGTGACTTGAAAGTTGAAATCACTATAATCAGTTTAAACACACATCCAAACATCCCCTAAGTCGCTATTTATGTCAATAATATAGAGTTTTCATTTCACCAGTCCCATTTCAGGGTGCCATTAGAAAGGGATAATGTAATTTTGGGTCCATTTACTAGATGAAAATGGTACAAATTGATGGAAAACTTGAATTTTAGAACGATATATCATCTAAATTAACCTCTATGATAAGTACTACAAAATAGCATAAAGCTGATTTGAAATCAAACACAAAATTGTATGAAAGTTTCGTTTGAAAAACAGCAGGTTCCATGTCAGATATAAAATGGCAGATTTTCATCAAATAAAGCAGGCGTTAAGAAATTCCTTTTAATGTAACAGATAAAGCGGCTAACGAATTACAGACGTTGAAGAACACAGTGAATTTCATAATCGGGATGTGGGTATCTCGAAGAAATCAAATAGATAAAACAAAAACAGAATAAAAAACAAACCTAGATAAGAACGGATTGCAGTCTGAATAGAACTATACTTTTTCCCGGAACATTCTTTGAGCATTGATTCAAATGCCCGAGTAAGAAAACCTCCCGCAGCACCTCCAGCCATTTTGAATGCTGTGGATTTTTCAGGGAATGGGAGGTCGATAAGTTGAGAGATCTGAATGAAAGATCATGAGTGAGGATCACTCTCTCATGCTGTGAGATCCGATTCTTGTTCATTGTGGAACAAATCAAATTAAAGAGTGAATTACAAACGTCCCCCTTCCTGTTAATTTGCAGTTTCGGTAGCTTCGATATTTGCTCTGTTTTGACATTTTTCAAATGAGAATTTATAGCTTCTTACATGTTGCATAAAATGAGTGAATTGCATAAATCATCCTTGGATTTATACCTAAATCACAAGAATCGTCTCTTGTTAGAAATTTTGTCTATTTAAGTCCTGATGGCAGATGGAGCTATATTCTGAATTAGATCAAACGCTTTCAAGGAATCTTCATGTTTTAAGGTATAGAAATCAAATCTTTATCTGTAATGAATTTAAAGATTTACATGTGATGTTAGTTTAATTTATTTAGAGATTATTATTAAAATGAGTTTTGTTAATCATCAAAGTTTTAAAATTGTCACATTGTCCCATTAAAGTTCCATTAGTGTTAATAAAATCCTTAAACTTTCTAACTTTGTCACTATTTAGCTATTGACACATGACATAGCAAGTTCCGTTTACCGTTCTTTGTGTATGCCATATAGGTTGATATAGCAAGTTCCGTTTAGCGTTCTTTATATATGTCATATAGGCTAATTATGATCACCTTCGTCCACGTGATGCCCACATAGAGTTTAAACTTATTTTTTTATAAAGTTAATTGTATTGGACCAAAACTATGAAAATCAGTAAAGTTCTAGACTCATGTTCACAACAGGATTAGTTGGTGCGTAAAAATTGGTCTAAAAACCCTCGTTAGGGAAGTTTCATTTCCAAAAAAAAACATCTAACTACATCAATTTATTTTTGAAATCAACATCAACCAACGACACAAAGAACAAAACCCACTTTCGCTCTCCTATAATTTTCTCTATGTTGAATTGAAAGCGTTGTGCAACTGTTGGTCGGTGATCCCGATCATTGTTCATGTTATTTTCTTTGTTCGTAGTCCATATTAACTTGTTAATTAATCATACTCTGTCACACCCCCGGCTGTCAACGGAAACGTCGATGTGCGCGACGTAAATCGGTTATCATGGTTATTGAACATATATTGAACAACATAAGATATAATATTTTAGTATTACCAAAATAAAAATTCATTGTCAGTGGCTATTGCTAAATCTCGACACATGCCTAACCATTCGGCGTTTACAAATGTATAATAAAATAACGGAGAGTCTTCTATGCAAACTCTTCCGACCTACTAATAAACTTGATAATACATGCATTAATATACGTCAACAAAAAAATTATTGGTGAATTCTACAAGTTTTGACACAAAGCACTTACATAACCAAGTGTTTTATAATATTTTATCTAGTTGAGCAGTTTTTATGATATGTACTTTTCTATCAAAAGTATAAAATAAATTAGTCATAAAAATGTTTGTGGACTCACTTAAAAAGATCGTTTGTTCAAATCCAAAAGTATAAAATTTGATAAATATATAAGTAAATCAAACTTATATCAATTTTTTACGGTTCCCATAACCAAAATGTATTTTATATAAAGATTTTAAATATCAAGTTACATAAAATAAAGACAAGCCACCTGTTGTAAAAATACAAAATAACCAATTTTACTCTTATAACTGCATATAAAACTGCATATAAATGATTGTATTGTTTATATGTATGACTCATAAATGTTGACATTGTAAACTTTGTGTGGTCATGTTGTAGTATTTATTAAGCATTATCTTAATTAATTTGGGAACTGACACCTAATCAGTGGGGCAAACTCTTCCTATGTAAACGGTGTGTGTTCGTGTCACATTAATTATTAAGTATATCACTTTACTTAATTTGGAAAACGACATAAATCAGTGAGGCAAACTCCTCCCACATAAACGTTGTGGGTTTGTGTCACGTGAATTATTATCAATTTACTTAATTTGGAAAACGGTATAAACCAGTGGGGCAAAACTCCTCCAACATAAACGTAATGTTTCCGTACAAAGGTTTATATAAATAACTTATATATATTATATGTAAGTTAATAAGTGTTGCTCAATTATGTCATGTTATTAATTAAGTGTTATATAACTTAATTTATGGTACTGACACTTATCGATTTGAGTCACAAACTATCTCATTACATACAGTTTCTTCCAACTAGTATAAATTAACAAAAACCACATATAAATCATATTTTGATTTTATATGGTAGCGAAACAAATCCAGGATTTATAATGAGCTAAGTACGACTTGCAGACTCTACATTGACACTAAAAAAGGGTGTACTGAAAGTTCCACACCAAAGCTTTATCAGCGCCGTGGAGTAAGTAGTGTAGAAACACCAATGCCTTTTTTCCAACTCGTCAGACAATGGTTGTAGCTAGAAATCATTGGCGGGATGTCTACACGTATAAATAAGTACTGTCGATCTATATCTAATGTTCCACATCCATAAGGATTAACAACGCAAAGGACATTTACTAAGACATATGGTCTTAATTTAGACAACAACTTATATGTGTATTTTTATATATATTTATGTATAACATATCTTAATATTTTAGCATTTATTATTATTATTTAGAACTAAAATAAACTTAATATGCTTTGAAATATTTAATTACAGTTAAAATGGGAGATGGAATGCAAAAGAAAGAGAATGGAGTTGAAAAGATGCAAAAAGGATATTGCTGGCAGATTGACCCCTCTTCAGTGTTTCGGGTATATCTGATGACTCATAAGTCCAATTGTCGAGGTTCAAACTGTTCTGAAAACTAGACGAAATTTCCTACGACTTATGTGAGAGGGACTTTTGGCTAATTCGACACTTATCTTATCCAAAATCGGCCTTGAAGATGAAGCATAAAAGCTGGACGGAAATTCCCTCCAAGTTACTTATTCCCCAAGCACCACTTTCCTTATCTTTATTTGCTTAATACCTAAGCCACATTAGTTTCCTTATTCCAATCCAACTCTAATATTCCATATAATTCCATCTACATCAACTATAAATACCCTATATCATTCCACCAATTTGAATAATCTATGATATTCCACTTCGACTTGTGCAACAAGAAAACTTCATAGTTGCCGTTTTGAGGGTCTAGGAGGTGGCCGGAAGGCCGTTAAGCTAACGGGAGCAGAGATCGGAAGGATTGGAGAGCGGATTCATGTCGGTAATCATGTGGTTTGTTAACGTGACCATGTTTACCATTCCATTGTGTTACTATTCTGTATTTAGTTTCTGACTTGGGTGTAAAAACCTTTTACTTTGTGTTTATGATTCAATGAAGCTTTGATTATTAGACTAATTGCTATATTGAATAGTTTGTTTGTGTTTAATTTATCTTGCCAAGCTTGTTAAAAGATCCTTATGTATTAATGATGATTATTTTCTGTTAATTGTTAAGTGAATTGAGTTGTATGAATATATGCTTGATTGCTTGTCTCTTATGATTTTGATGACCATCGAGATTATAAGTCTAGAAATAACGAATGTGAAACTAGGATTAACATGGGAATAAGTAAGTTAATGTGTGAGCCTTGTTTGATGACCATCAACAAGAGGTTAATTGAATGTTTAATTTGATTAACTATTATTACAAGTCTTGTTTGATACGAACTGAATACTAGGAAGCATGTTAGTTTAATCAACTGATCACTGTTTGAATTAATTTGTTTGCTAAAGGATTAGTTATAGTGAACACGAATCTAATCATTTTAGGAATCGGTGAACATGAATAAATGAATTTGTGTATGCAATTGTCTATGTTTTTAAGGTGTAATTTATCTAAACCAAAGTACCTGAAGAGATTTGCTTTCCTGTTAGTTTATCGAAAATTGTTAATTGATTGTTCGTTTGAGATTTATTAAACTATTTCTTTTATTCTTTTCGTGTGACCTGTAACCTATAATCAAATATATTAAATTAATCCACTGTTCCCTGTGATCGACACCCGACTTACCTAAGCTATACTGTAATCTGACTAGGTACACTGCCTATAAGTGCATAGTTAGTCTAAGTTTGTTAGGTTATAAATATTAAAATTAGTGGGTACTTTCGTGCACATCAAGTTTTTGGCGCCGTTGCCGGGGAACGGCTTTCAATTAATTTAGTTTATTTGATTATTCGTTATTTATTTTTAGTTAGTTATTTTATTTTATTTTTTTAGTTTTATTTTCATTGATATCATTTCGCTTGTCGGGAAGGTTCTTGTTGTTATTTGCAGGAATTTGTGATCATACACATCGATTGGCTTTACCTTTTGCATGGGTTTCGTGATTGCAAGCGATTAGGGAATTCTTGACTTGTTTAGTCTACTACTTTGGTGATTTGTCCAACTCAATCCACGAGGCGTAGTATAGCAAGGCGTATCGAGGTGGTTAAGTGGAAGACTGAACTCTTGCTACTCTTGACTAGTTGGGTCAACTCTTGTTCTACTTCTTAGTTAATGGTGCAAAGAAAACAAAGGAAATAGTCTGACAGGTCCCGAAAGTTTTTGTTTTCGCAAACCACCTCTTGCATGCAAGGGATTTAATCAACAATTGTAGTTTGATTTTGGCGAAGACATGTGATCGTGATATCCTTTTTAGTTATTTTGGTTTTTTTAGTTATTTTAGTGAGTTTTTATTTTTATTTTTAGTTTGTTTAAAATTTGTTTTCCATGTTGATGCTCTTGATGTTTCAGATCTTTGCAAAACTTTTACCCTCCAGATGCTTTCAGAAATTTCAATAATTGGAGTCGAAGATTTGTCACAAGAGAAAAAACTGTGTGAGGGTTTGAAGTTGACACTTGAGAGCCATGACTTTCAATAAGTGTGGGGTGCGCGTCGATATTTGGAGGGATTATTATTTCGAAGAGTGGCGTTTCTAACTATACATTGATTCCCATGGCATGGATGAGCTGTTCCCACACCATGGAGTTTTATTTTGACGCGATGTAGAAGTATCATCCCGGCTGCCATGACATGGTTGACACTTTCCTATATCATGGGGGAGTTTTTCATCGCGAGAGGAGGCTGCTATTCTACATACCACGACGTGACCACCACTTACCACGTCCTGGCCATGCTATTATTCGCGATATGGATTTTTCCTCACTCGACGACACGACGTGGTTGACACTTTCCCACGTCATGGTCACTATACATTGCTTTAGTTTTCAATCGTTCGCACCATATTTCATAAGTCAATGTTCTTTTGTATTTTCCGGCACATTCAGAAGCAGCAGTTCCAGTTTTCAGTTTTTCAGCAATATTTGAAGCAACCTGTAGCAGCCCCATTCGATCTCGCCACAACTACCTAGGGGAGTCTGTTCCTTTTTCTCCCTTTTTATGTTCTTAATTTGTTTTAGCATACAATGAGGGCATTGTATGAAATAAGTGTTGGGTTTTAGCCATAAGAACTTTCCTATGTGCGCATGCAAAACCCTATTGCTTGGATCTAGGCTTTCTAATAAACATGCTTTTGAAACCAAGACTTCTAATGGCTAATTAGGTTAAACAACAACATTAATACAGATCTAGAATCATACCTTTGATTTCCTTGTTGATCTTCTTGTCTTGGAGCTTCTAGAGTCACAATTATCACTCCTCTAATGGCTTACAAACACCAATAGCAAGAAAGATGATTTAGGAGAGAGGAGAGGGGATGGAATTCGGCCAGAGGTTCCTTGCTTTAGGTTCTGAAAGGTTGTACCCGAATTCCACACCCCAAGGGCCTATTTATACCTTTAGACTCCTTAAGGGTTTCACCCTAAACCCTAATTGGATAATCTTCACTTAAGGCTATCCAAATCCATTCATAGATATCCTTATGGACTATTTTGAGCTATCCTAAAGCTCTTAGAAACCGTCCAAAGTCCATCCTAATGGATTTATAGTCCAAAGTCTAACTATCAAACAATTGACAGTTTATACCCTCTTATTTAATTAATCTCTTTAAGTCACCAAATTAATACCAATTAATTTATGACTTATATTAATCAAATAGCTAAATATTATTCCTTATAATATTTACTCTCTCTTAACAAATCATCCTTCAAGTTGCTATGGTGAAGGCAACCCAAAAGGACCATGCACCACCGAATATAGTTATAGCCTTAGACACTATTCCAACAGTCTCCCACTTGGATAAGTCTAGTAACTATACAAGTATAATACGGTTCGCAATCGTAGCTCTCAAAGACGCTGTCAACTCTGATCTAATCAATCTTGTCCTTTAGATAAGGGATCGTACAGTCCTCTGTTAGATATCATGCTGACAATCCTATGGAATGGTTAGTCTAGCATTTAGATTTCTCGATCTTCGATTTATTTGACATAGAACTTAATCGAACACATCAATTCAGTTCTGACCGGGCCCGGCACATAAGTCAAATCAAATCATCGAGTGGCCAAGATATCTCTTCTACCCTCTCAGGATAAAATTTACAGATAAACTTCGACTTATATGTATTTACTTATTCATTAACCAACTATACACAACAATGCGTTTTATAACATCAAGTTACTGATGCGTTTTCGCATTATCAATGCACAATCAATTAACAAATAATAAACCATATATCTAGGTTTTAAGACCATATGATATTATCGTCTTGCGATCACCTTTTATATCGTATTCCATAAGGTGATTCCAGCAAGCGCGGGTTTATTCCAATGCTCAAAACCAGTTCGTAAGCACTCATGAACGTTGCAGCAACTCTTGCTATGTCTAACACCATTTAGACACTCTACACACCAATTCACGACAATCTTCATTCATATCTACTCCCAACATATGAACGATTATGGACCATTTGAATAATTCGATTATTCCTAATAAACTCAATTATTCTGGAAGTCAAAACATGCAAAGTGAAACAATAGTTAAACAACTAACATGTGATAGTAACTTTACTCATAAATAAAACTTCTTTATTTAATCATCAAATGTTAATTACATTTATCTATTATACGTTTCTAATACAATCTAATCTATGCTAATATCATCCTTCAGCCCAATACTCCTAGCATGCTGTAAGTGCTTAACCCTACTCAGTCCCTTCGTAAGCGGATCTGCTGGGTTATCTTCTGATGATATCCTCTTCACTACGAGTTGTCCTTCTTCTACACGATGTCTAATGAAGTGATATTTTCTGTCGATATGTCGAGATCTACCATGATCCCTCGGTTCCTTGGTCAAGGCAACCGCACCTTCGTTATCACAGAAAATCTCCATAGGCTCCTTTATGGCCGGCACAACTCCAAGATCACCGATGAAGTTCTTCAGCCATATTGCCTCCTTCGACGCTTCGCTCGCTGCGATGTACTCTGATTCGCACGTTGAATCAGCTACGGTTTCCTGCTTGGAACTTTTCCATGTCACTGCTCCTCCATTTAGGGTAAAGACCCAGCCCGACTGCGAACGATAGTTGTCCCTGTCGGTTTGAAAGCTGGCGTCACTATACCCTCGCACCTTCAAGTCATCACTCCCTCCAAGGACTAAGAACCATTCTTTCGTTCTCCGAAGGTACTTAAGGATGTTCTTCACCGCAATCCAATGTGCTTTGCCAGGATTCCCTTGATATCTGCTAACCATGCTCAAAGCGAAGGCTACATCAGGGCGAGTACAAGTCATAGCGTACATGATTGAGCCAACTGCGGAAGCGTATGGTACTCGGCTCATTTCTGCTATCTCGGCTTCGGTACTCGGACTTTGAGTCTTACTCAACTTGGCATTTCCTTGTATCGGTAGTTCTCCCTTCTTTGAGTTTTCCATACTAAAACGTTTTAGTACCTTCTCCAAGTAAGTATTCTGACTAAGTCCAATTAGTCTCTTACTTCTTTCTCTTACTATCCTTATTCCCAATATGTAAGAAGCCTCTCCGAGGTCCTTCATAGCGAAGCACTTCCCGAGCCAGGACTTAACCTCCTGCAGAGTCGGGATGTCGTTTCCTATGAGTAATATGTCATCGACATATAGAACGAGGAAGCTTACTACACTCCCACTGGCTTTGACATATACACAAGATTCGTCTTCGCTTCGTACAAATCCAAACTCTTTGACTTTCTCATCGAAGCAAAGATTCCATCTGCGAGACGCTTGCTTAAGTCCATAAATGGACTTCTCAAGCTTACACACTCTATTCGGATGCTTCGGATCCACAAACCCCTCTGGCTGAGCCATGTAAACATCCTCAACCAACTTTCCGTTAAGGAAAGCGGTCTTGACATCCATTTGCCAAATCTCATAATCATGAAATGCGGCAATTGCTAGCATCACTCTAATAGATTTAATCTTCGCAACTGGTGAGAAGGTCTCATCATAGTCAACTTCGGGAGTTTGAGTAAAGCCCTTCGCAACCAATCGCGCTTTATACGTGTGTACGTTCCCATCCACGTCGGTCTTCTTCTTGAAGATCCACTTGCACCCTACGGTCTTACGTTCGGGCATGTAATCAACCAAATTCCAAACTTGGTTATCGTACATGGATTGGATCTCGCTATCCATCGCCTCTTTCCATTTCGCAGACTCCGGGCCTACCATGGCTTCCTTATAGCTATTAGGTTCATCAAGATTTACTAGTGTACCATCACTAATATACGTGTCCCCTTCGGTAGTAATATGAAAACCATAAAACTGGGGTTGAACTCTAAATCTATCGGAACGTCTAAGAGGTAAGGATTCGTCAATCGGTTCAACCGGAGTTTCCTCCTCGGGTTGAACGCCAGTGGTGGAGGTTCCTTCATCTATCGATTCTTGAATCTCTTCAAGTTCGATTTGCCTCCCACTGTCTCCTTGGCTTATGAGTTCTCGCTCTCGGAAAACTCCTCTCCTCGCAACAAAGATAACATTATCTTTCGGTCTATAGAAGAGATATCCAAAGGAAGTTTGCGGGTAGCCGATGAAAATACATCGCTCACTTCGAGGTTCAAGCTTGTCGTGAGTATCTCGTCTTACGAAAGCCTCGCAACCCCAAACCTTGATATGTGCCAACGAGGGAGCTTTCCCTGTCCACATCTCGTGAGGTGTTTTGGCAACCTTCTTGGTAGGGACTCGGTTAAGGATATGGGCGGCAGTCTCGAAGGCATACCCCCAAAAGAAGATAGGTAGTGAAGCACGACTCATCATAGAGCGAACCATATCCAATAAGGTTCGATTACGCCTTTCTGCCACACCATTCAATTGCGGTGTCCTAGGAGGCGTCAATTGCGAAACTATTCCACACTCCTTGAGATAATCGTGGAATTCAAGACTTAGGTACTCTCCTCCTCGATCGGATCGAAGCATCTTGATTTTCCTGCCCAATTGATTCTCCACTTCATTCTTGAACTCTTTGAACTTTTCAAAGGTTTCTGACTTTTGCTTGGTTAAATAGATATACCCATATCTACTATAATCATCGGTAAAGGTCACATAGAAGCGGTTCCCATCCTTCGTGGTTGATCTAAAAGGTCCACATACATCGGTATGTATTAGGTCTAATAGTCCCTCACCCCTTTCACAAGTACTCGTGAAGGGTGACTTAGTCATCTTTCCAAGTAAACAAGATTCGCATGTGTCATCTTCCCTAAGGTCGAATGACTCCAACACTCCATCCTTTTGGAGTTGGGCTATGCGTTTCTTGTTGACATGTCCAAGACGACAATGCCACAAGGATGCTTTATCCATACTAGTGGAAGAATCAATATTCAAAACATCATTTCCTAAGTTATCAACAATCATAACAGTTTCATATATTCCATTACATGGTATAGCTTCAAAATAAAAGACACCATTTAGATAAGCCAAAATAGAACCATTCTCATTATTAAAAGAAAATCTAAAACCTTGTCTATATAAACCATGAAATGAAATGATGTTTCTAGCCATTTCTGGCGAATAGCAACAATTGTTCAAATCTAAAACTAAACTATTCTTAAGCACCAAAGAATACACTCCAATCTTGGTCACAGGCGATCTTCTGTTCCCCATGATTAGATTGATCCTTCCTTGCTCCACATCCCTACTTCCTTTTAGTCCCTGCACATTAGAACAAATGTGATAACCACAACCGGTGTCAAGAACCCAAGAAATAGCATGATTAGAATCGTTAGATTTTATTGCATATATACCTGCGAAAGATGGCTTGATCTTTCCTTCCTTGATGGCTTGCAGGTAATCCGGGCAGCTTCTCTTCCAATGTCCTATCTTGTGGCAGTGGTGGCACTCTGCCTCCTTCGGGTTAGAGCAGGGCTTAGAGGGATCAACTTTTGTCCCACTAGAAGAGGAACCATCTCGGGCTTTCACCTTTCGATAGTTATTTGAAGAAGCTTTCCTCTTCTTTCCCTTCCCTTGACCAATAGCCAAGACAGGAGCAGCAGACGGATTGGGAGTTGGTGCAACAGACTTGTCCTTGAAATTTCTCTCAGCAACCCTCAAGAGACCTTGGAGCTTACTTAGAGTGACCTCCTCTTTGTTCATGTGGTAGGTCATCCTAAATTGATTATACATCGGAGGCAAAGAGTGAAGCACCATGTCGATCGCCAAGTCTTCGCCGAAGTCAACGTTTAACTTGCGAAGGCGGTCGACATACCTTTGCATCTTTTGCAAGTGCACGGTAAGAGATTCTCCATGACCCATCTTAGCGGAAATCATGTTGGTGAAGATCTCGTAACGCTCTTGTCTCGCGTTTTGGTGGTACCTCTCCAACAAGTCTTGATGCATCTCGTATGGATACATGTCCTCGTAGGACTTTTGGAACTCGGAGTTCATGGTGGCGATCATGATGCAATGTACTTTCGTCGCATCTCGCTCATGGGTTTCAAAGGCGGTGATTTCAGCGGGAGTAGCAATTTCGGGGTTGATTTTCTCGAGCTTCTCGTCGAGGACATACTCTTTATCCTCATAGCGAGCAATGGTGCGAATGTATCTTATCCATTCGCCAAAGTTCGTTCCATCGAAGGTGACCTTTTGGCAAAGGCTCATCAACGTGAAAGAACTAGCAGCAGCGTTGTTTGCGTTTGACATCTATAGAAAGGACAAAGATAGATTAGAACAAGAATCCCTAATTATCACCCAATAAGAAAATTAGGGCTAGGATCCAACAATAACATTTACATACTAGAAAAGGGATGCCGTAATCCAACATGCAAATAAATTGAAGGTAAGTGAATGACGATTCACTAATTCTCCATCACAAAACTTAAACTTTTGGTCCTAAGTGTTTTTGAGAATTCCTAGGTTCGGATGAGATTCATTGAACTATTCAATGGCATGTTTAAATCTCGATATGCCCCTCTTGTTTGTGAATGGGATGCCGAGGATCACAAAGCGGGTGTGAATTACCATGCAAATTTACATGGTGCCTTCATTGTTACGATCACCTATTCTATGTGCCGGTAAACCACACACGCTCCATCGAACTATGATAAACAATGAATCACCCTTCGCCACCTTCGCTTAGAACCAATTAGTGTGCCGTTAAACCACACACGCTCCACTAACATCTTAGCAAGGTGCAAAGTGTAATTTCATGGGATTGCATCAATTCACTTTTCCTAAAGTAACTAAGATTGGGAAATTTAAAAAAAAGGTTTAGTTACTTCGTATTTCTTATTATACTTTTAATGAGAGGATGAGGTTGCCCTATCCTACCCGTTCGGCTAACGACCCTCCACCAATCAAGCAAGCGGTGGGTGTGAGTGTACACCCATTAAGCGCCATTTTATAGGCCGCAACCTTATACCCACCTTATAGATCGGCTTCGTGAATGAGGCCTACTAGCGGTAAGACTAGCATTTAGTTATACATATATATATATTATTCTAATAACATCATATAAGTATAGGGTTGTATTTTAAACTTTTCAAAATCTAGGGTTTGAAATTTAAGTTGTCTAAATTAAAGCTTTTAATCACAAATTTAAATTTCAAAACTATAGGGTAGGTTTTAAACATTTAAAACATGGAGGATCAAATAACAAATAATTTCAATTAACAATTAATATCTTAATTATCTTTATTTGATTTATCTTTGATTTCTTTGAGGATAATTACCAAAAATAATCAAAATAATTAATTAATTATCATATAGGGAAACTAAATATTTAATTAGTTGATAATTACCTTTAACTAGATCAAGATAACACTTATATTTATCAAGAAATCGGATTCATATTGATCTAATTAGTTTATGGAAAGTTTGGATAAGATAAACACAAAGAAATCCCGAATCTGGCCCTTCCTGACGCTTGGACTCGCCGAGTGCACAAGGGGACTCGACGAGTCAGGCCTACTCGACGAGTCCACCATGGAACTCGACGAGTCAGTGACTCAAAACCAAAAAAATCGAATTTTGCAGGTTTGTTTCAGTTATTCAAGCAACAATTTGTAGAAAACCAATCTAGGCTCTGATACCACTGTTGGGTTTTAGCCATAAGAACTTTCCTATGTGCGCATGCAAAACCCTATTGCTTGGATCTAGGCTTTCTAATAAACATGCTTTTGAAACCAAGACTTCTAATGGCTAATTAGGTTAAACAACAACATTAATACAGATCTAGAATCATACCTTTGAGTTCCTTGTTGATCTTCTTGTCTTGGAGCTTCTAGAGTCACAATTGTCACTCCTCTAATGGCTTACAAACACCAATAGCAAGCAAGATGATTTAGGAGAGAGGAGAGGGGATGGAATTCGGCCAGAGGTTCCTTGCTTTAGGTTCTGAAAGGTTGTACCCGAATTCCACACCCCAAGGGCCTATTTATACCTTTAGACTCCTTAAGGGTTTCACCCTAAACCCTAATTGGATAATCTTCACTTAAGGCTATCTAAATCCATTCATAGATATCCTTATGGACTATTTTGAGCTATCCTAAAGCTCTTAGAAACCGTCCAAAGTCCATCCTAATGGATTTATAGTCCAAAGTCTAACTATCAAACAATTGACAGTTTATACCCTCTTACTTAATTAATCTCTTTAAGTCACCAAATTAATACCAATTAATTTATGACTTATATTAATCAAATAGCTAAATATTATTCCTTATAATATTTACTCTCTCTTAACAAATCATCCTTCAAGTTGCTATGGTGAAGGCAACCCAAAAGGACCATGCACCACCGAATATAGTTATAGCCTTAGACACTATTCCAACAATAAGTGTGGAGTAGGGGGTCAGTAAAAGTAAATTATAAAAATGAAATAATAGTTGGAAATTGCTAGATTTAGGGAAATTTAAAAATTTAAAAGAAAACTTAAAATAATAGTTTAATTTAGAAAAATCTAGTGATAATTTAAAATTTTGCTAATACTGTATGAGATGATCCGATGAGAACTCAAATGTTTAGTTGAGCCAATATACGTTATAGTGCATTTGTGGCTTCCCTTATAGTGAAATCATGGAACAAAAACATAACCCCGCTCGGTTTGAAGGATGCAATATGTTTAGCAGCCTAAACCTGAAATGTATCCAGGAAAATTATTATCATTAACCAATAAAGGTTGAGGTTGAGCGCCTCTGCTTAAGCATGTAGGTTTTGAGTGAAAAAAGAGAGGTACATGTAAAAAAAGAGAGAATTACGAAAAAGTTTGAAGAATTTTGGAGCAAATAAAGTGAAGATCAAAATTCCAAAATTCCAAGAAATTCAAAAAGTTGAAGATACCAAGAAATCAAATCAAATAAGGTGGTGAATTCAAAGAAATCAAAGATCAAATTGTTAAGAAAGTGAAGAATTCCTAAAAAGCTCCATAGTGGTATCATAAATTGTAATTCTAGATTATGTATGCTTAGGTTGCTCAACTAAAAATACCTTGAGGTTAGGAGGTTTTCTGCGGATGGATTCGGAGGGTTGCATAAAATGAGCATTGTTCGGAAAAAGTGGGCAAGTGTTTATGAAGATTGTGAGTATTTAAAGTATAGGGGGTACTTTAGGAAAATTTTAGACACAAATGCATGCGTTGGGGTCTTGGCATAATGGTTGAGTTTTAAATGGATTGTTTAGTTCAATATTGGTAAAATAAAAGTAAATTTGCTTGGGGGCAAGCAAAGGCTAAGTGTGGGGTATTTTGATATGTGTATTTTTATATATATTTATGTATAACATATCTTAATATTTTAGCATTTATTACTATTATTTAGAACTAAAATAAACTTAATATGCTTTGAAATATTTAATTACAGTTAAAATGGGAGATGGAATGCAAAAGAAAGAGAATGGAGTTGAAAAGATGCAAAAAGGATATTGCTGGCAGATTGACCCCTCTTCAGTGTTTCGGGTATATCTGATGACTCATAAGTCCAATTGTCGAGGTTCAAACTGTTCTGAAAACTAGACGAAATTTCCTACGACTTATGTGAGAGGGACTTTTGGCTAATTCGACACTTATCTTATCCAAAATCGGCCTTGAAGATGAAGCATAAAAGCTGGACGGAAATTCCCTCCAAGTTACTTATTCCCCAAGCACCACTTTCCTTATCTTTATTTGCTTAATCCCTAAGCCACATTAGTTTCCTTATTCCAATCCAACTCTAATATTCCATATAATTCCATCTACATCAACTATAAATACCCTATATCATTCCACCAATTTGAATAATCTATGATATTCCACTTCGACTTGTGCAACAAGAAAACTTCATAGTTGCCGTTTTGAGGGTCTAGGAGGTGGCCGGAAGGCCGTTAAGCTAACGGGAGCAGAGATCGGAAGGATTGGAGAGCGGATTCATGTCGGTAATCATGTGGTTTGTTAACGTGACCATGTTTACCATTCCATTGTGTTACTATTCTGTATTTAGTTTCTGACTTGGGTGTAAAAACCTTTTACTTTGTGTTTATGATTCAATGAAGCTTTGATTATTAGACTAATTGCTATATTGAATAGTTTGTTTGTGTTTAATTTATCTTGCCAAGCTTGTTAAAAGATCCTTATGTATTAATGATGATTATTTTCTGTTAATTGTTAAGTGAATTGAGTTGTATGAATATATGCTTGATTGCTTGTCTCTTATGATTTTGATGACCATCGAGATTATAAGTCTAGAAATAACGAATGTGAAACTAGGATTAACATGGGAATAAGTAAGTTAATGTGTGAGCCTTGTTTGATGACCATCAACAAGAGGTTAATTGAATGTTTAATTTGATTAACTATTATTACAAGTCTTGTTTGATACGAACTGAATACTAGGAAGCATGTTAGTTTAATCAACTGATCACTGTTTGAATTAATTTGTTTGCTAAAGGATTAGTTATAGTGAACACGAATCTAATCATTTTAGGAATCGGTGAACATGAATAAATGAATTTGTGTATGCAATTGTCTATGTTTTTAAGGTGTAATTTATCTAAACCAAAGTACCTGAAGAGATTTGCTTTCCTGTTAGTTTATCGAAAATTGTTAATTGATTGTTCGTTTGAGATTTATTAAACTATTTCTTTTATTCTTTTCGTGTGACCTGTAACCTATAATCAAATATATTAAATTAATCCACCGTTCCCTGTGATCGACACCCGACTTACCTAAGCTATACTAGGTACACTGCCTATAAGTGCATAGTTAGTCTAAGTTTGTTAGGTTATAAATATTAAAATTAATGGGTAGTATAGTAAGGTGAGCGCTGAAGCGCTGCACGAATCTTTCTTAGAAAGATTCAGCGACGAAGTTCTGCCCCTGTAGAGCCCGACTCCTAGCTAAAATCCCCTTGTAAGTAAGTTATGCTTACCTTATTTTAAATATATTTTATATTTAAAATCAGTATTGTTATTATAAATTTATAATAAATATTTGAGCTATTATTATGACTTATATAGGTGCCGTTATAGTATCTTTTTAACTATTCACGGTACGGGGAATCTGGTTCAAAGGGCCGCATAGGGTTGTTGGATTTCAGAAGTACTATACGTCAAAATGGTCCTGCCCTCCGGTATTTTATATTTGGTCCCTGTCTGTACATAGTGGTTGGAAAGTATTGTTGAACACTTATATAATAACAATAATAAGACTAATAATTAGTCACGGTAAATATTAGACTAGAATCTAGTGGTAATAATACTAGGTTTCGTCGAAGGAAATTATTTTAAAGTAAACGAAGCGCTGTCCGAGTACCGAGTCACCACCTTCTCAGGTGAGTGCATAGTTACTTTCATCTTACACATAGATATGAAGTATTTTATAGAACTACGTGCTACATGTGCATGTTATCTGAATACTTGTTGTCTATGTTATCTGAATACGTGTGCATGTTATATGAAGTATTTTATATAGCTACCAGCGTTTTTTTGATACATGTTTTAAATGATTTGAACTGTATATGTATTTTAAATATACAAGCATGTTGGATATGAGATGGGTAGATGAATGATGAGAGATAAAAGATGATGTGAGTAAACATTGGCAGCTATAGACTTAGTGCCTAACAAATAACATCGGCAGCTATGGACTTAGTGCCTAATGGGCAAACACTGGTAGCTATGGACTTAGTACCTATTAGGAATTGATAGTTATGGACTTAGTACCTATCAGATAAACGTTGGTAGATATGGACTTAGTACCTAGACACTGGTAGGTATGGATTTAGTACTCGATGAATGAACTTTAACAGCTATGAAATTAGTGCTTTACGAATGAGCATTGGCAGCTATGGACTTAGTGCCAGTCCTATAACCCTGGAAGCAAAGGACTTCAGAATAAACGAAGGCATAGTAGATGACTCTTAGGGTAGACTCTTGAGAGTGAGGAAGATAATGGGGATGGGTAATTGGGTTGATTGTTTGATTGTTTAACCATAATAATTATATTATTGTGGGTTGAAAACCCTATGTACTCACCAGGTTTCCCAACCTGACCCACTCAGCTTATTTATATCACAAGTGTTGATATGAAGTCACGTTACACTGAGAGATTAAGGAGATATGAATCACTAGTGATAATGAATGTAAGTTCTATTTATGCTTATGTTTCTATATTAACGATGATATCCCAAATGTTTTAAAATGAATAAAAAATACTTTTCTTCGGAAATGCTCTGATAACATATTTATCATGTTTTACTGAGAACAAATTCCGCAACATTTTTATTAAATGACTGTGAGACAATACTTAGGACGAGTATGAGTAGGTGTGAAAGTTAGTAGATGCATATACTATCGGAAGCACAGGACTCACGCTTGGATCAGGGAAAGTCACAAGGTTACCAAGAAGCTAGTAATTGGTACCGTTTTATTTAAGTATGTCGTTACCATCGTTTCGGTAATGACTAAAAAGATTGTTGATATTCCGACCCTAGTGGTCATACAGAATTGAGTCCGACTACGCTGAGTATGCTATGTGGTTTAGAAAATCAAGTTCGATGTAGCATCTGACTTAAGATGGAAGATTGGAATAAAAAACGATCAGTAGAGGTATCACGAAAAGTTGCTTGTAACTAGAAATGCTACCTTTAAAATGTGATTATATCACATTAGAACATGAAGGAATGTATAGTCTGTTTTGGAATATAACTATAACAGACCTGAATCTAAACATGCATCACATGATGATAGGTCATAATTTGGAGTCTAACCAGAGATAGAGAGCAGACGCACGATCGAGTACTGGTTACAGTCAATAAGTCTAAGAGATAGACTTCGAAGGAATATAGAAGTTATAATCATCACCAAGGATGAAGAGATGACGTATGGAGTCATTATACGAGCCCTGTTTCATTGATGATTTCGGGACGTAATCATCCTAACGGGGAGATAATTGTAACGCTTGTAGATCCGAGCTAGTCTGTTGGGTCAAAATATGGTTTATACTTTGCTTTTCTGGGCAATTATGTTTTTATGTAATATTTTATGAGCTTACAGTCTAGTTTATGGCTAGGTGGGGTTTACGGTTGAGTTTACGGTCGTAAACAGGTTTACGGCCGTAAACCCATTTATGATCCATGTTCACCAAGCCCATATTATCCAGTATAAATATAGGTGTTAGGGTGAGGAGTAGAGATTGATGAACCCTAGAGACTTTACGGCCAGAGAGACAGAAGAACTATTGTGTGTTAGTGTGTATGTGAATCTCTTGTATTCGGATCGTCATTCTATTCATTAATACATTGAGATTCATCATCTACTTCTTCTCCTTCTCTTCTTATTTGATCTGACATCATCCGTTTGATTGGGATTCCGCACCATCAAACGGATCTGATTGATACACAGGTACATTAGGGACTTACAATTGGTATCAGAGCCAAGTTGTATCAATCAATTTTGTCAGATTTGGGGCATTATTTGATCTTATTTTCGAAATATTTTTCCGTTTTTGGATAGATCTCGCAAAAATAAGGGGGGTTTGTTCTTCACGTTTTTCATAAAAACGGGTTTTTGATCTAGTTTTGGAGCAAAAATGGCAAAAAACAGTGTTTTTAGTCGCGAGGGGGTGGCGGCGGCAGCTAGGGTTTCCGAAGTGTTGGCGGTCCGAGGAGTTCACAGTCGGTCCGAGCTTGCGGTCATCGGTTTACGGGCCTCGCGGTTTCCGGTTCGCGCAGGTATTTACGGTCCGAGGAGTTAACTGTCGGTCCGAGCTTGCGGTCTTCGGTTTACGGGCCTCGCGGTTTCCGGTTCGCACCAGATCCTCGCATCGCGCGTCGCACCGCGTCCTCGCAACCAGCAGGTATCTTCGCATCTTCTATTAAAAAGGAAGAGGCGGATGGAATTTTGGAGGTGCCGGGGATCGAACCTGGGTCTCCAACCAACTAAACCTCGCGCCTTATCCAACTCGGCTATGTGATCCTTTGTTACTTTCCTTCCGAATTTAATTCATAAAGACTCCTTTTCGCACCAAATTTCGAATATTGACACTTTTTACCCCCAAAATCAATTTCTTTTATTTGTAAAACCTCATTTTCAATAATAAATGTATATATATTAATATATATATATATATATATATATATATATATATATATATATATATACATAAATTATTTTTAACTTTTATTTTTTATTTTTTTATTTAATATTTTGATTTTGACTTTCAGGTTTGACCTTTGATTTTAAACTTTGATTTTTTCGTTTAACTTTTAAAATTTCAAATTTAACTTTTCGGTTTGACTTTTAAATTTGACTTTTAAGGTTGACTTTTGAGAAAAAAAAGGCATTTTAAATTTGACGTTTAATTTTTATCTTAGCTTCTAGTTGTGCTTTTTAATTGATTTTAAGGTCTGCGAGGGAGTTGAAAACATGAAAGAGAGTCGTCAGGATATCTTAAGACAAAATTTCAACATGTTTGATTATATCCCTGGAGAAACCCTGGAAGCTCAGTTGCAGCGATTTACCACACTCACTACTGAGATGAATATAGTTGGGATCTTCTTGTCCAAATCTGAGATAAACAAAAGGCTACTGAATTCACTTCCGAAATCGTGGGATATGAACGTGGCTATCATCAAGAAGACAAAAGATCTCAATCATCTTAGTCTTGCTGATGTAATTCAAGAACTTGATACTTTGAAGTGTAGAGAAACAATGAGTTCTGAAAACATTCCGGTCACTGAAGTTACATGTACTCCAGCTTGTGAAGCCACGATTAAATTTCTTCGGGAACAAATTGATTTACTTAAAAAAGAAGTTGAGGACCTAAGATATGAAGGATATCAACTCAGGAAAGGACAGAAACCCCTGAAGACTGAATTAGAAGCAAAAACCAAGGACTTTAGGAAACTTCAGGAAGTGTATAGCAACAAATGTGAAAATTATGATTATATTAAGAGACAACTTGTTGCTGTAACTGAAGAACTTGACGCTTTAAAAATTAAGTGTGGAAAAACAGATGTCAGTTTCAAAAATTATACTGCGTCAAGTCAGACAGTCGAGTCCTTATATGAAATCCAATTAAAATTCAAAGAAAATCAAAACAAGGGTCTAGGGTATGATAGTGTACCTTCTCCTTATAATCATAACTAAACATCCATCCCTATGAAATAGGACGAAACTGACAGGGAGCCACATCTTTAATATGGCAAACGAGCTGGATTTGTGTTAGGAGGAGTTATTAATATTGAAGATACTAATGTTGCTACTTCTTGTGCAGGCAAAGTAACAGAGGATGAGAACAAGGAGAGTTCTTCTGAACAAACAAACGACCCCTTGAACTATGAATCTGTTGCTTCTAATCAACCTGTCATTGGTAAATACGAGCCACCATTTCAAGCTAAACAAAGTGCCTGTTGCAACTGTGCATATGGGAACAACAAGAGACAAGGCAAGGATACGCCACCAGGGGCAGGAAGAAACAATTTCCCAACGAAGAAAAGGACTTGTTTTCACTGTGGAACACCTGGTTACATTGCCCGAAATTATCCAAATCGTGCATATGTTCCTTACTATGCACAAGGTTGGCAGAACGCGCCAAGAAGGAGACACTTCAAAAGAAACCCCTCAAGGTCACGTTCAGACAATGCCGACTGGAATGCCATAAAGACCAAGAATTCAACTCCCAAGGCCAAGAATCAAACCTCAAAGGACAAGAATCAAAATCCCAAGGGCAAGAAGGGAATGTATGTGACATCCCTAAAATCTCGACCAGAAAAGACCGGTTTCATTTATGCTTTTTAAACATTTTCAGAGTAAATCCTTTTGATTTTAAAAGAGATGCGGAATTTGTTCCCAAAAACAAAACATGATAAAATAGATTTTTATCAAAACATTTCATGAAGAAATATAATTTCATTCCATAATCAAAAACTCGGGATGTCATGTTCTGATACAGACCATAAAGCATAAACGATAACATTACAAGTCATTCAACAAATATATACATATACAAACTTGTAAACAAAACAACTTGATGATTATCCATCTTATGCCCTTGCGCCACTTCCTGTAATACAAAGAAACTGAGTGGGTCAGACTTGGAAGCCTGGTGAGCATATAGGGTTTTCAACCCACAATGAATAATTAAATTAATTTTCATCAACCAACAATAACCCAATTACCCATTCCCGTTATTCTCACTTTATGTCCCTAAAATAACTAACACAAGGGACCTAGTCTAAGAATATTTCATCGGGGCGACAAAACATGCATTCGGGGGTTTCCCGGCAATATATGTCAAATAAGGCAACCATGGGGGGTGGAGTACAGCGAATGAACACCCAAGTTCATTAACACCTACAGGTGGCGAGCCTACTAGTGTTCCACAAGATTATCTAGAAAAGTCTGTGGTCGTCATCTAAACTCCGCTAGATGACTGAATCAAAACAGCTTCGAGACCTCTCATCTGTTTATTACACACCAACTATCTACCCATGTTCTACCCAACATATTAGTAGATAAAAATATATATTTTTATACATAGTTTAAAACCTGTATAGCATGCTTTAATCAATACATATTCCACATAACAGATGATGCACACACACATAACACGTATTTCATAGAGAATAAATCAGATCTATGAGATAGAAGAGAGTGAATATACATTCACACATATAACAACAAAATATATACACATAGCACCTATTTTATATAAAATACTTCATAATAATGTGTTGGAAGAAAGTAACTACACACTCACTTGATAAAAAGATGATTGGACAGCACTACCGTTTGCAGAAGTAGTGTTTCTGTAACAACCCAAAATTTCCGTATCATTTATTGTAACTCTTTCGTAGTACAATTCGCGCAACCAATCGTCGTTTCCAAATTCGATTTCCGATCTTCCGTATAATTAAATCATTAATTAGTACACATTTAAAATGACTTAATGGGTGTCTTAATACAATTAGAAATCATTTTAACATCCAATTCTAGTGATCGGAATATTTCTAGAAATTTACTGTATCGGGTTACGGTAACTCAATCGGGTATGACCAAAAGCCTCGTCTAACGCCGGTATCGGGTAGAATTCCACCGTGTCCAAAACTTAAACACTATATAAACATGTTTAAGCCTCCATTTGAAGCCTTTGGTCAATTTCTCATTTAACTCTCACAACCTCTCTCCTCAACCCAAATCAAGGTCCAAAACAAAGATTTAAGGCTTGAAATCAAAGAGGTAATACCCCTAACTTGTTATTCAACCTCTTTAGCCTTCAAATTGATGTTTAATTTATGTTTTGGGACCAAGAACATGAGTTTACGGCCAAGGAACTAGCTTGGGCCGTAAACTCCTAAAAATGGGGTTTTTAAGCCCTAAAACCCTTCCTAAAGCATTTTTGGACATTAGTTATGACTTAATGGCTTAATGGAAAGGACTTATAACATGTAAAACATTGATTTTGAGGGACAAAAGTGAGTTTACGGCCAAGACATATTCTTGGGCCGTAAACTCATATTCAAGGGGTTTTTGAGCCAATTAACCCTTCCAAATCATAGTTGGGACTTAGATATGACTTGTGGGATATTGGTTTTAGCATCTAAACACTTTAAACATGAAATATGGGGGACAAAAGTGATTTTACGGCCAAGACACATTCTTGGGCCGTAAACTCCACTTAAAGGGGGATTTAGAGCCTTAAAACATGTCCAAATGCCTTGAAACTCAACCAATGGCCTTGTGGTTAAATGTAGATGCATATAAAAATAGTTTAAGGGTTTGAAACACATCAAAAGTATCATTTATAGGAGTTTATGGCCTAGGAACATACCCTTGGCCATAAACTCATAAAAACCATGTTAATGATGCATCAAATACACTCAAATGGCTTGTATAAATTTCTAGAATCACATGTGATTGTTTTAAGCATCAAAAACTATCTTTTTCATGAGTAAAGAAGAGTTTACGGCCTTAGAACATGCCTCTAGGCCGTAAACTCCAATAAGTGTGTTAAATGATGTTCTAAATTCATAACAAGGCTTGGAAAATTTACTAGAATCACATGTGATTGTCCTTTAAAGCTCAAATCAATTTTTCCTTGGCCATAGGTGAGTTTACGGCCGTAAACTCCTATGGTATGGCCGTAAACTCCCTTTTAAGTGTTATAATTTCATACAATCCATTCCAAAGCATTTTAGAAATCCATTCCAACAATCCCCATGTCCATTTAAGCCATTAAACACCCAAAATCACACCCACATGAGTTTACGGACGTAAACTCATGTATGTGTGTGTTCAATGGCTGTAAACTCCTTAAAATTTTTACTCTTGGGGAGTAAACTCAAGTCCCAAGTCCCTAGTGCCATTACACGTCCGAAGATGTCACCCGGGTCACTCCAAACGCTCGTTTTGAGGTGTTTAACCTCATTGGAGTGTAATGTTCCATATGATTAGTGAATGTATCCCTAATTGTATATATATGGACATTATTTCATTTTACATAGGGACATCGCGAGTAATCAAACCCCGAACCAGCGTTTAGTATCCAAAACCGACACATTTCCGAGTCCGGTGAGTTCATACCCCTACCCTTTTTCACTGTTTTCACTGTTTTCAGGGGGGGAACACAAGCAAAGTACAAGGGAATTCTTGTACTCAAAACATATTTTCAAATGTGTGTTTCATATTTCATATGCTTTTATTACTGATTACCATAACCGATAACCACTTGAACATGCAGATCACGTAACATATATTTGTGAAATAGGTCTTTAAACTGTTATGTTTTACATATATATTTCACAAATGGTTTTCCACATTTTATCAGTTAAAAGCATGACATTAAACATTTGAACATAATACCTGTACACTGTTTTGTCCTCGGTAACACTCCACATACATACACGAGTGAAGGACTATCATATTATTACTAGTAAATTTGTTAATCATGTATGATTGGAGACACGTCCTCAGAGAACACTCCACTGAGATACGCGAGTGGAGGACTACACCCATAACCAGAATCTTTGGTATTTAGAGAGCGTGACTTGAGTGTATAGATCTATACGGGGCTGACTACCCCACACCTGGCTGCTAGCTACAGCCGAACCGAAATGGTTCAAGGGTGACGAAAGTCATAAGTATGTGGACGACTTATTGCCACATGTGGACTACTTATTGCCACAGGTTTTAGTCTATTGTATGGTTATGGAACTCGCAATTAGGATAACAGAGATTTACTTATAGTAATAATGAACCACTTTATACATCTTTTACATCCTTCACATACTGTAATTAACATTCAGGAAAGTACGGGACTTTCTTGGGGAAAACATAGAACCTAATCACAATTACATCTTTTACATCTTTAACATCGTTTACATTAGAAACCATAATGCAGGAAAGCATGGGGCTTTTCTGGGTAACACTTACATAACTAGAAAGAGTAACAAACTGGATAACATTACATCTTTTACAATTGGTAACATACAACAAGGAAAGTATGGGACTTTCCTGGTAACACATGATAAGTAAACAGAATAGTTTAACAAGTTAGATAACTAACTATACATTTTCACATGAGTAGACATGTTTTCAGTGTACAAACTTATTATACTTTACATTTGTGAAACAATAACTAACTACTAAGAAAATACGGGATTTTCTTGGTGTACATAACATTTCAGAAACAGAATGGAAACTCGAAACATTTTCACAAACAAAATCCGCTTATGAACTCACCAGCTTTATGTTGATTTTCAAACCGCTTGTGTTCTCAGGTCAGCGTTAGAATAGGTACTCAAAGATCCTTTTTGCTTGAAGACGATGTACATGAAGATTCGTTTCTTTTGTTTATATATATTATGTATCACAACTGTACAAACTTTACTTTTGAAACAACTGTAAAACTTTTATTATGTAATGTAATGGTTGTTTTACTTTACTTACTATGTGCATTCGATTTGATACTCAATGTGGAGTCAACCCCGGAAATGTTTCCGCCTTCGGTTTTCGGGGTGTGGCAGATTGGTATCAGAGCCCTTGTTTATAGTGAATGAAGTATACCAAACCTTACATGGTATAAAACTATAAACACTAAAGGGCCTTAGTGCTCTGAATTAAAAGTATCTTCTAACTACAAGTATTTTAAAAAATATACAAGTATATCGAACCGTCATCATCCGTAACCATAAGTAGAACAGAACATAAGTAATTGGGTGTTGTGTACTATGGTTAAACCTGGGCAGTTATGTAGTCGTGTCTAGGGTCAATATAGCCTGGCTAACTATATTCATTCGAGACATGGCCAACATGTGCTTGGGAGTGACTGTGGTATGCAGCATGCCTAAAACTTACCCTAATATCCCAAACATCGAATCATGGTCGTAAACAATTCTTGAAATACTATGGGAGTATTTCTCAATTCCGATCCTCTGTAGTAATCCTTATTCGAGTGGCTTTCTGTGATTATTCTTAGCGATAAATTATCTGTTAGATAACTCTTTCCTGCTTTATCGCTTATTCGAATCATATAACTGCGATATCTATCGATTCAATGTAGAGGACTTACCATCCTCTCTTTCTTGATCTTATTAGATCAAGATGCCTCCCCGAAAGAGACCCAGTTCAAAGAACAACAACAATCCTTCTTCGCCGCCACCTCCTCCCCAGTTTGACCTAGCATCGCTCCAGACGATGATGACAGCTGCAATGGTAGCAGCTATGTCACAAATGAACCCTAGTAGTTCAGGAGGTGGTCCTCAATCTCAAAACCCCGAGGTTAAACAGGGACACCAAAGAGGGGGTTCCTATAAGGATTTCATGAACGCGAAACCAACTTCTTTCAATGGCGCTGGAGGTGTCATATCCTTATCACGATGGTTCGAGAAAATCGAGTCCATCTTCGAAATCTGTGCTTGGGCAGAATCTGATAAAGTTAAATTCGCGGCCTGTACGTTCGCTGATAAAGCCTTGACTTGGTGGAATGGCCGAGTCAAATCTCTGACTTTAGCCGTAGCCAATGCCATGGGCTGGGAAGCCATGAAAGAACTTCTTATTGCCGAATACTGCCCCCGTGGTGAAATGCAGAAATTAGAGCACGAGCTCTGGAACCTGAAGATGAAAGGTTCCGACATTGCTGCATATACTTCCCGATTCGGTGATCTCTCACTTCTCTGCCCGGGATTAGTCACTCTTGAAAACAAAAAGATCGAAAGGTTCGTTTGGGGGTTATCTCAACCGACAAAGAGTCACGTTTTGGCTGCTCGTCCGGATACCTATGATAGTGCCAAGACTTTAGCTCAAATTCTGATTGATCATAGCGACGATGTTAAGGAAATCACTACCACTTCTGAGCCGACTCAAAGGAGTGGTGAAAAGAGAAAATTCTGGAAGAAGAAGAAGGGTCAATCTTCTCAAGGATCTTCCAAGAAACAGCAGACGGTAGCAGTCCATGCTGCTACTACTACCCCTGTTGCTGCTGCTTCTGTCATGGGCTCCACAGCTCCAACTGCTACCAGTAAATATGCTGGAAATCTTCCTCTCTGTGACAAGTGAAAATACCATCATCATCCTGGTCCTTGCCGAGAACTATCCTGTACCAACTGTGGTAAGAAAGGGCACACAGTTCGATTCTGCAGATATCCTACCCAATCAGCCAACCAATCATCTGGAGCAGGTGTTAGTCAAGCCTGCTACAACTGTGGTGAAGTTGGTCACTTTAAAAGGAACTGTCCAAAGAAGTCAACTGCTGATAACACTGGAAGAATTCTAACCATGGGACGGGAGGAAGCAGCTGTAACGCCTGTGTTTCCAGGCTTGCCATTTTTAGCAATGTAATGGTCTAGGTTAACCTTTGTAACCCGTTTTGAAATAATATGATTGTATTATTTGAGTATTTTGTGTTTTGTGCTTAAATGCTTAATTATGTGGTTTGATTAATTAAGAATAAAAATAAGCGTCAAAATTTAAGTGTAAAATAAACTTGATATCTTTAGATAATGTTGTAGTAGTTGAAACAAGGTTCCCGAAGATATAAAGAATGCCGAAATCCGAGTTATAACGAAGAAGTTATGACCTGTCAAAGTTTCGCGACAGAACTGGCACAACACAGCGCGACGTAAAAAGTGAATTTACGTTAGAGCGATATTTAGCCTTAGCAATCTAGATGAAAGTCGTAGAGTACGTCAAACCATGAGTGTGCATAAAAAGAACGCCCAAATATGACTTCGTATGAGGAAGTTATGATTTTTCGAAGTTTCGACTTAGCAGTATGCAGCCCGAATGCTCGATTTGAGACCGAGCGGTTTTTAGCCGAAACAATCTAAATGAGAATTGAAGATCTCATTAATTGTAGTAAAACGATAAAAAGATAGGCGAAAACGGACGTCGGATGAAGAAGTTATGATTTTATAACGGAGTTTTCCTGTCCCGGCCTACTAAAAATAAATAATAAAAAATAAAGTCAAAATTAGCCGACGGAGTCTAAACGAAAGTTGTAGATCATAGTCTCACCTACACGTGGATATAAAGAGCGTCGAAAATGGAGTTCGTATGAGGAAGATATGAATTTTTGAAGTTTATTTAATAAATTCGGTATTTAATTTAAATAAAAATTCGCTGATATTATCCATGGGGGGGAGTCACCGGCCTTATCCCCGTTACGCCCCGCGTACATGAATTACGCCCCGCGTAAATCGCAGATCCAGCCTCCTATAAATAGGATGCGAGGGGTCCGGGTTTATTTGCTAATTTCCTCTCGTTTTTGTGCCGAAGCTCTGCGTTTTTACCCCCGAAGCCCCGGTAATATTCCCGAGTCCCGAAGCGAGTCCCGAGATCCCAAAGATCCCGAGAAGTGCGGTTTCCGAGCCGAAGCTCTGCCTGCGAGAAGTTCAATTTTCGTAGAGATCTTCCAGATCTGCTGAGGATTACGACTTCTGCAAGCCGTAGTGCTGTCCGATCATCTTCTGATCAAGTGAGTGTATACTACCTTTCATAAACGCAATAATAATACAACTATGGTTTGAGTGTATTAAGTTTATCGTCGTTTATACGTGCGAAGGCGTTGTTACTTTCTCCTAACGTATAACTATGAAGTATTTTATACGAGATACGTGTTATGTGTATATTTTGTTGTTATGTGTGTGAATGTATATTCACTTTCTTCTATCTTACAGATCTGATTATTTCTATATGAAATACGTGTTATGTGTGTGTGCCTCATCTGTTATATGGAAAATGTATTGATCAAACATGCTATACAAGTTTTGAAAATATGTATAAAAATGTATGTTTTTATCTACTAATATGTTGGGTAGAACATGGGTAGATAGTTGGTGTGTAATAAACAGATGAGAGGCCTCGTTGTTGTTTTGATCCAGTCATCTAGCGGAATTTAGATGACGACCACGGACTTTTTTAGATAGTCCTGTGGAATGCTAGCAGGCTCATAACCTGTAGGTGTTAATGAACTTGGGTGTTCATTCGCTGTATTCCATCCCCCTCATGGTTGCCTTATTTGACTTATATTGCTGAGGAAACCCCGCAGCATGTGTTGTCACCCCGATGAAAATATTCTTAGATTAGGTCCCTTGTGTTAGTTATTTTAGGGACGTAAAGTGAGAATAACGGGAATGGGTAACTGGGTTATTGTTGGTTGATAATAATTAATTTAATTATTTATTGTGGGTTGAAAACCCTATATGCTCACCAGGCTCCCAAGCCTGACCCACTCAGTTTTATTTGTATTACAGGAAGTGGCGCAAGGGCGTAAGATGGATGAACCATCAAGTTGTTTTGTTTACAAGTCTGTATATGTATATATTTGTTGAATGACTTGTAATGTTATCGTTTATGCTTGTTGGTCTATATCGGAACATGACACCCCGAGTTTTGATTATATAATGAAAAATACATTTCTTTTATGAAATGCTTTGGTAAACATTGTTTTATCATGTTTTGTTTTTGGGAACAAATTCCGCAACTCTTTCAAATCAAAAGGATTTACTATGAATCTATTTTAAAAGCATAAATGAAAATCGGTCTTTTCTGGCCGAGATTTTGGGGATGTCACAGCAGCCGCTGATCCCACTGTTGTTTTGGGTACGTTCCTTCTCGACAACTCATATGCTAGTATTCTTTTCGATTCGGGTGCTGAAAGGAGTTTTGTTAGTCATGCTTTCAAACATAATCTAAAACCTAATCCTCAACCACTAACCGAAACGTTTACCGTCGAGATGGCTAACAGTGAGAAAGAAAGCGCTAATGATGTATTCATAGGTTGTACGCTCACCTTAAATGATCACTCATTTCCTATAAATCTCATGCCCGTCTCCATTAAGAGCTTTGATGTTATCATTGACATGGATTGGTTGAGTCCCAATCATGCTGATATTCTTTGTTACGAAAAAGCTATTCGTCTCAATCTTCCTTCGGATCAAACTCTCGTAATCTATGGCAATAAACCCAGTTCCAATCTTCATATCATATCTTGCATCAAAGCTCGAAAACTCCTATGGAAGGAGTGCATTGCATTCTTAGCCCATGTGATCAACGAGAAACAAGAAGTTAGAGACCTCGCGAGCATCCCCGAAGTCTGTAGCTTTCCAGATGTGTTTCCCGAAGAGCTTCCAGGAATTCCTCCCGAACGTCAAGTCGAGTTCCGTATTGACCTAATTCCTGGAGCTACCCCCGTAGCAAAATCTCCGTATCGCTTAGCTCCGGCAGAAATGCAGGAGTTATCCAGTCAACTCAACGAGTTGCTTAGTAAAGGATTCATTAGACCGAGTTCCTCACCCTGGGGAGCCCCGGTTCTTTTTGTCAAGAAGAAAGATGGATCCTTTCGGATGTGCATCGACTATCGTGAACTGAACAAGTTAACCGTTAAGAACCGATATCCTCTTCCAAGAATAGACGACCTATTCGATCAACTCCAGGGAGCCAGCTACTTTTCAAAGATAGACCTTCGGTCAGGGTACCATCAGTTACGAGTCCAGGAGAATGATGTTTCCAAGACAGCTTTTAGGACTCGGTATGGACACTACGAGTTCGTAGTGATGCCCTTCGGTCTAACCAATGTACCGGCTGTGTTTATGGACCTGATAAACCGGGTGTGCCGTCCCTTCTTAGACAAATTTGTCATTGTGTTCATTGACGACATCCTCGTCTACTCCCGAAGCGAAGAAGACCACAAGCAACACTTGAGGCTAGTGTTGGAGACCCTTAGATCCGAAAAGCTATACGCGAAATTTTCCAAATGTGAATTCTGGATACGGAAGGTAACTTGTAACGCCTGTGTTTCCAGGCTTGCCATTTTTAGCAATGTAATAGTCTAGGTTAACCGTTGTAACCCGTTTTGAAATAATAAGATTTTATTATTTGAGTATTATGTGTTTTGTGCTTAATTGCTTAATTATGTGGTTTGATTAATTAAGAATAAAAATAAGCATCAAAATTTAAGTGTATAATAAACTTGATATCTTTAGATAATGTTGTAGTAGTTGAAACAAGGTTTCCGAAGATATAGAGAATGCCGAAATCCGAGTTATAACGAGGAAGTTATGACCTATCGAAGTTTCGCGACAGAACCGGCAACGCTGATTAACGTAAAAAGTGAAATTTACATTAGAGTGATACTTAGCCTTAGTGATCTAAACGAGAATCGAAGATCTCGTTGTTAGTATCAAAGCGATAAAAAAGTTAGGCGAGAACGGACGTCAAACGAAGAAGTTATGAATTTATAACGAAATTTTCTGTCCCGGCCTATTAAAAATAAATTCAAAATTAGCCGACGGAGTCTAAACGAAAGTTGTAGAGCGTAGTCTCACCTTTCCGTGGATATAAAGAATGTCGAAAACGGATTTCGTATGAAGAAGATATGAATTTCCGAAGTTTATTAATTAATTTGTATTTATTTTTAAATCAAAATTCGCAAGCATTATCTGAAGGCGAGTCACAGGTCTGATCCGACTTATGCGCCGCGTAAGTGAGTACGCCCCGCATACTCCGAAAGTGTCGACATCGCAGCAAGTGGCTTCGGATACGTAAGCGATGACGTTTCTCGGACCAGTACGCGGGGCGTACTGGTGTACGCCCCGCGTACGAGAGGCTTCCAGCCTCCTATAAATAGGATGCGAGGGGTCCGGGTTTAATTGCTAATTTCCTCTCGTTTTTGTGCCGAAGCTCTGCGTTTTTACCCCCGAAACCATCCCGAAGCCCCGGTAATATTCCCGAGTCCCGAAGCGAGTCCCGAGATCCCGAAGATCCCGAGAAGTCCAGTTTCCGAGCCGAAGCTCTGCCCGCGAGAAGTTCGATTTTCGTAGAGATCTTCCAGATCTGCTGAGGATTACGACTTCTGCAAGTCGTAGTGTTGTCCGATCATCTTCTGATCAAGTGATTGTATGCTACCTTTCATAAACGCAATAATAATACAAGTATGGTTTGAATGTATTAAGTTTATTGTCGTTTATACGTGTGAATGCGTTGTTACTTTCTCCTAACGTATAACTATGAAGTATTTTATACGAGATACGTGTTATGTGTATATTTTTTTGTTATGAGTGTGAATGTATATTCACTTTCTTCTATCTTACAGATCTGATTATTTCTATATGAAATACGTGTTATGTGTGTGTGCCTCATCTGTTATATGGAAAATGTATTGATCAAGCATGCTATACAAGTTTTGAAAATATGTATAAAAATGTATGTTTTTATCTACTAATATGTTGGGTAGAACATGGGTAGATAGTTGGTGTGTAATAAACAAATGAGAGGCCTCGTTGTTGTTTTGATCCAGTCATCTAGCGGAATTTAGATGACGACCACGGACTTTTCTAGACAGTCCAGTGGAACGCTAGCAGGCTCATAACCTGTAGGTGTTAGTGAACTTGGGTGTTCATTCGCTGTATTCCATCCCCCTCATGGTTGCCTTATTTGACTTATATTGCTGAGGAAACCCCGCAGCATGTGTTGTCACCCCGATGAAAATATTCTTAGATTAGGTCCCTTGTGTTAGTTATTTTAGGGACATAAAGTGAGAATAACGGGAATGGGTAACTGGGTTATTGTTGGTTGATAATAATAAATTTAATTATTTATTGTGGGTTGAAAACCCTATATGCTCACCAGGCTCCCAAGCCTGACCCACTCAGTTTTATTTGTATTACAGGAAGTGGCGCAAGGGCGTAAGATGGATGAATCATCAAGTTGTTTTGTTTACAAGTCTATATATGTAAATATTTGTTATATGACTTGTAATGTATTCGTTTATGCTTATTGGTCTGTATCGGAAGATGACACCCCGAGTTTTGATTATAATGAAAATACATTTCTTTTATGAAATGCTTTGGTAAACATTGTTTTATCATGTTTTGTTTTTGGGAACAAATTCCGCAACTTTTTCAAATCAAAAGGATTTACTCTGAAAATATTTAAAAGCATAAATGAAAAATCGGTCTTTTCTGGCCGGGATTTTGGGGATGTCACATAACTTTCCTCGGTCACGTGGTAAGCGACGAGGGTATTCATGTAGATCCTTCCAAGATCAAAGCGATAGAGAATTGGTCGGCACCGAAGACACCCACAGAAATTCGTCAATTCTTGGGTCTCCCCGGCTACTATCGACGATTCATTCAGAATTTTTCCAAAATTGCCAAACCTTTAACCACTCTAACACAGAAAGGTGTACCCTTGGAGCTTAACCCTTGGAGCTTTATGGATTAGTTTGGGGTTATTGGACTTAGGTTTCCATTTTTGGGACTAAATCTCCTTTTGATGCCTTGTTGTTGTTATACAAGCATCAAGTTTGGAGCTTTACGTCATGAAGGCCAATTCCATTTCTGAGATCCAATCCATAACTCCAATCGGATCCTCCTTTCCATTGAAGGTCGATGGTTTGCAAGTTAGAAAGTCCTTGTACTTGCATCCCATTCCATCATTCCTTCCATCATGGTTGTCTCGCCTAACTATCGGTGGGTTGGCTTGACCAACAGACCCACTGAAGTTTCCACCTTCCGAGTGCCCTTCATTTAATTCAGGCTCTTCCACACGAATTGACAGTTCATCACGATTCCGTTGAAGCAACCGTCTAGTTTCATCCATCTGACGATCCAACATTGTTTGAATCATCATTTGCACACCAGCCATGGTTATTAGCTCAGGTGCTGCTGCTACGACAGGTCTTTGCTCAATCACTGGTGGTTGATTCTTGTTTTCGCCAGCATTTCCAACTTCACTTCTTGTTCTCACCATTTTTGATCTACACACCGAATAAGGTGAAATTAGATCCTCATTCATGATAGATATTCAAATCATCCTTATCACTCCGAAATGTTTATATGCTAGTTCTAATATCGTAGACGTACGCTTAGAATCCTACACACATAAAGTTTCTACATCCGGTCGGCAACAGACCATAGATCCGAACAAATAATATCATATATGGCAACATATCACATTTAGCACATAAAGCATTTTAGGCAACTTTCCTAAAATAAACTAGTGCTCGTGTCTAAAATATAACAGACACACATCTCAAAATTCCACTTAGTATTCTAAGTTTAAGTCTAGAAATCCTAGAAATTCCTAGTTCGCTTAAACTAATGCTCTGATACCAACTGTGACATCCCCAAAATCTCGGCCACAAAAGACCGATTTTCATTTATGCTTTTAAAATAATTTCAGAGTAAATCCTTTTGATTTGAAAGAGTTGCGGAATTTATTCCCAAAACAAAACATGATAAAACAATGTTTACCAAAGCATTTCAAAAAAGAAATGTATTTTCATTATATAATCAAAACTCGGGGTGTCATTGTAACAGCCCGGAATTTCAGGTATTGTTTTAAAACTATTTTGGGGCATTTTAGGAAGGGACTCGGCGAGTTGGTGCCTGACTCGCCGAGTAGGACCACAGGCTTGTTCGTGGGTTCGCGACTGGACTCGACGAGTCCAGATGTGGACTCGGCGAGTCGACGCTGTTCAGCAGAAACCCTAGCCGTTTGGTTTGGATCGTATATAACGCCTCTTAGGCCGTCATTGTTCGTCTTTTGGCCGATTGAGAAGAACCCTAATCGTTTGTGGACGTCTAGAGCAGGAGGGAAAGCTATTGGAACTTTGAGGAATTTGTTAGGCAAGAAGAAGAAGAGTTTTGACCAAAGGAATATCAAGGAGGATCGAGTCCTGAGGTTTGGAGACACAGAGAGTGCGTTTTCAGGTAATACTCGGACCATTTCTGTTATTTTGATGTGTACACGAATCTAGGGTTTATGAAACCCATTTCGTGATTAAATAGATTATAATGTTGTTACCCAAACGTTTATACCCCAGTAATAGGATGTTTAGAGGTCCAGAAAGTCCCATGATTGCGTATTTCGGGACCATGCATATTTCAGGAAGCAGTTGATCGACTGCATGGCATGGACTCGCCGAGTCCAATGATCAGACTCGGCGAGTAGCTTGAAGATCCACTGGGACTCGCCGAGTTGTTCTTCAGACTCGGCGGGTAGCTTGAAGATTCATTGGGACTCGCCGAGTTGTTCTTCAGACTCGGTGAGTGGAGTCGGGGTAGCCCCGCGATTCTTCCACGAGGATCTCGTCGAGTCAAGAGGGATACTCGACGAGTAGAAAGGGGAACAACAGGGAAAGTTGGGGAGGACGTCTAGACTCGCCGAGTCGCCTTTGCACTCGACGAGTCCGGTCAAGTTGACCGTTGACCAGAGTTGACCTGCATGTAAATTCTTAGGGTTAGTTGTCTTGAATGATAAGAGTATTAATAAGGGTATATGGTATTATAGGGAGTCTGCAGATCGGCGGATCGAGTGCGAGTAGTTTCAAGAGTTGATAGCTTACATTACCACGAGGTGAGTCTTCTCACTTTACTTCACCCGGAAGGGTTTGTCTGTGAGACCGGAAGGTCGTATATGATATGTGTTATTTATGCTATAAATAGAAAGGTAGTTGCTATGCATGATATGTATGTTTATACGGGCCGGAAGGCGACATGTTATGTGACAGAATGGTCAGGTATGATGTATGATATATGTGCTATGTGTGTATATTAAATGTATTATATGTTGTAAATGTTATGGGCCGGAAGGCAATATACTATGGGCCGGAAGGCAATATGATACGGGCCGGAAGGCAATATGATATGGGCCGGAAGGCGATTATGTTACGGGCCGGAAGGCAATGTATTGTGGACCGGAAGGTCAGGGCCTGGAAAGGCGTATGTGTGTAAGTCGTATACTGGGGAACTCACTAAGCATTTATGCTTACAAGTTGTTATGTATGTGTTTCAGGTACTAGCGAGGACCGTGGGAAGGCGCCGGCATGATGCATACACACTGCTGCTATTTGAGATCTTGGGGATTTTTATATATGTATTTGATATGGAACATGGAATAAATACTTTTGGTTGAATGAAATCACTTTATTTTAAATGAAAATTTTATTTGAAAATTTGCGTTGTTACAATTGATATCAGAGCCTTGGTTTGAGGGATTCGGGTGTACCTTCGGGTGTAACTGAACTCAAACCGAGGATTTGAGGAAAAATCTTTTAAAAATAATAAAGATATAAATTTTTATAAATGGTAAAGTGGTAAACAAGAACGGAGCAGTGTGTACGATCAGCCAGCGCCCGAACGGTAAAGATCCCCAGAATACCTTACAATGTTATGTTATGCACTGAATTATGAATTGTTATGCATGCTAGAAGACTAGGTATACATGATAGGACTAGAATGACCTGTTTTGTGATGCCTTAGTCTAGGAAGATTGCTTATGTGAGATATTCGGTAGCGTGCAAGTAGATAGTGCATATTAGAAGTAGAGTACTCATTATTCGGGGTTTGGGGAGGAAGATTTGGGACGAATACTGATACAGTGTGGTCGGTAGTATTGGGCCCGTACTACCGAAGGCACCGGGTCGGTGGAAGACCCAAGTAAGAATCCCTGGATATCGGAGACCGAGTAGGGTTGCGTTATCGAGTACAATTGTACTTGATGGAGTCTCTGATAATTTTATGTTGTATTTCAGAGACATCATGGTTACCACACGTCATGGGGCGAGTTCGAGCACTGTGAGTGACGAGGATATTCGTCAGATGATCCAGGAGGAGGTAGCTGCAGCGATCCGGGCCGAGATCCCGGAGATGTTTGGGTCTATTAAGACCACGCTGATGGAGACATTCGAGGAGCAGTACGCCGCACTGACTGAGGCTGCAGTTGCTGCCGCTACCGTAGTCGTGGCTGCTGCCAGGCCGCAAGGGGGCGATTCGTTGCTGTTCCGAGAATTCAGCAACACGAAACCCCCTGAGTTCGATGGGACGCAGGATCCGATTGCGGCGATGAGGTGGATCGCCGACATTGAGGGGTGCTTCTACACTTGTTCATGCCCGGAGCACCTGAGGGTACGGTTCGCCTTGAACCAACTCCGTCTGGGAGCGAAGGATTGGTGGAAGTTCGTGACGGCGAACTTCACTCTGGCGGAGATTATAGCGGTGACGTGGGAGAGGTTTACTGAGATGTTCAGGGACGAGTATGTTCCCCCAGTGGAGAGGGAACGATTGATTCAGGAGTTCTTGACCCTTAAGCAGGGTACTGATTCCGTTGCGGTGGTCACACGGAAGTTTCACGAGAGGGCGATGTTCTGCCCAGAGCTGGTGTCTACGGAGCAGTCACGGATGAGCCGGTATTTAGGCGTTTTGAGGAGGGATATCCGGGAGTTTGTGTCAAACTCCACCTATCGTACTTTCACTGAGCTTCAGGCAAACGCCAGGAAGCGCGAGATTGAGTTGGAGACCCAGGCCAAGGAGGAGGCCGAGTCTCGGCAGGTGGATCGGCGGTCGGCTCAGTCTCAGCCGGCAGCCAAGCGGATCAAGTCCGCTGATGGGAGGATGGGAGGTCCGAAGGGCCGCACTTGCGGAAAGTGAAGCAAGGGTCATGAGGGGGCGTGTCGAGCTGGTGGTTGCTACAAGTGTGGCAAGGAGGGACACATTGCCAGGGATTGCCCTAAGGGGTTTATGGTTTGCTTTCACTGCAACCAGATAGGCCATTGAAAGGCCGAGTGCCCGCAGCTTCGTCAGGGATCTACACCGACTACCAGGACTACTGAGACTCGACCGGCGAAGGTCGAGGCCCCGAGGGCTCGCGGGAGAGCCTTTCAGCTGACTGCGGAGGAGGTCCGCGCTGCGCCCGATGTTGTGGCAGGTATGCTATAATTCACATAATTACTTTAAAGTCGAAATGTTATGCTTATGTTAATGTATGTGTAGGTACTTTTCTTGTAAACTCTATGCCTGCTCTAGTGTTATTTGATTCTGGTGCGAGTAGATCCTTTGTATCGTTAGCTTTTAGTCAGCATATCAGCATTAGTCGTGAGCCGTTAAGTCGGCCTCTGAGCGTTTCTATTGCGGCCGAGAGGGTGGTTTGTGCCACGGAGGTTCTTCGGGGATGCGTGCTAGAGATTTTCGGGGTTGCGTTTCCGATTGACCTAGTTCCTATTGCGATGGGGGATGTCTGTGTCATCGTGGGCATGGACTGGTTGAGCCGATTCAGCGCCGTCATCGACTGTGAGCGTCAGCTGGTGACTATACGAGACCCTAGTGGGGGAGTTCTTACGGTATACGGCGAGGGTACCCGTTCGGGATCAGCTTTTTGTTCGGCCGCTAGGGCGAGGCAATGCCTACAGCAGGGATGTAAAGGTTTTGTGGCGTATGTGATGGATATGCGGGAGGCTTCCGAGAGACCGAGGACAGTGGAGGAGGTTCCAGTGGTGCGTGAGTTTCCAGATGTTTCTCCCGAGGAGTTGCCGGGAGTACCTCCTGCGAGGCAAGTGGAGTTTGGTATCGATCTGATTCCGGGGGCTGCGCCTATTGCGAAGGTGCCTTATCGTCTTGCACCTCCAGAGATGCAAGAGTTGTCCTCGCAACTCCAGGAGTTGCTGGAGAAGGGATTTATTCGGCCGAGTAGCTCGCCGTGGGGAGCACCGATTCTGTTCGTCAAGAAGAAGGATGGTTCACACCGGATGTGTATTGATTACCGGGAGTTGAACAAGGTGACGGTCAAGAACCGCTATCTGTTACCGAGGATCAATGATCTATTCGATCAATTGCAAGGGGCATCTTGGTTTTCCAAGATCGATTTGAGATCAGGGTACCATCAGGTAAGAGTGCGGGATGAAGACGTCCAGAAGACAGCATTCAGGACGCGGTATGGGCATTACGAGTTCGTGGTGATGCCTTTCGGGCTCACCAATGCCCCGGCAGTGTTCATGGACCTCATGAACAGGGTATGCAGGCCGATGCTGGATCGGTCTGTGATTGTATTTATCGACGACATCCTAGTGTATTCGCGAACTAGAGAGCAGCATGAGGGACACTTGAGGGAGGTCCTTGAGGTACTGAGGTCGGAGAAGCTATATGCAAAATTCTCCAAATGTGACTTCTGGTTGCGGGAGGTCCAATTTCTTGGACATGTTGTTAATCAGGCAGGGATATTGGTCGATCCGGCCAAGGTGGAAGCAGTGATGAGTTGGGAGGCACCGAAGTCACCTTCCGAGATCAGGAGTTTCCTTGGGTTGGCGGGGTACTATCGGAGGTTTATTAGAGACTTCTCCAAGATCGCGGTACCGCTCACCAGATTGACCCGGAAGGGTGTTACATTCTCATGGGGACCCGAGCAACAGATTTCCTTCGAGACACTTCGTCAGAGACTGTGCGAAGCCCCGGTATTAGCTCTCCCGGAGGGGATGGAGGACTTTGTCGTATATTGCGACGCATCGATTTCGGGACTGGGTGCAGTGTTGATGCAGAGGGGCCATGTGATAGCTTATGCATCGAGGCAATTAAAGCCTCACGAGGCGAGATATCCCACGCATGACTTAGAGTTGGGGGCAGTAGTGTTCGCTCTCAAGATTTGGCGTCACTACCTATATGGGGTTCATTGTACTATATACACGGACCATAAAAGTTTGAAGTATTTGATGGATCAACCCAACCTAAATATGCGTCAGAGGAGATGGTTGGACGTGGTTAAGGATTATGACTGTGAGATCCTATACCACCCAGGCAAGGCTAATGTGGTAGCCGATGCATTGAGCCGTAGGGCGGAGAGCACTCCATTGTGAGATGTATGTCTGAGACTGACGGTGATGACACCGGTATTGGATGCTATTCATGGGGCACAGGCCGAGGTTGTGAGATCCGAGATGCAGAAGAAGGAGAGGGTCGTTGGGTTAATTTCTGAGTTCGTTAAGGATGGACGAGGACTTCTGACGTTTCAGGGTCGGATTTGGGTACCATTCGTGGGCGGTACGCGTACTACTTTGATGGAGGAGGCTCATAGATCGAAATTCTCGATCCATCCCGGTGCTACGAAGATGTATTTGGACTTGAGGAAGGAATATTGGTGGCCTTGTATGAAGAGAGACGTTGCATGGTTCGTTGAGAGGTGTTTGACCTGCCGTAGGGTTAAGGCCGAACACCAGAGACCGCATGGTAAGTTGCAGCCCTTGGAGGTTCCTGAGTGGAAGTGGGAATAGATTACGATGGATTTCATCACCAAATTGCCGAGAACTGCCAGGGGAGTCGATGCAATTTGGGTGATTGTGGATAGATTGACGAAGAGTGCACACTTCCTTGCCATTAGCGAGAGTTCATCAGCGGAGAAGTTAGCGGAGCTATACGTGAGAGAGGTAGTATCTCGGCATGGAGTGCCGATCTCGATTGTTTCAGACCGTGATGTACGCTTCACTTCCAGGTTCTGGAAGAAATTCCATGAGGAGCTGGGTACTAAACTGCATTTTAGTACCGCATACCATCCCCAGACAGACGGTCAGAGCGAGCGGACGATTCAGACACTGGAAGACATGCTTAGAGCGTGTGTGTTAGACTTCGGGGGTAGCTGGGATGCGCATTTACCCTTGGCTGAGTTTTCCTACAACAACAGCCATCATTCGAGCATTGGTATGCCACCTTTTGAGTTGTTGTATGGTAGGAGGTGTCGGACTCCCATTTGCTGGGGAGAGGTGGGACAGAGAGTGATGGGCAGTACAGAGATCGTACTCCAGACGACAGAGCAGATTCAGCAGGTTAGGCAGAGGTTATTGACCGCCCAGAGCCGACAGAAGAGTTATGCGGACAGACGCCGGTCCGAGCTGGAATTTCAGGTTGGCGACTTTGTTCTCCTGAAGGTTTCTCCCTGGAAGGGAGTGATCCAGTTCAGAAAGAGGGGCAAGTTGGGGCCCCGATTCATAGGTCCATTTCGTGTAATTGCAAGGGTAGGTCGGGTAGCTTATCGGTTGGAGTTGCCAGCAGAGTTGAGACAGATTCACAATACCTTTCACGTATCACAGTTGAGGAAGTGTATAGCCGATGAATCGGCAGTGGTACCGTTAGAGGATATTCGGGTGGATGCGAGCCTAAATTACGCCAAGAGACCAGTAGCTATCAGGGATCGGAAGATCAAGGTTCTGCGGAACAAGGAGGTACCTCTGGTGTTGGTTCAGTGGCAACACCGGAAGGGATCGGAGATGACTTGGGAGACGGAGCGTGAGATGCGGGAGGAACATCCGGAGTTATTCGCAGAGTGAGACTTCGAGGGCGAAGTCTAGTTCTAGTGGGGGAGAGTTGTAACAGCCCGGAATTTCAGGTATTGTTTTAAAACTATTTTGGGGCATTTTAGGAAGGGACTCGGCGAGTTGGTGCCTGACTCGCCGAGTAGGACCACAGGCTTGGCCGCGGGTTCGCGACTGGACTCGACGAGTCCAGATGTGGACTCGGCGAGTCGACGCTGTTCAGCAGAAACCCTAGCCGTTTGGTTTGGATCGTATATAACGCCTCTTAGGCCGTCATTGTTCGTCTTTTGGCCGATTGAGAAGAACCCTAATCGTTTGTGGACGTCTAGAGCAGGAGGGAAAGCTATTGGAACTTTGAGGAATTTGTTAGGCAAGAAGAAGAAGAGTTTTGACCAAAGGAATATCAAGGAGGATCGAGTCCTGAGGTTTGGAGACACAGAGAGTGCGTTTTCAGGTAATACTCGGACCATTTCTGTTATTTTGATGTGTACACGAATCTAGGGTTTATGAAACCCATTTCGTGATTAAATAGATTATAATGTTGTTACCCAAACGTTTATACCCGAGTAATAGGATGTTTAGAGGTCCAGAAAGTCCCATGATTGTGTATTTCGGGACCATGCGTACTTCAGGAAGCAGTTGATCGACTGCATGGCATGGACTCGCCGAGTCCAATGATCAGACTCGGCGAGTAGCTTGAAGATCCACTGGGACTCGCCGAGTTGTTCTTCAGACTCGGCGAGTAGCTTGAAGATTCACTGGGACTCGCCGAGTTGTTCTTCAGACTCGGCGAGTGGAGTCGGGGTAGCCCCGCGATTCTTCCACGAGGATCTCGTCGAGTCAAGAGGGATACTCGACGAGTAGAAAGGGGAACAACAGGGAAAGTTGGGGAGGATGTCTAGACTCGCCGAGTCGCCTTTGCACTCGACGAGTCCGGTCAAGTTGACCGTTGACCAGAGTTGACCTGCATGTAAATTCTTAGGGTTAGTTGTCTTGAATGATAAGAATATTAATAAGGGTATATGGTATTATAGGGAGTCTGCAGATCGGCGGATCGAGTGCGAGTAGTTTCAAGAGTTGATAGCTTACATTACCACGAGGTGAGTCTTCTCACTTTACTTCACCCGGAAGGGTTTGTCTGTGAGACCGGAAGGTCGTATATGATATGTGTTATTTATGCTATAAATAGAAAGGTAGTTGCTATGCATGATATGTATGTTTATACGGGCCGGAAGGCGACATGTTATGTGACAGAATGGTCAGGTATGATGTATGATATATGTGCTATGTGTGTATATTAAATGTATTATATGTTGTAAATGTTATGGGCCGGAAGGCAATATACTATGGGCCGGAAGGCAATATGATACGGGCCGGAAGGCAATATGATATGGGCCGGAAGGTGATTATGTTACGGGCCGGAAGGCAATGTATTGTGGACCGGAAGGTCAGGGCCTGGAAAGGCGTATGTGTGTAAGTCGTATACTGGGGAACTCACTAAGCATTTATGCTTACAAGTTGTTATGTATGTGTTTCAGGTACTAGTAAGGACCGTGGGAAGGCGCCGGCATGATGCATACACACTGCTGCTATTTGAGATCTTGGGGATTTTTATATATGTATTTGATATGGAACATGGAATAAATACTTTTGGTTGAATGAAATCACTTTATTTTAAATGAAAAATTTATTTGAAAATTTGCGTTGTTACAGTCATGTTCCGATACAGACCAATAAGCATAAACGATAACATTACAAGTCATTCAACAAATATATACATATATAGACTTGTAAACAAAGCAACTTGACGGTTCATCCATCTTATGCCCTTGCGCCACTTCCTGTTATACAAATAAAACTGAGTGGGTCAGGCTTGGGAGCCTGGTGAGCATATAGGGTTTTCAACCCACAATAAATAATTAAATTAATTATTATCAACAAACAATAACCCAGATACCCATTCCCGTTATTCTCACTTTATGTCCCTAAAATAACTAACACAAGGGACCTAATCTAAGAATATTTTCATCGAGGTGACAACACATGCTGCGGGGGTTCCTCAGCAATATAAGTCAAATAAGGCAACCATGAGGGGGATGGAATACAACGAATGAACACCCAAGTTCATTAACACCTACAGGTTATGAGCCTGCTAGCGTTCCACTGGACTGTCTAGAAAACTCTGTGGTCTTCATCTAAATTCCGCTAGATGACTGGATCAAAACAACAACGAGGCCTCTCATCTGTTTATTACACACCAACTATCTACCCATGTTCTACCCAACGTATTAGTAGATAAAAACATACATTTTTATACATATTTTCAAAACTTGTATAGCATGCTTGATCAATACATTTTCCATATAACAGATGAGACACACACATAACACGTATTTCATATAGAAATAATCAGATCTGTAAGATAGAAGAAAGTGAATATACATTCACACATATAACAACAAAATATACACATAACACGTATCTCGTATAAAATACTTCATAATTATACGTTAAGAGAAAGTAACAACACACTCACACATATAAACAACAATATACTTAATACACTCAAACTATACTTGTATTATTATTGCGTTTATGAAAGGTAGTATACACTCACTTGATCAGAAGATGATCGGACAGCACTACGGCTCGTAGAAGTAGTAATCCTCAGCAAATATGGATGATCTCTACAAAAATCGAACTTCTCGCGGGCAGAGCTTCGGCTCGGAAACCGCACTTCTCGGGATCTTCGGGATCTCGGGACTTGCTTCGGGACTCGGGAATATTACCGGGGCTTCGGGGTATTTCTGGCACGCAAAACGATGCAAAATGGGAGAGAGAATGGAGAAAAATAGCAAAGAAGCTGGCTGCCCTCGCATCCTATTTATAGGAGGCTGGGAGCCTCAATTACGCGGGGCGTATTGCTCCGAAATCGTAAGCGCATGCGTCATCCGAAGTCCTCGAGTGCGAGTGTCGACACTCTTCGCTGTACGCGAGGCGTACTCCGGATGAACCCGGTGACTCGCCTTCGGATAAGGCCGGATTTAATAATTAAATTTAATTATTAATTATTTAATAAACTTCGGAAATTCATATCTTCTTCATACGAACTCCGTTTTCAACGTTCTTTATATCCACGCGAAGGTGAGACTACGCTCTACAACTTTCGTTTAGACTCTGTCGGCTAATTATGATTTGATTTTTATTATTTATTTTTAATAGGCCGGGACAGAAAATTTCGTTATAAATTCATAACTTGTGACATCCCCAAAATCACGGCCAGAAAAGACCGATTTCATTTATGCTTTTTAAAATAATTTCAGAGTAAATTCTTTTGATTTAAAAGTGTTGCGGAATTTGTTCCCAAAACAAAACATGATAAAATAATATTTATCAAAGCATTTCATCAAGAGATGCATTTTCATTATATAATTAAAACTCGGGGTGTTATGTTCCGATACAGACCATAAAGCATAAACGATAACATTACAAGTTATTCAACAAATATATATACATATGCACACTTTTAAACAAAACAACTTGATGGTTCATCCATCTTACGCCCTTGCGCCACTTCCTGTAATACAAATAAAACTGAGTGGGTCAGGCTTGGGAGCCTGGTGAGCATATAGGGTTTTCAACCCACAATAAATAAATTATATTTAATTTCACCAACCAATCACTATCCCGATTACCCATTCCCGTTATCCTCACTTTACGTCCCTAAAACAATATCTATCTCAAGGGACCTAATCTAGGATTTTCATCAGGACGGACATTACTGCTAAGGGGTTTCCTCAACAATAGATATCCTAAAGGCAACCATGAGGGGGATAGAGTACACCGGTGAACACATCGTTCACAACACCTACAGGTTATGAACCTGCTAGCGTTCCACGAGACTGTCTAGAAGGAGTCTGTGGTCATTATCCATACTCCGCTAAATAACTAGGTCAACAACAACAACATCGAGGCCTCTCCTCTGTTTATTACACACCAACTATCTACCAATGTTCTACCCAACATATTAGTAGATAAAAATATACATTTTTATACATAGTTTAAAACCTGTATATCATTTTCATTCAATATATATTCCACATAACAGATGAGGCACACCCACATAACATGTATTTCATAGAAAACAGTTCAGATCTATGAGATTGAAAAGAGTGAATATACATTCACGCACATAACAACAAAATTATACACATAACACGTATTTCGTATAAAATACTTCATAATTATGCGTTAGAAGAAAGTAACTACACACTCACTTGATCAGAAGATGATCGGACAGCACTACGGCTCGTAGAAGTAGTAATTCTCAGCAGATCTGGAAGATCTCTACAAAAATCGAACTTCTCGCGGGCAGAGTTTCGGCTCGGAAACCGCACTTCTCGGGATCTTCAGGATCTCGGGACTTGCTTCGGGGCTCAGGAATATTACCGAGGCTTCGGGGTATTTCTGGCACTCAAAATGATGCAAAACGGGAGAGAGAATGGAGAAAAATAGAAAAGAAACTCGGCAGCCCCGCATCCTATTTATAGGAGGCTGGAGCCTCGTAGTACGCGTGGCGTACGCCTGTACGCGGGGCGTACAGGTCCAAAATCGTCACTACGTTCGTCATCCGAAGTCCTCGAGTGCGAATGTCGACATCTTCGCTGTACACGGGGCGTACTCGAGTACGCGGGGCGTACTCCGGATGAGTCCGGTGACTCGCCTTCGGATAAGGCCGGATTTTCCAATTAAAATTAAATACAAATTATTTAATAAACTTTGGAAATTCATATCTTCTTCATACGAACTCCGTTTTTGACGTTCTTTATATCCACGCGAAGGTGAGACTACGCTCTACAACTTTCGTTTAGACTCCGTCGGCTAATTTTGAATTTATTTTTATTATTTATTTTTAATAGGCCGGGACAGAAAATTTCGTTATAAATTCATAACTTCTTCGTTTGACATCCGTTCTCGCCTAACTTTTTGTCGCTTTGATACTAACAATGAGATCTTCAATTCTCGTTTAGATCACTAAGGCTAAATATCGCTCTAACGTAAATTTCACTTTTTACGTTAATCAGCGTTGCCGGTTCTGTCGCGAAAATTTGACAGGTCATAACTTCCTCGTTATAACTCGGATTTCGGCATTCTTTATATCTTCGGAAACCTTGTTTCAACTACTACAACATTATCTAAAGATATCAAGTTTGTTTTACACTTAAATTTTGACACTTATTTTATTCTTAATTAATCAAACCACATAATTAAACAATTAAGCACAAAACACATAATACTCAAATAATACACTTCTATTATTTCAAAACGGGTTACAAAGGTTAACCTAGACTATTACATTGCTAAAAATGGCAAGCCCAGAAACACAGGCGTTACATAACTTCTTCGTTTGACGTCCGTTCTCGCCTAACTTTTTATCGGTTTGATACTAACAACGAGATCTTCGATTCTCGTTTAGATCACTAAGGCTAACTATCGCTCTAACGTAAATTTCACTTTTTACGTCATTCAGCGTTGCCGGTTCTGTCGTGAAACTTCGACAGGTCATAACTTCTTCATTATAACTCGGATTTCGGCATTCTTTATATCTTCGGAAACCTTGTTTCAACTACTACAACATTATCTAAAGATATCAAGTTTATTTTACACTTAAATGTTGGCGCTTATTTTTATTCTTAATTAATCAAACCACATAATTAAGCAATTAAGCACAAAACACATAATACTCAAATAATACACTTCTATTATTTCAAAACGGGTTACATGTAACAACGCAAATTTTCAAATAAAATTTTCATTTTAAATAAAGTGAGTTCATTCAACCAACGATGTTTATTTCATGTTTCAAAACAAATACATATGCAAAAATCCCCAAGATCTCAAATAGCAGCAGTGTGTATGCATCACGCCGGCGCCTTCCCACGGTCCTCGCTAGTACCTGAAACACATACATAACAACCTGTAAGCATAAATGCTTAGTGAGTTCCCCAGTATACCACTTACACATATACGCCTTTCCAGGCCCGGACCTTCCGGTCCACAGTACAATGCCTTCCGGCCCATATGATAATTGCCTTCCGGCCCATAAGATAATTGCCTTCCGGCCCATAAGATAATTGCCTTCCGGCCCATAAGATAATTGCCTTCCGGCCCATAACATGATTGCCTTCCGACCCATAAACATATATAACGCATAATACATTTACTCTAACATATATATCACATATATCATACATCATACCTGACCTTCCTGTCACATAATACATTGCCTTCCGGCCCATAGAAACATACATAGCATGCATAGCAACTATTCCTTTCAATTATAGCATATATAAAACACATACATATCCGACCTTCCGGTCACACATAGACACCCTTCCGGGTACAGTATAGTGAGAAGACTCACCTCGTAGTATGTAAACTATAAACTCTTGAAACCACTCGCACTCGGTCCGCCGATCTGCAGTCTCCCTATAATACCATATACCCTTATTAATCATCTTATCAAACAAGACAACTGACCCTACGAAAATTACATGCAGGTCAACTCTGGTCAACGGTCAACTTGACCGGACTCGTCGAGTACAAAGGCGACTCGACGAGTCTAGACGTCCTCCCCAACTTTCCTTGTTGTTCCCCTTTCTACTCGTCGAGTATCCCTCTTGACTCGACGAGGTCCTCGTGGAAGAATCGCGGGGCCACCCCGACTCTACTCGCCGAGTCCGGAGACAACTCGACGAGTTCCAATGAATCCTCAACTACTCGCCGAGTCTGAAGAACAACTCGGCGAGTCCCAGTAAATCTTCAAGCTACTCGCCGAGTCTGATCATTGGACTCGGCGAGTCCATGCCATGCAGTCGATCATCTGCTTCCTGAAATACGCATGGTCCCGAGACATGCACCCATGGGACTTTCTGGACCTCTAAGCATCCTATTACTGGGGTATAAACGATTGGGTAACAACATAATAATCTATCTAATCCTCAAATGGGTCTCATAAACCCTAGATTCGTGTACAACACCAAAACAACAGAAATGATCCAAGTATTACCTGGAAACGTGTTCTCTGTGTCCCCAACCTCCAGAGCTCAATCCTCTTGATCCTCCTTTGACCACAACCTTGCCTCTTCTTGCCTAACAACTCCTTCAAGTTCCCACTAGCCTTCACTCCTGCTCCAGATGCCCACAGACGTTTAGGTTATCCTCAATCGGCCAAAAGACGAGAAATGACGGCCCTAAAGACGTTATATACGATCCAGAATCGAACGGCTAGGGTTTCTGCTGAACAGCGTCGACTCGCCGAGTCCCTAATGGACTCGTCGAGTCCAGTCGCGAATCTGCGACCAAGTCCGTGGTCCTACTCGGCGAGTCAGGCACCAACTCGCCGAGTCCCCTCCTAAAAGTGCCCCAAAAATAGTTTTAAAGCAATACCTGAAATTCCGGGCTGTTACATTACAAAGGTTAACCTAGACTCTTACATTGCTAAAAATGGCAAGCCCAGAAACACAAGCATTACAATTCTCCCCACCTTAGGATGATTCCGTCCCCGGAATCACACCTCAACAAACAAATGCGGATAGCGACCCATCATGTCACTCTCCGTCTCCCAGGTGAGATTCGGCCCATTCGTGTGTTTCCATCGGACAAGCACTAACTCGACCATCTTGCGTCGCAACTTCTTAGTCTTTCGGTCAACAATTGCCTCTGATTCTTCAATCAACCTTTTGTTCTCATCGATTCTCAACTTCGAAATTGGAATCATGTCGGGAACTTCCCCCGTGAACTTCCGTAAATAACACACATGAAACGTGTTATGAATTCCATTCAGTTCTTCTGGTAGTTCGAGTTTGTAAGCTTGGTTCCCAATCCTCTAAAGAACTTTAAACGGTCCAATAAACCTTGGACTTAATTTTCCCCTTTTACCAAATCTTATAAGTCCCTTCCACGGCGAGACTTTAAGTAAAACCGAATCCCCAACTTCAAAAGTCATCGGTCTTCGCTTTTTGTCAGCATAGCTCTTTTGACGATCCTGAGCCGCTAACATTCTTCCCCTAATTATTTTCAACTTTTCAGCAGTTTGATGAACCATCTCCGGTCCCGTAAACTGCTTTTCCCCAGCCTCAAGCCAACAAGACGGCGTACGACACTTTTGTTCATACAAAGCTTGGTAAGGTGTCATCTTAATGCTCGAGTCAAAACTATTGTTATAGGAAAATTCTACCAATGGTAAATGTTCATCCCAATTACCTAGGAATTCCAAGGTACATGCTCTCAGCATATCTTCAAGTGTTTGTATCGTTCTTTCACTCTGACCATCAGTTTGCAGATGGTAAGCTGTACTTAAACATAACTTGGTACCCATTTCCTCTTGTAGACTTTTCCAAAACCTTGAGGTGAAACGACTATCACGATCCGACACAATTGTTAGCGGAACACCGTGAAGTCTCACAATTTCCTTCACATAAGAATTCGCAAGCTTTTCCATAGACCATTTCTCCCTGGATGCTATGAAATGCGCACTCTTAGTGAATCGATCGACGACCACCCAAATCATGTCGTGACCATTCTTTGTCCTGGGCAGTTTAGTGACAAAATCCATAACAATGTCTTCCCACTTACCCATAGGCACAAGTAAAGGTTCTAAACTCCCATACGGTTTCTGATGTTGTGTCTTGACTCTCGCACAAGTCACACACTCGGCCACATACTTTCCAACATCAAGCTTCATCGTCGGCCACCAGTAGTAGGGTTTTAGGTCCCTATACATTTTAGTGCTACCGGGATGAATCGAGTACATGGTTTTGTGAGCTTCTTCCATCAGAAGATCTCTTATTCCTCCTGTCTTAGGTATCCAAATCCGATCTTGGAACACCTTCAGTCCATGACTGTTTACACCGAACACCAACGTTTTGCCCAAACGTTCCTCCTTTCGGTTATTCTTTTCAGAAGCTTCCTCTTGAGCTTTCTTTATACTTTCCACAATGGTCGAGACAACTTCAATTCTCAACGCTCTTAGCCTTTTCCTTTCAAGATTGACTTTCCGACTGAGAGCATCAGCAACTACATTAGCTTTACCGGGATGGTAAAGTATCTCACAGTCGTAATCCTTGAGTAATTCTAGCCAGCATCGTTGCCTCATATTCAATTCCTTCTGATTAAAGAGATATTGGAGACTCTTATGATCAGTGAAAAGCTTGCACTTCGTGCCATAGAGGTAATGCCTCCATATTTTCAGAGCGAAAACTACCGCTGCCAACTCCAAATCATGAGTCGGGTAATTCTTTTCATGCTCTTTCAGCTGTCGAGACGCATATGCTATCAACTTTTCTCTTTGGGTCAAAACAAAACCCTATCCAACACTAGACGCATCGCTATAAACAGCGAAGTCTTCAACTCCATCGGGTATAGAAAGTATCGGTGTGTCGCATAGCTTCTTCTTTAGCTTCTCGAATGCTTCTTTATGCTTATCATTCCAACCATAAGTAGCTCCTTTGTGGGTCAAAGCTGTCAATGGAGTAGCAATCGAAGAAAAGCCCTAGATAAACCTTCGGTAATATATGGCTAATCCTAAAAAGCTTCGGATCTTCGTGGGACTTTTCGGTTGTTCCTAATTCATTATAGCTTCAATTTTTGCTGGATCAACCATTATCCCTTATTGGTTGACCACGTGACCCAAGAATTGGACTTCACGAATCCAAAAATCACATTTGGAGAACTTAGCATACAACTTCTCCTTCTTCAAGACTTCTAAAACTTCTCGCAAGTGTCTGCCATGCTCCTCCTGGCTTTTCGAGTAAATCAGAATGTCATCTATGAACACTATAACAGATTTATCAAGGAACGGATTACAAACTCTGTTCATTAAATACATGAATGCTGCCGGAGCATTGGTTAGTCCAAACGACATAACCAAGAGCTCATAGTGTCCATATCTAGTTCTGAATGCGGTCTTCTCGATATCTTGCTCTCTTACTTTTAGCTGATGATATCCTGACCTAAGATCGATCTTTGAGAAATAGCTCGAACCTTGAAATTGATCAAACAGGTCATCAATCCTTGGCAACAGATATTTGTTCTTTATTGTTGCCTTGTTTAGTTCTCTGTAGTCAATGCACATTCTCATACTTCCATCTTTCTTCTTCACGAATAACACCGGAGCTCCCCAGGGTGATGAACTAGGTCTAATGAAACCTTTGTCCAACAACTCCTGAAGTTGCATCATCAGCTCCTTCATCTCCGTTGGTGCTAATCGATAAGGTGCTTTTTCTATTGGCGTGGTTCCTGGTAACATGTCAATTCTGAACTCTACTTGTCTATCAGGTGGTAATCCAGGAAGATCTTCTGGAAATACATCCGGATAATCACACACCACAGGAATACTCTGCATCACCTTCTTTTCTTTCTTAGCATCAATCACGAATGCTAAATATGACGTACATCCCTTGGTCAAACACTTTCTGGCTTTCATTAGGGAAATGATTCCATAATTCACTCGGCGTTTGTCCCCATACACCATAAACGAATCTTTTCCAGGCGGGTTTACTTTAACTATCTTCTTCTTGCACAATATCTCGACATCATTGGCACTAAGACAATCCATTCCCAACACGATGTCGAAACCGTTAAGTTCGATAGTTAATAATTCTTCCTGAAACTTATTCCCATTAAGGTCGATTAAGATGTTTTTCATATAATGGCTAACAGGTACAAACTTGCCACTAGCAACTTCGACTAATAAAGCATTATCTAGTCTATCAACAGGCAAGGCTAGTTTTCTACCAAATTTATGTGATATAAAGGAGTAGTGGGCTCCAGAATCAAATAAAATTTGGGCAGGAAAATTGTTAACGAGAAAGGTACCTGAAGCAACATCAGCTTCATCTTTAGCAGCTTCCAGTGTCATCTGGAATGCTCTCGCCTTTGGCTTTGGTGGAATGTTGGGCTTAGCTGCCTCCCTCTTCTTCGGACAGTCTTTCAAAATGTGCCCCTCTTCATTACAACCAAAACACATCCTTTTGTTGTTCGGACATTCATTGGCAAAATGTCCAACCTTTCCACACTTGTAGCAAGTGACATCCTCGCTACATTTCCCAAAGTGCTTTTTCTTACACTTATCACACCACTTAGCTTCGCCTCCTCTTCCTCTAAAGTTTTTCGAATCAGATTTCGAAAATTTGCTTTTCTTACCGGAACCAGATGTTCCCTCTAACTTTCTCTTGTCACCAGCCTCAACCTTGTTGGTGGTTCTCCCCTTTATCATGTTCTCAACAGACTTGGCAGCCCAGATAGCTGCCTCTAGAGTATGTGCCTGACGTACTGGCATCTCGTACTCCCATGGGAGTCCCTTCGCATACCGGTCCACCTTTGTCAGCTCGTTTGGAACGATACGCAAGGCAAACTCCATCTTATCGATGAAGTTATTGGTGTATACATCAACTGACATGCTGCCTTTCATCAATGTCAGAAACTTGTTCTCTAGTTCCAATAGATTTTGAGCCGCGCAGAACTTGCATTTGAACTGCACCAAGAACTCTGCCCATGTCAATTGCAGTGGCTTATTTGGGCTTAAAGTCTTCCCTAGAGTATTCCACCAACGAACGGCTCCACCTCGGAACTAACGTACTGCATAGATAGTCTGCAACTTGCCTCTGCAGCCACAAGTCATGAAGGCCAATTCCATTTCTGAGATCCAATCCATAACTCCAATCGGATCCTCCTTTCCATTGAAGGTCGATGGTGGCAAGTTAGAAAGTCCTTGTACTTGCATCCCATTCTATCATTCCTTCCATCATGGTTGTCTCGCCTAACTATCGGTCGGTTGGCTTGACCAACAGACCCACTGAAGTTTCCACCTTCCGAGTGCCCTTCATTTAATTCAGGCTCTTCCACACGAATTGACAGTTCTTTACGATTCCGTTGAAGCAACCGTCTAGTTTAATACATCCGACGATCCAACATTGTTTGAATCATCATTTGCACACCAGCCATGGTTACTGGCTCAGGTGCTGCTGCTACGACAGGTCTTTGCTCAATCAATGGTGGTTGATTCCTGTTTTCGTCAGCATTTCCAACTTCACTTCTTGTTCTCACCATTTTTGATCTACACACCGAATAAGGTGAAATTAGACCCTCATTCATGATAGATATTCAAATAATCCTTATCACTCCGAAATGTTTATATGCTAGTTCTAATATCGTAGACGTACGCTTAGAATCCTACACACATAAAGTTTCTAGATCCGGTCGGCAACAGACCATAGATCCAAACAAATAATATCATATATGGCAACATATAACATTTAGCACATAAAGCATTTTAGGCAACTTTCCTAAAATAAACTAGTGCTCGTGTCTAAAATATAACAGACACACATCTCAAAATTCCACTTAGTATTCTAAGTTTAAGTCTAGAAATCCTACAAATTCCTAGTTCGCTTAAACTAATGCTCTGATACCAACTGTGACATCCCCAAAATCTCGGCCAGAAAAGACCGATTTTCATTTATGCTTTTAAAATAATTTCAGAGTAAATCCTTTTGATTTGAAAGAGTTGCGGAATTTGTTCCCACAACAAAACATGATAAAACAATGTTTACCAAAGCATTTCATAAAAGAAATGTATTTTCATTATATAATCAAAACTCGGGGTGTCATGTTCCGATACATACCAATAAGCATAAACGATAACATTACAAGTCATTCAACAAATATATACATATATAGACTTGTAAACAAAGCAACTTGATGGTTCATCCATCTTATACCCTTGCGCCACTTCCTGTTATACAAATAAAACTGAGTGGGTCAGACTTGGGAGCCTGGTGAGCATATAGGGTTTTCAACCCACAATAAATAATTAAATTAATTATTATCAACAAACAATAACCCAGTTACCCATTCCCGTTATTCTCACTTTATGTCCCTAAAATAACTAACACAAGGGACCTAATCTAAGAATATTTTCATCGGGGTGACAACACATGCTGCGGGGTTCCTCAGCAATATAAGTCAAATAAGGCAACCATGAGGGGGATGGAATACAACGAATGAACACCCAAGTTCAATAACACCTACAGGTTATGAGCCTGCTAGCGTTCCACTGGACTGTCTAGAAAAGTTCATGGTCGTCATCTAAATTCCGCTAGATGACTGGATCAAAACAACAACGAGGCCTCTCATCTGTTTATTACACACCAACTATCTACCCATGTTCTACCCAACATATTAGTAGATAAAAACATACATTTTTATACATATTTTCAAAACTTGTATAGCATGCTTGATCAATACATTTTCCATATAACAGATGAGGCACACACACATAACACGTATTTCATATAGAAATAATCAGATCTGTAAGATAGAAGAAAGTGAATATACATTCACACACATAACAACAAAATATACACATAACACGTATCTCGTATAAAATACTTCATAGTTATACGTTAGGAGAAAGTAACAACGCATTCACACGTATAAAGGACAATAAAGTTAATACATTCAAACCATACTTGTATTATTATTGCGTTTATGAAAGGTAGCATACACTCACTTGATCAGAAGATGATCGGACAACACTACGGCTTGCAGAAGTCGTAATCCTCAGCAGATCTGGAAGATCTCTACGAAAATCGAACTTCTCGCGGGCAGAGCTTCGGCTCGGAAACCGCACTTCTCGGGATCTTCGGGATCTCGGGACTTGCTTCAGGACTCGGGAATATTACCGGGGCTTCGGGGTATTTCTGGCACGCAAAACGATGAAAAACAGGAGAGAGAATGGAGAAAAATAGCAAAGAAGTCGGCTGCCCTCGCATCCTATTTATAGGAGGCTGGGAGCCTCAATTACGCGGGGCGTACAGCAGTACGCAAGGCGTACTGCTCCGAAATCGTAAGCGCATGCATCATCCGAAGTCCTCGAGTGCGAGTGTCGACACTCTTTGCTGTACGCGGGGCGTACTCCGGATGAACCCGGTGACTCGCCTTCGGATAAGGCCGGATTTAATAATTAAATTTAATTATTAATTATTTAATAAACTTCGGAAATTCATATCTTCTTCATACGAGCTCCGTTTTCAACGTTCTTTATATCCACGCGAAGGTGAGACTACGCTCTACAACTTTTGTTTAGACTCCGTCGGTTAATTTTGAGTTTATTTTTATTATTTATTTTTAATAGGCCGGGACAGAAAATTTCGTTATAAATTCATAACTTCTTCGTTTGACGTCCGTTCTCGCCTAACTTTTTATCGCTTTGATACTAACAACGAGATCTTCGATTCTCATTTAGATCACTAAGGCTAACTATCGCTCTAACGTAAATTTCACTTTTTACGTCATTCAGCGTTGCCGGTTCTGTCGTGAAACTTCGACAGGTCATAACTTCTTCGTTATAACTCGGATTTCGGCATTCTTTATATCTTCGGAAACCTTGTTCCAACTACTACAACATTATCTAAAGATATCAAGTTTACTTTACACTTAAATTTTGACGCTTATTTTGATTCTTAATTAATCAAACCACATAATTAAGCAATTAAGCACAAAACACATAATACTCAAATAATACACTTCTATTATTTCAAAACGGGTTACAAAGGTTAACCTAGACTATTACATTGCTAAAAATGGCAAGCCCAGAAACACAGGCGTTACACATGGCATGAACTCGCCAAGTTGTTCCTAAGACTCGGCGAGTAGGGTTAGGGTTTCACGTAAATTGCTCAGTGAGTAGACTTGCTGAGTTGGGGGATGACTCGGTGAGTCAGAAGGGAGTTAGAGGACTGGAGTACAAGGTGGCACTCGCCGAGTTGTTCTTGAAACTTGACGAGTTGAGTTGTGGTGGCCCCGCGATTCATGCCTAGTATGACTTGTCAAGCATAGGAAGGGACTCGGCGTGCCAAGCGGGACAAAGTGTTAAAGAACATGTGTGAACTCACCGAGTCACCAGAGTGCACTCGGCGAGTAGGGTCAAAGTGTGACCGTTGACTTTTAGGGTTTGGTCAATGGAGTACTTGTGTTGAGAGGGGGTAAAATAGCCTTTTTCCCTCCTGAGGGTGCCAAAAGCAGGTTTCGTTTCGTTACTAACAATGAGATCTTCGATTCTCGTTTAGATTGCTTTGGCTAAAAACCGCTCGATCTCAAATCGAGTATTCGGGCTGCACACCGCTAAGTCGAAACTTCAGAAAATCATAATTTCCCCATACGAAGTCAGATTTGGGCGTTCTATATATATTCGGAAACCTCGTTTCGGCCACTACATCTTTATGCAAAGATATCGGGCCTATCTCATACTTTAATTTTGACGCTTATTTTATTCTTAATTCATTAAATTATAATAATTAAGAAAATAAACACATAATTCACATAATACTCAAATATTTCATTATTAATACTTCAAAGAGGGTTAGAAGGGTTAACCTAGACTATTACATCAACGAAAATGCCTAGCCTGGAAACGCGGGCGTTACAATTCTCTCCCCCTTAGGATGATTCCGTCCACGGAATCACACATTTACAAACAAATTCGGATAGCGACTCAACATGTCACTCTCCGTTTCCCAGGTGAGATTTGGCCCATTCGAATGTTTCCAACGAACCAACACTAATTCGACCATCTTGCGTCGAAGCTTCTTAGTCTTTCGGTCAACAATTGCTTCTGGTTCTTCAACTAACCTCTTGTTTTCATCAATTCTCAATTCATAAATTGGAATTATATTGGGAACTTATCCCATGAACTTCCTCAAATAACACACATGGAAAGTGTTATGAATACCCCTCAGTTCTTCTGGTAGTTCTAGCTTGTAAGCTTGGTTCCCAATCCTCTGAAGAACTTTAAATGGTCCAATAAACCTCGGACTTAACTTTCCCCTTTTACCAAATAATTCCCTTCCACGGCGAGACTTTAAGTAAAACCGAATCTCCAACTTCAAAAGTCATCGGTCTTCGCTTCTTGTCAGCATAGCTCTTTTGACGTCCTGAGCTGCTAAAATTATTTCCCTGATCACTTTCAACTTATCAGCAGTCTGATAGACCATCTCGGGTCCCATAAATTGCTTTTCCCTAGCCTCAAGCCAACAAGATGGCGTACGACACTTCTGTCTGTACAAAGCTTGATAAGGTGCCATCTTTATGCTCGACTGGAAACTATTATTGTAGGAAAATTCTACCAAAGGTAAATGTTCATCCCAGTTACCTAGGAATTCTAGGGTACATGCTCTCAGCATATCTTCAAGTGTTTGTATCGTTCTTTCACTCTGACCATCAGTCTGTGGATGGTAAGCTGTACTTAAACACAACTTGGTACCCATTTCCTCTTGTAGACTTTTCCAAAACCTTGAGGTGAAACGGCTGTCACGACCTGACACAATCGTTAACGGGACACCGTGAAGCCTCACAAGTTCTTTCACATAAGAATTTGCAAGCTTATCCATAGACCATTTCTCCTTGGCTGCTATGAAATGCGCACTCTTAGTAAAAATCGATCAACGACCACCCAAATCATGTCGTGACCACTTTTCGTTCTGGGTAGTTTAGTGACAAAATCCATAGCAATGTCTTCCCATTTACCCATAGGCACAGGTAAAGGCTCTAAACTCCCATATGGTTTCTGATGTTGTGTCTTGACTCTCGCACAGGTCACACACTCGGCCACATACTTTGCAACATCAAGCTTCATCGTTGGCCACCAGTAGTAGGGTTTCAGGTCCCTACACATTTTAGTGTTACCAGGATGAATTGAGTACATGGTTTTGTGAGCTTCTTTCATCAGAAGATCTCTGACTCCTCCTATCTTAGGTATCCAAATCCGATCTTGGAACACCTCCAGTCCATGACTGTTTAGACCGAACACCAACGTTTTGCCCAAACGTTCCTCCTTTCGGTCATTCTTTTCAGAAGCTTCCTCTTGAGCTTTCTTTATACTTTCCACAATGGTCGAGACAACTTCTATTCTCAACGCTCTTGGCCTTTTTCCCTCAACATTGACTTTCCGACTGAGAGCATCAGCAACAACATTAGCTTTATCGGGGTGGTAAAGTATCTCACAGTCGTAGTCCTTAAGTAATTCTAGCCAACATCGTTGCCTCATATTCAATTCTTTTTGATTAAAGAGATATTGGAGACTCTTATAATCGGTGAAAAGTTTACACTTCGTGCCATAGAGGTAATGCCTCCATATTTTCAGAGCGAAAACTACCGCTGCCAACTCCAAATCATGAGTAGGGTAGTTCTTTTCATGCTCCTTCAACTGTCAAGACGCATATGCTATCACCTTTTCTCTTTAGGTCAAAACACAACCCAATCCAACCCCAGACGCATTGCAATAAACAACAAAGTCTTCAACTCCATCGGGTAGAGAAAGTATTGGTGCCTCACATAGTCTTTTCTTTAGCTTCTCGAATGCTTCTTTATGCTTATCACTCCAAGCATAAGTAGCTCCTTTGTGGGTCAAAGATGTTAATGGACTAGTGATCGAAGAAAAGCCTTGGATAAACCTTCGGTAATATTCGGCTAATCCTAAAAAGCTTCGGATCTCCGTGGGACTTTTCGGTTGTTCCCACTTCATTACAGCTTCAATCTTTGTTGGATCAACCATTATTCCTTCTTGGTTGACCACGTGACCCAAGAATTGGACTTCTTGAATCCAAAAATCACATTTGGAGAACTTCACATACAACTTCTCCTTCTTCAAGACTTCTAACACTTCTCGCAAGTGTTTGCTATGCTCCTCTTGGCTTTTCGAGTAAATCAGAATGTCGTCTACGAATACTATCATAGATTTATCTAGAAATAGATTCCAAACCCTATTCATCAAATCCATGAACGCTGCTGGAGCATTGGTTAGTCCAAACGACATAACTAAGAACTCATAGTGTCCATATCGTGTTCTAAACGCAGTCTTCTTAATATCCTGCTCTCTCACTTTTAGCTGATGATATCCTGACCTTAGATCGATCTTCGAGAAATAGCTTGAACCTTGCAATTGATCAAACAAGTCATCAATCCTTGGCAACGGGTATCTATTCTTTATTGTTGCCTTGTTCAGTTCTCTGTAATCGATGAACATTCTCATACTTCCATCTTTCTTCTTCACGAATAACACCGGAGCTCCCCAGAGTGATGAACTAGGTCTAATGAAACCTTTGTCCAATAACTCCCAAAGTTGCATCATCAGCTCCTTCATCTCCGTCGGTGCTAATCGATAAGGTGCTTTTGCTATTGGCGTGGTCCCTGGTAACAAGTCTATTCTGAACTCCACTTGTCCATCAGGTGGTAATCCAGGAAGATCTTCGGGAAATACTTCCGGATAATCACACACCATTGGAATACTCTGCATCACCTTCTTTTCCTTCTTAGCATCAATTACGAATGATAAATATGATGTACATCCCTTGGTCAAACACTTTCTGGATTTCATTAGGGAAATGATTCCAGAATTTACTCTGCATTGTCCCCATACACCATAAACGAATCTTTCCCAGGTGGGTTTACTTTAACTATCTTCTTCTTGCATAAAATTTCGGCATCATTGGCGCTAAGCCAATCCATTCCCAGAATGATGTCGAAACCATTAAGTTCGATAGGCAATAATTCCTCGTGAAACTTATTCCCATCCAGGTCGATTAAGATGTTTTTCATACGATGGCTAATAGGTACAAACTTGACAGTAACAACTTCGAGTAATAAAGCATTATCTAGTCTATCAACAGGCAAGCTTGTTTTCTACCAAACTCATGCGAAATAAAGGAGTAGTTGGCTCCAGAATCAAACAAAATTTGAGCAGGTAGTTCGTTAACAGGAAAGGTACCTAAAGCGACATTAGCTTCATCTTTCATAACCTCAAGTGTCATCTGGAGGCTCTCGCCTTCGGCTGTGGTGGAATGTTGGGCTTTGCTGCCTCCTTCTTCTTCGGACAGTCTTTTAAAATGTGCCCCTCTTCATTACAACCAAAACACATCCTTTTGTTGTTTTGACACTCATTGGCAAAATGTCCAATTTTTCCACACTTGTAGCAGGTTACATCCTCACTACACTTCCCAAAGTGATTTTTCTTACACTTATCACACCATTTCGCTTCGCCTCCTTTTCCTCCACCAAACTTTTTTGAATCAGATTTCGAAAATTTGCTTTTCTTACCGGAACTAGATGTTCCCTCAAACTTTCTCTTCTCACCAACCTCAACCTTGTTGGTGGTTCTCCCCTTAATCATGTTCTCAACAGACTTGGCAGCCCAGATAGTTGCCACTATAGTAGGTGCCTGACGTATCGGCACCTCGTACTCCCATGGGAGTCCTCTTGTGTATCGGTCAACCTTTGTCAGCTCATCTGGCACGATGCGCAAAGCAAACTCCATCCTATCGGTAAAGTTATTAGTGTATTCATCAACTCACATGCTGCCTTTTGTCAATGCCAAAAACTTATTCTCCAATTCCAACTGATTTTGAGCCGAGCAGAACTTGCGTTTGAACCGCACCACGAATTCTGCCCATGACAACTAAAGTGGCTCATTAGGGCTTAAAGTATTTCCTAGAGTGTTCCACCATCGAACGGCTCCACCTCGGAATTAATACACTGCATAGATAGTCTGCAACTTGCCTCTGCAGCCACAAGTCATGAAGACTAACTCCATTTCTGATATCCAATCCATAACTCCAATCGGACCCTCCTTTCCATTGAAGGTCGATGGTTTGCAAGTTAGAAAGTCCTTGTACTTGCATCCCATTCCATCATTCCTTCCATCATGGTTGTTTTGTCTAACTATCAGTGGGTTGGATTGACTAACAGACCCACTGAAGTTTCCACCTTCCGAGTACCCTTCATGTAATTCAGGCTCTTCCACACGAATTGACAGTTCTTCACGATTCTGTTGAAGCAACCGCCTAGTCTCCTCCATTTGACGATCCAACATTGTTTGAATCATCAATTGTACACCAGCCATTGTTATCGGCTCAGGTGTTGCTGCTACGACAGGTATTTGCTCAATCACTAGTGGTTGATTCCTGTTTTCATCAGCATTTCCAACTCCACTTCTTGTTCTCACCATTTTTGATCTACACACCGAATAAGGTGAAATTAGATCCTCATTCACGATAGCTATTCAAATCATCATTATCACTCTGAAACGTTTACATGCTAGTTCTAAATTTGTAGATGTATGCTTAGAATCCTACACACGTAAGGTTTCTAGATCTGGTTGGCAACAGACCTTAGATCCGAACAAATAATATCATATATGGCAAACATATAACATTTAGCACATAAAAGCATTTTAGGAAATTTTCCTAAAATAAACTAGTGCTCATGTCCAAAATATCACAGACACACATCTCAAAATTTCACTTAGCATTTTAAGTTTAAGTCTAGAAATCCTACAAATTCCTAGTTCGCTTAAACTAATGCTCTGATACTAACTGTGACATCCCCAAAATCTCGGCCAGAAAAGACCGTTTTCATTTATGCTTTTTACACATTTTCAGAGTAAATTCTTTTGATTTTAAAAGAGATGCGGAATTTGTTCCCAAAAACAAAACATTATAAAATAGATTTTATTAAAACATTTCATGAAGAAATATAAATTCATTCCATAATCAAAAACCTAGGATGTCATGTTCCGATACAGACCATAAAGCATAAACGATAACATTACAAGTCATTCAACAAATATATACATAAACAGACTTGTAAACAAAACAACTTGATGATTATCCATCTTATGCCCTCGCGCCACTTCCTATAATACAAAGAAACTGAGTGGGTCAGGCTTGGGAGCCTGGTGAGCATATAGGGTTTTCAACCCACAATAAATAATTAAATTAATTTTCATCAACCAACAATAACCCAATTACCCATTCCCGTTATTCTCACTTTATGTCCCTAAAATAACTAACACAAGGGACCTAGTCTAAGAATATTTCATCGGGGCGACAACACATGCATTCGGGGGTTTCCCGGCAATATATGTCAAATAAGGCAACCAGGGGGTGGAGTACAACGAATGAACACCCAAGTTCATTAACACCTACAGGTGGCGAGCCTGCTAGTGTTCCACAAGACTGTCTAGAAAAGTCTGTGGTCGTCATCTAAACTCCGCTAGATGACTGAATCAAAACAACATCGAGGCCTCTCATATGTTTATTACACACCAACTATCTACTAATGTTCTACCCAACATATTAGTAGATAAAAATATATATTTTTATACATAGTTTAAAACATGTATAACATGCTTTAATCAATACATATGCCACATAATAGATGAGGCACACACACATAACACGTATTTCATAGAGAATAAATCAGATCTATGAGATAGAAGAGAGTGAATATACATTCACACATATAACAACAAAATATATACATATAACACATATTTTATATAAAATACTTCATAATAATGTGTTGGAAGAAAGTAAATACACACTCACTTGATCAAAAGATGATCAGACTGCACTACGGTTTGCAGAAGTAGTGTTTCTCCGTTGATCTGGAAGATTTTCACAAAAACCAGGATCCTCGCGATGCTCTTCGGGATCTTCGGGACTTCGGATCTTGCTTCGGGGCTCAGGAATGATATCGGTGCTTCGGGATATGATTGGCACACAATTCGAGGCAAAAACTAGAGAGAAGAAAGAGTTTGAACAAGAGAAAATGGCTGATCTCGGTTTCTATTTACAAGCTGGTGGGTCTGGGAATACGTTGGGCGTAATCTCAATTTACGCTGGGCGTAACTTGGTTACGCTGGGCATACTTTGACGTCACTACATGCGTCAATCGGTGGCACTCGAGTATTGGTCAGGCAACTTGCATCCTCCTGAGTACGCTGGGCGTACTCAAATTATGCTCATCGTAATTTGACTCGTCAAACTTTTAAATTGCGTAACTTTCGCATACGAGCTCCATTTTCGACGTTATTTATATCCACACGTAGGTGAGACTACGCTCTATAACTTTCATTTAGACTCCGTCGGCTAATTTTGACTTTATTTTTATTATTTATTTTTAGTAGGCCCGGACAGGAAAAACTCCGGTATAAATTCATCACTTCTTCGTCCGACGTCCGTTCTCGCCTAAATTTTCATTGTTTCGTTACTAACAACGAGATCTTTGATTCTTGCTTAGATTGCTTCAGCTAAAAACTGCTCGATCTAAAATCAAGTATTCGGGCTGCACACCGCTAAGTCGAAACTTCAGAAAATCATAACTTCCCCATACGAAGTCAGATTTGGGCGTTATATATATATATATATATATATATATATATATATATATATATATATATATATATATATATATATATATATATATATATATTCGGAAACCTCGTTTCGGCCATTACATCTTTATGCAAAGATATCGGGCTTATCTCATACTTTAATTTTGACGCTTATTTTATTCTTAATTCATTAAATTATAATAATTAAGAAAATAAACACATAATTCACATAATACTCAAATATTTCATTATTAATACTTCAAAAAGAGTTACAAGGGTTAACCTAGATTATTACATCAACGAGAATGCCTAGCCTGGAAATGCGGGCGTTACAATGTCGGCCAAGAAGTCCAATCCAAGAGATGCTTCCGTGAAGCCAAAGTCATCTCAACGGCCGACATCAATATCAAAAGCAAGTACTGAGCCACCCATCGGATCGAAAAAGAAATGGGTTAAACCCAACTACAAATGGGTACCAAAGGTTCAATCTCCAAAATCTCCTAAGGCTTCTAACGTTTCTACACCTTCTGTTTGTGATAAGCAGGATATGTCATGGGAGAGAGTATCGTGCGTTGATGACAAAGGTCGACCCAATTTCAAAATGGACTGGGTTCCAAAGACCAACTAATCCCGCTCTGTGTCGGAGCAGCTATGGAGGCATATCAATAGACTTTGGTTTGTTGGTAGTGGCTGTTCCGGGCACATGATATGGGACATATCTCAGCTGTGCAACATTTTGACCTTGCTTGAGAGTATGTGTCCTTTTGCTGGAATGGAAGAAAGGAGGGGATCACTCATGGGGTTAGTTCTTAATGACGTAAAGAATTTTCGGATATGTTCTGAGATTACGCATGTTGTTCTCAGACCTTCTGAATGCAGATTCAATCGGTGAATTACGGTTTGTGTTTTCTTCTCTATACTCCTAAGTTTTTCTTAAGCTGATTCGCTTTAAAGACAAAATTTTGTTTTAGGATAGTTTAAATTTGCGCATTTACTTTCGTTTCTCTCCTATGCACAAATTTAGGGGAGAAATAAAAACAAAACAAAAATTAGAAAAATCTAATTTCAAAAAAAAAAAATCCAAAAACATTACAAAATCAGAAAATCCAAAAAATATGGTGGAAATGAAATGTGCTTGTAAGAGATGTTTTGGGAAGTGATATTAGCAAGTGATAACGGACAATCTGAATCGGTGTAACGTACGTAAGTTGAATCGTCTACGCTTTGTGTTCGATGTGCTGGTAGGCACGAAAGATTTTAATTGGACTTGACTAGGGAGAGTTGAACCTAATGAATTTAAGGACTTGACAAACTTTGACCTAGTTAGATCCGTTTAACCTGATTTCACGATGCTCAGATAGGTTGAGCAGGGAGATATACATGGGAATCTACTGGTCACATTAAATAACCCATATCTAGAACTGTGGATTCACTTTTCTTCGATGTGCGGATTTTGTCCTTAATTCCGGTTGGATGGGGCGACTGGTAAATTCCGATAAATTAGGTCTGTAGAATATCGTTTTCTTTCTTTATGTCTATTAGCTATATGTTGTCTCCTTTGTGTGACTTCCAATCCGACCTGTTACACAACATATGCAACTCTATTTCTCTACAGGTTATATATATATATATATATATATATATATATATATATGAAATTCCTCTCATCTGTTAGCCATATGTTGTCTCCTTTGCGTGACTTCTAATCCGACCTGGTACACAGCATATGCAACCTTCTACTTCTCAACCCCTCTGAAACAACAAGTAATAGAATTCTGAATCTATCCTCTCTTTGAATGGTTGTCTGCTCACCCGGTGTAAGGAGTACTCTGGAAGTTTTTGATGGCTGGGACATATCAGGAAGCGGGAAACACGTTATAGTACACTTAAATTTGAACACATACAGATTGTCTGTAGATCTCGCTGCTCGATTTAGGTGGACAACAATATCCCTGGTTGTAGTAAGTTAAATGGTCATAAGAAAAAATTATTTAAGAAATAGGACCAATCATGATAATAAAGTTACAATTAGATATATGCATGTATCATATCATTGGTAAATTGTCCAAATCTTGTCACAAATGTTTCGTGTTTAAGTGGACTACAATACTGGCGATCGATCAGACGAAGATGTGAAGATAAGGGTACCGACAAGTGGAATAAGACTGTCCAACAACTTTGATCCCAAATCACTCTTAAAGTTAGCTATTATTTTTGTTTTTGTTAAGTTTGTTCATAGTTTACTTCTAATTTAAATATTAGGGGAAAATTTAAAAAAATAAAAATAAAAAATAGTGTTATTTCTGTTTTATTTCTTGTTCAGAAATTTTTTTTTAAAAAATCCAAATTTTTTTTTTGTTTCTGTGCTAAGTTTTCTTTTAGTTTTGTTTTGGCTTGAAAAGTGAATTCAGGTGAAGATGAAACTCATGAAGTTTGTGTTGAAGATTTCTGAGCCCAGGCTTTGTCCGTGAGCATCGAAGAATTCTCACTCGAAGGAGCAAGAAATGAAGATTATTCTTTTTAACATTCAAATTGTCAACCCCAGAAGCAAGGTGAAGCTGCACTTGAAGATTATGTGACGGATTGCATTGAAGCCTCCTCAATCAATCTGCTTCTATCTATGAACCTGCTGAAGTGATCCAGAAGATTATTTCTCTCTGAAGTTCTCTCTGAAGATTCTAAAGCTGAAAGCGTCATCTTTCAAGAATCAGTACATCAAGCAACCTCACCCAATGTGCGCTCAATGCCAAATTCGGAAGAAAAGCTCAACTGCTCAAGATGAAGTCATTCATTGAAGATAAATGTTGAAGCCAAGCTCTCGATGAAGATTAACAAGAAAAGCCATCTAATTTTTAGGGGGAGCTTGTTGGATCAATTAAGAAAAGAAAGATATAAACCAAGGGGGAGATTGTTGGGTCAAAATATGGTTTATACTTTGCTTTTCTGGGCAATTATGTTTTTATGTAATATTTTATGAGCTTACAGTCTAGTTTACGGCCAGGTGGGTTTACGGTTGAGTTTAAGGCCGTAAACAGGTTTACGACCGTAAACCCATTTATGATCCATGTTCACCAAGCCCATATTCTCCAAGCATAAATATAGGTGTCAGGGTGAGGAGTAGAGATTGATGAACCCTAGAGAGTTTACGGCCATAGAGACAGAAGAACTATTGTGTGTTAGTATGTGTGCGAATCTCTTGTATCCGGATCATCATTCTATTCATTAATACATTGAGATTCATCATCTACTTCTTCTCCTTCTCTTCTTATTTGATCTGGCATCATCCGTTTGATTGGGTTTCCGCATCATCAAACGAATCTGATTGATACACAGGTAGATTAGGGACTTACATAGTCAATTTAGAGGCAATAAGTGTCGAAAATGACTTTTCGGAAAAATATTATTTAGAATAAATAATCTTAACCAAGTTGCAGTATGTGTTACAATGTTTTCGTACATAAAAAGACCACTGAAATCCGAGTTATAACGAAGAAGTTATGACCCGTCGAAGTTGCGCAACGGAACCGGCACGATACCGGGAAACGTAAATAGTAAATTTATGATAGAGTGAGATTTAGCCTTAGCGATTTAAACAAAATTCGTAGAATACGTTAAACCGAAAGTGTCCATAAAGAGAACGCCCAAATCTGACTTCGTACGAGGAAGTTATGATTTTTTGAAGTTTCGAATTAGCAGTGTATAGCCCGAAATTCGAATATTAGATCGAGCGGTTTTTAGCCGACACAACCTAAACGAGTATCGAAGATCTCGTTATTAGTAGCGTAACGATAAAAAGACAGACGAAAATGGACATCGGATGAAGAAGTTATGAGATTTTAACGGACCAATCTTGTACGGGCCTGTTAAAATTATAACTTTAAAAATAAAGTCAAAATTAGCCGACAGAGTCTAAACGAAAGTTGTAAAGTACATCTCCACCTACCTGTGGATATAAATAACGTCAAAAACGGAGTTCGTATGAACGAGTTACAAATTATAATAGCATATTTACATATTAAAATAAAGTATAAATCATATATACGTACACACACATATATATATACATATGTATGTATCATTAGAAAGGTATCGACGATGCAGTCATTATAAGACTAATGTTGAGTTCTTTCGACATTAGTTTAGTACAAATATCATTAAATCTATTTAAAATAGTATTATAAAGGGGTGTTTAGTTGTTTATATAACTAAAAGATTATTAAGTAATTATGGAGGGTAATTTTTGAAAATTTAATTAGTATAAATAAGAGCCTTGGGCTCTCATTTTTCTTGCACCATTCTCTTGATTCAAGAGTTTTTCTCTCCTTATCCCCTGAGCATTTCGGTCCCTCGTGATTCGACTTCTCTTTCTGTAGTTTTAGTATAGTAAGGTGAGCGCTGAAGCGCTGCACGAATCTTTCTTAGAAAGATTCAGCGACGAAATTCTGCCCCTGCAGAGCCCGACTCCTAGCTAAAATCCCCTTGTAAGTAAGTTATGCTTACCTTATTTTAAGTATATTTTATATTTAAAATTAGTATTGTTATTATAAATTCATAATAAATATTTGAGCTATTATTATGACTTATATAAGTGTCGTTATAATATCTTTTTAACTACTCGCGATACGGGGAATCTGGTTTAAAGGGCTGCATAGGGTTGTTGGATTTCAGAAGTGCTATACGTCAAAATGGTACCGCCCTCTGGTATTTTATGTCTGGCCCCTGTCTGTACATAGTGGTTGGAAAGTATTGTTGAACACTTATATAATAACAATAATAAGACTAATAATTAGTCACAGTAAATATTAGACTAAAATCTAGTGGTACTAATACTAGGTTTCGTCGAAGGAAATTATTTTAAAGTAAACGAAGCGCTGTCCGAGTACCGAGTCACCACCTTCTCAGGTGAGTGCATAGTTACTTTCATCTTACACATAGATATGAAGTATTTTATATAACTACGTGCTACGTGTGCATGTTATCTGAATACTTGCTGTCTATGTTGGATGAACGTTTTTTTTATACATGTTTTAAATGATTTGAACTGTATATGTATTTTAAATATACAAGCATGCTGGGTATGAGATGGGTAGATGAATGATGAGAGATAAAAGATGATGTGAGTAAACATTGGCAGCTATAGACTTAGTGCCTAACAAATAACATCGGCAACTATGGACTTAGTGCCTAATGGGCAAACACTGGTAGATATGGACTTAGTACCTGTTAGGAATTGATAGTTATGGACTTAGTACCTATAAGATAAACGTTGGTAGATATGGACTTAGTACCTAGACACTAGTAGGTATGGATTTAGTACTCGATGAATGAACTTTAACAGCTATGAAATTAGTGCTTTATGAATGAGCATTGGCAACTATGGACTTAGTGCCAGTCCTATAACCCTGGAAGCAAAGGACTTCAGAATGAACGAAGGCATAGTAGATAACTCTTAGGGTAGACTCTTGAGAGTAAGGAAGATAATAGGGATAGGTAATTGGGTTGATTGTTTGATTGTTTAAACATAATAATTATATTATTGTGGGTTGAAAACCCTATGTACTCACCAGGTTTCCGAACCTGACCCACTCAGCTTATTTATATCACAAGTGTTGATATGAAGTCATGTTACACTGAGAGATTAAGGAGATATAAATCACTAGTGATAATGAATGTAAGTTCTATTTATGCTTATGTTTCTATATTGACGATGACATCCCAAATGTTTTAAAATGAATAAAAAATTGTTTTCTTCGGAAATGCGTTGATAACATATTTATCATGTTTTACTGGGAACAAATTCTGCAACATTTTTATTAAAAGAGGCACTCTGATTTTTATAAAGCATAAATAAAAATCGGTCTTTTCTGGCCGTGAAAATGGGGATGTCACAGCATCTTTACTTGATCGACCCACACCACTTTGACTTGATCCACCTACTGCTCTCTAACTTAACCCCCATTGCCCCTTACATGTTCTAGAATTATGTCCTTTATTATGACATTTGGAATAAGTAACAGTTAAGAATTTCCAAGATAGGTTTGTTGACTGGTTAGTAGGCTCGTCTATAGCCCTCCTCCTATTTTTTGGGCCTTCCAACCTACAAAAATAGTAAGGAAATCATAAATTTGGATGAATAATAAATTATGTTAACTAACATTCAACTTACTTGTGTGTGATTTGTAGGGGGTATAAGAGTGGTTGGACATCTAGATTTTGGCCACATGCTCCTGCCATTGATTGGATCTATTTTGTTCGAGTACATTCCCCTCCATGTTTCTAGTTTATAACAAGGATGCACCCAATATTCAGGTTGTTGGGCTTTTTCAACATTTTGAATATGTTCCCATATTGCACAAACTCCATGCCCACAGACCATCCCTTTTATCTCTCAATACCTACAACTACATGTCCCCTCTTTCAAGTTGACCACATACTGATCAAACATCATACCAGTCACTTGATATTTTCCAGAACCACAGAAGAGTTCCCTATATTTGCTTGCAGCTTTTTTGATTATGTCAAGTATAGTAGTTGCAGTAAGGGTTAGTATACTTTTGCATTTATCAATTTCTTTTTGTACAATGAAATGTCTCTTCATCAAGTACACTCTAATGTACTCTAAACAGGTAATGATAGGCTTGTCCCTACCATGCTCTAGCTTAGAGCTAAATACTTCACACAGATTATTTAACAGACAATCTGAATGGCTCTACCTGTGAAATAAAACCTAGCCCAATGAACTGGAGGAATCTTACTTAGCCATTCATGAGCCTCTACACTGAAATCTTTGAACTCATTCATTGCCCTTTCAAAATGTCTAATGGTTGTATTTGTATCACACCTCCACAAGTGATCTCTAAAATCTTCTCCTCTCCATTACAGCTTCATGTTTTCATGTATATGTCTCAAATTCCGTCTATGCTCTGCATTTGGGAACACTTTTGCTATTGCAGGTATTATTCCCTACATATAATTGATGGGTTTTAGCCATAAGAACATCCTATGTGCTCATACAAACCCTAATGCTTGAATTTAGGTTTCTCTATTGTACATGCAATTCATCCAAGACTATAAACCCTAGATCTAGTATATGATAATCAATATAACATATGAATTAGGGTTTAAGATATTACCTTGATTGTTATGTAGCAATAACAATCTCAAATCCTTCTTGTATTGACTTTAGAAAGCTTAGAGTCACAAATGTCACTCCTCTAATGGTTCACAAACACCAAGAGCAAGAGGATGAAGAGGAGAAGATAAGGAGGCTGCCCAAAACGTGTGGAAACCCTAACCAATTAGTTCACCACATTTTTGGGGTTTAAGGGTCCTTTAAATATTGAGGCTATTATGGTTATCTAATAAGGAAACCCTAATTTGGACGCTTAAGCCCTAAGCAACCCATGGATTCCTTCCTTAAAGGCCCTAGGACGATTTCTAATGGGTTTCCCCATAGAATTCGTCCAACCTTATAATATAAGGTAATCCATAGCCTAATTGCAATTATCTTAAAATTACAATTCCAGTCCCTTAAGTTTAATTAATCTCTTTTAGCCACAAACTTAATTCTTGTTAATTCTCGACTAATATTAATTAAACAATATGATTTCTCCTTAATATATTATTCTCATAATATATTAATAAATCATATTTAATCCTTTATCTCCATAATTCATCCTATCAAGTTGCTTTGGTGAAGGAAACCCAAAAGGACCATGCACAATCGGGTCAAGTACATACCAAAATAGTTATGGACTTAGACACTAATCCAACAGTCTCCCACTTGGATGAGTCTAACAACTATTCTGCGTATGACTTCAAATCCTGATCTGCAATCGTAGCTTTCTAAAGCCGCTGTCAACTCTGATCTTATCAGATACGCGTGTCCTTTAGATAAGGGATCATATATTCCTCCATTCTATATATCGTATAGACTGAGACATGGATCTAAATCATTCTCTCTATCTATGTGCTGTTTCCCGAATTCAAATTTATGACGATTGACAACAGACTACAATTGAACACATCAATTTAGTCCCGGCTTGGCCAAGCGCTTAGGTGCCATCACTAAATCATCGAGGGGCCGACAGATATCGCTTTTATCCTACTTTGACTCAATGCTCGCTTGCACTTACTCACCAAATCACACACAACAATATGTTTTATAACACCAAGTTACTGGTGGGCTTACATATTATCAATGTGCAACCGACTCGCAAGATATAACTCACACATCTTGGTTTCAAGAATATAAGATATTATCATCTCACGAATCACTCGTGATAAAATCCATGAAGTGATCCAAGTGAGCGTGGGTTTAATCCAATGCTCAAATCATATTCATGAGCTCTCATGAACGTTGCAGCAAACATTTGCTTATGTCTAATGCTCTTTAGACAATCCACACACCAATTCAAGATAGTCTTCATTCATACCTACTTCCAACATATGAACGACTATGGCCCGTTCGAATAATTTGACTGTGTAACGCCCGTAGATCCGGGCTAGTCAATTTAGAGATAATAGGGGTCGAAAATGTCTTTTCGACAAAATATTATTTAGAATAAATAATTTGAACCAAGTTGTATTATATGTCACAATGTTTCCGTACATATAAAGAACGCTGAAATCCGAGTTATAACGAAGAAGTTATGACCCGTCGAAGTTTCGCGACGGAACCGGCACGGCACCGGGAAGCGTAAAAAGTGAATTTACGATAGAGCGAGATTTAGCCTTAGTGATCTAAACAAAAGTCATATAATATGTTAAACCGAGAAAATCCATAAAAAGAACGCCCAAATCTGACTTCGTATGAAGAAGTTATGATTTTTCTAAGATTCGGCATAGCAGTGTACAGCCCGAAACTCGAATTTTAGTTCGAGCGGTTTTTGGCTTATGCGACCTAAATGAGAGTTAAAGATCTCATTAATAGGAACTCAATAGTAAAAATACAGACGAAAACGGAGTCCGTATGAAGGAGTTACGAATTCTTCGCGGTCATTTAACAGTCTAAACGCCTCGTACTGTTAAATTTAAGATCGGTCGAGAATTAGCCGACGGAGTCAAAATGAAAGTTGTAGATATTATTTTTACCTACGCGTGGGTATAAATAACATCAAAAACGGATGTCGTATGTGAAAGTTACGGATTTTAGAAGTCGGAAGTGTGTTGTGTGAAAATGGGTGATGTGACACAATCTTGGCCATTGCTTTCTCCCCAAGTCTTGCCACTAGATGGTGACATGTGGCACCAAGTTCATCCATTTTTACCCTATAAATAGAACATCTCCCACCCTCATTTTCTTCACACCTTTCTCATTCTTTCTTCTCTTTACTCTCTCTCTAGAACCTCTTTCTACCCCTGAAACCCCCCGAAAAACCTAGGGAACCTCCCTAGCACGAGGCGGAAGCCCCGGAGTGCTCGACGGCTCCGAGAAGAAGAGCTTTTCAGCTCGGGAACGCTGCTCCAAGCAAATCCTGGTTTTCTATAAAACTCATTGTAAGTGAGCTACACCTACACTATTTTTAATATAGTTTTTATTTAATTATATTAACGTTATTAAGAACATATAATAAGAAATTAGGCTATTATTATGGGTTATATAAGTATTATTTAACGGTTATATAATAGTAATAATAGCTAGACTATTAATTAGTCTCGGTGAGTAATAGACTAAACTCTAGTGGTAATAATACTAGGTTTCGTCGAAGGAAATTATTTTTTTCAAGAAGTGAAGCGCTGTCTGAGTTCGGAATCACCACCTCTTCAAGTGAGTGCATAGTTACTTTTATCTTACACATAGATATGAAGTATTTTATATAAATTACGTGCTATGTGTGCATATTATTTGAATACTTGTTGTCTATGCTGGATGAACGATTTTATACATGTTTTAAATGATTTAAACTGTATATGTATTTTATATCTACGATAATGTTGGGGTAAGACATGGGTAGATGTAATAGATGGAGTATGAGTTGGATGATGAGTTGAGAGGTGAAATAGACCGTGAGGTGAGGATGAGAGGTGGACGATGTGAAAAGCCTTTTTGCCAAATGATGGCCCCGTCATTCAGCAGAGTATGGATGATAACCACGAACTATTCTAGACAGTCCAGTGGAACACTAGCAGGCTCGCAACCTGTAGGTGTTGTGAACGATGTGTTCACCCGGTGTACTCTAAACCATGGTGATCATGCAGACTTGATGCCTAAACCCTGGTGATCATGCAGACTTGATGCCTAAACCTTGATGATCATGCAGACTTGATGCCTAAACCCTGGCAACTATGCAGACTTAGTGCCCGTTGTGTAATCCGTGGCAATGATGGACTTTGTGCCGATTCCTTAGGATAATCCTTAGGAATGAATGAACGATAAATAGCTGATTCTTAGGGTAGATCCTTAAGAGTAAAGAAGATAATGGGGATGGGTAATTGGGTTTAATTGCTTGATTGTTTAAACATAATAATTATATTATTGTGGGTTGAAAACCCTATGTACTCATCAGGTTTCCCAACCTAACCACTCAGTTTATTTATATCACAGGTGTTGATACGAAGTCACTTTACACTGAGAGATTTAAAGAGATATAGATCACTAGTGTAAATAAATGTAAGTTCTGTTTATGCTTATGTTTCTGTATTAACGATGACATCCCAAACGTTTTGAAATGAATAAAATATGTTTCTTCAAAAATGTTTTAATAACGTATTTATCATGTTTTTCTGGGAACAAATTCCGCAACATTTTTATTAAAAGAAGTATTCTTATTTTTATAAAGTATAAACAAAATCGGTCTTTTCTGGCCGTGAAAATGGGGATGTCACAGACTATACTTAACCAATAAAATTATTCAGGAAGTCAAAACATGCAAAGTGAAACACAAGAATAATACTAATCCCATATAGCCTCAACCTTTGAGTATAAATAAAACACCTTTTATTTATCACCATATCGATTACTCATTATTTGTCGTTTCGGGTAATCAACTTCTTACTTGAATTACTTACCACACTTGTCCCATGCTCTTAACATGCACACAATGTTTACATACGGTTCTTGCTTTGTAAAATAGATCAAATGAACACATTTCCAATCATACTCATTTCACAACTCCTAATCCTTTCCACAAGTGATAGAATATCAAATTCTTGCCACTTATATAATATGTTAGATTCTAACATTTTATGCAATGATCCTTTTCTAATGTCACTGCACTAAGGTCACAATGACTATTGTCAATGAAATTACAAAGTTCTCCATTATTGTTACAATACAATTCCATAGACGTGATGTCTCTCACTCAAAGTACATTCCTTTGAACATCCTTTTGCATAAAATTTCTAATCTAGACATAGACTTTCAACATCCAACTCCCAATATGGAAACATTTCCATATTTTCCATATGACAACTTATTCTTAATAGAATCTTTTCTATTCATACTAACGTCGATATGCTCCATCCAATACTATACTTCCAACTACTCACAGGCGACCAATCCTCAGCGAACTTTGGATTGTCCTCTGATAGTTGTTTAATTATCTTAGTCAAAACTGATTCTTGTCCTTTTTCCCTCTAAATGTGCTAGACATTTGGAAAAATTTTACAATGGTCAAATATTATAGCATTTACAATCGATCCTATACCCGAAGCGTATGGGACACGATGCATAATGTATTACATGAAGATTTAATACTTTATCAATCTTCTGCCATAATATTTTATGTGCTACATTCTTATAATTCGAATTATGAAGAGGAATGCCGTAATCATAATCGAAATTTAAGAACACACTATGTATCCTTTGACCAAAAATATTAACATTCCACAACCTAAGCCTTTAGATTTGAAATGAAGCATAATATTCTCTCCCTTAATTATAGCAAAACAACTATTCAACCCTTACAACTATGCAAAGTATGACTCTTGTGTTCTATAATTAATATTGCTAACTTGCAATACTTGCCTTAATAATCATACAATCATAACATTTATGCTCCCACTATCATGATGATTATTATAAACATAACACTTATGCTCCCACTAGCTTTGATATGTATTTATAAACAACTTAACTTTCAGAAAAACAATACTTATTGAATTTCTTAAGTTCATGTTTCTAATACCTAATCCTTTGATAATCTTTTATCAAGGTTATACACCTTTCCTTTATATTGCTCATATGTGTGTCTAAACAATTAAGACTAATTGCCAAATTTCACAATTCGAATCATGGAAAGGGATACCGTAACCATAATTGAATTCGAGAATCCAATTTTCACAATCACTATCTTCTCAAAATCTTTTTTTAGTGAAAGCATTTCCTCACAGTCATTTTCATGAAGGAGGGAATCTTATGACACTTAGATTTTAATGGTGTATGTGTTTCTATCCATGTGAATTTTTCAAAACCAAGTTTTGCGACAAATTCAAACTCATATGGACCGAACTTTCTTAATCTTGATTTCTTGCCTTATGGTAACACGGCTGCCCACCATGTCTTCTAAGTAGTTAAGCAGTTCACCCTTTCCTATCAATGTACTTTTCATTTAGTAAGGCCCTTGCCTTTTATGCATTCAAATGAGAACTCACATGCATAATTAACTCGATTGGAACGGCACAGAAACAAGATAGTGTCAACACGATAGGTTGTAAACCTCATGTCGTTTGCTAGTGATGTTCGAAAAGGTTTATTTTGATTTGTTCTTGAAACCTTTCAAGACCATTAAGACTCCCGCTGACTCCTTGACATATAAGATTCTCTTGTCAATAAAACATTTCTTGACAAACAAATATTCAAGAGTTAATGTAGCTTTTATCAAGACAAAACACTTCAAAAAATTGGTCCTAGTTAGTCTTTGTCTTATCCAAGACATCACAACTTTCCAATTTCAAAGGTGTGAGAATAAGAAAAACTTTTTCCAAATTCTACATTTGATGAATGTTATAAACCTTGTTAAGACTTGTCACTCTATATCACAATCTTAACTCTAAGACTTGTTTTGGAATGAAGTATGATTGACTTCTTGATTTAACAATTTCTTCAATTCTTGATTCATCTTCTTATACATACAATTGTACTAAGACTTTCTTAGAGGATCAATTGATATATGGTTCTTAATCATTAAGACTTATCATAAAACATAATAAAAGGTACTCTCCCTTCTTCTTAGAATAGAGAAACTTTTATCTTTCTGCCTACTTGATTCTTCTTATTTGTTCTGCTATTGATTTAAACTCTTTCAAATCAACTCAGAATTACACTTAATCTTATAAGTATAATCATATCCACTAAACCTTTAGTAAATCATGACGAATATCTTTATCACTTTTGTGGTGGACTTGATCAACACACAACCTTGTGTACTTGATCTCCTAGTCCTTCACTTGACACTTTGTCAACGAATTAGTCTAATTTCCAAATATGAAATTTCTCATTCATCATGCAACCAAGTTGCATGATTCCAAGTTTCCGTCCAATTGAAACTTGGGTGATGAGAAACTCTCCCTATTTGGTAAATTCTCGACATTTCATGATGATTATCCTCAAATAAGCACAAATAACATAATTAAGAATCACATCCACTCGTTGTAGAAATATGCAAACACCAATTTTTCATAACGATTTCATTGCAAGGAAATAAATAAATAATTAAATGAGTCAAACCAAAATTTATTTTATTCATAAAAGCAGCGGAAAACATTTGTCCTTACAATGCAAAATCAACTGAAAAACTATGTAATCAAATATTCCTAACTACTCTATCATAACTTTCTAAGCTCAAATCTAATCTTCGAATCCATGCGATCGAGATCCATTTCTTCGTGATTAGACTTATCTTGCTCTTTCATCAAGCTTCCTCTCTTTTCATTGATCCTGCAAAACATTCAAATGCAATCTTATCACATTAAGAATCAACGAATAGGAACTTAATTGAGTTAGGTAGTGGATTTTACCTGAAGCACATCCATACTCTTTGACTCTCCCATCTTCTAGACTCTTCAGGCTCTTAGGACAGACTTGTATCCAACGCCCTTTCTCTTGGCAGCAAACGCAGGTTGGTTCTCCTAGAATGTCCTCGAAAGCATGGTTGGTTGACTTTCCCAACAAATATGCTCCATTGCTTTGCCAAACCATTTATGATTCAGCGGCAATGAGCATGTAAGTTAGGTCAATGAGGTTTTCATCATGATCCATCATATAATACTTTCTTTTGAACTCATTATATGATTCAGGGAGTGACTGTAGGACCCAGCCTATAGCCAACTCATCAGGGAATGATGCACCCAACATTATCAACCTATCGATGTGTGATTTCATTCCTAGTATGTGGGCACACACGGGTTTACCATCTTCATGTTTCATTTCCAATAGGGCTTTAGTGACATTGAACCTTTCAATTCTTCGAACTTGTTGGTTAGGGAGAATAATTGGAGGAGGTGGAGGAAGTGAAACATGATTTCTTGTTCCTCGATCGAATCATGGAATATCATCTTCATGTGGAAAGCTTGTTCCACGGGATTTGGGAATACCATAGTTGTCGTACTTTGACATCTACAAAACGGGAGAAACTAAATTCAAGTTAGTTGATTGATTGAGTCCTTAATAAAACACCCAAGTGAGATATTAAGGCTAGGACCCAACACAATATGCTACAACCTAAAAAAGGGATGCCGTAATCTAGTTGCAGAATATTTGAAGGTAGGTAAACGACGATTTACCAATTTCCACCATGAAAAACGAAAAAGAAATTTAAGTTTTAAATCTATGAAAACTCCTAGATCCTTTGAGATTCATTGAACTTTTCAATGACATGTTTAAATCTCGATATGCCCTTGTGACTGGGATACCGAGGATCACAAATCGGGTGTGAATAACCATGCAAACTTACATGGTTCCCCCACATGTTACAGTCACTTATTTGATGTGCCGGTTAACCACACACGCTCCACCGAACTATGACAAACATCGAGTCACCCTTTGCTACCTTTGCTTAGAACCAATTAGTGTGCCGGTAAACCACACACGCTCCACTAACGTCTTCGCAAGGGCGCAAAGTGTAATTTCATGGAATTGCATCAATTCACTTTTGCCTAAAGTAACTAAGATTGGGAATTTTATGAAAGCGTTTACTTACTTTTATACTTCATTATACTTATAATGGAAGGTTTCTGTCCTATCCTACCCGTTCGACTAACGATCCTCTACTAGTCAAGAGTGCGGTGAGTAAGAGGGGATACCCATTCAATCATCATTTTATAGGCAATTTCCTTAAACACCCCTTATAGACCAACTTGGTGAATGAGGCCTACTAACGGTAAGACTGACTTTTACTCATACATATATATAATGTTAGACTTTTAATGTTATATATAGTATAGGGTGTATTTTACACTTTTAAAATACTAGGTGGTCAAATTTAACAACTATACTTTTAATTCAATTAAATTGTAAACCAAAACTTTATGGATTTATTAAACCTCTTTTAATTATACACCTCAATTAATTAATAAAACCATAAGGGTGTGATTTGAACTTTTTCAAAACAATACTAGCGTTTTAGAATTTAACATTTCTAAATTAAACCTTTTAATCAACTTTTAAATTCCAAAACTTGAGGATAGGTTTTGAAACATTTCAAAACATTAGGGTTTTAACTATTTAAATTTCAAAAACAAAACTATTAAGTTCAAATCTAAACTATAAAACCTAAAGGGGAAAAATTGAAATTTTTTATAACACAAGGATCAAATAACAAATAATATAAATTAAACAATTAATTTCATCATTATCTATATGTGACCTAATTTCAATTTCTTGCAAAATAAGTTACCCAATTAATACAAATAATCAAACTTTATCATATAAGGAAGTTATTATCTAATCAATTGGTAATTATCTTTTGTTTAATCAAGGATATACTCATAAATATGTATAAAATCAGATTTTATAACAAAAACATGTTTATGGTAATTATCTAAAGCCAAAACAGGAAGAAAATCGCGAATATGAGCTGTCATACGCTTTGACTCGTCGAGTCTGGACCTGGACTCTGCGAATCAAACACTCAGAAGCAAAAAAATTCGATTTTGATTTCGATCAAATATGCATCAATATAATAGAAACCAATCAAGGCTATGCTACCGCTGATGGGTTTTAGCCATAAGAACATCCTATGTGCTCATACAAACCCTAATGCTTGGATCTATGTTTCTCTATTGTACATGCAATTCATCTAAGACTATAACCCCTAGGTCTAGTATATGATAATCAATATAACATATGAATTAGGGTTTAAGATATTACCTTGATTGTTATGTAGTAATAACAATATCAAATCCTTCTTGTATTGACTTTAGAAAGCTTAGAGTCACAAATGTCACTCCTCTAATGGTTCACAAACACCAAGAGCAAGAGGATGAAGAGGAGAAGAGAAGGAGGCTGCCCAAAACATGTGGAAACCCTAACCAATTAGTTCACCACGTTTTTGGGGTTTAAGGGTCATTTAAATAGTGAGGCTATTAGGGTTATTTAATAAGGAAACCCTAATTTGGATGCTTAAGCCCTAAGCAACCCATGGATTCCTTCCTTAAAGGCCCTATGACGATTTCTAATGGGTTTCCCCATAGAATTCGTCCAACCTTATAATATAAGGTAATCCATAGCCTAATTGCAATTATCTTATAATTACAATTCTAGTCCCTTAAGTTTAATTAATCTCTTTTAGCCACAAACTTAATTCTTATTAATTCTTGACTAATATATTATTCTCATAATATATATTAATAAATCATATTTAATCCTTTATCTCCATAATTCATCCTATCAAGTTGCTTTGGTGAAGGCAACCCAAAAGGACCACGCACCATCGGGTCAAGTACATACCAAAATAGTTATGGAGTTAGACACTAATCCAACAATAATGTAATTTATAGTTAGTATTGTTACAAGCTTTAAAAGAGACTTGTGTTATATGTATTCAAACCTTTTGTCTGTCAGATACAAAAGTAAAGTTGCATGATGCATCCAAATCCAAATCACCACCAAGGCATTCGAAGAACCATGTCCATGAGCTTGTTGTCTCAGATTCCACAACTGCATAAGCTAGTGGATATATTCCATTGTTGGAATCAAGACCCACAATTGTTAGAATTTGTCCAGGGTGTGGTCCTTTCAAGAAACATCCATCCAATCCCATTAATTCCCTTTTTCCAGATTTGAACCCCAACTTAAGTGCTCCAAGACAAATGTATATCCTTTTGAAAATACGAGTTTCAACATTAGGATTTGGTTCATTACACACTTCTAGCTTCACTGTTGTACCTGGGTTATTGGTTTGTAACTCCAAACAGTAATCTCTCAGCAAGTTATATTGCCTTTCGTAGTCACCATACAGTTGTTCCTTTGCAATTAATTTAGCTCTGAACACCTTCATTCTTCATATGCTTAATTCCAAATCCATTTTAAGCTCCTACTGTAAGGTTGTTACTGGGATGCGAGGGTCGGAATCCACTTTTTGGAGATTAGTGTTTGCTAGGTGTCTAGATGTACGTGTCTTCACATTTCTACTTTGTAAGCATAAATGCTCATCAATAACTGTCTTCACCAACCATTGTTCTTCTTCCTTATATCTAGATATTTGAATAGCAAAAGGATAAGAATCTTTTTTTGAAATTACAGTTTTGCCCTTCGATGTTACTTTACTTACAATGGAGGGCCCATCACCAGTGGAATCTGGAACCACCCCTTTACATATTACTCTTACTCTCAATTTTTCATTTTTGGCCATGTGTAGGGCCCTCCTTGTTTTTATTGAAAGCATCTTTATGTGACCCTGTATATCCTTTTTTGTTTTAAAACCTTGACCCACAAAAAATGGTGTAACATGTACTACCCCAGAAGAAGAAGGTACCTTCTTGTCTAGTTTTTTTTTTTTTTTTTTTTTTTTTTTTTTTTTTAACATTCTCTTCCTTAGTTCTTCCTCATATCCTGCACTTTCAAACTCATCATTGTTGATCACACCTAAATCATCATCTTGGTTTAAATCTAATTCTATGTTTGGTCCTTGTCCAAACCATTCAACATCGTCCACACAACTGTTAAACTCTCTCATATCAACCTCCCAATCGTCTAAAATAGCTTATGGGTCAATAATGTAGTCAGAATCATCATCTTTTTTTGTATGCTCTTTTGAATCATCTTCTTCATCCTATTCTTCTTCAACTTCAACCTCTCTTTTAAACTTACCCATATTCTGATATCCATCACTACTAAAAGGCTCAAAATCATCGAGTATTTCCCCATGATTTTGGCAATTAATATCAACTGTAATTTCTTGCATTATATCAGTTTCTTTTGGTATAGGGAAATACGAATCATCCTTAGACTCATTAACCACATCTTGTTTGGTTGGCTCAAAAGGAACAAGGGACATGGAAAAATCATACACACCATCTTCTTTCTGTTCTTGATTAGGTGATTCTTTAAGTGAGACATTCATGTCTAATTTCTTGCTACAAGAACCAATTTCTTTCTTATTGGGCCTAATCCTATTAAGTTCAGGAGAAGGATCACCATCCAGTTGCTCAATAACAGCTTTACTTGGGGACATGAAGTAAGTGTGAAGTCTTGTAGAACCATGTTCAACATACACATTAATCACTCCATTTTGAGGGACATATTGAGCCATAGATATAACGTCTTGATCATTTCCTAGAGCCTTCAATCTAAAATCTAAGTCTAAATTAGGAATTCTATAATGATAGTACATTGTGTCATCCTTAGAATACCCTATTTCACGAATCATGTCATTTAGATCATGAACTGAAAAAAGATCAGTGTCAACAAAGTCAAAGAATGACAACCTTCCCTCGATGTACTTTCTTCCAGGGAACTTTGTAAAAAATCCACCATGATGTATCTTTAAAGTGAAGAAATTGTCGTGACCATCTGAAAAAGAAAAATCGGTGAGCTTTGAATATACAAACCAAGAAACACCAAACAAAAGATTAAACAACTCACTGTAATCTTTATCAAGGTCGGGTGCAATCGTATGAGGACCACGTAAATTCCACATACACAATACCATTTTTAGTTGATAAACCCTAAAATCGGATGTGAGGGATGAAGGATGAAGATCTTCAAGATGATCAGTAAGCTAAAGTGAAGTTGAGATGAAGGGGGGTTTCTTGGACTCTAGTTAATCAGAGGATAACTTAATGACGTATCATTGTCTAATCCCATCTTAAATGAGCGCCAAACATAAAAAGACGAATATACTCCCACATTAATGACCCCAAACGGTTATAAACAGACGGAGTTATGAAAAAAGACCTATAATGCAACTTTTACAAACTACAAGGGGAAAATGCATCAAAAAAGATAGATAGGGACAAAGTTTGTTATTTTTGGCAAACCACATGGACTATTTTTGTAATTTTGTCTAAAATATATATAAAAGATAGAAAATACAATAATATTATTTTTTAGGTAGTGAAAATAAAACAAGATTACAATATAATAATAAAATAAAATTAAACAAAAAGAAATAATTTACAATAAGATTACATGAAAATAATGAAACAAAAATAAAAATAAAATTATAAAAATAATTAATTAAATAAAAAACCTTTTAATTTTTATCTTTATTTTATCAAATATTTGTCTTTTGTTTACAAAAAAAACCCATTTAAACTTGTTGATCTTGAAACATTTTGATTTGCTACTTCATGTCAAAATCTAATTTTTTTGATTTTTCTAACAACTTATGTCTTTATGTTTTTAAAAAAGTAAGCTTAAGAATTTTTCATGAAGCTCTAGGATTTTTTATAAAATTTCACATTATTAACTAACCTTTTCTTTGAAGGGAAAATGACTTGTAAGGGTAATGATGTTTTACCCGTGTTCACATTATACCATTAACGTTTTTTTTTAACACAAAATACCATTAAAATGTTTTTTCTGTACATACTTTACCATTGTTAACCGGATACAATAGGTATCCCGGTAATTTATTTATTAAAAAAAAAAACAAATTATGTGGAAAATACGTGGCTCACCCCTCTCCATTAAACACCCTCACCCTCACCCTCAACACCCCGTTGTGTAATTTTCTCAGTCGAAGTTGAGATCGATCATGGCTGGTCCATCTAATGCTTCCTCCTCCTCTACGTACACCTCCAACACCAGATCGAAGAAAATCAAGTCAAAATCGAAACTTGATTTTGCAAATCCCTGTGATTGTGGCTACCCTTCTCGTATCTGGACTTCAACGACCAAAGATAATCCTGGAAAAGAGTTTAGGGTTTGCCCTAATTCAACGGTATGTCGGGTTTATTCTATATGTAGTAAGGTCTTTCAATAATTTTCGTATATTTGTTTTAGGATAACCCAGAAATTAAATGCAAATTCTGGGAATGGGTTAATGAAGAAGATACAGTCAACAAGAAGAAAAGAGATGAAGTGAGAGCACAATCCTGTGAAGTAAGGGCACAATCTTGTGAAGTGAGGATTGCAATTATGGACCATGATTTCAATATTTACAAAAAGAAGACAGATGAAGAATTTGATAAGATAATTAGAAAAATTAGCAGTCTCAAAACATATGTAATTGTGTTGTTTATGTTGTTTGTAGTATCACTTTTAAGGGCATAAATGTCAAATTGTAATCGGATATTATGGTTGTTTTGCTGAATATGATTGAATGAACATGTTTTGCTGAATACGATTGAATGGACATGTTTAGCTTAAGTTTGAATATGATTTAATCTTAAGTACAAACAACATTGAATGAGCATTCATGCATTGTCTTATTAGGGTAATAATGTGCAAAATGTTACCCCTGTACAAACAACTTTGCAGAATTTTACCTCTTAATGTGCAGAAGGGCATAATGGTCAAAATGAAGGGCATAATGGTAAAAATATGATTTAATGTGAGTAATGGTAAAAATAACTTTGCAAACAACTTTGCAGAATCTTTTGTTTGAATACGATTTAATGTGAGTAATGGTAAAAATAATGTGCAGAATGTTACCCTTGTACAAACAACTCTTGTACAAACAACTATGCAGAATCTTGTGTTTGAATAATGGTCAAAATGCAGAATCTTGCAGAATTTTACCTCTTAATGTGCAGAAGGGCATAATGGTCAAAATGAAGGGCATAATGGTCAAAATGAAGGGCATAATGGTCAAAATGAAGGGCATAATGTGCAGAATCTTGTGTTTGAATATGATCTAATGTGAATAATGGTAAAAAATAATATGAAGGGCATAATGGTCAAAAACAAGGAATCATATGTAAAAGCAACATTGAACGATGTAGATTATATTTAAAGGGTAATAACAAACAAAAGCACTGTTTTTAATGTGCAGATTTACATCAAAGGGAATCATTCCAGTGTAACAGGTTTATTCACACTTAAACCACATCCATCCTTGGTGTTGACCACCCTACTTAATGTCACTTTAGTGATCCTCTCTGAGTATTTCCTTTTCCTCTTCAATGGTTGTGCTCTTTGTTCAACTTCAACAACAGGTTGTGCAGCAGGTTCCTCAACAACAGGTCCATGAACTTGGTCCTGATCAGGTTCATGAACTTGTTCCTGATCAGGTTCAACAACAGCTTCAACTTGTTCATCAGGTTCAACAACAGCTTCAACAGCAGGTTCAACAGCAGGTTCAACTTGTTCATCAACTTGTCCCTGATCAGGTTCATCACCATCTTCAGCCAGCTCTTCAATCTCAGATTCATACTCATTTTCAACTTCATCCATCTCTTCAATCTCAAATTCAGACTCATCCTCAACATCAGGAACATGTTTACCCTTCTTCTTTTTGGCTTTAGTACTTGGTCCTACATTAAAATTTATAATGCATTAATAGATAATACTTATATTTTTTTTGGTAAATGAATGATACTTGATATGAAAAAAACCTTCTTTGGACAATGGACATGTTATTTTGTTGTGTCCTGGTTCTCTACAGATGCTGCATTTTGTAATAGCCCCTTTCTTGCTAATAGTATGACGACCTTCTTTTTCTGAAGCAGCCTTCTTCCTGTTGACTTTAGGTCTGCCAGGTAATCTTTTACGTTTCGGGGGCAACATAGGTTGACCTTCCCAAGATGGCCACATTTCACTTCCATTTAAAGGATTAATTGTATACTTATAGCAATTTCCAAACATTTCTGTTGTGAACCAAGTTGCCACATAGTCTTCCACATTCTCATTTAGATAACTAATAGCAGCCATGGCATGTATACATGGTATACCGCTTAGTTGCCATCCTCTACATGCACATGTTCTTTGGTTCAAGTACACAGCATAAACCTCATGTACTGACCTCACCTCAAATTGTTGCACTCCACTGGGAATTACATACCAATACCTATAAAATAAAGGAATATAGTATAAAATTAGTACTTGGGAATTACATGCCAATACCTATAAAATAAAGTATATATACCTTAGATGTTTCCTCTTGTCCACTATTTTCTTTCTAATAGATGGATATATGGCTAGATTCCATTTCTGCCCCTTCAATCTTTTACAATACATCCTATCCATCACAAACCTCCTAATTTCCTCTAACATTGTTATAATCGGCTTTTTCCTAGCATGCACAATTGCAGCATTAAAAGATTCACAAATACCATTCTCAATGGCATCACAAGACCTGTCCAATACAAAAAAAGCCCTAGACCAGGATTTTGGATCTCTTTCCATCAAGTGATCATATGCTTGTACATCAATCGCCCTAATCTCTTTCATTAAACCTTCAAACCTCTGCACAGTTGTGGCCTTTGCAGCCCTCCAAAACAGCTTCCTATATGCAGCACCCTTAAATTTTTTCTTGAAATTAGCATAGACGTGCCTAGCACATTGCCTATGCTCAGCATCTGGTACTCTTTCTTTAACAGCCTCAATAAGACCCTAAACATGCAACATAAACATAACATTAAGATAAACATAACATTAAGATAAATAAAACGGTAACCAATTAAAAAACAGTTAGGATAAATACCTTGTGTTGGTCAGAAAGTAAGGTTAATCCTGCCCCATTTCCCATGTTAATGTCCTTAAGTAGTAAGTTTAGAAACCACTTCCAAGTTTCTTTGTTCTCAACTGCAACTACTGCCCAAGCAATGGGGTAAATATGGTTGTTAGCGTCTCTACCTACAGCTGAAAGAAGCTCACCTCTGCAAATACCTTTTAAAAAGCAACCATCTACACCTATAACCCTCCTGCATCCTTCAATCCAACCATCCTTTACACCTTTGATACAAACATACATCCTAGAAAAATAAATTGTGGAATCAGGCATTGTATCCGTCCCAATTTTCACTGTTGACCCTGGATTAGCTCTTAATATCTCAGCTCCATAACTCCATAATTTTTCATAATGTGTGTTCAAACTGCCTTCGATCTCATTAAGTGCAAACTTCTTTGCATTCCTGCATTGTCCAACACTAACCTTCACATTGAAAATTTCCCCAACTTTATCCCTCATTTCCCTGCAACTCAATTTGGGATTTTCTAAAATATCATTAACAAAATGTTTCCCTATCCATGAGTAAGTAACAACTGACCCAAACTTGAAGGTTCTAGCACAGTTATGCTCATTACGTAAGGACTTAATTTGGAATGACTTTTCACTGCTCATCCAAGTAGCCCATAGTCTAAAAGGACATGCTGCCTTTCCTTCACTAGTTTTACAACACCTGACTAACAACCTAGTTTTATCATTTTTTTCATACCAAAGGTTAAAACCGTTTGCTACTGCATAGTTTGAGACAAGCTGTTTAAGTTCTTGAGGGTTACAAAACCTCATACCAAGGATGGGTTGCATTGTATCCCATTTCTGAGTTGAGTCATGATAAGGGTAAATTGGGGCTTCTTTGGTTCCATTATCTGAATCATCATCCTCATCAACAAACTCATCTCTAGGGACAACACTAATATAGTTAAGAAAGGGATCATCAGATTTAGTCAATGGTATTACCTCTTCATCGGGTTCATGATCAACAGATAGAGCATCAGACATGACCGAGTCTTTATCTTCATCAGAGCTTTCACTATCAACATTTTTTTCTTCCTTTTCTTCCTCTATCCAGTCAAGCACCGAATCGTTGTAGTGATCAATATATACATTAATCTTTCCCTCGTTACCATGTGCAACATCAAGAAACCTCCTGTAGTCATCATCGTTTTTCAGTGGTGTCAACCCATCACGCATTGACTTATGCTCAAGACAGTAGTAGACAACAGGACACTTCCCCTTTGTGACATCCTCAAGAACATGAATGAACTCCTTGAAATTTAATCCACCAAAATCGACATCTGTAATTGACGTTTTTTGATTCAGGTAGTATATAAGATGAGGAATGGGGGAAAACATTCCATCGTAATGAACATCTACTTGAATGTAAGTTGATCCTTTTGCATTAGATGGACCAGCCATGATCGATCTCAACTTCGACTGAGAAAATTACACAACGGGGTGTTGAGGGTGAGGGTGAGGGTGTTTAATGGAGAGGGGTGAGCCACGTATTTTCCACATAATTTGTTTTTTTTTTTTTAATAAATAAATTACCGGGATACCTATTGTATCCGGTTAACAATGGTAAAGTATGTACAGAAAAAACATTTTAATGGTATTTTGTGTTAAAAAAAAACGTTAATGGTATAATGTGAACACGGGTAAAACATCATTACCCTTAGAAGTCATTTTCCTTCTTTGAACAATATTTCTAGAATGCGAGCCAAACCCCAAAGTAAGTTATTCTCGGGTCTCATTAAACGGGTCAAATCAAACCGACCAATATCGTCCAAATTTCGTCCAAAGTATACTAGGGCTAAAGTTCTAGGGTTACAGAGAAGTTACGAACATATCTCTCTTTTCTCTCAAATTCATCAAATTCAAGACATCCTTTTTCCGATCCAGACAAATATCGAGGAGAGACGATGCCTCCGAAATCGGCGAGGAAGTCCGTCGGGCCAGGGAGAAGAGGCGGAAAAACTAGAGGAACGCCGAAGGTGGCGGCGCAGCCTGATCCAGAGGTAGTAGTGGTGCCTGAAGAATCCAAAAAACCGGTTGAGGATGCTCCGATTGAGGTTAAGGAGGAGGAGCCAGTTGAGATTAAAGAAGAGGATGTGAAGGTTGGATCTAAAAAGGGGGGAACATCGAAGATAGAAAAGGCTAATGAAGAAAAATCGGGAAAGGTGGAGGGGAAATCAGTGGCTGCTGATAATGGGATTGATGATTCAAAGAGTAAGTTACACGTGACATTCTTGATTTCTATTTAATTTACTGTTTTTTCTTATCTAATAGACTTTACCTGATTACATATCAAATTAGATCTGTTATAAGCGAAATCTCCGAACTTTGTCATGTGTTCTTGAAGGAAATTTTGTTTGATGGGCGATTTGTTGAGCCGAATTAGAGAAACCTAAAAAGCTAACGTATTTATGTTTTGTTAGCATATGCAAATACCCCCCTCGTCTACGAAAGAAGGATCAAATGGGTTATTTCAAAAACAGGTATAAAACGTTGTTGGACTTTCCCCAACAAGAATCATATGAAAATGTTTATACAAAAAGTAGATAGTTTGATATCAACACTTGATATGTATCATCTTTTCTTACCTTTGGAATGGATTAGCAGGTAGGAAAATAACTAACTGAAAACATTTATGCATAAAAGAGTGCCCTTTGTTACATAAAAAGAATTTGCTTATGTCCTTTTGTTGCTATGCTTAACTTTGTAAAATAGAGATTCTTTTCTTAAAAAAAGGGTGTTGTGTATGAATCTACAAGCCTACAATTGCTTATAATATGAGGCTGTTTGCAAGGGCACTTCAGATAGCTTCAAGCCTCACAATTTGCAATAATTTTGAGAAATATCTGATGGAAGACAATATGGGTAAAATGAAATTGGTCAGAATACAAATAAAGAGAAACCCAAAATCTTAAAGGAGTAAATTCTTGTGTTCATTACACATGCTGTCTAGATACTAACTTTAGAACACTTCAGATTGGTAGAAGTGGCTGTCTCTGTATGACACATACTTGAATTCCTGAAAACAACGGGATGACATAGGATCCAATCACACCAATGACTTTCTTATCTCTTTATCACAAATTCATACGCTAAAGGCTACATATGAAGATAATGAATGCCACCTTATTCATTGAAGGGTTGAAAATGTTGTTAAGTAACTTGTTTAACTAGTTTAAAGGCTGGTGGCTTAGCTAAGTTTACAATTCATTATTGCCTTCCCAAGAATTGGAAAATGACTTGACCTCTCTTGAGATGCCAACATTGGCCATAAAATCCTCTCCAATATACTCCTTGGGTTCAGATTCTTCTGTTGTGTTGTGATGAAGAAAGTAACCTCAGTTATTTCTTGAGGTAATATGTGTTAACATGTGCACCCAACATGTAGCATTTTTACTCATATGTGGGACTCCAAAAGCTTGTAAGTTGACATGCATTTATGTCTATTTAACATTCATTATCTCCAAGGAGGTGTCTTTTCTGAGTGTTGGTGTAGTTTGTTCTCAATACTACAAGTTTCCAACATTGGAAGAATCAAATCAACATTGATTTTAATACCCTTATTAAGTAAGAAGGAAGCAATGGAGCTTTCCACCAAGTTGGAATAATACTTCAAAGCAGTGTATTCTTTCTTTTCACCTCTTTACATGGTAAAGCTGCACCTATAAGGATGGTTACAGTTTCTGAGGGAAACTTTATATGCTCATGTTGCTTATTACATTATTTTCAGCTAATAACATCATATCTGTTTAAGTTGGTAATAAAGATTAAAGGCACCTACCTTTTGGAATCTCTCTGGATACCCAAGATTCCACTATAAGCCACATCTCAAGCAACTATTCTCATTGCCTTTATGCCTGACAGGAGACCAAAATGATGTTAAAGATTCTGTCCCTGAATTTGAAAAAGATGAACGATTGGATTTGGAGGATAATGATCCAGAAGAATCTGAACCCGAGGAGTATATTGGTGAGGATTATGATGAGAAAGAAGCTCAAGAAGAAGTAGAGGAAGAAGAAGAAGAAGAAGCTGATGAAATGGAGGTTGGTGATGATGCTCATGATCCTACAGAGGAGATGGAGGCTGAGGATGAGGATGAGGTGGTGGAAGTGGAACCAGAACAACCGCATGCTGACGTGGCAGATGCAGATGCAGATGCAGATGAACAGGAACATCATGATGTTTTCAAAGAAAGACGCAAGCGAAAGGAGTTTGAAATCTTTGTTGGTGGATTGGACAAAGATGCCACTGAAGAGGATCTTAGGAAAGTTTTTAGTGCAGTTGGTGAGGTTTCTGAAGTCAGACTTATGATGAATGCTCAAACAAAGAAGAACAAAGGATTTGCTTTCCTTCGTTTTGCAACTGTAGAACAGGCAAAACGAGCTTGTGTTGAGCTAAAAAGCCCTGTGGTATTTACTATTTAACATCTATTTCTGATTTCCCTCACTCACCTAGGAAAAAAAACTGATTTTGATAACTTTTTTTAAAGTTAAACCATGTCTTTTTACCGTTTTACCCCCTGATTTCCAGGTTCATGGGAAACAATGTGGTGTTTCTCCAAGTCAAGACAGTGATACTTTGTTTTTGGGTAATGTATGCAAGACATGGACCAAGGAAGCTGTAAGTAATCTGTCTAAAACTAGTTACAAAAGCTCTCTCTCTCTCTCTCTCTAATGATATTGAATGTGGTTACAGCTGAAAGAGAAGTTGAAAAAGTATGGAGTTGATACAGTGGAGGATTTGACTTTGGTTGAAGATAATAAGAATGATGGAAGTAATAGGGGATTTGCTTTTTTGGAGTTTTCTTCACGTTCAGATGCTATGGATGCTTTTAAACGTCTCCAAAAGAGAGATGTTACTTTTGGTGTTGATAGGCCTGCTAAGGTTTCTTTTGCAGATTCCTTCATTGACCCTGGTGATGAAATCATGGCTCAGGTAAAATTATGGGTAAATTGGTCATTTTGTCTCATCAAGAAACCCTGAATCTTTATATTCATAAAATGAAAATTCTATCAATTGATGGAACAATAGTTTACTTTTTACCTTGTATTTGGATTATCCAAGCCGGTAAAACAAAGAATGGTGCATTAAATATGAAGGGTAAAATGGTCATTTTGTCTCATCAAGAAACCCTGAATCTTTATATTCTTAAAATGAAAAATCTATCGATAGATGCAACAATAGGTTACTTTTCACCTTGTATTTGGATGATCCAAGCCGGTAAAACAAAGATAGTGCATTTAACATGAAGGGTAAAATGGTCATTTTGTCTCTCATCAAGAAACCCTGGATCTTTATACCTGCAATTTTCATAAAATGAAAAATCTTTGTCAATAGTTTATTTTTTTCACCTTATATTTGGATTATCCAAGCCAGTAAACACAAAGACAATGTGCATTATATATGAAGGGTAAAATGGTAATTTTGCAGGTGAAGACTGTTTTTATAGATGGGCTACCTGCTTCATGGGATGAGGGTAGAGTGCGGGACCTACTTAAGAAATATGGGGAAGTAGTGAAAATTGAGCTTGCACGTAATATGCTTTCTGCAAGAAGAAAAGATTATGGATTTATAACATTTGGAACACATGATTCAGCTTTAACATGTGCTAAAAGCATTAATAATGAGGAACTTGGAGACAATGAAAACAAGGTTAGTTTTGTAATTTACTTATATTGATAATATTCATCCCTCTTGTTTTCTGATTTGTAATTGTTGTATATATAATAATAATGTCAGGCTAAAGTGAGGGCAAGATTGTCAAGACCACTACAAAGAGGGAAAGGAAAGCATGTTCCCCGTGGTGGTGGTGGTGGTGATTTCAGATCTGGTGGTGGTCGGTCTGCTTCTAGAGGTTTTAGGGGTCCGTGGTCCCGCCCTGTGCCACATAGTCTACCGCCACGTGGGATAAGAAGAGTCGGAGGGCGGCCACCGCCGGTGGTTGAGCGTGGTGTCAGGCGGCCGGTTCCGGTAAGAGACAGGCGGCCTGTTGCCGCCTTGCCGCCAAGGGGGCGGCCGGTGGCTCCTCCACCTAGGTCCTATGACAGGCGCCCACCTGGTATGCTTCACCTTTTTCTTCATAATCATGTAGCTGTTAAAGTTTATGAAAATGACCATTTTGCCCTCGCTTTGATTTTTATTGTTCTATTTTTATTTGTTGTACCGGAGAAGTCGGCAGTTGGGTACTAGTACTACCAAGGAGTGAGAAAAAAAAAGATTTCTTGATGTAGTTGGAGGACAAAATAGTCATTTTAATAGTTTTTATTACTCTCATGTTGTGTTTGAGAGGGAACAAATCCAACATGAAACCTGAAACTTTTTTGGACAAAAAGTCCAAAACCAAAGAAAATCACTAACCACAAAGAAGAAAGGATTCCTTTTTGGAGGGCAAAATGGTCATTTTAGCAAATAAAATAGGAAGCAGAATGAAGAAAGATTCTTTCTTGGACTAAAACCAAAGAAAATCACTAACCACCAGGTGACAAGGACAAAAATGAGAGATTCCTTGATGGAGGGCAAAATAGTAATTTTAACAAGATTTAAACTCATAGGGACCAAAATCAAAAATTTAATTTTCCACTTTTGCACCTCACTAAATTATATATATATTTTTGTGAATACAGTTCCTTCTCGGCCAAAGAGCAGCTTGAAGCGGGAGTTCAGCCGGAGGGAGGAGCTGCCGCCGCGGAGCAGGGTGGTGGCTGACTATGGTCCGCCGCCACCACCACCAAGGTCAACCTCAGAGAGATCCTCATCTTACAGAGACAGTTACACTACACGTGGGCCCACCTATGCTGACCTCCCACGAGGCTCATCTCACCCTTCATCAAGAAGAGCCCCTGCCTCTGCTGCCTACACAGATGGCGGCTATCCACCACGATATGAAAGACCGCCGCCACCGAGTTACCGTGAACGCCCCCCGCGTGATTACGATCCTGTCCCTGGCACAAAACGGTCTTATGCTGCACTGGTTAGAACATTTTACTATACTACCCTTTTGCTTTTTCGTTATAGTGCCACGTCAGCGCCATGTCAACAACCCAAAAACCTTAAAATATAAATGTCACAAATATTTGTATTAGGGTTAATCTCATAAAAGACCTTATATTTTGTGGTTTTTCAGGATTAAACCTCACCTTTGTTTTTTTCTAGGAAAAGACCTTATATTTTTCATTTTTTCCAAAAAAACCCTCAACCTTCTAACTCTTTCCAAATAAATCGTCAAGTTTTTTTAGTTTTTATAGCCCTTGCATTTTACTATTTTTTTTTTTGAGAAAATGAATTAAAGGGCCAGATCAGAAAAAATGAAAAATGCAAGTTCTTTTTCATAAAAAAAATAAAGTTGAGGTTTAATTCGGAAAAAACACAAAATATAAGGTCTTTTATGAAACTTGTAAACATGAGGGTTTTTTTTGGAAAGAATAAAAAAGTTGAGGGTTTTTTCGGATGAACAAGATCTTACAGATGAAAAAGCTTGATTTTTTTTCTCAGTTTAAAAAAACTTTGATTTTTTTACCCGTTGCGTTAATAAATAAAAACTAATATTTATAAAATTTTATTAGGATGATATTCCACCTCGCTATGCTGATTCTGATGTACGTGAAGTACGCCATACACGTGTTCGTATGGATTATGACATTGGAGGTGGATCTTCACAATATGGAGATGCATATGGTGAAAGGTATTTTTTTTTTTAATATTTTTATTTTCATAAATGTTTCCAAATTTTATTTTCATACAAGTTAAATACAGGAAACAGCAGTTTACTTTCAGTTATTTGTTTCCTACACAACTTCCTACTTTCATTTCTTTATCTTACAACATTGTACTTTGGGAAAAGTGGAGGTGTCAAAAGTGACATTTTAAAAAGTATAAGGGTGAAAAGTGGAGGGGTCGAAGTGACATTTTAAAAAGTATTTATGAAAGTGTCATTTATGAAAGTTGGGATAAGAGGTGGAAATTGTTGTTTATGAAAGTTGGAAAAAGTGGAGGGGTCAAAGTGACATTTTAAAAAGTATAGGGGTGAAAAATATCATTATACACAGTAATTTAAAAAAATATAGGGATGGAAAGAGTCATTTATAAAAGTTTGAGAAAAGAGGAGGGGTCAAAGTGACATTTTAAAAAGTATAGGAGTAAAAAAATATCATTTTACAAAGTATTTTAAAATATATAAGGGTTGAAAGTGCAATTTATGACATTTTATTACTAATATTTTGAATAAATTGTTGGCAGAATGGGAAGATCAAATGTAGGAGGAGGATATGGTAGTAGTAGCAGAAGCTCAATGTCTGGACATGATTCTCATGGTCTTTACAGCAGCAGCAGCCGCCAGGGCATGTCTTATGGTGGCGGTGGAGGGTCTTACAGTGGCGGTGGCGGCGGCACTGGTGGTGATGGTGGAATGTACTCCTCATCTAGCTATGGTGGCGATTACATCCCTCGTGGCGGTGATGGAGGTGGTGGAAGCGGTTACTCATCATCATTGTATTCCGGTAGAAGTATGGGTGGCGGAGGTGGTGGTGGTGGTGGTTACATGGGTGGTGGAGGTGGTGGGTCTGGATCGTACTATTGAGGTGTTGATTCAGATTATTAGGATAAGTAAAGTACATGTTAGATGATTGGTGGTTTGTTTAAGTGTTTTGAGTTAGTTTTTCATACTTTCATGGAGTTTTTTACAGTAAAAAAATTGGATAATATGGTAATTAATTTATGAATGCAAGTTTCAAATTTCTTCTTTGTTTTACACTAATAGTTTTACATTTTTATGTCAAAAGTCAAAACGATAGCAAACCAATCATTATTTTTCATTAATTGTTCCTATGTTGATCATAACACTTCTATCTTCATATTTACCCAAATGGGTCATTTAATTCCATCGTTTTTAAGTCATAATTCATTTCATATATATATATATGTGTTGTCAATAATGATGTTTATCTATATCAAAAAGATACCACTACTGATTTTTTGAAGAAAAAAATCATGAACATTTTTATGTTTTTCTTAGGGTGTTTATTTAAGGTCCTTAATAGTTTATTACAAGCTAATTAGTATTTTTAAGTGTTTGGGTGGAACAAAAAAATGCTTATCGACTTAAAAAACATATTCCAATAAGTTGTTTCATCTAACTACGGCAAAATTGCGGTTCTACTTATGTTATAATTAAAAAAAATCACATTCGTATTCCTATTTTTTATACCAACATTGCATGTAAATTTAACATTTCACTCTCTTTTTTGTCATTTTATATATAATAATTTATCAGTTTATTACGTATTTTACATATTGACACAATATAAGTTATAATCCGATCAAACCATTTTTAGCTTTAGGAGCTGTTGGACAAGTAGTTTATCAGGAGCTGTTGGGCAAATAGTTTATCAGACCAAGCAGTTCGTTGTGGGGAGCATTGATTTTGTTCGTCAAGAATAAGGATGGTTCACACCGGATGTGCATTGATTATCGGGATTTGAACAAGCTGATAGTGAAGAACTGTTATCCCCTTCTGCGGATAGGTGACCTCTTCGATTAGTTGTAGAATGCGTCTTGGTTCTCAATGATCGACTTGAGGTTAGGGTATCATCAGATGAGGGTCAAAGAGAACGATGTAGAGAAGGCCGCGTTCCGAACTCGTTATGCTCATTACGAGTTTGTGGTGATGTCATTTGTGCTCACCAATACGCCTGTGGCCTTTATGGATTTGACGAATCGAGTATGCATGCCAATACTCGATCGATCAGTTATTGTTTTTATTGAAGATATCTTAGTGTATTCCAAGACCAGGGAGCAACACGAGGAACACCTTCAAGAGCTTTTGGGAGTGTTGAGGCGAGAACGACTGTATGCCAAGTTCTCAAAGTTTGAGTTTTGGTTACGAGAGGTCCAGTTCTTGGGACATCTTGTTAACCAAAATGGGATTTTGGTCGATCTGACCAAGATTGAGGCTGTGATGCAGTGGGTGGTTCCGAAGTCTCCTCGGAGATCAGGAGTTTATTGGGTTTAGCAGGATATTATCAGAGATTTATTCAGGATTTCTCCAAGATTGCAGTACCCCTCACTCGTCTGAGGAGGAAAAGCGTGGATTTCCGGTGGGGCCCTAAGCAGCAGGTGGCATTTGAGACTCTGAGATAGAGATTGTGTGAGGCCCCAATGTTGACCCTCCCCGAGGGTGTTGAGGATTTTGTGACGAATCCATCACATGTTTTGAGTGCAGTGCTTGTGCAGCGTGGGAGAATTAGTGCTTACGCTTATGGCAACTGAAGCCGCATGAGGTCCGTTATCCAAATCATGATTTGGAGTTGGAAGCAATAGAGTTTGCTCTCAAGATTTGGCGGCACTACTTGTATGGGGTTCAATGTACTATCTACACGGATCACGAGAGTTTACGATATCATATGGACCATTCAAACCTAAACATGAGATAACGTAGATAGCTGGATGTGGTCAAGGATTATGACTGTGAGATCCTTTATCATCCCAGGAAAGCCAATGTGGTGGCTGATGCTTTGAGCCGCAAGGCGACTAGTTCTACGACTGGAGGTCGGTGTATGAGGATTTTGATTGATTCTCCATTATTGGATTTCACCAGGGAGGCTCAGGCCGAGGGAGTCAATGCAGGAGAGGCTCAGGGGAAAGATTGATAGGTTTGCTACTGACAATCACAAATTATTGACATGGTATGGACGAGTTTGGGTGTCGGACTTTGGAGGGGTCAGACATACTATGCTGGAGGAGACACATAAGTCCAGGTTCTCGATACACCACCGAAGCTACCAAGATGTACTGGGATTTGATACTTAGCTACCGGTGGCCGTGCATGAAGATGGAGATAGCATGGTATGTTGAGAGGTGTTTGACCTATTTGATGGTCAATGTCGAACACCAGAGATCGCATGACAAGTTGCAGCTATTGGAGGTTCCCATGTGGAAGTGGGAACATATTACTATGGATTTCATTATCAAGCTACCTCGGATGGCTAAGGGGCATGATGCAATTTGGGTGATAGTGGATCGGTTGACCAAGAGTGCTTATTTCTTAGATATCTGCGAGAGCTCATCGGCCGAGAAAGTGACCGACTTATACGTGCGTTAGATCGTTGCTCAGCATAGTATTCTAGTCTCCATCGTATCTGATCGAGATGTTAGGTTTACATCTCGTTTCTGGTAGAAGTTCCATGAGGATCTGGGTACGAGATTGCATGTCAGCACTGCTTATCATCCGCAGATGGACAGTCAGAGTGAGCAGACCATTCAAATACTTGAGGACATGTTGAGAGCTTATGTCATTGATTTTGGTAGGAGTTGGGATTCTTACCTTCCTTTACCAGAGTTCTTGTACAACAACTACCACTCTAGTATCAGTGAACCGGTCTTCGAGCTCCTCTATGGAAGGAAGTGTCTCACCCCAGTATGTTAGGGAGAGGTTGGTTGATATTGCGATATTTATACACATTTTTAGGCAATATTTAAGTACATATATATATATATATATATATATATATTGGTTATTTGCATAGAATAATGGTACTTATAAGGTTAAATTATATTTTGCAGCAAAAAAGAAGACATTTTGAAGAAAAGGGACTAAAAGTGTTAAAGAATGGAACTTTGGAGGTTGAAGACTTGAAGGACAAGAAAATCAGGAAAAAGCGTGTTCACGAGGTGAATATGATAAAACTCACGAGGTGAGTATGGGTTTTTGAAGATAAACATCATGGATTAGGAATCCATGTTGAATACGGATATTACGGATTCACGAGGTGAATCAAGAGAAATTCAAAACTATATATATCCTTGAACCCTACGACTTGAGAGAATTTTTGGTGGCTAAGAGGGGTTCCTGGAGACGAAATTCAGAGGAGAAGAAGATCTGGAAGCTGGTTTCAACACCAAGGAAGTAGAAGTACATAAATTGATTCATAGTTTGGTACACTTTAACATGTTTTGGATTATAGTATTCGTTTGTTTAGATGTTAATATGTCCAGCTAAATCTAGCTGCTTCTGTTAGCTAGATGAAGCTGAAACTCATGGTTTTAATGCATTAGATTTAACTTTAATTGTTGGTGATATGCTTTTGTTGATTGATTTTACCTAGCACACTTGAATTAGCTATTTGATTGCTTTGAATTCTTGTTCCGTGTAGTTAGTGAACACAATTCTGCATGAACTTGAGTACCTAATAATATAGTGAACACTGGTTATTGGAGCTAAGATCAAACCAATCTTAGATTAGTAATTGAATAATTAAATTAAGCTGTGTTAGAGAACTTATATTATGATTGTAATTGTGTTTTTATTAATCAATCTTCATGGCTCCAACTTTATTTAATAATTGATTATGTGTTAACTATTGCATGAACATAAATAGCATTACATGAATTGATTAATAATTAGTAGATTTAGAACTAAATTACTAATACTTTCTTGGTCACCAACAATAATAGTTATAGCTAATGTATAACCATTGAGTGAAAGTAGATTCGAACTAACAGAAGTGTTTTGTTTATTGATTAAGTTATTGTTAAAGAATTAAGTTAATCTAAACTTGCACAATTAGATAAAACCCCTTTTAGCTTGTTAATAATTAGATTAATTTAGTAGTAAATAAGGTAATTGATAACATCGTTCCCTGTGATCAACACCCGACTTACCTAAACTATATTGTAATCTGACTAGGTACACTACCTATAAGTGCATAGTTAGTCTAAGTTTGTTAGGTTATAAATATTAAAATTAGTGGGTACTTCCGTGCACATCAAGTTTTTGGCACCGTTGCCGGGGAACGGATTAGTTTATTATTTATTTGCTTTAGTTTAATCGATCATTTTTGTGGGGTAAAACATGCAAAAAGTTAATTTTCCAGCAAAAGATTTTTTTAGCATTAGTTTTTATTCTCTGTTTTCAGTTTTTAATTCACTTTGTTTTTCGTTTCTAGGAAGGTTTGATTATTTTTCTGATTACAGAACTCACAACGTGAGTATATAGATTCACGACGTGAGAACTGTGATTTTTAGTTCTTTTTTAGTTTTTAGTAGGTCTTAGTTCAGTTTTACGTCTTATTTTTTTTTGTTTTTACAGGAGTTCATGACCAGAGGCTCTAACACCCCTTTGGTGATACCGCTTGAAGATCCCGAGGCTGCAATTCACAAGAAGAAGACGCCCTTACAAGAATTCAAATCAGTGTTTTCAAAGAAACCGGGGAAGAAACGGGGGAGTCAAGTTCATCCTCAAAGAACAAGAGCAAGCTTGAACACTTGGATCAAATACCCGTCCAAACCGAATCCGAATACGATACCGAGCCTGAATATGAAGAACATACGAGTGAACCCGAGAACGAGCCAAGGAACGAGATGACAAATATTAAAGAAATGTCCATGGGAGCTTACAGAAAGAGAATTCGAGATGATGTTGGTCCAGACTTAGTACAACCTGCAATCCCTGCCACTGCCACATTCGAGCTGAAGGGACATATCCTTTCCGTACTAAAGGATATCCCATTATATGGAAAGGATCATGAGGATGCGTTCAAACACCTAGATGAAGTGAATGACATTGTTGATTACTTCAATGTCTCAAATATTAACAGAGACACCGTTTTGCTAAGGATGCTTCCCGTTACCTTTAAAGGAACTGCAAAGGATTGGTTAAAAGCACTCCCACCCGGTACAGTAACTACTTGAGCTCAAATGCGTGAGCAGTTTCTAGACCAATTTTGTCCACCATCTAAGATTGCTAAACTTAAAAAGGCAAAAGCCAATTTTGAGCAAAACCCGGGAGAGTCACTTTATGAAGCTTGGGACCGTTACAAAGGGTTGTTAAGGAATTGTCCTCAACATGACCTTAACATTCAACAAGAGGTGTCAATATTTTATGATGGGGTAAATGTGATGACAAGACAACTCCTTGATTCTCAAGGACCACTTACAAAGAAAAATCTGGGCGAAGTCAAGGAATTAATTGAAGAATTCGCAAAAAACTCTCGTGAATATCATAATCCAAGGAATGAAGGCATTAAAGGAGTTGGGGGCACAACCTGAAGAGATGGCTGCGGTGATGGCAATGCTTAACACTATGGAGAGGAGATTGACACAAATGGACCAATCAATTCATGCAATTAGAGTTGGTTGCGAGAGATGTAGTGGTCCACATTTGACAAAAGATTGCAACTTGGACGAATATGGAAACAAGAAAGCCCAAGTTTGATATTCGAGTGGGGACAAGTATGATGAAGATTCGAGGAAACCAAAGAAAGAGTGGCTGCCCCATGGTGAATACAAGAAGCAAAACGAAGAAAAATATAGACAAACTGACAGAGGCTTCTACCAAAAAGAACAACCACCAATTGAGAAGAAACCCGATCTAGAGACCTTGTTAATTAAGTTTATGGAAGCTTCCGAAAAGAGACACGAGGCTACTGATTCTGCTATTAATGAACAAAGAACTTTGGTAAAGAATCATCATGCATTGATGGTAGAACAACAGGCTTTAATAAAAAAAATCAACAAGCCTCCATCAATAATCTTGAAGTGCAACTTGGTCAACTAACCACTTTGGTTCATGAGAAGTTGTCCCCGAAAAATCATGAAAACAAGACCCAATCTCACGTAATGGCCATCAATATTGAAAAAGGGGCAATTTCTGAGTTCCTGGAAGCCTTGGAAGAAGAGTCACAACGGCCCGATCCAAAGCCAAAGAAACCCAAGCTCGAAGATCATAAAGTTGCCGAAATAACGAACTCACGACGTGAGCCTGCAAAGCTCACGTCGTGGTCTATGTCTGAACCGAAAAATTATGTCTTTGTTTGAGCTTATCAGCCGCCTTTGCATTTTCCTTCCCGAGTTGCCCTTAGTCCACTGGAAAGAGAGCATATCGAGTTTATTAAGCATGCGAAGGGTATCCCGATTAATACTCCCTTTGTCGAGTCCTTATCCAAAATCCCGAGTATCAAAAATTATTACAAGACTTGATAGACACTCGTAAGCAACTAAAGAAGAATTCTAAGGTGATTCTAAGTGAGACAAGCTCAAGAGCTGTGTTGGGAGAGATACCTAAGAAGATGGGGGATCCTGGACGCCTCATTCTTCCAAGTGAGTTTGGTAACAACATGAAGGTTGATGCTTTAGCCGATTATGGGGCTAGCAATAATTTGATGGCTTATTCATTGTATTCAGAAGTTGGATATTCAGAAGTTGAAGGCTACAAGAATGACTATTCACATGGCGAACCGTTCAGTGACACAGCCTCGGGGCATTGTGGAAGATATTTTAGTGAAAGTTGGGAAATTCTTTTTTACAATAGACTTTGTGGTATTGGACATGAAAGAAGATCCCGATGTACCAATTATTCTTGGTCGCCCGCTGTTAAACATTGTTGGAGCTCTTGTTGATATTCGCGAGTCTAAACTCACCTTGAGGGTTGGTGATGAAAAGGAAATCTTTGGGTTGGAAGATGGATTTCAAGAGAATCATGCTCATGAAGAGGTTTTCAACATTGATGAAGAAGATGAACTTGAAGAATTAGAAAAGCTCATGGAAGAAGAAAATCAAGACAATTCATCAAGTTGAAAGAACAAAACCAAGAGCATCTGTTCCATATTTAGTTGAAGTCATTGCCTACATAAGTCCAATTTCTTGGGTGAGTAAGGAAGATGATGAGATGGAAAGTGATGAAGAGGAGGTTACTTCAAAAGTAACAACTCCAGTGGTAAAAGAAGAGAAGAATGCTATGGAGTGCAAGGGAGAAACTAAAGGGACCAAACGTAAGTTTGATAAAGAAGAGGTAAAAGGTAAAAAGGAAAATTCGAAAAAGGCGTACAAAAGACGAGTTCAAGCTTACAAGAGGCGTTTCAAGGAACAAAAGATCCAATTGGTGGACTCTTCAGACGACTCAACGTTAGGAGGCATGGAGTCTGGCTTACGACTCCTTCAAAAAGAAGCGCTTCTCGGGAGGCAACCCGAGCTCGGTTTGAATTTTCTTTCCTTTATGCGTTTAGTTTAGTTTTTGCATTTTTAGACATTCAATCATCTAATCATCCAAATTAAGTGGTAAAAATTTAAGTTTGGGGTTCCTAAATTAAATGGTAAAATAAATAAAAAAAAATGGTTAATTAGCCTTCAACTTTTCAATCTGGCAAAAACTCATGAGGCGAGCACGAAGAAATTCACCTCGTGAGTCCATAACGTATACGGAGAGTGACAATCAAACCCATTAGATTTATTGGCCCAAGAATGTTAGCATAGATGGCCGGCCAAGTTAGCCCAAACAAACTCACGAGGTGAGTTCTAATAAACTCACGACGTGAGTTTTAAAAATCACGAGACCACAACTTTAATAATGCAGAATCCCATTTGACCAAATCACTTTCTCATCCGCTTGTTATTTGGTCCCCCCACCCGATTTTGGCCTAGAGTTACTTAATTTAATCATTTTGCTTACGTAATCTTCATCACCAAGGTAAATATTTCTTGTCTCTTTGGTTCATTTTCACTAATTTGTTGATTTAGGGGCTAGGGTTTTTCATATGTTTAAATGTCCAAATTTTGCCCAAAATGTGTTATTCATCCGTTGCATGATTGTTCTTAGAAATGGTTCATGAGTAACCCTAACAAGGATTAAGTCTCGATTTCTGCAATTTTAAGCCCATTTCTCGCTGTCACTATCGAACGCACGAGGTGAGTCCAGTGTATCAAAAAAACCGTTTGTGGATTATCTAATATATGGGATATTTGGTTTTGTTGTTTTTTTGTTGCTTGTTTATTTTTGCAGAAATATGGCTCCTAGACGTGAGGCTAGTAACGTACAAGACGGGATTGCTAATTTGCACCCGTTTTACGTATTCCCGACGAATATATCTAGGGACGTGCTCGCCCGATACAACACTAGATTGGGATGGTTACACAACAGGGATTTTGCTATTGCCCCAACAATCAATTGGCAAAGGCTTCGGGAGGTTGGACTAGTTGAAAGACTAAACCCGTTTCTTACCAAAACTTTTATGGGAAACGGGTATTCATTTACATGCAAGGGATGAAGTAACTTGTTCGCCATCCAGGAAAAGGGTTTACAAGGAGTTGTGTGTTGAATTCTTTTCCACTGTGGTGTTGCATGAAAATGTTCAAGACCCTAACTACTCACAAGCATTGGTCTTTCATTTGGGTGGGGAGTATAGAGAGTGCATTTTGGTAGAATTCGCATGGAGGATGGGTTTATACGAGGCCCAAGAGACCGTGACCCCCGAGTTTTCTATGTTCTTACGGGAGGCTGCCCGTACTTATTCCGGGGAAATGACGAGATATGAGTTTTGGACCAATATCGCTTTTGGTGTTTTCAACTCCGGTGTGTTGCCAGAAAGCAACATCAAATCACCCATTCACCGTTGACTGCACATGCTAATCACATTCTCCATCCATCATAAGAAATTTGGAGATAAGGTCACGAAGATTCATTTATTTTTCTTGTGGTCTATTTTACAACCGGGGTTTTGTTGCAATCTTCCCTACTTTTTAGCTCGTTACTTGGCAGAGTATGCAGTAAGTTCCTGACCCGTGAGCCCAATCTGTGGTGGCCACTTTGTCACCCGCTTAGCCAAGTCTTATGGCGTGCTCGTCCCCGCGGTTACACGGACACTTACGTGTAAACAAGGGAACGAATTTTCTATGGATTATCTTGAGACCATGCGGGTTGTGGTTAATTATGGGACGCATTATGGGATACCACACAACAATGGCGAGGGTGAGAATCAACCGGCCGAAGAGCCCGCACAACAACCAAGGCCTCGAATAAGAAACGTGCGAACTCGGGGGGAGATGGGACGATCCCAACCATATGAGGGTGGAATACTCACCGATCCGTTCCAAAGTCGGGTGGGTTCTTACTTAGATAATTTACGAGGTGGGATGACTTATAATACCCAAATGATTGAAGTCATGTTCTCTCATATGAATGTGGTGAGACCACCAACCATGCCGCCTCATGGCCCTTATATTCCTACGTGGGAAGAGTTGTGGATGCCAAGAGGAGAAGGAGTCGGGACTAGCGGAGCGCACGAGGATGATGAGGATGATTGATTGTTTCTGTTTACTTTTATTTCGTTTATTTTCTTATTGTTTGTTTTTTTTTTTGTTTTTAAATTTGTTTGGCTTGTAAGACTATGAGATATTATGTTACCTTTCTCTTCTTTTGTTGATTTTCAGATTTATTAGGAATCACGCGAAGGAGATATCTAGATATGAGTGCGTACATGTTTAACCGCAAGTGTTTAAAGTCGAGAGTCGAGACCCACAATTTAAAATAAGTGTGGGGTGAGAGAAGCGAGAAAGAAGTTAGAGAGAAGAGTCTAAAACAATAGGGTTAGAAGAGTCTTAATCCATTAAGACACGGGTTAAATATAAGAAGTGAGAAAGAAGTATTGGAAGAAATATATTTATGGGATTCCAGTTTTCACGACGTGAATATTTTGATATTCACCTTGTGAGTCAATATATGATGATTTCTTAGAAACCACTTCAGAACGAATTCACCTCGTGGAAGTTAATAAATTCACGACGTGAATTTGTTTTGGTTCACCACCATTGTTTTTTTTGGGATATTATGAAGATAATCATGGATCTTTTTCTCTACCATGTAATGTGGTGTCTGCTTTCCCACATTGTTCGGTCCATTTTGGTACATCTATACACCACATTTGTTGAAGATTGAAGACTCGATTCCATATTTTGCCAGTACATTACTTATCTCGCGTATTGAAGATCCAAGTTTCTATTTCTCAAAGTCTGTATTCAAGATGCACATTCTATCCGCACTTTTGGAGATGATCCCGCCACTATCCCAGGGGAGTTTGTTCCTTTTTCTCCTTTCTCTTAATTTTTATATTAATTTAAGCATACAGTGAGGTCATTGTATGAAATAAGTGTGGGGTAGGGGGTAGAAAAAGTAAATTGCTAGATAATGGTAAAAATTTGAAATTTTGAAAATTTTAATAATTAAATCTAGTAATAATATTTTGAACTGTAGTTGCCAGTGTTATATGGGATGATCCGATAAGAGCTCAAATGTTTAGTTGAGCCAATACACATTATAGTGCATTTGTGGCCTCCCTTATTTTAGTGAAATCATGCAACAAAAACACGACGTCACTTAGTTTGAAGGATGCAATATGTTTAGCATCATGTACCAGAAATGTATCCAGGAAAATTATTATCTAAGGACTAAGCGTTATTCTTCGAATACAATGCCTTATAAAAATACATTACATAAGGAACGAAGAAAAAATTATACGAAGATACGAAATACTTCGACTAATTACTACAAAATATACTCTTACACTTGGGGCACTAGGCACTCAAGCTTCATGAAGACAAGCTACATCAAGCAAAGTATGTATTCTATCCATTTGATTACCCAAGTATCAAGTATTGTATGCTAGATAGGGTAATACCTTGGAAAGTTCATATTTGCATGTATAATAGAGAAAACATAGATCCAAGGTATTTAGGGTTGCATGTACACTTAGGAGTGTTAGAATGCTCAAAACCCAACAATATTTACCTCAACCTTTCTGAAGAAATCCATAATCTCTTTATCTTCCTTTTCTTTTTTCGTGTTTTTCAGTCTTGAGGGAAAAGGAGGTGGGGTAATTTTCACTTCAGCTTCAGCAGGTTTGTCTTTTTTCTGCACCTCTTCAGATGCCTCAAATTCTTGCTTAACCATGATCTCCTCTTCCTCATCTTCTTGCTGACCTAATCCCTTTTAGTTTTTACCACTTCTGAGGGTGACAACACAAGCATTGTGCTTTGGGTTCTTCTCAGTCTGAGATGGGAATTTTCCTTGTGTCTGTGCCTCTAATTTGCTCATGGAGTTCGTGAGTTGCGATACCTGCTGTTCCAGATATTTGATGCTAGACTTTGTTTCATTTTGGAAAGCTTGGGTACTGGTTGCAAGACTTTTAACTATATCTTCCAAAGACATGGTAGAACTATTAGCTTGTGACTGAACAGCTGGTTGCTAAAAATTGCTTGGGTGCTGATTTTGCTGAAAAGGTTGTTGAAACTCGGGTGAAGCTTGATATTGGTTTCTTTGTTGAAAGTTCCGTTGAGGTCTTGGCTGGAAGTTGTTATTTGAAGGCCCTCCCCAAGCTTGGTTATTGCGATGATGATCAAATGGCCTTTGCTGAAATCCTCCCATAGCTTGCACAGACTCATTATCTTCTTGAAGTAGTGGGCACATGTCAGTTGGATGCCCGGTTTTGCAGCAGATTCCGCAAGGTTTGACCTTTGGTTCGATACCCTTTACTTTTGTCAACAAAAGACAAAACTTTAGTCAATTCTGAAATCTGGGATACTAGGTGGGCGTTGCTCATCTCTTTGACTCCTCTTGGATGGTTCGGGTACCACTCTTCCTCGGTTGCTGAATGTTTTGATTAATTGGCCAGCTTTTCTATCAATGCCCTATCTTCTTTTGGTGTCATGTTTGAAAGTGACCCTCCACTAGATGCATTAATTAGTTGCCTCTCCATATGTATCAATCCCTCGCAGAAACACTGATATAACTGATAATCACTAATGTCATGTTGTGGGCATCAGACTAACATCTTCTTGAATCGCTCCCAATAAGTGTGGAGAGCTTCTCTTTTTCCTTGCTTTATACCCAAAATCTCCCTGCGTAGATTTGACACTTTCGCCTCGAGAAAGTATTTTTCCAAGAAGAGTTTGGCAAATTCATTCCAGCTTGTTATTGAACCAGATGGAAGGTCATACAACCACTCCTTTGCTGCATCTTGAACGGAGAAAGGAAACGCCCTTAGTTTGATATGGTCTTCAGTAACTCCATGGGGTTTCATTCCAGAGTAGACAACATGGAATTCCTTGATAAATTTATGAGGATCTTCATTCTCAAGGCCTCGAAACGGGGGCAGCAGATGGATTAAACCGGATTTGAGCTCAAATTTCGAGCTTCTGGAAAGGTGATACACAAGGGCTGTTGGGTAACCTCTTGTGTTGCCGACTCACAGAGAGTTTTTTTAGCTTCGTCTCCGTTTTTGCTCATGATGTATTCTGATTCGGTTTCAGAAGAATCTATGAGTTCGGGTTTGTCTAAAGATGATGCAGAGTAGGTTTTGAATGGGTGAGGTAGGTGGTGCTTTTGGAAAGGTTTGAAATGGATGTTCCAGTTCGTTCCACAAGGGAGTGCCTTATGGTATGGGTGAGGTTGAGGTTCCTGTTTGTTGCTCTCGAAGTTTTTCCTCCTTCTTAAGCTTCCTAGCAGTCTTCTCAATCTCTGGATCAAAAATCAGATTACATGTACGTGAAGATCTTGGCATAAAACTATTAGTGTTTTACCGTGTCCCCGGCAACGACGCCAATTTGTTAAGACCGCAGTCGTACACGATTTTAAACAAATAAAATATAAAATAAACTGCTCTATTGCACTAATAGGTAGTACAGGTAAGCAGGGTCGGATCCTCAGGGACACGTCCTAATGTTTATACCTCTTTGCGCAAGGTATGAACTAATTCTTGATAAATGCCATAACATAAAAAGGAGGAAGGAAATTTAATTTTGAAAACTAAACAATAGAAATTGAAAATGACAAGAAAATGACTAAATGTAAAGTGACGAAAATTCAAATAAGAGAAAGCAATTCCAGTTTCATGGTGACTCCCCTAATCATATAATTAACCTTCAACACAATATTTGACTATGCACTTGTTTAAACTGGTACTAAGGTTCATTAACAAGCTCTAATGACTTTTATTACAAAAATCATTTAATCAAAATAAGTTCTTTGAACTAAACCTAACTTTTAACTAAATTAATCAAACAATCTCTTGATCAACAAAGAAAAGTTGCATTAGATACAGTGTAATTTCCCAGTAAAGTTCAATACCTCTCATAAGCTTGGAGGCGTTAAAACTTGTTTGATCAATCCATATTAGACTTAACCCTAATCTCTGAATTAATCCAATATATGTCACTTTTTACTAATCAATCTAGATAATTATAGATGTAAACAATTAGATGACTAGAATGATTCACAAACAATTCAAGTGGCCAACCAACATCGAAATCAGAATCAAACACTCAATTTAACACAGGACTGATCAAACTAAATAGTAATCATAGTCAAACATAATGCTTAATAATTAATCATACGAAAAGGTTACGTCTTGCGAAACTGAAATCTGAGTTTTTAGACTGACATGGCTAAAAACAGATTACAAACGATGAAAATAAACCCTAAACAGTAAATCTTACTAATCTATGACTTGGAATCGAATCGTATCCTTTAGATCTACGTTCTTCACTTGAAAACCGCTGAAAATCATCTCTGAATCGTCAATTAGGGTTACTGGAAGGGTATCGGGTTGTTTTTATACGTCTACCTATCAAATAACCCAACATGCGATCGCAAGGATGAAACCTGCGATCGCATGTATCACCCAAAACCTAACCACGAGATTTTTTAATGAAGTACGTTGCTACTTTGATGCGAATTTACCAACCTGTGATTGCAAAGGCACAACCTGCGATCGCAGGTTTCTCTTTTCCCTTAGCTGGTGAATTTTTTGGCTCGACAAATCCTCGTAAACAACCTGCGATCATAACCTGCGATCGCAAAGGGAACCTGCGATCGCAAAGGGGACCTGCTTGCTCTTTTAGTCATACCTCCTTCCAAGCAGTTCCTGATCATATCCTGACATCCCTCCTTAGTATAAACTCCAATTAAGTTCCAAAGCATCCACAAACGCATCCCGAACTTGCGCAATTATCCATGTGCTCCAAATGGCCCTGAAAAGTCATAACAAACGTGAGCAGTACGGGCATTCTACAAAATAATCATAAGACACGAAATACATGGGAGTAATAGCGAATTAGTTAGCTTTTTATAATGAAGTGCGTAGGAAATTGTGCTAAAAGATGCATATAAAATGCATCTAACAGTTTCCTTCACCAAAATCCTTCCTCCAAGCTTAAACTATCCAAAAGAACACACACACACTCGAATTAGGGTTAAAGAGAAACAAAAGGCTGTAAAGGGGAGGTTGGGGGGGGAAGGCCAATGATCCTTTAAATAGGGTGCAATGCCCCGAAATTTAGGGTTTCATCTGCCAGCTCCTACTCGTCGAGTCCCTTTTTGGACTCAATGAGTAGGTCACTAAAACGCGTGGACCATCCCGCTACTACTCGACGAGTAGGGAGACCAACTCGTCGAGTAGACCCAAAAATCAAGAAGGATTCATACATAAATCAATACTTGAGAATCGAGGTGTTACATAAACCATAAACTGGCCCAACATATTCAGACTTTATCGTAAATTTCCCATGGATAATAATGTAAAGATGGGAAAGGTTTAAACAATTTTATGATGAAAATTGAATCTTTTTGATGTGATCTAATCTTATACTACCATTTTTTTTTTCATATGTAGAAGCTTTTTATGAAAACCATTTTCTATGCCACATCTTTTTGTATGTACAAACTTTTGATGAAAACCTTTTTATATGCTACATCTTTTTGTATCTAAAAGATTTTAAATGAAAACCATTTTGTATGTCATATTTAGAAATATGGTACTATGGATCATGTGGAATAGAAATATGAAATTATATGTATGGATGTATATACAAATAATTTTTTTCAACGACAAACACACACCTTGTAACTATACTCCTAATTCTAGACATTTATCAACAACATCACTTGAATATTCAGCCACTTGGGGAATGACACCTTTAATACACACGTGTATATATGCAAGTTATTTAATGTAGCAAAAATGTGATACTTTATGAGTTAATACCATTGTTGAGTTATACAAACATACTTTTTAGTTATTTAATAATATTATAATTGGTGTAACAATTTATTTGTTTACGACCATGGAACTTCCAACACATTTATGTTTTGTTCATAGTGAGTATATCCTCATTAAAGTCCACCTCCACATCTCTAAGGTTATTAATTTTGTTTTCATTTCCACTATGAATGCATGAATCATCACCATCTTCTTCTATGTCAGCACCAAACTAGTCGTCTATTCCTTGACCATCATGGTTTATATAGAGGGAAATTATACCATCTGTCCTATAAGCATAAAAAATGAAACCAACATAGTCTCCATCATTAGCAATAGCAATGATCCCAGGTAACAAGGACATACATGGCTCATAGCAATATAACTTCTTTATACTTTCTTGCATGAACCGTTCAAGAAAGGTGATACACTTAGAGTATGTCATTCTAGAAAAATATTGATCATTGAATGTGAATTAGATACCATGGTTATACGAGAAAGGATTTTGAAGAAAAACACCTTTGAAGTTCAGCTCCACCACATGATACAATCCATTAGGGTTTGGTCTCGAGGTTGACATTGTTGCTTGGTTGGCTGCTCAATAACTTCGATCAGAGGAAACGAGTTTGAACCATGGTTTTTTTCCTTCTTGGTCAATGAGAGATGAGAAAAAAAAAACGAAGAACTGGTGTAATGATGTGTGATTTAATGTGATTTTTTTGACTTCATTTTATTAAGTGGAGTTAATAATGTAAATATCTAATTTAATGTAATGCCACATAAGGAATACAACCAGTTGTTATGTTTACTGGGTGCATAATATTGTAATTAGACGGTGTTTTCTAACGTTAAGGACCCATTAAGCATAAAAAATACTTAAGTAACTAAATATATAAATTCATCAAACTTTGTTGTGCTACAGTGCCAAAAACCCTACTTCAATAACAATAGTAATATACTTTATTTGATGTGAAAAATTAAGAAAATATTGAATATGTATTAACTTTTAAAAATAGTGGTAGGTGCTGGGAATTAATAACAATAGGTTTAAATACAATTAGAAAGAATAACAAAAACGTTTCATGAAAGAAAAAGAAAATACTACATATCACATAATGTTGGACAAAAACACCAAATTATATTCTATTATGACAAATTAAAAAGAGAAAATTATAAATTTAACAAATTTCCATAATTACTTTGTAAAAATTAAGCAAAAAAACCCAACGTACAAAATTAGCCACCAAAATCACAGATGGATTAGAGCCATTTGCGATTTCGGCATTTGATCTGCGAATATATAAGTGTTTAAAGCGTGGACGTGCATTGAAAGTTATACGTTCGCAAATGGACTCAATCTATCTACGATTTTATTAGTTGGTCTGCGATTTTGATTTTTTAAGGGTATAAATACCTAATTTTTTTGAGCTTTTATTTTGCAAGGTTTTTGCTGTGAGAACTCTCTCTGGAGGAGAAAATCGATAGTTTGGACAATTTCATGTAAAATCGTAATGAAATTCTATCATTTTCGTAGTCAAAATTGAAAAAAAAAAAAGAAAAAATTAAAAAAGAATTGCCCAAATCGCAGAAACATCAGAGGAAATCACAAATAAACTAAGTTCACATACCATTTCAACTAATCTTCCATCTGCAAATGTACAACTGCCAATGAACGCCTACACTTTAAACACTTGTATATTTGCAGATCAAATGCTAAAATCGCAATGATTCTAATCCATCTATGATTTTGGTGGCTAATTTTGTAATTTAGGTGTTTTGGGCTATTTTTTACAAAATAATTATAGAAAATGATTAAATTTGTAAGTAGGACTAAAGCGGGACAAGAACAAATAATTTAATGAAATATTTCAAAATATTTCATTTTTTTTCCGCAAAATCTTAAACTTTATCTCTATACAACATGGAATCAAAATATGATAGAATATTATTGATAACATTAATTCTAAATATAACTTTGGTCGTTTAGAAAATTTTAAGAAATAATAAAAAAATATTAAAGCATTGGTTGTGGGTGTATTGAGATGTTAAGATGATGTAATCCACCTTTTAAACAAATTGGGGGAATATTTTTAAAATTTGTATTTTGCTTCAAATTAGGGCAAAGTTTGATTTAGATAAAAACAAGAAAACGACTCCCAAAAAGGAAGATCCTCAGCCGCCCAAGGCCCGGCTGCTCAGGCGGTGCGGTGGGCAGTGGACCGGCTCAACCACCCAATAGTAAAAACGGGCGGTGGTCACGTCATCTCAGCCCTCATCTTTCCTCCCCTTTTGTTTTTACTCATGGGTGCGTACTTTATGCACGGCGCAGGTTAGCCTCCCCCACCACCTCACCGCTAGATCCCCAAGTCAGCCGCATGCCTCTCTCCTCCTCCACCCTACTTTTATCCATTCATACCTAATCGCCAATCCTTCATTATGCCTCTTCCTCCTCCTCCTCCCACCACCACCACCCATCGCCACTCTGTTTCTATTTCTCCCTCTTCCGTATCACCGCCATCGCTATGGCCAGCTCGAACTCGCCTTCTTCCCAACAAGAACCAACAAACCCACTCGCCGTTCAACAATCAAAATCAACCGCCGCTTCACGCCGCATACCTCCTCCCTGTTGGTCGCACGACGAGACTGTGGCGTTAATCGATGCGTATCGTGATAAGTGGTATTCTCTCCGGCGAGGAAACCTACGCGCCTCCCACTGGCAGGAGGTCGCCGACGGCGTCACCGCTCGGTGTCCGTTAGGCAACCCGCCGAAAACGTCGGTTCAGTGTCGTCACAAGATGGAGAAGCTTAGAAAACGTTATCGTGCGGAGATCCAACGAATCGGAAACAACCCAGGTGGCCATCGGTATCCGTCTTCGTGGGTTCACTTTAAACGAATGGATTCGATGGAATTAGGGTCGTCTCCTTCAGATCCGAGTAATCAAGACGAAGAGGAAGAAGATGGAGGAGGCGATGAAAACGAAGACGATTTGTTGTTATATCCTAAAGGAATCAAACAAGCCATCGCTCTCCCTCTCAATCGACGTTATCAGAGCTCAATTGGTCACGGCGTTTCAGGCAACGGCGTTCGGATTAAAATCCCAAATCTCGCCGGCGTCCCACCACCACAACCGTTAAACGTATACAACAGTAATTTATCAATGGATGACTACCCACCGCCTATGAACCCGCATTACGGGTCAGGTAAGGGCTCGAGAGATGGATACATGAAGGAAGCTTTTGGAAGTGAGATGAACAGACAACATGGCGGCGGCGTTGGTGGAGGGATGAAGAGGAGGAAGGACATGGAGAACAGTGATAGTCATCTGATGGATGAAATGGTGGCAGCGATTCAGAAGTTAGGAGATGGGTTTGCGAAGGTGGAGAGGATGAAGATGGACATGGCAAGAGAGCTTGAATCCATGCGAATGAAAATGGAGATGAAAAGAACTGAAATGATCCTGGAATCACAGCAGAAGCTTGTGGATTCATTTGCTAAAACAGTAATGGAGAAGAAGAACAAGAAGATTAAAAGAATCCCCACTCCAGAATCATGAAACAAGAGCTTCGTTTTATATCTCTAGGTCAGTAAGAGCATGTATTTTCATTGAATTTGTGTTCAGATCCTTTTAATTCTTAGTTTTTTTTTTTTTTTTTTGTTAATAATTTGTTCTAGGAGTAGTTCAGTAGTAGCAGAAGTTTCATGTTTTCTTATGCAATGGAAATGGCAGCTCTTTATCATCCAAATGACTTGTTTTGATCTCCATTTCTTTAATTCTTTGTTGATTATGTGTTTTAATTCAAGTTAGAATTTGGTAAATTTGATCCTATTTTCATCAGCATGTGCTTTGATCAAGATTAACTACTCTCATCACCCATCGTTCCTTCATTCTTGTTCTTTTTGTGTCATTTGAATCATTTTTATGAGTTTCTTAAGAATAAGAATATTGAATTCAATGGAGCTCAACTTTCTTATTGAATTCACAATTATGGATACTCTTTTGTTTATATTTTGTGTTGAATAAAATGTATATGTTTGATAAAAATTTGAATAAAGTTGTTGAATAGTTATAAAAAATACAAAATGTCATAAAATCAAACATTAAACATAAATTATTTTGATTTCCGGTAGCCTCACAATTTGGCAATCCGTTTATAATACAAATTACAAAAGGTAAATCAATTACTTATTACATATTACAAAAACATATTGCAAACGAAAATTTTAATTGATAAGAAAACAATAACCAATAAAAAATGAAACTACCTACAAATGTAAGTAACTTGTTAGTTGTTAAAGTAGAATTCTATAAAGTAAAAGTAAGTAGAATGCTAGAAATTGACTGTTGGAATTTTTTGGATTTAAAGTAAAAGTAGAATTCTATAAAAAATGAAAGTTATTAAAAGAGGTTAATGTTGTAAAATGCTATAAATTGGAAGTAAAATACATTTTGACAACTTTTTGTAGTCTTTGATCCAACTCAACTACCTATGTAGAAACCAAAATTTTGTAAAGCCTAGGAAATTAAAGTAGAATACTATGAATATGTAAAGGTAATTTCTTTTTCCTTTAAAGTAGAATGTTATAACTTGTTTATAGCATTCTACACCTTCATCATGATAAAAATGACTGCATGTAATTTTTTTTTCCTTGAAGCACAGATGCTAAGGATATGGTGTTTGAGATTTCATTTTGAACTTAAAAAAGATTCTTTTAAGTAAAATGACTTATTGATTTATAGTGGTGAAAAAAGAGTTTTTTGAAAAGTGTTTGGATTAACTTTTATGATATAAAAAGTCAATAAGTCAAGTTATTTTTTTACATACCTAAAAAGTTATAACGACTTTTGACAAACACTTTTTATGACTTATCGACTTTTCAAAAAACAAATAAATTGTTTTTAGATAAAATACAAAACACCCCCTGAACATGACTTATTGACTTTTCAAAAAGCAAATAAATTGTTTTTAGATGAAATACAAAACACCCCCCCCCCCCCCCCCCCCCCCCCCCCTCGGGAAGTTTCATGTATTTTGCATTTAGAATGAAAGTAGAATGCTTGCTAATAAACGGAAAACATTATGATACAAACTATGCCCAAATATTACATTAAAATTACATCTACAGACCAGAAGACGTCTGAAATCACTTCAAATTGGTTATATTCTCTCTAGTTAAGTTAGTTTAATTTTAGTGCATCTCAAATAACCTATATATAACATTGATTTGGAAGTTCAATTTCAAAAAGCTCACATTTCTTCTTTGGATCCTAGATAAAGAAAAAATATATAGAGTAAATTACACGAATAGTCTCTATGGTTTAGGGTAATTTGCATGTTTGGTTCATAATTTATTTTTTTAACTCGGAAGGTCCCTACTGTTTGTTTTTGTTACATGCTTGGTCTCTGTCTTATCTAAAAAGACTATTATGCTCTTGATTTTTTAATTTATCTAAATAAACACACCCCCAATCTCACACCCCTAACCTTACCTTACCTATTCCATAATTTTTTCCTATTTAAATAATAGTCTTTTTAGGTAAGATAGGGACCAAGCGCGTAACAAAAACAAACAGTAGGGACCAAGCGGGTAACAAAAGCAAACGGTAGGGACCTTCCGAGTTCAAAAAATAAGTTAGGGACCAAGGACGCAAATTACCCCAAACCATAGGGACCATTCATGTAATTTACTCAAATATATATGGAAAAGAAAGTCTCAACACTTTTTCTTGTAAGGTTAATTATCATAAATTTGTTTCGTTATAAAATTAAATTTAATTCTTAACCAATGATCATCCATCTTAACATAAGTTAACTCTTTAATTACAAAATCATATGTTTAATTAAAGGGTACAGATGGTATTCAATTTTTTAGGACCAATGGACCGAGTAGATGTGCAAATAACCCTAATCAAATAAGCTCACATAGACCAAGTCAGAGCAAAATCAAACAACCCCTTAATTAGTTGATAAAAACAATCTTTAGTGATAATGGTATTAATTCATCTTCATATGATTGAAAAAATAAGTTGGTTATATGTTGTGTGTTTCTTAAGAGCTCCATTGGAAATGAAGTCCATATTTAATTAGGTTTGTATGATTATTGATTTTAATTAGTGTGTATTTATTTTAAAATAAAAAAAATGAATGGATTCAAAAATATAGAAAATAAAAATGAGTTTTCATGTGTTGGAAGATGGAATGGATTGAAGTGAAAGAAGAGATAAATACTGATGTAGTAAATAAGTTGGAAGGGATGAGAAAAATGAATACCTTCATTTTAAAGAATAAAAAGAAGTGATGGGAAATAAAAGAGTTTTTATGTATTTTTATATCAATCATGACAATCCTTAAAAAAAAAAGAGCCAAAGCAAAACGTTTATATGTTTTAACAATACGTGGTTGTGGTTCTTTTCTTTTGAAAGAAAAAAATAATAATAATTTTTTCTTGGTTAAATCTTAAATCACAAAAAAAAAAAAAAAAAAAAAAAAAAAAAATTCCACAAACGCTTAAATAGTTTTGTATATATTTTACCTTTATTTAAATTGTATTCAATCAAATTCAAAGGTATACACATGAGTATGCCATGCCATGCCATGCCATACTTCAATAGAACACATTACACATCATCGCGTCTGAACCAAAGTACACTAATATGATATCACACGCATACTACAAAATTGCATGACAGACGTGTTACAAATAATCTTTTTCGTTAATATAAAAAATGATAATATATTGTTACTGCCCCTTAGCCCATTTCTACCTTTGTATCAGTCCAAAACAACAAATGAAATAAATAAAAAAAAAAAAAAAAAACTTGCCCATTTCCACCTTTGTATTAGTCCAAAACAACAAATGAAATAAGAAAAATAAAAGGCAAATGATTTAAACGGGCAATAGCATTTTTTTAGTAAAAATATACAATTAAATATACATATATATATATATATATATATATATATATATATATATATATATATATATATATATATATATATATATATATATATATATATATTTTGCATATATTACCATTAAACTTAATACAATACACAAAATAAAAAATATCATTATTACCTGTAATAAGAGGTTTACATGCTAATACTACAAAAAAAAAACACAAAAACAAATAATGATGAATGCCTAGGTTCACGAGACGGTTGAGATAAAGAAACGTGCCACAAATCTTTGCTTTGTCCTTTATTTAGCCTAGACTCCGGTGATACCTGAAACGCTCTTGGGTGGGGACCCGAGATGACACTTCGATGGTAAAGTCAGTTTTCAACGAGAAAAAACGATTAAAGTTGAAAGTAGGGTATTAGGGTTTCTTACTTCCTTCTCAGACCGCAAACCTTGGCTATTTATAAGATATAATTACATGTCATCCGAATTAAGTGGAGAATATGTTCATCAATTTGAATCGTGATCATCTTTTAGCTCAAGATATTCTGATATGTTCAACCAACACGTTCTGGTATTCTTACCCGTATTCTTACAAATATTCTTATAAGAATATGTTCAACCAACATATAATGTATTTTTACAAGATATTCTGTATGCACTAATCAATGTTACCCGTACTCAACCAACCCGTATTCTTTGAAGAATATTTTGATTAGTCCACATTTATGCATATAATAACACAATAATTACTTTGAATACCTGAACGTGTTAGTTGAACATATCAGAATATCTTACCAGCTTCCTCATCCCGTATTCTTACAAGATATTCTGATATGTTCAACCAACTAAAAGATACACGTATTCAAATTTACCCATATTCTTACAAGATATTCTGATATGTTCAACCTGTTGGATTAGTGTCTAAGTCCATAACTATTTTGGTATGTACTTGACCCGATGGTGCATGGTCCTTTTGGGTTGCTTTCACCAAAGCAACTTGATTGGAGAAATAAATAAAGAGAGAAAGGTTATTATGATTTATTAATATGTTATAAGAATAATATATTAAAGGAGAAATCATATTTGTTTAATTAATATTGGTCAATAATTAATTAGGAATTAATTTTGTGATCAAGTGTGATTAATTAAACTAGAGGGACTGATTTGTAATTATGTGATAGTTACAAAATAAGGTAAGGATTATCTTAAATATAGGGTGAACGAATTTGAGGTGATAAGGCCTTAGAATTCGACTATGATAAGGATTCAAGGATTATCTTATGGGTTGCTTTGTGGATAAGCAACTAGATAAGGATAATGACTGAAACCCTATCTCTACACCTATATAAACACCCCTTGGCTCATGAATTCGTGTATCCCATCCCAAGGAGTCCTAAGGACGAATTCTAACCTCTCTCCTCTCTCTTTATACCTTCTCCATTTGCTCTTGGTGTTTGTAAGCCATTAGAGGAGTGACACTTGTGACTCTAAGCATTCCAAAGTCAATTCAAGGAGAAATTAGGATTGTTATTACTCTATAACAATCAAGGTATGTTCTTAAACCCATTCATATGTTAATATCGATTTCATATACTAGAATTAGGGTTTATAGTCTTGGATTCAAAGCATGTACAATAGAGAAACCTAGATCCAAGCATTAGGGTTTGTATGAGCACATAGGATGTCTTATGACAAAAACCCATCAGTGGTATCAGAGCCTAGGATGGTTTCAATTGTATTGATGCATTGTATATCTTAAAAATTTGATTTTTTTGGTGTTCTAGAGGCTGGACTCGCCGAGTCCATAGCTGAACTCGCCGAGTCCAGGGTGACTCGACGAGTCAACTCGTCAAATAGTGCTTATCTCGGGATTTCTTGCTGTTTTTGCATATGGATAGTTACCTTATCATGTTAGATCAATATTAATCCGATTATATGATATATTTGATTATATTTTTGATCTAATTGAAGATATTTATCAATTAATAAGATAATTGTTTCCTTATAAGATGATTGATTAATTATTTTGAATAAATTGATAAATTGTTTTGCAAGAAATCATTAAACAAATCAAATATGGATAATTATGTAATTAAATGTTAGTTTAGATTATTTGTTATTTTATCCTTGTTGTTATGAAAAGTTTCATATTTTCCCCTTTAGGTTTTATAGTTTAAATTTGAACCCAAAAGTTTTGTTGTTTTGAAATTTAAATAGTTAAAACCCTAATGTTTTGAAAAGGGTTTCAAAACTTGCCCTCAAGTTTTGGAATTTAAAAGTTGATTAAAAGTTAATTAGGAATGTTAAATTCTAAAACCCTAGTAATGTTTTGAAAAGTTCAAATACACCCTTATGGTTTTATTAATTAATTAAGGAGTATAATTAAAAGAGATTTAATAAATCCATAAAAGTTTAGGTTAACCATTTAATTGAATTAAAAGTGTAATTGTTAAAGTTAACCACATAGTATTTTAAAAGTATAAAATATACCCTATAATATATATAACATTAAAAGTCTAACATTATATATATGTATGAGTAAAAGTTAGTCTTACCGTTAGTAGGCCTAATTCACGAAGCTGCTCTATAATGGGTGTTTAAGGAAATTGCCTATAATATGGCGATTGAATGGGTATCCACTCTTACCCACCGCACTCTTGACTAGTGGAGGGTCGTTAGCCGAACGGGTAGGATAGGACGAAACCTTCCATTATAAGTATAATGAAAATACAAAGTAACTAAATGTTTTGCAAATTCCCAATCTTAGTTACTTAGGCAAAAGTGAATTGATGCAATTCCATGAAATTACACTTTGTGCCCTTACGAAGACGTTAGTGGAGCGTGTGTGGTTTACCGGCACACTAAATGGTTCTAAGCAAAGGTAGCAAAGGGTGACTCAATGTTTGTCATAGTTCGGTGGAGCGTGTGTGGTTTACCGGCACATCGAATAGGTGATTGTAACATGTGAGGGCACCATGTAAGTTTGCATGGTTATTCACACCCGCTTTGTGATCCTTGGCATCCCAGTCACAAACAAGAGGGGCATATCGAGATTTAAACATGCCATTGAAAGTTCAATGAATCTCAAAGGATCTAGGAGTTTTCATAGATTTAAAACTTAAATTTCTTTTTCGTTTTCATGGTGGAAATTAGTAAATCGTCATTCACTTACCTTCAAATATTCTGCAACTAGATTACGACATCCCTTTTCTAGGTTGTAGCGTATTGTGTTGGGTCCTAGCCTTGGTATCTCATTTGGGTGATTTACTAAGGACTCAATCGATCAACTAACTTGAATTTGTTTTCTCCCGTTTTGTAGATGTCAAAGTTTGACAACTATGGTCTTCCTAAATCCCGTGGAACATGCATTCCACATGAAGATGATATTCCACGATTCGATCGAGGAACAAGAAATCATGCTTCACTTCCTCCTCCTCCTCCAATTATTCTCCCTAACCCACAAGATTGTAAAATTGAAAGGTTCAATGTCACTCAAGCCCTTTTGGCAAGTAAACATAAAGAAGGAAAGTCGGTGTGTGCACACGTCCTAGGGATGAAGTCACACATTGATAGGTTAAGAATGTTGGGATCCGTTGTCCGTGAGGAAATGGCTGTTGATTGGGTTCTTCAGTCACTTCCTAACTCATATAGTGAGTTCGTAAGAGAGTACTATATGATGAACCGCGACGTGACCCTTATAGATCTCACCTATATGCTTATTGCTGCTGAATCAGCAATGGTTTGGCGCAATAGAAAAGCAAAGTTGATTGGTGAATCTGCCTTCGAGACCTCTATGTATAGACAATGGCAATGAAAGACATGCTATGATTGAAAAGATTGATCATAAGAGAAAGGCGATGTCTGAAGTAGTTCCATGTCCTGTTCCAAAAAGAGTCAATTTGTTTTTATTGCCAAGAGAAGGGGCATTGGAGACGAAGCTGCCCTATTTACCTAAGAGATCTAAGAGATGGGAGAGTCGAAACGTATGGCTCTAATTTAGGTAAAATCCATTGACTAACTCTTTTAAGCTTCATTCTAGATTCTGAATACATAATGTGATAAGATTACAATTGATGTTTTGAAGGATCGAAGAAAAGAAAAGAAGCTTAAGGGAAGAAGTGAGCAGAATCTAACCGTGAAGGAATGGATTTCGATCGCGTTTCTCGAAGATTAGATTCTTGAGCTACTACTTAGAGTTAGAATTAGATTGCTAAGAAAGATGTATTAGCATAAGTTTTCCAATGAGTTTCATTGTAAGGACAAATTTTTCCACAATAAAATAAATTTTGATTTTAAATTTTATTATTCTTACAATGGTGTGTATGAAAAATTGATGTTAAAATTATTAGCAATAATGGATTTGTTTCTTATTGTGTTATGGAAAGTCAAAATTTTACCAAATAGGGAGAGTTTCTCATCGCCCAAGTTTCAATTGGACAGAAACTTGGAATCATGCAACTTGGTTGCACGATGAATGAGAAATTTCATATTTTGGAAATTAGACTAATTCATTGACAAAGTGTCAAGTGAAGGACTAGGAGATCAATTACACAAAGTTGCGTGTTGATCAAAGTCCACCATAAGAGTAACAAAGACATTCATCATGATTTACTAAAGGTTTAGTAAATATGATTACGGTTATAAGATTAAGTGTAATTTTGAATTGATTGAAAATGTTTAAATCAATAGCAGAACGAATAAGAAGAGTCAAGTAGGCAGAAAGATAAAAGTTTCTCCATTCTAAGAAGAAGGGAGAGTACCTTTTATGCTTTGTGATAGGTCTTAATGATTAAGAACCATATCTCAATTGATCCTCTAAGTGAGTCTTAGTACAATTGTATGTTTAAGAAGAGGAATCAAGGATTGAAGAAATGGTTAAATCAAAAAGTCTATCATACTTCGTTCCAATAACAAGTCTTAAAGTTAAGATTGTGACAATGAGTGAAAAGTATTAAAGGTTTATAACATTCATCAAATGTGGAAAGTTGTGATGTCTTGAATAAGATATTGATCGACTAGGACCAATTTATGAAGTGTTTTGATAAAAGCTACACTAACTCTTGAATATTTGGTTGTCAAGAAATGTTTATTGACAAGAGAATCTTATATGTCAAGGAGTTAGTGGGAGTCTTAATGGTCTTGAAAGGTTTGAAGAACAAATCAAATAAACCTTAACGATCATCACTAGCACACGAGTTGAGTTTTACAACCTATCGTGTTGACGATATTTTGATTCTGTGTTGTTCCAATTGAGTTAATTATGCATGTGAGTCCTATGAGTTCTCATTTTGAATGCATAAAAGGCAAAGCACCTTGATCAATGAAAGGTACATTGATAGGAAAAAGGCGAGATGCTTAACTACTTGGAAGACGTGGTGGGCAGCTGTACTACCATAAGGCAAGAAATCAAGATTAAGAAAGTTCGATCCATATGAGTTTGAATTTGTCGTAAACTTTGGTTTTAACAAATTCACATGGATAGGAACACATACACCGTTTAAATCTAAGTGTCATAAGATTTCCTCCTTCATGAAAATGATTGTGAGGAAATGCTTTCACTAAGAAAGATTTTAAGAAGATAGTGATTGTAAAATTGCATTCTCGAATTCGATTATGGTTACGATATCCCTTTCCATAATTTGAATTGTGAGGTTTGACAATTAGTCTTAATTGTTGAGACACCCATATGAACTATCTAAAGGCAAAGGTGTATGAGTTCAAGAAGCCTTGATAAAAGATTATCAAAGCATTAAGTATTAGAAACATGGACTTAAGAAATTCAATAGGTATTGTTTTCTGAAAGTTAAGATGTTTATGAATACATGTCAAAGCTAGTGGGAGCATAAGTGTTATGTTTTACAATAATCATCATGATAGTGGGAGCATAAATGTTATGATTGTATGATTATTAAGGCACGTATTGCAAAGTTGGCAATATTAATTATAGAAAACAAGAGTTAAACCTTGCAAAGTAGTAAGGGTTATACAGTTGTTGTGCTATAATTAAGGGAGAGAATATTATGCTTCATTTCAAATCTAAAGGATTAGGTTGAGAAATGTTAATAAATTTAGTCAAATGTACATAGTGTGTTCTTAAAATTTCGGTTATGATTACGGAATTCCTTTTCACAATTCGAATTTTGAGAACATAGCAAATAAAACATTGTGCATCGTGTCCCATACGCTTCGGGTATAGGATCGATTGCAAATGCTTTAATGTTTGACCATTCTAAAATTTTCCAAATGTCTAGCGCATTTAGAGGGAAAAGGGACTAGAATTGGTTTTGACTAAAATAATTAAACAACTATCAAAGGACAATCCAAAGTTCGACGAGGATTGGTCGCTTGTGAGTAGTTGGAAGTATAGTATTGGAAGATATGGAAATGTTCTCATATTGGATGGACCATATCGACATCATTACAAATAGAAAAGATTCTATTAAGAATGAGTTGTCATGAGGAAAATATGGAAGCGTGTTCATATTAGGAAGTAAATATTGAAAAATCTATGTCTAGATTAGAAACTTTTATGCAAAAGGATGTTCAAAGGAATGTACTATGAGAGAGAGACATCATATCTAAGGAATTGTCTTGTAACAATCTTCGATAGAGGACTTTGTAATATCATTGGCAATAGTCTTTGTGACTTTGGTGCAGTGACATTACGAAAGGATCGTTGCATAAAGTGTTAGAATCTGGCATATTCTATAAGTAGCGAGAATTTGATATTCTCACACTTATGAAAAAGGATTTGGAGTTGTGAAATGAGAATGATTGGAAATGTGTGCACTTTGTCTATTGCACAAAATTAAGAACCATAGGTAAACATTGTGTGCATGCTAGGAGCATGGGACAAGTGTAATAATTCAAGTAAGAAGTTGATTCCCCGAAACGACAAATAATGAGTAATCGGTATGGTGATAAATAAAAGGAGTTTCATTTATACTCAAAGGTTGAGGCCATATGGGATTAGTATTATTCTTGTGTTTCACCTTGCATGTTTTGACTTCCAGAATAATTGAGTTTATTAAGAATAATCGAATTATTCGAACGGGCAACAGTCATTCATATGTTGGAAGTAGATATGAATGAAGACTGTCGTGAATTGGTGTGTGGATTGTCTAGAAGAGTATTAGACATAAGCAAATGTTTGCTGCAACATTCATGAGTGCTTATGAATATGATTTGAGCATTGGATTAAACCCACGCTCACTTGGATCACTCCATGAATTGTATTACGAGTGATTGGTGAGACGATAACATCTTATATTCTTGAAACTGAGATGTGTGAGTTGTATCTTGCGAATCGGTTGCACATTGATAATATGTAAACGCACTAGTAACTTGGTGTTATAAAACATATTTTTGTGTGTGATTTGGTTAGTGAGTGCAAGCAAGCATTGTATCAAAGTTTATCCGTTCCTTTTATTCAAAGTAGAATAAAAGTGATATCTTTGGGCCCCTCGATGGTTTAGTGATGACATACGTAAATGCTCGGCCGGGCTAGGGCTAATTTGATTCGTTCAATTAGTCAGTCGTCATAAATCGGAAATCGAGATATAGTACAAAGAGAATGGTTTGAAATCATATCTCATATGATATCTAGAAAGGAGGAATATATGATCCCTTATCTAAGGACACGCGTATCTAATAGGATCAGAGTTGACAGCGGCTTTGGAAAGCTACGATTGCAGATCAGGATCTGAAGTCATACGGATAATAGTTATTAGACTTATCCAAGTGAGAGACTGTTGGATTAGTGTCTAAGTCCATAACTATTTTGGTATGTACTTGACCCGATGGTGCATGGTCCTTTTGAGTTTCCTTTACCAAAGCAACTTGATTGGAGAAATAAATAAAGAGAGAAAGGTTATTATGATTTATTAATATGTTATAAGAATAATATATTAAAGGAGAAATCATATTTGTTTAATTAATATTGGTCAATAATTAATTAGGAATTAATTTTGTGATCAAGTGTGATTAATTAAACTAGAGGGGCTGATTTGTAATTATGTGATAGTTACAAAATAAGGTAAGGATTATCTTAAATATAGGGTGAACGAATTTGAGGTGATAAGGCCTTAGAATTCGACTATGATAAGGATTCAAGGATTATCTTATGGGTTGCTTTGTGGATAAGCAACTAGATAAGGATAATGACTGAAACCCTATCTCTACACCTATATAAACACCCCTTGGCTCATGAATTCGTGTATCCCTTCCCAAGGAGTCCTAAGGACGAATTCTAACCTCTCTCCTCTCTCTTTATACCTTCTCCATTTGCTCTTGGTGTTTGTAAGCCATTAGAGGAGTGACACTTGTGACTCTAAGCATTCCAAAGTCAATTTAAGGAGGAATTAGGATTGTTATTACTCTATAACAATCAAGGTATGTTCTTAAACCCATTCATATGTTAATATCGATTTCATATACTAGAATTAGGGTTTATAGTCTTGGATTCAAAGCATGTACAATAGAGAAACCTAGATCCAAGCATTAGGGTTTGTATGAGCACATAGGATGTCTTATGACAAAAACCCATCACAACCAACATATATTAAATGTAATTCTTAACAATTGTTACCCGTATTCTATAAGAAATAATGTATTTTTTGTTTTTATTATTCAAATGATTGTTCAAGAATTTGTTATTCTACAAGAAGTTTTTAAAGTCATGATCAAGAAATAGGTTGAAGAATATTTGTAACGCCCGTCTCTCGAGGTATTAATTATTTAATTTTTCTTAAATTATAGTTGGGCCTAATATGGAAGGAAATGAATATTGGTTTTGGGTTTATGCACTTGGTCCAAGTATTGGGCTGCCCACAAGACGTACATTGGGCGTAGCCTGGACGTACGCGGGGGTAATGAACCACGATGGAATCGGGGTGCGCACACTTACGCGCATGGTACCACTAGGTACGAGTAGCGTAAGTGAGCAGATAAGAAAACCCTAATTTAAGGGTTTAAGACATTTATAAACCCCATTATAGCCTCCCTCTGGAGTCTTACCAGCTTCCTCATCCCCAAAGAAACCCTAATACGTCCTTACTTTCTCTTTTGTGTGATTTTGCTCCTTGTGAGGGTTTTAGTGAGAAAGAATTTGTGAAGAAGGAAAGCAAAGGTTGGAGAAGAAGCTTGAGCTCAGAGATTCGGTCTAGACTCACTCTTTGTCACCAAAAGAAGGTATAAAGCACTAAACTTTCTTCCTCACATGCTAGATCTAGAGTTATTGAAGTTTTGGACCTATTTAGGTCCAAAGGTTGGACCTTGATTATGGAGTTTCGTTTTTGAGCTTGGGATTGCCATCCTTTGGGCTCAAAGCACCTCATTAGCAATAAAGTTTCGACCTTGGAAGTTTGCATGAGGCCATGCAAGAGATCTAGTCATTTCTATGGAGTTAGGATATTGGTTTTTGAAGTTTGAGCCTTTTTGAGTTACCCAAGCCATCAAGTAAGCAACTTTATGGATTAGGATAGAGAATAAGACGTGGATCTAAATTTGTACCTTCTGAATCGAAGGATTAAGAACTTAATAGGAAGTTGGATTAAATGGGTTGTACGCTGGGTGTACAAGGAGGTACGCACGACGTACAAGCCAGCAGCCAATACGCTCAACGTACCTTGGGGTACGCCCCGCGTATGCGGTCAGTTTGGGCTTCGAGCATTTGGGCCTCGGTGTGGGCTGTGCTTTGGACTTAGAATCTTTGGGCCTTAGGAGTCATCAGAAGTCAGTGAATATGGACCTTGTTTAGGTGTTGGACCTAGAGTAAGCCCCAATAAAGAGATTTGGGCCTAATGTAGAAAATGGGGGGGGGCATTAATTGGCCATTGGAGGACTTATAAGGAATTGAGGGTTTGGGCCATCTTTGTGACCCACACCATAACAGGGGTAAAATGGTCATTTTTACCCTGAGGTTTGTTATCAGTATTTGATTTTGTATTTATGGGATTTGTAGCCGAGGAATTTCGGAGCGGCAGTCGGATAGTTTAAGATTCAGCATCTCAGCAACTAGCGTTACGAGGTGAGTTTACTTCCAGTAGGAACGGGTCTACGGCCACAATGCCGGCCCGTTTAGTTAGCAGTAGTTCCGGACCTCGGTATGATGCAGTAGTTAGAGTGATTGATATCTTTGTGATTCAAGCATGTTTTGTGTTATGTCTTCTGGACTCTGGTCCGATGCAGTATGCAGTATATGTGTTCATGCTAGTTGATATGTTTATGCTATGCTATGTTCAGTCGGTTTTTGGACTTCGGTCCGATGCAAGGGATGGGGTCTCATTCAGTTCCGGACTTCGGTCCGATGCAGTTAGTTCCGGAATTCGGTCCGATGCAGGGGATGGGGTCCCAGTCAGTTCCGGACTTCGGTCCGATGCAGTTTCCGGACGTCGGTCCGACGCAGTGGGCAAGACCCAATAGTTGTTTATATGTTATTGTATGGTATGTGGTAGTTTGGCGGAGCTCACTAAGCTTTGTGCTTACAATTTCAGTTTTGGTTTTAGGTACTTCAGCTAGCAAGGGGAAGAGCTTGGTTTGATGGCATGGCACACACCCCAATTGCAGTTTATTCCTGGGAGTTTTATTTAGATATTTTGATATGATATTAACTTCAGTTCTGAATTGATATATTTATTATGGCATTTTGAGACATACGATTCATGGTTTTATTCTATAATAGTTGATGTTGTGGTTCTTAGTAATATTAAAAAAAAATTGGGTCGTATTTTGGATCGTTACAAGCTGGTATCAGAGCCTTGGTTTGAGGGATTCGGGAACACTTTCCGGTGTGTTTGAACTCAAACTAAGGAAATGGTAAAAGATTTTCAAAAGAAAAACATTTTCAACAAAAAAAGAACTTAGAAAGAAAAAGAGTTTTCTTAAAAAGAGAAAAGGGTGTGGTGCATGCGATCAACCGAGCTTAAGTAAGTACTCCCAAATTACCCATACAATTTTATGTTATGATTAGTAGTTTCAGTTTCAGTAGAGCTGCATGCTAGAATAGGACTAAAGATCTAGGAATGATGCCTTATATTCCTGCTTTATGTGTTTCAACTTTATGAGAATTGCATGCTAGTATTGAGTAGACAATAGTAGGATAGCATGTTTAGGTTATGCCTGATAGTATGAGCTTATCAATGAATGCTAGTACAGTTTCTCATTATGAGAATAGATTTGCTGAGTAGTTCCTGTGTCCGAATGTTGCTTGCTTTGTGCTTTGTGGGACTATAAGTGATGGGAGTTAGCCATCAGGTGAATACGTTACGTCACATGTGATCAAGGTTGAATAATCTCAGAGTGTTGGATTTGTCCCTATTGTGCAGCTCTCGTTTGAGTCTAACCGTTGTGCGGACGAGTCTTTTACTCGAAGGATTATCCGAGCCTCGTCACATGTGATGGTATTCAGGTGATGGCTAATTGGCATTACAAGGAGGCCTTTAGCAGCCGAGGACTACTTTGGGTCGGAGATTTCCCTAGGATAATCCTAGGATGAGAGTAGCAGAGATCAGTAGTAGTAGAAGTGACTTGGTGGAGTCGAGGCAGTTCTTGAGGAAAGTACAGATAGATGTGGAAGGTAGCATGAGCCCCTACTACTAAAAGCAGATGATCCGTACTTGAGTCAAGGAAGGCCGAGGCGAGACCAGGAAACCTGTAGTAGTAGCGATCCGTCAAGATATATCATTGTTTCTGACATTTGATCTGATGTGTTTTCAGAATGGTAGTTTTACGCCCAAGACCAGCAGGCGGCAATTCAGGTGCCGGTGAGGGATTAGGATCAGGATCAGGCTCGGGGGCCGAGTGATGTGTGTAAATTCAACTAGTTTTATCCCTACTTTTTATTAATAATTTGAGCACACAAAGGCAGTGAACCTGTCTTTAAGTGGTATAGATTGATAAGTAAGGTATCGAACTCAGGTAACGGAAATTAAACTAATATCTAATTTTAACTAAAACAAATAATAAAAGTAAATGGTTTTTCTCTAGTTTTGCAAGACTAGAAACTTAAACAAACTAAATTTAACTAATTAACTAAAGCAACAACTATTCACCAAATTTGATAAAGATGTTTCTATTTAGGTTCAACCAATTCACTCCTATGGTTATTTAAGTTAAGGTAGATTAATTGCTATTGGTTACCAATGATAATAGTTAGGTTCATGTTCATTATTCCTAACCCTTAGACAATTAACTAATTTAAGCGTTGATCAAGTGTTTAAACTAATTAATTCCCTAGATTAATTATTTGGATTAAATAAGATTTGTAATGGTCAATTAAGTTATTAATTCAATTAACCTCTTGTTGATGGTTTCTCAAACAAGCTCACACATTAATCTTCCTATTTTCTTATTAATCTTAGTTTCATACTCATTACTTCCAAGCATATGTTTTAGCATTCACATAGACATATGAGGTTAACAATTAAGTGATGTTCATGCAACCTAATTGCCTTCCAATTAACAGAAAATAGTAGTGATTAATACATAAGGTTCTTTAACAAACTTAATTTAATAAATCACCAATAGACAATTAAACAAAATTCAATAATTAAACCATAGGAGTTCTTTGGTATTCCCCAAACAGAAACAAAAACGAATTTAGCTCATAGTTGCAGTAGAAACAAGCATAAAAACAAAGTTTATGAAAACAAACATGTTTAATTCCTAAGTCTAAGTGGTAGAATTAACCTAATTGCTTGAATTCTTCCAACTCTTGAAGCTTAGGGTTCTTCAGCGCCTTCTGAACCTTTTAGTCGCAGCTAATCCTTCAAAATTCGCCAGGGGTTCTGTCCCATGTGATAAGGATTCGTCTTTTAAAGATATCCCAAAACAGAGGGTACTCGGCGAGTAGCAGAATCAACTCGCCGAGTAGGTCAATACTTATCCGTCTTTAGATCAGCAGTCGTATATATCTTCTGGCATCTCATCGTGTACTCGCCGAGTAATGCCGATCTACTCGCCGAGTAGGTCTCTCTTTTCATTCTTTACCCTTCACTTGCTTTCCTTTTTCTCCTTTTTGCCTCCAAGCATATCTTCTGGACTGAAAACACAATTCAAAGCATTTTAAGTACCTTTTATCCATATTATTCTCATAACTAACCAAAAATAACCAAGAATATATGTTAAATAATTAACTAATTATGCACATATCAAAATACCCCACACTTGAATTTTGCTTTCCCCCAAGCAAAACTAAATTTTAAACACATTAAAATCACATTAGTAACTCCAATCCTTCCCAGCCATTATGCCAAGACCGCAACGCATGCATTTGTGCCTAATTCCTAAAAACCCCCCATACTTCAAATACTCACAATCCTCATAAACATTCGCCCACTCACCCCGAACTATGCTCATTTTATGCAACCCTCCGAATCCATCCTCAGAAAACCACTTTACCCTCAAGGTATTTTTAATTGAGCAACCCAAACATACATAATCTAGACAATTACAATTTATGATACCACATTGGAGCTCTTTAGGAATTCTTCACTTTCTTAACAATTTGATCTTGGATAACTTTGAATTCACCACCTTTTTTGTTTGATTTTTGGTATCTTTAACTTTTTGGATTTCTTCGGAATTTTCGATCTTCATATTTGATATTTGACTTCGATGCTCCAAAAATTCTTCAAATTTTTTTTCTTGTAATTCTCTCTTTTTTTTTTACATGTATACCTCACTTTTTTTCACTCAAAACCTACATGCTTAAGCAGGAGCGCTCAATCTCAACATTTATTGGCTAATGATAAAAATCTTCCTGGATACATTTCAGGTTTAGACTGCTAAACATATTGCATCCCTCAGGCTGAGCAAGGTCGTGTTTTTGTCTCATGATTTCACTGAAATAAGGAAGCCACAAATGCACTAGAACGTGTATAGGCTCAACTAAACATTTGGGTTTTCATGCAATTATCAACATAATTCTAACATGGAATCCTAATTTTCTTACCAAAATTTTCTAATTTAAGACCTAAGCATTTTGAATATTCAACAAATTTAAAAATTAGCCTAAATTAAGATTCTAAGTGTTCTAAGATGTGACTAACCCCCTACCCCACACTTATTTTATGCAATGCCCTCATTGCATATGATAACAACTAAAAAGAATGCAAATAGAGAGAAAGTTGGAACAAACTCCCCTGGGATAGCAGTCGCTAGGTTGACACCCTCGTCTTCAAATCCTTCTTCTAGTGACTTTAACCATGAGAACAGCTCATCCATGGCACGGGTGTCATAAGTCTCGTGTGGTTGATAGCTCGAAAACTCCAAGGAAAAATGGTTGTTGCACAAGCCTCAATAAGAGTGCATAAAGAATGTATGAATGGCGCATAAACAGTAGCCAGAACAAACCAATGAATTCCTCCTGCAGCAGGCTACTCGGCGAGTAGGCGAATAAACTCGGCGAGTAGAAGGTGTCGGACAAGCAGATCGCACAAAAGCAGATGTACTTGCCGAGTAGTATTAGTGCACTCGGCGAGTAGAGCATATAATTCCAGAAATTTTCTAAACGCTGGCTCTCTTTATTCTAGTGTTGACATGCAAATATAAATGCACTCTCCAAGAAACTTTCTAAACAGCAACACTTTAATAAACTCTCGATTCGTACGGACTCGATCCTAGGAACAAAACTCCATAAGCACTCCTAAAGGCCCTCATTCCTCGCTTGACCATTCCTAAATAGCATGCATCCTAGCTTCAATACCTGAAAAGAAAACTAAAAGTAACACTAAAATTCAAACCACTTAACCAAGTTTACATGTCCACAATTGTCTTTAAAACAAACATCATAATCAAACAAAATAAAATCTTCATTCCTCCTCGTCCATCCCGACTCCTCCAGCTCCACTACCTCCTTCTCCACCCCTTCTTCGCATCCTCTCATCCCAATCCATAATATACGGGTAGCCGGGTCCAGACCTCGGGGTAATGTGCATTTGTTGGAAAAGATAATCGAAGGATTGATTGGTGTAATTAACCCCTCGGCCAATATCATCCAAGTATTGTCGATACTCCACTTGGTTCCAACTCTCGTTATCCTCCACCGGAATAACCGGTGGGTCGTCCCGTACCCGCTCACTCCTTTGCCTAACCCGCCTTCCCGGATCCTCGGGAACAGCCGACTCATCCTCATTTGGGATAGTAAAGGAATCACCAAATTTCTCCACTATCCGAGCCCTCCTATAAAGTGCAGTATTAAACGGAGGAGGGTGGATAATCGTCAACGCTTGAGCTTGCGGCAAATCCAAGATCCCAAACGATTTCGCAAGCCGAGTAATGAACATGCCCCCATTTATCTTCGAGTTTATCTTCTCCTTAACCGCCCCCTCCGCAAGAAATTTGGCAATGCAATACGGGAGGTTGCAGAAGACGTTGGGAGTGATGATACTCCACAAGTAAAAAATATCAAGGGTGGGAACTTTGTCCCCATCCTTCCGCATGTTGATCGTGCTTGCAATGAACCGGTGAAGGAGTCGGTGGATCGCAGAACGGATATGACCTTCTTGGGCAGTAGAAGGTATGTAGACTCGGTTAGCAATTGTGTTCCACCATGTCGATGCCACCACTTCCTCGGGAAGTTCTTTGTAGGTATTCTCCAAGAAGGCTTCGAAGTAATCCGTCATCACCATGTCTTGATCGTAGATGCCCAACCGCCAAGAGAACTCAACCATGCTGCATTGACGCAGCTCCCCACCCAAAGAAAACGAGATCGTGTTTGGATTGTAAAACTCACTACCACCTCGGAATGAGATGGTAGCGAAGAACTCCCAGCACAACTCTGCGTATACTGGCTCTTGAATCTTGAACAATTGCAACGAACCATCACAAGTGATGTTGGCATAACCCAAGTTACAATCTTTCACCAAATATGGGGTGAGTTCCTCTTCCAAGCCAACATTGCCCAACCATCCCCAATCCACTGCATTCGGTAGGTGGATTTCTTTCTGTCGAAGTGCTTCCAACCTGTTTAGCGCTCGAGTTTTGGAAGATTTGGAGGTAATTTGTTGAAAGGCTAACCATGGCATATCACCATGGCCTCCCCCACGTGATGACTGACCTCTTCTTGCCATTCTAACTTGGTGGTTGAATTAAGAGAAAGAGAAAGGAAATTGACTAGATCCTGAAGAACTCTTGAGAGGTGGCTGAGAGAAGATGCTCGGCGAGTGTGGGGGTGAAATGTTGAATAAAAGTAGTTTTTACAGATTTTAATTTACTGGGTTTTAACCGTCTACTCGCCGAGTATAATGGATCTACTCGCCGAGTAGACACGCGTGTCATGCATTTTTGGCTGTATACGAACATTTACTCACCGAGTATAGCCGATATACTCGCCGAGTAGATGTCTCAGGTTGAAAAAATTTTAAGTTTTTGCCAGTTTTACTTTGTGAATTCCTTTATTTTAGCCTTTCCACCCCACACTTTCAGTAGAGCTTGTCCTCAAGCACTTGGAGAAGTAGAATGAATGAAGAGAAATGAAAAAATTAATACGAAAAATAAAGAAAGGGAAAGAAAATGCAAACGTGAAACTCGGGTTGCCTCCCGAGAAGCACTTCTTTTGATGGAGTCATTAGCTGGACTCCGCCCCTTCTATGTTTTGCGATTCCGCACAGCAGGAGCTCCTCCATTCCTTCATTGCGGGGGACTCCTTCTTCATATGTCTTCACTTGATGGCCATTGACTTTAAATGGCGTGCCATCTCTTGAGATCAATTCAATAGCCCCATGAGGAAACACCGTCTTAACCACAAATGGACCATCCCACCTTGATTTGAGTTTGCCCGAGAAAAGTTTTAGGCGGGAATTGAAGAATAGTACTTTTTGGCCTTCATGGATGTATTTGCTTTTGATTCTTTGGTCGTGCCATCTCTTGGTCTTTTCTTTATAGAGCCACGAACTAGAATAGGCCTCATTTCGGAGTTCTTCAAGGGCATTCATTTGCATTAAACGATTGGTCTTCAATTCTTTCATGTCAAAGTTGCATCTCTTTAGTGCCCAATATGCCTTGTGCTCGATTTCAACCGGTAAATGGCATTGCTTCCCATAAACTAACCTATATGGTGTAGTACCAATAGGTGTTTTGAAAGCGGTACGAAATGCCCATAGCGCGTCATCCATTTATCCGACCATTCCTTGCGATTGCTTCCCACCGACTTCTCCAAGATACGCTTCAAAGCTCGATTGGTAACTTCCGTTTTCCCACTCGTTTGCGGGTGGTATGATGTGGAGAACTTATGGGTCACCCCATATTTCTTGAGCACCTTGTCCAATTGATCATTGGCAAAGTGTGTGCCACGGTCACTAATTAGGGCCTTTGGAACACTAAACCGGGAGAATAGTCTCTTCAAGAACCGTACCACTAGCCGTCCGTCATTTGTAGGTAAAGCCTGCGCCTCCGCCCATTTTGAAACATAATCCACTGCCACGAGGATGTACTTGTTTCCTTTGGATGTGGGGAATGGCCCCATGAAGTCTATGCCCCACACGTCGAACACCTCGCACACTTGAATGCTATGTTGTGGCATTTCATTACGGGAGGAAATGTTTCCCACCCTTTGGCAAGCATCGCATTCTTTGACATATTGGGCTGCATCTTTGAAGATTGTAGGCCAATAGAACCCAATGTCAAAGATCTTCTTCGCGGTATAGTGTGCTCCATGATGTCCTCCCGTGGGCCCGCTATGGCAGTGCTCTAGTATTTTTCGACTCTCCTTTCCGAACACACATCTTCTTATAATTCCATCCGCGCAGCTTCGGAAGAGGTATGGATCGTCCCAAAAGTAATATTTGATCTCCGAAAAGAATTTCTTCTTTTGCTGACTACTATAATCCTTCGGGACGTAATTGGTAGCTAAATAGTTAGCTATATCCGCGAACCATGGCTCCTCTCCCACGGACACCATAATGTATTCATCCGGAAAGTCGTCTCCATCCTTATCGTCTTGCAATGTCGGGTTCTCGAGCCTAGATAAATGATCGGCCGCTACGTTCTCCATTCCTTTCTTATCTCGTATCTCTATATTGAATTCTTGAAGAAGCAGCACCCATCGTATTAGTCTTGGCTTGGCATCCTGTTTGGAAAACAAATACTTGATAGCCGAGTGGTCAGTAAAAACAGTGGTTTTAGATAAAACCAAATAAGGGCAAAATTTATCAAAAGCGTAAACTACGGCTAACAGTTCTTTTTCAGTAGTGGTATAATTCTCTTGGGCAGGATTCAAGGTCTTGCTTGCATAATAAATGGGTTGAAAATGCTTATCAACCCTTTGTCCAAGGACCGCTCCTAGTGCATGGTCACTAGCATCACACATGATCTCGAAGGGTAAGTTCCAATTTGGTGCTATAATGATTGGGGCATTAGTTAATTTTTCTTTTAAAAAGTCAAATGCCTCTAAACACTCTTTAGTGAAATTAAAGGGTGCATCTTTTAATAATAATTGTGTTAGAGGTTTCGTAATTTTGGAAAAATCTTTAATAAAACGCCGGTAAAAACCTGCGTGTCCCAAAAAACTTCTAATGCCCTTCACATTAGTTGGTGGGGGTAATTTAGCAATGGTGTCTATCTTTGCCCGATCCACCTCAATTCCCTTTTTAGAGACTTTATGTCCCAATACTATACCCTCTTTGACCATGAAATGACACTTTTCCCAATTTAGGACCAAGTCGGTTTTCTCACATCTAGCAAGCATCGAGTCAAGATTTGAGAGGCAGACATTGAAAGAAGATCCAAATACAGAAAAGTCATCCATAAAGACCTCCATGAATTTTTCCACCATATCATGGAATATGGCGGTCATGCACCTTTGAAATGTCGCAGGTGCATTGCATAGTCCAAATGGCATGCGTCTATAGGCGAAGGTCCCACTGGGGCATGTAAAGGTGGTCTTTTCTTGGTCCATTGGGTCTATGGGTATTTGGAAATACCCGGAAAACCCATCTAAGAAGCAATAGTAGCTATGGCCCGATAGTCTCTCTAACATTTGGTCTATGAAAGGAAGGGGAAAATGGTCTTTGCGAGTGGCATCGTTTAGCTTGCGATAATCGATGCACACTCGCCAACCGGTTACCGTTCGCGTTGGAATTAACTCGTTCTTCTCGTTGGTAATGACCGTCATTCCTCCTTTCTTGGGCACCACCTGGACCGGACTCACCCATGGGCTATCGGAGATGGAGTAGATGATTCCTGCATCCAAAAGCTTGACCACCTCCTTCTTGACGACTTCTTGCAGGTTCGGGTTTAATCTTCTTTGATGTTGCACCACCGGCCTGGCTCCTTCTTCTAAGTTGATTTTGTGAGAGCAGTAGGATGGACTTATTCCCTTTATGTCGGAGATGCTCCATGCGATGGCTCTTCTCCTTTTCTTCAACACCCGTACAAGCTCTTCCTTTTCCGTCTTGGAGAGATCTGAGGCTATAATCACTGGTTTCTGATTTCCTTCTTCCAGGAAGGCGTATTCCAGATGGTCAGGCAGTGTTTTGAGCTCCAATTTATTGTGCATAGTGGCGGACTCGCCGAGTGCAGGTATGGTACTCGGCGAGTTGATGGCGGCATTCGCGACTGCTGACTTTTCTTCAGGTGTACTCGGCGAGTAGATCGGGTCTACTCGGCGAGTAGGGCTTTCAGCTTGGTTTTTTAGTTCTTCATACTCTGCTTCCTCCAACAGTCTTTCAATCTCTAATAAGTCTTTTTCTGGATCAAATACTTCTTCCAAAGCTGCAAACTTGCTGGAATCTTCAGGTATGTCTTCTTCCAATAACTCGTCAAGCATGTCGATTGAGAACGCCGTGTCGTCACTACTCCTTGAGTACTTCATGGCTTGGTCTACCCCGAATGTTACTGAGTCGTCCCCAACTCGCAATGTGAGCTTTGAATCTCTCATATCTACGATGGCGCTAGCGGTGTTGAGGAAGGGTCTTCCAAGGATGATTGGTACTTGCGGATCCGCCTCCATGTCGAGAATGATGAAGTCAGCCGGGAAGACAAATTTGTCTACTTTCACTAATAAATCTTCACATATGCCTCTTGGGAAAGTAACCGTCTTGTTTGCCAAATGAATTGCCATCCGAATTGGCCTTGGCTCCGGGAGGTCCAGCTTTTTGAAGAACGAGTATGGCATAAGGTTCACACTCGCTCCAGAATCAGCTAAAGCATGAATTGCTGCCAAGTTGCCAAATTGGCAAGGTAGAGTTAAGCTCCCCGGATCACCCTTCTTCTTTGGTAATTTGTTTAGCATGGCGGCGGAGCAATTCTCATTCAATACCACTTTCTGCACTTCTTCCATCTTTCTTCTATTGGTGAGGAGTTCCTTAAGGAACTTTGCATACTTGGGCATTTGCATAACGGCTTCAATGAAAGGAATGTTTATTTGAAGAGTTTTAATATGATCAAGGAACTTCTGATATTCCTCTTCCTGCTTCTCCTTCTTGGCTCGGGTTGGGTATGGCATTGGAGGCTGGTATGGTTTCAAGGGTGGCTGATCATTAGTTTTTTCAGATGTACTCGCCGAGTCCATCGGTCCTACTCGGCGAGTAGGGCTCTCAGATTGTGAATGTTGGTTTTCAACTTGTACTTCCGTTTCTTCCTTCTGTGAGTCCTTGTTCGCTTCAGTTCGGATGGGGGCCAGGGGAGTAATAATCTTCCCACTTCTTGTGGTAACAATATTCACTTGCGCGCCTCGTGGGTTGTTCTCGGTTTTGCTAGGAAGCTCACCCGGTGACCTTTGGTTTAGTTGTTGAGCGAGTTGCCCAAGCTGAGTTTCTATATTATGGATGGATGCTTGCTAGTTCCTGAGCATTGTTCTTGTTTCTTGGATAGCAGCATCGTGGTCACTGTGTCTTTTCTCGGAAGCAGCCACAAATTTAGTTAGCATATCTTCCAAGCTTGGCTTCTTCTCTTGCACCGGCTCCTCCTTTTGGTAAAAGCCTCTCCCTTTTTGTCTATACTTCTCCTCCTTGGCCTTCTTGTACTCTTCGTAAGGCAGCCACTCCTTCTTTTGTTTTCGCCAGTCTTCATCATACCGGTCACCGCTCGAATAGCATACTTGTGCCTTTTTGTTGCCGTGCTCATCCAAATCACAATCCCTAGTGAGGTGAGGTCCATTGCAATTCTCGCAACCCACCCGTATGGCATAGATAGTTTGATCCATTTTGTCCATTCTTCTATCCATGGTTTTTAACATGGCCATCACCGCGGATAAATCTTCAGTAGCAGCGTATGCGGCTCCCCTCATGACATCATTCCTAGGGTTGTGGTATTCTCTAGAGTGTTTAGAGAATTCTTCAATTAATTCTTTGATCACCGGGGGTGGCTTCTTTGTAAGTGGGCCTTGTGAGTCTAGCAGCTACCGGGTCGTGACATTGACTCCATCATAAAAGATGGAAACTTCTTGTTGGCTATTTAGATCATGGTGTGGGCAATTTCGTAGCAGACTTTTGTACCTTTCCCATGCTTCATATAACGACTCTCCAGCTTGTTGTTCAAAATTTTCAATGGCCTTCTTGAGCTTGGCTATCTTGGATGGTGGGCAAAAGTGATCAATAAACTCTTCCTTCATTCTGGCCCAAGTAGTGACTGACCCGGGAGGAAGTGATTTGAGCCAGTCTTTAGCAGCACCCTTGAAGGTTACCGGAAGCATCCGAAGCAGTTGAGTTTCGCGGGTGACATTTGGAATGTTGAAGTAATCAGCTACATCATTTACTTCATCCAAATGTTTGTAGGCATCTTCATGATCTTTCCCGTAGAAAGGTATTTCCTTGAGTGAAGCTAGGATATGACCTTTTAGCTCAAAGGTGGCAGTTGCGGGAATTGCGGGTTGCACAAGTCCCGGGCCATGGTCGTTGCGCATCCTCTTCTTCCATTCTCCCATGGGAATTTCATCAATGTTAGCCATAGTGAATGCTAACTCTTCCTCCGATTCGGTGTCTTGTTCGTAAGTTGCCTCGTCTTCTTCCTCGGTTTCGTATCTAATCTCTTTTTGAATTGGCTCTTCAATTATTAAGGAAGCGCTTGAAGCTCCTGATTTGCTGCTCTTCTTTTTCCCGAAAACAGGCTTCAAGTTGGACAATGGTGATTTCTTTGGTGTGCTTGAACTCTCCACGTCCTTCCCTTTGTTTCTTTTCAATTCGGATTTGGGGTCTTCAAACGGGGGTACCAGTGGTGTATTTGCTCCTCTGGTCATGAAAGTCCTGAAATTAATCAAATAAAAGCGTAAAAAGAACAAAAAGATTGTAAACAAATAAAAGGAAAAATTTCTAAAATAAGCTGTTACTCGCCGAGTAGGTGCGAGTGCACTCGGCGAGTATCAGTGATTTTTCAAAAAAAAATTCTAAGTTTTTAACCTAACTAAAACAGATACTAAAACCTAATTACTAGTTACTAAATTGCAATAAATGAACTTTATGCAAGTAAACTCACACAAAGGATCGAAAAAATTAGGAATTAGCTTAATTATTTAGAACCGTTCCCCGGCAACGGCGCCAAAAACTTGATGTGTGTAAATTCAACTAGTTTTATCCCTACTTTTTATTAATAATTTGAGCACACAAAGGCAGTGAACCTGTCTTTAAGTGGTATAGATTGATAAGTAAGGTATCGAACTCAGGGAACGGAAATTAAACTAATATCTAATTTTAACTAAAACAAATAATAAAAGTAAATGGTTTTTCTCTAGTTTTGCAAGACTAGAAACTTAAACAAACTAAATTTAACTAATTAACTAAAGCAACAACTATTCACCAAATTTGATAAAGATGTTTCTATTTTGGTTCAACCAATTCACTCCTATGGTTATTTAAGTTAAGGTAGATTAATTGCTATTGGTTACCAATGATAATAGTTAGGTTCATGTTCATTATTCCTAACCCTTAGACAATTAACTAATTTAAGCGTTGATCAAGTGTTTAAACTAATTAATTCCCTAGATTAATTATTTGGATTAAATAAGATTTGTAATGGTCAATTAAGTTATTAATTCAATTAACCTCTTGTTGATGGTTTCTCAAACAAGCTCACACATTAATCTTCCTATTTTCTTATTAATCTTAGTTTCATACTCATTACTTCCAAGCATATGTTTTAGCATTCACATAGACATATGAGGTTAACAATTAAGTGATGTTCATGCAACCTAATTGCCTTCCAATTAACAGAAAATAGTAGTGATTAATACAAAAGGTTCTTTAACAAACTTAATTTAATAAATCACCAATAGACAATTAAACAAAATTCAATAATTAAACCATAGGAGTTCTTTGGTATTCCCCAAACAGAAACAAAAACGAATTTAGCTCATAGTTGCAGTAGAAACAAGCATAAAAACAAAGTTTATGAAAACAAACATGTTTAATTCCTAAGTCTAAGTGGTAGAATTAACCTAATTGCTTGAATTCTTCCAACTCTTGAAGCTTAGGGTTCTTCAGCGCCTTCTGAACCTTTTAGTCGCAGCTAATCCTTCAAAATTCGCCAGGGGTTCTGTCCCATGTGATAAGGATTCGTCTTTTAAAGATATCCCAAAACAGAGGGTACTCGGCGAGTAGCAGAATTAACTCGCCGAGTAGGTCAATACTTATCCGTCTTTAGATCAGCAGTCGTATATATCTTCTGGCATCTCATCGTGTACTCACCGAGTAATGCCGATCTACTCGCCGAGTAGGTCTCTCTTTTCATTCTTTACCCTTCACTTGCTTTCCTTTTTCTCCTTTTTGCCTCCAAGCATATCTTCTGGACTGAAAACACAATTCAAAGCATTTTAAGTACCTTTTATCCATATTATTCTCATAACTAACCAAAAATAACCAAGAATATATGTTAAATAATTAACTAATTATGCACATATCACCGAGCATTTGGATGAGCAGAAGAGGGAGTTTTTCTCTTCAGAGATTACTTGTATCATACTTGATCAGACTCCTGTGATCTTTGGTTCGATCAAGGAGGGTATTTGGGAGCTGATGGATGAGAGGTTGAGCACATTCCGTGCTGAGGTGGCGACCATGATTGTAACATCCCGGAATATCAAGAGTAAAGTTGAGGGGCTAAAAGAGTAAATTGGGAAGGGGAACTCGGCGAGTCCATGGGTGGACTCGGCGAGTAGGGTCGCGACTTTGGTCACGTGTTATGTGGCCGACTCGGCGAGTCAGCAGATGGACTCGACGAGTAGGCGCTGAGCGGAGAAAACCCTAAATCCGGAGGATGAGCCCTATTTAAAGGACATTATACCCTCTCCCCAGCCTCTTTACCCTCTGTAGAAGTCCAGAAAGCCCTAAGGCACGAATTTGAGGGAGTAGAGTGCATTTGGAGCTTGGGGAAGTGATTGTTGAAGAAATCTTGAAGGAGAAGAGACTTGGATCAAAGGGCTTTGCAAGGATTCGGATTAACCTTCTCTTGGAGCATCCTTTTGAGGTATTACTTCATTGTTTGAGCTGTTATTATCTAGATTCATCATTTTTGGAGGTGTTAGAGATCATATCTTTTGATGTATTGGAGTTTAGAGGTTAGATCTGAGGTTGCTACCTCAGATTTGGAATGGAGGAGGGTTAGAATGCATAAAGGTCCCTGTTTTTGAGTGATTGATGGAGCTATCTTGTCCCAAAACACAAACCCTAGAGTGAAAAGGCCTAGATCTCCTTGGATTCACGTAAAGATTGCCACTTTACGTGATGGATGGCCTTAGGAGGGGTAGATCTATGGTTTGGATCATCTGCATGGCTTGGAAAGCCTCTGTATGGATTCAGACCCGGTGGTACTCGGCGAGTCACATGGGTGGACTCGGCGAGTTGCTTGAAGAAAGGTTGTAACGTGGCGAGTTGGAAGAACAACTCGGCAAGTTGGATGAAGATGGCCTGGAACTCGGCGAGTTGTAAGAACAACTCAGCGAGTAGGTTGAAGATAGTCGTAGACTCGGCGAGTCTGGTCGTAGGGTCCAAGTTTCTTTTGGAAGGGCTGTGACTCGGTGAGTCAAGGGATGACTCGGCGAGTTGGGTCGCGAATTGAAGGAGGTTCTGTGTATGGGGACTCGGCGAGTCATCGGGTTGACTCGGCGAGTAGAGTCAGTCAGGGGTAGACTTTGACTTTAACTTTGACCAAAGGGTTGACCAGTTGATTTCCAGGGGCATTTTGGTAATTGTTGAATATTGTTTTAAGTTCAGTGTATTGGTGGTTGGCGAGTGGTGGAGATCCTACCAGTAGTCGGAGCAGCTTGAGTTATTTGTTCAGCCGACAGTTTCGAGGTGAGTTATCCTCATTATATCAACAGGGTCTAAAGCACCAAGGTCGGCCCTTTATCGTATTGAGATCCGGGTATCTGTTTTTATGTTATTGCTTTGATATGTTTGCATCCTGGTAGTTAGGATGGTATTCGTTAGAGACCTGTTTAAGGTCGGTATCCTGGTATATAAGATGATGCTATGCTAATGACCGGTTAGGTCGGTATCCTGCTTAGAGTATGTTGTGTTACGTGATCTGCTAGATCGGTTTGATTGAATATGAATTGTTATGTGATTGTATGTTTATGTGCACATGGTTGTTTGGACTGGAGTTGGGTTGAGGCGTGTAACGACCCGTCTCTGGTATGTTGCTTTATATTATTTATTTTTAGAAGTTTGTAGAGGGACTCGACGAGTCTATGGCCCGACTTGTCGAGTAGAGTCGTGATCTTGGGCAGCGTATAGATCGGCGACTCGGCGAGTCCATATTCGGGACTTGGCGAGTCGGCCTGCCAGGTAGAAACCCTAAATCCCCGGGTTTGCACCCTATTTAAACCATCTTATGAGCCCCCAAACTCGTCTCCTTCACCCTCAAAGCATTATTTGGCAAACCCTAACCATTCCATTGAGTATTTGAGCTTTTCTTGTCTAAATCTTGAAGTTTTGAAGAGAAGAAGGAGGCTAGATCCAAAGGAGAAGAAGAAGATCCAAGTTTTTGCACTTATTTCAGAGTATCTTGAGGTAATAATCGGTTTCTTCTAGTTTTGATGATTGATTCTCCTTTATAAGCATATTTAGCCAATTCTTTAGCTTGTTCTTAGTAGATAAATCATATTGGATGGATTAGCTTTCGGATCTAGCCATGTTTCAGTTCCAAAAACGTAGATCTATCAACTTTATGAAGCCATTTTGCATGATAGCCCTAGATCTACTCTTCCAAGTGCCTTTTTAGCCTTTATATCCTCTTGTATGCATTTTTACACGTAAAGTTGGGAACTTTATGTGGTAAACCAGCCTTAGGAACTCAGATCTATGTATTGTATGCAGTGGTTTTGAACAGAATCAAGTTTTTAGTAATTGCATGCATGTGACTCGGCGAATCGGGTCGCGAGTCCCCGATCTTTCCCCTTTGAGTGATTCCGAGTGGAGACCAGTGAGTAGTAGAATGGACTCAGTGAGTCGGAGGTTAGACTCAGTAATGGAAGGACTCGGCGAGTTGTTCATACAACTCGGCGAGTCTAAGGCAATCTTCATAATTTCAAGAACAACTCGTCGAGTTGTTCATACAACTCGGCGAGTCGGATGCAGATAGTCTGAGTTTTAGAATCAAATGGGAACTCGTCGAGTTCAAGCTATACTCGACGAGTAGCAGCAAGCAAGGTTAAGAAATGAGAGTAGGGACTCGGCGAGTTGGCGGCCCAACTCGGCGAGTCAGGTCAACTGTAAGTTGACTTTGACTCGGCGAGTTGACCTTGACCAGGAGAGTTGACTTTATCCAGGGGTAAAAGAGTCATTTTACCCCAATACAGTTATTAGTATTTTGATTAAGTGTATTTGTGGAATTGTAGCCGGGGAGATACCGAAGCAGCAGCAGATAGCTTCCAGAGCCATACACTCAGCAGCCAGATCACGAGGTGAGTTTCCTTCCAATAAGAACGGGTCTAAGGCCACAATGCCGGCCCGTATAGCTAGTAGTAGTTTCCGGACTTCGGTCTGATGCAGATTTTATTATGTTTGAAGCCTTCGTGGCTCAGGTAGGATTATGTGTTATATGTTCCGGGTTACAGCCCGATGCAGTATGCTATTTATGTGTTCATGCTAGTTGATATGTTTGTGCTATGCTATGATCAGTAGTTCGGACTTCTGTCCGATGCAGTCAGTTCCGGATTTCGGTCCAATGCAGTTAGTTCCAGACTTCGGTCCGATGTAGTTAGTTCCGAACTTCGGTCCGATGCAGGAGGCAAGGCCTCAGTAGTTCCGGACTTTGGTCCGATGCAGAGGGCAAGGCCCTGGCTAGTTCCGAACTTCGGTCTGATGTAGTGGGCAAGGCCCAGTATGTGTTTATATGTATTGTATGGTATGTGGTAGTTTGGGGGAGCTCACTAAGCTTCGTGCTTACAGTTTCAGTTTTGGTTTCAGGTACTTCCGCAAGTAAAGGGAAGAGCTCGGGTTGATGGCATCGCATACACCACAGTTTCAGCTGTTCTGGGAGATGTTTTTTAGTTTTTCATAAATGTGATTGATACAGTTTTGATACAGTTCTACATAACTATTAATTACTGTTTTGAAACATTGACGTATGGGTTTTATTTTTTGATATTATTTTAGTACTTTTAGTAATTTTAAACAAAAATTTTTGGGTCGTATTTTGGGATGTTTCAAGTTGGTATCAGAGCCTTGGTTTGAGGGATTCAGATACACTTTTGGGTGTGTCTGAACTCAAACTAAGGAAACGATAAAGATTTTCAAAAGAAAAACGTTTGGAAAATGATTTTGGAAAAAGAACTTAGAAAGAAGAGGAGTTTTATAAAAAGAAAATGGTGTGGCGTATGCGATCAACCGAGCTCAAGTAAGTACTCCCAAATTACCCATACAAGTTATGTTATGATTACCAGTTTTAATTTCAGTAGAACAACATGCTAGAATAGGACTAAGGATCTAGGAGGATGCCTTATGTGCCTGCTATATGTGCTTCAGCCTTTCGAAATTTGCATGCTAGTATTGAGTAGACAATAGTAGGATAGCCTGTTAGGGTTATGCCTGATAGTATGAGCTTAGCATTGTATGCTAGTACAATATCTGGTTATGAGAATAGATTTGCTTGAATAAATTTCCTGTATCCGAATGTTGCTTGCTTTGTGCTTTGTGGGACTCTAAGTGATGGGAGTTAGCCATTAGGTGAATACGTCACATCACATGCGATCAGGGTTGAATAATCTCAGAGTGTTAGATTTGGCCCTATTGCGCAGCTCTTGTTTGAGTCTAACCGTTGTAAGGACGAGTCTTTTACTCGAAGGATTATCTGAGCCTCATTACATGTGATGGTGTTCAGCTAATGACTAATTAGAATTACAAGGAGACCTTCAACAGCTGAGGATTGTTTTGAATAAAGTTAGAGGTTTCCCCTAGGCGAGCCTAGGATGAGAGTAGCAGTGATCAGTAGTAGTAGAAGTGACTTGGTGGAGTCAAGGCAGTTCTTGAGGAAAGTACAGATAGATGTGGAAGGTAGTATGGGCCCGTACTACTGAAATCAGAGGATCCGTACTCGAATCAAGGAAGGCCGAGACAAGATCGAGAAACTAGTATTGGTATCAGTGATCCCTTGAGATATTTCAGTTTTCTGATGTTGCTATGATTTGTTTCAGAATGGTAGTTTTGCGTTCGACGCCAGCAGTCGGCAGTTCAGGTGCCGGAGGGGGATCAGGACCAGGCCTGGAGGCCGGGCAGTTAGATGAGCAGACCAGAGAGTTCCTTTCTTCTGAGGTTACTCGTATCATACTGGAGCAGACTCCTGTGATCTTCGGATCGATCAAGGAGGGTATTCTAGAGCTGATGGATGACAGATTGGGCACCTTCCGTGCCGAGATGGCGGCCATGATGGGGTCGCGCACACTTACGTTCAGGGAGTTCAGGGCATGTGGAGCTCCAGATTACCATGGGGCTCGGGACCCCATAGCGAGTACTAGATGGTTGGCGGATGTGGCCAACGCTTTCCGCACGAGCAGGTGTCCCGAGGGGGACAAGGTTAGATTGGCGTCCTGTCTCCTGAAGGACAGGGCACGGGATTGGTGGGAGGAGGTCGGATATACCATCGGAGATGATGCAGCGTTAGATGCCATGACCTGGGCTGATTTCTCCACCAGGTTCAGGGCGGAGTTTGCACCGGTTATCGAGGTGCAGCAGTTAGCCAGGGAGTTTCAGGACCTCACCCAGACTACGGAGACTGTGGCGGAGATCACCGCCAAGTTCAGGGAGAGGGCTTTTTCGTTCCCCAGTAAGCAACCGATGAGGAAATGAAGAAGGCCCGTTATTATGAGATGTTGCGGAGCGATATCCGCTAGTTTGTGAGCTGGTCCAGCTGTAAAACGCTGGATGACATGATTGCTAGGGCTCGGGAGAGGGAGATTGACCTTGAGATGGAGAAGAAGAGGAAACCGGAGGCGGTTTCGGGTACAGGCAGTTTGGGCAAAAAGCCCAAGGTTTCAGATCACAGATCCAGTAGTCAGCAGAGCCACAGTCGTTGTGGCAAGTGTGGGAGATTGCACGACGGGGTGTGCAAGGCAGGGAGTTCCGGCTGCTACAAGTGTGGTCGGACTGGGCATTTGAGCAGGGATTTTATGGCTCCTGCTCCCGCTATTGCAACATAAGATCTGATTTGCTTTCAGTGCAATCAGAGGGGGCGTAAAAAGTCCCAGTGTCCGAGTTTAGCTGCAGCAGGGAAGGTGGTTGCACTTTCCCCTGCTACTTTGAGGATTACTGATGGCCGACAGAGGCACCAGTGGCAAAGAGTAGAGCTTTTCAGATGACAGCAGAGGAGGCGCGAGCGACTCCTGATGTGGTGACGGGCATGTATCTTACCTTCATCTCTATATTATTATTGATTATTGCTTATGGTTATATGTTTTGTATAGGGTCGTTCTTTGTGAACGACATTTCTGCTACAGTATTATTTGATTCGGGGGCTACCCGATCGTTTGTATCGCTAGCGCTTAGCAAGAGATTTAGTAGAGCTCCAAAGGAGCTGGATTGTCCACTAGAGGTAGAGATAGCAGATGACAGGACCGTGAGAGTCGCTAGGGTGCATAGAGGATGTTCTCTTCAGTTGTTCGATGAGCAGTTCTCGGTGGATTTGGTCCGTATTCCCCTGCGAGGGAATAAGGTTATAGTAGGCATGGACTGGTTGAGTCCAAACGGGGCAGTGATTGATTGCGAATTACAGCTAGTGAGGGTTCGCACTCCCAGTGGGGGAGAATTAGTGATTCAGGGCGAGAGGCCACAACGTGGACTAGCTTTTTGTTCAGCCGTGAGGGCGAGGCGCTATTTTTAGCAGGGTTGCACCGGTTATGTAGTTTATATCTTGGATGCTGGGAGAAGGGCAAGACGACAGTTGACGATGTTCCGATAGTGCAAGACTTTCCGGATGTATTCCCAGAGGATTTACCGGGAATACCTCCTGAGAGGCAGGTCGAGTTTGGGATCGACCTAATTCCTGGTGCGACTCCGATAGCTAAGGCACCGTACCGGTTAGCACCCCCTGAGATGCAGGAGTTGTCTACGCAGCTGCAAGAGTTGCTAGACAAGGGTTTTATTCGGCCGAGTAGTTCACCTTGGGGAGCGCCGATCCTGTTTGTGAAAAAGAAGGATGGGTCGCACCGTATGTGCATTGACTACCGGGAGCTAAATAAGGTAACGGTGAAGAACCGTTATCCCCTCCTGAGGATAGATGATTTGTTTGATCAGCTTCAGGGGGCGTCTTGGTTCTCCAAGATCGATTTACGCTCCGGATATCACCAGATGCGAGTTAGAGGTGAAGATGTGCAGAAGACTGCTTTCAGGACCCGATATGATTTTGTGGTGATGCCTTTTGGGCTCACTAATGCTCCAGCCGCATTCATGGATCTCATGAATCGCGTATGCAGACCGATGTTGGATCGGTCTGTGATAGTATTCATAGATGATATCTTGGTATATTCCAAGACTCGGGAGCAGCATGAGGAACACCTGAGGGAGGTGCTAGAAGTTTTGAGAAGGGAGAGACTTTTCCAAAGTTCTCAAAATGCGAGTTTTGGTTGCGTGAGGTGCAGTTCCTTGGTCACCTCATCAACCAGAAGGGTATCTTGGTAGATCCGGCCAAGATAGAGGCCGTGATGCAGTGGGAGGTCCCGAAGTCTCCATCCGAGATTCGGAACTTCCTAGGTTTGGCAGGGCACTACAGAAGATTCATTCAGGATTTCTCCAAGATAGCAGTACCGCTCACCCGACTGACTAAGAAGTCGGTGGTGTTTCGTTGGGGGCCTGAGCAGCAAGCGACATTTGAGACCCTTAGGCAGAGGCTATGCGAGGCTCTGATTCTTTCCCTACCAGAGGGAATATAGGATTTTGTAGTCTATTGTGATGCCTCAATCACAAGTATGGGAGCAGTATTGATGCAGCGGGGGCATGTGATAGCTTATGCCTCGAGACAGTTGAAGCCTCACAAGGCTAACTATCCTACCCACGATTTAGAGTTGGGGGCAGTGGTGTTTGCCCTCAATATTTGGAGACACTACCTTTATGGGGTCCGTTGTACCATCTACACGGATCACAAGAGTTTGAGATACCTTATAGATCAGCCGAGTCTAAACATGAGGCAGAGGAGATGGTTGGATGTGCTGAAGGATTATGATTGTGAAATCCTTTACCATCCAGGGAAGGCCAACGTAGTGGCCGATGCCTTGAGCCGAAAGGTGACAGCAGCCCCTATCAGAGACTTATGTCTGAGGATGACAGTGATTACTCCGTTGTTGGAACGGATCAGGGAGGCTCGGGTTGAGGACCTCAAGGAGGAGAGGTAGAAGTGTGAGAGGATAGTGGGCCGACTAGCTTCGTTTGATTATGATAGTCGGGGGTTGTTGACCCTTCATGGGAGAGTGTGGGTACCGTACGGGGGCGGAGTATGGTAGGTGTTGATGGATGAGGCTCATAAGTCTTGATTTTCCATCCACCCAGGGGCGACGAAGATGTATAGAGATCTTCGACCCAATTATTGGTGGCCCTGCATGAAGCGGGATGTTGCTTGGTATGTAGAGAGGTGCCTGACCTGCAGGAAGGTCAAGGTAGAACACTAGAGACCTCATAACAAGATGCAGCCGTTAGACATTCCCGTGTGGAAATGGGAGGACATCACCAGGGACTTTATCACCAAGCTTCCCAGGACTGCACGTGGGGTAGATTCGATTTGGGTAGTAGTGGATTGGTTGACGAAGAGTGCTCATTTCATACGGATCCAGGAGAGCATATCGGCGGAAAAGTTAGCCGATATCTATGTGCGGGAGATAGTTGCACGTCATGGAGTGCCGGTATCGGTGGTGTCAGATCGAGACATCCGTTTTACATCCAAATTCTGGAAGCGGTTTCATGACGAGATGGGTACTCGTCTCCATTTCAGCACCGCTTTCCACCCTCAGACGGACGGGCAGAGCGAGAGGACGATTTAGAATCTCGAGGACATGCTTCGTGCATGTGTCCTAGATTTCGGTGGCAGTTGGGATACGTATCTTCCGTTAGCGGAATTTTCGTATAATAACAGTTATCATGCGAGCATTGATCGACCTCCCTTTGAGATGCTTTATGGAAGGAAGTGCAGGACCCCGATTTGTTGGGGCGAGGTCGGTCAGCGGGTCATTGGGAGCACGGAAGTGGTGCTCAAGACGACCGAGTTGATTCAGCAGGTTCGTAGTAGACTGCAGACTGTGCAGATCGGCAGAAGAGCTACGCCGACAGGAGGCGTTCAGACTTGGAGTTCCGGGTGGCGATATGGTCCTTCTGAAGGTCTCCCCTTGGAAGGGTGTCATCAGGTTTCGGAAGAGGGGTAAGTTGGGCCCCAGGTTCATTGTTCCTTTCAGGGTTTTGGCCCGGGTGGGTCGGGTTGCATATCGGTTGGATCTCCCGGCAGAGCTTAGCCAGATCCACAACATTTTCCATGTGTCTCAGTTGAGGAAATGTTTGGTGGATGAGTCAGCAGTTGTTCCCTTAGAAGATATTCAGGTTGATAGCAGCTTGAATTATATTGAGAGGCCGGTCGCGATTCTAGACCGGAAGATAAAGACCTTGAGGAACAAGGTAATTCAGCTAGTGAAGGTGCAGTGCGAGCACCGGAAGGGGTCTGAATGTACGTGGGAGGCCGAAGATGAGATGAGAGAGCACTACCCAGAGTTATTTGCAGATTCAGCCGTAGCAGACTTCGAGGACGAAGTCTGAGTCAAGTGGGGGAGAATTGTAACGACCCGTCTCTGGTATGTTGCTTTTATATTATTTATTTTAGAAGTTTGTAGAGGGACTTGACGAGTCTATGGCCTGACTTGTCGAGTAGAGTCGTGATCTTGGGCAGCGTATAGATCGGTGACTCGGCGAGTCGGCCTGCCAGGTAGAAACCCTAAATCCCCGGGTTTGCACCTTATTTAAACCATCTAATGAGCCCCCAAACTCGTCTCCTTCACCCTCAAAGCATTATTTAGCAAACCCTAACCATTCCATTGAGTATTTGAGCATTCCTTGTGTAAATCTTGAAGTTTTGAAGAGAAGAAGGAGGCTAGATCCAAAGGAGAAGAAGAAGATCCAAGTTTTTGCACCCATTTCAGAGTATTTTGAGGTAATAATCGGTTTCTTCCTGTTTTGATGATTGATTCTCCTTTATAAGCATATTTAGCCCATTCTTTAGCTTGTTCATAGTAGAGAAATCATATTGGATGGATTAGCTTTCGGATCTAGCCATGTTTCAGTTCCAAAAACGTAGATCTATCAACTTTATGGAGCCATTTTGCATAATAGCCCTAGATCTACTCTTCCAAGTGCCTTTTTAGCCTTTATATCCTTTTGTATGCATATGTACACGTAAAGTTGGAAACTTTACGTGGTAAACCAGCTTTAGGAACTCAGATCTATATATTGTATGCAGTGGTTTTGAGCAGAATCGAGTTTTTAGTAATTGCATGCATGTGACTCGGCGAGTCGTTCTTCGGACTCGACGAGTTGAGTCGCGAGTCCCCGATCCTTCCCCTTTGAGGGATTCCGGGTGGAGACCAGTGGGTAGTGGAATGGAGTCAGTGAGTCGGAGGTTAGACTCAGTAATGGAGGGACTCAACGAGTTGTTCATACAACTCGGTGAGTCTAAGGCAATCTTCATAAATTCAAGAACAACTCGTCGAGTTGTTCATACAACTCGGCGAGTCGGATGCAGATAGTCTGAGTTTTAGAAACAAATGGGAACTCGTCGAGTTTAAGCCATACTCGACGAGTAGCAGCAAACAGGGTTAAGAAATGAGAGTAGGGACTCGGCGAGTTAGCGGCCCAACTCGGCGAGTCAGGTCAACTGTAAGTTGACTTTGACCAGAAGAGTTGACTTTAGCCAGGGGTAAAATAGTCATTTTACCCCAATGTAGTTATTAGTATTTTGATTGAGTGTATTTGTGGAATTGTAGTCGGGGAGATACCGGAGCAGCAACAGATAGCTTCCAAAGCCATACACTCAGCAGCCAGATCACGAAGTGAGTTTCCTTCCAGTAGGAACGGGTCTAAGGCCAGAATGCCAGCCCGTATAGCTAGTAGTAGTTTCCGGATTTCGATCCGATGCAGATTTTATCATGTCTGATGCCTTCGTGGCTCAGATAGGATTTATGTGTTATGTGTTCCGGGTTACAGCCCGATGCAGTATGCTATTTATGTGTTCATGCTGGTTGATATGTTTATGCTATGCTATGATCAGTGGTTCCGGACTTCGGTCCGATGCAGTTAGTTTCAGACTTCAGTTCGATGCAGGAGGCAAGGCCTCAGTAGTTCCGGATTTCGGTCCGATGCAGAGGGCAAGGCCCTGGCTAGTTCCGGACTTCGGTCCGATGCAGTTTCCGGACTTCGGTCCGATGTAGTGGGTAAGGCCCAATATGTGTTTATATGTTATTGTATGGTATGTGGTAGTTTGGGGGAGCTCACTAAGCTTCGTGCTTACAGTTTCAGTTTTGGTTTCAGGTACTTCCGCAAGCAAAGGGAAGAGCTCGAGTTGATGGCATCGCATACACCACAATTTCAGTTGTCCTAGGAGATGTTTCTAGTTTTTCATAATTGTGATTGATACAGTTCTACATAACTATTAGTTACTGTTTTGAAATATTGACGTATGGGTTTTATTTTGTGATGTCATTTTAGTACTTTTAGTAATTGTTAAACAAAAATTTTTGGGTCGTATTTTGGGATGTTTCAGAGAGACTATCCGGACGTATTCCCGGAGGATTTTCCTGGGATACCTCCGGAGAGACAAGTTGAGTTCAGGATTGATCTGGTTCCTAGTGCGGCTCCGATAGCCAAGGCACCATATCGGTTGGCTCCTCCATAGATGCAAGAGTTGTCTATGCAACTGTAGGAGCTGCTAGACAAAAGTTTCATCAGACCGAGTAGTTCACCATGGGGAGCCCCGATCCTGTTTGTGAAGAAGAAGGATTGGTCGCTCCGTATGTGCATAGACTACCGGGAGTTGAACAAGGTAACGGTGAAGAACCCTTACCCACTCCCAAGGATAGATGACTTGTTCGATCAGCTTTAGGGAGCATCTTGATTTTCCAAGATTGATCTATGCTCTGGTTATCATCAGATGTGGGTTAGGGGTGAGGATGTTCAGAAAACAACTTTTAGGACCCGTTATGGTCATTATGAGTTTGTGGTGATGCCGTTTGGACTCACCAACACTCCAACCGCGTTCATGGATCTCATGAACCGCACGTGCAGGCCGATGTTGGATCGGTCTGTGATAGTGTTTATCGACGACATCTTGGTCTATTCCAAGACTCAGGAGCAGCACGAGGAGGACCTGAGGGAGGTGCTAGAGACCTTGAGGAGGGAGAGACTTTTTGCGAAGTTCTCCAAGTGTGAGTTCTGGTTGCGCGAAGTGCAGTTCCTTGGACACCTCGTCAACCAAAAGGGTATATTAGTAGATCCGGCCAAGATAGAGGCCATGATGCAGTGGGAGGTCTCGAGGTCTCCATCTGAGATTCGAAGCTTCCTAGGTTTGGCAGGGTACTAAAGGAGATTCATTAAGGATTTCTCCAAGATAGCAGTTCCGCTCACCCGAATGATTAGGAAGTCGGTAGTGTTTTGCTGGGGGCAAAAGCAACAGGCAACATTTGAGACCCTCGGACAACGATTGTGTGAGGCACCGATTCTTACCCTGCCAGAGGGAGTGGATGACTTTGTAGTCTATTGTGACGCTTCTATCACAGGGATGGGAGCAGTGTTGATGCAACGAGGGCATGTGATAGCGTATGCCTCGATACAGTTAAAGCCTCACGAGGCTAACTATCCGACGCACAATTTAGAGCCGGGGGCGGTGGTGTTTGATGTCAAGATTTGGAGGCATTGCCTCTATGGAGTCCGTTGTACCATTTACACGGATCACAAAAGTTTGGGGTACCTCATGGATCACCCGAATTTGAACATGAGGCAACGCAGATGGTTAGACGTGGTAAAGGATTATGATTGTGAGATCCTTTATCATCCAAGTAAGGCCAATGTAGTGGCCGACACCCTGAGCCGCAAGGCGGTTGCAGCCCCGATTAGAGATATTTGTTTAAGGATGACGGTGATTACACCCTTGTCGGAGCAAATTAGATAGGCTCAGGTTGAGGGCCTGAAGGAGGAGAGACAGAAGTGTGAGAGAAACGTGGCCGAGTAGCTTCTTTTGACTATGAAAGTCGAGGATTTTTGACCCTTCATGGGAGAGTATGGGTACCGTACTGGGGCGGAGTACGACATTTGTTGATGGATGAGGCTCACAAGTCTCGTTTCTCCATCCACCCAGGGGCGAAGAAGATGTACAGAGATCTTCGACCTGATTATTGGTGGCCCTGCATGAAGCGGGACATAGCTTGGTACGTGGAAAGATGCCTGACCTGTAGAAGGTCAAGGCGGAGAACCAGAGGCCCCACGGCAAGATGCAGGCATTAGACATTCCCGTATGGAAATGGGAGGATATCACTATGGATTTCATCACTAAGATTCCCAGGACCGCATGTAGAGTTGATTAGATTTGGGTCGTGGTGGATCGGCTGACTAAGAGCGCGCATTTCATACCGATCCAAGAGAGTATATCGGCTGAGAAGCTAGCCGATATTTATGTGTGCGCATTTCTGGTAAGCCCATTTCGAGTTTGGGATTTGATACATTGTCCGATCGCCTCCGAAAGTCACTGACCTGCAGCACTTATGATGCCGTCGATTTCGAGTTTGGGTTCTCCGGTTTCGCCTTTGAGGGCTGGAGTTAGACCTCTCTCTCTATATATATATCTCTCTCTGTGTGTGTATGTGTGTGAAGATGCAGATCTGATGAGGAGAATAAAGGAGAAGTACACACATATTAGGGCCAAGGATATTTAAAACAGGAGACGTTGTCATAGATCTATTTCTTAAACATCTGAACGAAAAAATCGACCCAATCGAATGTGGATGGAACGTGGCAGAGGGCCGGCGATCTGATATTTAGAGCAGCGCCAACTATGGCGACGCTAGTTTCACCGGACGGTAAAGGCGGAAACGTCGGTTTGGAGGAAAGAGAGGATTGATGGAGAAGAAGGTCTGGATCGTTTTTCAGCATCAACAGGGGAGCACATACACACAACTCATTAAGAATCAGTTATGATGGGTGTCGGGATGATGAAGATCGATCATAAGTGTAGTACCGTAGATACACGAGTATTGTATTCCAGTAAAGACGAAGGTTGTTGTGATAATTTTGCTTGAATGAGATAATGAAAGGGGAAAGATAATGGTGATTATTTTGTTAAGAAGATGGTGGGTGATTATGAATATACACCCATAAATCAATTTGCAGAAACAAAACCTACACACAAATCGATTTTAGGAACCATCATCAAGAAAAAAAATGGAGTATGTATGTATATGTTATTGACTTTGTTTTGGGTGGAGAGAGAGAGAGAGGGAGAGAGAGAGAGAGAGAGAGAGAGAGAGATTTATATGTTTTTAATTATTTAAATATCAAAATAAATAAAGAAAATAGAAAAAAGAAATGAAAAAGGGTAAAATCGACTTTTCAAGTTTTTTTGGACAAAAAACAATGTAAAACTTTTGATTTTAGACATTCAGTGCAAGCTGAAAACTTTTTGGATCCCATCCAAAGATTTTTGCAAACCATAAGGACCAAATTTACAGTTTTATCTTTACAATATGGTGTAATAAAATAAATTGCAAAAAGGGTCGTTGTAATTTGCAAATTTGCAGAATAGGTCATTATAGGTCATTATGCATATATTTTTTTTTCATAAAAATGTTCAACTTGCTTAAAAAAATTATAAAATGATTCTCGCATAATTTCAAATTTACATATTACACTTCCTATAAAATCTCTAATCCTAATAAAACACTCCAAAAACCGCTACATGTCACCCTTACAGTCTTCATCGTTCTCACATGGCTTCTTTTTATTTACCGAAATTTTATTTTCCCGTTAATTTCATTTTCCTTTGCTAATGAATGTCATCCCTAAAAATTAGGAATCCAAATTAAAAACCTGGTTGTTAGCCCAATAAATCAGGAATTCTAATTCATTTTCTCAATCTCTATATGTACACTGTGCGATTCCAATTACGTCTTACAAAAATTAACAATCAACATCCACAAATCGACTTATTCCAATTTTGAAACGACTTTAATTTTATTTTGTGTCTTCTTCATGTACTGAATGTGTTATTCTATAAGTTTTTGGGTTCGAAATTTTTTCAATCAGGGTGAAGGTATTGCTTCTAAGATTACCGACATCATCTACAATTTCTGTAATTTTCTAGAAAAAAAATTGTATCGGGTATGTAACTCTATTTTTTCCGATACACGATCATCTCGTTATCGATTCTCTTTTTAGTTGGGATTCATAGACTAAAATCTCCTACCGGATTCAATCAAATCATTTATCTATTAATTCAAACTTAATCCAGACAAGGTGTTTGCTTAAATGCTTGACTAAAAGTAACTTTGTGCCAAACTATTTTGCCCTTGGTTTGCAATCTTTTTATTACATGAGGGGCTGATTTCTCTACTAAAAGGAATTGTTTCTGGCTTCTTATAAGATAGACCATTTTGCCTTTTCTTAAATTATAAAATGTGGTAGACTACACCCAAATAGTTGATTTCATTATCCCTATTTCATCATCTCTTGTACAATATTTGGATAATTTTCTCACATACTTACAAATACAAATACAAATTGACGATCGGATCTTTAACCATTAAGTTTTTGTAATTTAAACCAATTATTTTATCATTATGAAATTACGACAAAACATATATATTTATTAATTAATACATTTTTTATAATCATTGCCCAATAATTAAGTTATAATTTAATTAAAATTATTTTTAATTTTCTTATCAGTAATGTCCACAGATTATAGCCTAACGAGGGTAATATCATCCTAATTTACTACTAAATTTTTTATTTTATATAAATTTTGCACGCACCGATTAAAAATACTAATAAATATATCATGTTAAATAGCTTAAAAGTAAACTATATAAATATTTAGTGTGCTTTTTCCATTTGCTATTGTCGCACATTAAAAGAAAGTTGCGTTTTGGTTAAGAAAACTTTAATCGGAATAGTTCTTGATCCTCCACCATCGCCACATGGTTTGTCTCCGATGTCAGCCACTTTCAGTAATTACAGCTCCTTTTTAGCTAAACATTTAATCTCGATAAGGACAAAGAAAACGACCCCCCAAAAAGAGGTCCGCCCGCCGCCAAACTTCCGGCGGCTCAGCCGGTGGAGCAATAAAGTCTTCCGGTGGCGTCACCTCAGCTTTTGTATTTACTCATATCGCGCACTTTAAGCCCGGCGCAGGTTAGCCTCCCCCACCACCCCACCGTTAGATCCCCAGGTCAGCCGCATGCCTCTCTCTCCCCCACCCCCACTCCACCCTACCTTTATCATCTCCAACCTAACCCCAACATTTCATTATGCCTCCCCTCACCACCTCCGACCACCGACCACCTCTCTCCTCCTCCGATTTCTCACTCCTGAATTGGGTCTTACTCTTTCATCATCACCTCTGTCGCCATGGCCAGCTCCAACTCACCTTCTTCCTCTCACGAACAAACAAATCCACTCGCCGCCAAACCACCGGCGGCATCTCGCCGCTTGCCTCCTCCCTGCTGGTCCCACGATGAGACGGTGGCGTTGATCGATGCGTATCGTGGTAAGTGGTACTCTCTTCAGCGAGGTAACCTCCGTGCTCCCCACTGGCAAGAGGTCGCCGATGGTGTCGCCGTCCGGTGCCCGTTGAGCGACCCACCGAAAACCTCGATTCAGTGTCGTCATAAGATGGAGAAGCTGAGAAAACGTTATCGGGCGGAGATCCAACGAATTGCGAATACACCAAGGGGACACCGGTATCCGTCGTCGTGGGTTCACTTTAAACAAATGGATGCGATGGAGTTGGGTCTTTCTTCTTCAGATCCATCTGTAGATCCGATCAATCAAGAGGAAGATGAAGTAGATGAAGGAGGAGATGAAGAGAATGAAGACGAATTGTTCTTGTATCCTAAAAGAATCAAACAAGCAGTCACTCTCCCTCTCAATCGACGGTATCAGGGTTTAGTCGGTAACGGTGTTACTGCCGGAAAGAGAAACGGGAACGGCGTTCGGATCAAAATCCCAAATATCGCCGCCGTTACTCCGCCTAATACATCCTTTGATGACTACCCACCGCCGGTGAACCCACATTACAGGCCAGGTAAGCGATCGAGAGATGGGTTTGTGAAGGAAGCTTTTGGAGGTGAGATGAACAGAAAACATGGTGGTGGTGGAGGGATGATGATGAGAAAGGACATGGAGAACGATGAGAGTCGTCTGATGGATGGAATGGTGGCAGCGATTCAGAAGTTAGGAGATGGGTTTTTGAAGATAGAGATGATGAAAATGGACATGGCAAGAGAGCTTGAATCCATGCGAATGAAAATGGAGATGAAAAGAACTGAAATGATCCTGGAATCACAGCAGAAGCTTGTGGATTCATTTGCAAAAACAGTTATGGAGAAGAAGAATAAGAAGATTAAAAGAATGGGTACACCAGAATTGTGAACAAGAGCTTCAAGGTATCATTAACATGTATTTTCATGGAAGTTAGGCTTTAAATTGATAGTCTTTTTGTTAATAGTTTGGTCAAATTTGGAACCTTGATGTTTCTTGTGATGTTGAAATTGTAGAGCTCTTTTGTTAACAAATTATTTGTTTCATCTTTCATTGTCTCCAATCATGTTATTTTCAAATTTTGAATAGTTCTAGTATACATAATATACATGATATGATGATTCATGTGATTGGATCAATATTTAGCAATGGGTAAATGTTTGATTTTTAAGCCCCCACTCAAAATATGACATTGTACTTTGTTTAATGTTGTGAATTAAGGTATAGAAATTGGCATTTTTTGTGGTATGCCAAAAATTAATGTAATTTTTAGGAACAAGGGAAGATATATATTTGCTCTTGCCTCTTGATGTCTTGCAATATATATTTTGTTCATGGAAAATCACCATTTAGAAAAAAAATAAAATAAAAAAATTTGTCTAGTTATATCCAATACTTGTTACAAGTGTTTTAAGGCCACATGTTTCCATTCGAAATCTATAAACGACCTTGATAATTTACCATGTTCGTATGAATATGTACAAAGAGAAAGTTATCTTACTAGTGATGGCTCATTAGAGCAACTCCACCCATAAAACATTACATTAGTGATTGTTTAACATTAAAATAGAGTTTACATTCTATCAACACTAAAATACTAAAATGATGGTTTTTAAAGACTATATTTTGGCCTATCTATGTATTTTTTTAGAGGTTGATGGAACATAGACACCATTTTATTGGCTTCTATAATAGTTTTAATGGATATGATCTTACATGAGGTATATACCAACAACACCAAAAATGTTAGCTCATCATAAGCATGAGCAGTTTTTTCCAAATCCCGATCCTATACTGGTATCGTACCGGAACCGGTATCGAACCGTACCGAATTTAAAAATATGGGACGGGACTTGGTACTCAAAACATATGAAATGCGGGAATCGGTACCGCCGGTACCGGTATTAGTACCGAAAACCGGTACCGGTACCGGTGATGTTAATTCAGTTCGGTACTCGGGATTGACTTTTGACCCAATTCGATTTTCGGGAAATCGGGAACGGTACGGGTCGGTACCGGTTCCGTCCCATGCTCATCCCTAGCTCATCATATTATCATCACATTTAAACCATATCATTGTAATATACTTATCATTCTACATTAGTATTATCCCTCTCTCTCTCTCTTTTTTTTTTTTTTTTTTTTTTTTTTTTTTTTTTTTAAATTATTTAATATATATTTTTTAATTAAAAGGTAGAGGTAGAGAAATAAAAAAAGATTGCATGTTGTGTGAAGTGGTACATACCACAATTCACAACGATGTGGTGGTGTTCATGTATCACCATTGCCTAAGGTATTCGTTTGATGGATCGGTTCGATTTGATCAAATCAAACGAATTAATTTAGAAATTAATTTCGGTTCTTCAAAACAATGATCCTAATAATTCAAATCTGATCCAGTCAAACCAAAATTTCAGTTCGGTTTGATCAATTTTTACAATTCAACTTTCAAATTACAAGATATTTTTAAAAAAATATGTAACTTGAATATTACCAAGACGATATAAAGAACTAAAATTACAATTGTTTAATTATGAATTAAAATATATAACCAACTACTCCGAGAAATATACATAAACATTTAAATAGAAATATAGATAAACATTTAAATAGAAATACATAATAATATATTTTGATGGATGTAACTTTCTAATCTACAAAAAATAATTTAGTAAATATATAAATAATTAAAGATATTTAATAAAAATAAATAATAAATTATTTTTCATTTTTTTGGACTATTCGTTTTATATTTTATATACAAAACTAATACGGAATATAATATAATAGTTCGGTTTTGTTGAAAATCAATCTGACACTCCGAACATCCAAACTAAATAGTTTCATCAAAATTATCCAATTAAACAAGTATACTTAATGACTTAAGGTCTTGGACTAGTTATAAAATATTGACCACAATATAAGATAAAGTTAGTAAACTTTTACATGGTCATTCTATATTTTATACATCATATATTTTATTATTTTTAGTATAAATATTGAAATTTATAAAAATTTAGGTTATATTTGGCATTGCACGACTAGTTTATAATTTATTTTATTTTTCTGATTTTGTTAGGTTCATTATGTTGGTAAACTCAAGAAGTAATAAGCTATTCAAACTAATGTTTAACGGGTTTATTGGGTTTATTATTATTTTTTTATTGTTTTTTATTTTTTTAAGTTTCCAAATATACCATATATTAAGATAAAATTGCAAAAGTAATCCATTTGGTTGCCACAGTTATATAGTTTTGGTCCAAAAATATTTGATGATGTATCAGTGGTCCAATTTTGGAAAACTTATCCGTTTTCTTTTCAAAAAATGTTAGCTTTAATGACATTGCCGTTAACTTTCTTTAAATGATAATTTTACCATTAGGTACCATTTTTGCAACCAAACCACAATGATTATTTATATAGTTGGTAAGTTTTAGACATGTCGCAACACTATCATCACCCCCAAACACATGTCGGTCATATCTCAAACCAATATAGTTGATCAGACTATATTAATCTCAGATATGATTACATAACTGCCCATGTTTGACTGCAATGTCCAACATCCAAATACTTTTGAGTTGTTATGATTGTTAAACTATTCTTGTATGTATGAGTGTTAGTATACTTCTTGTAAAAAATACTTAAAATTTTGAGTAAATTACACGAATGGTCCCTATGGTTTGGGATAATTTGCGTGCTTGGTCCCTAACTTATTTTTTTTAACTCGGAAGGTCCATAATATTTGTTTTTGTTACGCGTTTGGTCCCTACTGTTTGTTTTTTTTACGCATTTGGTCCCTGTATTATCTAAAAATATCATTATTTAAATAGGCAAAAATGGTGGGGTAGGTAAGGTAAGGTGAGAGAGGTGGGATTGAGGGTGTGTTTGTTTAAATAAATTAAAAAATCAATGGAAAAATAGTCTTTTTAGGTAAGACAGGGACCAAGTGCGTAACAAAAACAAATAGTAGGGACCTTCCGAGTTAAAAAAATAAGTTAGGGACCAAACACGCAAATTACCCTAAACCATAGGGACCATTCATGTAATTTACTCTAAAATTTTAAAAGTATACTTGTAGTCAGAGCTCTTAGCCCCAATGTATTTATAGTTTGTATATCTTTTATGGATTGATATACTAAGTTTACTATAAACAATGCTCTGATACCAATCTGTCACACCCCCAAACCAGATCCCGGAAACATCCGAGGGTGGAGGACTTCATTTGTAGTATCACAACACATGCATCATAGTAATCAAAGTATAAACAACCATTGTATTTAAAAGTAAAAGTATTTACATGTGTTCAATCACTGTATATTGACACCAAAATAGTTATAGCAAAATACATGAAATATGAGTCAAAACATCTTCATCTTCTCAAAAGCTCGGGGAGTACATGTCTACTGATTCCCTGAGAATACAAGTAATTTGAAAAGAGAGTATCAACATAAAGTTGAGTGAGTGCATAAATATTTATGTTTAAAAGTATGTTTTCTGTTCTCTGAATATGTAAACAGTTCAAGAAAATCCTATATTTTCTGTTGTATATGAAAATTAGTTTTAATCCCATAAAACCGTTTAGTTTGTAAACCAATGTTCTGTATTTGTATTCCTTTGTATAATCTGTAAAAGTGAGTGTGTCTGGCTCCACCAGCTGTTATTGTAAACTATACTGTAATACTATAATTGTATACTTGTAAACTAGTACTTTGAAAATCTACTCATGTTTAGTTAATTATACACTAACGTATTGTTAATATATTTTTAATGAGTTATTATAACCATACTATGACTAGATGGCATGAAACAAATGCTTTCAAGGCGTTTAAACTGTTGATAACAACTGTCACGCATAGGCGTGTATGCCCGATTGTAGCTAGCAGCCAGAGTGCGGGGTTGTCAATTCCAATATAGATCTATACACACTTGTTTCGATCCCCGGCTGAAGATTCCGATTATAATGTTAGGACTTTAATTATGTTGTTTAAATGAATAAACAACCTGAACATATTGTCTCATAAAAAGCATATAAACGTTACGTGTATAATGAAAACCACATATATTCCTTGTTTAGTATACTCTGAATGTACTTGAAAGTTGTATACTCTTGTTTAGTTTTGAATCAAACTCTTGTTCTTGTACAATAGTATAAACCCATGTTCTTGTAAAATAGTGTACTCTAATATATTTGACTTGTGAGTTAGTATTCTTGAATACTAAATTATACGTATTATAATTTATATGTACTTTCTGTATTGGTACTAATTGTTCATAAATGTAACCCCTTGCTCGACATGTTACAAAGGGTATTTGAAACTAAATGAAATAACTTATATATATATATATATACACACACACACACACACACAAGATATATAACTAAATTTTAAACGACAGTCAGACAAATAACCGATAACCTAAATCTACATCCAAACAAGGAAAAGGAAATAAAGTGAGTTATCAATCCTAAGTCTTTTAAATCTTATATATATATATATATATATATATATATATATATATATATATATATATATATATATATGTATATATATATATATATATATATATATATATATATATATATATATATATATATATATGATTTTTGGGACAAAATATAAGTTTATAAAAGAGTTTAACATTTTGAAATACTTTTGATGACTTGATGTAATTTTAACATAAATTTAATCATTTGATTTGAAGACAATTTGAAATCCATTTTGTAAGGTATTTTGAAACCATTGGTTTAGTAACACAAAAATCCTTGTGTTAGACTTGTATCCCCCCCCCCCCCCCCCCCCCCCCCCCCCCCCCAATCCCCTTAAACTAGTAAAAACAATGAAAATACGGGGGTGTGAACTCACCTTTTAGAGAGTGATTCAAATGATGAATTGATATAGGATGTCTAGACACATGAGTGAAATCCTGTAGAAAAACAAGCCCTATATAGCAATTTGTATAGTATATATATGCAACCAATTAGCAAATATAATCATAGGAATGATTGAAAAGCAGGGTAATTTGTAAGTATAACTTACAAATTGGAGTGTTAGATGCTAAAAAGGAAGTTGATATGTCTTCACAGCTAGGAGTTAACAGCCGTGATGGTGTTTACGACCAGAAGTTCTTGAGGAAAGATGAACAGTTGATGATCTTAGAACAGTTCCTTAGAAGATTCAAAGGTTTTCAGGTGCTTGTTCTTCGTATTCTTTGTGTGTTCTTCATGAAAACTAGATGAAATTAATGGGTTTCATTCTAATATAAGAAGATTGAAATATGTTCTTGAAGTGTTAACAAAATCAAGAAATGATACCTATTAGATCTTGTGAAGAACTAGTGATTATTGCTTGAATATGATGAGAAGGGATGATTATAGCATGTTCTTGAGGAGAGAGGTTGTTCTTCGTGTTCTTGGCTGATGATACTTGAGAGAGTTTGAGAGTTCTTGGCTGGAAGATGTGAGAAATGAAGGAAATCTATATATATGTGCGAGGGTTCATGGCGACGGTCGTGAACCGCGTTTGCGGTCAGAAGGCGGTTTGCATTTGCGACTGTGAATGTTCCCTAATGCGATAAGGTTTGGTTTCCGAGGCGATAAGATCCGATGAGTTTGTGGCCGAAGCCGTTTGCGGCCGAAGTGTTCCCGGTCCGAGGTTGGTGTTCGATCGGAAGGAAGAGAAGGAAGGGTATGCGAGACTTCTCGGAAATTATGCGATACACTTCTTAACACCACACCACTTTGAATACTATGATTTAACCTATATAATACATTAGTTTAACTTATAAAAGATAGAATAAAAATTTAGTTGACTTTAGTTTGACTTTTATTGATTAGGGTTGACTTTACAAGGAGAAAATAATGGAGTGTTGCACTATTCGACAATTATGGCTAGGCGTTATCTTCAACAGGGTTTTTCTAGGTTTGTGGCCTATGTGATGGATGCCCGAGAGAAGGTTGAGGTGACCATTGGTGATGTACCAATTGTTCGGTAATACCTATATATGTTTCCGAAGGATTTACCAGGAGTACCTCTGAAGAGGCAGGTCGGTCCGGATTAACTTGTTTCCTGGTGAGGCTCCAATAGCCAAAGAACCATATCGGTTAGCTCCACTAGAGATATAGGAGTTGTCTACATAGCTACAGGAGCTGTTAGATAAGGGGTTCATCCAACCGAGTAGTTCGCCTTGGGGTGCGCCAATCCTATTTGTGAAAAAGAAGGATGGGTCACATCAAATGTGTATTGACTACCAGGAGATGAATAAGGTAATGGTGAAGAACCGTTATCCACTCCCAAGGATTGATGATTTGTTTGACCAACTTCAGGGTGCATCTTGTTTCTCCAAGATTGATCTTCGTTCGGGTTATCATCAGATGAGGGTCAAATAGGATGATGTGCAGAAGATAGCCTTTCAGACTCGTTATGGTCATTATGAGTTCGTGGTGATGCCCTTTGGCCTAATCAATGCTCCAGCCACGTTCATGGACCTCATGAACCGTGTGTGGCGATCGATGTTGGATCTGTCTATGAGTGTATCCATCGATGACATCTTGGTCTATTCCAAGACCTAGGAGCTGCATGAGGAGCACTTGAGGGAAGTTTTGGAGACCCTGAGGAGGGAGGGACTATATGCGAAGTTCTCCAAGTGTGAGTTCTGGTTGCATGAGGTGTAGTTTCTGGGGCACCTTGTCAACTAGAATGGTATTTCGGTTGATCCGGCCAATCTTGAGGCCGTGATGAGGTGGGAGGTTACGATGTCTCCATATTAGATTTGGAATTTCCTTCGGTTGGCAGGTTATTACCGCAGATTCATTCAGGATTTCTCCAAGATAGTGGTTCCTCTGATTTGACTGACGAAGAACACTGCCACTTTTCGCTCGGGGGCTGATGAGCAGGCAACGTTTGAGACCCTGAGACCGAGATTGTGCCAGGCATCGATTTTGACCCTGTCGGAGGGTGTTGAAGATTTCATGGTTTATTATGATGCGTCTATCATGGGATTGGATGCAGTTTTGATATAGAGGGGTCGTGTTATTGCTTATGCATCGAGGCAACTGAAGCCTCATGAGATGAATTATTCAACATATGATTTGGAGTCAGAGGATGTGTTTTTCGCCCTCAAGATTTGGTGACATTACCTTAATGGGATCCACAATACTATTTACACAGATCACAAGAGCTTGAGGTACTTAATGGATCATCTGAATCTGAATATGAGACAACATCGGTTGTTGGATGTGGTGAAGGATTATCATTGTGAGATTCTTTACCATCCAGGGAAGGCCAATGTGGTGGCCAATGCTCTCAGCCGCAAGGCGGTCGTGGCTCCGATCAAGGATATCTATATGAGGATGACAATGATTACTCCCCGCTTAGAGAAGAATCGGGAGGCTTAAGTCAACGCTATGAAGGAAGAGCACCAAAAAAGTGAGTGGGTAGTAGGTCAAGTGGCTTCCTTCGAATATGATAGTCTGGTTTTATTGACTCTCCATAAGAGGGTGTGGGTTCTTTATTATGGAGGTGTGTGTCAGGATCTAATGTAGGAGGTGCACAAGTTGAGATTCTCCATTCATCCTGGGGCGACGAAGATGTATAGAGATCTTCGTCCTGATTATTGGTGGCCCTGTATGAAACAGGATGTAGCTTGGTATGTGGAGAGGTGCTTGACTTGCAGGAAAGCCAAAGACGTACACCAGTAGCCTCAAGGAAAGGTGCAGTTGTTAAACATTCCCATTTGGAAATGACTAGAGGTTACTATGGACTTCATCACGAAGTTGCCACGAACGACATGAGAAGTGGATTCAATATGGTTCATCATGGATTGGTTGACTGCGAGTGCGTATTTCATCCCGATCTAGGAGAGTATCTCTGCGGAGAAGTTGGAGGATATCTACATCAAGAAGGTGATGTCACGACATGAGGTGTTGGTGTCAGTGGTTTCGAACACGAAGTATGCTGATTGTACTAGGCCGAAGCCCGGATTCCGAGCGTACGTTGGGTGTACGAGCCATGTACACCGCGCATACGCAGTCTGTGGACTTCAGAGGTTTTCGGGCTTGAGTCTTTTTGGGCTTTTGACTTGTTTAGGACTAGGCCTTAGGCCTACCTATTGTAGTAAGACATTTATGGGCATATGAAATGTCTCAAAATTACTAGCCAAAAATTTCGTTTTCAAAATCATTTAATAAACATAAATATTATCACCATAATATAAAACCATAGAACATGTATCTTAAAATCTCATAAATCTAACAACATATCATAGTATCATATAAAATATCAGAGTAAACTCCTAGGTTAATAGAATGTGGTGTGTGCCATGCCATCAGCTCGAGCCCTTCCCTTTGCTAGCTGAAGTACCTGAAAACAAAACTGAAACTGTAAGCATGAAGCTTAGTGAGCTCCCCCAAACTACCAAATACCATACAAAGCACATATAACAAATCACATAACTCTGGGACTCTTCCCAACTGCATCAGGACGAATCCCGACATAGGCTTACCCGATATCGGAATCATGTCCGGCATCAGGCTCATCCCAGCATCCCACCGCATCGGGCATCAGGCTTATCCCGACATCGGGCTTGCCCTTACATCGGGCTCACCCTGGCACATACATAGCATAACATATATCATAAACACATAACACAATTACGTAAACTGCATCAGACTAATCTAAATCCCTTCTAGACTAAACTGGATTCCCTTGAATGATAGAAGGTTGCGAACCCAGACTCCCGACTCGCTGAGTCGACTAATGTCCATGTCCAAAACTCGGTTTCTGATGTACAACTCTCATCCAATAGTTAGATATAGGCTCCTTTAGTCGATATAACACGTATACTCATGAAATTTACGTACATGCATGGGACTTTTATGCTCAAAGGACCAAAAATGGGGTTTATATCATACATGGGGTTCTCATGGCCATAAAGATGGCACCTTTATGCTATGAGGACCCTCCAAGGTTCCAGATCGGAAGATACATCAACTTGGGACGTCCAAGTCCTAAGGATCAAGCTACTTGGACCCAAAACTCCATAAAAATGAGCACAAGGAGATCTAAGAAACCATAAGTCAAGTATAAAGCTTGATTACCGGAAAATGAGGAGATAATGCTATTGACCCTGGATCTATTCCTTCCCCTTTGGGTCTTCTATCTTCCACTTATTGCTCTAGATTCAAAACACACCAAGAAACACTCAAAACAACCCAGAAAGCTCAAGCTTACTTATGGAGGATTACGGTTTTGGGTGTAATGCTCTGGGGGTGATTGAGGCTGGGGTGGAAGCCTCATAAGATGTTTAAATAAGGTGCATACCCCCCAATTTAGGATTTCACCCAGATAGCTCCTGCTCGCCGAGTCTGTCTTCTGACTCATCGAGTAGGTCACTTAATCACCGACTTGGAGTCGATCATACTCAACGAGTTGAGCCCCCAACTCGCCGAGTCCAATAGTAAAATATAATATTTGACTTGAAATTAAATGTGTACCTAGGACCGGGTGTTACAGCTTAAGGCCATGTTGGGTGCTCTTGGGCCATATTGGGCCTTAAAGGCCTTGTAGTTAGATTTGGATGCCTTTTTGGACTTGTATGGTTTTAGGCCTTGGTGAGAGGGAAGACTAATGGGGCAAGGGTGAAGAAACCCTTTTTTTTCCTTAAGTCAAGAATAAGGGTTTAGACTTTCGGGTTAGAATATTTGCCCAATTTCTAATTAGGGTTTTATACTTGTACCTTAGGGAGAGGATTTCCCGAGGTATTCGCTGAGTGCGATTTGATACCCTCAGTCTGAGGTTAGTTTCCTTTATTGTATTCGTGGGTTGAAGGCACCAAAGTCGACCCATTAGTTTATGTTTGTAGAAAGATGATTGTCATTGTGATAATTGTCTGGTATGCTGGTATTTGTTGATGTTTTGTGATTATTTAGTTATGATATTATGTGGTAGTGGTAGGGGTGAAATAGACCTGGTATCCGGTTGAAATAGACTGAAGGAGATTGCAAGCACCTAGATATGCTTGCCAGTATTCGGTTGAAATACATCGAAGGGGATTGCAAGCACCCATATGTGCTTGATAGTATCTGGTCGTAATAGACTGAAGGGGACTGCAAGCACCCACATATGCTTGGCTTTATGTTTGTATGGTATGTGATATTTTGGGGGAAAGTCACTAAGCCTTGAGCCTACAGTTTCAGTTTATGTTTTAGGTACTACTAGTTCGAAAGGGAAGGGCCCAGCCTGATCGCACTGCATCACCCTATGATTTTTGCATCTTGAGATTTTGGGAATTTGTACTACGATAACATGTTCTTATGATACACTTTTGACTACTTTGTTTTTTGTTTTGTATGACTTGAGTGAAATTGAAAATAAAATGTTATCCGTATTTTTGGGACGTTACACAAGTGGATAAGATTTAAAACTCTATGCATTAAGACAAAATTTGAGTAGGTTTTTGAAGTTTTGAGGCTTGATCTTAATCAAATAAAGATAATTATATTTAACTAAATGAAATTAATATTTCAATAAAGTAATATTTATAAATATATAAATGTTACGTATTAAAAATAATATTTGTTAATACATAATAATCCAATAAAAAGAATTATTCCAATAAAAAAGAAATTCAAAAAAAAATTATTTAATAGGAACTATGAATCCAATAAAATAATATTTATTAATATATAAATATTATATATTAAAAATCATATTTATTAATACATAATAATCATATAAAACAAATTAATTGATTAAAAAAGAAATTAAAAAAGAATTAATTAAATGGAATTAATAATCTAACCAAGTAATTTTGATTAATATATAAGTATTATATATTAAAAATATTATTTATTAATATATAATAATACAATAAGAAGAGAAATATTCTAATATAAAAATATTAAAAAAATTAATTAAAAGAAATAACGTAGAATAATTAAAATAAATTAAAAAGAATAGATACATAAATAGTTATTAGGGTTTGGTTGTAGAAATGATCATTTAAAAAAAGTTAACGGGAACATCGTTATAATTTATAGTTTTGGACAAAAAACGTACATGAGTATTAAAATTGGATCATTGATGCACCACCAAACATTTTTGGATAAAAACTACATAATATTGATAAAAATAGGACCATTTTTGCAATGTTGTCATTTATTAATTATAAACAAACCACTATTCTCAGTTCTTTTTAGAGAAAATTACATAAATGGTCCATGTGGTTTATCAAAATTTTGGTTTTCATCCCTAAGTTTTTTTGTTACATGGATGGTTGGTGTGGTTTCAATTTCTTGCATGGTTGATCCTTTGGTTACATTTTGTTACAAATTTGACATGAAATTAATATTTCAACCTCCAATTAAATTCTTATTGTAACGTCCCGATTTTCACATGCAAAATTTTCATTTTTATTTATTAAATTATATCAGAGTATTTATTACATTAGGTGGAAACACGATTGAGAATGCACATATATACAGTCAAAGCTTGCCCTTCTCATGAGTGAATGAATTTCCTGAAAAACATTTATAACAACTGGGTAACACTAAGCTTAGTGAGTTCCCCCGATATATCATATACCACAATATGCATACATGCATACAAATGATATTCATATTTTAGACTTACGACTTTCACTCCTTTCCGTCTTTAACCCGGGTCTACATGTACTTACGGTCTACATGTCTTTTTGTTAACACGCGTCAATGGGTACTAACGACATACATGCCATTTCGTTAACCCGTGGGCTTATAGGCTCCCGACCTCTTTGTCATTCCTCCATCATCCCCTAACTAATTCACACTAACTTACAAGCATATCAATAATTACACATATAGATGCTACATATTCGGCTCTACATGCTCATAGAAATTTATACTCTGGGCTTTACATTATTGGTTCCTATATACTAACATACGTAGATATATACTGGAGTACATAATATAGTGAGACGAACTCACTTGGACTAGGTAGGTGATTTGAATTTGGGGCAACGCTTCATCTTTTCACTTCACCAATACCTAAATGCATAATACAAAGTCTTAGCCTAGTTTCATAATCCTCACGACTATATAAATAGTCTAGATTCCTCAATAATCCCGATGTCCACATCCTGATCTATCAAGTAAGGAATAACCAAGTAGGTTCCGTTTGGTATACAAAGTATACTATTTGGAAATCTCACTTGAAACACCTCATTAAATCTAGCCTAGACATTAATCCCGTAAGTAGATCAATCAGTATAATGACTTGGAATGATCGGTAAATATTATTTATAGGTTCATAATAATGACTATAGCTATAACTAAAAGTTATACTTAAATAAAGTTAGTGTAGCTTAATTTACATAATAATCTAGCTAGATCCAGGAATTATGCGGGCATAATTTTGATCCGGGAGCTTCTATTCACTTTCTATCTGTCACCGCAGGGCTTCTGCGAAGTAGCCGGAAACTCGGGAGTAAAGGATCTAAAAGCTAGAAAGCATTCTAGAGAGAATCGGAAGAAAAGTGTGTTGAAACAAGAGTTGAAAAGAAGGTTTATATATGTTGGAAATGGGTGCTTGTCATGCATTTGGTTCGTAGTGATGATGTAGAGAGCAACAGGTGGTGCCACGTGTCAAAATTCGGGTTGTGTGTCACGCGCGTCGCGCAATCTGTCGAGGCACGTGTCTGCGTGCAAAAATTTATGTTTTCTTAAAATGGCACAACTTCTCCGTACGAGCTCCGTTTTTGACGTGTTTCATATCCACGTATAGTTGTCAATGTGATTTATAACTTTCGTTTATACTCCATTTTCATATGTTGATTGTATTTTTAATGCTATGTTTTCATAGGCTTAGACTGTTAAAGTCTACATAAAAATCATAACTCTCTCATATGATATCTGTTTTCGACTGTCTTTATATTGATGGATAGGTATGGACGAGATCTTCGACTCTCATTTAGATTGGTTTTCCTAACAATTGGACAATCTCAAATTCATTTTCTGTGTTGCACACTGCTACACTGAAACTGCTAAAATTCATAACTTCCTCAATTGAAGTCAGATTTGGACGTTCTCTATATGCACACTCTCGGTTTGACGAATACTATGACTTTTGATTAGATCACTAAGGCTAATACGTAATATATATCCGATGCTTATTTTATGACGTGCATAGCTGGTCGGTTTAATCATGAAACTTCGAAGAAGCATAACTTCTTCATATGAAGTCAAATTTGGGATTTCTATATATCTACAGAAATTGTATCGACATTTCCTATGTGTCTATTATGATTACTTGGGCTAAAGAGTAATATATTTCTACTTCGAATTTTATATACAAGGGTTTATATTGAATCCTATGGAAAGGTAAAAATGGGGTGTTACACTTATTGTCTTTTATTAATTATTTTTTATTTAGATTAATATTTATTATATAAATTTATTACCTAATCCAAACCCCCATACAAATTATTTTCTCGCTTTTCATCATCTTTTCCCTTTCCTACCCCCACCGAGAGACTGATCAATGATGCTCCAATTCCGACGTCATCATTCAAATCCGCCTCCGTCAGTGTTGACATCAACCTCAACTACATTCGTCAACCAACAATGTTTCAAAACCACCTTCGTTAACCCCAACCTACTGTAACACCCCAACATTTTATCAACCAAAATCATCATGCTGGTTGTACTGATGTCATGACTTATAGTTATAAAAACATATGGTTTTAAAAAGCCTTCACAATTTATTAGAGTTTATAATTCATTAATGTTACCAAAATATAAAGTTTATATATAAAATGCAAGCCTAGGGATTTCATTCGAACTGTTGGCTGCTTGGCTTAATATCCCCTCACGTAATCTTTTCTAATGTTTCTCGTAGAAAAATATTGACAATGTTTCCGTAAGGAAATCTATAACAAACTTCCTGACAAAACTATATAACAATATTCCTGTAGAAATATTGGGGTAGGATTCTCATATCCATATTCGCTATAAGAATCACATATTCATATTCCCGAAGGAATCATATAACATTGTTCCCATTGGAATCCTTCATCATAAACCCCATTGTTAGAAATTAATCCTTTTTCTAACAAAGTCACAACATCTTCAATAATTTCCTTGCTAAAGAGTAACCATCGTCAACAAACCCATAAACAACCATTTTATAAGATAATAAACCCTTTCTGGATAATTTCCTTGCTATAGATTAACCCTTCTAAGCAAAGCCATACACAAAAACGTTATCAGAAAGTAACCCTTTCTGGATAATTTTCTTGCTAAAGAGTAACCCTTCTCAACAGAGCCATACAAAATCACTTTATCAAAATGTAACAATTTCTGAATAATTTCCTTGCTAAAAAGTAACCCCTCTAAGCAAAACTATACACAATCACTTTATCAGAAAGTAAACCATGTTGAATAATTTCCTTTCTAAAGATTAGACCCTCTCAACAAAGCCATAAACAATTCATTATATCATGTTACGAGGACCTTTAAACAATAATCATGTAAAAACACTATATTGACTTTTCTCGTTCCTCGGGAAAAAAGATCCTTAAAAAATACACATGCATCCATAGAGTTTGACATGTGTACCAATGTGTCAAACGTTTTGCCACTTATCTCATGTTCGCGCCACACATACCTTGATATCACATCGAAAATTCTGCCACAAATCCTATCTCTTGCTAAATGCCACGTACTGGTGACACATGCTATCACCTTTGTGCTGCAACAATATTTTATTCACATCATGATTTGTAAGTCCCAAAATTGCTTGTGTATCAGTCAGATCCGCTTGATGGTGTGAAATCTCAATCAAGCGGATGATATAAGATCAAAATAGAAGAGAAGGAGAAGAATAATAATATGAATCTTGTATGATTTGATTAGAATGAAGTTCCCTTACACAAGATTCACACACTTATGCTCCTTTTTCTCTCTCTCTCTCTCTCTCTCTCTCTCTCTCTCTCCTCTCTTGGCTGTACAGTCTCTCACACACACTCTGACATCTACTGACACTATTTATAGAGATCAGAGACTACAAACATGTTTACAACCATAAACCTACGGTTGTTTTTAGTCCTAGACCGAAAACTATAATTGCCTAGAAAAGAAAAGTATAAACCATATTTTTGACCCAACAATCTTCCCTTTGTTTTATAGCTTTCTTTTCTTTTGACCCAACAAACACCCCCTAAAAATGTAGCTGACTTTTCTTGTCAATCTTCACTTAGAGCTTGGCTTCAGCCTTTATCTTTGACTTCTTCACAGCTTCAAGATGAACTTGATGAATCTTCAATAAATGACTTCATCTTAAGCAGTTGGGCTTTTCTTCAAGATTTGACATTGAACGCACATTGGGTGAGGAGGCTTGATGTAGAGATTCTTGAAAGATAGTTTTTTTCAGCTTGGGAATCTTTAGAGAGAACAAATCTTCTAGATCACTTCAGTAGGTTCATAGATAGCAACAGACTGATTGAGGAGGCTTCAATGCACCCCGTCACATAATCTTCAAGAACAACTTCACCTTGCTTCTGGGGTTGAAAGATTGAATTTGAAAGAATAGTCTTCATTTCTTGCTCCTTCGAATGAGAATTCTTCGATGATCATGGATGAAGCCTTGGCTTAGAAAATCTCGATACAGTCTCCATGAGTCTCATCTATATTTGAATTCACTTTTCAAGACAAAGCTAAAATAAAATAAAAAACTTAGCACACAATATTTTTGGAATTTTCATATTTTCTGAAAAATAAAACAGAAACAAAAATATTTTTGGATTTTTTTATTTTTTATATTTTTCTAAACAAGAAATAAAACAGAAATAACACTATTTTTGGCTTTTTGATTTTTTTTGATTTTTTTTTTTTGATTTTTAAAATTTTAATTCTCCCCTTAAATTTATGCATAGAGGAAAACTATGAAAAAATTTAATAAAAACAAAAATATTTGCGATCAAAGTTATCCGGCAATCTAATATTGTTTATCAGTACACGCCTGCATGTCTGGATCTGGTCAATCACCGGTATTGTGATCCACTTAAGCACAAAGGATGTTGACAAATTTGATAGATCATAAGTGACAAGTCATTGTGATCTATATTCTTAAATGGACATTTAGCTGATAGACAACCTATTAAATAGTTCAATTTTAGATGTAGTAGAACGTGTTTCCTACTTACCGATATACCCTGATAATCAAGAACTTCCAAAGAACTCCATGCTTTAGGTGAGTATTCAATCATTAAGAAAGAAGTCAGATATAGAAGTGCATATGTTGTATCCCAAGTCGGATGTCTTCCAGTCACACGGAGGGAACAATATATGACTAACATAGATATGGGTTAAAGAGGTAGTAGAGTGCATATGATGTGTCCTAGTGTCACACCCCGCTAAAGCAGAAACACGAGGCATGACAGTATAAAGGGTTTCATAGCAAAAGTTAAAAGACAACACCAACCATAGTATGAAAAATCATTACAAATTTACAATAAGTTTGCACAACTTTTTAAAAGAAATTACAAAGTATTTAAAAGTCAACACATGTAAATGCTCTTACAATTGTTGTGTCTCTACTTGCCTCTTACTAGATGATTCCTGAAAAAGCATGTAAAGCGAGCGTCAACTATAAAAATAGTTGAGTACTCACAGATTAAAAATAATATTGGTTTCAAGAATCAAATTAAAAGTTTTGATAAAAGTTTCCATAAATGAAAGTATATTCTTAAAATGAATTTTCAAGAATCGAAATAATATTCGTTGTTATAAGGAGCAAACAATTTCATTGCTAAAACAAGTATACAAGTCTTTGGTAATAAACGTTCATTGATATAATGAGAAACAAAGTTTGTTACTATAATAAGTATAAAAAGTTTCGTTGCTAAAATAAGTATACAAATGTCGTTGCTAACATGAGAATACAAGTTTCATATGTGCAGAAAGATTCGTATGTGCATCAAGTTTCCATTGGTGAGTTCACAACCCAAGCCTAATGACCGAATCATGCCCTATTGACTACTATGTGTATCGCAAATATAGTGTATAAAATGGTAAAATGCACTCAAGCTAATCGTGCGAGTGAGGAGTTGTCTACCTCCTGATAGCGCTATCCATAATAACCATAGGCTCAAAAGAGTTAATGAGTTGTGTCTAGAGATTTCAGGGACTTAACCGCGATACAATCCTCATGAATTAAAGTAACATACACATACATACGAAATATAGTAACCAAGTTTCATATGAGTAAAAATAAATACAACGAAACATAAATAGTTTAGGACATGCTTTTCAACCCCAAAACATTTAAAACCAAAAATAGGGGAGTGGTGAATACTCACAATATGCATTGAGATGTTGTAAATGGTGCCTTCAACTATGATCTACTTGCACCACTATCAATTCCTACACGATGCTACACACTAATGAGTCTCTAATACAAAGCTAACACTAGTATACTTGCTACTACAATAGAATTATGCCAATATTGTGTCAAAATTTAATATTGATAAGTTACAAACATTTTTTTTGAAATGGTGAAGTTTTATAACTCATGTGATTAAGACAATTTCAGATATTAATTTCCCAGATTTTTGTAATAAAAATTGAGGGTATTTCAACACATTTAAATTTGTTTTAAGCTCTTAAAAAGCCAAAATATTATCAAACAGTTTCCAAAAATTCTCAAACTTTGTATTTTCATTCTAAACACAGTAGAGGGATTCCATAAATTTTCCATTGAATTTCTTATATTATTAACTATTTTTCAAAAATTTTAAGCCTTCATAACAATATAAATTTGTGAAAAATAGAATCCAGATGATAAAAATTCCCAAACTTTTTATAATACTGTCATTAGACATACTTAAGTTGAGAAAAATATGAAAACGGATTTCCAAGCTATTTAACACAATTTTATGATTTTTGAGCATTTATTCTAATAAAAATTGAAATAAATAGAAAACAGTTTCCAAAATTGCCCACAAATTTTTGTATTATTGTTATAAAAAATTATTAAGCTGAGAAAAAAAAAATATAAAAATGGATTTCCAAACTGTTTAACTGAATTTTATGATTTTTGTGCATTTATTCTAATAAAAATTTGAATAAATATAAAACTATTTCCAAAATTACCCAAACCTCTTGTAACACTGTTATTATACAAATAGAAGCTGTAAAAAATATAAAAGATATATTTCAATTAGTTTTGCTATTTTTCTTTGTTTTATTCACTTGAATAATCATTAATTGATGAATAACTATTAAACAGTTAAAGTAAATTTCAAAATTTTTTGTAAACTTTATTTACAGTGTAAATAATCTGGGAAAAATCCCAATGGTGATTTTTATATAGTGTAATCCAATTTTGTGGATTTAAATGTACTTAATCTTAGAAAATAGGAAAAAAAATAGTATACTAAATATAAAACTCATCAAAATTTTATTTAGTGTTCTACTCTATTTTAAGGTCTTCTGGTAAATTTTCATGAATTTTGGATGAGTAAAAATATTTTTCCCATTATTAGTCCATTATAAAGACAAAAATCGGGGAAAAATAGTAATGCATTCTGAAAAATTCTGAAAATATTTTTCTGAGTCTTCCACATAGGGTAGGAGCTGCGAAAATTATTATATAGACTTTTAAAATTTGTTAAAGTGGTTTTATGATTTATTTGAACTAAACAAAACGAAAATTCAAAACCATACCAAACAGTACCAAAAATCGATGAAACTCATTGAGATGTCATCATTTACCTTAGGGGTCATCCACTAATTTACCTAGGATTTATAAACCCCATAAAGTATTTTATATGAATTATTGCCCTAATTTATTGCAATAAATATAATAATTCAAGAAAAATGAATTATTTTCTGAAAAATTGTATAACATCTCATTTTGTTGGTGGAATAACGAAAAAAAATTGGATTTGATCAGAAAACGTGTTTTAGATATTTTGTTTGGGAATAAATCCTTTATAAACCCATTTGAAAGCTTTTTAACAACATACTTTATGATCAAGCCTCCAAGCTTGAAGATCATCACATTCATGTTGGTTTTTGGGTTAAATACTACCTTCAACATCATAAAAATCATGGTTATAAACATGCATGTGAATAATTCATCCATAGAATGGTGGAGAAGAAGAAGATATGCAAGAAAACTTGAGATTTTGAAGGAAGATTGAAGGATTTTCGTGATTACCTTGAAGAACAACCCTAGATGATGAAGATTTAAAGTTTAAGGTGTGTTTTTGGCTTCATTTTCTAAAAAGAAGTGGCTATAGAGAGGGGAAGAGAGAAAATGGTGTTAGGGATTTAAAGAATGAGAGAGAAAAGTGAAGAAGATGGAGTGTGGGGAAGAGAAAATCATTCAAACTTTGGGGAAATGGTGTGTTAGTGAGGATGCATGAATTTATGAGGGAGGAGAGAGGATATTAAATTTGCCTTCCATTAATTTTATAAACTTCTCAATTCTTTTATAAAAATTTCTCCAAATTTTATAAAATGTGTATTTTAAGTAAGATTTGTTAATAACTCTTGAGTTTTTAGCTTGTGGAATAAGGTTAAATATCAATGACCTAAATCTTATTTTTCTTTAAAGATTTTCATAATTTTAACTATTATAAGATAATATTATAAGGTTCATAATTATTTTTATGGAGTTTTTAAGGTTAAAGTTTATAGATATGAGTTTTTATGGCTTTTAGGGTTTTAGAGTTTAATAAATCATTGGATATTAAAATAAATAGAATATTTGAGACTTTAAATTATCTTATGATATTATAACTCTTTTATAGTTATAAATAATGTTTGCAATTTATTTTTATCGGTTTATTGGCATTCTATGTAGTGATTCTGAGATTTAAGCGAAATTGAGGAATCAAGTATACTAGGCCTAGTCTTCAACTTTGACTTAAGTTTCTATGAGACTTTGACCTAATTTATACTTCTAGGTCAAGCGCATGATGTGTGTATATGATTCATGAAAAGGCGTTCGAGTCATAGAGTGATCCAAATATGGATAGTCACTACAACTCAGTAGATGTAGAATTCACATATCAATGTGAAATCTAAGCACATTATCCATTGTTTCTAATTATTTCCAAGTTTCTAGTAGGTTATAACTTAGCTTCTAGTTACTAAGTCTAGTATTTGTTGTGCCTATATGTGAAACTAAGTTTAGTAAAATCTAGAACCGACTCGAATTTTGAAGGTTGTCACACCTAGGTCGGATTTTCCGATCACACAGAAGGGACAACATATGGCTAACAGATAGAAAGAATTTCATAGATATGTATATGCATAGAGATAGAGTTGCATATGTTGCATTCCAGGTCGGATATGTTCCAATCACACAAAGGAAGCAACATATGACTGGCAGATAGAAAGCAAGAAAATAATTTCCTACAAACCTATTTTATCAGAACCCCCTAGCTGCCCTATCAATACCAAAATTAACGACATGAGTCCATACATCAAGGAAATGTTGATCCACAGTTCTAGATAATTAAATTTTAGTGTATCTCGCAGGTTCCTATATTTATCTTACTACTCAATCTACCCGAGCATCGTATTGTCAGTCCAAATGAAACTATCTAAGTCCATATTGTAGTTCTTTCATTTGTCAATCTAAGTCTAGTCCTTCTGAATCCTTTGTGCCTACAAGTACATTGAACACAGAGTCTAGACAATCCAGCTTTAGTTCATTACACAAATTTTATATTTCCCTTTAGCACTAGACTTCATATCACTTCCTAATTAATAAAACTAACGGAAGACTATAAGAAAATAAAATATTATCTTTAAAACGAATCAATGTAAGAAAAACTCAAGAGTATTGAGAAGAAAACTCAAACCTTAAGTCACCGAGTGAATTTGCATCCACGCATAATCTCATAACAGATCCGAAATTCTTCACATCGTTAAGCGCAAAACCCCATGTGTGATGCTTTCCTTTCTTCCCTTCCCGCAAAGGACACATACTCTCAAACAAAGTTCTGAATATTGTACATTTAAGAGATGTCCCCTATCATGTGCCTCAAACAACCACTACCAACAAACCGAAATATGAGGATATGCCTCCATAGCTTGTTCAGTACAGAGCAGGATCAATTAGTCTTTGGAACCCAGTCCATTTTGAAACTAGGTCGACCTTTGTCATCCTTGCAGGGTACTCTCTCCCATGAAAAATCCTGCTTATTATAAACAGAAGATGTAGTAATCTTAGAATCATTATAAGATTTGGGAGATTGAACCTTCGGAACCCATCTATAGTCGGGTTTAACCCATTTCTTGTTTAAGCGGATGGGTGTCTCAACACTTGATTTTGAACTTGAAGCCGATCGCCGAGATGACTTTGAGCTAACTGATCTTGGTTTCACTGGAGCATCTCTTCGATTAGACTTCTTAGCCGACATGCCCTTCTTACACTTGGGAGTTGGATTCTTGGCCTTGTGGGTTTGATTCTTAGCCTTCTGCGCGTTCCAGTCACCATTGTGTGATTGTGACATCGAATGATTTCTTTTGAAGAATCTCCCACTTTGCGCATTCTGCCAACCTTGTGCGTAGTAGGGAATGTACGCGTGATTTGGACAATTTCTGGCAATGTGTCCAGGTGTTCCATAGTGAAAAAAATGTCTTTTTCTTCACTTACAGCAAGCCATCGGTTTCGCTTGTTTTGGTGGCATGTATTTCTCAACAGCAGGTTGATCAGAAGAAACTGAGTTCAAAGCAACAGATTCAAAGTTCAAGGAGTCATTGGTTTGTTCAATGGTGTTCTCCTTGTTCTCATATTCCGCTACTTCACCTGCACAGAAAGTAGAAAAATCAATATCTTTCATTTCAACACCCTCAGTTGGCCCTGATTGTTCAGTCTTAACTGAGGCTGGTGCAGGGGGTTAGCTATACTTAAGGTGTGATTTATTTTCTATTTCTTCCTTAGTCAGAGGGGTGAAAGTGTAAGTATGATTGAAAGGAGGAGGAACACTCTCATACCCTAGACCATTTTGTTGGTTATCTTTAAATTTCAAACAATTGCCAATCATGGACACAACTACCTCACTTGACACGTCAAACTTCTTAAAGTTAAATTCAACATCTTTATATTTTGCTTTTAATGCATCAAGTTCGACAGTCACAACATCAAAATCTTTCTTAAGATATTTATAATGAACACACTTGTCACTGTATTCTGCCTGTAATTTCTTATAATCATTTGTCTTGGTCTCTAATTGATCTTTCAATGGTTTCTAGCATTTCCTAAGTTGGTACCATCCGTATTTTAGTTCCTCATTCTCTCTACATAGTAATTCGTAATGCACACATAAACTCTCCAAGGAAATTTCGTTGACTTTGATTTTTGAAGAACTCATTATTTACCAAAAATGCCACTTCACTTGAAAACTCAAAAGTCAAATTTAAAAATCAAACTTAAAAGTCAAACATAAAAGTTAAACCAAAAAGCTAAATTTGAAAATTTTAAAGTTAAAAGAGAAAGTCAAAGTTTAAAGTCAAAGGTCAAACTTGAAGGTCAAAGTCAAAATTTAAGGTTAAAAGTCAAAAATTAAAAACTAACATTTTTGGTTGAAAATGGATTTGAAAATTTTGAAAAATTGATTTTTGGGCAAAATATGTCAAAATTGTGAAATTAAGAAGAAGCAGTGAAGCCTTAAGATTTAAAAACGAAAGTTGATTAACAAGTTCGTTGCTAGATCAAGTGGAAGAGGCGTTTGTTGATGACACAAGGGACCCGGGTTCGATCCTTGGCAATTCCCAAAACGTTTCCCCCCTTTTTTTAAAGCAAACAAGCTGCTAAGTTCGAAGCCAAGAACGATGACCGTGAACGTCGAGCGTAAACTCGAGGGCCGCAAACTATTGAGCCGTAAACGTCCGAGAAACCCTAGCTGCAAACGCTTCTTCGGCCGAGAACCCTTCAATGGCCGTAAACGCTTCGCAGATTATGTGAAAACAACGTTTTTCACCCCTTTTTGCTCCAAAACTTGATCAAAAACTCGTTTTTATCAAAAAACATGAAGAATGACCCCCCCTCCCATTTTTTAGAGATCTATCCAAAAACAAAAAATCCCTCAAAAATAAGATCAAATACGCTCCATATCTGGCCAAAATGATTGATACAATCCAAGCTCTGATACCACTTTTAAGTCTCAAATCTGTTTGTGTATCAATCAGATACGCTTGATGGTGCGTAATCTCAATCAAGCGGATGATGCCAGATCAAAATAGAAGAAAAGGAGAAGAAGAATAATATGAATATTGTATGATTTGATTAGAATGAATTTCCCTTACATAAGATTCACACACTTATACTTCTCTCTCTCTCTCTGTGTCTCTCTCTCTCTCTCTCTCTCTCTCTCTCTCTCTTTCTCTCTCTCTCTCTCCTCTCTTGGCCGTACAGTCACTCACACACACTTTGATATCTATGGACACTATTTATAGAGAACAGAGGCTGCAAACACTTTTACAACCGTAAACCCAAGGCTGTTTTCGGTCCTAGACCGAAAACTACAATTGCCTAGAAAAGTAAAGTATAAACCATATTTTTGACGCAACATGATTTATCCTTTACCATGCGTCACAATTACGTGACACATGTTCATTACTTGAAAAATGTAGGTGCGTCCCGACTTTAACCTATCACGCCGAGTTTCTCATTTTCGATTTATTGACTTTTCTTTACATGCTATATCAAAAACGACCTCTTATACAGTGAATGAAGTATGTTCAATACTTAAATTTTTGGTCATTACACTAACTTTAACAGACCGTAAGGTAGTGCTCCAATTTTTTTTAGCAAACTTTGACCTTTTGCAATCTCCTTCATCCCGTGGCGTTTCCTTCCTCCAGTCAATGTCTTAATCTCCACTTTTTCCTTTTTTCCCTCACTGATGCCTCCTTACACTTTCATGATTTCATCTGATGTAATGTATTTTGTATCGACTTATCATTTTGCATATGTGGGTACTAATCTTTTTCCCTTTCCTATTCATTAGTATAATGTTTTGATTTTAATTCGAGAAAGGGTTTCCTTAATTTTAAAGAAGCCTCACTAGCAATGCTAATTCGAGTTTCGTTTATGTTCTAGATTACTTGGACGAGTCAAAACATTTATAGATTTTCCAATTTGTGGAATTCTAAATTGATTTCTATTACTAAGATACTCACATCGATTCTTATTGTATAAAAAAGGTGATTATCTTGTCTTTTTAGTTGAACAATTGCTCAACGATTCCACTTTAGAGGTTGTCAGTGACACCATGATCAATTGCACTTCTCATATGGATTCTAAAACTCCTTTCACTCCTACGAAAATGGTGGAATGATGAAGGGAAAATCACCATTGAGTTTCATGTTATTGTTTTTTTCCTAGATCGTGTTCTTATGGTTGAGTTTCTTTTGGTCAATAGATTTACTAATATAAAATTTAATTTACAACTTGATCTAATGGATTCACTTTTGGGGTTTCTTCATTTTTTTAATTTCTAGATTTCATGTTTATTATATTCCAAAAACAGTAGCCAGAACATATCAGTCATGGTGGACAGTGATGGACAATGGTGATTGTGTAAGTGGTGGTGGTAGATGATGGAAGTAGGGAGAGGAAAAAGGGTGAGTATGGTGGGGTCATTTTTAGTTTAATAATAATATAAAGATTAGTATAAATTGTAATTTTGTATAAAAGGGATAAATTATAATAATAAGGGTATAAAAATCATTTTACATTTGTTAGAGACTAAATATGCAAGTACTTGAAATCGCAAGGACCATCTGTGTAATAAATAACGTTAAGGACCAAAACCAAGAATCTAGAAAACCACAGGACCATTTATCTAAGAGAATTTGACTTATTAAGGTAATTAAGTATTTCAAATGTTCATATATGGGTAATATTGTTTTTTTGTACTCATTTACCGAACTAACTTTTTTCATCCGTTAAAAAATAACCAACATTACCGGCTATCACCTGTTTTAGCCGGTAACATTGATTTAGGTCGGTTGAAAACATTATGTGGAATCTTACGTGGCCATTACACCCCTTTCTCATTTAATTAGGGTTCGTCATCGCCAGCTAACACACCTCGATTACCTTCTTCTGTGAGAAATCAATCGATACATCAAATCGACGATTAGGGCTTGGAATTGAAGTTGGAATTGAAGTCGACTGCTAGCATGTCATCCTCATCTACAGGTATGTATGTATCTATAGATTTTCATTACAATGGATTCTTTTCGCCAAACCCATTGGTGTACTTAGACCCTGTAAAAACAAATGTACGTGATGTGAATTTTTAGGGATTTACGTATAAAGAGTCTCTTTTGTGGCTTACGAAATTAACCAATGGAGCCGGTGATAATGTCTACTACTGTATGAGAAAGGAAAGCTTGTGTGAGGGTATTAGAAGAATTGACAGTGATGCTGATTATTAGGAGTTTGTGGAAACTGTTTATAGTCTGGAGAGTGATAGTCTTGAGAGTGAGTTAGATGTGTACATTGACCACCGAAATGAACCAATTCTTTATTGGGCTAATAACGAGTTCTTAGAAGATGGTAAAGGGTATGAGTCGGATGAGTTGGATGAAGAGGATGAGAAGGATTCTGAAGTTTCAATGACAATGGAATATGAACATGAATGGGATGATGAAGATGAACATAGTTTTGATAAAATTGTTGGAGAACCATTCTTGGACAAACTTTCAGGGCATATTAGTGATGATGATGAAGAGGAAGAAAACAATGGGAAGCTTAAGGATGTTGTGTTCCCTATCCATAATGAGAATCAAGAATAGGAGCAAATGGTGCCAGTTTTAGGTATGAAGTTTTCTAATCCATTAGAATTGAAGTTGTGTATCACCAACTATGCAGTAAAAAATGGATATGATTTATGGTATGAGAAAAGTGATCATGAAAGGTTATTGGTAAAATGTTGTAAAGGTAAGACAAATAAACAGGGTAAAGGTTGTCCCTTTAGGTTGTAGGCAACCTGGATGAGTAGTGAAAAATCATTCCAGATTAAATCTCTGAATGATATGCGTAATTGTGCAAGAGTGTTCAAATTTGGGTCCATTGTTACCCATAAATGGATTGAAAAGCATTTCATGAATCATATACTTTAGAAACCAAAGATGAGTATCATAAAGTTGAAAGCTAAAGTCAGTAAGAAATTTAATTTGATTGCAAGTGTTGGTCAATGCAGAAATGCAAGGAAGTATGCATTTCAGGAGATAGAGGGTACTTTGAAAGAGCATTATGTAAAAACATGGAGCTATGGAGAAGAGATAAGAAGGACTAACCCTGGATCAACAGTGAAGATGGATGTAGATGTCATGCCTGATGGAACCACATATTTCTCAAAGTTTTATGTATGTTTCAAGGGATTGAAGGATGGATGGATTGAAGGTTGTAGGAGGGTAATTGGACTAGATGGTTGCTTCCTAAAGGGCATATGCAGAGGTCAGTTGCTCTCTGTTATAGGTAGAGATGCAAATAACCATATATATATATATATATATATATATATATATCCCATTGCTTGGGCTGTTGTATCAGTGGAAAGTAAAGAAACATGGAAGTGGTTTATTGACCTTCTAATTGAGGACCTTGGAATGGAAGTTGGGCATGGACTAACCTTGATATCAGACCAACACAAAGTAATCAATTTCTATTATTTTCATCTTTATTTTAGCTTATGTTATGTTTTTGTTGTTTAAATTTTATGTCTATTGCTAACAGGGATTACTTGAGGCTGTGAAGGAAAGGGTCCCAGCAGCAGAGCATATGCAATGTGCTAGGAACATATGTGCTAACTTCCTGAAAAGGTTTAAGGGCCAAGTGTTTAGAAAGCTTTTCTGGTATGCTGATGTAGCTACTACCCCTGCAAAATTTGAACAACACATGAATGGCATCAAAAAATTAGAGCCACTAGCTTATGACCATTTGATGGAAAGGGACCCTAAAACATGGAGTAAAGCATTTTTTCAGACTGATAGGGCTTGTGATGCATATGAAAATGGTATATCTGAGAGTTTCAACTCTGTGATTGAAGTTGCCAGGAAGAGACCACTAATCACCATGTTAGAAGAAATTCGAATTTATGTGATGGAGAGGCTTTATAGACAAAAGATTAAGGGGAAATCTTAGGATTTAACCATATGTCCTACCATTAGGCTGAAGTGGTCCAAGCTTAAGGATCTTCAAAGGTAAGTGCTTAAAATTTTTTGTCCTTATATATGTTTATCTTTAAACATGTTTGTCCTTATATATGTTTGTCTTTAAACATGTTTGTCCTTATATATGTTTGTCTTTAAACATGTGTATATGGACAAGTTTTGGAAAGTAATACCATCTGGTTATCAACAATATGAAGTCAGACTTGGGTTTGATGCATATGTTGTGGATATTGGTAGCAGGACATGTGCCTGCAGAACTTGGCAGTTAACAGGTTACCCTTGTGTGCATGGGTATGCTTGCATTGCAAGCCTCAACAAGGATGTAGAGGAGTATGTGTCACCATGGTTTACTATATTAATGTACCTAAACTGTTACAGATATACCATTAACCCACTAAATGGTAGTGACATGTGGCCTCATGTAGACTACATTAGCCCATTGCTCCCCAAAAGGAGAAGGCTACCAGGAAGACCATCAACAAAAAGGAAAAGGGATCAGATTGAGAGGGAAAACCAAGGAAAAAAGCATTCAATCACAAAAGAGGTAGTGTGATGAAATGCAACATATGTAGGGAAAGTGGGCATAATAGAACAACCTGTCCTCAGAAACCAAATGGGGAATCATCAAATGCAAGTTGAAAGAAAAAGAAATCCAAGAAAGCTGGTATGTTTGATATATTTATTTATATATAACTTGTATAACTTAACATATTTGGCATAACTTAACCTTTCAAGTAATGAAAAACAGATAAAGTGAAGGTTATATTGGCACATGAAGTTGATATTGACAGTGACAGTGAAGTTGAAATAGAACCTGAAAGTGATGTTGACTCTTTTGATCTTTAATTTGAAGATGATGTGCAACCTGAAGTTGAAGATGGAGTAGAACCTGAAGTCCAAGATGGAGTGCAACATGAAGTTCAAGATGAAGTGCAAGCTGAAGTTGAACCTGAAAACCATCCTGAAGTTCATGATGCTAACCAAGTTGAAGTTCACCCTGCAGTTCAAGCTAAAGTTGAACTTGAAGTGCAAGTTCAAGTTGAAGATGCTAACCAAATTGTAGTTCAAGATCAAGTGGAAATACCAGCTTTTCAAGTTGTAGTGGGAAAGAGAGCAAGGAAACCTCCAGAAAGAATTACAAAACTGAATATAAGAAAGATGTGGGAGGGAAAACAAGGAAGCAGTGATGACAATCCATATGAGTTGGATTAACTTTTGGCTTATTGTACTGTTGTTAATGTTTTTGGCATCTTTGACTGACATCTTTTAACTTTGGAATCTTTTGGCACATATTTTGAAAACTAGTTGGAATAGCTTAAATGCATGTTTAAGTGTTTAGTGTTTAACATTTTGCACATCTTTTGGGTGTAATGAATGTTTAACTATGTTATGTAAAACTTTTGACACATCTTTTGAAGTCAATGTTCCTTGGAATGTCTATAATGTATTACCATCTTTTGCACATCTTTCTAATATCATTTGTATTATTTATAATTTATTACCAACTTTTAGAATATCAACTGTAATCATAATTCCATTACAGTGTAATAACAATTCCATTACATTCCACTGATTCACAATAACATTACAAGTTTTGTACACTACCATTCCAACGATTCAATTACCATCTTTTGCACATCTTTCTAATACCATTTGTATTATTTATAATTTATTACCATCTTTTAGAATATCAAATGTAATCACAGTTCCTTTACAGTGTAATCACTATTCCATTACATTGTTTGAAAAATTCAATTCAAGTGATTAACAATAACATTACAAGTGTTGTACACTACCATTCCAATGATTCAATTACAATGATTCAATTCCATAACAATGTTTATTACTATCTTTTATACTACCAAGTTTAATAACAATTCCATTACAATGTACAATTCCATTCCAATGATAGAATATAACCTTTTTCATTGAAAACATCACAAAAGCATACATAATTTAGTCATACTACATCATAATACATAATTTAAAACAACATTTTGACATACAAGAGAAACAAAAAAATTAAACAATTTCCAATTGACTTTGTCAAGTTCTTGTTTATTCATGTTCTTCTCTTCTTCAATCTTCATCCTGCATATGGTGATCTCATTCTCCAAGGTACAAATTTTCAAGGTAAGATTGTAGCTTTCTTCTGATTTCATCCTGTAATGCCCTCTTCCATCTCTCCTCCCTTCATCCTCATCCAACCATTGCCAAAATTTACAGCTTAGACTTTTTCGATTCTTTAAGAAATTTATAAAAACATGTTAAATTGAAGGATGATGAAGAAGTAAAAAATATGAATTACCAGTGAGTTTTGACAAACTCTGAATTTCCTTCCAGGATTGTCTAGGGTTCTTGATGTCTTCACACGAGATGGGAAATCGCAATCACATGGATGATCCGGTTGCAATTCATCTTGTCATTTGGAAGAAAAGGATAAGGAAGAAGATGCCATCGATCGATCTAGGGTTTTAATTAATAAGTTGTCGTATCTCACCCCTCTTATAATGTAAACACTTCTCAATGCCACGTAGGTGATGGGTATTGCAGCGTACAAGCTACGTAGATGCCACATCACCCAAAACCTACAATAGCCGGTAAAATTGGTTATTTGTGAACGGCAGAAATAAGTTAGTTGGGTAAATGAGTACAAAAAAACAATATTACTCATATGTGAACATTTGAAATACTTAATTACCTTAATAAGTCGAATTCCCTTTATCTAATTTATCATCTTTTTTATGTTAACTTACACTTCTAAGCTAATTTATGAACTAGTTTACCATTAACTAACAACCAAATTTTATGATATTCTGCCAAACGTAACTTCAACATATTTTAAAATTAATTTTTTATTGAAAAGTTCAATAAACATTAACAACTAAATGTCACTTGACGTTCTGGTATGATTAAGATTAATATATTAAAACAAAAATAGACATTTCACGTTGTATAATATTTGATTAAGTTATGTCTTATGGAAAAAGTTTATATGCTTCCGACCCAACTATTTTCAAATTTCCATAAACTTTTGTTCACTATGTCCTTAAATCAAAATATAATTTCTAATTATGTTCTTATGATCCTTTATAACAAGTTTACGAATTAATTTAATTTTGTGTATTTGTTTTGGTTGCTAAACCCCTTTTTGTATACATCGGTTTCAATTTTGTCTTTATAGAATTTTATGTTTTTTTATACCATTATTAAGTATGTATGTTAGAGAGAATTTCATATATGTCCTACATAAACATCAAAATATCATATTTACGCAAACTAATTTTTAAATATCATATTTACCATTCATAACTTTCAAAATGTCATATAATTCTTCATAAACATCAAAATATCATGTATATCGTTTTTAAACATCAAAATATAGTATACGTCCTTTTTAAATATCAAAATATCGTATATGTTCTTCTTAAATATCAATATATATATATATATATATATATATATATATATATATATATATATATATATATATATATATGTTCAAGTATTCTAACTAGTTATTGTGTGGATGTAAGAATGATTATGGACCAATAAAAATTAAATAATTAACTAAATCAATAAGGGTTATTTAATAACTTGGTAAATAAATTCCATAAATAATGCCTATAATATTGCTAGCATTGACTTTTAACCTAATTAAATAAATCATTAAGTGCGCATCTTCCTCCTTAATGGTTCCACTCTTCCACCCGATAAAGCCATCCCCTTTCCAATTGGTCGGCATACTAACCCTAGCCCACCCTTCCGCCATCATCTCCCTCCTCTTGCCTGATCAAGGTGGCGAAGAACTTCAGAAAGAGCTGACCACCCCCGACGTAGCCCCTCTCTCAGCAACAGAAATGACATTTTTGTTGAATACCATTATCGTGCCAATCTTCATGAAAAAGGGTTCGGAAACCCCTCTCCATCGACCACCATTTCCAAACGAATTTTGCGATTGATCGGATGTAGAGCTTAAACATCTAATTTCACATTTTACAAGTTCATTATTTGTGTTTTCTGAAATTTACATTTGAAATTCATGATGGGCTCATGCACCGTCCTCCACCAGAACACCCTGTCGACGACCATGGTGACCTTGAAACCCACTTAAACCTCAAGAAAATCTTTAATCGGGAGTCAAGCATGCATTTATTGTTGGAATATGTCTTCTAATACTTCAACATGTAACAAAATCAAATTTCTATCACTATTTTTTCACCTTGTAATTAGGGTTCTTCGATTAAAGCCAACATTTTTGTCAATTTCTTGTTTAGTTCTTTGGCATCGAAGTTCTTTACTATACACATCATATACTTGAATAGGCAGGCATTGATTTTCTCTTATCAATTTCTTTGCTTTTCGGTTGTCTTGAAGGTTTTGTTTCGACTTTTGGATTTTCCATCGAGGTTTTGTTGCCTAAGGGTCTTTTATCGGTATGATTGTCTATCGGATTGTCCAACTTGCTTATTGAAGTTTTTTGTTTCTTCTTCTTTTGGCTTTTGTTTTGCCTTTACCAACGCTCATGGTTGATGGTGTGACCGATTGTAGCTAGTTGGACCTTTTTACCCTTCGAGGGTCTTCTTCCTGCTTATTATTCCTTATGGTTTGGGTTTTTATTTTTTTTCTTGTACCTAGATTTTTAATGAAAAAGAACAATTGAATAGTAATATATATATATATATATATATATATATATATATATATATATATATATATATATATATATGATATTTACTTATCCTTTATGATTGTCATGCTATTATATGATTTACTAAAAGGTCATCGGGTACCTTATTCTTGCCTATTGGTTGATACACAACAAAAGCTCATTTTTTTTCTTATGTACTATACAACATTTTAGCCAAGCTGACCTGATTCAATTGATTTGTATGCATGCTGATGCTACTCTACCCCTTTGAAAAATTACTTTATTATGATTCTATTCATTTCTTATCCATATATAAATCAATTCAATTTTATTATTTACTTAATTAGCACGAGTAAAACATATCGTGTGTTTGCTTTTATTTGATTATAGTTGATTGTTTGTTTAATCCTCATACATCTGGTTGATTCTATTTTTAGACCTATAAATCAAGTGTATTCTGTCAGAAATGTATAAATTTTGCATGTATTCTGGAAAATGACGCTCAAAGAATATACTGCATAATTGAAAGTGATTCTTAGCAACAACATTCTTTTAGAATTTATTAGTGTTTTATTAGATTTTGAAGTTTTTAATTTTTAATTTTTAGTTTTAGTATTTAATAATAAATGTTATTCTTAACCATTATTAGTTGTATTATTTCAATTAGACTGTACACCATTATTAGTTTTATTCTTAATTCTACTCCTTTAGGAATAAATGTAATTGGAAACCATTATTAGTCGTATTCTTTCGGAATGAATGTGATTAATGACTCCAAAATATTAAATTTCATTTCATATAAATTTTGTATTCATTCAAAATTATTAAATTTGATAATATATGTTTATAGTCTTCTGTGAGAATAAAATGTTTTTTTTTCGAGATATTCATCAACACATTCTTGTAGAATGTTTGAATTAAAGTATTTATTATCAAGATAAATCATATTTTTAAAGTTAAAAGAATTAATTATTCCCTAAAATATTCAATTTTCCTTTTTTAAAAATTATATTTGTTGACTAAAATACCCTTACAAAGAAATTAGATGGTAGTTTTTTAAATATTTTTAATTCAAAAATATTTATAAATCACTTTATTAAAATAATTAAAATAATTGGCTCACAATCATTCATACATCCACACAATAATTAGTTAGAATACAATAACCTTAGCTTATATATATATATATATATATATATATATATATATATATATATATATATATATATATATATATATATATATATATATATATATATATATATATATATAGGGTTAGGTTCATTTGAGACCACCTATATTTTGTGAGACCGTGAGATGCATTTTTTTATTTTATTTTTTATTTTTTTAGTTAATTCATGTTCCGAAAATAATATTTAAAAAAAGAATTTTTTGATTTTTCCATTTATTTTGCATTTTAAAATTATTTTTAGAATATGTACAGTGTAATATTCTATTTAGAATATTTCACGTATTTTAAAAAAAAAATAGATTTTTTTTTATTATTTTTTATTTTTTTTAGTTAATTCAAGTTCCGAAAATAATATTGAAAAAAAGAATTTTTAGATTTTTCCATTTATTGTGCATTTTAAAATTATTTTTTAGAATATGTCAGTGTAATATTCTATTTAGAATATTTCACGTATTTTTCAAAAAAAAAAAAACGGAATTTTTTTTATATTTTTTTATATTTTTTTTAGTTAATTCAAGTTCCAAAAATAATATTTAAAAAAAGAATTTTTGGATTTTTCCATTTATTTTGCATTTTAAAATTATTTTTAGATTTGGTCTCACGGTCTCACGGTCTCACAAAATTAGAATGGTTTCAAATGAACCTGAACATATATATATATATATATATATATATATATATATATATATATATATATATATATATATATATATATATATATATATTTGTGTGTGTGTTTAAATATCATAATATTAATGGTAATATCTAAAATATCTTCTATTTACAACATACCATTATTCAACAACAAAAACTAAGCAATAATTCTAACATTCTAGCGATGATGATGAAGATGATTTGTTGTGTTTGTCAGACAACATTCACTTTTCGTCTAACTATGATGTTTATTGCAACATTTCTTTTTTCAATCTATATTAGCAAGATTCGTCCTCTCCAATGATGCGTATCACTTTGCTTCCATCAAACACTCTTGTTCCATGCACATGAGGATATTTTTGTTCCATCAAACACTCTTGATCTTCCTTTCTCATTTAGGGGGTTTTGGTTTAGTTTTTAAGAGACCAAAAGTCCTTTTAGGAAAAGATCAAAACTAAAAGATATTTGGGAAAAAACTTTTAAAAGCTATTTTTGAATTTTAGATGGAAGGAAAATCAACGTTTTGGAAAAGTCAGGAAAACCTGATTTTTTGCAACTTTTTCAGAAAATACTTTTAGCCTCTAAAAAGCTAAACCAAACACCCTTTTATTTAATAAATATATTTTTATTTTTTAAACTACTAAAATAATCAAGTTGACGGGTCAACCTACAAATTTATTTGTAAACCCGAACACAACCTATATAATAAATGAGTTGACGGGTTAAAAAAAACTTCACCCAAACCTGTTTATATTAGTGCTAGGTTCGTATTGTGTCGTCTCGAAAATTGCTACAGCTAATTTATTTTAATATGATTTCTAGAAGAGATTGTGTTTGTCCAAAATATATGAAAGGTAAGTAAGATTAACTATGTGTAACATGTCACTCTTTTTTTTTTTGAACGGCGTGTAACATGTCACTCAAGGGGTCTTTTTTTTTTTTTTTTGGTGTGTGTTAGGACCGGACTGATTTACTGGTCTGTAATGAATTTCGTATGGAAAAAAGTCGTGGCTGATGAACATCAGTTTTCCTTAAACAATGATCAAAAATGATAAGGCTGTAATATTTAATAACATCGCAGAGAAAATTTAACTATTTTTTTAGTAGGATAACATATGAATGCAACTGATCATGAGCTAATCACTTGACTTTAATATATTAATCCTTCGAGGCTTCCTTGTACCCAAATCTAATTGACTCCACTACAAGCTCAACCTACACCTGGCAAACCCGTTGCTTAATATTAAAAACACTTCGTGATCATAAATAAATACTTAACACAACAAGATTTCTCTTCATAGAGCCATGAATCAAAGGCTGATTCAGGCAGCATGGAATGGGGATGTTGATCATCTGCTTAAAGAGATCGACAAAAACCCATCTATGCTTCATGCCGTAGCAATGGAGGGTAGTGAAACTCCATTACACATAGCTTGTTTCGCTGGACATGTCAACTTCGCATCGACACTCATCAAACTGAGGCAGGATTTTTCTAGGGAGCTCAACCAAGATGGTTTTACCCCTTTGCACATAGCAGCCGCTTGTGGGCATGCCGAAATTGTTAAGGAGCTTCTCAAGGTTGACCTTGGTTTGTGTTTGATCAAAGGAAAAGACAGAAAAATTCCTCTCCATTTGGCTGTGGTCAAAGGTAAAGTTGACGTTGTCAGAGAGTTGCTTTCGGCGAGCTTGGATTCCGTGGACTGCACGACTGCGCGACTTGAGACTTCGCTCCATCTAGCAGTGAAGAACAACCAATTCGAAGCTTTCCAAGTTTTGGTTCATCATCTGAAGCAAGTAAACAAGGAAGATCTTCTGAATTCTAAGGACATTCAAGGCAATACAATCTTACACCTTTCCATCTCCATGAAGCAATATGAGGTACGTAGGCTATCTTTTGTAGCGTGTACCTCAAGTCTTTAGGAACTTTTTTTGTCAAAGTTTATGTTTTTTTGATAGGTGGTTGACTTTCTACTTAATGGGCAAGTTACCGGTAAGGAGAAGATTGAGTTGAATTCCTTAAACAAGAGAGGCTTAACTCCTCTTGATACGCTACTAATGTTCCAAAGTGAAGCTGGTGATCGGGAAATTGAAGAGATTCTTGTCCAATCGGGAGCTTTAAAGGCTGAAAACATACAATCTCAAGCATATCCACAAGAAGAAAGACAAAACCATCATGACACAAGACCTGAAAACCCTCGATCTCCAGCTAGAGCTATGTTAGATTACTTCAAATACAATAACCTGAAAGAATCTCCTACCATAGTAAGAAATACCCTTCTTGTGGTTGTTATTCTGATCACAACTGCAACATATCAACCAGCACTTAGTCCTCCGGGAGGTGCTTGGCAAGATGATTCCATTTCATCCGCAGGCAATAATACATTATCATCTACAGCGAATATTACGACTTCTATTAAACAATACACCGCAGGAACTGCTATTATGGGTACAAAAAATCCGATAGCATACAGTATATTTCTGTTTGCGAATTCCATGGGGTTCTACATGTCAGTTCACATGATCTACGTACTCACAGATGCTTTCCCTTTGCAGTTGGAATTGAAGATTTCATTGATTGCACTCGGTTCAACCTATGGTACTTGCATGAATGCGATTGCGCCAAATAGTTATATAACATTTGGTTTTCTTGGAATTTCGATTGCTATGCCTTTTGGGATGCCATTTGCGATCATGCTGTATAGAAATTATTTGAAGAAGCCAAGAAATGCATCGCCTCAGACAAGTGAAGAAAGGATTTGAACTAGTCATGTTTTTTATGAAACTATTTCGTCTTATTCCTTGTTATATAACTCTTGATCGATGCAATAAGATGTCATGTTTTTTATGAATATATGGATATGAACCTTACTATTTGCTTCCTTTGTGAAACTATTTCGTCTTATTCCTTGTGTTAAACTAGTTATTGTAAAACTTTTTCTCACTGAAGAGCAACAATTAAGCAAGCTACTACAGTAACAGTTATTGCTTAACGACCTCCCTAGTTTATACAGTGAAACATGCATCTATATATATAGTTTTTCATTTTTCTTGTAAAGTTCAAAAGCTACATATAAGCTTTTTAATAATTCTAATCGTCTTTTATGCTGTTTATGTTATTAAATACAAATAAAAATTGTTGTTTTCTTTAATATAATGTAAAATACTCTAAACTCATATTTTTAATTTTATGAAATTGGAAATAAGTGAAAAGTTATATTTTTGTTAATATTTACGAATATATAAATATTGAAAATTTGAAATTTATAATAACTTAAACTTATAATTTTAACTATATGAATTTATAAAAATAATATTATTATTGTAATATTTTGTATTATAAATCAAACAGTACAACAAAACAAGCTTTCACATTCGTTACTAATCCAGTGTAATCCCGTGTGATACAGTCCAACAACAGGAAACAACTTAATTTGCGGATTTTATGATGAATTTTTTGGTGACGATAACCAAGGCAATCTTTCAATTCAATAATAGAACTATTCTTCACTTATATGATATACTTACCAACTTTGAAACCAAGGTTTTAATATCCAAAAAGTGACTGATTGTAACAGATTGGAAATGGAATATATGTTGAAAAATAATCTAGACTATTAGTATAATTAGGGTTTAGCTAGGCCTAAGCCTCCTAAGATTTTGCCATTAGGGATTAATTAGTATTCTCTTTAAATTAGCAACTACTTGTTAGTTATTAAAGAGAAGTTATGAGTAGTTAATGGTTATGGCAGTTAGGAAAGGAACCATTACCTTGAAAGGGTACAACAGTTCTATAATATTGTATTTGAGAAATAAAATATCCACCTACATTTTCTTCATACTTATCTTGCTACTCATTTTATCCACATGTCATAATCTTATATAATCTTATGTGACTAAGAAGATAAGTAGGAAGAAACGACAAGAGGATATTAATTTTCATTGTTAAAAATCAAATATCGCCTTGAAGGTGTGTGTGTAATTAATAAAAAACATATATTCTTCCTGCTACACAAGTTTTTCTTTTGTTAAGCTTCTTCTTCAATGTGTTTCTCCAAATATATCAATAAAGTAATTATTGATCAATGGCGGATGAAATTAGTGATGTATGCTTTTGTGTAGGTCCTGTAGGATGAGCCTCAGATTAGAGACCAACTTTTAATACGGTTGTTTCTAATCAGCATAAAATTTCCTAGTAGAATACTTCGGTTGGAGGAGATTGTTAATTTATGGAATAAAACCAATGATCCAAATTATTCAAAGGCTATATACTTTAGCATGGTACAATATGTCAATATGTCAGTTAAGTGAAATGGTACTTCTTGAAAAAAAAAAAGCAATTTCAAAGAATTTCACAACTCCTCTCCACACTCTCCGCTATCTGTAAATCCATAGAGACTCCATCATCCGTTTTTTATCACCACCAAACTGTATATACGACCACACCATCACATGAACATTGAAACGTGGTGTGTATTCTTTGTGTGTATCTGTATTCTATCTACGTCCAAAAAGTTACATCATTTGTTCATTTGCTTGAAGGTTTCTAATGATTGGTACTGTTAGATGCATTTTTATGCATCTTTCATAGTAGGTTTTATTAGTGTTTTTTTTTTTTTTTTTTTTTTTTTTTTTTTTTTTTTTTAATCATATTTTATGTTTTTTCATATGCATTAGTTTAAATAATGCTCTACTCATGTTCATCATTAGAATTCTAATATTGCTCCTGTTTTTATGTCGTCTTCTTGTATTTCGAGTGAAATGGTACTTTGAAAGCAGCTTCGATGCATATTTAGAACTTAAAGGAGCAAAAACACCTAAGTAAGCTGGAACATGGTTTAGATTTGCTGAAATTGAAGAGTTTGCATCCGAAATGCGTGTTTTTGAGTTTATTTGATAGTGTATTTGATCGTGCTTTTATTACACAACTTTTTCAACACAAAAGTCAAGTTTATAGACTTCGAAGGACTTACACGATCACGCTTTTCCATAAAACACAGTTGTGTTTTTGAGAAAAGTGTCCAACATGGCATTCTACTTCATTAAACGCGAAAAACGGGGATTTTTAGGACATTCGGGAAAACACGCTCATATTTTTCCCTAAAACACGGTCATGTTTTTTTTTAATAAATCACGTTTTTTGTTGTTGGCTCATATATAAAGACTCCCTATCTTATCAGTTGAAGTCCTAGACGTTTCCAGACGACGAGATACGACTTTTGGAGGCAATTTCTACAGTTTTTCATCAATTTATAAAGATCTGAAGATTGTGGATCATCTCATTCAATTAGTTTAGTAAGTTTAGTCTTTTAATTTTTCTTTTTATTGTTCTAGATAAGATTTTAGCCATGTTTGGCTAAACCCTAGATTTCAGTTTTACAAGACTAGTACTTTTTAAGTAGTTAGTCATTAAACTTGGTTTTTACTGATTGATTCTATCTAGTTATTTTAGTTTTCAGGTTAATGAATGTTTGATTTAGTTATTTTTAGTTTGATCATCTAATTTATGATTAAATCATTCTATTTAATCAGTTATCAGAATCCGTAATTATTTTAATCAACTGGTAACAAGTAACAAGTAACATATTGGTTCCATGTTGGGATTTGAATTTATTATAAACTTATATTTCTTATTTTTATGCTTACGAGCTTGTGAGAAGCATTAAATATTGCTGGAAGTTTTTACACAAATTATAATGATGCTTTTCTGAATTGATGAAGAGCTTGTTTAATTAGGTTAGTAAAAAGTTAAGGTTATCTGAAGAGGTTATTTTGTTTAATTAACTATGTAAAAGAGAAACTACTAGAACTTGTTAGTAGTTTTCAGTACAAGCTTAGGTGAAACACATCTTAAATAACTAGGTTTGTGTTAGCAGAACTGAATTTACTTTTTATTATTTAATTTACTTTATTTCACTACAAATTTCTAGTTTAATCCTAAACAAAACCCTCCTAATTTATATTCTTTTGTTACATGAATGTATGTGCCTTATGCAAAGAGTCATTGACATTTAGGCTATGACCTTGAGTATTCGACCCTAATTCCCCGTGCTACCCATTAGTACAAGCAAGCAATGATAATTTATTTGTTTAAGATGCACATTACAACGTCTTAACAAGTTGGCATTGTTATCGGGGACATGATATTGTTAATAGTTTTATGCCCAAATCTTTTTTTTATAGAAGTACACCAATTGAGTTTGATCCAGAGATAGATAGGACTACCAAAAAACTAAAGAAAGAAGCAACTCAACAAAAACAATCAACAAATTTCTTCGCTTCATCATCTTTTCTAGCCTCGGAGAAAACTGAACCACAAGGAAACTCCTTGTGGAACGAACACAAACATACTTTTCCGTCCTACCCAAAAGTACCACCGTCTTCATCCTCTCGAAGCCCATATAAAACTTACTCGCCATCATCATCTAAATTAGAAACACTCGAACCCTATAAACCTGACATCTCAAAATCATTCATAGGGGACACAGACAATGAAGAGAAAACTCTTAGAGAGTGGGCCACCCAAGAAATTACTTTGCAACCTCTCTGCACCACCTTCCCAAAAGCCCATAACTTTTAGGTAAAATCTGGATTATTGCATCTTCTCCCGATATTCCAAGGTCTCAAAATTGAAGATCCACATAAATTCCTCAAATAATTTCATTTAGTTTATTCTGGAATGGAGTAACACACCATCATGGAGGATCAAATAAAACTCAGGGTATTCCCTTTTTCACTTCAAGACTCAGCAAAAGAATGGTTGTACGAGCTCCCATCCGGGTCGATAAGCACATGGACGGAACTTTCAAAATTGTTCTTAGAAAAATATTTTCCAGAAATATGAGTTTCAATCTTTCACCACAAGATTCTTGGTATCAAACAAGTAAGTAGAGAAGCTTTGCATACATACTAAGATCACCTCAGAAAGCTACTTGTTCGGTGCCCACAACACAAAATCAATGACTAATAATTCTATAATTGTTTCTGTGAAGGCTTGACACATTGAGCGAAGGTTGATAAATGCTTCAAGTGGTGGATCTTTAGGCGACATGATACCAACTGAAATCCGGGAGATAATAGAAAAACTTGCCATTAAATATAATCATTCTGGTATTGAAGAAGAGTGATATCTTAAGAAGCCAAGGGGTGCAAAAGAAGTTAGTTCACATCATCTAGCAACCCATATTTTTGAATTGAAAAAAGCAGTTTTGCTGCTAATAAAAGAAAAAGTTGCATCTGTAAAAAAAGTCATGTGGAATCTGCCTGAAAACGAAACATCATCCTGACATGTGTCCACTACTGCAAGAGGATGTCACTCATTAAAAGCTATCAGAGGTTACTAGCAAAAAAGTTTTAATCAGCAGAGTAATCAAGGCTAGAACGGTAATTTTAAGCAAAGACATCAATTTTAGCAACACAATTATTAGCGGCAACAAAATTTTCAGAATCAATAGTAGTTTCAGAATCAGATTTTTCAATACAATTTACATTAACAATTTAGCAGCTTCAGTATGACCTTAAAAAACATAGTAAAAATCCTAGCCACTAGTACTCATGCATTTCAGAACGAAACAAGAGCAAGCATAAAAAAATATGGAACAACAATTGTCTCAGCTTGCCACTTTTGTGAGTTGATTAATGTCTCAAAGGAAATTACCTCCTCGGACTGAAATAAAATCTGAAGCAAAATGTGAGCGCAAGCCAAGCCAATCATTCGGGAGCATAAGCTACCACCACTATTCCCATCAAGACTGAAGAACACGAAGAGAGAACGAGAGGATGAGGAAATCATGGACACGTTTCGTAAGGTGGAGGTAAATATTCCACTTTTAGATACTATAAAACATATTCATTGTTATGTTAAATTATTAAAAGAATTGTGTGCTACAAAGAAAAAAAAAAAGAAAAATTAGTGAAACTGTCAAGGCTGGTGAAAATATTTTTGCAATTTTACAAAAAGGCTCACCTCCAAAGTGCAAGGATTCAGGATTTTTATCGATTCCTTATAAATTAGGTAACCTTGTTTTTCTAAAAGCCATGCTTGATTTAGGTGCTTCAGTCAATGTCTTCCCATTTTTATTTTAAAAAAATTAAAACTGAGATCTCTAAAAAAGACCGAGACTATCATTCAGTTGGCTGACTACTCGACAGTACAACCAAAATGTGTATTGGAGGATGGTTTAGTCCAAATGAATGAACTTATTTTTCCCGCTGATTTTTACATTATGCACATGGGTAATTTGGATGTATCAAACAAAAACGCAATCATTTTATGAAGGCCTTTTATGAAAATTGATGAAACTAAAATTGATGTTTTTACAAGTACACTTTCTATGGAGTTTGATGGTGATGTTGTCAACTTTAAAATACATGACGTTGAAATTTCTTCTAATAATGTTTCTGTTAAATTTATGGATACCAAGAGTCCTTTGCTTAAGGGTTGTTGTGAGTTGTCTAACAATTGTGCACAAGAAGTATTTTTTTCACAAGAACTAAGGTGTTGACACATATAAAGAGCTGAAACAGGGCAAAGTTGGGGAAGAAGAGGAGATGATGATTGCTGAAAAGAAATAAGCTTGAGGAGGAAAAGGAGAAAACTTTTGGAAGGAAGATCAGAAAAAGAATGAGAATCAAAAAGATGAAAAAAAATTAATCTGATGAAAATATGAAAATTTTATGTTCTACTATACAAGTGTTAGATCTGAATTTGTTGCCACATTTCAAGGGATCTTGACTAACAAAGAAAGAAGTTGAGTTGAAAAGGAGTTCCAAACATACCAACTAAAAATACTGGTTGGTGTTAACATGTTGTTGTGGCTGTATTAAGCAAATAAAAATTCACTACTAGTTGCACTAAAAGATAGCAAGGGGAAGCAAGGTTGATTCCTCAGGGACATATCTTAATGGTCAATGCATTTTTATATCAGACACATTCTATTTAATAAAATAGAAATTATAAAAGGGGGGTTTTTGAATTAAACTAAAAACTAAAAGTAGCTATGACAATAAACTAAACGCAAAATCAATAATAAAAATGATTTCAGCTTTGCTGCGACTTTCGTAATCATGAAATTAGTTCACATCTGATTATTTAGAATGCGTTCTATCTAATCTGGTACTCAGAAAAACTAACAAGATCTAGTATAATCTCTTTTACCTAAATTAGTTAATCAAAGCAAGCTCTTTGAATTAACCCTAACTTTTTATCGCTCAATTAAACAAGCTCTTAATTAAATCAGAAAAGCGGCTTTATGTTCTTTGTAAAATTGTGAGCAATACCAATACTTCTCATAAGCTTGGAAGCGTAAAGATATGGATTTTATAATTTATATTAAAGCCTAATACCAAACACGGAACCAATCTAATACTTGTTACTTATTATCATTTGACAAGAACAATTATGGATTATGTTAACTGATTAACTGGAATGATAAAATCCGTAGCTAGGTGATCAGACTAAGAAGAATTAAAAATCATTCAATAAGTTCAAACCGGAAAAATCTAGATAGAAACACAAAAAGAAAAACAGATCTGAAAACTAATCACATGAAAAGTATTAGATTATGTAGAACTGAAATTTAAGGTATTTAGCCCGACATGGCTAAAAATGAATCTAAACTAAATAAGAGAAACATTAGCCGAATAAAATTCTAAACTAAACGAATGAGATGATTCGTAGCCTTCAGATCTTTAGAAGTCAATGAAATGTATTAGAAATCACATTTAGAAGTGATTTTTGTCGTCTGGAACCTTTTTTTCTAATATGATGATAAAGGTTGTATTTATTGTCAAGATAGAAGCTTCCGGAACAAGTTGGCGAAAAATATGATCGCAGAAGCAAAATTGCGATCATAGATTTTCAGGTTTTTTTTTCCAAAAATACCCTTAAATGATGTACGAAGCTATTTTCAAGGTTTCTGGCACTTCAGACAAAAATGCGATCAAATAAGGTGTTTATGCAATCATAGTTTTTGATTTTTCTTCTCAAGTGGATTTCAGATGACTAATTTCAGCCATGGAAAGCTTCGACCCATTTATGCGATTATTTCTACGGTCACATTTTTGGCTTATATGATTGCAGATTTGGTCTTTTACACATACACGAAAGTTGTCCGAAATTTTTTCTATTATGTAGAACATATTGAATCCCGTCAATCAGAGTTATGAGTTATGAGATATGGTAAAAAACTGACAGGGTGTCACACCCCCCGAACCAGACGACGGAAACGTCCGGGGGATGTCGTGACTCAATTGAATACCATCACAATGAATATACATGAAACATAACATCATTCATCACCAAGCATTGGAATATTACAACTGATAGTGTTTGCGTTCATTACATTGTTCCATAATATTACATGCCCAAAAGTAAATTGTTCGATACTAATTAAACAACAGCAAAACGTCATAGAGTACAATTCTTCCTTCACTTTATCTGTTACCTGAGAATACAAGTATTTTGAAAAACGTCAACATATGAAATGTTGGTGAGTTCATAAGTAATGTTTGAAATCCAATGTTTTGTATTGTTTTGAAAACCACCAGAAAATCCGATATTTTCTGAAAATAGTATAGTATAAAAGGTGTGAAGATCTGTAAGTATGCTTGTTTGTTTCCATAAATGTAAGAGTACGATTTGTAAAACTCGGTATGTAGTTTGTAGGTGTATTAATTGAAAACCCTAGGAAAACCCGACGTTTTCCTATCACTTTGCTTTAATTTGTTTATGTTTTGTTATTTCGTTACGACAGGTGTATTCATTGAGCTCCGGAGACGTTGGGTTAATTATGGATTGTGAATTGTTGTAAACGTACATTAATGAAAACGACCAGTTGACAACCGTACAAACGATCCCTTAGGCGTCGCTCGCACTATTCACTTAACCCAACCACTCGGACTCATGTAGCCCCACAACTGAGGGGAAAAAGAGGGTGCGAAGCCCCGGTATTTCCCTACGTCGTTCAAGGCTATCATGAATGCGAAGGGCCCTTAGCCCGACTCGCATTGGTGAATTCTCGACTTCGCTAGCAGTACCGAAGGACCCTTGGGGACCAGCAGCACGTTTGCCATTGAAAGTCCTTTTACACAGAATTAAGTCGTATTAGACCCAACTACATGTAAGCAAATTTCCTTCGGGCCTAAAGATCATGTCATTGGGCTAGCTAGGCCCAACAAGCATGATTTGAAACTTTTGGGCCCAAGGACGGTGTATTGACGTCTGGTGTATTCCCACGTGTGTATTGAGTTTCCGAGATTTCCATGTGTGTATTGAAGTATCATCGCGTTAGTAGTTTCAGGTTTGTTATTGATTCAAGACCGAATCAATTCGTTTGATAACGATTTTTGGTGTTGATGGTGAATTGTGTTTCGCCGATAGTCGAGGTACTAGTATTTCATCGTGTCGGGTTCATTGTTTAAGACATTAGTCTTTTACATTTTTCAGACCCTTCTTTTTGGATGAATTTACACTTTTGGACCCCTTATATATAATAATTTATATTTTAGTCCTTAAGCCATTTTTCTTGACACTTTAGTATCAAAACTTGTAGAAAAGTATTTTTCAGCTCAAAGCTTATTGAAAAACAGTTTTAGTCCCTCAAAATGAAACTTTTTCGGCTGGAACCCTCAATTTCGCAAATTTTACACTTTAGGCCCAAAATAGAAAATCTTTGCATCCTTGGTTCCTTTTAAATATGAAAAGCATTTTTAACCTTTGAAATGGACTTGGGGCACTAGTAGTCCCCTGTTTTACAGAAAAATGCATTTTCAGCCCCTCAACTTTGAAATTTCGCCTATTGGGCCTTATTGGGCCGAAAAGTTCATTTTTAGCCCATTAAGCTTAAAAATTTACATTTTAATCATTCCAAAGTGTAAATTTTTGGAAAATCCCATTATGAATCTATTTTGACACATATAAACCTTCAGAATTTGTATTTTTACATTTTGAGCCCTCAAATTTCATATTTTTAGCATTTTGAGTCCAAAAATGTGATTTTTAGCCCAAGATGTTCATCTAAACCAACTTGGTTATTTTTCTAGTAATGAATTATGTATAATAATATGTTTTAGCACTTGTTTCATGCATCATAATGCAAATCTCGATTTTTAGGTCCTTTTGACTAGTTTCAACACCATAAACACATAAAAGTATGTAAATAAACATAGAAATCATACAAGGCATACACATAATGATAGATCTACACATTTGCTTGTATTCCCCCCCCCACAAAACTTATAAAAACCGAAAATAAGGGGGCATGAAGCTCACCTTGGGTGTGGTTTCGGTTTTGGAGAGAAGATGGAAGAAAAATGAGGTGATTTTCGGCCTTAGCGCACTTTGATGAAGATCTCGGCCTTGAGGTGGTTCTAGGATGCAAGATCGTGATTTCTTATGAGTTAAGAGGAGATGTTTGATAGATCAAAGAACCTAGGTCATAGTTTTAAGTATAACCTTACCTTGGATGGTGATTTTTTTGTGGAAAACCTCCTTGAATGCCCTTGAATCTTCGAAATTTAGTGAAGAGGGTGGAGGTGTTTTTGGAGAGTGTTTGATATGTGAAAGGTGATGAAAGTGTATGTGTGTGTGTGTGTTGGAATCGGCCGAGACAAGAAGAAAGAGGAGAGAAAGGGTTGAGTTGACATACATAGATGCATGTTGGTCCATGCATGGAAATATGTGGGACATAAGTGAGGTGGCATGAAGAAGTCAACCCCCTTTCTTCTTGTATTTGGGCCTTGGGCTGAGAATTTGGAATGAAAAAAGGTTTTTGGGCTTTATTGCCCCTAAGACCATATAGAAGTTAAGTTGGATGATTTTTAGTCCCAAAATAAATATAATATGATTTTTACACTTTGTTGGGCTAGTTTAGGTTAATCATGGTTCATAATTTTTAATTTATTTCATTCTAGGCCTAATATGGCCCAAAATGTTGAAATAAATGGATGTGGGTCCAATTAGATCCCATTCAAAGGTTCTAATCCCATGATAGTGAAATTGGAGGCTTATTGGCCCAATGAGTCCAATAAGGAAGTCGTAGTCCAAAATGGACCTAACCAGAACTTCTAGGGTTTCCAATTGCTTGTTGACCATTTGTAGCACTTGTATGGTGTATTTGTTTGAAAATTAGATGTCATAGTGTAAGCATCATACCTGCTCTTTAAGTTTTTGATTCTTCATTATACTTGAGTGTAGAGATTACATGACACAAAATTTCTAGTTGTGACATCATCCCCCCCGTTAGAGGGAATTTCGTCCCGAAATTCTGTTTGAAAGCTAGATTTGAGAATGATAGAATAGGTGAGGGTACTTTTGCTTCATTTGGTCTTCGCGCTCCCATGTGAATTCTGGCCCACGCTTCGCGTTCCACCGTACCTTCACGATCGGGATGCGGCTTTGCTTAGTACGCTTCACCTCCCTGTCCATGATTTCAATCGGTTCTTCCACGAACAGGAGATTCTCGTTGATTTTGATTTCATCAAGGGGAATGACGAGTGTTTCATCCGATAGGCACTTCCTTAGATTAGAGACATGGAACACGGGGTGAACACTGTTTAGCTCTGCGGGTAGCTGCAGCTTATATGCTACTGGACCTGTTTGAGTGACGATCTCGAAAGGTCCAATGTATCGTGGGTTCATTTTTCCCCTTTTTCCGAAACGAATAACCCCTTTCCAGGGCGAAACTTTCAACAGTACTCGATCACCGACCTGAAATTCTAAGGGCGTTCGCCGTTTATCGGCGTAGCTCTTTTGTCGGTCGCGCGATGCTTGTAATCGAGCTCTGATTTGGACGATCTTTTCCGTGGTTTCACGAATGATCTCCGGTCCCGTTAGTGCTTTGTCCGACGTATGTGTTTTTGCTAGTTGGGTATCACCCACCTCAGCCCAACATAACGGTGATCTACACTTACGCCCGTACAGTGCTTCCAAAGGAGCCACCTTGATGCTCGAATGATAACTATTGTTATACGAGAATTCGACTAAAGGTAAGTGGGTATCCCAAGACTTCCCAAAGTCTATCACGCATGCGCGGAGCATGTCTTCGAGCGTTTGAATGGTTCGTTCGCTTTGACCATCCGTTTGTGGATGATAAGCGGTGCTCATGTCGAGATGAGTTCCCAATGCCTTATGGAGTGATTGCCAAAAACGTGAAGTGAACCTACTGTCCCTATCCGAGATAATAGATACTGGCACTCCGTGGAGTCTCACGATTTCTCGAATGTATAAACGTGTCAATCTCTCCATCTTGTAGGATTCTTTTATTGGCAGGAAATGGGCAGATTTCGTCAGTCGGTCGATTATTACCCATATGGTATCTAGTCCATCCGACTTTTTGGGTAGCTTGGTCACGAAATCCATAGAAATCCTCTCCCATTTCCACTCAAGAATTACCGGTTGCTGTAATAACCCTGAGGGCTTCTGGTATTCCACCTTTACGTTGGCACACGTAAGGCACTTACTAACATATGTAGCAATTTCCGCCTTCATGTTAGGCCACCAATAGTGTTGTTTAATATCCAAATACATCTTGTCTGAGCCATGATGAATGGAGTATCGCGTCTTGTGAGCTTCCTTCATAACTACCTCCCTAAATCCTCCGAGTTTAGGGACCCAAATACGGTTCATGAAATAGTATACTCCATTCTCCTTTGCCTCTAGGTTCTTCTCCATTCCGCACAACGCTTTGCTTGCCCTATTTTCCGCTTTCATGGCCTCCAACTGGGCTACCGCAATTTGGGTGACTAGGTGAGATTGAATGGTTATAGAGAGAGTTTTCGTACGACGATTTGAGTACTCCTTCCGACTTAATGCGTCGGCTACCACGTTGGCCTTGCCTGGGTGGTACTTGATTTCACACTCGTAATCGTTTAACAATTCAACCCATCTTCGTTGTCTCATGTTCAACTCTTTCTGGTTCAAGATGTGCTGGAGACTCTTGTGGTTCGTGAAGATGGTGCACTTCGTACCATACAGGTAGTGCCTCCAAATTTTCAGGGCGAAGACCACGGCTCCCAATTCCAGGTCATGGGTCGTATAATTTACTTCGTGCGTCTTTAGTTGGCGAGATGCGTAAGCTATCACCCTTCCACGCCGCATGATAACGCAACCTAAGCCCTGATTTGACACGTCACAGTAGACCACAAAATCTTCCGTTCCCTCCGGTAGCGATAGTACCGGGGCACTACAGAGAGCTTGTTTCAGGGTTCGGAATGTGACCTCTTGTTTGTCCATCCATCTAAATGGTACGCCCTTTTGTGTAAGCGAGGTAAGTGTCTTGGCGATCTTAGAGAAGTTTTGAATGAATCTCCTATAGTATCCTGCTAGACCCAAGAACTGACGGATTTCTGTAGGTGTTGTCGGGATTGCCCATCCTTCAACAGCTTTGACTTTAGAAGGATCCACATGGATTCCATCTTGGCTGACTACATGCCCTAGGAAGTTCACACTCCGGAGCCAGAACTCACACTTGGAGAGTTTTGCGTATAGCTTTTCCGATCGCAAAGTTTCTAGGACTTGTCAGAGATGTTGGCCATGCTCTTCCTTGCTTCGAGAATAGACGAGGATGTCATCGATGAAAACAATGACAAAGTTGTCGAGGAATGGTCGACATATTCGGTTCATTAGGTCCATAAATGCGGCAGGGGCATTTGTTAGACCGAAGGGCATTACGACAAATTCATAATGTCCGTAGCGAGTTCGGAAAGCGGTTTTCGGAATATCCTCTTCCCGGACTTTGAGTTGGTGGTATCTGGACCGTAGATCTATCTTGGAAAAATAACTAGCTCCTTGGAGCTGGTCAAACAGATCATCGATTCGCGGTAGTGGGTAGCGATTTTTAACAGTGAGTTTATTTAACTCTCTGTAATCAATGCACATTCTAAAAGATCCATCCCTCTTTTTGACAAAGAGTACTGGAGCTCCCCATGGCGAGTAACTAGTGTTGGGTTTTGAGCATTCTAACACTTCCTAAGTGTACATGCAACCCTAATAACCTTGGATCTATGTTTGTCTAATTATCATGCAAAGTTGAATTCCAAGGCTATATTCCTATCTAGCATACATGGGGAACAATTTTAACTTGAATGATAGATAGAATAACTTACCTTGTTTTTGCTTATGTTCCTTGAAACCTTATGAGCCTAGCACCCCAAGTGTGATGCCTCAAATGCTTCACACAACACCAAATGCTCTTGGAAAGACTTTTGTGAGAATGCACACTTCTTGAAATCAGCCTAGCCCTCTTGTTTCCTTAGTGTAGCCGATTTTGGTAGAGAATGAGATCCTTATATAGTGTTGACACATCTAGGGTTACACCATGTAAACCCTAATGTGTCATGACTCTTCATTTCCATGACCCATGGGTTTGTAACTCCCATGGAGCATCCTATGGGTGGAACCCAACTTGATAATCCATGGAGTCTCTTAGCCCACTATACAAGATATGGATGATTTACATAATCAACCCATATATTTAATTAGTGATCTTTTGATCACTTAATTAATTCTAAAGTAATTCTTGATCAAACTAATCAAATAATATTATTAATGTATTAGAACTTATAATATATTAATAATCTCCAAGTGTTATTTCTCTCATTTAGTCTATCCAATTGCATGGTGCCATGCAACCCAAATGGACCATGCCGGGTCGGGTCAAGTACATACCAGAAATAGTTATGGATTTAAACACCTTATCCAACAATCTCCCACTTGGATAAGTCTAATAACTATTACTGCAAGTATGACTTCAGGAACCGATCGACAACCGTAGCTCTTTTCAAGGTTTCTCGGAACTGAGAAGATGATGGTACGCCATTTAAGATAAGTGATCATATAATCCTCTGTTCTAGATATCAGTCAGACAAATACATGGAACAATGTGTTACTTATTGTCCAACAGTTTGTTTCCCAATTTCCGATTTGTTTGACAAAGTACTTAATTGAACACATCAACTTAGTTCTGACCGGGCCCGGTACGTAGGTCAAAACAAAATCATCGAGGGGCCCAGATATCAGCTTCTAATCCAAGAAGGAACAAATAAACTTCGACTCATATGTTTGTTCTACCACTCATTGAATTACACACAAGAGCACGATTTATAACATCGAGTTACCAATGCGTTTTCGTACAATCAATGCATAACCAAGTTGTAAGTAACAAATCATATCTCTAGGTTTGAAGACTTATATGATATTACCGTCTCACGATCACTCGATAGAATTCCATGAAGTGATTCCAGTGAGCGTGGGTTGAGTCCAATGCTCAGAACTTATGAGCACTCATGATTGTTGTAGCCTTGTCTAACACCTTAGACCTCTGCAACCAATCATGACAGTCTTGATTCATACCTACTTCCGACATATGACCGACTGTGGAGGTTTGAATAATATGTTATACCAAACAAAATTATTCTGGAAGTCAAAACATGCAAAAGAAATATAGTAAACGATTGACAAGAGATAGCAACACTTTACTCATAAATAAAACACCTTTTATTCATCATCTAATGTCAATTACACTTTACAAATTTCAAGGTTATCTAACTACTAAATCTAATATCATCCTTCAGCCCTATGCTTCGAGCATGCTGGAGATGCTTAACCTGAGTCAGTCCCTTCGTGAGGGGATCTGTTGGGTTCTCATCCGATGATACCCTCTTTGCCACGAGGAGTCCTTCTATTCGATGTCTAATAAAATGGTATTTTCTGTCGATGTGTTTGGATCTCCCGTGATCCCTTGGTTCCTTGGCTAAGGCAACAACGCTTTCACTATCACAAAAAATTTCCATTAGCTCTTTAATAGCTAGTACAACTCCAAGGTCTCCGATGAAGTTCTTTAGCCATATAGCCTCCTTTGCCGCTTCGCTCGCTGCAATATACTCTGATTCGCAAGTTGAATCAGCCACTGTCTCTTGCTTGGAACTCTTCCAAGAAATTTCTCCTCTGTTTAGGGTAAAGACCCAGCCCGACTGAGAACAGAAATTATCCCTATCAGTCTGGAAGCTAGCATCACTATACCCTGCAACTCTCAAGTCATCACTCCCACCGAGGGTAAGGACCCAGTCCTTAGTCCTTCGTAGGTACTTGAGAATATTCTTTACCGCAGTCCAGTGTGCCTTGCCAGGGTTCCCCTGAAACCTGCTAACCATGCTCAGGGAAAAGGCTACATCAGGTTGAGTACACGTCGTAGCATACATGATCGATCCTACAGCCGAAGCATAAGGTATTCGACTCATTTCTGCTATCTCAACCTCAGTGCTAGGGCTTTGTGTCTTACTTAATTTGGCGTTACTCTGGATGGGTAACTCTCCTTTCTTTGAGTCCTGCATGCTGAATCTCTTCAGCACCTTATCCGAGTAGGTACTCTGACTAAGTCCAATTAGTCTTTTACTCCGATCTCTCAAGATCCTTATCCCTAAAATATAGGCAGCTTCACCAAGGTCCTTCATAGCGAAACACTTCCCAAGCCAGGACTTTACTTCCTGCAAGGTTGGAATGTCGTTTCCTATGAGTAGTATGTCATCCACATACAATACCAAAAAGCTAACTATACTCCCACTAGCCTTGACATACACACAAGATTCATCTTCACTCCTAGAAAAGCCAAATTCCTTGACCTTTTCATTAAAGCAAAGATTCCATCTGCAAGGTGCTTGCTTTAATCCATAGATGGATTTCTCAAGCTTACACACTCTATTAGGGTACTCGCTGCTGACAAAACCTTCTGGCTGACTCATGTAAACATCTTCAGCCAACTTTCCATTAAGGAAAGCGGTTTTGACATCCATTTGCCAAATTTCATAGTCATGAAATGCAGCTATGGCTAACATAACCCTAATAGACTTAATCTTGGCTACTGGAGAAAAGGTCTCATCATAATCCACTCCAGGAATTTGAGAGAAGCCCTTTGCGACTAGTCGAGCCTTATAAGTGTGTACATTACCATCCATGTCGGTCTTCTTCTTGAAGATCCATTTGCACTCTACTGTCTTACGACCTTGTACATTCTCAACCAAGTTCCAAACTTGATTGTCATACATGGATTGTATCTCGCTATCCATAGCCTCTTTCCATTTAGCAGACTCGGGGCCTGCCATGGCTTCCTCGTAGCTGTTAGGGTCATCTTGACTTACTAGTGTCCCATCACTAATAAGTCTCTCACCTTCTGCAGTAATATAGAATCCATAGTAATGCTCAGGTGCACTCCTAACTCCTGTGGAACGTCTCAGAGGTACAAAATCGTCAATTGGCTTAACAGGAGTTTCCTCCTCAAGTTGAGGGCTAGGGTTTGAAGTTCCTTCACCACTTGACTCTTGAATTTCTTCAAGATCAATTTGCCTCCCACTATCTCCTTGGCTTATAAACTCTCTTTCTCGAAAGACTCCTCTTCTTGCTACAAAGACCACGTTATCACTAGGTCTATAGAAGAGGTAACCAAAGGATTGTTGTGGGTAGCCGATGAAAATACACCTCTCGCTTCGAGGTTTGAGCTTATCATGAGTCTCGCGTCTCACGAAATCCTCGCAACCCCAAATCTTGATGTGATCTAGTTTGGGTACTTTACTAGTCCACATCTCATGAGGAGTTTTGGCAACTTTCTTTGTAGGGACTAGATTAAGGATATGGGAGGCAGTCTCTAAGGCATACCCCCAGAATGAGATTGGTAGCGAAGCTCGACTCATCATGGAACGAACCATGTCTAACAAGGTTCGATTATGCCTCTCAGCCACACCATTCAACTGCGGTGTACTGGGAGGTGTCAATTGTGAGACAATCCCACATTCCCTTAGATAGTCGAGGAACTCTGAACTAAGATACTCACCACCTCGATCAGATCGAAGCATCTTAATGTTCCTGCCCAATTGATTCTCGACTTCCTGTTTAAATTCCTTAAACCTTTCGAAAGTCTCTGACTTATGCTTGATTAAGTAGACATATCCATATCTACTGTAATCATCCGTAAAAGTCAAATAATAACGATTAGCATCCCTTGTGGCATGTTTGAATGGTCCACACACATCCGTGTGTACAAGGTCCAATAAACCTTCACCCCTCTCACACGAGCCTATGAAGGGTGACTTCGTCATTTTTCCAAGTAAGCATGATTCACAACTATCATTTGACTTTAGGTCAAATGACTCCAAGACTCCATCCTTTTGGAGTTGGCCTATGCGTTTCTTGCTTATATATCCAAGACGACAATGCCATAATGATACTTTATCCAAGTGATTATTATTAAGAGAATCAATACACAAAACATTATTTCCTAAGTTATCTACAACGGATACAACTTCATACACACCATCACAAGGTAATGCTTTAAAATAAAGAACATTATTAAAGAAAGCATTAATCGAACCAACTTCATTATCAAATGAAAAGGTGAAACCTTGTTTATACAATGCATGAAAGGAAATAATATTTCTTGCCATTTCTGGCGAATAACAACATTTATTCAAATCTAAATTTAACCCACTACTTAGCGATAAAGTGTAAACTCCAATCTTGGTGATAGGTGTAACTTTCCTATTCCCCATGATTAAGTTTATTCTTCCTTGCTCCACATTCTCACTTCTTCTTAGTCCCTGCAAGTCACAATAAATGTGAATACCACAACCGGTATCAAGGACCCAAGATTTCGAATGGGGTGAGTTATTAGAAATGATAGTGTAAATACCTACATGGTTGGGTTTAACTTTCCCATCCTTCACATCTTGCTGGTATTTTGGGCAGTTCCGCTTCCAATGTGATTTTTCTTGGCAATAGAAGCATTCAGCCTCTTTTGGGTCAGAAGAAGGAATGACAAAACCTTTCTTGGTTCCACTTGAAGAAGAGCCATCAAAGGTCCTAACCTTGGTAGCCTTCGAAGAACTCTTTCTCTTCTTCCCCCGACTTTTCCCGATTGCCAAAACCAGAGTGGAGTTTGGAGTAGGAGTGTTAACAACCGACTTCCCCTTAAGACCTGATTCTGCGGTCTTGAGAAGTCCCTGAAGTTTGCTGAGTGTGACCTCTTCCTTATTCATGTGATATGTCATGCGGAATTGATCATAGCACGATGGTAAGGAGCGCAAAATTATATCTATTGCAAGCTCCTCAGGGAAGTTCACATTAAGCTTCAGCAATCGATCCACATACCTTTGCATTTTCTGCATGTGGCTCGTGACGGAATCCCCGTCCTTCATCATGGTTGTTATCATGGAGCAGATGATTTCGTAACTCTCTTGTCGTGCACTTTGATGGTATCTTTCCATCAAATCTTGGTGCATTTCATAAGGGTAGAAATCCTCATAGGACTTTTGGAGTTCCGCTGTCATCGTGGCCATCATGATGCATGCTACTTCGTAGCATCCCTTTCATGTGCCTGAAAGTCAGCGATCTCCTGAGGAGTTGCAGTGGTCTCATCAATCTCCTTAAGCTCCTTGTCAAGGACATATTCTTTGTCCTCGTAGCGGGTAATCATCCTAATGTTTCTGATCCACTCACTGAAGTTGGATCCATCAAAAGTGACTTTCCCACACAAGTTCATAAGGGTAAAGGAGCCATTAGGATTAGAGCTAGAAGCAGCATTGTTTGAGGACATCTGAAGGAAGAAGACAAGATTAGTTTAGATATTAAGAGAGTCCTTAATAAAACACCCAAATGTAATATTAAGGCTAGGATCCAATCACAATATATTATAACTTAGAAGAGGTATGCCGTAATCCAAGCTATAACATATTTGAAAGGTAGGTGAATGACAATTCACCAATTTCCACCACGAAAACCGAAATATTAGATATTAGGTTTTATGATTGGTTCTTAGAAATTCCTAGATTCTTTGAGATTCAATGAACTTTTCAAAGGCATGTTTCAATCTCGAGTGTGCCCTCCAAGTTTTGTGACTGGGATACCGAGGATCACAAAACGAGGTGTGAAGTAACCATGCAAATCACTTGGTACCCTTAAAGTTTATCACTCAATCGACGTGCCGGTAAACCACACACGCTCCACCGATACTATAATATGCCTTAAGTCACCCTTTACCTACCTTGTTAAGTCCAAGTTAGTGTGCCGGTTAACCACACACGCTCCACCAACGACTTACACAAAGTGTAAAGTGTAATTTCATGGATTAGCACCTTATTCACATTTTCCTAAAGTAACTAAGATTAGGAATTTAATAAAACATTTAGTTACTTTACAATATTCATCATACTTTTAATGAGAATTTATAAGTCTTTGTCCTACCCGTTCGGCTAACGACCCTCCACCAGTCAAGCGAGCGGTGGGTGAGAATGGACACCCATTAAGTTGCCATTTTATAGGCAACAACCTTATACCCACCTTATAGACCGACTTCGTGAATGAGGCGTACTAGCGCTAAGACGACATTGTTCTTATACACACACACACACACACACACACATATATATATATATATATATATATATATATATATATAATTATTAAATTATAATAATATAAGTATAAGGGTTGAATTTTAACTTTTAAAATTCTAAAGGTTGGAACTTTACTTGTTCCAAAACTTGAGGGCAAGTTTTGTAACTTTCAAAACTTTTCATTTCTTGTAACTTATGAGTTTAATAGAGTAATAAAATGAAGACTCTTCATTTTTCTAACTCTTGTGTTCTTTTAATGGTTTTAATTCAAGTGTGACTCTTGGTTTTCCATAACTTGAGGACAAGTTATGGACTCCATTAAAACACATTATGATCAAGAGTTAATCTACCACATACGTTACAAATAATTCCTATGATCATCTAAAACATCATAAGAACAAGAACATGAATATGAACACATTCATAAATCAAAATTACACTTAAAACTTTGTAATTTTGATAACTAGTTGTTGTAAATGAATTAGCAAAGACATTACACCATCAAAAACGAGTTTTCAAGTACCAAAATAGTTTAGGGTAATGTTTCTAATCCATTTCCAGCAACTAAAGTCGAAAATCTGCACTCTGTCGACCCTACTCGCCGAGTGCATTAACCTACTCGATGAGTAGGTTGAAGATACAAGTGAACTCGACGAGTCCCCCCATGGACTCGACGAGTCCAACAGTCAGACAACAAGTTTTTCGAATTTCTTCAACTTTTTAGCACAAATAACAAACAAACAAGCCTAGGCTCTGATACCACTGTTGGGTTTTGAGCATTCTAACACTTCCTAAGTGTACATGCAACCCTAATAACCTTGGATCTATGTTTGTCTAATTATCATGCAAAGTTGAATTCCAAGGCTATATTCCTATCTAGCATACATGGGGAACAATTTTAACTTGAATGATAGATAGAATGACTTACCTTGTTGTTTCTTATGTTCCTTGAAACATTATGTGCCTAGCACCCCAAGTGTGATGCCTCAAATGCTTCACACAACACCAAATGCTCTTGGAAAGACTTTTGAGAGAATGCACACTTCTTGAAATCGGCCTAGCCCTCTTGTTTCCTTAGTGTAGCCGATTTTGGTGGAGAATGAGATCCTTATATAGTGTTGACACATCTAGGGTTACACCATGTAAACCCTAATGTGTCATGACTCTTCATTTCCATGACCCATGGGTTTGTAACTCCCATGGAGCATCCTATGGGTGGAACCCAACTTGATAATCCATGGAGTCTCTTAGCCCACTATACAAGATATGGATGATTTGCATAATCAACCCATATATTTAATTAGTGATCTTTTGATCACTTAATTAATTCTAAAGTAATTCTTGATCAAACTAATCAAATAATATTATTAATGTATTAGAACTTATAATATATTAATAATCTCCAAGTGTTATTTCTCTCATTTAGTCTATCCAATTGCATGGTGCCATGCAACCCAAATGGACCATGCCGGGTCGGGTCAAGTACATACCAGAAATAGTTATGGACTTAGATACCTTATCCAAAAACTAGGGCGGATGAATCCCTTGTCCAAGAGTTCACTGAGTTGGCTGGACAATTCCTGCATTTCAGCAGGAGCTAGCCGATAGGGTGATTTAGCGAGAGGAGTTGCTCCTGGAATGAGGTCAATTCGGAACTCCACTTGTCTCTCCGGGGGTACTCCTGGAAGATCTTCAAGAAACACATCTGGGAACTCACATGCTATGGGAATGTCTTGAACGTTAACCTCTTCCTTGGTTGTATCCACTATGTGAGCTAGGAATGCCAAATTGTTCTTTCGTGGATGTTTTTGTGCCTTGATGCACGAGATGAGGCGGAGGTTCATGCTAGGTTTGTCTTCGTAAAATACTAGGGTTTCATGATTGGGAAGGCGAAGGCGAACGACCTTCTCGTGACACATAATTTCAGCATGGTGGGGGCTTAACCAGTCCATGCCAATAATCACATTGAAACTCCTAATTGATACGGGCATCAAGTCTATTCGAAAGACGTGTTGATTTAGGATTAGGGTACATCCGATGTAGATTTCCCCGGTGGATTCGGTCTTCCCATTGGCCATTTCCACCGTAAAGGTGTCATTGAGCTTCTGGGGTTGTTGTTTTAATAAATGCTTAAACTTATTACTTACGAAACTTCGTTCCGCTCCGGTGTCAAACATGATGCATGCATAGGTGTGATTTAGGAGAAATGTACCGCTCACAACTGCGGGGTCCTGAACCACCTCTCCTTGACCCATGGTCAGCATCCTTCCTGTTCCTCCGTTTCCGGGATTGTTGTTGTTAGGTCAGTCTCGGTGGAAATGCCCTGTCCTCCCACACCCGAAGCAGGTGTGGCTAGGCCCTGCATTATTGCTGCCGGTAGTGATGTTGTTGTTGCGATTGTTGTTGTTGTTGTTGTTCCCCTGCTGTTGGTTCTGGGGAGGGTAAGTCCTGCAGTTCCTCGATGTGTGTCCTCTTCGATTACAACTAGTGCACAGTAAGTCCTTGCATTCTCCATTGTGATGGAAACCGCACTTGTTGCAATTGGGTAGATTACCGGAATAAGGTTTGGTAGCATTTGAAGCCGCTGAGGCTGGAGCATGTGGTGTGGCTTGAACTGGTGCGGTGGCAGCATTAACTGCCACTGTCTGCTGCTTCTTAGAGGTCTCGGGGCCCTGACGCCCCTTCCTCTTGTTGTTATTCTCTTTCTTGCCATCACCTTCCTTCTCTCCCTCAATCTCCGCTGGCTTCTCACCCTTTTTGTTGTTATGGTCATACAACTTCTTCGCCAATCTTTTTACACTGTCAAATGTTTCAGGGTTTGCAGCTATCACGTTTCCCTTGATTGGTGATGTTAGTCCCCAAATGAATCGTTCAATCTTCTTTCCTTCCGAGGTGATCATACCCGGGCACAACAGAGATAGTTCACTAAATCTCGATATGTAGGCATTGATATTCGCATTCTGCACAGTGAGGTTCCACAGCTCTTGCTCCATTTTCTGAATCTCACCGCATGGACAATATTCAGCCATCAACATTTCCTTCATTTCCGACCACGGCATGGAGTTGGCTATAGGGAGTGTCATGGCTTCCACGTGTCCGTTCCACCAAGTGAGCACTTGGTCGACCAGAGTGCAAGCTACGAACTTCACTTTCATCTCCTCAAGACAATTGCATATCTCGAATACCGAGTCCACCTTCTCGATCCATCGCTTCAGAGTGATCACTCCTCCAGTGCCGTTAAAAGTTCGTGGTTTGGCATTTGTGAAGTCCTTGTAGGTACATGTTTTGGTGGGTCCTTGATTCATCCCGTTGTTCGAACTCCCGGACCCTTGCCCGTTGCCTCCTCCGTTGTTCCCTCGGTGAAGTTGTGCCATAGGTTCGGTGACCGCAGCAGACACGGCCGCCTGGAATGCAGTGGAGTCAACTTCGGGTGGGATTGGTTCGGGGTTTCTGCGAGTATCTCGGTGAGGCATCTTTCTGTCATGAAACGGAAAGACTTTGAGTGCTTGGGGGTTTCTGGAAGGTTGCGACCCTACTGACTAGGTGCATGATACGAACTTAAACACTCTTACCATTTAGCATACAATCATAGATTCTTAACACATAGCAATTTGTAATATCATAGCAAAGCACATAAAAGTTTACTAATATTATCCGCATTTGATACATGAAAATTTGCTCGTAAGAGCATACATGAGTGACACTAGTTCGACAACATAACGACTCTATGAGTAGTGTAGTCACTTAAACATAGAGTCGAGGTACATAGCATAGTTCCTAGTGACCTACTAAGATAAGTCTATCCCTAGTCGCGATGAGCTGCACCCTACGTAGCGGCGGGGTCATATGCCGAAATGTTGTGCCAGCAACTAAGCCATCTCCGTCATGTCTCCAATAACTTCATCCCTCTCATGCTCAGCTCGCACTACCCGGGCCTCCATAGCGTACAACTGTTGTCACAGTGCAACGATCTCAGCTTTGGGGGAACGGTTCTCCCTTGGGGGATTCATTGGTGGAGCGGGGTGGTCTAGTTGCGCCTCATCCACACACGACGTGACGTGATCCTTGTCCCGGTCTTGCCCTTCCTCGACGTCATCGTCGGTCTCTCCAGACTCGTAGTCGGTGTCTATGTATCCGTCATGTCCAACGTCGTGTGCTTCCTCCGGATTCCCTTCCGGTTCATCCTCAAGCATCCCGTGAGCCACTAGGACTTGATGGAACTGGATACCCTGCTGATCTTCCTCCATGACGACTGGAAAGTATAAACTATCGTCACTCTCATGACTATGATTTACGTTAAACATACACTCTCTTTTTGGTGATAAAGGGGTATAGTTTTAGGTTCCCTAGCTATCACGATCTCATCAGAACGTGTGTTAGTTATACTTTGGAGGGAATGTAGTTGATCAGGCTACATCCACTCCTTGGTACCACTAAGAACAGTCCTGATTTAACCGAGATACTAGCATTATATTGTTTGGTTCGGTGTTATGTTCCTTGTTCCTAATGCAAGCAAAGGTGTTTTATTGTTGTAATTTACTTGTTTTGTTCAGAGTTATGTTAGTCCCTCTTTTGGTTTATAGTTGCATATCAATGTATGGTTAGATATGCTAGTTCACTATAAACAGAGCTTTGATACCAACCTATCACACCCCCCGAACCAGACGGCGGAAATGTCCGGGGGCTGTCGTGACTCAATTGAATACCATCACAATGAATATACATGAAACATAACATCATTCATCACCAAGCATTGGAATATTACAACTGATAGTGTTTGCGTTCATTACATTGTTCCATAATATTACATGCCCAAAATTAAATTGTTCGATACTAATTAAACAACAGCAAAACGTCATAGAGTACAATTCTTCCTTCACTTTATCTGTTACCTGAGAATACAAGTATTTTGAAAAACGTCAACATATGAAATGTTGGTGAGTTCATAAGTAATGTTTGAAATCGAATGTTTTATATTATTTTGAAAACCACCAGAAAATCCGATATTTTCTGAAAATAGTATAGTATAAAAGGTGTGAAGATCCGTAAGTATGCTTGTTTGTTTCCATAAATGTAAGAGTACGATTTGTAAAACTCGGTATGTAGTTTGTAGGTGTATTAATTGAAAACCCTAGGAAAACCCGACGTTTTCCTATCACTTTGCTTAAATTAGTTTATGTTTTGTTATTTCGTTACGACAGGTGTATTCGTTGAGCTCCGGAGACGTTGGGTTAATTGTGGATTGTGAATTGTTGTAAACGCACATTAATGAAAACGACCAGTTGACAACCGTACAAACAATCCCTTAGGCGTCACTCGCACTATTCACTTAACCTAACCACCCGGACTCATGTAGCCCCACAACCGAGGGGAAAAAGAGGGTGCGAAGCCCCGGTATTTCCCTACGTCGTTCAAGGCTATCATGAATGCGAAGGGCCCTTAGCCCGACTCGCATTGGTGAATTCTCGACTTCGCTAGCAGTACCGAAGGACCCTTGGGGACCAGCAACACGTTTGCCATTGAAAGTCCTTTTACACGGAATTAAGTCGTATTAGACCCAACTACATGTAAGCAAATTTCCTTCGGGCCTAAAGATCATGTCATTAGGCTAGCTAGGCCCAACAAGCATGATTTGAAACTTTTGGGCCCAAGGATGGTGTATCGACGTCTGGTGTATTCCCGCGTGTGTATTGGGTTTCCGAGATTTCCATGTGTGTATTGAAGTATCATCGCGTTAGTAGTTTCGGGTTTGTTATTGATTCGAGACCGAATCAATTTGTTTGATAACGATTTTTGGTGTTGATGGTGAATTGTGTTTCGCTGATAGTCGAGGTACTAGTATTTCATCGTGTCGGGTTCATTGTTTAAGACATTAGTCTTTTACATTTTTCAGACCCTTCTTTTTGGATGAATTTACACTTTTGGACCCCTTATATATAATAATTTATATTTTAGTCCTTAAGCCATTTTTCTTGACACTTTAGTATCAAAACTTGTAGAAAAGTATTTTTCAGCTCAAAGCTTGTTGAAAAACAGTTTTAGTCCCTCAAAATGAAACTTTTTCGGCTGGAACCCTCAATTTCGCAAAATTTACACTTTAGGCCCAAAATAGAAAATCTTTGCATCCTTGGTTCCTTTTAAATAAGAAAAGCATTTTTAACCTTTGAAATGGACTTGGGGCACTAGTAGTCCCCTGTTTTACAGAAAAATGCATTTTCAGCCCCTAAACTTTGAAATTTCGCATATTGGGCCTTATTGGGCCAAAAAGTTCATTTTTAGCCCATTAAGCTTAAAAATTTACATTTTAATCATTCCAAAGTGTAAGTTTTTGGAAAATCCCTTTATGAATCTGTTTTGACACATCTCAACCTTCAGAATTTGTATTTTTACATTTTGAGCCCTCAAATTTCATATTTTTAGCATTTTGAGTCCAAAAATGTGATTTTTAGCCCAAGATGTTCATCTAAACCAACTTGGTTATTTTTCTAGTAATGACTTATGTATAATGATATGTTTTAGCACTGGTTTCATGCATCATAATGCAAATCTCGATTTTTAGGTCCTTTTGACTAGTTTCAACACCATAAACACATAAAAGTACGTAAATAAACATAGAAATCATACAAGGCATACACATAATGATAGATCTACACATTTGCTTGTATTCCCGCCCCCCCACAAAACTTATAAAAACCGAAAATAAGGGGGCATGAAGCTCACCTTGGGTGTGGTTTCGATTTTGGAGAGAAGATGGAAGAAAAATGAGGTGATTTTCGGCCTTAGCACACTTTGATGAAGATCTCGGCCTTGAGGTGGTTCTAGGATGCAAGATCGTGATTTCTTATGAGTTAAGAGGAGATGTTTGATAGATCAAAGAACCTAGGTCATATTTTTAAGTATAACCTTACCTTGGATGGTGATTTTTTTGAGGAAAACCTCCTTGAATGCCCTTGAATCTTCGAAATTTAGTGAAGAGGGTGGAGGTGTTTTTGGAGAGTGTTTGATATGTGAAAGGTGATGAAAGTGTGTGTGTGTGTGTTGGAATCGGCTGAGACAAGAAGAAAGAGGAGAGAAAGGGTTGAGTTGACATATATAGATGCATGTTGGTCCATGCATGGAAATATGTGGGACATAAGTGAGGTGGCATGAAGAAGTCAACCCCCTTTCTTCTTGGATTTGGGCCTTGGGCCGAGAATTTGGAAAGAAAAAAGGTTTTTGGGCTTTATTGCCTCTAAGCCCATATAGAAGTTAAGTTGGATGATTTTTAGTCCCAAAATGAATATAATATGATTTTTACACTTTGTTGGGCTAGTTTAGGTTAATCATGGTTCATAATTTTTAATTTATTTCATTCTAGGCCTAATATGGCCCAAAATGTTGAAATAAATGGATGTGGGTCCAATTAGATCCCATTCAAAGGTTCTAATCCCATGATAGTGAAATTGGAGGCTTATTGGCCCAATGAGTCCAATAAGGAAGTCGTAGTCCAAAATGGACCTAACCAGAACTTCTAGGGTTTCCAATTGCTTGTTGACCATTTGTAGCACTTGTATGGTGTATTTGTTTGAAAATTAGATGTCATAGAGTAAGCATCATACCTGCTCTTTAAGTTTTTGATTCTTCATTATACTTGAGTGTAGAGATTACATGACACAAAATTTCTAGTTGTGACACAGGGGGCCAAATTTGCCAACAATATCCTTTAGGCTTCAGATTTTAGCAATCTATCTTAGCTTTATATGATCAATTCGATCAAATGTTTCTTGATCAAAACGTCTTCCAAGAAATCCTTAACATCCTCCTTCAGTTACAACTCAATTTAGACTCCAAATATGCATCCAACTGCTCCCAATGTACTGTTCCACTCGAACTATTTGAGAAAGACATAAAAAACGCTAGCAATATGGGAATTCTGATAAAAGACATGAGCTGAACATTAAAAAATATGAAATGCAAATGTAAACATATGATGCTAAATGCTAATAAAAACTACCCTAAAAGATGCATAAAATGACATCTATCATGGGCAAAGTCGAGCCAACGACTTTAAAAAAGGATGACATTTAGGGAGGCAACCCGATGCGTAGTTTTATTTTCTTGCTTTGAATTAGAGTCGGTCACAACAGTAAGCAAGCTTGGGGAAATTATAGGATATTCTAGATTGCTGAAACTCAATATTTTTGCTAACACCATCGTGAAAATCAGAAACTTCTGCAACATATCATATACATTCTTTCCTAGGTGCAACATTTTTCTTTTATATGTTTTATTGAGCAGTTCATTCCTCTTTGAGCATTAAAGACAATGTTTCATTTTAAGTTTGGGGAGGGGTTAGTTAAAATTTTGCATATTGGTGCATTTTTATGTTAGAAATTTTAAATTTTTGTTTTTCTTTTATGCATTTTTTATACATTACATTTACGAAAAATATGAGAAAAAGTTCAATAATGCCTTTATTTAATTTCTATTTTTCTACAATGACAAAAAGTCAAAAATTCAAAAAAAGTTGGAAATTTTTACATGAAATGATGACATTATTTGCATTCGATAGCTCTGAAAAGGTAGAAAATGAATGCTCGAAACGACCGGATCAATTGTGGTAAGTTCGGTAAAAATTCTCATAACTAAGGGATGCAAAACATCATGAGTTGAGACACCAACTGTAAAAAATAAAAATAATTGGATATCGAAGCATTATGTAACAAAAATAAAGTAGTTTTAGAAATAATTTGATGATAATTTTATGAAAGAAGCATGCTCGATAAGTCTGGAAGCCACTAAACACACACCTATTTTTTGACGTCCATTACCCTTAGTGGTAACAGAAAGCTCTATATTGTATTCACATAGCCAAAAAATGAAGAAATGAAAAAAACTATCGTATATTAGCTCATAGAAATTATCTAAGCAAGTTTCAAGTACTTAATGAAATTTTTTCAAGATGTATACAAATAAGATTGAAGAACTCAAAGTGGAAGGTAAACAATACAAAAATTCAAGTTTCAATCAAACCAAACGCCACCTCCAAGTCAAACCTGGCGCAACAGAAGATTTGACGTGATAGGGTCTCTAACGATGGGTTAATCTTGGTTTTTATGAATGAGTTGATATGACATGAAATTCTTAAACATGCTATTTTTGTGAGCAAGGTAAATTAAGGTATAAACTTTAAATAAAATTTATGGTTGATTTATCAGTTTACACAGTTGAGCATCTTTCTGACCTTGGAAATCAGGGTACATGGGAGGTATTGAGATTGTTGTTTAGGTAGTGATTTTATTGGAGATTTGTTGGGTCAAAATATGGTTTATACTTTACTTTTCTGGCAATTGTATTTTTCTGTAATATTTATGAATTTATGGTCTAGTTTACGGCTGAGTTTACGGCCGTAAACACCTGATGGCCGTAAACTCATTTATGGCCCATGTGTTATCCGGCCCATGTTCCCCTAGTATAAATATAGGTATTAGGGTGTGAGGAATAGATTGATGAACCTGAAGGAGTTTACGGCTAGAGAGAAAGGAATGTTTGTGTGGGTGAATCTTGTGTAAGGAACTTAATTCATGTTATCAATACATTCAAGATTCATAATATTCTTATTCTCCCTCTCTTCTATTTTATTTGAAATCATCCGTTTGATTGGGATTCCGCACCATCAAACGGATTTGATTGATACAAAGACAAATTAGAGACTTACAATTGGTATCAGAGCCTAGTTGTATCAGTCAATTTTGTCAGATTTGGAGCATTATTTGATCTTATTTTCGAAATATTCTTGCGTTTTTGGATAGATCTCTGAAAAATATGGTGGGTTTGTTCTTTGTGTTTTTCATAAAAAAGGGTTTTTGATCGAGTTTTGGAGCAAAAAGGGCAAAAATCACTGTTTTTGGTCGTATCCTGCGAGGGGGGTGGTGGCCAGCAGCTACGGTTTCCAAGGAGTTCACGGCCCGAGGTTTGCGACTCGGAGTATATGGATTAGCAGTTTGCGGCTCGGTCTCGCACGTTTCCGGCTTCTGAGTTCTCGGCCTCGCACCTTGGCGTCGCAAGAACCAGCCTCGCTTCGCACAGATAAAAAAATCAGAATTTCGGAGGCGACAGGGATCGAACACGGGTCTCCTGCCAAATAAACCTCGCGGCTTACCAACTCGGCTAGAAGACGCTTTGTTACATCCTTTCCGAATTTAATTCATAACGCTTCGTTCTCGGTTCTAATTTTGCATTTTTGACACTTTTAACCCAAAATTCATTTTTTTTTAAAAATTCTATTTTCATCCAAATAATAATAATAATAATAATAAATTGTTTTTATTTTTGACTTTTTATTTCAAATTTTGACTTTAACTTTCAAGTTTGACCTTTGAGTTTAAACTTTGACTTTTTCGTTTAATTTTTAAAATTTTCAAATTTAACTTTTTAGTTTGACTTTCAAGTTTCAATTTTTCAAGGTTGACTTTTTCATGTTTGACTTTTGAGTTTGATTTTTTTTAAAAAATTTGACTTTTAAGTTTTATTTTAGCTTCTAGTTGTGTTTTTTAATCGATTTTAAGGTCTACGAGGGAGTTGAAAACATGAAAGAGAGTCGTCAGGATATGTTAAGAAAAAATTTCAACATTTTTGATTATATCCCTTGAGAAACCCTCGAAACTCAGTTGCATCGATTTACCACACTCACTACTGAGATGAATATAGCTAGGATCTTCTTGTCCAAATCTGAGATAAACAAAAAGCTATTGAACTCACTTTCGAAATCGTGGGATATGAACGTGGCTATCATCAAGAAGACAAAAGATCTCAATCGTCTTAGTATTGCTGATGTAATTGAAGAGCTTAATGCTTTGAAGTGTGGAAATACAATAAGTTCTACAAACATCTTGGTCAATGAAGTTTCAGGTTCTCAATCATATGAAGTTTCATGTACACTATCTAGTGAAGATACGATTAAATTTATTCGGGAACAAATTGATTTATTTAAAAGAGAAGTTGAGGACCTAAGATATGCAGGATATTAACTCAGGAAAGGACAGAAACCCCTGAAGGCTGAATTAGAAGAAGAAACCAAGGACTTTAGGAAACTTCAGGAAGAGTATATCAACAAGTGTAAAAATTATGACTATATTAAGAGACAACTTGCTACTTTAACTGAAGAACTTGACGCTTTAAAAACTAAGTGTGGAAAAACAGACGTTAGTTTCAAAAATTATACTGCGTCAAGTCAGACATTCGAGTCCTTATATGAAACCCAATTAAAATTCAAAGAAAATCAAAACAAGGGTCTAGGGTATGATAGTGTACCTCCTCCTTATAATCATAACTACACATCCATCCCTATGACACAGGACAAAACTAATAGGGAGGTACATCTTCGATATGGCAAACGAGCTGGATTTGTGTCAGGAGGAGTTATTAATGTTGAAAATACTGATGTTTCTGTTACATGTGAAGGTAAAGTAGCAGAGGATGAGAACAAGGAGAGCACTACTGAACAAACCAACATCTCTTTGAACTCTGAGTCTTTTGCTTCGAACTCAGCTGCTTCTGATCAACCTGCCGTTGAGAAATACAGTCCTCCAATTCCAGCGCAACAAAGTGCCTGTTACAACTGTGCGTGTGGGAAAAATCAGAGACAAGGCAAGGATACGCCACCAGGGGCAGGAATAAATAACTTCACAGTGAAGAAAAAGACTTGTTTTCACTGTGGAACACCTGGACACATTGCTAGAAATTGTCCTAATCGTGCATACGTTCCATACTATGCACAAGGATGGAAAAATGCGCCAAGTGGGAGATACTTCAAAAGAAACCCTTCCAGGTCACGTTCAGACCATGACGACTAGAATGCCAAGAAGGCTAAGAATCAAACTCCAAATGCCAAGAATCCGAATCCCAAGGGCAAGAAGGGAATGTCGCCCCAAAAAGTCAAATCTAAGAGATGCTCCCATGAAGCCAAAATCAAAGTCATCTCAACGGCCGACATCAAATTCAAAAGCAAGTACTGAGCCACCCATCAGATCAAAAAAGGAATGGGTTAAACCCAACTACAAATGGGTTCCAAAGGCTCAATCTCCCAAATCTTCTAACGATTCTAATATTTCTATATCTTCTGTTTGTGATAAACAGGACATGTCATGGGAGAGAGTACCGTGCAAGGATGACAAAGGTCGACCCAGTTTCAAAATGGATTGGGTTCCAAAGACCAACTAATCCCGCTCTGTGTCGGAGCAGCTATGGAGGCATATCATCAGACTTCGGTTTGTTGGTAGTAGCTGTTCTAGGCACATGTTAGGGACATCTCTCAACTGTAGAACATTCAGACCTTTGTTGAGAGTATGTGTCCTTTTGCGGGAAAGGAAGAAAGGAATAGATCACAAATGGGGTTAGTGCTTAATGACATGAAGAATTTTCGGATCTGTTCTGAGATTACGCGTGCTGTTCTCAGATCTTTTGGATGCAAATTCAATCGGGGACTTACGGTTTGCGTTTTCTTCTCTAATACTCCTATGTTTTTCTTAATCTGATTCGCTTTAAAGATTAATTTTTGTTTTAGGATAGTTTAAATTTGCGCATTAACTTTTGTTTCTCTCTTATGCACAAATTTTGGGGGAGAAATAAAAACAAAACAAAAATTAAAAATTTTAAAAAATCCAAAAACATTAGAAAACCAGAAAAAAAAAACAAAACAAAAATGTTGGTTATGAAGTGTGCTGGAGGGAGATGTTTTGGGAAGTGATATTATCAAGTGATAACAGGCAACCTGCATCTGCGTAACGTACCCGAAGTTGAAGGGTCTATGCTCTGGTTTAATGCATCGGTAGGCACGAAATTTTTTAAATGGACTTGACTACGGAGAGTCGAACTTAGGAAATTTATAGACTTGACAAATCTTGACCTAGTTAGATACGTCCAGCCTGACAATACGACGCTCGGATAGGTTGAGCAGGGAGATATTCATGAGAATCTACCCATCACATTAATTGAACTCGTACCTGGAACCGAGGCTTAACTTTTCCTCGTTGTGCGGATTTTGTCCTTAATTCCGGTTGGATGGGGCGACTGGTAAATTCCGATAAATTAGGTCTGTAGAATATCATTTTCTTTCTTTCCGTCTGTTAGTCATATGTTGCACCCTTTGCGTGATTGGAAGAGATCCGAGCTGGATTGAAACATATGCAACTCTATTTCTCTGCATGTTACATCCATGAAACTCCTCCTATCTATTAGCCATATGTTGTTTCCTTTACGTGACTTCTAATCTGACCTGGTACATAGCATATGCAACTTTCTACTTCTCAACCCCTCTAAAGTGATAAGTTATTAAATTCTGAATCTATCTTCTCTCTGAATGGTTGTCTGCTCACCCGGTGTAAGGAGTACTCTGGAAGTTCTTGATGGCTGGGGCATATCAAGAAGCGGGAAACACGTTCTAGTACACTTAAAATTGAACTCATACAGATTGTCTATAGATCTCGCTGCTCAATTTAGGTGGACAACAATATCCTTGGTCGTCGTCCGATGAATGGTCCTTAAGATATAGTATTTAAAGAATTAGGATCATATGTAAATTTTAGGATTTTAAGTTCACCCTGTCTTGTAACAAAATAGTATGTCCTAAATCTGTCATAATTTTTCGTGTTTAAGTGGACCACAATACCGATGATCGACTAGACAAAGATGTGAATATGAAAGGTACCAACAAGTGGATAAAGGCTGTCTAAAAACTTTGATCCCAAATCACTCTTAAAGTTAGATATCATTTTTTTGTTAAATTTATTATAGTTTCTTCTAATTTAAATATTAGGGGAGAATTAAAAATTAAAAAAACTAATGAAAATAAAAAAAATCAGAAAAATTCAAAAAATCAAAGAAAAATCTGAAAAATTAAAAAAAAAAAAATCCAAAAATAGTGTTTTGTCTGTTTTATTTCTTGTTTAGAAAAATAAAAAATCCAAAAATATTTTTGTTTCTGTTTTAATTTGTGTGCTAAGTTTTCTTTTAGTTTTGTTTTGTCTTGAAAAGTGATTTAAGGTATAGATAAGATTCATGGAGTTTGTGTTGAAGATTTCTGAGCCAAAGCCTCGTCCGTGAGCATCGAAGAATTTGCATTCGAAGGAGCAAGAAATGAAGATTATTCTTTCAACATTCAATCCTTCAACCCCAGAAGCAAGGTGAAGTAGAAATTGAAGATTATGTGATGGATTGCATTGAAGCCTTCTCAATCAGTCTGCTGCTATTGTTGTACCTGCTGAAGTGATCTAGAAGATTTGTTCTCTCTAAAGATTCTCAAGCTGAAAGTACTATCTTTCAAGAATCAGTACGTCAAGCCTCCTCACCCAATGTGCGTTCAATGCCAAATTCTGAAAAAAACCTTAAGTGCTCAAGATGAAGTCATTCACTGAAGATTAATATGTTCATCCTGATGCTGTGAAGAAATCGAAGGTTAAAGCTGAAGCCAAGATCCCATTGAAGATTGACAAGAAGAGCTAGCTACCTTTTAGGGGGAGCTTGTTGGGTCATTAAGAAAAGAAAGCTATAAACGAAGGGGGAGATTGTTGGGTCAAAATATGGTTTATACTTTACTTTTCTGGGCAATTGTATTTTTCTGTAATATTTATGAATTTATGGTCTAGTTTACGGCCGTAAACACCTTACAGCCGTAAACTCATTTATGGCCCATGTGTTATCCGGCCCATGTGTTATCCGGTCCATGTTCCCCTAGTATAAATATAGGTATTAGGGTGTGAGGAATAGATTGATGAACCCGAAGGATTTTACGGCCAGAGAGAAAGGAACATTTGTGTGGGTGAATCTTGTGTAAGGAACTTAATTCATATTATCAATACATTCAAGATTCATAATATTCTTCTTCTCCTTCTCTTCTATTTAATCTGACATCATCCGTTTGATTGGGATTCCGCACCATCAAACGGATTTGATTGATACACAGGCAAATTAGGGACTTACAAGATTCCTCAATGTGAAGTCTGATGATGCGAAAAAGGGTGAATTTTTAATTATATTTTTTTAATTTCCTTCAATTTATTTAGTTTTTGTTCTAAGTTCCTTTTAGGTCATCTACATCTTTTCATTTTGTTTATAATGTTTAATCTTTTTATTACTTTAGAGCAAGTATGGTTTAAGCTTGGAGAGATTTGTTAGATATCGTATTATGCATCTTTTATGGTAGTTTTTATTAGTCTTTTGCATCATATTTTATGCTTTTTCATATGCATTAGTTTAAATAATGTTAAGCTCGTGTTCAATGTCAACATTCCCATAATGATTACGTTTTTATGTTGTTTACAGGTATTTTGAGTGGATTGGTACTTTGGAAGCAGTTTGAATGCATATTTCGAAGGAATTACATGATCATTCTTTTCCATAAAACACAATCGTGTTTTTGAGAAAAATGTCCAAAATAGCATCGTACTTCATTAAATGTGAAAATAAAGATTTTCAAGACTTTTGGGCAAAAACATGGTTGTATTTTTCCCTAAAACATGATCATGTTTTTTTTAATAAATAATGTTTTTAGTTGATAGCTCATATATAAAGACTCCCTATATTATCAGTTGAAACCCCAGATGTTCCCAGAGGACGAGAGACAACTTTTGGTATAACGCCTGGTTCCTGGTATACATTTAATTATAATTTATTCACTTTTGTAGAGAAACTCAACAAGTTAGGAGCCCCAAACTTGTCCGGTAGAAACCAAATTTTATGTCGATTTGAAGTCACCTACTCGACGAGTTGAGAGCTTTAACTCGACGAGTAATGCTACCAGGATGAAACCCTAATTTCAGGGTTTTGCACCTATTTAAGCATCCCAATCCCCACTTGCTAGCCTCATTTATAGCCTCTAAATCCCAAACCCTAGATTTAGAAACCCTAATGCATTTGTTATCTTGTGAGCCTTTTTGAGTGAATCTTGGTTTGTTTTGAAGCTTATGAAGGAAGGAGAAGCTTGGGAATTCAAAAAGAAGCTAGTAGATCCAAAGACTCCATTTCATTTTCATCACTTTCTGGAAATCAAGTCTCAAACTTGATTTGTAGCTTCTTAGATCTCTTTATTATCACTTTATTGGGTTTTTGGTCCAAGAAGCTTGATCTTTGGGATATGGACATCCCAAGTGAGTAAATCTTCAGATCTAGAATCATGGAGGGCTTTCATGGCATAAAGATGCAAACTATATGGCCATTGAAGCATCATGCAAGCCATATGGTGTCATTTTGGCCATTTAAACTCTAAAAGGCCATGCATGTAGAGAATGATGGAAGCTTTACATGTTCATGTAGTGTTTAGGGTCTAGATCCCTGTTTGTAAGCTTTAGTTTAGAGTATGGATGGCTTATAGACCAAGCTCTGGGTCCTAAGGAGTTAGGGTTTGAACTAAACCCATCAAGTAAAGGTATTAACGGGTAAAGTTGGAAACTTTACCCTTAAAAGGACATTTTCAGTGTATATGAGAATTATGAAGCTAAGATCTGAAGAATAGGGGTTTAATCCGTTAAGATGGCCCAAATAGACTGAGGAAATCGGTGAGTCCAGAGAGGGACTCGACAAGTTGATTCGATTTGTCCCAATTCTATGCAAGGTAGAACTCGATGAGTCTGTGAAGGGACTCGACGATTTGACTCATTTTATCATGTCTATGAGTAGTAAGAAAAGTCGGCGAATTATGGGGATGACTTGACGAGTTGATTCAACTCAAAGTGTTGACTTTGGCTGAGTGTTGACTTTGACTTTGACGATGGTTGACCCGTGAAGGGGGGTCTTGATATAAGGAATAGTATCTAAGGGGTTGTTTTGTATAGGGTGTGGGTAGAGCCGGCTGCAGGAGCAGAGACGTCCAACTATGTTACTCGACATTTGTGGTGAGTTTTCCTCTAGTAGGAATGGGTCGAAGGCAACAATGTTGGCCCATTTATGTATGATAGCGTATGCCAGACTTAGGTCCGATTCCGGGGTTAACCCGATGTAGGTTATATGTTTCTGGACTTCGGTCCGATGTTGGGGAATGGCCGAGGAATGTTTGTATGCTTGATGTCTTCGTGATTCTTGTTTGTGTTTGTCATGTCTTCCGGAATTTTGTACGATGCCGGTACAAGACTGAGGAATATTTAGCTTATATGTTATATTTATATGTTCCAGGCTTCGATCTGATGTCGCGGTAATCCCGAGGAATATTTAGCTTATATGTTATGTTTATATGTTCCGGTCTTCGGTCCGATGTCAGGGCAAGCCCAAGGAAGGTTTATATGTTTATGTTATATGCTTGTTGATATGTTATATGTATACTAGACTTCGGTCCGATGTCGGGCGGGGCCCGATGTAGCGGGTAAGGCCCAATGCATGTTATTATGAGATTATGTGTATGGTATGTGGTAGTTTGGGGAGACTCACTAAGCTTCATGCTTATAGTTTTCAGTTTTGGTTTCAGGTACTTCAACTAGTAAGGGGAAGAGCTCAGGATGACTACATCACACACACCATAACATTTAGCCTGGGATGATTTACTCTAATATTTGGACATGTGATTTTGATACGGTGTTTTGATATGATGTTTTGAGATATTATCACGTATGTTTCATGAGATTATTTAGATTACTATGGTTTTATTTATAAATTAAAAAGTAAAATTTTGGACCGTATTTTAGGGATGTTTCAAGTTGGTATCAAAGCCTTGGTTTGAGGGATTCGGGCACACTCTCGGGCGTGTTTGAACTAAAACAATTGAATTGGTATGCAAATTTTCAAAAGAAAACATTTTTATTAAAAGAACTTTGAAGAAGTGTTTATAAGTTGGAGCTACCTTCTGAGCTTAGCAACGTACACCCTGTGTTCCACATCTCAAATTTAAAGAAGTGCTTATCAGATGAAACTCTAGTCATTCCCCTAGAAGAGATCGAAATAAACGAGAATCTCCCATTCGTCGAAGAACCAATCGAGATAATGGATAGGGAGGTGAAGCGTATGAAACAGAGTCCCATTCCGATTGTGAATGTTCGATGGAACGCTAATCGTGGACCAGAATTCACATGGGAACATGAAGACCAGATGAAGCAGATGTACTCTCACTTATTTCCTCATTCATGATCCTACCCTTCAAAAGAATTTCAGGACAAAATTTCCTCTAATGGGGGGATGATGTCACAACTAGCATTTTAGCTAGGAAATTCTATTCTCATGTAAACATCATGTATTGTAAGGCATGTGTTCTATGTAAAAATCATACTTTATGCTTTATCAAAACCATCCACTTGAATCCAAACCCTTGATTTAAGTTCAAAACCTAATACAATACATCTCATACATTCAACTATGGATTGAAAACCCTAAGAATCCTGGTTCGGGGTTATTCTAGGATAGGATTCTTTTATTGGGCCTAATGGACCAATGAACTTTCAGTTTGACTACTTTGAGCCTAGGAACCCTATTTGGGATCTAAGTGGACCCACATCCATGGAATTAGGGTATTTTGGGTCATATGGGCCTAAAATAATCCATCTTACTTCTAATGAGCCATGATGGGCCATAACTACTTTCATTAACCATAATGGGCCTTAAACAACAACATTGGGCTTCTATTGGGCCGTGAACACCAATGAGAGCCCAATGGGACAAAAACTTCCATAATTGGGCCTTGTATTTTCAAGAGTATTCAAATTTTGGCCCAACATAACTCTTATCCCCTCTCCTCACCTCATTCTCAGTTTAAAATAAAAAGATAAAATGGTTAACTAGCTTAATGCATGACACCTCATTGTTGTTTGGAGAATAACCAAGCCATTTACTCATCATGTAACATTGCATTCACATATCTCCGTGTAGAACCTTGTCTCTCCCTTCCACCTTCTGCTAATTCTCATCCATAAGGCCTTCCCCCACCACCATTTTTCATTTCAAACATAGAAACACATTCTTCATCCTTCTCATACCTCCCAAAGAACCCAAGGAAAATTTCACCACTTCTCCTTCCAAAAATTCATGAATTAGGGTGTTCACCAATATTTTCTTTAAAGATCATCACTTATTTGGTAAGCTACTATTTAAGCTTGATGATTAACTTCATTTTATGATAATCTTCACTCTTTGAAACTTCATTTAATGATCCATGCTCTTAGAATTTCATAGATCTCAAAAAATCTCTTCAAGGGAGCTTGTAAAGCTAAAAACTCCTCTAATCTTCATAAGAAACCAAAAACTTCAAAGTAGGGTGAGTTCATACCCCTTCTTTTTTTATTTTCATAATTTTTTGGGGGAGAATACAAGTTGTTTTGTGTAGATCTATGTGCGTATGCATGATTTTGTGTGTTTCCATGGTATATGTTGTGATATGTGTTTTACTTTTCGAGTCTTACTTTAACTTGAAGTTTAGCACTTGTATATTCATAAAAACCTTGAGAAAAGTATGTTTTTATCACATATATTACATGTAAACTTGTAGATCTGGGATTTATACACTTAAGATAGCAAAAATAAGTGTTGTGTTCATACATGGATAACTTAAACTCAAAAATCAGCCTTTGACAGAAAAGTTTAGGCCTAATCTTGGACTATTTTGACCACCTTAATGAAAATATTTTTCAAAAATATTTTACATGCAAAAAGTTCAGGTTTATAACTTTAAAAGGACTACTCTCATGTTTTCATACAATTTTTCTATAATTTTTTGCAAATTTTACAAAACTACCTATCATATTTGAAATAATCTTGGACCGATCTGTGAAGGTGAAAAATTTCACACTGGTTTGAGGCCTTTAAAATTTTTGAGAAAAGCTGTGAACAAAGTAGACAAAATATCCAAACTTCCAGAGTTTACGGATCCAAATAATGACTTAATATGATTTTTCTACAATTTTTCTAACAACGGGGACAAAAAAGCCAAAAATCAAAAAATTGTTTTTAACTTACTCAAAGTATTTATACTTGTGTTAGATGCAAGTCTTGGTCTTTGAAAGGCCCTAAATTGTTTTTACTAAAATTGGGCCTTAAGTATAAATTTTTGGCTTAATGGGCCAAGAGTCTCATTTTTAGAAAAAGTGGGTCTTTTATATCATTTTAGTAGATAATTGAGCTAAAACTAGCTATATAATAACAAACGGGCTAATGAGGTCATTTTCATGTTTATTGGGCCTTAGTGATCCATTTATATGTTTGATAGGTCCTAAATACTATGTATATGTTTATTGAACCTGATTGAAATGGGCCTTGGATACTATTTGCGTGCTATTTGGGCATGTAAATACCTTACATGTGATATTAGCCTTAGTTGTCCTTATACACATATTTTGGGCCCATGTTATATAATCTCATTTCTTTCGGGCTTGAAAATGAGTTTCGTGTTCAATGAGAATGCCATCACCATTCCTTCACGTATTCTAGTCTTCATGTGATAAAGACCATTTGTACACTCACATTCCTTTCATTAGTTAACTAATGGATAGAGGATTGGTTTTGAATGATGATATGTAAATGAAAATTTCCAATTTTAAACCATCTACTAAAGTGGTCATTCCAACACCTTCCACTAGTACATTCTCACGATTAGGAATAGTGACAATATCAGGATTATGTGTAAACCATCATTGTAAAATGTCATGATTGCTAATTATATTCTCATTAGATCTTGATTCCACAATCCTATCATCATTTAATTTGATCTTACCAGCCATGTTGACTATGGGAGTTTCAGAAGTATAGCAATCTGTTGAAAAATGTTTCACCAATCTTCCATATTGTTCATTGGTGAGGCCTGGCATGGAACTTTAATTGAGATTGACATGCACTACCTTTAGCTTACTTTTATTTGGTCCACATTTTTCTTCTTTTCTCTTTTTACTTAAGGCTACCATTCTAGATAACCAATTCTTTCAAAACAAACTTCATATTTGTGTGCATATTTATTGCAATACCTTTATCAGATCACTTCTTTATTCACACCATGTTACTTAAACTCTTGGCCTCTTAATTTTGATTCATACCACGATCTCCACTTTTACTTTGCGAGAATGCTTGAAAGGCAACAAATTCCAAAACTAGTTTCTTTATAAGATTGATAGATTGTTGATATTCTATAACCAACTATAAAGCTATACGAAGGCTTATGGTCCTAGATTTATCTTCAAGACCCAACAAAGATTCATATTGTCGCTCTTTTTATTTGATTTATGCTATTCTTTTCTCATGGCCACATGTGTAGTTCCCACCAGTGCACTTAGGTGTGGGTGATGCAGACTATATCTCAACCCAAATCCCTTATATTTTAGTTTAATATGTCGAGACGAAAGCTTTGTCTTCTTGTGTCAAAGCGAAGGATTTTCGTGATTACCTTGAAGAACAACCCTAGATGATGAAGATTTAAAGTTTAAGGTGTGTTTTTGGCTTCATTTTTTGAAAAAAAAAATTCGTGGTTATAGAGAGGGGAAGAGAGAAAATGGTGTTGGGGATTTCAAGAATGAGAGAGAAAAGTAAAGAAGATGGAGTTTGGGGAAGAGAAAAATGATTCAAACTTTGGGGAAATGGGGTGTTAGTGAGGATGCACGAATTTATAAGGGAGGAGAGAGGATATTAAATTTTCCTTCCATTAATTTTATAAACTTCTCAATTATTTTATAAAAATTCCTCCAAATTTTATAAAATGTGTATTTTAAGTAAGATTTGTTAGTAACTCTTGAGTTTTTAGCTTGTGGAATAAGGTTAAATATCAATGACCTAAATTTTATTTTTCTTGAAACATTTTCATAATTTTAATTATTATAAGATAATATTATAAGGTTCATAATTATTTTTATGGAGTTTTTAAGGTTAAAGTTTATAGATATGAGTTTTTATTGCTTTTAGGGTTTTGGAGTTTAATAAGTTATTAGATATTAAAATAAATAGAATATTTGAGACTTTAAATTATATTATGGTATGATAACTCTTTTATAGTTATAAATAATGTTTGTAATTTATTTTTATCGGTTTATTGGCATTCTATGTAGTGATTCCAAGACTCAAGCGAAATTGAGGAATCAAGTATGGTAGTCCTAGTCTTCAACTTTGACTTAACTTTCTATGAGACTTTGACCTAATTTCTACTTCTAGGTCAAGCGCATGATGTGTGTATATGATTCATGAAAAGGCGTTTGAGTCATAGAGTGATCCAAAGATGGATAGTCACTACAGCTCAGTAGATGTAGAATTCACATATCAATGTGAAATACAAGTACATTATGCATTGTTAATAATTGTTTCCAAGTTTCTAGTAGGTTATAACTTAGCTTATAGTTACTAAGTCGAGTATGTGTCATGCCTATATGTGCAACTAAGTTTAGTAAAATCTAGAATCGACTAGAATTTTGATGGTTGTCACACCCAGGTCAGATCTTCCGATCACACAGAGGGGACAACATATGGCTAACAAATAGAAAGAATTTCATAGATATGTATATGCATAGAGATAGAGTTGCATATGTTGCATTCCAAGTCAGATATGTTCCAATCACGCAATGGAAGCAACATATGACTGGCAGATAGAAAGCAAGAAAATAATTTCCTATAGACCTATTTTATTAGAACCCCCCAGCTGCCCTATCAATACTAAAATTAACGAAATGAGTCCATACATCAAAGAAATGTTGAGCCACAGTTCTAGATAATTAAATTTTAGTGTATCTCGCAGGTTCCTATGTTTATCTTACTGCTCAATCTACTCGAGCGTCATATTGTCAGTCCAAATGAAACTATCTAAGTGCACATTGTAGTTATTTCATTTGTCAATCTAATTCTAGTCCTTTTGAATCCTTTGTGCCTACCAGTACATTGAACACAGAGTTTAGACAATCCAGATTTAGTGCATTACACGAATTTTATATTGCCCTTTAGCACTAGACTTCATATCACTTCCTAATTAATAAAAGTAACGGAAGACTATAAGAAAATAAAATATTATCTTTAAAACGAATCAATGTAAGAAAAACTCAAGAGTATCGAAAAGAAAACTCAAACCGTAAGCCACCGATTGAATTTGCATCGAGAAGGTCTGAGAACAACATGCATAATCTCAGAACAGATCCTAAAATTCTTCATATCGTTAAGCGCAAGACCCCATGTGTGATGCTTTCCTTTCTTCCCTTCCCGCAAAGGACACATACACTCAAACAAAGTTCTGAATGTTGTACATTTAAGAGATGTCCTCTATCATGTACCTCAAACAGCCACTACCAACAAACCAAAATCTAAGGATATGCCTCCATAGCTTGTCCAGCACAGAGCAGGATCAATTGGTCTTTGGAACCCAGTCCATTTTGAAACTGGGTCGACATTTGTCATCCTTGCAAGGTACTCTCTCCCATGGCATATCCTGCTTATTACAAACAGAAGATGTAGTAATCTTAGAATCATTAGAAGATTTGGGAGATTGAACCTTCGGAACCCATCTATAGTCGAGTTTAGCCTATTTCTTGTTTGAGCGGATGGGTGTCTCAACACTTGATTTTGAACTTGAAGCCGATCGCCGAGATGGCTTTGAGCTAACTGATCTTTGTTTCACTGGAGCATCTCTTGGATTAGACTTCTTGGTCGGCATTCCCTTCTTGCAATTGGGAGTTGGATTCTTGGCCTTGTAGGTTTGATTCTTAGCCTTCTGCGCGTTCCAGTCACCATTGTGTGATTGTGACCTCGAATGATTTCTTTTGAAGAATCTCCCACTTTGCGCATTCTGCCAACCTTGTGCATAGTAGGGAATGTACGCGTGATTTGGACAATTTCTGGCAATATGTCCAGGTGTTCCATAGTGAAAAAATGTCTTTTTGTTCACTTACAGCAAGCTATCGGTTTACTTTGTTTTGGTGTCCTGTATTTCTCAACAGCAGGTTGATAAGAAGAAACCGAGTTCAAAGCAACACTTTCAGAGTTCAAGGAGTCATTGGTTTGTTCAATGGTGTTCTCCTTGTTCTCATATTCTGCTACTTTACCTACACAGGAAGTAGAAAAATCAGTATCTTTCATTTCAACACCCTCAGGTGGCCCTGATTGTTCAGTCTTAACTGAGGCTGGTGTAGGGGGTTAGCCATACTTAAGGTGTGCTTCATTTTCTATTTCTTCCTTAGTCAGAGGGGTGAAAGTGTAAGTATGATTGAAAGGAAGAGGAACACTTTCATACCCCTAGACCCTTTTGTTGGTTATCTTTAAATTTCAAACAATTGCCAATCATGGATACAACTACCTCACTTGACACGTCAAACTTCTTAAAGTTGAATTCAACATCTTTATATTTTGCTTTTAATGCATCAAGTTCGGCAGTCACAACATCAATATCTTTCTTAAGATATTTATAATGAACACACTTGTCACTGTATTTTGCCTGTAATTTCTTATAATCATTTGTCTTGGTCTCTAATTGATCTTTCAATGGTTTCTAGCATTTCCTAAGTTGGTACCCTCCATATTTTAGTTCCTCGTTCTCTCTACGTAGTAATTCGTAATGCACACATAAATTCTCCAAGGAAATTTCGTTGACTTTGATTTTTGAAGAACTCATTATTTACCAAAAATGCCACTTGACTTGAAAACTCAAAAGTCAAATTTAAAAGTCAAACCAAAAAGCTAAATTTGAAAATTTTAAAGTTAAAAGAGAAAGTCAAAGTTTAAAGTCAAAGGTCAAACTTGAAGGTCAAAGTCAAAATTTAAGGTCAAAAGTCAAAAATTAAAAACTAATATTTTTGGTTGAAAATGGATTTGAAAATTTTGAAAAATTGATTTTTGGGCAAAATATGTCAAAATTGTGAAATTAAGAAGAAGCAGTGACGCCTTAAGATTTAAAAACGGAAGCTAATTAATGAGTTCGTTCCTAGATCAAGTGGAAGTGGCGTTTGTTGATGACACAAGGGACCCGGGTATGATCCCTGGCAATCCACAAAATGTTTCCCCCCTTTTTTTAAGCAAACAAGCTGCTAAGTTCGATGCCGAGAACGAGGACCGTGAACGTTGACCGTAAACTCAAGGGCCGCAACCTATTGAGCCGTAAACATCCGAGAAACCCTAACCACAAACGCTTCTTCGGCCGAGAACCCTTCAATGGCCGTAAACACTTAGCAGATTACGTGAAAAACAGCGTTTTTCACCTCTTTTTGCTCCAAAACTCGATCAAAAACTTGTTTTTATCAAAAACTCGTTATTCTCAAAAACACGTAGAACGACCCCCCCTCCCCCCTCTATTTTTTAGAGATCTATCCAAAAACATAAAAATCCTTCAAAAATAAGATCAAATACGCTACATATCTGGCCAAAATGATTGATACAATCCAAGCTCTGATACCACTTGTAAGTCCCAAATCTGTTTGTGTATCAATCATATTCGCTTGATGGTGCGTAATCTCAATCAAGCGGATGATGTCAGATCAAAATAGAAGAGAAGGAGAAGAAGAATAATATGAATATTGTATGATTTGATTAGAATGAATTTCCCTTACATAAGATTCATACACTTATGCTCCTTTCTCTCTCTCTCTCTCTCTCTCTCTCTCTCTCGCTCTCTCTCTCTCTCTCTTTCTCCTCTCTTGGTCGTATAGTCTCTCACTCACACTATGATATCTACGGACACTATTTATAGAGAATAGAGGCTGCAAACACGTTTACAACCATAAACACGTTTACAACCGTAAACCCAAGGTTGTTTTCGGTCCTAGACCAAAAACTACAATTTCCTAGAAAAGTAAAGTATAAACCATATTTTTGTCCCAACATGATTTATCCTTTACCATGCATCACAATTATGTGACACATGCTCATTACTTGAAAAATGTAGGCGCGTTCCGACTTTAACCTATCACGCTGCATTTCTCGTTTTCGATCTATTGACTTTTCTTAACATGCTATATCAAAAACGACCTCTTATACATCGAATGAAGTATGTTCAATACTTAAATTTTTGGTCATTACACTAACTTTAACAGACTGTAAGGTAGAGCTCCAATTTTTTTTAGCAAACTTTGACCTTTTGCAATCTCCTTCATCCTGTGGCGTTTCCTTCCTCCAATCAATGTCTTAATCTCCACCTTTTCCCTTTCTCCCTCACCGATGCCTCCTTACACTTTCATCTGAAGTAATGTCTTTTGTATCGACTTATCATTTTGCATATGTGGGTACTAATCTTTTTCCCTTTCCTATTCATTAGTATAATGTTTTGATTTCAATTCGAGAAAGAGTTTCCTTAATTTTAAAGAAGCCTCACTAGCAACGCTAATTCGAGTTTTGTTTATGTTCTAGATTACTTGGACGAGTCAAAACATTTATAGATTTTCCAACTTGTGGAATTCTCAATTGATTTCTATTACTAAGATACTCACATCGATTCTTATTGTATAAAAAAGGTGATTATCTTGTCTTTCTAGTTGAACGGTTGCTCAACGATTCCACTTTAGAGGTTGTCAGTGACACCATGATCAATTGCACTTCTCATATGGATTCTAAAACTCCTTTCACTCCTACGAAAATGGTGGAATGATAAAGGGAAAATCACCATTGAGTTTAATGTTATTGTTTTTTTTCCTAGATCGTGTTCTTATGGTTGAGTTTCTTTTGGTCAATAGATTTACTAATATAAAATTTAATTTACAACTTGATCTAATGGCTTCACTCTTGGGATTTCTTCATTTGTTCAATTTCTAGATTCATGTTTATTATATTCCAAAAACAATAGCAAAAACATATCAGCGATGGTGGACAGTGATGGACAATGGTGATTGTGTAAGTGGTGATGGTAGATGATGGAGGTAGGGAGAGGAAAAAGGGTGAGTATGGTGGGGTCATTTTTAGTTTAATAATAATATAAAGATTAGTATAAATTGTAATTTTGTATAAAAAGGGGTATAAAAATCATTTTACATTTGTTAGAGACTAAATATACAAGTACTTGAAATCATAAGGACCATCCGTGTAATAAATAAAGTTAAGGACCAAAACCAAGAATCTAGAAAACCACATGACCATTTATCTAATTTATCATGTTTTTTATGTTAACTTACACTTCTAAGCTAATTTATGAACTAGTTTACCATTAACTAACAACCAAATTTTCAGATATTTTGCGAAACGTAACTTCAACATATTTTAAAATTAATTTTTTATTGAAAAGTTCAATAAACATTAACAACTAAATGTCACTTGACGTTCTGGTATGATTAAGACTAATATATTAAAACAAAAATAGACATTTCCCGTTGTATAATATTTGATTAAGTTATGTCTTATGGAAAAAGTTTATATGCTTCCGAACCAACTATTTTCAAATTTCCATAAACTTTTGTTCACTATGTCCTTAAATCAAAATATAATTTCTAATTATGTTCTTATGATCCTTTTAACAAGTTATCTTATGATTCTTTATAACAAGTTTACCAATTAATTTAATTTTGTGTATTTGTTTTGGTTGCTAAACCCCTTTTTATATACATCGGTTTCAATTTTGTCTTTATACAATTTTATGTTTTTTTATACCATTATTAAGTATGTATGTTAGAGAGAATTTCATATATGTCCTACATAAACATCAAAATATCATATTTACGCAAACTAATTTTTAAATATCATATTTACCATTCATAACTTTCAAAATATCATATAATTCTTCATAAACATAAAAATATCATGTATACCGTTTTTAAACATCAAAATATAGTATACGTCATTTTTAAATATCAAAATATAGTATACGTCATATGGGCCTAAAATAATCCATCTTACTTCTAATGGGCCATGATGGGCCATAACTACTTTCATTAACCCTAATGGGCCTTAAACTACATTATTGGGTTTCTATTGGGCCGTGAACACCAATAAGAGCCCAATGGGACAAAAACTTCCATAATTGGGCCTTGTATTTTCAAGAGTATTCAAATTGTGGCCCAACATAACTCTTATCCCCTCTCCTCACCTCATTCTCAATTTAAAATAAAAATAGAAAATGGTTAACTAGCTTAATGCATGACACCTCATTATTGTTTGGAGGATAACCAAGCCATTTACTCATCATGTAACAATGCATTCACATATCTCCATGCAAAACCTTGTCTCTCCCTTCCACCTTCTTCTAATTCTTGGCCATAAGGCCTTCCCCCACCACCGTTTTTCATTTTAAACATAGAAACACATTCTTCATCCATCTCATACCTCCCAAAGAACCCATGGAAAATTTCACCACTTCTCCTTCCAAAAATTCTAGAACTAGGGTGTTCACCAAGATTTTCTTCAAAGATCATCACTTATTTGGTAAGCTACTATTTAAGCTTGATGATTAACTTCATTTTATGATAATCTTCACTCTTTGAAACTTCATTTAATGATCCATGCTCTTATAACTTCATATATCTCAAAAAATCTCTTTAAGGGAGCTTGTAAAGCTAAAAACTCCACTAATCTTCATCAGAAACCAAAAACTTCAAAGCAAGGTGAATTCATACCCCCTTATTTTTTATTTTCATAATTTTTTGGGGAGAATACAAGTTGTTTTGTGTAGATCTATGTGTGTATGCATGATTTTGTGTGTTTCCATGATATATGTTGTGATATGTGTTTTACTTTTGGAGTTTTACTTGAACTTGAAGTTTAGCACTTGGATCTTCATAAAAACCTTGAGAAAAGTATGTTTTATCAGATATATTACATGTAAAATTGTAGATTTGGGATTTATACACTTATGATAGAAAAAATAAGTGTTGTGTTCATACATGGATAACTTAAACTCAAAAATCAGCCTTTGATAGAAAAGTGTAGGCCTAATCTTGGACTTTTTTGACCACCTTAATGGAAATATTTTTCAAAAATATTTTACATGCAAAAGGTTCAGGTTTATACCTTTAAAATGACTACTCTCATGTTTTCATACAAGTTTTCTAAAATTTTTGGCAAATTTTACAAAACTGCCTATCATATTTGAAATAATCTCGGACCAGTCTGTGAAGGTGGGCAATTTCACACTGGTTTGAGGCCATTAAAAATTTGAGAACAACTGTGAACAAAGTAGACAAAATTTCCAAACTTCCAGAGTTTGCGGATCCAAATGATGACTTAATATGATTTTTCTACAATTTTTCTAACAACCGGGACAGAAAAGACAAAAATCAGAAAATTGTTTTTAACTTACTCAAAGTATTTATACTTGTGTTAGATGCAAGTCTTGGTCTTTCACATGCCCTAAAATGTTATTTTTACTAAATTTGGGCCTTAAGTATAAATTTTTGGCTTAATGGGCCAAGAGTGTCATTTTTAGAAAAAGTGGGTATTTTATATCATTTTAGTAGATAATTGGCTAAAAATAGCAATATAATAACAAACAGGCTAATTAGGTCATTTTCATGTTTAATGGGCCTTAGTGATCCATTAATATGTTTGATAGGTCCTGAATATTATTTATATGTTTATTGGGCCTCATTGACCCATTAACATGTGTGACGGACCTTGGATACTATTTGCGTGCTACTTGGGCTTGTAAATACCTTATATGTGAAATGGGCCTTAGTTGTCCTTATACACATATTTTGGGTCCATGTTATATAATCTAATTTATTTCGGGCCTGAAAATGACTTTCGTGTTCAGTGAGACTCAGTGGTCTGCATACATGGTTTATGGGGCCCGGAATGAGTTTATATGTTTCTCTTCGCATAAAATTCGATTAAGGATCTAGTGAGACGTGTCAGTTGACACCTCTTGAGTGTACGATCGTAGTCTGTAGTTATAATCAGAGTTTCTTGGAGGGAAAGTCGGGTTTTGTGTATAGATCTATACGAGGATGATACCCTACACCTGAGTTGTTTGCTACAGTTAGACTACATCAGTCTAGGATGACGACAACCTTATTCTATTTTCTGTTGGCGTGCATAAACACCAAGACAGGTGAAATTGTCATTAATTAGCATGGTTATAATGACTCGCTTAGAGGAATTAACATTAAAATTTACGGGAGACCATTCTCTTTTCACTTTGGATTACTCAGGAATATACTCGCACTGGTACTCAACCTCGGGGGTTAGTATGACAACATTCTTTTTTACAAACAACATAGAGTTGTCTGGGGATATTCTCTTTACATTTCTGCATTATCTTTATACATTCTAATAAACAATAACACACATGCATTAATACAAGATCTGACACAAACATACTAAACTGTTTTCAGAAAATATAGGATTTTCTGGTGGTTTCAAAGTTGTACAAATCATTTTCACAAACATGCTTATGAACTCACCAACATTTTTATGTTGACCTTTTTAAATTAACTTATATTCTCAGGAAACCGTTGAAGCAGGTTGAGCGAAACAAACTAATGGATATTTTGTTGTATTTTGTTTCATCATACTCTGACTATTTTGGCATGTAATATTCAAATACAATACTCGATGTAAACAATAAATGTTGTTATATTACATGTGTGATGATGATGATGTTATGTTTCAATTATATACTCTATGATGATACTACAACAATCAACAATAAAGTCACGCTCAGGCCCCCAAACGTTTCCGCCGTCTGGTTCGGGGGTGTGACGGTGTACTTTTGAAACTTTTCAAAATACTTGGGTTTAACCATTTAAATTTCTGAAACTAAAAATTTAATTTCAAATTTAAACTATAAAACTAAAAAGGTGTAATTTAAAACTTTTCAAAATTACTAGGTCAAATAATTGAATCAAAATAATCTTATATTATCCATATTTAACCAAAACCATCAATTTTGATAAGGATATCTCATACCAATTAGAAAAATTGAATCTAGGCATTAAAAACAAGTTATGGTAATTATCCAAATCAAAATCTGACCAAAAAAATCAAAAAATCTAGCACTAAACGATTTGAATCGTCGACTTCAAGCAACTCGTCGAGTTTGATCATCAACTCATTGAGTCTGCCTGTCAGACAACAAAATTTTCCGATTTCTTGTTCTTTTTCCAGTCTACTCTTTCACTAATTCAGTTGAAAAAGCAATACAGGATCTCATACCACTGATGGTTTTGAGCACTACAAGATTCCTATGGTGTACATGCAACCCTAGTGCTCAGGATATAAGTTTTTCTCTATTGAGCATGCAAATAAGAACACCAAAGCAATAACCCTAGATCTAGCATACAATAATCAAAATTCACAAAGAAATTAGGGTTATGAAGTTACCTTGCGTATTATGTAGCAATAACAAGTTCAATTCTTGACCCTTGAAAGCTTAGTGGCCCAAGTGTTGCACCTCTAATGGAGTTACAAACACTCAATGCAAAGGATGCGAGGAGAGATGCTAGAAATCGGCCAGGGTTCCTCTTGGAATGCATAGGGTGTCGAGTTCCACTATGAAGGGGTCTTTAAATAGTTATATAGGCTGCTAGGGTTTCTGGAGGAAACCGTAATTCCTGCTTAAGGCCTAAGCAGCCCACGGACTATTTCCTTAGAGCCCTTGGATGAAATCTATAGGGCTTCCCTATAGGATTTCGTCGACTCCACTCTATGGAGTCCGTCAACCCCATTTTGCAACTATCAATGATTTTCAAAACCAATCACTCCATTATTATTCAGTTCTTATAATCCTAAAATTAATAATAGATTAATTTCTAATTAATTACTAATTAATAATATGATTTCCAAATAATATATTAATCTTATAATATATTAATGAAATCATTTTGAGTACCAATTTATTATTAGTATAATAAATCTTACTTTCTCTCCACTTGTCATCCTATCAAGTTCCATAGTGAAGACAACCTAAAAGGACCATGCTCATAATCAAATCAAGTACCTACCAAATATAGTTATGTGCTTAGAAACCTAATCCAACATAGATAAACACTCGATTTAACAAAGCTTTTCTTTAGAAACATGCCCTAACCTCTTTATCACTGCTCATACTTCGAGAATGCCATCACCATTCCTTCACGTATTCTAGTCTTCATGTGATAAAGAACATTTGTACACTCACATTCCTTTCATTAGTTGACTAATGGATAGAGGATTGGTTTTGAATGACAGTATGTAAATGAAAATTTCCAATTTTAAGCCATCTACTAAAGTGGTCATTCCAACACCTTCCACTAGTACATTCTCATGATTAGGAATAGTGACAATATCATGATTATGTTTGAACCATCTTTGTAAAATGTCACGATTGCTAATTATATTCTCATTAGATCTTGATTCCACAATCCTATCATCATTTAATTTGATCTTACCAACCATGTTGACTATGGGAGTTTCAGAAGTATAGCAATCCGTTGAAAAATGTTTCACCAATCTTCCATATTGTTCATTGGTGAGGCCTGGCATGGAACTTTAATTGAGATTGACATGCACTACCTTTAGCTTACTTTTATTTGGTCACATTTTCCTTCTTTTCTCTTTTTACTTAAGGCTACCATTCTGGATAACCAATTCTTTCAAAACAACCTTCATATTTGTGTGCATATTTATTACAATACCTTTATCAGATCACTTCTTTGTTGACACCATGTTAGTTAAACTCTTGGCCTCTTACATTTTGATTCATACCACGATCTCTACTTTTACTCTGTGAAAATGCTTGAAAGGAAACAAATTCCAAAACTAGTTTCTTTACAAGATTGATAGACTTTTGATATTCTATAACCAACTAGAAGGCTATGTGAAGGCTTATGGTCTTAGATTTATCTTCAAGACCCAACAAAGATTCATATTGTCGCTCTTTTTATTTGATTTCTGCTATTCTTTTCTCATGGTCACATGTGTAGTTCCCACAAGTGCACTTAGGTGTGGGTGATGAAGACTATATCTTAACCCAAATCCCTTATATTTTAGTTTAATATACCGAGACGAAATCTTTGTCTTCTTGTGTCAAAGTGAGGGTTTACTTTAACTTATATGCCTATGTACACTCTCCTTACCGAAGCGTTGTTCACGGTCTTCCCATATTTCTCTTGCAGTTTTGGCGTACTTGACACGCCTTCTGATTTCTTTCTCCATAATGGTGGTTAGCCATCCTTTGATCATGGTGTCACCCCTTTTCCACTTCATCAGGTTTGGGATTCCTTTCTCATGCATCTCCAACATCCCATCAAAAAATTGATTTTATTTGTAGCGAAAAGGAAGTTTTGCATTTCTTCTCTCTAGTTGTCATACTTGTTATCGTTTACGAGTCATTATCACGCATCTGCTTTGGATTGTTAGATGCATGTATGTAGTGGATAGAGTTTGCATCAATCTGTTGGCTGATTGAGCTATCTTTGATGTCACAGTCTTCTCCAGATGTTGTCATGATCATTTGGTTTGTAGGCTAGGGTTAATAACCCACTCTTATACCATAATAAATATCAAACTTTCTTAATTCAATAATAAAGCATCCATGGGTATAAATGTACTAGGACCTAGATACAATGGGAAAATATAAGGACTAAATTAAAACAAGATATCATATATAAAGGATAAATATGTATGGATTCCTTCAAGCTAATTTGGATTATAGTTCTTTATCTATCACGATTATTAAATTGGATTTGACTGCATATAATAAAAAATTAGTTCCATATGAGTTTGATTTATGCTAGGGATTTCAACGCGTGAAAACGAGATAAAGGTTGTATCCCCCTTCCCCTTCCCCATCCCCGAAATCACCCCTTCGAGATAAAGGTGATAAAGCTCGATCAGCCAACCCCTTCAACCCCCCCCCCCCCCCACCCCCCCCGAAATCTCCAACATCCCATCAAAAAATTGATTTTATTTGTAGCGAAAAGGAAGTTTTGCATTTCTTCTCTCTAGTTGTCATACTTGTTATCGTTTACGAGTCATTATCACGCATCTACTTTGGATTGTCAGATGCATGTATGTAGTGGATAGAGTTTGCATCGATCTGTTGGCTGATCGAGCTATCTTTGATGTCACAGTCTTCTCCAGATGTTGTCATGATCATTTGGTTTGTAGGCTAGGGTTAATAACCCACTCTTATACCATAATAAATATTAAACTTTCTTAATTCAATAATAAAGCATCCATGGGTATAAATGTATTAGGACCTAGATACAATGGGAAAATATAAGGACTAAATTAAAACAAGATATCCTATATAAAGGATAAATATGTATGGATTCCTTCAAGCTAATTTGGATTATAGTTCTTTATCTATCACGATTATTAAATTGGATTTGACTGCATATAATAAAAAATTTGTTCCATATGAGTTTGATTTATGCTAGGGATCTCAACGCGTGAAAACGAGATAAAGGTTGTATCCCCCTTCCCCTTCCTCATCCCCGAAATCACCCCTTCAACCCCTCCCCCCCCCCCCCCCCCCCCTTCGGAATTCTTGGATTACACCCGTCCCTACCGTCATTGATTTTGAGTTGCCTTTTTTTAGATAAAAGAAGTTTTTTAGGCAAAAAAATCTATTTTTCGGATAAAAAATTAATTATTACCATAATTTGAAATGTTAAAAACAAAAAATGTTATTGCATATCAAAAACATTGTCCTGACAACTTAAAATATGATTTTTTTATTGAATTTTGACAGCCTAAAATCATGTTATTATTTATTATATTTATATAATTAATATAAATAATATATTAACAGCCCCCATGAGAGCTTCGAGACGGAACTGTCTACCCCTGTCCCCAGCCCCCGAAATTAACGTGGGGTTAACTCCGCCCATGATATTGTTAATCAAATACACACATACGGGATCGGTGTCCAATGAGATTTTTTGACTTCTCAAATTTAGACGGTATTACACGCCAAAATTTTTTGTAATGTGGGTGGAATCAACCATTATAATTATTTATTTGTTTTTTGAATTTAATAATTAGGCAATTGAACTTTTATCCATTATTAGTGAATCACAATGTATTCAATTGGCAAAAGAATTGTGGGTTTGAATTTGAGAATAGATAGTCAAATTTAACAACTTATTTTTTGGGACATAAGATCAAGTTTTATTTTTTAAATGTTACGAGACAAGTTATTGTTAATGAAATATCTGATCAACATCAGGTTTTCCTTAAAAAATTGTCAAAAATTATAAGTCGGCAATATTTAATTACATCAGACACAAAATTTTGGCTAATCCTTAAGGGGGATAAGATTTGAATGCAACTGATCATAAGCTAATCAGTTGACTTTAATATCTTAATCCTTTGAGTAACCTAATCTCATTGACTCCACAAAAAGCTCTACCTACACCAGGCAAACCCGTTGCTTAGTATTAGAAACACTTTGTGAGCACACATAAAAAACTAACACAACACGATTTCTCTTCGTAGAGCAATGAATCGAAGCCTGATTCAAGCAGCATGGAATGGAGATGTCGATGAACTGCTTAAAGAGATCGACAAAAACCCATCTATTCTTCATGCCGTAGCACTGGAGGGTAGTGAAACTCCATTACACATAGCTTGTTTCGCTGGACATGTCAACTTCGCATCAACAGTCATCAAACTGAAGCAGGAATTTTCCAGGGAGCTTAACCAAGATGGGTTTACCCCTTTGCACATAGCAGCTGCTTGTGGGCATACCGAAATTGTTAAGGAGCTTCTCAAAGTTGACCTTGGTTTGTGTTCGATTAAAGGAAAAGACACAAAAATTCCTCTCCATTTCGCTGTGGTCAAAGGTAAAGTTGAAGTTGTGAAAGAGTTGCTTTTAGCGAGCTCGGATTCTGTGGACTTCACAACTGCGCGACTTGAGACACCCCTCCATCTCGCAGTGAAGAACAACAAATTCGAAGCTTTCAAAGTTTTGATTCAACATCTGAAGAAAGTCAACAAGGAAGATCTTCTGAATTTTAAGGACATTCAAGGGAATACAATCTTGCACCTTGGCGTTTCAATGAAGCAATATGAAGTAAGTACACTTTTGTCTATCGTACCTCAATTCTTTACGAATTTTATGATCAAAGTTTACATTTTTAATAGGTGGTTGACTTTCTACTAAACGGACAAGTTACCAGCAAGGGGAAGATTGAGTTGAATTCCTTAAACAAAAGAGGTTTAACTCCTCTTGATATGCTACTAATGTTTGAAAGTGAAGCTGGTGATCGAGAAATTGAGGAGATTCTCATCAAATCCGGAGGTTTAAAGTCTGAAAACCCGCAATCTCCAACATATAATCATATAGAAAGACGAAATCATACTGACACAAGACATGAGAATCCTAGATCTCCAGCTAGAAATCTGTCTGACTACTTTAAGTACAATAATCTAAAAGACTCTCCTAACATGGTAAGAAATACCCTTCTCGTGATTGTTATACTTATCACCACTGCAACGTATCAACCCGCACTTAGTCCTCCTGGAGGTGCATGGCAAGACGATTCTATTCCATCCACAAATCATACGATTTCTACCAAATCTCATATTGCTGGAAAAGCTATTATGGGTACTAAAAATCCGATAGCATATAGTATATTTTTGTTTGCGAATTCAGTGGGGTTCTACACATCAGTTCACATGATTTACGTACTCACTGCAGCTTTCCCTTTGCAGTTGGAATTGCGAATTTCAATGTTTGCAATTAGTGTAACTTACGCTACTTGTATGAACGAGATTGCACCAACTAATTACATAACGTTTGGTTTTATTGGCATTTCGATTGCTCTCCCATTTGCGATACCATGTATCATCATGCTGCTTAGAAATTATTTGAACAAGCCTAGAAATGTATTGCCTGAGACAAGCCAAGAAAGGGTCTGAATTGTAAGTGGTTTATATATAGCATCCATTCAATAGTTGAACTTAGATCTCTTGTATGTAAAAGATATTTGGCTCTTTTTGTCTGACTATGGGTTATGAACCTTACTATTTACTTGTATTATATTGTTTCTGTACTAACACGTCTAAAGAATACACAAACATGCAAATGATCGATTTCCCATCTTGAACAGTTATGTTATTAATGAAGAACCAGTTCGATTTTACACCACACTTTACAACTCGATCTTCACTACAAGAGAAGATTAGTACAAAACAACAATATACAAAACCCTAATCTAGAGAGAATATTTATCGTTGTGTGTTGCAACTAACATCGTTGTGTATTGCAACTAACGCTGGTTTACATGACTTTTGTTGAATGTTCCCTTGATTATAATTGTGTACATGAAAACTATCTGAGCAGTGAAATGCATTTAAACTTGCTACGGACTTATGTGCTTTTTGAATTGGCCCAAATTACCCTTCAAATGACCTAGGTGGGATACTCACACATATCGATCTATTTTTTTACAATTGGTTAAGTTTTTAATGCATACCTTTTCCACAAGTTTAATTTGAACTTCATGTGAAAGAAAATATATTAAACTTGAAGTTGTAGTGGAGTATTAATGTTTAGTCCTCATTTTTCATTGGGCTGCTATTGTTGTTTTGTCTTGGATGGGAAAATACAAAGAAATACAATTATCAGATGTAGTATTATACATTTTAGTTTACGCAGCTACTTGTGTTTTGTCTTTTAATAAGAAGATACAAAGAAAGAGCAGATTCATGGATTCAGTAGCACCCCAATCAAAACTGAAATTTAAATCATCACAAAATGTAATACTAAACTGAAGACAAAACAACAATACCAGCCAATCAAAAAATAATACAAAACGACAATACATCAAGGCCTAGGAAGGTGTTACGTCTGCATATCTCCATGAACAAAAGTATTGATATTATTTGCATGAGGACCACATTGGAATGTAAATATTAGTGATAAATAAGATAAGTCTAGATAATATAGTTATCTAGCTGTATTGAAGTTGTATTCCTAGAAATTAGCCTTTGTTTGTTATCTTGTATTTTATATACATGTAAACTCGTTCATACCCTTTGAGGTTAATTCAATAAAGTCTTATATGGTATCAGATTAGGTCAAGACTTTTCCTCTCTGCAATGACGATCGACGGCTCCTCTTCTTCATCACCATCTTCACTCCCTCTCAACACCATTCTTCATATGATTACTGTCAAACTTTCTCCTACAAACTACTTACTATGGAGCAATCAAATGCTTCCCCTTCTTGCATATCAGAAGTTGTCCGGCCACATAGATGGCACGATTCTTCCTCCACCCAAGACAAAAGTCGTTGCAAATACTTCTTCTCCTAATACTGACTATGAAACCTGGTTGGAAGCAGATCAGCGCGCTTACCTTATTATCCAGGCCTCTCTCAGCGAGGCTGCTATGGCTGAATCTCTCGACTCCAAGACTGCCTTTTGATATTTGGCGATCTCTTAAAGTAGCATATCGCCATGATTCCTAGGAGCGTGTGCAGACCCTAAAGGATACCCTTCGACAACTTAAAAAGGGTTCCTCAACTGTTACCGAATTTGGTTCCAAATTCAAAGCAATCTATGACCAACTTGCTGCAATTGGTCACCTCGTTGATGATCTTGATAAGATTCACTGGTTTCTTTGTGGACTCGGTTCTTCGTTTGAGACTTTTTCTACTACTTATCGCGCCATTAAGCCTCGTCCTTCTTTCCGTGATCTGGTCTCTCAAGCTGAAGGACATGAGTTATTTCTTGCTGCAATTCATGATCCCACTCCACTAGTCGCTGCTTTCACTGCCAATCGTCAGCCCTCTTCATCTACTACTTCTCGTGGTGGTAACAACTCTGGTAGAGGTCGTGGTCGTTTTTCAAACACCGGTGGTCGCGGTCGTGGTCGGCGCCCCCCACACTGCCAGCTATGTCGCACAAATGGTCACTATGTGAGTTCTTGTCCCGATTTGGCTTCATTCGCTGGTCAGGGCTCTTCTTAAAAAGCGAATTTAGCCCAAGCCTTCCAAGCCCAGTGTCATGTTACAAATAACTCCCCAGATTGGTTCGTTTATTCTGGTGCCTCCACCCATATGGCATCATCTCCCACAACTCTTGATTCGGCTTCAACTTATGCAGGATCTGATCACGTTGTTTTTGGAAATGGTAATACTTCTTCCATCTCTCATATTGGTAACTCTTCAATTTCCAAAGATCTTAAACTATCAGATATTATTGTAGTTCCTAATGTCACTAAGAATCTCCTTTCCATTAGTAAATTGACCAAGGATTCTCCGGTGGATGTGTTATTTTCTAATCCTTTTTTTGCCATTCAGAACCGCGCAACAAAGGAAATATTGGCAAGGGGTAGATGTGAAAATGGTCTCTATGTTCTCAAGAATAGCTATCAAGTTTTTCTTACAAACTTAAGAACTTCCAAATTATGTGCTTCTTATGAATTATGGCACACTATATTAGGTCATGCTGCTTTTGATACAATTTCTTTATTGAATAAATCGGGTTGTTTGTCATTTACTTCACTTTTGCCTAAACCTAGTATATGTTCTTCATGTCAGTTTTCCAAAAGCAAACAATTATCATTGACATTAAATGAAAAACGTTCTTTGCATGTGCTTGATTTTGTCCATTGTGACTTATGGGGGCCAGCACCTATTCCTTCAATAGAAGGATACTTATACTATTGAATCTTCGTAGATGACTTCTCTCGATTCACATGGTTTTATCCATTAAAATTGAAATCTGATTTTTTAAATATATTTAAAGCCTTTCTTGCGTTCTTACAAACACAATTTTCTTGCAAAATTAAAGCTTTTCAGAGTGACGGAGGAACGGAATTCACAAACAACCAAGTTCGTGCTATCCTCATGGAAAACGGTACCCATCATCGTTTGTCTTGCCCTCATACTCCGCAACAAAATGGGCGAGCTGAATGGAAACATCGCCATATTACCGAAACCGGTCTCGCAATGATCTTTAATGCAAATGTACCAGCTTCTTTTTGGGTTGACGCTTTCAGCTCCGAAACTTATATTATCAATCATCTTCCATCAAAGATTCTTGATCAAAAGACTCCATTTGAGATGTTTCACTCACCACCAAACTATGATGTTTTTCGGGTTTTTGGATGTCGGGTTTTTCCATACTTACGCAATTATTCAACACACAAATTGGCCCCTCGCAGTGCTTCTTGCATTTTTATCGGATACAACTCCAACTATAAGGGTTATCGCTACTTGCATCCTACTTCAAATCTCATTTACACCACCCGACATGCAATCTTTGATGAAAACACATTTCCTTTCCGTGGTGTTTTACCGCCTATTGATCAAGCCAAATTATTGTTCACAGACTTCCAAGAACCATGTCCGTCTCCACAGTTGTCCCCCGTGCCTGCTCCTCAACACCGCAACTCAGAACCAGCTCCATTCTGCTCGCTTTGTCCGCATGAGCATCTGTTCACAGATGATCAGCAGCCTGCGACATTCTCATCAGGTGCTGAATTAACTTCTGTATCCAGCGGTACCACTTCTGATGTGTCGACAACCTCCCCGCCATCACCTACCGACTCGTCGGATTCTCCTATCACCACAACAACAACTTTTTCATCGTCGCCTGGACCAGGTCCAACAATTCCATCTTCTTCTTCTCATCCTATGGTGACTCGATCTCGTGCAGGAATCTTTAAACCTCGTCACCGTGTATACCTTGCATATATTGAACGTGCTCCGCTTCTTCATGCTCTTTTTGTTACTAAAGAGCCTCGTGGTTTCAAATCTGCAGCTAAACATCCTCAATGACTATCTGCCATGAAAGAAGAAATGAATGCTCTTCGCTCAAACAACACTTGGGATCTTATCCCTCGTCCACATTGTTCAAATATAGTGGGTTCAAAATGGGTCTATCATACCAAATTCAATTCAGATGGTACCGTCCAACGACTAAAGGCCCGATTGGTCGCTCAAGGGTTCAATCAAATTTCGAGTCTTGACTACACTCGTACTTTTAGTCCTGTTGTCAAAGCTGCCACTCTTCGTATTGTCTTATCTTTGTCTATCATGCATAAATGGCCTCTTCATCAACTTGATGTCAATAATGCTTTTCTAAATGGAATTCTTACTGACAGGGTATTTATGGAATAACCCCCGGGTTTTTTTGACCAAAGATATCCTAATCATGTTTATCGTTGAAAGAAGGCCCTATATGGCCTTAAACAGTCTCCACGTGCTTGGTTTCAATGCCTCAGTTCATTTCTTATCACTCTCGGTTTTGTTTGCAGTCGAGCTGATACATCTCTATTTGTCTTCAAACAGGAGTCACAAATCCTATACCTGTTAGTTTATGTCGATGACATTATCTTAACAGGAAATTCTCCACTCCTCATTAAAAAGTTTATTACTCGACTTCACTCCGAGTTTGCTATCAAGGATCTTGGCCAGTCAAATTACTTCTTGGGTCTTGAAGTCTCGTATATGGAAAATGGTTTATTTCTCACTCAAGCCAAGTATGCGCATGATATTCTCACTCGGGCCGATCTGCTTGACTCAAAACCTGCTTCAACTCCTTTATCAACCTTAGATTATCTTGTCACTTCTGGTTCGCCATGTTCGGATCCCACTTTATATCGATCACTAGTTGGTGCTTTACAATACTTGACTATTACCCGTCCTGACTTATCCTATGTCAGCCAATTTCTACATGCTCCTACGACTGACCAGTTTCAAATAGTCAAAAGAATCTTAAGATACGTAAAAGGCACTTTATCCTATGGTCTTCACTTTACTTACCCCAAGTCCTCTTCGCTTCTTGGTTATTCTGATGTGGATTGGGCCCGGTGTATTGAGACTCGACGTTCAACATATGGTTACTCCATATTTTTAGGTGGAAATCTTGTTTCTTGGAGCGCTAAAAAGCAACCAACCGTCTCTCGATCTAGTTGTGAATCTGAATATCGAGCAATGGCAAATACTGCTGCTGAAATTATTTTGATTACTCATCTTCTTCGTGAACTTCACGCTTTGCCACTAGATCGTCCAACTCTCTTATGTTACAACAAGAGTGCTATTTTTCTTACCCATAATCCTATATCTCACAGAAGAGCGATGCATATACACATAGACTATCACTTTGTTCATGAGTTAGTTGCTTCTGGTAGATTACACAGGCGTTTTGTGCCTACTTCGTTACAATTGGCTGATATATTCACCAATAGCCTTTCGCGTCCACTATTTGAGCAATTTCGTTCCAAGTTGCGTGTTGGTGTACCACCTCTTCGCTTGAGGGGGAGTATTAGTGATAAATAAGATAAGTCTAGATAATATAGTTATCTAGTTGTATTCCTAGAAATTAGCCTTTGTTTGTTATCTTGTATTTTATATACATGTAAACTCGTTCATACCCTTTGAGGTTAATTCAATAAAGTCTTATAGTAAATGCCATAGCACATCGTAACCTAGCAAGCAAAATACCACGTAATTAATGGAGGACACCATTTAAGGCTTCGTAGGTTCTAACTTTTGTGGACCCGATTACAAGCTTCCTTGTAACTTCAGTTGACTAAATTACAAGGTTTACATACATGCACCTGGCGTGCCAATTTCCTTATATAAACTCTTTGTTAGCGTTTCATGTAAAATATATCAATATAGCAAGATTTCTTTTCTCATAACCTAATTATAACTATGAGTCAAAATCTAAGTCTACCAGAAACTAAACATGAAAACCCTCATTCTCCGCATAGAGATTGGTTAGACAAGTTCATAGAGTATAAACTTAGAGGCTCTTCTATCGAAATTAGGAGTACCCTTCTTGTAGTCGTTATACTCATCACGACTGCAACATATCAAACCTCGCTTAGTCCTCCTGTAGGACTTTGGCAGGACACAGGCAATAGTACTTTACCGCAACTCGCAGATGATGGTACTCCTATCATTAAGCACCACTATGCTGGAGAAGCTATTATGGGTACTCACAGAAATCAAGCACCATATGTTGTATTTGTTATTACGAATTCCTTAGGGTTCTCCATGTCAGTTTACATGATTTACATGCTCACCGTTGATTTCCCTTTGATACGCGAATTGTAGATTTCAATGATTGTATTAACCATAAACCATGCTAATTGCACCTTTGCAATTGTGCCATCTGATTACAAAATGCTTCGTATAACTTGCATCGTGATATTTGTGATATTCGGGACATTAATTATGCTCTTAGGGTTTAGATTTTTGGGTAGAAGATCAAAGTGGTTCAAATGAATATTCGAGCAGTAGTTCTATTCATTATTATGAATTTTATCATATCATGGTGTAGCCTTCAAATTTGTATACCAGCTGTTGTTTCCTTTTCCTATTGTAACATTCCAGCTTGTTGCTGGATTTTGCTTTCCCGTGAAACAAACATGTAATAACTATGTTTGCATGCAAAAAAATACAATAAATGAAGAATACTTCTTTAAAAAATATTCTCTTTCATCATATATTTTCCTTATTTATTAATTTACCTAATTTTTAAGAAACAAACTTAGAGTCCCGTTATCAATAAATATTGACAAAACTTCAAATGGTCTCTGTGGTTTCCGAAAATCTGAAGTTTAGTCTCTAATTTATAAAAAACTCACAGATGGTCCCCGTGGTTTCAAAACTTTTAACAAATGGTCCTTTTTGCTAACTCCGTTAACATTTAGCCATTAAGTGAAGGGCATTTTTGTCATTTCACAACCACAAGGACCATTTATGAAGTTTTGCCTTAATTTAAAAAAGAAGAAAATTAAATATAACTATTTAATATTAAAGGGCCCCACCCCTCTCTCTCTCTCTCTCTCTCTCTCTCTCTCTCTCTCTTATGAATCAGATCATCCTTCGTTGCCCCACCATTGCATCATTCCTCACCGTTTGTCACCACAAAATTCTACCATTGGTTCCTCTAGTAAACACTCTGATCCGCATCCCAGCCTTCTCTTCCTCCCTCATCGTAGTTTGAAGGTGGATCTTTAGTCTTAGATAATCCCCTTCCTCCTTTTGTCAACATGTCAAATCACGAGCATCATAAAAAGGGTCTCTCTCTCTCTCTCTCTCTCTCTCTCTCTCTCTCTCTCCCTCTCTCCTAAAAGTTCACCAAGAAATTGAGCCCGAGTAACAGGCATGAAATCGATTAGCAACCCCAATGAAATCATTCACAAAATTAAGAAACGGGTTCTCTGTTTTAGTCACCGGAGCAGCCAGATTGGTAGGAACCCATGTCAGCGTCGCGTTGAAACGCCGTGGAAATGGCGTTTTATGTCCAGAGCAACATCGTTGGTTTCGTATCAACATCTGGGTCAAATCCAACAATGATGTAGCCTCTACCTTTTCAACCTAGCACTAGTTTTTGAACAACCACACATCCGCCTCCACCTCCATTTGTAACTGTAGTAGTCAAAGGGTCAGCCTCTGGCACTAGCAATTTTGGTTTTGGTTTACGTCCACAGAATATTGATATCAAAATACGTACATGTATATTACACTATTACTATTCTCACATTCTGATTTTAATGGATTTCCATTTCATTAACTTCTTATATGCCCTTTCTTTAGTTCAGTGATGAGGGAAACAAATGGTGGTGGAGAGCGCTCAGCAGCAGCAGCTCCTACTGATAGTGGAGTTACGAATCATGAAAATGCCCTTAGGCAAAGTAGGGGATCGGAGGTGCTGGTAGTCCCCATTAGGATTTTAATGCTGCCTTCTGAAGCTTCCCGAAGCTCTATGGGTGTGCTATTGCCAGTGGTCACTGAAGAAGGAGCTTTTTAGTCCAATTTGTTGCACTAGATTATACCTATTGTCTCTCAACATTTAAATGGAACTACCAATGCTATGGAAGATACACCTGCACAACCTTCTTCAACTGTAAGTGCTTTGCTTTGCTTTTTGTGTTTGTTTTTAATTGAGTTTCAAAGATCTGATCTGCAAAATCGATTTTTTTAAGGATTTCAGGAACTTGTTTTACAAACATGATTGAGAGAGGCGACAGGCGACGATGGAATCGTGGATATGGAGTCTTGGTTTTACACACACACACATAGAGAGAGAGATAGAGAGAGAGGTTTCATTTTTTATTTTTATTTAAAATAATAGAAAACCTTCATAAATGGTCCCTGGGTATTGAAATGACGAAAATGCCCCTCACTTAACGGTAGAAGCTGACAGAGTTAGACGGAATGACTAAACATTAAAAGTTTTGAAACCACATGGACCATCCGTAAGGTTTTTGTAAATTAGGGACCAAACTTCAGATTTCGTGAAACCATAGGTACCATTTTGAAAGTTTTGTCATAAATATTTGTGTTTCTCATCCAGATCAAGTCAAAAATCAGAAAATTCAGCTTTACCATCAAGAAGATGACATAAGTGTTCTTGATCTGTATTAGAGTCAACATTATGGTGTCCTCGCTTATTCAACTTCAGTGACGATAGAGAATCTAGGAAGCATAAGCACAACTTTCTCAATCTAGAACTGCCATTGAAAACTTGTATATATATAGAACTTCAGAACCCATCTCCTTAGAAAAACCAGTAAACACTACAAGGATCTAGCCCTATGGATACGACACTTATGCAAACAAAATATGTCGTCAGCAAAAGCCACGCTATACCGATGACATGTTGTGACAACCATCAAATGCTAGTCAAGTCAAAGTCAAATAAAGTCAACAAGTCAAACCGTTCGACTCAACTAACCCTTGTATACTAGGGTTTACGTTATGTAATTATTATACAACTCGCTATTTTATTCTTGCATTCGCTTTTCATGTAAGCCTTTCATGCCACTTCGTTTTCCTTTTTAATTGTATCAAGAAACACACATTGAAATAGTAGCGTGTGTATTCTTCCTCTTTATCGTTTCGTGCACAAAATTAAACTCTTATTGTGTAAAACATAAATTCTTCACGTTAAGTTAACAAAGGTTCCTTAACATTTGGTTTTGTTGGCATTTCAATTGCTTTGCTTTTAGTGATACCACATGCGACCATACTGAATAAAAAAATGTATCAGGATGCATGATCTCAGATGAGTCGAGAATGGGTAGTACATGCTCTTGGAGATTTCTTCTTTTGAACAGCTGGTGAGTAGAAATTGTTAACACACGATTTAGAAACCAATACCTCAAATCTAGAGGCAAAACCCCAACCAAGTGGGCTAGTCTGACATTGGTGATCTAACTTGGAGCGATTTAAAGCCTATAATGTCATGTATAGTACCTCCGGATAATATAGGATCATTTCAAATCATGTCCGGTGTACTTTTGTGTATTGTTGATATAGTTGATTGATCTTTATTTTTTGTATGTATCCAATATTATGAGAATAACTGTCGGTAACTGGTAACTGTAACTTTTTTTGGATGTTACCATGGATTATACTTTTGTACATAAAAACTATATGAGAAATTAAATGCATTTAAACTTGCCACTTATGTGCTAGTCAATTGAAGCAAATTTCCTTTCGTGGGTATTCCAAGGCATGAACCTCAAACATGTGTAATTAGGGGTGAGCGCGGTGTGGTTATTAACCAAAACATTACCACTAACTGCAAATGTGCTTAATCTATTTTCAAAATCTCTTGGTGCGGTTATTTTAGCGGTGCGGTTAGGCGGTTATTTTTGCGGTGCAATTTTGTTTTATTTATTTATTTATTTTTTTGTGTTGCAGTTATTAACCGCATGGATTTGGTGCGGTTATTAAGGGTTTTAAAAGTTCAAACATATTATTTGTAAGAATAAAAAAAACCATATGGTATAAAACAATTAACTTAAATCACAAACAACTAATATCTTAAAAACGTAAAATCAATAGTAATTAACAATAAATATCTTAAGATTGTCTAATTTCACCATTTTTCAAAGTTAAACATAACAAAAACCAATAGTTTTGTTTTCTAGTATTTTTCCATCTTTTATCCATTAAACTTGTCTTATTTATAATATTTGATATATAAATAATTAATAAAAAATCGTATATAACATATGCGGTACGGTTTTTTTGCGGTTTTTGAAAACTAATAACCACACCGCACCATAAATTTTCGGTTTTTGAAAAACAGAAAACCTCACCCTCGGTTTTTTATTGTGGTTGTGGTTTATGGGTAGCGGTTTATGCAATTTTTGGGGTTAATTTTATTTGTGATGCGATTTTTTCTCATCCTATGTGTAATGTCATTATACAAGGGGTGTACATCTCTATTTTTTTTTTCTTTTCATAGGGCCTATTTCGGATACTCATACGTTATTTCAAGTTTCTATTTTATTTCAATAGCTTAAAGATTTTCAATAACTAAGTAGTTTTCTACTGGTTTGAAATTGATGTGAAAGAAAATAAATTAAACTTCAAGTTGTAGCGGAATATTTTTAATGTTTTCTATTCATTTTTCGGCGGCTGCTATTGACTATTGTGTTGTTTTGTCTTCGATGGAAAAATAAAAAGAAAGAGAAGATTAGCAAATGTAGTATTATATTTTATTTATGCAGCAACTATTGTTGTCTTTTAATGAGAAGATACAAAGAAAGAGAAGATTCACGGATTAAGTAGCAGCCCAATGAAAACTGAGATTCTAAAGCATAACAATATGCAATACTAAAATTAACACAAAACAATAATACCATCCGATTAAAAAACTAACCAAACCCTCGGTTTTTTCAAAACGCTTCAGTTGTTTGGTTACAGGTTTTTTGCACACCCTAGTAGTGTTTGACTGTCTGTATATATTTAATTATTTATCAGGACGTCGTACGTACATTCCATTTTCACATCTCCATGAACAAAAATATTGTTATTATTTGAATGGAGGTCCACATTTTTAATGTAAACGTCATGGCTCAACGTCACTTAGCAAGCAAAATACTGGTAACAGTTGAATGGAGGACACCATTTGAGGCTTCTTCCAACTTCAGTGGACCCTATTACAAGCTTCCTTGTAACTTCAATAGACTCAATTACAAGGTCTACGTACATGCACCTGGCGTGCCAATTTCCTTATATAAACTCTTTGTTAGCGTATGCATGTAAAATATATCAATATAGCAAGATTTCTTTTCTCAGAACCTACTTATAACCATGAGTCAAAATCTAAGTCTACCAGAAACGAAACATGAAAACCCTCATTCTCCGCATAAAGATTGGTTAGACAAGTTCATAGAGTATAAACTCAGAGGCTCTTCTATCGAAATTAGGAATACCCTTCTTGTAGTCGTTATACTCATCACGACTGCAACGTATCAAACCTCGCTTAGTCCTCCTGGAGGACTTTGGGGGGACACAGGCAATAGTACTTTACCGCAACTCGCAGATGATGGTAGTCCTATCATTAAACACCACTATGCTGGAGAAGCTATTATGGGTACTCACAGACATCAAGCACCATATGCTGTATTTGTTATTACGAATTCCTTAGGGTTCTACATGTCAGTTTACATGATTTACATGCTCACCGTTGATTTCCCTTTGATGCGCGAATTGCAGATTTCAATGATTGTATTAACCGTAAACCATGCTAATTGCACCTTTGCAACTGTGCCATCTGATTACACAATGCTTCGTATAACTTGTGTCGTGATATTTGTGATATTCGGGACGTTAATTTTGCTCTTGGGGTTTAGATTTTTGGGTAGAAGATCAAAGTGGTTCAAATGAATATTCGAGCAGTAGTTCTATTCATTATGAATTTTATCGTATCAGCTGTTGTTTCCTTTTCGTATTGTAACATTCCAGCTTCTTGCTGGATTTCGCTTTCCCGTTAAAAAACATGTCATAACTATGTTTGTAGACAAATACAATAAATGAAAGATACTTCTTTTTAAAAATATTCTCTTTGATCATATAGTCTTTATTACTTTACCTAATTTAAGAAACAAATGCTTTGAGTCCCGTTGTCAAAAATCAGAAAATTCAGCTTTACCATCAACAAGATGACCTAAGGGTTCTTGATCCGCATCAGAGTCAACATTATGGTGTCGTGACTTATTCAACTTCAGCGACGATAGAGAATCCAGGAAGCATAAGCACGACTTTCTCAATCTAGAACTGCCATTAATGAAAAGCTGTATATATTTAGAGCTTCAGAACCCATGTCCATAGAAAAACCAGTAAGAAGATCAAAGTGACCAAGGCGATTATCACGGTGACAATGGTGGCACCACTATTCCCCATGGTACGTGGCCATCTAAATTTTTATGGTGAACTTTGCTTTTCCAGTGGTGACCGGTGATGGTAGTTTCCTCTAGGTTCACATACATATGATATGATGATATCATAATTCATATTATGGGTGATAAAAACCAAAATTTGAATAACGTGTGTTCAAATGTCTCATCTCATATTCATTTTGGGCATTTGGGTCCACTTGTTAATGAAGAAAATGAACGAGTTTATCTTATCTTCTCTTGTGTTTATCTTATAATTATTCCTAGTCTCCTTATAGGATTATAATCTATTTTCATATTTATCCGTTTGGATCTTTGATGTATATATATATACTCTTTATCAATTGAGTGAATACATGAACCTGTAATCAATTGTTCCAGTTAAACCATTTTTTTAGTTTTCTATATGGTATCAGTGCGGGTCCTCTGATCCGCCAAAATCACAAAACCAGAAACCTTCTCCATGGCAGGACTAACAGATGACATTGAAGGGAGTAGGAAACACAAAACCAAGAATCCTTCTTTTGATCCAGACTCTTCGTATTACATTCACCTCGCTGATTATCCTCGTTAGATGCGTGTGAATGATACTCTAAACGACAAAAACTACACAGACTGGTCTCGGGAGATGAGTGACTTTCTTATAGCAAAAAATAGGGCCTGCTTCATCAATGGAACTCTTCCAAAACCGGCAGAGGATGCACAAGACTACAAAGCATGGTTGCGCAGTGACTCCATTGTGAATGGATGGATCACTACTGCCATGGAAAAGGAAATCAGGAATAACGTAAAATACGCAACGACTGCTAGGCTGATTTGGGAAGATCTCCAAGAGAGATTCAGAAAAGAAAGTGCCCCGAGGGCTTATGAGTTAAAATGAACTCTAACAACAATGAGACAAGACAATCAATCAGTTTCTGCCTACTACACAATGATGAGAGGAATATGGGATGAAATTGATTCTCTCTCACGTCCACCAACATTCACCTGCAACAACTGTTCCTGCAATTTAGGAAAAAGACTAATGGATTCCAAAGAAAAGGAACACATATAAGAGTTTTTAATGGGCCTTGACGACAGTTTTGGGACCATTAAAACCCAAATTCTCTGCACTAAACCCATACTAAGCTTGGGTACTGTCTACCATTTAGTGGCCGAAGATGAACAACAAAAGAACATCAGCACAGCAAAGAAAACAGTGTTGGAGGCAGTAGCTTATAAGATACGGGCACCACCAAAAATTGAAGCCAACTATCCTGAAAAACGCGTCAGTTGTGAGAACCTTAAGTGTAAGCACTTCAATAAAACCGGACACATGATTAATGGATGTTTTGAAAAGATCGGGTATCCTGACTGGTGGGAAAATCGACAATGAAGATCTCCAAACGATCAAAAGAAACCAATAAAACCGAAACCCAAGGCCGCTATAGTCGGAGTCAAATTCAGTCCCATTCCCGGGCTTAATGTTGAACAATATAAAAGGTAGTTGCAACAGTTAAGCAATGAAACTAAGCATGAAGCTAACATGGCTGGTAAGATTAGGTTTCATCGGCCGTGGTTCATCGACTTGGGAGCAACCGAACACATCACTTGTGATGATTCCATCCTAATTAACTTAAAGAATTCACCTGATCTGTTAAAATACCAAATGGTGACAATGTCCCTGTTCAAGGAATCAGGAGTGCTTGCTTGCCAAGTGATTTAAGTGTCGATAATGTCCTTTACATACCAGATTTCAAATGCAACCTTTTGTCTGTTAATAAATTCACTAAAAATCCACATTGTTTTGTAACATTTTTCCCGGAATTTTGTTATATACAAGATTTACACTCAAGGAAGCTAATTGGCATGGGGTGATGTAAGGATGGTCTTTACAACATGGAAGAGATGGATGCAAGCATCAAGGCTATGGCGGTCAAGGTTGATAATGAAATCTGACATAGAAGGTTGGGACATGCTTCAAATTCTAGACTTCAACATATTAGTTTTTTGAATAGTTTAGGAGAAATAGATCATTGTGATTCATGTATTAAAGCTAAACAAACTAGATTAGCTTTTCAAAATAGTTTTATTAAAACTTCTGTGCCTTTTGACTTAATTCACTGTGATATATGGGGTGGTTACCGGGTTCCTTCGCTTTCTGGAGCCCGATACTTTCTTACAATTATTGATGATTATAGTCGTTCCATTTGGGCTTATTTGGTAAAGCTCAAATCAAATGCAAGCTTGAGTCTTCTAACTTTCTACAAAATGATCGAGACCCAATTTGAAAGTAGAATCAAAAGAATTAGAAGTGATAATGGAGGAGAGTTTATTTCAAACTATATGCAGAAATTCTATCAAGAACATTGGATTTTGCTCGAAACTTCATGCATCCATACCCCGCAACATAATGGAATAGTGAGACGAAGTATAGACACCTCTTAGAGATAGCTAGAGCTTTACGTTTTCAAGCTAGTCTTCCTATCGAGTTCTGGGGTGAAGGTGTTCATACGACCACTTATATCATAAATAGATTACCTTCTCGATCCATCCAATATAAAACACCATATGAAGTTCATTTCAAAAGTAAGCCTTCATATGATAATATGAAAGTTTTGGGTTGCTTGGCATATACCAAGGAGAATAAAGTTGGAAAGGACAAGTTTGAAGAAAGGGGAGGCCTTGTGTTTTCATAGGATATCCACAAGGAAAAAAGGGGTGTCGAGTTTTTGATATGCAAACAAAGGGATCATTGTTTCTCGAAATGTGAAGTTTGTAGAAGGCATTTTTCCTTTCCAAAACAAAACACATCTATGCTTCATGCCGTAGCACTGGAGGCTAGTGAAACTCCATTACACATAGCTTGTTTCGCCAGACATGTCAACTTTGCAGCGCAATCATCAAATTGAAGAAGGGATTTTCCAGGGAGCTTAACCAAGATGGTTTTACCCCTTTGCACATAGCAGCCGCTTATAGGCATACCGAAATTGTTAAGGAGCTTCTCAAAGTCTGTTGGTATATCAGTTAGTCTTAACAGCTATTTGTTAATAACTTCATGTGTTTATCATATGATTGATAGTTGGTTAAGCTTCTATATCAAGTTTGTTAGTGATTAACTTGTATTAATGTTCTGTTTTACTTGCAAGATGCAATCAGTTATGTAACACCCTATTTATTTATTAGATAAATAAATAAATTAATGAATGAATAAAAGCCCTAAAATAAATAATTATATGGCAAGTTGTTGGTTTCGGGAGCCAAACGATATAAGTTAGACTTTCGGGGGTTAAAAGTGTAATTTCAGGACTTATGTTGAATAGATTTTTGGGGGCTTAGGGGCTGAATGGTAATTTAGGGGCCTTAATTGAGAAGAATGAGAGGAGGAGGGATTGAAATCGTTAATATGGTTGAAGTTTGGAGATTGGACGGGAGTTTATAACCCGTCACCTTACCACTCTCAAACCCTAATCCTAAATGAAAGTTGCAGCCGCCATCTCCGTATCTATGCTACTCTCATCAGTGCCACCGTCCCCTTCATAGACGCCACTACGAAACGCCGTATCACCCTCAACCTACCGAGTATGTGCATCACCTGAAGGTCGTGTCGGTAGTAGACGACTGGAACTGCTGCCATCCTTCCTCCGCCATCGCAATGCCACCATGCCATTCTTTCGATCAGCGAAGGCAACCAACGACCTCAGCACTGCCACCGCAGCCTCCGTGACGCCATGGTGAGCCGCTGATGGTGTGACCCCAGCGACTAAAGTGGAGACCAAGACATCGGTTGTTGTTGTTGTTCTAAATCACTGCCCTTCTCCTATTTTTCTGCCGATCTAAGCGCCGCTGTTGTTGGATGTTACTCCAATGTCATCACCACCATATGATTATCATCGCAAGAAGCCGCTACTGCCCGACATCTCGTGCCACCGCCACCCCAACGACTATTCCCTTCTGTTTCTGGCCTCCATTCGCTGCACGCCACCAGGTGGGGGATTGTTCAAGCTAGAGTGTGAAGTTGTTGCTGATTATGTTGGTTGGATGGGCGTGATAGTCTAGCCGGAGATTGAGAGAAAACCCACCATGGCCACCGACCATGGTGGTTGTTGCCTTGAAACCAATTTTCTGCCACCACAAGCCACCGTAAGGTGGTGGCTGTGTGTGTGGATCCTCGCATGAGTATGTCTTTGAAGTTGTTTGTGAAGTATAAGGCCGGAAAACACAACCCCCCCCCCCCCCCATGGGTGGTGGTTGCCGCCATGCGCCACCGCCGCCACCACAAGGTGGCTGTGTGTGTGTATGATTAGTTTGTTTAGTGTGTTTATATTGGGATTAGAGTTTGTAAAATGTAATCATAAAATGGAATAATGAAAGGAAATTCCACCACCTTAGGGTGGTGGCTGCCGCCTCCTACCGCCACCGGTCGCCGTGTTGGGTGGTGGTATGCTTGTCTTGTGAGTTGACTCAATTGGGGATGCTCGAAACCCTAATGGGCCTTATTAGCCTAATAGGCCCATTGAAGCCAAATGGGCTTAGTGAAAACCCTAATGAGTCTAATGGACTCTAATTGACCCAATAAAACCCAAATGGGCTTGATAGGCCCAATAAAGCCCTAAATAATCTAAAAGTCCAACAAATTAATAAATGGGCTAGTATTTAGGTTGGAAAACCCTAATGCAATCAAAACCCTAATTTTGGGAAATTAATCGGGACACACGGGAATTATTTAATAACTTTAGATATTAAATAATAATCATTGGTGGAAATTAATCTAAGCAATATTGGACTTAATGGATTAAGTCCTTAATGGGTTAAGTAGGAAACTTAACCCTAATCATCATTTTATATGAAACCCTAATTTCACTTGGGTTTATTGTTGGACCTTCTATTAGGCCTTGATGATTGGGTTATTAAATGGGCTATCCAAGATCAAGCAAATGGTCTAGAATAATTTAATGGACCTAGGGTAAGTCCCATGTAATGGGTTGGGCCCAATTTTGAAAATTGGGCCATGTGTTAGGCTTCGATTCCTAGTCGACTTTAGGCCTATGGATTGGGCCTTGGGCTAGAATAAGCCAAGCTAGGGGTAATGTAGTAATTACCCAAAGAATGTACTTATGGTTATGTATTGGGACCCAATTATTAATTGGGTGTTATTTAGGTGTTAACAGTTCGGGAATCTGTCAGCCAGCAGTTGGGGTCGAGTCTGCAGGACTTCAGCAAGTGTGGGATTGTGTCTTCGGGACTTCAGCAGTGTGAGGTGAGTTACCTTCCATTAGCGGTGGGTCTAAGGCCATAATGCCGGCCCACCAGTAGGAGATGTATGATAGATGATTGTCTTTGTGATATCATCTAGGTTTTCTACTACCTGATATGTTATATGCTAGCATGATATGTTGTATGTGATAGTAGTAGAGCTCGGTTGTTAGGACCGAAGGGTAGTCAGACACCCCAGATACGTCTGACAGTATGTGATGATATGTTGCATGCTGGCTTGTTATGTTTTATGCGATAGAGGTAGTAGGAGGGGACTAGTCCCCGAGGTTCGGTTGTTAGGACCGAAGGGTAGTTCAGACATCCCAGATATGTCTGATAATATGTTTATGTTATGTTATATGTGATAGTAGTAGGGGTGAAATAGTCCGCGAGGTTTGGTTTTTAGGACCGAAGGGTAGTCAGCGCCCCAGAATGGCTCGACATGGGTAGTCAGCACCCCAGAATGGCTTGACGTGGGTAGTCAGCACCCCAGAATGGCTTGACACGGGTAGGTCGGCACCCCAGAAAGGCCGTACCGGGTAGGTCGGGCACCCAAGAAATGCCTGACAGTATGTATGTTATGTGATTGTGTGGTATGTGGTATGATGGGGGAACTCACTAAGCTTTGTGCTTACAGTTTTTAGTTTTGGTTTCAGGTACTTCGTGTTTAAAGGAAAGGAGCCGTCTTGATCGTAGCGCATCACACTATGGTTTTCCGCACAAGAGATCTTTGGGATTACACTCTGATATTGTTTTATGATAGCATGTTTGATTATTTCTACTTTGGTTTTGACATGACATAATATTACAGATGTTTTATTACACTGTTGGTTTAAAATGACGTAATTAAAAATGAAAATTTTGGCCTGTATTTTTGGGATGTTACAAGTTAGTTAATAGAGAAATAATAAAAACATATTCCATCTCTATACTTTTTCTTTCTCTTTCTACATTTCATGTTCATGTTCATACCAAAATCAACATGGTATCAGAGCTGAAATTGATTCATGCTCAAAGTTTGATTCATCTTTTTCATTAAGATCTGTTTAATTCGTCTTCTTCATCTGTTGCTTTAATGACACCGACTGGAACAATACCTGGAAGTTCTAATTCCGCTAGAACTCAAATTACTTCTTTAGATCCACTCTATCTTCATCCCTAAGATCATCCCGATATGCAATTAGTTACCAAAGAATTTGATGGATCCAATTTTGGATCGTGGAAGAAGGCGATTACGATTGCACTATCAGCAAAGAACAAATTGGGATTTGTCAATGGTAAAGTAATTAAACCTTTTGCTAATCACATCAATTTTGATCTCTAGCAACGATGCAATGACATGGTGATGTCATGGATTCTGAATGTCCTCTCTAGTGACATTGCTGAATATGTTCTCTATTCATCAACTACTGAAGAAGTTTGCAAAGATCTTAATGATCATTTTGGTCAATCGAATGGTGCAAAACTGTATCAACTTCAAAAGAAAATTTCGAATCTCACTCGAGGAACTAGTGATTTGACTAGTTATTTCACCAAACTAAAGAAATATTGGGATGGATTAAGTTGTCTTTCGATCATTCCCAACTGTACTTGTTTTGCAGCTCATGAGATGCAAGAACTTCAACAAAACCAAAAGCTTATCAAGTTTCTAATGGGACTAAATGGAGATTACAGTGCTATTAGAGGAAGTATTCTGATGATGAATCATCTTCCCACAATTACCAAGGCCTATTCTCTACTCATTCAAGATGAGAAGCAACATGAAGTACAATCTCCATCACATTTTTACATGAATCTGCTTCAATAAATACTAGATCCAATGTTACAACAAAAAATTTCAAATCCACAAATGAGAACAAGAAGAATCTATCATGTTCTTTCTGTAAGAAAAGTGGTCATACAGCTAATAAATGTTATAGACTAATTGGATTCACAAAGGATTTTAAGTTCAACAAGAACAAGGCTGCTGCTAATGTTTCTGGTCAATTTACATCACAAGATGGTCGTAAAGAGTCTTCAACTTCGACTCATTCCATGCATGTTCTCTATTGAGCAAGCTTAATGACAACAATGTTGGACAATAATCTCCATAAGTCTTTGCAAATTTGGCTGGTAATTCTTTATTCTCCCAAGATATTTTTGATTATCCAATTAAATGTCATTGTCTTGAAACTAATACAATGACTTGGATAATAGATTCAGGGGCCAGTAATCATATGTGTTTCAATAAATCTGCTCTTATTGATATTCCAAAGCTCAAAAATCCTTATCGTATGACATTACTAAATGGTCAACAAACTAATGCTCATGAGTTTGGGAGTGTTGTTTTAGCCGAATATGTTATACTTCATCATGTTCTTTATGTCCCTTTATTCGAATTCAATCTTCTTTCCATAGCCAAATTGTGCAGACAATTAAGATCTTTAGTTCTTTTTTCAAAACATTATTGTTTCTTGTTGAAGGGCCCTTCTCGGAAGAGGCCTCTGGTTCTTGGTAGACATCGTGTTGGGCTTTATTTTCTTCAATCAACTTCTAGTAGCAATGAAGGAGTAGTACTTTCTGTTACCTCAACACCAAAATTTCATTCAACCGTTTTGTTTCCATCTTGTAATGTTGTTTCTAAAACAATTTATGTATCTGTTTGGCATAAAAGACTTGGCCATCTTTGTATGTACAAGTTAAAAACTCTTGATTTACTTAATAAATAACATTTCATTGATACTTCTTGTGATTCTTGTTAAGTTTTTTCTAAAGCTAGACAACACAAACTCCCATTTTCCATTACTTCTATTCATACTTCAACAGTTTTAAAATGATTCATGTTGATACATGGGGCCCCTATGACACTAAAACTTATGATAATCATTCATATTTTTTGACCATTATGGATGATTACTCAAGAGCTACATGGACACATTTACTTAGTACAAAGAGCAATGCATTTTGGGTAATTAAAGGATTTATTGAAATGATTGAGACCCAATTTGAGAGAAAATTAAAGGTCTTAAGAACCGACAATGATTTTGAATTGGCGTCAAGTAAAGAAGGGATTTCTTTTCTACAATAAAAAGGTATCATTCATCAAACAAGTTGTAGATATACCCCTCAACAGAATGAAGTGGTTGAAAGAAAACACAAACACTTGTTAGAAACTTCCAAAGCTCTTTTTTTTTCAATCCAAATTACCCCATAGATTTTGGGGAGATTGCGTTTTAACTGCTACTTTTCTTATAAATAAATACTCTTCAAAAAATCCTTTATAGTAAATCTCCATTCTCACTTCTTTATGGTACTTAACCTTATGACCATTTGAGAACATTTGGATGTTTATGCTAAGCTAGTACTTTACAACATAACAGGGATAAACTACAACCAAGATCAATACCTTGTATTTTTATTGGTTATCCGTATGGAAAGAAATCTTAAAAATTGTATGATTTGGAAACCAAGAAGATTGTTATTTCTAGGGATGTAGTATTTCATGAAGATATTTTCCCTTTTCAACTTCACAATGACCATTCTACCCATGTCTTTTCACTACAACCAAGTTTATCTCATTTTGTAGATAGTATCAGTTCATCACTTGATCCATCCTCTTCTTCTTTACCAGTTCAAAATTCAACCAACAACTTTTTTCCTAGAAGATCTGAACGAGTTCCTATTACCCCCGCCCATTTAAAGGACTACATTTGTAACAATGCCTCTGTTACAAATTCAGATGATTTTTGTCCTCACTTTGCGTTATGTATATACATTGTCATACACACTCATCAGCCCAAACATGTATGTTTCAGTTCTTTATCTGAACAGAGTCAACAATCTTTTCACAACATGTCTAAAATCATAGAATGATCTTCTTATGATGAAGCTGCATCTATCCCTAAATGGCAAGAAGCCATGAATAAGGAACTTGAAGCACTTGAAGCTAATAACACTTGGACTTTAGTTGATCTTCCTAAAGGAAAGAAGCCCATTAGTTTCAAATGGGTTTACAAGGATAAATACAAGGCAAATGGGGAAGAGGAAAGATATAAAGGAAGATTAGTTGTGAACGAGTTCACTTAAAAATATGGAATAGATTATAATGAAACTTTCTCTCCAGTGGTGAAAATGACAACAATCTGGGCATTAATTGCAACTGCTGTAAAGAAAGAATGGCCACTATATCAATTGGATGTGAATAATGCATTCCTTCATGGAGAACTAGATGAAGAAATCTACATGAAATCTCCTCCCGGTTTAAAACTTATTAATTCACATCAGGTTTGTCTTTTATAGAAATCATTATATGGTCTTAAACATGCATCTAGGAAATGGTATAAAAAGTTGACATTTGCTTTAAAGACTAAAGGATATCAGCATTCAAAGAATGATTACTCATTATTTTTTAAACATGATGACAAATATGTTACATTTTTTGTTGTTTACGTTGATGACATTATGGTGACAGACAACAATGAAGAAGAAATGACAAGTTTAAAACAATTCCTTGATTCTACCTTCAAAATTAAAGATCTTGGTCATTTAAAATTTTTCATTGGCATTGAAGTGTTATATTCTGATTTAGGGGTGATTCTTACACAAAGGAAATTTGGAATTGAAATTTTGAAAGAATTCAATTGCAATGGAACTGTTGCTTGTCCCCTTCCAACGAATTCCAATCTACTTTTAGGACAAGGGGCAGTTTTGGAAGAACCGGAACTTTACAGAAGACTTGTGGGCAATCTTAATTTTTTAGTCCACACTAGACCCACTTTGGCTTTTTTTGTTCAACATCTAAGTCAGTTAATGTCTGATCCAAGAAAGCCACACCTTGATGCTGCTAAACATATTCTAAAATATATCAAAAATGATCCTAATCAATGTTTATTGATGAGCAAGTCCAATGGTTATTCATTACAAGCCTACTATGATTCTGAATGGGCTTCATGTCCTCAATCTAGAAGAAGTGTGAGTGGTTTCATAATACTTCTTAGAAACATCCGTATTGCATGGAAATCAAAGAAACAACTTACAGTTTCATTATCCTCTGCAGAAGCAGAATATTGTAGCATGCAAAGAGTGACAACTGAGTTGGCATGGTTGCCTCGTTTATTGCATGAATTTACTATCCCAAATGTTACTCCAGTCGAAGTCAAATGCGACAGTCAAGCTACCATTCACATTGCCAAGAACCCTGTATTTTACGAACGGACAAAGCATGTTGAGTTAGATTTCCATTTTTTCCGGGAAAAACTTCAAGATGGTTTAATATCCTTAAAACATGTCCATATTGATCTTCAACTTGCAGATTTATTCACAAAATCATTACCAATCAAGCAATATCATTTTCTATTAAAGAAAATGGGAGCTCAACACTCTCCAATTTGAGGGGGGTGTTGGTATATCAGTTAGTCTTAACAACTATTTGTTAATAACTTCAGGTGTTTATCACGTGATTGATAGTTGGTTAAGCTTCTATATCAAGTTTGTTAGTGATTAACTTGTATTAATGTTATGTTTTACTTCTTAGATGCAATCAATTAATTAACAAAGAAATAATAAAAACAGATTCCATCTCTCTACTTCTTCTTTTTCTCTCTACATTTCATGTTCATGCTCATACCAAAATCAGCAAAGTTGACCTTGGTTTGTGTTTGATTAAAGGAAAAGACACAAAAAATCCTCTCCATTTTGATGTGGTCAAAGGTAAAGTTGATTTTATGAAAGAGTTGCTTTTAGCGAGCTCGGATTCTGTGGACTTCACGACTACGCGACTTGAGACACGCCTCCATCTAGCAGTGAAGAACAACAAATTCGAAGCTTTCAAAGTTTTGATTCATCATTTGAAGAAAGTGAACAAAGAAGATCTTCTGAATTCGAAGGACATTCAGGGGAATACAATCTTGCACCTTGGCATTTCAATGAAGCAATATGAAGTAAGTACACTTTTGTCTATTGTACCTCAAGTCTTTACAAATTTTATGATCAAAGTTTATATTTTCAATAGGTGGTTGACTTTCTACTAAACACACAAGTTACCAGCAAGGGGAAGATTGAGTTGAATTCCTTAAACAAAAGATGTTTAACTCCTCTTGATACGCGACTAATGTTTCAAAGTAAAGCTGGTGATCGAGAACTTGAGGAGATTCTCATCAAAGCCGGAGGTTTAAAGTCTGAAAACCCACAATCTACAACATATACTCATATAGAAAGATGAAATCATACTGACACAAAACATGAAAATCCTTCATCTCCAGCTAGAAATCTTTCAGACTACTTCAAGTACAATAATCTAAAAGACTCTCCTAAAATGGTAAGAAATACCCTTCTCGTGATTGTTATACACTACAAGGAAAGAGGCCATTACCGGTGACAAAAGTCGCTGGTAAAAGACCCCATAGTCGTCGGTAATACTAATAGCGGTGACGCGTCGCCGGTAATGAATCGTCGCTACTGTTTCATCGCTATTGGTCATTATGTCACCGCTAATAAGAAAAAGTCGCCGCTATTGATAATGTCGCCGCAAATAAGTATGTTGCCAGTAGTAACACTTGTCGTCGGTAAAAGTGTCGCAGGTAATAACAATTTTCATTTTTTTTAATAAATTATTTTGGTTGGCGGTGATAATATCGTCGGTAAAAGTGTCGCCAGTAGTAACAATATTCGATTAAATATAAAAAATAATAGTGTCGACGCTAATTACAAATTAAATACTAACAAACATCCAATTAAATATCAAACATACTAGTGTCAATGCAAATTACAAACAAACATCCGATTACAATTAAATATCAAAAGTCATAATATTTGAGTAGCAAAACAACCAAATTTTTACAATCTACCAAGTAGCAAAGCATGACAACATATGCAAATAAAACGTAGCCTTACATACCACCATCTTCGTTCCCATTGTTTCCTTGATTATTGTGGGTTTGAAAAAATGAATAAAGCTCATCCCTACATGCCGGGTCGCTGAGCATTGCACGACGATTTCCAACTACATAATTAATAACAATATATATATATATATATATATATATATATATATATATATATATATATATATATATATACACATATATATAAACTTATAAGTTAGATTGTCAAACATAAACAAAAACTATCAAAATACATTGTTATTTTAAAACTAAGATAGAAAACCAAAGTACATTGCTATTTCTTGTACTGAGGAAAAAAACCAAATTACCAAACTTTTAAGCAAATAATCACCACAAAACCAAAATTACCAATTCAACATGCATTTTACGATGCTAAAGTAGATTGTTATTTTTAAACTAAGATAGAAAACCAAAGTACATTGCTATTTCTTGCACTTGGGACAAAACCAAATTACCAATTTTTTTAGCAAATAATCACCACAAAACCAAAATTACCAATTCAACAGGCATTTTACGATGCGAAAGTAGATTGCTATTTTTAATCTAAGATTGAAAACCAAAGTACATTGCTATTTCTTGCACTTGGGATAATAACCAAATTACCAAACTTTTTAGCAAATAATCACCACAAAACCAAAATTACCAATTCAACATGCATTGTACGATGCTAAAGTAGTTTTCTATTTTTAAACTAAGATAGAAAACCAAAGTACATTGTTATTTCTTGCACTTGAGATAAAAACCAAAGTAGATTGTTTTACCTGTGATGGTTGTGATGCTTCTTGTGATGGTTGCGAAGGCTATGAAATCGGCGGGAGAGCAGAAGGTTTACGACCAATGCCGATAATATGGCCATGTCGCTCTCCTAATACTTTCTCGAATGCAACTCTTTCTTAAGCGGGGGTTGACTCACTTTCACCTTGAGTTTGTTCTAACAGCTCTTCAATTAACCGATTTTGTAACTCCCAAAAGTGAGTAATAATTAAGTATAAATAAACATTTAATTATATGATAAAATTATAATTTAATACATACGTATTGTTGTTCCGCCTTAGCAGTAACAAATACACCATTCTTATCGGTATGAGCTTTGCGAAAGGTTTCCACTCTCTTAGGGTTTTGTTTAACTTTAAATATTAGATTATATTTTAAATAAATAATTACATGTAAAGTATGTTACCTTCTTATAGCAAGTACTGCTATATGAGCTCGAACCCCCATGATTCACACGTGTTTGCATTTCACGGACTTTTTTGTTCCTTTCTGATGCAATTCTGTGTTTGTCTGTTTGAAAATACTCAACTGCCTTCGCCCAATTATCAACTAGCATACCCTCTGGAGGATTTGCTAATGCTCCGGGGATATCATCATACTCTACAACTAACATAAAATATTCTTTTTCGTCAGCTTTACGTTCTCGATAACCTTTTAACAAAGTTGCTTGAAAACTCTTTGTCAACAGAGTAGCTTGTACATCCTGGTACATCTAATCCAAATCAAACTTTGTCTACAAAAAAAAGTTAAACAAGTAAGAAAAAATTATAGTTAACCATATAAAATATATTTAAATAAATAATTACCGCTAAATGTTGTAATACGGTATCCTGTACTGAAGGGGAAACTTTTTCCACGTCCATTTGTCAAACAGGACCATCTGCCACATTGTTTTTCCAACTTCTCGGGAAAACATGTCTTTCGGCTATCGGACGGGATCAAATGAGATATCCCCATCATAATGCAAGCTAACTGGTTTCCCCTAGTTCCGTAAGATTGCTTTTTCAAGTTTTATGTTTTTTGCTTTACCTCGAACTTTCCTTCGGGCACGTTCCTCAACTACAAATATAATTAAAAATTATTAGAAACGATATTTAATTTATAATAACTGAACAAATATTAAATAAAAATTAATAATAATATTTACTATCTTGCTCATGCTGACCGGCACCTCTACCACCTGGGATAGGTGGGTCCTCAGCTCCGTCTCCCCCATGTCCATGACTCATGACAGCAGCCATGGTATACATAAACAAAAACCATATGCTCCTCATTTCCTGGAAAACTATAACATATACAAACACATATTACAAAATCCAAATAAAGTTCATATTACAAATACATATTACAAATACACATTACATAAAAACTATTCTAATCTGAATCTTCCTCATATCCTTCAGTGTCTTCTTCGGTATCATAATCAAAATCGGTCTCATCGTAATCAGTCTCGCAATCAGAAACATCATTGACTCTACCAGTTGGCGGAGGAACTTCAGTTGCACTTTCTACATCAATAATGACTCTAGGAATGGTTTGAAAGTACATACTGAAATCGATAAAAAGGGGAGCAACGGATGAAGAGATATTTTGAAGTACATCGACATTGTCTACATTTTCGTGTGAGACATTGTTAACATTTTGAACAAGGTCATTGTTTGATGGTAGATCCCAAATACTTCAATGATTAACATGCTCGACAACACACCAATTGTTATTGTTTGGCTATCTGATGTAGAACACTTGTTTGGCTTGTGAAGCATATATGAGTTGATCATCTTTGTATGCTTCGCATCGTGTGTCGATACTGGTGAAATTATCACTAGAAATAATTCTTGTTCGAGTATCAAACCACTTGCAACGGAATAGTACAGTTGAATAATCATGTGTATACCTCAACTCTATAATCTCTTCTAACTGGCCATAATATTTCTCGCCTTTCTCACCCACTGCTAAAACCCTAGAGTTTTGTGATGTATGTTGTGTGTCACGACTAAGTACCATAAACCTAACATCATTGACTATGCATGCAATGCAAGAATAAGATTCATTTGCGGACCCATTGCAAGGGCCGACAACTCTTTGTGGAGTTCTGGAGAGTTTTATATTTTCATTTGATGAACCTAGAAAGTATAGATTAATATGTACTATGTATTCGTTAGATCAATGAAACAAATTTGTTTATTAATTTATATTACCTTTTCACGAAACCAATTACGAAATTCTCTCTTTTCATCACTTTGGGGATACTCAGATTTGAATCTCCTATGTTGATGACCACAAGATATAGATTTAAAAAGATTTAAAAAAATTAAGGATAAAAGTTAGAGATAAGATTAATTACTTGATATACTGTCTGACTTCTTCACAACTATTTAATACAAACCATTCCATGTTATGCATTTCCGTTAAATTAAGACTTTTGATTTGAGTTGTGCTGGCCGGTCGACATTTAGACTCAAACATCCAAAACTTTGTTTTTTCAATTACAACATCTACATTTCTTTACGGACAATTCTTTACATCAAACAAAATGATAAAGCTTCTTCAGTAACATAACCCTCAGCTATAGAACCTTTCGGTTTTGCCTTGTTTCTGACATAGTTTTTTAGACTTTTCATGTACCTTTCGAAGGGATACATCCATCTCATACATACCGGGCCTCCGTCAATCGCTTCATCAGGTAAATGCAAAAGTAAATGAACCATAATTTAAAAAAACATTGGAGGATAAATAAATTCTAACTTGCACAAGATTACAATAATGTCTACTTTTGCTTTCCTCATATCCTCCACCTTCACTGTTCTGGAACAAAGTTGCTTGAAAAATGTACAAAGGTCTACAATAGGTGTATGCGTATATTTGTCTAACAACCCTCATACTCCAATCGGTATTAAACGTTGCATAAGAATGTGGTGGTCATGCGATTTCAACCCAATAATGTTAGTATTAGTATCGTTCACTTTCTTACTGATGTTAGAACCAAACCCATCCGACAGTTTAACCTCTTTTATAAATTGACAAAAGAGTTGTCGAGTAGATTTCATGAAAGTGTATCTTGCTTGGGGTCTATGAAACTTGTCACCATTTTTTTGAAACCATTCATTTCTCCGAATGTTTAGAATTCTCAAGTCCTCTCGTGCATTTGATGTGTCTTTGCTTTTATCGTTCATTAGAAGAGTACCTAATAAACTCTCGTCCACATTTTTTTGGACATGCATGAGATCTATGTTGTGTTTCAACTATAGAGAAGACCAATACTCGAGTTCTTAGAAAATAGTTCGTTTCGACCGGTTCAACTCGTAATCTTGTCGCTTTGGCTCCCCGCCTCCATGCTCAGGATGTTTACCCGGTTTACGAGTTAATAGGCGACCTAGTTGCTCTTGTATGTCATCATTACTAAAGTATCTCGGAGCGGGTCTTGTCTCTTCCATCCCGTTAAAGTCCAACCTATTTCTTAACGAATTTTTAGCATCTAGGAAACGACGATGACCGATATATACGACTTTGTTTGTTGCACGGTACGAAGGAGTGTCTTCATTGCAAGTAGCACATGCTCTATACCCTTGCCCACTCCAACCTGATAGACTACTACGAGCTGGCCAATCCTTTATTGCCCACGATAACATAACTCTAATCGTGAAGAATGTGTTTGTCTCCGCATCTTTAATGCGTACGCCTGAGTTCCACAAATGTTTAAGCTCTTCTACTAACGGTCTAAGGAAAACATCCATATTCTTGATAGGAGCTTTCGGGCCTGGAATCAACAAAATCAACATAAATGATGAATCTTTCGTACAAAGCCAGGGTGGCAGATTGTATGTGGTGAGTATGACCAGCCATGTGCTATGTGGATTACACATGTTTCCAAATGGATTGAAACCGTCAACTGAAAGACCTAGGCATACGTTACGGGGTTCACTCGAGAAGTCGTGGTATTTTTTTATAAAAATTTTGCGAATGTTCCCCATCAACAGGATGAAGCATCACACCATCTTCTGAACGTCTCGTACTATGTCAAATCATATTTTTGGCAGTGCGCCTCGAACAATATAAACGTCGTAGTCTAGGGGTCACAGGAAAGTACCGTAACACCTTATGAGGTACTTTCTTACCCTTGGTGTTTGTATCGATCCATCGGCTCTCTTTACAAACGGGACAAACCTGCAATGAGTCGTGTTCTTTCCAAAAGAGACAACAATCGTTTTTGCATACATGTATCGACTCATACCCCAGGCCAATAGACTTTAGTTTCTTTTTGGCTAGATAATGTGAAAGGGGAACCTTGTTGCCTTTGGGAAATGCTAATTGCAACAACTCAAGGAGTTGATCAAATGAACTATCAGTCCATTTGTTGTTCACCTTGATATGCATTACCTTTGCTAGAAACTCACATTAACTTTGCTAGAAACCCAAGGGAAGAAAAGATGCAACCAAGATACAATTGAGTTTCCATTTCTTCCAACAACTGTGCAAAATTACCATCCACACCGTTACCACTTGTATTCGAGGTTCCTTCATCAAGGTTGGTATTATTTTCTCTCGACTCCCACATCACATCGTCGATTAAATCGGCCATTTGGTTACTTGGCAAGACGACTGGAGGAATAAAAGATTCACCATGATAGATCCAAATTTTGTACGACTTACGGAAACCATTTATAAATATATGGCGTTCAACTGCAGTCGGGTACTTGAAGTAACGGTTATCACATTTTTCACATGCACATCTGATTTTACCATTACTATCAAGGTGTGACTTCGACTGCTCGATAAAAGCTTTGAGTCCTGCTTGAAACTCGAGGTAGTTTCGATATGTATTAGTAGTCCAGCTTTTATCAATAGACATGATATTGCTGAAACATAATTTTGGGTTTAGAACTTAGTACACAGAATTAGCACGGTTTTTTTTTCAGTTATAAGAAATTCACATACTTTTACATACATATTATGTTGTTGTGTTGTTCTTTTTTACCGTCGAGATTAATATATATATATATATATATATATATATATATATATATATATATATATATATATATATATATATATATATATATATAACATTATATAAATATGTTGCAAATAAAACATTTAAAAACTAGAAACTTTCTAGTATTTGTATATCAGTTTTTAAATAATTTTATAATTTTTTTTGTCTCTTTTTCCAATTATAACAATAATTAATTTTTATTTTCTCTTCAATTATAGCATCCTACTTATAAGAAAACCACATAATTTTACATAATACATAAGAACATGAAATTCACATACTTTTACATACATATTATGTTGTTGTGTTGTTCTTTTTTCCGTCGAGATTAATATATATATATATATATATATATATATATATATATATATATATATATATATATATATATATATATATATATATATATATATAGTTTATAACATTATATAAATATGTTGTAAATAAAACATTAAAAAACTAGAAACATTCTAGTATTTGTATATAAGTTTTTTAAACATTTGTATAATTTTTTTTTGTGTCTTTTTTCCAATTATAACAATAATTTTTTGTTATTTTTTTTTCAATTATAGCATCCTACTTATAAGAAAACCACATAATTTTACATAATACATAAAAACATGAAATTCACATACTTTTACATACATATTATGTTCTTGTATTATTCTTTTTTACCGTCGAGACTAATATATATATATATATATATATATATATATATATATATATATATATATATATATATATAATTTATAACATTATATAAAGATGTTGCAAATAAAACATTTAAAAACTAGAAACTTTTTAGTATATATATATATATATATATATATATATATATATATATATATATATATATATATATATATATGTTTTTAAACAATTTTATAACTTTTTTTTGTGCTTTTTTTTCCAATTATAACAATAAATTGTTTTTTTCAATTATAACATCCTTTAACCTATTTTTATGGTAACCGATTATTATTGGTTATAGAAATATGACCTTATAAATTAATTTTAAGATTATAAGTTAACTATATAACTTATTGGTTAATTAATTTGGAGTTAGTTTGGGTAAAAACTAGAAACTTTCTAGTTTTTGTATATATGTTTTTAAATAATTTTATAATTTTTTTTTGTGTTTTTTTTTCAAATTATAACAATAATTTATTTTTATTATTTTTTCAATTATAGCATCCTACTTGTACCAAAACCACATAGTTTTAGATAATACATAAGAAGATAAAATTCACAAACTTTTACATACATATACCATATATACACCAAATACAAATATATACACATACACACAAAATAACATCCTACTTAAACCAAATACACATAATTTCACATATATACATAATAGCATCCTATTTATACCAAATACAAAAGTTTCACAATCATATACCACATTTACAGCAAACATACATACATTCACATACACACAATAACATCCTACTTATAACAAATATATATAATTTGTACCAAATACTAATTTACCACGTATACATCAAACACACATACATTGGCATATACATACCAAATTCACATATATTCAAACAAATACGAAACATACAATCTAATTTTCATATATGACAATTTTCACATAATTTCACATGTAAATACAAAATTCACAAAAAAATGAAGTAATAGAACCTATAGTGGCAGAAATCAACGGATATGTAGCCGGAAAAACTAGTCTTCACCCGAAAGTACCATCACCGGAAAAACTGAACAAACGACCAAAATCACTGAAATTGAACAATTTATTGCAATTTAGTCATCAAATTCAGCTTTTAATAATCATCAAATGTCCCTAACGGCTAAACTACAAGTGGAAGTTATACACCTAATTGTCATTTAATAACCACAAACAAGAAATTGAATAACTTGCTTCTAGTCCAAAACAACACCACCAAAAACAAGAATATGAACAATTTATTACCATTCAATCACTAGATGAAGCTACAAATCCAAATTAACATACAAATTAAAAATGAAATTACCAAATCCACTTACCTTTCTTCAAGAAATGGAGTTAGAAAGTGGTCCCAAAAGCTTTAACCACACCTAGAGAAATTTGCTTGGAACAATGTGGGGAGAAATTTGCTTAGAAGAAGCAAATAAAAGAGAAAATCGGCGAAATGGTGAAGGAAATTGGAAGCAAACAGAAAGAAGAATGAAGAATGGAGGGTTTTTGTGTGCGTTTTTTTTTTTTTTTTTTTTTTTTTTTTTGTTATCTGCAAGAGGCAATAGCGGCGACACCTAACCCTTTACCGACGACAATCACTAATAGCGGCGACAAACTAGAAGGAAGGGTACCGCGTCATTTTTACTGAACTATTAGCGAAGACTTTTTTTAACCTTTAGCGGCGACATATATGTCGCCAGTATTAGGTTAGACAAGATAAGACACCCCATCCGTTGGATTGGATATCTCATCGAACGGTTCAGATGTAACAGGGGGAAAGTGTGGATTCAGGTGGCAACCCTTTAGCGGCAACACTGGTTTTTAGCGGACACAATATTTAAAGTCACCGGTAAAGCCCCTTGTCGCTGGTAATAGTGTCGTCACTAAAGGGTATATTTCTTGTAGTGATACTTATCACCACTCCAACGTATCAACCCGCACTTAGTCCTCCTGGAGGTGCTTGGCAAGACGATTCTATTCCATCCACAAATCATACGATTTCTACCAAATCTCACATTGCTGGAAAAGCTATTATGGGTACTAAAAATCCCATAGCATATAGTATATTTTTGTTTGCGAATTCAGTGGGGTTCTACACATCAGTTCACATGATTTACGTACTCACTACAGCTTTCCCTTTGCATTTGGAATTGCGGATTTCAGTGTTTGCAATGAGTGTAACTTACGCTACTTGTATAAACGAGATCACTCCAACTAATTACATGACGTTTGGTTTAATTTATTGGCATTTCGATTGCTCTCCCATTTGCGATACCATGTATCATCATGCTGCTTAGAAATTGTTTGAAGAAGCCTACAAATGTATTGCCTAAGACAAGCCAAGAAAGGGTTTGAATTGTACGTGCTTCATATATAGCATCCATTTAATAGTTGAACTTCTCATGTATGTAAAAGATACTTGGCTCCTGTTGTCTGACTATTGGTTATGAACCTTACTATTTACTTTTATTAAATTGTTTCACTACTACAACATCTAAAGAATACACAAACACATGATCAATTTCCCAGCTTGAACAGTACTAGTTATCTTATTAATGAAGAACCAGATCAATTTTACACCACACATTACAACTCGATAATACAAGATTCCTAACTCCACTCTGTAAATCTATCACTCATGAACAAGAGAAGACGTAGTACAAAACAGCGATATATAAAACCCTAATCTGCTATAGGAGAATATCTATCGTTGTGTGTTGCAACTAACATCGTTGTGTATTGAAACTAACGCTGAATTACATGACTATATATACCACATAAAAAACTTTTGTTGAATGTTCCCTTGGATTATACTTGTGTACATCAAAACTATATGAGAAGTGAAATGCATTTAATTAAACTTGCTACGTACTTATGTGCTTTTTGAATTGGCCCAAATTACCCTTCAAATGACCTAGGTGGGATACTCACATATTTCTATCTTTTTTCAATTGGTTTAGATTTTTAATGCCTAACTTTTCCACTAGTTTAATTTGAACTTCATGTGAAACAAAATATATTAAACTTGAAATTGTATCGGAGTATTAATGTTTAGTCCTGATTTTTCATTGGGCTGTTATTAATTGTTGTTTTGTCTTCGATGGGAAAATACAAAGAAATAGAATTATCAGATGTATTATTATATATTTTAGTTACGCAGCTACTTGTGTTTTGTCTTTTAATGAGAAGATACAAAGAAAGAGCAGATTCATGGATTCAGTAGCACCCCAATCAAAACTGAAATTTAAATCATCAAAAAATGTAATACTAAACTGAAGACAAAACAACAATACCAGCCAATTAAAAAATAATACAAAACGACAATACATCAAGGCCTAGGAAGGTGTTACGTCTACACATCTCCATGAACAAAAGTCTTGATATTATTTGCATGGATGACCAAATTGGAATATAAACGTCATAGCTCATCGTCACCTAGCAAGCAAAATACCACGTAATTAATGGAGGACACCATTTGAGGCTTCTTCCAACTTCAGTGGACCCTATTACAAGCTTCCTTGTAACTTCAATAGACTCAATTACAAGGTTTACATACATGCACCCTGGCGTGCCAATTTCCTTATATAAACTCTTTGTTAGCGTTTGCATGTAAAATATATCAGTATAGCAAGATTTCTTTTCTCAGAACCTACTGATAACCATGAGTCAAAATCTAAGTCTACCAGAAACTAAACATGAAAACCCTCATTCTCCGCATAAAGATTGGTTAGACAAGTTCATAGAGTATAAACTCAGAGGCTCTTCTATCGAAATAAGGAATACCCTTCTTGTGGTCGTTATACTTATCACGACTGCAACATATCAAACCTCACTTAGCCCTCCTGGAGGACTTTGGCAGGACACAGGCAATAGTACCTTACCGCAACTCGCAGATGATGGTAGTCCTATCATTAAACACCACTATGCTGGAGAAGCTATTATGGGTACTCACAGACATCAAGCACCATATGCTGTATTTGTTATTACGAATTCCTTAGGGTTCTACATGTCGGTTTACATGATTTACATGCTCACCATTGACTTCCCTTTGATGCGCGAATTGCAGATTTCAATGATTGTATTAACGGTAAACCATGCTAATTGTACCTTTGCAATTGTGCCATCTGAATACACAATGCTTCGTATAACTTGTGTCGTGATATTTGTGATATTCGGGACATTAATTTTGCTCTTGGGGTTTAGATTTTTGGGTAGAAGATCAAAGTGGTTCAAATGAATATTCGAGCAGTAGTTCTATTCCTTATGAATTTTATCGTATCAGCTGTTGTTTCCTTTTCGTATTGTAACATTAATTCCAGCTTCTTGCTGGATTTCGCTTTCCCGTTAAAAAACATGTCATAACTATGTTTGTAGACAAATACAATAAATGAAAGATACTTCTTTAAAAAATATTCTCTTTGATCATATATTTTCGGTCTTTATTACTTTACCTAATTTAAGAAACAAATGCTTTGAGTCCCGTTGTCAAAAATCAGAAAATTCAGCTTTACCATCAAGAAGATGACCTAAGGGTTCTTGATCCGTATCAGAGTCAACATTATGGTGTCCTGACTTATTCAACTTCAGCGACGATAGAGAATCCAAGAAGCATAAGCACGACTTTCTCAATCTAGAACTGCCATTAATGAAAAGTTGTAGGGCTGTAAACGAACCAAACGAACACGAACAAGGTCTTGTTTATGTTCGTTCGTTTAAGTTAGTCGAACAACAAACGAACACGAACGGATAAACGAACGAGATTTTCTTGTTCATGTTCGTTCGTTTAACAAATTACTTTGTTCATGTTCGTTCATTTATGTTCGTAAACATGCTAAACGAACATAAACGAACAAACATAAACGAACAAAGATAAAAAAAACACAATTGAACATATATGAACATAAACGAACATATAATATAGCAATATAATAAAAAATAATTGAATATAGATGAATATAAATAAACTTAAACGAACGAACATAAACGAACATCATAAACGAACGTTCACGAACATAAATGAACGAACGAGACCATTGTTCATGTTCGTTCATTTAACTAAACGAACGATAATTTTTGTTCATGTTCGTTCATTTATTAAATAAACAAACATAAACAAACTTCCCGCCGAACAGTTCACGAACGGTTCGCTGAACGTTCAGTTCGTTTACAGCCCTAAAAAGCTGTATATATTTAGAGCTTCAGAACCCATGTCCATAGAAAAACCAGTAAGAAGATCAAAGTGACCAAGGCGATTATCACGGTGACAATGGTGGCACCACTATTCCCCATGGTACGTGGCCATCTAAATTTTTATGGCGAACTTTGCTTTTCCAGTGGTGACCGGTGATGGTAGTTTCCTCTAGGTTCACATACATATGATATTCATATTATGGGTGATAAAAACCAAAATTTAAATAACGTGTGTTCAAATGTCTCTATCTCATATTCATTTTGGGCATTTGGGTCCACTTGTTAATGAAGAAAATGATCGACTTATATTCTCTTGTTATCTTATTATTATTCCTAGTCTCTTGATAGGATTATAATCTATTTTCATATTTATCCGTTTGGATCACTTTTCCAATATATATATATATATATATATATATATATATATATATATATATATATATATATATATATATATATATATATATATATATATATATATATATATATATACTCTTTATCAATTGAATGAATACATGAACCTCGAATCAATTGTTCCGGTTAAACCCTTTTTTTAGTTTTCTATATGGTATCAGAACGGGCCCTCTGATCCACCAAAATCACAAAACCAGAAACCTTCTCCATGGCAGGACTAACAGATGGCCAGAAGCGTTGTTGTTGTTCCAAATAGACATCTGAAATAGAAAATGAACAAAGTTTAGATTAGATAAGAATCCCCAATTAAATAGCCAAATGAGAAATTAGGGCTAGGACCCAATACAATTATTTACAATTCAGAAGAGGGATGTCTTAATCTAATTGCAAATAATTTAAAGGTAGGTAAATGATGATTTATCAATTTCCACAAAAACAAAAAAGACAATTAAGTTTTAAATGTATTGAAATTCCTAGATCTTTTGAGATTCATTGAACTTTACGATGACATGTGTAAATCACGATATCCCCTTCAAGTTTGTGATTGGGATACCGAGGATCACAAACAAGGTGTGAATAACCATGCAAATGTATTTGGTGCTCTCGATGTCATTTACCACCTAATCAATGTATCGGTTAACCATACACGCTCCATTGATCTATGATAAACATCGAGCCACCCTTTTTCCACCGTTACTAGTCCCATATTAGTATGCTGGTTATCGACGCACACTCCACTAACGACTTAGCAGGGTGCAAAGCGTAATTTCATGGAATAACATCATTTCACATGTTTCCTAAAGTAACTAAGATTGAAATTTTTTTATAAAAACATTTATTTACTTTATTAATCATTATACTTTTAATGAGGAATTAGTTGCCCTATCCTACCCGTTCAACTAACAACCCTCCACCAATCAAGGAAGCGATGGATGAGAGTGGACACCCATTAAACTGCCATTTTCGTTGGATTAGTGTCTAAGTCCATAACTATAATTGGTATGTACTTGACCCGATTTAGCATTGTCCATTTGGATTGCATGACATCGAAACAATTTGGATAGACTTTTGTGAGAAAAGGATATTTATGATTTATTAATATATTATAAGTTCTAATATATTAATATGAAATCATATTATTTAATTAGTATTGATTAAGAATTAATTTTGTGATCAAAAGACACTAATTAAATATATGAGGATTGATTGTGTAAATCATTCATTCTTAAATATGTGGGCTTATGATCCATGGTTCTTCATGTTGGGCTAAACCCATAGAGTAACCCATGGATACTCCATGGAGGTTTTAACCATGGAGCATAAAGAATATGGAAAGTCATGAGTTACATGGTGTAACCCTAATAGCCACAATATATAATGACCCCATAGCTCAAGAAATCGGCCCTAAGGGTTCATATGAGAGGGCTAACGAATTTTGAGCATAAGAACTTTTCTCTCAAGTTATTCCAAGTTGTTGGTGGTGGTGTGTGAACGATATGAGGTGACACACTTGGGGCTCTAGGCTCTTAAACTCCATGGAATCAAGCTACAACAAAGAGGTATGTTATCCTAGCTAGTATCGTATATTGTTAATGTCAAATTTCATGCTAGTTATAGGTTAATGCCTTGGAAACCATTTGCATGTGTAATTAGTGAAAACATAGATCCAAGGTATTTAGGGTTGCATGTGCACCATAGGATGTTGTAGTATACTAAAACCCATCAGCGGTATCAGAGCCAAGACTTGTTTAATTATACTTGATGCTACTTGTTTTCAAATCTTGAAAAAAAGTTAATTTTTTTTTAATTCTGCATATTCACCACGAGGTGGTAAAAATCACCACAAGGTGGTAAAATTTACCATGAGGTAGTGACGGGTCTGGCAGTTTTTTTTTTTTTTGGATTTCTTGGCTTAATTTGGATTTTGATAATTACTATAAAATGTTTTCTTGATAAAAATTAGTTTTTATGTTGTGAAAATAATTATCCTCATCCAAATAAAAGATAATTGTCATAGTTTCAAGATTTTATTAGTTTATGTTATAAGTTAAGTTCTTGCAAATTGTTGATATGAATTATCTTCACTTATGAGTTTTATCTTGTTCATAGAAAAATTACTTGATTATTGTGTTAATTGGTAATTTGATCTTAATGCTTTTTATGAACTCCATAACGTGTCCTCAAGTTATGGAAAATCAATAGTTTTTTCTTTTAAGGTTATGTTTGGCGGACTAGCTGAAAAGCTAGCTGTTAGCTGAAAAGCTAGCTGATGGCTGAAAAGTTAGCTGTTAAATAAAAAGTTAGGTGATAAAAAATAATGTTTGATAAAACTAACTGAAAAGCTAGCTGAAATATATAAAATTATATAAAAGGACATGTAAGAATATATGTTTCTATAATTAATTAAGGGGTATATTTGGAAAATTTTAAAGAGGCTCCTAAAAAGTTAGTCTAAGTAGCTTTTCAAAAAGCTAGCTTATAAACTACTTTTTGGCTTACCAAACACGACAACATAAAAAAGCTCGAAATATAAGCTAGCTTATCAGCTAGCTGTGGCGCGCCAAACACAACCTAAAGTGTCATTAAAAGTCATAGGTTATGAAAATATAAGTCTTTAATTTTAATGTCATCACAAAAAGTTTTTTATGTCTTCCATAACTTGTCCTCAAGTTATGGAACTTGAAATGTTTTCATAAATACCATATTAAACTCATAAGTTATGAAAATCAAAAGGTTTTGAATTGTTCAAAACTTTCCCTCAAGTTTTGAAATTTGTAAAGTTTCCCCCCATGAATACTTTAATTCCAAATTAAACCATTAGAATTTTAAAAGTTAAAATTCAACCCTTATATTATTATAATATTATAGGTTTAATATATATATATATATATATATATATATATATATATATATATATAAAAGAACAAATTCAGTCTTACCGTTAGTAGGCCTTACTGTCTATAAAATGGCAGTTTAATGGGTGTCCACTCTCACCCACCGCTTCCTTGACTGGTGGAGGGTTGTTAGCTAAACGGGTTTAATAGGACTCTAATTCTCCCTTCATTAAAAGTATAATGATAAATACTAAGTAACTAAACACTTACAAATTCTCAATCTTAGTTACTTAGGAGAATGTGAATTTGGTGCTAACCCATGAAATTACACTTTGCACCTTGCTTAAGTCATTAGTGGAGCGTGTGTGGTTAACCGGAACAAGGTTGGCAAAGGGTGGCTTAAGGTTTATCATAGATTGGTGGTTAACCGGCACATCGATTAGGTGATAAAAATTAGGAGTACCACGTATATTTGCATGTTTATTCACACCTTGTTTATGATTCTCGGCATACTAGTCACAAACTTGAGAGGGCACAATCGAGATTCAAACATGCCATTGAAAAGTTCAATGAATTTCAAAAGATCTAGGAGTTTCAAACCAATTATAGCCCTAATACCTATTTCGTTTTTCTTTGTAGAAATTGGTGAATCGTCATTTGCTTACCTTCAAATATTTTATAGCTTGGATTATGGCATCCCTCTTCCAAGTTATAAAATATTGTTTTGGGTCCTAGCCTGAATATTTCATATTGGGTGTTTTCTTAAGGACTTAAATTAACTATCTTGAATTTCTTGCAATGTAGATGTCTAGTTCAGAAAACTATGATCTTCCCAAATCCCTTAGAACATGCTTTCCTAATAAAGATGATGTTCGGAGATTGGATCATGGAAATCATACTTTTCTTCCTCCACCTCCTCCAATTATTCTCCCTAACCCACAAGTTCTTGAAAAAGTTCAAGGTCACTCAGGCCTTATTAGCGATCTAAGTCTATGTGTGCTCACATCTTGGAGATAAAGTCACATATTGACAGGTTGGGAGAGTTGGGTGTCAAAGTCTCAAGGAAGTTGGTTGTTGATTTGGTTCTTTAATCACTTCCTAAGTCATATAGTGAGTTCCTTTGGGACTACTATATGACAGAACATGACATGACCCTTAATAATCTTACCTATTTTCTTGATGTTGTTGTTGATGGGTTTTGGTCATAAGACATTCTATGTTCTCATACAAACCCTAATGCTTGGATCTAGGTTTCTCTATTGTACATACTTTGAATCCAAGACTATAAACCCTAATTCTAGCATACATATAATCATATTAACATGAGAATAAGTTTATAGTGTTACCTTGATTGTTATGTAGCAATAACAATCCCAAATCTCCTTGTATTAACTTTGGAAGGCTTAGAGTCACAAGTGTCACTCCTCTAATGGCTCACAAACACCATAAGCAAGAGGATGAAGAGGAGAGAGGTTGGAGGCTGCCAAAAACGTGTGTAAACCCTTACAAGAACATTAGCCATTTTTTTGAGCCTTAAGGGGTCTTTATATAGTTGGGCTATTAGGGTTATCTAACAAGGAAACCCTAATTTGGATGCTTAAGCCCTAAGCAACCCATAGACTCCTTTTATTAAGCCCATGGACGATTTCCTTATGGGTTTCCCATTAGAATTCGTCCATCCCTTAATACAAGGCAATCCATGGCCCAAATTGCAATTATCTTATAATTACAATTCCAGTCCCTTAAGTTTAATTAATCTCTTTTAGTCACAAAACTAATTACCAATTAATTATTGACTAATATTAATTAAACAATATGATTTCTCCTTTAATATATTATTCCCATAATATATTAATAAATCATATTTAATCCTTTCTCTCCATAATTCATCCTATCAAGTTGCTTTGGTGAAGGCAACCCAAAAGGACCATGCACCATCGGGTCAAGTACATACCAAAATAGTTATGGACTTAGACACTAATCCAACAGTCTCCCACTTGGATAAGTCTAACAACTATTCTGCGTATGACTTCAGATCCCGATCTGCAATCGTAGCTTTCCAAAGCCGCTGTCAACTCTGATCCTATCAGATACGCGTGTCCTTAGATAAGGGATCATATATTCCTCCATTCTTGATATCGTCTGAGATATGATTTCTAATCATTCTTTTTGTACTACTTCTCGATTTCTGATTTATGACGACAGACTAATTGAACAAATCAAATTAGCCCTAGCCCGGCCGAGCATTTACGTATGTCATCACTAAACCATCGAGGGGCCCAAAGATATCGCTTTTATCCTACCTTGGATAAAAGGAACGGATAAACTTTGATACAATGCTTGCTTGCACTTACTAACCAAATCACCCACAACAATATGTTTTATAACACCAAGTTACTAGTGCGTTTACATATTATCAATGTGCAACCAATTAGCAAGATACAACTCACACATCTCGGTTTCAAGAATATAAGATGTTATCGTCTCACTAATCACTCGAGATAGTGATCCAAGTGAGCGTGGGTTTAATCCAATGCTCAAATCATATTCATAAGCACTCATGAACGTTGCAGCAAACATTTGCTTATGTCTAATACTCTTCTAGACAATCCACACACCAATTCACGACAGTCTTCATTCATATCTACTTCCAACATATAAACGACTGTGGCCCGTTTGAATAATTAGATTATTCTTAATAAACTCAATTATTCTGGAAGTCAAAACATGCAAGGTGAAACACAAGAATAATACTAATCACATATGGCCTCAAACCTTTGAGTATAAACAAAACAAATTTTATTTATCACCATATCGATTACTCATTATTTGTCGTTTCGGGTAATCAACTTTATACTTGAATTATTACACTTGTCCCATGCTCCTAGCATACACACAATGTTTACCTATGGTTCTTACTTTTGTGAAACAGACAAATTGAACACGTTTCCAATCATTCTCATTTTACAACTCCAAATCCATTTTCTTAAGTGTAAGAATATCAAATTCTTGTTACTTGTAGAATATACTAGATTCTAACACTTTATGCAACGATCCTTTTGTAATGTCACTGCACCAAAGTCTCAAAGACTATTGCCAATGATATTACAAAGTCCTCTATCGGAGATTGTTACAAGACAATTCCTTAGATATGTTGTCTCTCTCTTAAAGTACATTCCTTTGAACATCCTTTTGCATAAAAGTTTCTAATCTAGACATAGATTTTCAGTATTTACTTCCTAATATGAACACGCTTCCATATTTTCCTCATGACAACTCATTCATAATAGAATCTTTTCTATTTGTAATGATGTCGATATTGTCCATCCAATATGGAAACATTTCCATATTTTCCAATACTATACTTTCAACTACTCACAAACGACCAATCCTCGTCGAACTTTGGATTGTCCTTTGATAGTTGTTTAATTATTTTTAGTCAAATCCAATTCTTGTCCCTTTTTCCTCTAAATGCACTAGACATTTGGAAAATTTTAGAATGGTCAAACATTAAAGCATTTGCAATCGATCCTATACCCGAAGCATATGAGACACGACGCACAATGTTTTATTTGCTATGTTCTTAAAATTCGAATTGTGAAGAGGAATGCCGTAATCATAATCGAAACTTTAAGAACACACTATGTACCCTTGACTAAGTTTATTAACATTTCTCAACCTAATCCTTTAGATTTGAAATGAAGCATAATATTCTCTCCCTTAATTATAGCAAAACAACTTTATAACTCTTACAACTTTGCAAAGTATGACTCTTGTTTTCTATAATTAATATTGCCAACTATGCAATACGTGCCTTAATAATCATACAATCATAACATTTATGCTCCCACTATCATGATGATTATTATAAAACATAACACTTATGCTCCCACTAGCTTCGACATGTATTCATAAACATCTTAACTTTCAGAAAAACAATACATATTGAATTTCTTAAGTCCATGTTTCTAATACTTAGTGCTTTGATAATCTTTATCAAGGCTTCTTGAACTTATACACCTTTGCCTTAGATAGTTCATATGTGTGTCTTAACAATTAAGACTAATTGCCAAACCTCACAATTCAAATTATGGAAAGGGATGCCGTAACCATGATCAAATTCGAGAATGCAATTTTACAATCACTATCTTCTTAAAATCTTTCTTAGTGAAAGCATTTTCTCACAATCATTTTCATGAAGGAGGAAATCTTATGACACTTAGATTTAAATGGTGTATTTGTTCCTATCCATGTGAATTTGTTAAAACAAATTTTACAACAAATTCAGACTCATATGGACCGAACTTTCTTAATCTTGATTTCTTGCCTTATGGTAGCACAGCTGCACAGTATGCCCATGAAAGGGATCGGCCATAGTCAACCTGGTTGACCAAATGGTAAAGAGAAAGGCTAAGTCTGAGATAGTCTCATGTACCATTACCAAAGAGTCCATGTGTTTCTATTTCCAAAGGAAGGGACATTGGTTATGAAGCTACCCTACTTACCTGAAGAATCATTAGGATTGTAAAGTCAGAATGTATGACTCTACTTTAGGTAAGTCCGCTATCTAACTTTATTAAGTTCCTATTTGGAGATTCTTATCACATGATGTAACTAGGTTACATTTTGATGTTTTGAAGAATCAAGTGAAGCTTAAAAGAAGAGTAAGCTGATTCTGATCATGAAAATCAGAATTTTGATCCGCTGCTTATGAGTTATGATATATTGCTTAGGAATAGATAACAACATGTTTTTCATATGCATTTGCATTGTAAGGATAAGTTTCTCCACAAATTTTAAAATAAAATAAAAAGCTTTAATTTTATTTATTTTAAATATCCTTACAATGGCATTTGTTAAAAATTGTTGTTTATATGATTCCATCGATAACATTATTGGAAAATGGATTTGATTCTTCTGTTTGTTGTAGTGTCATAATTTACCAAATAAGGAAAGATTCTCATCACCCTAGTTTCAGTTAGATAGATACTTGGAATCATGAAACTTGTGTGATGAATGAGAATTTTCATCTTTGGAAAATTAAGATTGATTCCTTGTTCACATGTATATGTGAGTCAAGTGAATGACTAGGAGATCGGGTACACTTTGTTGTGCGTTGGTCAGGTCCACCACAAAGATCGATAAGGCTATTCACATGTATACGAAGTATGATTGACTTCTTGATTTGACCATTTCTTCAATCTTTGATTCCTCTTCTTGGACATACAATTGTACAAAGACTCACTTAGAGGATCAATTGAGATATGGTTCTCAATCATTAAGACCTATCATAAAGCATAAAAGGTACTCTCCCTTCTTCTTAGAATGGAGAAACTTTTATCTCTCTGCCTACTTGATTCTTCTTATTCGTTTTGCTATTGATCTAAACCCTTTAATCAATTCAAAATTACACTTAATCTTGTAAGTGTAATCATATTTACTAAGCCTTTAGTAAATCATGACGAGTATCTTTGTTACTCTTATGGTAAACTCGATCAACACACAACTGTATGTACTCGATCTCCTAGTCCTTCACTTGACACTTTGTCAATGAATTAGTCTAATTTCCAAATATGAAATTTCTCATTCATCGTACAACCAAGTTGCGTGATTCCAAGTTTCTGTCCAATTGAAACTTGGGCGATGAGAAACTCTCCCTATTTGGTAAATTCTTGACATTTCCATAACTAAGAATCATATCCATTCGTTGTAGAAATATGCAAACATCAATTTTCATAACGATTTCATTGCAAAATTTATTTTATTCATAAAAGCAGCGGAAAAACATTTGTCCTTACAATGCAAAATATATTGAAAACTATGTAAAAATTTCTAACAACTCTATCATAACTATCTAAGCTCAAAATCCAATCTTCAAGTCCATGCGATCAAGATCCATCTCTTGTGATTAGATTCATCTTGCTCTCTTATCAAGCTTCCTTTCTTTTCACTGATCCTTCAAAACATTCAAATGCAATCTTATCACATCATGTATTAGGAATCAATGAATAGGAACTTAATGGAGTTAGATAGTGGATTCTTACCTCAAGCGTAGTCATACTTTTGACTCTCCCATCTCTTAGATCTCTTAGGTAAATAGGGCAACTTCGTCTCCAATGCCCCTTCTCTTGGCAATAAAAGCAAATTGACTCCTTTGGAACAACACATGGAACTACTTCAGACATCGCCTTTCTCTTATGATCAAACTTTTCGATCATTGCATGTCTTTCATTGCCATTGTCTATATCCATAGAGGTCTTGAAGGCAGATTCACCAATCAACTTTGCTTTTCTATTGCGCCAAACCATTGTTGATTCAGCAGCAATAAGCATGTAGGTGAGATCTATAAGTGTCATGTCGTGGTTCATCATATAGTACTCTCTTACGAACTCACTATACGAGTTAGGAAGTGACTGAAGAACCCAATCAACAGCCATCGCTTCACCGACAATGGATCCCATCATTCTTAATCTATCAATGTGTGACTTCATCCCTAAGACGTGTGCACACACCGACTTGCCCTCTTTATGTTCACTTGCCAAAAGGGCTTGAGTGATATTGAACCTTTCAATTTTACAATCTTGTGGGTTAGGGAGAATAATTGGAGGAGGAGGAGGAAGTGAAGCATGATTTCTTGTTCCTCGGTCGAATCGTGGAATATCATCTTCATGTGGAATGCTTGTTCCACGGGATTTGAGAAGACCATAGTTGTCGAACTTTGACATCGGGAGAAAAAACGAATTCAAGTTAGTTGATTGATTGAGTCCTTGGTAAATCACCCAAATGAAATTCCAAGGCTAGGACCCAACACAAGATCCCACAACTCGGGAGAGGGATGCCGTAACCCAAATCGCAGAACATTTGAAGGTAAGTGAATGACGATTCACTAATTTCCACCATGAAAAACGAAAAAGAAATTTAATTTTTAAATCTATGAAAACTCCTAGATCCTTTGAGATTCATTGAACATTTCAATGGCATGTTTAAATCTCGATATGCCCCTCTAGTTTGTGACTGGGATGCCGAGGATCACAAAGCGGGTGTGAATAACCATGCAAACTACATGGTGCCCTCACATGTTACAATCACCTATTCGATGTGCCGATAAACTACACACGCTCCACCGAACTATGACAAACATTGAGTCACCCTTTGCTACCTTTGCTTAAAACCATTTAGTGTGCCGGTAAACCACACACGCTCCACTAATGTCTTCGCAAGGGCACAAAGTGTAATTTCATGGAATTGCATCAATTCACTTTGCCTAAGTAACTAAGATTGGGAATTTGAAAAACATTTAGTTACTTGGTATTTCATTATACTTATAATGGAAGGTTTCATCCTATCCTACCCGTTCGGCTAACGACCCTCCACTAGTCAAGAGTGCGGTGGGTAAGAGTGGATACCCATTCAATCGCCATTTTATAGGCAATTTCCTTAAACACCCCTTATAGACCAGCTTCGTGAATGAGGCCTACTAACGGTAAGACTGACTTTTACTCATACATACATATATATATATATATATATATATATATATATATATATATATATATATGTATATATATATATATATATATATATATATATATATATATATAATGTTAAACTTTTAATGTTATATATAGTATAGGGTGTATTTTATACTTTTAAAATACTATATGGTTAACTTTAACAATTACACTTTTAATTCAATTAAAAGGTTAACCTAAACCTTTATGGATTTATTAAATCTCTTTTAATTATACTCCTTAATTAATTAATAAAACCATAAGGGTGTGATTTAAACTTTTCAAAACATTACTAGGGTTTTAGAATTTAACATGTCTAATTAAACTTTTAATCAACTTTTAAATTCCAAAACTTGATGGCAAGTTTTGAAACATTTCAAAACATTAGGGTTTTAACTATTTAAATTTCAAAACTTTAAAACTTTTGGGTTCAAATTTAAACTATAAAACCTAAAGGAGAAAATATGAAACTTTTCATAACAACAAGGATCAAATAACAAATAATCTAAACTAACATTTAGTTACATAATTATCCATATTTGATTTGTTTAATGATTTCTTGCAAAACAATTTATCAATTTACTCAAAACAATTAATCAATTATCTTATAAGGAAACAATTATCTTGTTAATTGATAATTATCTTTAATTAGATCAAGAATATAGTCATATATCTCATAAAATCGGATTTATATTGATCTAACATGATAAGGTAACTATCCAAATGCAAAAACAACAAGAAATCCCGAGATAAGCATTATCTGACGCTCGAACTCGCCGAGTACCACACTGTACTCGCCGAGTTGAGGTCTACTCGCCGACTTCCTCAGCCATAAAGCCCAAAAAATGATTTTTCAGTTATACAATGCATCAATACAATTGAAACCAAGATAGTCTCTGATACCACTGATGGGTTTTGGTCATAAGACATCCTATGTTCTCATACAAACCCTAATGCTTGGATCTAGGTTTCTCTATTGTACATGCTTTGAATCCAAGACTATAAACCCTAATTCTAGCATACATATAATCATATTAACATGAGAATAAGTTTATAGTGTTACCTTGATTGTTATGTAGCAATAACTGTTGGGTTTTGAGCATTCTAACACTCCTAAGTGTACATGCAACCCTAAATACCTTGGATCTATGTTTTCTCTATTATACATGCAAATATGAACATCCAAGGTATTATCCTAATCTAGCATACAAAACTATCAATATATCAAGATAGAATACATACCTCTTTAATGGTGCTTTTCTTCATGAAGCTTGAGTGCTTAGTGACCCAAGTGTGACACCTCAAATGTTTCACACAACACCATAAGCACTTGGAATAACTTAGAGAGAAATTAGAACACTTCATGAAATCGTCTAGCCCTCATACACACACATAGTGTTAGTACCGATTTCTTGAGCCATGGGTTTCTTTTATATGGTGGCTATTAGGGTTACACCATGTAACTCATGACTTTACCCATTCCTTATGCTCCATGGATTTTAACCTCCATGGAGTATCCATGGGTCACCCCATGGACTTAGTCCAACATAAGGAATCTTGGATCACAAGCCCACATATATAAGAATGAATGATTTATACAATCAACCCATATATTTAATTAGTCTTCTTTTGATCACTTAATTAATTCTTGATCAATACTAATTAAATAATCTCATTATTCTTATTATTAATATACTAGAACTTATAATATATTAATAACTGTAAGTGTCTTATTTCTCTCATTATAGTCTATCCAAGTGCATGATGCCATGCAACCCAAATGGACCATGCCGGGTCGGGTCAAGTCTTACCAATTATAGTTATGGACTTAGACATTAATCCAACAGTCTCCCACTTGGATAAGTCTAAAACTATTATTGCGTATGACTTCAGGAACCAACTAGCAATCGTAGCTCTCAAAAGCTTCTGTCGAACTCTGACCTTGTAGATGAACTCTGATCTTTGTCAACGACTTGTCCATTAGATAAGGGATCATATATTCCTCCATTCTAGATATCATATGGACTGAGACATGGATTATAATCATTCTCTCTGTCCATTAGTTGTTTCCCGATTTCCGATTTATGACGACTGACTAATTGAACAAATCAAATCAGTCCTGGCCCGGCCGAGCACTTCCATTTGTCATCATCAAATCATCGAGGGGCCCACAGATATCGCTTTCATCCCGAAGGTAAAAGGAATGGATAAACTTCGACTCATATGGCTTGTTCTACTACTTGTTGAATCATACACAAAGACACGTTTTATAACATCGAGTTACCAATGCGTTTCGTGTAATCAATGTACTATCAACTCATAGTAACAACTCATATCTCTAGGTTTGAAGAATATAAGATATTATCGTCTCATGATCACTCGTGATAAAACCCATGAAGTGATTCCAATGAGCGCGGGTTGAATCCAATACTTAGAACTTATGAGCACTCATGAGTGTTGTAGCCCTTTGTCCAACAACTTAGACCTCTACAAGCCAACCCATGACATTCTTAATTCATATCTACTTCCAACATATGACCGACTGTGGATGGTTTGAATAACTTAGTCATTCCGGAAGAATAACCTAGTTTATTCGGGAAGTCAAAACATGCAAAGTGAAACACAATAATAATTGAATCCAATATGGTCTCAGAACTTATGAATATAAATAAAACACTTTTTATTTATCACCATATGATTACACATTATTTATTGTATATTGTTTCAGCTATCAACATTATTCTTGAATTTAAAACAATAGTTGTCCCATGCTCCAAGCATGTACACTATGTTTTCTAAACACTAGTCATGCCATACACCAAGTATGCATACTATGTTTGTCTATGATCTTTACTTTGTGAACTAGATCAATTGAGCATAACTTCAATGATTCTCTTTTTCACACTCCCAAATCCTTACTGCAAATGCAAGAATTCCAAATTCATGTCATTTACTGAAATCTGTTAGATTCTAAACTTATATGCATCGATCCTCTTGTAATGATTATGCACAAAGTCAGAAAGACTTAACAACAATCATTACAGAGCATTCCAAAGGAGATCAAGTTCTTGGAACCATCCTTCTTGCATTAAGTTTCCTTAATCTTACACAGATTGAAAATTCTAACTTTGAAACATTTCCAGATTCCATTTCGACTATCACTTCTGAACAAAAGTTGCCTCCTTACAGATTATGTCAATATGGTCCTTCTAGAATTATCACTATACTTCCAATTGTCCTTGAGAAACCAGTCTTTGGTAAACCTTAGATTGTCCTCGACAATTGTTTAATCCTTTTAGTCATATCCAGTTCTAAACCTTTTCCCTTCTTAATGCCCCAGGCATTTGGAAATTTTTAGAAAGGATGAATATAGCACATGTAATCGATCCTATATCCGAAGCATATGGGACACGATTCATGATGTCTCACATAAAGACTAAACCAGTCTTTTGCTATAACATTTCCATTTTAATTTGCCAAGTTCTCATAATTCAGATTATGAAAAGGGATGCCGTAATCATAATCGAATTTAAGAACGCAAATAATGGACCCATATACAGAATTTCCTTATGTTGAGCCATTCCAACATGAAATTCATATATATCCTTGACTAAATGATTAAAACCTCACGATCTAAGCTTATAGATTTGAGATGAAGTATAATTTCCTCTCCCTTAATTATAGCAAAACAACTTTTTCCCAATTGAAACCTTTTGTTTTCTATAATTAACATTGCTAGCTTGCAATACTTATCGTAATTATCATGCTCCCACTAACATGATGATTATTAGCATAACACTTATGCTCCCACTAGCTTTGACATGTACTCAGAAATCAGCTGGACTTCTAGAAATCAATACTTTATTGACTTTCTTACCAAAGTTCAGATTTCTAATACTAGATTGTTTTGATAAGACTTTATCAAAAACATACACCTTCCCTTAGATAGCTCATGGGTGTGTCAAAACAATTTTAAGAACTATGAAAAGGGATGCCGTAATCATAGTCTTGATCGTTTTGACCTTTGCCATTTCTCACAAGTCCAAGTTAGTGTGCCGGTAAACCACACACGCTCCACTAACGACTTTGAGAATGCAAATATCACAATTGCTATCTAGCTAAAATCTACTTAGTGGAAGTGTTTCCTCACCATCATTTTCATGAATCAGAGAGAAACCTTATGACACTTAGATTTATTGGTGTATGAGTTCCTACCCATATGAATTTGTCAAAACCATAATCACAAGACAAGGATAATGACAAATCCAAAACCATATGGATTGAACTCAATCTTAATTTCTTGCCACCTGGTAGCTCAAGGGCCTACCATGGCTTCCAAGTTGTTGTGCAACACATTGAGAACTCTAAGAACTCATATGCAAAGTCAACTTTAACTGGAATGGGCACAGAATATGTCAACACGATAGGTTATAAACCTTAAGTCGTGTGCTAGTGAAGAACTTCAGGTTTCATTCTTGATTAGTTCTTGAGACTTTCAAGACCTTTAAGACTCCCACTGTCCTCTTGACCTATAAGACTCCCTTGTCAAACATCCAAGAGATAGTGTGGATTCTAATCAAGACAAACACTTCACACAATTGGCCGAAGTTGGTCTTTGTTTTATCCAAAACATCACAACTTACCAATTTCAAATGTACAAGAGTAGAAAACTTTTACTCTTACATTTGATAAGTGTTTTTAAACCTTCTTAAAGACATGTCACTCAAATTACAATCTTGGAGTATGACTCTAAGACTTGTATTGGAACGAAGTATGACTCATCTTCCTGATTTAACCATTTCAACAATTCAAGATCCCTTCTTCTTAGTCATAAGAATGCACTAAGACTTCCTTAGAGAACTAATTTTGATATGGTTTCTTAAGATGATCACAAAGCTGATACTAAAGTACTCTCCCATCTTTTCAGATTTGAGAAACTTTTATCTTTCTTCCTAAGTTGATTCTTCTTATTCGCTCTGCCTTACATTGGAACATTTTCCAATGTCTCAGAGTTACACTTAAGCTTGTAAGTATAATCATATTTACTGAGCTTTAGTAAACTATGACGAATAGTCTTATTACTTTTGTGGTGGACTTAATCAGTGCACATGACTATGTACTCGATCCCTTAGTCCATTACTTGACTCACACATCCATGTGAACAAATAATTAGTCTTAATTTTTCCAATACTTGAAAGTTCTCATCCATCATGTTATACAACTTGCATGATTCCAAGTCCCGGTCCAATTGAAACTTGGGTGATGAGAATCTTTCCTTATTTGGTAAATTTAGACATTACCACAAATGAAAGAATCAATTACATATTTCCACTCTTGCTATTAATGGAATCATATAAACAACAATTTTTCCTCAAATGCCATTGTAAGGATATTTTAAAATAACTAAAATCAAAATTTTTCTTTATTTTAAAACTCTGCGGAAAACTTATCCTTACAATCCATATGAAAACTTGTTGTTATCTATTCCTAAGCAATATCTCATAACTCCTAAGAAGTAGCTCAAGAATCCGATTTTCAAACTACGCGATAGAAATCCATCTATGCGATCAGATTCAGCATATTCTTTCTTTAAGTTCCTTTACTTTTCTTTGATTCTTAAAACATTACCATGTGACCCAGTCACATCATGTATCAGGAATCTCAGAATAGAAACTTAACAGAGTTAGAGTAGTGGACTTTACCTGAAGTAGAGTCAAACTTATTGACTTTAACATCCTTAGGTAAACTTGGCAGCTTCGCAACCAATGCCCCTTCCTTTGGCAATATAAACATATGGACCCTTTGATAATGGTACACGAGACTATCACAGACTTAGACTTTTCTCTTTACCATTTGGTCAACCGAGTTGACTATGGCCGATCCCTTTCCATTGGGAAGAGAATGCTTTTTCTGTATTTCCAGTGTCACCATTGTCAATGTCCATAAAGTTTCAGGAAGTTGATCTTAACAATAGATAAGATCATTAAGGGTCTTGTCATAGTCTGTTTCATAGGTGTTCCAAAAGAACTCACTATGTGACTTAGAAAGTAGTTGAGCCACTAACTTTCTCAAGACTTTGACACCCAACTCTCCCGGCTTGTCAATATGTGACTACATCTCCAAGATGTGATCACACCTAGACCTTGCCTTGCCATTAGGGCTTGAGTGATCTTAAACTTTTCAAGAACTTGTGGGTTAGGGAGAATAATTGGAGGAGGAGAAAGAAGTATGATATCCATGGGACATCATCTTCATTAGGAATGCTTGTTTCAAGAGATTTGGGAAGATCATAAATGTCTAAACCAGACATCTTTTGGGAGATATTCAAGATAGTTGATCTAAAGTCCTTAATATGACACCCATTATGAAATATTAAGGCTAGGACCCAACAAACTATTTTATAACTTAGAAGAGGTATGCCGTAATCCAAGCTATAAAACAATTTGAAGGTAGGTGAATGACGATTCACCAATTTCCACCAAGATAAACGAAATGTATTATTAGGTTTTAATTGGATTTGAAACTCCTAGATCTTTTGAGATTCATTGAACTGTTCAATGGCATGTTTCAATCTCGAGTGTGCCCTTCAGGTTTTGTGACTGGGATGCCGAGGATCACAAAACAAGGTGTGAAGTAACCATGCAAATTACTTGGTACCCTTAAGTGTTTATCCCTCAATCGATGTGCCGGTTAACCACACACGCTCCATCGATACTATGATAAACATTAAGTTACCCTTTGCCTACCTTGTTAAATACGAGTTAGTGTGCCGGTTAACCACACATGCTCCACTAACCGACTTAAACAAAGTGCAAAGTGTAATTTCATGGATTAGCACCTTATTCACATTTTCCTAAGTAACTAAGATTGGGTATTATTTAGAGTTTAGTTACTTAGTATTTATCATTAATACTTTTAATGAAGGGAGAATTAAAGTCATGTCAAACCCGTTCGGCTAACGACCCTCCACCAGTCAAGCAAGCGGTGGGTGAGAGTGGACACCCATTAAGTTGCCATTTTACAAGCAACAACCTTATACCCACCTTATAGACCGGCTTCGTGAATGAGGTGTACTAGCGATAAGACCGACTTTACTCTTATACATATATATATTATTAACTTATAATATTGTAAAGTATAAGGGTTGAATTTTAACTTTTAAAATTCTAAGGGCTAACTTGGAATTAAAGTATTCATAAGAGAAAACTTTACAAATTCCAAAACTTGAGGGCAAGTTTTGAAACTATTCAAAACTAATTAATTCCATAACTTATGTATTTAAAGTAGTTTTAATCCAAAAACTCTTCAAGTTCCATAACTTGTGGACAAATTATGGAAGACTTTAAACTAATAAAGAATTAATCTTTTCTTTATTTTATAACTTATGGAATTAATTAAGGTTACATATTTTATTTATTTATTTATTAATGAAGTGACTCTTGAACCTCCATAACTTAAGGACAAGACTCTTCATCTTTTTGTAACCATTGCCAACTTTATGAGTTTTATGAGTCTTTAATGTGACTCTTCATCTAACTTAAGGATAAGTTACACAAACACTTTTTATACTCAACTCTTAGATTAATTTGGATTGAAAACAACTTTTTTCACTCAACTTTTCTATTAATCTAAGCAACTCATAAGAACAAGATAATTCAAATCAAACTTTTTCATGTAATTAGTCTAACCTTTAAACTAATACAAAACATGAATCTATTGACAATTATCTTGAAAATGGATTAGCATGAACATTACCACATTAAAAAACATGTTTATAAGTTCAAAAACAACTTAGGGTAATGTTCCTAGTTCATTTCTAGCCAAAAACCTCGAAGATATGCTGTCTGGGGTCCAACTCGTCGAGTGCATGAACACAACTCGGCGAGTTGGATGCATTTTGCCTTGCACTCGTCGAGTCCCTTCATGGACTCGGCGAGTCAGCTGGGCTGACAGCAACAAAACTCGATTTTTCAGCTTCTATTGCAGGTATAACAAGAAAACAAGCCTAGGCTCTGATACCACTGTTGGGTTTTGAGCATTCTAACACTCCTAAGTGTACATGCAACCCTAAATACCTTGGATCTATGTTTTCTCTATTATACATGCAAATATGAACATCCAAGGTATTATCCTAATCTAGCATACAAAACTATCAATATATCAAGATAGAATACATACCTCTTTAATGGTGCTTGTCTTCATGAAGCTTGAGTGCATAGTGCCCCAAGTGTGACACCTCAAATGTTTCACACAACACCATAAGCACTTGGAATAACTTAGAGAGAAATTAGAACACTTCATGAAATCGTCTAGCCCTCATACACACACATAGTGTTAGTACCGATTTCTTGAGCCATGGGTTTCTTTTATATGGTGGCTATTAGGGTTACACCATGTAACTCATGACTTTACCCATTCCTTATGCTCCATGGATTTTAACCTCCATGGAGTATCCATGGGTCACCCCATGGACTTAGTCCAACATAAGGAATCTTGGATCACAAGCCCACATATATAAGAATGAATGATTTATACAATCAACCCATATATTTAATTAGTCTTCTTTTGATCACTTAATTAATTCTAGATTAATTCTTGATCAATACTAATTAAATAATCTCATTATTCTTATTATTAATATACTAGAACTTATAATATATTAATAACCGTAAGTGTCTTATTTCTCTCATTATAGTCTATCCAAGTGCATGATGCCATGCAACCCAAATGGACCATGTCGGGTCGGGTCAAGTCTTACCAATTATAGTTATGGACTTAGACATTAATCCAACAATAACAATCCCAAATCTCCTTGTATTAACTTTGGAAGACTTAGAGTCACAAGTGTCACTCCTCTAATGGCTCACAAACACCATAAGCAAGAGGATGAAGAGGAGAGAGGTTGGAGGCTGCCAAAAACGTGTGTAAACCCTTACAAGAACATTAGCCATTTTTTTGAGCCTTAAGGGGTCTTTATATAGTTGGGCTATTAGGGTTATCTAACAAGGAAACCCTAATTTGGATGCTTAAGCCCTAAGCAACCCATAGACTCCTTTTATTAAGCCCATGGACGATTTCCTTATGGGTTTCCCATTAGAATTCGTCCATCCCTTAATACAAGGCAATCCATGGCCCAAATTGCAATTATCTTATAATTACAATTCCAGTCCCTTAATTTTAATTAATCTCTTTTAGTCACAAAACTAATTACCAATTAATTATTGACTAATATTAATTAAACAATATGATTTCTCCTTTAATATATTATTCCCATAATATATTAATAAATCATATTTAATCCTTTCTCTCCATAATTCATCCTATCAAGTTGCTTAGGTGAAGGCAACCCAAAAGGACCATGCACCATCGGGTCAAGTACATACCAAAATAGTTATGGACTTAGACACTAATCCAACAGTCTCCCACTTGGATAAGTCAAACAACTATTCTGCGTATGACTTCAGATCCCGATCTGCAATCGTAGCTTTCCAAAGCCGCTATCAACTCTGATCCTATCAGATACGCGTGTCCTTAGATAAGGGATCATATATTCCTCCATTCTTGATATCGTCTGAGATATGATTTCTAATCATTCTCTTTGTACTACTTCTCGATTTCTGATTTATGACGACAGACTAATTGAACAAATCAAATTAGCCCTAGCCCGGCCGAGCATTTACGTATGTCATCACTAAACCATCGAGGGGCCCAAAGATATCGCTTTTATCCTACCTTGGATAAAAGGAACGGATAAACTTTGATACAATGCTTGCTTGCACTTACTAACCAAATCACCCACAACAATATGTTTTATAACACCAAGTTACTAGTGCGTTTACATATTATCAATGTGCAACCAATTAGCAAGATACAACTCACACATCTCGGTTTCAAGAATATAAGATGTTATCGTCTCACTAATCACTCGAGATAGTGATCCAAGTGAGCGTGGGTTTAATCCAATGCTCAAATCATATTCATAAGCACTCATGAACGTTGCAGCAAACATTTGCTTATGTCTAATACTCTTCTAGACAATCCACACACCAATTCACGACAGTCTTCATTCATATCTACTTCCAACATATAAACGACTGTGGCCCGTTTGAATAATTCGATTATTCTTAATAAACTCAATTATTCTGGAAGTCAAAACATGCAAGGTGAAACACAAGAATAATACTAATCACATATGGCCTCAAACCTTTGAGTATAAACAAAACAAATTTTATTTATCACCATATCGATTACTCATTATTTGTCGTTTCGGGTAATCAACTTTATACTTGAATTATTACACTTGTCCCATGCTCCTAGCATACACACAATGTTTACCTATGGTTCTTACTTTTGTGAAACAGACAAATTGAACACGTTTCCAATCATTCTCATTTTACAACTCCAAATCCATTTTCTTAAGTGTAAGAATATCAAATTCTTGTTACTTGTAGAATATACTAGATTCTAACACTTTATGCAACGATCCTTTTGTAATGTCACTGCACCAAAGTCTCAAAGACTATTGCCAATGATATTACAAAGTCCTCTATCGGAGATTGTTACAAGACAATTCCTTAGATATGTTGTCTCTCTCTTAAAGTACATTCCTTTGAACATCCTTTTGCATAAAAGTTTCTAATCTAGACATAGATTTTCAGTATTTACTTCCTAATATGAACACGCTTCCATATTTTCCTCATGACAACTCATTCATAATAGAATCTTTTCTATTTGTAATGATGTCGATATTGTCCATCCAATATGGAAACATTTCCATATTTTCCAATACTATACTTTCAACTACTCACAAACGACCAATCCTCGTCGAACTTTGGATTGTCCTTTGATAGTTGTTTAATTATTTTTAGTCAAATCCAATTCTTGTCCCTTTTTCCTCTAAATGCACTAGACATTTGGAAAATTTTAGAATGGTCAAACATTAAAGCATTTGCAATCGATCCTATACCCGAAGCATATGAGACACGACGCACAATGTTTTATTTGCTATGTTCTTAAAATTCGAATTGTGAAGAGGAATGCCGTAATCATAATCGAAACTTTAAGAACACACTATGTACCCTTGACTAAGTTTATTAACATTTCTCAACCTAATCCTTTAGATTTGAAATGAAGCATAATATTCTCTCCCTTAATTATAGCAAAACAACTTTATAACTCTTACAACTTTGCAAAGTATGACTCTTGTTTTCTATAATTAATATTGCCAACTATGAAATACGTGCCTTAATAATCATACAATCATAACATTTATGCTCCCACTATCATGATGATTATTATAAAACATAACACTTATGCTCCCACTAGCTTCGACATGTATTCATAAACATCTTAACTTTCAGAAAAACAATACATATTGAATTTCTTAAGTCCATGTTTCTAATACTTAGTGCTTTGATAATCTTTATCAAGGCTTCTTGAACTTATACACCTTTGCCTTAGATAGTTCATATGTGTGTCTTAACAATTAAGACTAATTGCCAAACCTCACAATTCAAATTATGGAAAGGGATGCCGTAACCATGATCAAATTCGAGAATGCAATTTTACAATCACTATCTTCTTAAAATCTTTCTTAGTGAAAGCATTTTCTCACAATCATTTTCATGAAGGAGGAAATCTTATGACACTTAGATTTAAATGGTGTATTTGTTCCTATCCATGTGAATTTGTTAAAACAAATTTTACAACAAATTCAGACTCATATGGACCGAACTTTCTTAATCTTGATTTCTTGCCTTATGGTAGCACAGCTGCCCACCACAGCTGCACAGTATGCCCATGAAAGGAATCGGCCATAGTCAACCTGGTTGACCAAATGGTAAAGAGAAAGGCTAAGTCTGAGATAGTCTCATGTACCATTACCAAAGAGTCCATGTGTTTCTATTTCCAAAGTAAGGGACATTGGTTGTGAAGCTACCCTACTTACCTGAAGAATCATTAGGATTGTAAAGTCAGAATGTATGACTCTACTTTAGGTAAGTCCGCTATCTAACTCTATTAAGTTCCTATTTGGAGATTCTTATCACATGATGTAACTAGGTTACATTTTGATGTTTTGAAGAATCAAGTGAAGCTTAAAAGAAGAGTAAGCTGATTCTGATCATGAAAATCAGAATTTTGATCCGCTGCTTATGAGTTATGATATATTGCTTAGGAATAGATAACAACATGTTTTTCATATGCATTTGCATTGTAAGGATAAGTTTCTCCACAAATTTTAAAATAAAATAAAAAGCTTTAATTTTATTTATTTTAAATATCCTTACAATGGCATTTGTTAAAAATTGTTGTTTATATGATTCCATCAATAACATTATTGGAAAATGGATTTGATTCTTCTGTTTGTTGTAGTGTCATAATTTACCAAATAAGGAAAGATTCTCATCACCCTAGTTTCAGTTAGATAGATACTTGGAATCATGAAACTTGTGTGATGAATGAGAATTTTCATCTTTGGAAAATTAAGATTGATTCCTTGTTCACATGTATATGTGAGTCAAGTGAATGACTAGGAGATCGGGTACACTTTGTTGTGCGTTGGTCAGGTCCACCACAAAGATCGATAAGGCTATTCGTCATGATTTACTAAAGTTTAGTGAAGATGGTTATACTTACAAGTTTAAGTATAATTCTGAAACATTGGAAAAGTTTCAATGTATGGCAGAACAATTGAGAATAATCAAATTAGGCAGAAAGATAAAAGTTTCTCTAATATGAAAAGATGGGAGAGTACTTTAGTATCATGTTTTGTGATCATCTTAATGATTAAGAAACCATATCACAATTGATCCTTTCAGGACATCTTAGTGCATTCCTATGGCTAAGAAGAGGAATTATGAATTATGGAAATGGTTACATCAAGAAGATGAGTCATATTTCGTTCCAAAACAATTCTTAGATTCATACTTCAAGATTGTAACTTGAGTGACATATCTTAAAGAAGGTTTATAATACTTGTTTGATGTAGTGTAAACTGTTTTCAACTCTTGTACATTTGAAATTGGTAAGTTGTGATGTTTTGGATAAAACAAAGACCAATTAAGGCCAATTATGTGAAGTGTTTTTCTTGATAAGAATCCGCACTATCTCTTAAATATTTGTTTGTCAATGAATGGTTCTTGGCAGAAGAGTCTTATATGTCAAGAGGACAGTAGCAGTCTTAAAGATCCTAAAAGAGTTTCAACAACTAATCAAGAATAAAACCTGTAGTTTATCACTTGCACACAACTTGAGGTTTATAACGTATCATGTTGACATATTCTAGTTTTTGTGCCCATTCCAGTTAAAGTTGACTTTGCATATGAGTTCTAAGAGTTCTCAAATTGGTTGCATAACAACCTGAAAGCAATGGTAGGCCCTTGTGCTACCAGGTGGAAAGAAATTAAGAATAAACAAGTTCAGCCCATGTGAGTTTGGATTTGTCAACTAACCTTGTCTTGTGATTATGGTTATGACAACTTCACATGTATAGGAACACATACACCATAATATCTAAGTGTCATAAGGTTTTTCTCCGATTCATGTAAATGATGGTGAGGAAACGCTTTCGCTAAATAGATTTTAGGTAGATAGCCATTGTGATATTTGCATTCTCAAAGTCGTTAGTGGAGCATGTGTAGTTAACCGGCACCCTAACATGGACTTTTGAGAAATGGCAAAGGTCTAAAAAATTGAGACTATGATTATGGCATCCCTTTTCATATTTCTTAAAATTGTTTAGACACACATGTAAGCTATCTGAGGAAAGGTATATGATTTTGATAAAGTTTTATCAAAACATCTTGTATCAGAAATCTAAACTTTGGTAAGAAAGTCAATAAAGTATTGATTTCTAAAAGTCCAGTTGTTTTCAGAGTACATGTCAAAGCTAGTGGGAGCATAATTGTTATGCTAGTGGGGGCATAACTAATTATGATGAGTGTTGCAAGTTAGCAATGTTAATTATAGAAAACAAAACTTTTAATTGGGAAAAAGTTGTTTTACTATAATTAAGGGAGAGGAAATTATACTTCATTTCAATTCTAAAAGTTTAGATTGAGATTACAATCATCTTTAGTCAAGGATATATATGTGAATATTATGTTGGAATGGTTCAACATAAGGAAATTCTATATGTATTGCGTTCTCAAAATTCAATGATGATTACGACATCCCTCTTCATAGTCGAATTATGAAAACATGGCAAATAAAAAAATATATTGTAGCAAAAGACTGGTCTAGGATCATGTCTTTATGTGAGACATCATGAATTGTGTCCCATAGGCTTCGGGTATAGGATCGATTACGTGTTCTAAAATATTTATTCTTTCTAAATTTTCCAAACGCCTAGGGCATTAAGAGGGGAAAGATCTAGAATTGGATATGACTAAAATAATTAAGCAATTTTCAAGGACAGTTTGAGGTTTACCAAAGATTGGTTGCTCACGGATAATTGGAAGTATAGTGTTAATTTTTAAAGGACCATATTGACATATTATGAAAAAAGGAAACTCTTGTTCAGAAGTGATAGTCAAAATAGGAATGTGGAAATGTTTCCATAAGAGGAAAATATTCATTAAATATGTGTAAGTTAGAAAAAATTAATGCAAGAAGAATTTTCAAAGGAATGTAATTTGAATTTGAGACTTTGTTTCCATGGAATTGATCACTATTGGAATACTTTGTAAATGTCTATTGCCAAGTCTTTGTGACTTTTGTGCATAGTCATTACAATAGGATCAATGCATATAAGTTTAGAATCTAACAGATTTTGGTAAATGGCAGGAATTTAGATTTCTTACATTTACGATAACGATTTGGGATTATGAAATGAAAATCATTGTAGTTATGTTCAATGATATATTCCACAAAGTAAGGATCATAGACAAACATAGTGTGCATACTTGGAGTATGACATAGGTATTGTTTAGACAAACATAGTGTGCATGTTTGGAGCATGGCATGACTATTGTTTCAATTCAAGTATTAAGTTGATTATTCAAAACATTATATAATGAATAATAAGTAATCAATATGGTGTTTAAATAAAAGGTGTTTTATTTACTCTCAAAGGTGCTTGGGGCCATATAGGATTAGTATTATTCTTGTGTTTCACTTTGCATGTTTTGACTTCCTGAATAACTAGTTTATTCAAACTCTCCACAGCCAATCATACGTTAGAAGTAGGTATGAATCAAGACTGTCATGAATGGGTCTGTAGTTTGTCTAGGTGGCCTAGACATAGCTACAATGTTCATGAGTGCTGTTGGAATGAGATTCGAGTATTGGATTAAACCCACGCTCATTTGACTCACTTCATGGATTTTATCACGAGTGATCATGAGATAATAATATCTTATATTCTTCAAACCAAGATATATGAGTTTCTGTCTACAAGTCGGCCACACATTGATTATGTGAAACGCATCAGTAACTTGGTGTTATAAAATGCATTTTTGTGTGTGCTTTGATAAGTATATAGAGCAAGCATATGAGTTGAAGTTTATCCATTCCTTTTACCCTTGGAGGGATAAAAGCGATATATGTGGGCCCCTCGATGATTTAGTAATGACAAACATAAGTGCTCGGCCGGGCCTGGACTGATTTGATTTGTTCAATAAGTCGTTCTTCATAAATCGGAAATCGGGAAACAACAAATGCACAGAGAGAATGATTATAACCCATGTATCAGTCCATATGATATCTAGAATGGAGGAATATATGATCCCTTATCTAATTGACGCGTCATTAATTTGTTCAGAATTCGACAACGGCTTTTAAGAGCTACGATTGCTAGTCGGGTTTTGGAGTCATACTTACAATAATAGTTATTAGACTTTTCCAAGTAGGAGACTGTTGGATTAATGTCTATATCCATAAATATAATTGGTATGTACTTTACCCGATTTAGCATGGTCCATTTGGGTTGTATGACATCGAAACAATTTGGATAAACTTTTGTGAGAAAAGGATATTTATGATTTATTAATATATTATAAGTTCTAATATAGTAAATTGAAATCATATTATTTAATTAGTATTGATCAAGAATTAATTTGGAATTAATTTTGTGATCAAAAGACACTAATTAAATATATGGGGATTGATTGTGTAAATCATTCATTCTTATATATGTAGGCTTATGCTCCATAGTTCTTCATGCTAGGCTAAAACCATGGAGTAACCGATGGATACTCCATGGAGGTTTTAACCATAGAGCATGAAGAATATGGAAAGTCATGATTTACATGGTGTAAACCTAATAGCCACAATATATAAAGACCCCATAGCTCAAGAAATCGGCCCTAAGGGTTCATATGTGAGGGCTAGCCGATTTTAAGCATAAGAACATTTCTCTCAAGTTATTCCAAGTTGTTGGTGGTGTTATGTGAACCATTTGAGGTGCCACACTTGGGGCACTAGGCTCTTAAGCTCCATGGAATCAAGCTACAACAAAGAGGTATGTTATGCTAACTAGTATCTTGTATTGTTTATCTCAAATTGCATGCTAGTTATAGGTTAATTCCTTGGAAACCATTTGCATGTATAATTAGTGAAAACATAGATCCAATGTATTTAGGGTTATATGTGCACCAAAGGATGTTGTAGTATACTAAAACCTATCAATTTTATAAGCAACAACCTTATACCCCCTTATAGATCGGCTTCGTGAATGAGGCCTACTAACGGTAAGACTAGCTTAATCTTATACATACATATATATATATATATATATATATATATATATATATATATATATATATATAAATGTTAATCTTATAATATTATAATAGTCTAAGGGTTGAATATTCAACTTGTAAAATTCTAGGGTTAGTGTTAGTGTTTCAATCGCTTTGATCCTTCTCCATGCCCTAAACCTCATATTAGGCTTAGTGTTAGTGTTTTAATCGCTTTGATACCTTGCATGCATGTAAAGTTAGCAACTTTACGTGGTATCTCAATCCTAAGAGTTTAGATCTGTAGTTTGGGTCATTGGAGTCGACTGAAAAGGGTTGAATACGTTAAGACATGAAAACTCGACGAGTTGCTTAGCCAACTCAATGAATTGGGTAATGTTTCCCTCTTTCTGGATACTGAGTGAACTCGGCGAGTTGATGAGATGACTCGATGTGTTGGTTGAGTTTTTCCCTGTTTTTCTGGACACTGAGGAACTCGACGAGTTTCCCCAAGCTTTTCACAATCTTTTGAGATATGATGGAACTCGATGAGTTAGTATATGAACTCGACGAGTTGGGTCAACATGGACTGTTGACCTTGACTGTTGACTATGACTTTGACCATGGCTGACCAAATTTGACTTCTGAGGGTATTTTGGTAATTTGGATTTTAATGGAATTAGTCACATGGTGGTTACAGACAGTTGAGTTTGGAACTGTAAGTCACGATTCAATTTATCGGTTCAACACTACTTGTGAGGTGAGTTTTCCCTACTATACTGACAGGGTCGAAGGCACCAATGCCAACTCTTTTTGGATTGTCATCCTGGTTGTATCACAATGATATGCTGTGTGATCTGTTATATCTAGATGTATCCTGGTATATAGGATGATGCTATGTTTATTGACCTGTTAGGTCGATATCCTAGTATATAGGACGATGTTATGATTAGTGATATGTTAGATCTATCTGACTGTTTATACATGCTAGCTAGCATTTGATATCTATGTGTTGATTGTATGTTTGGGGGTGGGTTGATGCGGTCCTTCTTTGTGATCTATGCCAACATACCTAGGGCGGCATGTATAGACTGAAGGACCAATGGGTGCACCAGTTAGGCCGAAGGCCCGGAGAATGGCCAAGACAGGCTAAAGGTTCGGTAGGGCGGACCAGACATGTTGAAGGTTCTGAGAGTGGGCTAGATAGACTGAAGGCCCGGTGAGGGCGGTCTTATCATACTGCAGACTCTATATTCATACTCTTTGTTATGATATTGTTCTATTTTGTATGGCGTTGGTATTTTAGGGGAAACCCACTAAACTTTGGGCTTACATTTGGTTTTAGGTACTTCGGATGATCGCGGGAAGGCGAATGCTTGATCATGCACCTCCTCACATTTTATGATTTGGTTTATGGGATTCTCTAATATGAAACTATTTTGAAAACATTTTGTAATAAATAATGGTTTTTGGATGCTTGAAAAAGTTTTACTTTTTTATGAATTTTATGGATGTTACAATTTTGGACCAAATTTGTAAAACAATTTTGAAATTTGGGCCAAAATTGTAATTTTTAAAAGTTGGATGACCTGTTGACCGTGTAAAAGGATTAAATTGAATACGAATACCAGTTTTTGGGACTTAATCAAATAAAAAAATAAGGACTAAATCGATTATGAGACTAATATTTAAGGATTTTTTTGCAATTTTTTTTAAATCGGATTCGGTTTTACGCTTACTGATTTTGGATGTTTTTTTGGCATTACAAGGTATAACTAGTGGAACCGATCTATAACTAGTGGAACCGATCTGGCAAATCTCAAAGGGTGCAAGATAGGGGTAACTGCCCAAGACCCATCTTTTAAAAGGGTCCAAAATTTTTACGGACTATATATATATATATATATATATATATATATATATATATATATATATATATATATATATATATATATATATATATATATATATATATATATATATATATATATATATATATATATATATATATAACATCAAGGTTGTAAAACTCACTCGACGTTAGCTAGTCGGTGGACTGTGGTTAAGGGATTAATCGGTTAGGCGGGGATTAATCGGGGACCATTAATTGTTAATTCGTTGAATTTTTAAAAATTAAATATGATTAATATCATAAAAAAGTTCGTAAATACCACTAATATCATAGTAAAATAGGTTAGTATGATTCATACAACAATATTCATTCCTCAAATGGTTTCTATTGAGTTAGAATTTCTTTAGAGTATTAAAATTTCATCATTTTCTAATGCTTCACTCATATTGTAGGCAGTGATTAATCGTTCGACACCCTCTAATCGGTCGGGGAGCGACTACGGATTAATTAGTGATTAATCGAAGCCGAGTCGGGATTTTTGCAACACTGATATATATATATATATATATATATATATATATATATATATATATATATATATATATATATATATATATATATATATATATATATATATATATATATATGTTATATTTAGAAGTTAGTACAAGTAATTTTCTTTAAATTATTGAATTATTATTAAAAATTAGTTAAAATTTATGTAGTTAAGAGCCATTTTTCCCTCTAGCACCGAGCGCAAAATATGTTTGAAACGGACCTGGAACCGGTTTAATATAACACCAGTGACAAAATTGCAAATTTGGTCAATGTGGTTTGTCAAAAATTTGCACTTTGGTCCAAAATATTTTGGAGTTACATCACTGGTCTATAAAGTTTATTTTGTTATGGTATTGGTCCGTCTCAATAAGAAGTTGTTAAACTGATTTTTTTTTGCCCTTTTTATTTCTTTTTTCATTTTCATTCTAGTTTTTTAAATAGAAAATAAAAAATACGACCAACCCCACCCCACCTCTCTCTCTCTCTCTCTGAGGAAGAAGATTTTCTAGGTTTGTTCAACATACACGCAACATACACAAAATTTGAATCATATACTATCTCTGTAACAACAAGATTTTCAAAACAAAATTTTTTCATTTTCCAACAACCAAATTTTAAATATAAAACATTCTCAAAAAGTATCCACAATAGTTATCAAATCAAACATATCCCAAGATCACAAATCAAATCTCCTCTCGATGTGTACGGTTCACGTCGGCGCCTTTCCACGGTCCTCGCTAGTACCTGAAACACATAACACAACAACTGTAAGCATAAATGCTTTGTGAGTTCCCCAAAATACCACATACAACACATACGCCAGTCGAGGCTACTGTACGACCCTCCAGTTTATATGTCTCAGCGGGACCCTCCAGTCCCGTAGCTTGTTGGACCCTCTGGTCCGGTCATAGCTCGGTGGGCCCTCCGGCCCGGTCTGAATCGATGGACCCTCCGGTCCGGTCTATACAATTATATATCATACTTACATCACATAGCACATAATCTCATACATGGCACACAATCTCATGCATAGCACATAAGACCTTCCGGTCAACTCATAATACCACTCTAGATAACGTATAGTGAGAAGACTCACCTAGTGTAACTTGGTAACTCAGAAATCTCGGACTCCGTGAAATAGGATCTAGCCTCCGCCTAATCATACGAAAATAAACACTCGACATCAACACATTTCCCAAGGCTAGACCATTCCCTCTCTTAGCACTCTTAGGAGGGTAAAAGATCATTTTACCCCTCTCAAGGCTCAAATACTCTAAAGTTGACCAAACCCTAAAAGTCAACAAAAGTCAACGATCAACCCTTTGACCAGACTCGCCGAGTGCACAATTGTGACTCGGCGAGTTCAGTCATGAACTCACGTCCTCAAATCCCAAATGACTCACTAAGTCACTTCCCCAACTCAGCGAGTTACCATCTGCATGTTTTATGGGGAAAACCCATCCAACTCGCCGAGTCTGTTCTTGGACTTGGCGGGTTCAAGCCATGCTTAAACTCAAATGACTTCCTGAGGTCAGATCCATTCCTCTAACCCATAGATCTGACCTCCTTAAGCAAAATAAACATGTAAAGTTTGGATCTTGATGCCTATGCAAATACCTAATGGCTCTATTTGAAGAAATGGCCTCAATATGCCATCCCAAGCTCTTATCTCCCAAAGACACCCATAAAGGTCGAGGAGTTAAGGTCTCTGAACCACTTTGGATCCAGATCCAAAGTCTCAACACAAGAAGGGGCCAATTGCACCACAATCCATACTCTATAGGGGCTAGAAACCCTAACTCTCAAAGATTAACGCCAAACTGAAGAAGGATCGAATTATATACCTCAAAACGAAGTCCCTAACCTCTGAAATCCACAAAATATCTCCCTCTTTAGTTCCCTCTTGCCTTAGCCACCTTCTTCTTGCAAAAACACCCACAAAAAGATCAAAAATGACCTCTTCTTCCTCACAAATGCTCTGGATCTCTTAGGGTTCCTCTCAGGGTCTGGTAGCCGCAAATGGTGGCTATAAGCCCCTTTAAATAGGTCCCCAAACACCGGGGATTAGGGTTTCATTAAACAGCGTGGACTCGTCGAGTCCACGAATGGACTCGCCGAGTCCGCCATTAAATCAGTCTGACCATCCACAATCCTACTCGGCGAGTCTGAGCGCCTACTCGCCGAGTCTCTCTCCAAAAACTCAATATAAATGCATAAAATAAGATACCTGGGAGTCCGGATGTTACAATCTCCGTCCCAAACTAATCGTCCACGTTTGACTTTAAAGTCTTTATTCTTCAACTTTGACCATAAATATTTTTGTTTTTTATAGATAATATTTGATGCAAAATATATGAATGGATTTTATTTTAAATGTATTTTCGTTGTTATAAGTTTTATCAAATAATATATAACACAAATAAAAATATTTAAGATAAAAGTTGAAAATAAAAAAAGACTTCAAAAATCAAAAGTGGACAATTAATTTGGGACAAAAGGAGTACTTAATTTTCTAGGTTTGCGCTTCAACACACACAAACACACACACACACACTGAAGATGATTTTATGGGTTTGTTAAAGAACATTTTTTTGAACGGCATAAATTTTATTTAAAAACTAACAAGAAGTTAGAAAAGAACAATTACATACTTAAAGTAGCAAATGTTGGATTATGCAACAAAGAAGGACCATCCAAACTTTGCTTTCTTACACCTATTAGAAATTGAAAAAATGCCCTATGAACAATATCATCAGGAATGTTTGATTTCCTAGGAAGAATCTTGATGAAAACCAAATTATTACGGAAGTTCCAAAAATACCAAAAAGAAGTAAAAATCACCGCTTGAAAGACCTTTCGTTGACCATCCCTTAAAGTAATCGAGTCTAACCAAGAAAGAAGAGATTGCACTGTAATCCGAGCTGGAGTCTGAACACCCCACCAAATAGCAATACGCGACCATATGTCAATCAACTCACTACATCTAGAAAAAAGATGGTCAACTGTCACAACATGACGATTACACACAGGACACAAGATGGAGTCCACCATGATTCCTCTTTGAGAAAGTCTCTCTCTAGTGGGGATACTATGTAACCAAATTCTCCAAATAAGAATATAAATTTTGATGGGAATCCAATTATTCCATCGAGTCTCTTCCCCTCCTGAAAACACCATACCGCCATCTAGAAAAGATCTAGCAGACGAAACCGAAAAAATATCTAAAACATCAAGCACCCAACCCAATCTATCCGGATGTGACTCCAAGTGAAGATCCTGCATCATGGAAATAAAATTATCCCATTGCTTCTCCTCGACACCACCTCTAGGGGCACGTCTAAAATTCTTTAACTCCCTACCAATATCAACCCGGTCTCTTACTGTACAATAACGATGGTTATCAAGGGCATAAATTCTATGGAAAATAAGTGATAGGGGCGAATCTCCCAACCATACATCATGCCAAAACGACGTAAATCGCCTATCTCCGACTCTAAAAGGATACATAGGCTGAAGATCAAGACCTTTATCTCGAAGCTGACCCATCATACGAACAATACCATTCCAAGGACCAAAATAAGATCTTTTAGGTATCAAAGATCTAAAACCACCATATGTACCATAAATAGATTTTATCAAACGAACCCATAATAAATTAGGGAAATGATAAAATTGCCACCACCACCGGAAAACTGTAGCTCTATTATAAGAGAATAAACTGCCAACACCTAACCTACCCTCTCCTCTGGACGCAAGGACTCTATCCCATGTAACCCAACGCATACATCTCTCATCTAAGTCAGCACCCCAGAAAAAAATTTCCCTCAAAGCCTCTAAAGAGGAAATAACATAAAGAGGAGTCATGAATATCGACATCAAATAACTTCCGAGAGAACCTAAAACATACTTGACCAAAGTAAGACGACCACCAATGGAGAGATTCTTAGCCTTCCACCCGGATAATCTACTTCGAAACCGATCCAGCAAAGGATTACAAGCAGTAATCTGAGACATATTCTGACCAATCGGGATACCTAGATAAATGAAAGGAGGTATAGCTGGATTACAACCAATCATATCTGCCATCTCAACGACTTGATTATAGGGAACCCCAACTCCGATCAATTTACTTTTGTGTAAATTGATTCTAAGACCCGAAGCCATATAAAAACATCTAAGTATATGTATAATATAGTTTACATTCTCAGGATCCCAATCAGCTAAAATCATGACATCATCAGTATAAAGAAGGTGTGACAACTCGGTCACATAAATAGAAATCCCTGTAAAGGTATTAGCCTCCTAAGCTCTAGATAAAGCCACATGAAGACCCTCCATGGCCAAAATCCTAAAAATGGAGAGAGGTGATCTCCTTGCCTCAAACCTCAGTGAATCTGAAACTCGCCAGTAGGAGAACCATTAACTAAAACTAACGCTCTAGCAGATCTCAACATCTCTAAGATCCAACCACACCATCGAGAACCGAATCCCATAATCTGCATAATCTCAAGAAGATACTCCCAAGAAAGAGAATCATAAGCCTTCTGAAAGTCTACCTTGAACATCATTAATGGATTTCCATAAGCCTTACTCCAACCCACCACCTCATTAAGGAGAAATGGAACACCCAAAATATGTCTTCCTTTAATAAAGGCTGACTGCTCCGAACTAATAAGATTGCCAATCACCTCCACTAACCTATTAGCCAATATTTTACCAATAATTTTATATTGGCATCCAATGAGACTAATAGGTCTAAAATCCAAGGTTGTTTTCGGGTCTCTAACTTTCGGGATCACATTAAAAAAAAGACGCATTACACCCCTTCGGAATGGAAGAGTGTTGGTAAAAATGGAACACGAAAGCCGCCACATCATCCTATACCAGATCCCAATATCGCTTGAGGAAACCAAATGTAAAACCATCAGGTCTTAGAGCTTTTGAAGAACCACAATCGCAAACAGCCCTTTTGATTTCCTCACGAGTAAAAGGTGCCTCAATATGTTGGACTTACGTAAAATAAAGAGTATTAAACAACGTGGCTTCCGTCTAAGATCTCCACCCACTCTGCTTTGAGAACATAGACTCAAAATAACAATGAAATTCCTCTTTCACTCGATTCGGCTCAACCACCCACACCTCATCGATCAATAAACCGCGAATTGTAAGTTATCGTCGTTTATGATTGAGGATACTATGAAAAAAACTTGAATTCTCATCTCCCTCTATGTTCCACTAGATCTTCACTTTTTGCGTAAGATCAATTTGAGAAAGATGCTTCAGATTCGCCAACTCCTTTAAAAGAGTGACTCGTTGCTCTCTCAAAAGAGTCGAACTAGCATCATTCATAAGACTCCCATCTAGGGCATCGATCTTAACGTGTAACTCTTTCCTCTTGTTAGACAGCTGGAGTCGAGAAGTAGAATTCCACACCCTCATATTAGATTTTAGAAACTGAAGTTTCTTCTTAAAAATAACCCAAGGGTTCATATCCACCAACCCAACCACCGATTGCGACCAAGAACCACGAACTATCCCATCAAAATCATCTAATTCAAATCAAGAGTGAAAAATCCGAAAAGGAGTAGGACCGTAATCTACAGGTTGCTCTATCAAAATAATTGGATGATGATCTGGTAAATTCGTTTCCAAAACCAAACCCGTTATATGAGGAAAATTATGCAATAAACCCTCCGTGATAAGAAATCTATCGAGTTTGCTAAATTTCGAACCCCATCTATCGCTCCAAGTAAATCGTGGCCCTCCTAAAGGAACATCCACCGAATCAGCATATTCTATAAAATCATTAAAATACGTAGCAGTCAACGAATTAAAACGAGACCCCAATCGCTCCGACGCATCCCGAACTTCTTTAAAATCGCCCATAAGAATACACACTCCCGGAAAAGAAACAACCATCTCTAAAATATTAGCCCACAACATCCTTTTACAAACAACCCCTTGGGGCGCATAAATAACAATAAACATAACATCCAAACCCAACCGCGTCCAAACAGCCTCAACAGAAACAAACCAATCACTAATAATCACCCGTTTCTGAGAAATTAAATCTGTGTTCCAAACAGCTAGAATACCTCCCGAAGTTCCACGAGATGGAGAAAAAGCATGCATAAAAGAATCATTCCCCTAAAACAAATCAGCAGATAGAGGAGACGTTCTCAAACAAATGTGATTGATTTCTGAAAAGTCCACCTACTGATCTAACTTGTTTCTTTTCTTTTACCACACCTGCAAATCAGAAACGAAGGAGATATATAACTCTCTCAATATGAAAATCCAACCATTGCTCTCACTTTTGTTTCCCAGATTTAGTCCTCCATCAAAATCACACGGGGTAAAGGGATTTCCCATTTTGCTTCACAACCAACTGACGAACAAGAAATCAGATTTGATGACCTGAAACTAGGATCCAGTAAACAAAAAAAAAAAAAGATTTTTCTACCTGATACATGTAATCAAAATAAACATGAAATCAAAACTTGATAACTTAAATCCCCTATATCGAACACTTAGACATGTGACATCACATCTAGAAGGGATGAACACAAATAGAAATTAAAAACCTTGAAAAGGCGCACCTGCTACAACTTAGTCCCGATCTCCTCAGTGCCATCTCCAGTGAGAGAGAATTAATCGAAGTTTGGAATACCATTAGTGACGACATTTCCAGATAGAGAGATTGAATGAGCTTTCAAATTGGGTTTTATATATGTTTGTTGCCGATGGTAGATAAGTGATTGAGTCGTAAGTAATGAAGTCCGCTGCTTCCTCCACGCTCCCTCGGCATGAATAGTTGAACCTCATTAGCTAATTTTTCAGCTGGTGAATTGATTGCTATTAACGTTGCTTCTTCTTTCTCTATGTGTGTATGGGTTTATATATACATGAGAGATATAGGGGGGGGGGGGGGGGGGGGGGGTTAGTCCTTGTAAAAAATGAAATAACTAAATGAAAAGGGAAAATTGGTCAAATGTTTTCAATTAAATTGGATCGAAATTGCAACAAAATAAACTTTTTGGATGAGTCCAAAATATTTTGGAAATTAAGATGTAAACAACATTTAAAAGGTTTGTATGACATCTAATGTGACTTAAGGATGTTAACTGTCTTAAGAAAAATCCACAATGAAATTAAATCAAACAACACATTAATAAAATCTAAATGAGTAAATATATAACATCGAAAACCTTTCATGAAAAGGTAATTGGTGATTAGGGTATATCATCCATAATTTGATAATATTAGGATTATTATTATAATTTTAGATTAATAACTAAATCGATTATAAACTAATATATAAGGATTTTTTTTTACAGTTTTTCTATTAAAAAAAACCTATCTGATTTTCTTTAAAAACCAGTTTCGGTTTTGGAATGTTTGTCTGTAAAGGGTGCTGCCCCTTATTTGTACAAATCTTGGGCTTTTAACGAGACTAAAAAAATCATAACTACATGCTAAGGCCCTTAACTGTTAGATACTTTGGGCTTTTAATTTTCAAAGTAAACTGAAAAAAAAAAAAAAAAAGCATTATTTTAAGTCTTAAGTCTCTAACGCATCCTAAAAAGCTTATTACTTGGGAAAAATAATTTACAATATTCACCCGACATTAAAAACTAAATTACAATATTCACCCTATAGTTAAAACTAAATTACAGTATTAACCCTATATTTAAATTAACACTACATTTTTTTTCACATCATTGATACGTTATTAATGTTTACCTTTGAAAAAAAAAATCCTTGTGGAAAACGTGAATAATCATTAAAATTATGGTTTCCTTTAAATAATTAACCATCATATCTTGTTTACTTTATTCAAATATGCATGCTCTCTACTCAAGAAATGTATTTTAATAAATGTAATTTGTAAGCCATTAGCTTTATATTACTTTAAATCTTTTGTTTATTTTTAGTTTACTGAGATAGATGTCTGTAAAAAATTATTATTATAATCAATTAAAACAAAAATTATCATATATAACAAAACAAATAAATTAGTAGTATATAAAAATGTGTTTTTAGTCATTTTTTTCGGAATAAAGATGAAAAAACTATTATATTTTTTCATTTTTCCCATTTAACCACTCAATTTTTATTTGTGTTAAAAAGCACTCATATTTTGATAAAATTTGTAATGCGACCACTATGATATATATTTGTGCTAAAAAATCATCATTTTTTATTTTATTAAAAAAACACTAATAAATTGGTGGTTAAACTGAACTTTTAAAAAAGTATAATGTTTTTTAAATGTTTTCTTAACCAAATAAATAAACAAATAAAGTATATAAAAATATGTAATGTCTATTTTTCCACAAAATGATACCAAAATAGACATATTTTTTGATATTTTTTTAATAGAACATTAGTTTAGATTGGATTTCTAATGAATGTAAAAATTGAGTTTATTTGGATTTGTATACATGGAAGTAAAAGAAAGAGTAAATTACACGAATCAACCCTCGTAGTAGTGCCAAAATATGCGTTTGGTCTCTATTTTCAAGACTTAATTCAGACCGTCCTTTGTTAGTTTAAACTTAACACGCTTTATCCATCCGGACATAAAAAGACCATTTTGACCTTATTTATTTCTTTTATGATTTATTTATTATTTATTAATAATTAATTTATTTAAAGTTGTTTAATTGAATATATGTCTCTTTATCATTTCCAATAACCAACTACCCCCCCCCCCCCCCCCCCCCCGCGATACCGTCGACAACCACCACCGCCATTGGATTCAAAGTTTTGTGGGTTAGCCTGATATTTTTTGGTTTTGAAATAATCTCCTTCAATGAAGATTCAAAATGTCAAGTAAAAAGAAATCGAGAAAATCTCCATTAAAAGGAAATCAAAGAATAAAACTTCATACTCCACCACCACTATCTCAAATATGCATTTAGATATGAAACACGTTGGATACATTCCTCCTGATCGGTGATAGGAGGATGCTTATGGGGTTGATAAAAGAAGAGAATAGTGGTAGTATAGGTAAAGAAGGAAGAAAATTTGAAGATTCTTCATATCTACATTTAGAGAGAAGGAGATTAGAGAAGAAGAAGATTAAGATCAGAGATAAAGTAGAATCAACATCATATATCAGCAAAATCAAAACTCAACAAACATAGCCAAGTACATATATTATAGGAACCACTCTCCTGTTCGGGCTCGGGTTGACTGTACACCTCGTGTCTTCCTGAAAAAGTCAAAGTTAAATCAAGGCCAACGTTCACGATCCCAAGCCAACAATCAAAAAAGAACATGACAAGAGACTGAGCCCATATCCCTAACCCAACCCTTTTTATTATGAATTCTTTTTCAAAAAAAAATCAAAAACTCTCAGATCCTAGTTTGAGACTGGATTCACACAAGTGTTCCTCCAATTCATTCAAACAAGGGCTTTGATACCAATTTGTAACGTCCCATTTTCACAACAAAAATTTTTCATTTTTATTAAGGTAAAACTTCCCAATTTATAAATCCATTATTAAGAAAATCGGTTATTCCAAATTTCATTTATTAAAAATCAAAGTATCATAGAAAACACAGAATCCTCAATGTTGCTGAGGAGTGTGTACAGTCCCGCCTTCGCCTTCTCGCAATCACCGATTATACCTGGAACAATAAACAACTGGGTAAGCATAAATCTTAGTGAGTTTCTCCCAAAATACCCCATACGATAAACATACAAGCATACATCGGGTCCAATCAACCATCAGGTTGGAATACCCCAAGCCTAATCAACCTTCGGGTCTAGTCATCCTCGGATGGAATGCCCCATGTTGGAATGCTAATATATAATGGGTCCATTCAACCATCGGGTTAGAATAACTAGTGTTTTTTGGATCACCGTCTCAACCCAACCGCTCTACTAGAGCCTTTGTGCGTTCGGCTTATAGCCGACCCACACTAGGTATCTTGGCCTACAGCACAAAGGAGGACTGCCTCAACCCACTACCACCATATGTCGACATATAAACAAATAATGATCAAGTATGGACATACAAACAAACAACAATCATACAGCTCTCTCCCGCGTACTAGTCCTCTCACAGCACACAGTCCCTTTACTAGCTAACCTCCATGAAATGTGTAAACATAAGTAGCCAGAGGTGAGATAACCACCCCAACAGATGATCCTACTCTAGAGCCACAACCAAATAGGGAACATGCAAGAAAGCTTAGACTAAGAGTTCTCAGGCTATCCTATATGACCACAGACAGTCCCTAGGGCACTCCACCAGATGATAACCTGTAAGTATAGATAACATACAGATCTAACAGTGCACTATAGCATAGAAACATCTCCTACATACCAGGATACCGGTTTAATAGATCACTACAACATAACAACATACTCGACACTAGGATACAGATCTAGCAGATCACTACAACATAACAACATACTCTATACCAGAATACAGATCTAACAAATCACTATAGCATAACGACATACTGAATAGCAATAATCCAAGAAATGCATGATCGCATATAATCAAAGGTGAGATAGATACTCAGACAAGTGATCCTACTCTAGAACCACAACCTAACATGGTACAGGTAAGAGAACCTAGATTAAGAGTCTTCAGTTTATCCTACATGACTATAAACAGTTCCTAAGGTATCCCTCTACAAATAGATAACCGCAAACTAATGTGCCGACATTGGTGCCTTCGACCCACGATATAATGAGGAGAAACTCACCTCATAGTCTAAACAATAGCTGATGAGGTCTCAACTCCGAATCTTATCTCTAACCATCACCTATTCATCCAAATGACCAATTCTCAAGCACCATTCAAAATACCCAAAATACTTCATGGTCAAAATTAGTCAAAGTCAAAATCAAACTGGGTAGAATCAACAAGTCAACTGAGTCAACCCAGCAGAGTCGACACAGAACGCGTATGCAAGGCATACCCAAAGCTTGACCGCATATGGGAGAGTTGACCTCGTACGCACTGCGTACTCAAGTTACGCGGGGTGTACACCCAATCTTCTCAAAACTTCGTTAAGAGCTTAATTCTTTTGACTCTTACATCCAACTTCAAACCCAAGGCTAAACATCCTCAAGAGTCATAAAGTTTCTAACTTTATGACTTTGCACGTATATTAAGTGCTTAACTCAACATCTTAATATGCATGGAGCAAAACCAACCATTAAGACCCCATTTTTATGACTACAGACCCTTCCTAAGGTCTGAAAGGACAAGTTAATGGGTCAAGAACGGGCCATGCTTAAGAATCACCACTTTGGGACCAGGAAATCACTTAAAAGAGCAAAAAACTTTGATCTACAAGATGGAGTGGTAAGGTTGCAAGCTTTGTACCTTATGGAGGTTGCAATCAAGGTATAAATCACAGATCCAAGGTGCTTCCTAACTCCACGTTCTTCACACTTCACTCTTCTCCTTTAATAACTCCTCTAAACACTCTAATGAGCACAAAAAGGTACTCTTTCACTTAGGGTTAGCTTGGGGGTCGTTCTCACAGAGGGTGGATGAATAAGGAAGGGGACATTAGGTTATAATGATGTTTATATAGAGCCAAAACCCTAAAAATTAGGGTTTAGATGATCTTCACGCATGCCCCGCTTACGAGGTGTACGCCCAATGTACTAAGGCATGCCCTAGTACGCTTAGCATACTATTAGTTGTGTCAAACCCAAAACATAAAGGGGTACAATATACTCCAAAAGAACGCTACTATATTGCACTAAAAGGTAGTACAGGGCAAGCATGTTCGAACCACATAGACACGAGACAATTAGTCTATACCTCTTTGTGCATGGTACTTTGGTCACCAAAAGTAAAAAGGGGGTTTTATAAACGATAATTCAAGTAAAAGATTGAAGAAAAAATAAAGATGTTAACTATTTGAAATAAATTCAGAATTTATGAAAGACTCCAACTCTATGACTAATCAATTAGCAATGTGATTCCAAGATGACATGATATTTGTTCAATTCTACCTAAATTAGTACTTGAAAGTGTAACAAGCTCTAACAATTTCCATTAATCACATTAATTAAGAAAAATAAGCTCTTTGATTAACCTAACCTCACTAACCTAATCTAAACAAGCTCTTAAAGTTAGATTTAAAGATCGCATTAAACTTATGTGAATGTTCCCAAAAACATTCAATACTCCTTACAAGCTCGGGAGCGTAAGAATGTGTAAATATGAATCACACTAGATTTATTCAAAAGAATTTAATTTAGTGCTTGTCACTTGTTCTATTTCACAAAACAACTACAAATTTTTCAAAATAGATAACTTGAATGATCTAACCCTAATCAAATGGCCAATAAGAACTAAAATTAAAATCAAACATTCGATTGAAACGAAATCAAATTCACTAGATAGATATTAGAAACAAACATCAAATCACATGATTGAAATCACAACTATACATCAAGACATAAAGTTGGAGAAACTAGGGTTCTAACCACACATGACTAGAACAATCAATATGTCTAGAAAAGATGAAATAATCGACATATGAGACTTAAAAATCCAAAAACAAATGTTTCCAAATGATTACAATCAAAACCTTGCAAAAACCTTTGAAATTACTCTTCTCCCGTGCTCTGGAAATGAATTATGTCACTAAAAAGTGACCCTAATCTTGTAATATGAAAGATGGGAAAAACTGCCAAAAGTTAGTTTTTGGGCTGAAAACACCACGTATCAAAATAGGGTAAATCAACACAGTTCATGTTGATTGGAAATTGGCATGCCATCCTTGGGTCTTCATTCAAAGTACAATGCTCAAAAATGCTCAGCTGGACCAACACGACCCATGTCACAATAGGCTAAACTGACACAGGTCGTGTTCAGCATGGTCAACAGCTTCTCCTTGATCAACCGTGACCCGTGTTCATTTTTCAGCACAAGTCCAACACGCCCCGTGTACGCTCTTGCTTCCAAGTCCAATCTTGATTTTTCTAACTTTTTCGTTTTGCATCCAATCTAACTGGAATCTTCACCCGTGCTTCCCGGAACCTCCCAAAACACGCTTTAACCTCCGGTTTACCTAAAAATACCATAAAAGTGTGCAAATAAGGTTGTTCTAGAGTCTAACATGACTTATATGAAATGCAAGAAAAATGAAAGAAAACTACGCTAAATGGATGCATAAAAGGGACTAATGGTGTGCAAAAAGGTGCACAAAATGCACCTAACAAATCTTCCCAAGCTTAGACCTTTCTTGTCCTCAAGAAAGGACAAGAATCAAACAAAACAATACGATTCCAAGATGGCAAAAAGAAACATAGAATAAACGGGGATAAAAAGATCCTAAAAGCTAAGAACGAATGCATGTAATGAAAAGCATGAAAAGAATATATGTACAAAAGAAGCTAAAGAAAAATGAACTGAAGAAAAATTTAAAAACACAAATAAATTATTATTATTTTTATTATTTTTAAATTTTTTTCTTATATATACGATCAGAATTTACATCGATGTGGCTCCAATCACTAATACCTAGGTGACCATCCTGCTACATTTCATGTATCACAAACTCCCAAAGTGAGGAAGACCATGAAAACGTGTAACTCAATAATCTAACCATAGTTTTATTTAAACTTTGTACTTTAATGAGCTTTGTGAGTGAGAATAACATAGTCCATGATCTCATGTCCTTAAGACTAGATAGTCAAGAATCAGAATCAACGAATTCTTAAGAACTCAGCATGACCAAATCAGCTTTCGCCGAAGCAGCAATGGGCTAACCCCCATAGAAGCCCAAAGCTATATGCTAACACTTGGTAGAGGACGACAAATATCATATCACACAACTCTTGCGCCATATTTGTCTTTGTTGTGACTCTTGATTTGATTGAACTTGAATTTGCATCTTGTCTTCAGTTTGAGTTCTTCAATCAACTTTTGAATTTCTTTGAGATTTTTTTTCTTCGATTTAGTGCTTGAAATTCAACTAGGGTACCAGATATAACAGTTGTACCCTTCTTCCTTATCGACTGTATGGATCTGATATATGGTCCTCAGTTACCTAAGGGTAACGCGTGTCAACAAATAGGGCCATGTTTTGTAGGTCCAGAGTTGTCGAAAAATATTTTTTTTAAACATTCAGAAGAAAATCATCCCAAAGCTGTTATTACCACCCACAAAACGTTTCAGTGCACAATTTTTTTTATTTTCTAAGGCTGGGGTCTCAGATTACGTTGTTTGGGTCCCGTAGTTATGACAACAGATTCTACACTTCCAATAATGATCTCGTTGCTTTAGACTTTTTTCATTTTGATATTCATTTTCCCAATTCATGGAGCTATCTTATGTAAAGATTGTTTTCATCTCGTATTTTTTTTGAATGCTATGTAGAAAATGGATTGCAAAAACTTTAAAACTAGAATAGAGAATATATATATATATATATATATATATATATATATATATATATATATATATATATATATATAGAGAGAGAGAGAGAGAGAGAGAGAGTTAAGTTCATACATAAACCTTAATTATTGTGTGAGTGTGGAAACCAATGAGAATTTATAAATAAAATATATGATTCAAAAACAAATAAGGGTATGATGGAAAATTTTCTTTTACATGCTCAAATTAAAATAGCAATATATATATATATATATATATATATATATATATATATATATATATATATATATATATATATCAAAACAACTCAAAAAACGTTTCAAATTTTAATAAACATTATGCCTGCAATTTGTAAATAATTTAACATTCATAACCAAATAATACTAATGGTTAATTCTTTCAGAATATTTTATGCTTGGGAAATGTGATGTTACTTAATTCTTTAAGATTTAAGTAATATTATTAATCATTACAACCTCATATACCTGATAACACGTCAACATTCTTTAAGAATTTTAAACTATAAACATATCATTCTTAAAGAATGTGTATTAGAAAATTCCAAATTTGATTATCACATTCTTAAATTAAATCAGTTTACCTCATTACCAAAAAATAGAATTTTATATAATCATTCTTCACTAATCATTTTATAAAGAAAAATTAATAATGTATAATATTTTATCTCCTTATCCACAAACTGTCTTTCAATCATTTCCATCTCCCTATCTGTGTCACTACTTTCATCTTTATGCTCATCATCTTCCTTTCTTATAAACTGCCCCATCCCAAGAGTATTCATACCCACCTCAAAGTCCTTGATGTGTTTTAACTTATCTCCACTAACATGTGTTATAAAAGGAGTTTTTTTTTCAATTTAATACTTTTACTGATGTGATTATTAAACACATAAACGAACTGCATGAAAATTATTAATTTGATTGCAAAATTTATTAACATACACAATATAAGCTAATAGTCAATTGTATTTAAAATAATTTTCATGAAATTCATACCAACAATACGGTAATAGGCCTTGAGTAATTTCTCTAATTATACACGTAATATTGTTTCCAAAGCATTAAGCTTACAACTATCATACAATGTGATATAAACAACATAAAATTGAGTTATGTAGTTACCTCTTGGTTCTGGCTAGTAGAACTTATTGTGTTTGGCCTTAAGAACTTAGTGCCCCAAGTGTTGCACCTCAAATGGAATCACAACACACCTTTAGACAAAGGAGACTTTTGAGAGAGTATTTCTTGCACCACAATCGGATCATGGAACTCCAAGGATCACTAGTGTGCTATTTTGGATGCTAAGGGGCTTCTTACATAGTGTAGTTAGGATGAGGGTTACATCCATGTAAACTCTAATGTGAATGACTTTTCATATTACTTAGGATCCATGGATTAAAACCTCCATGGAATATCCATGGACTACCATATAGGTGTAGCCCATCCTAAATAACCATAAGCCCACACCATAAGAATGAATGATTTACCAAATCAATTCTCTTACATTTAGTTAGTCTCTTTTGATCATTAAATTAATTGGAAATTAATTCTTGATCAATACTAATTAAATTATATGATTTATATTAATATATTAATAAATCACAATAGCCTCTTCTCAAAAGTCAATCCTATCAAATTGTCCTAGGGATGGCAAAAGAAACCGAACCCGATGGTGAAAACCGAAAACCGACATATTAGGGTCGGGTTTGGGGTCGGTTAATTGGGGTCGGGATCGGGTTTGGTATGCTTTTAGAAAATTTTCGTGGGTTTGGTTACGGGGACGGTAAACAAAATACCCGTCCCGATTACCCGAAACCAAAACCAAAATCGAAACCCGTTACCTGAAACTGTTAATATGATTATATATATATATATATATATATATATATATATATATATATGTGTGTGTGTGTGTGTGTGTGTGTGTATATATATATATATATATATATATATATATATATATATATATGTATATTAGTTTCTTTGAGTTATCTTCTTTGTTGTGAACGATTTAAAGATAATTTCTTGAGATGGCTTCGTGTTTATTTCTAATGCTAGTGTTTTGATATTTTTTTATTCATATTACTTAGAGTAATAGTGATATTATGGTTTATGAATGCTAGTGTCTTTATTGTTTTTGTTGCCACTAGTAACCACTTATGTATCAGAACAAATATGTATCCTCTTAGTAGTTTTGTAAATTGTCAAAATTATTTTGGATATGAATTTATGTTTGCATCACTAAGTCTAATGGTTTGTATTCTCATTTCATCAAAATTATTTTTAATTTGAATGTTAAACGGGGATCCCCGTTACCCCGTTGGGATACCCGCAGACCCGATAGTGTTTGGTAAACGTATACCCGTTGGGAATTGAGCCGGTGATGGGATCGATTTTCATATTCGGGGATGGGGGCGGGATTATCAAAACCCGTCCCAAACCCGCCCCGTTGCCATCCCTAAACTGTCCTGGTGATATGCTGTAACAACCTGATATTCCAAGATTATGTAATACTCTAAGTCAACTATTATAACTAGTTTTAAAGTAATAACGAGAAATTAATTGAATATTATATGCATTTAAATATTTTTAAAGATGTAATAAAAACGATCCTCAAAAATAAAATGTTAAATAAACATGATTGGGATGAATAAAGTGGTAGTGATTGTTATAAGGATTCCGAAAATATAAAGGATACCGAAATTCAGGTTATAACCAAAAAGTTATGACCTATCGGAGTTCCCGACAAAACCGGTAAAACGTTGCGTAACGTAAAAAGTAAATTTACAATAAAATGCTTTTTAGCCTTATATCTAAAGAAAAGTCGTAGATTACGTTAAATCGTGAACGTACATAAAAAGAACGTCCAAATCTGACTTCTTATGAAGATGTTATGATTTTTCTAAGATTCAACAAAACAGTACACAACCCAAAATTCGAAATAAAGATCGAGCAATTTTTAGCCAAGACAACCTAAACAAGAATTGAAGGTCTCGTCAATAGTAGTACAACGGTAAAAATACAAACGAAAACGGACGTCGGATGAAGAAGTTATGAATTTTTAACAGTTTTTCCTGTCCCGGCCTATTAAAAATATAATATTAAAAATAAAATCAAAATTAGCCAACAGAGTCTAAAGGAAAGTTATAGTGTATAATTTCACCTACGCGTGGATATAAAGAACGTCAAAAACGGAGTTCGTATGCAAAATTTATGAATTTTTGAGGTTTTTGACACAAAAACCGAGAAATTTCGTATAGACAAGGTCCGAGTTCTATCACGTATCACCTTCGCATGCGAGATGCGCGTTCACCTCGAGTCCAAGCCGGTGATGCCTCCAAAGCGCAGCCCAATCCGATTTCGACATGTGTCCAGCGTTGTGGCGCATCCGAGCTCTGCCCTGCCTCCCCCTGCGAACCGAGACGCATGTCCTCCTGCCCCCTTCGGTCCGAATCCTCGCACCCTATATAAGAGGTACGAGATCTCCCGGTTCCTTGGCCTCTTTTACGCCATTTTCACACCTTTTCACTTCTTTCACTTCCATAAACCTTCTTACAACCCCCAAAGTCTGGGTAACATATCTAACACCGAAGAACATCCCGAAGCACCAGAAGTCCACAAGAAAATAGACTTTCGGTTTCTAACTTTACCCTCACAAAGCCTGGTTTTCAGCAGTAAAGTATTTTCTAGCAACGAGGTGCTGCTAAAATCACTACTACTATCAAGTGAGTTTATACATCTATATTTTCACTATCTTTATAAATATTTTCGAGGGAAAATACAGGTAAAATACAAGGAAATCTTGTATAAATAACAAAATTTATTCAAATAGTTTAATATTGTTATTTTATTAAAATTAACATATTATTTTTACTAGTTTGGGATTTATTACCAAAACAAGCATATAAATTATAATAGGTATAATTTATGATTCATGCACAATTATTAATACAGTTTATGGAACTTACATATTTCTTTACATATTCAGAATAACTTACAAAACTAATCATATAAATTATATTAAATATAATTTATGAGATATTTACATTTTATCTATTACAAATATATTCTTCATTATTCTACACATAACCGTTAATATAACATTTGTGAGACACGCTTCAAGTACTTATTTAAGTATAAAACAAAAATCCTAAAAATTATAACCAAAGTCTCTTTAAGGGAGAGCGTGACACTTGTGTATAGATCTATACGTGACTGAAAATCCCGCACCAAAGTTGCTTGCAACAACTAGGTCGGTAGACCAGTGGTGACAATTGTAGTACCATATTTAGACTCCTGAAGAACGTCATGTTTCAGGCGAGGCTTAGGTCATCAAACATGGTTATGATAACTCACAATTTGGTATTGAATAATGTGTTTAGTGTAAGAATAAGTAAACAACCTTTCATACTTTTATTAAATAATAAAACTATAATACAATATTTTACAAGTACAATTGATGAATCTAGATATTTACAATTTCATAAGTTTTCATATAAGTACAAATACTGAATACTATTCTAGTACAGAGAAAACATACTTCTCATAGTTTTATGGGATTTAAAACTATATCATACTATTTCAGAACACAAATACATATACAACAGAAAATATAGAATTTTCTGGGGAAAACATACTTATGTTTTTCAAAGGAACAAATAATAGATTTCAATTACAAACAATGCTTAGGTACTCACCAACTTAATTGTTGACACTCTTTACAAAACTACTTGTATTTTCAGGAAATCGATAAATTGGTACCCACAAGTTTTGAGGAAGACAAACTTTCATATAATTATGTCTTTTAATTATAATTTTTGGTGTCCAATATATAATTATTAGAACACGAATGTAAAGTTATATTTTATCAATGTAATGGGTGTTGTAGTTTGATTACTATTGTGCATTGTTGTGATCCTACACATGAAGTCATCCGTCCCGAACGTTTCCGTCGTTCCGATTTGGGGGTGTGATATATGCAACCCAAATGGACCATGCTACTCTCAGGTCAAGTACATACCAATTATAGTTATGGGCTTCGACACCTAATCCAACAGTCTCCCACTTAGATAAGCCTAATAACTATTATTGCAAGTACGACTCCACAACCCGACTAGCAATTGTAGCTCTTAAAAGTCGTTGTCGAACTATGACCTAGTCAATGACGCGTCCATTAGATAAGGGATCATATATTCCTCCATTCTAGATATCATATGGAATGAGACATGGATTATAATCACTCTCACTGTCCATCTATAGTTTCCCGATTTCCGATTTGTGACGACCAACCAATTAAACAAATTAAATCAGTCCAGGCTTGGCCAAGCACTTAGGTTTGTCATCACTAAATCATCGAGGGGCCCACATACATCGCTTTTATCCCCCTAAGGGTAAAAGGAACGGATAAACTTCGACCCAAATGCTTTCTTGTACTTACTCATCAAATTACACACAACAATATGTTTTATAATACCAAGTTACTGGTGTGTTTACATATGTCAATGTGCAACAGACTTGCAAATTACAACTCACATGTCTCCATTTCAAGAATATAAGATATTATCATCTCACAATCACTCGTGATAAAATCTATGAAGTGATTCAGATGAGCGTGGGTTGAATCCGATACTCAAATCTTATTCTAGGAGTACTCATGCACACTGCGGTTATGTCTAAAAGACCTAGACAATCTACAGACCCATTCATGATAGTCTTGCCTCAATACCTACTTCCAAAGTATGATCGACTATGGATGGTTTGAATAACCTAATTATTCGGGAAGTTAAAACATGCAAAATGAAACACAAGAATAATACTAATCCTATATGGGCCCCAAACTTATAATAACATAATGTATAAGGGTAGAATTTTAACTTTTAAAACTCTAGGGTTTGGAACTAAAGTATTTAAAAGTGAGACTTTAGAAATTCCAAAACCTAAGGGAAAGTTTTGAAACTTGTCAAAACTTTTCATTTCTCTAACTTATGAGTTTAATGAGGTTTTATGGAAAACTTTTCAAATTCCATAACTTGAGGACAAGTTATGGAAGACTATAAAACCATTTAAGATAACTTCTAAAATGAGACTCTTGAAATTCTATAACTTGAGGACAAGTTATGGAGTTCATAAAAAACATTCATGAAATTTTTTTCATTTTCCATAACTTGAGGACAAGTTATGAAATTTATAAAAGGCATTTAGATTAAATATTTCAATTAACACAATAATCAAATATTTTTTTTCTATGATCTAGATTAAACTCATAAGTCAAGATAATTCACATTAACTATTTACAAGAAATCAGTCTATCATATAAACTAATACAAATCTTGAAACTTTGACAATTATCTTTTAATTGGACAAGCATGATCATTTCCTTATGAAAAAACACATTTCATGGTTCAAAAAAAAAGTTTGGGGTAATGATCCTAATTCAATTTTTGGCCAAAAGTCGAAAATCTGCCCACTGGAGCACCAACTCGGCGAGTACATGAATTGGACTCGTCGATTTGGCCATTTTTTATGAGGGGACTCGGCGAGTCATCCAGTGGACTCCGCAAGTGAACTGGGAAGAAGGCAGAAATTCAATTTTTTCACTTTGAAAACAAATAACACATCAAGTATAATAGAAAACAATCCTTGGCTCTAATACCACTGAATGCTTTGGATCTATGTTTTCTATAATTATACATGCAATATTGTTTCCAAAGCATTAAGCCTACAACTATCATACAATGTGATATAAATAACATAAAATTGAGTTATGGAGTTACCTCTTGGTTGTGGCTTGTATAACTTGTTGTGTTTGGCCTTAAGAACTTAGTACCCCAAGTGTTGCACCTCAAATGCAATCACAACACACCTTTAGACAAAGGAGACTTTTGCGAGAGTATTTTTTGCACCAAAATCGGCTCATGGAACTCCAAGGATCACTAGTGTGCCATTTTGGATGCTAAGGGGCTTATTATATAGTGTGGCTAGGATTAGGGTTACATCCATGTAAACCCTAATGCGAATGACTTTTCATCTTACTTAGAATCCATGGGTTACAAACTCCATGGACTATCTATGGACTACCATATTGGTTTAGTCCATCCTAAATAACCATAAGCCCACACCATAAGAATGATTGATTTACCAAATCAATCCTCTTACATTTAATTAATCTCTTTTGATCACTAAATTAATTCCAAATTAATTCTTAATCAATACTAATTAAATTATATGATTTCATATTAATATATTAAAACTTATAATATATTAATAAATCACAAATAACATTTTCTCAAAAGTCCATCCTATCAAATTGTCCTGGTGGTATGCAACCCAAATGGACCATGCTACTCTCAGGTCAAGTACATACTGATTATAGTTATGGGCTTAGACACCTAATCCAACAAATTCGTCTTCAGCTTCCGATTCTTTTTCTGGAGGTAGTGCTACTACAACACTGCCTGTTAATGTTAACAAGGTAAAAATTGATATTAACTTACTTGAACCATATTAATTCTATTAGAATTCTCTATACTAAACCATTATATGACCCTACTTTATTTATTTTATTCTAGACGAATACCAAAGTAAATAATCCAAGCACATCAAAAAACCAATGTACTGACCCATCAATCAATACACAACCATAAAGCATGCTTTTACAAAAATAATATGTGTATATTCTTTCAGAAATTATGATGCTATCAGAAATTATGATGTTATACCTTATTTTTGAAGAATAAATCATAAAAAATAGAAACACCTCCAAGAATCACAATTACACTCAAACCTCACTACTACCTACTAGATCCCTCACAGCACACGACTCCGCTACCAGCTAACCTCCATGGAATACGTAACCATAAGTAACCATATGTGAGATAGCCACCCGAACAGATGATCCTACTCTAAAGCCACAACCATACAAGGAACTAGTAATAAAGCGTAGATCAAGAGTTCTCAGGCTATCCTAAATTACTACATACAACTCGTAGGGCACTCCACTAGACGATAACCAACCTACTGGTACTAAAACCAGCATACCACTATTGTTGCATCCTATCACACAAGGATATATATAAATCTAGAATATCACTATCACATAGCAACATCCTACACATAAGGGTATAATACCAACTCTCCAAGGAATGCGTGATTATATATACCTAGAGGAGAGATAGGCACCTGGACAAATGATCCTATTTTAGAGCACAACCAAACAATGAACATGCAAGAAAGCTTAGATCAAGATTCCTCAATCTATCCTACATGGATACATACAGCCTCTAGGGCACCCTTCTAATAAATGATGACCATAACTAATGGGCCAACATTGGTGCCTTCGACCGATGGGTACAGTGAGGAAAACTAATCTTAATCGAAGAACCCGAAAACACTGCAATGCGCTCCCTTTCTGCACTGCTTGCTCCTGCTAACCTTCTAACACCAAAACACGGAAGAAACTTAATCAACATCCCAAATCCTTCAACTTTGACCCAAAGTCAAACCGGTCAAAAAGTCAACAGTCAATGGTCAACAAAATTCAACGGCCAATAACCCCTCACGGCGTGGCCATCTATGGCTCACGTTGTGAGCCACTACAAGACAAAATAATATGGACTCATAGTCCTCATGATGTGACAAGCATATCCTTATGTCATGGGATCAGTCTAAACGTCATTTTGATCCACAAACTTCTTAATCCATTAAGCCATTAATCCATCTTTTCCAGGAGGCTTCCTAACACCCCAAGGATCATAAAAATTGATTCTTTAAGTTCTTGTATGTACAATAGAAGACTTGAGCTCATACTAGGGCATTCATGAAGAAAAGGATATTGAATCTCAAGCATAAACCCAAACAGCATCCAAACTTCAGATTCATAACATATAATCACCAAGGGACCCTAAGGACCCATAAAGTTGCTAACTTTATGGCGTACCACCACTCTAACTCTTATAGCCAAAGGTAAACATACATAAAACCTTTGATCATGAAACACGGAAACGAAAAGCTTGAATCTTGGTTGCTTATAATGGTCGAAAGGTGTTGCTAGAGGTTGAAAATGGAATTTCCAAGCCGAATCTATGCTTCAATGGTAATCTCTTCTTCATCAAACCACCAAAACCCCACCAAAAGCTCAAGAATCACAATGAGAGCCTAGGGTTAGGGTTTTACTGTGCTTAGGGATGAGAGAGGTTGTTTAGGAACCCTAAAATGAAGTTTATGGGGTTTTAATACGAGGGAAACCCTAAAAGATCATGGTTTGGGCTGCAACGCATCTCAAGTAATGAGTTCCTATTGCTCATGCCGTGAGCTCAGTTTAAATCAGAATTTCATTTGATCACTACCAACATCATGACCTCTCTATGGTCATGTTGTGAGCCTTAGTTTTACCTAAAAACCATGAATTTGACTCTTTGAAGCCCTAAATTGATCTGATATGGAAATTGGGTGTTACAAATACCTAAGTAATACTTTAGGTGTCCAGGATCCTTTAGTTCAAACTCTGTGGCAAGTATACTTTGAAGATTCACCACTTCTTCTGGGTCATTCCCAGTGACTACCATATCGTCAACATATACGATCAGAGCAGTCACTTTTCCATTGTCTTTAACAAACAGTCTATAATAAACATCAATTTGTTTATACCCGTTTTTTTCATGAAGCTTGACCAGGTCGAGGGGAGTTTATTCAGACCATATAATGCATTCTTCAGTTTACACACCACTCCGCTGCTTTTGACTCAAGGAGGAAGATTCATGCACACTTCTTCTTCTAAGTATCGTTCAAGAAGGTGTTTTTTTACATCAAAATGCTTTAGAGGTCAATCTTTGTTGGCTGCAATCAAGATTAAGATTCGGATTGTGTTCATCTTGGCTACAGGGGCAAACATGTCTCCATAATTGATCTCATATATTTGTGTATATCCTTGGGCCATGAGTCTCGCCTTGCATCGATCTATGTTTCCTTATGAATCTAGTTTCATTGTATATATCCACCTGCATCCAACCTTTTTTTTCCGAGAGGAAGTCTCACAAGTTCCCAAGTTTGGTTCTTTTGTAGCGCATCCATTTCTTCATTCATGGGTTTCTTCCATTTTTCATCTTTCATAGCTTCTTGTACATCATTTGGTATTGATACCGTGGACAATTTTTCAACTACTAGCGCATGTGGAGACGGCAGGCAGTGATGCAGTGACGTAGAAACATGATCTCCAACCCGGCCTCTTCTTTTGTAATATAGAAAAACGATCACATAACAAAACAGAAAATATGTAGAGTTGCCATTATCCGGTGCAAATGATTGCACAAGGTTGCCTTTAAACAAAATATGTTGTTAGTTGCATGACTGCTCCAAATTGTTTCATAAAGCAGTATTGTATATTTTATAGGTGATTTCAATTTGAATGTAATGTGTTTCTACCTTTGTTCCATACTTTTATTCCCCTTTTATCTAAGTAACCATATTTACGAAGATTGTATCACCATCATTCTTACAAAAAGACAATGAAAGTGAAAAAATAATATGAATGGATGTATTTGCCTACTTGTAAATTTAAAGGGAGAATACATCATATTATGTGATGATCCATAGGCTTGACATCTCTGTTTCAACATGGCACATGGCCAACTATATTGTGTGTTAAAGCACATGCTGAATGTTCCCCATCTCAAGAATCAATACAAATATCTTGTATCCGGTTCCAACTATAGCCACATCTTATATATAAACAAATAAATAAATAAATAAATATATCACGAGTAAAAAAATAGTCTTAGTTTCCTTCTATTTTTTTTTTCTTTTCTATTGATATGGTCTCTACATATGGTCATGACTATAAATGACATGGCCAATGTAGTTTTCTTATGATTATACTCAATAAATGTATATATAAACAATAAACCGAAATATAAATTATAGTATAATTTATGTTTTTATTACATGAAAATGAGACATTCAAATGACATCCACTCATCTTCCTCTCTCTTTCTCTTTCCAGATTGGATCTTACACAATGTCCCCTTTCTCAACTTTATACATCCATACCCTACCCAACCAGATGGACCACAACTTAGAATCTTTCTCCTTTTAATTCATCATAATCAACAAAAAAGTATCTCCAAGAAACAATTTAAACCCTACCCCTTTTCACCATACTACATTTACAACTTCTAATGCATGGTATACAATTCACATCACCTTAAATGTTGAAACTTTATAAAGATTTCATCGATTTAAAGTGTCACTCAAATTCCAGTCTGTAAAGTTTGAAAAAAGCCAAACATTTACACATCCCACATATATACACTTCAAGAAACCATAAATCTACACATCAAATCCATAATGTAAAGTATATAAAAAGCATCCCATCTGTATATACCACTATTTTGATTCAAGTCACATGCACCCCAACAAGAAAATACAAAAAAGAAAATGGTTTAAGTTTCTAAACCCATATCAAATATTAATCTACAAATCTACCTAAATTTTAATTAGCACTCAAACTTCATAATATAAGATAGAAAGAGAAAAAAAAAAGATGCAAATTAATTAACTAGACAGCTACCACTTCTTGTTTTTGATCTTCTTCATAGTGGAGGAGTTTTGTGGATCTTGATTTGTATGTTTGTGATGATGATGATGATGATGATGATGATGATGATGATGATGATGGTGATGATGGTGATGGATCTTGTGTGTTTAATGGAGGTTGAAGAAGAAACATTTCTTTTTGAAGATATGAACAATAAGTGTGAAATGTGGTGGGATTTACATTTAATTGAAACCCTAATCCAAATAGGAAATCCACTTCAAGAAAGTTGATTTCTGTTGTGGTGATTCCTCCTACTTTTGCATAGTATGCATTGTTATAATACCTGTAGAAATTATGTCATAATTAAACACAAGAAAACATTGTCAACTACTACTACAATTATGTTTAATTTGAACATACAATTGTCTTGACATTAGTGATTTCTTGAAGTTGAACTTTTTTGTTAATCATGATTGTTCATGTGGTGGGATGTGATATTCTTTCTAAGTGGCATTCATGAGGTGGGGAAGAAAACAAGATAGAAAATAATGCAATCACTTGATGTCTTTTTATTACCCCTTTGGGTAAATAAGATTTTAAAACTATTAAATCTTTGTGTATAGCTAATTCAAGGTGTATAATTTGTGTTTGATAATAATGTAAATGACTATTTTTATGTTATAAAGTTGGTGTGTGATGTGAACAGATTTCAAAACTCTAAGAGCTAATGATTAAAAATGACAAGAAAAGGAAATGTCTACATGGTTAATAGGGCCAATGTTTTTCTGAAAATTGCAATTTGAAAAAATGTAGATCGTTGTTTCACTATTTCCATAACAAGTCATGACTATAGATTATTGTTTCTGAAATCTAAGGGAAGATTCTCAATCACCCTTCAAATCATCATGTATCCTCTTTTAAACAAGACATAGAAACCTAGAATTTGAAGAAAAGTATATTTGCTTTTTCCCTTTTTTCCCTGTTCCTAGCTGCAAAAGCAACTGGAGAGAGTAAAAGCCTGTAATTCTTTCAGAAATGGGAATTTGTTTTCATGCTAATTTGATGCCAAGAACATGATCCATAGAAATTGAAGGATTCATTGATTACAGGTCTGAAAATCCCGTTAATTTCTTCATTAAAATGCCCTAAATAAGCTCAATTACGACACACATACCGAATCCAACGGCTTGGATTTGGAATTTGAGCAAAATCAGTGCAGATTCTGAACTAAACGAACTCCAATTCCAATTCCAGACCTCGAATTCTCACTCTAAGAAGAAAATCTTACATATCATCCATGAACTTGGCAGCAATCATTACACTCGTGATCAGCAACCGGTGAACATTGAATGAATTGATAGAAAGCGATGGCTGTTGTTGAGTAAATCGATCGAGATAAACATATGCCACAACATAGCAAGAGGGGCTACAATTGGCGTACTTGAAAATCCTTTCTAAATAGCTTTGAATCGAGATAGATGGTCTGCTAAGACCATGAAAAGCTGAGATCTTCTGTTGGTGGAAGCGAGGGTTGAGATCATTAGATTCAGCTACTTGTTGGAGGAGAGATGAGAGGTAGGCGATCAGCTTGCTCATCACCGACGGGCACTCGAGTTCCGCCATTGATAAGCAGAGGAAGTTTTAGCAGAGCTTGACAAAAGAAAGATTACTTTGCGTATATAACCACCACTTCCGGGTGTCACCGGGTAGGTATGTTTGAATTACTATTTTGTCCTTGGTTTGTCGTTTTGCAACTAAGTTCAAACTTTTAATTTTGTGAAGAGGGAAAACGTTAAAGATTAATTAATGTGGGAAATTAATAATCAAGGTTACTTTATTGTTTTATGGGTTAATCATTGTTATACGAGAAAGTTAACTAATTTAGTCGTTTGTCTAATAATTTTGTAATAAATATTTAACATTTTTTTTAAACAACCACAGAAACCACATACGAGGTTAAATTGTATAAAGTTTCGTCTAGGAGTATGTGGTCAGTGGTTTCATTAATTTATGGTGAAATGGTACGAGTTCTCAACACTTGGGGTTTAGTTTCATGGCCCATATATGTAATCACAGCCCATTGATTGATATTTAAAGTTGAAAAATAGATGAAGGTCATTACTCTCCATCCAATGTATTTAAAGTTGAAAAATAAATGTAGGTCACTACTCCATCAAAAAAACTCTTGAAGATAGATAAAACGTGAAGACATATTATAACATCTAAATTTTCAATCCATTTTTTTTATTTTTAATTAACTTAAAATATTGTTCATAAAAACTCATCTTAAGAAAATCACAAGTTTCAAATACAAATCATCATCATAAAAATATGAGAGTGTCCCAAAATATCCGGAATCGGAAACAGAAGAAAAATGTGTACAATTAAGCGTTTGCCTTCTCGCGGTCATAAGAACTACTTGAAACACACGTAATCAACAAGTGTAAGAACGAAGTTTAGTAAGTTCTCTAAAATATCACATACAACATATCACAAATAGACAACATATCACAAATAGACAGTTATGGGTTATCAGCAACTCTGGAGACTACCAAAAATCTTTGTACGCAAACAGCACGCCTTGTGAGATATCAGCAACCATGCACACTATTCGAAGTCTAATCACACAAATTAACACATATCATAGTAAGAAAAATAGACCCAGTTGTTCAACACATATATTCTACCACATCATTAAGAATAGTAAAGGGACTCACCTTACATAGACGACTGATAGAACTCACACCTAAACTATTGGAACTAGACTATGCCTATTAATCACACCAAATAACCCTAATTAACAATTAAGGTGAATTTCCAAACATAAGCAGTCCCAAACCCTCACAAATTGATCCAAAAGTCACACTTTGACAAAAAGATAAAGCTCGACACAATTGACCTTACGCGCGGCGTACCAAATCCCTATGCTAGGAGTAGAGCACCAAAACTGAAAGCAAGGTCTGAGCTAGATACGGTGGGCATAGCCAGATTTATGCTCAGTTTACTCGGCTTAAACTCATTTATAATTTTTAAGCTCTTAATCATTAAGACATTTTACCCCAATTTCAAATCTAACCCTAAAAGGTATATTACTCTATAAACTCTCAAACATTATGCCTTTACATGGCTAAAGAGAGCTTACTCTCAAAATCCTATCCTCCAACATTACCAAAAACTCCATAGCTCATGCATGAATGAAAAGTAAAGGACTAAGCTTGCATTTTTATGACACAATGCACTCTAAAATGTTTGAAACGACATCTCGAATGGATTGGAGTAGTTCATACTCACTATAAGTCCCCAATATGTCTGTGTATCAATCAGATCCGTTTGATAGTGCGGAATCACAATCAAACGGATGATGCCAGATCAAAATAGAAGAGAAGAAGAAGAAGAAGAATATGAATATTGTATGATTTGATTAGAATGAAATTCCTTTACACAAGATTCACACACTTACACACACTTAAGATCATTTCTTTCTCTCTTAGTCGTACACTCTCTTCTGTTCATCAATCACTCCTCACCCACCTAACATCTTTTTATATGAAAATGGGGAACATGGGTCGTAAATGGGTTCATGGCCGTGAACGGGTTTACGGGCGTACACAACAACCTGGTCGTGAACATAGCCGCAAATACATATTACACTACAAAAAATTACAATTACGTAGAAAAGCAGAGTATAAACCATAATTTAGACCCAACAATCTCCCCATTGGTTTATAGCTTTCTTTTTCTAATTGACCCAACAAACTCCCCTTAAAAAGGTAGCTGAGTTTTCTTGTTAATCTTCATTTGGAGTTTGGCTACAGCTTTAGTCTTCAAATTCTTCACAGCCTCAAGATGAACATATGAATCTTCTATGAATGACTTCATCTTTAGCTGTTGGGCTTTTCTTCAGAATTCGACGTGGAACGCATATTGAGTGAGGAGGCTTGTTGTACTGATTCTTGAAAGATAGCGCTTTCAGCTTGAGAATCTTCAGAGAGAATAGAGAGATCAAATCTTCTGGATCACTTCAGCAGGTTCATAGATAGCAGCAGACTGATTGAGGAGGCTTCAATGCAATCCGTCACATAATCTTCAATTGCACTTCACCTTGCGTTTGGGGTTGAAGGATTTAATGTTTAAAGAATAATCTTCATTTCTTGCTCCTTCGAATGGGAATTCTTCAATGATCATAGACGAAGCCTTGGCTTAGAAATTCTCGATACAGTCTCCATGAGTCTCATCTACACCTGAATTCAGCTTTCAATACAAAACAAAACTAAAAGAAAACTTAGCACACAATATTTTTGGATTTTTTTATATTTTCTGAAAGAGATAAAACAGAAATAAAAATATTTTTGGATTTTTGATTTTTTCTGAACAAGAAATAAAACAAAAATAACACTATTTTTAGCCTTTTAATATTTTGATTTTTTTTAATTCTCCACCAAAATTTGTGCATAGAGGAAAACTATGAACAAATTTAATAAAAACAAAAATATTTGGGATCAAAGTTGTCTGGCAATCTTAGATTTATTTATCAGCACCTTCCTCTTCATGAATAGATCTGGTCAATTGTCGGTATTGTGGTCCACTTAAACACGAAGAATATTAACAAACTTTTCTAAATAAACCATTTAGATGAGAACGACCATGGGTATTGTTGTCCACTTAAATTAAGCAGAAAGATCTACAGACAACCTATTAAATAGTTCAATTTTAGATGTACTAGAACGTGTTTCCCACATCCCGACATACCCTGGTAATCAAGAACTTCCAAAGAACTCCTTACTTTATGTGAGTATTCAATCAGTAAGAAAGAAGTCAGATATAGAGATAGATGCAAATGTTGTGTCCCAGTTCGGATCTCTTTCAATCACGCAGAATGGACAACATATGACTAACAAAGATAGAGGGATTGAGAGGTATAATGTTGCATATGTTGTGTCCCAGGTTGGATCTTCCGATCATGCAGAGGGGACAACATATGGCTAATAGATAGATAGAATTTCATAGATAAGGAGGTGTGTAGAATTAGGGTTGCATATGTTGCAATCCAGGTTGGATCTCTTCCAATCACATAGAGGAAGCAACATATGAATAACAGATAGAAAGCAAGAAAATAATTTTTACAGACCTACTTTATCAGAACTCCCTAGTCGCCTTATCAGAACCAGAATTAAGGACATAAGTCCGTACATCAAGGAAAAGTTAAGCCACAGTTCTAGATGTGTATTACTTTAGTGTATCCTGTGGGTTCCTATGTTTATCTCACTGCTCAATCTACCCGAGCATTATATGGTCAGTCCAAAGAATCCTATCTAAATCCATACTGTCAAATCCTTTGAGCCTACCAGCACATTGAACATAGAGTCTAGATAATTCAGATTCACATCCTAATTAACAAAACTAACGAAAAGCTATAAGGAAATAAAGAAAATTGTCTTTAAAATGAATCAATGAAAGAGAAACTTAGGAGTATCGAGAAGAGAACTCAAACCGTAATTCACTGACTGAATTCTTCATGTCATTAAGAACTAACTCCATGTGAGAGTATGTGTCCCTTCCTTTCTTCCTTTCCTGCAAAGGACACATACTCTCACTTAAAGTTCTGAGTGTTGCACAGTTGAGAGATGTCCCTTATCATATGCTTAGAACAACCACTAGCAACAAATTAAAGTCTGACGATATGCGTCCATAGCTGTTATAACATAGAACGAGATCAGTTGGTCTTTGGAACCCAATCCATTTTGAAACCGGGTTGACCTTTGTCATCTACACAAGGTACTCTCTCTCATAACATGTCATGTTTATCACAAACAGAAGATGAAGAAATATTAGAATCTTTGGAAGATTTCGGAGGTTGAACCTTTGATACCTATTTGTAGTTGGGTTTAACCCATTTCTTATTCGATTCGATGGGTGCCTCAGTACTTGCTTTTGAACGGGAAGTCGGTCGTTGAGATGAATTTGATCTGACTGATCTTGATTTCACTGAAGCATCTATTGGATTGGACTTCTTGGCCGGCATACTCTTCTTATTGTTGAGATTTGATTTCTTGGCCTTGGGAGTTTAACTCTTGCCCTTCGTGGCATTCCAGTCGTCGTTGTTTGAACGTGGCCTTGAAGGGTTTTCTTTTTGAAAATATCCCTATTGGGGCGTTCTGCCAGCCTTGTGCGTAGTAGGGAACGTATGCGTGATTAGGACAATTTCTGGCAATGTGTCCAGGTGTTCCATAGTGAAAGCAAGTCTTTTTGTTCATTGGGAAGTTGTTTCTTCCTGCCCCTAGTGGCGTACGCCTACCACGTTTATGGTTATTCCCACAAGTACATTTGCAGCAAGCACTCTGATTGGCTTGTTTTGGTGGCTGTATTTACCAACAGCAGGTTGATCAAAAGTAACTGAGTTGGAAGCAACAAGTTCTGAGTTCAAGGAGACATTGGTTTATTCAATAGTAATCTCTTTGCTCTCATTTTCTGCTACTTTACTCGCACAGGAAGTAGAAACATAAGTATTCTTCACCTCAACACCCTCAGTTGGCCCTAATTGTTTAGTCTTAACTGAAGCTGGAGCTAGTTCAGGGAGTGGGCCAAATTAAGCAGATGTCTCTTCCTCTTTGGTCTCAAGGGGTGGGTTGTAGTTGTCATTAAAGGAAGGTGGAAGACTGTGATACCCTAACCCCTTAGTTTAATTATCTTTGAATGTTAATTGTTTTTCAATCATCGATGCAACTACCTCACTTGACAAATCAAATTTCTTAAAGTTGAATTCAACATCTTTATATTTTGCTTTTAATGCATCAAATTTGGCAATCATAACATCAAAATCTTTCTTAAGATATCTATAATGAACGCATTTGTCACTGTACTCTAACTATAATTTCTTAAAGTCATTAGTCTTGGCCTCTAATTGTTCTTTGAATGGTTTCAGGCCTTTCCTAAGTTGGTACCCCTTATATTTAAGTTCCTCATTTTCTCTTTTTAATAAATCGAGATGTTCATGTAAATTTTTAACAATTTTAATGCAAGTTTGAGAGTATGAAAATTCATTGACCGGAATGTTTGACGAACTCATTGTTTTAAAAATATGCCCTTTGACTTAAATCCTCAAAAGTCAAATTTAAAAAGTCAAACTTAAAAGTCAAACCGTAAAGCTAAATTTGAAAATTTGAAAGTTAAGCGAGAAAGTCAAAGTTTAAAGTCAAAGGTCAAACTTGGAAGTCAAATTCAAAATTTAGAGTCAAAAGTCAAAAATTAAAAACTAAAATTTTTGGTTGAAAATGAAATTTAAAAATGAAAAAATTGGTTTTTTTGGGCTAAATATGTCAAAATGCGAAATTAGGAACCGAGAAAGGACTCCTTTTGAATTAAATTTAGAAGGATTATTCCATCTAGCAAGCTAAATCAGCTGGTAAGGAGCGTTGGCTTATGAGGTGAGGCAGCAGGGTTTGAATCCTTGCAGCTCCAAAATCGTTTACTATATTTTAGATGCACGCGCGAGGAAGGGATGTTGCTGATCGAAACCGAGAATGCTGATGCTGAGACGAAAACTCCAAAGTCGGACACACGAGTTTGGTCGTACACCGAAGACCACAAACCAAGGCCGTAAACGTCCGAGAACCGTACACGTCCGAGGATGCTGAACCGTAAACTGAGGACCGTAAACCTAGGTCGTACACTCCGAGGCTGTAAACTCACTTCAGGCTGCAAACCCTTCTTGGGTCGTGCACTCTCCTAGGGTCATAAACAGTTCAACATATATGAAGAAATTTTTTTTTCACCCTTTTTGCTCCAAAACTCGATCAAAAACTCGTTTTTATGAAAAATGCGAAGAACAAACCCCCTTTATTTTGCCAAGATCTATCCAAAAACATAGAAATCACACAAAAATAAGATCCAATAAGCTCCAGATCTAAAAAAATTGATTGATACAATTCAAGCTCTGATACTACTTGTAAGTCTTCAATTTTCTTGTGTATCAATCAGATTCGTTTGATGGTGCGGAATACCAATCAAGCGGATGATGCCAAGTCAAAATAGAAGAGAAGAAGAAGAATAATAATATGAATCTTGTATGATTTGATTAGAATGAAATTCCCTTACATAAAATTCACCCACTTACACATACTTAAGCTCCTTTCTCTCTCTCTCTCTCTCTCTCTCTCTCTCTCTCTCTCTCTCTCTCTCTTTTAGCCGTACACTCTCTTCTGTTCATCAATCACTCCACACCCACCTAACATCTATTTATATGAAAATGGAGAACATGGGCCGTAAATGGGTTCACGGCCATGAACGGGTTTACGACCATAAACCCGTTTACGGCCGTACACACCAACTTGGCTGTGAACACAGCCGCAAACACATATTAGACTACAAAAAGTTACAATTGCCTAAAAAAGCAAAGCATAAACCATAATTTAGACCCAACACTCACAAGGACCAAGTTTTTGGGACAAAATGAACATAAACTTCAGCTTTAACAAGATCTAGAAAAGCAAGCCTAAATGTAAGATTTTTATACCTTCTATAGATGAATAATGAGGTGTAGATTCTAGGTCCAAGAGCTTGAGTGCACCACTACTTTCTCAGTGATCTTCCTTCACCACCAAGAACACTCAAAAACCACTCAAAGGCTTGAAAACTCACACTCAAGGGTTAGGGTTTCGATATTAAGGCTAAGAGGAATTAAGGCTAGTCATAAGAAGGTCCAAGGAGGAATAAGATGCTTAAATATGGGACATATCCCTGAAAATATATGGTTTGGGAACAACATGAATATGACCAACGAACTCAACGTGTACTTCTAACGTACTCAACTAAAGTTACAATCCTTTTTTTGACTTACACCCGATGTATATTTCATGCACACTCGACGTAAGAGAATACTTTGCTATATTTTGACATTTTAAGGTTAAACAATGGAAATACGTGGAAAATTTTATTACAATTCTCCCCCACTAGAATCAGACTTTGTCCTCAAAGTCAGCCGTTGTGAAAAGATCTGGGAAATGCTCATGCATCTTAGCCTCAGGCTCCGAAGTCTACTTGGAGCCTTTCCGATTTTGCCACAGAACTTTGGCCAAGTTCACTTCCTTGTTCCTTTGAGGTCTTCACCTTCAAATCCATAATAGTCCATAGCCTTTCGATGTAAATCAGGCGATCAATGACGTAAATGTCCTCCAAAGGAACCAAAATTGTATCACGGGCCACACATTTCCTCAACTGGGAAACATGGAAGGTATCATGAATCTGACTCAACTCCTCATGCAACTATAACAGGTATGCCACCTTTCCCACTCACGCTACCACTTTAAAAGGGCCAATAAAGTTGGGGCCCAACTTGCTCCACTTCCTGAATCGAATAACACCTTTCCAAGGTGATACATTCAGAAACACCAAATATCCAACCTGAAACTCCAACGCAGAGTGTCCCTAATCTGTGTAACTCTTCTGGCGGCTTTGGGTTATCAACAACCTTTATATGACTTGTTGGATATGCTCTGTCGTCTTGAGTAACATCTCACTGCTCCCCATAACACTCTATCCGACCTCTCCCCAACAAATAGGAGTCTGACACTTCCTCCCATACAAGAGCTCAAAGAGAGGTATACAAATATTGGCATGATAGATTTTGTTGTAAGAAAACTCAACCAAAGGAAGGTAGGAGTCCCAGCTCCCATGAAAAGCAATGATGCAGAGTCTCAACATATCTTCGAGCATCTAAATAGTCCGCTCACTCAGCCTGTCTGTCTGCGGATGGTAGGCAGTACTGAAATGCAACCAGTTACCCAATTCCTCATGAAATGTCTTCCAAAATATTGAAATGAAGTGAGCATCCCGGTTTGATTTAATGGAAGTCTGCACTACATGGCGAGCCACTACCTCTTGAACATAAATATCAACCAATTTCTCTAAAGAAGAGCTCTCACATATGGCTAGGAAGTGAGCACTCTTCATCAAATCATTAACTATTACCCAAATAACATCTAAGCCCCTCGCAGTCTTCTACAAATTCGAAATGAAATCCATCATAATTGGCTCCCAGTTCCACAGTGGTATCTCCAAGGGCTTCAACTTGTTGTGAGGGAATTTATACATATTTTTAGTATTAGGTCATGATATAAAACCCTCTTCATACACGACCATAACCCTCTTCATATACGGCGACCAATAACCAAGTATTAGGCCATGATACATCTTTTTAGCTCCCATATAAATGGAAAATCTTAATTTGTGGGCCTCCTCCATCAACACCTGTCAAGCCCCACCAGCATATGGAACACAAACCCGACCATGAAGTATCAGTAACCCCCTGCTATCAACATCGAGAGTACCAAACACATTTGCATGGTTATTCATATCTTGTTTCTGATCCTCGATATCCTAGTCACAAACATGAAGGGCATAATCGAGATTTAAACATATCATTGAAAATTTCAATGAATCTCAAAAGAATCTAGGAATTTCAATTCATTTAATACTTAATATTCTTTTTCGTTTTTCATGGTGGAAATTGGTAAATCGTCATTTACCTACCTTCAAATTATTTGCAATTACATTACAACATCCCTCTTCTAAATTGTAATTAATTGTTTTGGGTCCTAGCCCTAATTTTTCATTTGGGTGTTAAATTGGGGATTCTTATCTTATCTAAACTTTGTCTCTTTTCCTTTTCAAATGTCTACTTCAAACAACAATGCTTCTAGCTCATTCTCACTCCTGAACTTGTGTGGGAGGGTGATATTTGATGGATCCAACTTTAATGATTGGATTCACAACATTTGCATGGTCAACTGTTACGAGGATAAAGAGTATGTTCTTGATAAGGAGCTGAAGGAGATTGACCACAACACTGTTACTCCCGATGAAATTGTTGTGTACGAAACTCATGAAAGAGATGCTATGATGGTTCATTGCATCATACTCGCAACAATGACTGATGAACTCTAAAAGTCCAACGAGGACTACTATCCATTCGAGATGTACCAAGATTTGATGAGAAGTTACCATCAAAGTGTTAGGCATGAAAGGTACGAGATCATCGCTGCGATGATCACTAACAACATGAAGGATGAAGAGTCCATCACGACCCACTTGCATAAAATGCAACAGTTTGTGGACCACTTGCGGAAGTTAAATGTCAACTTCGATGAGGAGCTGGCCATAAATATCATTCTACACTCGTTGCCTCCTTGTCATGACTAGTTTCGTATGACCTATCATATGAACAAGGAGGAGGTCACTCTGAGTAAGCTTCAAGGCCTGCTAAGGATTGCTGAGAGTAGTCTAAAAGGAAAATATGTTGCATCAACTACTCGTACTGCTGCCCCTATCTTTGCTATTGGGCAAGGAAAAGGGAAGAAGAAGAAGGCTCCTTTAATGAGCCACAAGGGAAATCCCAACAATGGAATCTCTTCTAGTGGAACCAAAGGTGGTTTTGCTGCTCCTTCTTCTAACCCAAAGGATGCAGAGTGCTTCCACTACCACAACAAAGGGTGTTGGAAACGAATATGCCCGAAGTATCTGCAAGACATCAAGGATGGGAAGATAAAGCCCACCTTCACATGTATTTATACTATTCCATCTAATAACTCATCACATGTTATTTCTTGGGTCCTTGATACAGGACATGGTTTTCATATTTGTTCTGATTTGCACGGTCTAAGAAGAAGTAGGGACATGGAGCATGGGAAGATAAACTTGATCACGGGGAATAGGAAAGCATCACCTGTTACAAACAACAGAGTTTACTCTTTAGTGCTTAGTAGTGGGTTAGGAATAGAGTTGAATAATTGTTGCAATTTGTTAGAAATGAAATGAAACATTATTTCTTTTCATGGTTTATATAACACATGCTTTTAGATTTTTGTTTAATAATGAAATTGGTTCTATTAATACTTTCTTGAATGGTACTTTCTATTTTGAAGCATTGCCTTGTAATGGAATATATGAAATTGTGATGGCTGTAGACAACTTAGGAAATAATGTGTTGTAAATTGATTCTTCCAATGGTTTGGACAAAGCATGCTTGTCGCATTGTCATCTTGGACATGTCATCAAGAAGCGCATAGCCCAACTCCAAAAGGATGGGGTGTTGGAGTCATTCGGCATTAGGGACGATGACACATGCGAGTCTTGTCTTCTTGGAAATATGACCAAGTCCACCTTCACTGGAACTTTTGAAAGGGGTGAGAGTTTCTTGGATCTCATACATACAGATGTATGTGGGACCTTTTGATCCACCACATGGGATTCGAACCGCTTCTATGTGACTTTTACCGATGATCATCGCAGATATGGGTACATCTACTTAATCAAGGACAAGTCAAAAACCTTTGAAAAGTTCAAGGAGTTTAAGCAAGAAGTGGAGAATCAGTTTGGCAGGAAGATAAAGATGCTCTAGTCCGATCGAGGTGGTGAGTATCTTAGTATTGAGTTCCATGACTATCTCAAGGAATGTGGAATTGTTTGAAAATTGATGCCACCTAGGATACCACAGTTGAATGGTGTGGCTGAGAGGCACAATCGAACCTTGTTGCACATGGTTCGTTCCATGACAAGTCAAGCTTCGTTACCTATCTCATTCTAGGGGTATGCCTTTGAGACTGTTTCCTATATCCTTAATCTAGTCCCAACTAAGAAGGTTGCCAAAACACCTCACGAGAAGTGGACATGGAAGGTTCCCTCGTTGGAATATATCAAGGTTTGGGGTTACGAGGCTTTCGTAAGGCAAGAGACTCACGACAAGCTCGAACCTCGTAGTGAGCGATGTATTTTCATCAGCTATCCACTGAAGTCCTTTGGATATCTCTTCTATAGACCGAGTGACAATGTTGTCTTCATTACGAGCAGAGGGGTTTTCCGAGAGAGAGAATTCATATGCCAAGAGGACAGTGGGAGGCAAATTGATCTTGAAGGGCTTCAAGAATCAAACGATGAAGGAACCTCTAACACCGACACTCAACCCCGAGGAGGAAACTCCTGTTGAACCGATTAACGAGGCCTTGCCTTTTATACGTTCTAGTAGAGTTAGTGTTTCCACCCGAATTATATGGGTTTCACATAACTGCTGAGGGTGATATGTTTATTAGTGATAGTACACTAATAAATTTAGATGAACCTAACAACTACAAGGAAGCCATGGCAACCCCAAAGTTTGCAAAATGGAAAGAGGCTATCGACAGCGAGATTTAGTCCATGTATGACAATAAAGTTTGGGACTTCATTGAAAATGTACTAGGTCGTAAGACGGCCGGGTACAAGTGGATGTTCAAGAAGAAGATCGACATAGATGGGAAAGTACACACATATAAGGCACGATTAGCTGCGAAGGGCTTTACTCAAACTCCCGGAGTTGAATATGATGAGACCTTCTCACCAATAGTGAAGATTAAATCTATAAGCATTATGCTAGCCATAGTTGTGTTTCATGATTATGAAATATGGAAGATGGATATCAAAACCGCTTTCCTTAATGAGAAGTTGGCTGAAGATGTTTACGTAAGTCAGCCAGAGGCATTTGTCAATGTAAAGTATCCTAATAGAGTGTGTAAACTTGAGAAATCCATCTATTGATTAAAGCAAGCATCTCGCAGATGGAATCTTTGTTTCGTTGACAAAGTCAAAGAGTTTGGTTTTTCCAAATGCAAGGATGAGTCTTGTATATATGTGAAAGTCAGTGGGAGTATAGTTAGCTTTCTCGTTTTGTATGTAGATGACATACTACTCATAGGAGACAACTTCACAACCTTACATGAGGTTAAGTCCTGGCTTGAGAAGTGCTTCGCTATGAAGGACCTCATAGAAGCTGCTTATATTCTAGGGATAAGGATATTTAGAAATAGGAGTAAGAGACTAATAGGACTTAGTCAAATTACTTACTTAGATAAAGTGTTGAAATATTTCAGCATGAAGAATTCCAACAAAGGGGAGTTATCAAGCCAAAGCAATACCAAGTTAAGTAAGATTCAAAGCTCGAGTACCAAAGATTAGATAGCAGAAATAAGTCGAGTACCTTATGCTTTTGCTATTGTCTCAACCATGTATGCTATGATGTGTACTCGCCCTGATGTGGCCTTTGCTTTGAGCATGGTCATTAGTTATCAAAGGAATCCTGGTAGAGCCCATTGGACTGTGGTAAAGAACATTCTGAATTACTTGCGGAGGACTAAGGACTAGGTTCTTATCCTCGATGGGAGTGATTACTTGAGAGTGCGAGGGTATAGTGACGCCAATTTTCAGTCTGACAAAGATAAATTCTGCTCTCATTCAGGTTGGGTCTTCACCCTGAATTAAGGAGCAGTGACTTCGAAAAGTTCCAAGCAGGAGACCATAGCTGATTCAACGTGCGAATCAGAATACATAGCTGCAAGCAAAGCGTCAAAGGAGGCAATATAGCTTAAGAACTTCATCGGAGACCTTGGAGTTTTACCAGCCATAAATGAGCCTAAGGAAATTTTCTGTGACAACAAGGGTGCAGTCGCCTTAACCAAGGATCCAAAGGATCATGGTAGATCTAGGCACATCGACAGAAAAAACCACTTTATTAGACATCGGGTAGAAGAGGGACTCCTCTTAGTAAAGTGGGTATCATCAGAGGATAAAACCTACGCTCACATGAGTGCTCCTGGAACGTTCATGAGTGCTCCTGGAATAAGATTTGGGTATTGGATAAAACCCACACTCACGTGAATCACCTCATGGAATTTAATCATGAGTGATTGTGAGACGATAATATTATATAGTCTTTAAACCTAGATATATGAGTTGTTGTTTATGAGTTAGTTGTGCATTGATAATGCGTAAACGCATCAATAACTTGAGGTTATAAAAGGTATTGTTGAGTATGATTTGATGAGTAAATAGTACAAGCATATAAGTCGAAGTTTATTTGTTCCTTTTATCCTAAGAGGTTAAAAGTGATATCTTGGGCCCCTCGATGATTTGGTTTGACTTTTGTGTCGGGCCCGGTTAGGACTAAATTGATGTGTTCAATTAAGTTCTATGTCATACAAATCTGAAATCGGGAAACAAACTGTTGGACAATAAGTATGACTATGTTTCATGCATTTGTCCGTATTATATCTTGATAATGGAGGAATATACAATCCCATATCTAAAGGACGTGTTAGAGTTCAACAACGGATTTTGACAGCTATGATTGCTAATCAGATTTTGAAGTCATACTTGCATTTATAGTTATTAGACTTATCTAAGTGGGAGACTGTTGGATTAGGTGTCCAATCTCATAACTATATTTGGTATGTACTTGACCCGATAGTAGCATTGTGTTTTTTGATTGCCTTCACTAAAGCAACTAGACAGGATGAATTATGGTGAAAGAGGTTGATTATAACTTATTAATATATTATAGGAATAGTATATTAAAAGAGAAATCATATTATTTAATTATTATTGGTCAAGAATTAATTTTGTGGTCAAAAGAGATTAACTGAATTTAAGGGACTGATATTGTAATTATAAGATACTTGCAAAATGGGCTAAGGATCTCTTAGATAAGAGATGGACGAAATCTTATGGAAGCTCATAAGGATTTCGTCCAAGGGTAAGGTTCTGAAAGGATCTTATGGGCTGCTTAGAGCCTAAGCAACCAGATTAGGTCTTTGATTGAAACTCTAATTCTTCAACTATATAAAAAACCCCTTGGGCACACCAAATTGGCTACCAGAAACCCTAGAAGGATCTTAGAGCCGATTTTGAGCCTCCTCCTCTATGTCATATTCTCCAACTTTCTTCTTGGTGTTTTTGATCGATTAGAGGTATTACACCTGTGATACTAAGTTCTCAAAGGTTAAAGATCAATAAACAATTGAAAAGTAACATCCTAAATTTGTTTTAATTATGATTTTCAATTCAAAGTATGCTAGATTAGGGTTTACAATCTTTGGATGATTATTGCATGCATAATTAGAAAAACTAGATCCAAAGCTTTAGGGTTTGCATGTGCACCATAGGATTGTTGTTATGCTCAAAACCAACCAAGATCCACATGAGATGACATTTATTATCTTGGCATTTAGGGGTGGAGATCCTGGTTTTTCTGGGATCTCGTGATCATCCAGGCGTTATCCTTGGATTTTTGTCTTTTTCTCCCAAAGATTTCTTTAAGGTGTCCCTTGTTGATGATGTAGTTGATCTCTTTCCTCAGGCTATACAATCATTTGTGATATTGCCAAAGTCTTCATGGTAAGCACACCATTTGGACTTGTCCTTTCAGGTGGTGGGCTTGTTATCTCTCTTCGGCCATCTCGCTTTGTGTCTGACATCCTTCCTAGCATGGATTACACCTGAAATCTCCACAGAAAAACAATAGTCAATAATCTTAGGAAGTTCTTCTTTTTCTCCCTCATCCTCGAGGGTATTGACCCTATGGTGATTCGGTTTGGAATAAGGCTTCATTTTGAAGGATCTTGGAGTCAGGGATTCGGATTTTCTATTGGGATTCTTATATTGACTCGAAGTGTTACTTCTCTTCTAAATTTCTCTATCCTCTTCGAGCCTTCTGAACCTCAATGCCGAACACCCGAGCTCATCTGATCTTTTGCATGGGGTCATCACAAGGTCTTCTTAGAAGGGTGAATCCTTCCTAAGTCCTATATTGAAGGCTTCTACAATGGTGGTCATGTCGACATTTGTGATACTTAAAGCTACCCTACCAAACCTGTTAACAAACTCTCTAAGTTTCTCATTTGGATCCTGAATCACTCGTTAGAGATTGCTAGTGATCTTTTCAAAGGTTCTGATGGAAGAAAACTGGTTATTAAAGATATTGACTAAGTGTGCGAATGAAGTAATAGAGTATGGGGAAACGTTTAGAAACCATTTGAGGGTTGATCCCGTAAGGGTCGAACCAAAGCCTTTGCATAGGCAAGCTTCCTTCAAGTGTTCCGGGATGGGAATGATCTTCATCCTTTCTCTGTATTGGGCTATATTCTCTTCAGGATCTGTAGTTCCATCGTATAGCTTCATGTTGGAGCTGCACTCAGAATGCAGCAACAATCTCATCGTGCAAGATCTACTGGATCCTGGCATCCAACTCCTTTGTCCCTATCTGAGCCAGGGGCTCGGGTGCTACCGACACCTCCAACCCTCCGTCTCTTGACCCCAATCCTGATCTTGATCTAAATCCCAAAGCAACACGTCTCGTCACCACCATACTGAAATATATATACAATCATCAGATAAATAACATAATGTCGGGAGACCAAAACCCTAGGGGTTGTGACTTCCCTGCTATGCGTATTGGTCCTGTACTTTCAGTAGTAGGGGCCCATATTACCTTCCACACCTACCCATATTTGTCTCAAGTATCACCACAACTCCCTAACAATATCATCAACATAGGAAATGCTCCCCACCCTCATTCTAGGGGAATACCAAATACCTCGCATCTAGACTCATCACTTAACACGACTCTCACATTCATGAAACTTCCATCATCCCCTGCAACGCTAACGCACGCTAGCTATACATAACGTTGAACCCAATAGACTTTCAAATATCTGATCCTTCCCGAAGGCCGAATCAACATTCTCAGGCTATAAGGTCTTTATTACGCACAATCGTGATGCATACACTAAATATCTACAGTTATGATGTCAATTCCACATACATGAAACCCTAGGCTAATAAGCATCATGCAATCAGGCAAATCTAACATGTGATTCCTGAAGATCCCTAGCCTAGCGCTAGCATGATGTTCTAACATATCAAAATATCAAATAACTGCATTGTATTTTGGGGTTTACTTACAGGCTCTGGTTAATCGTACCCACTGTATCCTCCATCCTTTATTTTGAAAACCATTTTAAAACTTATTTCCGAAAATCTCCTTGATTTGAGACTGGATTCACATGAGTGTTCCTCCAATTCACTCAAACCAAGGCTCTGATACCAACTTGTAACATCCATAAAATTCACACCAAATTTAAACTTTTTTATTCATAAATAAAAACCACATAACATTGTTTACAAAAAAATGTTTTCAAATCATTTTCCATCATAGTGTCCCAAAAATCATAACATAAGGATGAGGAGCGATATGGTCACGCCTTCGCCTTTCCACGATCTCCTGAAGTACCTGAAACAGTAAACTAAAAACTATAAGCCTGAGGGCTTAGTGAGCTACCCCCAAAATACCAACACCACAATGACAATACCATAACAGTAATAATCAATCAATCAATCAATCAATCAACATGCATACTTGGCCATCAGCCAGACTGGACTGCCCTACCGGGCCTACAGTTTGTCTGGATCTATCCCGAGCCTTCAGTATGACTGGTCCGCCACATGGGCCTACAGTCTCCCCAGACCACTCATAGGGTATGATGGCCTTCAGCACGAAGCAGGACCGCCTCAACCCAACCAACAAGCAAATAACCATGTGAGCATAACAATCATATACCGGCATATTCAAACATCAAACATACCTATCTCACTGATCACAATCATAGAATTCTCCTGTAACTAGATTACCAACCTAGCAGGTCACTATCAAACCAACCCCTACGGATCATAAAAGCATAACATACTGTCTACCTCGATTTCGAACTAAAAATTCATGACCACATGCAACATACCATAACAATAACAATTAAAGGGATGGCCTTGGTGCCGTAGACCCTATTGATATAGTGAGGATAACTCACCTCGTAGTTGTTGACTCGGAAGTTAAACTCCAACTCTCGGATCACTCGACACCGACCCCACCACCTATCACCATAGTTCAATATACGCATAAGTCTTTAACCTTGTAAGGTACTCCATAACTTAATAGTCAACTCCTAGTCAAGGTAAAAGTCCTCAGTCAAGGTCAATAGTCCATATTGACCTCAACTCGCCGAGTACACCTAGCTACTCGCCGAGTCCCTTGTAGCACAATCCAACTCGCCGAGTCATCGAGGTGACTCGTCGAGTTCCTTCGAATCCCGATCAGACCTTAAGGCCACCCGTTGAGTCCCCTCCCTGCGACTCGACGGATATACTCGTGAACATTATTCTTGGTTAAAACTCATCTGACTCGCCGAGTTGTTCTTCAACTCGTCGAGTCTCACGACAATCTTCATCGGACTTGCCGAGTTGTTCAACAAACTCATCGAGTTCAATGGCCATCTTCATGTGACTCACCGAGGCTATTCAATCCTCTCTCCATACATATCCATTTTGAGCCATGCAACAGCTCCAAATCACAGATCCAAGCTTTTAGGGCATGCTTATCACGTAAAGTTGCAAACTTTACATGCATGCATGGCTTTAAAGGCTCAAAATGGCAAATCTAAGCGATTGATGGGTCTTTATGCACAAAGGGGACCTCAATCACGACTAAAGTTGCAACTTTAAGCTTTTAGAATCCAAAGAGAGTCCATATCTGAAGTTACAACTTCAGATCTAGCCCATAGTTCATCATACCAACTTGATATTCCATGGAAACCCTAAATCTCACCCAATAAAGGAGATCTATAAGGAGAATGATGGTTTTGGTACCTTTTGAAGTTGATATCTGAGATGAGTGTTGATTCCCACACTCCAATTGCTTCAATCTCCTTCTCCTCCAAGTCTTCTCCCTCCAAGAACTCTCTTTCAAGCTTCAAACACACACACAAGGCACACACACACGAATAAGGCTCTCAAGGGTTCTTTGGAACTGTAAGGAGGTCCAAGGGAGGCTAAGGTCCCTTTAAATAGGGGTGCAAACCCCGGTAATTAGGGTTTCACTTGCCATCTCCTACTCGCCGAGTCCCAATATGGACTCGTCGAGTAGGTCACTTAACCCGCGATCCTTCTCACTACCACTTGATGAGTAGGTAAAACAACTCTTCGAGTAGGGCCTAATACAAAAACTCATATTAACAATACCTGAGAATCGGGGCGTTATAGTTCATGTGGTAGTTAGGTAGTATTAGTGAAAGTTCTTTCTACGACTGATAGTAAAGAGGGGTGAGGAAAGGAGTCCTAGGAAGTCCATGAGATGCTTTGGGGTGTATGACGCCTTATAGTATGAGGAATGTACTAGTTAGAAAGAGTGACTTGGAGGAGTCGGGGTAGACCTTGAGGAGGGTATAAATAGGTGTGGAAAGTAGTATTGTGAACGTACTACTGAAAGTACAGTATTTATACTTGAGAGTAGGAAGATCACGATGAATCTAGGGAGCTCAAGAGTGTGAACCTTCTCATGTGTTTGCTAATTGTTTATATGGTTATGTTTAAGTATGGTGGTGACACTTCACGAAGCAGGGGGTTCAGGATCTGGATCTGGTTTGGGCACGAGCACCGAATCAACTGATGAGAGGTTACATGAGTTCATTGCATTTGATATTACTAGAGGCATCACTGATTTGACTCGATGATGCTCGGTTCGATCAAGTAGGGTATCATCAAGCTGATGTAGGATCGCCTTCAGATCTTCAGGGCTGATTTGGTTGCGAGCCAGTCTGGGGTCGCACTCTCTCCTTCAAGGATTTCATGGAATGTGGGGCACCAGATTTCTTTGTGGTGAAGGACCCTATCACTTCCATGCATTGGATAGATGACATTGAGTGTCCCCAGACGACGAGCTTCTACCCCGAGGGGTCGAAGGTGAGGTTTGTTGCAGGATGTTTGAGGGAGGGAGCCCAAGATTGGTGGGAGGAGGTCGGCTACAATTTGGGAGCCCCATCCTTTGAGGCCATAACCAGGACTGATTTTTTGATCCGGTTTAGAGCAGAGTTTGCACTAGCTGTTAAGGTTCAACATTTAGCTAGGGAGTTTCTTAACATGAGTCAGACGACTGAGACTATGATGGAGATCACCGCTAAGTTCAGCAAGGGGACTTTTTTGGTAGTATACAGTTGATGAGGAGATGAGGAATACCCGATACCATGATTTGCTGAGTTCTGACATCAGGGATTTCGTTAGTATTGTGCATCCCGACTTTGGATGACATGATATCCATGGCACGAGAATGAGTGATTGACTTGGAGAACATATGGAAGAGGAAGGTGGAGCATGGGCAGATGGTTAGGGTTTTAGCAAAGAAACCCAAGGGGTTTGACTCTAGGTCGAAGGGCTAGTAGGGTCAGAGCCGTTGTGGAAAATGTGACAGCTCGCTTGATGGGGTTTGTAGAGCAGGTGGTTCGGGCTGCTACAAGTGCGGAAAATCGGGGCACTTTAGCAAGGGTTGAACTGTTGTTATCACCACCCAAACATCATAGCCGATTTGATTTCACTGCAATCAAAGAGTCCATAAGAAGGCCAACTGACCGAGTTTAGCATCGGGAGGACTAGTAGTAGTACCTGCTCCGGCGATCCTACTGATTATTGATGGACGCCAAGGCATGGTGTATGTGCCTATTGTGAGGAGCATGGATTTTCAGTTGGCTGCCAAGGAGGCACGTGCTATACCAAATGTGGTGATGAGTATGTCTCTTCTCCTTAACTCTTTATTTGTTTTGATTTTTCTACTTATATTTGTGTGTTTTGTTTTATGATCATCCCTTGTAAACGATATCTCTACTTTAATATTGTTTGATTCGGCGGCTACCCGATCTTTCGTATCTCTTGCGCTCAGCATGAGGTTTGTCGGAGCTCCGGAAGAGCTGGATTGTCCATTAGAGGTTGAGATTGTAGACAATCGATCAATCCGGGCATCAATAGCTCATCATGATTGTATTTTAGAGATGTTTAAGGAGCAGTATCTGATATACTTTGTTCCCATTCCTTTGCACTGGAACAAGGTTATAGTTGGGATGGATTGGTTGAGCCTGAATGAGGCAGTGATTGATTGTGAGTGTTAGATGGTGCATGTTCATACCCTAAGTGGGCACTCAGTGTGGGCCGTATCCTATGCTCATCCGTTAGGGCCAGACATTATCTTCATCAGGGTTATTCTCATTTCGTTGCCTATGTTATGGATACCCGGGAGAAGGGTAAGGTGGTGGTAGATCATGCACCAATTTTATGGGAGTACCCAGATGTGTTTATGGAGGATATTCTTGGAGTGCCTTTGGAGAGGAAGGTGGTGTTTCGGATTGACTTGGTTCCGGGTGCATCTCCGATAGCCAAATCACCATATCGGTTAGCTCCACCAGAGATACAGGATTTATCTACACATCTGTATGAGCTATTAGACACAGGGTTCATTCGACCGAGTAGTTCGCCTTATGGAGCCCCGATCTTGTTTGTGAAGAAGAAGGATAGGTCGCATCGTATGTGTATTGACTACCGGGAGCTAAATAAGAAAACGGTGAAGAAACGTTGTCCACTCCCAAGGATTGATGATTTGTTTGACCAGCTTCAGGGTGCATCTTTGTTTTCCAACATTAATCTTCATTCGAGTTATAATCAAATGAGTGTCAGAGAGGTCGATATGCATAAAACATAATTTTTGACTCATTATGCTCATTACGAGTTCGTGGTGATGCCCTTTGGTCTTACCAATGCTCCAGCCGCATTCATGGACCTCATGAACCATGTGTGCTGACTGATGTTGAATCTGTAGGATAAGGTGTCTAAGTCCATAACTTATTTGGTATATACTTGACCCGACCCGGCATGGTCCATTTGGGTTGCATTTCATCCAAACTATTTATGGATAATTTTATGAGAGTTATACACATATGATTATTAATATATTATAAGTTATAATATATTAATATGAAGTCATGTTATTTAATTAGTCTTAGTCTTAAATTAATTATGAATTAATTTAGAGATTAAAAGGAAGACTAATTAGATTGTGGGCTATTGGTTTTATATGGTGTGGGCTAACACTCATTTGTTAATGGGCTAGGCTTGTATGGAAGTCCATGGATGATCCATGGAGCTTTTAACCCATGGATCCTTGGAAAAGGAAAGGTCATGAGTTATTAGGGTTTCACCCTAATCATGTACACTATATAAGCATGCTTATGTTGCATGATATAGCTACTAGTGTCACTAGAGTATGTGTGTTTGTGTGTGGCCGATTTTATAAGTGTGTATACACTCTCTCAAAGTTTTCCAAGAGTTTGTGGTGATTTGTGATTCCATTTGAGACATTCACACTATTGGTGCTTGGCCCTCAAACTCCTTAGGAATCAAACTCATCATCAAAAGGTATGTAATCTCATCTAATTCTTTTATGTTTAAAAGTACCCCATGCCATGTTAGATAGGTTATGAACCTTGGAAAAATTATTATTTTGCATGTATTTAGACAAACATAGATCCAAGGTTTATTAGGGTTGCATGCACACTTAGGAAGTGTTAGATTGCTCAAAACCCAACAGTGGTATCAAAGCCTAGGCTTGCTTGTTTGATACTTGATGCAAAATAGTGAAAAAAGTTGAAATTTTTACTGTCTGCATGATGGACTCGCCGAGTCCATGGGGGGACTCGCCGAGTCCCAGGCAAAACTCATCCTACTCGCCGAGTAGGTTCGTGCACTCGGCGAGTAGAAGGTTTAGAATGTAGATTTTCGATTTTTGCTGTTGGAAATGGACTAGAAACTTTACCCTAAACTGTTTTGATGTTTTAAAACTTATTTTAGTTGGTGTAATGGTTGTTCTAATCCATTTACAATAGCATATATCAAAATTTCATGCTTTGTATGTGTTCATATAATTCTTGAAACTTTGATAATCATGTTCATGTTCTTATGAATTTAGAAGATGATAGGAATTATTTGCTGAATTGTTTAGGATTAATTCTTGATCATTTATGTGTTTTAATGGAGTCCATAATTTGTCCTCAAGTTATGGATATCCAAAGGTCACTTTTCTTTAACACACATTAAAAACACATAAGTTACATAAAATGAAGAGTCTTCATTTTATGAACCTTTAATTCATAAGTTATGAAATGAAAAGTTTTGAAGAGTTACAAAACTTGCCCTCAAGTTTTGGAATTTGGAAAAGTTTCACACACTTTAATAAACTTTAATTCCAACACTTAGAATTTTAAAAGTTAAAATTCAACACTTATACTATTTATAACATTAATGGTTAATTATATATATATATATATATATATATATATATATATATATATATATATATATATGTATAAGAACAAGTCGTTTTACCGTTAGTAGGCCTCATTCACGAAGCCGGTCTATAAGGTGGGTATACGGTTGTTGCCTATAAAATGGCGACTTAATGGGTGTCCACTCTCACCCACCGCTTGCTTGATCGGTGTAGGGTCGTTAGCCGAACGGGTAAGACAATGACTTTAAATTCTCATTAAAAGTATAATGAATATTATAAAGTAACTAAATGTTTTATTTAATTCCCAATCTTAGTTACTTTAGGAAAAATGTGAATTTGGTGCTAGCCCATGAAATTCACACTTTGTACCTTACCAAGTCGTTGGTGGAGCGTGTGTTATTAACCGACACACTAACTTGGACTAGTAAGGATCACGAAGGGTGACTTAATGTTTGTCATAGATCAATGGAGCGTGTGTGGTTAACCGGCATATTGATTAGGTGATAATATTAAGGGTACCAAGTGAATTAGTATGGTTATTCACACCTTGTTTTGTGATCCTTGGCATCCCAGTCACAAAATTTGAGAGGGCACACTCGAGATTGAAACATGCCATTGAAAAGTTCAATGAATCTCAAAAGATCTAGGAATTTCAAATCCAATTAAAACCTAATAAATTATTTCGTTTTTCATGGTGGAAATTGGTGAATCGTCATTCGCCTACCTTCAAATATTTTATAGCTTGGATTACGGCATCCCTCTTCCAAATTATAAAATATTGTGTTGGGCCCTAGCCTTAATATTTCATATTGTGTGTTATATTAAGGATTTTGAATCAACTAACTTGATTTTCTCCCATTATAGATGTCTGGTTCAGACAACTATGATCTTCCCAAATCTCTTAAAGATGGTGTCACTCAACATCATGCTTCACTTCCTCTACCTCCTCTAATTATTCTCCCTCACCCACAAGTTCTTGAAAAGTTTAAAGTCACTCAATCCCTATTGGCAAGCATAGTCTATGTGTGCTCACATCTTGAAGATAAAGTCACATATTGACAAGCCGGGAGAGTTGGGTGTCAAAGTCTCATGAAAGTTGGATGTTCAATCATTTTCTTAGTAACATAGTGAGTCTCTTTGGAACTACTATGAGACAGACTATGACACGAGCCTTAATGATCTTATCTATTTGCTTTGTGCTGCGGAATCAACAATGATTTGGAACACTAGTAAAGCAAATTTTATTAGAAGATCAACTTCCCAAACCTTAAATGGACATTGGCAATGGTAGCATTGGATATCTAGAAAAAGATTTCTCTTCCCAATGGAAAGGGATCGGCTATAGTCAACTCGGTTGAACAAATAGTAAAGAGAAAGGCAAATTCTGAGATAGTCTCATGTGCCATTACCAAAGGGTCCATGTGTTTTGTTGCCAAAGGAAGGAGCATTGGTTGCGAAGCTGCCCTATTCACCTGAAAGGTCATAAGGTTGATCAAGTCAAGAGGTTTGACTCTACTTCAGTTAAACTCCACTGACTAACTCTATTAAGTTCCTATTTGGAGATTCTTATTACATAATGTGAATGGGTCACATGTTGATGTTTTTAAGAATCAAAAGAAAAGATAGGAAGCTTAAAGTAAGTATATGTTGATTCTGATTGTGAAGGTGGGTTTCGATCGCATGGTTCGGTAATCAGAATTTTGAGCTGTTGCTTAAGAGTTATAATATATTGCTTATGAATAGATAACAACAAGGTTTTCATGTGGATTGTAAGGATAAGTTTTTCCGCAAAGTTTTAAAATAAAAGGAAAAAAAAAGGTTTTAATTTTATTTATTTTAAAAATATCCTTACAATGGCATCTGTGGAAAATTTTTGCTTATATGTTTCCAGTAATAGCAATATTGGAAAGTGGATTTGATTCATTCATTTGTGGTAGTGTCTGAATTTACCAAATGAAGAAAGTTTTTCATCACCCAAGTTTCAATTGGACAGAAACTTGGAATCATACAAGTGTATTTTATGATGAATGAGAATTTTCATTTTTGAAAATTAAGACTAATTCTTTGATCACATGTATATGTGAGTCAATTGAAGGACTAAAGAATTAGGTACACTGGGTGTGCGCTGGACAAGGTCCACCGCAAAGATTGATTTGTCATGATTTACTACAGATTAGTAAATATGATTATACTTATGAGGTTAAGTATAATTCTGTAACATTGGAAATGTTACAATGTATGACAAAACAAATGAGAAGAATCAACTTAGGCAGAAAGATAAAATTTTCTCAAATCTGAAAGGATGGGAGAGTACTTTAGTATCATATTGCATGATCATCTTAATGATTATGAAACCATATCACAAATTCATACTCTAAGGACGTCTTAGTGCATTGTTATGGCTAAGAAAAGAGGTCATGAATTGTTGGACTGGTTAAAATCAAGAAGATGAGTCATACTTCGTTCCAAAACAATTCTTAGAGTCATACTCCAAGATTGTAACCTTGAGTGACATAAAGGAAGATTTATCAACACTAGTCAAATGTAAGAGTAAAATGTTTTCTACTCTTGTACATTTGAGATTGGTAAGTTGTGATGTCTTGGATGAGACAAAGACCAACTAAGACCAATTGTGTGAAGTGTTAGTCTTGATAAGAATCCGCACTATCCCTTGAATATTTGTTTTGTCAAGGAATGGTTCTTGACTAGGGAAACTTATATGTCAAGGGGACAGTGGGAGCCTTAAAGATCCTGAAAGAGTTTCAAGATTTAATCAAGAGTAAAACCTGTAATTTATCACTAGCACACGACTTAAGGTTTGCAACCTATCGTGTTGACATAATTCTTATTTCTGTACCTACTTCAAATAAGTTGAATTTGCATGTGAGTTATCAGAGTTCAACATTGGAAGCATTGGTGACCCTTGTGCTACCAAGGTGACAAGAAACTAAGATTGAACAAGTTTAATCCATGTAAGGCTGAATTTGTCACTAACCTTATCTTGTGATTATGGTTTTGACAAATTCACATGGATAGGAACTCATACACTATAAAATCTAAGTGTCATAAGGTTTCTCTCCGATTCATGAAAATGATGGTCAGGAAACGCTTTCACTAAGTAGATTTTACGTAGATATCAATTGTGTTATTTGCATTTTCAAAAGTCGTTAGTGGAGCGCTTGTGGTTAACCGGAACACTAACATGGACTTGTGAGAAATGGAAAAGGTCTAAGAAATTGAGACTATGATTACGGCATCCCTTTTCATAGTTCTTGAAATTACTTAGACACAAAGGTGAGCTATCTACGGAAAGGTGTATGAATCTAAATTTTAGAAGTCCAGCAGATTTCTGGAAATATGTCAGAGCTAGTGGGAGCATAAGTGTTATGCTGATAATCATCATGTTAGTTGGAGCATGATTGTTACGTTTAGTGTTGCTAGTTAGTAATGTTAATTATAGAAAACAAAGTTTCAATTCGTAAAGTTGCAGGGGTTTAAAAGTTGTTTTGCTATAATTAAGGGAGAGGAAATTATACTTCATTTCAATCCTAAAGCTTAGATTGAGATTTTAATCATCTTAAGTCAAGGACATATATATGAATTTTATGTCTGAATGGTTCGACTTAAGGAAATTCTATATATATATATATATATATATATATATATATATATATATATATATATATATATATATATATATATATATATATATATATATTGCGTTTTCAAAATTCAATTATGATTACGGCATCCCTCTTCATAGTTAAATTTTGAAAACATGGCAAATAAAAAAAATATTGTAGCAAAAGACTGGTCTAGTATCATGTCTTTATGTCAAACATCATGAATCGTGTCCCATATGCTTCGGGTATAGGATCGATTGCATGTGCTATAATATTCATCTTTTCTAAATTTTCCAAATGCTTAAGGCATTGAGAAGGGAAAAGTCTAGAACTGGATATGATTAAAGTGATTAAGCAATTATCGAGGACAATCTGAGGTTCGCCAAAGATTGGTTGCTCAGGGAAAGTTGGAAGTATGATGTAAGTTGTCGGAAAGGATCGTATTGACATGTTCTGAAAAGAAGTAACTCTTGTTCGGAAGTGATAGTCAAAATGAGACTATGGAAATGTCTCCATAGGTGGAAGTTATTCAATCTATGTAAGATTAGAAAACCTTAATGCAAGAAGGATGTTCAAAGCAATGTACTTTGAATATGAGACTTCCGTTCCATAGAAGTTGACCTTCTTTGGAATACTCTGTAATGACTGGTGACAAGGTTTTGGTGACTTTGTGAATAATAATTACAAGAGGAACATTGCATAAAAGTTTAAAATCTAACAAAGTTTTTGGTAAATGATAGGAATCGGGGATTTTCACATTTACAATAAGGATTTGGGATTGTGAAATGAGTATCATTGGAATCATGTTCAATTGATCTACATCACAATATAAGGATCATAGACAAACATAGTGTGCATACTTGGAGTATGGCATAACTATTGTTTAGAAAACAAAATGTACATGCTAGGAGCATGGGATTACTATTGTTTTATTCAAGTATTAAGTTGATTATTTGAAACATTATACAATGAATAATGTGTAATCAATATGGTGATAAATAAAAGGTGGTTTTATTTATATTCAAAAGGGTTCTAAGACCATATTGGATTCAATGATTATTGTGTTTCACTTTGCATGTTTTGACTTCCAAAATAGCTAGGTTATTCTTTCCGAATGACTAAGTTATTTAAACACTCCACAGTCGTTCATATGTTGGAAGTAGGTATGAATCAAGACTGTCATGAATCGAGTTTGTAGATGGCTAAATGGGTTTAGTCATAGCAATGGTTGCTACAACATTCATGAGTGCTCATAAGTTATGAGTATTGGAATAAACCCACGCTCACTTGTATCACTTCATGGAATTTATCTCGAGTGATCGTGAGACGGTAATATCATATAAATCTTCAAACCTAGAGATATGGATTGTTACCTATGAGTTGGTTATGCATTGATTGCACGTAAACGCATCAGTAACTTGATGTTATAAAACGTGCCTTTGTGTACAATTCAACAAGTAGTAGAACAAGCATATGAGTCGAAGTTTATTTGTTCCTTCTAGAAATAGAAGCGATATCTGGGCCCCTCGATGATTTTGTTGTGACCTATGTACCGGCCGGTCAGAACTAAATTGATGTGTTCGATTAAGTTCTTTGTCAAACAAATCGAAAATCGGGAAACAAACTGCTGGACAATAAGTACGACGTTGTTCCATGTATTTGTCCGGCTGATATCATGAGAACAGAGGATTATATGATCACTTATCTAAAATGGCGCTTCATAGTTCAACAGAGTTTTCGAGAGCTACGATTGCTGGTTGGTTCCTGAAGTAACATACGCAAATACAGTTATTAGACTTATCCAAGTGGGAGTCTGTTGGATAAGGTGTCTAAGTCCATAACTTATTTGGTATATACTTGACCCGACCCGGCATGGTCCATTTGGGTTGCATTTCATCCAAACTATTTATGGATAATTTTATGAGAGTTATACACATATGATTATTAATATATTATAAGTTATAATATATTAATATGAAGTCATGTTATTTAATTAGTCTTAGTCTTAAATTAATTATGAATTAATTTAGAGATTAAAAGGGAGACTAATTAGATTGTGGGCTATTGGTTTTATATGGTGTGGGCTAACACTCATTTGTTAATGGGCTAGGCTTGTATGGAAGTCCATGGATGACCCATGGAGCTTTTAACCCATGGATCCTTGGAAAAGGAAAGGTCATGGGTTATTAGGGTTTCACCCTAATCATGTACACTATATAAGCATGCTTATGTTGCATGAAATAGCTACTAGTGTCACTAGAGTATGTATGTTTGTGTGTGGCCGATTTTATAAGTGTGTATACACTCTCTCAAAGTTTTCCAAGAGTTTGTGGTAATTTGTGATTCTATTTGAGGCATTCACACTATTGGTGCTTGGCCCTCAAACTCCTTAGGAATCAAACTCATCATCAAAAGGTATGTAATCTCATCTAATTCTTTTATGTTTAAAAGTACCCCATGCCATGTTAGATAGGTTATGAACCTTGGAAAAATTATTATTTTGCATGTATTTAGACAAACATAGATCCAAGGTTTATTAGGGTTGCATGCACACTTAGGAAGTGTTAGATTGCTCAAAACCCAACAGGATCGACATGTGATTGTATTCATCGATGACATCCTAGTCTATTCCAAGACCCACGAACTGCATGAGGAGCACTTAAAGGGGGTGTTAGAGACCCTGAGGAGGGAGACATTATATATGAAGTTCTCTATTTGTGAGTTTTGGTTGCATGATGTCCAGTTTCTGGGGAAACTTGTCAACCAGAATGGTATTCTGGTTGATCCGGCAAAGGTCAAGGCCGTGGTGAGGTGGGAGGTTCTGAGGTCTCCTTCTGGGATTCAGATTTTCCTAGGGTTGGCAGGTTATTACCTGAGATCCATTCAGGATTTCACCAACATAACGGTTCCTCTAACTCGACTGACGAAGAAGACTTCCACTTTTTGTTGGGGGGCTGAGTAGCAGGCAGCGTTTGAGGCCCTGAGACAGAGATTGTGCGAGGCACCGATTCTGACCCTGTCGGAAGGTGTTGAGGATTTCATGGTTTATTGTAACGCGTCTATCATGGGATTGGGCACAATTTTGATGTAGAGGCGTCGTGTTATTACTTATGCTTCGAGGCAGTTGAAGCCTCATAAGGCGAATTATCCAACACATGATTTGGAGCTAGGAGCTGTGGTTTTCGCCCTCAAGATTGGCAAAATTACCTCTATAGGGTCCATTGTACTAGCTACACGTATCACAAGAGCCTGAGGTACTTGATGAATCAGCCAAATCTGAACATGAGGCCGTGTTGGTGGTTGGATGTGGTGTAGGATTATGATTGTGAGATCCTTTACCATCCAGGGAAGGCTAATGTGGTGACCGATGTTCTCAGTCACAAGAAGATCACGACTCCAATCAAGGATATTTGTATGAGGATGAGAGTGATTACTCCACTCTTGGAGTTGATTTGAGAGGCTCATGTCGAGGTTATGAAAGAAGAGCACCAAAAGAGTAAGCCCATAGTGGGTTAGGTGACTTCCTTCGATTACGATGACCAGGGTTTATTGACTCTCCATCAGAGAGTATGGGTTTCTTACGAGGTGTGTGTCAGGTTCTGATGGAGGAGGTGCACAAGTCGAGATTTTTCATTCGTCTCAAGGTGAAGAAAAGTATAGAGATCTTCATCCTGATTATTACTGGCCTTGTATGAAGCGAGACATAGCTTGGTATGTGGAGAGCTGCTTGACTTGCAGGAAAGTCAAGGTCAAACATCAGAGGCCTCATGGCAAGATGCGGTCATTAGAAATTCCCATTTGGAAATGGGAAGAGATTACCATGGATTTCATTATGAAGTTACCTCGAAAAGCTCATGGAGTGGATTCGATTTGGGTCACCGTGGATCGATTGACCAAGAGTGCGCACTTTATTCCGATTAAGGAATGTATCTCTGCAGAGAAGTTGGATGACATTTATATCAGGGAGGTTGTGGCATGACATGGGGTCCCTGTTTCAGCAGTATGAAACAGGGATGTCTGGTTCACTTCCAGGTTTTGGAAGAGGTTTCACCAGGAGTTGGCTACTCGTCTACATTTCAGCACAACCTTTCACCTATAGACAGATGGCCAGAGCGAGCAGACCATCCAGACATTGGAGGATATGCTGTGGGCATGTGTTCTAAACTTCGACAGTAGCTGGGATATGTATCTTCCATTAGCGGAATTTTCGTATAACAATAACTATCAATGCAGCATCGATTGACCTCCTTTTTAGACGCTCTATGGGAGGAAATGCAGGACCTTGATATGCTTGGGTGAGGTCGTTCAGTGAGTCATGGGGAGTATCGAAGTGGTACTCAAGACTATCGAGTTGATTCAGCAGGTTCAGAGTAGACTTCAGACAGCTCAGAGTTGGAAGAAGAGATATGCCGACAAGCACCAATTAGACCTAGAGTTTCAGGTTGGGGATATGGTTTTCTTGAAGGTGTCACCTTGGATAGGTGTCATCCGATTCAGGAAGCGGGGCAAGCTGGGCCCCAGGTATATCAGTCCTTTCAAGGTTGGATGGGCAGGGTAGTGTATCGGTTGGATCTTTCGGAGGAACTCAGTCAAATTCACAACACTTTTCATGTCTCCCAGCTACAATTGTTTGGTTGATGATTCCGTAGTGGTTCCATTCGATGATATTCAGGTGGACGACCGCCTAAACCATATTGAGAGTCCTGTAGCAATCCTCGTCAGAAAGATGAAGACCTTGAGGAACAAGGATGTTGAATTAGTAAAGGTACAATGGCAGCACCATAAGGGTTCAAAATGGACGTAGGAGCGGGAGGAAGAGATGAGGGAGCATTACCTAGAGTTATTTCTAACAGCGGACTTCGAGGATGAGGTTTGATTCAAGTGGGGAGGGGGGGGGGGGAATTGTAGCGCCCGAGTCGCCAGTTATGTAATTAATCTATTATTCTATTTAATTCAATTAAAAGGTGGTGAATGGTTAGTGAGTACAATGTGCGTAATTAGGTGCGCACGATGTACTCCTTTCATGTGTGTCATCAGAGTGATCTCGACATACGCTGGGCGTACTTAAGCCAAGGGCAAATCCTAAATTTTAGGGTTTTCACCCTATTTATGATCATTAAGTCCTTCAAGTGCATCACACTTTCAGCCTCCATTTCCTTTTAGTTCTAATCTCGAAACCCTTGCCATCTTGATTACGTTTTTGAGCTTACATAGAGTGTTTGGGTGTTCTTTTGTGGTCTTGAAGAAGAAGGAAGCTTGAGGAGAAGCAAAAAAGAAGAAGAAGGAGTTTGTATATCTAGAGTTTGTGCATCAATTCTAGCCTATTGAAGATATAAATTTTGCAACTTATTCATTCTAATCTTAGATCTTGGTTTAAGGAAGATTTTAGAATCTTTTGGTCCTATAACTTGGTATTTTGGAGTTAGGGCTACTCTATGTCGTTTGAGTTGTCCTTTTAGACTCTTGGGAGTGCATGAAGTCATAAAAATCTTATCTTGAAGATTAAGAATCAACCAGGCATGTGTTGGTGACCACCTAAGGGAGTTAGAGGGCTTAATTCATGGTTTGAGGGCATGCAAGAGCATACAGTTTGCAACTTTATGGCTTAAGACACTATTATGATCTTGGATCTAAGTTTTCGACGTTAGAGCTTAATGGATTAAGACATGGGTGCAAGTTTAGGCTGACTAACCAGTACGTCGGGCATACTCTAGAGTACGATGTGCGTATTGGGCCAGTGCCCAGATTTCGGATCATCAGCATATACTCGGGCATACGATCCATGTACGCCGTGCGTACATAGCCTGTGGACTTAAGGAAAATTTCGGCTCGAGTATTCTTGATCTTTTGACTTGTTTAAAATTAGGCCTATGGCCCACTTGTTGTAGCAAGACATTTTTGGGCTTTAGGCCATGTTGGGTGCTCTTGGGCCATATTGGGCCTTAATGGCCTTATACTTGGGCTTGGATGCCTTTTTGGACTTGTATGAATTTATGCCTTGGTGGGAGGGAGGCCCAATGAGGAAAGAGTGAAAAAACCCTTTTTGCCTTAAGTTGAGAATTAGGATTGGACTTTCGGGTCAAAATATTAATTTGGCTTCTAATTAGGGTTTTATACTTGTGCCTTAGGGAAGGGATTTTGCGAGTCATCCGTTGAGTGCAATTTGATACCTTTAGCCTAAGGTGAGTTTCCTTCATTGTATCTGTAAGTTGAAGGCACCAATGTCGGACCACTAGTTTATGTTGTAGTATGATGGTTGACTTCATGACAACTGTCGGTTATGCCTGTGTATGCCTGATTACTATGTAATTCTTTGTTATGATATTATATGGTAGCGGTAGGGTGAAATAGACCCGGTATCCGGTTGAAATAGATCGAAAGAGATTGCAAGCACCCATATATATTTGACAATATCCGGTTGAAATAAACCGAATGGGATTGCAAGCACCCAGATATGCTTGGATGTATGTTTGTATGGTATGGGGTATTTTAGGGGAAACTCACTAAGCTTTGTGCTTTCCAATTTATGTTTCAGGTACTTTCGGTTCGAAGGGGAAGGTCCCGACATGATCGCATCACATCGCATCACTCTACGATTTCCGCATTTTGAGATTTTGGGAATTTGTACTCTGATAACATATTGCTATGATACACTTTAACTGTTTTGATATGAGTATCGTATGTTTTGCATGAAATTAAAACCAAAATTTTTATCTATATTCTTGGGACATTACAAAGGAACTAAAAAGATAAAGAATAATGGTAATTGTTGAATCTAAAATATTACAGATAAAAAAAATACCCTTTATTTTGTTAGTTGAACTTGCATGCTAAACCCTAATTTTCTGTTTTTATATTTATCTTTTGAGGGTTATTTTTTATTGGAAATATAAAAGTGTATAAATATTCATAAATTTAGATCCTTTATAAATAAATATTCATATTGGTATATAGTGTTTTTTAATATACTAGTTCGTTGACATTCACATGTGTATTTAAATTCTATCGATTTTTTATAAATATTAATTCTTATGTATTTGGAAATTGTATTTTGTTTCAATAATTCTTAATCATTTATTAGCTAATTGCTAATATTTATAAGTAATTTTGAGTAAGATTTTACATATAAGTTGTATTTTAAAAAAAAAAAATCAATAATCTAACTATATGATATCGCCGTATGAATTTAAATAATTATGTGTGAATGTTAGTTAATTGATTCATAAATCTAATTAAATTTATATGTGAGAATAATCCGGTGTAAATATTATAAAAAAAAGTTGCAACAGAATTTAGTTATATTAATATGTAAATTTTCTCCGATTCATATGTGTCAATATTTATTAAAACTCACATACGAATATGAGTTAATTCATTTGTGAATCTCAAAAAATTAATTTGTTAATGACTAAATTTTTTTTATAATTTTTTATATTTAAATACGAATTTACTTAAAAATCACGTGTTAGTGAATATATATTTGATTCACATGTAAATTTACATCAATATGTACATTCAATATGTACATACAATTTATATAAATATTTATCATGCATATTCTTAATTCACATATAAATTGAATGATAATCAAGTTAACTGAGAAATCGTTAGATATTTTATGATTCTTATACATTTGTTTATATGTGAATTAGATTTTGTAAATATTAGGTACAGTTCAAGATTAAAAAACAAAATGTATTTATATAGCAATATATAGGTGTATTCATAGACACAATATGAATTTTAATATGTTAACTTTCTTTTTGATAAAAAATAAACCATAATTTTTTAATTTTTATTTAAAAAGTGGATTTTTGCATTAATTAAGGTCATAAACTTATCATAATGTAAATGCACGTCCTCTATATATTGAATAAAAGTTTGGATTAAATCCGTTTCTTGGTATTGAGACAATACAATTATACACATAGTATGCTTTTTTCAGAATATGGTTTATGGTTATTACTGATACTGTGATACAAACAAAAACTAAAATAGACCAAGTATTTAAAAATTGAACACCACCATAGAGATAAAACAATACACTCCATGGAAGCCTCCATATCCAAAGTGCTTAGAAACACGCATCCAAGAGGCAACAGCAACACAGCCCAGCACAACTGCCATAAAATATATATCTTTTCAAACCACAGAACTCAAATCTCGACCATTTAATAATAATAATAATAATAATAATAATAATAACAACTGATTTTTAAGATTACATACATTTACCAAAGCCAGACCTCATAAATCATATCAATGACCAAGATTGGTTATATTTTAAACCCATCCCCAATTTATTTGAGCAAAGCAGTCATTATCTGGGTCTCTCTTTCTTTCTCTCTCTCTCTCTCTCTCTCTCTCTCTCTCTCTATATATATATATATATATATATATATATATATATATATATATATATATATATATATATATATATATATATATATATATATATATATATATAGACTTAGGGAATATGTGGTTGTTATATACCTAATATTAGGTATAGAACCATCAAAAACTACATAATTTTAATAAAATTCAATTAAATATCTCTATCGTATTTATTGTATCATCTATTAGAGCTTATAATTGGTTATATATATATTTTTTATGGAATTTTATAAATTTAATTTTTGCACCACAAACCGTATATAAGAATATTTTATCAACTACATGTAGTTAAGTATATTAAAATTTATTACAGAAAACTATAGTGAAAGTCTGAAATTGTTCATTAAAACTCAATAAATCGCATCCCATAATCCATAAAAAAAACAATGCAAGTATATACAAGGTAGGTGTTAGACGAAGTTATAAAATTTCTACTAGAGGTTTAATAAAAAAACACATATAAAAACCTATTAGAAATACATTGATGTTGGCAATGAAATTACAAAATAAACAATAATATGAGTTCAAAAGCAATAGAAAGAAACTAACTGGAAAGAAAATTGTGTTTATTTAATTAAAATTTAGATGGTTCTATACCTAATATTACATACATGACAGCCATATATTCATTTTTCCCTATATATATATATATATATATATATATATATATATATATATATATATATATATATATATATATATATATATATATATATATATATATATATATATATATATATAATGGGTTAGGTTCATGTGAGACGACCTAATTTTGTGAGATCGTGAGACACATATTTTTATTTTTATTTTTTTAATTTTTTTTAAATTTTTTTAGTTAATTCAAGTTCCGAAAATAATATTTAAAAAGAATTTTTGGATTTTTCCATTTATTTTGCATTTTAAAATTATTTTTTAGAATATGTACAGTGTAATATTCTATTAGAATATTTCACGTATTTTTAAAAAAAAAAAAACGGGATTTTTTTTATTTTTTTTATAGTTAATTCATGTTCTGAAAATAATATTTAAAAAAAGAATTTTTTGATTTTTTCATTTATTTTGCATTTTAAAATTATTTTTTAGAATATATATATCAGTGTAATATTCTATTAGAATATTTCACGTATTTAAAAAAAAAAACAAGATTTTTTTTTATAGTTTTTTTAGTTAATTCAAGTTCCGAAAATAATATTAAAAAAAGAATTTTTTGGATTTTTCCATTTATTTTGCATTTTAAAATTATTTTTAGATTTGGTCTCACGGTCTTACTAAATTAGAATGGTCTCACATGAACCTAAACCTATATATAATTGTCCAATGTTCTTATAATTGAATTTGTAAATTGATTTACTTCCAATATTTTTATAAATTTCTCATTTGTCATCTTCTTATGTGATTTTAATTTTCAACTATAATATATATAGCCTAGTAAGTTCTCGGCAAAAAGATGTGATGTAAGAGTAAAATACTAGTAATAATGAGGTTTCGAAAATCTTAAAAGTAAAATCAAGTTACGGGAAATTTAAGAATATTATAATGAATATATCAAACAAAACGAAATATTATGGTATGTTTGAATACATAAGCTTATATACTTCTAAAACCATATATATATATATATATATATATATATATATATATATATATATATATATATATATATATATATATATATATATATATATATATATATATATTCAAAGAGAGGGAGATAATACCATCCCCTCCAGAATCCATCACCCCTAGGCTGAGTTCTGTGAGGAGGATTCTGGCCACCTGAATCATAGCCTTCTTTCAACGTAGGACCAACCACCGGTGGTGGTGGTAGTGGTGGTGCAGCCACGTAACCTTTACCAGTGCCACCCTCCACCGGATAATTATGAACTGATGCAACATGATCAAGAACATCGATTAACAATTACATAATTATGAGTTTATCACCATTCAAACACACAAAAATAATATGAGAATCAAGTATGCAAGTTTTTTACGGATAGGTGGGGTAGGGTGGGGTGGTAATACCTTGAGGAGGCTGGTTTTGCTCATATGTGCTCATTTTCAAATCTCAATTGCAATCCTATTCTACTTAAGATATAGATATAGGTATGTGTGTGTATATATAAACTATAATCCGAACAGGATTAAGCTTATATGATGGAGTAGCTATAATGGAGTGGTTAGCAAGAAAATAAGTACAACCAATTATGCATAATGTACAACCTTAAAAATCATTGAATACCCAAAAACAAAACTTGGTCAACAATCTTGACATTTGATCATATCTTGCATCACATCACAATATATTTAAATGAACATACTAAAGAAACCCAAAAATATGATGCTTCTAAGAAACGCCATAATGCAAAGAAAAAGCTATGAATAACACCTTAAGATTTCCAAATACAATTCTAGTAAGGTACAACATGTAAAACCTTACTTTAGAACAAATTTACTACATTAAGAGTAAAACGGTAAAACCGTTGTGAATTTCCAAATATACCCTTTACAAACTACCCTGCAACTCGTTTAGAAATGTATCACCTTCTTCATAATCATCATCTTTAAAAGAAGGTAACTTTGACATAAAAGTTTCATCTTCAAAAACACCCGAATCCCTCAAAACTTTAAAAAACGCCTCTTTGCTCTTTTCGTCTTTTTCTTCCTCACAAATCTTTAAAAATGACACAATATTTACAGGTTTTGGTTTCCAAAACCGTGATTCTTCATGTGAAAGTGCCTTTTGAAAGCAAGACAACGCATCAGAAAGCCTCCTATTCCCAATATGCCCTTCACCAATAATCTCCCATGAACTTGAATTCGCCTTCCCATTTTCCAACATTTCTTTAAAAAAAGATTCGGCTTTTTCCAAATACCCTTTTCGAATATACCAACCCAATAACCGATTCCCAATTCTTGCATCATAAGTTGTCTTCACTAAAAGCCATTCCTCATAAAGATTCTCAGCTTCTTCAATTTCATCCATTCTTATAAAAGATGAAATCACTGCATGATAACCCATGTTGGGTATATATGGAAAAACCGTTTTATAAGTCCCCCAAATCCTTTCAACTTCTTCCTTTTTTCCAATACTTCCATAATGACTCAAAAGATAATGATAAGGAATTCGATAACGCCCTGTAATCTTATTTTCAATCTGTCTTAAACAATCTTCAGCTTTTTCAATCTCTCCAAGTTTAATGTAAACAGTAGAAAGAGTGCTATAAGTAGTCCAATTTGGTTTCACATTCACATCAAGTTTCATTCTTTCAAACACTTCTTCCATCTTTTTCACATTCCCTTGAGACCCACGTGAAGAAATCCAAATACTATAAGAATATAAATCCAAATCTATCTCTTTTTGCATCATTTCTTGAATAAATTCCTCGACTTTTTCGTATTCTTTAAGGTTCATGTAGAGTGTCATCATCACATTATATGGAAGTGCATGATTTGCATAACGTTTTTTCTTCATTTCTTGTAATAAAGATTCGGCTTTTTCTTTTTTTCTTGAGTGTACATATGCATTCAAGAGGGACCCGTATACACGATTGTCTTTTAGATCATCTTCTAGATTTTTGAAGTAATCTTCAGCTCCTGAAACACCATGTACTTTGGATATTAAATCTAATTGAATTGCAGTGTCACTTGGGGACATGATGAATCTTTCTGGTTTGTTGTTCATCCAATCATACACCTGAAAAAAAGTAGACAATTTATGTTTCATAAATCATCGATTTGGGTGTTGTGTGTGGTTTGTTATTACTTATTATCACTCACATACAGATGGATGATTGAAATCCAGTGTTCGCAACTCCTAAGGTTGTTATGTTTCTCAACTCACAACTAAATGTCTTTCAACCCAAGGCTTTTATGGTTGATTCGATAAAGAATGAATCAAAATATCAAATTTATAAGTAATCACAACAAAATCGAAGAAACCCATGAATTAAAGCGAAAGAGAAATGCGAAATAAACATACCTCAAGGGCAAGATTGTAACGACCATACTTCCTCAATTCTTTCACAAGCCTACAAAGCTCCCACTTTGTAGTAGTTTTGCCTTCATTCTCCCATTGATTCAACACACTGCTAGACCCCTTTTCGCGATTACCCATCATCGAAATCTTCTTGTAGATAGCTTTCCAAGCAACCGTTGTTCCTGGCTTCTTTTCGTAGTCGACTGTGCCATAGTTGTAGACATTTGAAGCGTATAATGATGAAGAACAATTTCTTATGACGAGCGAACTGAATTGCGCTCTTTTGAGAGGTGAATTGCGAAACCCGGGAAGGAAATTGATAGAATTGGAGAGGGAAGAGGAAGATGATAAAAGGGATAAGGGTTGCGGGTGTGGTGGAGATTGGGAAATTGTCGAGTGGAGTAACATTTGTTTTGATTCGTTTCTGAGATAATTAGGGCTTTAGGAAATGCTTCGAACTCTTGAAGCTGGGAAAAGCTCAAGGGTTATCTTTGTGTTTTTTCGTCCCTGTGAAAGGAAAGAATGGGGCAGCCTCCATCGAACACCCCCTTCCCCACACCCACCCATGGATGTGACAATTTTTGCTTTGAAAATGAGTTAATCTTCAAACGGCCCTTGATGTTTCTTGTAATTACATTCAGTCCCCATAATCTTTATCAAGTTTAACTATAACCACCTTATGACTCAATTCATAAGACTCAGTAAACTCCACTTCTCTGTATGGTGTATAGAAGACTCAAGTTCAAATCCTCAAGGCTTCAATCATTAGAGGTGAACATTCTGACCAATGGAGGAGCAAATTAGGGCCTTACATAGATGAGATCAGTTTTAAACTATCGAGTTGTTCTTTGTATTTGAAATCACACTCAATTGGTTTTTTGTTTTTACTAGTTCGTTACATTGGTTCGGTTTGGATGGGTACATGAAATTACCTCCTTTTTTTTTTATTGTTTTATTAGTTTTTATGTGCTTTATATGAAATTTTTAAAAATTTAATATAAACATTTGTTTGAAGCAGGATTGACAAACGATTTTTTTTAATATTTAGTTTAAAAGCTGAACTTTAATTTAGGCTATAATTACATCATTTTTTGTTACGCATTTAATTAGTTATAGTAGCTCGAAGACGGGATATCAAAGCTGAAAGTTTTTCGGCTTTTCAACTATTATGTGTAATCTGTGAAACTTTTAAGAATTACATAACTTATGTTATTGAAGTTGGATTAACATGAGATCTTTATCATCATGTATTTTAGAGTTTGTGCTTCAATTTAGTATGTATTTCTTCATTTTTAGTTCCACATTCAATGAGTTATAGCCTCTTGAATTTGAGATATTTGAAAGTTTTTCAATGACTTACACCATACACAACAAATGTTCTACCGATCTAAGAATTGGAAAACTAACACTGAAACCGGTATTTCACAAATCAAATGGTGGACCACCTCCAAAAAGTATGTTCCAAATGAGTATACTCTAAAAAATTGAGTAAAATACAAATTATGTTTGGATATATTTTTATGTGAGTATTGATTTACATTTTCTAACAAACATTATTGGAATGTTTTAGGTTGGAGAGATACTGAATATTAACCATGTGTTTAAAGAATCAGATGTTGCATCACCTTCTATTGACATGGAGCACTAGTTGGAAGCTAGATGGCGCATCTTGATCATGTATGGAGCATCTTGGTCATCAATGGCATACCTTGAAGATCTATTGCACAACATGAATGCTTGATGGCACATCTTCAACTCATGGAGCTTAGGAACATTGATCATCTTGAACAAAGATGACACATCTTGAACATAGATGACATATATTGGTTACACATGTAGGTGAAGTGATTAACGAAATTGGAATACAATTGCACAAGTGGTTTACAAGGAAAGCCCTTGATCCTTGCTAGGATCTCCAACATAAAACCTAGGGAGGTGATAATGATCACCTACCTTGTTTGATCTTATTGATTTGAACATAAATTATAGAGCTAAGTGTGATAATATGATTACAAATGATAAAGTGAGAGGAAATGAGTAAGTTGTCAGAGAATCGTCTTTGTTTTGTGTGTTTTACATGTGTATTTATAGTCTAGATTAAGTAACTAAATGTCCGATCTTTTTGGGATCCTGTTGAACTGGTATTTAAAACGTGCTTTGACTTGGTATTTCCGGGTCTTAAGCCCGATGGGACTGATTCTTCGTTGTGAATGAGTCCTAACAATTTCCCCCAAATTATACCTCCAAAATATTTGAATTTATTTCAAGTATTTAAAGTGTATATTTTAATTAGTTAGAAATAAAGGATTCGAAATTCAAACTCTAACGGATTAACAAGATATGATTATATTGTCAAATCACTTTTCTCTCCTTGGTTTGAAGGTAAATTTCTTTCTCCTTTCTTCTTATTTTTCCTGTTTATTGATTATAGGTAAAGAGGCACTCCATTCTCTCTCGAGCCTCCTGGATTTTCCGACGAGTACTTAATCGATCAGAGGATCCTATCTTATGAAGAGACCGGTTCTTTTTGTGATGATAATATTGAGCCCTTGAAGTAAATCGGGGCTTTTCCTTTTGATGTTATTTTCAATCCTTTTGACACTAAGACCCAACTTGACTTTGTCTCTTCTACTTAGGTTTGGTCCCATCCAAAGTATGCTCATGATCCAGAGGATCCTGCTTTAGGTTGATCGATTGAATCAATCTAAGGATCTAGTCATGGGATTTAGCTAAGTTAGCCCATGTTTGTGATCTCGAAACTTTTAGGTCTTGGCGTTTCCTGCTCAGAGCCAAAACAAGTAAATCACATCTTATTTTGAAATAAAAAAATGAAGGTTCTTGGAAAGAGAAATATTTCTTTGTGAAATGTGAATCCATCTTGTCGGTAATATTTTTCTTGTTTTATTTGTTTTGATGCAACTTTCAAGTTCGAGGATCTCGTCCCTGCTACTGATGATACCAATGAGAACATTAGGAGTTTCCTTGCTCTTCTTGATACTTAAAAGATCTGTTAGGTTTGAAAGGTAAATCTGTTATTGCCCCTACATCGAAAGGTAAAGTTCCTTTATTTGTTTATTTTTTATTTTTCATGAAGGATCCCGAACTTATTGAGTTCCTTTGTTATGTTTAGGATCCAAGGCTACACACTCTAGTGCTTGGTTCACCCTTGTTGATGTCGACTCCTCCATGTCTGGTGGCCAACTTGTGGTGAATAAGGAGAAGAACTCATCTTCTCTTCCTACGGAGAGAACCTTGATAAATCTGACCGTCAATACTCCAGGATCCTGAAAAAGGAAGTCTGTCGAGAGCCTTGGGGTGGATGAGGTGCTGAGGAAGTTTCTCTCTTTCTGGAAATCATGATCTTTTATAGGTTGCTTGATCATGTTTCTTGATCCACCGAAGATCTAAAGATTAAGCTTAACCAAGCGGAGCATGCGCTGGAGATTGAGGAGTTGATTTCTGAGGTTAATAGTAGTGTTGTTGAGGTCGACTGAGAGGTAAAGATCAAGATAGCAGAGGATTTGGAGAATGCATGATCCTAGAATGTGGAAGATTGACATGAAACCCTTGCTAAGTTGACTGGTGAGCTTATAAATGTTTAGTCAGGATCCTATAGAGAAGAGAAGAAAGAGATAGAGTATATCCCAGTTGGGGGTGATCAAACCTTGAATTAAGTTTGATAAATTAAAAAAAAAAATTAAATTATTGTTCTATAAAACAATATTTTCTTTTTTGTTGGGTTGGAGGGTAACCCATTTTAATACTGATGCTTCGGTCTATCTCTTTTCTTGCATTATTGATTTGGTTACGGAATCAAAATAGGTTTTCTTGAGGATCCCGAGAAAATTAGGATCTGAAAGAGTTCAGGTTTTACAAGAATTCTTGGGATCCTAATAATCTAGGATAGCTAATCATCTGCCAAGGGCTTTGGAACAGTTAGGATTCTTAGTTAAAAAAGATAAGCTTTTGATTATAATGTCGGAGAATCTTCTTATAAGGATATTTTTTAGGAAATAAGGATAGATAGAACCTGATGACCCTTAGGTTTAGTATTGACCTTCTGAAGACTTTTGATTTAGCAGAAGTTTTGCATTGCAAGTATTTTAGCTCCACATGATATTGAAGCTTGTATCAGGAGGATTCTTGCTTTGGGATTTCATCATGGAATATCCTTGTTTAGCTTCTACATAGTGAACTGGAGAGGATTCTATCTTAGAAATCATTTGGAGATAAATCTAACTGAGAAAACTCTTGTTTGTAACATGGTAATGCTACAAGTATTGCACATATTCGGGGGAGTGACCTAATCTTAGTAAGTTACTGGGAAAAATTCCAAACCGTATGATAACATGAAAATGTTATAAAACATTAGTCATTTTCTGGGGAAATTACCAACATGAGATAATGCATCTGTGTTATAAACTTTAGCAAATTACTACGGAAATTGCATACTCAACTCTCGCTGGGGAAAATCCCAACTTAGGTTATATTGGGAAAGATAACAATTCACGTGGGAAGATTCCAGCTTAAAATTTTACTGGGGAAGATCCCAACTTAAGAAATCTTAGGGAAGATCCCAACGTAAGATATACTGGGGAAGATCCAAACTTGAGAAATACGGGGGAGCATCCCAACTTAAGAAATCTTGTGGAAGATCCCACTTTAGATAATAACTGGGGAAATCCCAACTTTCGATAATAACTGGGGAAAATCCCAACCTCAGACAATAACTGGGGAAAATCCCAATTCGTAAGATAACATGATAATGTTATAAACCTTATGTAACAGCCCGGAATTTCAAGTACTGTTAAATTATATTTTTGGGGTGTTTTAAGAGGGGACTCGGCGAGTTGGAGCCAGACTCGCCAAGTAGGATCGCAGACCTGGTCGCGGGTTCGCGAATGGACTCGACGAGTCAGATAGGGACTCGGCGAGTCTGCGCTGTTTAGCGAAAACCCTAGCCGTTCAGTTTTGGGGCGTATAAAAAGGACTTATAGGCCGTCATTGTTCGTTTTAGCCTTCTGAGAAGAACCCTAAATCGATTGTGTGCATCTAGAGCAAGATTAAAGGCCATTGATGATTTTGAAGGAGTTGTTGTGCAAGGAAGAGAAGGGCTTGGCTAAAGGAACAGCAAGGGAATCACGTTCTGAGGATTGGGGACACAGAGAGTACATTATCCAGGTAAGAATTCGAGTATACTCTGCTATGGTGATGTATTTAGAGGATTAGGGTTTATGGAACCCTTTTGCGGATAGATTGAATGTTACCCTAGTCCCCCAAACGATTGTAACCCTGTGTTGGGACCCTTGGAGGTCCAGAATGCCCCATGTCTGTGCATTTCGGGAATTGGTGAAGGTTTTGGATTGAAATCCTTATGCCTTAGGTCAACATGTGAATTATAAGTCTCGGGGTGTAGCATGAGCACCTAAATGAAGACCTTACATAATGGACCAGTCGAGGAAGGCCAGACCTATGAATGGTCGGAGCAGTTAGGACCTTAGGAAGCAGTTTGAGCGGCTGCATGGCATGGACTCGCCGAGTCAGATGAGCAGACTCGGCGAGTAGCTTGAAGAATAGCTGGGACTCGTCGAGCTGTTCCTCAGACTCGGCGATTGGAGTCGGGGTGGCCCCGTGATTCTTCCAGGAGTAACTCGTCGGGTCAAGGAGGATACTCGACGAGTAGAAGGGAAACCTTAGAGGATTGGAGGACGACTAGACTCGCCGAGTCCGGTCGAGTTGACCGTGGACCGTTGACCAGAGTTGACCCATGTGTGATTTCTTAGGGTCAGTTAACGTGGAAGATAAAAATATTAATAAGAGATATATGATGTTATAGGGAGCTTGTAGCTCGGCGGATCAAGTACGAGGGATTTCAGGAGTTGCTAACTTTCAGTACCCGCGAGGTGAGTCTTCTCACTATACTGTACCCAGAAGGGTTTTACTGTGTGACCGGAAGGTCGGATATGATATGTGTTATGAGTGCTATAAATGGAAAGGTAATTACTATGCGTACTATGTATGTTTATATGGGCCGGAAGGCAATATGCTACGTGACCGGAAGGTCGGATATGATATGTGATATATGTGCTATATGTGGTAAGTTAATTGTTATATGTGCTGTGTATGTTTTATGGGCCGGAAGGCAATGTGTTATGGGCCGGAAGGCAATATGTTATGGGCCAGAAGGCGAATATGTTACGGGCCGGAAGGCGGGTTGTGTTGTGGACCGGAAGGTCAGGGCCTGGAAAGGCGTATATGCGTAAGTTGTATATTGGGGAACTCACTAAGCTTCGTGCTTACAGTGTTTTGTGTTATGTTGTTTTCAAGTTCTTTCAGTAACACGGGATGGCACCGGCTCGATTGTACACACCAGAGAAAGAGTCAAATTTTGGAGGATCCTGGTTTCCTATACAAGTGAAAATGAAACTATGCTTTGTAATTCTATTATGAACGAGATTTTTAACAAGTGTTTTAATATTAAAATGATTATATTAAATGAAAATTTTTGCCTTGAAATTTACGGTGTTACAAATTGGTATCAGAGCCTTGGTTTGAGGGATTCGGATGCGCCTTCGGGTAAATCTGGACTCAAACTGAGGAAGTAAGAAAAAGTTTTCAAATAAATAGTCTTCTAAAAGTGAATAAGAGTTCAAAGAGAAAGCAAGAAAGAGCAGTGTGTACAATCAGCCAGAGCCAAACGGTGATTTCCCAAAATACCCTTACTTTTGTGTTATGAAATATCTATGATGCACTTTATGAGATATTATTGCATGCTAGAGACAGGCTAGGTATTTCATGTGGTAGGACTAGAGTGGCCTGATTTGTGATGCCTTAGCCTAGGACTCGTTGTTATATGTGTTATGTTTTGAGTATGTGATGAGTGAGAGTATCCAGTTAGAACCCATGAGGGGTAGAGTTACAGAGTTCAGGGGTATTTCCGAGGATGAGCCGAGAAGGTGGAGTGATCACAGATAAGGAGTCCTATGTATTCTTCGATGCTCGAATGCTGCTTGCTTTGTGCTTTGTGGAACTCTCGATGATGGGAGTCAGCTACTAAGTGAGTATGACGATATTCAGGAGGTAGATGGCTGACATCATTAGGAGCTCTTCAGCAGCTGATAGCAAAGAAGTGGGAGGACGACGGAAGAGACTAGGGAGTAAACCTAGCCAGATGAGTACGCTGGTAAAGTAGAGGATTTCGTTGGAGAGCGGGCACGTGCGATGGGATTGGTGAAAGAGCAGGTCGAGCAGCTACTTAGGAGCTCTGGGATGGTCCGTGTGGAAAGTATGGGTAGATGTGGCAGGTAGTATGGGCCCATACTACTGAAAGCAGAGGACCCATACTTGATACAGGGAGCATTCTGAAGGTCCTAAGGAACAGATTGAGGAGTGGTGTTATGGTTCGAGTACCATACATCGGAGCAGGTTGAGGAGTGATGCTATGGTTTAGGTACCATACATCAGAGCAGATTGAGGAGTGATGCTATGGTTCGAGTACCATACATCGGAGCAGGTTGAGGAGTGATGCTATGGTTTAGGTACCATACATCGGAGCAGATTGAGGAGTGATGCTATGGTTCGAGTACCATACATCGGAGCAGGTGGAGGAGTGAAGCTATGGTTCGGGTACCATACACCGGAGCATATTGAGAAGGGATGTCATGGGATGAGTACCATGGTTCGTAGTGAATGATGCTTGTGCTTATCTTGTTATCCGGTCATGATCGATGAGGTAGAGATCAGACGCTAGGGGTTTTAGGCCTGTAGACCCTGATTGAGTATGGAGAGGCGTTCCTCGAGAGGAGAGTATTTTGGTAAGGAGTTAAAGGGAGAGGAAAATTTCGGTCTGATTCGAACAATCAGTCGATAGAGGAGAGGTCACCTTCTAGGTGGGTAGTGCCATTTATGTTCGTGTGCAAAACACGAGAGGCCTGATGTTTCAGTTTTGGATTTGGGAGTACACCCTGCAGGTCGTTATCAATAATGATTTCCTCAGAGTATCAGGTAGCAGGAGTGCCGCGAGGCAGTGACTTATCGGGAGCAGACAGTCAGTTGGGACTGAGGTAGTCGAGGACCACACCACACCTAATTGAGAATAGTAGGTTGTGTTATAGTGGTAGCAGTGGGGAGTTCAGTCGAGTTTTGCAGTGCAGAGAGTTTTTGTCTATGTTGGGAGTGGGTCCCTGTCCTTGGGACAATTCCGGCATCGGAACATTGGTTGATGAGTTGAGGTGAGAGGAACGATGATTTTGCGGTGCAGTCTATAAGCCAGGGATGTTATTGATCAGTTGAGATGCTTAGTGTTAGATTGGTATGGGATTTGGAACGATTAGAGGCAGACGTGATGAGAAGTTCTTGGAGAGTTAATCAGAGGTTCAGGGTATAGGGGGTTGATTGATTTCCTTAAGGGGGAATTATCGGGCGTTGCGTAGCACTTTCCTGGAGCAGGTGCAATTTCGCTGGTGAAAAATAGTCGTGGGTTGGTTGTGTGCTAATTGGTGATGGTTCGAACCCTAAGTGGGGGAGAACCGGGTGCAGTATGTAAGAAAGCAAAGATTTGTCAAGAGTAGTTATAAGTGGAGTATAGAGATATGCTGTAAGAAATCATGAGACCAGAGATGTCGGTGATCGAGGAAAGGGGTCAGAGTGAGTTAATGCGGGAAGTACTTGAGGAGGAGGACGAATGTATCCATGACAGGTGATTGGTGTTGTTGCAAGTAGATAGAGAATGATTGGGCGGCCAACTCCCGGGGTCGGTATGCGTATCCTTGTTTGGATCTTGAGCGTCGGGAAAGAGAGTTTCGGAGAATTATCAGCATATTTCGTAGCGTTAGTGTTTTCTCGTATTCCAATCGAGAAATTATATGCACCGAAGTTGTAATGTGGAAAAAAAATGTAGATCTAATTATGGGGTTCAGAGGAGATGTATTATTGTGTCTATATGATGCTTGGGGCAGGAGATCAGTGGATTGTGGCAGGATCTTGTGATGTTTTGTTGGGGTATTCTGAGATATCCGAGTATGATATCTTTATTTCAGAGTTACTTGTGAATCCTGAATTGAGTCGAGGTGTGGCATATCAGGTATCTGTGAATCTAGTGGGAGCCCTTCGAGTATGGGCATCCAGGGGGATTATTTGAGAGAGTGGATTTTCGCAAAGATGGGCATTTGTTATGTTGATTGCCTCCAGAGTCTGTGATGGATATTCGAGCCGTAGTACTCCCTACTCAGAGGGTGTTGTGATGCTGCGTGGAGTTGCAATACTCACTAGATGGCAAGAGAATTTCGATGTAGGAATGTTTTTCGAGCAGTGCATGATGTGGAAGAATTGGGTTTGAGTAGCCCTGGTATTGAGTCCTTGGAGCTTGGATGTTGAGTCGGGGGCGAGACGGGGGTCTCCGTCTCTGTCAGGAGATGCGGGGAGATACGCAGGGAATATGCGGAGCAGAAACCAGAGATTTGAGTTGAGACGATCCTCGGTTGGATTGTATTTTTCTCGCATGAGGAAAAGAGGATTTCGTGACTTGCGTGTCACTGGGCCGGGATAGTGGTCATGGGGAGGAAGTTAGTGGGACACTTGGATCATGATATGGGTGACGTTGGGGGCTCAGCTGTGGAGCCAAAAGCTGACCTGGTACTCAGTCTTGAAGAGGAATATGAGAAAGGAGCTTATCCTGATGACATCTAAGGACACTTTAGAGAGAGTGAACGATTCAGACGCTCGAAGACATGCTTCGGGCATGTGTATTAGATTTCGGAGGAAGCCACGGTACGTATTTATCCTTGGTTGAGTTGTCTCATATCAACAGCCATCATTAGTGCATTGGTATGCCGCCTTTTGAGCTGTTGCATAGGAGGTGGTGTCGGACCCTCATTTGCTGAGGAGAGGTAATGCATGGATCCGAGAGTCCTTGCGAGCAGATCCGGAGCATGTGCGATACATGGAGTAGTGGCAAGGTCGACAAGCGGATTTCCCTAGGTAAGGGAAGAGAAAGGTACGTTGGGGCTAGTGCAGCATGTATATGCGATTGCAAGAGGAGAACTCGTGAGAGTTGCTCTGAGAGTGAGAATGGGTCTCTCAATCGTCCCGAAATGGATAAGGTGGGCTTTGGATCGGGGATCCGGTGATTCATGGTTTCCTAGCCCTTATGGGCCGAGTGATCGTTGAGATTTAGAGTAGAGTTGCATCTTGGGTAATTCGCGGTTACAGGGAGTAGTGGGCAGTACAGAGATCGTGCTTCAGTCGACAGAGCAGATTCAGCAGGTTAAACAGAGGTTATTGATCGCCAAGAGCCAACAGAAAAGTTATGCAGACAGATGCCGGTCCGAGTTTGAGTTTCAGGTCGGCGACTTCGTATTCCTGGAGTTCTCTCCTTGGAAAGGAGTGATTCGATTCAGGAAGAAGGGCAAGTTGGGGCCCCGGTATATTGGACCTTTTCGTGAGATTGCGAGGGTAGGACGGGTGGCCTACCGTTTGGAGCTGTCAACGGAATTGAGCTAGATCCACGACGCTTTTCATGTGTCGCAATTGAAGAAGTGTATAGCCGATGAGTCAGTAGTGGTTCCACTAGAGAACATTTAGGTGGACGCGAGCCTGAATTTTGCTGAGAGACCAGTGACCATCAGGGATCAGAAGATCAAGGTTCTGAGGAACAAGGAGGTACCTCTGGCGTTGGTTCAGTGGCAACCCCGGAAGGAATCGGAAATGACTTGGGAGCCGGAACGTGAGATGCGGGAGCAGCATCCGAAACTATTTTCAGAGTGAGACTTCGAGGGCGAAGTCTGATTCTAGTGGGGGAGAATTGTAACAGCCCGGAATTTCAAGTATTGTTAAATTATATTTTTGGGGTGTTTTAAGAGGGGACTCGGCGAGTTGGAGCCAGACTCGCCGAGTAGGATCGCATACCTGGTCGCGGGTTCGCGACTGGACTCGACGAGTCAGATAGGGACTCGGCGAGTCTGTGTTGTTTAGCGAAATCCCTAGCCGTTCAGTTTTGGGGCGTATAAAAGGACTTATAGGCCGTCATTGTTCGTCTTAGCCTTCTGAGAAGAACCCTAAATCGATTGTGTGCATCTAGAGCAAGATTAAAGGCCATTGATGATTTTGAAGGAGTTGTTGTGCAAGGAAGAGAAGGGCTTGGCTAAAGGAACAGCAAGGGAATCACGTTCTAAGGATTGGGGACACAGAGAGTACATTATCCAGGTAAGAATTCGAGTATACTCTGCTATGGTGATGTATTTAGAGGATTAGGGTTTATGGAACCCTTTTGCGGATAGATTGAATGTTACCCTAGTCCCCCAAACGATTGTAACCCTGTGTTGGGACCCTTGGAGGTCCAGAATGCCCCATGTCTGTGCATTTCGGGAATTGGTGAAGGTTTTGGATTGAAATCCTTATGCCTTAGGTCAACACGTGAATTATAAGTCTCGGGGTGTAGCATGAGCACCTAAATGAAGACCTTACATAATGGACCAGTCGAGGAAGGCCAGACCTATGAATGGTCGGAGCAGTTAGGACCTTAGGAAGCAGTTTGAGCGGCTGCATGGCATGGACTCGCCGAGTCAGATGAGCAGACTCGGCGAGTAGCTTGAAGAATAGCTGGGACTCGTCGATCTGTTCCTCAGACTCGGCGAGTGGAGTCGGGGTGGCCCTGCGATTCTTCCAGGAGTAACTCGTCGGGTCAAGGAGGATACTCGACGAGTAGAAGGGAAACCTTAGAGGATTGGAGGACGACTAGACTCGCCGAGTCGCCAGAGTACTCGCCGAGTCCGGTCGAGTTGACCGTGGACCGTTGAACAGAGTTGACCCATGTGTGATTTCTTAGGGTCAGTTAACGTGGAAGATAAAAATATTAATAAGAGATATATGATGTTATAGGGAGCTTGTAGCTCGGCGGATCAAGTACGAGGGATTTCAGGAGTTGCTAACTTTCAGTACCCGCGAGGTGAGTCTTCTCACTATACTGTACCTGGAAGGGTTTTACTGTGTGACCGGAAGGTCGGATATGATATGTGTTATAAGTGCTATAGATGGAAAGGTAATTACTATGCATACTATGTATGTTTATATGGGCCGGAAGGCAATATGCTACGTGACCGGAAGGTCGGATATGATATGTGATATATGTGCTATATGTGGTAAGTTAATTGTTTTATGTGCTGTGTATGTTTTATGGGCCGGAAGGCAATGTGTTATGGGCCGGAAGGCAATATGTTATGGGCCGGAAGGCGAATATGTTACGGACCGGAAGGTGATTATGTTAAGGGCCGGAAGGCGGGTTGTGTTGTGGACCGGAAGGTCAGGGCCTGGAAAGACGTATATGCGTAAGTTGTATATTGGGGAACTCACTAAGCTTCGTGCTTACAATGTTTTGTGTTATGTTGTTTTCAGGTTCTTTCAGTAACACGGGATGGCACCGGCTCGATTGTACACACCAGAGAAAGAGTCAAATTTTGGAGGATCCTGGTTTCCTATACAAGTGAAAATGAAACTATGCTTTGTAATTCTATTATGAACGAGATTTTTAACAAGTGTTTTAATATTAAAATGATTATATTAAATGAAAATTTTTGCCTTGAAATTTACGGTGTTACACCTTATAAATTTACTTTAGGATCTGAACATGTTTTTTATAATAAAACAACTATGAATGAATTTGTTAAGAACTAATTTTGGTAAATCTAAGTGCTTTAAAACTTCTTTAAAGATATCAATTTAAAATAGTAAATGACTCTGAAGTGATGAAAGTTTATAAATCAGCAATTGGTTTAGGATCCTGAAAAGTTTAAGATCCTTAATTTTACTTAAAAGATTTCAAATTTAAGAACAAGGAAAGATGGAACCTAATTGTCTTCGAGTTTTTCCTTAAGCTTCATAAGTTCTTCAATCTTAGAATTTACTGAGGATAAATCTTAACCTAGGAAAGAACTTAGGTCGCTATTGACTTTTGATGATAAGATTCTTATTGACAAGGATCCTTATCGATGAGAATCCTTAATGACGAGGATCCTTAAGGATGAGGATCATTAACCATAAAATCATACAGGGGAATTTTCTTCTTAGGATAACTTTTTTAGGTTATAAAAATTGACATAATTCTTGGGTAACACCATAAGTTCAATTGATAACATGTTAATGTTATATACTGGGGAGGATCCCAACTTGTGATGTAATTCATGGGAGAGATCCTTAGTTATAATAACTGGGGAAAATTCCTATCGTACGATAACATGAAGATGTTATAAATCCTATGTAATTTCTAGGACAAGATTCCAATCTTTGATAACATGAAAATGTTATAAACCGTAAGTAATTACTGGGGTAGGATCCCGATCTTTGATAACATGAAAATGTTATAAACCTTAAGTAATTACTGGGGTAGGATCCTGATCTTTGATAACATGAAAATGTTATAAACCTTAAGTGATTACTAGGGTAGGATCTCGAGTTTTGATAACATGAAAATGTTATAAACCTTAACGATCTCAACTTATGGTCAAAGATAAGAGGGTTGCCAAGCCACTGAATCGTGAAATGATCCCCTTATCTATATCCCATAGTTAGATATCGTACGTTCAAGCAAGGAGTATAAAGCATAGCTCATGTGAAAGAGGTAATTAACTCTTTAAACGTTTGGATCTTAACATATGTTCATAAATAAGAGGGTTGCCAAGTCACTAAAGCGTGAAATGATACCTTTACTCACATCCCATAGTAAGATATTGTCACACCCCAAAACTGGAACGGCGGAAACATTCTGGGGTGGATGACGTCATGTCAAGTATCACAACACATGCATTATAGTAATCAAAGTACAACAAAACATTGCATTAATAGTAATAGTTTTACATAGTTTACATTACAATATATCCGAGTAATACAAGCAAATATAATAAATATAACATGGTACTAAGCTATCTTCATCAACAGCTCCGGGGATGTACCTGTCTAATGCTGACCTGAGAATACAAGTTAATTGAAAAGCGAGTATCAACATTTTTACAAATGCTGGTGAGTTCATAAGTATTTAGTGTCATTTTATGCAAAAACTTTATGTAAGTAGTAGTTTTCAAGTATACAGTGAAATAGAGTCCTTTCCAGAAAATCCTATATTTTCTTTAATAAAAGCAGTCTTCTACCAAGACTGGACGGAGTTATGTGGTAAAAAGTAGTTTTCCCTTAATCTCTATCATTATCAAAATACATAATTTGATTTTTAAAGAAAGCAAGAGAAATCAGGGAAATAACATATGCCTCAGCAGTGAGGACTGCTGACTAAGGCAAAAGGAATCATAGACTCCAGGAGAGTATCAAACGAACGATATGCCTGGCTCAATCTAACAAAAGGAGATACGGACCCCAGACGGTACCAAGTGGAAGGAACAAATAGTAAGGTCTAAAACAAGGAATACAGACCGCAGACAGTATCAAATGAAAGATACATCTAGCAAGGTCTAAAACAGAGAGTACAGACCGTAGACAGTGTCAAATGAAGGATACAATTTGCAAGGTCTAAAAACAGCGTGACTCTGAGAATGAGTTTCCAACATACAGTGTAAGTTGCTGGTGAAATACCGTTACCTTAAGGCCATGAATTATAAGGCAACCAGGGATACTCGTAACCATACTAACCGACACTAGAGTACCTGACGCCCTAAAAGCGTTTATAAAATATGACATTTGTCACCCCTTTGGCTTGGTGGGCCATGGATTGTAGCTAGCAGTCAGGGTGCGGGGGTGTCAATCCCGTATAGATCTATACACACAATATCCGCTCTCCCTACAGGAGACTCTGGTTACCAACTAGACGACGGAGAAGGCCATGTCCCGAAGATGCATCCCAAATAGTGGGTAGTGTGTTTCCAATATAAGTGTTGAACTAGAGGTAGAGACTCATAACTTAACTGACTAGAGTAAACATATATGTCTATGCTCGTATACATAACATACAACTAATGAATCAAACGACCTTCGGACGGCCATCCGATCCCACCAGACCACATCTCAACGAAGAAAAGGAAATAGGGCGGACAAACCTTCCTAAGTCCTTCAATCATTATTTATATGCACCTATACAAGCACAACCATACATCCAACTACGACTGAGTGTGTAACAAATGGAATCGTATCGTGATGTATAACTGAGTCGTGGTGTGTAACCGTACAATATGGAATAACCGAATCATAAAGTGTGAACGAATAGTGTGGAATAACTGAATCATAAAGTGTGAACGAGTAGTGTGGAATAACTGAATCATAAAGTGTGAATGAATAGTGTGGAACAACTGAATCATCAAGTGTGAACGAATAGTGTGGAACAACCAAATCGTAAAGTGTAAACAAACAGTGTGGGGTAATCGAATCATGAAGTATAAGCGTTACCAAATATAAGTGTATCACAAGTGGAAACGTTATCATGTAGGAGTTTAAACTAAGTAAAAGCGAAGCAGCGACATCTAACAAGCAAGAGTATACGACATGAAAGAGAACTTTGATGAAAACCTTTGAAAAACCTTTATACTTAAGAAAGTCACAACTTGGTATTCTTTGGTAAAATAAGTTTGAAAACCTTTAGAAATTCTTTGGAAACCTTTCAAAAACCAGTTTAAAATGAACTTTGATAAAAAAGTATAACTAAGAGTTATGAACAAGTGAAAACATTTTAGGAAAACCATTTATAGTATCCTACTCGGTAAAACAATTTACAGTGTGGTAAATTCTTGTGCATGCGGGTTATCAATCACATGTGATTGATATGATAACTGGCATGTTTAACTTGTATCGCCCCCTATAAAACATGTAAAAAAAACATTTAAAAGGTTCATTCGGGGGTATGAACTCACCTGGTGTAAGTGGATCCGACGAAGGTGTCGGTTGGGTGCCCGGTGTCAAGTAAAGACTTGGACACACTTAGTGACCTATTTAACATATGATAACATATGTTCACATACAATTAGTACATTTAATACTATTTAAACAAGTATACGCACTCTAAGGAGCGGAAAACACTTTGGTTAAGTGTTTGGTGTGTCCCGGGTGACATTTAAGGGTGTGGATGGCTTAGGAATGGAGTTTACTCTCCAAGAGTATACTCACCTTATGGTGTTTACGGCCCAGGGACAACTCCCCATGAGTTTACGGCCGTAAACTCATGGTGAGGGGTTCTAGGGTGTCTTAAGGGCTCTATCTTGTTCGTGGAATTTTTCTAGGTCCAAAACTAAATGGTATGAAGGGGTTTAAGGCTTTTAAAGGGACAATATGGGAGTTTATGGCCCATGAACCACCCTTATGGGAGTTCACAGCCGTGAACTCCTACCCTTTGATTTTATGGAAGTTTAAAGCCCTTATTACACTCCTAGTAATTTATAATGAAGTATAAGGTAATTTGGGGGAAATAAAACTACTATTTGGTGAGGTTTGGGGGTGTTTATGGCCTTGGCATATGCCTGGGCCATAATCTCCTTTTTATCCCTCAATTCCTTATGTTTGAATGGTCTAAACCCAAAATAGCAAGTCCCTAAATTATGTATTAAGCCTAAGGGTGGTTTGGGAGTGTTTTTGGGGCATTTTGACAAGTTTAAGAGGTGTTTACGGGCTAAGCATGTGCTTGGGCCGTAAAATCTCTTTTATGCCCTATAATCCAGAGTTTTGATAATTAAACACTCCTAGACAAATTCCTTAATTGGTTCCTAGGCTCAATGGGACAAGTTCGGGTCATTTTGGCCACATTTAAGGGGTTTACAGCCCTAGAGTGTTCCTGGGCCGTAAACTCCTCTTTGTGAGTTCATATGGTCGAATTTTGGGGTAAAATCACAAGCCAAGGTGTTTAGAACAAGCTAGGGTAAGTGGACTTACGATTTGGAAGCGTTCGGTTGCGGATTCGAGTTGAAAACGAGCCTAAAGATAGTGTATAGAGAGAGAGTGAAAAAAGGTTGAAATGAAGTTTACTCTCCCTTATATAGGGATTGGAGTTGGGGCTAAGTGGAATTCTACCCGATACTGCCGTTATACGGGGCTTTTGGTCGCCCCCGATTTAGTGGTCGTAATAATAAAAACTAACTTTTTCCAATTAAATGGAAATGCAACTTAAGTGTTTTTATTTACTTTATTACGACTATAATGACATAATATATAAATAAATAAGACATTTATTCATTTGACGACCTTAAATTAACGAAACTTTCAAAGGATGGAATATTCCGTTAACGGAAACGGGGTAATGTAACGAAATAAACTTTGAGTTGTCACATCATCCCCCCGTTAGAGGGAATTTCATCCCGAAATTCAGGTCTAGGCAAGGTACTAGGTATGGATGATTGAGGCAGGAAGGGTAATTCCTATTTGGTTCGTCCTCGCATTCCTAAGTGAACTCTGGTTTGTGTTTGTCATTCCAACAAACCTTCACCTACGGGATGCGGATTCCGTCTTGTGTAGTTAGCGAGTTCCGACTAGTGTATCTACGAGGTTAGGGTTCTTAATGGTTTTCATCTGGATGAGTGGGATACGAAAAGTGACGTCGGGCAATACTGATCAAGTCTAAGGAGTGCATCGATCTAGTATGAAACTTGTGGAATATCCGAAAGTAGTAGTGGTCAGACGTGGGTTGGACCAATCTCCGTAAAGGATCTCGGGTGGTCCTAAGCTCTCGAAAGAGTAGAGCTTTTCAGTACATAGAGCATAGTGTACTTCTATGGCAAGATCATCACTGGTGTGATCGCCATTCCGAAGTTCCTAACGTTCCCTCTCTTACTGGTAGTGTAGTCCTTCAGGTTGGTTCTTAGGAAGCTCGGGTTGTCTTTGGTTTCGCGTTTCCTGTCAACTGGTTGTTATAGGATTTTTAGATCGTCGAATGGGTTGCGTGACTCTGGTTATCTGTTTGCTGTAAAGTGTCTATCTCAAGCTTGTGCAAAATGAATCCGCACTTCTGATGCTTGAGGTATTTCTATCGGAAAGCCTCAGGGTCGGGGAGATAGGGTTTCACCAGACGAGTGTTGGACTATCTCGGGAGGTGGTTCTACTATTTCTGCATGAGATAGTATTCGTGGAACACCCAACAGTCCGATGAATCTCTAAGACTTTGGTTTATTCTAGTGCAGAAAACACATGCTCCTGCATAACCCCTCGACTAACACCAAGGCTGGTGTCAAGTCTATAATCTCTTCAGGATCTGGGTCATGAGGCTTGATGCGACTACTTTCTCACTTTGATCATGTATTCTTGGCTGCGGAGGTTATCCTGTGGTTCTCGGTATCCTAGTGTTCACTTCGGAGAATGTAATCTATCGTCTACAGGGCGACGATGACTTCCTCCATGCGAGAGGGCGGAGGATCCTAGGCACCAGTTGTCTATAACGGGGTGGACGAAGTGCATGAGTAGTGCGAACACTTTCTGCAACTACTCTTCTGAAGGTTCTGAGTTTTCTCGGTCTAGGTCAAACCTAGTGAGTATAGGGTTCCATCACTCGGAACTTTAATTTCCTCATCCATTCTTTTCAGAGTTTAACTCATCGCAGCTTTCGTATTTCTGAGCTATCTACTGCGATGCTTAATTCGGGGGATTAAGCATGAATGGGTGGTCATAGTCAATGTCCTTGACTCTCACGACTCAGATTTCTTTATCAACCGAGGGTGTTAGCTACTATGTTGGCTTGACTGGAATGACAACAAACTTCGGATCTGTGATCATTATAGTAGTTCAATCCGTAGGGGTTCTCTTGATTCTAGCTCTCGTTCTATGGGATAGGATGAAGGGTCTTTCTAGGGAATCTATGAGGTATGCTTCGGGTGGTTATTGTCTTCTGGAGTGTCTGTAGTATCTTTCGCTTCGGTTTCCATATGACTAAGAGGGGTCGGTCAACAGCGTGCGGTACCCTTCTCTTGGGTACTTCGGAAGGTTTGAGGTAAGAGGGACGACTGACGGATCGCATTAGGTTTGATTATTTGTATTATGTTTTAGGTTCAGAAGAACTTTTATTCCCCGACATGGCTACGAAGAAAGTTCTTTTTACACAACACTAGGGGTTTACACATGGTTGCACTACGTCAAACCATGATCGATAGGGTCGTCGAAGTTGGCACACTTCGACATGATATAAGACGAGGATCGATAGAGTCTTGCGCCGAACAGGCACACAAGTTCTAGGCGTCTCGGGTTTCGTCCTTTGTATCACTGTCGCGGATACTTGGACCGATAGAGTCGATGCGAAACTATAGAGAGTCCTAAGTGTTTCTGAGTAGAGTACCTTTTTATGAATGGATTCTCACGAGGCATTTCTATAATTGCCTCACATATACTAGTCATGCATAATTAAGATGGGGACGACTGTTGACTGAGTGACTCCATCTTAAATCCACAACCAAACGAGGAACAGGAAATGAGGCGACATTCACTTACTCTAGGTCTATCCATCTCAATTATACATGGCCGTAACGTATATGTTTAGCCATTATAGTTTTACCTGATGAATTTTAAATTTTATAACAGTGCTGTGACTTTCGCTTTAATGGGAAATATCTACATTTTGAATTAGTCTTTTAATGTTTTCGGTTTAGTTGTCTGAGATTAAGAGAGGTACCAAAATCTACCGGTTTCCTTGATGCTTCTCCCTAAGCATTATAGTTAGACTCCTCTTGTGTCCTTGTCCTTTCCTTCAGTTGGGCAGTCCTTCTTGAAGTGTCCAATCTCACCACATAGACGACAAACTGGATTGGCCGCCAAATTGGTGGTTGATGTAATGAACTCAACCGGGGTTCTGCAGACGCGAGCAGTATGCCCCAACATGTGGCATCTAGCACAATAGAGTTCCCGACATATACCATGATGATGGTAGCTACACTTGCTGTAGTGGGGAAGGTTTCCTAGGTATAGTCTTCTTGAAGTAGGGATGGAAGAGTTGGCAGGAATATTGACTGTCTCAGCTCGTTGCCCTTCGGAAGGTCCTTAAGCCGAGGTATCTCCCTCCTTGATCTTGATCTTTCTCTTCCGTGGATTTGAGTGAAGTTCTTGGGTGGCTGGGTATGCAGAGGTTGGTTTTTACTGTCCACTACTAGGATCGGAACTTCCGATAGGGCTCTTGCTAACATTGGCGTTGTTAGCATTCAGGTGAGCCATGACAGCTGCTACGGCTGCCGAGACTGCAGCTTGGAACGTAGCTTCATCAAATAAGAAAGTAGGTTTCTTGCTTGTGGACTGGTTACGCTTCTTTGGAGGCATGGTTTTCCTACACGCAAAGGAACACAAGATAATGAGAGACGATTGCTCACCCCGGACATATCTGTCCTTACTGTATTAGGCATAAATTTTCCTGTGCCTCGGGTACCGGTTGTCTGAGTGTCGACCTACATCCCTATGATGTAGTCCTGGTGTACATGGTAAGAGTGTGGGTATCAGAAAGGCCATAAGATGCGAGTCGTTCCTACTAAGTTACCTTTATACTGGGAAAGGTTTAACTCTCCGGCCTAGAGAGATTTGAGAACAATTCGGAACGAAACCGCGGAAAGAGAGGCTCATGAAGACTTATGGCTAAACAACCTCAACAGAGGTGTGGGGATCCGCTCTAAGCGTATCACTGGCAACGGGAACAAGGCGATTTAGCTAACACATAACGTGAGTAGTGTAACCACTAACTCACTAAATTGTATTATTTTAGGAGTGTATTAGCGTGACGAACACGAGGAAAAGACATTTCTCGGGTTCCATGTACTGGCTCCCTCTGTCTACCTCATATTCTTTACTTGGACCGGCGTTGGTTTCCTTCGGGTAGTTACCTAGGGTTCTCTTCTCGTATGGATATATTGAATTTTTACTCTGCCTTACTTCCGAATCTGACTCTGGGTGTCATCACTTCATGATGGATGACTGGAAATCTCGGAAGTTTAGGCGAATCTCTCACCAATGTCCTTAAAAGATATAGACACTTGGTGATTTCAATAGTCCCACTACAAGAAAATAGCCCTTTAATGACGCGCAAACAATGACACTCGCTGATAGACGACGCGCATTTGTAAGTGCCCTAAAAGATAATGTCAGTTTTGCAAAATTTGAAGGATAGAGAGCACGCATTTTTGCGCGCCCTAAAATTAGTGTCAGAAAAGAAAAAAAAAATGCGGAGGGCACCTTTCATAAAATGTGCGTCATGTGAATGTGTCACTTTATAATTTTAAGTGAAACATGCGTTTTAGGCGGGAAATGAAATCGACGAAAATTACCCCCGCCTATTGAATCCCAAAATTAATCCCCCCGCCTCTTCTACTTAGCAAGAAAAAGCCCTAGGTCCGTCATCTTCATCTTCAGTATCATCAAACATCTCGTTCATCGGATCTCTACTTGATCTCCTTCTTATCAGTATCACCAAACATCTCATTCACCACCTCCGCCCTATCAACATTCCCTTAATTTCAATTTGATGCAGGTAATACACGAACAACTGTAAGTCTCTCTCTCTCTCTCTCTATCTCTCTCTCTCTACCCCTACTGTTCAACAACAACCTAGACACCCACCACCCCTCGTCTTCTCTCTGGTTCACCACGACCACCAATGAAGCCCCATTGTTTTATCCAAAATGGGCCCAAAATCATGAACATAATCAAGACCTCTTGGAATGAAAATCTTCCCGCCCAAATAGTTCTATTGCCGACGTATCGTAGCCATTTATAAGTCGATTTCCTTACCCCAGTATCCCCCAATCGCAAACGAATCAAACCCTAACCCTAGATTTTTTGCTAACTAGGTATGTTTTCTTCCTCTTTTTCCTCGATGTCGACTCTAATTTTTTTCATTTACAACCATTTTCGCTTCGATTTTTGACCTAGTTTGTTGTTTCGGTTGTTTCATCCAGGATCAAAAGATGAAAGGAAGCAAATCAAGCGGTGCTACGAGGAAAGCCGATACCATGTACGATTTAATCTAACTATGTTTAAAACATACCATCTGCTAGGGTTTAATGTTGTATTTTTTTTCGTCTTCAATGAAATTAGGTTTTTGTTCTTCCTCAGGATCATGATTTCGGTACTTTTTAACAATTGTTTGTTGTAATTTTAGGTTGGCTGTAAAGAAGACTGCAGCCAAGGGGAAAGCAGCTAAGGATCCCAATAAACCCAAGAGACCCGCTAGCGCCTTCTTTGTGTTCATGTTAGTAGCTGTTCTTCGTTTATCACTACCTCCATGTTTTACTTCCATTTCCAAAGTTTAAATATTTTTCCTCTTGTTAATGTTATAAAGGGAGGACTTTAGAAAGCAGTTCAAAGAAGATCACCCTGACAACAAATCTGTTGCTGCTGTAAGTGATCTTCCTTTTTGCCTTTTGTCATCGAAACTTCTTAAGCTTTGTTTCAAGTATTCTGTATCTAGATTGAGTTGAGTTTGTGTTTTTAGATTTTGATTTGGATTTCACTTGTGTATAATTATCAGGTTGGTAAAGCTGGTGGGGCAAAATGGAAGTTAAAACTATACTAGTGCTCTCTTTCCTTGGTTTTCATACTTATTATTATGATCCAGTTTCACTGAGCATGGTCGAACAAGCTGCAAAGCCACTTGCAAGGCCTGTAAGAGTAAGGCCCTGTTTTGTTTCTTGTCATTAAGTGATGTCTGGATAAATAATATTATAAGATGTTGTTATTATTTTTTAAGGTTTGGGTTTTAGATGCTACACCTGGAAAGGTACGTGCAGGTAGAGACGGAGATGATCATCCTGCTGAATTGATCATTTCTCTAAGAGCATTGCCTAACCAGGTGTGTTTTGTGTTGCATAAATAGTAACGACTTTTTTTTTGGTTATTTTATAAATATCTAACTATATATTGTGCCATGATCTCACGTATTCACTTTCATATGCAATCTTGATGTATCTCATATACATGATTCTTGTTAAACTTTTACAATCTTAATTTTTCTATTATCTTTTTTCAAGGAAGGTCACATCAAAAATGGAGGTCATCAGTGGTCTTGTGCGTGAGGGGTTTTTGAATGATGTGGCTCAGGTAAATCCTTTTTTTATAAGATAAATAATAAATCTATTTTCATTTTCATTTACTATTTTTCTTTCTCATTGTAGAGGGACCTGGGCTCACAGTTGGTGGCCAGTATATTTGAACTCGTTTGCAATCCTTTTCTGCTTTCCGCCAGTGGGGTGATTCTGAACAGGTATCTAACATTCAATATCAACATATTTTAATTAAAAAAACTTAATTTTTTTGATGATGAAATTAAAGAATTTGCAATCACATCACCAGATCGAAGAATATGTATATTTTGGTATAGAACTAGTAAACTAAGACGTGTCTATGATGAATCACTTGAGGTAAGTAAATTTACTCTTTTACCCTCAGTTTCATGACATTTAAACGTATATATCCTTAACTATTATGAAGATTTAACCTAACTTTGGTTTGTTTAGAATGCTCAAGATCTTCAAAGAAGCGATGTTCCTTTGTATCGATTAGAAGCTATTAATTTTGGGAGAAGAATGGCAGTTGAAAGAGAAATTGAAAAAACAGAAAATGTCCCACAGCCAAATGCACTATTTGATGAAAGCTCTAATTTCATTATTTATCCAACTCTCCTTGGTATTAAAGTAAGAAATTTTACCTTGTGCCATTTTGTTTTTCTCAAATTCTAAGGTGTATGCAGTAATCCGAAGATTTTATTTTCTAATGTTTTATTCATAAATTGGTGATAGATTGTAAATCTGCAAGCAAACAAAGTTTCCAGAATATTAGGGAAGGTGGAAAATAATGACAGGTTTTTAAGAATTGCTTTGTATCAAGGTGATCAAAGCAGTAAAAAAGTGCGAAAAATTCCTGCTGCTGCTGTAAATGTGAATGAAAGCAAAGATCCCATGACAGATCCTACTTTGTTATGCTGTGCTTTTAAGAAACACAGAATCTATTTGTTCAGGTATATATATATATATATATATATATATATATATATATATATATATATATATATATATTATTTTGTGTAAAAGTAAAATCATATATTTATGATTGTTCATATGTTATAAAAATAAAAATAGCCGAAGAGAACCAGAGGAACCTGATGATGCAACCAAGGGTAGGGATGTCTTTAAGGAAAAGCCTCCTCCTGATGAACTTATGGCTGCATCAGATATTGGAAAGTCTGTTACAACATCTCTTCCAGAAAATGTGGTAAGTAGCCTACTTTTTGCTTTCAAAATGATTTATTTGATTTTAATAAATAATAATTAATATCCTTGATGATATATATATATTTACCATATTATGCACACAACATTTCACATATTATTTTTTTGTTTTTTGTATGCCAAGATTCAATTTTTAATATTTTTTTATACCTTGGCAAGATTTATTGACTTTCCAACTCTGTTACAACATAAGGAGTGTTGCCTTTCTAGACTGAATAGACCATCTAAATGAGACTAAATGACCATTAAAAATGCTAAAAATGAAAAAAAATACGAGTTATAAACTAACCTTTGGAACATGGATGAAAACCATCCTTTCTTCTTTGAATCTACTTTCTTATTTGTCTCTGCTTCATCATCATCTGTGCATCATTCCTCTGATTTTTGTTTATTCAACTACATTTATAAAGATCTTGTCATATTTTTTTATGTTTTTTTTACTTTTCAGCTCTAGTGGAAGCTCTGTCTGCATTTGTTCTTGTTGTTCTGTTTTTTGGTTTAAAAATTTGGAACTGCAAGAGCGAGCTTTTTGTTCTCACCTATTATGGGTGCATGGACATTGACTACTCCTTTTATTGGAATTTACAACATCATATATCATTACCCTTCTATTTTCAAGGCAATATCTCCACATTATATCTATCAATTCTTCTCAAGGAATGGCCATGAGGGATGGTTGTTGCTTAATGGTATGGTCCTTTGCATAACAGGTAAGAGCTTTCTTCTTTTTTTTTTTTTTTTTTCTTTTTTTAATTTTTTTCTGTTAAATTTCTGGATGGATAAATGATATCTGTCTCTTGAAAGTAATGAATGAACATATAGACTGGTTATTTATTGAGTAAATGACCATTTTACCCTTCTACCTAGAAGTGATGCTGAATAGAGGTTAAGTGTTTTTGAATTGAAGTTTTAAATGATAAAAATTACTATTTTTTTTTGTTGACAAAACTACAAAATTGGTTTTGGTCCCTGAAAGATTTGAAATGACTGTTTTGCCCTTTTAATTTATTTTTTTATGTTTTTTCATATTTGTTTTAATATTTTATTAATTAAAAGTAAAAGGGAAAAATAGTCATTTCAACTTTCTTAGGACCAAAACCATAGGAATTTCTTGATTTTAGAACAAATCAATAAGAGTATGTTACTATTTTTTGCATTTAACTCTCTAAATAAATGATTATTTATTTTTTAGATAGTGTTTTACCTCCTCAAGTTTTGATCATTAATTTGATTGCTAAGTGTGCTCATAAGGGCACAGAAGTTAGCTTATAGTTCTCTTTCTGCTTTTCTACTCTTTTAATCCCAATCTGTCCTAACTATTTCTCTACGCCTGTTCATACTACTTCTTAAGGTATGGGCAATTGCAGATTCTAGACGACAAGGCTTTCTTGGCTTCAAAGAGTTTATTACTACAATGCAGTTAGTTTTTTAGCTTTATCTTCTTTCTCTTCTATCCACCATTTCTGTATACATGACCCTTTTCGGTGTGTGTGGTGATTGTAGTTGATTTCTATGGCACAAGTAGGACACACATTAAGTAGCGACCTCTTAAATTCTGATGGTAAGCTGTGTAACCACATCATCTTTTCTTTACACTTTTAACATGTAAATATGTAATATTTTAACCTTTGATTACCTTTCTTGTGTTCATGTTATCTTACAATGCAGTTGATTATGAAAATTTGAAACCACCTGTTATGGATAGTCTGGATGTCTTACTAGCTGTATGTATACCTTTCTCTCACCTTAGCTATATGCATGCCACTATGAGCCTAAAAACTAAATATATTTCTTGAAAGTTAACATGTTTGTTAATGTATGCAGAAGAAAAAGCGTCCAAAAAGTGATCCTTAAACTAACGGTAGTCCTGCAGTTGAAATAGAAAACTCATATCCTGATGTTATGGGGCCTCAAAAGGTTTATAACATTTATTGTGTTCATTATTTAAAGACATCATTTAAGCTTCATTTATATAAAGAATTAAAGATACATTTGATTATAATCAAGATTAAGGGAGACTTGTAATCATGTTTGGCATTCCTTTCCAGTAAGAAACAGAGTTGTATGATTATTTGTTAGTTTTATAGGAATGTATAACACATGTTAGCAATGTATTATTTTTGTTTAACATTTGAATGATTCTTTGTATGACATTATAATTTGTGCAATTTATTTTATATTATGCAATGGATTGTATTTTTTGTATATGGTATTTTATTTCTATTATAAGAAATTAAATGAAAATTTAATTTAAAAATTAATAAATATATAAATTTATTTTTTTTAAACATTTAAATTTACGATACGCAAAAATGTATGTCATCTTCATTTATGACATGGCCTTTCTTGACAGGGGCTTTGTTGATACGCATTGCGTGTCATTAACACGTGCGTCGTAAGGTTACGACACACGAATGCATGTTGTCTTCCTTTATGACAGGGCCTTCCTTGATACGCATTGCGTGTCGTAACCGCGCGTCGTAAATGCGCGTCGTCTATAGACGACGCATAAAAGCGCGTCGTCTCTCTTTATGACAGGGCCTTCCTTTACACGCATTTGCGCGTCGTCTGAGCGTTTTACGACGTGCAATGAGCGTCGTAAAAGGCCTTTTTTCTAGTAGTGTCCAGACCCAGTTCATTTATTTCCGAACGAGAAATCTTCGCAATGAACTTCTTCGGGGTCGGAATCAACTCTTCTGTCAAGCACTGAAGTGGATATGGTTTTCTACAGGGATCGTGCAAAAACGGAAATGTCTAAAGAATCCTAGGAGATTATTAACATTTCACTATGTGATCCATATCGAGTCCTGCTACGATTACACGGAGTATACAAATCATATATAACTTAGATCCGATAGGCCTCCGAATATGTGATACTACTCTAGGTCCACATCCCAACAAGGAAAAGGAAATAGGGCGAAACCACACATTCTTAGCCTATGGGATCCTTATTATATATAACTTTGGGAGTATACTCTCTGTACTTGTAGGTATATCAATAAGGATCTTTTTAGTTCTTCACACAAGGTTAGTTATGGATCCTAAAATACCCCTATGGTATTTTAATTCTTGTTTGTTTCTTATCTTCTTAATATGATCCTAGGATTAGTGGGAATCTTTTAGTGTTCCAAAAATACTCCTATAGTATTTAACTTTATGTTTGGCTCTAGCATTCCTAGTTGGTAAGTTTCAGACTCGTTGCAACACTACTATCACTCCCAAGCACACGTTCATCGCATCTCGAATAAATGTAGTTGATCAGGTTACATTTATTCCAGCGTACGATTACATAACTGCCCAGGTTTGACAGTAATGCTCAACATCCGAGGACTTTTATTCTTGTTCTTCTTGTGATACTTGTGTTCAAGTGTTTAGATTCTGGATGTTCTTATACTTTGGTAAAATATGGTTATATTTTAAAGTATAATTCTTGGTCATAGTGTTTTATCCCTTTTGTATTTATAGGCTGTATATCTTTTATGAATTGATATACTTAGCTCACTATAAACAATGCTCTGATATCAATCTGTCACACCCCAAAACCGGAAAGATGGAAACATTCTGGGGTGGATGACGTCATGTCAAGTATCACAACACATGCATTATAGTAATCAAAGTACAACAAAACATTGCATTAATAGTAATAGTTTTACATAGTTTACATTACAATATATCCGAGTAATACAAGCAAATATAATAAATATAGCATGGTACTAAGCTATCTTCATCAACAGCTCCGGGGATGTACCTGTCTAATGCTGACCTAAGAATACAAGTTAATTGAAAAGCGAGTATCAACATTTCTACAAATGATGGTGAGTTCATATGTATTTAGGTTCATTTTATGCAAAAACTTTATGTAAGTTGTAGTTTTCAAGTATACAGTGAAATAGAGTCCTTTCCAGAAAATCCTATATTTTCTTTAATAAAAGCAGTCTTCTCTCCCAAGCGAAGCTCGTTCAGAACGAACCGAACCCTAAGATGCTCCGGACATGAACACGTGTAGAAGCATCCATCAATATCAGTAATCCATCTCATCGCAACGATCGGATCCTATGTCCCATAAAAATTTGGTGGCTTCGTGTTGCTGAACTCTCAAAACAACAACGAGTGACCTCCCTGGGGCCTGGCAGTAGCCACAGCTGTGGTAGCTACAGCAGTCGCAGCCTCAGTCACCGCGGCGTACCGCTCATCGAAAGTCTCAATCAGTATGGTCTTGATAGACTCAAACATCTCCGGAATCTCGGCTCGGATCGCTGCTTCCACCTCATCGTGGATCATCTGACGAAGCTCCTCGTTACTCACACCGCTCGCCTCAGGTATGTTGCGTGTCCCAACCGTGATGTCTCTTAAATACAACATAATAATATCAGAGACTCGCTCGAGCATGCTCATACTCTATAACTCAACCCTACTTGTTCCTTAGTACCCAAAGGATTCTTACTTAGAGTGTGCACTGCTCTGGTGTCTTCAATAGTATGGGCCCTATACTACCATCCACACCGCATCAGTATTCACCCTAAGTCCTCCTCCTTGGATCCCAGATCGCAAGTACTCTATATCTTACTAGCATAGGCTACCCTTCGGTAGACTTCTCATCAGATACTCACTGCTACCTATTAGCTCTCAAGCATCACATAGCAACAAAATCCTTCTTAGGCTAAGGCATCACAAGAATCAGGCCACTCTAGTCCTAATATGAACACCTAGCCAACTCTAGCATGCATATCATATCATAACATATCTCATAACACATAACGTAAGGGTATTTTGGAAAATCACCGTTCGGGTGTTGGCTGATCGTACACACTGCTCCTTTCTGTCTTTCTCAAAACCTTTCACTCTTTTAAAAAAATGTTTATTTTATGAAAAAAAAGTTTGGGTGCTGGCTACTCTAGTCCTAATATGAATACCTAGCCACCTTTGCATCATCACCTCCAGCCTTCGAACCTTCACTCTTCCTTTCTCCCCTTTGCACCCCTGTAGAATTAGGTGGGGCATTTGATGTGGGGAGAAGGTTGGATATGCGAGAAAGAGGAGCCAACTGTTGGAGAAAAAGTGCTTCGAATTGAGAAAATTTCTGGAACAGATCTTCCGAAGATAGTTGAGAAGACGAAGCAGGTTTAGAAGATAAGGCTGGTTTTTTTGCCCCAATGGAATAGTAAATGTCGGAACACTTTGTATGGAAGTAAGGCTCTTTTACTTTAGGGTTTCAAAGTAAAGTCATTTGCCAGATTTTTGAAATCATCAGCCTGAGTTGGTATTACTCAGAACCTCAAGGATTTCGTGTGTGTAGTGTTTCAAAGAATATAGATGAGAAGCAAGAATTTTTTTTTTTTTTTTTTTTTTTTGGATATTCATTGACGTCAAAAATTCAATTTCACACGAAGGCAGTTAAAACCCCGGGCCAAGATTTCTTCGTTAATTATCAAGAGAGATAATCAACAGCTTGTGTATGTTCCTGTGACTTACAATCGAATACTTGTAAAGAAGTATCGAAGGTCTTCTTTTTAAAAGGCTTTTGAGGTGGCTTAATGAGTTTCGTTATATATCAACCTAAACATAAGGTGAGTAAGTGTAGTAGAAATTACTTGTTTGACCAGTGTAGTTAGTGACAAGTTTGCTTTGAAAAACTTTTTACTGACATTGAATTTCGGATAAAACTCACACTGAAATCATATTAAAAAAAATTGTGTATTGGATCTTTTTGGGTAACAAACATCGTAGGTATCGAATGTTTGATCAAGACCACTCATAAGAAATGAATATGATTTGGAGTTTCAAATGTAGGTACAGAAACAAATGTTTCATTTAAAGCCTGGAACATAATTCCCCATCAATTCCTTAAATGTTGAGAGATATGGGTTTCACTTTCATCACGGTCTCATGATGTCTGATCATAAACACAGATCTGTGATATATCTAAGTTTCGATTGGTTTATTCAGAAACCTCTTGGACATATGTCTTCGTGTGTGTGTGATAGTGTAAGAATTTTGAGATGAAAAAGATTCGTATAAGAAACAACATGTACCTCTGTTAATTTTGGACCAAACAGATAACTCTTAACTCATTTGAGAAGAGTAAGGTACCTCATTGGACTAATGCAAATGTAAGCCTAATTGGGAAGAAATCTTCGTATGAAAAATTCATTAAGGCTTTCGAACATTGAGTCAATTAGAGGCTTTGGACAACATGCTCCAGCATGCTTCTAGGGACATCTTAACTAGTTCAAAATGTGCAAAAAATACCTGACCTTAGAACTGCAAGCACTACTCTAAGAGATTTAGGATGAAAGTCTGCAACAAACAAAAAAAAGAAAGAAGAAACAAAATATTTTTGGTGTTTTTGAATTTTTGAAAAACAAAAAAAATCTTTTTGGAATTTTTGATTTTTCGAAAAAGAAAAAAATATAGTTGTTGCAAACATGCTAATGTTAGACACTCATTAAAAAAATGACAAATATACGAATTCGAAGGATTCGAACAGTTGACTATGTGCAGTATCCTTTGAATACTTAACGAAATTCCTTTGTCTTTGATGACGTGCATACGAACCATTCCTTTTTGACCATCATCCACCTTTTTTGCATGGAACTGAATTTACATTGATCATTCCAAGTCCTTCCAAATTTTGTACAAAAGACATTTCATCTAAAGGTTTGGTGAAAATATCAGCTAACTGATGTGTTGTTTTCACAAAATGCACATCAATATTTCCATCTTCCACATGATCCTTGATGAAATGATAATGAAGAGCAATATGTTTAGTCTTCGTATGCTGCATAGGATTATGACAAATCCTTATGGCACTTTGAGAATCACAATATAATGGAATCTTTTTTCATATTAATTGCATAATCCCAAAATTGGCTTTGAATCCAAATGATTTGTGAAGTACAAGCAGCAACAACCACATATTCAGCTTCATCAGTTGAAATTGATACACATGTTTGCTTCTTTGACCGCCATCTCACCAATTTACCATCAAGCAATTGACAACCACCATGTGATGAAGCTTGAACACAGAACACAGTTTTTGAAGGATACCACAATCCTAAAAAAATTGTTCCTTTAAGATAACGGAATATATTCTTTACAGCAGTGAGATGTGGTTCTCGTGGATTTGACTGATACCTTGCATAATGACACATAGTAAACATGATGATAGGTCTACTAGTAGTAAGATAAAGTAACGAACCTATCATGTTTTTGTAAAGAGTTAGATCAACAGCAGGTTTATCTAACGAAGATGTCAGTTCCATGCCAGTTGCCATCGGAACTCGTAATTTTGTGCTATTCGTCAATACAAACTTCTCTAGCAAATTCTTCGTATATTTATCTTGATTGATAAAAATACCTTCTCTGTTTTGACGAATATTCAATCCAAGAAAATTATTGATTTTTCCCATCATGCTCATTTCAAATTTGTTTTTCATCAAATTTTCGAATTCACTAGACAAGGCAGGGTCAGTTGAGCCAAAAATTATATCATCAACATAAATTTGAACAAGCATTAGATGATCCCCAACTTTCTTTCGAAAGAATGTGGGATCAACTAATCCTTGTTTAAATTTAGATTGTTTCAAAAATGAAGTAAGCGTTGCATACCATGCTCGTGGTGCTTGTTTCAAACAATAAACTGCCTTATCTAAGATATAAACATGATCAGGATGTTCTTCGTTAATAAAACCCGGGGGTTGTTCAACATAAACAGTTTCTTCAAGCTCTCCATTTAAAAATGCACACTTCACATCCATTTGAAAAACATCAAAGTCTTTGTGAGCTGCATAACCCAGAAATATATGAACAACCTCGCGTCTTGTGACAGGGGCAAAAGTTTATTCGTAATCTATTCCTTCTTGTTGAGAATAACCTTTAACAACAGGTCTGGCTTTGTTTCAAACAATCTTTCCATATTTGTCGGTTTTATTTTTGAAAATCCATTTTAACCCGGCAATCGAAACATCATTTGGCTTAGGAATTAATCTCCAAACCTTATTTCGTTCAAATTCAAATAATTCAGATTGCAATGGAACAACCCAATCTGAGTGTTCCATTGAAATCTTAACTGTCTTTGGTTCAATTTTAGAGAAAAAAAACATTGAACATGGAAAATTCTTGATGAGTATTTAATACCTCTTTCTTCGCATGAATTTGAGCTCTTGTTAAGACTCTCTCTTGTGGATTAGCAATTATTTGCTCCTTTGGATGATCCTTTGTCCATTTTTCCATTGGAGGATAAGCTAAATCAAATTCCAAAGGTGCATTTTCATATAAATCATCATGTTCTGAACCTACAATTGAACATGCATAATTAATATCATGAAAATCTTCATTTTGTTCAACTTGCTCCCCCTCAACATCGACATTCACTCTCCTATTCTCCCCCTCGAAAGAATGCTTCCCCTCAACAATAGTGTCCGAATCCAAGTGCTTCATCTCCATTGGATTGATATGCATACTTTCGTCCATTGTTTGATGAGGTCATGTTGAACTATCATTGAGCTTCGTTGATTCAAGGATATGATTATCATTGGCATTTACTTCAGCATCCACAACATTATCTGAAATTCCAAAAATCAAATCATAATCAATATCCAATGGTTGTGAAGGTTCAGATTCTACATGAATTTCTTTAAAAATAGGATGATTTTCAAAATGATTTTCAGTTTGTTTGATATAATAATCATCAAATGTTAGATTAAATGTTTCTTCCACACGTAAACCTCTTAACAAATCTTGCACGACAAGTTTGTTAATATTTCGATGTTGAGATGTGCAAGTCTTCGATGCCAAAGCTAGCTTAGATCTGATGTAGCTTTCGAAAGTAGACATACAGTAGGTTTACCAACAATTGGATTGATGTCCAATGTAAACATGTCACCTTTCCTTTTGGATTTAAGAAAATATTCTTTTGTGTTGAAATTCGAAATAATGATTCCTTCTTCGTTAAAAAGTACTTGATTTCCAGTGCCTACCATAAGTTGTGATACACTTATCAAGTTGTGTTGAAGACCTTTGACATAAGCAACCCGATTCACTGTGAATTGACCATTCGTTATTTTCCCATATCTTTTGACTTGATACTTTTGATTGTTTCCAAACTTAACCACTCCAGCATTCTTCAAGCTTCAAAAATCTCTCGAGTTCTCCTTCCTTCCAGTCATGTGATGAGAGCAACCACTATCTATGTACCATTTGTCATCATATTGCTCGTCACAAAGTACCTGCAATTATTGAAAAATTTTAGGTACCCAAGGCTTTTTGGGTCCTTGGTCGTTAACTTGAAATAAAGAATCAATTTTAGAACCGAAAGCCCAAGTTCGAACTTTTGTCTTGATCTTATCAATTAAATCAACATCATTTTCTAAAGATATTGAAATGTAATTTTTCGATAGTTTTGGATTTTCACTAGATTTCACCTCAGACTTCTCAAATTTTGTTACTTTGTTGATTGGTTTCCATCTCTGAATTGGAGTATTCGAATCTTGAGAAGATAAACTACCAGTTGTGGATGCATTCAGATACTTTTCATATGCTGATTTGATATGTCCTTGAGAAAACTTTCCAGACTAAAACCTTTTTCCTTGTCCCTCAAGCCAATGATTAACTGAATGAACTTCTGATTTTTCCTTTTGTGCTTGAAACCTTTGATGGTTTTGTGATTGAAGGATTTGGAAATTTGGCTTTTGTGGAGTAAATTTTATGGATGATTTGCAAGCTTCGTGTGAAGATGGTTGACTATTCGTTGATTTTTGAACATTGTTAAGTTTTCGATCATTCACAACCTTTTGTGAAGTCTCACACTTTCGAATGTTAGTCGATTTTCAAACATATGCAACCTTTTGATTAATTGGAAAAGTGTCTATTACATTCAGTGGTTGATGAAAAGATGTGTTTCGTGGTTTTTCTGTGAATAATGACTTTTGAAAATTCTTCGATTTTGAAATATTTGTTAACTTGGATTCTGAAACACTATTTTTCTCATATGAAACTTTGGATTTGGTTAAAGAAAATTTTTCGTTAGACACAACTTGCCAAAAAAATTACTTTTCGTGCCTTTCTCTTTGAAACTTTGTTCTTTTGAAAACTTATTAACAAGCACTTTGAATTCATTCGAATTAAGTTTTACAGTTGGAGTTAAATTAACAACTTCTTTTTTAACAAATTCATTTTCCTTTTCAGATTTAACACCCATTTTTGTTTTGATTTTTGTTTTTGAAAAACATATGAATTTTTAGTGAGGTTGTTTTCAACAATGTTTTGATTCACAAAAAATCATTCGTCTGTTGAACGCTTAATATCTTCTTCGACCATTTTTTGAATTCAGGCTTGACATTCTCAACATTTCCAGTTGTGACAAATACTTGATTTGGAAAAACTACTTCATTTGTGCATGTAAAAATTGGATACACGACATTATTAGTTTCCAAAAAGTGAGCACCTTTTTCATTCATCACTGTGTGAAACTTTTCAGTTTCTCCATAAACTTGTTCAACAACTCGTGGAATTGAAGTTTCAATGAAACTTTCTTTATTGTTTTACAAACATTCGAAGTTTTGATTTTGTCCTCTTCATCATCACTACTATCTGTCTGGTTGTCTCGTACTTCCACATCATCAAAGTCAAAAGATTTCGAAGTAGAGGGTTTTCCAATGTCATCCTCAACCATCGAATCATTAACAATTTCTTTACCTTTGGCCTTAGATGTGATTTTAATGATAGATAACTGAGAACGATCAATACTTTCTTCTTCTTCAATTTCACTGATTTCACTAAGAATATCCAAATTCTCATCGACATCAGCAAAATTGAGTTGTGAATCAAGTTTCGAATGTTCAGTTCTTTTCAAAATTTTCATTTGTTCATCTTTTGTCAAACTTTCATTAACAATATTAACCTATTCATCAGAATTTAAAAACCCATCTATCTTAACAATACCATATGCAAATCTATTTTTTGGTACTTTGTTAAAATCAGCTATTGTGTTTTCACAATCATATGATATGACATCAACTTTTTCTCTTTCGAATGCAAGAAAAGGTAACAATTTATGATGTTGTTCTTTGCTAATGTCAGAACACTGATGTAAAGCAGTTAAATTGGCATACAGACATTTGGCAGAATTACAGTATATATTATGTTGTGCCAACAACATCCTTACATTTTTCTCTAAATTCTCTCTATCTTTATTGACATTTGGTAACTGTAACTCTAGATAATCTACCCTGCTGCGTTTCATGTCTAGCTACTTTCGTGTCTCAAGCAATTGATTATTAAGTTTCTTTGCCTCGTTACTAGCAGACATAACAATAGCATCAAAGTAAGCAACAATATCATCAAATGCAATTATTTCAGAATCATATGCATGTAAAGGAATATTAAAAGATTCGAGTATTGAACGTACCTTGGTTGTCATCGGATATTTGTCACTTGTCTTCATAACAAAGCAACGTCCAAATATCTCCTCCTCTTCTTCCTTCTCAAAACTTGCAAACATGGAACCATGAGTTGGATGCCTCATCTCCTCATCATCAGAACCGAATGACCAGATCTCATATGTGCCACTTTCTTCATCTTCACTTTCTCTTCTTGCCACTAGAGACAAACCTTTTGCCTTCTCACGAACTTCCACCAATTTCTCAACATAATATGCTTCGTCCTTGTTTTTGTTCTTCTTTTCTTCTTTCTTACGAAGCATACAATCAACTGCAAAATGATTCGAACCATTGCAATAATGACAGTCTATGCCAGAATCCCCTTTCAATTTCATTTCACCTTTAAACTCTTTCAAATTTTCATCCTTCTTCTCATATTTTTCAAACTTCTTCTTCTCTTCTTCACCAGACTTTGTAAAATTTCCTTTCTGCTCACTCTTCTTAACTCGATTATTCGAGTAAAAAGCTATAGATTCATCATCAAAATTCAACAAAAAACCTTCTTCATCCGAATTCTCCTTTTCAGTAGACTCCACTTCAGACACTTTCGAAACTAAAGCCAGTGGTCCTCCAAGACCCAACTTCGATTCTTCAGCTATTTCAGAAACTTCACTTTCGTGTGTCTTTAGTTGATTATAAACATCATTTAACGAAGAACAATCGAAGCTCTGCTGATTTTTGATCATCATTCTTACACTTCGCCATTCCTTTCTCAGACCTATAACAAAAGTAAGATTATCCTCCATTAAGGACCTTGTAATTCCGTAGCGATTGCACCTGTAGATCATCTCATTTAGACAATCATAATAGACTTCAATTGTTTCTGTTTCCTTTTGTCTCAAATCCTTCAGTTTAACCAAACACTGCTTTACAGAATTGACCTTAGTCTTTTCACTTGCTTGATACTTTTCTTTGAAAGTATTCCAAATCTCCTTAGCAGTTTTACAACCACAAATATAGATGTAAGAAACAGGTGGAAAAGCACCTCTCAACTCTCTCATGCATCTATTTTCATTCTTCTTCAGTCTTGTTTGTTGATCTCCAACAGTAGAAGTAGTTACAGACGAACGTAAAGGTTGAACATTTGCTGGAGGTTGAACTGATCCATTGATAAACGTCCATAACTCTTCATCAATCCCTTTAAGATAATCCTACATACGATCAACCCACTGATCATAGTATTCAGGAATTAACATAGGAATTTCGGTTAATGATCCAAGCAGATGAGAAAATGAATTCATTGAATTGATATTGAAATTTGGCATTGATGAACAGATGAAGTTTTTCGTGATTTTTGAATTAACAACGAGAATTTGAAAAACGATTATCTGAAACGATTCAGAAATTTCAGTAAATCACGCGATTCAACAATTCAAATGCAGAATCGAATCACAGTCTTAGATCTAAGCGTATTTTTCAATTTCAAAAAGTGTAGAAACTTTTGAACCAAAAAGTAGATTAAAAAACTTTTTGAACAATTGAAAATCAGATCACAGAGATGATTCCTGCTTTGATACCAATTGATGAATCAATGAATTGAGTACGATATTAACAGAGTTGATATAGAAGAATGAATGAGTGATTGAACACAAGATGTAAATATGATTTCTCTTCAACTCTATTACGCTTTGAGTGTTTACAGAGAAAATAGACAAGCCTATTCACGTTATCTAACTCTAGTAAATGATCCTATTTATAGGATACATAAAGCGTACAAAAAATATACTAAGGCTATAACACTTAAGCTTCGAACCAAAAGAGCCCTAGTAAAATACATTATAGATCATACGAAGAGTACAAAATAAGCTTCGACTCATTACAACTAAACTACCCTTACATGAATCCCCCAAAAGTCATGATCCTTATAGCTAGGAGAAGATTTTGCAACCAAGAACAAAAAATGACAAGATCCTAGTTGACGATCTTACCATAGTGGATAGACTCAAGGAATGCCAAGATAAGGATAACAACATACCAATAAAGGATTACTAAATATTATAACAAGAATATCAAAATAAGAAGATTCAAGGTAGGATATTTTATCCTTAGAAAAGTTTTCCAAAATACAACCGAGCGTAGTGCTGGAAAACTTGCCCCTAAATGGGAAGATCCTTACCTCATAGATTTTGAAGTTAGGGAGGAGGCAAACTGGCTGTCCATCCAAGATGGTCAAGTAATACCAAGATACTGGAACATTATACATCTTAAAAATTATTTTTGTATAGATCCAAGATCTTAACCCATGATACTCAAGTGTGCTCTTTTTTTTTTTCTTTTCAATTTCAATTATTTTTATCCTTGATAGTGAGTTAAGCATCAAAGGGGTGTTAGCTAATCTAACGCCCACCCTTTACCCAAAATCTTTGTTTTACAGAAACTTGAAGATCTTGACAAAGATATTAGGGACTGATCACCCCTCTTAAAATGTAAGGTACCAATATACCTTCTTATTTTTTTTGATTAACATCTTTCTACGAGATCAGGTTTAAACACCTCGCTTGGACACACATATTCTAGCTATAGTCAAAGGATATATGGATCATCTTACGACTTAGTAACTGAAAACCTCCATATAACTAACTATAAGTTAAAACATAAGCAAAAATTAATGGAATGACATGGGTTTGTTAGACAATTAAGAACTTATACCTACGCATTTAACATTGACATGTTAACCTACAACACAAAGGAGCAACCCTAAGATAGGATATCCCCAGATCCAACATTTTCATGTTGACTTATAGTTTTAACTTAGTCGTGTTCACAAAGTTAAGAAGTATAAAGCACATGGATTTATCGAAATTAAGATATTGAATCAAAACCAAATATTTAAAGCAGTTAGGGCATCCTAAGATTTAACTCATGATGTCATCCGAGATAATAATCACTCGAAATGTAATAGAAGGTACAAAACCCTTCATATATTCATTTCTAAATTCAAAACATATATTTTTTATTTATCTACGAATGATATCTTCTAAAAAATGTTTATTTCTAACTTTTCATCAATGGCTTACTTACTACTTTTTTATTTGATTTTTTTAATCAAATTATATACATTCATTTTGGGTCCTTTTTTAAAATACACTTCGAAAAATTTTCTTTGAAAAATATTTTCATGGAACTAAGAAATTATTTTAAACGATTCATAAAATTCAAAAGAAAAGTATCATGCTTCCATGAGCATGCATAACCTAGATCAATCTATTACATAAAAATCAAATGTCTTAAAACATAAAAATAGATATTGTTCAACAAAGGAACAACAACAAATCCAAATCCTTCAAGGAGCAATGTCCTCACCTTTCTTTAGGCCTTCAACATCTTGACCCTCAACATACTCCCATATGACGTTCTCATCAACTTTATGATCAACTTCTCCTTCAGCCCTCAAGTTCTTCAATGTCTGCTCCCACTTAGTCTTATCCTAAGAATGAAACCTGTTTTTGTTGAATATCCTCTACCATCATCAACCTAGCCTGCAATACTAAAATAGTTATAAACATTGTTGTCTTTTTCTACTTGCCGTGCAGTTGATCTTTTAGATCATATCTCTCCCACATCAACCTTTCCATATCTTCCTTCTTGTCTTTTAACTCCTTCACCTTTTACGCAAGCTCTTTATCCTTCTGTTTCAAATCGTGCTAAGATTGTTTATTGGTAGCCTCCAAATCCTTGTTAAGCTCCTCAACACCATTCAACATTAAAGTTTTAGCCTAGAACCATATCCAAGATAATTGGTTAGCGCTAGCATTTGAAATAGAATATAAAAATAGAAACATACACATTGATTTAACAAGATCATTTTTTGTTTAAACTCAAAAGGGTTCAACCCTTCAAAGACCTCTTAATCCATTTCTAGAATAACCTTCCTTTTCTTGGGTTCAAGATTTTTTTTTGGTTTAGGCTCCATATTTCTTGCACATAAAGCAGAAGGTTGCTTGAGTCAATTTTGGTCCTAAACAAGAGGAATTCTATCAACCAATATGAAGATCATCAAGTTAAAGGAGAAATAGTAATAGACCTGTAGACATACTGACCTATTCTAAATCTTTAACCACCACACAAGTTCTAAGTGTTGGTTTATGAGCATTCTAACACTCCTAAGTGTACATGCAACCCTAAATACCTTGGATCTATGTTTTTTCTATTATACATGCAAATATGAACTTTCCAAGGTATTCATCCTAACTAGCATAATAACATTGATTCAAGTGAATATATCAAGTTAGAATTACGTACCTCTTTGATGTAGATTGTCTTCATGAAGCTTGAGTGCCTAGTGCCCCAAGTGTGACACCTCAAATGGTTCACACAACATCAAATACACATGGAATGACTTGAGAGGAATTCACACTTCATGAAAATCGGCTATCCCTTTCTATTACTCATAGTGACCGGTTTTCTCCAAGAATAAGATCATTATATAGTTATGGTTACACTATGTAAACCCTAATGGTCATGGCCTTTCATTTCCATGATCCATGGTACAAATACACCATGTATCATTAATGGAGCATCTTATGGGTTTTAGCCCAACTTGACACATGGAGCATTAGCCCACTATATAAGTATGGATGATTTACACAATCAACCTATATATTTAATTAGTTTTCTTTAGATCACTTAATTAATCCTATATTAATTCTTGATCAATATTATTTAAATAATCTTATTAATATATTAGAACTTATAATATATTAAGAAACCTTAAGTGTTATTTCTCTCATTATAGTCTATCCAAATGGATGATGCCATGCAACCCAAATGGACACTGACGGGTTAGGTCAAGTCTTACCAATTATAGTTATGGACTTAGACATTAATCCAATAGTCTCCCACTTAAATAAGTCTAAAACTATTATTGTGTATGACTTCAAGAACCGACTGGAAATCGTAGCTCTCAAATGCTTCTGTCGAACTCTAACATTGCCGATGAACTCTAACCTTTGTCAATGACTTGTCCATTAGATAAGGGATCATATATTACTCTATTCTAGATATCATATGGACTGGGACATGGATTATAATCATTCTCTCTGTCCATTTGTTGTTTCCCGATTTCTGATTTATGACGACTGACTAATTGAACAAATCAAATCATTCCAGGCCCAGCCGAGCACTTACATTTGTCATCACCAAATCATCGAGGGCCCCGCAGATATCACTTTTATCCCAAAGGTAAAAGGAATGGATAAACTTCAACTCATATGGCTTGTTCTACTACTTGTTCAATCATACATAAAGGCACGTTTTATAACATCGAGTTACCGAATGCGTTTTCGTGCAGTCAATGTATAACCAACTCATAGTAACAACTCATATCTCTAGGTTTGAAGAATATAAGATATTATCGTCTCATGATCACTCGTGATAAAATCCATGAAGTGATTCCAATGAGCGTGGGTTGAATCCAATACTCAGAACTTATGAGCACTCATGAGTGTTGTAGCCCTTCATCCACCAACTTAGACCTCTACAAGCCAACCCATGACAGTCTTGATTCATACCTACTTCCAACATATGACCTACTGTGGATGGTTTGAATAACTTAATCATTCCGGAAGAATAACCTAGTTTATTCTGAAAGTCAAAACATGCAAAATGAAACACAAGAATAATTGAATCTAATATGGTATCAAAACCTATGAACATAAATAAAACACCTTTTATCTATCACCATATGATTACACATTATTCATTGTATACTATTTCAGCTATCAACTTTATTCTTGAATTTAAAACAATAGTTGTCCCATGCTCCAAGCATGTACACTATGTTTTCTGAACACTAGTCATGCCATACACCAAGTATGCGTACTATGTTTGTCTATGATATTTACTTTGTGCAATAGATCAATTGAACATAACTCCAATGATCCTTTTTTCACAGTCCCAAATCCTTACTGCAAATGCAAGAATTCCAAATTCATGCCATTTACTGAAATCTGTTAGATTCTAAACTTATATGCATTGATCCTCTTGTAATGATTATGCACAAAGTCAGAAAGACTTGACAACAACCATTACAAAGCATTCCAAAGGATATCAACTCCTTGGAAACATCCTTCTTGCATTAAGTTTCCTAATCTTACACAGATTGAATAATTTCTAACTTTGAAACATTTCCATATTCCATTTTGACTATCACTTCTGAACAAGAGTTGCCTCCTTACAGATTATGTCAATATGGTCCTTCCAGAATTAACATTATACTTCCAATTGTCCTTGAGCAATCAATCTTTGGTAAACCTTAGATTGTCCTCGACAATTTCTTAGTCATTTTAGTCATATCAAGTTCTAGACCTTTTCCCTTCTTAATGCCCCAGGCATTTGGAAATATTTAGAAAGGATGAATATAGCACATGTAATCGATCCTATATCCAAAGCATATGGGACACGATTCATGATGTCTCACATAAAGACTAAACCAGTCTTCTTCTATAATATTTTCATTTCAGTTTTCCAAGTTCTCATAATTTAGATTATGAAAAGGGATGCCGTAATCATAATCGAATTCTTAGAATGCAAATAATGTACCCATATACAGAATTTCCTTATGTTGAGCCATTCCGACATGAAACTCATATATATATATATATATATATATATATATATATATATATATATATATATATATATATATATATATATCCTTGACTAAATACGATTAAAACCTCAATCTAAGATTTTAGATTTGAGATGAAGTATAATTTCCTATCCCTTAATTATAGCAAAACAACTCTTTCCCAATTGAAACTTTTGTTTTCTATAATTAAAATTGCTAACTTGCAACCTTTATCATAATTATCACTCTCCCACTAACATGATGATTATTAGCATAACACTTATCTTAGATAGCTCATAAGTGTGTCTAAACAATTTTAAGAACTATGAAAAGGAATGCCGTAATCATATTCTCGATTGTTTAGACCTTTGCCACCTCTCACAAGTCCATGTTAGTGTGTTGGTTAACCACACACGCTCCACTAACGACTTTGAGAATGCAAATATCACAATTTTTATCTAAATAAAATCTACTTAGTGAAAGTGTTTCCTCACCACCATTTTTCATGAATCGGAGAGAAACATTATGACACTTAGATTTAATGGTGTATGTGTTCTTATCCATCTGAATTGTCAAAACCATAGTCACAAGACAAGGATAATGACAAATCCAAACTCATATGGACTGAACTCAATCTTAATTTCTTGCCATCTGGCAGTTTAAGGGCCTCCAATTGCTTCCAAGTTGTTGTGCAACCAATTGAGAACTCTGAGAACTCATATGAAAAGCCAACTTTAATTGGAATGGGCACAGAATACGTCAACACGATGGGTTATAAACTTCAAGTCATGTGCTAGTGAAGAACTTCAGGTTTTATTCTTGATTAGTTCTTGAGACTTTCAAGACCTTAAAGACTCCCACTGTCCTCATGACATATAAGACTCTCTTGTCAAATATTCAAAAGATAGTGTGGATTCTAATCAAGACAAAAACTTCACACAATTGGCCTTAGTTGGTCTTTGTTTTATCCAAAACATCACAAGTTACCAATTTCAAATGTACAAGAGTAGAAAACTTTTACTCTTACATTTGACAAGTGTTTTAAACCTTCTTTAAGACATGTCACTCAAGTTAAAATCTTAGAGTATAACTCTAAGAATTGCTTTTGGAACGAAGTATGAATCATCTTCTTGATTTAACCACTTCAACAATTCATAACTCCTCTTCTTAACTATCAGAATGCATTTAGAGGATGAATTGTGATAAGGTCTCAAAATCATTAAGATGGTCTTAAAACATGATACTAAAGTACTCTCCCATCTTTTCAGATTTGAGAAACTTTTATCTTTCTGCCTAATTTGATTCTTCATACTCGCTCTGCCATACATTGGAACCTTTTCCAATGTCTCAGAATTACACTTCATCTTGTAAGTATAACCATATTTACTGTGCTTAGTAAATTATGATGAATAATCTTATTGATCTTTGTGGTGGACTTGACTAGTGCACAAGAATGTGTACTCGATCCCTTAGTCCTTCACTTGACTCACATGTACATGTGAACAAGGAACTAGTCTTAATTTTTCCAAAGATGAAAAATTCTCATTCATTATGCTATAGAACTTGCATGATTCCAAGTTTCTATCCAACTGAAACTTGGGTGACGAGAATCTTTCCTTATTTGGTAAATTTAGACATTACCACAAATGAGAGAATCAAATTCACTTTCCAATATTGCTATCAGTGGAATCTTATAAGCAATAATTTTCCACAAACGCCATTGTAAGGATACATAAAATAAATAAAATCAAAAATTTCCTTTTATTTTAAAACTTTGCGAAAAAACTTATCCTTACGATTATATGAAAACTTGTTGTTATCTATTCCTAAGCAATATCTCATAACTCCTAAGAAGTAGCTCAAGAATCCGATCTTCAAACTATACGATATAAATCCATCTATGCGATCAGATTCAGCATATTCTTTCTTTAAGTTCCTTCACTTTTTGTTGATTCTTAAAACATCACCATGTGACCCAGTCACTTCACATATCAAGAATCTCATAATAGAAACTTAGCAAAGTTAGATAGTGGACTTTACCTGAAGTAGAGTCAAACTTATTGACTTTAAAATCCTTAGGTAAATTTGGCAGCTTCGCAACCAATGCCCCTTTCTTTGGCAATGGACCCTTGATAATGGGACTATCTCAGACTTAGCCTCTCTCTTTACCATTTGGTCAACCGAGTTGACTATGGCCGATCCTTTTACATTGGGAAGAGAGAGCTTTACTGGATATCCAATGTCATCATTGTCAATGTCCATAAAGTTATGGAAGTTGATCTTAACAAATAGATAAGATCATTAAGGGTCTTGTCATAGTCTGTTTCATAGGAGTCCCAAAGGAACTCACTATGTGACTTAGAAAGTAGTTGAGCCACCAACTTTCTCAAGACATTGGCACCCAACTCTCCCAGCTTGTCAATATGTGACTACATCTCCAAGATGTGATCACACATAGACCTTTGCTTGCCAATAGGGCTTGAGTGACCTTAAACTTTTCAAGAACTTGTGGGTTAGGGAGAATAATTAGAGGAGGTGAAAGAAGTATGATTTCCATGGGATTTGGGAAGATCGCAGAAGTCTGAACTAGACATCTTTTGGGAGATATTGAAGATAATTGATTTAAAGTCCCTAATATAACACCCAATATGAAATATTAAGGCTAGGACCCAACACAATACTTTTATAACTTGAAAGAGGGATGCTGTAATCGAAGCTATAAAATATTTGAAGGTAGGTGAATGACAATTCACCAATTTCCACCAAGATAAACGAAATGTATTATTAGGATTTAATTGGATTTGAAACTCCTAGATCTTTTGAGATTTATTGAACTTTTCAATGGCATGTTTCAATCTCGAGTGTTCCCTTCAGGTTTTGTGACTGGGATGTCGAGGATCAAAAAACATGGCGTGAATAACCGTACAAATATACTTGGTAACCTTAATATTTACCCCTTAATCGATGTGCCGGGTAACCCCCAGGCTCCACCGATACTATGATAAATATTAAGTTACCCTTTGCCTACCTTGTTAAGTCCAGGTTAGTGTGCCGGTTAACCATACACGCTCCACTAACGACTTAAGCAAAGTGGAAAGTGTAATTTCATGGGTTAGCACCATATTCACATTTTACTAAGTAACTAAGATTGGGTATTTATAAAAAGGTTTAGTTACTTACTATTTATCATTAAAACTTTTAATGAAGGGAGAATTCTAGTCCTTGTCCTACCCGTTCGGCTAACGACCCTCCACCGGTCAAGGAAGCAATGGATGAGAGTGGACACCTATTAAACTGTCATTTTATAGGCAGTAACGTTATACCCCCCCTTATAGACCGGCTTCGTGAATGTGGTATACTAACGGTAAGACTGACTTTACTCTTATACATATATATATATATATATATATATATATATATATATATATATATATATATATATATATATATATATAAATATTATTAACTTATAATATTATAAAGTATAAGGGTTGAATTTTGAGCTTTAAAATTCTAATGGCTAACTTGGAATTAAACTATTCATAAGTGAAAACTTTTCAAATTCCAAAACTTGAGGGCAAGTTTTAAAACTATTCAAAACTAATTAATTCCATAACTTATGAGTTTAAAGTAGTTTTAATTAAAAGACTCTTCAAGTTCCATAACTTGAGAACAAGTTATGGAAGACTTAAAACTAATAAAAGAATGTAACTTTTCTTTATTTTGTAACTTATGGAATTAATTAAGTTACACATTTTGTTACTTAATGAAGTGACTCTTGAACCTCCATAACTTGAGGACAAGACTCTTCATTTTTGTAACCATTGCCAATCTTTTATGAGTTTTATGAAACTTAAATGTGACTTTTCATATAACTTGAGGACAAGTTACAAAAACACATTTTAGAATCAACTCTTAGATTAAAATGGATTGAAAACACATAATCAATTAACTTATCTATTAATCTAAGCAACTCATGAACAAAGATAATTCACATCAAAAATTTTCATGTAATTAGCATAACTTTTAAACTAATACAAAACATGAATCTATTGACAATTATCTTTGAAATTCGATTAACATGAACATTACCACATCAAAAAAGTTTATAAGTTCAAAAACAACTTAGGGTAATGTTCCTAGTCCAATTCCAGCCAAAACAGCAAACAGCAAGCTGTCATCACCCAAAACTCATCGAGTTCCTTGAGAAACTCGTCGATTTCATGCCCAAAATGAAGAAATCGTCAACTTTTTTGCATAAACTCATTGAGTTTTATGGTCTGGTCAGATTCAACTTTGAAAAAACACATTTGCATCAAATATAAAAGAAAGCAAGCCTAGTCTCTGATACCACTGTTGGGTTATGAACATTCTAACACTCCTAAATGTACGTGCAACCCTAAATACCTTGGATCTATGTTTTCTATATTATACATGAAAATATGAGCTTTCCAAGGTATTCATCCTAACTAGCATAATAACATTAATTTAAATGAATATATCAAGTTAGAATTACATACCTCTTTGATGTAGATTGTCTTCATGAAGCTTGAGTGCCTAATGCCCCAAGTGTGACACCTCAAATGGTTCACACAACATCAAATACACATGGAATGACTTGAGAGGAATTCACAGTTCATGAAAATCAGCTAGCCCTTTCTATTACTCATAGTGGCCGGTTTTCTCCAAGAATAAGATCATTATATAGTTATGGTTACACCATGTAAACCCTAATTGTCATGGCCTTTCATTTCCATGATCCATGGGTACAAATACACCATGGAGAATCCATGGAGCATCTTATGGGTTTTAGTCCAACTTGACAATCCATGGAGCATTAACCCACTATATAAGTATGGATGATCTACAGAATCAACCCATATATTTAATTAGTCTTCTTTTGATCACTTAATTAATCCTAGATTAATTCTTGATCAATACTAATTAAATAATCTTATTAATATATTAGAATTTATAATATATTAACAAACCTTAAGTGTTATTTCTCTCATTATAGTCTATCCAAATGCATGATGCCATGCAACGTAAATGAACCATGTCGGGTCGGGTCAAGTCTTACCAGTTATAGTTATGGACTTAGACATTAATCCAACACTAAGACCCATAGAAGGACAATATGTACTTTTCCAAAGCTTCTCTTTTCTATTGGAAGCCTCAAGAATTCTTAGATCTTTGCTTCAACATCTTCTTGAGGAGGAAAGAGCACTTCAAACTTTGGAACTACCTATGATAAAAAGTCAAGATTAATATCTAAAGGAAATATAAAAAAATAGAGAACTAAATATAGAAGCCTTACCCCCAGTCACCAAATCTTGGGAGGGATGATCCTACCTGAGAGAACAAGTTTTGACAATAAGTTATATTTTTTTCTAATCATGATCAGTAAGAGAACTTCTGAAGACTAGATAAGGTTTCCCAATATTTATATTGACGACAACACGAGAATACCCAATGCTCTTAATGTTTTAAAAAGTTGTTATCTCAAATAATCCAATATCCAAACCTTCGGATTTATTTATATGATGAGTCCAAAACATGATACGCCAAGTGGCTGGTATAAGTTGGGCGTAAGGAAGTTTGGTAACTTGAAAAAAAATCCAAAATTAGTGGAGGAAAAGGGAATGACAAACCAATAACGAAGAGAAATTCATAAAAACAAGTCCATGATGAAGAAATATAATCTACTCTCAATGTTGACCCTGAAACCCTAAAAATTGTGTCTTGTGGAAACTTTCCTGATGATTGATGCAAATGGATATTGATACTGGAAAAGTTACTAATCTCACTCTCACTACCAAGTAACAACCCTAAATCTATGAAATCATTCAATAATGGATTTATATGATATAACCCTAGCTCAAACAAGTTTTTTACCCATGTTCAAACAAGAAGAATAAAAGAAAATAAGATAAAGGGAGGAGTTGAGTACATAGAAGAAACCCTCGTGATCACAAGCCGAATGAAGAAAGATAAAATCTCTAGGCTTAAAATAGGGTTTAAATATGAAAATCTTGACCATTCAAAATTTAAAATTCATAGGATAATGGATGAATAAGATTAAACCTTGATAAGCGGATTACATCACATTAACATTTTAACATGCCTTCTCCAGAATAAGAATCTCCAACTCCCTTGATCTGGGATTTAAGATTTATGGGGGAAATTTTTATGGGCAAAAATTTCATCTTGGAATGCCATTTTATTTCTTTTAATATCTTATGTAGGGATTATGAACTTAATTAGAAAGAAGTAGACCATGTCAAAAGTATATGGTCAAAGCCCTGTGAATGTTGAAGACCATCAAGAAAGTCTGGTCAAGCATAGATCAAGGAATATATATATATATATATATATATATATATATATATATATATATATATATATAATATCAAATTAGTTGTTATTGTTAATGGGTTTCAAGCAAAACATCAATCCTATGGTGTACATGCAAACCCTAATAGCTTTTGGATCTAGTTTGTCTAATGAACATGCAATTGAATATCCAAAGCTATAAACCCTAGATCTATCATAAAAGAACTGAAATAAGGGTTTAGTAATTACGTTTGATTGTTATATTGCAATAATAATCAATTCCTTGCTTTGATTGGCTTCAAAAAGCTTAGTGCCTCAAGTGTTGCACCTCTAATGGAGTTACAAACACCTCTAAGCAACTTGGATGAAAAGGAGAAGAGAGGAGGCTGCCCAAAACATCTAGAAACCCTAGAAGAAGACTTGTCCACGTTTTTGGGGCTTAAGGGTCCTTTATATACATCTAGGTTATTAGGGTTTTTAACTAGGAAACCCTAATTTGACTGCTTAGGCCCTAAGCAGCCCATGGATCCCTTTCTTTAGAGTCATGGATGAAATCTTGTGGGCTTCCCCATAAATTTCGTCCACTCGACTCTATGGAATCCATTAGCCCACTCTTGCAATTATCTTATAATTACAACTTTAGTCCCTTAAGTTTAATTAATCTCTTTTAGCCACAAAATTAGTTCTTAATTAATTCTTGACTAATATTAATTAAACATTATGATTTCTCCTTTAATATATTATTCTTATAATATATTAATAAATAAAAACTAAACCTTTCTCTCCTTAATTCATCCTACATATTGCTATGGTGAAGGCAACCCAAAAGGACCATGCTCATAATCGGGTCAAATACATACCAAAATAGTTATGGACTTAGACACTAATCCAATAGTATCCCAGTTGGATAAGTCTAATAACTATTTTTTGTATGACTTCAGAACCTGATTAGCAATCGTAGCTTTCAAAAGACGAAGTCAACTCTGATCTTATCAGATACGCGTGTCCTTTAAATAAGGGGTCATATATTCCTCCATTCTAGATATCGTATAGACTGAGACATGGAATTAAATCATTCTCTCTGTCTGTGTGTTGTTTCCCAATTTCCGATTTATGACGACGGACAACAGACTATAATTGAACACATCAACTTAGTCCCGGCTTGGCCAAGCGCTTAGGGTGTCATCACTAAATCATTGAGGGGCCCACATATATCGATTTTATCGCACTTTGGATCAAAGGAACGGATAAACTTTGATTCAATGCTTTCTTGCACTCACTCACCGAATCACACACAACAATATGTTTTATGACACCAAGTTATTGGTGTGTTTACATATTATCAATGTGTAACCAACTCGCAAGATACAACTCACACATCTCGGTTTCAAGAATATAAGATGTTATCGTCTCACGATTCACTTGTGATAAAATCCATGAAGTGATCCAAGTAAGCATGGGTTTAATCCAATGCTCAAATCATATTCATAAGCACTCATGAATGTTGCAACAAACATTTGCTTATGTCTAATACACTTTAGACAATCCACACACCAATTCACAACAATCTTCATTCATACCTACTTCCAACATATGAACAACTGTGGACCGTTCGAATAATTTGATTATTCTGAAATAATTTAATTATTCAGGAAGTCAAAACATGCAAAGTGAAACACAAGAATAATACTAATCCCATATGGCCCCAAACTCTGGGTATAAATAAAACATATTGTTTAATCACCATATTGATTACTCATTATTTGTTGTTTCGGGTAATCAACTTCTCACTTGAATTATAACAACAATTGTCCCATGCTCTTAGCATGCACACTATCTTTACTTATGGTCCTTACTTTGTGAAATAGTGTAATTGAATAACATTTTCGATCACACTCATTTCACAATTCCTAATCCATTAGTGTAAGAATATATAATTCTCGCCACTACTAGAATATATTAGATTCTAACACTTTATGAAATGGTCATTTTGTAATGTCATGGCACAAAAGTCACCATGACTCGGCCAATGAAATTACAAAATGCTCTATTGGATATTGTTACAAGACAATTCAATATTCATGAAGTCTCATATTCAAATTACATTCCTTTGAACATCCTTCTTGAATAAAAGTTTCTAATCTAGACATTGATTCTTGATATCCAACTCCCAATATGGAAACATTTCCATATTTTCCATATGAAAACTCATTCAAAATAGAATCTTATCTATTCATAATAATGTCAATATGGTACATCCATGACTATACTTTCAACTGTCCACAAGCGACCAATCTTTGGCGAACCTTAGATTGTCCTTGACAGTTGTTTAATTATTTTAGTCAAAACCGGTTCTATTTCCTTTTTCCCTCTAAATGCACCAAACATTTTTAAAATTTTACAACGGTCGAATGTTACAGCATATGCAATTGATCCTATACCCGAAGCTTATGCGATGCAATTCATAATAAAACATCATACTTTACCAGTTTATTACTATAATATCATCATAATATTTCTATTTGCCGTGTTCTCAAAAATTTGAACTATGAAGAGGGATGACGTAATCATAATCGTATTTTGAGAATGCAAATAATAGATATACACTTGACTAAATACAATTAAATTTCTCGATCTAAACTTTTAGATTGAAAACGAAGTATATAGTATTCTCTCCTTTAATTATAGCAAAAACATCTCTTCAACCCCTACAACCTTGCAAAGTGAAACTTTTGTTTTTCTATAATTAATATTGCCAACTTGCAATATTTAAATAATAATCATGCTCCCACTAACATGATGATTATATTCATTCCAACATAACCCTTATGCTCCCACTAGCTTTGACACGTATTTATGAACCAGCTAAACTTCTAGGAATCAATACTTATTAACTTCCAAAGGTCATTGTTTCTAATACGATATGCTTCGATAATCCTTTATCTAAGGTTCTCAAAATTACACACCTTTCCTTAGACAGCTCATATGTGTGTCTAAACTAATTCAGAACTTATCTTAATAAGTCCTAAATGTTCAGACTAATTGCCAAATCTCACAATTCGAACTATGAAAAGGGATGTCGTAATCATAATCGAATTTGAGAATGCAATTCACATAGTTTCTATCTCCTTAAAATCTGTCTTAGTGAAAGCTTTTCCTCACAATCATTTTCATGAATGAGAGAAACCTTATGACACTTAGATTTTATGGTGTATGTGTTCCTATCAATGTGAATTTGTCATTACCATAATCGAAAGATAATGTCTGTGGTAAATTCAAACTCTTATGGACAGAACTTGTTCATTCTTAATTTCTTGCCATCAAGGGTCCCACCATTGCTTCCAAGTTATCTAGCAGCTCACCTATGCCAGTCAATGTACTTTCATTGAACAAGGTGTTTTTTCTTATGCAACCTATTGAGAACTCGTAGAACTCATATGCATAATCACTTAGCTGGATTGGCACATAAATAAAATTTTGTCAACACGATAGGTTACAAACCCCAAGTCGTGTGGTAGTGTTTAATAATAGGTTTACTCTTGATTAGTTCTTGAAACTTTTCAAGATCATTTAGATTCACACTAACCTCTTGACATATTAGATTCTCCTACCAATAAACATTTCTTGAAAAAAACAAATATCCAAGAGTTAGTGTGTGTCTATATCAAGACAAAACTACACACCTATTTTAAATGTGCAAGAGTAAGAAAAACAATTTTCTACTTCACATTTGATGAGTTTGTGTTACTCAATTCATAATCTTGGAATACGATTCTAAGACTTGATTTTGGAATGAAGTCTGACTCATCCATTTGATTTAACCATTTCAACAATTTCTGATTCCTCTTCTTAGCCACACTAGTGCACTAAGATGTCCTTAGAGGATCAATTGTGATATGGTTCTTAATCATTAAGATGATCATAAAACTGATACAAATGTACTCTCCCTTCTTCTTAGATTGGAGAAACTTTTATCTTTATGCCTAATTGATTCTTCTTATTCATTCTGCCATTCATTGAAACCTTTTCAATGATTTAGAATTCTACTTAATCTTGTAAGCATAATCACATTTGCTAAACTTTTAGTAAATTATGATGAATAGTTTTATTGTTATCTGTGGTGGACTTGACTAGTGCACAACATTGTGTTCTATTCCTTTAGTCCTTCACTTGACTCGCATACTTGTGTGATCAAGGAATTAGTCTTAATCTCCTAAGTACCAAGATTTCCATACAACACATGATTCAAATCATATGATTCCAAGTTTCTATCTAATTGAAACTTGGGTGATGAGAATATTTCCTTACTTAGAAATTTCTGACACTACCATAAACAATATAACTAAGAATCACATCCATTTATAGAAATACACAAACATCAATTTTTCACAAATATTTTATTGTAAGGATATACATAAATAAGATAAATCAAAATTTATTTTATTCACAAAAACAGCGGAAAATATGTCCTTACAATGCAAAATCAATTGAAAAATTATGTAATCAAATATTCCTAACAACTCGATCATAACATTCTAAGCTCTAAATCTGATCTTCGAATCCATGCGATCGTGATCCATTTCTTTGTGATCAAACTCATCTTGCTCTTCCATCAAGCTTCCTCTCTTTTCACTGATCCTGCAATCTTATCACATTATGTATTAAGAATCAATGAATAGAAACTTAATGGAGTTAGATAGTGGAGTTTACCTGAAGTAGAGTCATATGTCTTGACTCTTCCATCTCTTAGATCTCTCAGATATACTGGGCAGATTCGTCTCCAATGCCCCTTCTCTTGGCAATAAAAGCAAATTGACTCTTTTGAAACAGCACACAGAACTACTTCAGAGTTTGCCTTTCTCTTATGATCAAACTTTTCGACCATGGCATGCCTTTCGTTGCCATTGCCTATATCCATAGAGGTCTTGAAGACAGATCCACCAATCAACTTTGCTTTTCCAGTGCGTCAAATCATTTCTGATTCAGCAGCAATAAGCATATATGTGAGATTGATGAGGGTCACGTCGTGGTTCATCATATAGTACTCCCTTATGAACTCACTATATGAGTCAGGAAGCGACTGAAGAACCCAGTCAACAGCCAGCTTCTCACAGACAACGGATCCCAACATTCTTAACCTATCAATGTGTGACTTCATCTCTAGGACGTGTGCATACACTGAATTTCCTTCTTCATGTTTACTTGCCAAAAGGGCTTGAGTGAGTTTGAACTTTTCAAGCCTTTGAACTTGTGGGTTAGTGTGACATCCCCATTTTCATGGCCAGAAAAGACCGATTTTGTTTATGCTTTGTTTAAAAATCAGATTAACATTTTAAATAAAAGTGTTGCGGAATTTGTCCCAAAACAAAATATGATAAAGATTTATCAAAAACATTTCCAAAGAAATGTATTTCATTAAAAGACTTGGGATGTCATGTTCAATACAGATCAAAAGCATAAACAGTACAATATAATCATTACTACATTATTTCATATCTAGAGGCCTATCTCCGTAATCCCTCATCCAAAACATCACATATATGCTCATGCGCCACTACCTGTAATACAATAAACTGAGTGGGTCAGGCTTGGGAGCCTGGTGAACACATAGGGTTTTCAACCATCAATAAATAAGTTTATTAATTTCATCAATTAACAATAGCCCAATTACTCGTTCCTGTTATCCTCACTTTACATCCGTAAACACCTATCATAAGGGACCTAGCCTAAGGATCATCATCGGGATGGACACTACTGCTAAGGGGATTCCTTAGCAATAAATGTCCTAGAGGCAACCATGTGGGGGACGGAGTACACCGGTGAACACATCGTTCACAACACCTACAGGTTGTGAGCCTACCAGCGTTCCACTGGACTGTCTAGAAGAGTCCGTAGTCGTCATCCATACTCCGATAGATGACATAATCAGCAACATCAACATCGAGGTCTCTCATCATTTTATCACACATCCCCTATGACATCTACCCATGTTTTACCCCAACATTTTCGTAGATATAAAATACATATACAGTTTAAATAATTTAAAACATGTATAAAAAACGTTCATCCAACATAGATAGTAAGTATTCAGATAATTTGCACACATAGCATGTAATTTATATAAAATATTTCATATCTATGTGTAAGCTGAAAGTAACTATGCACTCTCCTGAAAGGTGGTGACACAGCACTCGGACAGGGCTTCGATACTCTCAAAACAATTTTCCTTCGATAAAACCTAGTATCAATTCCACTAGGGTTTAGCCTAACGTCAACTGTGACTAATTAATAGTCTAGCTATTATTATTATTATATAAGCGTTAAATAACACTCAATATAACTCATAATAATAGCCCAAATAATTATTTTATGGACCTAATAACATTACTATAATTATTTGAAAGCTATATTAAAAATTGCGTAAGCGTAGCTCACTTACAGCGGATTTTAAAGAAAACCGGGCTTTGCTCGGAGCAGCATTTCCGAAACCGAAAGACCCTTTTTCTCGGGACTCCGGGACCCTCGGGGCTTCCTTACGGTGCTAGGCGATCACCTAGGCTTAGGGGAGGGTTAAAACCCTTAGAGAGATAAAGTTTAGAGGGAGAGATATGAGAAAGGTGTGAGAAATTCGGAAGACTTTGGACCCCTTTTATAGGCGCCAGCAACCTCGGAACGTCGGGCATTCAGCAGACATGTGGGGCGTAGCTTCGTATCAGACCTCCAAGTGGCAAGCTTCGTATGGTGCAACGCGGTCTATTCTCAGAACACATGAAGAGTCTTCGTACGTGGTGAATTCTGAGCTTGGATGTTGGGCGTAATGCGAGGGTGACATGTCATTTATCCGAAGCGAAGCCTTCCTCAGCAAGCAACGGCTGAGATTTGGCCATGTCATCTCAGTTTCGCAATTTTCCTTCTCGAATTCTAAAAATCATAACTTTCGCATACGAGCTCCATTTTTGACGTTCTTTATATCCACGCGAAGGTGGGAACGTACTCTGCAACTTCCGTTTAGACTCCATCGGCTAATTTTGAGTTTATTTTAAAATTTACATTATTAACAGGCCGGGACAGGATTGGTCCATTAAATTCTCATAACTTCTTCATCCGACGTCCGTTTTCACCCACCTTTTTCTCATTACGCTACTCTTAACGAGATCTTCGATTCTTGTTTAGCTCGTGTCAGCTAAAAACCGCTCGTTCTATTATTTGAATTTCTGGCTGTACACTGCTAATATGAAACTTTGAAAAATCATAACTTCTTGATACAAAGTCAGATTTGGGCATTCTTTTTATGTAAGCTCTCGGTTTAACGTATTCTATGACTTTTGTTTAGATTGCTAAGGCTAAATCTCGCTCTATTGTAAATTCACTATTTACGCTTCCTGGTATCGTGTCGGTTCCGTCGCGAAACTTAGATGCGCCATAACTTCTTGTTATAACTCCGATTTCAGCGTTCTTTATATCCCCATAATCCTTGTTTCGACCACTACAACTTTATATAAAGTTATCGGGCTTATCTCACACTTTTATTTTGATGCTTATTTTTAGTCTTTATTAATTATACATTTATAATTAAATAATAAGCACATAAATACACATAATTCACATAATACTCAAATATTTCATCTTTATTACTTCAAAAAGAGTTACAATAGTTGAAATAGACTATTACATTATCAAAAATGCTTAGCCCTGTAACTCGGGCATTACAGTTAAGGAGAACAATAGGAGGAGGTGGAGGAAGTGAAGCATGATCTCGTGTTCCTCGATCGAATTGTGGAATATCATCTTGGTATGGAAAGCTTGTTCCACGGGATTTGGGAAGACCATAGTTGTCATACTTTGACATCTACAAAACGAGAGAAAATTCAAGTTAGTTGATTGATTGAGTCCTTAATAAATCACCCAAATGAGATATTAATGATAGGACCCAACACAATATTCCACAACTTGGGAGAGGGATGTCGTAACCCAAATTGCAGAATATTTCAAGGTAAGTGAATGTCGATTCACTAATTTTCCACCATGAAAAACGAAAAAGGGATTAGGTTTTCAATGTATTGAAAAACTCCTAAATCCTTTGAGATTCATTGAACTTTTCAATGGCATGTTTAAATCTCGATATGCCCTTCAATTTGTGATTGGGATGCCAAGGATCACAAAACAGGGTGTGAATAACCATGCAAACTTACATGATACCCCTAATGTTACAGTCACCTATTCAATGTGATGGTTAACCACACACGCTCAACCGAACTATGACAAACATTAAGTCACCCTTTGCTACCTCTGCTTAGAACTATTTAGTGTACCGGTTAACCACACACGCTCCACTAACGTCTTTGCAAGGGTACAAAGTGTAATTTCATGGAATTACATCAAATTCACTTTTGCCTAAAGTAACTAAGATTGGGAATTTTGTATAAAATATTTAGTTACTTTATACTTCATTATACTTTTAATGGAAAGGGTTTTCCCTATCCTACCCGTTCGTCTAACAACCCTCCACCAATCAAGGAAGCGGTGAGTGGACACCCATCAAACGGCCATTTTATAGGCCATAACCTTATAACCCCCCCCCCCCCCCCTTATAGATCGGCTTCGTGAATGAGGCCTACTAATGGTAAGACTAGCAATTTAAGTTATACATATATAATATTAGACTTTTAATGTTATATATAGTATAAGGATGTATTTTATACTTTAAAATACTAGGTGGTCTAATTTAATAAATTATACTTTTAATTTAATTAAATGTAAACCATATCAATATGGATTTATTAACACTCTTTTAATTATACAGTTAATTAATTTAATAAAACCATAAGGGTGCAATTTGAACTTTTTCAAAACTTAGGGTTTTAGAATTTACCATTTTAAAAATTAAACTTTTTTAATAAAAATTTAAATTCCAAAACTCGATGGAAAGTTTTGAAACATTTCAAATCATTAGGGTTTAGAATTTAAATATTTCAAAATCAAACCTTTTAATCAAAAATTTAAATTCTAAAACTCGAGGGCAATTTTTGAAAATTTTCAAAACATTAGGGTTTAACTTATTTAAATTTCAAAAACAAAACTTTTAAATTTAAATTTAAACTATAAAACCTAAAGGGTGCAATTTGAAACTATTCAAACAAGGCAATTATCTAATTTTGACCTAGTTAAAAATCTTGTAGGATAATTCATCAAATAACCCAAATAATTAAACATTATCTTATAAGGTAACAAATATTTGATTAAATGGTAACTATCTACTATTTTGGTAAGGATATTCACCCAAAATCAATAAAAATCGGACTTTATTAATTAAAAACGTTTATGGTAAGTATCCCAAGCCAAAACAGCAAGAAAATCGCCAAAAAAATGTTGCCAGATCCTCAGACTCGCCGAGTCAGATACTGGACTCGCTGAGTCAGCCAGACTCGCCGAGTCGGACAAGCAGAAGCCAAAAAAATGATTTTTTTTTCAGTCATAAATCAATCAAACAAGCATCAAATACATCAAACAAACAGCCCTAGGCTCCGATACCACTGATGGGTTTCAAGCAAAACATCAATCCTATGGTGTACATGCAAACCCTAATAACTTTTGGATCTAGTTTGTCTAATGAACATGCAATTGAATATCCAAAGCTATAAACCCTAGATCTATCATAAAAGAACTGAAATAAGGGTTTAGTAATTACCTTTGATTGTTATATTGCAATAACAATCAATTCCTTGCTTTGATTGGTTTCAAAAAGCTTAGTGCCTCAAGTGCTGCACCTCTAATGGAGTCACAAACACCACTAAGCAACTTGGATGAAAAGGATAAGAGAGGAGGCTGCCCAAAACGTCTAGAAACGCTAGAGGAAGACTTGTCCACGTTTTTGGGGCTTAAGTGTCCTTTATATACATGTAGGCTATTAGGATTTTTAACTAGGAAACCCTAATTTGACTGCTTAGGCCCTAAGCAGCCCATGGAGACCTTTCTTTAGAGTCATGGATGAAATCTTATGGGCTTCCCCATAAGTTTCGTCCACTCCTCTATGGAGTCCATTAACCCACTCATGCAATTATCTTATAATTACAACTTCAGTCCCGTAAGTTTAATTAATCTCCTTTAGCCACAAAATTAATTCTTAATTAATTCTTGACTAATATTAATTAAACATTATGATTTCCCCTTTAATATATTATTCTTATAATATATTAATAAATCATAATTAAACATTTCTCTTCTTAATTCATCCTACATATTGCTATGGTGAAGACAACCCAAAAGGACCATGCTAATAATCGGGTCATGTACATACCAAAATAGTTATGGACTTAGACACTAATCCAACAATTGTCACTATTTATAAAATCCTAGCTGACCACTCACTAACACACATATTCAAACCTCAATTCTCACTCTCAGTATTCAAAACTTGAGCACTCTTACACCTACCACATTATCAACCAACACTTGTAATTTTATTTCAATTAATATAAGTTCTAAGGCGGGTGATTTTATCACCTCTCGAGGTATTATGTTGGAGATCCAAAAGGATTAAGTGTTTTCCACATACATCACTGCGTTGTTGCATTTTCTTTCACTTAATTATTGTTGTTTGATCGATTGCACCATTTTGTATTATTTACTTTATTATTAATCTTATTCCATTGTCAGAACTACTAAGATATTTTATGGTGTCTTGATAACATCTTGAGTTTCTTGAGATTTATAATATGAATTCATTTGTTAAACAATTTTAACAACATTTCAAATACACTCATTTACAATACAAAATATAACACTTTAATAAATAGTTCCCTAAATATTACTATTTTCATCTCAGGATCTTGGGGACGACTAAGATCTTTAGCGTATTTCAAGATCTTAAGCATTTTGGTTTTATATATCATATTTTAAACATCAAACCACACTTACTAATTTGGTTATGAAAGTTGGTTATCAATTTTTTGACCAAAACATGTACCATGAAGGTTGTTACAAGAGTCCTTGACCTTTTACCAATAAGAAGGTTCTAAAACATACTCTAAAACAGGAAGTGAGGACATTTCTTCATTTTATATATGGGGGTGGGAGGCTAATAATTTTCACAAAGCGTTCCATAAGCAATAACTCAGATAAGAGAAATGTTACTTCATTATGAATCCTAACAAGTCTTTTGGGTAATTATTTGACAAACCCTATGAGAACAAAGTGTTTGTTGCTCGAAATTCAGTCTTTCGAGAAAGAGAGTTGTATTCCAAAAAGGTCAGTGGGAGCCAGATTAATCTTGAAGAAATTCAAGAGTTAATCAACAGAGAAATTGAAGTTGGCACTATGTCTCAACAATAGGTTGAAAAGACTAATTGATTCTAAATAAAGGGTTGTTAAGGAATCTAAAATATCTACAATTCTTCTCCAAATAGATAATATACGATGTCATACACATAGTTATATAGATTTTATATTACTGAGGGAAATGAGTCAACTCGTAGATGATGATCAGAGTCGACTGGTTACCAGAAATCTATGGTAAGCCCTAAAGACTACAAAAGAAGAAAGGGGCATGGTGAGTGAGTTTCTGTCCATGTATGATAAAAAAAAAAATTAGAATATGGTTGATCACACACATGGCCCTAAAATAGATGGTTATAAGTGGGTTTTCAAGAACAAGATAAATATGAATATGAATACACACATATTTAAACCAAGATAGGTTGTGAAGGGTATGTAAGATTAACAAGTTCATTTATGGGCTGTAACAAGCGTCTCGTATTTGGAATATTTTGTTTGATTTTTGGATTTACAAGAACAAGGATGCGCCATAATTATATGTTAGAGCTATTTAGAGCATTGTTTTCACCCTTGTACTTTATACGAATGATATACAATTCATAGAAAATGATGTCCTAACATTGTGTAGAGTAAAATATTGACTTGTTAATTGTTTTTCCTGTGAAACATTTGGTAGAATCAAAATACATATTGAATATAAGGATTTATGGATATATATCTAAGTGACTAATTGGATTAAGCCAAAGTACATACTATCTTGAGGAAATTCAAGATGTAGAACACTAAAGAGTTTGTGAATTGTTCTAGTGATGAAATTTAGAAATGCTTAGGTTGCGTTTAGTTACGGAAAAACAATTTTAATTTTCTGTTTTTTGTTTTCCCTTTTCGATTTTCATTTTCCGTTTTCATTTTTCATTGAAAATTTTTGAAAACGCGTTTAGTTAAACTTATTCATTTTTCATTTTCAGTTTTAGAAAATTAGAAAACATGTTTAGATGTGTATTTTTCTATCGGTTTTCATTTTTAGAAAACGGTAGCGGTGGTAGGGTGTGGGTGGGGGCGGTGACGGTAGCGGATCGACGGCGGCGGTGGTGATGACAGGCGATGGTGGTGGCAGCGATAGTTGTGTCAGTGGTGGTGATGGTGGCGGCAGCGGTGGTGGTGGTGCTAGTGACGGGTTAGTGGTGGTGGTGGTGGTGGTGGTGGTGATGGTAGGTCGGTGATTGTCGTGGTGGTGTTGGGTGGGTGGGGGTGCGAGTGTGTGTTTGTGGGGGTAGGTGTAGGTTTGTGTGTGTGTGGGGGGGGGGGGTTGGTGGGTGTGTGTGTGTGTGTGGGTGGGTATGTATGTGTGTATGTTTGTGGGTGGGTTTGTGTGTGTATGTGTGGGTTGGTGTGTGTGTGTGTGCAGGTGTGTGTGTGTATGGGTGGGTATGTATGTGTGTGTTTATGGGTGTGTGTGTGTGTGTGTGGGTATGTATGTGTATGTGTGTGTGTGAGGGTCGGTGTGTGTGTGGGTATGTATGTATGTATGTATGTATGTGTGTATGTGTGTGTGTGTTTGTGGGTGGGTGGGTATGTATGTGTGTGTGGGTGGGTTGGTGTGTGTGTGTGTGTGTGAGTGGGTATGTATGTGTTTGTGGGTTGGTGTGTGTGTGTGTGTACGGGTGAGTGGGTGTGTGTGTGGGTGGGTGGGTGGGGGTAGGTAGAGGTGGATGGGGTAGAGTGGGTGTGTGTTTATAAAAAAAATTTGGAATTAGAAAAATGTGGAAAACAATGATTATCAGTTTTCCAAAATTTTACAACTTCTTTGTAATTTTAGAAAACGGAAAATTTTCATTTTCCGTGAAAAATTTAGAAAAATAGACGAACTAAACGCGTTTTCAAAATTCTCATTTTTCTTGGAAAATTTTTCCGGAAAACGACCCATTTTTCCGCAACTAAACGCACCCTTAATGTCTTAGTTCTAGTGATGAGCTAAAGGAAATTAGTCGAGTCTCACATGCATCGATCATTGGATCAATCACATATGCCATTACATGTACTAGGTTAATTGTTGTAAAAATCTCGATTAGTTCCCGATTAATCACTAGGTGCTACCTGACCAATTAGAGGGCACCTAGAGATTAATCCTTGCATACAAAATGACTGAAATAGTAGAAAACAATGAAAATATATTCTATTCAATAGAAACCATTTGAGGAATGATTAATGTTGTATTAATCATATTAACCTATTTTATTAAGATATTAATGGAATTAACGAACTTTGTTATAATATTAGTCATATTTAACCTTTTAAAATTTAACGAGTTAGCAGTTAATGGTCCCCGATTAATCCCCCGGTTTATCCCCGCCTAGCCGATTAATCCCTTAATCGCAGTCCACCAACTAGCTAATGTTGAAACTTTTTTACAACCTTAACTAGGTCTAATATCTCGTATCCCTTAAGCATGATGAGTCGATATTAGATCAACTATAAGAGAATGATAATATCAAAACCAAGAACATTCTTAAGTATCCGAAGAGGACAAGAGAGATGTTTTTGTAAGTATGAAAAAGGTCAATGTAAGGGTTGCACTGATGCTAGATTAGTGGAGACAATTTTATTTGTAATCCATATTCGTGCTTTTACTGAATGGTAAAGACATGACTTAGAAGAGTACCAAGTAAGACACTATAGTGGAATTAATAATAAATATATAATATATTGTAGTTAATGAGAGTGGAAAGAATGATAAGTGGCTAAAAGGGTTCATCAATGGTCTCAGTGTTGTCTTCCAGTCATCGATGATCTTGTTTACACTTTTTGTGACTATTAGGGTGCGATTGTACCGAATAAGGATCAAAACATCACATAAGAGCACATGGAATACTCAGTAAATACCATTACATCTGATAGTTCGTTAAATGAAAAGACATCATAGTCACTAAAGTCACACCAGAAGAGATTCTTGCTGATCCATTCACTAAGCTATTGTCACTGACCAAGTATGATTGTCATGCAAGGTCAAAAGGCATTAGATTCGAAAATGAATTGTCTTGAGCACAATCAATGTAGTTTGTTTCAATTTGGAAGCTTAATTAGTATAAATCTTTATTTAAATTGGCCATTATTAAGTCATCTTAATATATGCTAGAAGGTAGTCCTTTTATTATTTTATTATTGTGTTCCTCTTTGCATGTTTTGACTGACTTCTAGAGTATTAATTTACTTAAACCTCCACAGTAGGTCCTATTTCTGGAAGTAAATAGTGATTTAAGATCGTCATAGAGTACTAGTGGATTGTTCTTGGTGATGAACATAACGTGGATATGTGACTAATACTCATGAGTACTAAAATGAAAATTTAAGTGTTGTAGTAACTCACACTTAAAGAATATGTCAGGGATTCTACACACAAATATTTTTAAGATGATAATATTTTATATTTTTCGACTAGAGATACATGAGATTTTGTTATGCAACCTATCATGTTTTGGTTTTTTCTAACATTATGCATAACTAACATCCATAAAGAGAATATCCGTATACGACAAGATGAATAAACAGAGTCTATATAGTCAAAGTTTTTTTGGTCCTTTACCTTAACATGGGAAGTTGATATCTCTGTTCCCCTCAATGATTTTGTATTGACATCAAATGCATGAGCGTGCTCAAATTGAATTTATAATGGATGAATAGTATAGTTTTTCATGCTCGACCCATGATAAACATAATCTTGCACATTTAGGATTGACATATTTTCATGTCTCGCATTTATGTGGATATAAAAGAGAAATTAATATTTGATCGCTTATATAAGGGTTGTATTACAACTTAGAGTATTAAGTATGACATAGTACATTGGGTGACACCATCTCTGTTGATTACTAGTGAATACTGGACCAAATATTGTTGGGTGACTTGGATGACACACTCTTTATTGATCACTTATATAAGGGATGTATTACAACTTAGAGTTATAAGTATTACATTATACATTGGATGGCACACTCTCAGTTGATTACTAGTGAATATTGGACCAAACAGTGTTGGGTGACTTGTGCAAATGGGAGACTGATGGAGTTACTGCCTAAAGTCACAATAGTTGGTAATATTACTATTAATAGTAGAGTCCTTTTGGTTTAAAAACAATGATATATATTAGAAACAACTAACATGAGAGTTTATTGGGGTCTTGTTTGTTACTTAACTAAGGGTTTAATTAATTAATAGAATCTTGTACACTTAAGAGGTTTAAGTGTAATGATTTTAAAAGTCAAAACATTTGGATAATTATCATTCTTATGGTTAATTACTTAATGACCAAGTAATTATGCCATAAGGATTCTAAAACTACTCTATAAATAGAGTTTTTCTAAGTATTCCAAACCCTAAAATTCGGCTGCCCTCTCACCATTCTCTCAATCCCGAATTTCCTTTGCGAATCGTGACTCAAATTTATTAAATAATGACATGTCTTCGATTAGATGGCTAAATCATATAGACTTTGGTGTTGATCATCGATGGATCTATCAAGTGGTCGCTTTGCTACTTCTGGGTGTAACTACGAAAGTTGAGTTCTAATTTAGACTATCTATATTCTCTCTCCATCAAGAGCTTGGAAGATTTCAATGGTTTCAAGGGTAAGAATCTTATCTTTCTATCATTGTGTTTAGTTGGGTTAGATTTGGTTTAACATGGATCTAATATAGGATTATGGAATTTTTTTGTATTTGCTTGTGATGGGTCGTTGTCGCTTTTTTTATCCCCATAACCCAACACATAGTTGTGTTAACTAATTTCTATAAACAATCTCAAATGAAACTGAAAACTAAAAACAAAGGTTTAAACTAAGTTGAAGGAGATGATCACTAATGGCCAAGTGTTTCTTATAAATGGTCCAAGTATTTTTTAATAGTATGTTGTGATGTAATTGTTGTTATTATGTATAGTTTTGTAATTTGGCTATGGTTATTTATCTACTTGTATCCTTTGTTAGTCTAGTGTCTATTGTATGTGTGTCAAATATACTTTTTAAAAAAGAAATTAAGTAGGTGTACCTTGTACTACTTTTGGGTGTTACATATTATTAGGGTTGCACATGATTTAGTAAGTAATAATTTTAATCTTTATGATTTAATACGTTGTCATATTAAAGTACATGATTTACATTGTATGAACTAATATGTTTAAACTTAAAGTAGGTTGCTTAAATTGCAAGTATGTTGCTATTATCTTAAATATATTGCTATATAAATATGTTGAAATTTAGGATTTATTGTTTTTGTCATGTATTTTGTTTTAAGTATATGTTGCTATCTGAAGTGTATTGCCTAGGTGTGTTGCTATTATTGTAGGTATGTTGTTATCGAAAGTTAAAGTAAATTATATATATTATAAGTGTATCCCTATTTCGAGTAGATTTCATATATTGCTAATTAACGTTGTTTGCCTATATATTATAAGTGTATCCCTATTTCGAGTAGATTTCATATATTGTTTATTAACGTTGTTTGCCTATCATCTTAACGTTGTTTTTTTTGTATTGTTTTGTAAAGTATTGATATAAAATATATGTAATTAGGTTCATATTTAAAGTAGATTACAAATATTGTAAGTATGTTGCTATTATCTTAAGGGTATAGATATTGTTGTAAGTATATTATTAATTAATTGATTATAGGTTCCATGTTATTTGGTGTAAAGTATTGATATGAAATCTAGAGTAGATTGTTTATATTGCACATAAGTTGGTATTATGTTAAGCATGCCATTATTGTTATAAATATATTTGAAATGCCATTATTGTTATAAATATATTTGAAATATGAGAACTGTTGGGTTTTGATTATTTATTGTTAAACATTTCCATTATATGGCAATTATGCTACCGAATTTTATTAATAAGTTAATGCATGATTACTATATTTTTTAATATATGATAAAATTCACTGAAAAATAATTTTGGAGGCCAATGAAATTCGTCATGTCCAGCCATGATAGATGAGGTTGAAGTCCTCAAACGTGCACTTGGTAAAACGTCGTTCCTTGGAATGTCTAAATAATTTACCCACCAAATGCATGAGAAATATGATCGAGAATATTGTTGGTTCCAAGTCCAATTCAATCATGTTCATCAAGGAAATGATGGGAGTGATGAGTATCAAGGTTCTAGAGAAAGGTATTGGTTTGGTACTTTAATGAAACTACGAACTTTTTGGTATTATAACATTGGTTGGTAAATTATATTAGATTTGAATGTTTTTTTTATGAAAATTGAAAGATTTTGTATTAGATCTAAGTATTTTACAAAGTTTATGTTTTAACAAAAAATTGGAAAAAGAACATATGACTAAAAATAAAAGTAATAGAAAATGTTTAGTGGATTTCCTACGACGTGTCCCACCAACAGCAGCATGTAGTGATCAAAAGTATATGCCCCCCGACTACGCCACTATCGCCAAATGAAACCTGTCCCGACATCAGTGTTATCGAAACATTCCACCTACCGACGACATGTAGTGAATCTTTCAAATTAATGTACTTTTTTCTTAAAATAAGAGTGTCGTTAGCGAAATAACTTTAAACTAGTTGAGGATGTTGATCACTCTCTTACAAATAGATATTCACAAGAAAATTGCGTTCTATTTGTTTTATATACATGAAATGTATAGCCGAATATTTTGTGGTGTTCCTGAAAAGTCGATCAACCTTTTAAACTTACCTAGCTAGTACATAAATAAATAAACTCAATCTTACGTAACCATGAATATGAAGATTGTAGCATACGTAACTTGTACATGAACATGGACTGTAGCTAGATCATCGATAGATGCCAAAAGCATGAACTATATATGTTATAGGTACAAAATTCTTACTTAGGTTTTAAAAGGAAGTAAAGCATTCGTGTTCGGATGAATTCGAGTCATCACAAGGAGAGTGGTTGTGTCGACCTTCGTATGTTGTGATTACCATTCTACAATCTTCTGACAATCTCTCTACCCTTTTCTTGACACGACAATTACTATGTGTACAACGATAGTAACTTCTGCTAGTTCATGAAAAAACAAAATAATCAGTAAGATATGAACAATCATTGCATGTATATATTTGCCGCTGAAAATATATACACAGACTAAATTTAATTTTACGAAGGGCAATTGATTATATTTATTGAATCTTTAAAGTATCTTCTCTATGTGTAAGAGTAGCTAGAGTGTTACTTTTGTATATGACTATTGACTTTTGAATATGGGCGACAATCTTGTTTAGAAAAATTTCAAGACAAATACATGCATTGCCAAAGACAAAGAATAATGCCCAAATTTTGTTAAATATAATAGTTTGTCTAAAATAAAATCAAGTACAATTATTATAAGTGCTTGTGTTTTACAAATTACAAGTTATGTACAATGTATTTTGGCTTGCTTTTCACACCATTGTACAAAATCTTGCATAAAATAGCTATAGTTATTGTAGGATTAATGTGCTGTTTATAGAACGAAATCATTCGTTTCCTAAATATCCAACAAAGTGAATTGGATATCAATGTGTAGTTATGTTTCAACTTGTTGGTAGAAATTTGACAAATTGATACATATCAAATTTATGAGATCTGCTTGATTACATAATTTAAAAAATAAATAAATAAAAAATAAAAAAATAAAAAAAAATAAAGAAAAGAAGAAATTTTGCTTCTTAAATGTGTAAAAAGTCGATTTTGTTAGGTCACCCAATAAAGTTATATATGATTTCATAGAGAAATAATCATCCCAATTCTTGGATATAGATGGGTATAAGGAACACTCTAATTAAAGTCGCCTTTTTGCCACAAATATGACATGTAACAACCTGTATCTTGAAAAAGAAGTGATCACAGATGTAATCATGATATTGTTATTGAAGCAAAAGAAGGTTAGATTTGAACCCTTTTTCATAACCTAAAAAGAGAACTTTTTAACTTTCTCATACCAATATATATATAAAGGCATAACATCATTAGATATTTTCAAGTGAAGAAAGATTTTGAAATTGCTACATTTTTAAGTTTTACCAATCAACTAAAATATTTGGTTTCCATAGTATAGTTAAATCAAGATTTAATGAGTACATTACAGAATTTTCGTTTCTAGTTAACGCACCTAACCTTGGTTAAATAAAATAGATAGATTTGAACCCACGAAAGATCAGTAATACACCCTGTAGTCAACTTAATATATAATACCAATTTCATGAGATAATGAAAACTAATTATAATATAGCATGTACGTATTTAGAATATATAGATGTTACGAGTGAAGCACATTATGGATAAAACTATGCTGAGATGTGTTCAATTACTTATCTCTAATGATTCTACATTACTTAAATTCAGTAACGTGGGATTATTGTACACAAGTTTCACTCACATTACATTAGAATTAATCTCAGTAAGTCGCAATTTAGTTGAGACACTAGATGCATTCCACAAATCACCTAGTAACATAACATAATATCCACACATGCTCTAATGAAAGAAAAATATGCATACGAACAAGACAAATTAATAGCTAAGTGCAATATTTAATCTCACGCATGTAAAATGACATATCAATATTCGAAAACGGGACTTGGGGTATGGCTATCAACGAAGGAAAATTGAATAAAAGAAGTGAAACCCTTTAATTTAACAACAATAATAATTAAGATGATTATAGATTAACGAGGAAAAGTAATTGTCTGCCTAAAAGATGGTCATACGCACACGCACACATGATTCGTACTTCATAAAAATGCACGGTATAAGTACACTATACATATGGTGAGTGGACAGAGAAGTTTTCTTCCCTATCATACTAGGTTCAATCAAGTGCATACGTCTTAATATAGGGGTATATAATTACTAGTAGATGGAATGCAAAATTTTATGAGCTCTTTTAGACATTTAACCTTTTGTATGACAATGAAGCTCGTAATAGGGGATACATAACCCAGAGAAGTTAAAGAACAAGATACGTATACACGTACAAACAAAGATCAAGTCTTGGTCTATAAACTTTATTCATAGGTCATACTGTTATAGCAGGAGTATTATCAATATTCTCTTCATGATTAGATATCGTATTCTGTGTGTCCGTTTGCTCTTTCATATTCGTTTGACAGTTGTTGTACTTGCAAGTATACAAGAGTGGAAGAACTCGAACCAACTTGAAATTAATAATGCGATCATTTTGCTACAAGTCTATTTATAAATAATGGATATTCATTATTGCTATTTCAATAATTCAATAATACTTCAAATACCACACTCAAAAGTATTAAATAGATATAATCATGGACCAATGAATATTGGATACACAAAAAAATCTAATATTTTATGGTAATTATAATTAGATGAGCGATTAATTTAAAATTTAAATTAGAAAGACGACTCATAACTAGTGAAAAAACATTTAGGACGAGTGAGTCTAGATCTACACGAGAATAATTTGATGAAGTGTACGAAAATATTAAAGTAGCATAGAGATCAAATTTAGTACCTGGGATGAAGGCTATTTTTTACAACTTTCTGGCCATATTTCCTCCATTTGTAACCATCGTCAAGAACATCAACATCACTCCTTGTTTGAAAGCAGAATCTTGGTTCTCTAAGTTTTCTTCTCATTTTCGTTCTCCCCTTTTCAGGGTTTGATGAACTCCTCCACCTTCCAATTATATATCAATGGAAAAAGTTAAACTTTTATTTTTATTTTAAGAGCGTACAGTAGTGTGGATGTATAGGTGGTCTATAATGGATGGTTTGGTGGGCATGATTCATGAATGCATATATGGATTTATGTGATCATTAGGTCTCAAGATTCCTGTTCTTTCCCAAGTACTGACAACATACAGAGAGATTGAGAGATGCTTTGCAATTTGCTTTATGTAGAAATCTCTTCCATATATATATACTTAGATCTTGTTAGAATCTGACTGGGGATGCACAAAGAGAAAGAGAAGCTTCTCTCTCTCTCTCTCTCTCTCTCTCTCTCTCTCTCTCTCTCTCTCTCTCTCTCTCTCTCTCTCACACACGCGAAAACACAGAGTAAAGAGAAAAACGAAACCACCTGAGTCCAGAGTCCTATAATTCCTATTAGAAAGAGCAAGTGAAATCCATACCTCAGAGGTTGTTTATTTATTAACGAACACAATGTAATTTACGAAGTAAGATGAAAACATGCATTCAAGCTCAAAAACTCAAACTTTTTGAATGATTCCCAACCATATATACGAATTGAAAACTAACAACTACTAAGAAATTATGATCCACGCCTATCGTAAGCTACTTAATTCATCACCTGATGTTCAAAGCGAATCTTGTAAAATTTCAAGTTTTTAATTAGCTCATGTAACCTTCCAAAGTCACAAACCCTAAATGAGTAACTGATGCAACTTCTTGAAACCCTTTTTTGAATTTCGAACCCTATACGATCCTAATACGAAAGGTTGTAATTAGGAAAAGTAAACGAGATTAGGAGAAGAGGTAGATCCAAACCATGAAGTGTTATCATCTGCGCATTTTTCTTCGTTAACAGACTTTGGATCCAAGCTTCCCACCTATAATATGTAAAAAAGAATAATTTACCTTAATTTGAGTATACGAGAGAGAGAGAGAGAGAGAGAGAGAGAGAGAGAGAGAGAGAGAGAGAGAGAGTTTTATTAAAAATATCATAGATCAAGACATGGATGATCAAAGTATCATAACAAACAGCCTCCCAACAGGACTTTACCTGTTCTTTATGCCAAGAATCTCTATGAACTGAGGGGGTTTCCCTGTTGAAACCAGCAGCTTCTGCGGAGGTGGTGGTGGTGGTGTGGTGAGGTGGCTGAGATAATTGAGGAAGAGAGAGAGTTGGAGGCAGAAACCTCAAAACTTGGGTCTGATGAGGATCATGATTATGGTGGTGATCTTGAAAATGGGCAAAACCAATATGATCATGGATGGGGTTTTGGAAGGAAGAGACTTGAAGATCAAAGTTGGCTAGCCCTCTTTCAGACCCTTCCATAACCCTTGAATTCCCTAAAATTCTACTACTTTCCTGTTTTTCTACTACTATGCCACTACAAACTTGAACTTGTTTTTCTTCTTAGTGGGGTTTGTATTTGTAGTGCATGTGTCCGTACAAGCGATTGTGAATGTGTCTGTGGGATGTTATCGATGTGGTGGGGAGGGGGGGGGGGGGGGGGGGGGTGACGTAGTGCTATATTTCTATACATCTGGTAATCGGGGCCATCGATCGGGGGACTATGAAAAACATGTTCCATGGGTCAACATGTAAACACTAGATGGAGTTGAATGGAATGGAATGTTGACGAATAAGATTATTCTTATTTTCAATGCTCATTTTTCTCGTTTGGTGTTTAAGATTTATTCTAAGTTGATATATTATGTTCGGATTTTGATTTCGGTATAAATATACAATTGCAATTCAACATATATATAGTACTTAATTAAAAATATAGTCTATTAATATATTTTTATCAATGTGGAATTGTAAATGTATAAATATTAAAAATTTATTTTCTAAGATTATTCTTATCTTCAGTTTCATGCCTTTTTTTTTTTGGATAAAGAGTCGAAATCGTAGTTCCCTTTATATGGTATGGCTGACTGGTTTAACGAACCCAACCTACTTTCTTTGTAATCCACCATTTGCTTGTATTTCATGTATTCTAGCTCATTGTTATCTTTTTGTTTGAAGTTAAATCTCCTCATTGTTGCCAAAAAAAAAGACTTCTAACAAAAGTTCGAGAACATGAATAGTTACAAGGAATCAGACGCCACAACTAGGTAACATGAATAGTTACAAGGAATCAGACGCCACAACTAGGTTTTCAACAATTTCTAATCATGTATCTTGTGAAGTCATCAATCATTGTATTTTCTGTAGACCCAAAAACAATATCATCAACATACATTCGTAACAGCCTAAGGAGCTTTTTATTTGATCTCCAGAATAGGAAGATCAACAACTCCTCTAACGAACTGTTTAAGAAACTTAGTTAAGGTTTCATATCACAACCTTGGAGCTACTTGTAACCCATATACAACCTTCTTTGATTTATAGTAATAGTTACGAAATTGAAAATTTCAAAGAGGTTATTAGACATATAACTCTTCGTTCAACCCGTCATCGAGGAAGGTATTTATGACATCCATTTGATGTGTCTTGCTATTCATCTTTCATGTATATGTAAGGAAAATATATATATAACCTCTAGCCTCTCAACCAGAATGGAGGTCTCGTCATAGTTAATGCCTTTTTGTTGATGATATATGTAACAGCCAAAAATATGGTCCCAAAAATTTCATTTTTAAAATAGATAAAATAGTATTTCAAACATCCATCCATACATCTCAACCAAAACCAAAGTATCAAATGTCATAAAAATCAGAGTAAAGTATCATCTACGGAATCCTAATGGTGTGTGCAATATATTCACCCCGAACTCTTCCCCTTGCCACAGAAAGTACCTGAAACATAAACTGAAAACCATAAAAACAAAGCTTAGTAAGTTCCCCAAACTACCACATATCACACATACATTAATCACATATTGGGCCCCCGCCCTCCATCGGGTCTCGCCCAGCATCGGGCCCCGCTCGGCATCAAGCCTCGCCCGATATACATATTTGTTATCATAAGGCCTTGCCTATCATTGGGCCTCGCCCGCTATTTACATATAAACAATATCACGCAATCATGTCAACACAAATAATGGTCACAACCCTAGTTTTTGTTCCAGGCCTCAGGCCTCGCTTGGCATCGATCCTCGCCCGGTATACATAGCAGTCTATAACACATGTTAGGGTCATGAAAACTCCTAGCATCCTAGCACAATCAATAAGGGCCGACATGGTGCCTTAAACCCGCTAAACCTAGTGAGGAAACTCATCTCAAATGTTGAATCTCACATAAAGAAATCCATAGCTATTGCCCTGACGACTCATTGAGCTGTCAGTACAAATAACACCCATCAATATCCAATACTCCATACTTGAGGTAAAAGGACCATTTTACCCCTAACCTAATTTGATCCATGACTAAAGCCCAATTCACAATATAAAAGGCCCAACCCTAAGCAATCCACGAAAACCCACTAGTGGCCCACTTATGGCCTAATTTTCCAAATTAGGTCCAAACCCTTCCAATCTGCCTTACCTTAGAGCCAACAATTTACTTAGCACAAAAGTCTATTTTCAAATGGCCCACTAAGGCCCAAAGCAATCAAGTCCAAGAAATGGCCCAAGCCGAGGCCCAATTGTACAAAGTTCCCTCTAACTGAGTACGCAAGACATAACTAGCTGTGTGTAGCGCGTACTTGCTTGTTGGCTTGTACGTTGTGTGTACAGACTTGTATGCCCAACATACTCCTCTATTAAGCCATAATTTCTTATTAAGCACTTAATGCTTAGTTTAAAGGTCCAAACCATAGATCTAAGTCTCAAACAATGTCTAGACCCATAAAGTTACTGACTTCGTGACTTTGCATGCCCCAATTGAATCCAAACCCAAAATATAGCATTCTACTTTTATGGAAATCACCCTAACTCATGCATGGATAGATTTCAACCTAAAAAATGACAACTTTATGACTCAATGACACAAATAACACCACGAGTGGCAACTCTAAGCTCCAAAAACGATGTGGACTCATAGGATCTCATAAAAGGGACCAAAAGGGTCCATAAACCCAAACCAAAAGAGATCTAAGCTAATAAGTATCAAGTATGAGAGTTTATACCTCAAATAAGTGCAAAAAAATGATAAAGTTATGGATCTATAAGCCTTCATTCCTTCAATGAAGCTTCAAGGTTGGACACTTCCCTTCAAGCACCAAAATACTCTTCCAAATGGCCTTCTAAGCTCCAAAATCACATAAGATGGGAAAAGGGTTCGAGTGTAGGGTAAGGAAGCTGATAAAAATTAGGGTTCAAGTCCATAAGGATGTATAAATAATGGACAACCACTAAAATTAGGGTTTTCATTAACCTTGCATACATCCCGTGTACCAAGCTGTACGCCCAACATACACATTTGGAAGGTCGATCATTACCCTCACATGAGTAAGCTAAGCGTACCACTAGGTATTGCCCCATGTACTCGCTTCATCACTTGTACGCCCCATGTACCTTGTTGTATGCCCCGAGTACAACTCAAGGGTCAAAATGGGACAATTTAATAATGTAAGGTCAAAAGAGGAACTCACTGAGATTCAAGTGTTACAACTCTCCCCTACTTAAATCAGACTTTATCCTCGAAGTCCACTGCCCCGAACAATTCTGGATAATGCTCTCTCATCTACCCTTCGAGATCCCACGTCCGGTCTGACCCCTTGCAGTAATGCCACTTTACCTTCACCAGCTCTACAACCTTGTTCCTCAAGGTCTTTGTCTTCCAATCCATAATTACTACCAGTCTCTCGATATAATTCAGGCAGTCATCCACCTGGATATCCTCCAATGGTAAAACTGAAGAATCGTCCATTGAACACTTCCACAGCGGAGAGACATGAAATGTACTATGAATCTGATTGAGATCGGCTGGAAGATCTAGATGATAAGCAACCCGGCTCACTCGATCCAAAACCCTGAAGGGACCAGTATACCTGGGGCCCCAGCTTGCCCCACTTCCTGAACCATATGACACCTTCCCAAGGTGACACCTTCAGGAGAACGATATCTCTCACCTGGAACTCCAAGTCCGACTGGCGCCAATCAACATAACTCTTCTGTCGGCTCGGAGTTGTCTGGAGCCTGATCTGAACCTGCTGAATCAATTTTGTGCTCTTAAGCACCAACTCGGTACTCCTCATGACCTGCTAACTGACCTCGCCCTAATAAATCAGGGTCCTTTATCCTGCCGTAGAGCATCTCGAAAGGAGGTCGATCAATTATAGTGTGATAACTTTTGTTATACAAAAATTCCGCTAACGGAAGATACATATCCCAACTCTGACCAAAATCCAACATACATACACGCAACATATCCTCGAGGGTCTGAATAATCCACTATGCGCGAAGTCATATGAAGCTTCATGATGAAATCTATGGTGATGTCTTCTCATTTCCATACAGGAATCTCCAACGGATGCATTTTGTCATGAGGTCACTGATGCTCGGCCTTCACATTCCTACAAGTCAAGCACCGCCCCATGTACCAAAACATATCCCGCTTCATGTAGGGCTAGCAATAATCCGGAAGAAGATCCATATACATCTTCGTCGCCCCGGGATGAAAGGAGAATCGTGACTTGTGGGTCTCTTCCATCAAGGTGTGATGCATGTCGCCGCAGTAAAGAACCTATACTCGCCGATGCAGAGTCAACAATCCACGGCTGTCGAGGGTCAAAATGGGACACTTTAATAATGTAAGGTCAAAAGAGGAACTCATCGAGATTCAGGTGTTACAATATCCTTTCAATTCAGTATGAATTTGTTTCGGATGACAACCATGAATTCATCAGTTTTATTCCTAAATAGTCATTATGTTCCAACTATGATGTGACCCATCAATGAATGTACCCATTTGTACACTTGATTATTTTCAAATTCTGTTAACTCCTCTTGTATGGATATAATCCAATCTCAATGTTCCGAGGCCTCGTTTTATAGTCTTTGGCTCAACAAATGAGATAAAAGCAAGACAGTGACATTCATATTCTACCTTTTTAGTAGATGTGATTTGAACAATGATATTGCGATATCCTATCACTTCATTGGGCTTATGATCATGAGTCTAGATATGTAGCCTTAGTGTGAGATGATCAAATGCTATATGGGGATAAAATCTAAAATTGCTCTATCTCCCCCCCCCCCCCCCCCATAAATTTTTAATTCTGAACCTTGCTCCTCCTTGAATGTAGAGCATCTTGGTGACTCCTTGTTGTCTATCTTTTGGTGGAAGTTATTCAAGGAGTCAGTATTGTCTTGATTACTTGTTCTTCCTCAATTACAATTAGTAATTCCCTCTACTCCCCTCGAAGGTTGCATATGTAATTGGAACTTACATGGAAGGAATAACAAGAAGTTTATTTAGTAGTTATTCCTATAGACCTTGGTCCAAAGATCTTCTTTAGAAATGAGATTGTTTATTCAAAACAACTTTGGGGTGTTTGGTTGGTGCTTTAGATGAATCTAAAAGGAGTTTAAATTAAAGTTCCATGAACTCTTTGGTTGGGTTTAAAAAAAATAAGGATTCATAAATAACTAGGCACAAAAAGTACTACTTTTGTTGCTTTATATAAGTCTCTACCACCTAATATTTCTCGAACGCCCTCTCAGAAAAGATTTAGGATAAACTTTATTTCTTTACTTATTTCTCTCTCTCTCTCTCTCTCTCTCTCTCTCTCTCTCTTTCCCTCCTCGTGTGTGTGTGTGTGTATATATATATATATATATATATATATATATATATATATATATATATATATATATATATATGACAATGGTATATTAGTAATTGTATATTACTTTACTTTAAAAAAAAAAATTAAATTCATATCTTAATTTTCTAAAATTTAGCAGTACTGACTACATTTACCTAAAATAAAAGTTTAACCGATTTTTTTTAAAATTATTGGATAATAAAAATAATTTTTATTCATTTTTTTCGTTAAAAACGATTATATTTTAATTTATAATTCATCAGAGTGTTTTTAATCACATATTAATCAAATACATTTATAGTTATAAGAATATATGATTGTAATCCTTACTAAATAAAATATAATTTAGAGATAAAAAAATTCATTTATAAAGAAATAAAAAAAACAAATTGCTAATCATACATGAATATAATAACAAATAAAAAAATCAATAGATTAATAATTAATTATCAAACACTAATATATTCATAAATAATTTTCCAAATATTGAGTTTGTATATTTTACATTTATATTCATAAATGAATATGTCAAGACTAATTTCTTATATTTATACATGATTATATTCAACAATGATTAAACCACTATTATGGAAAAAAATTACAAAATTCATCCCTATGTCAACCGTTTTGTTGAATCGGTTCCAACATCATTCTTCTATTTGAATCAAATGGCTTGAGAGTTTGTGTAACGAGCAGTAGTGATACCAAAAAAAAATCTAACATTCCTTTTTCTTTGATCAATATCAACAAAATGACAATAACATGAAAATACAATAAAAGATCGATAAAATATTAAAATGAATGATTAGTAACAAAATCATATGGTGTTATAATCAAAAATGATTATAAATGGTAATCTCATCATTTATGCTACCAATAGTTATAATAATAGATGACTATTATGGATGTCTTCTAATCATATGAACAACGATCATAACTTATTATAACTAACACAATCAAACATTGTTTTTTAATCTTTGATTAAACTGTTCAATTCTGCAACACCACCTTACAATAAATGGGTTCACCTTTAGACGATTCTAGATATCGAAGTCATCAAAACTAATTAATAACCCAAAAAAAATTGACCAAAACCTACAAAACAAATGGGTCTAAATTAATAAAAATAAAAAAAATAAAAAAATAAAACAAATACCTTGATTTTTATGTGAGAGCCTTGCTTTCTTCTATTTGTAACCTGCGAGACCCAAACAAATTAACACAAGTTTTCTCTTATACTTTCTTTCTTTCTCTGATTGAAATTGATTGCAGTTACTAATAATAAAAAGAAACCAAAACAAATTTGTTTTTGCATCTTTTTTTTTATTAAATTCACTTAGTTGATAAAATTTACATTTCAATTTATTTTTCATTTTTTTTTGAATTTCTGAACATCTTTGCTTCCCTTTTTACATAAAGATGATAATCAAAATAATATAAGAAAATCGAAAGATGATAATTGTTTTTGGTCAAAAATATATCAAGTGTAAATCGACCAAATTGTATGAGAAGTTGTTGAGTTAGTGTAATATAAGTATCAAATGGTATTTAAAGTGAGACAAATGAGCTACAAGGAAATCCCTTGATCCTTTGTAAGATCTATGGCATAAAACCTTAGGAGGTGATAATAATCACCTACCTTGATGTGTTTTATTGATTTTAATCTAAGGTTACAAAGATTATGAATGTAATACAAGTACAAGATTAATGCTAGGGCTAATCGTGTATGTTATGTGCTAGATACATGTTCTACTTATAGCATAGTGTAAGTAACAAGAAGTCCAATAATTTCGGATCCTCCGGAATCAACATATGAACGTTTTTTGACTTGGTATTCTAGAATTTTTTCCTGATTGAGGTGACTCTTCGTTGAGAATAGGTCTTGTATTGACTAGTTCTGCACATATGAGAAAAAAATATAGCTATTACAAGTGTTAGAAATATTAGTGGTAGTAGTCAGGATCGTGGGATATGTTAAAGCGGTTGGTTTTGAGCATTCTAAAACTCTTAAGTGTACATGCAACCCTAAATACCTTGGATCTATGTTTTCTCTATTATGCATGCAAATATGAACTTTCCAAGTTATTCATCCTAACTAGCATAATAACATTGATTCATATGAATATTCTAAGTTAGAATTACATACATTTTTGATGTAGAATGTCTTCATGAAGCTTGAGTGCCTAGTGCCCCAAGTGTGACACCTCAAATGGTTCACACAACACAAAATACACATGGAATGACTTGAGAGAAATGTACCACTCCTTGAAATCGTCTAGCCCTCATATTCACACACTTGTGCACAATTTCTTGAGCCATGGGATTCTTTTATATGGTGGCTATTAGGGTTACACCATGTAACTCATAACTTTACCCATTCCTTATGCTCCATGGATTTTAACCTCAATAGAGTATCCATGGGTCACCCGATGGACTTAGTCCAACATAAAGAATCTTGGATCACAAGCCCAGATATAAAAGAACGAATGATTTACACAATCAACCCATATTTTTAATTAGACTCCTTTTGATCACTTAATTAATTCCAAATTAATTCTTGATCAATACTAATTAAATAACCTTATTAATATATTAGAACATATAATATATTAATAAACCTTAAGTGTTATTTCTCACATTTTAGTCTATCCAAGTGCATGATGCCATGCAACCCAAATGAACCATGTCAGGTCGGGTCAAGTCTTACCAATTATAGTTATAGAATTAGACATTAATCCAACAGTCTCCCACTTGGATAAGTCTAAAACTAGTATTGCGTATGACATTAGGAACCGATCGGCAATCGTATCTCTCAAAAGCTTCTGTCGAACTCTGACCTTTTCGATGAACTATGACCTTTGTCAATGACTTGTCCATTAGATGAGGGATCATATATTCCTCCATTCTAGATATCATATGGACTGAGACATGGATTAAAATCATTCTCTCTGTCCACTTGTTGTTTCCAGATTTCCGATTCATGATGACTGACTGATTGAACAAATCAAATCAATCCTGGCTTGGCCAAGCACTCACATGTGTCATCATTAAATCATCGAGGGGCCCACAGATATCGCTTTTATCCTGAAGGTAAAAGGAATGGATAAACTTTGATTCATATGGCTTATTCTACTACTTGTTGAATCATACACAAAGGCACGTTTTATAACATCAAGTTACCAATGCGTTTTCATGCAATCAATATATAACCAACTCGTAGTAACAACTCATATCTCTAGGTTTGAATAATATAAGATATTATCGTCTCATGATCACTCGTGATAAAATCCATGAAGTGGTTCCAATGAGCGTAGGTTGAATCCAATACTCAGAACTTATGAGCACTCATAAGTGTTGTAGCACCACTTTGTCCAACAACTTAGACCTCTACAAGCCAACCCATGATAGTCTTGATTCATATCTACTTCCAACATATGACCGACTGTGGATGGTTTGAATAACTTAGTCTTTCAAGAAGAATGAACTAGTTTATTTTGGAAGTCAAAACATGTAAAATGAAACACAAGAATAATTGAATCTGATATGGTATCAAAACCTATGAATATAAATAAAACACCTTTTATTTATCACCATACTGATTACTCATTATTCATTGTTTCGGTTTATCAACTTAATACTTGAATGTCATGCTCCACGCATGTACTCTATGTTTTTTCTAAACAATAGCTTTGCCATACACTAAGTATGCACTCTATGTTTGTCTATGATCCTTACTTTGTGAAATAAACCAAATGACCAAACTTTCAATGATTCTAATTTCACACTCCCAAATTGAAATTTGTTAGATTTTTAAACTTAAATGCATTACCCTCTTGCAATGAATGTGTACAAAGTCACAAAGACTTGTCAACAACCATTACATGGTATTCTAATGAAGACCTACTCCATGGACACAAAGCCTTATGTTCAATGTATGCATTGCTTCAAACATGCTTCTTGCACTACGTTTTTCTAATCGTACACAGATTACTTCTATCTATGGAGACACCTCCATATTCACATTTTGACTATCATTTCTAAAAAAGAGTTGCCTCTTTTCAGAATATGTTAATATGGTCCTTCCAAAAATTAATAATATACTTCCAAATGTCCCCGAGCAACCAATCTTTGGTAAACCTTAGATTGTCCTCAACAATTATTTAATCATTTTAGTCATATCCACTTCAAGACCATTTCCCTCTTAATGCCCTAGGCATTTGAAAAATTTAGAAAGGATGAATATTATAGCACATGCAATCGATCCTATATCCAAAGCATATGGGACAAGATTCATGATGTCTCACATAAAGACACTATTCTAGACCAGTATTTTGCTACAATATTTCTATTTGCCAAGTTCTCATAATTCAGTTTATGAAAAGGAATGCCGTAATCGTAATCAAATTTTAGAACGTAAATAATAGACTCATATATAGAATTTCCTTATGTTGAGCCATTTCAACACAAAATTCATATATTTCCTTGACTGAACATGATTAAAACCTCAATCTAAGCTTTTAGAATTTAAATGAAGTATAATTTCCTCTCTCTTAATTATAGCAAAACAATTTTTCAACCCCTACAACTTCACGAATTGAAACTTTTGTTTTCTATAATTAACATTGCTAACTTGCAATCTTTATCATAATTATCATGCTCCCACTAACATGATGATTATTATCATAACACTTATGCTCCCATTATCTTTGACATGTATCCAGAAATTAGTTGGACTTCTAGAAGTCAATACTTTATTGACTTTCTTACCAAAGTTCAAATTTCTGATACTAGATTGCTTTGATAAGACTTTATCAAAATCATACACCTCTCTTAGATAGCTCACAGGTGTGTCTAAACAATTTGAGAACTATGAAAAGGGATGTCGTAATCATAATCTCAATTGTTTAGACCTTTGCTATCTGCTTCAAATCTACTTGGTGGAGGTGTTTCATCACCATCATTTTCATGAATCAGAGAGAAACCTTATGACCGTTAGATTTTATGGTGTATGTGTTCTTATCCACATGAATTTGTCAAAACCATAATCACAAGACAAGGATAATGACAAATTCAAACTCATATGGACTGAACTCAATCTTAATTTCTTGCTACCTTGCAGCTCAAGGGTCTGCCATTGCTTCCAAGTTGTTATGCAACCAATTGAGAACCCTAAGAACTCATATGCAAAGCCAACTTTAACTAGAATGGGCACAAAAATAGAAATATGTCAACACGATAGGTTATAAAACTCACGCTGTGTGCTAGTGTTAAACTACATGTTTTTTATTCTTGATTAGATTCTTTTCAGGATCTTTAAGACTCTCACTGTCCTCTTAACATATAATACTATCTTGCCAAATATTCAAGATAGTGCAGATTCTTTATCAAGACAAACACTTCACACAATTAGTCTTAATTGGTCTTTGTTTTATCCAAAACATCACAAATTACCAATTACAAATGTACAAGAGTAGGATACTTTTACTCTTACATTTGACTAGTGTTAATAAACCTTCTTTCAGATGTGTCACTCAAGTTACAATCTTGGAGTATGACTCTATGATTTGTTTTAGAACGAAGTATGAATCATCTTCTTGATTTAACCACTTCAACAATTCATAGATCCTCTTCTTAGCTATCACAGTGTACTTAGAGGATGAATTGTGATTAGGTCTCTTAATCATTAAAATGATCATATTACATGATACTAAAGTACTCTCCCATCTCTTCAGATTTGAGAAACTTTTATCCTTCTGCCTAATTTGATTCTTCTTATTCGTTCTATTGTACATTGAAACTTTTCCAATCTTTCAGAATTATACTTAAACTTGTAAGTATAACCATATTTACTAAACTTTAGTAAAACATGACGAATAGTCTTATTGATCTTTTGTGGTGAAATTTTACCAGTGCACAAGGATGTGTACTTGATCCATTAGTCCTTCACTTGATTCACTTAAACATGTGAACAAGGAATTAGTCTTAATTTTCCATAGATGAAAATTCTCATTTATCATACAACTTGCATGATTCCAAGTTTCTATCCAACTGAAACTTGGGTGATGAGAATCATTCCTTGTTTGGTAAATTTAGACACTACCACAAATGAAAGAATCAAATCCACTTTCCAATATTGTTATCAATGGAATCATATAAACAACAATTTTTCACAAATTCCATTGTAAGGACACTTAAAATAAAACCAAAAATTGTATTTTAAAACTTTGCGGAAAACTTATCCTTACAATGCAAAAGCATATGAAAAACTTGTTGTTATCCATTCCTAAGCAATATTACATAACTCCTGAGTAATAACTCAAAATTCTGATCACCGAACCATGCGATCGAAATTCATCTTTGCAATCAGAATCAACATATACTTCTTTCTTCACTTTTTCTTTGATTCATAGAACATCTATATGTGACCCAATCACATCATGTAATGAGAATCTCAGAATAGAAACAAAATAGATTTTGATAGTGGACTTTACCTGAAGATCTTTCATCTAAATTTGGCAACTTCGTAACCAATGCCCTTTCCTTTTGGCAGTAGAACCTTATGGACCCTTTGGAATGGTACATGGGAAAATCTCAGACTTAACCTTTCTCTTTACTATTTGGTCAACCAAGTTGACTATGGCCAATCCCTTTCAATTGGGAAGAGACTGCTTTTACTGGATATCCAATGCAACCATTGTCAATGTCCATTGAAGGTTTCGGAAGTTGATATACTAATAAAATTTGCTTTACCAAAGTTTCAAATCATTTCTTATTCAGCAGTACCAAGAAAATATATAAGATCATTTAGGGTCATGTCATAGTCTATTTCATAGTATTCCCAAAGGTAACTCACTATGTGACTTAGAAAGTGATTGAGCATCCAACTTTCTCAAGACTTTGACACCTAACTCTCCCGGCTTGTCAATATGTGAATTTATCTCCAAGATGTGAGCACACATAGACTTTGCTTGCGAAAAGGGCTTGAGTGACCTTGAACTTGCGGGTTAGGGAGAATAATTGGAGGAGATGGAGGAAGTGAAGTTCCTAGAGATTTGGGACGGTCAAAGATGTATGAACTAGACATCTTTTTGGGATAACTTCAAGATAGTTGATCTAAAGTCCTTAATATAACACCCAATAAGGAATATTAAGGCTAGGACCCAACACAATATTTTATAACTTAGAAGAGGGATGATGTATTCTAAGCTATAGAATATTTGAAGGTAGGTGGATGACGATTCACCAATTTCCACCATGAAAAACAAAATCATTTATTAGGTTTTTAATTAGATTTGAAACTCGTAGATCTTTTGAGATTCATTGAACTGTTCAATGGCATGTTTCAATCTCAAGTGTGCCCTTCATGTTTTGTAACTGGGATGCCGAGGATCACAATACAAGGTATGAAGTAACCATGCAAAATACATGGTACCCTTAAGTGTTTACCCCTCAATTGACGTGTCGGTGAACCACACACCCTCCAACGATACTATGATAAGCATTAAGTTACCCTTTGCCTACCTTGTTAAATATGAGTTAGTGTGCCGGTTAACCACACACGCTCCACTAATCGACTTAAACAAAGCGCAAAGTGTAATTTCATGGATTAGCACCAAATTTACATTCTCCTAAGTAACTAAGATTAGGTATTACTAAGAGTTTAGTTACTTAGTATTTAGCATTAATACTTTTAATGAAGGGAGAATTATAGTCCTTGTCATACCCGTTCGGCTAACGACCCTCCACCAGTCAAGGAAGCGATGGGTGAGAGTGGACACCCATTAAACTACGATTTTATAGGTAGTAACCTTATACCCCCCCCCCCCTATAGACCGACTTCGTGAATGAGGCCTACTAATGGTAAGACGAGTTTCTCTTATACATATATTTAAATATTATTAACTTATAATATTATAAAGTATAAGGGTTGAACTTTAACTTTTAAAATTCTAAGGGCTTAACTTGGAATTAAAGTATTCATGGGAAAACTTTACAAATTCCGAAACTTGAGGGCAAGTTTTGAAACTATTCAAAACTATTTAATTCCATAACTTATGTGTTTAAAGTAATTTTAATTAAGAAAACTTTAAGTTCCATAACTTGAGGACAAGTTATGGAAGACTTTAAATCATTAAAGAATGTACCTCCTCTTCTTTTGTAACTTATGGAACTAATTAAGGTTACACATTTTTATTATTTAAGGAAGAGACTCTTGAACCTCCATAACTTAAGGACAAGTTATGGAGTCATAAAACCATTTAATAAGGACAAGACTGTTCATTTTGTAACATTTTCCAACTTTTATGAGTTTTAAGAAACTTATATGTGACCTTTCATGTAACTTAAGGACAAGTTACACAAACAGATTTTAGAATCAATTCTTAGATTAAAATGGATTAAAGACACATAATCAATCAAATTTTCAATTAATCTAAGCATCCCATAAGATCAAGATAATTCAAAAAAAAAACTTATGGATTCCATAACTAATGGAGTTTAATGTTTTTTTTTAATGATGAAGCTTTTCGTGTTCCATAACTTAAGAACAAGTTATGGAATTCTTTAAAACATTAACACCAATTTTTGTAACTCCATAAAAAAAACTTTGAATCAATTTTTTAAAACCTTTTTCATATCCATAAGTTATGGAGGTTTTAAAAAAAACACTCTTTAGATCAAACTTTTTAAACTAATAAAATAATCATATCATTTTATCTTTTACTAAATTTGACCAAATTCAACTCATATAGGAAATGATTCAAATTTTACAAATAATTAGTTTTTCACAAAAAACAAGTAATTATCTTAAAATTTGAGAAACATCACGTTTTTTTTTCTTTTATTTTCAACTTTGAAAATAAAACATTTGCATCAATATAACAGAAAACAACACATGGCTCTGATACCACTGTTGGGTTTTGAGCATTCTAACACTCCTAAGTGTACATGCAACTCTAAATACTTTGGATCGATGCTTTCTATATTATGCATGCAAATATGAACTTTCCAAGGTATTCATCCTAACTAGCATAATAACATTGATTCATATGAATATTCCAAGTTAGAATTACATACCTCTTTGATGTAGAATGTCTTCATGAAGCTTGAGTGCCTAGTGCCCCAAGTGTGACACCTCAAATGGTTCACACAACACCAAATACACATGGAATAACTTAAGAGAAATATACCATTCCTTGAAATCGTCTAGCCCACATATTCACACACTTGTGCATAATTTCTTGAGCCAAGGGATTCTTTTATATGGTGGCTATTAGGGTTACACCATGTAACTCATAAATTTAACCATTCCTTATGCTCCATGGATTTTAACCTCCATGGAGTATCCATGGGTCACCCTATGGACTTAGTCCAACATAAGGAATCTTGGATCACAAGGCCACATATAAAAGAATGAATGATTTACACAATCAACCCATATATTTAATTAGTCTCCTTTTGATCAGTTAATTAATTCCAAATTAATTCTTGATCAATACTAATTAGATAACCTTATTAATATATTAGAACTTATAATATATTAATAAACCTTAAGTATTATTTCTCTCATTTTAGTCTATCCAAATGCATGATGCCATGCAACCGAAATGGACCATGTCGGGTCGGGTCAAGTCTAACCAATTATAGTTATGGAATTAGACATTAATCCAACAAAAGGATCATGAGGCTTCAGAAATATTTAAGGATCATGAATATGAGTTAAGGATCCTGCCCATAACAACAACCCCCAAATTATACCTACAAAATATCAAGGTTAGTTTTACCATATTTAAAGGTATAATTTAAAAATAATAAATGAAAGAGATAAAAGTTTTAATTTTAAGCCCTAATTGGATAGGGTTTATTCACCCAATGTTAATCATCACACAGTCAAATCGTACCCTCTATCTTCTGCCATTGGGTTAAATAGGGTAATCCTCTTAACTCTTTTTATCTTTCCCAACATGTCTCTGGTCACCTTCATAGGTAATTTCTTCCTCATGTTTTTATTTTGTACTCTTCTTTTCTACGATCATGGGTAAGAAGATGACCCGTTCTTGCGCCACCATTACTACTCCTCTAGAGAATGACTTTGTCGATCAGGGGATTTTGGACCATGATGAGGTATGCTCCTTCGATGACGAGGAAATGCAATCCCTTAAGGCCAATGGAGCTTTTTCCCTCTGATAGAATTTTCAGGTCCTTTGATCCTTCTATTCAGCCTGATTTTGTTTCTCCTTCTTGAGTATGCTTCCATGAACATCCCTTTTCTTTGTTCTTCAAATATACTTTTTTGGGTATTGATTCTAATTTCTTTCAAGCCACTAAGCATTCCTATATCAATGCTATACCCATTATTTGGAGAACTTTGTAGTGGATCGAGCGAGTGAATCATTCCCACAATCTTGACATTGGTCTTACTGAGTTAGATTTTGTTTATGATCTTTCTACTTTTGGGAGTTTTTGTTATCTGCTTAGGGTTAAAACCAACAAATCCCCTGTTATTTTGAAAACCAAATATAATGATGGAGCATGGATGGAAATTTTCATTTTGTGAGGTGAGACTCTATTGACGTTGGGGATCTCTTGCCTAAATATTGGCTTGATAAAGGTAGGATCTTATTTCTTGAACTTAAGGATCCAAGGATTTACTTTTATTTTTTTGTTCATTTTGATGTAGGTTACATGTTTGTTGAAGCTTTCCCTGACGTTTAGGATACTGAGGATAAGGTGAGGCGTTTTCATGTTGTACCTACAGACATTAGATCATTCAAGCTTGAGTCTAATAGTGTTTAAGAAAGTTCATCTACATAAGCTTCGATGGCCACTAGTAAGGATCCTCCTCAGTATTTTTTTTCTATTTTATCATCAAGATCCTAATTTTATGGGGATCCTTCTTATTGTATAGGTTCCAAAAACACTCGTTCTAATACTCAATTTGTTTTGTCTGAAGTTGAAGACGACATGTATAACAGTTTGCTCATAGTAAACAAGGAAAAGGTCCCTCCTTCTCTTCCTCCTAAGAAGACTCGGCTTGAACTCACTATGAAGAACCTGGGATGTATTCATCGTTATTCGTCTTAGGTTGTTGATAATGTCTCTCACTTTGATAAGGATCCCAAAGCCAAGATCACTCAAAAAGATCATGCCTTGAGGGAGCAGGATTGAATCAACAAGGAGCTCCTGCAGAGGTTGGAGAAGTTATCTAGAGAGAAAGCCGAAAATGAAAATGAGCATGTGGTTGAGATGAACGACTTGATTTCTGAAGTGAGGATAAGTGTGTTGTTGCTGTCTGGGAGGAAAAAGTTAAGTTTCCATAGGATCTTCGGAATATGGGAACCTGGAACATAGCAGCATGGAGTGAGGTGCGTAGCAAATTGACTAACTATCTTCTTAGTGCCAGTCAGGATCATGCATCGGATCCAAAGGAAGGATGAGAGAAGATAGAGGTGGCTCCGGCTGGTGGTGATCAATCTGTAACTTAATGTTGATTTAGTTTAAAAACAATTTGAATAAATTTGGGTATATAAAACCATATTTCACTCTTTCTTTTGTTAGGTTGGTGGGCAACCCCTTGTATGCTATATTGTTAATTTTCTTAATATGATTATAGGATTTCAGAGGAACAACTAGTAATTAGTTTAGGATCTTAAAGCAGTTAAGATCTTTCGAAGAATAAAACTCCTCATCATTTCATAGGAAAAATAACTTAAGGATAGATAAAATATGGTCACCATTAGGATTTACGATCATTTGACTCGTGAAAAGTCTTGAAGCTTCCATGTGGAAAGGATCTTTGCTTTAGGAGTTCGTGAGGGGATCCTTAACTTAGTGAAATGGGCAGGACCCCAATTTAGGAATCAATTGTAAATAACACCAACTTGGGGAAAGAACTAGGAAGGCTCTTGTTTTTTATGGTAATGTCACAAGCCTTGCATGTTTTCGGGGGAGTATCCCAACTTTAAACAACATGTTAATGTATAGTTCTTAGCAGATCACTGAGTAAAATCCCAATTTCAGGGTAACACATTAGTGTTACAAGCATTAGTAAATCACTGGGAAAATCTCAAATCATATGATAGCATGAAAATGTTATAAACCTCAGTTTTTTCTGGCGAAGATCCCAACTTTGAATAACACGTAAGCATTATAAACATTAACAAATTACTGGGAAGATCTCAACTTAGGATAACACATAAGTGTTATGGATCTTATGTTTAAACAATTGGATATTGACATATGTTCAGAAATAAGAGGGTTGCCAAGTCACTAAAGTGTGGAGTGATCCCCTTACTTACATTCCATAGTAAAAGTTCTTGCATCCAAGCGAGGTGTAGAAACCTTAACTCGTATGAAGGAGTTAATGAACTATTTAAACCTTAGAGGGGATTAAGTACTGTTAATCATAGGAAAGATGATAAGTCTCTATTCTTAGTTATCTCGATAAGTACCTAGTGCAATCTTCGGCATTATAGAACCATGTTTCTATTGGGATCCTTGAACCTAGAATCCTAGAATGTCAGGATCATTAAACATTGAGATCCCTACATGTTAGGATTCTTGAATGCTAGGATCCTTATGTGTTAAGGTATTTGATTTCTTACGCATAGAAAATGTTAGCTTAGGGTGGGTATTAGCCTGGTCAACGCCCCTCTGATGCTTAAGTTAGTATTGGCATTAATAATAATAAAAAGAATCAAATAAGATTAGAAGGTAGAGAGAGTGTACCTTGAGTTTGTTGAAAAATGATCGACATAACTTAAATGAAGTATGCTTTTAGGTGGATGACATTATAGGGTCTTGGTAGGATGTTACCTTCAAGGGTAGCTAATCAATATGCTCCCCTTTCCTGCTTTTGAATCAATGAGATACGGTCCCTCCCATTTAGGTTCCAACTTACCTGTACTGGGATCCTTGGTATCTTGGAATGTTTTCCTAAATACCAGGTTACCTACCTCGAATCTTTTGACTGTGATGTTATTCTTATATGCTTTAGTGATCCTTTGTTGATGAGTATCAATGCGGATCCTGGTAAGATCCCTAAGTTCATCAGTAGTGTCAAGATCTTGAGCTAGGATCCTACCGTTACTCTCCTGATCCTGCAATTGATATCTTGTTGTTGGGATTACTACTTTAATCGGGATCACGTCTTCGGTTACAAACACCAAGGAGTATGGAGTTTGACCTATGGTTGCCTTTGAAGTGGTCCTATCTGCCCATTAGACGAGAGGAAGTTCTTCTGCTCATCTTCCTTTCTTCTCATCTAACCTCTTCTTTAGATTTTTTACTATGATCTTATTGCCAGATTCAGCTTGACCATTAGCTTGAAGGTGGAGATGAGTTAGCATTATCATTTTAATCCCCCAACTTGTGAACAAGTCTCTAGTCCTTTTGCTTATGAACTGGGATCCATTATCGCATATGATCTCAGCAGGGATCCCAAACCAAGTTAGGATATTCCGTTTGATAAATGAGTCTAGTTCCTTGTCACATATTTAAACAAAGTCTTCAGCCTCCATCCATTTTGAGAAGTAGTCCATTATCACTAGCATGAACACCTTTCCCCCAGGGCCTTTGGTAGCTTTCCAACTATATCCATTCCTTATTTCAAGAATCACCAAGGGGAAATGATAGGATACAACGATATTGCTGGTTGATGTATGATGTTGTTATGTCTTTGGCAAGCATCACATTTCTGGGCATGCAAGAAAGCATAATTTGTCTTTGTTGGCCAGTAGTAGCCGATCCTTAATGTTTTGGAACATAAGGATCTAGCCCTAATGTGGTTTCCACACTCTCCTTCGTGTATATATTTTAGGACTTCTGTAACTTCGTTATGTTCTAAGCATATAAGGTATGGATCTGCCATGGATTTCATGTATAGTTTTCCTTATATCATCACAAATCGTGAGACCCTCATATTGAATGCTATCTCACTTTTTTTTTTCTCTTCTGATTGTGCCATTTTGGAGATATTCCATAATAGGTTAGATCCAAGATTTGCAGTGTTGTGGAGGATCATGAATGTTAGGATCCCGGTGGTTAGGATCCTAAGTAAGTGGTTAAGGGTCAGGATCCTAGATGATGGCCATGTTACTTGTTTGTCATGGTGATTGTGATTATCTAGTTTATTGGAGGGATCTTCAATCACTAGGATCAGTATATGGGATATAGAAATCTTGATTTCTAGCGGGAACCTTCAGGAAGATCCTACATTGGTTAGCACGTCAGCCTCAACATTTTCTTCTCTGGGAACTTGGATTATGTTGAAAGCTTCATATTCAAAGTCCATCTTTTTGAGGATTTGGAGGTATAGTTCTAGTCTTTCACCTTTACTGCATAGGATCCATTAAAATGATTAGTAAATAATAAGGAGTCAATGAATGCCTGAATATCCTTGATTTAAAGATCCTTGGCCAGCTATAATCCGATGATCAATTCTTCGTATCTAACTTTGTAATTGGTTGCATCAAATTCATAGCTTACCACTTGGGGTACGATGTCACCCTGTGGTGATTTTAGTATAATACCTATGCTAGTTCCTCTAAAGTTTGAGGATCCGCCAGTGAAGAATGTCCATCTTCCCATGCTTTCTTCGTTCTGGAGTTCCTACTTTCTAACTCTGCTTCAGGTTGTATGTTATCACTGAAATCAACCACAAAGTCTGCTAGTGCTTTCTACTTTATTGTTAATCTTGGTTCATACTTGATGTCACATGTACCTAGTTTCACGGACCACTTTTCCATCCTACCTGAAATCACTGGTTTTTGCATAATATTATTGATGGGTGTTAGGGCCATGATCCCAAAATTACATTCAGGATCCTCAAACCTCAAGAGCTATAAACATACTTCAGGATCCTGATTATTATCATTTATTTTCCAAACATGTATAACAGTTATATGATTCTTTATTTTTCTCAAATATGCATAAATAGGTAGCTAAAGACATATTATCGGCAAAGAATCATCTTGACCATGAAAAAGGCTCGGAGTACCAAGTCAAATAATGTCTATAAGATGATCTCGAAGCATCCTGGAATCATCAGACTTCTTGTTATTTTCTTTAGGCTATATATAACACTTGTATTACACACACAATGTGAACACACTTAGCTTATCTACGATACTTGTACTTCCATTTTTACATTCATCTCTGTAATCAACATTTGCAATCAATAAAATCATCCGGGCAGGTGATCATTATCACCTTCCAAGGTTTTATGTCGAAGATCCTAGCAAGGATCAAGGGATTTCCTTGTAAAAAAGTTATGTCTCTTTGATCATCATTTTGTACTTGTTTTATTCTGAACATCACAAACTCTCATAGAATTTGGTTGAGTTTCACTTGTGTAATTTTTATCCAAAATAGTTTGGTGCCTACCATGGGGCCATGGTGCTCAAAATCTTTCGAGAAATCATGTTTACACAATCGACCCTGTCCTCTTCCTTAATTCCTCCTATTTCCTCCAAAAACCTTCCACCACCTCTTGCTGGAGCTCCCAAGAAAGCCTCAGAAGCACCAAAGAAAAACACCTCTCTGGTCATTACCAAAGGAGTCCAGGATCCTCCTGTGCTGATTTCCAACAATGAAATCTTCGATATGATAAAGAGACTAGAACGACAAGTTGCTCAACAAAAGGAGGATAACAGGATAATTCTCAAGAAAGTGGAGAGAATGAGGACTGAAATCCACAATCCTCAAGAAGCAACACCCTCGATCTTTCAACCCAAGATCCTGAACTTTGATAACATGAGATCCACAACAATTCACAGCGAGATAGGATCCTCAATACTTGCCTCTGTTCCCACTTGGGTGCAACTCCAAGAGAGCAAGCTAAAGTATCCCCCACAACCCACATGATCTCCATATTTTTTCTAGCAATAGCTGATGCTGAAGTCCCAAAGCACTTCCAAACCGCCAGCAAGAAGCCTTATGACGTGACTACAAATCCTGAGGAGCACATGGCACAATACATGGAAAGGATGGAAATCATTCTCATCCCCACTGACTTGAAAGAAGCTTGCTTATGCAAGGATTTTGGTTCAACCCTCATAGGATCAGCTTTAAAATGGCTTCTTAACATTTATCCTTACTCTATTACATCATTTTCTCATTTAGTTAATATATTTAACAATCAATTTTTTGTAGCAAAACCTTCGAAAAGATTACTAGTGATCTCTATCGGGTGGTCCAGGATCCTAAGGAATCCCATAGGACTTTTATGAGAATGTTAGGCAGAGAAGTTCTGATTAACCCTAGTGTCGACATGGCGAGTGTAGTTGAAGCCTTTAAAATGAGATTAAAGAACGACTCTCCTTTCTACGATGATCTCATAAGGACTCCATGAAATAGGATGGACGAAGTTAGGAGCAAAGCATTAAGGTTCATAAGGCTTGAAGAATACAAAGAGATCCAAAAGAGGAGCAACCCACCAAGCTCTTACGATCACCCCAATAGAAAGGCCAACTCCTCGGCCCAAAGATCCTATAAGTCAAAACCATAATCCAAACTTGACTATCATATGGTTAATGCCCTTGAAGATGAGCGAGAGAAATAAGACTTTTCTGAAATTACTTACTATTGTTTTTCTATGGATATTTCAGGTGTAATATATGCTATGCAGGATCTTGTAGACAAAGCAAGTTGTCCAAGAAAATGAGAAAAATCCACTGCTTGGAAGGACAAATCCAAATTGAGTGCATACCATGAAGACTTTGGTCAGATCACGAAAGAATGCATAGCTCTAAGGAAGGAAATCAGTTACCTCTTAGGAAAAGGATACCTCAAAGAAATGCTTGGAAGAAGAAAGGAGAGATCAAAAGAGAAAGACCAGGATCCTCAGATAATCCTCGATAGACCAGGATCCCCTCCTGTTGATGCCATAGTAATGAATGTGATCTCTGGAGTCATTTGTGGTACCTCTTATTCTGCTGCAAAGAGGCACACCAAGGTTTCAAAAACAGAGAAAGAAAATGTACCACAGAATAACAAGTCAATCACAAACAAAAAAGAGATCACCTTCGACGAAGTAAATAGAAAAGAAATCCAGGATCCTCACCATGATGGTTTGGTGATCACTCTTTACATTGCCAACCATTTCTTTAGAGGATCCTTGTCGTTAGAAGATCCTCAGTGCTAATCGGATTCAGCGGCGAAACCAAACACACTCTCGGCGAGATAAAGCTACCTGTCTACATAGACGGGGTAAACTCTATACAACATTTTTTTGTAATTGATACATTATCGTCTTATAATGTTATACTAGGTAGACCATGGATCCACGAAATGAAGTCCGTTTCATCAACATATCATTAGTGTGTGAAGATGTGTCACACCCCAAAACCATGAATGGCGGAAACGTTCTGGGGTGGAGGACGTCATGTAAAGTATCACAACACAGTATAACAGTAAATAAGCAAACAACATCACCCACTGCATTAAATATATAATTTTAATACAAGCGTGTTCTGTACAGTTATAGACACCAAAAATAATGTAAATCAAAATAATAAGATGAGTCTTGGATGCGTTCCATCTTCTCAAAAGCTGGCCTCGGTACCTGTCTACTGATGACCTGAGAATACAAGTTATTTTGAAAGAGTTTATCAGTATTAAGCTGGTGAGTTCATAAGTATTTTAGTGTCGGTGGTTGTATCAAATTGTTTGAACGTAGTTATAAATATGAATTATTAAACGTTTGTAAGTGTTTGTAAATGTTTGAATCTCCTAGAAAAACCTATATTTTCTATTTAAAAGTAGCCTTCTACCAAGGCTTAACTGTTTTGTATGTTCATTTACTATAAAAGTGTGTAATTTACTCAAGTGTAACTATCATTCTCAAAATATAGTTTGTACATTAATGTTTAAGTGAAAAGATCACTAAATGTGTAAAGAGTAAATTAATGTAGTACTGTAGTGTTGTATTATAGGAACTACTGCTGTACTAACTACCTTAAACCGGATTTATATTAAGGCATCATGTGATTAATTGTACCATACTATCGCTTGGATAAACAATGACAAATGTAGGTCGTAAAATGATATGACGTTTGGCACCCGCAGACCTGCAGGTCCGGCTGTAGCTAGCAGCAAGGTGTAGGGTAGTCAATCAAGTATAGATCTATACGCAAACTCACGCTCTCCCTCCAAGAGAATTTTGGCTATAACTCGGGCCATGACATTTAAGGCATGCTCCGATACAGTGGATCACAATTGTTAACGTATTCATGTATATGTAATATAATGTTACTTGTTCTAGTATCGTTGTATATGTTCTCTTCCTAGTATAGTTGTATATGTTCTTCTCTAGTATAGTAGTATATGTTCTTCTCTAGTATAGTTGTATATGTTCTCTTTCTAGTATAGTTTTGTATGTACTCATAGTAATGTAATGTCTATGTTCTCATAGTAATAAGTATTGACTCATGAATGAACTGACTCATTGATCTAGAAATTGTAGTAGTATGATCCTGTGTTACCCCGATGGTAACTTACTAATGATGTATCTAATACGCATGAATATGGAAGTACTTTTATGTCTATATATGTACACTTGATAAATAATTAAAATTGAAACGACCTTCGGACGGCTACCCGAAATCCCACCAGACCACATCTCAAGCGCGAAAAGGAAATAGGGTGGATGGCCTTCCTAAGCCTTTTAAACATTTCTTATATATTTATACATATATGGGCATGTAATTTATAAGAAGTATAACAAAGTTTAAATAAAAGTATTTGGTAAGAAAAGAGTTTGTAAAACATTTTGAAGTAAAGCAGTTTGATAAACAGTTTGAACAGTGATAAAATCCTTGGTTTTATAGTTATTAATCACATGTGATTGATGTAATAACTATAAGTATTTAACTTGTATCCCCCCCATAAAAGTATTTAAAACATTTAAAATTATTTCAAAGGTTAATTAAAGGGGTATGAACTCACTTGTGGTGAGTGGATTGGATTGAAATGTCGGCTACTGTGCTAGGTGGCAAACGGAGACTTGTTCACCCGTACGAGCCTAGTTATCATATAATGAACATATATATAACTAATTAGCCAAATAATAACAAAGGAAATAAGTTGGGACACTCTAGAACATGTAAACACTTTGTATAAGTGTTAAAAGTCCTAATGGTTGCATCTAAGTGGTTGTGGGACAAGGCTAAAGGGGTTGAATGTACCAAAGGGCCTTATATAAGTGTTTAATCCTCAATAAACCCCACACAAGGAGTTTACAGTCGTAAACCCTTGAGTTTACGGCCGTGAACAACAAATCTTGGTGGTAATTGATGTTTTGAAGTGTTATTTGATTTCTAGAATAAGCCTTGCTTGGTTGTTTAATCCTTTGGGTAGTTTAGGGCATAGAAATACTCCTTTGAGGAGTTTACGACCCCAAGGCCAAATCCCTTAGAGTTTACGACCGTAAACTCTCATGGGATGGGTGTTTTTATTCTTTCAAGTCCCAAGCACAAGTAGGATAAGTTCTAATTATTTGTTTGAGGCTAAAGAGGACCATAGGCACACTTTGGTGCCCTTATTTGGTGTTTACGGACTAAGAGTATTCCTTGGCCGTAAACTCCCATTAAGGGGGTGCTTTTGATGTTTTAAAGTCCACAAATTAGCTAGAAGTAATTGAGGTTTAATGTCTAAAGCCTTAGGGGTGATTAGGGCACATTATGGCCCTTGAATTTGGAGTTCACGGTCCAAGAAGTTCTTGGGCCGTGAACACCCTAAGCTATGTGTTTTTGATTGTTTTCTAGTCTTTAATGTACATACATATTATCCTAAGCTAGTTACCTAATAAGGAAATGGGACTAGATAGCCTTTAAGCTTCATTTTGGAGTTTATTCCCCAAGAACGTTCTTGGGCGGTAAACTCCCGAATCTCACATATTTGACATGTAATCTATGTTATTAAGCATATAACAAGAATTATATAACAACTAGAGAAGTGTACTCACGATTTGGGATGAAAACCCGAAGATCCGTGAGAGAGAAAATGGCTTTTCTCTAGTTGGAAATGTGAATAATGAATGAATTTAGTTTAGAAATCTATTTATAGTCCGGAGATATTTTCGACATAAAATAATTTTATTCCTGAAATGATTTCTAATATAGTAGGGTGTTGGAATAACAGTGTTGCACAAAACCATAGTGCATCCACTCTCCTGATATTTACTGAAGTGTAAACCCTAAATTACTCCAACTTATACGAAAAGTCGGAAAATCGACTATGACTGTTATAACTTCTATTGAAGTGATACTGTTTGTATAGAATGGAAATTTCGGGTTGTCACAAGATGCCAACCCCATGGGGGACAGTGAATATCATAAGAGATCAATGAGAATCCAAAGAATGCTACAAGACTTCAACAAAAGCCTCGACGATACCACGACAAGCATAACAATTAAAGCAGAGGGGCACAAGACATACTGGAAACAAGAGAACAAGATATAACAGAAGTGCCCCTGAAACTTGAGAATCCTAAAGCCAAAACTCTCATAGGATCCTCAATACCTGAACAAATCGAACATGATCTAATAAATTTCCTCAAAGCTAAAAGCAATACGTTTGCATGTAAGCATGAGGACATGGTAGGTATAGACAAAAATATAATAACCTATAAACTTAACATTGATCCGTCTTTCAAACTAATACACCAAAAGAGAAGAAAGTTTGCTCCAGAGAGAAACCATGTTATACAAGAAGTAGAGTGTGTGTGTAGATTACATAGATCTTAACAAGGATGGTAAGCGGAGAGTGTGTGTAGATTACATGGATCTTAACAAGGCCTTTCAAATGGATCCTTTCCCTCTACCACACATAGACTCCATGACAAACATGATAGCAGCCCATGAATTATTAACATTCATGGATGCATCTGCGGGATTCCAACAGATCCAAATGGAACCATGTGACCAAGAGGATACAATATTTATAACTACAACAACGATACATTGTTATACTTCAATGCCATTTGGTCTTTAAAATGCGGTGCATCATACCAAAGGCTAGTCAACAAGATGTTTAAAGAGAAATTAGGGGACACCATGGAAGTCTACACCAATGATACGGTGGTCAAGTCCAAAAAGCTGAAGATCACCTCAAGGATCTTGAAGATGCCTTTGACATACTGTCTGGATATATTATGAAGCTAAATCCCTCTAAGCGTCACTTTGGAATGAAATCAAGCAAATTACTTGGATACATGGTGACCAAAAGAGGAATTGAAGCAAGCCTAAAGCAAATGAAGACCATTCTCGACAAAAGATATTCAAAGACTAACAAGAAGAGTGTCAACCCTAAACAGGTTCATATTGAGATCCTTAGAAAGATGCAAGCCTTTCTACAACATCTTCAAGAAGAAAAAAGATTCAAGTGGACCAAGGAACATGAAGATGCTTTCCAGGAACTGAAAAAATATTTAAGTTTAGCACCCCTATTGGTAAAATCATTGGATGGGGAATCGCATCTCCTCTAACTTTCATTATCCTCAAACACAATCATCATAGTCTTGGCTAACGATCATAACGGGGACCAACATCCCATCTGATGGGTTTGAAATATAAGAACTTTCCTATGTGCACATGAAAACCCTAATGCTTGGATCTAGTTTTCTCTAATTGAACATGCAATATATCCAAGGCTTACAATTCTAGATCTAGTGTAAACAATTGAATCATATCATATAAAAAATAGATCTAGAAGAATACCTTAAGTTGCTTGCTTGAGACTTCTTGTTCTTGGAGCTTAGAGTCGCAATTGTCACTCCTCTAATAGCTTACAAACACCAACTAGCAAGAGGATGATCTTGAGAGAGAGAGAGAGAGGAGGGTAAGAAATCGACTCTAGGGTTTCTTGCGTTGCATGAATGCCGATTTCCCTCACCCAAGGGATCTATTTATACTATGAGCTATTAGGGTCTCACCCTTAACCCTAATTGAATAACTTAGGCCCTAAGCAATCCAAAGATCCTCCTAGATATTCGGCTTGGACGACTTTTAGATATCCAAACCCTAAAAATCATCCACCCTTATATCCATAAGGATTCATAGCCCAAAAAAACTATCATACATTTGACAGTTTATGCCCATTTATTCAATTAATCTCTTTAAGTGACCAAATTAATTCTTAAATAATATATGACTTATATCAATAAAATAATATTATTATTCCTTTAATATATTATTCTCATAATATATTAACATCAATATCTCTTCTCTCTTTACAAATCAACCTGTCAAGTTGCTATGGTGAAGGCAACCCAAAAGGACCATGCACAACCGGGTCAAGTACGTACCAAATATAGTTACAACCTTAGACACTAATCTAATAGTCTCCCACTTGGATAAGTCTAGTAATTATATATATGCAAACACAAGCCGATTAGCAATCATAGCTCTCAATGACACTGTCAAACTCTGATCTTATCAGTATCCTATCCTCTAGATAAGGGATCGTACAGTCCTCTGTTTAGATGTTGTGCGGACAATCTCATGGAACTTATTGTCCAGCAGTTGGTTTCTCGATCTCAGATTCACTTGACATAGAACTTAATTGAACACATCAATTCAGTCCTGACCGGGCCCGACACATAAGTCAAATCAAATCATCGAGGGTCCCTGATATCACTTTTACCCTCGTAGGATAAAAGTAACAGATAAACTTCGACTTATATGCATTTACTATATACTAATCAATTATACACAACAATGCGTTTTATGACATCAATTTACGGATGCGGTTTCGCATTGTCAATGCACTACCAATTAATAAACAATAAACCATATATCTTGGTTTTAAGACCATATGATATTATTGTTTGGCGATCACTTGCGTTACGTTCCAAAAAGTGATTCCAGCAAGTGCGGGTTTATTCCAATGCTTAAAACTTGTTCATAAGCACTCATAAACATTGCATCAAAACTTTGCTATGTCTAATACCTTTTAGACAATCTACACACCAATTCATGACAATCTTTATTCATACCTACTTCCAACATATGAACGATTGTGGACTAATGGGATTAAAATCCTAATTGAGATTTGATGAACAAGATGCGGAAAATAAGAACAAACACAAATATGAAGATTATGTCGAATGATCACTCGATTTATTCAAATATGAGGAATAAATTACACTTTCAGCATAGACTAAAAAATCTAACACTATATAAGAAACCTCATGTGGTGGCTACATTTTGCGTCACTCTTAACCCTAATTATGAATAATACATGACTATTTATAGGGAAAAGACAAGTATCGGGCTTTTAACCTAGAATTCATCAAAGGGGCTCATTGCCATCATCCATGGAGTGCTTTGAAACCCTACAATCTCCCCCTCAAAGTATGGAATTGATGACAATGCTTTAACTTCCAAAACAAGCATCTAGCAAATAAAAAGATCTGTAACGAGGAATATATGAATCAATCCACGAATCCTGATTCTTCAAGAGTCTTCAAACACAGGCTCTAGGATATATAAATCAAGCACTGAAGTAATGTCTTTAAACCTCATTTTCGAATGTAATCCCAAAGAATCTTCATGAAAACCAAACCCGCCATAAAAACCCATTTCAAAACAAAGAAACTGAATCACTTCTTGTCTTTGAAGAGCTCCCCCTCCAAGTCACAATGATCTTCAAATAAGCTAATGATATAAGCCATCAAAAAAATATCATGTAACAACCCGAACTTTAGGATTCGTAATGCCACTTGATCAAGAAAATACAAGAAGTCGGAGATATAACAAGTCCTTAGTAGAGCTCGATAAAGAACTTCCGCTGTAAAGGATACGTCTCTGTAAAAGCTTTAGCAGAGCTCGATGAAGAACTTCCATTGTAAAAGCTACCTTCATAATTCTACCACAAGCTTTATCAAAAAAAGTTTCAACTTTGAAAAGTCACAAATCCAATTTCGAATGGCCATACCAAATTCTCCCCCGATTTATAATCGAAAACGTGATTATAAAGCCTTCTTATGGTCATGAGAATGATCTTGAATGGATAAAAATTACTGTGCTCCCCCGCGACAAAATGATATATACAATGAAGTATAAAATCCAAAAAAGTCGTGAAAATTTGACGTTATCACGAAAAACGACTTTCCGAACCACCAAGACTTGATGGAATCTATAATTTTCTGTTCACAAAAAAATATGTGCGTTAAAAAAAGGTCCAAAACTGTTCACCGGCCCTCAAATTTGTAAACGTTTCTGAATATTGGGCAGAAAATGTCACTTGCTGAAAGACAGGGGTAGGAATGGAAATTCTACATCAATACACCCCTTCATTTGTAATAAAAAAAATGGAAATGGTCCAAAAATACCAAACTGTGAAAACAACAGGGACCAAAACCATCAAAGTCTTTGTTCTTGAATTCCAGGCCATTGTCGCTCCTTATATTACGACCTACCTTTCTTAGCTGCATCTCGATTTGTTTAATGAAGAGCATGAGCTTTGGAGTAGCTTAAGACTTTTGCTTGAGAAAGAAATTCCATGTAAACCTCGAGAAATTGTCCACAATAACCAGAATGTATTTGTTTTCCCCCAATGTTTTTGATGGACGAAGGACCACATAGATCAATGTGCAGTAACTCCAGTGGTTCTATTACCTTAGTATTGATAATAGAAGGATGACTCTTCTGACTCTGCTTTCCCATTTCACATGCTGCATAGAGATGTTCTTTATCAAACTTTAGAACTGGTAGACCTCGAACGTGATCACCTAAGACCAACTTGTTGATGTCCTTGAAGTTTAGATGAGAAAGTGTCCTATGCCATAACCAACTTTCATCGGAGTGAGCCTTTGTGAGTAAGCATACTGCTGGTTTACCTCTTATAGGATTGAGGTTCAAAGGATACATTTCCCCTTTTCGCTTTGATTTCAACAGAATGTCTTTTGAGCTCTTTTCGACAATTTCTGAGCCTTCATCATCGAATGATACTTTTAATTCGGTACCAACCACCAGCTGTGAAACGCTGATGAGTTTGTGCTGGAGCCCTTCAACATATGCAACATTCCTTATGGAGAACTTGCCATTAGTGATCATTCCATAGCCTTTGATAGTTCCAAAAGAGTTGTTGCCATATTTTACAATACCACCATCTTTGAGAGAACGAAACTCTCTTAGTTTCTCCTTCCTTCCTGTCATGTGATGCGAGCAACCACTATCGATGTACCATTCTTCGTCAAACTGCTCGTCACGAATAACCTGCAAAATATTAAGCAGATTTAGGAACCTAAAGTTTCTTCGGTCCTTGTGAGCCTTTTACAGGACATGGAATAGTTAGAGAAATATCAACCATATATGTACGTTTAATCAAAGTTGTTTCATCTTTTCTTTTAATAGTGAAAACTTTAATTTTAGTTAATTTAGGGGGACTAGGGTTTTTGGCTGAGGAACTGGAATTCAGAGAATTGGATTTAGAAGAGACATTAGATTCCTAGTTTGGTTGATCAGACTTGCAGGCGGGAGGAAGGAAATTGCTATTCCGTTTGCCATTGGATGAAGGACCGAAACTCTCCTTTCGGTTGTTGTAGGACGAGGGACCGAAACCGTTCTTTTGGTTGTAGTAGGATGAGGGACCGAAACCGCTCTTTTGGTTGTTGATGGATGATGGACGGAAATTGCCCTTTCGGTTGTTTTCAATCGAGGAACCGAAACTATCCTTTCGGTTGATTTTTCAGTCGTTGGACCGAAATCATCGTTTCGGTTCCTATTGGTTGAAGGATCGAAATCATCCTTGCGGTTCCTATCGGTTGAAGGACCGAAACCATTCTTTTGGTTCCTGTTGGTTAAAGGACCGATACCATCCTTTCGGTTCCTTGAGTCTTCTTGTAATTTTCCCTTCCTTTCAATTCTTACAAAATCAGGATTTTGAGAATTCCAAAACTGCTTTCTCTCTGAGATATTCTTCTTGTATCTCAGATTTCTTTGATGCTTACGATCAGCCACCTGTTTTGAATTTCTATGAATGTTGGCCTTTCGTTTTGAAGTATGGGCACATCATGCACTTTTTGCTGAAGAAGTATTACTAGTGGTTTGCATAGGTTCGTCCAAAGGAGATTTAGTTCCGCTTGTGCTCGGCACATCATACTTTGTAGGCTCATTTAGTGGTTCAGGTATGTATATACCTTTTACTCTCCATGAGGTTTTCTGAGAAAGACCCTTCGTCTCGTCTGCGTTGTCTATCGGGGCCGACCAGAAGAATTCATCACATCCACCAGCATTATCTTCATCTACCATAGTAGTTAACTCTGCAGTTTGTTGTGGAGTGATTCTCGGCACTGTGTAGACTTGGTTTGGAGTGGTTTGAACCTTTTGGTACACGATAGCTTTAGCTTTGAGAACTTTGGATTTGTCAGTTGAGGAACGAGCAAACTCAATAGAGTTTTCAGAAATTAGGTTCTTATGAGACCTGGGTTTGTTTTTGACTAATTCAGAACAGTCTACCAAATCTTCTACAGAAATTTCACTCATGTCATCATTCTCATTAAGTTCAGATGTATTTTCAACATCAATTTTTTTTCTGAACATAAATTGGTATTCAAGGTGTCAAATGTTTGTATAGTTTCGGCTCTCAATTTCAATCTATCATTTTCATCTAACGGATTTTTGAGCATGTCCTTGTGGTCCTTGGTATTCAAGGTGTCAAATGTTTGTATAGAAGATACAACACTTTCACAGTTGTAGGCTTTAGCGTCGATTTCATCCTCCTTTAATTCAAGGAAAGGTAAAATCATACAATGTATCTTCTTTCTTATTTCACAATCAAGATGCAACTGAGTGATGTTAAAATAGAGTCTCTTAGCAATTAAAATAAAAACATTTCTTTGTTTAAGAAGTTTAAGATTGTCTCTCTGCAAATAAACAGAATCATCTTTAGATCTAATTAACTCCTTTTCCTTCTGCTCGATCGACATTCTTCGTTCCTCACTCTTTGAAGAAATCCTGCTGATTTTATCAGTTAGGTTAGAATTCGTGACACGGGTTTGGGTGAGACTACTACTTATGCTAGAGAATTTTGACTTTAAATTATTTAATTCCTTTTCATATTTTTTAGCAGGTATTTTTAGAGAATCAAGAATATCTTGTACCCTTTTGATTAACTCATCACATTCGTTGATCTAAGCACTAACAAGCTTCGCAGCAAAACATCTATCCTCTCGCTATCTTTCTTCTTCAACTCCCCCATCAGTTGTGTATCATCTCATTTGGGACACACCCTCAGTCACTACAAAACATCTTCTCGTTGCCTGTTCTACTCTTGCCAGCATAGCTTTTCCGTGAGTAGGCTTCCTTACTTCATCATCCTCAGAATTTGTGGACCAGACCTCCATACCACCGAATTCATCACTGTTATTTGTACCCTACACAATCAAAGCATTCATGGTAGAGTTATTAACAGCAAACTTTCTTTTCTTTATTTCCTCCAATCTTCTTAGGAGGCTCGCTTCTTCATCTTCTTCGATCGTCTTTTCTTCTTTCTTTCTCAGCATACAATCTTTAGCAAAATGATTTTTGCCTCCACAGTCGTGACAGTCAAATCCTTAGTCTCCTACAGCTTTAGCTTCCTTCTTTGACTCTTCAGACTTTGACCTCATCTTCGGTTCCTCCTTGACCCTTTCAGCGCTATAACTTCCCTGCCAGTTTCGGTTCTTGTTGGCTGGGAATTTCTTCTTAATGAATTTTCTGGGATTTGACACCATCATAGCGTATTCTTTTCCGGTTAGATCAAAATCAGCAAGATATATTTGTTCTTCTTCTTCAACCGAACTCTTTCCTTTGGAGACAAGAGATAAAAAAAACCTAGAGCCAAACCACATTCGTTTCCTTTGATAAAGAATTCTCATGGGATTTTAAAATACCCACCAGTTTTGCCAGAGAGTAAGACTTGAACTGTTCATGAGCCTTGACTATTGACACAACAGCCATCTATTCAGATCCGAGGCCATTCATGAAAGTGACCTTTTGATCAGTTAGCTTTCTTTCAATTCCATGCTTTATCATCATACTCAAAAGATGATTGAAGTGATCGAAAGTTTGAACAAGTTTTTCTTCAGGCTTCTGGTTAAAGTCACCAAACTCAGATAACAGGAGAGTTTGGATAGAGTGTTCCAGATCTTCATCTATGGAATATAATTCCTTCAATCTATCCCAGATCTCCTTAGTTGTAGCACAAAAAATCACTAAACGAAAGGTATACAATTGTAAAGCAAACATTATCATCCGTAGAGCTTTGATGTTGCACTGAAACTTCTCTTTTTCATCCTGAGGAATGTCTTTGACGTCATTAACAAGCTGATTGTATTCTTTCTGTGTTTTAACAATCTTTGATGTGCTTCAGTGAGCGAATGGTCCTGAAGTGATTGCTTCCCAGATTAGATAACCATTGTCCTCCAATCTAATCACATAGTCTTCAAAGTGATGCGTCCAAACTTCATAGTCTTGTGTATACAAGATTGGTATTCTTGTTGTAGACCCTATGCTGTTGGAAATATTGATCGGATTTGTTTGTGAATCGTCCGTGGACATTGTAAATACTTTTGATCGATAACCTGTAAAAGCTCAGACTTGTAATGTTTCGTTAGGGTTAGATTAACAATTAATGAGATACGTCAATAAAGAGTGACGCCTCAATAAATGTCAATCAATGCGAAATTAAAACCCTATGAACTTTTGCGACAGAAGAGGTGTGTACGGATTACACCGTCTCCTGCTCTGATACCAATTGATTAGTTCAAAAACTCTTAGATCGATTAGATCTTTCACAAGTACGATAAAACTAATCAAACAGTTTAAGAACAACACGAGAAAGAACACAAAACAGAATCAAACTTATGCTTATGATTCAAAACTAAGTCACACCTCAGCAGAGCTCGATGAAGAACTTCCGTTGTAGAGGCGAGCTAGGGTTTTACAGAGAATATAAAATAAAAACGATGAAAGCGATGATCTCTAAGTTTGCATGCAACTTAAATACTAAACCCTAATACAAAATTATGCACGGATGGATAGGCCTAATACCGACATTCGAACTAGGCTATGGACCTAACCCATGATGCAATCCAATAGACTCAACATGGACCATTTGAATAATTCGATTATTCTTAGTAACTCAATTATTCAGGAAGTCAAAACATGCAAAGTGAAACAACAGTTATACAATTAACATAAGACAGTAGCTTTACTTATAAATAACACTCCTTTATTTAATCATCAAATGTCAATTACATTTATCTATTACATGTTTCCAAACTATCTAATCTAAACTAATATCGTCTTTCAGCCCAATGCTCCTAGCATGCTGCAAATGCTTAACACTACTCAGTCCCTTCGTAAGCAGATTTGCTGGGTTATCCTCTAACGATACCCTCTTTACTACGAGGTGTCCTTCTTCTACTCGATGTCTAATAAAGTGATATTTTCTGTCGATATGCCGAGATCAACCATGATCCCTCGGTTCCTTGGTCAAGGCAACCGCTCCTTCATTATCACATAAAATTTCCATAGGCTCCTTTATGGCAGGCACAACTCCAACGTCACCAATGAAGTTCTTCAACCACATCGCCTCCTTTGACGCTTCGCTCACTACAATGTACTCTGATTCGCACATTGAATCAGCTACTGTCTCTTGCTTGGAACTTTTCCAAGTCACTTCTCCTTCATTAACGGTAAAGACCCAGCCGGACTGCGAACAGTAGTTGTCCTTGTCGGTCTGGAAGCTGGCATCACTATACCCTTGCACCTTTAAGTCATCACTCCCTCCGAGGACTAAAAACCATTCATTGGTCCTCCGAGGTACTTAAGTATATTCTTGACCGCAATCCAATGAGCTCTGCCAAGGTTCTCTTGATATCTACTAACCATGCTGAAAGCAAAGGCCACATCTTGGCGAGTACAAGTAATAGCATACATGATTGCGCCAACTGCGGAAGCGTAGGGTACTCAGCTCATCTCAGCTATCTTTTCTTCTGTACTCAGACTTTGAGTCTCACTCAATTTGACATTACTCTGTATCGGTAGTTCTCCCTTCTTCGAGTTTTCCATACTAAAATGTTTTAGTACCTTATCCAAGTAAGTATTCTAACTAAGTCCTATTAGTCTCTTACTTCGTTCTCTCACTATCCTTATTCCCAAAATATAGGAGGCCTCTCCGAGGTCCTTTATAGTGAAGCACTTCCCAAGCCAGGACTTAACCTCCTGCAGAGTTGGGATGTCGTTTCCTATGAGCAGTATGTGTTCGACAAACAAAACGAGGAAGCTAACTATACTCCCACCGGCCTTGACATATACACATGATTCATCTTCACTTCGTACAAATCCAAACACTTTGACTTTCTCATCAAAGCAAAGATTCCATCTGTGAGATGCTTGCTTAACTCCATAAATGGACTTCTCTAGCTTGCACACTCTATTGAGATGCTTCGGATCGACAAAACCTTATGGTTGTGCCACGTAAACATCCTCAGCCAATTTCCAATTAAGGAAAGCGGTCTTGACATCCATTTGCCATATCTCATAATCATGAAATGCAGCAATGGCTAGCATCACCCTAATAGACTTTGTCTTAGCAACTGGTGAGAAGGTCTCATCATAGTCAACTCCGGGAGTTTGAGTAAAGTCGTTCGCCACCAATCGTGCCTTATACGTGTGAACATTCCCATCCATGTTGGTCTTCTTCTTGAAGATCCATTTGCCCCCAATCATCTTACGTCCGGGCACATTGTCAACCAAATTCCAAACTTGGTTGTCATACATGGACTGAATCTCGCTGTTCATCGCCTCTTTCCATTATGCAGACTCTGGGCTTGCCATGGCTTCCTTATAGCTATTAAGTTCATCTAGATTTATTAGTGTATCATCACTAATATACATGTCCCCTTCGATAGTAATATGAAAACAATATAACTGGGGTTGAACTCTAACTCTTTCGGAACGTCTAAGAGGTAAGGACTCGTCAATCGGTTCAACCAGAGTTTCCTCCTTGGGTTGAGCGCCAGCGTTAGAGGTTCCTTCATTGCTCGACTCTTGAATCTCTTCAAGATCAATTTTCCTCCCACTGCTTCCTTGGCTTATGATTTCTCGCTCTCAGAAAACTCATCTCCTTGCAACAAAGACAACATTGTTACTCGATCTATAGAAGAGATATCCAAAGGATTTCTGCGGGTACCCGATGAACATACATCGCTCACTACAAGGTTCGAGCTTGTCGTGAGTTTCTCGTCTTACGAAAACTTCACAGCCCCAAACCTTGATATGCGCCAACGAGGGAGCTTTCCCTATCCACATCTTGTAAGGTGTTTTGGTAACCTTCTTTGTAAGGACTCGGTTATGGATATGGGCAGCAGACTCTAAGGTATACCCCCGGAATGAGATAGGTAGTGAAGTACGACTCATCATAGAGCAGACCATGTCTAACAGGGTTCGATTATGCCTTTTTGCCACACCATTCAATTGCGGGGTCCTAGGTGGCGTCAATTGCGAAACTATTCCGCATTCCTTGAGATAGTCGTGGAATTCAAGACTTAGGTACTCTCCTCCTCGGTCGGATTGAAGCATCTTCATTTTCCTGCCCAATTGATTCTCTACTTCATGTTTGACCTCTTTGAACTTTTCAAACGTCTCTGACTTATGCTTGATAAGTAAATATACCCATATCTACTATAATCGTCGGTGAAAGTCACGTAGAAGCGATTCCCATCCTTTGTGGTGGATCTAAAGTGCCCACACACGTCGGTGTGTATGAGATCTAATAAACCCTCACCCCTCTCAAAAGTGCCAGTGAAGGGTGACTTGGTCATCTTTCCAAGTAAACAGGATTCACACGTGTGATCTTCCCTAAGGTTGAATGACTCCAACACTCCATCCTTTTGGAGTTGGGCTATGCGATTCTTGTTGATATGTCCAAGACGATAATGCCACAAGGATGCTTTATCCATACTATTGGAAGAATCCATACACAACACATCATTTCCTAGGTTATCTACAACCATAATAGTTTCATAAATTCCAATACAAGGCATTGCTTCAAAAATATAAAACACCATTTAGATAAGCATAAATTGAACCGTTCTCATTATTAAACGAATATCTGAATCCTTGTCTAAATAAATCATGAAAAGAAATGATGTTTCTTGCCATATCTGGTGAGTAGCAACAATTATTTAAATCTAAATTCAATCCATTACTAAGCACTAAAGAATACACTCCAATCTTGGTAACAGGTGACGATCTTCTGTTCCCCATGATTAGATTTATTCTTCCAAGCTCCACATCCATATTTCTTCCTAGTCCCTGCAAATCAGAACAAATGTGGTAACCACACCTTGTATCAAGAACCCAAGAAATAGCATGAGATGAATCATTAGATTTAATTGTGTAAATACTTGGAAAAGATGGCTTGATCTTCCCATCCTTGATGGCTTGCAGATATTCCGGGCAGCTTCTCTTCCAATGCCCTATTTTGTGGCAATGGTCGCATTCTGCCTCCTTTGGGTTTGGGTTGGGCTTAGCAGGATCAACCTTGGTCCCACTAGAATGAGAACCATCTTGGGACTTTCCCTTACGGTGGTTCTTTGAAGAAGCCTTCCTCTTCTTGCCCCTTCCATGCCAAATAGCCAAAACAGGAGCAGTGGGTGGATTGGGAGTTGGTGCAATAGACTTGTCCTTGAGGTTTCTCTCCGCAGTCCTTAGGAGCCCTTGGAGTTTGCTTAGGGTGAACTTTTCCTTGTTCATGTGGTAGGTCATCCTAAATTTGTTGTAGCATGAGGGCAAGGAGTGAAGAACAATGTCGATAACCAAATCTTCCCCAAAGTTGACATTCAACTTGCAAAGACGATCAACATACATTTGCATCTTTTGCAAGTGCACGGTTAGAGACTCTCCACTTCCCATTTTAGCAGTGATCATATTCGTTATGATCTCATATCACTCTTACCTCGTGCTTTGGTGGTATATCTCCATCAAATCTAGATGCATCTCATAAGGATACATGTCCTCATAGGACTTTTGGAATTCGGAGTTCATCGTGGCTATCATGATGCAATGGACTTTCGTTGCATCACGCTCATGGGTCTCAAAGACAGCCATTTCTTCGAGAGTAGCAGTTTTTGGATTGATCTTCTCAAGCTTCTTATCGAGAACATACTCTTTGTCCTCGTAACGAGCGATCATGCGAATGTGTCTTATCCATTCGCTAATGTTCGATCCGTCAAAAGTCAATTTTTGACAAAGGCTCATTAGCATCAATGAGCTAGCAGCAATGTTGTTCGCGTTAGACATCTACAAATAGAAAGGAAACAAAGTTTGATTAGAGTTAAGTCCCTAATTAACACCCAAAATAAAAATTAGGGCTATGACCCAACAACATTATTTACATATTAGAAAAGGGATGTCGTAATCCAACATGCAAATAATTTGGAGTAAGTGAATGACGATTCGCTAATTATTCACCATGAAAAACATAAGCTTAAGTTTTAAATGTATTGAGAATTCCTAGATTTCTTTGAGATTCATTGAACCTTTCAATGGCATGTTTAAATCTCGATATGCCCCTCTAGTTTGTGACTGGGATACCGAGGATCACAAAGCGAGTGTGAATAGCCATGCAAATCTACATGGTGCCTTCATTGTTACAGTCACCTATTTGATGTGCTGGTAAACCACACACGGTCCATCGAACTATGACAAACAATGAATCACCCTTTGCCACCTTTTCTTAGAACCAATTAGTGTGCCAGTTAACCACACACACTCCACTAACTTCTTAGCAAGGGTGCAAAGTGTAATTTCATGGGATTGCATCAATTCACTTTTCCTAAAGTAACTAAGATTGGGAATTTTATGAAACACATTTAGTTACTTTATATAGATTTATCATACTTATTAATGGGAAGAGGTTTTCCCTATCCTACCCGTTCGGCTAACGACCCTCCACTAGTCAAGCAAGCGGTGGATGTGAGTGTACACCCATTAAGCGCCATTTTATAGGCAGCAACCTTATACCCACCTTATAGACCGACTTCTGGAATGAGGCCTACTAGCGGTAAGACTAGCATTTTAAATTATACACACACACACACACACACACACACACATATATATATATATATATATATATATATATATATATATATATATATATATATATATATATGTTAAGCTTGTAACAATATAATAGTATAGTGTTGAATTTTAAACTTATAAAATTCTACGGTTTGAAATTTAAATTATTCAAATTAAACTTCTAATCAAAAAACTTAAATTTCAAAACTTGAGGACAAGTTTTAAACTTTTAAAAACATAAGGATCAAATAGCAAATGATACAAATCAACTAATTAGATTATCTCAATTTGATCTTATTCAATATTACTTGCAACATAATTCATCAATTCAATTCAAATAATCAATTATTATCATATAAGGAAATTATTATTTAACTAATTGGTAATTATCTTTTGTTTGGTTAAGAATATACTAAAATATATGATTAAAATTCGATTTTAATGACCCAAAATAGTTAAGGCAAGTATCCTCAAGTAAAACAGTAAGAAATCCCGAAACTACCTCCAACTGACGCTCGAACTCGCCGAGTTGGAGCTACTCGCCGAGTCCACAATGGAACTCGCCGAGTTCATCAGACAAAATCACAAAATCAAAATTATCAAGAAACAAGCAATCAACCAATGCATCAATTCAATAGAAATCAATCAAAGCTCTGATACCACTAATGGGATTGAGCCATAAGAACTTTCCTATGTGGACATGCAAACCCTAATGCTTGGATCTAGGTTTTTCTAACTGAACATGCAATGTATCCAAGGCTTACAATTCTAGATCTAGTGTAAACAATTGAATCATATCATATAAAAAACAGATCTAGAAGAATAACTTAAGTTGCTTGCTTGAGACTTCTTGTTCTTGGAGCTTAGGGTCACAATTGTCACTCCTCTACAGGCTTACAAACACCAACTAGCAAGAGGATGATCTTGAGAGAGAGAGATAGAGAGAGAGGAGGGTAAGAAATCGGCTCTATGGTTTCTTGCCTTGCATGAATGCCGATTTCCCTCACCCAAGGGATCTATTTATACTATGAGCTATTAGGGTTTCACCCTTAACCCTACTTAAATAACTTAGGCCCTAAGCAATCCAAAGATCCTCCTAGTTATTAGGCTTGGATGATTTTAAGATATCCAAACCCTAAAAATTTTCCACCCTTATATCCATAAGGATTCATAGCCCAAAACACAATTATCATACATTTGAAAGTTTATGCCCCTTTATTTGATTAATCTCTTTAAGTCACCAAATTAATTCTTAATTAATATATGAATTATATCAATCAAATAATATTATTATTCCTTTAATATATTATTCTCATAATATATTAACAAAAATATCTCTTCTCTCTTTACAAATCAACCTGTCAAGTTGCTATGGTGAAGGCAACCCAAAAGGACCATGCACAACCGGGTCAAGTACTTACCAAATATAGTTACAGCCTTAGACACTAATCCAATACCATCTTCTATGTAAGTAAAATTCTATTGGATCTTGAGACTAGGTACTCCCACCTTGAAAAATTATACTTGCATTAGTAACCGCTTCTACTAAATTAAGATACTAGTTTCAAAGACATCATATTAATGTAAGAACTAATTATCCCATTAAGAATGTTATGAGAAAACTAGAAATGTCAGGAAGGATGGAAAAGAGGTCTGTGAAATTAAGCACATATGACATAAAGTATGAGCCAAGATTAGCTATAAATTCTCAAGCATTGGTAGGATTTGTGGCTAACTTTAGTGAAGATCTAAAAACTGGAGTAGTAGTAGAAGTGTAAGCAACTTCTAAAAGAAGAAAACATGGGAAGATGGACACTATTCACAGATGGAAGATTATAACAAAGAGGAACTGGCGTAGGGATCATACTAAAATCGCCACAAGAGGACATCCTACCCCAAGCAATCAGCTATGAGTTCAATACAACCAACAATGAAGCAAAATATGAGGCACTAATCATGGAATTACAGTTAGCCAAGGATCTTCAAATCAAGAATCTGCAGGTATTCTTTAATCCTTTATTATTTACAAACCATTTTAATGGAACTTATGCAGTAAAAGGAGAAAGACTAGCATAATATCTCTAGATCCTCAAAAACTTAGCCTTATAACTCTAAGCATTTAGCCTAAACCAAATTCCTAGAGAAAACAATGCGGATGCATATGCTTTTGACAATCTAGGATCTTCTCTTAGGAACCCTCCAGAAACCAGGATCCCGATAATCCACATCTTGATCCCAGCGATCGAGGATCCTGCCAAAAGACTAAAGGATTCCAATGATCACTAGGAAAATACTAGCGTCACTACTATTAGATTAAGTATACTACTAGAGACTTAGTAATTTGTAACCATATTGGTATAATATTGGCATAATTCTATTGTAGAAGGTAAGTATACTATTGTTAGATTTTCGAAAAGAGACGTACTAGTCTGTAACCATATCATATGGAATTGGTAGTAAGATGTGAGGGAAGTTACGTCAAGGCATCACAAATACCTTCACATATCATTGTCAGTATTCACACCTCCCCCTATTTTCAATTTTTAAATGTTTTGGGGTGGAAAAGTATTTCCTAAGTTATTTATGTTCGTTGTATTTATTTTGATTCATATAAACTTGGTTATTATATTTTTCATGTATGTGTATGTTACTTTAATTCATGAGGCCTGTATCACGGTTAAATTCCTGGAATCCTTTGACACAACCTATTAACTCTTTGAGCCCATGGTTATTATGTATAGCACTATTAGGAGGTAGACAACTCCTCGCTTGCATGATTCGCAAAGTGCATTTTACCATTTTATACATTATCTTTGCAATACACATAATATTCAATAGGGCATGATTCAGTCATTAGACTTGGGTTCTGAACTCATGATTAGAAACTTGATGCACATATGAATCATACATCGCATTTTAGCAACGAAACTTGTATACTAATTTTAGCAACGAAACCTATATACTAATTTTAGCAACGAAACTTGTATACTAATTTTAGCAAAGAAACTTGTATATGCATCTTAGAAATGAAACATCTATACTCATTTTAGAAACGAAACTTGTATACTCATTCTAGCAGTGAAACTGGTATACTCATTTTAGCAACGAAAATTGTTTACTCGTTTTAGCATTGAACGTTATTTCCCATGAAAATATGAACTTTCCATCTCTTTTTGGCAACGTACTTTATTTCTCATGGTTACAACAAACTTTGTTTGTGCAACTTATTTACTCATTTTAGCAACGTGCTTTTATTAATGGAAACTTCTATCAAAACTTTGATTGTGATTCATGAAACCAATATTTTTGTAAACTTGTGAGCTCACCAACTATTTTTATAGTTCACGCTCATTTTATATGCTTTTTCAGGAATCATCGACTTAGTGGCACGTATAAACATATCACTTGTATGAGCATTCACATGTGTGGTTCTATTTATACGTTGTAGTTATGTTTAAATGTTGTTCAAACTTATTGTAAATTGTAAAGCTTTTAATACTATGGTTGGTGTTGTCTTTTAACTTTTGCTATGAGACCCTTTGTACTATTGCGCCCCATGTTTCTGCTTTAGTGGGGTGTGACATAGTACATTGCTTGAACTTGAATAAAACCTGACTTGGAGATTTGGCAGAATCGTCATTCTGTCGTAGCGCCACGTTGTAGTCCTCTTCTGTCGCGATGTAGGGATCTTCAGATCCGCATTATTCTTCATTCTGCTATGTCGTAGTAGTCCTATACCACGATGTAGTGAACCCTCTGATAAGTGAAATTTTTTTTCCTTAATTCAAAATTTATTAGGATATTTACTTTAGATAAGGTTTAAATTGTGTAAAACCGAATATCTATCTTTTTAATCGGATATCCTATATCTTGAATTTAACCTAGTATTTTAGAAAAAAAATTAAAATACACCTAATACTATATGTATATTTAAAAGTTTTAATATATTATACGTAAAAGACAAGTTAGTGAGGCATGTGTCGTTAACCGGCACATTAAAGGGAGATGATAAATGATATCGAGAGTGCCAAGCATATTTGTATGGTTAGTCACATCTTATTTGTGATCCTCGACATTCTAGTCACAAATAAAAGAGCATAATTTGAGATTAAACATGTCATTGACAAGATTCAATGAATCTCAAATGATTTAGGAATTTCATAGTTTGAAATTGGTAAACTGCATTTACCTACCTTCATAAATTCGCGATAAGATTACACCATCTCTCTTCTTATATGTGAATTGTTATTTTGGATCACAGACTTAAATATTATTTATGGGTTGAAATATTAAGGATTATTGTCACCAAAGTAAAACAATTTTCGTTTCTCTATAGATTTCTACTTTTGGTGCTGCTTCTGTTTCTCAAAACTCTACCCACAATTTCTAGCTACACGTGATTGTGTCCAAGGTGACATTTGATGGAATTAACTACAATGATTGGATACACAACATCAAGATGGCTCTTCGATAGGAGGGAAAAAAATATATCCTTGAGAAGCAACTTGTTAAGATTGATGAGACTGCTTCTAATCCTGAAGAAATAGCCTCCTACAAGAAACACTATGACAACATTACTAAAGTTGCTTGCATCATGGTTGCCACCATGATTCCTATTTTACAAAAGTTCTATAAGGACTATTGGCTATTTGTGATGAACTTGGATCTTATGGAAAAGTTACACAAGAGATCTTGTCAAGATAAGTATGAGGTCATCGAAGCATTAATGGCTTGCAAATTGAAGGAAGGAGAGTATGTCTAAAACCACATGAAAAGAATGAAAAGATATGTGGAGCACCTTGAAAGACTAAATGTAAATTTCAACGAGGAGTTGGACATAGACATGGTCCTTACATTTACAAATGTTGTTGTACTTGCCATTGGGCAAAGCAATGGAAAAAAAAGGGCCATTGGAAACAAAGCGGCCCATGTTGGGTCATCTAGCAATGGCTAAAAAGCGAAGCCCAGTTATGATATTCCTTGTGTTAGTGATCCCAAAGAGGCCATTTGCTTCTTTTGTAAAGACAAGGGACATTGGAAACAAAGCGGCCCAAAGTACTTGCAGGACGTCAAGGATGGCAAAGTAAAGCTATAGTTGGTAGATATTTACACTCTTCAGACTAATAGCTCCTAACCAACTTGTTATTGGGTCCTTGATACAGGATGTGGCTTATTCTGATTTGCAGGGACTAAGCGAAAGTAAAGAGGTTGAGCATGGAAGGATGAATCTAATTTAGTAGGCGATCTTCTTCTCTTACCAAGATTGGAACTTATAGTCTTATGCTTAGTAGTGAAGTTAGATTAGATTTAGTTAACTGTTGTTATTCGTCAGAAATGACTTGAAACATTATTTCTTTTCGTGCGCTAGTTAGACAAGGTTTTTGATAGTCGTTTAATGATATAAATGGATCAATTTTAGTTTATTAAAATGGCGGTTTTTGTTTGAATCTTTACCTTGTGATGGTGTGTATGAAATTGTGATTTATGTTAATAGCATAGGTAATAGTTTTTTCCATATATATTCATCTAATGGCTTAGAAAATGCATGCTTGTGGCATTTTTATCTTTGACATATTAACAAGAAATGCATCTCCCAACTCTAAAAGGATGGAGTGTTGGAATCATTTCACTTAAGGCCAGATCATGAATGCAGATCTTGTATTTTAGGAAGATTAAAAAATCATCTTTCACTGGATCTTGTGAAAGAGGTGAAGGTTTGTTGGATCTCATAGATACAGATGTGTGTGGACCCTTCATATCCACCACAAGGGACGTTAATTGATTTTATGTGACATTTATAGATGATTATAGAAGATATTGTTATATCTACTTAATCAAACATAAATCACAAACCTTTGAAAAGTTCAAAGAGTTTAAACATGAAGTTGAGAATCAATTAATCTAGAAGATAAAGATGCTCCAATCTGACAGAGGTGGAGAGTATCTTAGTAACGAGTTCCACAACTATCTTAAGGAATGTGGAATTGTTTCACAATTGACTCCTCTTAGGACACCAAACTTATTGGTGTAGTTGATAGGTGTAATTGGACGTTGTTGGACATGGTTTGTTCCATGATGAGTCAAGCTTCTCTTCCAATTTATTTCTGTGGTATGCTTTAGAGACAGCCGCCCATATCCTCAATCTTGTCCCTAATAAGAAGGTTGTCAAAGCACCTCACGAGATATGGACGGGCAAAATTCCCTCGTTAGTACAAATCAAGGTCTGGGGTTGTGAAGCTTTTGTTATACGAAAGATTAATGACAAGCTAGAACCTAGAAGTGAGAGATGTATTTTCAATGGCTACCCACAGAAGTGTTTTTTATATTTGTTCTATAGACCTAGTAAGAACATGATATTTTTAGCACGAAGGGAAGTCTTTTGAGATAGACAGAGAGAGAGAGAGATATATATAGATAGAGAGAGGGAGAGAGAGAGAGACAGAGAGAGAGAGAGACCATATGCAAAGAGGAAAGTAGGAGTACCATTAACCTTGAAAAGATTCAAGACTCAACCAATGAAGGAACCTTAACAGATACTGGCGTTTAACCAAAGGATGAGATTCATGTTGAACCCATTGACAATGTGTTACCTCTTTTCCGATCTAGTAGAGTTATAATGTCACCAACGTTCTATGGTTTTCATATAACATCTGATGGTGACACGTTTATCAGTGATGGTCAATTGGCAAATTCAGATGAACCAGCTAACTAAAAAGAATCGATAGTAGGCAATGAAGCTACCAAGTGGAAAGAGGACCTAGATAGTGAGATCGAATCCATGTATGATAATCATGTTTGGTATTTGGTTGATCAAGAATTTGGTCAAAAAACAGTTGGTTGCAAATGGTTCTTCAAGAAGAAGATCGATATGGATGGAAAGGTACACACTTTCAAGGCACGACTGGTTGCAAATGGATTTACTCAAACCCCAGGGATTGACTGTGATAAGCCTTCTCACTATTGGCAAAGATAAAGTCTATTAGCATAATGGTTGCCATAGCTGCCTTTCATGATTATAAAATATTGCAGATGGATGTCCAAATGGTTTCCTTAGCGGGAAGTTGGTTGAAGATGTTTACATGAGTCAGCCAGAGGGGTTTGTAGATGCAAAGTTTCCTAATAGAGTGTGTATGCTTGAGAAATCTATTTATGGATTGAAACAAGCATCTTGTAACTAGAATCTTTACTTACATGAGAAAGTCAAAGAATTTGGTTTCTCTAGGAGTGAAGATGAGTCATATGTGTTTGTCATGGCTAGTGAGAGTATCCTAACCTTTCTAGTATTGTATGTTGATGACATAATTCTTATAGGAAACAAATTCCAAATTTGCAAGAAGTGAAGTCTTGTATTAGAAATTGTTTTGCTACAGAGAATCTAGGAGAGGCGATCTATATTCTTAGGATAAGAATCTTAATGGATAGAAAGAAAAGACTAATTTGTCTTAGTCAATGTATATATTTGGATAAGGTACTAAAATGTTATTTATGGAAAATTCCAAGAAATGAGAGCTACTTGTCCAGAGTAATGCCAAGTTGAGTAAGACTCAAAGCCCTAGTACAGATGAAGAGATAGCGGAGATGAGTCGAATCCCATATGCTTTGGCTGTGGGATCGAGCATGTACGTTATGACATGAACTCACCCAAATGTGTCTTTTGCTTTCAACATGGTCAGTCGTTTTCAGGGAAATCCTAGCAGAGCTCATTGGACAATAGTGAAAAACATTCTCAAGGACCTGTGAAGGAAAAAGATTTGATCCTAGTCCTTGGTGTTATTAATACATTTAGACTAAGTAGGTATAGTGATGCCATCTTTCAAAGAGATAGAAACAATATTCTTTCTCAATTTGGCAACGTGTTTATGTTAAATGGAGGAACTATTACTTTGAAAAGTTACAAGTAGGACATCTCGGAGTAGTTCGTCGACAATCTCGTAGTAGTTCTGACCATTCAGGAGCCAATGGAACTTTTCTATGATAATAAAGGAGCAGTTGCTTTGACCTAAGATCCGCAAGATCATGGTAAATTAAGACATGTCAACAGAAAGTTCCAATATATTAGAAATGGAGTTGAAGAAGGTCATATCATAGTAAAGAGAGTGTCTTCAAAAGACAATCTTGCAGATCCTCTCACAAAGGCTCTGAGTAAGGTTAAACGTAGTCCACATGCGAAGAGCTTTAGCTTGAGAGATTGTTGTGACGTGAAAATTTAAAACAATTCATTTTTCAAACAATATAAAACTCATTTAATATTCTCAAATCTCATTTTCAACAAAAGTCATCATAATAAAAAATATCCCAATGTCACAAAATACAACCCTTTGTCAGTGTGTACGGATCATGTCGGCGCCTTCCCGTGCTCCTCACTAGTACCTGAAACACATAACACTATAAGCATAAATACTTAGGGAGTTCCCCATAATACCACATACAACACATATTAGGCACTCGAGGCTATAACTGTAACACCGTAAATTTCCAAAACAATTTTTTGCATTTATAAAAACATTATTCATTTGGAAATCATAAAAACATCATTGTTTGAAACTCAATTTATAACATATAACAATCCCAAAATCTCATAGCATAAAAATCCCGCGTGTGTACTGATCAAGTCAGCGCCTTCCCGCAATCCTCACTAGTACCTGAAACACATAACACAAAACACTCTAAGCACAAAGCTTAGCGAGTTCCCCAAAATACCACATATAACACATATTAGCCACTCGAGGCTATAACTCTATGGGTATGTGCACCCAAACTCTGTAAACCCTCAGGTTCTAACTCTGCAAGCATGCACAACATAAATCACATTAAATAATGCAGTGCAACAACAATATATATAAACAATGTATCACATAATTCTATTTACCTACTCAAGGTAAGGTATAGTGAGAAGACTCACCTCACGTATCTCGGTAATATCTGTCTCGAAATAAATGTGATCTAGCCTCCGCCTAATCACACAAAGTAATACACTCATAAATACAACTGAACTCAACCCTAAAGGTCAACAAGGTCAAAGGTCAAATTTAACCGGACTCGGCGAGTGCACTAGGGCGACTCGACGAGTCTATACGTGTCCACTGACTCCCTTGGATTCTCTCTTGACACGCCGAGTACTTCTCTGACTCGACGAGTTTCACCTAGCATAAATCGCGGGGCCACCACGACTCAACTCGTCGAGTCTCAAGAACAACTCGACGAGTTCTGGCTTCAGTCAGTCCCCCCTGACTCTCCCTGACTCACTGAGTCGACCCTCAACTCGCCAAGACCACTCGCTGAGTGGTTATGGGCAAACTTCATGCTACTCACCGAGTCTATTCTTCAAACTCGGGAGTCCATGCCATGGATAAACTCAAACTCACTTCTGAGGTCAGATCTGTTCCATACAATCATAGATTTGGCCTCCCCAAGCATAATAATCACGTAAAGTCCAAACCTTGGTGCTCAAACAACAACTATTTGCTCCTAAATGATGTTTTAGCCCCATATCTCATAACTCTAGGTCAAAACTCCCATGAATCCTCATAAAGCTTAAGGAATAAAGCTTCTCTGGACCTCTATGGATCCCATCTCAAGCCTCATCACAAATAGGGACGAAATGGACATCAAATCTAACCAACAAAGGCGTCAAGAAACCCTAAACCCCCATGTTCATCATAACAACAGAAAAAGGAGCAAAAATATACCTCCAAAATGATGCTCTGAGCTCCAAAATGGAAGGATGTCCACCTCCCTTGCCTCCTCTTAGCTAGAATCTCCTTTGCCTTGCCAAACCAAGCTTCAAAAGTCAACAATGGCCTCTTCTCTCTCCTAAAATGCTCAAAAGCTCTTTAGGGTTTCTCTTTGGGGTTGGTGGCCGCAAATGACAGCCATAAGCCCCTTTAAATAGGTCTCAAACCCTGGAAATTAGGGTTTCATTAAACAGCGTGGACTCGTTGAGTCCACTTTTGGACTCGCCGAGTCCAGACGCGAACCCGCGCACAAAACCGCGATCCTACTCGGTGAGTTTAGATTCCAACTCGCCGAGTCGCCTCACAAATACCCAAAAATAAAAGAATAAAAATAATACCTGGGAATCCGGGGTGTTACAATTCTCCCCCACTAGAATTAGACTTCGCCCTCGAAGTCTCACTCCGCAAATAACTCCGGATGCTGCTCACGCATCTCACGCTCTGGCTCCCAAGTTAACTCTGACCCCTTCTGATGCTGCCACTAGACTTGCACCAGTGGCACCTCTTTATTCCTTAGGACCTTAATCTTTTGATCTCTGATCGCCACTGGTCTCTCAGCATAATTCAGGATCGCATCCACCTGAATATCCTCTAGTGGCACTACTGCTGACTCGTCGGCTACGCACTTCCGCAATTGCGACACGTGGAAAGTGTCGTGAATCTGACCCAACTCTGCTGGCAACTCCAAACGATAGGCTACCCTGCCTACCCTTGCGACCGCCCTGAAGGGACCAATATATCAGGGCCCCAACTTGCCCCTCTTCCTGAATCGAATCACTCCTTTCCAAGGAGAGACCTTCAAGAGCACAAAGTCGCCGACTTGAAACTCAAGCTCGGACCGACGTCTGTCCGCATAACTCTTCTGACAAATCCGAGCGGTCAACAACCTCAGTCTGACCTGCTGGATCTTCTCTATCGTCTGAAGCACAATCTCGGTACTACCCATCACGCGCTGCCGTACTTCTCCCTAGCAGATAGGGGTCCGACACCTCCTCCCATACAACAGCTCAAAGGGCGGCATGCCAATGCTCGAATGATGGCTGTTGTTGTAAGAAAACTCTGCCAAGGGAAAATACATGTCCCAACTCCCACCGAAATCCAACACACATGCCTGGAGTGTATCCTCGAGCGTCTGAATCGTCCGCTCGCTCTGTCCGTCAGTCTGGGGGTGGTATGCGGTACTAAAATGCAGCCTATTGCCCAATTCCTCGTGAAATTTCTTCCAAAATTTGGAAGTGAAACGCACATCGCGGTCTGAGACAATCGAGATCGGCACCCCATGCTGCGATACCACCTCCCTCACGTACACCTCTGCCAACTTCTCTGCGGAAGAGTTCTCGCTGATAGCAAGGAAGTGGGCGCTCTTTGTCAACCTGTCCACAATCACCCAAATTGCATCGACTCCCCTAGCATTCCTTGGCAATTTGGTGATAAAATCTATGGTAATTTGTTCCCACTTCCATTCGGGAACCTCCAACGGCTACAACTTACCATGCGGCCTATGGTGCTCGGCCTTAACCCTACGACAGGTCAAGCACCTCTCAACAAACCACGCAGCATCTCTCTTCATACAGGGCCACCAATGCTCTCTCTTCAGATCTAAATACATCTTAGTGGCTCTGGGATGGATCGAGAATCTCGATTTATGTGCCTCCTCCATCAAGATGGTACGCGTTCCTCCAACAAACGGTACCCAAATCCAATCCTGGAAGGTCATAAGCCCTCAGCTATCAGTCACGAACTTTGTCACCTGCCCGATAACTAGTTCTCTCTTGCAGTTCTCCGGTCTCACTGCCTCAGCCTGAGCCCCCCTAATAGTGTCCAATACCGGAGTCATCACTGTCGATCTTATACAAATATCCCGAATCGGGGCGCTCTCTGCTCTATGACTCAGGGCGTCGGCCACCACATTAGACTTGCCCGGGTGGTACAGGATCTCGTAATCATAATCCTTTACCACGTCCAACAATCTCCTCTGACGCATGTTCAGATTCTGCTGATCCATCAAATACTTCAAACTCTTGTGATCCGTGTATATCGTACACCGAACCCCGCACAGGTAATGGCGCCAAATCTTGAGGGTGAACACCACAACCCCGAACTCTAGATCGTGGGTGGGATATCTTGCCTCATGGGGCTTCAGCTGCCTCGATGAGTATGCGATCACATGCTCCCTTTGCATCAACACTGCGCCCAACCCAGATATCGATGCGTCACAATACACCACGAAGTCCTCCAACCCCTCTGGAAGAGTCAACATCGGGGCTTCCCATAATCTCTGGCGAAGAGTCTCAAATGAGGCCTACTGCTCTGGGCCCCAGCTGAACACCACACCCTTCCGGGTCAATCTGGTGAGAGGAACAGCAATCTTGGAGAAATCTCTGATGATCCTCCGATAATAGCCGGCCAACCCTAGAAAACTCCCGATCTTAGAAGGAGATTTCGGCACCTCCCAACTCATTACCGCCTCGATCTTGGCCTGATCGACCAAAATCCCCTCTTGGTTAACGAGGTGACCAAGGACTGCACCTCTCGTAACCAAAAATCGCACTTGGAGAATTTGGTGTAAATCCTCTCCGATCTCAGCACGTTGAGGATCTCCCGCAAATGCTCCCCATGGGGAACTACTCGGACGAATGAACCCTTAGTCTAACATTTCCTGAAGCTGTGTAGATAACTCCTGTATCTCTGGTGGTGCCAACCAATATGGTGCCTTTGCTATTGGAGCATCACTCGGTACCAAATCGATGCGAAACTCCATCTGTCTCTCCGGAGGCACTCCTGGTAACTCTTTGGGGAAAACATCCCGAAAATATTAAACAATCGGCACACTACCCACTTTCTTCGCGGTCTCTACCCTCATATCCGAGATATAAGCAAGGAATCCTGAACAACCCTGATGTAGGAACCTCGTAGCCTTCGCAGCCGAACAGAGGGTTGGCCCATGCGATGCCTTATCACCATGTATCACCAGTTATCCTCACTTGGGGTTGGAACCCTCACCAACTGATGCTCACAGTCAATCCTAGCTCCATTGGTCCCTAACCAATCCATTCCGATAATCACTTTCAGGCCTCACAGCAGTATCGGGACTAGGTCGACAGGAAATCTCTCACCAAGCATATTCAGGATGCAGTCCCGATACACCCTTGTACGCTAACGGTGCGGTCTTCCGCAATCTCCACCTCGAGTGGGGAATCCAAAGTTCCTGGCGCATCCTGGAACTTCTTACTAAGCGCAAGAGTTACGAACGATCGGGTAGCACCTGAATCAAAAAGACATGTGCAGACATACCATTGACCAAAAAGGTCCCTATACAAGCATATAGTACACATAAGCGAAACAGATACATAGATTAGAGAACAATAATTACGTACCAGCCATAACGTTTGGCGCTGCCCGTGCCTCCTCGGTAGTCAGCTGAAATGCCCAACTCTTAACTACCGTGGCTTCCACCTTAGCAGTGCGACCATCATTAATCCTCATTGTGGCGGGCACAGGCGTCGACACCACTCCTCCTCCTCCCTACAACTTTGGACAGTTGACACACTTATGGCTGGTCTGGTTGTAGTGAAAACATACTAAACTCTTCACGGGGTAGTCCATGCTTATATGGCCCTACTGGCCACATGCATAGCATCCCGAGCCTGCGATACAGCAAGCTCCACTGTGTACACGACTACACTTGGCACATCAGCCCTAACCCTGTTGACCCTTGCTAGGAGTGTCTGACATCTTAGGCTTCTTAGCCTATCCTATTGCTGCCTGATCCTGCTCAAGTTTCCGTTTCGTGCCAGATTCCAATTCCATTTCCCGTTCCTAAGCCTTCTCCACTATTTCATTCAGGGTCCTGCACCCAGTAAAGCTCACAAACTCCCGAATACGTCCCTTAGCATGGAAGGATATCAGGACCGCCTAATATCAACATCGGTAGCATATTGCGGAATCAAAAAAGCTCGTTCCCAAAACTTGGCGGTGATCTCGGCTACAGTCTCGGTGGTCTGCTACAAATCATGAAACTCTTGCACTAGTCATTGCACCTCAATAGGTGGTGCAAACTCCAAATCAAATCGCTAAACAAACTCGACCCACGTCATCTCAGCCACCCCGGCTGGTACCACCTGTCTAGTAACCTCGTCCCACCAATCTCGAGCTCTGTCTCTCAACATGAAAGAAGCAAACCCAACCTTTGCCACATTCGGGCAAGAACTCGTGCGTTGGGCATTTTCGATATCCGCCACCCAGCATCGGCTGACAATCGGGTCCCTAACCCCGAAAAAGTTCGGCGCCCCATACGCCTTGAACTCCCAGAACGAGGGAGTCCGGACCCTAATCTTTACCAAAGCAATCTTAGCCCTAAATAATCTGAGTCTCTCCTCCATGATCTCCATTATTCCCTCCTTGAGCGTCACAAAAATGATTGGGGTAGCGTCAAGATGCCCCTGGTAACATCGGCTGCAATAAACTTGCGCAACCTTTCATCTATGTTGTCTATAGTGTCACCGGATTCATTCCCGGTTCTGGATCGGGATCCTGATCCTCCTGTTCCAAAACGTGTCACCTCAATGCTGAACTGGAATGTCATAAATCATAATGATCAGGATTTCCATAAGACAGATCTCTCTACACCGATCCTCCTTGACTTCATCAGATCTAACATTGGTTCGAGTACAGGTCATGTGCTTCCAGTAGTATGGGACCAATACTACCTTCCACACCTACCTGTACCTTTCCCCTAAGCTCTACCTGATAACTCCAATTCATCCCAAAATAAACCATATACTACAAACCACCGCATAACCTAAATCCTAGGTAGGTCTAAGATTTTCTCTACCCACATCAAAGAGACCAATCATAACAGGTTGCCTTTATGCATGCAAATTATACACAGAAAGTGATCAAATAGACTTTCAAATAAAAGATTCTACCCTAGGACCACAACCAAATAAGGAACATGAAATAAGGCTAAAACGATCATTCTTGGGCTATAAGCTCCTAATCGTATATAATTTTAAAAGCATACACAAAGCAAATTCCATACGATCATCCAATTTCAAATATCATAAAAGCATGGATAGCATATTGGGGAACTACTTACTTGGCACGGCTGGTCACGCACGTTGCACTCTCATCTTTTACTTCTGTGAAAAGCTTTTTATGTCATTTTTGAAGAAATTTTTTTTACCATTTCCTTAGTTTGAGTCCAGACACACCCAAGAGTATGCCTAAATCCCTCAAACCAAAGCTTTGATACCAACTTGTAACGATCCAAATTTTAGGTAGAAAATTTTCATTTTTAATTAGTCAGCCATATTTCATAAAACATGAAAATCCCAATAATTGTTTTCAAAACCACCAACATTACAACATTATTATTTTCAAAACATCAGAGGGTCCCCCAACCCATATTGAAAAAGAGAGATAGAGTGCACGCCGCATCATCACGTCTTGCCTTTGCCTTTGGGCTCCGATGTACATGAAACAAATCCACAGACGGTAAACTAAAAGCTTAGTGAGTCCCCCAGAGCATACCCCACAAAAACCATATATCACATTAGATATAAAAGCTATCTCTAACACTATCACACGTCCATTAGCTATGAACCTATCTCTGCCGTTAGCCACAAGGCTATCTCTACCATTAGCCACAAAGGCTATCTCTACCGCATATCGTGCATACATAGATATCACACCTCTACATAGCAAGTAAACCAACTAACATAAAATGGGCGGACCTTAGTGCCTTAGACCCATTGGTATGGTGAGAAACCTCACCTCATAAAGCTGAACCGGCAACTGAATTTAGGTATGACCTATGCTGCTCCTCCCAAAATACCTATAACCAACAAATAAATTATCTTAACTCAGCCTCTAAGGCTCCTCTAAGTCAAACTTGCTCAAAGTCTAGGTCTGTAGTCAAGGTCAACAATCCATATTGACCTTGACTCGATGAGTGCAATCAACCACTAATCGAGTTCCTTGCTTAACTCATCGACTCACCGAGTCATCCGAAAGACTTGTCGAGTTCCTTGATGTTGACGGCCATAAACTCCCAATCGAACACCCTTGACCGTCAACCCTAGGTTGTGAATGAGGAAACCCTCTCGACTCGGCGAGTCACTTACATAACTCGTCAAGTCCCCTTAGTTCCTTATGTTTACGGCCCTTTTCCAGTGGGACTCCAAGTCCCAAACTTCAGATATATATATATATATATATATATATATATATATATATATATATATATATATATATATATATATATATATATATATACTCTACTAGTGTGAATAACACGTAAAGTTGCAAACTTTCTGTGCATGCAAAGCCTCACATGGCCGTAACATCAAAACTAACCTTCAAAAATGTTTTCATGCATGGAGAGGGAATGAGCTTAATAAAGGATGCAACTTTATGATATTTGGGACCTGAGAAGGTCCAGATCTGGAACCATAACCTTGTGATTGGTCCAGATCTAAGCTTGCTTCCATTTCCTCAAAGTTTGTCATAACTCTCAAATAGAATCTAGGCTTAAGGTAACAGATTCATACCTCAATTCAATGCGCCAGACGAACTAGATGCTAGATCTAGTGTTTTCTGCTTGATACTTCTTCAAGCTTGGAATTCCTTCCACAATCCCAAGGTTTAAGCTCCCAAAGCGCTTACTTCACACACCCAAGTGTTTGCGGCCGTAAACGATCTCTTATGATTTTAAGGGAGGCTACAAAGGCATATATTATCGTTTATATAGTGGGGAACCTCAAAGTTTAGTGTTTTCTTTAAACAGCTTGGACTCGCCGAGTCGGACCCATCCCGCGTTCCATGATATCACGACTCTACTCGATGAGTTAATCTCCCAATCGCTGAGTCCATGCATAAAACCTCTCCAAATCAAACCTGGTGTTAGATTTTATAGGGTCCAAACCCTAAAATTTAAGGTTGCACACTGCGGCTCTAGCAATGCGTACTCAAGGTACCTCCCTACTTTGAAACAACTGTTCGCATGAGAACAACCTTTGGAATGAGTACCCTTGTCAGCATCTAATCGCAACCGGATACTCCCTCTTCGCATCCAAACTCCTCCGATTGCATCCGGATACTCCCTTTTCGCATCCAATCACCTCCACTCACATTTAATCACGTCCAAACTCCTCCGTTCACATATGATCACATCCAAACTCCTACATCCGCATCTGATTGCATCCAAATACTCCTTTTCACATCTAAACACCTGCACTCATATCTAATTGCATCTAGACACCTTCATTCACATCCAGTCGAATGGAAACACCTCTATTTTGATATGGTGATATCCAAACATCTCCATTCGCATCCAAAAAACCTCCATTCACATCCAGTCGCATCTAAACATCTCCATTCGCATCTAATTGCATCCAAACACTTCTATTCGCATTCAATCGCATCCAAACACCTATCTTATCCAAAAATCAAACTTTTGACTCCTTACACCGCTGATTAACCAACTTTGGAAAATGGGTGTTATAATTCTCCCCCACTTAAAGAAGATTTCATCCTCGAAATCATTCCTTACTAATTCCTCTACGACACTAGCTTGTCTATACAAGGATTGTTGAAACCTAATTAAGAGTAACCATCACTAGTTTTTCCAACATCCGAAAACCTAATATCATGTTTGACTTCCATACGTAAAGAAACATTCTAAATCACAACCATATTGACTTCACTTCGCAAGCCAAACCCACAACTCCTCCAACCCCAACTCATCTTTTTGGTTACTAGAAAACAGAACCCTTAGGCATTTTCTGATGTCGATAACATTGCACTTGAACATAGGGGAGACTCCTAACACGAGTCTCAAGCATTGATGCCAAGCCAACACCTCAGTCTCATCTTGTTGACCAACATTCACGTCTTCAATCCAACCAGGGTCTCATTGGGCTCGCACTTACCTACTAACTAATCAAAATATCGGACACCCAACCAGTTGTTGAAACTTATAGCCACTCAGACGAACCACACTACAAGACTCCGATCAAAAGTATAACTGCTACCATCCACCTAAACCTAAGTACCACATAGATTCCATCTATTGATCATAGAGTTATCCAATTCTAAATGTAATCCAACAACACAATCAAGCCAATTTCTACCAGGTTTTACCCCTAATATCATAACCAAAGCGGCCTCAGTCATGGGTCTTACCCAATCTACTTAATTGAATGGGTTTCGTCCATGAGTTTCAACCACTCAAGGGCTATACAATCCCAACAACATTTCCATAAATCCAAAAATCCTCATTGCAAACAAGGAGTGGTCAACCAATAAAATGGTCTCACTTGACCCATGCCTATGTTATGATCCTCTTACATCTTAACAACTACTCTTGTTATGACCTATATCATCTTGAAGAATGCCACGACTCCATCTCATATTTAAATCACTTCCCTGACAACCTATCAACCTTGTGTAAGCTACGACTACCCGTAATCTTATAACACTCCCATAACAGCCATGGGCCTAACCCATGGTCTTTCCCTCCATCTACCAAACCACACCATAATCAATCATGATTCAAAACTGCCTCCGACTAAACCACATATAGGTGTTTAGGCCATGCTTTGAAACCCAAATATTTTATCAGATAAGAACAGGCAAAGAGTCTCTAACACAACCTTCAACTTGAATCTAATCACATATCTGCCATTCTCCATAACTTAGACGCCACCCATTTGGCGAAATGTCCAAAATATCCCATTCTTGTGCAAACCTCAATCTGCCATTTGAACTTGCTCTCTACTTATCTAGGGTATAAATCTCCTCCTTGTTTTGCACTTGTAACTATTCCCAATAATCCAAATGGTACTCCCCTACTTGGATTCAACTGCATTTATCAAACCACAAATTCAATGGATCTCCAAACCATCTCACAACTTTACTATTCAAAGTTAACGACAAACCAAGCTTACAAGAGCAAACATCCCAAGACCATCCAATCCTAGCAAACATACATATTCCAAAATCAGATGAATACACCCCAAAATCTCAACGAACTCAATATCCTCAAGAGCCTTCCATTGATCCCACATCAAAGTCCCCGAGCGACCCTAACGGATGACGAGGAACAATTAACTTAATTGTCGGTACATGTAGATAACTAATCCAATGAGCCATTTACAATGGAACAATTCCATGCGAACATGAAATCATTCACCTCAAAGGAAATTGATGACCACGATATTACACCTACGATCATACAAATCCTTTATTGCCTCACAACCACAAAAATCCCTATGAGTCTTGCATTCAAATCTGGCATGCCCACCTTGTGAATTCCTTGGATATCTTGCTGCATTACCATAATTGAACCAAGTGCTAGTCTTCCTCCGCTTAAGGCTCATTATGTTGTTAATCGATGTCTCCCACATCGAAGTCCTAATCTCGAATCACCTGAATATCCTCTAAGCATGGTTCTCGGTATGAAAAATGGCTATGGAAATTCTTAGCATGATGACTTAAGCAATCATAAAGGAACACGAAACCTTAGAAGGGGTTATCAGAAACTTTCCAACGTCACATTCTAACCTAACAAGAGTGATCTATACACCACTGAATTATGAGGAACCCTGAGGACTACACCCTAACACATTAAAATTTGTATAAAATCCAATATAGTACTAACAATCTTACCATATAAAAAGATTTTTGATCTGTCAATACAACACTGGCCTAGAAAATACTTATTCTAGATAGAAATATCATTCTAGAATTAGGGATCAAAATACATATCAGTGATTTCTTGAGTCTTGACCATGAACTCCTACAGGATGATGGGTGTTGGGGCCTGCACTCCTTCTGCCACCCATGAAGGACAACTGGATTTGAAATGACCCGATTGGTGTTAAGGTTTGCACTTCTGCCGCCACCCATATTTGATCCTTCTTACAATCGCATTGCACATGCCCTCCTTCTCTACACTTGAAACACCTAAACTTGTGACAAGCAAACTCGTGAGCTCACCTACACTTTCCACATATATGATAGTCACCCTGACTTCCAATACTTAGGTTAGCTATATCGAACTCTCCATCTTTCTCCAATCATTCTGAATCATGTGTCCGCCTTCTCTTTCCATTACGTGCCTCCATATCAAGATTTCCTTCTCTAGTAGCCTCAACAATCTCTCTTACAGCAAGTAAAACTATGGTTCACTCCTCGAATTTGACAGTCAACATGTTAGTGATCCGACCAATGATATCAGGCGACTCTTCCAGTAAAATCTGTGAAACCTCAGTGTTAATCCAGTCACATAATCCTGCGTTACCCGAACCATTCTCGGATGGCTCTGCTGTTCGTCCAGACATCAACATCCTATTAAACAAGACCAAACTATCATCTCATAACCAAAATGTTATCACTAATCCATCACACATTACTCACTAATCAGAAATCTGCACATCAACCCTCTACGAACTTCTTAGAATCCTCGTGACACTCCCCGATTCGAGTACGAATCCTATGCTTTTAGTAGTATGGGCCCAATACTACATTCCACACACATACATACTTTCCTCAAAAATCATCCTACATCCTCTAAGTCCCTCACTCAAACTGGTATTCCAAATACCTGTTAAACAGAGCATCCAAACCTATTAAAACACTTCCTAAGCTCTCTTAGGTTCCTCATCCCATCCTGAGATCAGCTATTGAAGATCCCTTACTAATTTCAGCTAACTACTTGATGAATATAATTTCATTACACAAACCTTAGATAATCCTTCGACTAAAAGACTCATCCCGATAATGGTTAGACTCAGATGAGAGTTGTGCAACAGGACCAAATCAATCACTTTGTGATTATTTAACCTCTACATCGTACAATTTAACATATTCATGAAATAATTAACTCACATCAATATGAGTCCCACAAAGCACAAAGCAATCAGCATTCGGGCATCAAGAAATCTAAACTAGTGCATCACCTAATCAGGCCATTCTATCCAACATTAGAAATCCATTCTAGCATGCAATTCTAGAAGTCAACCATTAGGCAGATAAAGACATCTATCCTAGCATTCTATCATGCAGTCCTGAGCAGATCCTTAGCCCTAATCTAGCATAAAATTCTCATAACATATAACATAAGATATGTGTAGGTATTCTAGGAATCACTTACTTGAGCTCAGTTGATTTCACGTATGACACCCTCTTCTTCTTTACGAAATTCTTTTTTAAAAAAATCATTTCATTTCAAAAGATTACCAATTCCTCAGTTTGAGTTCAGACACACCCGAGAGTATGCCTGAATCCATCAAACCAAGTTTCTGATACGAAATTGTAACGTCCCAAAAATACTAAGTAAAAATTTTATTTTATTCAATTAAAATCCAAAAAAACAACCATCCATTCATTTAATTACCAACATCACCCAATAAGAAAATAATGTCAAATCATAAGAGTACAGAATAAGGTCTCAAAAGACGGAACACCAGTGGATGCCATGGAATTATGTCGAGCTCTTCCCTTTGAAACTGGAAGTACCTAAAACATAAACTTAAACTATAAGCACGACGCTTATTGAGTTCCCGAAAATACCACATACCAAACATACAACTAGGCATAGCCATGGGTATATTCCAACCCAATATATAATCATGTGCCTAGCCATGTGGTCTCTTTCAACCTAACATATACTTATAGGCCTAACCCTAGGATTTATTTCAACCCAGTCATATAATAAGAGGCCCATCCCTTGGGCTTATTTCAACCCAAGAACAATGAGAACACTCTCCTTGACCCACAAGAACAGTGGGCCAACATTGGTCCCTTCGACCCACAAGAATAATGAGAAGATGCGCCTCAAACCGATGATAAATAGTCACACACAAAAGTTGCTGCTACAACGGATCCTCACACTAAATACATTTAAACTAACCCTAGTTACTATTTAGGGTAATAATCTACAAATATAGGTCCAAATCATAATCTGTCTTACAAAGGGTAAAGACCTTTTTTCCATTCCCACTATGGACCCAACTTACTATGGCCTAAGGCCCAAAGTCGCCTAATTCCCAAAAATAGCCCAAATGGGCTTCAGATGAGTATGTCATGCGTAAACCATGCGCACGCCTATCATACTGAACACTCATCGAAAGGGGACATGGGCTAAACCCATTACGTTGTACATACCTAGAGTATACACCCAACGTACTCATTAACAACCAACAAATTACTATTAAGCTCTTAATGCTTAAATATTTTTCATCCAACTTAGAGATCTCAACTTATATAAGTAATGTCTTAAATGAAAAAGCTCACAAGTTGATGCCTTTGCAAGGCTCAAAGAAGCCCAAAACCAAATTCTAACTTCCGAACTTCATAGTATGAACAACAACTCATGCATAGTTGAACCAAAGCCACGATGATACGATTTTTATGCACTAGGACCTTAAAAACATCAAGAAATGCTAACTAAGCTTATGGAGTAGCTTTTACTCACGAGAATCAATGTATGGGACCAAAACATGCCAAAACCTACGCTAAACTAGATCTAGGCAATGGATCATAAAGGTTGATACTATATACCTTCAAGAAGATGATAAAGAATAGTAAAATATGGATATACAAGTTGAAAGCTAACTAATACATCTCCAATGAGCTTGTACTTCTTCAATATGGACCAAAAACACATCAAATCGCTCAAAGGGCTCAAGAATCTCACAAATGAGGATAGGTTTCGAGGGGACTACTTTAGAGGTTGCAGGTTGAAGATAAGGCCAGCCTCAAGGAAGATAATGAGGTTTTATAGGGTCCAAACCTTAAAATTTAGGGTTGCACACTGCGGCTCTACATGTTGCATACTCCAAGTACTCACAGTTTAGCTCCCTACTTCAGAACAAGTTTTCACATCGAAACATCCATCGGAACGAGTACCCTCGTTCGCATCCAATTGCATGCAGATACTCCCTCTTCACAATCAAACTCCTCCATTCACATCTAATCACATCCAGATACTCCCTTTTCACACCCAAACACCTCCACTAACATCCAATCACATCCAAACTCCTCCATTCGCACACGATCGCATCCAAACCCCTCAATTCGCATCCGATCACATCCAAAGACTCCATTTTCACATCCAAAAAACTCCACTCACATCCAAACATCTATATCCGCCTCCAATCATGTCCAAACACCTTCATTCGCATCCAGTCGCATCCAAACACCTTCATTCGAATCCAGTCGCATCCAAACACCTACACTAACATCCGGTCGCATCCAAACACCTCTATCAGCATCTAATCGCATCCAAACACCTCTATTCACATTCAATCTCATTGAAACACCTGATATTTTCCAAAAATCAAAGTTTTGACTCCTTAACAATCCAGATCAATCAACCATGGAAAATAGGTGTTAAATGAAGCATAAGAGACATTCATAATATAGGATGTTATCTTTCCATTGTTCATTTTAATAAATCAAGAGTTTGTATATTTAACTATAATAAATGTATGGTTCTAATCCTTTTTATTTTAAGTCTTAGTAGGTGAAATGTTGTTTCATAAAATATGTTGCTATAATAGTGAAAATTTCATAGTGTTATCGGTTGTATGTGCGTATAAACGTTTATGAGTAAAAAATCTATTGTTCAAATCTTTATGTTGTAACCTAGAAAACCTGTTAGGTTGGTCTTTTTTGGTTCTGAGGAGAGCCTGGACAGGTCCTGCGAATGGATTCATACGTATGTTGGGTCAACTTTGAGACCGCGATTGTGATCTTTAGTGTGTTTACCCCATATAGGTGGGGGTGGAAGTCATACTACCCTTTGGCATGACATCTCGAAGGTTGTTTCTTCTTTGTTAGTGATTTTTCATAGGATTTATTCTTTAGAAACTCATAGACCTGATTCGGTTAGAGATTGGGTGTTGTTGGTATCGAGAAGACACAATGGGATAGATTCATTTCCTTGATAAAGGATCTTCATCCAGAATCTAGAATAGAGAGATTGGGATGGCTCTTTGATGTTTCTGACTTCTTTTTCATTATGTGAGTATAGGATTCAGTGCGCAGGGAAAAGGTTTAAAAACTCAAACCCTGTGTTAATGCTTATGATCAATGTCTGCTCTTGATTAATGGTTCCAGTCGAGTCTGGTAATACTAGTCAAGACTTCAATGAAATATTCAAAACAGTACTCAAATTTAAAATAAAGTAAACTAGGAGTATAATCAATGTAAAGACATTTAATGAACAACAAGAAGGTAGTGAAAGATTTTGATGTGAGAGAAAAGTGATAGTGAAGTAAAGAGAATTTTTGCTATCTTTGGAGTAACAACACACACATTTCTTGTCATTCATTCACTCCCTATATAGACTAAGGAAGAGATCATACAAAATGGGCAACATTCCTAGGACTTGATAATTATCAGTCACTAACAAACTGATAATCTAAAAGATACATAAAGAAAAGTCCTATGAACGTTACATCAATAATAAGACAAGAAACATTAAATGTTTGAACAGACAACTAATCTCGGATCATCACTATATCTCGGAATGATCTCTATCGCATACTCCACCTTGATTTCGGACCTCAATACATCTCAGACCTTCAACTGACTTTGGAAGTTTATTGTTCATGATTGCTAGAGGTTCATTTTTCGGGTTCCAACAATCTCTCTTAAGTGAACTTAGCAATCAATTCAGCTTAGTTGGATTCTTCACAAATAAACACATAAGCTGTGTAGATCCAGATTCAAACTTCCATGTACCATTGGAATTGACTGGTGAATTTGCTCTTCACATATTCTGGAGCTTTTGACTTGGCTTCACTAGTGATCAACTTTTGAAGAATTTTAGTGGGGACGAAACGCTTATCTAGCACTAGGAAGAAATCATTCTTGTTTGTCTTCTTTTGCAAGTAGACGTATCCCAACACTAGCTCATCAATTGACCCTTCTGCAAGGATCTCTGCTTCAAATAGCTTGTAATCAATTGTGCCCAAAAAAATTTCAGTTCCATAAATATGAGCAAGCTTGAAGTCGCATCGGCAGAATTCAACAACGTAATCCTTGAGATAGTTCATCGCAACACTATAAGCAACAATGCTCATTTGATCAACTTGGCAAATTTGGAAGTGAGCAGCAATAGTGAAAAGGTCATTTGGATTAATGGAAGGGAAGTCAGCGTCCGAGATGGTGAGTTAATATGATTTGTTCCGAAAGATGAAGTAACGGTACAACATGTAGTGCATATCGAAATTACTCTGGACTTTTCATCTGAACCTATAAATCTTTGTGATTCTCTTCCGAGACCACACTTCCTTTTGCGGTTGTGCGTTGATGGAGTAAAATGTCTTCAGCCTTTCTATTTTGGTTCTGATGATCATTTGAGGATCAACTTCTGGGTGCACAGGAGTAAACTATATGTAGAATTTTCCATAGGGAGATATGGGAAGATCAATCTGGTTTGAGTTTTGGGTTGGTAGATCATAATACGTGAATGGCATAATGTCCAAATCATGAATTATTCCTTCACGACAAAGTGGGGATAACTCTAGCATTGGATTGGGTTTGTCTTTGAGGTATTGGATTTGAATGCTCTCTTCTAGGGCTTGATATATCTGAGCTTATGACAAACCTTCGGACTTCTTAGAGGTCTGTTTAGAGCTGTAAAATTCCTTCTTAGGTTTCCAAGAGATAGTTTGACCTCTTCTGCTTTCTCCGCTTCTTGTATCGGATGACCCGAAAACCGAGGCAAGTCTAGTGGATGCTTGGAATTCCGAGAGTCTATCAAACACCTTTTGGAAACTGTTGTTCATCTGCAGTGTAGGGGCATCATAGGCTCAAGTGATAGGAGACTGAGCTTTCAAGTGGTCGAATAGAGTGGTAAGAATGGAAATCATTTCATTGAACTTGTGGTTCGAAACATCCACTATATTTCAACAGGATCGGAGGAGTTTGATGAGGACTTGTTGCATCATGAGATTCATTTCATCTTTCTTCTTGATCTCTTTCTCCATCCTTTGAATTTGCTTTTCATTCCTAACATGGATTTGCTTTATCACCTCATTTATGGTGATGATCATATCATAATGAACCTTGACCATAGTAGTGATTGTGTCAAGGTAATGGTTCAGACTTCAGTTGTATTTTTGCTCAACCTCCTTAATGGTGTGCTTGAGTTGGAGGGAGATGAGTTGATCCAGTTGTTCTGCCCTTTCAGCATCGAGGCCCCAGCATGCTTGACTTCGGATAGAGATTGGAGGATGGCATCTAACTTTGTGTTAGGACAGGAGACTTTGGCTTCGATCTTGGAATCAAGATTGGCCACGGATTTGTCTAAGGATTCCACCTTTGAAGCTGCAGCTGAAATATTATCTCAGAGTTCCAACAGGGAAAATGGATCAACAAGGTTTTCAGCTGATAATCCTGTGTCAAAAGTGTAACTCTTAGCCTTAGCTTTATCACTCTCTTGATTGAATGGATGTTTTGAAGGAGTTGCATGAGATTCAGCTACATTTTGTATGGGGGATTTGCTTCTATTTCGCCACCAAAGGTTTCTTGGACCATGTCATCGACGTGTATTTCTTCATCTATAGGCTCCGAGGAGGATGATGAAAGTCTGAAGTCATATACAGGTCTTGATGACGATGGCTTCTGTGAAACATAAAATGAAGAGAATACGGGAGGAGATGAAATGGAGGCATTATCATCATCGAACATGAAGTTGTCTGAGTGTTCTTCATCAAGATCTAGATGGAGGGCATCATGGTGAGGTACTTCGGAGAATCTTTCAATAGGATGGTGTCTTGATGAGTTTCTTATGATGCAAACTCCGGATCTATGATTTCGTCAGTGGGAGGAATGAAGGGCAAGTTGCTTCTAATGGCCCTGTTTCTCATGGAGTTCTGAGTTCCGTCAACTTATGATCTAGTGACCTTTGGATGACTTAAATGAGCCCTATCAATAAAATTACTCCAATATTGATCAGTAAAACATGGTCTTCCTTTACCTAAAACAGGTATCAGACCATTTGTGGCTTCAGAAGTTGGAGGGACAACCCCAGCTTCATAAAGTTAGGGATCCGAGACAGGGGTCTCGGATCGTGCAAGTGTATAAGAAGAAGGAGGCTTATCCAAAATAACTTGTAAGTGTGTTCTAATGGGGTGCAAGGAACTCTGTTCAGCATTGGCATCACCTTCTTAGGAAGGTGAGGGAGTATTATGCAGAGACTCCCCGTGAGTATGTGTAGATGGTTTTGAAACTCTGAAGGGTACTTCGAAAGAGTGACTTGGTGGGGTGAGCTGATGACTAGATTTATTCAAAATCTATTTGATAGATTCCTTTTTATAGGAAGTATCAAATTTGGCTCTCTTTTTGGTTTTTGGTTTAGAAGGAGAAGTCTTTCTTTTGGTTTCCTTCTTTTTCTTTTCACCAGTCGAGACTGGCTTGGCCACATCTGAGGTGGGCTCAATGGAGAGTGGGGTAGATTGTGTTGGGTTGTACACAAAAGAATTCTCCAAGTGGTGCTTCAAGAAAAGGGACTCGGATGGTATTATGGCCAACCTATGTTCAGGCAGTCTACGTGTCGGTCTAAAAGATGACTGGTTCAGAAGTCTGTAAGTTTTTATAGCTTTAAAAGAGAGAAATACCTCTTTTGGATGACTTAAATGAGCCCTATCAATAAAATTACTCCAATATTGATCAGTAAAACATGGTCTTCCTTTACCTAAAACAGGTATCAGACCATTTGTGGCTTCAGAAGTTGGAGGGACAACCCCAGCTTCATAAAGTTAGGGATCCGAGACAGGGGTCTCGGATCGTGCAAGTGTATAAGAAGAAGGAGGCTTATCCGAAATAACTCGTAAGTGTGTTCTAATGGGGTGCAAGGAACTCTGTTCAGCATTGGCATCACCTTCTTAGGAAGGTGAGGGAGTATTATGTAGAGACTCCCCGTGAGTATGTGTAGATGGTTTTGAAACTCTTAAGGGTACTTCGGAAGAGTGACTTGGTGGGGTGAGCTGATGACTAGATTTATTCAAAATCTATTTGATAGATTCCTTTTGATAGGAAGTATCGAATTTGGCTCTCTTTTTGGTTTTTGGTTTAGAAGGAGAAGTCTTTCTTTTGGTTTCCTTCTTTTTCTTTTCACCAGTCGAGACTGGCTTGGCCACATCTGAGGTGGGCTCAATGGAGAGTGGGGTAGATTGTGTTGGGTTGTACACAAAAGAATTCTCCAAGTGGTGCTTCAAGAAAAGGGACTCGGATGGTATTATGGCCAACCTATGTTCAGGCAGTCTACGTGTCGGTCTAAAAGATGACTGGTTCAGAAGTCTGTAAGTTTTTATAGCTTTAAAAGAGAGAAATACCTCTTTTGGATGACTTAAATGAGCCCTATCAATAAAATTACTCCAATATTGATCAGTAAAACATGGTCTTCCTTTACCTAAAACAGGTATCAGACCATTTGTGGCTTCAGAAGTTGGAGGGACAACCCCAGCTTCATAAAGTTAGGGGTCTCGGATCGTGCAAGTGTATAAGAAGAAGGAGGCTTATCCGAAATAACTCGTAAGTGTGTTCTAATGGGGTGCAAGGAACTCTGTTCAGCATTGGCATCACCTTCTTAGGAAGGTGAGGGAGTATTATGTAGAGACTCCCCGTGAGTATGTGTAGATGGTTTTGAAACTCTTAAGGGTACTTCGGAAGAGTGACTTGGTGGGGTGAGCTGATGACTAGATTTATTCAAAATCTATTTGATAGATTCCTTTTGATAGGAAGTATCGAATTTGGCTCTCTTTTTGGTTTTTGGTTTAGAAGGAGAAGTCTTTCTTTTGGTTTCCTTCTTTTTCTTTTCACCAGTCGAGACTGGCTTGGCCACATCTGAGGTGGGCTCAATGGAGAGTGGGGTAGATTGTGTTGGGTTGTACACAAAAGAATTCTCCAAGTGGTGCTTCAAGAAAAGGGACTCGGATGGTATTATGGCCAACCTATGTCCAGGCAGTCTACGTGTAGGTCTAAAAGATGACTGGTTCAGAAGTCTGTAAGTTTTTATAGCTTTAAAAGAGAGAAATACCTCTTTCGGAATGGTATCAATAGGAATTTCTTCTTTCCTTTATTTGTAGAGGTATTAATGGTAAGAGCCCATAACCTCGGACTCGAAATCTCTTGAGGCTTTCTCTTCACAACGAACTTCCGAAAGTCCTATCACAAGATCTAGGTCAGGTCAAAAGCATTCTTCTTCCCAAAATAGACGTTTTATGCAACATAGAGCCAATCTTTTCTCGTGGTGTTTGTTTCTCCATATTTTGCTAAGATTTCTCGAACGATGAGGTGCATAAGTATCGTCTATAACCCAGTAATCGCCGATTTCGTGAACTTCTTTGCTTTGAATTCCTTTACATACCCAATATCATTGAGAAACGTCTGAAACTCTTCAGTTGTTGGTTCTTGAACACTAAACCCTTAGGGTTTTCTGGTATCCCTATAGTTTTAAGAAACGTCTGTTTCGAGATGAAGTGGAATTGGAGGATCGAGGATTTTTATGAGTGGAATCGTGATAAGATGATGAGAGATGAAATCGAACATCACTCTATGGACTCGTCATAGTCCATAGGATCAAGGGAGAAGAGTTGTGTGGCGTCACGAAGGAATGGCTCGGTTCAAGAGGATGAAGCAGATCCTTTAGTGGATTTCTTTTTGGGAGTGGATTTTGAGATTTAAGGGACATTTTAGGATGAAACCATTGTTGCAGGTTTTGAGAGCTCGAAGAACAGGTTTTTGTAGAGAGGGTAAGGGAAGAAGATGATGAGCACGTAAAAGGGGAACTGGGGGATTTAAAGATCCTTTTATAGGTTAAAAAATCAGTTCGAGTTGCGAAAAAGTGGTAATGATTATACCTTATTTGTAAATGACTCGCATTAAATGTGTTGCCATAATTGGAATGAGTTGACCTACAAGGACGAAAAGTGTGGTGGCAATATGAGTGAAATGGAAACCATCATTTCAATTGAAAGGAAGTTTAATTTATTGATACGTGTGCAAAAAGTGTGATAATTTAGTATTAAAGGATAATCATTGTAACACTTGGTCCAGGTATTACTTACTTCTCAAATATTTTAGGGGTTTGGGCTGGAACTCGACGAGTTGGGGAGCTCCAGCTCATCGTGTAGAAATTTATTTCGATGCGGGTTTAAGGACTCAACTCAATGAGTTGGGGAGCCCCAACTCGACGAGTAGACGCTGGAAAGGAAAACCCTAACTTTCAAGGTGTGTACGTTATTTATAGGCATTAAGCCTCATTGTTAGCCTCCATCATCGCCCCTTTGACCATAGAAACCCTAATTCGTGCTTTTCCTACCATTTCGAGTGTGTCAGAACTTAAAGAGTGCATTTTTCGTGTTTGTTTGAAGAAGGCTTGAAGTAGGAGGTGCATAACTGAAGGGAGAGGTTGTAGATCTGGATTCTTCACTATTGTGGCAGCCATATTGAGGTATAAAATTGATACCTTGGTCATTTATTTGCTAGATCTCTTCATGTAGCAGTTTATGGTCATTATTAGCTCATTTTGGGACCATTCTTGGATTTGTTCATGTCATGAAGCTATGACTTATGATCTGGACATCACAGGGCCTCTTTTGACTTAAAGTTTCCATCTTTATCAAGTCATGGCCTTCCTTAATGCCCTAAATCCCCTATAAATCTATAATTAAGTGTTTTATCCCCCTTAATGCCATGTATGGACATAAATTTAGCAACTTTACATGGTATATTCACCATAGGGGATTAGATCTACGGTTTGGGGCTTTGTACTCGCTTAAAAAGTGGTTGAATGTTTTAAGACTAGGAAAACTCAACGAGTTGCTCTGCCAACTCAGCAAGTTAACTTTGGTTTCCCCAATCCTCTGGACATTATGAAAACTCGATGAGTTGTCCTGTCGACTTGGCGAGTTGGCTAGGGTTTTTCCCGGTTTTCTGAAAAATGAAGGAACTCGACAAGTCAGCAAGTGCACTCCATGAGTTGGGTCAACATGGACTGTTGACATTGACTGTTGACTTTGACTTTGAAAATGGTTGACCAAGATTGACCTTAAGGCTATCTTTGGTACTTCGGGATTTTGATGAAGTTAGTCGCATGGTGGTTGTAGGTAGTTGAGTTTGGAGCTGTGAGTTGGGATTTGATCTTACCAGTTTGGCATTCCTTGAGAGGTGAGTCTCCTCACCATACCAATTGATCGAATGTACCAAGGTCGGACCATTAATTGTTATGTGATATGCTAGTTTATTAATTGCTATGTGATATGCTAGCTGTATTTGTGATATTTGCATGGAAGACCTCAGGGTTCCTGATGCAGTCGGATATCAAACCATGTGGGGGTCCCATGGCATTCCAGGCTAAGACCATGTGGGGGTTCCCATGGCACTAATGTAAAACTTTGGAGGGTTTCCATGGCATCCTTATACGTTTGAAAGACCACGTGGGGGTTCCCATGGCAATGGGCTAAGACCATGTGGGGGTTCCCATGGCTCCAAGTGTAAGGCATTGGAGGGTTTCCATGGCATCCTTATTTGATTATATACATGGCTTATGTGGTATATGTAGCTAATATAGCTAATATGGGTTATGTGATTATGTGGGTTGTAGGGGGTATACTCTACGGAACTCACTAAGCATTAGCTTACAATTTGTTGGTTGTTTTCGGTACTTCGGGATGTAAGGGAAAGAGCCTGGCGTGATGGCGCGGCATGCACTCTCTGGCATTTTATTTGGGACACTCTGATTTTATGAATAATTTATTTGATATTATGGATTTTGAAAACAAATGCGAATGGAAATTATACATCTTATGGAAATGATTCGATTATTTAAAACGAAAAATTTTATTGGAAAATTTTGGGTTGTTACAATCATCATTAAAAAAATAACCATTTGAGTTATTAAGAAATGCATTTCAAAAAAATAATGAAAACCTTTTGAACTTCTTCACAAGGGAGAGATCTCGAAGGAAGAGATCTTCGAGATGGATTGTCATAAGATACTTCTGAGGTGAGAATGAAGACATTTGTACATGATATAGAGTTCGAGATTGCACAGACTCAGACTGAATATCAGAGGTAAAAGGTAAGAAGATCTTAGAGGACATTTTCAAATAGATATTGAGACTCCGAGACATGAAGGAGCAGATCTCGAATAAGGTAAGAGTTGAGAATACAATACCTTTTTGGACTTGAATTCTGAGATGAACTTCATAACACAATTTTGAAATAGGTTCTGAGGCGAGATCAACACAAAATACCAATGTGACTATATTGGTCATGAACTTCAAAAGATGAGGTGAGCTAAAAATCTTAAAACTAGAAGAAGAGGTTAAACAAAAAGACATGTAAAATGATCCTATTTATTTCGATAGAAAACAATTCCGATATGAAAATGAGTTTTGACTTCGGAATTGTTTCACTCGTGATGTTGCCATCAGAAAGTGCTAGCCTCTTGGAAGAATTGAGGATCAGGCATCATCATACCCATTTTTTTAGAAATCCATTGAATTTGGTTTCGTCTAATGCCTTAATAAAGACATCAGCAATTTCATCGTCAGATGAAACAAAAATAAGTTTGATGTTTCCATTTAAAACATGATCTTTAATGAAATGGTATCGTATATTGATGTGCTTCGTCATGGAGTGTTGAATTTGATTGTGTGAGATCGAAATGGCACTTTGAGAATCACAATAGATTGGAATTTTTTCGAACCGGTAACCATAGTCCAAAACTGTGATTTCATCCAAGGAACTTAAGAGGTGCAATGCAATTCTATTTCTTAGATGACCAGCTAACCAATCTTCCACCTACAAATTAATAGCCACCAGATGTGATTTTTTTGTCAAATTGAAAACCATCATAGTTTGAATCGGAGTATGCTTATAGGAGGAAACTCTCATTTGTTGGGTACCAGATTCCAAGACTCTTTGTACCTTTGAGGTATCAGATATATTCTTGACCACCAAGAGAGGAGACATCTTTGGAATGAACTGATATCTGGCACATAAACATGTAGGAACATGATGTTCGAATGAATTATTATTAGGTAGAGTGGTGATCCAATCATTCCCTTATACTTCTTTTCATCAACAGCAACACCTAATGGGTCTGAGAAAATCTTGTGTCTGAAACCCATAGGTACATTTGAAGAGGCACATGTGTGCATTGAGTATTTCTTGAGAATATCAAAAATGTACTTTTATTGGTGAATAAAGATCCCCCTGTTCGTTTGTTTGACTTGGAGTCCAAGTAAGAATTTTAATTCACGATTCATACTCATTTGGAATCGACTAATCATTAGTTTGGCAAAATCAACAACCACTAATGAATTAGTGGATCCAAAAATGATATCGTCAACATATATTTGGACAAACATGAGATGTTTTCCATTTGATCTTCGGAACATAGTAGGATTGATAATTCCTCTTTGAAATCTGGAACGCTTGAGAAAGTCGGTGAGAGTCTCGTACCAGGCGCGAGGAGCTTTCTTGAGGCCATAAACAACTTTTTGGAGTTTGTAGCAATAATTCAGATAAGAAGGATTGATAAAATGAGAGGTTGTTGGAGATACACTTCAGTATCTAGTTCACAATTAAGAAAAGCACTTTTGACGTCCATTTGGTAAACCATAAAGCCTTTGTGAGTTGCATAAGCAAGAAAGATTCTGATGGCTTCTAGAGGGGCTATAGGGTAAAAGGTTTCGTCGTAATCCAATCCTTCAATCTGTATGAATCCTTTGGCCACCGGTCGTGCTTTGTTTCGAATGATAACTCCAGTGTTATCTAGCTTGTTTTGGAACACCCGTCTCGTACCAGGAATGGGGTGATCCTGAGGAGGAGGAACGAGAGTCCACACTTCATTTCAATCAAATTATGCCAACTCTTCCAGCATGGCTGTAATCCGGTTAGCATGTTCTAGTGCTTCCTTGATGGATTTTGGTTCAACCATTGAGATGAATGCCGAGAAGTGACATTCGTTTTGGATGTTGGTGGCAGAACTAGTTTAAACATCGACGTTTAGATTTCCAATAACTTGGTTTGGAGGATGATCCTTGGTCCATATGTGTAGTCTCGAAGGCTCTTGTGTAGCAGAAGATCTGACATCAACAATGGGGTTGTGTTGCTACCCTTGAATAGTTTGAACTTGAGGATGATGCTCCCCTTGAACTTCTGAATCCAACAAGTTAACGTCGTCATCAGGTGGAAAATCAAAGAAGTTGGCATCATTGTCGTTGTTAATCGGAGTGGGATCAAATTCAACAAATTAATCAGCTGCATCTTAGAATCCATTGCCATTTGATTCAAGGGAAGGTTGACCATTCTCCCCCTCGAACTAAGAAGGTTAAAATGAGTCAAAATCAAATGGAGGAAAAGTGGGTGTCGGACCAGAAACATTTTGTGATATTGGAGCTATAGTTGATGAGGATTTTCTTGTTCAAGATTCCGAATTTAGAGTTGTTTCTAATGGTTCAATCAGGGTTTCAAAGTCAACTTCATAGATAATTTGGGGATTCAGACATCCTGGAGATGGAGCATCGATCTCCATAATGTGGTTTGTTATAAGGATTGGGCCAAAATTTCGAAAGTAGTTGCCATGAAAGGTGACATCAAATCTTTCTTCAAGAACTCGAGTTCGACGATTCAAAACTCGATAAGCTTTTTATTTTGCTGAGTATCTATGAAAGATTGCTTCATCAGTTTTGGGTTGGAACTTTGTGAGTTGATCACGAGTTTTTTTGATAAAGCACCAGCAGACAAAAACATGTAAGAAAGAGATACTCAACTTACGACCATTCATGGCTTTGTACGGTGTCATGTTGAGGCATCGAATGATAATGCTCCGATTCTGAGTGAAGAAGGCAGTTGACACGGCTTCAGCCTAGAGATAAAGTGGAAGATTTGCAAAGTTGAGCATTGATCGAGCAAGTTCAACTAGAGTTCTATTTCGTCTTTCAACCACACCATTTTGTTAGGGAGCAAAGAAATAGGGGTCAATAGCTTTCTCATAGAGGAATTTCTCAATAGTGGCTTTGGTAAATTCCGAAAAATTATCAATTCGGATTCGTCGCACATATAGTTTGACGAGAACTTCAATTCCTTTGATAAAATTGATAAGTTTCGATGTTGTCTCAGATTTAAGCCTAAAGAAGAAAACCCAAGTGATTCTTGTAAAATCATCCACAATCACAAGAATGTACTTTTTGTGATGAAGACTTTCTATAGTACAAGGTCCACAAAGATCAATATGCATAAGTTCTAGTGGTTCCCGAAATAGATTTTTCAATAATGATCGGATGACCCTTCTTGGACTGCTTCCCACATTCACACGCAGCACACTAATGATCATTTTCGAACTTCAGGAATGGAAAACCTCTTACCGTTTCACTGGAAACAAGATCATTCATATAACGGAAGTTTGCATGAGCACACCTTCGATGCCATAACCAACTGATGTCAGGAACAACCTTTGAAAGTGGACAGAGTTGAGGCTTGCCAATGATCATGTTACTGTAAACTGGATACAAGTTCTTGTTGCGATTAGACTTGATTAGACATTCTTTCCGGTCTTCTGACATGACATAGTTGTGTTTCTTGAAAAATTTAACTCGACGATTTGCATTAGTGAGTTGAGCTACACTTATCAGATTGTGCTTTAGGTTAGCTACGTATGCCACGTTTGACATGGAAAATTTGTCATTGGAGAGGATGCCATAACCTCGAATCTGAGAGTTCGAGTTGTTACAAGCATTTGGTGAAAGTTTGAGATCACATAGAAAATCCTTCTGCCCCTTCATGTACATGGAACAAGCATTATCAATATACCATATTTTTTCTTGTTCTGAAGCATAGAGTTCCTGCAAAAATTAGTGAATTTTGGAGTTTTTAGGCTCCTACTTAGGTTTTGGGACATGGGCACGAGCTTTGGACTTTAGTTGTGACTTTTAAGAAACAGATGTCTCGGAGGGTTTGTTCTGAGATCCTTTTGGAAACAAACAAAAATCCATGGTCTTTTCATTGATCCAGAAATCATATTCAACAACAGGTTGTTTTGGAACAACTTTTCTCATACCAACAACTTTTGGAACAATAGGAATCACAGTGTCTCTTGGAGTTGCAGTTTCATTTTTGATATTTTTAACTTTCCACTCAATTTTTTTTTGAATCATTTGAAGATTTTTGAGTAATAGTTTTCTTAACAACTCGCACTTTATTTTCTATTTTTGATGGTACACTTGGTTTTGAAAGTTGTCGTGATTTGAAAATCTTACCATCAGATTTAGCTATAAAAACATATGAAACTGTCTGAGGAGAGTTAGTTATGACAGATTGAGTATCAACAGTAGGATTTTTCAGAGTGGGACTGACAACCTTGATGTGTTCTATCAGACTAGGAGGATTGGATGGCCTTTAAGAATCTTAACATGCACAAAGGTGTTGTGAATCCTGGTGGATGGGCTAACAGTCCGAGATAATTTCTTTTTGCAATTCTCAATGAATATAGAATTTTGTCTTGACCTAATTTACTTTTTGAGTGCGTTTTTAGCTTCTATCTTAGGATCGACAACATCTTTCCTATTCAATGAAGGTTTCTTTCTTGAGTCGGATGATGACTTGGAAGTTTGGCCAGCAGATGGGTTGTTAAGCGTAGGCTTGATTGGCACAAGGGTTGTTTTTGAAATCACTTGAGAATTAGAAACACAAGAATCAGATGAATCATCAATGTCACTATTTAGAGATTTCCAAACAAAATCTGATTTATCGGAGTCAGATTCAGTTGTCTTAGGAATTAATTCTTTAATAACACAATTATTAGGAGGACCAAAGTTTGGAATTTGAACTTCAGTAGGTGTGATGCTTGGGAAAGATTATGAAGTCTGATTCAGGTCTAAAGGAATCAGAAGCGGAAAAGGCATGTAATCAAGACTTTTGACAACAATGGGTTGAAACTCAAGAATCAGAGATGCAAATTTGTTTGAAGTATTAGGAAGGGGTGACAATGGTGAGACATGGGTATCTAAATGATGGCAGTTCAGAATGTCTCCCATAAAAGTTAGATTTCATAACTCCTTCAAGGGAAGATCAATAGGTTTTCAGAACTCACTTCCGAGACCATGTGCTTTAGACCAAGGATGACAAAATTTATGAGTCATCCATTCATTTGCTTCAAGAATATCTATAGAATTATGCAAAACAACTATTTTTGGCATTGAGATGTTTGTTATCATAAATTAAAACATTTTTTTCAGAATAAGTGATTTCACATTTGTCTTTAGGAATGATACATTCGTCTTTTGACATTACAAGTTCATGCTCTAAAGATTCTATCTTAAGCTTCTTATCCTCGAAACGTAGTCTAAGGCGGGTCAACTGGCTTTTCATCTTCTCACTCGCTTCTAAAGCAGATTCATAGGCCTTATAGATGATGTTCATATCTAATTCGATCTGAGTTACATATGGTTTACAGAGAGACAAATCAAAATTATTATTAGTAATCATAGATTTTATGTGTTGAATGATGCTTCTGTCGGGTTGGTCGTTAGTCGCCATGTAGCAGTAGTTTAGTTCAACATCATCATATTCTTCCTTTGATCCAGATAACCAGTAGCCTTCATCACATTTGATTGTTTGTCTTCCATAGGACACATGTTTCTACCAGTTCTCACAACATCCTCATCTCCAGATGACCAATATCCTTCCACATCTCTTGACATGGTAGTGACGAACGCTTTTTCACTTGGAGCCATCTCTTGGGCTCGGCAGGCATAGTATGCAGAGTCCTTAATATTTTCTTCCTATGGTACTTCATCCAAGTAGTCTTTGGCATAATGATTTGCATGACCACACTTGTGACAAACAATCTTTGGTTTGTATGACTTTGGAATCTTGCGGGATTCTGAGGGATGGCTTGGGGTAGAGATGTTGGGTTTATAAGCAGGTGGGTTCCTGAAGGTTCGATAAACGGTTGAGGATTATTTTGTTGAGGGATTGGAAACGATTGTGATATGGTTTGTGAGTGGGATTGAAAGGACGCTTGTATTTCATGGAAAGTAAAGCAAACTCTTGTTGAAAGCGAAGTTCGGAGTCCATCGCTTCAAGGTTGAGGTCTTCATTAAACTGAAAGTTGGGGCTTGCAAGAGTAGGTAAGGATGGTGGAGAGGGTTGAACTGGTGGGATAGGTGGAACATCAACCTTGAAAGGGTCTGAAGTAGAGTGGTTCGAGACATGAGGATCGAAAGAACTAACAAGAGCTAAAGGACCTCCGAAGAGTTCCCTCAAAGTATATGCAACTATTGATTCATGACCTTGAAGCTGATCAATTAGTTGGTAAAGCTTCAGCTTCTTCAAAGATCCATTGCTCTGAAGACACGACTTTACATTTCCCCATGCTTTACCAAGACTATTGATCAACTTGAGATTGTATTCCAACACATTACTGTTGCTCGTGCGTTTTTGGACAAACGGTTGTTATTTTCAGATGGGATAGAGACTAGATGGAACAATTAGGTTCCCATTAACCTCAATATTCTTCTTTGGAAGATTTGGTTACATAGTATCCAAACTAGAGAGAGACTTTTGTATAGAGGTGTCATGATAGAGTCGATCATATGCCCTGTTTGTTCCTGTGTTGTTGAGTTTGTTGATCATCTTTTTGCAAGTTGTAGCTAGTTGATCGATTTATTGGGGCGTATTGTTATTTGGTCGGATGTACAACTCCGTGATCAAAATGTATATGTAATCTCTAGTTTCGTGGTTTGACATGGCCCATTTGAATGGAGGTCAACACAAGGCTTTTAATGTTATTGTGCTGACTAAGTTTTTGTGCCTTTTGAATTCTCGTAAATTCTTTATCTTTGGAATGATTGTACCTAGAAAATCCTTTTTTTTTAGTTTTCTGTCATTTGAATTTTTGTAAATTCTTTATCTTTGGAATGATTCTACCTAGAAAATCCTTTCTTTTTATGATGTTATAAATAAGACGTTTTCTGGATTTTCAATAGACATGGTACAACGAAGCTTGATTGGAGCTCGTGGTTATACAATCCTGTTTATTATCTGTTTTTTATAACTTCTTAGTTTTTTAGTAAATTTTATGGTTTCAAAAACAAAAAATTTAAATAATAATAAAATATTGGTTTTGAAAATATAATTTAGATTTTCATTAATGTTATTTGGAAATAACTTCATTTTATACGTAATATAATTAATAAAGAAAGAGGTGTGTATGGGGAAAGGTCATAGGTGCAATGAGTAATGGTAGGGGTCCATAAAATATGTTGTCCAAGCCCAAGGAGCAGTTGAGACTTGAAATGAAATGATGACACCCTCTAAATTCTTAATGTCACAAAATTTTCTTTCAACTTCTGCAAAAAGATACAAAACACCAATCATACCCTCGCCACCACCACCACTCACCTGTACTTTCATCCACAGTCGCCCCTCTACATCCTCCACTAACCTCACAACCCCTTGAATTTGTAGCTTACAAGTTACAAATATCAAAAGATTTGGATTCAAATATAAAATTTACCAAAAATACAATAAAAAGGAGCAAAACGTACCATTGATATCTCATGTCGCATAATCAATGTACGAGAGGCAGATCAAGGAACACCAACAATAAAACGTACCATTGATATCTCATGTCGCATAATCAATATTACTTTGAAGCATATGCATCGTAAAATTTGTTCATCTTAACAAGGCATGTTTGGATAATATTATTAGTAAATGGAAAAAGGAAGTGTAAATAAACAAACAATTTTTCTAAGAAACACACGGTCAAGTTTGTTTCTTTTTGTGAAGAGTGATAATGACTTTCCAACACCCACCACAATAACAGCATCAAGCAAAGAATGTCATCAACCATCTTGTTCAATCCCAACAAACAACAATGTTAACGTATTAAATAGCCATGTACCTAAAAACCAACCATCTTACTATTTCACAACCTTTGTTTGTGCCAAAAAAATATCAATCAATCTCTCTCTCTCTCTCTCTCTCTCTCTCTCTATATATATATATATATATATATATATATATATATATATATATATATATATATATATATATATATATATATATATATATATATATACTAGACGAATATCAGTACGTTGCGCAGAAAAACATATATAGTTGAAGTCTTTACAAATATATGTTTTTTTTTAAATATAAAAATAACGTTGTTAAATTTCATATAATAATCCATATTCTAAATTGATATAATATATTGATTATTTTGAATTATATGATAATATATACATCTATTATAAATACATAATTAAATCGTTTGAATGACTTTTATCCTTGAGTTATACATTAATAAAATTAAACATAATGTATGGTTTAATGTTTTTTATAGTTGTTATTATTGTTAATTATTTTTTTAAAAATTATTTGTTTAATGTTTTAATTTCTATCATTATAATTATTTAAAAATCAAACATTGTTTTTTTATTTTAAAGGTAACCATATAATTATTTATATAGAGTTATTTTTAACTATTGTTATTGTAAATTATTTTAAGCTACTTATTTCAAAAAAAAAAAATTAGCGATTTTAAAAATATTTTTAAGAAATATTTTAGTTACAATTTAGTTTTTGCATTTATCACTACAATTTCCTTTCACCACATTTATTTAAAACTTCCATGATTTTTCCATTTTCTTTCTAATAATAATTATAAGTTGGTTAATATGATTAAATAAATATCAAACGTAAAATGTAATCATATATAAACTAAATTTTAATATTAAAATAATATATTTAATTCTACTTATAAAGTTATGTTTTTTAACATTTACCATATTATACTTAAATTATTAGATTTTAATATATTGTTGGATGTAAACCATTATCATTTTAAAGATACAATTTTGGAACAATTTATATAAAATACTTACATTATTAATTTAAATATAACATTACAATGTCAACTTAAATATAAATTTTACTTTAACTTAAAAAAGTCAAAAAATATTTTGTAAATAATTAAAAGTGATAAATTGTAGTATCTTTATAATAATGATTATAAGTTTATTAATAAGGTTAAATAAATATCAAATCTAAAGTGCAATCATAAATAAACTAAATTTCAATTTTAAAATAATATATTTACTTCTACTTATAAAGTTATGTCTTTAACTTTTAACATATTATAATTAATTTATTACATTTAAAATATTGTTGTATGTAAACCATTATCAATTTAAAGTTACAACTATTGAATAATTTGGATAAATACTTAAATTGTTAATTTAAATATAACATTATAGTGTCAACTTAAATATAAATTCCACTTCTACTTCAAAAAATAAAAAGAATATTTTGTAAACAGTTAAAAATGATAAATTGTAGTGATAAATGCAAAAACTAAATTGTAATCTTAATTTAAATTAAATATTTCCTAAAGATATTTTTATAATCGTTAAAAGTTTTCAAATAAGTAGCTTAAAATAATAATAGTTAAAAAAAAAAAAAAAACTCTATATAAATTATTATATTGTTGCCTCTAAAAAAACAATGTTTGATTTTTAAATAATTGTAATGATAGAAATTAGAACATTAAACAAATAAATTTTAAAAAATTAATTAACAATAACAATAGCTATAAATAATATAAAACCATATATCATATCTAATTTTATTCATGTGTAACTCGCGAGTAAAAGTCATTCAAACTATTGAGATTATGTAGTTATACTAGATGTATATATTATGATATAGTTCAAAATAATTAATATATTATATAAATTTAGTATACGAATTATTATATTAAATTTAACAACAATGTTATTGTTATATTTAAAAAAAACATATATTTGTAAAGACTTCAACTATATAGGTGTTTCTGCGCAACGCACGGGCATTCGCCTAATTTAATACATGCGCGTTGTGTAGAAACACCTATATAGTTGAAGTCTTTACAAATATATGTTTTTTTTTTAATATAGCAATAATGTTGTTGTTAAATTTGATATAATAATTCGTATACTAAATTGATATAATGTATTGGTTATTTTGAATTATATGATAATATATACATGTATTATAACTGCATAATCTCAATCGTTTGAATGACTTCTAGCTGCGAGTTATACACGAATAAAATTAAATATAATATATGGTTTAATATTATTCATAGTTGTTATTATTTTTAATTAATTTTTTTTAAATTTATTTTGCTTAATGTTTTAATTTTCATCATTATATTTATGTAAAACATCAATGCAATGTTTTTTGATTTTAAAGTTAACAATATAATAATTTATATAGAGTTATTTTTAACTATTTTTATAATAAGTTATTTTAAACTATTTATTTGAAAACATATAACGATTATAAAAATATCTTTAGAAAATATTTTAGTTATTGAGATTACAATTTAATTTTTGTATTTATCAATAAAATTTATCACTTTTAACTATTTACAAAATATTGTTTTGTTTTTTAAGTGGAATTGAAATTTATATCTAAGTTGACATTGTAATGTTATATTTAAAATAGCAATTTAAGTATTTTGTCTAAACTGTTTAAAAGTTATAGCTTTAAACTGACAATGGTTTTCAGACAACAACATATTAAATCTAATAAATTTAATTATAATATGTTAAAAGTTAAAGACATAACTTTATAATTAAAGTAAAAATATTAGTTTAAAATTGAAATTTAGTATATTTATAATTACACTTTAGGTTTGATATTTATTTAACCTTATTAACCAATTTATAATCATTATTAGAAAAACACTACAATTAATCACTTTTAACTATTTACAAAATATTCTTTCGGTTGTTTAAGTTAAACTAAAATTTATATTTAAGTTAACCATGTAATGTTATATTCAAATTAATAATTTAAGTATTTTATACAAATAGTTCCAAAATTATATCTTTAAAATGATAATGGTTTACATCCAACAATATATTAAAATTAATAAATTAAATAAAATATGTTAAAAGTTAAAAAAAATCACTTAATAAGTAGAAATAAATATATTATTTTAATACTGAAATTTAGTTTATATGTTATTACACGTTAGGTTTGATATTTATTTAACCTTATTAACAAACTTATAAGTATTATTAGAAAGAAATTGAAAAGTAATGAGAGTTTTAAATGAATGTGGTGAAAGGAAAATTATATAGAAGTTTCAAATGAATATGGTGAAAAGAAAAATGTTTTGTTTATAATATAGTAAGATATGATATTATATATATATATATATATATATATATATATATATATATACACACACACACAAACACACACACACACACACACACACATATATATATATATATATAACATGAAAGAGAATGAAAAAAGAAAGGAAAATAGGAGAGATATTGATCGATGCTATAAAACACTTTATTTTGTAATTTTTTTTTTTTAATATTTATGTTCATTTTTATCGAAAAAACAAAATAAATATATCGAAATTCAAAATTTGTAGAACTATATATATATATATATATATATATATATATATATATATATATATATATATATATATATATATATATATATTAATATAAAAAAAAAATTTAAGTGTGAATCTGATATGCATATAATTTTTTTTTACATTGACAATGTAAACCTAACTTACTATTTCAAAACTTTTCATCTCTCACAAATTAATTTAGTTGAATTTAAATGTGAATCGAATCATTTTTCCTTGTAGTTTTATGATATTTTAATGTTTTAATTACTAATAAACTGGTTTTATAAAATACAACTGAATTTATTTATACTGTGAATCTGAATTATATATAATTCAATTCTCAAATATTCAGAATATGAACCTGACATACTATTATTCACGCTTTGAATTTGGAATGTATAGAATTTAGTATTCAACTTTCATAGAGTAAACTTAAGTTCAAAATTTTGATTTTTTTTTTAAATCCATATGAATTTCTATTTAAAGAGTACCAAAAAAACATGAATTCTAACATATGTATTTCATTTTTATAGATATAAAATAAGCTTAAATATTAAAAAAAAAAACTAACAAAATAAAGTGATTTTTTTTAAAAGTTTATTTTTTTTATATTCAAATTTTTCTAACAAAAGAGAAGTTCTTAAAAAAGAAAAGAAAAAAGAAAAGAAAAAAAGCAAGTGTTTTGTTATGATTTGATACATTTGCGTTCAACCACTTAATTAGCATCAATTGTTTTGACCTTGATCATTTTTCTTTCTAATGGTTAAAATGGCTTTTCGTTGAAATTATATATATATATATATATATATATATATATATATATATATATATATATATATATATATATATATATATATATATATATATATCAACAATCATGTTGACTGTGAACACATGATTATCTGTTGTTATATGATTATGAACACGTAGTTATCAGTTACGTATTTGGAGTTCGTAAGTTCTCACGTTTTTTTAGTTCTCATAATAGTTAAACCCTCTCTTTTTTTTTTTTTTTTTATCTCTCTCTCCCTCTCCATATATATATATATATATATATATATATATATATATATATATATATATATATATATATATATATATATATATAGAGAGAGAGAGAGAGAGAGAGAGTGTGTGTGTGTGTGTGTGTGTGTGTTGTAAATTGGGAAATCATTCTGCACCAATCATTTATTTGTGTTGCAAAACCCTTCATCGTACCGATGTAAATGGAAAATGAATACACTTGTGTTTTCCATCAAAACATATTTCCTTAAACTATGACGAGCATTACCTTAATATATACAAAACATAGTTTTTTTCTTCAATTTTTAAGGAGTTATTTTTATCGAAAAACAATTTTAAATATACTAAAATTCATAATTTTTTGTTCTTTGTAGATTGACATCCACATTGATATAGCTTTAAGATAAAAGAATTTTTTTTATTTTTATTTTTTTATAGTTTCAACTCACATTATTCATAAATAAATAAAAATACATTATATTTTTATTACCATATATCCGTTGATCAGTTATGCATAAAAAGTATGTTTAAGTATTACAGAGTTTAAGTATCATTTGTGTATAAATATAACATTTAATAAACTTTTTATAATTTACACCCGCTCCCTGCACATGTTATATTCACATACTAGGTGTGAAATCCGTGTATTACACAAGTTAAAAAAAAAGTTTAATATAAAACTATAAGCATTAACATATATTTTAAAATAATAAGTTTATATAAATAAAAAGATTATAATAAATAAAGTAAGTAATTTAACATATAATATAAGATATTTGAAAGATTGTGGAATATTATTATGAAATTTATTAGAATGATCTACTTTATATATATAAATCTCACTAAAATATGAATTTTAAATTTAAGAAAATAAAAAATACAAGAAAATAACAAGTGGAAAAAACATAATTCAAAAACTTTAAGAAAATAACATATGACAAAATTAATGAGAACATGACATTTGACAAAATTGATTTTCATTTATTAGGTTAGATTAATAAAACGTGTATTAACTCTCTTCACAAGTTATATTCATACATGAATAACACATTTATCATATTTTTTTATTTCAACTTATTTGTCATTTATATATGAATAAGGAGTTTGAATTTACAAAACAATTCCTCTTTCATTAATATACTACTTATCCATACATGAATAAAAAATGAACTGTAACAAAAATTTGTTAAAATTTTTATTCATGTACGAATATAACATATGACGAAATCTAATATACGTCTTATTCATATATGAATATATAACATGTGATGAAATATAATGTTATATATATATATATATATATATATATATATATATATATATATATATATATATATATATATATATATATATATATATATATATATATATATATAAGGTCATAAAACTTAATTACGTGTTATATTCATATATAAATTATTTTTAAACTGTAAAACAAAAAAATGAAACATATGTTTTATTCATAATTGAATAACGAATGTATTGTAGTAAAAAAAAATTGATGTATTTTTATTCACTTATGAAAAATGAAAGTTACAGCTATGAAAAAATAAAAAATTTTATTTTATCTTAAAACTATATATCAATATGTATGTCTATTTATAGATAATAAATAATTATGAATCTTGATATATTTAAAATAATTTTTCCATAAAAATAATTCGTAATAAAATATAGAAAAAAACAAAACGAATCTATATTTTTGTATATACTTTGGTAATGATTACCATAGTTAAAGGAAACGATTTTCTTTTGAACACACAAGTGTATCGCTTATATGTTATTATACTATAGTTTGATATTTATTTAACCTTATTAACCAACTTATAAATATTATTATAAAGAAATTGAAAAGTCATTGAAATTTCAAATGAATGTGGTGAAAAGAAAAATGATTCGTTTATAATATAGTATGATTTGATATATATATATATATATATATATATATATATATATATATATATATATATATATATATGAATATATATATATATATATATATATATATATATATATATATATATATATATATATATGTAACACCGTAAATTTCAAAACAATTTTTTTTTTTTGAAAACGTATAATTCTCAATACATATTTCACAAAGCATCATCTATTAAGTTCACAAAACATATCTCCATGTTAATAAAATGCTAATCCAGGATCCTCCTAACTCTTTCTCTGGTGTGTACAATCAAGCCGGCATTATCCCGCGATCCTGAGAAGAAAACCTGAAACACATAACACATAACACGGTAAGCACGAAGCTTAGTGAGTTCCCCAAAATACCACATATAACACATATTAACCACTCGAGACTATAACTATGTGGACCCTTTGGTCCTAACTCTGTAAACTCTGGAACATGAACATCATAAATCACATAGAAATAATGCAAGGTATCACAATCACATAACAACATACAAGATACTCTATCATATAACTCTAATTACCAATCTAGGTAAAGTTTAGTGAGAAGACTCACCTCGGTTGAAGAACAACTCCTATAAACACCGTTGCTATGCACCGGCCTCTAACTCTGTTCCAAACCCACAATAATCTCAATTAGGAGCTAAGTCCAACCTCTCACTTATTGGGTCTAAGGATAGACCATCTGCCAGCCCATTAGGCCCACCAAGGCCTAATAATAAATGAGCTTCCCCGAGGCCCAAACCTCAATCTACAAGACAACCCAACACAAGGGTCCAAGGCTTAATTATAATATTCTCTAAGGCCCACAACAAAGTATAAGGCCCAAGGGTCCAAGGCTCAATTACACAACCCAAAGGTTCAGGTCCAACATCTAAGGCCCACAACAAAGTCTAGCCTAAAAGTCCACAGAGGGGTTACGCGGGGCGTACCCCTTTGGTACGCTTAGCGTACTCCAGCGTACATGAATCTGATCGGGGACCTCAACCCAGTTGGCGGGGTGTACTAGAATTACGCAGGGCGTACTCTTAGTTTCCCAGATTTGTTTCCCCTGGTCTTAACCCGTTAAGACTTTAGCCCATCTCTTGGATCTAAGCTCCTTAACAGTCCTTATTCCATAAAGTAAGAGTCTTTTAGCCTTTGCATGGATAATGTGAACACAACACACAAATTACCACTTCTATTTAGTCATTAAGCTCTCCACTCATGCATGACTGGATCTTAACCTTCAAGATCTCATTTTTATGAAACTACTCTGTCAAAAACACTCAAAAGGACAGATTATGGGCTCTGGAGTTTAACAACTCATAAAGCTTCAAGCTTTGGGACCAAAAACCCTAAAATGGACCATAATAAGCATAAATCAAAAGGAGTATGAAAGATCTGAACTTTATACCTGCATTTGATGCCCCATCCCCATGAAAGCTCAGATCCAAAGTTTGAACTCCAACTCTTTTCCCTTCTATGATCCTTCTTCACTTCAAACTCTTCACAAAGTCATCCTTAAGGCCCTCATGCACTCATAAACCCTCATGGAAGAGGATTAAAGCTTTTGGAAGGTTTATTCTCTGCGGTGGGTGGCTAGGAATGAGGCCATCCCATTCTCTATATAGGGTCACACAAAATATTAGGGTTCCTACTATGCGGCTAGTACGCCCAGCGTACCCCTTGGTACGCCCAACGCATTGGGTGGCTCTTGCTTAAGGATCACGTGCACACATACGCTAAGCGTACACATATGTACGCCCAGCGTACTCCGCTGCAACGTTTCTCAACTTAGGGGCTCTTATTGCCAAAACTCCAAACTTCCATAGCTCCCTTGATGCAACTATGATTCCAAAGATTCGCATAACTATGGAAAGGGGACAAGATGAACTACGCTTCTAGCAACTTGCCGCAATTCGATACCTCTTCATGCCCAACTCGTGGCCCACAATCCCTGGCCACGGACAATTCAAAACAGGATGGTACAAAATACACTTTATTTTGTATTTTTTTAATATTTACGTTTATTTTTTATCGAAAAAACAAAATTAATATATCAAAATTAAAAATCTGTACAACTTTTTAAATAAATATGCATATCAATATAAAAGAAAATTTGAGTGCGAATATGATATGCATATAATTTTTTTTACATTGATAATGTAAATCTAACTTACTATTTCAAAACTTCTCATCACTCACAAATTAATTTATTTGAATTGAAATGTGAATCGAATCATTTTTCCTTGTAATTTTATGATATTTTAATGTTTTAATTACTCATAAACTGGTTTTATAAAATATAAGTGAACTTATTTATACTGTGAATCTGAACTATATATAATTCAATTCTCAAATATTCAAAATGTGAACATAACTTACTATTATTCACGCTTTAAATTGGGAATGTATATATACTTTAGTATTCAACATTCACAAAATCAACTTTAGTTCAAAATTTATATTTTTTTTATTAAATCCAAATGAATTTCTATGTATAGAGTACCAAAAAAATATGAATTCTGACATATGTATCTTATTTTTATCGATATAAAATAAGTTTAAATATTAAAAAAAAACTAACAAAATAAAGTGAGTTTTTTTTTATACTCGAATTTTTCTAATAAAAGATAAGTTCTTAAAAAAAAAAAACCAAGTGTTTTGGTTACGATTTGAAGGTATGGGTTCAACCACTTAATATGCATAGATTTTTTTTTGGCCTTGATCATTATTCTTTCTAATGGTTAAAATGGCTTTTTGTTGAATATATATATATATATATATATATATATATATATATATATATATATATATATATATATATATATATATATATATATATATATATATATATATATATATATCAACAATCATGTTGACTGCGGACGCATGGTTATTTGTAGTTATATGACTACGAACACGTAGTTATTAGTTATGTATTTGGAGTTCGCAAGTTCTCAAAGAGAGGGTTTAACTATTATGAGAACTAAACAAAACGTGAGAACTTATATATATATATATATATATATATATATATATATATATATATATATATATATATATATATATATATATATATATATATATATATATATATATATATATATGTTGCAAAACCCTCCATCGTACCGACATAAATGGAAAATCAATACATTTGTGTTTTCCATCCAAAAATGTTTCCTTCAACTATGTTGAGCATTACCTTAATATATACAAAATATAGTTTTTTTTTTTTTTTTTTTTTTTTTTTATTTTTTTTAGGAGTTATTTTTATCAAAAAACAATTTTAAATATATCAAAATTCATAATTTTTTATTCTCTATGAATAGACATCCATATTGATATAGTTTTAAGATAAAAGAATTTATTTATTTTTTTTATAGTTTCAGCTCATTATTCATAAATGAATAAAAATGCATTATATTTTAATTACCGTATATCCGTTAATCAGTTATGCATAAAAAGTATGTTTTACACAGTTTAAGTATCATTTGTATATAAATATAACATTTAATAAACTTTTTGCAGTTTACACCCGCTCCCCGCACATGTTATATTCACATATGAATAACATGTGTATTAACTCTCTTCACAAGTTATATTCATACATGAATAACACATTTATCATATTTTTTATTTCAATTTATTTGTTATTCATATATGAATAAAGAGTTTGAATTTACAACACATTTCCTCTTTCATTAATATACTACTTATTCATACATGAATAAAAAATGAGTTGTAACAAAAATCTGTTAACATTTTTATTCATATATAAATATAAGATATGACAGATCTTATATATGTTTTATTCATATATGAATATATAACATGCGATGAAACATAAGGTTATATATATATATATATATATATATATATATATATATATATATATATATATATATATATATATATATATATATATATATATATATATAAGGTCATAAAACATAATTACGTGTTATATTCATATATAAATTATTTTTAAACCATACAAAAAAAAAATGAAATATATGTTTTATTCATAATTGAATAACGAATTTATTTTAGTAAAAAATTTGATGTATTTTTATTCACTTGTGAATAATGACAATTACAACTATAAAAAAAATAAAAAAATGTATTTTATCTTAAAACTATATCAATATCTATGTCTATTTATAGATAATAAAAAACTATGAATCTTGATATATTTAAAATAAATTTTCGATAAAAATAGTTCGTTATAAAATAAAAATAAAAAACAAAAAGAACCTATATTTTTTATATATTAAGGTAATGATTATCATAGTTAAAGGAAAAAAATTTTGTTTTGAACACACAAGTGTACCCCTTAATTATTTCCAATTGTACACCCAAACGTTTTGCGACAAAATAAATGTATGGTTCAAATTGATTTATTTAAGCTCAACCTTCTTTGTATATATATATATATATATATATATATATATATATATATATATATATATATATATATATATATATATATATATATATATATATATATGAAAAAATAATTATACCCTTAAGGATATATAAGTTTAGGTACTCAAATAAACTTAACTAGGTCATTTTGTTTGATATATTCATTATAATGTTCTTAAACTTCAACCTCTAACTTGATTTACTTTCAAGATTTTTGAAATTTCATTATAGTATTTCTCTTACATCACATCATTTTGTCAAACATTAACTATTAGGCTTTATACATTGTAGTTGAAAATGAAAATTATGTAAGAGGAAGTTAAATGTGTAATTTATAAAAATCATGGAAGTAAATCAAGTTAGAAGTTAAATTATAAGAACATTGTATAATTAAAATGTATTATATAAGACAAAACGACGAAGTATGGTGAGTTTGGATACCTAAGTTAATATACTCTTAATGGTATATTTAGTTTTCCCATATATATATATATATATATATATATATATATATATATATATATATATATATATATATATATATATATATATATATATATATATATATATATATAGGAGATGATTCATTTGAGATTAAAAAAAAGTAAAGATTTTGGGATTCTAACTCAGCCACATATTTCACATTTACCGTTCTAATGCTCCAGCATACCGACAACAATAAGATATGCTGAATCATAAATGATTATATGGCAGAGAGGTATAATCATATACGATTATAAATGTTTATACGTATACATCTAATCATAAATGATTATACATATAAGTCTACTCACAGACTGAAAAATCATAAAGTATTATGACAGTTGGTAATAAAAGAGATAGTTGTGACAGAGGTGACGGTGATATATGTAACGGATGTGACAGTGGTGAGCTCAGCTGATGTTAGAGGTGGTGGTAGTGGTGGGGACGGAGGCGGAGGAGAAAGAAATGGACGGTGTTGTATAATTATTTATGATTATACCAGGTCTACCGTACCGGATGATTAGAGCAACAAACATGAAATACGTGGCTGAGGTTGAGTATTAATATCTTTATTTTATTTTTAATCTAGCCGGAGAAACGTACCTCTCTTTATATGTGTGTATATATATATATATATATATATATATATATATATATATATATATATATATATATATATATATATTCTCGCATAGAAACACATCATATCAACTTTGTATACAGGGTATTATAGGTAACTGAAATAAGATAGGTTCTAGGAAATAAAGCCATTTAACTTTTCACAAGATCTTATGATTGATTTTTGTCATTGAAGATTGTCTTTTACTTTATATCTTCTAATAAAGCTATTTAATTTAATGAACTTTGATCTTGAATATCTAGAAAGCACATGAATTAGACCGAGAAGTGCAGTCTCTCCTTAGTTTTTTGGCTGTCATCAAGTGTTATGTTAGTTTTCTTTTAGTTTACTCACTATTGTCTCTAGAAAATTAGAAAATGACCACTGATTACTAATTTTTACTTTATACAACTTTTTAATAAATAAAGTTAATGTTAAATAAGGCGAAAATTAATAAATTAGAAAATATTTCATTAATTCAAGGCAAATAACAAAAATTACATCATGAAAATTAGAAGAAAATTAAAATGTAACAATAATAAAACAAAAGTAAATCACGTCGAACCCGCATCCGTTTTCTCGTCCATAACGTCACCTCAATCCTCGTCTAAGTGTGCATTCGATTCCTCATTTGAATCCTCGTTAACGTCACCTCAATCCTGGTCTGAGTGCGCGCCTGATTCCTCATTCAAATCCTTGTACAATATCCATCCATATCATCACCTCAATCCTCTTCAAAATACACATCCAATTCCTCATTTGATCCCTCCTACAAATCTATGTCCATATCTTCGACACTACGTAGCTAAGTTTTATAATATGTTCCTCCAAAAATAGGATGAAGGTTGTGACGTGAATATTAGTTAAGCACTTAGATTATGCTTTCCATTTATTACACCATATCAATAACCGGTGAAATTTTGTTTTCTATCATAGTGGCGGCTCACTTTTAGTTCATCTTTTGAATCCATAATATCTAATATATTACATTAAACTTTGTAATTTTTGTGGGTCTTATGAATATGTCAGATTTTTAAATATTTATCAAAGACTTAAAAGATACCAAATGCTTGTTTCACATCCGTCCTATCTTTTTCTTGGGATGTCTTAAACTTCGATCGTCTTTCATCATGTAAACATGTACGTGATTAGACCAATATAGCTTACTTATGATCTATCATGTCACTAATATAATATTTTCGCTTGTATGATACTCTATTTTGTTGGTGATTTTAGTATTATTGGACATTTTATGTAATAGGATCAAAGATGTGAACTAAGAGACTTATTATTTGTATTCTATATTATATGTTTCGTGAATGCGGAGTGCATTCATATATAAGATCGAATTATAAGTCGGTACGATAGAATAGCGAAGGCCAAAGGGGTCGCGCCCCCTTTCAAGTCCTAGGGGCTACCCCCTTAGTAGGGTCCAAGGGGCAGAGCCTTTGGTGGTGGATGCAGGGTTTGGGGCAACGCCCTAAAAGGTCTTCGGATATTTGAATTAGTTTTATTATGGAAAAATTGAATTCTAATGGGTGATTATGGTAGGATTGACAAATCTTGTTAGTTTTGAAAACTGTTGAGTATGACATTAATTTCAAGATTGTTCTAACTAGTTTAGAGTTAAACCCTAATTTGTCATGTATATACATGACTCCTCTTTTGATCCATAGGAGAATCTTTCTCAACACTTCTTCTTTTTAAACGAACTGAGAATTCTATGCTGATTTGGCTTGTGTTTTTGTACCTAGATACAAAAGTGCCTTTTTAGATTATTCTAGACTAAATTTCATATAACCCAAACATAGGGTGGAAATATCAATTCGCAAAGTAAACTTACACGATCAATAAGGAATCTGGTTCTCCACTATCAGCCTACTTTTTACTCGCCAACACCATTCACTTAAAATGAAAAGTCATACGTCTTTTCAAGGTAGATGTCATTGAATATCGACGACTAGTCAATAACATTTAATGTATTTTGTAGCACCCGCGAGATCTACGAAATGAATACCAAATCCAAATGTTGTAAAATGTTACTATTTCTAGGATTATGGATTCTTTCCAATTAGCTTACATTTGTTGATTGTGCCATGTATTATGACATATTGCCTATGATGAATGGATACAATCAATGCTACCGAGCATTTTAGACTCTTCGATGATTGGTTTTATATGTTATATATAATTTGTGGGTATCATTAAACATAAATTTCCTCATGTATTGTGCGTTGTAAACCAAAACAATAAGTTAAGCAAATTTATAACCACTTTCATGTGTGGTCTATTCAAACTACCTTGAATACTAATCACATGAGTTGGCTCCAGAGTCATATGTTAACAGATGGATTGCCGCTATACAATTTTATATTAAAGAAAATATTTTCACGTCTCTTCAATCCCACTTCAATTGAAAATATGAAAAACTATTCTTCAATTAATCAATTATATGTAGTAATAATTCTTTCCATGTTCGGTATCGCCGTCAAACCTTTTCAACAACGCATACGACATCACCGACAAAATAGTCTTGTCTAAACAACGACTTCATTGTAAAAATTGATTTCCTTTAACACCTTGATATCCAAACGAAATATAGAAGTTAACGAGGAGATTATGAAATACAAAAAATAATATAAAATTATAGAATATTTTAGCTGTGTTAAAATGGATTTAGACGACAATGATATTTATAGTGTTTAAAAGTAATATATATATATATATATATATATATATATATATATATATATATATATATATATATATATATATATATATTTTGGGAAGATGTAAATTATTCTGCATTCATTGTAGGAAAGATGGTATCTAATTATAATCTTAATTGTAGGTAATCCCTAATGTCAAGGCATTCCAAAGAATAGTTTGCATAAAATAGTTTCCTTTTCTTGATTTGTCTTGTGTATTTATTGTGTACAATTCTCAATCAATACATATGAAAAAACCCCTAAATTTGTCATGGTGTCGGAGCATCCGAAGCTTCGGAAACCTTTATAGCCTTCGTTCCTCTTTTTTTTTTGGCCTTCATTGCCTCTTCCCTTTGATTATATGGCCTGTATCGCCAAGAATTTATAACCTAGTACCCAAATAATGGTAGGAACCAAGTCAAAATCTAAGGCTCAATCTACAACCCATGTTTCTCAATCAGGAGATTTACAGCACATCCATGCATCATACCAATTGGAGGAAAAAACTATCTCAAATGGTCCCAACTGATTCGAACCATGATGAAAGGGAAGGGAAAAATCAACCATCTCATTGGGACATGACCAAAGCGAGAACACCTGAAGTTTGAAGCGTGGGCTGAAGAAGATTCCCTGATCACGGCGTGGTTATGGAGTTCTATGGTCCCTAAGATAAGTGATACAATGTTGTTCATGGCTAACGCTAAGGATATCTGGGATGCAATTCAACAAACTTACTCCAAAGCCAGAGATGCAACCCAAGTTTATGAAGTGAAAGTCAAAACTATGGCAGCGAAACAAGGAAGTAAAACAATAACCGAGTATGCCAATCAACTAAAATCTTTGTGGCACGAACTCGATCATTATAGGGTAATCAAGACCAATTACTCAGAAGATGCTGCAATACTCAAGGACTTCATTGAACAAGACAGAGTTTATGATTTTTCTTGTAGGTTTAAACTCTGATTTTGATCAAGTAAGGATTCAAATCCTTGGAAAGCCTGAAGTTCCTTGGTTTAATGAAGTGGTGGCCATTGTTAAAAGTGAGGAGAGCAGTAGAATTTTAATGCTTGAAACCCTTCCAATGAATGGATAAGCAATGACATCGGAACATGTCAAGATAGGAAGGGAAAATAGAACCAACTATGAGTTTGGATCTGGGAAAAATTATCAATTCAAAACTCAAAATCGAGATGGGCTATGGTGCACTCATTGCAAAAAGGCATGTTACACGAGGGATAAATGATGGAAGTTACATGGCAAACCTCCAAGTCATGAATGGTGCCAGAAAAGGGAAACAATTAGAGACAAAGGAAAAGCTAATATTATATTAGACCCAACCCCAGAAGAAGTCAAAAAAGAGCCAATAAGCTTTAAACAAGAGGAAGTAGAGAAGCTCAGATCATTTTTCAGCTCTCTCGAAAAACCTTCTGGTGGTAAACCTTCATTCCCAGGTAAACAACCACTTACATTTTTCAGCTGTCTTGAAAAACCTTCTGGTGGTGAACCTTCATTCCCAGGTAAACAACCACTTTCATTTGGATTTAATGCCTCAGATTCAAACCTAAAATACTCTTGGGTCATTGATTCGGGATCCACTGACCATATGACTCAATCTTCCAAACACTAATCCACATACTCACCTTGTCCAACTAACAAGAAAATTGCCATTGCTGATGGAACTTGAACCACTGTAGATGGTAAAGGTGATATCCAAATCATCCCATCCTTTCCTTTAAAAAGTTTCCTTCATGTCCCAAAATTGTCCACTAATCTGATCTCTGTAAAAAAACTAGCATGAGATTTACATTATTATGTGATATATTCCGATAAATATTGTGTACTTGAGGAAAAGGATCCAGGGAAGATGATTGGACTTACTAAGGAAAAGGATGATCTATATCGTCTTGAGTTGAAAAAAACACCCATATCATCTCACTCACTCATAACAGATTCTCGCCCACTCATATCAGAATTTGCTATCTCTAATAAAGAAAAAATCATACTTCATCATTGTCGTTTAGGTCATCCCTCATTTAGGATTATTAAAGTTCTTTTTCCTTCTCTGTTTAAAAGAATTGATGTTGAAAGCCTTCATTGTAAAGTATGTGAGCTTGCTAACACAAGTGTATCCCTTTTTCTATCATTAATAAAAGAAGCAATTCTCATTTTTATCTTATTCACACTGATATATAGCGTCCATCTAATATTTCTAATGTGTCGGGTGCATGATGGTTCGTGACATTCATTGATGATTGTATACGGGTTAATTGGGTGTTTCTGTTAAAGCATAAATTAGATGTTAGCACTATTCTCCCTAATTTCATTTCACTAATAAAAAACCAAATTGGAGTCAAAATTCAATGGATAAGATCTGATAATGCTCAAGATTATTTCAATCAAACTCTCACCTCTTATTTTCAAAAGTAGGGAATAATTCAAGAATCTTCATGTGTTAAAACGCCTCAACAGAACAGAGTGCCAGAGACGAAAAAACGGGCATTTATTAGATCAAACCAAAGCATTATTATTCCAAAATATTTTTGGTGAGAAGTTGTGCTCACAACAACTTACCTTATAAATAGACTTCCTACCCGAGTTCTTGGATTCAAAAGTTTGAATGGATGTACTTTCTCCCTTCTACCTGAATGTGTCCACTTCTAACAATCTTGTTCCGCGCATCTTTGGATGCATTTCATTTGTTTACATCCCTAGCCAAGACATAAACAAAAATGATCCCCGAGCTCTAAAGCTTGTTTTTTTTTGGGATATTCCTCAACCTAGAAAGGCTACAAATGCTACCACCCCTATCTAGAAGGTTCTTTGTTTCAAGGGATGTAACCTTTAGCGAAAACAATCCCTACTTCACCCAACCTTATCTTCAGGGGGAGAATTGTAAGGAAGATAATGGAAGCTTGGAAGATACTTTCCATGACTTATCTACATCTTTTCCTGCATCATCCCATTCTCACTCTAGTCATATCCCTGGACCTGATCCAGAAAACAAAAACAGTTACATTACATTCTCAATCAACATCTATTCTTTCATCATCTCCTACATCATCCCATTCTACATCTGTTCCTACATCATCCCAACCTAACCCCCCAAGTACTCCTACCCATGACTCTGTCCCTAATCCAGAAATAGTCTCAACGGTTCCAGTTCGTGAAAATATTCCAGAACCTGAATCCACATGGTTTAGAAAGAACCTGGTATATTCGAGAAAAAAGAAGAACATTACTAGACGTGAGCAAGTCCAAGTGTCAGATTCTAGTCCTTTTGATCCTTCAAATGGGGTAAAAATCTCTGATTCTATACCCTTACGAAGTAAAACTGAATCTCAAACAAGTGATCAAAATCTGCCAATTGCCTTTAGAAAAGGAACAAGAAAATAAACAAAAAGACCATTGTATCCCTTATCACACTACACATCTTTCTAAAACTTCTCTCCTACATACAAAGCATTTCCTATCAATCTCAACTCCATTAGCATTCCTACTAATTTTTCTGAGGCATTATCTAATAAAAATATAAGTAAGCCATGAATGTGGAAATACAAGTACTAGAAAAGAATAAAACTTGGGAGTTGGTTAAATTACCCGACGGAAAATAACCGTAGGGTGCAAATGGATCTATATAGTGAAATACAAGGAAGATGAGTTAATTGAAAGGTATAAATCGAGATTTATAGCTAAGGGATATACGCAGACTTTTGGCATTGATTATTCTGAGACATCCGCACCGGTTGCGAAAATGAACATAGTTAGGGTAATTTTATCCCTAGCTGCTAATATTGATTGGGAGTTGCATCAATTTGATGTAAAAAAACGCATTTTTGCATGGAAAAGTTGAAGAGTAGATCTATATGGATGTTCCTCCTGGTTATAAAAAAGGATCAAATCCCAATATGGTGTGTAAATTGAAAAGGCACTATGTGGTTTAAAACAATCTCCTCGAGCATGGTTTGGGAGATTTTCTTGATCTATGTTGGCTTTGGGATATAAACAAAGTCAAGGGGATTACACTTTGTTCGTGAAGCAATCAAAAATGGGAAAGATAATAGCCCTACTAGTTTATGTGGATAATATCATTGTAACAGGAGATGATGAAATAGAGCAACAAGTCTTAAGCCAATGTCTAGCCAAAGAATTTGTGATCAAGACTTTAGGAAGACTAAAGTATTTTCTTGGAATTGAAGTTTCCCATTCAAGAAAGGGAATTTTTATATCCCAATAAAAGTATACTATAGACTTACTCATGGAAAGAGGTCAAGGTGCATGCAAACCAGCTAGTACTCCTATAGACCTAAATCATAAACTGGGAAATGTAGAAAAAGATGCAAGTGTAAACAAAGAAATGTATCAATTCCTTGTGGGGAAAATTTTATACTTGTCTTATACCAGACCTAACATAGCTTATGCTGTAAGCATGGTCAGTCAATTTATGCCTGATCCAAAGGAAACACATTTTCGAGCAGCACATCGGATTTTGTAGTATCTCAAATGAGCTCCAGCAAAAGGGGTCATGTTTCAAAGAAATAATGGTGTGAATCTTGAGTCGTACACCGATTCAAGGTATGCTACGTCATCAGTTGACAGTAGATCAATAACAGGGTATTGCACTCTCTTAGGAGGAAACCTTGTGACATGGAGAAGCAAGAAGCAAAGTGTGGTGGCACGATCTAGTGCTGAATTTTGGGCAATGACACACGGTATATGTGAGCTATTATGGCTGAAAATTATCCTTGAAGATCTAAGGATCAATTGGGAGGGAACATGTATGATTCAATTTATAAATTTAACTTTTGTACGATTAGGATATCGAACTTTTGTATAACTTTTGTACGATTAGGCTATCGAACTTAAGAGAAACATGTATGATTCAATTTATAAATTTAATTGTTCATGAACTTAAAAATAGTAACTATTTGAAGCAAAGTGTGTTTAACTCTAAAAAAAGAAGTAATCTAAAAACAAGTAAAACCTAAAAATTGGTTTAGAAACAACGAAAGATAAATTTTCTTACACTTAAGATTTGATTGCCCTTTTTAGTTATGGTTGATTTCTTTCAAGTGAAATGGATATAAGTTGTCATATATTGATTTATAGATTGGTTAAAAGTTGTCACACCCCGAAACCAAAGGCGGAAACGTTCCGGGGCAGAGGACGTCATGAATATCGCAACCAATGTACATCGTAAGCAAAGTAAACAACCATTACATTACATATTAAAATTTACATTTGTTCAAAAGTAAATTTGTACAAGTGATGATACATATGTATATATAAACAAAAGTTTAGACGTGTCTTCTACGTACTCCGTCTTCATCAAAAGGGTCGCCGGGTACCTGTCTAATGCGGACCTGAGAATACAAGCACTTTAAAAATCAGCATAAAGCTGGTGAGTTCATAAGCGATTTTGTTTACTGAAAATGTACGAGTTTCCTTTTAGTTTCTGAAAATGTTATGACCCAAGAAAATCCCATATTTTCTTAAAAGTAATGTTTGGTTAACTGTTATATTGTACGGTTCTGATTATGTTAATTGTTATCCCAGGAAAATCCTATATTGTCCTAAAATGTTTATGAAGTGTTATCGAATCTGAAAGTAACGTACAAGTATCTACCATACTTAAAGTATGTGTGTGTGTGCGAAGTTTTCTGACAGTTTGGTTACCTTTAAATGCACATTAGTTTTAAGACGTATATAAAACTAATAAATAAGTATAAAGTTTTCATAATCTTGATTGCGTGTTCTATAACCATACTACAGACTAGATATGACTCGAGACGAGGCCAATATCTTCTATGAATTTTGTCACCCTTGAACCTTTCGGTTCGGCTGTAGCTAGCAGCCAGGTGCAGGATAGTCAGTCCCGTATAGATCTATACACTCAAGTCACGCTCTCCCCTTCCGGATATTCTGGTTACAAGAATAGTCCTCCGCTTTCGTGTCTAGGGAAGTGTTGCAAAGGACGTGTCTCTAATCTTAAGATTCATGAATTTAAAACTGAAAATATCAATACGGAAAGCCTGTTCTATTGATTCTTTACTCTCGTATCTAGTAGGAGTACTAACTAAGACCTGACTAATTTCCAATGATACCTGTCCTTCACACTCGTGTCCAGGGGGTGCTTTATTAAGGACAATACAAAAGTTCTATCTATTATCCTCCACTCGCGTATCTCTGTGGAGTGTTACCGAGGACAAAACAATATATTAAGTTTGCTCTTCAAAGTATAAAGGTTATGTTTTTAACTATTATAAGGAGGAAAACAATTTGTGAAAATACAAAATACGACAATTTATAATGTTTTTCACAAATTATATGATAATGTGATCTGCAAGTTCAAACGGTTATCTGCTATGATTTGTCAGTGTTAAAAACATATGTAATATGAAACACAACACATATAAAATAACTTATGAGTACAAGTATTACTTGTACTTTGCTTGTATTCCCCCTAAAAACAGTGAAAAACATTGAAAAAGGGTAGGGGTATGAACTCACCAGACGAGAAAACGTGTCGGTTTGGATGCTATGTGTCGGTTCGGGGATTGATAATGCGCGAGGTTCCTATGTAATATGAAATGGTGCACAAATGTATCTAATTAGACTTTAAATCACTATTTAGATATGATTTTTCACTCCAAGACGCGAAAACACTTCAAATAAAGTGTTTGGAGTGACCCGGGTGACATTTATCGACGTATGGGGCTTAGATAATGAGTTTGCTCTTCAAGAGTAAACTCCTTAAGGAGTTTACGGCCCTAAGACCATGAACACTTGAGTTCACGAACGTGAACTCATGGTTAATGGGTTTTAAGGTGCTAAATGGTCTTATTTCACTTGGGAAAATTGGCTAGGATCAAATCTAGGGCATAGGAGTGGATTAAACTTCCAAATGGACCATTTAATGGAGTTTACGGTAGTAAACTAGGAGTTTATGGCTGTTGACTCCCCCACACACATTCCTTATGTGTTTTGGTGGTGCTAGGACAATCACATGTGATTCAAACCAATTTTACAAGCCTTATAATGAAGTTAGGGCATCATTTGGCTAGTGTAGATGAGTTTACGGCCCATGAACCCATTTTAGGGAGTTTTACGGCCGTTAACTCTCACAGGGGAGGTTTTCATCAACTTTAAGGCCCCTAAATCGATTGTGGTTGGTTCTAGAATTTATTCCAAGGCCATTGGTGTGTTTAAGTGGCATTTAAACACTCAAATATGAGTTTACTCTCCATGAAGATGAGTTTATGGCACAAGAATGTTCTTGGGCAGTAAACTCATGTTTACTCCTAAAAAATGATGTTCAAGGTGTTCTAAGTCCGAATTGGTAAGCCATTAAGTCATATCTATGTCCCAAAGTTGGTTTGGAAGGGTTTAAAGGCTCAAAAGCCCATCATATGTGTGTTTACGGCCTAAGCATGTTCCAGGGCTGTAAACACATGAAAATGGTCCTAACTGATTATTTGAACTCGGATTTGAAGGTCTAAGATGCTATACTAAGAGTTAGGGAAGTTACCTTGGTGATTTGGAGCTTAAATTTTATGTTTTTGGACCTTAGATTTGGTTTGAGGAGAGAGGTTAGAGAGAGTAAAAGGTTCAAATGGAAGCTTAAACCACTTTAAATATGGTTTGGGTTTGGGACACAGTGGAATTCTACCCGATACCGACGTTAAACGGGGCTTTTGGTTGCACCCGATTAAGATGTCGTAACCCGATATGGTTGAAACTAAAATGTTTCCGATTACTAATATGGAGTGTTAAAATAAGTTCTAAACATGCTTAGACACCCATTAAGTCATAATAGAAATTTCAAAAATAATGACTTAATTTAAAACTTAAACTGAAACAATTCGAAAGAGACGAATTCTATGGGCGGAAACGGGTTACGACGATGGATTAAACTTCGGGTTGTCACATTATCCCCCCATTAGAGGGAATTTCGTCCTGAAATTAAAACCTTAAATATGACTCAAGGATTTCGAAAGAGATACGATTACTTCGATTTCATCGGATCTTTACACTCCCAAATGAACTTGTGTCTTCGTATGGCATTCCGGCGAACCTTCGTTATCGGAATACGGTTTTGGTCACATCGAATGGATTACTAGGGTTTCGTCGGGTAGGCTCTTCTTACGAATAAAGACATGGAATACCGGATGGTTGCTGCTAAGTTCTGAAGGTAGTCGGAGTTTGAAGGTTACTAACGAGGATCTCGAAGGGTTTAATGTACCACGGGTTAAGTTCTCCGCGCTTTCCAAGGCGTACCATATCTTTCCAGATTAAGACCTCCTACAAGAGGGTACATCTTTCGATGTCGGAATGGTTAAGGTTTTGGTGATTTCGGAAAAATTCTAGATGAACCTGCAAAAGTAGTCAGCGAGCCCCAGAATTGACGTGTTTCTGTGGGTATCTTCGGTGCAGACTAATTCTCTATTGCTTTGATCTTAGGAGGATTCCATACGTATGTCTTCACTGTCTACTACATGACCAAGGAAATGGTTTGACCGATGGACATCACTACGACTTATAGTGATGATATCGAGTCTGACATACTGTCTATGGAACATCACTCTCATGGATTTGTAGCTGTTGGTACCTTGACTTAAAGTTTATCTTTGAGAAGTGGCTGGTTCTATGAAGTGGATCGAAAAGGTCATCTATTCGAGGAAAAAGGATATCGGTTTTGACGCTCGTTTTGACTACTGAAATAGTTCCAGGAATTTGGTTGATGCGAAATTCAACCTGAGGTTCGGAAAGAATTCTCAGAAGCTCTATAGGAATACATCAGGACAATCACAGACTTCGGGGACGTTCTCGAGGTTTCTAACTTCCTTTTTCCCACGGATCACATGGGTTAGGGATATATGACACTCCTTTCGAGGAAAACTCTGGAGTTTTGATGCACAAAATGATACGAAGGTCGGAACCGAATCTATCGTCGTAGATCATGAGAGTCTGACCAGAGAGGAAATTGGAACGGGTGGCTTTTTCAATACAAGGGAATCGACATGATTGGGACTCAATCAGTCCGTGTCACAGATAATGTCAAAACTATTTATGGAAACCGACATAGGATCAATGGATGAAGAATGGTCGTTCAGAGCAAAGGTACAACCTATGGATGTATTGATAAAGTTCTCTTTCCCACTGTTAGTCGTCGTGATTGTGAATGTTTCATTTACTAGTGTAGGGCTAAAATTAAGAAGATGTTTGAATAAATAGTTAATAGATTTTCTTTTAGCACTAGAATCGAAAAGGATTGCAGGCGTAAGAGTTGTTGAGGAGGAGTATAGCTGAGGCGAAGGTGGGATCAACGATTGTCTCCTCTCATCCTATTGCTAGAACTCTTCCGGTGTTGCCAGCTGTTGCTACCTTGGGGCAGTCTCTTTTGAAATGCTCGACTTCTCCATAACGATAGCAGGCCTGACCAATGCCTGCTCTGGAAGTCTAATTGATTGATTGAGTTGGTGTCTTGCAGTTCTTTGGAGTGTGACCCATTTTGCGACAACTGTTGCAAAACACCTCTAGACATAGACTGGAAGTGAGGTGATGATAGTTGCACTTGTCACAATTAGGGAGGGTTCCAGCATACCTACTGGTAGGTTTTCGAGCTGAGGATCCAACAACAGAAACAACTGCAGGGGTAGTAGCAGCGTGAACTGCCACAGTTTTCTGCCTCTTCAAAGACTCCTGCAATATTTGACTTTTCTTCTTCTTCCCAATTTTTCTGATCTCGTCACTCCTCTTTGCCGGTTCAGGAGTGGTAGTTGCTTCTTCAAGGTCATCACTATGGTCGATTAAGATTCGTGCTAAGCATTTGGCGCTGTCTTATGTATCTGGCCTCGCAGCTATGACGTTTCCTTTCGTTGGCTGGGTCAGCCCCAAGATTAATCTCTCTATCTTCTTACTCTCCTGGGTAACCATTCCCAGACAGAGAAGCGCCAATTCATCGAACCTGGAAGTGTAAGCGACAATATCAGAACCTTTCATCTTCAAGTTCCAGAGTTTGTGCTCTAATTTCTCCATTTCGCCTCGAGGGCAGTACTCAACCAGCAGAAGTTCCTTTATGGCCTCCCAACCCATAGCATTAGCTACAGGTAAAGTTAGGGTTTTGACTCGGCCGTTCCACCAAGTTAGAGCTTTTTCGATGAAGGTGCAGGTGGCCAACTTTACCTTATCAGATTCCGAACAGGCACAAATTTCAAAGATTGATTCGATTTTCTTGAACCATCGGGTGAGGGAAATGACACCTCCAGTGCCATCAAAGGACGTGGGTTTTGCGTTCATGAAGTCTTTATAGGAACCCCCTTTTCGGTGTCCCTGGCTATCTTCTGGGTTTTGGGTCTGGGGACCACCTCCTGAACTACCGGGGTTTCTTTGTGACATGGCGGTTGTCACTGCGGCAGTAACAACTGCCTGAAGTGTTACAAGATCAATTTGAGGAGAAGGTGGTGGCGGAGGGTTATTGGTCTTTGAGATGGGTCTCTTTCTTGGAGGCATGTTGATCTAATAAGATCAGGAAAGAGAGGATGGTAAGTCCTCTGAATTGAATCAAGAGATATGACAGATATATATTCCGAATAAGCGATAAAGCAGGAAAGAGTTATCAAAACAGATAAATTATCGCTAAAGGAATGATCAGGGAACAACGCTTGAATGAGGTTTTCTACAAAGGATTGGCTCGAGAAATACTCCTATAGTATTTCATGATTCGCTACGACCATGGTTCGATGTTTGGGGTATTAGGGTAAGTTTTAGGCATGCTGAACACCACAGTCACTCCTAAGCACATGTTGGCCGTGTCTCGAATGAATATAGTTGGCCAGGCTATATTGATCCTAGACACGACTACATAATTGCCCAGGTTTAACCACAATATACAACACCCATTTACTTATGTTTTGTTCTACTTGTAGTTACGGATCTCGGCGGTTAGGTATACTTGTATACTTTTGAAAATACTTATACTTTAAAGTATACTTTTAGTTCAGAGCACTTTTGCCCCTTTAATGTTTACAGTTTTATACCATGTAAGGTTTGGTATACTTAGTTCACTATAAACAAGGGCTCTGATACCAATCTGTCACACCCCGAAACCGAAGGCGAAAACGTTCCGGGGCGGAGGACGTCATGAATATCGCAACCAATGTACATAGTAAGCAAAGTAAACAACCATTACATTAAATATTAAAATTTACATTTGTTCAAAAGTTAAGTTGTACAAGTGATGATAAATATGTATATATAAAGAAAAGTTTAGACGTGTCTTCTACGTACTCCGTCTTCATCAAAAGGGTCGTCGGGTACCTGTCTAATGCGGACCTGAGAATACAAGCACTTTAAAAATCAGCATAAAGCTGGTGAGTTCATAAGCGGTTTTGTTTACTGAAAATGTACGAGTTTCCTTTTAGTTTTCGAAAATGTTACGACCCAAGAAAATCCCATATTTTCTTAAAAGTAATGTTTGGTTAACTGTTATATTGTACAGTTCTGATTATGTTCAATTGTTATCCCAGGAAAATCCTATATTTTCCTAAAATGTTTGTGAAGTGTTATCGAATCTGAAAGTAACGTACAAGTATCTACCATACTTAAAGTGTGTGTGTGCGAAGTTCTCTGATAGTTTGGTTACCTTTAAATGCACATTAGTTTTAAGATGTATATAAAACTAATGAATAAGTATAAAGTTTTCATAATCTTGATTGTGTGTTCCATAACCATACTATAGACTAGATATGACTCGAGACGGGGCCAATATCTTCTATGACTTTTGTCACCCTTGAACCTTTCAATTCAGCTGTAGCGAGCAGCGAGTTGCGGGATAGTAAGTCCCGTATAGATCTATACACTCAAGTCACACTCTCCTCTTTTCGGAGATTCTAGTTACAAGAATAGTCCTCCACTTTCGTGTCTAGGGAAGTGTTGCAAAGGATGTGTCTCTAATCTTAAGATTCATGAATTTAAAACTGAAAATATCAATACGGAAAGCCTGTTCTATTGATTCTTTACTCGCGTATCTAGTACGAGTACTAACTAAGACCTGACTAATTTCCAATGATACCTGTCCTTCACACTCGTGTCCAGGGGGTGCTTTATTAAGGACAATACAAAAGTTCTATCTATTATCCTCCACTCGCGTATCTCTGTGGAGTGTTACCGAGGACAAAACAATATATTAAGTTTCCTCCTTAAAGTATAAAGGTTATGTTTTTAACTATTATAAGGAGGAAAACCATTTGTGAAAAATACAAAATATGATAATTTATAACGTTTTTCACAAATTATATGATAATGTGATCTGCAAGTTCAAACGGTTATCTGCTATGATTTGTTAGTGTTAAAAACATATGTAATATGAAACACAACACATATAAAATAACTTATGAGTACAAGTATTACTTGTACTTTGCTTGTATTCCCCATGAAAACGGTGAAAAAGATTGAAAAAGGGTAGGGGTATGAACTCACCAGACGAGAAAACGTGTCGGTTTGGATGCTATGTGTCGGTTCGGGGCTTGATAATGCGCGAGGTTCCTAGGTAATATGAAATGGTGCACAAATGTATCTAATTAGACTTTAAATCACTATTTAGATATGATTTTTCACTCCAAGATGCGAAAACACTTCAAATAAAGTGTTTGGAGTGATCCGGGTGACATTTATCGATGTATGGGGCTTAGATAATGAGTTTGCTCTTCAAGAGTAAACTCCTTAAGGAGTTTACGGCCCTAAGACCATGAACACATGATTTCACGACCGTGAACTCATGGTTAATGGAGTTTACAACCATAAACTCCCCCACACACATTCCTTATGTGTTTTGGTGGTGCTAGGACAATCACATGTGATTCAAACCAATTTTACAAGCCTTATAACGAAGTTAGGGCATCGTTTAGCTAGTGTAGATGAGTTTACGTCCCAGGAACCTATTTTAGGGGGGTTTACGGCCGTGAACTCTCAAAGGGGAGGTTTTCATCAAGTTTGAAGGCCCCTAAATCGATTGTGGTTGGTTTTAGAATTTATTCCAAGGCCATTGGTGTGTTTAGGTGGCATTTAAACACTCAAATATGAGTTTACTCTCCTTGAAGGTGAGTTTACGAACCAAGAATGTTCTTGGGCAGTAAACTCATGTTTAGTCCTCAAAAATGATGTTCAAGGTGTTCTAAGTCCGATTTGGTAAGCCATTAAGTCATATCTAAGTCCCAAAGTTGGTTTGGAAGGGTTTAAAGGCTCAAAAGTCCATCATATGTGTGTTTACAGCCCAAGCATGTTCCAGGGCCGTAAACACATGAAAACGGTCCTAAATGATTGTTTGAACTCGGATTTGAAGGTCTAAGATGCTATAGAGTTAGGGAAGTTACCTTGATGATTTGGAGCTTAAATTTGATGTTTTTGGACCTTAGATTTGGTTTGAAGAGAAAGGTTAGAGAGAGAGAGAGAGTAGTGAGAGAGAGTAAAAGCTTCAAATGGAAGCTTAAACCACTTTAAATATGGTTCGGGTTTGGGACACGGTGGAATTCTACCCGATACCGATGTTAAACGGGGCTTTTGGTCGCACCCGATTAAGATGTCGTAACCCGATATGGTTGAAACTAAAATGTTTCCGATTACTAATATGGAGTGTTAAAATGAGTTCTAAACATGCTTAGACACCCATTAAGTCATAATAGAAATTTCAAAAATAATGAGTTAATTTAAAACTTAAACGGAAACAATTCGAAAGAGACGAATTCTATAGGCGGAAATGGGTTACGGCGATGGAGTAAACTTCTGGTTGTCACAAAAGTCTTTCTGTGATTCTAACCATTCTGCTGATCAAGTTATTAAGTCAATGTTCATGATGGTAACTTTTAGTATTACCTGTCTTTTTTCATAGCATGCAATATATTAATCAATTGATCTCAATGTTAATGAAAATAAATAAGGTGTAATGAATGGTCATTATATGCAACTAATAAACATTAAAGTTAATTGTGTTATAACCTAATCATATCGTTTGTTCCATCACTAATCATAAATTTTTAATAGTTAAAAAAACAATTACGATTCAAGCCAACATAGTCATAATAGTCATCTAAACTATATTAACTCAACAATAGGTCAAGGTTGTAGAACTTGCTACTCGGTACATGCTCGACCGACTGTCGTGTATCGAATACTCAGGGGGTACTCGTATTTGGTAATTCATGTAGAAATATTTTTAGGAAAATTATATATGTCAAAATAATAAGTTAAAATCATAATATGGTTGAAATATATAAAAAAATTAGATACATGTGAATAGATAAAAACTGAAATACACACAATTGTCTCACTTCGTGAATAATTATTGAAAATTTAAGATATATATATATATATATATATATATATATATATATATATATATATATATGTTGTAATAATCACATGTTTGTGTTAAATAATAAATCATTAAGTGTATTTTACATATTAATCTTGAAATTCTTGATTTTTTTTCTTTTTTAAGACAATTTTGACCATTTGATCGAGTTTAACCAAGTTGGGTGAGTTTCACTTTGTTAACCGAGTAGGCCCGAGTAATACCCAGTAGGCCCAAGTTAGAGAGATGTTGATCGGGTTTTGACCAAGGTTGATCGATTATTGACTGATTTTGACTTAATCCAAGTTTTTTTCTAAGTTCAGATAACTCGCCTTGGTGGAGGCCCAATTCCAAGTACTCGGCCGAGTAGGCCGAGTTTTGCAACACTGCATAAAAGTAGAAACTTGAAAACATTTGGATCTTAAGGGTTCTTCTACTCTAAGTGAAAGCAAAAGGTTTATCTACTCCGGATATGGAGGCATTATCTTTATGGGACAAAGTGCAAACTCTTCACTGGTCATAAGAGTCTCCGATATCTCTTTAATCAAGAGGAATTAAACATGAGACAACAAAACTAGATAGAGTTACTTAAGGATTATAACTATGAGATACTTTACCACCCTGGTAAAGCAAATGTCGTAGCTGATGCTCAAAGTCGAAAAGTAAACCTGGAAAGGAAAAGGCCAAGAGCGTTAAGGATAGAAGTTGTCTCAACTATTGTGGAAAGCATCATGAAAGCTCACGTAGAAGCTTTAGAGAAAAATGATCGAAATGAAGAATGTTTAGGCAAAACGTTGATATTCGGTAGAAATAGTCAAGGATTGAAGGTATTCAAATATAGGATATGGCAACCTAAAAGGAGAGGAGTAGGAGATCTTCTGATGGAAGAAACTTACATAACCATGTACTCGATTTATCTCGGAAAAACTAAGATGTCTAGGGATCTGAAACCTTACTACTGGTTGCCGACGATGACGCTTGATGTTACAAAGTATATGGTTGAGTGTGTAACATGTACGAGAGTTAAATCACAACATCAGAAACCATATAGGAGTTTAGAACCTTTACCTGTACCTATAGGTAAATGGGAAGACATCACCATAGATTTTGTGACTAAACTACACAGGATGAAGAATGGTCACGACATGATTTGGGTAGTTGTGGATCAGTTCACTAAGTGTGCACACTTCATAGCAACCAATGAGAGATGGTCTATGGACAAGCTTGAAAATGCTTACGTGGAGGAGGTAGTAAGACTTCATGTTCTTCCCTTAACGATTGTATAAAATCGTGATAACTGTTTCACATCAAGAGTTTGGAGGTGTTTACAAGAGGAAATGGGTATGAAGTTGTGTTTAAGTAGAGCCTACCATCCGCAGAATGGTGGTCAGAGCGAAAGAATGATCAAACACTAGAAGTTATGCTAAAAGCATGTACCCTAGAATTTCAGGGTACCTGGGATGAGCATTTACCCCTGGTAGAGTTTTTCTACAACAATAGTTACCATTCGAGCATCAAGATGGAATCTTATCAAGCATTTTATGGACAAAAGTGTCGTACGCCGTCTTGTTGGCTTGAGGCTAGAGAAAAGTAGTTTATAGGCCCCAAGACAGTCCATCAGACTACTAAAACGATGAAGGTGATTAGAGAAAGGATGTTAGCAGCTCATGATCGTCAAAAGAGCTTTGCTGACAAAAATCGATGACTGATGACATTCGTAGTTGGAGATTCAGTTTTATCCAAAATATCACAGTGGAAAGGACTTATAAGATCTGTATAGAGAGGAAATTTGAGTCTAAGGTTTATTGGGCCATTTAAAGTTCTCCAGAGGATTGGAAACAAAGCTTAAAAGATGGAATTATTAGAAGAACTGGATGGTATTCATAACACTTTCCATGTGTGTTATTTGAGGAAATTTACGGGAGAAGTTCCTGATATAATTATACTTACGGAGTTATGGATGGATGAAAATAAGAGATTAATCTAAGAGCCTGAGGAAATTATTGACCTTAAGACAAAGAAGTTGCGACGTAAGATGGTCGAATTAGTGCTTGTGCGATGGAAACATTCGAATGGGCCTAACCTCACCTGGGAAACAGAGAGTGACAAGATAAGTCGCTATCCACATATGTTTGCTGATGCATGATTCCGGGAAGGAATCATGCTAAGGAGGAGAGAATTGTACTGCCCGTGTTTCTAGGGTAAGCACTAGTATGATGATGTGATAGTTAGGGTCAACAATTGTAATCTATTTGAAGTAATAAAAAAGAATTAATTGAGTATTATGTGAATTATGTGATTTTATGTGCATTATACTTACTAATAACAATGTAATAAATTAATAATAAAAATAAGCGTCAAAAATAAAATAATAGATAGACCCAATATCTATAAAGAAAGTTGTAGTGGTTGTGACAAAGATTCAAAAGATATAAAGAACGCCAAAATTCGACTAATAACGACGAAGTTAGGACCTGTCGAAGTTTCGCGATAAAACCGGCATGACGTTGTGTGATGTAAAAATTAAGATTGCGATAAAATACTTTTTAGCCTTAGAAATCTAAACGTAGTAGTAGTATACGTTAAACCGAGAGCGTGCATTAAAAGAACGTCCAAATCTAACTTCGTATGAGGAAGTTATGATTTTCCTATGATTTGGCATAACAATATGCAACCTGAAATTTGAATATTAGATCGACTGATTTTTAGCTGATACGACCTAAACGAGAATCGAAGATCTCGTTAATAGGAGCTCAACAATATAAAGACATACTAAAATGGACCTCGGATGACAAAGTTATGAATTTTTAACATACTTTACATGTCCAGTTTTGTTAAAATATAACTTTAAAAAAAAGTTAGAATTAGTCGACAGAGTCTAAACAAAAGGTGTAAATTACATTGTCACCTACGCGTGTATATAAAGAACGTTGGAAACGAAGATCATATGCGAAAGTTACAAAGTTTAGAAGTCAGAATGGGCTAATGCGATGTGGGTGACATGGCGTAATCTGAGCCCTTGCTTTCTCGCCACAGCCTCGCACGCGGAGGTGACACCTACCCACTCGTACGTGCAACATAGCCTCGTACGCCCAACATACCGAGTACGTGTAAGATACTTAGAGGAGTATGCCCAGTGTAGTCCAAAGTTGAGGGCTATAAATAGATGTGATGTTTTTTCCAATTCTTCACACCTTCACCCTTCTTTCTCTCTCAACACTTCAAAACTATCCCTCCCCTTCCCTACTACTTTCTAAGCGCTAGAGGCGAGTCTCGAAGAACCAAAAGGCTCCAAGAAGAAGAGTTGGTAATTCATAGTAGACACTCTTGAAAGATGGTTACACATCTAAGGTGGAGCAAAAATCAAATGTTACTTATTTGAGGCAAAGGTGATATCAACATGGAGAAGGGAAAAAAGTTCTTACTCTCAAGGGGAGCACAAGTTGAAGAATTTATTAATGATTAGTTTTGACATCATCAGATAGGGGAGACTGTAAGGCCACACCTGATGATCTGATGAGTCAAACACAATCACACGTTGACCACCAGCACCAACACCAACGTCAAGTCAACAATGATCAACGTTAGCGTGAAGTCCATCATCTTAGTGATCATTGTATATTAAGAATATATCTATATATATATATATATATATATATATATATATATATATTATAGGAAGATATCATATGTATATTTGGTAGTTATACTCTATAAATATAGAATAGATAACAGATCCAATATCCTGGTGATAAGGATTTGTTTATATGTAGATTAGATATAATCTCTTGAATGACAGGATCCACTAGATTAGATTGGTATATATTCAACATTAGGGTGAAACCCTAAAGTGAATGGCCTGGTGCCATCTGCGTCTTGGTGACCGTCTTTATGACAACCTGTTTTCATTGTGAAAACAACTCCTTTCTTGGTGAAAGCATCTTTGTGATTATCTTGTTCTTCTATTCTTCGTTTATTCTTTTATGTTTATACTTGAGTGTATTCGATTGATACAAACCTTCACACTCCAAAATTCTTCATTTTGGAACTCATGGTTACTTTGCCAAAAACTAAATAAGTTGTTTATTTTCTTTAATGATCCATAAATATTTGACTAATTTAAACGAATTACCCTTTTTTATTACGTTTTCAAATGATTTCACCTATTTTCAAAAATAGTAGAATACTTTTTTTTACTTTGAACACTTACCCTACAAAATTCCAATATTCATTGGTGAGTACCCTTATTATTAAATTTTCCAAGACAAAGAAGTTCACTTCGACATGAATATTATGCAAAAAAAAAAAAGAAAAAAAAACAGTTTATGAATGTCTAAGGGCACCACAAACTCAGGTGTTTCTTATGAATATTCCTATTGACGGTATTTGCCAACATATGTCGCCAGTGGTGTATCATCCTATCATCAAGTATTGCCTTCTGATCTCTTTATTCTTGGGTTTTTAACGCATCAAATACACTCTAAACTACGTAGCGGAAAAATCAAAACTACGATATACGTAAGTGTACATTCAACCTACGGATCCATGGTTTCATTCTAATTACATCTACCCTAGAAAACAGAAAAACATAAAGAAGAAGACATACCTCTGATGTAGCCCTTGATCTCCATGCTTCAGATGTTGATCCACCATGAAGTTGCTTGGATGAGAGGATCCAAACCAGAATCCTTCTAATGGTATCACACCCAATTACACCACCGAGTGGAATAAAAATAACTAGGAGAAGGGTAAATTTGACAAACAGTAAGTGGGTTAGAAGTTTTCCCTAAGAGTGAGAGGAAGAAGGGTTTGCAAAATTTCAAGCCAAGGTGCAAGGAAGAATGAAATCCCTAAGGCCCTATTTATAGCCTTCGATGCTTCCCAAGGTTTTGTACTACTTCCCGTGTAGGATGTGTTGGATTAGTGTCTAAGTCCATAACTATAATTGGTATATACTTGACCCGATTTGGCATGGTCGATTTGGGTTGCATGGCATCAGAATGATTTGGATACACTTTTGTGCGAAAAGGATATTTATGATTTATTCATATTGTTGAATATTTTAAGTGTTGCGTCTTGGATTATTTGTGTTGTAAACGGATTGGGCATATCCATCCGTAGTTATCTAGAATAGTTTCCTTTATCTAGATAAGTTGTTAGGGTTTTATTATAAATATATGCATGCATGTATGCGTATATAAGTGATTATTCATTCACGTTGATTGCGGTAACCCTAGTTTATACCTCTACAGATTGAAGTTCTTAATCGAGCTCTTCTGGGGTATTTTGCATTAATCATTCGACATCTTCATCGCAATACTTGTGTTCTTATTTACGTTCTTATTAATATTTTGCTTAGAATCATACGATCCTGAAAGAACTTTGTTCTAACAATTGGTATCAGAGCCATTGCTGAAAGACGAAACCGATCGTTGTGTGAAGCGGCTAGGACCATGCTCAGTTATGCCTCTCTACCTCTATACTTCTGGGCTGATGCCATTGCTGCGGCCTGCTATACTCAGAATCGGTCCCTCCTCAACAAGCGATTCTCATTAACTCCTTATGAGATTTTAATCAATCGGAAACCAAACGTCAAGTTTTTCCACATATTCGGTTCCAGGTGCTTTATCCTTAACTCTAAAACCGAAATTAGTTTGACGCTAAAGCCGATGAGGGGATCTTTCTAGGTTATTCTCTGTCATCAAAAGCATACCGAGTATTGAACAAGCGTTGCAAAAGAATAGAAGAGACTTACTATGTCACCTTTGACGACAATTACATAAAAAAGGTTCAACGAACAGAAGATGCCTCTGGAGATATCTTTCCCGCATCTGGACAGGTCTCGGTTCCAATATCAAATCTGTTTGATGAATACATTCGGTTGTTCGATGAACCGGAAAAGGCAATCCATTCGGAAGTAACAGCAGCAGACAACAAGGTAGATAATCTGAAGAAAGTTATAGACGAAGCTGCCAAATCATTGGAAACCGAAACACCTACTCCTAAACCATCACCTAGTACTTCAAACTCCGATTCAACATTCCAGGGGGAGGACGATAACACTTTCCAACCATCTGGACTTTCTGTCGAGGGGAAGAATTACCATTCCGCCACATCTAATACTCAAACAACAGAACCAAAATTAACAAGCGTAACTCCAATCGAGGGGGAGACTCCTACTGCTGATTTTGTTGAGGACATAGGCTACACTTCGCCAGTCGAGGGGGAGAAGGTAAGAACAAGTAATTGTTCAACTGACGAAGGTGAAGCGGATAAGTCAGATGTTGAAATTGAAGTTGAAGCAAAATTAAATCCAGAATATGATCCAAGCTATCCTCCGCTAGTAAAATGGACAAAAAACCATCCCAAAGAGCAAATAATTGGTGAATCGTCTGAAAGTGTTCTTACTAGATCTCAACTGAAGGCAAAACAAACAACATTATTCTCCAAAGTGGAATTTTGTATGTTTAACTCTTTTATCTCCAAAATAGAGCCGAAAACAGTAAATGCTGCACTCGATCATTCTGATTGGGTTCAAGCAATGCAGGATGAGCTCAATGAATTTGAATGAAACAGAGTTTGGAGATTGATTCCTACACCGAAAGATGCCTCTGTTGTTGGCTTCAAATGGGTATTTAGAAATAAGCTAGATAAAGAAGGAAATGTCATTCGTAACAAGGCTCGGTTGGTTGTAAAAGGCTACTGTCAAGAAGAAGGGATTGATTATGAAGAAACGTTTGCTCCTGTGGCACGGTTAGAGTCTGTTCGAATTTTCCTAGCATATGCTGCTCACAAGAACTTTGAAGTTTTCCAAATGGATGTCAAATGTGTATTCTTGAATGGAGAATTTGAAGAAACTGTCTATGTTGAGCAACCACCCAGTTTTGTGAATGAAAGGTACCCAGATCATTGCTACGTACTGGATAAAGCTGTCTATGGGCTAAAGTAAGCACCAAGAGCCTGGTATGAAACTCTTACACGCTTTCTAAAAATGTCAAAGTTTAAACAAGGTTCGGTTGACCCAACCTTCTTTCGAAAGAAGGAAGGCGAACATCTAATGATTGTTCAAATTTATGTTGATGATATCATCTTCGGCTCTACGAATCCTTGCTTAACTGCTGAATTCAGAAAGTTGATGGAGACTAAATTTGAAATGAGCACAATGGGTCCAATTAACTTTTTCCTTGGTTTGAATATTAGACAGGGACCAAAGGGCATCTTTATAAATCAGGAAGCATACACCAAAAATCTGCTGACTAAGTTTGAAATGAAGGGTGATTCAAAAGTAAAGGTTCCAATGGCATTCGGTACCAAGCTGATCCCATCTTTGGAGAAACCGCCTGTAGACATAACTCTTTATCGACAAATGATAGGATCCCTTATGTATCTAACAACTAGAAGACCATATATCATGTTCTCTGTCTGTTATTGTGCCAGGTTTCAAGCTAATCCAAGAGAACCCCACATGACTGCTGTAAAGAATATTTTTCGATATCTGAAGAAGACATCAACTCTCGATCTCTGGTATCCCGCAAGATCTGGATTCTTCATACAAGCCTTTTCAGATGCTGATCTTGGAGGATGTGGATTGGACAGGAAAAGCACTACCGGAGGATGTCAGTTCCTTGACGGAAAACTTGTCAGTTGGTAATCAAAGAAGCAAACCTGTGTTTCCTTGTCCACAGCAGAAGCAGAATACATCGCTGCCGCATCTTGTACCTCTCAGGTTGTTTGGATTCAAAGTCAGTTGAGAGATTATGGACTGAGTATGAAAAAAATCCCTCTCTACTGTGACTCTGAAAGTGCAATCAGGATTTGACATAATCCAGTGCAACATTCGAAAACTAAGCACATAGCACTAAGGTATCATTTCATCAAAGATCATATAGAAGACGGGAATGTCGAAGTTCATTTTGTTCGTTCTGCTGATCAACTGGCCGACATTTTTACTAAAGCCTTACCAGAAACAACCTTCAATAAAATCTTACAAGGCTTGGGTATGATGGAAGGAGAGTCGGTACCGAATCTTCAATTTTCTCCTTAAAATAAGGACGACAGAGATAGACAGAGCGCTCGGTCTATCTCTGCTCTAGTCTTTTCAAATTAAACAGAACGCTCTGTATATTTCATCTCCGTAAATCTCGGGTTCGCTATGACTGCTCTCACTATTAAGACAAGGTTTCGGTTATATATATTTTATCTTTCTATTTTAGTTTTTTTTCCGAAAATATTCAAAAATCCAAAAATATTTTATCTTTCTGTTTTTTTTTTCAGAAAATATCCAAAAATCCAAAAATATTTTTTCTTTTTGTTGCTTGTTTGTTTTGTTATTAATAGGTACGACACAAGAATAACCGTTGAAAATTCTCAAAGCAGGTATGATTTAACTTTTGTACAAACTAGTTAAGTGTCCCTAGAAGCATGCTGTTGTATGTAAAGCCTCTATGATCTCGAGTAAGCCTTAATGATTCGATTGATACCCATCGTTTCTTCCAAATCAGGCTATTTTAACTCACTTGGTCTAGAGCTAGCTTACTCGTCTCATTTGAGTAAAGAGTTTCTCTTCTCTGTCACGCTTATCTAGCAGAAGGTACATTCGGTTCCTTAACCATCTACTTATATTCTCCATCTACCTTCGGTTCACTAATGTAACCCTTGAGACTCTCGGTCTTTACCACTGAGGTTTATGGTTACACAAAATCTGTGTTAATGATCTTAGATACGATTACCACGTTCTAAGTGAAACCCAAAATTCAACACCAATAATGAATTGACAGTGAGTGAAATACTCAAGCTTTAACTGGTTACCTAAGGAAATCTTTTTTATTTTGCGTGATCTTTTACAAAATCCTCTACAGCTAAGACATTTCTTCCCAAAGAGATCCAGTTTATTTTTTTTTTGATTTCTGCTTCCTATAAGTCATAAACATAATATATCCTACCTACCTGTTCAATAGATCATATCGGTCTCACAGGTAGCTCTACCAACGATCGGTTTTATGTTAAAACTCGATGTTTGGTTGGAGGAAAGCCACCTAATGCATATGATTAAAAGAAGCCTTTCATTGTTTATTGACAAATAGTTGATTGTATTTTCGGGAAACCGCACAAGCACTTCAAGTCTCTCTTGACTTTGAAGGAAGTGATTCTTGCCCAGAATCCTCTGCTTTCTGTTCTCTAAAAGGACATCACTCACACCCAATGAATACATGTTTTATTTCTTTATCTTTCACACTCTTATGCACAAAAATTAATATTTTCCAACATTCTAATTACTAATTGGTATAAGTTTTGGTTATCCGTTGTAACCAAACACGGAGTAACAGGGAATTTCAAACGGTTTGAAGATAAGATTTGGGCGCGTGAATTTGATCCGTTTCAAACCCACGTGTGTTTACGTTTTCCTGTGATTAACCACCCTGTCAAATCGCGCTTTTTCAGGCGACGTTTTAGTAACCTCATCATCACGGTTTCTCTCTCCAGGCAACCGTATAAATAAGGGTGATCATTTTCTTTGTCATTTACCAAGTCACAGCTTATCTCTCTCACACAAAGATTAAACTGTTCATCTTTTTCTTTGTTCAACAATGGCGACCTCATCCTCCGCGCATGATCAAAGCGCTACATCCTCCTTGCTTACAATACGACCTAACCAAAATCTGATAATCGAACTGAGTCCATTCGCATATGACTCATACATGTTGCATGTGGTGGAGTGTCTGAAGTATTCCCCACTGGTAATGGCCCTAACCCTAGTCGAAGCAGTTCCGATGTCGCTACTTTCTCAAGTGTACTCATCAGCGACGTATGACAAGAACAAGGATTGTATCTACTTCAGTATTCACGATAAGCAATCCTCAATTTCAAAGAAGAAGTTTTGTTCCCTTTTAGGGCTTGCAGTTGATTCCTCCATCATCTCTCCAAACTTCATCACTATAACCCAAATTTTCACAATGCTGTATGAAATGGGGTACACCGACGTTCTTACAACGGTGGCAAAGGTCAAGAAGTCTTACTTACCGTCGCAGTTGAATGGGTTGCTGACCCTGCTCATCAAGGGTTTAGCGGAAAGAAGTGGTGGTTCTGATACCACTAGCAAAGGCTTTCTCACCATGCTTTATGGTCTATATAACAGGATAAATCTGGATTATGGCACAATAATTTGGTCCCAAGTGGTGCAGAGTTTGAATACCACAACCCGTCATTATGAAATCTCATGTGGTCGATTCTGGACTGTGATTACAAGGAAATCTATGGATACTTTGGAGATTCCAGTTATGACAGACGCTCTTCTTGCTTTTATCGCTACATATCACACCACAAAGATTATTCTCTTTGATCCACGTAAGTTTCTTCTTTATGGATCAATTCCTGAATCGATGTACAGGTGTGTCACAGCACAAAGCACGGTGATGGACGATTACCGAAAATTGACTCCAGTTGGTCCAAGGGTCTTGTCTGCAGAACAACAAGCTGCCCTAGATGCTTTGGAACAACCTGCACCTAGAGGCAAGTGGGTGGTTAAAACAGAGAAAGAGGAGGCAAAGGAGAAAAAGGAGAAAGTTTCTAAGCGAAAGGCTGGTGAGGAAGCTTCTTCTCAAACAAAACAGAAGAAGATTAAAAAGATGGCTAAAAGGCCTAAGAGAAATTTGTCTCCTGAACCTGACACCGTTGAAGATCAAGCAGCAAAAACTGAGAATCCTGCAGTGTTCACCAGAGAGCCTACACCACCGAGATCTCCATCCCCACCCTCATCTCCTAAAGATACTCATGTTCCATCTACTCATGTTCCCACAGATATACCAACCCTTCCGGTTGAAACTTCTTCTATACCAACTTCAACTATCTATACCTCTGTTCCTGTCTCCACTACACCTATCACAACTTCTCTTGCAACAGAATCCATCACCACTACCATTCCCAAAATCCCAGTTGAAGTCAATGTATCTGATACAGGGGCTACTTCTGTGGTTGATCCACCTGTTTCTAAACCACCATCTCCCACCCCATCTTCTAATTCTGGTGCCACTTTGGGAGGTGATGACGAAGAGTATGATTCATTATACTTTAGTCCTTACCGGATTCCAACTGATACAGATGCTGATGCTCCTGCCAACAATCAACAGCTTCAAGACATCAATGAAAAGCTTGACCGCCTACTTGCAGACAACAAAGCTTATAGTGGGGTTGTCATGAAAGCTTTTGTGGAAACGGCTGTTCAGCAATATACTGAAGCCATTGATCAATATACTGCTGCTGTAAACAAGTCCTCAGCTTCATGTTCCGAGGCCTCAGAGAAGGTTACTGAGGTTGTTCATACAACTCAGATTTTCCTTGATTAACTAAAAGCTCATGCTGATACTAATGTAGCAAAGTACCAAGCTTCTGTTGACTCCTTCTCTCAAACTCTTCAAGAAGAGACTACTAAGTTTGATGCCCTTCGTGCTGATCTCAAAATAGAATCCACATCTTTTCTCCAATCCTTGGATTCTCGTTTTGCTACTTTAACTACAGAAAGCAACTTGAAGGAAGACTTGATAAAACACCAGGCAACCATTGATCTACAAAAAGTCCAACTAGCCCAGAATGAAAAGGAGATCTCTCTGCTCAAAACTCAAAGGGCTGTTTTTCAAAGTTGTGCTAGTGATGTGAAGAATATGTTGACTTAGTGAAATGAAAGGTGTCTCGGAGAAAGTCTTTCTTCCGACACAAGGGGGAGAGGAGAGTAAAGTATAAACAGAACCGAAGGTTAATGTAGCTTCGGTTTCTGGAAAGCAAATTATAGACGACAGTGACTCTGACTGAAGAGATGATTTTCGAAGCTCTCAAGCGAAAGAAATGAGACAGAGAGCTTGATGAGACTATGAAGGTGGCAAGAGAGGCTAAAGAGAAGGAGAAAAAGACTAAAGAGGCAGAGGATATTTTACAATGCAAGAAGACTCGGTTTCCCGAGTGGGACAGAGATACTCTTATAACCCAAGCGATTGAGTTTCCTTCCATGTATTGGTTGGAACCGATTGCTTCTTTTGAATGTGAAAACTCAAAGGACTCGCAGTTTGACATGCCAATCACCAAAATAGCATTCACTTATCATTGCTTTGAGGTCACTGCTGAGGTTCCTTTTCCCAACTTGAAGGTTGACAGGGAGCTAATTGATTTTTACTTGAAGAACGGTCAACCACAGTACTTGACTTGGAGTGCACAGAAGATTACAAGAGTCAAGGTACTAAACTCATCACTTGCTGGGAGATTTATGAATGTTCATTTCAAGATTAACCGTGGTACTGCAAACACGTAATATTTCATATCTCTGGCAGATCTTCCCAATCTTAATCCTCATGATTGGATCTTGCTATACAACATTCTGCTCTCAAATCAACAAGAGTATGAGCCGATTTTGAAACATCTTAAAAGGATGTTGGCCTCCTATATCCATGAGCTTGCCACAATGGATCAGGAGATAGCAAGGGTGATGAATAAGAAGCCGACAGTCAAGCCAACATCTAAGCCCGATGATGTAAATAAAATGAAGTTGGGGCAGATTGATTCAACTAACTTGACTGTCATGTTCACTAAGGGTGACATGCTTAAGTTTTTGTTTGCATTGGTAGACAAGCATCTGTTTTCAATAGATTGTTTGGAGCATATAAACAACATCATTCATCGATGCAAGCAGAACTCAGCATCAGACAAGAAAAATTTTACAGATATGCTTCGGTGGTATATAACATTTAGACAACATGTTCTGGCCATTATACCGAGGATATTTGAAACGGTGAAGAAGACCACTGGTGTGAAAAGAGAATAGAGATTCTGCTCCAAAGACGCAAAGGGGGAGATTGTTGAATATTTTAAGTGTTGCGTCTTGGATTATTTGTTTTGTAAACGGATTGCGCTTATCCATCCGTAGTTATCTAGAATAGTTTCCTTTATCTAGATAAGTTGTTAGGGTTTTATTATAAATATATGCATGCATGTATGCGCATATAAGTGATTATTTGTTCACGTTGATTGTGGTAACCCTAGTTTATACCTCTACAGATTGAAGTTCTTAATCGAGCTCTTCTGGGGTATTTTGCATTAATCGTTCGGCATCTTCATCGCAATGCTTGTGTTCTTATTTACGTTCTTATTAATATTTTGCTTAGAATCATACGATCCTGAAAGAACTTTGTTCTAACACATATATTATAAGTTCTAATATATTAATATGAAATCATATTATTTAATTAGTATTGATCAATAATTAATTTGGAATTAATTTTGTGATCAAAAGACACTAATTAAATATATGGGGATTGATTGTGTAAATCATTCATTCTTATATATGTGGGATTATGAACCATAGTTCTTCATGTTGCGCTAAACCCATGGAGTAACCCATGGATACTCCATGGAGGGTTTAACCCATGGAGCATGAAGAATATGGAGAGACATGAGTTACATGTTGTAACTCTAATAGCCACAATATATAAAGACCCCATAGCTCAATAAATTGGCCCAAATGGATTCATATGAGAGGGCTAGCTGATTTTGATCATAAGGACTTTTCTCTCAAGTTATTCCAAGTTGTTGTTGGTGTTGTGTGAACCATTTGTGGTGTCACACTTGGGGTACTAGGCTCTTAAGCTCCATGGAATCAAGCTACACCAAAGAGGTATGTTATCCTAACTAGTTTCTTGTATGGTTTATGTCAATTGCATGCTAGTTATAGGTTTTATGCCTTTGAAACCATTTGCATGTATAATTAGTGAAATCATAGATCTAAGGTATATAGGATCGTATGTGCACCATAGGATGTTGTAGTATACTAAAACCCATTAGTGGTATCAAAACCAAGGCTTGTTTTCATGTTATACTTGCAGAAATGGCTGAAAATCGTAGTTTTTTGCTGTCTTGACAGGGGACTCGATGAGTCCATGTATAAACTCATCCAACTCATCGAGTTTGTTCTTGCACTGGGCGAGTTGGAGCCCCTGGCAGCATGTCTTCGAGTTTTAAGGCTGGAATTGGACTAGATTCATTACCCTAAGTTCTTTTTGAACCTATAAACCTATTTTTGATGTGGTAATGTTCATTCTAATCAAATTCAATAGATAATTTTCAATAGATTCATGTTTTGTGTTAATTTGGTGGTTAGGCTAATTACATGAAAATTGTTTTATTTGAATTATCTTGTTCTTATGAGTTAGTGTACATTAATAGAAAATTTATGTGATAATTTGTTTTCAATCCAAATTGATCAAAAAGTTGGTCATAATATGTGTTTGTAAATTTTCCTCAAGTTATATGAAAAGTCACATTTTTTATTTTAAAACTCATAAGATTTTCATAAGTTATAAAAATGAAGAGTCTCATTTTTTAAATGCTTTAAAGTCTTCCATAACTTGTCCTCAAGTTATGGAACTTGAAGAGTTTTTCATTAAACCTACTGTAAACTCATAAGTTATGGAATTGTACAGTTTTTTGAATTGTTCAAAACATACCCTCAAGTTTTGGAATTTGTAAAGTTTCCCCGCATGAATACTTTAATTCCAAGTTAAACCCTTAGAATTTTAAAAGTTAAAATTCAACCCTTATACTATTATAATATTAATAGTTAATAGTTATATATACGTATAAGAACAAAGTCAGTCTTACCGTTAGTAGGTCTGATTCACAAAGCCGATCTATAAGGGGGGTATAAGGTTATTACCTATAAAATGGAAGTTTAATGGGTGTCCACTCTCACCCACCGTTTCCTTAACCGGTGGAGGGTCGTTAGCCGAACGGGTTTGACGGGATTCTAATTCTCCCTTCATTAAAAGTATAATGATGAATACTAAGTAACTAAATAATTATAAATTCCCAATCCTAGTTACTTAGGAAAATGTGAATTTGGTGAAAACCCATGAAATTACACTTTGCACCTTGCTTAAGTCATTAGTGGAGCGTGTGTGGTTAACCGACACACTAACTTGGATTTAACAAGGTTGGAAAATGGTGCCTTAAGGTTTATCATAGATTGGTGGAACACGTGTGGTTAACCAACACTTCGATTAGGTGACAAATATTAAGGGTACCAAGTAAATTTGCATGGTTATTCACACCTTTTTGTGATCCTCGTCATCCCAGTCCCAAACTTGAGAGGGCACAATCAAGATTTAAACATGCCATAGTAGATTTCAATGAATCTCAAAAGATCTAGGAGTTTCAAACCAATTATAACCTAATACTTATGTCATTTTTCATTGTGGAAATTGGTGAATCATCATTCTCCTACCTTCAAATATTTTATAGCTTGGATTACGACATCCCTCTTCCAAGTTATAAAATGTTGTGTTCGGTCCTAGCCTTAATATTTCATATTAGGTGTTTTATTAAGGACTTAAATCAACCAACTTGAATATCTCTCATTTTAGATGTATGGTTCAGACAACTATGATCATCCCAAATCCCTTGGACCAAGCTTTCCTAACGAAGATGATGTCCCTTGGTTGGATCATGAAATCATACTTCAATTCCTCTACATCTTCCAATTATTCTCCCCAACCCACAAGTTCTTGAATAGTTCAAGGTCACTCAAGCCCTATTGGCAATCAAAGTCTATGTGTGCTCACATCTTGGAGGTGAAATCAAATATTAACAAGCCAGGCGAGTTGGGTGTCAAAGTCTTGAGGAAGTTGGTTGTTGACTAAGTTGTTCAATCATTTTCTAAGTTACATAGAGAGTTCCTTTAGAACTACTATATGACAGACCATGACATGCTTGATGCTGCTGAATCAATAATGATTTGGAGCACTGGTAAAGCAAATTTAATTGGAAGATCGACTTCCTAAACTTCCATGGACATTGAAAATGGTAATATTCGAAATCCAGAAAATCTTTCTCTTCCCAATGGAATGAATCGGCCACAGTCAACTCGGTTGACCAAATGGTAAAGAGAAAGGCTAAGTTTGAGATAGTCCCATGTACCATTCCCAAAGGGTCCATATGTTTCTATTGCCAAATGAAGGGGAATTGTTTGTGAAGATGACCTATTTACCTGGAAGATCATAAGGATGGTAAAGTCAAAGAGTTTGAATCTACTTCAGGTAAAGTCCACTATCTGATTCTATTAATTTTCTATTTGGAGATTCTTATTACATGATGTGACTAGGTCACATGTTGATGTTTTAAGAATCAAATAAGGGAGGAAGATTTAATGAAGAATAAGTTGATTCTGATCATGAAGATCAGAATTTTGAGCTGCTGCTTAAGAGTTATGATAGATTGCTTAGGAATAGATAACAACATTGTTTCATATGCATTTGCATTGTAAGGATAATTTTTTCGCAAAATTTTAAATAAAAGAAAAGGTTTTAATTTTATTTATTTTAAATATCCTTACAATGTAATTTGTGAAAAAAATTGTTGTTTATATGATTCCATTTTCATAATTCACCAAATAAGGAAAGATTCTCATCACCCAAGTTCCAGTTGGATAAAAAATTGGAATCATACAATTGGTATTGTATGATGAATGAGAATTTTCATCTTTGGGAAATTAAGACTAATTCCTTGATCACATGTATATGTGAGTCAAGTGAAAGATTATAAGATCGGGTACACTTGGTTGTTTGATTAGGTCCAACACAAAGAATGATAAGGCCATTCGTCATGATTTACTAAATTTTAGTAAATATGGTTATGCTTACAAGTTTAAGTGTAATTCTGAAATATTGGAAAAGTTTTAATGTAAGGCAAAACGGATGAGAAGAATCAAATTAGGAAGAAGGATAAAAGTTTCTCCATTCTGAAAAGATGGGACAGTACTTCAGTATCATGTTTTATGATCATCCTAATGGAAAACCTTATCACAATTGATTCTCTAAAGACATCTTAGTGCATTTGCTTGACTAAGAAGAGGAATCGTGGATTGTTGAAATGGTTAAAATCAAAAAGATGAATCAAACTTCATTGCAAAACAAGTCTTAGAGTGATACTCCAAGATTGTAACATGAGTGACATAATCTTTAGAAGGTTTATAACACTTATCAAGTGTAGAGTAAAATGTTTTCTTACTCTTGTACATTTGAAATCGGTAAGTTGTGATGTTTTGGATAAAATAAATACCAATTAAGGCCAATTGTGTGAAGTGTTTGTCTTGACAAGAATCCGCACTAACTCTTGAATATTTTCTTTGTCAAGGAATGGTTCTTGACAAGAGAATCTTATATGTCAAGAAGTCAGTGGGATTCTTAAAGATCTTGAAAATTTTTCAAGAACTAATCAAGAATAAAACTGTTGTTTATCACTAGCACACGACTTGAGGTTTGTAACCTATCGTGTTGACATATTCTCGTTTCTATGCCCATTACAGTTAAAGTTGAATATGGATATGAGTTCTATGAGTTCTCAGTTGTTTGCATAACAACTTGGAAGCAATGGTAGGCCCTTGTGCTACCAGGTGGCATGAAGTTAAGATTAAGCAAGTTCAATCCATATAGTTTGGATTTGTGATTAATCTTGTTTTGTGATTATGATTATGACATATTCACATGGATATGAACACATACGCCATAAAATCTAAGTGTCACAAGGTTTCTCTCCGATTCATGAAAATGATGGCGAGGAAACACTTTCACTAAGTAGATTTTAAGTAGATAGCAATTGTGATATTTATATTCCCAAAGTCGTTAGTGGAGCATGTGTGGTTAACCGACACACTAACATGGACTTGTGAGAAATGTAAAAGGTCTAAACAATTGAGACTATGATTATGGCATTCCTTTTCATAGTTCAAAAAATTGTTTAGACACTTATGTGAGCTATTTAAGAAGAGGTGTATGATTTTGATAAAGTCTTATCAAATCATCTCATATCAGAAATCAGAACTTTGGTAAGAAAGTCAATAAAGTATTGATTTCTAGAAGTCTAGCTGATTTCTGGATACATGTCAAAGCTAGTGGGAGCATAAGTGTTATGCTAATAATTATCATGTTAGTGGGAGCATGATTATTACGTTAGGTGTTGCCAGTTAGCAATGTTAATTATAGAAAACAAAAGTTTCAATTTGCAAAATGTCCTTTGCAGGGTTTGATAAGTTGTTTTGCTACAATTAAGGGATAGGAAATTATACTTTATTTCAATTCTAAAAGCTTAAATTGAGATTTTAATAATCTAAACTCAAGGATGTATATATGAATTCCATGTTGGAATGGCTCAACATAAGGGAATTCTATATATATATATATATATATATATATATATATATATATATATATATATATATATATATATATATATATATATATATATATATATATATATTGCATTTTCAAAATTTGATTATTATTTCGGCATCCCTCTTCATAGTCAAAATTCGAAAACATGGCAAATAAGAAAATAAAAAATATTGTAGCAAAACACTGGTCTACGATCATGTCTTTATGTGAGACATCATGAATTGTGTCCCATATGGTTTGGATATAGGATCAATTACATGTGGTATAATATTTATCCTTTCTAAATTTTCCAAATGCCTAGGGAATTAAGGAGGGAAAGGTCTAGAATTGGATATGACTAAATTGATTAAGCAATTGTCGAGCACAATCTGAGGTTTACCAAAGATTGGTTGCTCATGGACAGTTGACAGTATAGTGTTAATTTTGGAAGGACCATATTGACATATTCTAAAAAGAGGGAACTCTTGTTCAGAAGTGATAGTGAAAATGGAATATGGAAATGTTTCCGTAGGTGGAAGTTATTCACTAAATCTATGTAAGATTAGAAAACTTAATGCAAGAAGGATGTTCAAAGGAATGTACTTTAAATGTGAGACTTCGGTTCGATGGAATTGCTCTCCATTGGAATACTTTTTAATGTATGATGCAGAGTCTTTGTGACTTTGTGCATAGCGATTATAAGATGATCAATGTATATAAGTTTAGAATCTAACAGATTTCCGTAAATGGAAGGAATTTGGAATTCTTACATTTACGATAAGGTTTTGGGATTGTGAAATGAGAATCTTTGGAATTATGTTAAATTGATCTATTCCACAAAGTATGGATCATAGACAAACATAATGTGCATACTTGGAGTATGGAATAATTATTGTTTGGACAAACATAGTGTGCATGCTTGGAGCATGGCACGACTATGGTTTTGATTCAAGTATAAAGTTGATTATTTGAAACATATACAATGAATAATGAGTAATCAATATGGTGTTTAAATAAAATGTGTTTTATATACTCTCAAAGGTGCTTGGGGCCATATAATATTATTCTCGTGTTTCACTTTGCATGTTTTGACTTCCTGAATAACTAGGTTACTTAAATTCTCCACAGTCAGTCATATGTTGGAAGTAGATATGAATCAAGACTGTCATGAAGTTGGCTTATAGATGTCTAAGGTGTTAGACATAGCAAGAGTTGGTATAACATTCATGAGTGATCCTGGAATGAGATTCGAGTATTGGATTAAACCTACGCTCATTTGAATCACTTCATGGATTTTATCAGGAGTGAAAACGCACCAGTAACTTGCTGTTAGAAAACGCATTTTTGTGTTTTATTTGATAAGTATATAGAGCAAGCATATGAATCGAATTTTATCCATTCCTTTTACCCTTAGAGGGATAAAAGCGATATCTGTGGGAACCTCGATGATTTAGTGATGACAAACGTAAGTGCTTGGCCGGGCCTGGACTGATTTGATTTGTTCAATTAGTCAGTCGTCAAAAATCGGAAATCGGGAAACAACAAATGGACTGAGAGAATGATTAAAATCCATGTCTTAGTCCATACGATATCTAGAATGGAGGAATATATGATCCCTTATCTAATGGACAAGCCATTGACTTGGTCAGTTCTCGACAACGACTTTTAAGAGCTACGATTGCTAGTCGGTTTTTGGAGTCATACTTGCAATAATAATTATTAGACTTATCCAAGTGGGAGACTTTTGGATTAGTGTTTAAGTCCATAACTATAATTGGTATATACTTTACCCGATTTGACATGGTCTATTTCGGTTGCATGGCAACGGAATGATTTGGATAGACTTTTGTGAGAAAAGGATATTTATAATTTATTAATATATTATAAGCTCTAATATATTAATATGAAATCATATAATTTAATTTGTATTAATCAAGAATTAAATTGGAATTAATTTTGTGATCAAAAGACACTAATTAAATATATGAGGATTGATTGTGTATATCAATCATTCTTATATATGTAGGCTTATGATCCATAGGTCTTCATGTTGGGCTAAACCCATGGAGTAACCTATGGATACTCCATGGAGGTTTTAACCCATGGAGCATGAAGAATATAGAAAGACATGAGTTACAGAGTGTAACCCTAATAGCCACAATATATAAAGACCCCATAGTTCAAGAAATCGGCACAAAAGGATTCATATGAGAGGGCTAGCCGATTGAGCATAAGGACTTTTCTCTCAAGTTATTCCAAGTTGTTGTTGGTGTTGTGTGAACCATTTTAGGTGTCACACTTGGGGCACTAGGCTCTTAAGCTCCATGGAATCAAGCTACACCAAAGAGGTATGTTATCCTAACTAGTTACTTGTATTGTTTATGTCAATTGCATGCTAGGTATAGATTTAATGCCTTGAAAACCATCTACATGTATAATTATTAAAAACATAGACCGAAGGTATATAGGGTTGTATGATGTAGTATACTAAAACCGTTAAGGATGGGAGCCTAACCACGAAATTCACTCCTTTTCCCATGTGGAATGGAGTGATTTTCATCCAACCCTAATTCCATAAGGGTTCTGGAACATTCCTTATTTACCAGTTATGGATTAATGAATATTCAACCCTTTGAGTAATTAAACAGTTAATTAATTCCCAAAACATATTTCCAATTAGTTTCTAATTAATTCTTAACCATAATAATTAATAAACCAATTTGCGCTTTATTTATTCTACTAAATTTGGGTGTTAAGGGCAAACCAATAGGACCCTGTTATTGTTAGAAATATTACCAATAGTTAATGACTTTGGACACTCTTCCAACAATCTCTCATTTGGACAAGTCATGAACTATACAAGGTCTTATATTTCTCCTGTAATCAACAGAGAGTTAGCCATCCAACGCAACTACCGAACTCTTGATCTAATCAAAATTCATTCATTAGATAAGTGATCAACTATCCCTTCGTTCTATGATATATGTATGAAGTCGAGATATGGATAATGGTTAATCTCAGAATTTAAGATTATGTTTCCTGATATAGATTAATGATGGCTACAACTGACTACTTAATTGGACACATTAAATTTCAGTTAGGGCTTGGCCAAGCACTTTAGATGTTAGCACAAAATCATTGAGGGTCCTATAGATATCACTTCTCCTGTTAAGGCATGAGGAACAAATAAACTTTGACGATATAGATTTTGACTACTTCATCATGTCACACATAGACATACCCTTTATAACTACTAGTTACGGATAACATTATAGTAGACCAATGCATAACAGAATCATAGAGCAAAACTCCACATGTATCTAGGTTTGAAGAATAAAAGATATTATCATCATAGAATACTCGTGACTATATCTATGAAGTAATCTCTAAACGTGGGTTGTTCCAATACTTAAATCTATATTAAGTACTCATGAGTGTTAGCATAATCTCTATGTTATATCCAATCATTATTGACAATCCACTAATACTCATGACAATCTTGAATCGCTACTTACTTCGAAGAGTACGGCCGATTGTGGATGTTTAAGTAAATTAATACTTGGGAAGTGGGATCCAAACATGAAAAAGGAGAACACAGTGATAAGATAATTAAAATGATTGAACACCATCATATATTAAGATCTCCACAAAATAATTGCCAAATCGGATTAACATTTATACTGCTTAAGGTATTAAGTTTAAAACAATCTAAACCAACAGTGTTTAAGCCAATTCATTTGCAAATATAATGCCTCTTGACTTTGTCTAACTGTCAGACTTGGTAGGTGACATTGGCTTGTGGAATGGATCATGAAAAATCCCAAAAATACGGTCCAAAACTTTCATTTTGATTATTTATAAAACCATAAATACCATTTTTTATCTCATAAAAACAACATAAGTAATGTATGTCAAATCGTCATAATAAAATATTGTATCAAAATCATGTGCCAAATATAAGTGAAAGACCCCAACTTTCGTATTTATGAAAGACCCAAACTTTCATACTATTTCAACATTATTCTTAAGTTACTTCCTCAAAACATGCTACATGCATATTTATAAAACAATACTTTATATTGATAAAGTGATTACAAAATATTGGATACAAACCGACTAAGTTTTATTACATTTCATGTCTACCCAGGAATCTACTATTCATATACATACATGAACATTAAAATATAGAGAAATAGTATTAACTATTCTAAATCTTTCAGCAGTATAAAAACTATATTGGATACTCATCACCTGCAATTGTTAAACATTGAGAGGAATAAGCGATAACGCTTAGTGAATTCAATAAATAGATACAATATAATCGTATGCCTTATATATACTTCAATGTGGCAAAAGCAAAGAGGAACAACAAGACATATGTGAAATCATGTGACAAGCGTTCATATCAATCAAAGATTTTATTCAAAGATATACTTTTCAATGAGACATAACGATTTCAATACTTGATATGCATCAATAAAGCTTTGGCCCAAATGGCACAGAAGACATATAATTTCTAACTATCAATATGATAGATTTCAGGTTTTCACGCCCTATTTAGCATTTCAGTAGATTTCAGGTTTTCACGCCCTGTTTAACCATTTCGGTAGATTTCAGGTTTTCACGCCCTGTTTAACCATTTGCTAATACCATAGAATAGAGTTCAATTCCCTTACAGAGTCATGCTCTACATGGTCGGAGGCTACATACCATTCCTATCTAACTTTCTACCAATTCCATAGAATAGAAGTCATTCTCTTACGGAGACATGTTCTACATGGCCAGTGGCTACGTACCAGTACCAATGTGAATCTATATCCTTTCACTGATCACATGGTCAAAGGTATTATATTTTCTATAAACATTAGCGAATAAAATAACACGGGAGAATAACTTAGAAATATAACACTGAGAAGCACATAGCACATATAACACATAACATACAATTGTTCCTATATATTGAACTCACCTTAAGTTAACCGGGGGTTAAAATAGTAATTTGGATAGCACTTCGACTTTAAATATGTCTTTCTATGATGAAAACCGGGAACTTATTTGAAAATCGGGCTCTGTGAAGGTAGTGCTTCAAAACCGAAAATATAAAATTTTCGGTCTTCTCAGGGATCCCGGGACGTGTTTTGGGTGCTAAAATTGATACCGGGGCATTGGGAAAAGTCAAAATAAAGAAAATATGGAAAAAGGGGCCAAAAATGGAAATTTTCAAATTCTAGCCGGGAGGGTTCGCACCCTCCTATTTATAGGGGCGAGGTTCGGATCCGGAGGGGCAGGTGGCAGCAGCAGCGAAGACCACGCTTCAGCCGGAGCGAGGTTCGGTGGCCAGGTGCGAGGCTCGGAGGGTGACACGCTTCAGCTGCGAAACTCGGATAGGTGTGCGGCACGCGTCGCTCCTCGGACGTGCCACGACTCCGGTGACGCAGCTACTTCATGCGAGGGACGTGGCAACAACGAAGGGCTCCGGTGGCTTCACAGGTTTCGAACACTCATAGGGGCAAGTGGCACTACGAGGCGAGGCCACGTCTCCGGTGACGTGGCTGCTTCGTGGCTGTTACTATTCATGCGGAAATCTTCGGATTTTGAGCCCCGAACTTCTAAAATCCATAACTTTTGCATACGAGCTCCATTTTTGACGTTCTTTATATACACGCGTAGTTAAAATTATGATCTACAACTTTCGTTTAGACTTCATTGGCTAGTTTTGACCTTATTTTTAACAGACCGGGACAGGAAAATCCGTTAAAAGTTCATAACTTCTTCATCCCATATCCATTTTCGTCAGACTTTTTACCGTTGTACTACAAATGACGAGACCTTCAATTCTCGTTTAGGATGTATCGGTAAAATATCGCTTGATCTAAAATTTGAGTTTTTAGTTCTCTACTGCTAAGTTGAAACTTCGAAAAATCATAACTTCCTCATACGATTTCTTGGTTTAACGAATACTACGACTTTCATTTATATTACTAAGGCTAAAAAGTAGTTTATCAAAAAACTCACTTTTTACGTCATTCGGCACCGTGTCGGTTTTGTCGCGGATCTTCGGTTGGTCATAACTTCTTCATTATAACTCGGATTTTGACGAGGTTTTCGCCTACAAGTTTCTAACGAGATGATTTACAGCATCAAATAATAAAATTTTACTTATTTCAAATTTTATATTTTCGCTAAATTTCACTATTTGGCTAATAATTGGAATCTCATAAGACTTCCAATATTTTATGAGTGATTCTAAACATAGTTTTACTTCATTTCTAGTAAAAACTAGCTGTTAGAACTCAACACTCAATTTCACATAATATTATTCTCTTTTATAATTTACAATACACGATTTCAAAACATGTATGTTACAATAAGAGTCCAAACATCCACGACTGAATCAATGATGTATGCACTTCAATCATCCCAAGCTCTCCCCCTTGCTACCGGAAGTACCTGAAAACCATCAACATGAAGCTTAGTGAGTCTCTAAAATGACCATACCATACACATAATCATATAATAACATATATTGGGCCTTGCTCGCTACATCAGGCCTCGCCTGACATCGGACCGAAGTCCAACATTGGCCCCGCCAAGCATGAGACTGAAGTTCGGTATACATATAGAATAGCAACATGCATATAACACATAAACATATAACATAAACATATAAACATTCCTCGAGCTTGCCCCGACATCAGACCGGAGTCTGGAACACATAACACATAACATATAAGCTAGACCTTCCTCGAGCTTGCCCTGGCATCAGATTGAAGTCCGGAACATATAAACAAACACATGCAAGAATCACGAAGATAGCAAGTATAAAAACATTCCTCGGGCTTGCCCCAACACCAGACCGAAGTCCGGAAACATATAACTACATCGGGCTAACCCCGACATTGCTAACATACATAAATGGTCCAACCTTGGTGCCTTAGAACCGTTCCTACTAGAAGAGGACTCACCTCGTAAAGCTGACTGCTGAAATCACAAGTGATGAATCTTCGATGGCTGCTCCAAAGACTCCCCCACTATTAATACCTCAAAACACTGAGTCAAAACATAATAATCCTTATTAGGGTAAAATGACCATTTTACCTCCTATTCAAAGTCAACGCTTTGGTTAAAGTCAACATTCTGGGTTCACCAACTCGCCGAGTCGACCTTTCGACTCGTCGAGTTCCTTAACTTAGAAATCCTGGAATCACAACCCGACTCGTCGAGTAATTCTTCTGACTTATCGAGTCTTATCATTCTGCTCATGGTCGCGACTCAGCGAATCAACTCGTCGAGTCCTGCTACAAACTTGTTGAGTTCTACCTTAAACTGGAACGGGAAAACACAAACTTACTCGCCGAGTTCCCTTATGGTCTCGACGAGTCCCCCTGTCTGTTTGGGCCATCTTAACAAATTAAGCCCCTATTCCCTAGATCCAATATCCATACTTCGTTTGTTCATTGTAAATGATATTTTTAGAGGTAAACTTTCCAACTTTACCTATTGATATCCCTCTTAAAGGGTTTAGCTAAAATGCAAATTCTTTTAGGACATAGATCTTTGTCCAAAAGTCTTAATATCCCAAACCAAAGCATGAAAACCTAGATCTAGGTCCTAGATAGCAGTTGAACACGTAAAGTCTCAATCTTGCTTCTGTGCATGGCCTTCTGGGGCTCAGAAGGCCACAATAACGTCCTTAGAGATTGCATGGGGCTCTAATGACATAAATTTTGCACCTTTATGCCATACCAGCACTTCAAGGTCTTAGATCTAGAAGATTATGCTCGTGGGTCGATCATTCTCCAAAATCTATCATTCTTGGACCAAAAACCAACATAAAGTGGACATAAACAGATCTAATGAACTAATAGCCAAGGTATAAGCTTCATTACCAAAAAATGTAGCAAATGGGGTGTAGTTCTTGGATCTACTCTTCCCTTCTTGAGCCCTCTATCTTTTTCTTCTTCCGTAAGTTTCAAAAGCACACCAAGATTACTCAAAATGGCTCACACTCTCGAAGAAAGCTCTAGGGTTTTGTGGATTAGGGTTTGGGACAAGGAGGCTAGAAATGAGGCCAATGGGTGGGGGGTTAAGGAGCGTAAACAAGCAAGACCCTGAAATTAGGGTTTCACTCTGGCCGAGCTACTCGTCGAGTCGAGGGCTCTTGACTCGTCGAGTAGATAGATCAAAACCTGTGTGTAAGCTTCCCTCTACTCGGTGAGTTAGGGCCACCAACTCGCCGAGTCCCTCTTTCAAAATAAATAAATAAATAAGTTAAATGTGTACCAGAAACCACGCATTACAATTCTCCCCCACTTGTCTTATACTTCATCCTCAATGTCTACTGTGTCTGAAAACAACTCCAGGTAGTGCTCCCTCATCTCCTCCTCAGGCTCCCAAATCCACTCAAAACCCTTGCAGTGCTGCTACTGCACCTTCACTAACTGAACAAACTTGTTCCTCAAGGTTTTCGTCTTGCGATCCAGAATCGCCACCGGTCTCTCAATGTAGTTCATGCTACTATCCACCTAAATATCCTCTAAGGGTACAATCACTGAATCATACACTAAGCACTTCTGTAACTGAGAAGCATGGAAAGTGTTATGGATCTTACTCAGCTCTACTAGAAGATCCAAACGACGTCACCTTGCCCACCCGAGTTATGACCCTGAAAGGACCAATGTATCTGGGACCCAGCTTGCCCCGCTTCCTGAATTGGATAACACATTTTTCCAAGGTAACACCTTCAGGAGGACCATATCACCCACCTGAAACTCCAAGTCTGAACGCCTCTTGCCGAAGTAGCTCTTCTGCCGAATCTGAGCATTCTGTAGCATGCTCCACACCTACTGGATCCGCTCTGTAGTCTTCAGTACTACCTCAGTACTCGTCATGACTCTCTGACTGACCTTGCCCAACATATTAAGGTCCTGCACTTCCTCTAGTATAGCATCTCATATGGAGATCGGTCTATGCTGGCGTAGTAACTGTTGTTATACAAAAATTACGCTAATAGATGATACGTATCCCAACTACCACCAAAATCCAAAACACATGTGCGTGGCATGTAATACTCCAAATCAGGTATGACCTTGTAACCATTGAAGTATTTCTTCTATATCATAAGAGACCCTTAAGTATGTTGGGCGTACTTATGAGTACGCTTAGCGTACTTGGCAAGGAGGATCGCGGAGAGGCAGCATGTACGCTAGGCGTACTTTCCAGGATGTCCAAACCCTAAAATATGGTCTTGAGACCTATATAAACACCTTTAACTCTTTTGAGCCTCACCCTTAATAGCCTCCTTCACCTTCAAACGCCTTTGAATACCCTAATATCATTTGTGAGTGCATTTTGAGCTTCAAGAGTGCATTTTTGGTCCTTTTAGTGTTCATCCAAGAAGAAGAAGTTGTCAAAGAAGCTCAGGGTGACATTTGGCTTCAAGAACCTGCATATAGTCAACCTTGAGGAGCTCCTTGAGCGCGGGAGGTTACCGAATGTTAGGAGAGCAACTATCGCATTCAGCAGACTGAGGTACATTTGAGCCCAAGGGCAAGGGCAAGGCGTGATGGCGTGGTGTGCACTCTCTCACCGACATTTTATGGGACACTCTGATATTTTGGAAATGAAGTTGTAATGAATATGGTGTTGAAAACAATTGTAATTTGTTCTGTGCATGATGAGCATACATTTTGGATAATTAAAAATGAAAAGTTTCTTTTGAAAATTAGGTCGTTACAAGTTGGTATCAGAACCTTTGTTTGAGGGATTCGGGCACACTCTCGAGTGTGTCAGGACTCAAACTAAGGAAATGGTAATTTTTTTTCAAAAGTAACATAAAAGGGTTTTCAAAAGGAAATGAAAAGATGAGAGTGCAACGCGTGTGATCAGCCGAGCCAAGTAAGTAGTTCCCCAATATGTTAGCTATGTTATGCTGATAATTAAGCCTTGTTGATTATATTGAACTTGCTATGTGTATGCTTCTAAAATTGTATACGGTTAGTATCTTATAGCCTCAGAATGATTGATTTGGCCTTATTTCATGTTCCTTGTTTTGTTGTGGTCCTAGGGTAGAATCTTTTATTCGAAAGTCTATTTGATTATTTTTTGTGTACAATTTGCATGCATAAAGGCAACCTGTTATGATGGGTTTGATAGATATGAGTAGAGTAAATATTAGGACAGTCTGAGATTTATGTATTTGGTAATTGTAGGATATGGTTTAGTTTTGGTACGAATTAGTGTTATCAAGTAGAGCAGTGGGGAAAAGTACAGGTAGGTGTGGAAGGTAGTATCGGGCCTATACTACTAGAAGCACAAGACCTATACTCGAACCAATGTTAGATCTGACAACTCCAAGGAGGACCATTTGTGGGGAAATCCCTATTATGAAAAATCTTGATCATTATAATTTATGATATTTCAGTTCAACATGGTGGTGACACGATTTGGAGCAGGAGGACCAGGATTGGGGTCTAGGTGTGTGGCAGGATGGGGCAACACTACCGATGTCATTAATGAGAGGCTGCACGAGCTTATCGCAGCCGAGGTTACCAGGGGCATCCTTGACGCAACCTCAATCATCTTTGGGAAAGGAGGGTATGATGGAGATTATGGAGGAGAGACTCATGGCATTCAGGGTTGAGGTTGTTGCGAGTCAGGTTGGGGCCCGAACTCCCTTGTTTCGGGAGTTCAAGGCATGCGAAGCGCCAAAGTTTCTTGGGGCCAGGGACCCCATTGTTAGCCCACACTTGGTGGCAGATAGCGAAAATATCCAGCGCACAAGTTCTTGCCCGGATGTGGCCACATTGGGTTTTGCTTCATCTATGTTGAGAGATGGAGCTCGAGATTGGTGGGGAGAGGTAACCAGCCAGGTGGGATCGGATGGTGTGGCTGAGATGATGTGGGTCGAGTTTGTTGGGTACCACCTATTGAGGTGCAACGGCTAGTGAGGGAGTTTCATGACCTCCAGCAGACCACTGAGATTGTGGCGGAGATCACCGCCAAGTTTCGGGAGCAAGCTTGGTTAATGCCACAGTACGCTACAGATGAGGATTTGAGGAGGAAAAGATATCACTACATGCTGAGGGATGATATCCGGGACTTTGTGTGTTTTACAGGGTGCAAAACCCTGAATGAGATGGTGTAGAAAGCTTGAGAATGGGAGATAGAGTTTGATTTCCGCACCAAGCGGAAACAGAATCAGGCTCAGGCAGCGGTGGGTCAAGCTAAGAAGCCTAAGATCTTAGATACTTCCAGCAGAGGCAGCAGGGTTAGGGCGGTGTGCCAAGTCCAGTAAACTGCATAGTGGGGCTTGCAGAGTCGTAGGCTCGAGATGCTATGCTTGTGGCCAATCAGGCCACATGATCAGGGATTGCCCCAAGAAGGGCTTGATTTGCTTCCACTACACGCAGACCGACTACCAGCGGGATGATTGTCCGAGGTTGCAAGGAGGTTGCAAGGAGGGGGAGGACTGCGTCCGCCATGTTGAGGATTACCGTTGGCCGCCGTGCCAAGGTGGATGTTCCAACGATGAAAAGCCGTGCATTTCAGTTGACCACCGAGGAGGCTCAGGCAGCACCAGACGTTGTGAATGGTACGTATCTATTATTCTCTGCTCATTATGATTTGTATATATATATATATATATATATATATATATATATATATATATATATATATACATATAGTGCTTATTTAGGGACCTTTTTGGTCAATGGTATGTCGGTGCATGTTTTGTTTCATTCAAGAAGAAGAAGTTGTCAAAGAAGCTTGGAGTGACATTTGGCTTCAAGAACCTGCATATAGTCGACCTTGAGGAGCTCCTTGAGCACGGGAGGTTACCGACTATTAGGTGAGAAACTATCGCGTTCAGCAAACTGAGGTACATCTGAGCCCAAGGGCAAGGGCAAGGCGTGATGGCGTGGTGTGCACTCTCTCACCGAAATTATATGGGACACTTTGATATTTCGTAAATGAAGTTGTAATGAGTACGATTTTGAAAACAATTGTAATTGGTTTTGTGGATGATGAGCATACATTTTGGATAATTAAAAATGAAAATTTTCTTTCGAAAATTTGGTCGTTAAATAGCATTTCCTCAAGAGTTTGTATCGTCCTCTCGCTATGTCCGTCTGTTTGGGGGTGGAAAGCGGTGCTAAAGTGGAGACGAGTACCCATCTCTTCATGAAACCGCTTCCAGAATCTGGAAGTGAAACGAACATATCGGTTGGAGACCACCGAGACAGACACTCCATGTCATGCCATTATCACTCGCACATAAATCTCGACCAACTTCTCGGCTGATGTACTTTCCTGGATCGAGATAAAATGAGCACTCTTGGTCAACCAATCCATGATGACCCATATCGAATCAACCCCACGTGCGGTCCCAAGAAGCTTAGTGATGAAATCCATAGTGATATCTTCCCATTTCCACATGGGAATATCTAACAGCTACATCTTGTTGTGGGGCCTATGGTGCTCTTCCTTGACCTTCCTGCAGGTTAAGCATCTCTCAACATACCTGGCTACATGCCGCTTCATGTACGGCCACCAGTAGTCCGAACGAAGAGCTCTGTACATCTTAGTTTCCCCAAGATGGATGGAACTTGGACTTGTAAGCCTCATCCATCAGAATCTGCCGTTCTCTGCCCTAGTACGATACCTAGACCCTCCCATGCAGGGTCAATAGTCCCCGACTGTCATATACAAAGGAGGCCACCTGGCCTATGATTCGCTCTCACTTCCGACGCTCCTCCTTCAAACCCTCAACCAGCGCATCTCGGATCTACTCCAGCAGTTGAGTAATCAATTTCATCCTCAGACAGATGTCTCGAAGCGGGACCGATACTGCCTTGCGGCTAAGGGCATCAGCCACCACGTTGGCCTTGCATGGGTGGTAAAGGATCTCATAATCGTAGTCCTTTACCACATCTAACCACCGACGCTGCCTCATGGGTAGATTTGGCTAATCCATGAGGTACCTCACAACCTTGTGGTCAGTGTAAATGGTACAATTGACCCCGTTGAGGTAATGCCACAAAATATTGAGGGAGAAAACCATGGCCCTCAGCTCTAAATCATGCGTTGGATAGTTAGCCACGTGAGGCTTCAGCTGCCTTGAAGCATAAGCTATCACATGACCCCGCTGCATCAAAACTGCTCCCATGCTTGTGATCGAAGTATCACAGTAAACTTCCAAGTCATCAACTCCCTCTCGCAAGGTCAAAATCAGTGCATTGTATAACTGTTCTCTGTGGATCTCAAAGGCTACCTGCTGCTTAGGCCCCCAACAGAATGTCACCGACTTCTTGATCAGTCGGGTCAAAAGAACTACAATCTTGGAGAAATCCTGGATGAATCTCCAGTAATAAGCCGCTAGACCAATAATACTCCGAATCTCAATTGGAGACATCGTGACCTTCCACTGCATCACGACCTCTATCTTGGCCGAATCGACCAGAATACCCTTCTGGTTGACAAGATACCCAAGAAACTACACCTCGCAGAACCAAAACTCACACTTGCAGAACTTTGAAAAAAAGTCTCTCCCACCTCAGCGTCTCCAGCACCTCCCTGAGGTGCTCCTCATGCTGCTCCTATGTCTTGGAGTAAACCAAGAGGTCATCAATGAAGACAATTACAGACTGATCCATCATCAGTCTGCACATGCGGTTCATGAGGTCCATAAACGCAGCTGGAGCATTAGTGAGCCCAAACGGAATCACCACAAACTAATAATGACCATAGTGAGTCCTTAAAGCTTTCTTCTACACATCCTCGTCCCTGACTCGCATCTGGTGGTAACATGATCTCATATGAATCTTAGAGAACCAAGATGCAGCCTGTAGCTAGTCAAACAAATCGTCAGTCCTCGTGATGGGGTAACAGTTCTTCACTATTAACTTATTCAACTCCCGGTAATCTATACACATGCGATGTGGCCCGTCTTTCTTCTTCACAAACAGGATCAGGGCTCCCTATGGCGACTACCCGGCCTGATAAATCCATTGTCAGCAGCTCTTGTAGCAGCGTAGACAACTCCTGCTTCTCGAGAGGAGCCAACTGATATGGTGCCTTGGCTATCGAAGCCGCACCATGGACTAGGTCAATCCTAAACTCAACTTGTCTCTCCGGAGGCATCCCAGGCTAATCCTTCGGGAATACATCTGGGTACTACTTATTTCACTATAAACAATGCTCTGATACCAATCTGTCATACCCCCAAACCAAGGATGGCGGAAACGTCCGGGGGTGGCGGACTTCATGTATAGTATCACAACAATGAGTATAATAGTCCTCAAAGTAAATACAATTACATTATGATGACAAAATGAATTGTTTAACGATTTATCATCCGATCCTCAAAACACTGTTGATTTCCTATTTCGCTTAATTCCTGAGAATACAAGTAGTTTTGAAAAAGTGTCAACAATTAAGTTGGTGAGTTCATAAGTTTTTGAGATAAGGAGTTTGGAAACCGTTCTTTGTAATGTGTTGTGTGTCACCAAGAAAAATCCAATATTTTCCTTTTAAAAGTTATGTGGTCCTAAATCGCAAGACCAAGAGTAAACAAGTATTTTCCATACTTAATGATCTAACCGTGGTTTTAAATCGGCATAAAACCCTTTTTTATTTGAGGGAAAATCCCGTAATGGATGACATGTAGTCTTAAACACCAAAACCGAAAGTGTACATTAATATTCGTACGTATTGATTATGAAAATTGCCGTAAACTTTATGAGTTGTTAACTTCTTATATGATTCACTATAACCATACTATGACTGAATGAACCTACCACGACGTTTCTCAGGCATCGCGAAACTGATATGACACTTGTCACCACAGACCTGCCGGTCTAGCTGTTGCATGCAGCTCAGGTGTGGGGTGTCTAACCCAATATAGATCTATACACAACTATCACGTTCTCCCTACAAGAGACACTGGTTATAACTACCAGGAATTTGGATCCTGTACTCGGACGTACGGGGAGAGAATGTCTCACGATTTAAGTTAACAAGTTTACGTGTGGTGTGCGTGACTGTAAAACCTTTTTCTGCGGGAATAAAACCTTCCAAAATGTGTTTGATATGTTAATGGAAACATAAACCATACCTATTATAGTTTATCAAAACATGTAAATGTAATAGTTATAACTTTGTTTATTATGGTTAACTACTGTATTTGTGAAGGTAAAAACCCTTTTGTTTACTGATATGTATATATACCTTTTACTAAAGTGAAGCAACATACAATATAACAACTAATTGATTACCATACTTTTGTAGGTAAAAATCCATTTGTTTTCTGATATATGACTATATACTAAGTGAAAATTTCATCTATTTGGAAGAACATATTTTCACATAAAGATATACACCTAGCTCAATATGTTACAAGGTGAAATGAAATTGATAGCATTTTTCTGTTGTTAATATTTTCATTTACTGTTCTTAGAAAATTTATATAAAAATCATCAAAGGTCCAAATCAGAATCCGTAAATTCTGAGAGTTTGGGAAATGAGTCTAGTTTGTTCATAATTTTTATTATGAATTTTAATGACCTCCAAATTGTGTAAAAAAGTCCATAATCACAGACTGGTCCGGATTGATGTTTGAAATGATAGGCAGTTTTGTAAAAATCACTATAAATTGTAGAAAAATCATATGGAGTTGTTCAAGTAGTCATTTTAAAGCTAAGAACTGGAACTACTTTAATCTAAAACAGTTTTGAAAACTAAAATGTTTAGGTTGTCCAAAAAAGTTCGTGAATGGAGTCCAACGTTTCTAATGAAGGCTGTTAGAAAAGTTTAGTTATGTTCTTGGTGTTTTAAATTGTATTCCCCCACCCGCCCCCCTCCCCCCTTTAAAACTTAAGAAAACATGAAAATACAGGGGTATCAACTCACCTTGAGTGATTTCAGTGGGTGAATGTTGAAGATGAGAAGTGTTCAACTCAAGAACACTTGAAGATGCCTTGAAGATTTTTGAGAATCTAACATCAAAGTGATGGAGTTTGAGTAAGCAATCAGTGATTTGAGTAGAATGAAGTGTAATAATCAAAAGGATGATGAGTTATACTTACCAAGAGTGTAAGAAAGCTTGATTATCAGCCTTGGAGTCTCGAAATACAGAGAGAAAGTTTGAGAGAAAAGTGTTTGATCTTTTGGTGGAAAATGAGAAAATAAATGAAGTGTGAGGAGACAGGATGGATGTTCCATCTCTAAGAATGTGGGAAATGGCTAATGATTAATGGAAAGGTACAAGGAAGTGACTAGGGATGGTGGGGAGGAGTGTGGGTTAGTCATGGAGTGGGTATGGTGGTTGCTTGTGTCATAAACTAAGAAAAAGTCAACACTCCACCTCTTGTACTTCACCCACTCTTCTTGTGTAGTGACAAAAGAACATGGTTTGACATGCGGAATTAAAGCTTGCACAATTGAACATGGTGATTTGGGTGTTTAAGAGATATATTGAATGTATATGGTGTTTACAAAAAGGATCTAGATCTAGACTACATAATTAACACACACTTCCACACTCACTTCTACATCTCTCGAGCACACCTCTACAAGTGGTATGACCCCACTATTTATAGAGGTGTTTACATGTCTCTCTCTCTCACTCTAACTAACAAATGGGTCTAAAGGCTAAAGCACCACATGCAAGTGGGTTTTACAAAAATCAAACATTTACAAGGTCATGAATGAATAACTTTGCAACCCCAACATTCACCCCCTCAAAGTTAGGAATGAATGACCCACTTCAAATCTTCCAAAATCAAGCACTACGCGGTTCGAGCCTCAAAGGTGACACATGTCGAAACGAACTTCAATCTTCAATTCTTCCATGACTCTTCAATTTGGGCTCTAGGATGTGAGACCATACAATCCGAGCAACAACGAATGATCAAGAGTATTCCAAACTCCAAATAATCACCCAAAGTTACACACCCCAAAAATCTTCAATAAACCAAACCCATTTCAAACACATCACTTCCGAACATCCAATTGCATCATCTCATAGCTTCAAATCTCCAAGATCATTTCGGTCTTCAAATCCGCATAATATGAAAATTTCAAGTTCGAATTTCCATATAAAACTTCTCCCCCTTTTTATAATCGAAATTTGATTATAAAACACCAAAGGAAAAAGAACGTGCTCTATTCGGAATTTTTCATGTTAAAACTCCCCCCTAACATGTGGCATAAACTTTGAGCTTCAATCCAGAAAACCAAAAAATATTTAATTTTTATTGTCGTTCACGGATTGCCTTTGACAAAATTTCTCAAAAATGGGTAGAAATTGTCAATTTCAAAATTCTGCAGTGACCCGATGCACCCAAAACAGCCAAATATGCGAAACACACTCCCATTTGCAAAACTCGGTTGAATGTGTAATTCACACAAACTGCAGGGATCAGATTTGAAAATTCTACAATTTCATCATTTTATGACCCCATTTGCGAAGTTGGACCATTTGTGTTATTTCGTGAAAAGATCAGGGACCAAATTCGAAACTGTTAGCTTTCTTCCCCAATTCGCATTCTACTGTAAAAGACTTCGCATGTTCCACATTCTTCGCATCTTAACTCCAAAATTGAACAAAATGCGAACTCACGTGATCTCTGTAACCAAATGCGAACTCAAAATTACCAAATTCAAACACCATTCACACAAATGCGAATTGAACAAAAATTTCAAATGCGAACCCAAACAATATCAAATGCGAATCCAATGAAGATCCAGATGTGAACTTTATTGAGACACTTTCGCAAAATCAGCGTCAACAACTCCAAAATCTTTCCAAAATCACAGTAAACATAATCTCAATTCGATTCTATCGACTCCAACATTTGCGAACCCAGCAAATAGACTCCAATCGATCGACTCCAAACACATTCGATTCCAAAACTTTTCATTCTTCACTTTTCAGTTCAAAATTGAAATCACATAGATTAGATTTCCAGTTCCTCCTGATTCAGTCGACTAACAATATCCATATACAAGTATCGATCATCAACACCTCACAAATATCAAGAAGCCTTCGAAATCAATTTCTTCAAATAAACTCCAACACAATTTCAGTCGAATCGAATATACATTATCGATACAAATCCAAAACCATGACGACTATCAACTATCAAATATCCCAAACCGATTTCACATTCTTCTTTCTCAATCGATTTTTCAAGAACACTGATCTAGCGAACTAGCGACCAACACCAAACGTCAACATCAACAATAGTTCGAACTGTTCATCATCGTTTTCACATACTTTTTAGAGTAAATGAACCATAAACATGAAATTGATGATTCTAAGGTCTAATTTCAGATCAAAAGACGTTCCATTAGATGTTCTTCACGTTCATCAATTGTTCTTGGTCAGTTTCATAGAAATCAAAGGGATCAATTTCATGATTTTTCAACTGACTTGATCATGATCGATTTATATGATTGAACACAATATATAGAATCGATTCACAAGTCCAACTCAACAATCAAAGCTAATAGAATTCCAGATTTAGAGAACCAAAAACGAAGATTGAATCACAAATGAGATAAAAATCGTGAGTCAAGAGCATCTTGAAGTACAACCAAGTTAAGCACAGGAACAAAACGCAAGAATTGATTAGCGACAGTAGACGATCGAACAGATTTAGTGAACATAATTCGAGTTTGGGCTCAATGAAATAATAATCAAATTATGGATTATTTGGGCTGGATCTCTTGAATATACGAAGTGGATTAATATTTGAATATGCCTTTGGGCTTAAAAATCTGATCACACCAATAGTAACCAATTCAAACAAATTTTGAAGATATTAGATCCTAAAATGAATTTTGAGCTTAAATCTCAATTCAGACGATCAATTGCAATTTGAAAATTGAATCAAACAAACAAATATGATTGGATCGGGCTTTGATCAACAATATATATATATATATATATATATATATATATATATATATATATATATATATATATATATATATATTGGATCACAACAAATGCGTTTTTCAAAGAAGATTTGATCCAACGAGTCAAATGATCAAAAATCAAAAACGCAACGAACGAATTCAATGAGATTAAGAGAAATCATAGAGAGATACTCACCAAAATTCTGACAAAAATTGCCAAACCGAGAATCGTTCTTCAAAAATCACCATGATCTTGAAGACCCGCTCTGATACCAATTGTAGTGACAAAAGAACATGGTTTGACATGCGGAATTAAAGCTTGCACAATTGAACATGGTGATTTGGGTGTTTAAGAGATATATTGAATGTATATGGTGTTTACAAAAAGGATCTAGATCTAGACTACATAATTAACACACACTTACACACTCACTTCTTCATCTCTCAAGCACACCTCTACAAGTGGTATGAACCCACTATTTATAGAGGTGTTTACATGTCTCTCTCTCACTCTAACTAACAAATGGTTTAAAGGCTAAAGCACCACATGCAAGTGGGTTTTACAAAAATCAAACATTTACAAAGTCATGAATGAATAACTTTGCAACCCCAACATCTTGGATAAGGCTTATCCCCAAAAACGTGATTAATTAATAAATATGGGGCCTTATATGTTAAAATAAAGTTTTTGGTGAAAATCCCACGTTAAAACAATTAAAAACGGGTGTAAAACGCAAAACTAATCGAAAACTGTGTGAAAAAGAGCTCCCTGTGCGGCCTCTCGGTCCTAGGCCGAGGTTCGGTCTCTTCTGCTGCTGGGCCGAAGGCGAAATGGAGCGAAAGGGGTAGGAGGCGAAATGGACTGAAGGTATCTTCAGTTCCTTTTGCGAGGTTCGGGCCCGAGAGCACCCTTCGGTTTCGGTCCGAGATGTGCCTTCGCTTCTGATGCCTTCGCTTCTGACAAGTTCGCCTCTGACAAGTTCGCTTCCTAAGAGGGGTTTTGGGTCCTTAAGAGGGTTCGGCTCCTTAAGAGGGGTTTCGGGTCCTTAAGTCTTTTTTATCCATTTTTGCCCCGTTTTAAGCGGTTTTTGACCTGGTTAATGGTCGGGATGGCCCGAAAGACTACAAAAATTTTAAGGAACTTTTGAGAGATATTTGCGAGAGATTTCTCATACAAAGAGAGATTTGGGAGAGATTTCACATTGTTGGAGAGATTTCTCATACAAAGAGAGATTTGGGAGATATTTCACATTCTTGGAGAGATTTCTCATATAAAGAGAGATTTGGGAGAGATGTCACACTCTTGGAGATATTTCTCATACAAAGAGAGATTTGGGAGAGATTTTACACTCTTGGAGCGATCTCTCATACAAAGAGAGATTTGGGAGAGATTTGACATAGGTGGAGAGATTTGGGAGAGATTTCACATTCTTGGAGAGATTTTTCATACAAAGAGAGATTTGGGAGAGATTTCACATTCTTTAAATTCAAAATCCTTGAACATTCTCACTAAAACAAAGATTCCACTTACTGCCACTAGCTTTGACATATGTATGGCTCATATTTATTTCTCGAAATTCAAACTCCTTGAAATTTTCTCATTGAAACAAAGATTCTAATTGTGAGATGTTTGTTTCAGTCCATAAGGAAATTCTCAAGCTTACACATCCTTCACAACCTATTTTGGTTTGATTATGTTTTTGTTCCTATCCATTCTTGTTTCTTCTTAAAGACCCACTTACACCTAATGGTTCAGGTCAAGTACTTAATCTACCAAGTTTTCACATACACAAACTGAATCTCGTATTGATTTCCTCCTTCCATGTTGCAACCTTTAGGGCCTACCATAGCTTCCGATAGTTGGTATACTCTGATGGCTCCATACTAGTGACTCATTTACCTTATTAATATAAACTCTTATAGAACTAGGCATATGACGTCCTCTATCATATCTCTAAGGAAGAGGTGGGGATATGTTAGTTTCCGTATAAGCTCTTTCAACCGCAAATTGAATGCTAGGTCCAACTTTAGGCTCTTCATTGGTTAAATCTTGAGTCTTGTCAATATTAATGTGGCTCCCAGTATCCCTCTGGAAATCAACCCCTTCTCTTGGAAGACTGATCTTCGAGCAACATACACTTAGTTTTCAAAAGCATTGTTGAACAATTATCCAAATGCTTGATGGATTCTACAACGAGATAAAACATCTCTATTTTGAGTTCTAGATTTTGGAGCATTTCAAGATGAGCATAAGCCTCATAATCGTAGACTTTAATATGTGGTAGAGAAGACAGAATTTTGCTTCACATATCATAGAGTGTTTCATGAACCTTCTCAGTTGGTACAATACCAAAAGACTTATGGTAACACTATTCATTATGCAATCCATGAATTTTTAGTATTCATAAGACTTATCTAGTATAAAATCAATGAATGATTTGTTTCTCTATCCACCTAACAGTACTTGTGGTAGTGTTTTGGGTGGAGATAGCTCATAAGACTCTTTCACAATTCCTTAGATGATCGATACGGTTTTCACTGAGATTCTTACTACCAGTGTATCATCTTATTGCCCAGTTGATTCTTTAGTTCGCTTTATGAGAGCTCCGAACATCTAAAAGGCTCCAGACTCATGTTCATATGAATATGGTCTTACCATGTGTGGTGATTAATTTGAATGGTCCATTAGGTTAAACTAATTCCAACTGATATTCCCATCACTCAATTATGTATTCATCATCTATCTTGATAAACAAATTTTGCATTTATCATGAGACTCCAAGTCGAATGATATCCAAAACCCGATCCAAATAGATATTTGGTAGCTCCCTTCTCATCTATGTATCCAAGACTATGATTCCACAAATACATTTCACCCAAACCTTTTAGATATATTTGAATCAGTACGTATTGTGGTCAACCGGAATGATCCATTAGTTAGACTAATTTCAACTGATATTTGAACCACAATAATACACTTATTCATATTTTTAAATCAACTTTGAAGTATTGTTACTATACTAGTTTCAAAGATTTCATGACTTTCTTTTAACATGTTAGAATGCTCCACATTTAAATAAGTTAGAACTATCTCATGAATCATAGTATAAGCAAATTTAATTATAATACCATAGACTAAACATTTGGGAAAAGAGTCATCTTTTGATTCTATGAATAGTAGCAAGGGATTGACATTCATGATCAAACGATCTTCTCCATGAATAGTAGCAAGGATTTTGAATTTCTCATCCAATGGCAGCTACGTGTCCCAACTTCCTCCGAAGTCCAACACACATGCTCGAAGCATGTCCATGATCATTTGAATCATCCGCTCACTCTGTCTGTCCGTGTGTGGGTGATATGCGGTGCTGAAATGCAACCTCGTACCCAACTCCTCATGGAATTTCTTCCAGAACCTGGAAGTGAAACGTACGTCTCGATACGACACAATCGAGATCGGTAGTCCATGCTATGATACCACCTTCGTCACATATATCTCTGCTAGCCTTTCTACAGAAGAGCTCTCACTGATAGCAAGGAAATGGGCACTCTTCATTAGCCGATCAACAATCACCCAGATTGCATCGACACCCCTCACGGTCCTCGGCAATTTGGTGATGAAATCCATAGAAATCTGTTCCCACTTCCATTGGGGAACCTCAAGTGGCTACAACTTGCCATGCGGACGCTGGTGCTCGGCCTTAACCCTGCGATAGGTCAAGCACCTCTCAACAAACCATGCAACATCCCTCTTCATGCAGGGCCAACAATAATCTCCTTTCAGGTCCAAATACATTTTAGTGGCCCCGGTATGCATCGAGAACCTCGATCTGTGTGCCTCCTCCATTAGGATGGCACGTGCCCCACCCGTGAACAACACCAAAATCCAACCCGGAAAGGTCATAAGCCCTCGGTTATTGTTAACAAACTCCAATATTGGTCCAATCATTCGCTCTCTCTTGCAGTTCTTCGATCTCACAGACTCTGCCTAGGCCTCTCGGATGGTATCCAACACCAGAGTCATCACCGTCATCCTCATACAAATATCTCGTATCAGGGCACTCTCCGCCCTATGGATTAGGGCATCGGCTACAACGTTAGCCTTGCCCGGGTGGTACAGGATCTCGCAGTCATAATCCTTTATCACACGCAACCATCTCTTCTGGCGCATGTTCAGGTTTGGGATGATCCATCAAGTACTTCAAACTCTTGTGGTCCATGTATATGATACAACGAACTCCATACAAATAATGACGCCATATCTTGAGGGCGAACACCACGGCCCCCAACTCCAAATCGTGGGTGGGATACCGCACCTCGTGAGGCTTCAGCTGCCTCGATACGTATGCTATCACATGCCCTCTTTGCATAAGCACCGCACCCAACCCCGATGTCGATGCGTCACAATATACCACAAAATCCTCCATCCCTTCCGGGAGGGCTAATATCGGGGCTTCCATAATCTCTGGCGAATCGTCTCAAATGAGGTCTGCTGCTTTGGACCCCAACTAAAAGTCACGCACTTCCGGGTCGACCTGGTGAGAGGAACAACAATCTTGGAGAAATCCCAGATAAATCTCTGATAGTAGCCGACCAGTCCCAGAAAACTCCTGATCTCGGTGAGGGATTTGGACACCTCCCATCTCATAACCACCTCAATCTTGGTCGGATCGACCAATATCCCGTTCCGGTTAATGAGGTGTCCCAAGAATTGGACCTCTGGTAACTAGAAATCACACTAGGAGAATTTAGCGAATAGCCTTCTTTACCTCAATACTCCGAGAATCTCTCTTAGATGCTCCTCATGCTGCTCTCTAGATCTCGAATATACCAGAATATCATCGATAAACACGAACACCGAGCCATGAATTCCGTCTTCTGAATATCTTCATCCCGCACTCTCATATGATGATATCCAGACCTCAAATTTATCTTGGAGAACCAAGACGCTCCCTGCCACTGATCGAACAGATCATCGATCCTCGGTAATGGATAACGGTTCTTTTCCGTGAACTTATTCAACTCCCGATAATCAATGCACATCCTATGCAAACCATCCTTTTCCTGACAAAAAGGATCGGTGCTCCCCACGGCAAGCTACTTGGTCTAATAAACCCCTTTCCCAGCAGCTCCTGAAGCTGCGAGGATAACTCATGCATCTCTGGTGGCGCAAGGGGATAAGGTGCCTTGGCGATAGGCGCTTCCCCCGGAACCAAATCGATGCGGAACTCCACCTGCCTCTCGGGAGGCACACCCGACAACTCCTCGGGAAAAATATCCGGGAACTCATGCACTATCGGAACATCATTAATTGAACTCAGTCTCTCTACGTCCACTCGTGCATCCATCACATAAGCTACAAACCTGCTGTAGCCCTATTGTAAACTTTGTCTCACTCTAGCAGCCCAACAAAATGCTAACCCACATCGGGTACCCTCGCCATATAAAATTAGCACTCCACCACTAGGGTCTCGTATCGTCACTATCTACCGCTCGGAGTCTATAACCGCCCCAAATTGGCTCAACCAATCCATGCCCACTATAACGCAAACGTCCCCCATCACAATCGGGACCAGATCTATCAGGAACTCAATACCGAAAATCACAAGTATACATCCTTGAATCACATCAGTAGTATACATCGCTTGCTCGTCAGCTGTGGAAACTCGTAGAGGTCGACTCAACGCATGTCGTTGAATACCGATGTGTGGACTAAACGCTAACAACACAAAATATCGACTCGCACCGGAGTCAAATAACACCAAAGCAGGTACGAAATTCACAAGAAAAGTACCTACGCATATCATAAAATAAGCACAATATCTCAACTCAGCATATATAAATGAAAGAATATGTACCAGCCACGACATCGGTCGTTGCACGGACCTCATCCGTTGTCAACTGGAAGGCTCTTCCGCGAGCCTACGGTGCCTTGGGCTTCATTGTCCGACTCTCAGTAGCTCGTGCAATAGCAGGGGTAGATCCCTGCGCTGATCCCTATAACAGTTGCGGTCACTCAGCCTTCCACTGGCCCGTCTGGTTGCATTGAAAACAAACCATAAACCCTTTGGGGCAGTCCTTGGCTATATGCCCCTCCTTGCCTCATTTCTAGCAAGCACCAGACCGACATACTCCATCATGTCCCTTGCCGCACTTCCCACAGGTGTGGCCCTTCATGCCTTCGGATCTCGTATCGACGGGCTTAGCCCGCTTGGCTGCCGACTGAGACTGTATCGGCCGCCTATCCTTCCCTTGAGACTCGGCCTCCTCCCTGGCCTGAGTCTCTAGCTCAATCTCCCTCTTTCGGGCATTTTCTTAGAGCTCAACAAATTTCCGGTAAGTCAAGTTCGCAACGAACACCCGGATGTCCCTCCTCAGAATGCTCAAATATCGACTCATGTATGCCTGCTCAGACGACACGTGCTCAGGGAAAAATAACGCCCTCTTGTGGAACATCCATGTAATCATAGTCATGGACTCCGTCCCTTGCTTGAGGGACAAAAAATCATGTGCCAACTGTTCCCCCTCCACCGGGGGAACATACTCATCTCTGAACATGGTGGTGAACCTCTCCCATGTCACCTCCGAAATCTCTGCAAGAGTGAAGTTCGCCATCACAAACTTCCACCAGCCCTTCGCTCCAAAGCGAAGCAGGTTCAGTGCAAACTGAACCCTCAGATGCTCCAGACACAAACAAGTGTAGAAGCATCCCTCAATATCAGAAATCCTGCTCATCACAGCAATCAGATCCTGTGTCCCATCAAAATTCGGTGGCTTCGTGTTGCTAAACTCCTGGAACAGAATTGAGTCACCCCCCTGAGGTCTAGCAACAACCACAACTACAGTAGCTGCAGTAGTCGCAGTTTCAGTAACCACGACGTATCTCTCGTCAAACGTCTCAATCAAAGTGGTCTTGATTGACCCAAACATCTCCGGTATCTCTGCTCGGATGGGCGCAGCCACCTCACTGTGGATAATCTGACAAAGCTCCTCATCACTCACTTCATTATTCTCTAGTCTGTGGCATGTCCCAACCATGATGTCTCTGAAACACAACATAAAAATATCATAGACTCGCTCTGTAACGCCCGTAGATCCGGGCTAGTCAAATTAGATATAATAGGGGTCGAAAACGACTTTTCGACAAAATATTATTTAGAATAAATAATCTTAACTAAGTTTTAGAATATATCTCAAGAGTTCTATACATATAAAGAACGCCGAAATCCGAGTTATAACGAAGAAGTTATGGCTCATCGAAGTTTTCCAGAAAACCGGCACGACACCGGGAAGCATAAAAAGTGAATTTATGATAGAAGACTTTTTAGCCTAAGCAGTCTAAACCAAAGTCATAGAGTATGTTAAAAAGAGAAAATCCATAAAAAGAACGCTCAAATATGACGTTGTATGAGGAAGTTATGATTTTTCAAAGTTTTGGCTTAGTAGTGTACATCCCGAAACTTGAATTTTAGTTCGAGCGGTTTTTGGCTTACGTGACCTAAATGAGAGTTGAAGATCTCATTAATAGGAACTCAACGGTAAAAAGACAGATGAAAATGGAGTCCGTATGAAGGAGCTACGAATTATTTGCGGTCATTTAACAGTATAAAGTCCTCCTACTATTAAATTTAAGATCGGTCGAGAATTAGCTGACGGAGTCTAAATGAAAGTTGTAGATCTTGTTTTTACCTACGCGTGGAAAAAAGAACGTTGGAAACGGAGCTCGTATCCGAAAGTTACAGGGTTTAGAAGTTGGTAGGGTGTTGTTGCAAAAGGGGTGATGTGGCTGAATATGGGCCAAGGCTTTCTCCCCAAGAAAAGCCATCAGGTGAGGACACGTGGCCCCGAATCGGCAAGTCCGTGAACTAACTCGGCGAGTCTGTCAGGATTTCACCCTATAAATAGAGGTGTCGGGTTCCCTTATTTCCTCACCCCTCAACCCTCTACTTTCTCTCTCTAAACTCTCTCTCTCTAAGCCTCCCTAACCCCCCCTAAGCCTAGGGTAACTCCCTAGCATGAGGCGGAAGCCCCAGAGCGCCTGACGGCTCCGAGAAAAGAGCCTTTCGGCTCGGGAACTCTGCTCCAGCGAATCCCCATTTTGCGAAAACCCGCTGTAAGTGAGCTACGACTACACTATTTTTAATATAGCTTCTAATTAATTATAGTAACATTATTAGGACCTTAAAATAATTATTTGGGTTATTATTATGAGTTATATAGTGCTTTTTAACGCTTATATAATAATAATAACAGCTAGACTATTAAACTAGTCTTGGTAAATACTGAACTAAACCCTAGTGGTATGATACTAGGTTTTGTCAAGGGAAAATTGTTTTGAGATAACGAAGTGTTGTCGGAGTACCGAGTCACCACCTAATCAAGTGAGTGCATAGTCCCTTTCATGAACACGATTTTAATACAAGTATTGATTGATGTATTTATTATATGTTTATGTGCGAGTTAATTGATGTTGCCTGAAATACATGTTAAAGAACATACCTGATTATATATGATGATTTATGATAAAGGGTATACCTAAATTAATTATGAGGAATATTGGGTACTATTTTATTACGAGTACAAGTGAGTTATACTCAGAGAATAGAACTTTAGTATATGTCATTTATCTTGGAGCATGGATTAGACACAGTCATTGTCCCTAGTCTGAGAGTATGGATTGGACATAATCAACTGTCATTAATTCGGGGGTATGGATTAAGACACAGTAAGTTGTCCTTAGTCTAGGAGTATGGATTAAGACATAGTCATTCGTCCCTAGTCCGAGAGTATGGATTAGGCATAGTCATTCGTCATTAATCCGAGAGTATGGATTAGTCATTCGTCCCTAGTCCGAGAGTATGGATTAGGCATAACCATTCGTCATTAATCTGAGAGTATGGATTAGGTAAAGCCGTTCATTTCTAATCCGGGAGTATGGATTAGGTAAAACGGTTAAACTTAGGTTTGAGAGTATGGATAGTCTCGTTGTGAGGATCGGCGGGGTGGGATAAGAGTTGCTTATACATATATGGTGAAATTGTATATTTTGTGAGTTCTAAATTATATATTGATGGGTTTTGAGCATTCTAACACTTCCTAAGTGTACATGCAACCTTAGTAACCTCGAATCTATGTTTTCTCTATATACATGCAAATTTCTTTTTCAAGGTTATTTCCTAACTAGCATGGAATGGGGAATATATTAAACATAAAAACTAGTAGAAATACATACCTTGTTGCTGCTTGGATTCCTTCAAGAATTTGTGAGCCTAGCACCCCAAATGTTGTGCCTCAAATGCTTCACACAACACCACAAAACTTGGAATAACTTGAGAGAATACTTCTTACACTCAAAAAGCAGTTATGCCCTCTCTAGTAGCCTTAGGTACCGATTTTTCTAGCCAAATGGTTCCTTTTATAGTGTTGTCAGAATTAGGGTTTTCACATGAATACCCTTAATTGTCACGACTCTTCATTTCCCATGACCCATGGATTTGTAACTCCCATGGACTATCCATGGAGCTCCATATGGTTATAACCAAACCCATAAACCATGGATCATTAATCCACCATAAAAAAAATTGATGATTATCATAATCAACCATATATATTTAATTAGTCTCACCTTGATCACCAAAGTAATACTAGATTAATACTTGATCAAATACTAATTAAATAATACTATTATTAATATATTTGAACTTATAATATATTAATAATCATAAGTTCCTTATTCTCTCATCTAGTCTATCCAAGTATTGCAATGCCATGCAACCCAAATGGACCATGCTGGGTCGAGTCAAGTACATACCAAATAAAGTTATGGACTTAGACACTATATCCAATAGTCTCCCTCTTGGATAAGTCTAATAACTATTTTTGCAAATATGACTTCAAAATCCGACTAGCAATCGTAGCTCTTCCAAAGTCTCTCGGAACTGAGATGATGATGATACGCCATTTAAGATAAGTGATCATATAATCCTTTATTCTCATGATATGAGCCGGACAAACACATGGAACATGGTCTTACTTATTGTCCAACATTTGTTTCTCGATCTTTGATTTGTTTCGACATAGAACTAAATTGAACACATCAATTAGGTTCTGACCGAGCCTGGTACATAGGTCAAAACCAAATAATCAAGGGGCCCATATATCGGTTCTATTTTTAGAAGGAACAGATAAAATTCGACTGATATGCTTGTACCAACTACTTGTTGAATTTTTGAAAAAGGCACGTTTTATAACATCGAGTTACCAATGCGTTTTCATACAATCAATGAATAACCAACTCATAGTCAAAAACTCATATCTCTAGGTTTGAAGATATATATGATATTACCGTCTCATGATCACTCGAGATAAATTCCATGAAGTGATGCAAATGAGCGTGGGTTGAATCCAATACTCAGCTCTTATGAGTATTCATGAATGTTGTAGCAACCATTGCATTGTCTAAAGCACTTTAGACAAATCATACAAGCCAAATTCATGATAGTCTTAAATCAATACTTACTTCCAAAGTTTGACTGACTGTGGATGGTTTGAATAATAACCTGATTATTCTGGAAGTAAAAACATGCAAAATTGAAACATAGTAAACAATCAACACAAGATAGTAACAACTTACTCACAAATAAATAACAACTTTTATTTATCATCAAATGTCAAAACTTTGGCCAAAGCAACCGCACTTGCACTGTCACAGAAAATTTCCATTGGCTCCTTTATAGCTGGTACAACTCCAAGGTCTCCGATGAAGTTCTTTAGCCATATTGCCTCTTTTGCTGCCTCGCTTGCTGCTATGTACTCTGATTCACAAGTTGAATCAGCTACTGTCTCCTACTTGGAACTTTTCCAAGTAATTGCTCCTCCATTTAGGATAAAGACCCAGCCTGACTGAGAGTGGAAATTATCCCTATCAGTCTGAAAGTTAGCGTCACTATATCCTTCCACTCTCAAGTCATCACTACCCCCGAGGGTAAGGACCCTGTCCTTAGTCCTTCGCAGATACTTGAGAATGTTCTTTACCGCTGTCCAGTGTGCCTTTCTCGGGTTCCCTTGATATCTACTGTCCATGCTCATAGCAAAGGCAACATCAGGGCGAGTACAAGTCATAACATACATGATCGAGCCCACAGCGGAAGCATAGGGTATCCGACTCATCTCAGCTATCTCAGCTACTGTACTCGGACTCTGAGTCTTACTTAGCTTGGCAATACTCTGGATTGGTAATTCTCCTTTCTTGGAATCTTGCATACTGAACCTCCTCAGTACCTTATCCATATAAGTACTTTGACTAAGTCCAATTAGTCTCTTACTCCTATCTCTCAACATCCTTATCCCTAGGATATAGGCAGCTTCCCTAAGGTCCTTCATAGCGAAACACTTCCCAAGCTAGGACTTAACCTCCTGCAAAGTTGGGATGTCGTTTCCTATGATAAGTATGTCATCTACATCCAACACCAAGAAGCTAACTATGCTCCCACTAGCCCTGACATACACACAAGACTCATCCTCACTCCTAGAAAAGCCAAATTCTCTGACTTTCTCATCAAAGCAAAGATTCCATCTGCGAGATGCTTGTTTCAATCCATAAATGGATTTCTCAAGCTTACACACTCTATTAGGGTATTTTGGATTGACAAAACGCTCTGGCTGAGCCATGTAAACATCCTCAACCAACTGCCCATTAATGAAAGTGGTTTTGACATCCATTTGCCATATCTCATAATCATGAATTGCAGCTATGGCTAACAACACTCTAATAGACTTAATCTTAGCTACTGGTGAGAAGGTCTCATCATAGTCAACTCCTGGAGCTTGAGTAAAGCCCTTCGCATCCAGTCTCACTTTAAAAGTGTGTACCTTCCCATCCATGTCGGTCTTCTTCTTAAAGATCCATTTGCACCCAACTGTTTTACGACCTGGTACATTGTCAACCAAGTTCCAAACTTGATTGTCATACATGGACTGAATCTCACTGTCCATAGCCTCCTTCCATTTTGAAAACTCAAGGCCTGCCATGGCTTCCTTATAATTATTAGGTTCACCCAAATCTATCAATGTACTATCACTGATAAACATACCACCTTTAGTCTTGATGTGATAACCATAATAAAATTCAGGTGTGTTCCTTACCCTAGCGGAACGTCTTGGTGGTACAGACTCATCTATCGGCTCAATAGGATATTCCTCCTCAGGTTGGCTGATAGAATTAGTGTTTCTTTCACCACTTGACTCTTGAAGCTCTTCAAGGTCAATTTGCCTCCCACTGTCCCCTTGGCTTATGAATTCTCTCTCACGAAAGACTCCTCTTCTTGCTACAAAAACCACATTATCACTGGGTTTGTAGAAGAGGTAAGCAAAGGATCTTTGTAGGTAGCCGATGAAAATACACCTCTCGCTTCGGGGTTCAAGCTTTTCATGAGTCTCACGCCTCACAAAAGCTTCACAACCCTAAATCTTATTGTGGTCCAAAATGGGTACTTTCCCGGTCCACATCTCGTGAGGTGTTTTGGCAACCTTTTTAGTAGGGACTAGATTAAGGATATGGGTGGCAGTCTCTAGAGCATACCCCCAAAAAGAGATTGGTAACGAAGCTCGACTCATCATGGAACGAACCATATCCAACAAGGTTCGATTGCGCCTCTCAGCCACACCATTCAACTGTGGTGTTCTGGGAGGTGTCAATTATGAGACAATCCCACATTCCTTAAGATAGTCAAGGAACGCAATGCTAAGATACTCTCCTCCCCGATCGGATCAGAGCATCTTGATGTTCATGCCCAATTGATTCTCAACTTCCTGCTTAAACTCTTTGAATTTTTCAAACGTTTATGACTTATGCTTGATTAAGTAAATAGCGATTAGCATCCCTTGTAGCAACTCTGAAGGGCCCACACACATCCGTGTGTACAAGGTCCAACAAACCTTCACCCCTATCACAAGTACCTGTGAAGGGTGACTTTGTCGTTTTTCCAGGTAAAAAAGACTCGCAACTATCATCTAACTCAAGGTCAAATGATTCCAAGACTCTAACCTTTTGGAGTTGGCCTATGTGCTTCTTGTTAACATGTCCAAGATGAAAATGCAACAAGGATGCTTTATCCAAGCTTCTGAAGAATCAATATACAACACATTATTTCCTAGATTTTCTACAACATTCACAGCTTCATATACTCCATCACAAGGTAATCCTTTAAAGTAAAATACATCATTGTAATAAACATTAATAGCACCATTTTTATTATCAAATGAAAATGAAAAACCTTGTTTGTACAAGCCATGAAAAGAAATAATATTTCTTGCCATTTCGGGCGAGTAACAACACTTATTCAAATCTAACATTAACCCATTATTACACAATAAAGAATAAACTCATATCTTGGTAATAGGTGATGCTTTCCTATTGCCCATGACTAAGTTTATCTTTCCGTGCTCCACTTGCTCACTTCTTTTTAGTGCCTGCAAATCAGTACAAATGTGAATACCACAACCTGTATCAAGCACCCAAGAATTAGCATTAGATGAGTTGTTACGAAATATTGTATAAATACCTGCATAGGTGGGTTTAACCTTCCCATCCTTTACATCTTGCAGATATTTGGAGCAGCTTTGCTTAAAGTGTCCCTTATCATGGCAATAGAGGCACTGTGCTTCCTTTGGGTTTGAAGAAGGATTAATGGGACCTTTCTTTGTCCCAATTGAACAGGAACCATCAAGAGTATTACCCTTGGTACCCTTCGAAGGGTTTTTCCTCTTCTTACCATTTCCCTGCCCAATAGCCTGAACATGGGCTGTTAAAGGAGTAGAAGTAGCAACCGTTTTACCCTTAAGGCCATTTTCAGCTGTCCTTAAGAGTCCTTGAAGTTTGCTAAGTGTGACTTCCTCCTTGTTCATATGATAAATCATAAAAAATTGATCATAACTTGGAGGTAAGGAATGGAGAATGATGTCAATCGCCAATTTCTCAGGGAAGTCAACATTGAGCTTTAGTAACCGGTCAACGAACCTCTGCATCTTCTGCAAGTGACCGATGATGGGTTCACCATCCTTCATATTTGCCGTTATCATGGAGGAAATGATTTCATACCTCTCTTGACGCGCGCTCTGATGGTACCTTTCCATCAGATCCAGGTGCATCTCATAGGGGTAGAAATCTTCATAAGACTTTTGGAGTTTCGGAGTCATTGTGGCCATCATGATAAACGACACCTTGGTGGCATCCTTCTCATGTTCAATGAACTCTGAAAACTCTTCAGGAGTAGCAGTGGCTTCATTAACAACCTTAAGCTCCCTGTCAAGGACATATTCTTTTTCCTTATAGCGGGTAATCATCCTGATGTTTCTGATCCACTTATTGAAGTTGGATCCATCAAAGATGACCTTACCACACAAGTTCATTAGGGAAAAGGGGCCTGTAGGGTTTGAGCCAACAGCGTTATTGGAAGACATCTGAAAGAAAGACAAGTTTCATTAGATTAAGAATCCTTAATAAGTCACCCAAATGAAATATTAAGGCTAGGATCCAACAACCTATTTATAGGTGGAAGAGGGATGCCGTAATCCACACTATAAAATATTTGAAGGTGGGTAAATGACGACTTACCAATTTCCACCATAAGAACGAAGTATTTTATTATTATGTTTTATTGGTTTTGAAACTCCTAGATCTTTTTGAGATACATTGAACTTTTCAATGGCATGTTTGACTCTCGATTGTCCCCTCTCAAGTTTGTGACTGGGATGCCAAGGATCACAAACAATGTGTGAATAACCATACAAATTGACTTGGTACCCTCAACAATATTACCTACTCGATGTGTCGGTTAACTACACACACTCCACCAATCTATAATAAAGTCAAGTTACCCTTTGCCACTCTTACTAGTCCATTTTAGTGTGTCGGTTAACCACACACGCTCTACTAACGACTTGGTAAGGTATAAAGTGTAATTTTATGGGCTAGCACCAATTTTACATTTTCCTAAAGTAACTAAGATTGGGAATTTATAATGTATAGTTACTTTATAATTCATTATACTTTTAATGTGTTTTTAAAGTTGTATCCTACCCGTTCAGCTAACGACCCTCCACCGATCAAGCAAGCGGTGGGTGAGAGTAGACACCCATTAAGTCACCATTTTATAGGCACCAACCTTATACCCCCGTGTAGACCGGCTTCGTGAATGAGGCCTACTAACGGTAAGATCATATCTATATAATAAAATTATAATAATAGTATAAGTGTTGATTTTTAAACTTTTTAAAAATCTAAGGTTTAATTTGGAATTAAAGTATTAAGGTGTAAGACTTTTCAAATTCCAAAACTTGCGGGTAAGAATTGAAACTATTCCAAGTCTCTTCAATTTGTAACTTATGAGTTTTAATGGTTCATAAAAATGAAGACTTTCCATTTTATGAAACCTCTTTAGTTCTTTAATCACAATTTTAAAGAAATGACTTTTGGTTATCCATAACTTGAGGACAAGTTATGGACACCATCATTACCATTAAGATCATGAATTAAACACATATGTAGGTTACACATAATTCCTATGATCTTCTAGAAACTCATAAGAACACAAATTCATGTCAAGCAATTTCAAGAAATCATATAAACATATACAATACTTGAAAATTGATAAAAGTCATGTAAAATGGGTTAACATAATCATTATCACTTTGAAAAACAGATTTTACAAGTCCAAAACAGATTGGGATAATGATTTTAATCCATTTCCAGCAACTAAACTCGAAAAACTGCCAAGCACGCTCCTACTCGTCGGGTGCATGATCCTACTCGACGAGTAGGATGAATTTGTTCACGGACTAGGCGAGTCCTCCCCATGAACTCGGCGAGTCCAGTCGTCAGAGTGCAGAATTTGCGATTTTTAAGCAGTTTTGCATCAAGTATACATAAAACAATCCTACGCTCTGATACCACTGATGGGTTTTGAGCATTTTAACACTTCCTAAGTGTACATGCATCCCTAATATCTTTGAATCTATGTTTTCTCTATATACATGCAAATTTCTTTTTCAAGGTTATTTCCTAACTAGCATGGCATGGGGAATATATTAAACATAAAAACTAGTAGAAATACATACCTTGTTGTTGCTTGGATTCCTTCAAGACTTTGTGAGCCTAGCACCCCAAATGTTGTGCCTCAAATGCTTCACACAACACCACAAAACTTGGAATAACTTAATAGAATACTTCTTACACTCAAAAATCGGTTATGCCCTCTCTAGTAACCCTAGGTACCGATTTTGCTAGCCAAAGGGTTCCTTTTGTCGTGTTGTCACAATTAGGGTTTTCACATGAATACCCTTAATTGTCATGACTCTTCATTTCCCATGACCCATGGATTTGTAACTCCCATGGACTATCCATGGAGCTCCATATGGTTATAACCAAACCCATAAATCATGGATCATTAATCCACCATAAAAGAATTGATGATTATCATAATCAACCCTATATATTTAATTAGTCTCACTTTGATCACCAAATTATTACTAGATTAATACTTGATCAAATACTAATTAAATAATACTATTATTAATATATTAGAACTTATAATATATTAATAATCATAAGTGCCTTATTCTCTCATCTAGTCTATCTAAGTATTGCAATGCCATGCAACCCAAATGGACCATGCCGGGTCGGGTCAAGTACATACCAAATAGAGTTATGGACTTAGACACTATATCCAACATATATATATATATATATATATATATATATATATATATATATATATATATATATATATATATATATGATATAACTTTGTGGGATTGAAATCCCTATGAACTCACCAGGTTTCCCAACCTGACCCACTCAGTTTATTTGTATCACACGTATCGATACGAAGCTACTTTACACTGAGAGATTTAAAAGAGATGTAGATCACTAGTGTAAATAAATGTAAGTTCTATTTATGCTTATGTTTTTGTATTGATGATGACATCCCAAATGTTTTAAAATGAATAAAATACTTTTCTTTGAAAATGTTTTGATAATGTATTTATCATGTTTTACTGGGAACAAATTCTGCAACATTTTTATTAGAAGAGGTACTCTGATTTTTATAAAGTGTAAACAAAATCGGTCTTCTTTGGCTGTCAAAATGGGGATGTCACAGTTGGTATCAGAGCATTAGTTTAAGCGAACTAGGAATATGGATTTATTTCTAGACTTAAACTTAGAATGCTAAGCAATTATTGTGAGGAGTGTGTCTTAGGTAATACACCTGAATAGACACAAGCACTTGCTTATTAAGGGATGATTTATGATGCTTGGATCTATGGTCTGTTGCCGACCGGATCTGGAAACTTTATGTGTTCAGATTTCCAAACGTTTAATTACGGTGTTAGAACTGGCATGTAACTTTTCAGAGTGATAAGGAGATTTACACGTCGATCGTAAATAAAATCTTTCTTATCTAAATTCTCATCGCTACATACCGAACATTTAAATTGGTGAATAGATCGAAATGGAAAGAACTCGAAGTGGATATGGGAATGTGAATGGAAATAGGAATCAACCACCAGTGATTGAGCAAATACCTGTTGTAGTAGCCGCTCCTGAGCCAATCACGATGGCCGGAATGCAAGCGTTGATCCAGATGACGTTGGATCGTCAAATGGAGGAAACAAGGCATTTACTTCAACAAACTCGAGAGGAACTTACGATGCTTATTGAACAGCCCGAGTTGAATGAAAGGCAGTCTGAGGAAGGGAATGACAGTAGGACCGTTGGTCAAGCTGATCCATCGGTGATTAGGAGGAACAATCATGTTGACGGAGTCGAGAGGAATGGATGCAAGTACAAAGATTTTCAAACTTGCAGACCATCGACTTTCACTGGGAAGGAAGATTCGGTCGGAGTCATGGATTGGATCTCAGAGATGGAATTAGCCTTCATGTCATGTGGTTGCAAAGGCAATCTACAAACCACGTTTGAAGTACGTCAATTTAGAGGAGGCGTTGTTCACTGGTGGAACACCCTGGGGAAGACTCTAAGCCCCAATGAGCCCCTGCAATTGACTTGGGTAGAGTTTTTAGTGCAATTCAAGCGTAAGTACTGCTCAACCCAGAACATGCTCGAGCTAGAGAACCAATTCCTAAATTTGAAGAAAAGAAGCATGTCCATCGATGAATACACCAACAACTTCACAGACAAAATGGAGTTTGCTTTGCGCCTTATCCCAGACGAGCTGACAAAAGTTGACAAGTACACAAAGGGACTTCCTTGGGAGTATGCAGTGTCGTTACGTCAGGCACCTACTTTAGAGGCAGCTATCTGGGCTGCCAAGTCTGTGGAAGATATGATCAAAGGAAGAGCCGCCAGCAAGGTTGAAGTTTGCGATAATAGAATGTTTGAAGGATCCACAAGGTCCGACGATAAGAGAAAATTCTCAAGGTATGGAGAAGGAACACAATGGTGTGACAAGTGCAGAAGGAAGCACATTGACAGATGCTCTAAAGAGATGACCTGCTTCAAATGCATGAAGATTGGTCATTACACCAGCGAATGCACAACAAAGAAAGAAGTTTGCTTTAAGTGTGGTGAAGAAGGACACTACAAGCAAGGCTGCCCAAGGAGAGAAGAAGCTGCAAAACCAAATGTGCCACCAAAACAAAAGGCAAGAGCATTCCAGATGATCCTTGACAATGATGCAAGGAATCAAGAGTGAGGAGTTGATATCTGAAGATTGAGTAATACAGTAGCCATGTGGATAGTATAATATAATGTAGCCTAGTAGAGGCATAGTATAGGGTGAACTTGAACACCCATGTAATCATTTCAAGAAATAATATAAAACCTTCGTTTTGTTATGTGATATGTTAACTTGTTATGTGATTTTCTTGTATGTGACTTGGGGAAGCTACGAGACAATACTTGGGACGAGTATGAGTAGGTGTGAATGGTAGTATAGGTCTATACTACCGGAAGCACAGGACCCACGCTTGGATCAGGGAAAGTCACAAGGTTACCAAGGAGCTAGTAATTGATTTCATTTTATTCAAGTATGTCGTTACCATCATTTCGGTAATAACTAAGAAGATGATTGTTATTCCGACCCTAGTGGTCATATCAAATTGAGTCCGACTACGCTGAGTATGTTACGTGGTTCATAGAATCAAGTTCGATGTAGCATCTGACTTAAGACAGAAGATTGAAATAAAAAGCGATCAGTAGAGGTATCACAAAAAGTTTCTTGTAGCTAGCAATGATACCTTTAAAGATGATATTAGAACATGAACGAAAGTATAGTCTGTTTTGGAAGACTCTAAGAGACCTGAGTCGAAGCGTTGCAACATACGATGATAGGTAATTAGAATATGATACATCATTCAATTGTAGTAATAAAATAACTTATCTTAAGTTCGTATACAGTGAGGATCTAGATTGTGACTTGAAGGTCATAATTTGGAGTCTAACATGAGATAGGGAGAAAGTGCAAGATCGAGCACCGCCTGCAGTCAAGGAGTCCAAGAGTTAGATACTCATTCGAAACTAAAAAGAAGTTTTGATTATTACCTAGGATGAAGAGATAACGTATGAAGTCATTATACTGTCTTGTTTCATTAATGATTCCGGGACGTAATCATCCTAAAGGGAGATAATTATAACGCCCGTAGATCCGGGCTAGTCAAATTAGAGATAATAGGGGTCAAAAACGACATTTTGACAAAAGATTATTTAGAATAAATAATCTTAACTAAGTTGTAGAATATGTCTCAATGGTTTCATACTTATAAATAACGCTGAAATCCAAGTTATAACGAAGAAGTTATGGCTCGTCGAAGTGTTAAAGCAAAATCGGCACGACATCGGGAAGCGTAAAAAGTGAATTTACGATAGACGACTTTCTAGCCTTAGTAGTCGAAACCAAAGTCTTAGAGTATGTTAAAACAAGAAAATCCATCAAAAGAACGCCCAAATCTGACTTCGTATGACGAAGTTATGATTTTTCAAAGTTTCGGCTTAGTAGTGTACAGCCCGAAACTCGAATTTTAGTTCGAGTGGTTTTTAGCTTACGCAACCTAAATGAGAGTTGAAGATCTCATTAATAGGAACTCAACGGTAAAAAGATAGATGAAAACAGAGTCCGTATGAAGGAGTTACGAATTATTTGCGGTCATTTAACAGTCTAAACTCTTCCTATTGTTAAACTTAAGATCAGTCGAGAATTAGCTGATGGAGTCTAAATGAAAGTTGTAGACCTTGTTTTTACCTACGCATGGAAAAAAGAACGTTACAAACAGAACTCATATCCAAAAGTTACGGGGTTTAGAACTTGTTAGGGTGTTGTTGTAAAAGGGGTGACGTGGCTGAATATGGGCCAAGGCTTTCTCCCCAAGAAAAACCAGCAGGTGAGGACACGTGGCACCGAATCGGCCAGTCCGTGAACCAAATCGGCGAGTCTGTCAGGATTTCACTCTATAAATAGAGGTGTCGGGTTGCCTCATTTCCTCACCCCTCAACCCTCTACTTTCTCTCTCTAAACTCTCTCTCTCTCTAAGCCTCCCTAACCCCCCTCCCCCCCCCCCCCCCCCAAAGCCTAGGGTGACTCCCTAGCACGAGGCGGAAGCCCCGGAGTGCCTGGCAGCTCTGAGAAAAGAGCCTTTCGGCTCGGGAACGCTGCTCCAGCGAATCCCCATTTTGCGAAAAACCCGTTGTAAGTGAGCTACACCAATGTTATTTTTAATATAGCTTCTAATTATTTATAGTAACATTATTAGGACCTTAAAATAATTATTTGGTCTATTATTATGAGTTAAATAGAGTTGTTTAACGCTTATATAATAATAATAATAGCTAGACTATTAAATTAGTCTCGGTAAATACTGAACTAAACCCTAGTGGTATTGATACTAGGTTTTGTCAAGGGAAAATTGTTTTGAGATAACGAAGTGTTGTCCGAGTACCGAGTCACCACCTAATCAAGTGAGTGCATAGTCACTTTCATGAACATGATTTTAATACAAGTATTGATTGAAGTGTTAATTATATTTTTATGTGCGAGTTAATTGATGTTTCCTGAAATACATGTTAAAGAACATACCTGATTATATATGATGATTTAGGATAAAGGGTATACCTAAATTAATTATGAGGAATATTGGGTAGTATTTTCTTACGAGTACAAGTGAGTTATACTCAGAGAATAGAACTTTAGTATATGTCATTTATCCGGGAGCATGGATTAGACACAGTTATTGTCCCTAGTCTGAGAGTATGGATTGGACATGGTCAACTGTCATTAATTCACGGTTATGGATTAAGACACAGTTAGTTGTCCTTAGTGTGGGAGTATGGATTAATATATAGTCATTCATCCCTAGTCCGAGAGTATGAATTAGGCATAGTCATTCGTCATTAATCCAAGAGTATGGATTAGTCATTCGTCCCTAGTCCGAGAATATGGATTAGGCATAACCATTCGTCATTAATCTCAGAGTATGGATTAGGTAAATCCGTTCATTTCTGATCTGGGAGTATGGATTAGGTAAAACGGTTAAACTTAGGTTTGAGAGTATGGATAGTCTTGTTGTGAGGATTGACGGGGTGGGATAAGAATTGCTTATACATATATGGTGAAATTGTATATTTTGTGAGTTCTAAATTATATATATGATATAACATTGTGGGATTGAAATCCCTATGTACTCAGTACGTTTCCCAACCTGACCCACTGAGTTTATTTGTATCACAGGTATCGATACGAAGCTACTTCACACTGAGAGATTTAAAAGAGATTTAGATCACTAGTGTAAATATATGTAAGTTCTGTTTATGCTTATGTTTCTGTATTGACGATGACATCCCAAATGCTTTAAAATGAATAAAAATACTTTTTTCGGAAATGCTTTGATAACGTATTTAGCATGTTTTACTGGGAACAAATTCCGCAACATTTTTATTAAAAGAGGTACTTTGATTTTTATAAAGCATAAACAAAATCGGTCTTTTCTGGACGTGAAAATGGGGATGTCACACGCTCGAGCTTACAAACGCTCAATAACTCAACCCTAGTTGCCCCTTAGTACCCAAGGATTCTTAATTGGACTGCTTACTGGTCTTGTGTTTTCAGTAGTACGGGCCCTATACTATCGTCTACACCGCATCAGTATTCACCCGAAGTCCTCCTCCTTGGATCCCAAAACACAAGTAGTCTACTTCTTAGCACACATAGGCTACTTTCCAGTAGACCTCTCGCAAGCTCCTTACCGCTACCTACTCATTCCCGAAGTATCTCCTAGTAGCAGTAATCTCATAGGCTAAGGCATCACAATAAGGTCACTGTAGTCCTAGATATGAATACCTAGCCTACTCTAGCATGCATAGCACATCACATAATATCTCATAACACATAATGTAAGGGTATTTTGGGAAATCACCGTTCTGGCGCTGGTTGATCGTACACACTGTTCCGTTCTGCCTTTCTTATTTTTTAGAAAAATAGTTTCATTTCTGAAAATTTTCCTCAAATCCCCGGTTTGAGTTCAGATACGCTCGAAGGTGCATCCGAATCCCTCAAACCAAGGCTCGGATACCAACTTGTAACGACGTAAAAATTAAAACAAATTTTCATTTTTGAAACAACATAAAACTCGTTGAATATTCTCAATCTCATGTTTATCAAATGTCATCATGATAAAAACATATCCCAATATTATAAAGTAAATCCTCTGCCAGTGAGTATGGATCATGTCGGTGCCTTCTCGCGATTCTCGCTAGTACCTGAAACATATAACACATAACACGGTAAGCATAAATGCTTAGTAAGTTCCCCAAAATACCTCATACAACACATACACCACTCAAGGCCATAGCTCTATAGGATCTTCCATTCCATGTGTCTCACGAGTCTTCCATCCCAGCCCTGGTAGACCTTTCGGTGCTACACGTAATGACCTTCCGATCCATACACTGTTGACCTTCCGGTCCATAACATGATGACCTTCCAGTACAAATACATACTACTGATAACATAACATAACACATACATATCACATATCACCTATCAACATATATCACATACTCTTCATAGCATATAGGACCTTCCGGTCACACATAATTACCACTCTAGTAACGTATAGTGAGAAGACTCACGTCGTATGATGTCTAGTAACTCACGTGCTCGGTATCCTTGAACCTTGTAACAATGACCTAGCCCCACCTAAACATATAAACCATCGTCTCAAATCAATAACGGCTCTCCAGGCTAGAGTAGTCCTTTCTAATGTTCTCTCAGAAGGCTAAAAGACCATTTTACCCTTCTAATGGTCCAAAAGTCCAAGTGTTGACCAAACCCTAAAAGTCAATGAAAAAAAACTATAGTCAATGGTCAAACTTTGACCAGACTCGTCGAGTGCACTAGTGTGACTCGGCGAGTCCATGCATGTCCTTATAATCCTCATAAATCCTTACTCGTATCATCGGGTTAACCTTTCACTTGAAGGGTTACCACTGGACACGAATTGCGAGGCAACCCGACTCGACTCGTCGAGTCCCCTTATGGACTCGGCGAGTTTCTTCCATGGAAACACCTAAATGACCTTCTCAGGTCAGATCTGTTTCTCTAACGTACAGATCTGACTTCCCAAGGCTCAATAACTACGTAAAGGTTCAACCTTTACACTCATGCAACACATATAAGACTCCTTTTAAAGAAATAGCTTCTAAAATGGCAACCTGGGTTCATATCTCTAATGGAACAACATAAAGCAGGGAGGTTGGGGTTCTCTGGACCCCTAAAGGTCCAGATCCACAGTTTAACACTCAAAGGGACATCATAAGCATCATATCCAAGCCAATAAAGGGTAGAGAAAACCTTAGATTCAATGGTTCTACACCAAAACAGAAGAAGGCTCGATTTAATACCTCAAAGATAGAGTTCCTTGCTTGAAACCACAGAATAGAAACCCCCTTGACCTTCTTTTGCTGGAATCTCCTTCTTCTTTGCAAAAACCACACCAACAAGGATCAAAATAGCCCTTCTTCTCAAACCACACACTCAAGCTCACTAGGGTTTCTCTCTCTGGACTGGTAGCCGCAAATGAGGGCCATAAGGTCCCTTAAATAGGGCACAGGCCCAAGGATTTAGGGTAACCACCCACATCGTGGACTTGTCGAGTCCACCCATCGACTCATCAAGATCGTTCATTAATCCAGTCAGCAAATCACGATCCTACTCGACGAGACTAGGCGTCAACTCGTCGAGTTCCTCCTCATAACTCAAAATAAACAATTTAAATATGGTACCTGGAAATCTGGATGTTACAGCTACCTAGTAGATCTGGTTCCCATACACTTTCGGGGGAACAAGGTTGTTATTGGTACGAATTAGCTAAGCTCCAATCAGGTAGTGATCGACTGCGCGCGGTAATTGGTGCGGATTAGGACCCCAAGTGGGGGAGAGCTGGTGATTCAGGGTGAGAGGCCATAGTGAAGAACACTCTTATGTTCAACAGCGAGAGCTAGGCGCTACCTTCAGCAGGGTTGCGCAAGATTTGTCGCCTATGTTATGGATACCCTAGAGGCGAGTAAGGTGACGGTGGGCGATGTGTCAGTGGTATGAGAATTTGCAGATGTATTCCGTGAGGAGTTGCATGTGATACCTCCGGAGAGGCAGATAGAGTTCATGATCGATCTAGTCCCTGGTGCGGCTCCGATAGCCAAGGGACCGTATCGTTTGGCTCCTCCTGAGATGCAGGAGTTGTCTACACAGCTGCAGGAGTTGCTAGACAAGGGATTCATTAGACCGAGCAGTTCACCCTGGGGAGTCCTGATTCTGTTTGTGAAAAAGAAGGACAGGTCGCATCGGATGTGTATAGATTATCGGGAGCTGAATAAGGTAACGGTGAAGAATCTTTACCCACTTCCAATGATGGATGATCTCTTTGACCAACTACAGGGAGCATCTTGGTTCTCCAAGATTGATTTGCGTTCTGGGTATCATCAGATGAGGGTCAGAGAGGAGGATGTGTAGAAGATTGCTTTTTGGATGCATTATGGCCACTATGAGTTCGTGATGATGCCTTCCGGGCTCACCAATGCTCCTGCCATGTTCATGGACCTCGTCAACCGCGTGTACAGACCAATGTTGTATCGGTCTGTGGTATTTTTCATCGATGACAAATTGGTTTATTCCAAGATGCGAGGGCAGCATGAGGAGCAATTGCGAGAGGCTTTGGATACATTCAAAAGGGAGAGCTTGTATGCTAAGTTCTCTAAGTGTGAGGTTTGGTTGTGCGAGGTGCAGTTTCTTGGGCACCTTGTCAACCAAGACGGGATTTCGGTTGATTCAGCCAAAGTGGAGGCCGTGATGAGATGGGAGGTTCTGAGGTCTCCATCCGAGATTCGGAGCTGTCTAGGACTGGAAGACTACTATCAGAGATTCATTCAGGACTTCTCCAAGATAGTCGTGCCCTTGACCCGGTTGACAAGGGAAGCTATGGTCTTTCACTGGGGGCCTGAGCAGCAGGCCACATTTGAGACGTTGAGATAGAGATTGTGCGAGGCGCCAATCTTAGCCCTGCCAAAGGGCATGAAGGACTTTGTAGTATATTGTGATGTGTCCATCTTCGGCTTGGGCACGGTATTGATGCAGAGGGGGCATGTTATTTCTTACGCTTCGAGGTAGCTGAAGCCTCATGAGGCGAATTATCCGATGCACAATTTGGAGCTAGGGGCTGTTGTTTTCACCCTCAAGATTTGGCGCCATTACCTTTATGGGGTTCGTTGTACCATTTACACGGACCACAAGAGCCTGGGTTATCTCATGGACCAGCCAAATCTTAATATGAGGCAGCATCGGTGGCTTGATGTTGTGAAGGATTATGATTGCGATATCCTCTACCACCCGGGGAAGACCAATATTGCGGCTGATGCGCTTAGCCTCAAGGCAGTGCCGATCAGGGACATCTGTCAGAGGATGAAAGTTGTGACTCCACTGTTGGAGTAGATTCGGGAGGCCTAGCAGGAGGCTATGAAGGAGGAACATCAGAAGAGCGGGCGAATTGTGGGTCAGGTTTCCTCCTTCGACTATGATAATTGGGTACTGTTGACTCTTCACCGTAGGGTGTGGGTCCCTTATCATGGCAGTGTGCGCCAGGTATTGATGGTAGAGGTGCACAAATCCAGGTTCTCTATCCATCCCGAGGCAACGAAGATGTACAGGGATCTTTGTCTCGATTATTGGTGGCCCTGTATGAAGAGGGACATAGCTTGGTTTGTGGAAAGGTGCCCGACCTGCATAAAGGTCAAGGCTGAGTACCAGAGACCACGCAGCAAGGTCCAACCATTAGTTATCCCACTGTGGAAGTAGGAGGATATTACTATGGATTTCATTACGAAGCTTCCCAGGACCGCACGAGGAGTGGATTCGATTTTGGTCATTGTTGATCGATTGAGCAAGAGCGCTTATTTTATTCCAATTCAGGAGAGTATTTCGGCCAAAAATTTGGCTGACATCTTTATCATGGAAGTAGTGGCGCGGCACGGGGTGCCAGTTTCAATGATTTCAGACAGGGATGTACGGTTCACTTCCAGGTTTTGGAAGAAGTTTCATGACGAGCTGGGTACTCGACTGCATTTTAGCACCGCCTTTCACTCGTAGACGGATGGTCAGAGCGAGCAGACCATCCAGACACTAGAGGATATGCTTCGAATGTGCGTTATAGAATTTGGAGGTAGTTGGGATACTTACCTTACATTGGCGGAGTTCTCCTATAACAATAGCTATCATGCGAGTATCGACCATCCTCCTTTCGAGATGTTGTATGGGAGGAAGTGCAGGACCCCGATATATTAGGGAGAGGTTGGGTAGAGAGTCATGGGGAGTACCGAAGTGGTACTCAAGACTACATAGAGGATCCAGCAGGTTCGGAACAGGCCTCAGACTGCTCAAAGTCGGCAAAAAAGTTATGCCGAAAAACGTCGGTCAGACCTGGAGTTTCAGGTCGGGGATATGGTGCTCCTGAAGGTGTCGCCATCGAAGAGCGTCATTTTATTCAGAAAGCGGGGCAAGCTGGGCCCCGGGTATATTGGACCCTTCAGGGTTATGGCCCGGGTGGGTAAGGTGGCATATAGGCTGGATCTTCTAGCCGAACTCAGTTAGATTCTTAGCACTTTTCATGTCTCCCAGTTGCGGAAATGCCTGGTAGACGATTCGTTGGTGGTGCCTTTGGAGGATATTCGGGTTGATGACAGCCTGAACTACATCGAGCGGCCAATGGCAATCCTTCATAGCCAGTCAAAGGATCTAAGGAACAAGAGAATGGAGCTGGTAAAGGTGTAGTGGCAACACCGAAAGGGCTCTGAATGGACTTGGGAGCCATAGGACAAGATAAGGGAGCATTACCCCGAGCTTTTTCAGGATCGAGCAGTAGACTTTGAGGACGAAGTCTAAGATAAGTGGGGGAGATTTGTAACACCTGATTCCTGGTACGCAGTTAATTCAAGTATTTCTTGTGTTTTTCTCTGGGACTTGACGAGTTGGAGGCCCAACTCGTCGAGTAGAGTCGACATCCGTAGACAGTTTAAGTGACCTACTCGACGACTCGGAAGACTGACACGACGAGTAGGTGTTGTTTGAGTAAAACCCTAAATTTGAGGGTTTGCACCATATTTAAACACCTTATCTCAACTTCCATCATCCATATCAGTCCGAGAAAGTTGTATATCGAAACCCTAGTCGTTCTTATTGTGTTCTGGAGCCTTATGGTGCTACTTTTTGTGATTGAATCTTGGAAAGGAGAAGGAGACTTGTGAGACCAAGGGGAAACAAGAAGATCCATAGTTTGGAGCTCATTTTCAGCTTATTGGAGGTATGAAGCTTAACCATTTTCTATAGGTCTTGATTTTTGGGCCTTTCCTACATCTTTCTAAACCCTAGAGAGGTTGTATTCAGGATTAAGTGTTGGAATCCAGTGTATGCTTTAGATCCAGGTCTATGGGGGGGGGGGTTTATGGGACAAAGGTACACATTTTTCTACCATGAACACCCCTTGCTCCTTGGAGGCCATCTTTTATGGCTTTTTAGGCCAAAGACCCCTTACATATGCACCAAGTTGGAAACTTTACATATGAAATGGACATTAGGAGGCCATATCTATGATTTTGTGGTGTTAATACCCATTTAAATGGACTGTATAGTGTTGGTCAAGGATGAACTCGACAAATTGTTCTTGGGACTTGGCGAGTCGCGATGTATTGACCACTAAATCCTTTATGTGGATGGACTAGTTGTTAAGGAGGAAAGTGCCGTAGATGTTTAGACACGAAAAGGGACATGGGAATCATGTGACTCGACGAGTGTATGAATAGACTCGGCGAGTCCAAGGCAATCTCCTAATCTTTGAAGATGGACTCGACGAGTTGTTCCTATAACTCGACGAGTCGTAGATCGGACACATTCTTATGAGGGAGATGAACTCGTTGAGTTCAAGGAAGAACTCGACAAGTCGGATGAAGATGGTCTCAATGGTTTGAATGAAGGAAAACCAGTCGAGTTCTTACTAGACTCGACAAGTGGAGTCGGGTTTGGATCGGGTTAGTGGAGTATGGACTCGACGAGCTGGTAGACTGTCACACCCCAAAACCAAGAACGGCGGAAAGGTTCTGGGGCGGAGGACATCATGTAGAGTATCACAACACAGTAAATGTAAATAAGCAAACAACATCATCCATTTCATTAAATATATAATTTTAATACAAGCGTGTTTTGTATAGTATAGACACCAAAAATAATGTATATCAAAATAATAAGATGAGTCTTGGATGCGCCCCATCTTCTCAAAAGCTGGCCTCGGTACCTGTCTACTGATGACCTGAGAATACAAGTTATTTTGAAAGAGTTTATCAACATTAAGCTGGTGAGTTCATAAGTATTTTAGTGTCGTTATTTGTCATTCAAAAATGTTTGAACATGTATCAAGTATAAGTTTGTAAAATGTATGTAAAGGTTTGTAAGTGTTTGAAAAGTTTGAATCTCTCAGAAAAACCAATATTTTCTATTAAATTAGCCTTCTACCAAGGCTTAACTGTTTTGTATGCTTGTTTGATGTAAAAGTGTGTAATTTCCCAAATGTAACTATCATTTAACAAAATATAGTTTGTACATTAACGTTTAAGTGAGGTTGTCGCTAAAATATGTAATGGGTAAATCATTGTAGTACTATAGTTTTGTATTATAAGAACTACTGCTGTACTAAGTACCTTAAACCGGATTTATATTAAGAACTACTACTGCTATCGACTGGTAACAACGACATAATGAATGGTCGTAATAACGGAATGACGTTTGGCACCCGCAGACCTGCAGGTCCGGCTGTAGCTAGCAGCAAGGTGTAGGATAGTCAATCCAGTATAGATCTATATGCAAACTCACGCTCTCCCTCCAAGAGAATTCTGGCTACAACTCGGGCCATGACATTTAAGGCATGCTCCGACACAGTGGATCACAATTGTTAACGTGTTCATGTATATGTAATGTTTTTCGTTCTAGTATAGTTGTATATGTACTGTTTCTAGCATAGTTGTATATGTTCCGTTTCTAGTATAGTTGTATATGTATTGTTTCTAGCATAGTTTTATATGTATTGTTTCTAGTATAGTTGTATATGTATTGTTTCTAGTATAGTTGTATATGTATTGTTTCTAGTATAATTGTATATGTTCTGTATTACCCTGATGGTAACTAGCTATTGATGTACTGTTAAGTATGAATATGGAAGTACTTTTATGTCTATATATGTATATATGATATCTAACTAATATTGAAACGACCCTCGGATGGTCACCCGAAATCCCACCAGACCACATCTCAGTGCGCGAAAAGGAAATAGGGCGGATGGCCTTCCTAAGCCCTTTAAACATTACTTATATATCTATACATATATATATGTTGGATAAGGTGTCTAAGTCCATAACTATTTCTGGGATGTACTTGACCCGACCCGGCATGGTCCATTTGGGTTGCATGGCACCATGCAATTGGATAGACTGAATGAGAGAAATAACACTTGGAGATTATTAATATATTATAAGTTCTAATATATTAATAATATTATTTGATTAGTTTGATCAAGAATTAATTTAGAATTAATTAAGTGATCAAAAGATAACTAATTAAATATATGGGTTGATTATGTAAATCATCCATATCTTGTATAGTGGGCTAAGAGGCTCCATGGATTATCAAGTTGGGTTCCACCCATAGGATGCTCCATGGATGCTCCATGGGAGTTACAAACCCATGGGTCATGGAAATGAAGAGTCATGACACATTAGGGTTTACATGGTGTAACCCTAGATGTGTCAACACTATATAAGGATCTCATTCTCCACCAAAATCGGCTACACTAAGGAAACAAGAGGGCTTGGCCGATTTCAACAAGTGTGTATTCTCTCATAAGTTTTTCCAAGAGCATTTGGTGTTGTGTGAAGCATTTGAGGCATCACACTTGGGGTGCTAGGCTCATAAGGTTTCAAGGATCACAAGCAACAACAAGGTAAGTTATTCTATCTATCATTCAAGTTAAAATTGTTCCCCATGTATGCTAGATAGGAATATAGCCTTGGAATTTAACTTTGCATGATAATTAGACAAACATAGATCCAAGGTTATTAGGGTAGCATGTACACTTAGGAAGTGTTAGGATGCTCAAAACCCATCAGTGGTATCAGAGCCTAGGCTTCTTTGTTTTTTGTTTGTGCTTAAAAGTTGAAAAAAGTCGAAAATCTTGCTGTCTACGAATGGACTCGTCGAGTTCACGTGTATCTTCAATTAACTCGGCGAGTAAGTTCATGCACTCGGCGAGTAGGGTCGACAGGTTGCAGAATTTCGACTTTAGTTGCTGGAAATGAATTAGAAACATTACCCTAAACTGTTTTGGTACTTGAAAACTTGTTTTAGATGGTGTAATGTCTTTGCTAATTCATTTACAACAACTAGTTATCAAAATTACAAAGTTTTAGGTGTAATTTTGATTTATGAATGTGTTCATATTCATGTTCTTGTTCTTATGATGTTTTAGATGATCATAGGAATTATTTGTAACCTATGTGGTAGATTAATTCTTGATCATAATGTGTTTTAATGGAGACGATAACTTGTCCTCAAGTTATGGAAAACCAAGAGTCACACTTGAATTAAAACCATTAAAAGAACACTAGAGTTAGAAAATGAAGAGTCTTCATTTTATTACTCTATTAAACTCATAAGTTACAAGAAATGAAAAGTTTTGAAAGTTACAAAACTTGCCCTCAAGTTTTGGAACAAGTAAAGTTAAGTTAAAACTTTAGTTCCAACCCCTAGAATTTTAAAAGTTAAAATTCAACCCTTATACTTATATTATGATGATTTAATAATTATATATATATATATATATATATATATATATATATATATATATATGTATAAGAACAAAGTCGTCTTACCGCTAGTACGCCTCATTCACGAAGCCGGTCTATAAGGTGGGTATAAGGTTGTTGCCCATAAAATGCAGACTTAATGGGTGTCTACTCTCACCCACCGCTTGCTTGACTGGTGGAGGGTCGTTAGCCGAACGGGTAAGACAAGGACTTATAAATTCTCATTCAAAGTATGATAAATATTATAAAGCAACTAAATGTTTATTAAATTCCCAATCTTAGTTACTTTAGGAAAAATGTGAATAAGGTGCTAATCATGAAATTACACTTTACACTTTGTCTAAGTCGTTGGTGGGGTGTGTGCGGTTAACCGGCACACTAACTTGGACTTAACAAGGTAGGTAAAGGGTGACTTAAGGTTTATTATAGTATCGGTGGAGCGTGTGTGGTTTACCGGCACATCGATTGAGTGATAAACTTTAAGGGTACCAAGTGATTTGCATGGTTACTTCACACCTCGTTTTGTGATCCTCGGTATCCTAGTCACAAAAATTGGAGGGCACACTCGAGATTGAAACATGCCTTTGAAAAGTTCATTGAATCTCAAAGAATCTAGGAATTTCTAAGAACCAATCATAAAACCTAATATCTAATATTTCGGTTTTCGTGGTGGAAATTGGTGAATCGTCATTCACCTACCTTTCAAATATTTTATAGCTTGGATTACGGCATACCTCTTCTAAGTTATTATATATTGTGATTGGATCCTAGCCTTAATATTACATTTGGGTGTTTTATTAAGGACTCTCCTAATATCTAAACTAATCTTGTCCTCTTCCTTCAGATGTCTTCAAACAATGTTGCTTCTGGCTCGAATCCTAATGGCTCCTTTACTCTTATGAGCTTGTGTGGGAAAGTCACTTTTGATGGATCCAACTTCAATGAGTGGATCAGAAACATCAGGATGATTGCCCACTACGAGGACAAAGAATATGTCCTCGACAAGGAGCTTAAGGAGATTGATGAGACCACTGCAACTCCTCAGGAGATCGCTGACTTTCAGGCACATGAAAGGAATGCTACAAAAGTAACATGCATCATGATGGCCACAATGACAGCAGAACTCCAAAAGTCCTATGAGGATTTCTACCCTTATGAAATGCACCAAGATTTGATGGAAAGATACCATCAAAGTGCACGACAAGAGAGGTACGAAATCATCTGCTCCATGATAACAACCATGATGAAGGACGGGGATTCCGTCACGAGCCACATGCAGAAAATGCAAAGGTATGTGGATCGATTGCTGAAGATTAATGTGAACTTCCCTGAGGAGCTTGCAATAGATATAATTTTGCGCTCCTTACCAACGTGCTATGATCAATTCCGCATGACATATCACATGAATAAGGAAGAGGTCACACTCAGCAAACTTCAGGGACTTCTCAAGACCGCAGAATTAGGTCTTAATGGGAAGTCGGTTGTTAACACTCCTACTCCAAACTCCACTCCGGTTTTGGCAATCGGGAAAAGTCGAGGGAAGAAGAGAAAGAGTTCTTCAAAGGGTACCAAGGTTAGGACCCTTGATGGCGCTTCTTCAAGTGGAACCAAGAAAGGTTTTGTCACTCCTTCTTCTGACCCAAAAGAGGTTGAATGCTTCTATTGCCATGAAAAATCACATTGGAAGCGGAACTGCCTAAAATACCAGCAAGATGTGAAGGATGGGAAAGTTAAACCCAACCATGCAGCTATTTACACTATCATTTCTAATAACTCACCCCATTCGAAATCTTGGGTCCTTGATACCGGTTGTGGTATTCACATTTGTTGTGACTTGCAGGAACTAGGAAGAAGTGAGAATGTGGAGCAAGGAAGAATAAACTTAATCATGGGGAATAGGAAAGTTACACATGTCACCAAGATTGGAGTTTATACTTTATCTCTAAGTAGTGGGTTAAATTTAGATTTGAATAAATGTTGTTATTCGCCAGAAATGGCAAGAAACATTATTTCCTTTCATGCATTGTACAAACAAGGTTTCACCTTTTCATTTGATAATGAAGTTGGTTCGATTAATGCTTTCTTTAATAATGTTCTTTATTTTAAAGCATTACCTTGTGATGGTGTGTATGAAGCTGTGTCTGTTGTAGATAACTCAGGAAATAATGTTTTGTGTATTGATTCTCCTAATAATAATAACTTGGATAAAGCATCATTATGGCATTGTCGTCTTGGACATATAAGCAAGAAACGCATAGGCCAACTCCAAAAGGATAGAGTCTTGGAGTCGTTTGACCTAAAGTCAGATGATAGTTGCGAATCATGCTTACTTGGAAAAATGACAAAGTCACCCTTCACAAGCTCGTGTGAAAGGGGTGAAGGCTTGTTGGACCTTATACACACGGATGTGTGTGGACCATTCAAACATGCCACAAGGGATGCTAATCGTTATTATTTGACTTTTACTGATGATTACAGTAGATATGGATATGTCTACTTAATCAAGCATAAGTCAGAGACTTTCGAGAAGTTTAAGGAATTTAAATAGGAATTCGAGAATCAATTGGGCAGGAACATTAAGATGCTTCGATCCGATCGAGGTTGTGAGTATCTTAGTTCAGAGTTCCTCGACTATCTAAGGGAATGTGGGATTGTCTCACAATTGACACCTCCCAGGACACCGCAGTTGAATGGTGTGGCTGAGAGGCGTAATCGAACCTTGTTAGACATGGTTCGTTCCATGATGAGTCGAGCTTCGCTACCAATCTCATTTGGGGGTATGCCTTAGAGACTGCCGCCCATATCCTTAATCTAGTCCCTACAAAGAAAGTTGCCAAAACTCCTCACGAGATGTGGACTGGTAAAGTACCTAAACTAGACCACATCGAGATTTGGGGTTGCGAGGCTTTCGTGAGACGTGTGACTCATGATAAGCTCAAACCTCGAAGCGAGAGGTGTATTTTCATCGGCTACCCACAGCAATCCTTTGGTTACCTCTTCTACAGACCTAGTGACAATGTGGTCTTTGTAGCAAGAAGAGGAGTCTTTCGAGAAAGAGAGCTTATAAGCCAAGGAGACAGTAGGAGGCAAATTGATCTTGAAGAAATTCAAGAGTCAAGTGGTGAAGGAACTTCAAACTCTAGCCCTCAACTTGAGGAGGAAACTCCTGTTGAGCCAATTGACGAATCTGTACCTCTGAGACGTTCCACGAGAGTTAGGAGTGCACCTGAGCATTACTATGGATTCGATATTACTGCAGAAGGTGAGACACTTATTAGTGATGGGACACTAGTAAGTCAAGATGACCCTAACAGCAACGAGGAAGCCATGGCAGGCCCCGAGTCTGCTAAATGGAAAGAGGCTATGGATAGCGAGATACAATCCATGTATGACAATCAAGTTTGGAACTTGGTTTAGAATGTACCAAGTTGTAAGACTGTAGGGTGCAAATGGGTCTTCAAGAAGAAGACCGACATGGATGGTAAAGTACACACTTATAAGGCTAGACTGGTTGCAAAGGGCTTCTCTCAAATTCCTGGAGTGGATTATGATGAGACCTTTTCTCCGGTAGCCAAGATTAAGTCTATTCGGGTTCTGTTAGCCATAGCCGCATTTCATGACTATGAAATTTGGCAAACGGATGTCAAAACCGCTTTCCTTAATGGAAAGTTGGCTGAAGATGTTTACATGAGTCAGCCAGAGGGTTTTGTCAGCAACGAGTACCCTAATAGAGTGTGTAAGCTTGAGAAATCCATCTATGGATTAAAGCAAGCACCTCGCAGATGGAATCTTTGCTTTGATGAAAAGGTCAAGGAATTTGGCTTTTCCAGGAGTGAAGATGAATCTTGTGTGTATGTCAAGTCTAGTGGGAGTATAGTTAGCTTTTTGGTATTGTATGTGGATGACATACTACTCATAGGAAACGACATTCCAACCCAGCAGGAAGTAAAGTCCTGGCTTGGGAAGTGTTTCGCTATGAAGGACCTTGGTGAAGCTGCCTATATTTTAGGGATAAGGATCTTGAGAGATCGGAGTAAAAGACTAATTGGACTTAGTCAGAGTACCTACTTGGATAAGGTGCTGAAAAGATTCAGCATGCAGGACTCCAAGAAAGGAGAGTTACCCATCCAGAGTAACGCCAAATTGAGTAAGACACAAAGCCCTAGCACTGAGGCTGAGATAGCAGAAATGAGTCGAATACGTTATGCTTCGGTTGTAGGTTCGATCATGTATGCTATGATGTGTACTCGACGTGATGTAGCCTTTGCCCTGAGCATGGTTAGCAGGTTTCAGGGGAACCCTGGCAATGCACACTGGACTGCGGTAAAGAATATTCTCAAGTACCTACGAAGGACTAAGGACTGGGTCCTTACCCTCGGTGGGAGTGATGACTTGAGAGTTGTAGGGTATAGTGATGCTAGCTTCCACACTGATAGGGATAATTTCCACTCTCAGTCAGGCTGGGTCTTTACCCTAAATGGAGGAGCAATTTCTTGGAAGAGTTCCAAGTAAGAGACAGTGGCAAATTCTACTTGTGAATCAGAGTATATTGCAGCGAGCGAGGCGGAAAAGGAGGCTAAATGGCTAAAGAACTTCATCGGAGACCTTGGAGTTGTACCAGCTATTAAAGAGCCAATGGAAATTTTCTGTGATAGTGAAAGCGTTGTTGCCTTAGCCAAGGAACCAAGGGATCACGGGAGATCCAGACACATCGATAGAAAATACCATTTTATTAGACATCGAATAGAAGAAGGACTCCTCGTGGCAAAGAGGGTATCATCGGATGAGAATCCAGCAGATCCCCTCACGAAGGGACTGACTCAGGTTAAGCATCTCCAGCATGCTCGGAGCATAGGGCTGAAGGATGATATTAGATTTAGTAGTTAGATAACCTTGAAATTTGTAAAGTGTAATTGACATTAGATGATGAATAAAAGGTGTTTTATTTATGAGTAAAGTGTTGCTATCTCTTGTCAATCGTTTACTATATTTCTTTTGCATGTTTTGACTTCCAGAATAATTTTGTTTGGTATAACATATTATTCAAACCTCCACAGTCGGTCATATGTCGGAAGTAGGTATGAATCAAGACTGTCATGATTGGTTGCAGAGGTCTAAGGTGTTAGACAAGGCTACAACAATCATGACTGCTCATAAGTTCTGAGCATTGGACTCAACCCACGCTCACTGGAATCACTTCATGGAATTCTATCTCGAGTGATCGTGAGACGGTAATATCATATAAGTCTTCAAACCTAGAGATATGATTTGTTACTTACAAGTTGGTTATGCATTGATTGTACGAAAACGCATTGGTAACTCGATGTTATAAATCTTGCGCTTGTGTAGTGGTAGAACAAACATATGAGTCAAAGTTTATCTGTTCCTTCTTGGATTAGAAGCTAATATCTGGGCCCCTCGATGATTTTGTTTTGACCCATGTACTGGGCCCGGTCAGAACTAAGTTGATGTGTTCAATTAAGTTCTTTGTCAAACAAATCGGAAATCGGGAAACAAACTGTTGGACAATAAGTAAAGACATTGTTCCATGTATTTGTCCGACTGATATCTAGAACAGAGGATTATATGATCACTTATCTTAAATGGCGTACCATCATCTTCTCAGTTCTGAGAAACCTTGAAAAGAGCTACGATTGCCGATCAGTTCCTGAAGTCATACTTGCAGTAATAGTTATTAGACTTATCCAAGTGGGAGACAGTTGGATAAGGTGTCTAAGTCCATAACTATTTCTGGTATGTACTTGACCCGACCCGGCATGGTCCATTTGGGTTGCATGGCACCATGCAATTGGATAGACTAAATGAGAGAAATAACACTTAGATATTATTAATATATTATAAGTTCTAATATATTAATAATATTATTTGATTAGTTTGATCAAGAATTAATTAAGTGATCAAAAGATAACGAATTAACTATATGGGTTGATTATGTAAATCATCCATATCTTGTATAGTGGGCTAAGAGGCTCCATGGATTATCAAGTTGGGTTCCACCCATAGGATGCTCCATGGATGCTCCATGGGAGTTACAAACCCATGGGTCATGGAAATGAAGAGTCATGACACATTAGGGTTTACATGGTGTAACCCTAGATGTGTCAACACTATATAAGGATCTCATTCTCCACCAAAATTGGCTACACTAAGGAAACAAGAGGGCTTGGCCGATTTCAAGAAGTGTGTATTCTCTCATAAGTTTTTCCAAGAGCATTTGGTGTTGTGTGAAGCATTTGAGGCATCACACTTCGGGTGCTAGGCTCATAAGGTTTCAAAGGATCACAAGCAACAACAAGGTAAGTTATTCTATCTATCATTCAAGTTAAAATTGTTCCCCATGTATGCTAGATAGGAATATAGCCTTGGAATTCAACTTTGCATGATAATTAGACAAACATAGATCCAAGGTTATTAGGGTTGCATGTACACTTAGGAAGTGTTAGAATGCTCAAAACCCATCAATATGGGCATGGAATTTATAAGAAGTAAAACAAAGTTTAAATAAAAGCATTTGATAAGTAAAGGAGTTTGTAAAACATTTTGAAGTAAAGCAGTTTGATAAACAGTTTGAACAGTGATAAAATCATTGGTTTTCTAGTTATTAATCACATGTGATTAATGCAATCACATGTGATTGATGCAATAACTATAAGTATTTAACTTGTATCCCCCCCATAAAGTATTTAAAACATTTAAAAGTATTTCAAAGGTTGATTAAAGGGGTATGAACTCACTTGTGGTGAGTAGATTGGATTGATGTATCGGGTACCGTGCTAGGTGGCAAACGGAGACTTGTTCACACGTACGAGCCTAGTTATCATATAATGAGCATATCTATAACTAATTATCCAAATAATAACTTAACAAAGTAAGTTGAGACACTTAGGAACATGTAAACACTTTATATAAGTGTTATAGGTCCTAATGGTTGCATCTAAGTTGATACGGGACAAGGCAAAAGGGTTTGAAGCTTCAAAAGACCTTGTATAAGAGTTCACCACCCAACAAACCCCACCTTTGGAGTTTACAGTCATAAACTCCTTGAGTTTACGGTCGTGAACTCCACACTTGGTGGTTTTGGGTGTTTTGAAGTGCTATATTGATCCTAGAATAAGCCTAGCCTTGTTGGAATAATCCTTGAAGTAGTTTAAGGCCTTAGAATGCTCCTTTGGGGAGTTTACGGCCAAAGGACCATATCCCCTAGAGTTTACGGCCGTAAACTCCTATGGGGTGTTGGTTTTAATTCGTTTAAGGCACTTGCACATGTAGGATAACTTCTATGTTTTTGATTTAGGCTAAAGGGGACATTAGGCACACATTTATGCCTTTACTTGGAGTTTACGGCCCAAGAGATGTTCCTTGGCCGTAAACTCCCTTTAAGGGGTGATTTTGATGTCATTTTCTCCTCATTCAAGTTACAAGTATACAAGGTTAATTGTCCTAAGGCTTTAAGGGTGTTTAGGGTACACTTTGCCCTTGAAAAAGGGGTTTACGGCCCAAGAGCATATCCTTGGCCGTAAACTCCTAAAACCCTATGATTTTGAAGTGTTTTGGTGTCCAAATTAACTACAAGCATTAGAGGGTAAATGTCCTTAAGCTTTAGGGGTGATTTAGGGCACTTATATCCCTTAAAAAGGGGTTTACGGCCCAAGAGATATCCTTGTCCATAAACTCCTATAACTAGGGGTTCTTGAGTGATTTCTAGCCTCAAATGTTTATACATTAAGTCCTTAACTAGTTGTTTAACAAGGAACCGGGACTAGGAAGCTTTTAAGCCTTGTTTTGGAGTTTACACCCCAAGAACGTTCTTGGGCCGTAAGCTCCCGGATCTTGTATTATAGACATGTAAACAATGTTATAAAGCATATAACAAACATTAAAACACATTTAGGAAAGTAGACTCACAATCCGGGATGAAAACCCGAATATCCGTCAGAGAGAAAATGGCTTTTCTCTAGTTGGAATTGTGAATAATGAATTAATTAAATTCAGAAATCTATTTATAGTTCTGAAATATTTTGATAGAAATATTTTTATTCCGGAAGTTGGACTATAACATTATGAAACTTGGAATGTTCAAGTTTCACAAATACAGGAGCATGCATTCTCCTGACATATCCAGAAACGTAAACCCTAATGTACACAAACTTGTTCGGAAAAGTCTGAAAATCACTGAAACTGGATTGGCTTCTATTGAATAGATATTGTTCGTACAAATGGAAATTTAGGGTTTTCACATAGACCAACTTGGTGAGTCAGGTCAACTGGGTGTTGACTTTGACCAATGTTGACTTTGCCTGGTTTTGGTATGACCCCGGTTAGGGTTGCATACTCAAATGAATAACTTTGAAGTATTGTCGTGTAGGGATCGAGGAGTCAAGGGTAGTCGACTTGTACGCCGAAGATAGTTTAGACACTGCACGACATCGAGGTGAGTTACCTTCCAGGAGGGGTGGGTCTAAGGCCACAATGTCGGCCACCATCAGGGGTATTTGGTGGATAATTGTCTCTGTGATAATTATCTTGGTGTGTTTATGTGATATAGTCATAAGATATGCATGTATGATATGCAATCTATATGTTAGTTGTAGTAGTATGGAATAGTTTTTCCCTGACATCGGTCGTTAAGATCGAAGGGTAGGTTAGTACCCATATAAGTCTAACTGTATAATTCTATCTTGATAATGTATGATAGCAGTAAGGGTTGAAATAGTCCCCAGTTATCGGTTGAAAGATACCAATGACACGTATCGGTTGAAAGATACCGATGGCGATTACCGGTTCAAAGATACCGATGGCAGATACTATTTGAAAGATATCGATGGCAGTTACCGGTTTAAAGAGACCGATGATATGAGATTGTATGTGGTATGATGGGGGAACCCACTAAGCTTTGTGCTTACAGTTTCAGTTTTGGTTTCAGGTACCTCTTCGTCGAAGGGGAAGGAGTTGGCGGTTTAGTAGCGCATGATACACACACATGGTTTCCGCATTTGGTTCTTGGGATTGTACTCTGATTTTCATTACTTTCGATGTCATGGGTTGGGACACATCATTGTGATTTTGTAATGTGTTGTTTTATTGAAAATGTTTTTGTAAAATGTTTTATAAAATATTAATTCAAAAATGAAATGTTTTATATATATATATATATATATATATATATATATATATATATATATATATATATATATATATATATATATATATATATATATATATATATATATATATATAGTTTTTACTTTCATGTTATCTCTTAAGCATAACTAATAATCATCAATAAAAAGTAATATTAATCTTTATTAAAAACTAGGGAAGAATCCTGGGTTGCGGTTGTTAGAGTTGCGGGGGTTGGAGGGTACTTCATAATCATTTATTTAAAAACAGGAAATAGCATCAAACTTTACAATGCTTTACATATATTGGATGTAATTTTTCCCATATAAAGAATAAAAATACATTGCTCTATATTCTATAAGAATGCTATATGTTGGACTTTGAGAAAGTTTCAATTAAACTATGTGCCAAGTCAAATATAACATTTTTCTTGGATGAAGGAAGAATATTCTATATTCCAAATTCCAAAACATAGATGCTTGTCGACACACCACCTTGATCATTTTAATGATGGTAGCACCTTCTTCATTGGCTTTGGGTATTAAAACATAGGTAAATATTAATTTTTATGGATAATATTTTTTTACATAATAATAATCAAAAACAATTTTTTTTAAAAAAAAAAAACTTGTTATAATAATCACAGGGAATCAAAGAAGGGTGGTATACTCTCCGAACCTTTTCTCAAGCTATAAACCTCAACTTGGGTTCCTGGATATCCCTTGTTAAAACATATTTTACTGGTTTGAACTGGATGACACAAAACATCACACAAATTCAAGATCAAGATGTTTGAAAGTAAGAGAACTGAAAGAGGCTAAGAACTTACCATAAGTTTTTTTGTGCCACCACCAAAAGTCTATCAATTGCAACACGTTAAAGATTTGTTAAGGCCAAAATTCCAACCCTAAGAGAAGGGTCCGAAATTGCCTGTATTTGAGAACGGGTATACTCCCAAAGTCAAAGACTGAATTTTATTAAACATGTAACCCTAAACAATCAATGGAGCACCAACTTTATAGTGTCCAGCTAACCAAAATAACTTCCTAAAATAACTGGATAACGTCCCAAAATAAACATAGCAAAAGAAGAAACAAAATCAAATAAATAGCTTATTGCCAACTATATTTATCCCCTATGTGCCTCCTCCGATATACTTGACCAAATCAACCCAAATGCTAGGTCGTATCATTACTCCCCTCCAAACATGAACCTTGTCATTAAGGTTGAAGGTTGGAAACTGTTGATTAATAATATCAAATGGTTCCCACGTGGCTTCATAATCAGGGAGATCCTTCCAATGAATAAGCAATTCTTGACCAGCATCAGATTGACGGACCCCCTCCACCTGCCCAGGCTATAATACAACCTCCATATCTTCAGTTAAATAATAGGTAAGTGAGATGAAGCAACCTAGTGACCAATTGCTTTATGAAGCTGTGAAATAGTAGGCCACGGGCCCCACCCTACCAATTACCTCAAAAGGGACAAAATAATGAGGAGCTAGCTTCTCATTTCGACGTTGTGCAACCGTACGTTGACGGTACGATTTAAGCTTCAATTAAACCCAATCCCCAACCGTAAATTGTACATCCCGCCTATGCAAATCAGCTTGTGTTTTCATTAGTTGTTGTGCCCTGAACAAATACCCGTGTAATTCGTGTAGCATCCGATCCCGCTCCTCCGAATATTGGTCAACATTACTAACTGGTGTTCTTAAACTCCTATAATACAACAAGTGTGGTGGGTCCCGACCATACAATACGCGAAAAGGAGTTGTTTTGTAGAAGTATGAAACGATGTGTTGTACCAATATTCTGCCCACGATAACCAGGTAACCCATTTCTTTTGGTGTGTCAGTTGCAAAACAGTGTAAGTAAGTCTCCAAACATCTGTTCACAGCCTCAGTTTGACCATCCGTTTGCGGGTGATATGTTGTACCCCGCTTAACTGTTGTGCCCAACATAAGAAAAATTCCTTCCAAAAATTACTCAAAGAAACCTTATCCCTGTCAAAAACAATGGATTTGGGTATCCCATGAAGACATATTACTTCTTTCACAAAAATCAAAGCAACAATTGGTGCCGTATACGGGTGTTTTAACAGAATATAAAATGGGCGTACTTACTAAGTCGATCTACCACCACTAATATGATAGTATGACCTTCCAAACATGGCAAACCATTGATAAAATCCATTGTGACCTCTGACTAGACAGTTGTCGGCAATTCCAAGGGCTGCAACAACCCGTCGGGCGCTAAAGTCGAATACTTCTAACGTTGACACACATCACATTTTGATACTCGCTTTGCCACATCATTTTTCATCCCAGGCCAATACACCTCCCGAGCTAACCGTTGATACATCTTTTGCACCCCGAGTGCCCTCCCACCGCACTACCATGAAATTCCTGAAATAACACCAGAATCCAGCTAGACCCACAAGGTAGCACTAGTCGGCCTTTAAAAAGAAGTCTGTTATTCTCAATGGTGTAACCACTCGAAATCGCCCCTCCCTCAACTAACTTCTGTTTTAATGCTTGAATTTCTGGATTTCTTTCTAATTCTCTGCATAGACTGTTCCAATCAATTTTCCATGTAACGGTTACTGCCATGAGTTGTGTGTCGGATCCGTTGCGAGATAAGGCATCCGCGGCTCCGTTTTCCTTACCCGGATGGTAAATGATATCAAAATTGTAGCCAAGGAGCTTAGACAACCATTTTTTATGGTCTTCGGATATGGTTCTTTGTTCAAGCAAGTACTTCAAGCTTCGCTGGTCTGTACGAACTAAGAAATTTCGTGCGAGCAAGTAGGGTCGCCACTTCTGGATGGCCATGACAGTTGCCATTAGTTCCCGCTCATAAACTGATTTGAGCCAGGCACGAGTGCCTAAAACATGACTATAATACGCTATAGGGTGGTCGTTTTGCATCAAAACCGCCTCTAAACCATAAGCTGAGGCATCAGTTTCAACCACAAATTCTTTTGTAAATCTGGTAAGGCGAGAACGGGAACCTGTGTCATTGTGTTTTGAAATTTTCTGAAGGCTTCAGTAGCTTCATTCTTCCATTTAAAGTTGTCTTTTTGGAGTTGCTCGGTGAGGGGCCAAGCAATTTTCTGATAATCTTTCACAAATTTACAGTAATACCCTATCAAACCTAGAAAACCTCGGAGTGCACGCAATGTTGTTAGAACAGCCATTGTACCATGGCTGCAATCTTTGAGGGGTCAGTCGATACCCCTTTTCCGGACACTATGTGTCCCACGTACTCCACCTGACTTTGCGCAAATGAGCGTTTTTTTCTATTTGCATAAAGTTTACTTTCTATTAGGACTGATAGAACTGTGTATAAATGGTCACGATGCTCGCTCTCGCTTCTATTATATACACCAGTATGTCGTCAAAAAATACCAAAACAAATTGTTGTAGTAGAGGCTGAAATACCTTGTTCATTAATGACTGGAAAGTGGCAGGTGCGTTTGTCAACCCGAATGACATGACTAAAAACTCATAATGCCCTTCATGCGTTCTAAATGCTGTTTTCGGCACATCTTCAGCTTTCATTCTGATCTGATGGTAACCAGATTTTAGGTCCAATTTTGAAAAAATAGTCTCTCCATGTAACTCATCAAGCAATTCGTCAATCACGGGTATTGGAAACTTATCTAGCACTGTTGCTTTATTAAGTGCCCGATAATCTACGCAGAAACACCAACTGTCATCCTTCTTTTTAACTAGCAGCACCGGACTCGAGAAAGGACTAGTGCTTGGTTGGATCACTCCCACGTTTAGCATCTCGTGAACCAATCTATCTATTTCATCCTTTTGTATATTGGGGTATCGGTAAGGGCGAACACTAACAGGCGTGTTCCCATCTCATAGTGTTATTGTGTGTTCATGGCTACGAGGGGTGGCAAGCCAGGTGGCATCTTGAATACGTCATCAAAATCTATGATTGTTGCTTGAATTTCTATTGGTAGTATGATCGATACTGGTTGATTTTCTTCTAGGCTGAGATGGACCAAATACCCCTCTATTTTGTGTTGCAATAGTCTATAAAGAGACTTACATGAAGCTACCGCCCTAAATAAACTTGGGTCCCCTGTTATTGTTATTTGTTGATCCCCATTCCAGAATTTCATGCACACTTCCTTCCAGTTCACTGTCATGTCGCCCAATGTTTGTAACCATTTGATACCTAAGATCACGTCTAATCCTCCAAGGTCCAAAGGGTAAAAGTCCTCTACAATTTGCAGCTCCAGAAGATTCAAAACGACTCTTATACACGTCCCTTGACTTCGGTCCATCATCCCATTTCCCAACTTTACCCCTACTAATCCGGTACCTGTAACCTTTAAATGAAGTTTTCTAACTATTTTTTTGAAACAAAATTTTGGGTTACCCCACTGTCAATTAGTACCACGACTTGCAATCCTCCTATGTCCCCCCTGACTTTCATGGTATGAGGAGGAGTGAGTCCACTAACGTAATTTAGAGACACTTCAACTCTGTCTAAATGGGCATCATCGATTGCTTCATCCCCTTCCTCTTCATCGCTGATAATTAACACCTGTAGGGTCTTACCAGGACAACGACGCCCTGGTGTGAACTTCCCATCACTCCGAAAACATAGCCCTTTCGCTCGCCTTTCAGCAAATTCTGATTCCGTGAGTCGTTCGAAGGATCCAACAGTATTAGTATTGTTTTTTGGGAATGATGCTCCGCTGTGGATCGCTTTGGGTTGGTTGTTACTCCCGAACCTTGTGGCCCCTCCTCTAGTGTTTAGTACGTTGCCACTCTTTTTCTCATCCAACATAACAGCCGCCCTCATTGCTGGAGCCAAACTCTCAGGTTCCATTATTCTAACTGTTGATCGAAGTTCAGGCTTTAACCCGTTAATGAAAGTACGTTCCAGTATCACCTCTGGGATGTCCATAAGTTGACCCGCTAGCCTTTCAAACTTGCAAACATAGTCTCGTGTTGTCCCTTCCTAATAAATGGCAAGGAACTTCTGGTAAACATTCCCTCCATAAGATGGTTGAAATTGAGTTAATAACCTCTGCTTGAGTCTCTCCCACGAGGGACAAGGAGATCTCCCTTCACTCCAGCGATACCATGATAAAGCCATCCCTTCCATGCATAGTGCTACTACTTTCATCTGCAGTTGTTCCTCAACCCCTTGAACTTCAAATTATCGTTCAACTCGATATATCCACCCATAGGCATCTTCACCATCAAAAATTGGCATTTTGATCTTTCAGAAATCCCCATTCTTGTAGTTAGTAGTACCAGATCTACCCTTGTTCTCGTCCCCATACTCCCTGTGATTCTTTTTGCTATCCCAATCGTCACTCTCAACATCATCCACCTTAAACGAGCCCCATCGAAGGTCCTTAGGTGGAAGTTTCTTAGGTGTAGAAGTCCCGTCGTCCTTGCTGGTCAACTTTGTGGTTAAGTCATTGACTGCTTTCAAAACCTCTGCTATCTGCAAAGCACTCTCCTTGCGAGCGTTTTCTGCCTCCTCACGGATCTTAGCCACGTCTGCTTCCAAACTTGTGATTCTATCGGTGTTGTTAGCCTTAGACATCGTGTATTCAGAATCAAGGGCTATGATACCGAATGTTAGGGCCAAAGTTCCAAACCCTATGAGAAGGGTCTGAAATTGCCTGTATTTGAGAACAGGTATACTCCCAAAGTCAAAGACTGAATTTTATTAAACACGTAACCCTAAACAATCAATGGAGCACCAACTTTATAGTTTCCAGCTAACCAAAATAACTTCTTAAAATAACTGGATAACATCCTAAAATAAACTTAGCAAAAGAAGAAAAAAATCAAATAAATAACTTATTGCCAACTATATTTATCCCCTCTTGTGCCTCCTCCGATATACTTGACCAAATCGACCCAAATTTTGGGTCGTATCAAGATCTTTATATAAAATAAAATTTACTTTAATATGTAAAATACTAAGTCATAGTGTAATAACCTGTTAAAATCCGCACTTAACCAAAATAAAGACTCTTATAGCTGATAATGTAATTGTATTTCTTAGACATTTCATCAAACACCTTTAGTACACATTTAATTTAGATGGCCACAAAAGACTCCACATTAGAATCATCCACATCAAACCATTTGAAGAAAAAGAGACTCGAAAACCATAATACAATATTGTTCCAAAATATTAACTAACAGATTAAGCCAATATTATTTCTGATGCATGCTTGAGACCTTCGAATCCTTGATACAACTATTTGAAGCTACTAATCCTCTTTATCTAATGTCAATTAGATTTGTTAAATGCCTCAAACAAGTTTACTTTTAATAAATAAAATGAATCAAAATTGTTTTTTTCATGGTCTTGAAACCAACAACTAAAAAACAAAATAAAAATTTAATATTCATTTAATATTTTACACAAAACCTGGTACCTTAAGCAAGGTAACGCTAACAATATAACATTGCTCCAAGTCCAACTCTTAAGCATGCTTGAAAACCATCAAAAAAACATTGAGCATTTGATTAATCTAAACATCTCCTTCTAAATCCAACTATTTAAAACGAAAAAACTACCAATTAAAATGATTTCAAATCAGATGTATGGGAAAATATGAATAAAAAAAGGTTTGGTCTCCATTTTATTCCACTTCTAGTCTCTACTGGCTGAACTTGCTTCCACCCCTTGTTCACCCTCATGAAGAAAATAACATATGTAAGAAAGAACATTATTGTCATCAAGAACAACACATAGAATCCACACAATCCACAAGAATACCTAGCAAAAACTGAGTTTAAGTGTCTAATCAACCTTAAAATTTGATTTAGACATTTTAACAAACACATGATGTGAAGATGTCGTTGATCAAAATACATTGTTTTAATTTTCATAGAACCCACTGATTTTAGGTTTTCATAGAAAGTGATAGAAGGGGTTGTGGTGCTACTCATTTGTTGAGGCCATGGTTTCTACATGCAATAACTGCCCCAGTGGTGGTGAGATGGTGCGATGGTAGTCTAACCCTAGATAATTGAGAAAAAGAAAAACAAATGGAGATGACAGATGCGAATTATAATAAGCCAAAATTCCAAAAAGAATCCAAATAAGAAAGAATAGTTTGAAGATGAACCTAAAGAACAACAAAGTGAAGATTCATAGACGGAAAAATGATGGAAACGTCTTCACAGATGCTTTAATTGAGGGCAAACATCAAATACTGTTATTATAAGAAAAGTTAGTAACAATGAAGATCATTTTACATACACGGTGAAATCACAAAAGAAATCCAACAGAAGAAATTGAAAGAATTAATATAGAACATGTAATATCCCCAATATGCAAACACATGAGAAGACTGGGGATGAAAACACCTGGAAAACATGCAAAATCGACTCGAAATTGAAGTTCCACCACCGACCTTCAGTTAGCAAGCACAAATTCAGTAAGCCCTAATATGAAATAGAATTTCAGCAACCTTCCACACAACAATCAGAAAAATTCAATCAAGAAATTACTTTCTAGAATAGGAGAAGAATGAACGATGACAGTGTTCATGATTTTGTAGGTGGGAGGCCACTGAAGAAAGAGTCGTTGCCGATTTGAAATTTGAGAGAGAAGAATTAAATCAGAGAAGAAGTAAGCAGAACGGATGAAATGGCGGTGAACACAAATCGATGTTGGCGGTGGGGGTATGGTGGACTAATGTTGTGAAATAGAAAGACGATTAGTGGACACTGAGTCCATGACACTAACCTCATCCCTATTGGTTCAGAGAGACGGCATATATTAATCTAAAAAAGAAACAACACACCAGAAAAAGAAAACAAAAAAACCACAAAAAAAATCAACCAATCATATGAAAATATTGTTGACTTAAAAAAACGTTGTGTTTTTTTTTTATTTTTTTTATTTTTTTTATTTTTATTTATTTTTTATTTAGGTCTATCAGTCAATTTTTGCCAAAATAAATATCATAAAATCTGAGGATTTTTTCGAGAGAAGGTTGAAAGTTTTTTTCAAATAAAATATAATGTTGAGGGCTTTTTAAAGAAGTAAGCAGAACGGATGAAATGGCGGTGAACACAAATCGATGTTGGCAGTGGGGGTATGGTGGACTAATGTTGTGAAATAGAAAGACGATTAGTGGACACTGAGTCCATGACACTAACCTCATCCCTATTGGTTCAGAGAGACGGCATATATTAATCTAAAAAAGAAACAACACACCAGAAAAAGAAAACAAAAAAACCACAAAAAAAATCAACCAATCATATGAAAATATTGTTGACTTAAAAAAACGTTGTGTTTTTTTTATTTTTATTTATTTTTTATTTAGGTCTGTCAGTCAATTTTTGCCAAAATAAATATCATAAAATCTGAGGATTTTTTCGAGAGAAGGTTGAAAGTTTTTTTCAAATAAAATATAATGTTGAGGGCTTTTTCAAGAAAATTAAAATATACATGATTTTTTTCAGGGAAAAAATTTGAAGGTTAATGTTGGAGCATGGAAGTACTCTGCAAACTATGAGTGATAAGTTAGGTTATTTTATTCTCTTTATTATGTGTAAGTTACCTCTCTATAAATAGAGTGAGTGGTCATGTATTAAGTGTGCACCTAAAATGTAATCCTCTAGGTAGAGAGAATGTGGTGGGATCTCTCCCACCAAGTGTTCTTCATTTTCAAAATGTAACTCTTTATTTCTAATAGAATTATCGGATTACTCATCTCATTGTATTCTTCATATTTTTTATTATCGTTAAATCTCGAGATCATTCTTATGCCGCACAAGCCAAGCGTCAAAATGGGCTCCTATAGTTGGTATCAGAGTCGTACATTGTAGATCTAAGAGATTATTTCATTGTAATGACTCCCGATCGGTTCTTTTATGTTCATGATTTTTTGATTTTCTACCAAGAATTTCTTGGTTTGCACCCGGATATTCTTATAATAACTTTTCGATTTTTTTTAAGTGTTGATTCAAAGATTTTTAAAGCATTCAAGAATAAATGTTGTTGCTGCCTTTTTCATGTAACATACCGAGTCCAGGAGTGCAAGTTCGGGGTTCAAAGTGTAAATTTAAAGGGCAACTCAGCGATTCCATGGGTGGACTCGGCGAGTAGGGTCACAACTCAGGTCGCGTGTTAAGTGGCCAACTCGGCGAGTCCAAAGCTGGACTCGGCGAGTAGGCGATGTGCGAAGAAAACCCTAATTTCGGGGAATGAGCCCTATATAAAGGACATTATACCCTCTCCCCAGCCTCCTTACCTTCCCTTGAAGTCCAGAAAACCCTAGAAACATGATTGTGAAGGATTTGAGTGCATTTGAGCCTTGGAGAAGAAAGTTGGAGGAAGATCTTGGAAAGTTAGGAGGCTTTGAGCAAGGGCTTTGCTTAGATTCGGATTCCTTGATGTTGGGGGCTTCTCTTTGAGGTATTATCTCGTTTTTGGGCTGCTATTCATGTAGATTCATCATTTTTGGGTTGTATGGAAAGTTTGGCTTGTGGTATATGTAGTTTGAAGGTTAGATCTGAGGTTCCTACCTCAGATCTGGAATGGAGAAGGTCTAGAGTGCATTAAAGTCTCTGTTAATGAGTGAATGGTGAGGCCATCTTGTCCCAAACCCTAGCCTAGAGTGTAAAATGCCTAGATCTCTTTGGATTCACATAAAGTTTGCCACTTTACGTGATGGATGGGTTGTATAAGGGTAGATCTATGTTTTGGATCATCTGCATGGCCTGGAAAGCTTCTGCATGGGTTAAGATCTAGAGGCACTCGGCGAGTCACAAAGGTGTACTCGGCGAGATGCTTGAAGATGGACTAGACCTCGACGAGTTGGAAGAACAACTCGGCGAGTAGGTTGAAGATGGCCTTGGACTCGGCGAGTCTGTTCTTGGACTCGGAGAGTCTGGTCATGAGGTCCAAACTTCTTCTAGTGAAGCCATGAATCAGTGAGTCAAGGGAGGACTCGGTGAGAGAGTGCGAGGGGACTCAGAGTTGTGAGACTCGGCGAGTTGAGTTGCGGATTGGGGAAAATCTAAGCATGGGGACTCGACGAGTCATTAGGTTGACTCGGCAAGTAGCTTCAGTCAGGAGGATGAGTTTGACTTTGACTTTGACCAAGGGTTGACCAGTTGACTTCCAGGGGTATTTTGGTAATTATTGGTTTTTATTGAGTTCAGTCTTTTGGTATTATCAGTGGTGAAGTTCATGTCGGAGGTTGGAGCAGCGTGATCTATCTTTTCAGTCAGCAGTTGCGAGGTGAGTTATCCTCACTATATCAACAGGGTCTAAGGCACCAAGGTCGGCCCTTTATCGGATTGTAATCCGGGTAATGTTGTTATGTTGCTGTTTTACTATGTTTGCATCCTGGTAGTTAGGATGGTATTCGTTAGAGACCTGGTTAAGGCCGACATCCTGGTATATAGGGAGATGCTATGCTAGTGACCGGTTAGGTCGGTATCCTGGTTAGAGTTTGTTGTGTTACGTGATCTGCTAGATCGGTTTGATTGAATATGAATTGTTATGTGATTGTATGTTTATGTGCACATGGTTATTTGACAGGGGTTGGGTTGAGGCAGGACCTGCTTTGTGTTGTAGGCCAACATACCTAGGGAGGATCGGTTATTCCGAAGGCCCAGCGAGTGGTCGGGATAGGCTGTAGGCCCCACGAGGGCGGACCAGACGTGCCGAGGCTCGGAGTGTGGACCAGGCCGACTGAAGGCCCGATGCGAGAGGACCAGTCATATTGTAGACTCAGAGAGTGGACCAGGTGGATTGAAGGCTCGGTGCGGGCGGACCAGTCATACTGTAGACTCAGAGAGTGGACCAGGTGGATTGAAGGCCCGATGCGAGCGAACCAACCACACTACATACTTGATGTATATGGCTAGACGCGGAGGGTGGACCAGGTGGACTATTGGCCGGTGCGGCGGACCAGTCACACAGTAGACCCGATATGCATGGTTGTTCTGTGATTCAATATGATATAGCATGTTATGTGTGTGGTATATGTGGTTGGTATTTTGGGGGTATCTCACTAAGCTTTCAGGCTTACAGTTGTGGTTTAATGTTTTTCAGGTTCGTCAGAAGACCGTGGCAAGGCAAAGGCATGATCGTACCGCTCTTCGAGTTTGTGTTTTATGATATGGTTCTGAGAATACTCTGATAATAAATGTATTGAAAACCTTTTTGTAATAACATTATTAAAATGGGTTGTTTTTGAAAAGTTTAAATTTTGTTGAAATATTTGGTCGTTACAAGTTGGTATCAGAGCCTTGGTTTGAGTGAATTGGAGGAACATTCGTGTGAACCCAGTCTCAAAATAGGGAGAGTTTTTAAAAGAGAATTTAAAATGGTTTTCAAAATTAAGTAAAAGGAGGACGCGGAGGTACGATCAGTCAGAGCCAGTAAGTAACCCCAAAATACCATACATGATATTTGTTTTCGAGCTTTGATAGAACAGCATGCTAGTACTAGGCTAGGGATCTTCAGGATTTCATGATAATGTTGCCTATTTTATGCTGCCTGCTAGCCTAGGGTTTCCTTCTATATGAGATTTTCAGTGTTCCTCTAGGAGTGAGGATTGAGCGTTTGCTATGTATATTTGTCACTAGGGTGTTGTGGTAGTACTTCATACAAATATGGGTAGGTATGGAAGGTAGTATAGGCCCGTACTACTGAAAGCACAGGACCCATACGCGTATCAGGGAAACCATGACCTCTAGGGTTGGGTTGAGAGTTGGTTCTCGGGTTGGTGGGAAGTATCTGAGATATTGTGGTGTTTTTCAGTATGGTGGTCACGAGGCATGCTGGGAGCGGATCTGGGTTGGGATCGGGAGCAGGAGAGGGAGGTCAGGGCGGGTCTGTACCGCCCGAGGTTGTTGGTCAGATGAGCACAGGCGAGTTGGATGCCAGGATTCGTGAGATCCTGCACGATGAGGTTGTTGCGTTGTTCCAGGCCGAGCTGCCGGAACTGTTTGGGTCGATCAAGACCGCCATGGTAGGGTATTTTGATGAGCGTTATGATGGGTTTTGGTCATAAGACATCCTATGTGCTCATACAAACCCTAATGCTTGGATCTAGGTTTCTCTATTGTACATGCTTTGAATCCAAGACTATAAACCCTAATTCTAGCATATGAAATCAATATTAACATATAATTAGGTTTAAGATATTACCTTGATTGTTATGTAGTAATAACAATCCCAATTCCTCCCTGAATTGACTTTGGAATGCTTAGAGTCACAAGTGTCACTCCTCTAATGGCTTACAAACACCAAGAGCAAATGGAGAAGGTATAAAGAGAGAGGGCAGAGGTTAGAATTCGTCCTTAGGACTTCTTGGAAAGGGATACACGAATTCATGAGCCTTAGGGTCTTTATATAGGTGTAAAGATAGGGTTTCAGTCATTATCCTTATCTAGTTGCTTATCCACAAAGCAACCCATAAGATAATCCTTGAATCCTTATCATAGTCGAATTCTAAGGCCTTATCACCTTAAATTCATTCACTCTAATAATAAGATAATCCTTACCTTATTTTGTAACTATCACATAATTACAAATCAGCCCTTCTAGTTTAATTAATTACACTTGATCACAAAATTAATTCCTAATTAGTTATTGACCAATATTAATTAAACAAATATAATTTCTCCTTTAATATATTATTCTTATAACATATTAGTAAATCATAATAACCTTTCTCTCTTTATTTATTTCTCCAATCAAGTTGCTTTGGTGAAGGCAACCCAAAAGGACCATGCACCATCGGGTCAAGTACATACCAAAATAGTTATGGACTTAGACACTAATCCAACAGTCTCCCACTTGGATAAGTCTAATAACTATTCTGCGTATGACTTCAGATCCTGATCTGCAATCGTAGCTTTCCAAAGCTGCTGTCAACTCTGATCCTATCAGATACGCGTGTCCTTAGATAAGGGATCATATATTCCTCCATTCTAGATATCGTCTGAGATATGACTTTTAATCATTCTCTTTGTACTATATCTCGACTTCCGATTTATGAAGACTGACTAATTGAACAAATCAAATTAGCCGTAGCCCGGCCGAGCATTTACGTTTGTCATCACTAAACCATCGAGGGGCCCAAAGATATCGCTTTTATCCTTCTTTGGATAAAAGGAACGGATAAACTTTGATACAATGCTTGCTTGCACTCACTAACCAAATCACACACAACAATATGTTTTATAACACCAAGTTACTAGTGCGTTTTCATATTATCAATGTGCAACCGATTAGCAAGATACAACTCACACATCTCGGTTTCAAGAATATAAGATGTTATCGTCTCACCAATCACTCGTGATACAATTCATGGAGTGATCCAAGTGAGCGTGGGTTTAATCCAATGCTCAAATTCATATTCATAAGCACTCATGAATGTTGCAACAAACATTTGCTTATGTCTAATACTTTTCTAGACAATCCACACACCAATTCATGACAGTCTTCATTCATATCTACTTCCAACATATGAGCGACTGTGGCCCGTTCGAATAATTCGATTATTCTTAATAAACTCAATTATTCTGGAAGTCAAAAAATGCAAGGTGGAACACAAGAATAATACTAATCCCATATGGCATGAAACCTTTGAGTATAAATGAAACTCCTTTTATTTATCACCATACCGATTACTCATTATTTGTCGTTTCGGGTAATCAACTTCTTACTTGAATTATTACACTTGTCCCATGCTCCTAGCATGCACACAATGTTTACCTATGGTTCTTACTTTGTGAAATAGACAAATTGAACACATTTCCAATCATTCTCATTTTACAACTCCAAATTCTTTTTTATAAGTGTAAGAATATCAAATTCTTGCTACTTATAGAATATGCTAGATTCTAACTGTTGGAATAGTGTCTAAGGCTGCAACTATATTAGGCAAGTATTTGATCCGGTTGTGCATGGTCTTTTTGGGTTGCCTTCGCCATAGCAACTTGATGGATGATTTGTTAAGAGAGAGTAAATATTATAAGGAATAATATATGGTTATTTGATTAATATAAGTCATAGATTAATTGGAATTAATTTGGTGACTTAAATAGATTAATTAAATAAGAGGGTATAAACTGTTAATTGTTTGATAGTTACACTTTAGACTATAAATCCTTATCCATGATAGGATGGACGATTTCTAGGGCTTGGATAAGCCAAAATCGTCCATAAGGTTATCAAGGAAAGGATATGGATCAACTTAAAGTCTAAGTTATCCAATTAGGGTTAAAGCTGTAATCCTTAAGGAGTCTACAAGTATAAATAGACCCTAGGGGTGAGGGAATTCGACACACCATAAAAAGTAGAGATACTCTGGCCGAATTCCTTCCCTCTCCTCTCTCCTAAATCATCTTTCTTGCTATTGGTGTTTGTAAGCCATTAGAGGAGTGACATTTGTGACTCTAGAAGCTCCAAGACAACAAGATCAACAAGGAATCCAAAGGTATAATTCTAGATCTATTTCAATATTGTTATTTAACCTAATTAGCCATTAGAAGTCTTGGACTCAAAGCATGTTTAATTAGAAAGCCTAGATCCGAGCATTAGGGTTTTGCATGCGCACATAGGAAAGTTCTTATGGCTAAAACCCATCAGTGGTATCAGAGCCTAGCTTGGTTTTCTTTAAATCGTTGCTTGATTAACTGAAACAAACCTGCAAAATTCGATTTTTGGGTTTCTGAGTCATGGACTCGGCGAGTTCCAAAGTGGACTCGGCGAGTAGGCCTGACTCGGCGAGTCCCTTTGTGTACTCGGCGAGTCCGGGCGTCAGGATTAGGAAAAACCGGGATTTTTTCATGTTTATCTTATGGAAACTTACGTTAATCATATTAGATCAACCCTAATCCGTTTTTTTTTTTTGATACATATGACTATAATCTTGATCTAATTAAAGATATTTATCATCTAATTAAATATTTAAATTCCTTATATGATAAATGATTAATTATTTTGATAATTATCTTAAAAAGAAATCTTGGATAAATCAAATAAAGATAATTAGGATATTAATTGTTAATTGGAATTATTTTTTATTTGATCCTCCATGTTTTAAAATGTTTAAAACTTACCCTCAAGTTTTGAAATTTATATTTGTGATTAAAAGGTTTTAATTTAGACAACTTAAATTTCAAACCCTACGTTTTAAAAGATTTAAAACACAACCCTATACTAATATGATATTACTAGAATAATATATATATGTATAACTAAATGCTAGTCTTACCGTTAGTAGGCCTCATTCACGAAGCCGATCTATAAGGTGGGTATAAGGTTGCGGCCTATAAAATGGCGCTTAATGGGTGTACACTCACACCCACCGCTTGCTTGATTGGTGGAGAGTCGTTAGCCAAACGGGTAGGATAGGGCAACCTCATCCTCTCATTAAAAGTATAATAAGAAATACAAAGTAACTACACGTTTTAAAAATTTCCCAATTTAGTTACTTTAGGAAAAGTGAATTGATGCAATCCCATGAAATTGCACTTTGCACCCTTACTAAGAAGTTAGTGGAGCGTGTGTGGTTTACCGGCATACTAATTGGTTCTAAGCAAAGGTGGCAAAGGGTGATTCATTTTTTATCATAGTTCGATGGAGCGTGTGTGGTTTACCGGCACATCGAATAGGTGATCGTTACAATGAAGGCACCATGTGAATTTGCATGGTAATTCACACCCGCTTTGTGATCCTCGGCATCCCAGTCACAAACAAGAGGGGCATATCGAGATTTAAACATGCCATTGAATAGTTCAATGAATCTCATCCGAACCTAGGAATTCTCAATACACTTAGGACTAATAGTCTAGGTTTTGTTATGGAGAATTAGTGAATCGTCATTCACTTACCTTCAATTTATTTTCATGTTAGATTACGGCATCCCTTTTCTAATATGTAAATGTTATTGTTGGATCCTAACCCTAATTTTTCTTATTGGGTGATAATTAGGGATTCTTATTCTAATCTATCTTTGTCCTTTCTATAGATGTCGAACACAAACAACGCTGCTGCGAGTTCTTTCACGTTGATGAGCCTTTGCCAAAAGGTCACCTTCGATGGAACGAACTTTAGCGAATGGATAAGATACATTCGCACCATTGCTCGCTGAGTATGTCCTCGATGAAAAGCTTGAGAAGATCAACCCCGAAATCGCTACTCCGGCTGAAATCACCGCTTTTGAGACTCATGAGCGAGATGCAACGAAGGTACATTGCATCATGATTGCCACCATGAACTCCGAATTCCAAAAGTCCTACGAGGACACGTATCCATACGAGATGCATCAAGACTTGTTGGAGAGATACCACCAAAACGCGAGACAAGAGCATTATGAGATTTTCACTAACATGATCTCCGCTAAGATGGGTCATGGAGAATCTCTTACCGTGCACCTGCAAAAGATGCAAAGGTATGTCGATCGCCTTCGCAAGTTAAATGTTGACTTTCAGGAAGACTTAGCGATCGACATGGTGCTTCACTCTTTGCCTCTGATGTACAACCAATTTAGGATGACCTACCACATGAACAAAGAGGAGGTCACCCTAAGCAAACTCCAAGGTCTTTTGAGAGTCGCTGAGAGAAACTTCAAAGACAAGTCTATTGCACCTACTCCCAATCCGTCTGCTGCTCCTGTCTTGGCAATTGGTCAAGGAAAGGGAAAGAAGAGGAAGGCTTCATCAAAGAACTATCGCAAGGTTAAAGCCCGAGATGGTGCCTCTTCTAGTGGGACCAAAGTTGATCCCTCTAAGCCCTATCCTAACCCAAAGGAGGCAGAGTGCCACCACTGCCAAAAGATAGGACATTGGAAGAGAAGCTGCCCAGAATACCTGCAAGCAATCAAAGAAGGAAAGATCAAGCCATCTTTCGCAGGTATATACACAATTAAATCTAACGATTCTAATCATGCTATTTCTTGGGTTCTTGACACCGGTTGTGGTTATCACATTTGTTCAAATGTGCAGGGACTAAGAAGAAGTAGGGATGTGGAGCAAGGAAGGATCAATCTAATCATGGGGAACAGAAGATCGTCGCCTGTTACCAAGATTGGAGTGTATTCTTTAGTGCTTAGGAATAATTTGTGTTTAGATTTGAACAATTGTTGCTATTCACCAGAAATGGCTAGAAACATCATTTCATTTCATGGTTTATATAGACAAGGATTTAGATTTTCTTTTAATAATGAGAATGGTTCTATTATGGCTTATCTAAATAGTGTCTTTTACTTTGAAGCTATACCATGTAATGGAATATATGAAACTGTTATGATTGTTGATAACTTAGGAAATGATGTTTTGAATGTTGATTCTTCCACTAGTTTGGATAAAGCATCCTTGTGGCATTGCCGTCTTGGACATGTCAACAAGAAACGCATAGCCCAACTCCAAAAGGATGGAGTGTTGGAGTCATTCGACCTTAGGGAAGATGACACATGCGAGTCTTGTTTACTTGGAAAGATGACTAAGTCACCCTTCACGAATACTTGTGAAAGGGGTGAGGGGCTAGTGGACCTAATACATACCGATGTATGTGGACCCTTTAGATCAACCATGAAGGATGGGAACCGCTTCTATGTGACTTTTACCGATGATTATAGTAGATATGGGTATATCTATTTAATCAAGCAAAAGTCAGAAACCTTTGAAAAGTTCAAAGGGTTCAAGAATGAAGTGGAGAATCAATTGGGCAGGAAAATCAAGATGCTTCGATCCGATCGAGGAGGAGAGTACCTAAGTCTTGAATTCCACGATTATCTCAAGGAGTGTGGAATAGTTTCGCAATTGACGCCTCCTAGGACACCGCAGTTGAATGGTGTGGCAGAAAGGCGTAATCGAACCTTATTGGATATGGTTCGCTCTATGATGAGTCGTGCTTCACTACCTATCTTCTTTTGGGGGTATGCCTTAGAGACTGCCGCCCATATCCTTAATCGAGTCCCTACTAAGAAGGTTGCCAAAACACCTCACGAGATGTGGACGGGGAAAGCTCTCTCGTTGGCACATATCAAGGTTTGGGGTTGCGAGGCTTTCGTAAGACGAGATACTCACGACAAGCTTGAACCTCGAAGTGAGCGATGTATTTTCATCGGCTACCCTCAGACATCCTTTGGATATCTCTTCTATAGACCGAAAGACAATGTAGTCTTTGTTGCGAGGAGAGGAGTTTTCCGAGAGCGAGAACTCATAAGCCAAGGAGACAGTGGGAGGCAAATCGAACTTGAAGAGATTCAAGAGTCGATAGATGAAGGAACCTCTACCGCTGGCATTCAACCCGAGGAGGAAACTCCGGTTGAACCGATTGATGAATCATTACCTCTTAGACGTTCCGATAGAGTTAGAGTTCATCCCCAGTTTTATGGTTTTCATATTACTACTGAAGGGGACACGTATATTAGTGATGGTACACTAATAAATCTTGATGAACCTAATAGCTATAAGGAAGCCATGGCAGGCCCGGAGTCTGCGAAATGGAAAGAGGCAATGGATAGCGAGATCCAATCCATGTACGATAACCAAGTTTGGAATTTGGTTGATTATGTGCCCTGACGTAAGACCGTTGGGTGCAAGTGGATCTTCAAGAAGAAGACCGACGTGGATGGAAACGTACACACGTATAAAGCGCGATTGGTTGCGAAGGGCTTTACTCAAACTCCAGGAGTTGACTATGATGAGACCTTCTCACCAGTTGCGAAGATTAAATCTATTAGAGTGATGCTAGCAATTGTCGCATTTCATGATTATGAGATTTGGCAAATGGATGTCAAGACCACCTTCCTTAACGGAAAGTTGGCTGAGGATGTTTACATGGCTCAGCCAGAGGGTTTTGTGAATCCGAAGCATCCAAATAGAGTGTGTAAGCTTGAGAAGTCCATTTATGGACTTAAGCAAGCGTCTCGCAGATGGAATCTTTGCTTCGATGAGAAAGTCAAAGAGTTTGGATTTGTACGAAGCAAAGACGAATCTTGTGTATATGTCAAAGCCAGTGGGAGTATAGTAAGCTTCCTCGTTCTATATGTCGATGACATATTACTCATAGGAAACGATGTCCCGACTCTGCAGGAAGTCAAGTCCTGGCTCGGGAAGTGTTTCGCTATGAAGGACCTCAGAGAGGCTTCTTACATTTTGGGAATAAGGATAGTAAGAGAAAGAAGTAAGAGACTAATTGGACTTAGTCAGAATACTTACTTAGAGAAGGTACTAAAACGTTTTAGTATGGAAAACTCAAAGAAGGGAGAACTACCGATACAAGGAAACACCAAGTTGAGTAAGACTCAAAGTCCGAGTACTGAAGCTGAAATAGCAGAAATGAGCCGAATACCATATGCTTCCGCAGTTGGCTCAATCATGTACGCTATGACTTGTACTCGCCCTGATGTAGCCTTTGCTTTGAGCATGGTTAGCAGATATCAAGGGAACCCTGGCAAAGCACATTGGATTGCGGTGAAGAACATCCTTAAGTACCTTCGGAGGACGAAAGAATGGTTCTTAGTCCTTGGAGGGAGTGATGACTTGAAGGTGCGAGGGTATAGTGATGCCAGTTTTCAGACCAATAGGGACAACTACCGTTCGCAGTCGGGCTGGGTCTTTACCCTAAACGGAGGAGCAGTAACTTGGAAGAGTTCCAAGCAAGAAACCGTAGCTGATTCAACGTGTGAATCAGAGTACATCGCAGCGAGCGAAGCGTCGAAGGAGGCAATATGGCTAAAGAACTTCATTGGTGATCTTGGAGTTGTGCCGGCCATAAAGGAGCCCATGGAGATTTTCTGTGATAACGAAGGTGCGGTTGCCTTGACCAAGGAACCGAGGGATCATGGTAGATCTTGACATATCGACAGAAAATATCACTTCATTAGACATCGTGTAGAAGAAGGACAACTCATAGTTAAGAGGATATCATCAGAAGATAACCCAGCAGATCCGCTTACGAAGGGATTGAGTAGGGTTAAGCACTTGCAGCATGCTAGGAGTATTGGGCTGAAGGATGATATTAGTATAGATTAGATAGTATTAGAAACGTATAATAGATAAATGTAATTAACATTTGATGATTAAATAAAGGAGTTTCATTTATAAGTAAAGTTACTGTCATATGTTAATTGTTTAACTATTGTTTCACTTTGCATGTTTTGACTTCCAGAATAATTGAGTTTATTAGGAATAATCGAATTATTCAAATTGTGCACAATCGTTCATATGTTGGAAGTAGATATGAATGAAGATTGTCATGAATTGGTGTGTAGATTTTCTAAATGGTGTTAGACATAGCAAGGGTTGCTGCAACGTTCATGAGTGCTTATGAACTGGTTTTGAGCATTGGAACAAACCCGCGCTTGCTGGAATCACTTTATGGAATATGATATAAAAGGTGATCGCAAGACGATAATATCATATAGTCTTAAAACCTAGATATATGGTTTATTGTTTGTTAATTGATTGTACATTGATAATGCGAAAACGCATCAGTAACTTGGTGTTATAAAACGCATTGTTGTGTATAGTTGGTTAATGAATAAGTAAATGCATATAAGTCGAAGTTTATCTGTAAATTTTATCCTAAGAGGGTAGAAGAGATATCTTGGCCACTCGATGATTTGATTTGACTTATGTGTCGGGCCCGGTCAGAACTGAATTGATGTGTTTGATTAAGTTCTATGTCGAATAAATCGGAGATCGAGAAATCAAATGCTAGACTAACCATTCCATAGGATTGTCAGCATGATATCTAACAGAGGACTGTACGATCCCTTATCTAAAGGACAAGATTGATTAGATTAGATTTTGATAGCGTCTTTGAGAGCTACGATTGCAAACCGAATTGTACTTGTATAGTTACTAGACTTATCCAAGTGGGAGACTGTTGGAATAGTGTCTAAGGCTGCAACTATATTAGGCAAGTATTTGATCCAGGTTTGCATGGTCCTTTTGGGTTGCCTTCACCATAGCAACTTGATGGATGATTTGTTAAGAGAGAGTAAATATTATAAGGAATAATATATGGTTATTTGATTAATATAAGTCATAGATTAATTGGAATTAATTTGGTGACTTAAAGAGATTAATTAAATAAGAGGGTATAAACTATCAATTGTTTGATAGTTACACTTTAGACTATAAATCCTTATCCATGATAGGATGGACGATTTCTAGGGCTTGGATAAGCCAAAATCGTCCATAAGGTTATCAAGGAAAGGATATGGATCAACTTAAAGTCTAAGTTATCCAATTAGGGTTAAAGCTGTAATCCTTAAGGAGTCTACAAGTATAAATAGACCCTAGGGGTGAGGGAATTCGACACACCATAAAAAGTAGAGATACTCTGGCCGAATTCCTTCCCTCTCCTCTCTCCTAAATCATCTTGCTTGCTACTGGTGTTTGTAAGCCATTAGAGGAGTGACATTTGTGACTCTAGAAGCTCCAAGACAACAAGATCAACAAGGAATCCAAAGGTATAATTCTAGATCTATTTCAATGTTGTTATTTAACCTAATTAGCCATTAGAAGTCTTGGACTCAAAGCATGTTTAATTAGAAAGCCTAGATCCGAGCATTAGGGTTTTGCATGCGCACATAGGAAAGTTCTTATGGCTAATTTCCATCACTAACATCCTATGCAATGATTCTTTCGTAATGTCACTGCACCAAAGTCACAAAGACTATTGTCAATGATATTACAAAGTCCTCTATCGGAGATTGTTACAAGACAATTCCTTAGATATGATGTCTCTCACTCAAAGTACATTCCTTTAAACATCCTTTTGCATACAAGTTTCTAATCTAGACATAGATTTTCAATATTTACTTCCTAATATGGACACGCTTCCATATGTTCCATATGACAACTTATTCTTAATAGAATCTTATCTATTCGTAATGATGTCGATATTGTCCATCCAATATGGAAACATTTCCATATTTCCAATACTATACTTCCAACTACTCACAAGCAACCAATCCTCATCGAACTTTGGATTGTCCTTTGATAGTTGTTTAATTATTTTAGTCAAAACCAATTCTAGTCCCTTTTCCCTCTAAATGCGCTAGACATTTGGAAAATTTTAGAATGGTCAAACATTAAAGCATTTGCAATCGATCCTATACCCGAAGCGTATGGGACACGACACATAATGTTTTATTTGCTATGTTCTCAAAATTCGAATTGTGAAGAGGAATACTGTAATCATAATCGAAATTTCAAGAACACACAATGTACCTTTGACTAAATTTATTAACATTCCACAACCTAATCCTTTATATTTGAAATGAAGCATAATATTCTCTCCCTTAATTATAGCAAAACAACTTTACGACTCTTACGACTTTGCAAGGTATAAATCTTGTTTTTCTATAATTAATATTGCCAACTTGCAATACTTTCCATAATAATCATACAATCATAACTTTTATGCTCCCACTATCATGATGATTACTATAAAACATAACACTTATGCTCCCACTAGCTTCGACATGTATTCATAAACATCTTAACTTTCAGAAAGCCAATACCTATTGAATTTCTTAAGTCCATGTTTCTAATACTTAGTGCTTTGATAATCTTTTATCAAGGCTTCTTGAACTTATACACCTTTACCTTTAGATAGTTCATATGTGTGTCTCAACAAGTAAGACTAATTGCCAAACCTCACAATTCAAATTATGGAAAGGGATACCGTAACCATGATCGAATTCGAGAATGCAATTTTACAATCACTATCTTCTTAAAATCTTTCTTAGTGAAAGCATTTCCTCACAATCATTTTCATGAAGGAGGAAATCTTATGACACTTAGATTTAAATGGTGTATTTGTTCCTATTCATGTGAATTTGTTAAAACCAAAGTTTACGACAAATTCAAACTCATATGGACCGAGCCTTTTTAATTTTGATTTCTTGCCTTATGGTAGCACAGCTGCCCACCATGTCTTCCAAGTAGTTAAGCATCTCACCCTTTTCCTATCAATATACCTTTCATTGATCAAGGTGCTTTGCCTATTATGCGTTCAAAATGAGTACTCATAGGACTCACATGCATAATTAACTCAATTGGAACAGCACAGAATCAAAATATTGTCAACACAATAGGTTGTAAACCTCAACTCGTGTGCTAGTGATGATCGATAAGGCTTATTTGATTTTTTCTTGAAACCTTTCCAGACCATTAAGACTCCCAGTGACTCCTTGACATATAAGATTCTTTTGTCAATAACCATTTCTTGACAAACAAATATTCGAGGGTTAGTGTAGTTTTTATCAAAACACTTCATAAATTGGTCCAAGTTGGTCTTTGTCTTATTCAAGACATCACAACTTTCCACATTTTATGAATGTTATAAACCTTTAATACTTTTCACTCATTGCCACAATCTTAACTTTAAGACTTGTTATTGGAACGAAGTATGATAGACTTCTTGATTTAACCATTTCTTCAATCCTTGATTCCTCTTCTTAAACAAACAATTGTACTAAGACTTACTTAGAGGATCAATTGAGACATGGTTCTTAATCATTAAGACCCATTATAAAGCATAAAAGCTACTCTCCCTTCTTCTTAGAATGGAGAAACTTTTATCTTTCTGCCTACTTGATTCTTCTTGTTCGTTCTACTATTGATCTAAACCCTTTAATCAATTCAGAATTACACTTAATCTTGTAAGTGTAATCATATTTACTAAGCCTTTAGTAAATCATGACAAATATCTTTGTTACTCTTATGGTGAACTTGATCAACACATAACTTTGTGTACTCGATCTCCTAGTCCTTCACTTGACACTTTGTCAACGAATTTGTCTAATTTCCAAATATGAAATTTCTCATTCACCATGCAACCAAGTTGCGTGATTCCAAATTTCAGTCCAATTGAAACTTTGGGCGATGAGAAACTCTCCCTATTTGGTAAATTCTCGACATTTCCATAAATAACATTACTAAGAATCATATCCATTTGTTGTAGAAATATGCAAACATCAATTTTCATAACGATTTCATTGCAAGGAAGTAAACAAATAAATAAATAAGTCAAACAAAATTTATCTTATTTATAAAAGCAGCGGAAAAACATTTGTCCTTACAATGCAAAATCTATTGAAAACTACGTAAAAGGAAAATTTCTAACAACTCTATCATAATTATCTAAGCTCAAAATGCAATCTTCAAGTCCATGCGATCGAGATCCATCTCTTGTGATTAGATTCATCTTGCTCTCTTATCAAGCTTCCTTTCTTTTCACCGATCCTACAAAACATTCAAATGCAATCTTATCACATCATGTATTTGAATCAATGAATAAGAACTTAACGAAGTTAGCTAGTGGATTTTACCTGAAGCGCAGTCATACTCTTTGACTCTCCCATCTTTGGAATTTTCAGGCTCTTGGGGCAGACTTCTATCCAACGCCCTTTCTCTTGGCAGCAAACGCAGGTCGGTTCTCCTAGAACGTCCTCGGAGGCATGGTTGGTTGACTCTCCCAACAAATACGCTCCATTGCTCCAGTGCAAGTTTGGGGTTCAAACTGTAAATTTAAAGGGCAACTCGGCAAGTCCATGGGTGGACTCGGCGAGTAGGGTCACGACTCACGTCGCGTGTTAAGTGGCCAACTCGGTGAGTCCAAAGCTGGACTCGGCGAGTAGGCGCTGTGCGAAGAAAACCCTAATTTCGGGGAATGAGCCCTATATAAAGGACATTATACCCTCTCCCCAGCCTCCTTACCTTCCCTTGAAGTCCAAAAAACCCTAGAAATGTGATTGTGAAGGATTTGAGTGCATTTGAGCCTTGGAGAAGAAAGTTAGAGGAAGATCTTGGAGAGTTAGGAGGCTTGGAGCAAGGGGCTTTGCTTAGATTCGGATTCCTTGCTGTTGGGGGCTTCTCTTTGAGGTATTATCTCGTTTTTGGGCTGCTATTCATGTAGATTCATCATTTTTGGGTTGTATGGAAAGTTTGGCTTGTGGTATATGGAGTTTTGAAGGTTAGATCTGAGGTTGCTACCTCAGATCTGGAATGGAGAAGGTCTAGATGGCATTCAAGTCCCTGTTAATGAGTGATTGGTGAAGCCATCTTGTCCCAAACCCTAGCCTAGAGTGTAAAATGCCTAGATCTCTTTGGATTCACGTAAAGTTTGCCCCTTTACGTGATGGATGGGTTGTATAAGGGTAGATCTATGTTTTGGATCATCTACATGGCCTGGAAAGCTTCTGCATGGGTTAAGATCTAGAGGCACTCGGTGAGTCACAAAGGTGAACTCAGCGAGTTGCTTGAAGATGGACTGGAACTCGACGAGTTGGAAGAACAACTCGGTGAGTAGGTTGAAGATGGCCTTTGACTCGGCAAGTCTGTTCTTGGACTCGGCGAGTCTGATCATGAGGTCCAAACTTCTTCTGGTGAAGCCATGAATCAGTGAGTCAAGGGAGGACTCGGTGAGTGAGTGCGAGGGGACTTAGAGTTGTGAGACTCGACGAGTCTCGGGGTGACTCGGCGAGTTGAGTCGCGGATTGGGGAAAATCTGAGCATGGGGACTTGACGAGTCATTAGGTTGACTCGGCAAGTAGCTTCAGTCAGGAGGATGAGTTTGACTTTGACTTTGACCAAGGGTTGACCAGTTGACTTCCAGGGGTATTTTGGTAATTATTGGTATTTATTGAGTTCAGTCTTTTGGTATTATCAGTGGTGAAGTTCATGTCGGAGGTTGGAGCAGCGTGATCTATCTTTTCAGTTAGCAGTTACGAGGTGAGTTATCCTCACTATATCAATAGGGTCTAAGGCACCAAGGTCGGCCCTTTATCGGATTGTAATCCGGGTATTGTTGTTATGTTGCTATTTTACTATGTTTGCATCCTGGTAGTTAGGATGGTATTCGTTAGAGACCTGGTTAAGGTCGGCATCTTGGTATATAAGGAGATGCTATGCTAGTGACCGATTAGGTCGGTATCATGCTTAGATTTTGTTGTGCTACGTGATCTGCTAGATCGGTTTTATTGAATATGAATTGTTATGTGATTGTATGTTTATGTGCACATGGTTGTTTGACTGGGGTTAGGTTGAGGCGGAACCTGCTTTGTGTTGTAGGCCAACATACCCAGGGAGGACCGGTTATTCCGAAGGCCCAGCGAGCGGTCCGGATAGGTTGTAGGCCCCACAAGGGCGGACCAGACGTGCCGAGGCTCGGAGAGTGGACTAGGCCGACTGAAGGCCCGGTGCGGGCCGACCAGTCATACTGTAGACTCAGAGAGTGGACCAGGTGGATTGAAGGCCCGGTACGGGCGGACCAGTCATATTGTAGACTCAAAGAGTGGACTAGGTGGATTGAAGGCCCGGTGCGGGCGGACCAACCACACTGCAGACTTGATGTATATGGCTAGACGCGGAGGGTGGACCATGTGGACTGTTGGCCAGTGCGGCAGACCAGTTACACAGTAGACCCGATATGCATGGCTGTTTTGTGATTCGATATGATATAGCATGTTATGTGTGTGGTATATGTGGTTGGTATTTTGGGGGTATCTCACTAAGCTTTCGGGCTTGCAGTTGTGGTTTAATGTTTTTCAGGTTCTTCATGAGACTGTGGCAAGGCAAAGGCGTGATCGTACCACTCCTCGAGTTTGTGTTTTATGATATGGTTCTGGGAATACTCTGATAATAAATGTATTGAAAACCTTTTTCTAATAACATTATTAAAATGGGTTGTTTTTGAAAAGTTTAAATTTTGTTGAAATTTTTGGTCGTTACAGTTCATTTGTCTGCTGAAAATATGAGTTTAAGAAGAGTTTATCAAGCTGTTGACGAAAAAGAAGAAGGGAGAACATATTTGTTGTCTAAAATATTTGAAGAATTTGTTCTAGGCTTTTTATGTTCTGGAAATAGACACGATATCTTGGGATGTTTATGGAAATGATGGTTCTTGAGGAAGATTTGAAAGAATTTTTGAGTTATTGTAGGTTGGAGATTTTTATCTTGCAAAAGATTGGAGATGTTTTTATTGATATGGTATCAGCATATTTTTGAGTTCATCACAAAATGTATGAAGTTCTTGTTATTCTTCATTAGATGCTGATAGATCTTTATTAAAATCTATGGACGTATGAAATTGTGTTGAGAAAGAAGTCCTTGACTCAACCATGTAATGCATTTCCCATGACCTCGTGAACAAACCCCATGTGAAAAGCAACCTTTATCCAGCCTTTTGCCCCCTATACACTCCACCTTTTACTTTAAACATGTCTTGTCTCCTCACATTTTAGCTTTTCTCTCTCCTACGTTCTGCCACATTTTACCCTACCCAACACTCTATTTTGTCTCCATATGCTTTAGGAAAGATTCCCTTTGATAATCATGAAGATATAGCCTCTACGGTATCAAATTTTCATGAAAAATGGCATTTTTCGTCATCAGCTCTCGCATCGTCGGTGCCCAGCACCGAAGACCTAAAGCTAGACCAAAGACTTGCCCTACCCGAAGTGCTAAATTCCATACTAAAGAGATAAGCCTGCGTCGGAATTTTGCTGAAGGTCCTCTCATGCGCAACCTCTACGGTCCTCACAGACCAGAGACTTCTACTCGGAGACCTGACACCGCAGACCTATAGGATACTAGAGACCCCCTTTTGTTCTTCGCTTCCACTCTTCGCATACCACATCCTACTCTTTCTAGGCAAACCATCCAACCTGCATCCCCCCCCCCCAACTCTTCGCTTCTACTCCTCGACACTTCATTCCAATCCTACCGAAGGCCCTCCCATTACCTGGAAACCTTCCTCTTCGGTACCTACTCACCCTTCTCACCGGAGACCTTAGTCTTCGGTACTCACCACCTCTTCGCAGTCCCTTTCCTTTCCTTAAATCCTCCCACTGCAACCTTACCTTTTCACTCGGAGACCTCAGGTCTTTGGTATCCCCTCCTTAGTATCCCTCTCCTCTTTGCCATAAACTCCTCAGCCATCCCTCAGAATCTTATCCCTTACCCCTCTCATATCGTAACTTCCCCCTCTCATACCGCAACCTCCCCCCCCCCCCCCCCCCCTCAGCCCTATTTTTTTTAATTAAAACTCATTTATTTTTTAAAACCAATTTTTTTAACATTCTTTTTTTAACACCCATTATTTTATTTAAAACTCGTTTAATTTTTTTACACCAATTTTTTTAGCCAATTTTCCTTATTTTATTTTAAAACAAATTATTTTATTTTAACACCAATTTTTGCCATAACCCAATCATGATCGGAAACACTTTTGTGAAGAATAATTTTTACAAGACTCGATTTATTGTCTTCATGAAAGAGATTACTATTGGATATTTATTCAAGCTTCGATCCTCACGATGGATTACTTCTTGCTAATTATATTGGAAGAATTTTATTATTCTTTCCATGAGGATTGCTCTTTACTCAGAGTCCATCGACCATCAGTCCTTGGATCAGTGTTTTAGGATTAGTTATCCTCCATACCGCAGTTAGACATCATATTTTTCTTTGGGAATATTGTATCATAGTTGCGTCTAATCAACAAAACTGTTTCGTAACCTTCGCTCCACAAAGACATTTTATGACTTGTCGCTCTTGATCTTCGATTGACGAACCATGTATCTTGAGCATCTGGAATTTATTTATTGAAGACCACTTCAGAGTTCCGGTACTACAATTTGGGAAGATCAGTATTTTTCAGCAGAGCAGATACTTTTCATGCAGAGTTCTTAATTTTACTTTGGTGCTTGTTCAAATAATCTTCAGCGACACAATCAACCGGCTACTTATAACCAAAGAGTATGTATTTTACTCTCATTCTCGTGTTTTATCGAGACCCTTCATACATCTACGGAGAGCATGTGAAACTCTTGGTATCCGATACTCTCCATCCATATTGATTTATTTATTTTCATGTCCGGTCATCGGTTATCATAAATAAGGAGAGAATATTATGTTATCATCCATATATGATTTTATGATTGTTTGAGCTTGGATTTTTGAGACTTCTGAAGACGATGATCTATTTAGTGATGCGACATAATATTGATTTTTGGTCATCTTTTGATCAATTTTTGGCTTCACTAGATGTTTTTCGAATCCATATTATTTACTATTTAGACTCTACTTCAAGATGCTTCATATTTTTTAGCAGATTATTGTTTTGAAGAATTTTGGGTATACCATGATTCGAGAACTAGAGATGTTTCAGACTATTTGAAATCGAAGTTTTTTTTCTGATTGGATCTTCTACGTGATCATTGTGCTTGTGATGAGTTTGAAGACTCGGATCTTATTTTTCCGTCTCAAAAGTGGTGACCTTGAAGCCAAATACCTTTACCGATTAGAGATTTATAGTCAGAATCAGAGATCACAAACACTTTAGAATTTCAGAGACATTTCAGCATTTGGTTCTTATTACGTATCATTTTTATTACCGCACTTGCTAGTTAGTTACTGTGTATTTAGCTTTTTATCACTATATTTGTATCCCTCATTATTTGCGAGCATTTAGGGATAAATTGTTGGAGCATGGAAACTCTCTACAATTGTTGGAGCATGGAAATGCTCTACAATTTATGAGTGATAAGTTAAATTATTTTATTGTGTTTAGTGTGAGTTATCCCTCTTTATAAATAGAAAGGGAGTGGTAGTGTATTAAGTATGCACCTAAAATATAGTCTTCTAGCTAGAGAGTGTGTGGTGGAATCTCTTCCACCAAGTGTTATACATTTTTGATGTTGTAATTCTTTCTTTCTAATAAAATTATCAGATTACTAATATGATTGTGTTCTTTATATTTTTTATTATCTTTAAATCTCATTATCATTCTTATACCGCACAAGCCATTCGTCAAAATGGGCTTGTACAGTTAAATTCGAAAATTAAATACACAATTCTTTTTTGGATTAAGCAATAAGGTGTTTCTTTAGCGACCTTTAACATGTGTACTGTAGACTAATTCTTTTTTGGATTAAGCAATAAGGTGTTTCTTTAGCGACCTTTAACATGTGTACTGTAGACTAATGACATCTTCATTATTATTCCATGAAATTCCTCTCTCTCTCTCTCTCTCTCTCTCTCTCTCTCTCTCTCTCTCTCTCTCTCTCTCTCTCTCTCTCTCTCTCTCTCTCTCTCATATTTTAAATCCAACTACATGTTTCCTCTTCCGACCCTTATTTCTGTTTTTTATCCGTTAACATACCATATTTTTACACTAAAGACATGTTGGCTCAAGTTGTAGAATTCTTTACTCATTACAACTTTGAATATTGTATGAACAATCATGAGGACGTCGGATCCGTGGGTATACTTCAAACTTTACTAATATTAATCATTTCCTATGGAATAAATATCCATCAATTTCACACCAATATATATATATATATATATATATATATATATATATATATATATATATATATATATATATATATATATATATATATATATATATATATATAAATTAATCAAGGAACCAAATAACAAATCCAAAGCGTCGAAATTTAAAGCGATTAACACCAAAAGAAAATGTTGTAGAATTTTACAACGACTGCATCATGCATCGGATTATAACAAAACTCACATTTTTTTTCGTTTAAAATTTTTGAGGCCATGTTTTTATCAAAAAAAATAAAAAAATAAAAAAATACACCGTTGTTCACGATTTTTCATTCTCTTTCCATATAGATTAATGATGATATATAAAAAACGAACTTTTTTTTTTCAAAAAAAAAACTCAATTCATTTTCTTTGTTGAAAACTTAAGGTCTATTTTTATAGAAAAAAATTAATAAATATATCAAAGTTTAACTTTTTGATACTTTTTAAACATATATTCATATTAATGTTTAATAAAAAAAAATGATATTTCAGTTCAAATTCACATTATAAATCTACTCAGATTCATATTGTGAACTTGTTCAGATTCACATTGTGAATATTCTCAGATTCACAGCGTGTGTAATAGTAAGCCAGATTCATAATGTGAATCTGAAGTGATCGAGCTTTTTTTACATTGAGAATGTTAAAAATTGAAATATTTATAGTTTAGATTCACAGCATGAATGTACACTGATAATTTTTTTTTTAGTCGGTGTTGATGTTTATTAATAGATTACAAAAATTAATTTTTTTGGAATAATTAGATTTTTTTATAAAAATAAACTTAACTACTGAAAAAAATAACAAAATGAAGTGAGTTTTTTTTCGAAAAAAAAATTTGTTTTTTTATTTATTAACATGGATCTCTGTGGAAAGATGACGAAAAATCGAGAACAACAGTATATTCGGGTTTTTTTTCCGATAAAAAATGTGACCTAAAATTTTGTTTAAACGAAAACAATGTGAGTTTTTTTGGTAAGGATGTGATTTTTTTGGTATAATACGGTATGTGTGCGTCCAATGTATTAGTGTATATCAATTTCCTTGGCTGTTGATCATTGTGATTTCCGATGCTCACGATTGGTTTCTAGGTTCCTTGTTAATTATGGTTCAAGCTCACCTTATATATATATATATATATATATATATATATATATATATATATATATATATATATATATATATATATATATATATATATATATATATATATATATATATATATATATATATATAGGGATAGTGAATATACATTACAAGCCCACCTAAACTTAGGTACTAAACCTCTACAATATATCGTTTTAACATGCTAAATATGCCCGGTTTGGTTTCACTTGGTAAATATATCATCCTCCATAACATTTCATTCTTTCATTAATGTTTTACCATCTCTGTTTTCTTTCCTCAATTATCGTTTATTACTTCACCCAAGTGAACATTACTAAACCCTAAACCATAAACCATAAACCCTAAATCTAAACCCTAAACCCTAAACCTTAAACCCTCAAAACTTATACCCTAAACCCTAAAATCTAAACCCTAAACCCTAAACCTAAACCCTAAACCCTATTGTGTCGATCTTGAAATTACATCTTGAAGTATTAACCGTAAATCCATTAATCATAATTGTTATATAGTAAAACAATGTATTTTCAAGAGGTTTAGTACCTAAGCTTAGGTGGGGCTGTAATGTATATTCATTTTTCCATATATATATATATATATATATATATATATATATATATATATATATATATATATATATATATATATATATATATATATATATATATATATATATATAGGGTTAGAAAATATATGGTTGTCATCTATGTAAAGTTACATATAGAACTTATTAAAACTATATAATTTTAACTAAAATTTGATTTAAAACATTGTTTAATTTGAAGGAAATTATACTTTGCTTAAATTACGTCCAATTTATTAAACATAACATGGTTTGTTTTAGTTAATATGCAAACAAAAAAAAAAGATAAGCATGTCCTTGATGTCGGCACATGAATTTCCATTGTCTCTGTAAATTTATATACATAAATCTATGTTATTCTTTTTTTAAATACCGATGGAATCAAGAGCGGACGCAGGATTTCATAGTAAGGGTTGCACGGGAAGATTAGGGGTTGCACGATAGTAGAAAAAATAAAAATTTTAAAAAATTTCGAAAATTTTTCCACTGCGACCGGAAAATTTAGGGGTTGCCGGTGCCACCCCTGAACCCCCCTAAATCCGCCCCTGGATGGAATGTCAATATTTATGAACACAAAAATTGTTTATGTCAAATAGGATGAAATTTGAGAAAACCATTATAACAAAGTCTAAGTAAAAATGATCACTTGAAAGTAATTACTTCTAAAGAAAACGAAGTGGATCGAGCATAATCAATATAAGAAATAGAAAACATATTATTTAAAATTGAAGTAAATAGGAATTATATTATATATAAAATTCGAAATTTGTATTTATATCATATAGTTTTATGTTAAAACGACGTAGTATTGGAAGTTTTATATCTAATCTTATATACATGATAGCCACATGTTCACTTTCCCATATATATATATATATATATATATATATATATATATATATATATATATATATATATATATATATATATATATATATATATATGGAAAAGAGAATATATCGTTGAGGATATATAAGTTTAGGTATCCAACCCACCAAAATATGTTGTTTTGTTTGACATATTCATTATAATGTTCTTAAACTTCAACCCATAACTTGATTTACTTTCAATATTTTCAAAAATTCACTATTATTTTCCTCTTACATCATATTTTTGTTGAACACCTACTACGCTGTATATATTATAGTTGAAAATGAAAATTATATAAGAGGAAGATAAATGTGAAATTTATAAATATCTTTGAAGTAAATCAAGTTAGAAGTTGAATTATAAGAATTAAACAATTACAATGTATATATATGATACAAAACCATGTAGTATGATGAGTTTGGTTACCTAAGCTTATATACCTTTAAGGGAATATTCACTTTACCATATATATATATATATATATATATATATATATATATATATATATATATATATATATATATATATATATATATATATATATATATATATATATATATATAAGGTTTTAGAAGAGTATATTTTTTTATTCTTTTAATGCATATTTTAATCTTAAAAAACTTAAATATATCAAAACATTTATGATTTGATCATGTATAAAAAGACATTCTTTGATAAATAAATACAAAAATTTTCTTCTTCAAAATTTGAGTTAAGGGTTACATTGTAAATCAGTGTCGTGTAAATTTTATAGGAAAAATTCACATTTTAGTGTTCATTGTACTCATGTTTTTTTTTTTAATATTTATTGATCATTTACTAATTATTCATTAATATATAATTTTTTTTGACAGTTATTATTAAATGTGAATGATCATTGTATAATATCTATTAAATTTTTAGCCAAAATTATTGCTATCTACATTTAAATGATGAACATATTTTCTTTTTGGAACGAGGACAAGAAACAATAAAGACAAGATTACATAATGTTGAGATGAAAGCAACACCATGTTATCTAATTACAATTTCTAAACCGCCCTCTATGTTTCACCAAATTGAATACATGGCTAAGAATATCGTCACTCACTTTTACCGAAGCAGCACACACCTTGTTGAATAGCCTATCACGCCGCGCTTTCCAAATACACCAAATAAAACGGTAAATGATGGTAATAAACATCTTTCGTTTTTTAAGGCAATTGCCCCTATTGGCAGCGAACGTAATTATCTCCGGAATAAGAATATTAAATATTTATGTTAATGATAACTAATACATCATTTAAATGATGAATATGAACATTAAATATTTATGTTAATGATAACTACTACATATATACAAAATTTCATCGTTAATTTGAATAAATTTGTTTAATTCATAATATGACTAAACTTATATTTGAATCCTTTGTAATTCATATTTCAATCTTTTGATCATATACAAATGAATTTCGAAGATTCATATTTATATTTACTCAAATTCAGACACATTTTTTTTATATTTATAAAAATTAAGTGATGATAGGGTTATAAGGGTTTTACTAATATATTTTCTCCATTCGTTGCATCTTTATCTGTGTTGATCAGAACTTATATTTTTGTTTTCCATGCCTTCATCTTGGCTAGAATAACACAAATATTAGATTCGAGAAAACAAAATATCAATTCTAATCATCTTTCATCCATTAATTTCGCATTCAGAAAACATAGATATTAGATTTGAGATAAAAAAAAATGATATCGATTATGTTAAATTTCTTGTTTATATCCTACAATCCTTCATGTTCTAAATTTTATACCCATTGAATTTCATTAAGAGATAATACATAGATTCATCACAAATCATAGATTTTTCTTGATTCGTAGAATTGTGGGAAAGATTTTTCTTTTATTAAATTGAAATATCTGCGATTTATAAGAAGTAGTAAAAATTATTATTCTCAACAACCAAAACCCTAATACAAGGAATGTCCAAGAATGCATATATCTTCATGCATGGAGCAAAAGAGACAATGCAAGCACTCAAAGCTCAACCCAAAAAGGCTATTTGTATTCTATTTTCTCATATTCATTATAACAGTTGCACTAGAACCATGACTAGCATTTGAATCACTATAATTAGTAAGTAGATTGTTATTATGATTTTTTTTTTATCATAAAACACGTTGCCATTATGTACTTTTAATAGAACACTATGCTCCCACCTTATTTTATTAAAAAATAATTTAATAACGAAAATTACTTTCTCAAATGAACTATAAACTATATTTCTATTAGTGGAACTTTTTAAAGTTGTATGATGGTGTAACATAAACATGATCATGTAATATGTCTCAATTCATAAAAGATGGTATAAAAGATAATAGTGTCAACCATTTGCTCCATAAGACACTCACAAATCATTTTGAGGCTATCTGAGGTGATTTTTGGGAGCTTTTCATCAAGGATTAAAGCTTTGACAAGATTGTCACTAGAAAACAATTAATCAACATTCTAATACTTAATAACAAGGTTAGTTTATTGTATTATAGATGTAATTAAACTCTCATGGTGAAAACCTATAAACTATAGAACCCTAAAGATTATATGCTTTACATGGAAGGATAATTTGATAATGATGCTATAATTATGTTTAATAAACTTGATTCCAATAGTTTTAAGCTAAAACCATGGTTAATAGTTGAATTAATGACGAAAGATCATAAACCATAGATTTGGCAAAATGTAAATGAAATTAACTTCATAAATTTATGAATTAAGTCTTGTAAACGGTTTATACATGAAGTATAATTAGTTTTGTTGAAGGTATTAGTACATGTGATTAACTCATATCTAAATGGTGCTATATTAATTCATGTTATTTACATTGATGAAATGATAAGCAAATGGTGTATGGTTTATGTCTTAATAGATTCAGACATGTAAACATCTACTTGATGAAATATAGTTGGTTTGGATGTAAAATAACAATAGGACTTAATAAAAGTATTAAGTTAAATGATGATTAAATGAGTAATGTCTTGAGTTATGTAGCACATACGTGACATGTGCTAGAACAAATCACCACCATAATCAGAGTCGGCATATGCAACCAATTCAGTTTTTGTATTGGCTCCATACACCAAGCAAACATCCTTTATTCCCTTTAAGTATCGAGAAGTAGGCCGTTTTTTCGGAAGTTTTGAACTAAAAAGACAACCAGGTGACGAAAGAGCATGCACCAAGAGCACTACCCGTTAAATATATATTTGTTTAAAACCGATACATGATATATATATATATATATATATATATATATATATATATATATATATATATATATATATATATATATATATATATAATGAAGAAGAAAAGAAAAGATTACTTGATCAGAGGGGTCTAATAGGGATTCGATAGTACTTTAAGAAGTGTGTCAAAAATATCATTAAAAAAAAAAGGAACTGAATTACACATATAAATTAAGCTTTTTCTTTCTTATTGGCAATAATTTAAATAATTATATAAAAATGGTTCCTGTACCTCTGTTTGGTGTCTATTTAAAAGGGTTGAAATCCAGTGCAATGATTCAATACGAGTGTCTTCGTATTCACTCGATAACTGCCTGAAATTTGATAAAATAAAAGTAAAGATATATTTGTTAATAAAGAGAAAAAGAGTTGAATACTTGTATATTTTATAGTAATAAAAAAAGTGAGATTGGACCTTTTAACAATGGAGAGAACTGCTCCAACATCAAATAAACACACAATGGAATGGAATCCCAAATTCCATTTCCATCAGAATACACAAGCTTACAACACGTATTCTTTCTTCTTTATCAGCTATGCAAGGCAAGATAGCTCCTAATATATCAGCATAATAAAGAACCAATTAATCACCCCCAAGTCTTCAAACTCGTTTATATGCATAAATTTAATAAAAAATTGCAGGAATTCTTAAAAAATCTCATTACAATGGAAACCCCATTTCCTAAACCTTCTCTTCTCACGCTATGTTCCCTCACACTATGTTCTGGGGACGCTTGCTTCCTTCTGGAAAAAAGAACAAAAGATAAGAATCCATACAACGAATTAAAATAGTTAAAGTAAAAAAGTTATTACTTGGTTATCTTGATAGCCTCGTTGATCGATCGGTCATAATCATCCGCAAAAGTTGCAATTTTTATAGTGACAAGAATAAAATATAAATCATGAATAATAAGATTGAAAATGAGTGTGATTAATGTTACCAAAAGTGTAGGACACGGGTTTTCTGCCACGTAGGGAATGCCCTGGACCAAGTGCATCAATAATCATGTTATCAAGAAGAAGAGCTTGTCTATGATGTCTCTTAAGCAACTTCTCTTTCCTCTGTGCACCAACAACAAACAATTACACCACTGATTCTCTCTTATTCGACTTAATGTACAAAGAACGACTTAATAAAAAAGTCATAAACATGTTTTCCTGGACACCCCTCTTATTCGACTTAATGTACAAAGAACGACTTAATAAAAAAGTCATAAACATGTTTTCCTGGACACCCCTCTTCCAACCAACCAACCAAAAATTCAAAAATACCCTCAACACCACAAAATAATAATGTTTCTTGTTTTTCAACATCCATAACCATCAACCCAGATGCCAATTTCTTAATTATCCAAAATAAACACTCTTTCAAGAATCTGCTACAGGGTCTGTTTTTATTCTTATCTTGCAAAATATACACTTCATTTTCTATCTAGTAAAAAAAACTTTTTATATACAAATGAATTGGTCAACAACAAGTTTTCTTCTTTAAACTCCAGGAGGGCCCACCTTACAGGTAGGAGATTGTGTTAAGCAACAAATTAGTATCTTTTTTTATGTTTTTCTTGTATTTTAATCTTCTTAACCAACAAACCATAATTCTTTAATGGTTTTATGCTTGTGGGTTTGTCTCATCTTTTCTCTCTCTATTATTATTATTATTATTATTATTATTATTACACTCAAGAACAATAAAGCTAAAGACTTTTATGTTCTTCTACACATGGGGCTTGAAGGAATGACAACAATCGGAATCCACAAACCCCGTTTCACAATTCCAACCAGCTATGGACCCTGGCATCATCAATTCCATTCCAACCCATCAATCATCAAAATGTCAGTTTCTTTTTTCCTTTCTTTCTTTCATTCTTTCTATCACTAATCAAGATATCAAACTCATAACACTCTTTAAACATGACAATGAACTCCGGATCTTCATAGGACATAGAAAAACAAGATTTATCATTAAAGATTCAAGAAAACCATGCATGATGCAACAATGGATAAAAAAAACAGTTGTATTTAGATTCAACAAAACGAATACCTCAACTAGTATGTCACATAAGGCTTTCAATATGAGCACACAAACACCAGGATCAAGGGTGTTATATGTTTCAATCTCAACCCTGAAAGGATGTTTTATAGCCTGCAAAATTAAAATTAACATAAGACAAAATAATAATAATAATAATAATAATAATAATAATAATAATAATAATAATAATAATAATAATTGTAAACAAGATTAGATACTCTGCAAACATAACAATTTCACCTATGATAAATGTTCATTATCTCCATATAAATCCTTGTTTTGTACAATAAGATCTGCTTCTTTGTCCTAAAAAAAGAAAAAATAAATAACTAGAAAGTAGAAACATGACTCATGAATTATAAAAGTCAAAGTTTCACATTACCTTTAGCATCCAAAAACGATCACCTACGGGAGAACAGGTGACAGATTTAAGTGATATCAACAACTTCTAAAAGGGATTTATAAGATAAGTATCAAAATGAAATCGAATAGGACGATTCTTTGACAAAATTGATTTTGAAAATGAGTGACAAAAAAGAGATATGCAACACCTTGAATTCAGCAGAAGTCTTGGAGGATTCTTAGATGGATCACATATAGGATACTTCGTGACCTAGCTCTTTTGGTTGTGTAATCGAACCGAGCATCGAGCTTGATTGCAGTTGATGGATAGGCAATACGAAGGAGGTGGTGAAAAAGATGAATAAAATACATCGCTTCTAATTTCGTCTCCTATCTCGATCTAAGATACGAACCTCAAACCTGGGAAAAACGAAAAACCGCAGAAATCGCCTGAAAACAAAATCAAATCCACCTCGTGGGGGGGAAGAAGGACCAAAAGAGGCGGTGAAGGTTGGAGGTGGATGAGGGGGTGGAGACCCCTTTTCAATTGCGTGAAGACTGGTGAACGATGGAAAGTGATTTTAGGGTAGAGGAGATCATGAGGCGCATTTTCTAAGAAGGAAGAAGACATCTGATCGATTAAAGGGAGAATGAAGGTATGGATTTTGGAGGCTGTGGTTGTTGATCGATAATTAAGAAAGGGAAGAATAAGATGCAGGAAGGGTTTGAACATACCATTTTTACGATCTCTTGTAAGCATGAGAAGTTGTTGTGAGCTCTAAGAATTATGTGAGGTCCGGTTCAAAGCCCCAATATCTTTATTGATTATGTGAAGATGGGCCATATGCGCAGATAAAAAGATGAAGACGGACCATATCTGATGAATTTTGGGCAAAGTTATGGTTAGATCTGATTCAAAGAGTATTTATAGATATCACAGCGGCCATGGAATTTGCAGAGCTTCATTAATTAGGTCAAGGAAAAGAGAATGGGTTTTCAGCTGTTAGAAGATGAGAATAAGGCAGGGTTTTAATTTTTTGGGATTTGATTTCCCCCCATAGCTATTAAAGATGGAGAACGCGTGTTTCATGAAACTTTTTTAAAGCGACATGCTTAGACGACACACCTTTTATGCTGAGTGCCCTCCATGTTTTTATTTTTTTTGTTTCGACACTAATTTTAAGGGCACGCAAAAATACACGTCCTATATCCTTCAAATTTTAGAAGATATGACATTATTTTTAGGGCACACGCTTTTGTGTATTGTAAATCACTACGTGTCATGGTTCACGCGTCATTAAAGGCCTATATTCTAGTAGTGTTCCTTTCTTTGTTAGTAGTGGGTATAGTGTTTAGAGCAAGTTTAAAGTGAGCCGTCAAAGGAGTTCTAACTGGATTGGACTGATCACAGTTGACAGACTGTAGAACTTTCTCAATGTACTTTTGTTAAGAAATACATAACCGCCAAGCTCTTATATCCCTTTGAATCTTCATCCCCAATATCTTCTTTGCTGCTCCTAAATCCTTCATCTTAAACTCATTCTTTAGGGTCGCATTCAAGTCATTTATTCTAGCCATGTCCTTGGCTACGATGAGTATATCATCAACATATAGCAACATATATATATATATATATATATATATATATATATATATATATATATATATATATATATATATATATATATATATATATATATATAGGAATCTGGTGACAATTCCTTAGAGTAGACACAAATGTCGAACTGGTTCCGAGTGTAGCCATGCGAGATCATGAATGCATCAAATATGTTATACCATTGTCTTGGATACTACTTCAAAACATACAAGGATATCTTCAGCAAACATACATGATCCTTCTTAGAATCAAGGAACCCTTCTGGCTGAGACATATATATATATATATATATATATATATATATATATATTCCCTTTTAAGTTCCCATGAAGAAATGCATTTTTCACATCAAGTTGTTCGAGTTGTAGATCATATAAACTCACCATGGCCAAAAGAATCCAAATTATCTTGTGTATCATGACCGATGAGAACACCTCGTGATAATCAATTCCTTCTTTCTAAGAAAACCCTTTCACCACTAACCTTTCCTTGAACCTAGTTGGTTCTGTTGGATAAGGTGTCTAAGTCCATAACTATTTCTGGTATGTACTTGACCCGACCCGGCATGGTCCATTTGGGTTGCATGGCACCATGCAATTGGATAGACTAAATGAGAGAAATAACACTTGGAGATTATTAATATATTATAAGTTCTAATATATTAATAATATTATTTGATTAGTTTGATCAAGAATTAATTTAGAATTAATTAAGTGATCAAAAGATAACTAATTAAATATATGGTTTGATTATGTAAATCATCCATATCTTGTATAGTGGGCTAAAAGGCTCCATGGACTATCAAGTTGGGTTCCACCCATAGGATGCTCCATGGATGCTCCATGGGAGTTACAAACCCATGGGTCATCGAAATGAAGAGTCATGACACATTAGGGTTTAACCCTAGATGTGTCAACACTATATAAGTAACATATTCTCCACCCAAAATCGGCTACACTAAGAAACAAGAGGGCTTGGCCGATTTTGAAGAAGTGAGTATTCTCTCATAAGTTCTTCCAAGAGCATTTGGTGTTGTGTGAAGCATTTGAGGCATCACACTTGGGGTGCTAGGCTCACAAGGTTTCAAGGAACACAAACAACAACAAGGTAAGTTATTCTATCTATACTTTATGTTAAAATTGTTCCCCATGTATGCTAGATAGGAATATAACCTTGGAATTCAACTTTGCATGACAATTAGACAAACATAGATCCAAGGTTATTAGGGTTGCATGTACACTTAGGAAGTGTTAGAATGCTCAAAACCCATCAGTGGTATCAGAGCCTAGGCGTGTTTGTTCTTATTTGTGCTTAAAAGTTGAAAACAGAATCGGAAATTTTGTTATCTGCGAATGGACTCGTCGAGTCTATAGGGGGGACTCATCGAGTCCATGAGTATCTTCAACCAACTCGGCGAGTCAGTTTATGCACTCGGCGAGTAGGGTCGACTGAGTGCAGATTTTCGATTCAATTGCTGGAAATGAATTAGAAACATTACCCTAAACTGTTTTGGTAATTGAAAACTTGTTTTTTGGTGGTGTAATGTCTTTGCTAATTCATTTACAACAACTAGTTATCAAAATTACAAAGTTTTATGTAATTTTTTATTGTGTTCATATTCATGTTCTTGTTCTTATGATGTTTTAGATGATCATAGGAATTATTTGTAACCTATTTGGTAGATTAATTCTTGATCATAATGTGTTTTAATGGAGTCCATAACTTATCCTTAAGTTACAGAAAACCAAGAGTCACACTTGAGTTAAAACCATTAAGAAAACACAAGAGTTAGAAAAATGAAGAGTCTTCATTTTATTACTCTATTAAACTCATAAGTTACAAGAAATGAAAAGTTTTGAAAGTTACAAAACTTGCCCTCAAGTTTTGGAACAAGTAAAGTTAAGTTAAAACTTTAAGTTCCAACCCCTAGAATTTTAAAAGTTAAAATTCAACCCTTATACTTATATTATGATAATTTAATAATTATATATATATGTATAAGAATAAAGTCGTCTTACCGCTAGTACGCCTCATTCACGAAGCCGGTCTATAAGGTGGGTATAAGGTTGTTGCCTATAAAATGGTGACTTAATGGGTGAATATTCTCACCCACCGCTTGCTTGACTGGTGGAGGGTCGTTAGCCGAACGGGTAAGACAAGGACTTATAAATTCTCATTCAAAGTATGATGAATATAATAAAGTAACTAAATGTTTATTAAATTCCCAATCTTAGTTACTTTAGGAAAAATGTGAATAAGGTGCTAATCCATGAAATTACACTTTACACTTTGTCTAAGTCGTTGGTGGAGCGTGTGTGGTTAACCGGCACACTAACTTGGACTTAACAAGGTAGGTAAAGGGTGACTTAAGGTTTATTATAGTATCGGTGGAGCGTGTGTGGTTTACCGGCACATCGATTGAGTGATAAACTTTAAGGGTACCAAGTGATTTGCATGGTTACTTCACACCTCGTTTTGTGATCCTCGGCATCCCAGTCACAAAACCTGGAGGGCACTCCTGAGATTGAAACATGCCTTTGAAAAGTTCATTGGATCTCAAAGAATCTAGGAATTTCTAAAACCAATAAAAACTAAATATCTAATATTTCGGTTTTCGTGGTGGAAATTGGTGAATCGTCATTCACCTACCTTTCAAATATGGTATAGCTTAGATTACGGCATAGCTCTTCTAAGTTATATTATATTGTGATTGGATCCTAGCCTTAATATTACATTTGGGTGTTTTATTAAGGACTCTCTTAAATCTAAACTAAACTTGTTCTTCTCTTTCAGATGTCTTCAAACAATGCTGCGGGCTCGAATCCTAATGGCTCCTTTACTCTTATGAGTTTGTGCGGAAAAGTCACCTTTGATGGATCCAACTTCAATAAATGGATCAGAAACATCAGGATGATTACCCGCTACGAGGACAAAGAATATGTCCTTGACAAGGAGCTTAAGGAAATTGACGAGTCCACTGCAACTCCCCAGGAGATCGCTGACTTTCATACTCATGAAAGAGATGCAACCAAGGTGGCTTGTATCATGTTAGCCACCATGACAGCTGAACTCCAAAAGTCTTATGAAGATTTCTACCCTTATGAAATGCACCAAGATTTGATGGAAAGATACCACCAAAGTGCACGACAAGAGAGGTACGAAGTCATCTGCTCCATGATAACAACCATGATGAAGGACGGAGAGTCCGTCACGAGCCACATGCAGAAAATGCAAAGGTATGTGGATCGTTTGCTGAAGCTTAATGTGAACTTCCCTGAGGAGCTTGCAATAGATATCATTTTGCACTCCTTACCATCACGCTCAGCAAACTTCAGGGACTTCTCAAGACCGCAGAAACAGGTCTTAAGGGGAAGTCGATTGCTATCACTCCTACTCCAGACTCAACTCCGGTCTTGGCAATTGGGCAAAGTCGAGGAAGGAAGAGAAAGAGATCTTCAATGGGTACCAAGGTTCGGACCCTTGATGGCTCTTCTTCAAGTGGAACCAAGAAAGGTTTCATTACTCCTTCTTCTGACCCAAAAGAGGCTGAATGCTTCTATTGCCATGAAAAAGCTCATTGGAAGCGGAACTGCCCAAAGTACCAGCAGGATGTAAAGGATGGGAAAGTCAAACCCAACCATGCAGGTATTTACACTATCATTTCTAATAACTCACCCCATTCGAAATCTTGGGTCCTTGATACCGGTTGCGGTATTCATATTTGTTGTGACTTGCATGGACTAGGAAGAAGTGAGAATGTGGAGCAAGGAAGAATAAACTTAATCATGGGGAATAGGAAAGTTACACCTGTCACCAAGATTGGAGTTTATACTTTATCGCTAAGTAGTGGGTTAAATTTAGATTTGAATAAATGTTGTTATTCGCCAGAAATGGCAAGAAATATTATTTCCTTTCATGCATTGTACAAACAAGGTTTCACCTTTTCGTTTGATAATGAAGTTGGTTCGATTAATGCTTTCTTTAATAATGTACTTTATTTTAAAGCATTACCTTGTGATGGTGTGTATGAAGCTGTATCTATTGTAGATAACTCAGGAAATAATGTTTTGTGTATTGATTCTCCTAATAATAATAACTTGGATAAAGCATCATTATGGCATTGTCGTCTTGGACATATAAGCAAGAAACGCATAGGCCAACTCCAAAAAGATGGAGTCTTGGAGTCGTTTGACCTAAAGTCAAATGATAGTTGCGAATCATGCTTACTTGGAAAAATGACAAAGTCACCCTTCACAGGCTCGTGTGAAAGGGGCGAAGGTTTGTTGGACCTTATACACACGGATGTGTGTGGACCGTTCAAACATGCCACAAGGAATGCTAATCGTTATTATTTGACTTTTACTGATGATTACAGTAGATATGGATATGTCTACTTAATCAAGCATAAGTCAGAGACTTTCGAGAAGTTTAAGGAATTTAAACAGGAAGTCGAGAATCAATTGGGCAGGAACATTAAGATGCTTCGATCCGATCGAGGTGGTGAGTATCTTAGTTCAGAGTTCCTCGACTATCTAAAGGAATGTGGGATTGTCTCAAAATTGACACCTCCCAGGACACCGCAGTTGAATGGTGTGGCTGAGAGGCGTAATCGAACCTTGTTGGACATGGTTCGTTCCATGATGAGTCAAGCTTCGCTACCAATCTCATTCTGGGGGTATACCTTAGAGACTGCCGCCCATATCCTTAATCTAGTCCCTACAAAGAAAGTTGCCAAAACTCCTCACGAGATGTGGACTGGTAAAGTACCTAAACTAGACCACATCAAGATTTGGGGATGCGAGGCTTTCGTGAGACGCGAGACTCATGATAAGCTCGAACCCCGAAGCGAGAGGTGTATTTTCATCGGCTACCCACAGCAATCCTTTGGTTACCTCTTCTACAGACCTAGTGACAATGTGGTCTTTGTAGCAAGAAGAGGAGTCTTTCGAGAAAGAGAGTTTATAAGCCAAGGAGACAGTGGGAGGCAAATTGATCTTGAAGAAATTCAAGAGTCAAGTGGTGAAGGAACTTCAAACTCTAGCCCTCAACTTGAGGAGGAAACTCCTGTTGAGCCAATTGACGAATCTGTACCTCTGAGGCGTTCCACGAGAGTTAGGAGTGCACCTGAGCATTACTATGGATTCCATATTACTGCAGAAGGTGAGACACTTATTAGTGATGAGACACTAGTAAGTCAAGATGACCCTAACAGCTATGAGGAAGCCATGGCAGGCCCCGAGTCTGCCAAATGGAAAGAGGCTATGGATAGCGAGATACAATCCATGTATGACAATCAAGTTTGGAACTTGGTTGAGAATGTACCAGGTCGAAAGACTGTAGGGTGCAAGTGGGTCTTCAAGAAGAAGACCGACATGGATGGTAAAGTACACACTTATAAGGCTAGATTGGTTGCAAAGGGCTTCTCTCAAATTCCTGGAGTGGATTATGATGAGACCTTTTCTCCGGTAGCCAAGATTAAGTCTATTCGGGTTCTGTTAGCCATAGCCGCATTTCATGACTATGAAATTTGGCAAATGGATGTCAAAACCGCTTTCCTTAATGGGAAGTTGGCTGAAAATGTTTACATGAGTCAACCAGAGGGTTTTGTCAGCAACGAGTACCCTAATACAGTGTGTAAGCTTGAGAAATCCATTTATGGATTAAAGCAAGCACCTCACAGATGGAATCTTTGCTTTGATGAAAAGGTCAAGGAATTTGGCTTTTCTAGGAGTGAAGATGAATCTTGTGTATATGTCAAGGCTAGTGGGAGTATAGTTAGCTTTTTGGTATTGTATGTGGATGACATACTACTCATAGGAAACGACATTCCAACCTTGCAGGAAGTAAAGTCCTGGCTTGGAAAGTGTTTCGCTATGAAGGACCTTGGTGAAGCTGCCTATATTTTGGGAATAAGGATCTTGAGAGATCGGAGTAAAAGACTAATTGGACTTAGTCAAAGTACCTACTTGGAGAAGGTTCTGAAGAGATTCAGAATGCAAGACTCCAAGAAAGGAGAGTTGCCCATCCAGAGTAGCACCAAGCTGAGTAAGACACAAAGCCCTAGCACTGAGGCTGAGATAGCAGAAATGAGTTGAGTACCTTATGCTTCGGCTGTAGGTTCGATCATGTATGCTATGACGTGTACTCGACCTGATGTAGCCTTTGCCTTAAGCATGGTTAGCAGGTTTCAGGGGAACCCTGGCAAGGCACACTGGACTGCGGTAAAGAGTATTCTCAAGTACCTACGAAGGACTAAGGACTGGGTCCTTACCCTCGGTGGGAGTGATGACTTGAGAGTTGTAGGGTATAGTGATGCTAGCTTCCAGACTGATAGGGATAACTTCCGCTCTCAGTCGGGCTGGGTCTTTACCCTAAATAGAGGAGCAATTTCTTGGAAGAGTTCCAAGCAAGAGACAGTGGCAGATTCTACTTGTGAATCAGAGTATATTGCAGCTAGCGAGGCAGCAAAGGAGGCTTTATGGCTGAGGAACTTCATTGGAGACCTTGGAGTTGTACCAGCTATTAAAGAGCCAATGGAAATTTTCTGTGATAGTGAAAGTGTTGTTGCCTTAGCCAAGGAACCAAGGGATCACGGGAGATCCAGACACATCGACAGAAAATACCATTTCATCAGACATCGGATCGAAGAAGGACTCCTCGTGGCAAAGAGGGTATCATCAGATGAGAATCCGGCAGATCCCCTCACGAAGGGACTGACTCGGATTAAGCATCTCCAGCATGCTCGGAGCATAGGGCTGAAGGATGATATTAGATTTAGTAGTTAGATAATCTCGAAATTTGTAAAGTGTAATTGACGTTTGATGATGAATAAAAGTGTTTTATTTATGAGTAAAGTGTTGCTATCTCTTGTCGATCATTTACTATATTTCTTTTGCATGTTTTGACTTCCAGAATAATTTTGTTTGGTATAACATATTATTCAAACCTCCACAGTTGGTCATATGTCGGAAGTAGGTATGAATCAAGACTGTCATGTTTGGTTGTAGAGGTCTGGGACAAGACTACAACAATCATGAGTGCTCATAAGTTCTGAGCATTGGACTCAACCCACGCTCACTGGAATCACTTCATGAAATTCTATCTCGAGTGATCGTGAGACGGTAATATCATATAAGTCTTTAAACCTAGAGATATGATTTGTTACTTACAAGTTGGTTATGCATTGATTGTACGAAAAACGCATTGGTAACTCGGTGTTATAAAATCGCGCTCTTATGTGTAATTCAATGAGTAGTAGAACAAACATATGAGTCGAAGTTTATCTGTTCCTTCTTGGATTAGAAGCTGATATCTGGGCCCTCTCGATGATTTTGTTTTGACCTATGTACCGGGCCCGGTCAGAACTAAGTTGATGTGTTCAATTAAGTTCTTTGTCAAACAAATCGGAAATCGGGAAACAAATTGTTGGACAATAAGTAAGACATTGTTCCATGTATTTGTCCGACTGATATCTAGAACAGAGGATTATATGATCACTTATCTTAAATGGCGTACCATCATCTTCTCAGTTTCGAGAAACCTTGAAAAGAGCTACGATTGCCGATCGGTTCCTGAAGTCATACTTGCAGTAATAGTTATTAGACTTATCCAAGTGGGAGACTGTTGGATAAGGTGTCTAAGTCCATAACTATTTCTGGTATGTACTTGACCCGACCCGGCATGGTCCATTTGGGTTGCATGGCACCATGCAATTGGATAGACTAAATGAGAGAAATAACACTTGGGGATTATTAATATATTATAAGTTCTAATATATTAATAATATTATTTGATTAGTTTGATCAAGAATTAATTTAGAATTAATTAAGTGATCAAAAGATAACTAATTAAATATATGGGTTGATTATGTAAATCATCCATATCTTTTATAGTGGGCTAAAAGGCTCCATGGACTATCAAGTTGGGTTCCACCCATAGGATGCTCCATGGGAGTTACAAACCCATGGGTCATGGAAATGAAGAGTCATGACACATTAGGGTTTAACCCTAGATGTGTCAACACTATATAAGTAACATATTCTCCACCCAAAATCGGCTACACTAAGAAACAAGAGGGCTTGGCCGATTTTGAAGAAGTGAGTATTCTCTCATAAGTTCTTCCAAGAGCATTTGGTGTTGTGTGAAGCATTTGAGGCATCACACTTAGGGTGCTAGGCTCACAAGGTTTCAAGGAACACAAACAACAACAAGGTAAGTTATTCTATCTATACTTTATGTTAAAATTGTTCCCCATGTATGCTAGATAGGAATATAACCTTGGAATTCAACTTTGCATGACAATTAGACAAACATAGATCCAAGGTTATTAGGGTTGCATGTACACTTAGGAAGTGTTAGAATGCTCAAAACCCATCAGGTTCAACCCCTGTTATCCCTTCTTTTTTCTTAAATATCCATTTGCATCCCACTAGATTTACCCCCTTTGGTAATGGAACAAGATACCACGTTTCATTCTTCATTAATGATTACATTTCTTCATTCATGGCCATTAACAATTCAATGTCGTGTCCAGTTGCTCATGCAAAAGCGATGGACTCAAGATCACCTGAATTCAAACATCGCACATATCTATCTGTTTTTCGAATGACCCTCCTTGATCTTTTCATTGTTATAGATTCAGACCCATCATCCTTACTGGCATCAACACCACTAGACAAAGATCCCATGGTTGTTCTTGGGTTTCATCTTGTTCAAGTTGTTCATTGCTGCCTTGCTCTTTGTCACCTATCACAACTATATCTGGAGTTTGAGTTGTAAACTCCACCTTCTGGCTAGCACTCTGATCTTTGTTCCCTACTTGACTTGTATCACCTCCTCCTTGGTTACCCATGGTATATTTATCAAAGGTTACATCTCTGCTCATGATAAATTTAGGAGTTTCTCCTTCTTCCGTACATCATAGTCGATAACTTTTTACTCATGTCACATATCCTAGAAATATGCACCTCATTTCCCTTGGCTCAAGTTTACCATCATTCACATGAGCATATGCGGGGCATCCAAATATACTTAAACCATAATAGTTATTGGGTTTCCCGAACCATACCTCTTGAGGAGTCTTCAAGTCTATTGTAGTTGATGGTGATCTATTCAACAGATAGCAAGCAGTGTTAACTGCTTCCGCCCAAAATTGATTAGATAAGTTAGAAAATATTTGCATGCACCTTGCACGTTGCATGTGTGTTTGGTTTATCCATTTTGAAACTCCATTTTGCTATGGTAAGTGTTGTAGTGTGGTGCCTCACTATCTACCTTGTAGAAATTAACAAATAGAGCATTACAGAACTCCAACCCATTATCGGTCCTCAGATTCTTGATCTGTTTTCCATTCCTTTTCTAAACCATGGTCTTCCACTCCTAGAACTTCCTAAAAACCTCATCTTTGGTCTTCAGAAAGTACAAGCAAACCTTCCTTGAATAATCATCAATAAACATCACAAAGTATGAGAATCCTCCTTGAGAGTTCCCTGGTGCATGACCCTACAAATCTGATTGAACAAACTCTGGGACTTCCTTGTTTGTTTGTTGACCGATATCGAACATCACTTTACAATTCTTTCCCATGACGCAAGCTTCAAAAAATTTGATCTTTCTAGTAGCCTCTCAACCAAGCAGTCCTTGTTAACTTAGAACTGACATGCCCTTCTCACTTATGTGCCCCAACCAACGATGCCCCAACTCCATCTTGTCATCACCTTCATTCAAGGATTAGGAGATAGCCACTGTTATGTTAGTTGTTTTGTCTTCTAGGATATAGATCCCTCCATGATTCATCTTCCCTTTCATTATAACAAGAGAACCTTTGCTCACTTTGACCCAGTTACCTTCACCAGTGTACCTCATCCTATTCTTAGCAAATATGTCAGGATAAATTAAATTCTTCCAATGTTCTAGAACGTAACAACAATCTAACTTCTTGACCATGCCATCGTTCATCTTGAATATGGGTCCCTATATTTCCATATAAACCAGTTATAGTAAGACCCGCAGAAACATATATGGATTCAAGTAAAGGCTCTCCTGAATGTTGGGTAGCTTTTGTTAAACCAGGTCGAATCCTTTATGAAATGAGTGGAGTGACAAAAAAAATATAGCCAGAAGGGATATTTCAATAGATCTGCACCATGCCACTACCGTTGCTACTGGTCACTTATTAAATATGACTCGAGAATTTGGATCATGTTTATGGAGCATTTGGAGCACTTGGAACTTAATGTAGCACTTGGGTTTCGTTGACATGTGACAAAGGAACAAATCATCTGAGAAAGGAACGGACCAAGTGCCAAAGGAATGGATCATGCAGAAGGGGGTTTGGAGCACCTGGAAGAGGTTTCGAGCACTTGGGAGTGATATGGACAAACAAGGGGACCTTGTTGCACCATATGATAAAGGGATGGGCCAAGAAGGATGTTGCACTATGGTATTCCTTCATGCACCATGATGTCCCTCTTGCACCATGATTAGTTCCTCTTGTGCCATGAGGTATACTCTTGCATCATGCATGTTCCTATTTCTCCATGGTGCTATTGTTGCTCCAATATTTATGTTCTTTTTCCACAATTGAAACCACTTGCGACATCCATACACTTGTTGTGCCATCATGGCACAAGATGGACCATCTTAGTCCTTGATGAGCCAAGTATGCTATGGAGTCCTTTATGATGCTCAAGATCATTCAATGATGCTCAAAAGTTAGTATTGCTCAAGGATTACACCATGTTGTGCCATCATGATGGATTTTAGGCAATTAGTGTTCATGATGCGCCACTTATACATCATGATGCTCCACTATTACACAAGGTGCACCATCATGTGTGTTGCAGATGCTCATTAATGTGTATGTAAATGCACTAGTTTTAGTCCCACTTTTAAGATATAATTTAGACACACAAAGTCAGTGGACCAGTCAATTGGTGGTATAGTTGAATAATCAGGGTATTGAACACAGGGAACAGTAATTAAACTAATGACTAGAATTAACTAAAACAAGTAATAAAAGTAAAAGGTTTTCTCTAGTTTTGCAAGACTAGAAACTTAAACAATTAAATAATATGCTAATTAAGTAACTAACAACTAAAGTAAGTAAAAACGAACTAAATTCAATGATAAGAAGACTTATGTTTAGGTTCGGTTCATTTACTCCTATAGTTAATTTTATGGAAAGTGCAATGGATTGATTGTTATTGGCCACCGATTAAAGTAATTAGATTCACATTCGCTATTACCAATCCTTAGAAAACAAATTAATTTAATCAGTGATCAAGTGATTAAACTAATGAATTTCCTAGTTTATTTATTCGAGTTAAATAAGACTTTTAATTAGCTAATCGAATTACTAATTCAATTAACCTCTTGTTGATGGTTTATCACACAAGCTCACACATTAATTTACCCACTTTCTAGTTAACCCTAGTTTCACGTTCGCTATTCCTAGGCACATAACAATGTTTTCACATAAATCATATGAGATAAACAATTAAGAGATGTTCATGCAGCTTAATTACTTATTAATTAACATAAAATAGTTGTGGTTAATGCCTAAGGTTCTTAAATAAGTTTAATAAAACAAAATTCACCAATGAACAATAAATCCAACCACAAATCAATCCATAGTCATAAATTATCTACCCTAAACATAAGATATAAGGTTTAGTTCATAATTATATCAGGAAGAAACACACAAACAATATCTAGTAGTTCACACATGGTTAAAACAAGAGATAAAGTAAAGAGTAAGCTTGGTTTGCCTTTAATCTCCTTAAAATCAAAGGTTAGGGTTTTCTCCGTGAACTCCAAAGCTTCAGCAGCACCTTTAGTCACAAAATAATCCCCAGAGGTTCCAGAAAAACGTTTGGATTTGACAATTGGCTTTTATTTATAGACTTCAGAAAACAGGGGCTACTCGCCGAGTAGATAACCGTCTCGACGAGTCCCCCTTGTAGAATCCATGTACGGCAAGGACTTTGTATTTGCTTCATGAACATTCGTGTGGACTTGTCGAGTAGACATCCAACTCACCGAGTCCTTCAGGATTTTGACTCTTTTCTTCTTTTTTTCTTCTTTCTTCAATTCTCGAGTTCCCGATCGCATTTCCCGCTTCCTTTTGCTTTCAAGCTCATCTTTTAGACTGAAAATACAATTTAAACATAATTAAGTACCTTTAGTCCATAAATTGGAATAAATTAGCTAAAAAGTAATACAATTCTAAATGAAATATATAGCTAAATATGCACATATCACTCATTCTTGCATCACATGGAAGAATGTTCCAGAAGATTCTACATGGCGGAATGTGTTTGGTTGTCACCATTCATGGACCTATGGGTTAATAGGCTTGGCTAATTAGGGTTTTAGGTCTTATCTGTCCAGTATAAACAGTTATGCATGCTAGTTCATTTTGTATATTGAATTCTGGAGTGATAAGCGAATCTCTATGTAATTCTACTTGTAACCTCTGGTTTATAGCTTTAAAATAAAGATATTCCCCTCCTGCCCATCGATGTAGGTCACCTTGACCGAACCACATAAATATTGTGTCTTGTGTGCTTATAGTTTTGCTTGTTATCCGGCTCCACTTCCTAACAAGTGGTATCAGGTTTTCAGTTTCTATTCCTGTGATTGAAGATGTCTAATCACAAGTTTTATTTGGAGAAATTCAATGGTTCAACTGACTTCACATTGTGGAAGGTGAATATGAACGATCTTCTGGTCCAACAAGGATGTGAATTGACATTGGAAGAAGAGGCAACACTACCTAAAGACATGGAGGCTGAAAAGAAGATGAACATATTGACAAAGACACATAGTGCCCTTCTATTGAGCTTGGCAGATGAAGTACTGAGGGAGGTCGTGGATCAAACAATTGCTTTTGGGTACTGGGATAAACTTTGTGACAAGTACCAAACAATTTATTTACGAACTGGTTGTATCAGAAGCAAAGGTTGTACACTCTCAGAATGTCTAAAAGTACCCAAGTGAAAGATCATTTGGATAACTTCAATCTCATCATCTTGGATCTATACGAGGTTGTTGTGAAGATTGAAGATGAAGATCAAGCACTCATTGTCTTCCGTTCTCTTCCAAACTCATATGAGAATTTCATTGATACTATGTTCTATGGTAGGACAATGATTACAATGAATGATGTGAAGGACTATCTAACGCCAAAGGAACTAAAAAATGTTTCAGTTGGAGAGGATGTGTCTAATTTCGGTTTGTTCGTAGGGAGAGGAAGGAAAAGGGGAAACAGAGGGACATTACGTTGAAAATTGATGTCTAAAGATTCGTCGAACACGAAATGTTATAACTTTAAGGAGAAGGGACACTTCAAGCGAAATTGTCCACAACTAAAGAATAAGAAGTTCAAGAATGAATCAAGCAACAATAACATTGTTGTGTGGTTTAGGATGGTTCTGATGAAGGGGACAATGGTGATGTATTGACGCTTAGTAAATCAAGTTCTACTCATACTTGGGTCTTCAATTCTGGAGCATCCTATCACATGACATATAACCGTGACTTGTTCAACTCCTTCAAAGAATGGGATGCACAGTCAAGATGGGTGATGATTGGTTGAGTAGTATCAAAGGCAGTGGCATAGTGTAGATGACGATGCATGATGACGTGTTAAGGAAGTTAGATTGTTGGTATGTTCCGGAACTTCAGAAGAATTTAATTTCTCGTGGCATATTGGCTAAGAATGTGATGAGGTATGCTGGTGAGGGTGACTGGGTAAAAGTGCCTAAAGTTTCTCTTGTTATAATGAAATGGAAGATGAATCATGGATGGATCTATATCCTAGAAGGCAGTAATATTATGGGAAATATGGATATCTCCTGTCCTTTAATGAAGGTGATGATAAGATGGAGTTGTGGCATAGTAGGTTGGAGAACATGACTGAGAAGGGAATGCCAGTTCTAAGTAAACACTGACTGCTTGGTGGAAAGGCTACTGGAACGATATAGTTTTGTGAAGCTTGCATCAAGGGAAAGCATCATAAAGTGAAGTTTGATACCGGTTAACACACAAGCAAGGAAATCTTGGAGTATGTTCACACATATCTATGGGTTCCTGCACAAGTGAATTCTCATGGAGGATGCTCATACTTTGTCACATTAATTGACGATTATTCATGGAAGGTTTGGTTTTACATTCTAAAGACCAAATATGAGGTGTTTGGGAAGTTTAAGGAGTGGAAGACCATGGTTGAGAAAAGGACTGGAAAACAAATCAAGACTCTGAGGACTAACAGTGGGTTGGAGTTCTCCAATGCTCTATTTGACAACTTCTACAAGGCAGAAAGTATAGCGAGGGACCGCACATTACAACACAAGCCACATCAAAATTGAGTCGTTGAACGGATGAACCAAACACTCATGCAGTGTGCAAGCTGCATGCAAATATTATATAACTTACCCAAGCAATTCTGGGAAAAGTAGTTAGCACTCCTTGCTATCTGGTGAACAGATCACCATCAAATGCAATAGACTTGAAGAATTCTTAAGAGGTATGGTCCGGGAAACCTCCGACGATTATGGGTTATATATATTTGGATACCCCTCATATGCTCATGTGAATGATGGTAAACTTGAGCCAAGGGAAATGAAGAGCATATTTCTAGAATATGTGACACAAGTAAAAGGTTATCGATTGTCGTTTATAGAAGAAGGAAGAACTCCTAAATTTATCTTGAGCATAGATGTACCCTTTGATGAATCTTCCATGGCTAACGAGGGAGGAGGTGATACAAGTCAAGTAGGGAAAAAAGATCAAGGTGTTAGCCAGAAGGTTCAGTTTGCAACTCAAACTCCAGATTGAGTTGTGATAAGTGACAAAGAGCAAGGTGGAAGTGAATAGCCTAGACAAGATGAAACCCAAGAGGAGCCTATGGGATCTTCGTCCAGTGGTGCTGATGACAAGTAGGATGATGGTTCTAAATCTATAGCAATGAGAACATCAAGGAAGGTCATTCGATAACCTGATAGATATAAGGGATGTGTGAATTCAGGTGAACTTCACTCCATTTTTTTTGCTTTAGGAACTGGAGAATACATTGACACTGAGGAGCCTTAATCATATAAAAATTTATGGTGAGTAAAGAAGCAAATGACTGGTTAATGGCCATGAATGAAGAAATTCAATCTTTAGAGAATAATGAAACATGTGATCTTGTTTCATTACCAAAGGGAGAAAAGCCAGTAAGATGCAAATGGATCTTTAAGAAGAAGGAAGGGATACCAGGAGTTGAAACAACTAGGTTAAGGGCAAGGTTGGTGGCGAAAGGAATTGATTATCACAAGGTGTTCTCACCGGTCATGAAGCACAAGGCAATTCGGGTTCTTGTGGCTATGGTGAGTGCATTGGATCTGTAGCTTGAACAACATGATGTGAAAACTACATTTCTTCATGGTAACTTAGAAGAGAAGATCTATATGTCTCGACTAGAATGGTTCCTTGATTCTAAGAAGGATCGTGTTTGTTTACTGAAGAAATTCTTGTGTGGTTTGAAGCAGTCTCCAAGACAATGGTACAAGAGATTTGATTCACTCATTATCTTGAATGGATACACTCAGAACCAGGTTGAAATTGTGTTTACTCAAAGGAATTGTCACCATATTCCTACATATATTTGTTGATATATGTTGATGATATGCTCATCGCAACCAAATACATGGCTGTAATAAATGACTTGAAGGCGACCCTGTGGAACGAATTTAAGATGAAGGATTTGGGAGCAGCAAAGAAGATACTTGTAATAGAGAAACAAAGGGACTGAAAAGCAAGGAGGTTATGTATTTCTCAATAGAAGTACATTGAAAGTTATGCAATATGTCAATTGTGATCAGTTAAAGTCAACTGGAATTCCTTTGGCCACTCACTTTAAAATTGGTCTAAACGTTATACCCACTACTAATGAAGAAAAGAAGTACATCAGTAGGGTTCCATACTCAAGTGATATTGTAAGTCTCATGTATGTTATGGTCTATACGAGACATTATTTGGGTCATGCAGTTAGTGTGGTTAGTAGGTTTATAAGAAATCCAGGGAAGACTCAATGGGAAGCTGTAAAGTTGATCTTGTGATACTTGAAGGGAACGACAGATGTTTGCTTAGTGTATGGAGCTAATACAAAGAGAGACTTGGTGGGATATGCTAACTTTGATTATATTAGTGAATTATTGAAGCGTAGGTCACATACATGCTACATATTCACTTTGTTCGGGTGTGCCATCAATTGGAAGTCAGTGTTACAAGATACTGTTGCTTTATCTATAACTGAATCCAAGTACATGTCCATGACGGAAGGAATAAAGTAGGAGATATGGTTTCATGGGTATGTTCAGAATCTTGTTCTAAACGTGGAGAAACATGTCTTGTACTGTGATATTCAAAGTGATTTGAGTCTTGCTAAGAACCCTTTATATCACGAGAAGACAAAGCACATTGATGTCAGGCTAAATTTAATTTAGTATATTCTGGAAGGAGATAGGTTTTCAATACTGAAGATTGATACCAAGGTAAACCCAGCAAGTATGTAGACAAATTCATTGCCTAAGGAGAAGTTCAAGATTTTCTTGGACTTGGTTGATGTTCGCAGGAGGTAACACCTTGGGGGATTAATGATGGGAAGGGAAAGGAAGTTCTCGTTATAGGTGGAGTTCATAGGATGCTCAAGTCAAGGTTGATATTGTTAAATGTGACTCAAGCATTTGAATCATGGTCATGGAGAATTTTGAGCACCTGGAACTCAATGGATCACTTGGTGTTCATGGAGCATGTGACAAAGGAACAAGTCATCTGATAAAGGGATGGATCATATGACAAAGGAACATATCAAGTGCCAAATGAACGGATCATGCAAAAGAGGGTATGGAGCACCCAGAAGATGTTCGGAGCACCTGGGAGTGATATGAACCAAAAAGGGGACCTTGTTGTGCCATATGATAAACGGATTGGCCAAGAAGGATGTTGTTGCACTAAGGCATTCCTTCTTGCACCATGATGCTCCCTCTTGTGGCATGATGGGTTCCTCTTGCGCCGTACACGGACTTGTTGCGACGTGCATGTTCCTGTTGCGTCATGGTGGTGTTTTTGCTCCAATCTTGATGTTCTTGTGCCACACTTGAAGCCACTTGCACAATCCATACACTTGTTGCCCCCATCATGGCACAAGATGGACCATCTTGGTCCCTGATGAGCCAAGTATGCTATGAAGTCCTTTATGATGCTCAAGATCATTCTAGGATGCTCAGAAATTGGCATTGCTCAAGGATTACACCATGTTGTCCCACCATGATGGATGTTGGACCATTAGTGTTCATAATGCGCCACTTTTACATCATGATGCTCCACTATGGCACAAGGTGATCCAACATGTGTGTTGTTGATGCTCATGGCATGTATGACATGGAAGAATGTTCCAGAATATGCTCCTTACAGTTATAACATTTTGTGTTTGATGAAACTTTAGACTTTGATTTTTAATATGATATACCTCTGTTTCCCCTTTTCCTCTCTTCTTTCCTTCCACTCCCTATAAAAAAACCAAAACTTCAGAGAGTCCTTAACATCATTCACAGTAATCATTGTCCTAACATAGAGCATGGTTGCAACAAAATTCTCATATGATTTTAGAAGAGAACATATGAGAATGAGCACCTGATCTTCATCTTTAATCTTCACATCAATCCCTTGTAGATGCAAGAAGATGCGATGAAGCAATCTAAATGATATTTCACTTGGGTACTTCCAGACTTTCTGACAGTGTACAACCTTTGCTTCTGAAATAACCTATTCTTCAGTGACTTGTTCTGGAAATTCTCACAAAGATTATCTCTAAGCCCAAAAGCAATTGTTTGATTTACGACCTCCCTTAGTACATCATTTGTCAAGCTCAATAGAATGTCATTATGTGCCTTCGTCAGAATGTCCACCTTCTTTTCAACCGCCATCTCTTTAGGCAGTGTTGCCTCTTCTTCTAGTGTCGTTGCACATCCTTGTTGAACCAGAAGAGCTTTCTTCTTTACCTACCAGAATGTGAATTCATTTGAACCATTGAATTTCTCAACATCAAACTTGTGAGTAAACATCTTCAATCATAGGAATACAAACCGTATCTTTGATACCACTTGTTTGGAAGTAAAGCGTATAACTAGCAAAACTATAAGCACACAACACACAATATTTACGTGGTTCAGTCAAGGTGACCTACATCCACAGGCAGGAGAGGAGTATTCTTTATTTCAAAGCTCTCAAACATACGTTACAAATACAATTTTCACAAAGATTCGCCTAACACTCTAGAATTCAAGATAGAAAATGGCATCGCATGAATCCCAATTTATACTTGAGGGATCAGAACTAAAACCCTAATGGGCCAAGCCCATTGGCCCATAGGCCCATGAATGGTTTCAACCAATCACAATCCACCATGCAACATCTTCTGGAACATTCTTATGTGTCATACATCCCTTGAGTAACAGCAATGCTCATAATGGACCACCTTTACCGTTGTGGAGCATCATGATGCATAGGTGGCACATTATGAACCCTAATGGTCCAAAATTCATCATGGTGGCACAACGTGGTGTATTTATTAAGCATGTTCATTGTCTAGGAAAACGTGGATCAACATAGCACAACAACGGAATCGAGATGATGCATCATGTACCAAGATGGTCCATGATGTCGCAACATCTTCTCCATAGCACAATATCTCCTTAGGATGGCGTAACATCCTTCTCTTGGCGCAACATCTCCTTCTTGGCTTCCTTGTGGCACAACATCTCATGTGTGTGGCTCAACATCCATTTTATTGGCATAACTCTTTTCCCTTTGGCCCAACATCTTCATGGATGGCGCAAGATGCCTCCATATGGTGCAACACACCAAGGGACATCGCAACATCAGTCATCATGGTGCAACATGTTGCTCCGTGTTTCTCCAAGTTGTTCTAAGTGCTCCAAGTTGGTCTAAGTTCTCCAAGTTAGTCTATGTTTCTCGAAGCCATGCCATGTTTCTCTAAGCTACTCGAAGTTGCTACAAACCACTCTAAGATTTTGAAACCACATTTTGGAATATTTGTTCCTTTATAACTCGATTATTTCCTTTTTTTGATAATCCATTCCTTTATTAGAATATTCGTTCCTTTGTCACATGCTCCATGAACCCCAAGTTCTTAATTGTGATATAAGTGCTCCAAATGCCTCAAGAGCATGATGCAAATGCTCATGTCACATTTAATGGCTCATTGGTTTATCTAAGTTCTTTAGTGTGCATTAATTCTCCAGTTGGCCTTGGCTCCTCGGTAGTGGCCTGGTTTATGGTACCTTCTTTAGTATTCTTTTGGACTCCGGAACCCTTTTTACAATTTTCTTTGCTTTGGACTTTCCTTTCGCTTTCAATTTTATTTTTGAGGACTTAGGTTTTAAGATTGGTCTTGTAGTCTGTAGTGTGGGACTAGGCGGGGTAGAGCGATACTATGGAATATCGATCAAAGCCTCAATGTAAATGGTTAAAACATGATCATAAAGTCATATCTCATTCCAAATATAATGTGGCATTTTCAAATGGGTCCAAAAAGAGTTTAATCTTTCGGAATAGTGTACCTTTTGATATAACTGCAAGCGAAAAGATTGATATCATTGTCGACGCTGACTTGAGCCTCGTTTTTCAAATTGAGGATAAATAAGTGATCAGGGCCTCATTGAGGTCACTTCTGTCAAAAGTTCTCTTGGCGTCTTCCTCGCAATGTAACGAATCAAACTATCCCAAAGGAAGATTCCATAGTCTAAGCTTCACCAGTAAAAATGCTTCGAAATGGATTTAAGATTTGTTTTCCCATCGCATCTGTTTCACCTATTCTTCTAGATAAATAATGAATCAAATAATGACAAAAAAAATTGTCAGACTACTAGAAGTTTTCCTTTCATGAAGTCTACAATACCATTAAATCTTTCTTGGTAACCCGTCTTGTATACAACCTGAAACATGTTGTCATTGCTAGGTTTCTTGAACATAGATGAAAATAGAACCCTTTGATTGATCGCTTCAAAGAATTTGGATTTTTTATGAACAACTGTTGAATCGTTGTCTAGCTTGAAGAGAATTTAGCCAAGGTCTTCTTTTGGTTTGTATGTAGAGAAACCACATTTAAAGAGGATCGAAAAGGTAATAACATCAGTAACATTGTCAAATTAACAAAAAATAAGATGTTTTAGAAGATATCTTATCATCAACTAGATTGCATCATCATAATGGTCATGGAACTTAAAGATCAATATTTACTTGCTTGATGTGATCGATAGACTAGAGTGCTTGCTAGTAGAGATTGAACCAACAGGTTTGGATTTCCTCTTTGAGACATTTGATTTCATCATTTTTACATGAAAAAGTTTTTGAAGAACTTACAAAAACGGTTTGAGCAAGAAGAGAGAAAAAGATGAAGATTGTCTCTGAGTTCAAAAAGCATAAATCTTTCTTGGAAAGAAAGAGAAGGCTTTCTACCTCCATATTTCAAAAGTAAATTCAAATGGGAAACGTTTTGACAAATTGTGAAAACCCATGGGTTTTCTATCATTTTGAATTACTTTATTCAAAAAGAAATGTTAGAGAGGACGGACATTTAATGGGAATGCATGGCATTAAATGATCGTGATGATGTCTTGGTAAAATATTGGGGAGTGAAGCGAAAACTCAATCAAACAATTGATATGTTCTTTATCATATAAAAAAAGGTTTGGTAAGCAAATCACTTGATTGAAAACACAAATATCCTTATTTTATTTAAAAAGGGTTAACCATGTGTCCATGCCAGTTTTTGAAAAGATGATAAAGGACAAAGTGCATCACGTGAGCCTAAAACCAATCCTTTAGAAAACATATTAATTTTGTCTCATTCATTATATAGCATATATCCTTTGAAACTTTATTTATTGCTATTTGGAAAAAGAATTCTTCGTTCTTGAAGGGAGAAGTGCAATATGATGCATCAATTGCAATTCCAGCACAGTCTTGTACTGAAAGTCAACTTGATAGTGAGGTTTGAACATAAAAATATTAACATGACTCGGAAAGTATATAGATCATAAATAAACTTCGGTAAAAAAAATGTTTGTTGAGGAATAATTCATGAAGTTTGTGATCAATAATTAGACTTAAGTGGATAAGCATATCTATTTGTTAAATGTGAATACTTTGTAGTCTATACAATTTATCCGTTCAAGCAAAATTAGGAGCCAGGATTCATTATTCAAAAAATTTCTAAAAATCCATTTTTTTGTAATCAAGTGCTTTGGTGAAAACATTTTCTCTTTGTTCATGTGAAGTAACAATATTTAATTTGATATTACATTTGAGAATGTGATCCTTGATGAAGTGATAATGTAATTCAATGTGCATCGTCTATGAGTGGTATATTGGATTGTGTGAAATTGCCATGTAACTCTAGGAACTTAGTAAATTTGTATGCAAGCCTTCTGGAGTTGTAATCCACGATGTGAGTTTTCATCCGTAGGACTTACGAATAGCAACTGACAACCACAACGTATTCTGCCTCTACCAGTGGAGTGATACACAGTACTACTTTCTTAATGACCAACTCACCAATGTTTTACCGATGAACTGATATCCTCTAGATGTGCTTTTGCAGTCTAAATTGTATCCCGTCTGATATGCATATTTGTAAGCCTGCAGACTAAATTTGTTTCTTTATAGGTATCAAAGACCCAACGCTTTACTCCCTTTGAGGTATCTAAAAATATTTTTAATTGCATTCAAATGAGATACTTTAGGATAAACCCAGTGTCTTGCTCATAAACCTGTTTTGAAGACTATATAAATATATATGGCCTGATTGTGGTCAAATATAGTAGTGAAACAATCATTCCTCGTATATCTTTCAATCAACTGAATTTCCAATGAGATCAACTTTAATTTTGTAATCAAAGGCTATAGGTACCTTTGTTGAAGAACAGTTATCCATGGAATATTCCTTTAACAATTTGGTGGTATACTTTTCTTGGTGATTAAATATTCCTTGTGGGAGTTACTTGATTTGAAATCCTAGAAAGAAATTGATCTATCTATTTACTCTTATTTGAATTTTTATTGTCATGAAATTTGCAAATTCATCTACCATAACTTGATTAGTTGAGTAAAATATAATGTCATTAACATAAATTTGCACAAGCATTAGATTCTTTTCACTTGAGCATCAAAAGAGGGTTGAATTAATGACCCTACACTTGTAACCACATTCGACAAGAAACATAGAAATAGTTTCATAGCAAGCCCATGGTGCATGCTTCAAACCACAAAAAACTTTCCAATTTGTAAAAGTAAAGAAGAAGATCAAGATTCTCAAAACCTAGAGGTTTCTATAAGTATACCTCTTCTTTCAGTTTACCATTGAGGAAATATTTTTTTACATTCTTTTGATATACTTTAACATTTTTTTTCGCCACATACTCCATAAAGAGGTATATGGCCTCAAGCATCATAACTGGAGCGTATATTGCATCGTAGTCCATTCCTTCCAATTGGCTATAACCTTTTACTACAAGCCAAGCTTTGTTTCTGATTAATGGACCTGCATCATCCACTTTGTTAGAAAAAAAAACCCAGCGATTTCTAAAAATAGTATGTCCCTTTGGCTTGGGAACTAGTTCCTAAACTTTGTTTCTCTTGAACTCCTCAAGCTCCTATTGCATTGCAATAATCCAATCATAATCCAGAAGGAATTATTTAATATTTCTAGGCTCAGCCAATGACATGAATGTTGTGTAGTGATAATGTTTAGTCATGTCTCGAAGGATCGAGTTATAATACCAGTAGAAGGACTTCCTATTATTTGGGTAGGTGGATGATCACTAGTCCAGATGTGTAGACATGATTGATGATGTTTAGCACCTACATTAGATGGAATGTATTAAACTTCAAGAGGTTCTTCTATTCGAACATCTTGAACTTGTCCCCCTCTGTTTGTGAACATCTCACGGTTAAATCTTGGACCATTGGAATCGAGTAAACAACTGATGATGAAGGTTCTCCCTACAAAGTTAACAGTTCCCCCTTAATTGGTGCATCCCCTTGTATTGATGTGAGCTTGATCCTAGGAACTTCATCTCATATTTCTATCTCCTTAACTTCTTCCTCTTCAAATTCTTCTGAGTTTTCAGAGACATGCGAAAGATTTTTAACTGCTTGTGCAACTTCTTCTAAGATTAGAACCTCGATGGTTGTGATGATCTTTGGATTAGCATGTATTCTTTCCCCTATAACCAGCGAGCTGGAAAGTCATATGCGAGGAGTCTTCGTAAATAGAGGGTCAGGAGTCTTTAGTGTGTTGTGGTTGAGGAATAGGTGAGACTAGAATTTCTGATAGTCTTGTAGTATCCGGAGGATCAAAAAGAGTGTGATAGTTAGGGGGCTGGATTGAATTGTAATGTTGTTTTCCGGACATAGAAATCATCAAAGTTTTCATCCAAGGCTTTTTCTATTATTCTTGTTCTTCAGATCAAAACTCTGTATGCAACCTTGTTAGTTGAATATCCTAAGAAGAATCATTCGTTTGACTTGGGTATGAACTTGCTCAAATATTCTTTGTTATTGACCACAAAACACCTACAACCAAAGATATGAAAGAAATGAAAATTGCGTTTAGAATTATTCGAACATTCAAATGGAGTCTTGTTGAGGCGTTTGGTGATGATAGTTTTATTATGAACAACGCAAGTTGTTGCAACTATTTTCGCCCAAAAGTAAAGAGGAAAATTTGCGAAGATAAACACTCAATTTCATCTTCAACTCATATTCTAGGCATTTCACTTTCATTAAACTTAATATCATTTACAGAACAATGAATTTCTTACGAATTCACAATTAGTTATATTTCTCAATTGAATTCTTTTTGATTTGTTGTTTTTCATCTTCTTTTAACACATCATTCATCATCAATTTATTTTATTTTGGTTTCATGAACTCATCAATCTTTTCTAGTCCAAATTTATATGAATCACTCAATGCCTCATTTGATGAAACAATAGATTCGCAATTATAGCATTCAACATCTATTCCTTCTTCTATAAATTCTAAGAATGGAAGCATCTTTTTGTGCATGCCTTTTGCAATGTCACAGTAAAGATAGAGTTAAGTTATATTATTATACAAATGATGTCCTATCTGAGAAAATATATTTCATTGTTTCATGAAAACCTTATTAAATTTTTTTCAACAATATTACACCATCTGTAGACCAAAAATCTCTATTTCCAACTCCTCTACTCTTAAACTTCTCACCTCATTCTTATATAAAATCCAACCAATATCATAATCAAGATTAGAACTTCTTATACGACTTCATTTTAAGCTTTCAATAAATTACAAAGTCATATCCTTATAATTTCTTATACGATTCCGCTTTAAGCTTTCACCAAAATTCCAAAATCGTATCTCTTAGCTCAGTTAATTCAAAATTATAACGAGAAGTATGAATATTCAAAGATTCAAGGATATATTGTACCTTATTGATTACCTTTTCTCTTTATGCCATGTGCTCCCAAACCATCTTTGTGGAAAAACAAATGTCAAAACTTGCCCCCTCATTAGTGAAGTAAAGTTGGCTTCCTAAGCGCACACTGGTCAACCAAAAAATCACCACTTGCATCTACCTTCTCTTTCGCAGCTTAACACGCTCTACACGTTGGCTTTCGAACCTCATGATCATTCAAGTATGTTGACCATTTTTCAACGTTTTCATCATCACTTTGTTCTTCTCTAACAATCAATTCCTTCCCTATAAGCTTCATCTTGTGAAGATCCTCAATCTTGTATGCATAATATGCCTCATCCTTTTCGTTCTCCTTTTTCTCATGTTTTTTCCTCAACATTCATTCTTTTGCACAATAGTTCTTTCTATTATAGTAATTGCAATCAAACCTTCAGTCTCTGAGTAAATTTTTTTCCTTCTTCTCTTCTTCTTTATGGTACACCTTGTATCCTTCTCCTTTCACTTTCTTTGAACTTGACTTTCCGTTTTTGAAGTTACTTCCTCCATTATCACCTATACTTGAGGTGTTACTCTTGAATGGAAAGAAAATTTTCTTGAAAAATTTCCTCGGATTGTTGACCATGAGAACTTTGGACTTCCTTCATTTTCAACCATCAGCTTTAACAACAAATGCTAATGGACCAGCATTTGGACCTAATTGTGCATCTTCTAGCACTTTAGTTTAATTAGATATTAAATATCCAACTATCTTAGCTAAAGTGTAATTCTTAAATTGTTCATGAGCTTTGATAGATGACACAATAGATTTCCATTCAAGTTTCAATTCATTCATCAATGTTACTTTTTGTTTACTTGTTTTTCTTTTCAAACCATGCTTCAACATTTAACTACGAAAATGATTAAATAGACTAACAACTTGATCAAGAGTTTCATCAGAACTAAGAGTTGTTTGAATATAATGTTTGAGATCATCATCTTCAAAATACAATTCTTTCAATCTATCTAGAATTTCCTTAGCGGTTTCAGGATAACTCTACAATCTAAATGTGTGTGGTGGAAGAGGGAAACAGAATGCTTTTTTGTTCTTATGCTTTTCTGAAATCAATCATTTTTCATCTTTTCAGAATGTATTCGTTATCAACAACGATATTATTCAATTCCCATTGAGTTTTGACAACTTTCGTTGTTTTTGAGTATTTCTAAGTTTCTTTCATGATTGCATTCCAGATGCTTAATCCATGAGTTTCAATAAAGAGAATGTAATCTTCAAAGTAAAGAACCTAAGGTTCATAGTCTTCGTGAGATAGAATTAGAATCCTAGAATTAGATCCAATGCTATGAGGGAGATTAAAAGAAATAGACTGAGAATCATATTCTGACATGTTTATCAGAAGAACTTGCACAAAATCGGATTAGAATAAAAATAGTTGAAAAGAAAATAATATCAAATTGTAAATAGATTTTCCAAAATGTGGGATCAATCAAAAAATCAAACTAAAAGTGTAGAAAACTAGAAGAACTTCGAACAAATTGGGGTTTTGAAAATAGCTCACATAAATCCTACTTTCATACCACTTGTAAGAATAATATGAACAAATAGATTCTAATCAAAGAATGCCATAGAAGATACGATCAAATCAGATGAACACACTAGAGTAAGTAAGATCGACGATTTAATTAGAGATTAAATAATAGTTCTAAAAACTGAAGAAAGAAATAAACTCCAAAATACACACACACTCCCCCCCCCCCCCCCCCTCTCTCTCTCTCTCTCTCTCTATATATATATATATATATATATATATATATATATATATATATATATAACCCTCCTATGTATACTGTATGAGAGAAGATTCAGTTAGGCTCTGACCAATGAGGTCAGGATGCCTGGGTCAATAGCCAAAACTGTGAAGCTAAGTAATTGACAAATATATGAAATGCAAACAATCAAATTACATATGAATCAGTAATGATTTATACGAAACATACATGTAAAACCTTTCACACATAGAACTGACACAACTATACAATCTGCAAGACCTAACACGAAGCCCACTTTTGGTGATAAATAGTTAACAACACTCTAAGAGTGAACTTGACACAAATATTAACTTGGGAACAATTTAAAGTCAAATTCACATAGGAATATTACTCTATTATAGCGACGCAATAACTAGAAGATGAATTTATACATTTGGAACAAGGATTGAAATTTATACATAAATATATTGTCGAGTTTAACAAAAGGGAGTCATTTTAAAAGTATCAAGCAAATATTGATATGAGAAATCATAACCATTATGTGTGAGTTTGAAACCTTAAATACAAGAATTTCTTCAAGCATCTCAATTCACCACCTTTCATCAAGTGGTGGAGGTGGCCAAAAGTGGTGAAAATGAGTTGAAATGCCGAGATTCTGAAAAGGGGTATAAAAGAGTAGAGATGTGCCAAAACAAAACTGGAAGGGAAGCCAGGAGGAGATGTGAAGAGGTCACAATTTTTGGGGTCTTAATCCAGATATGAACTAAATATAAGTGAAGGGAGTGGTGTGAAAAAATTAAAAAGAAACACATGGGAGCTTGTGAAATTGTAGCATCACGTCTCTCGTGTTTCACATGTGGGAAGCCGAGTCATAAGGTGAAAGCTTGTATGGAGCAAGGATGTATCTATTTTATTTATGGGGAGAGTGGCTACATCCATCTGAATTTTCCAAAGATACAAGCATAGACTCAAAATTTTTTACCATGATTTGATCAAGGAGCTTTCGTAGATGATAAAAAGAGTGATGGGAGTAAAGTGAAAGGTTGGGCATTCTAAATATCATGTGAGGAAAAAGAAAAACCGGATGTGGTTTCTCGTACATTTACTCTAAATTTACGCATACTCTTTTTCATTTTGTATCAGTTACATTTTCTACTCAGTTATCTATAACTTTAACTCTACTAATAGAGAGTATTGTGGTATTATTAGTCGACACGAAAATGTGTCGAATAGAGAACAATTTTGGGGTTGTTGGTCGGGTATTAAAGATATTGTTTTCATTATCAATCTCAAAACGATCATAACTAGGGAATTTGATGTTATCGTTGGTACTGATTGGCTAGCAACAAACAACACTCAAAACTTTGTAATAATTTTTTTTTTGAAGCAACAGATGCATTTGAGATTGTTGTACAGGTTGAATGGCATTACAAGGAGATGCCCATAGTTTCTATCGATAAATCATGGAATGACCTCAATAAAGGGTGTATTATATGTAGCATACATGGCATAAACTAAAACAAATATATGAGGTGTTGTTTATGTCGAGGTAGTAATTAAATATCTTGAGGTATTTCTGGATGAGTTAACAAGATTCTTGTCTAACCGACAAGTAGAGTTTTTCATTGATCTAGTGTTGACTTAGATGAAGGAATTAAAGATGTACTTACAAGAATTATTGGATCATTTTTTTACCGATCTGGTTGGTTTTTGTGGGGTTCCCCCATATTCTTTATGAAAAAGGATGGTTTAATGCGTATATGTATCGATAATCATGAATTGAATAAACTTACGATAAAGAACCGATATCATTTTTTATGAGGATTGATGACCTCTTCGATGAACTTTAAGGAGCAACTTCCTTCTCTACAAGCGATTTGAGGTTGTAGTATCATCAATAGAAGTTATGAGAATCTTACATTCTAAAGATTATGTTTTGTACCCTCCATGACCATTACAAATATTTAGTAATGTTGTTCGGTTGACAAATGCTCGAGCCGCTTTTATGGACCTTATGAATTGGGTGTGTTGTCCATTTTAGTTAAATTGATCATCATATTCATTTACGATACACTTATTTATTTAAGAATTCGAGATGAACATTGAATTCACTTTCGACATCTTTTGTAATTTCTTCTAAATGAGAGAAGTCTGATATCCTATAAATGTTATTAGCAGAAAAGGTGCCAAAGTGAATCCTGCAAATATCGAAGCAATAATGATGTGATACAACCGAAATTCTTAGAGATATATCATTTTCTATGGTTGGCCAGTTATTATTGACGGTTCGTGGAATTTTTTTTTGAGCATAAAAACACCATTGTTAAAGTTTAAAAGATAGACTAGAAAGTTTAACTAGTTAGAGGCACAACAAAAGGTGTTCCAATGCCTCATGCAGCCCTTTTGACACCCTGATACTAGCCTTGACACAAGGTAAAGACAATTTTTTTATTTCTAACGATGTTTCACGAGTTGGTCTCAAATCTTAATGCAACAAGGTCGAGTAATTGCTTATGCATTACGACATTTAAAACCGATGGGACAGACGTATCCATTGCACAAACTATAGTTAGTTGTAGTGACATCTACACTGAATATTTTGACACACTACCTTTATGGGATGAAGATGAAAAGACTCACAGAGCATAAGAGTTTAAAATATATATTTGATTGGTAGGAGCTTAATATGGTGGAAAAAAGAGGTGAATGGAACTGCTAAAGGATTATGATTGTGAAATTTTCTACTACCCCGATAAGCCTAATATAGTGGCTGGTACTTTGAGTCGAAAGGAATAATGGATTCTAGTAGTGTCGGCTCCAATGGGAATTGAGAGTCGTTAACTAGATCTAATCCAACAAGCTCAAATCGAAGTGGAAAAGCTAGAAACCGTGAAATGTGAACAAATGGTAAGGCATTTCAAACAAGTGAAGGATGATTCACAAGGCTTTAAAATGTTTAAATGACGTTTTTTGGGTTCCTAAATTTAAGAAAGCTCAAAAGTTGCTTCTTAGTGATATTCATTGTACCTTCTATTCAATGCATACAGATAACACAAAGATTTATCGTATGCTAAAATCCTTACAATGGTGGCTTGTGATGAAAATAAAAGTGGTACGGTACCTGGAAAGATGTAAGATGTTCTTACATGTAAAATCAAACCATCAAAAACCTTGTGGAAATGTTCAACTAACTGAACAAATTGGCACAGTTTATCCATATTTGCAAAAATCATTTGAACGAAAGATTAGCATGTATATACATCAAAAGGTGGTTAAAGTGATGGATACACAACACAATATAAGTATAAACAAATCTCAAAACAACATAGATAAGGAGATACGTACCAGCAACAACATCAGGCTCAGCGCAAACCTCTTCCGCTGTCAGCTGAAATGATCTCCCACGAGCCTTTGAAGGCCCGGCCTTCCTTGGCCGTCGATCCATAACACGCAAAGCAGTAGGAGTCGTAGTCTGGGCTGATCCCTGAGTAAGTTGGGGACACTCGGCATTCGGATGGCCTGTCTGGTTGCTGTGGAAGCAAACAGAAAATCCCTTGGGGCAGTTGCCCCTCCTTGCCATATTTGTAGCAAATCCCTGCCCAACAAGATCCCTTGTGGTTCGTGCCGCACTTGCTACAAATACGGCCCTTCTGGCCTCCAGCTCTCGAATCAGCGAGCTTAGCCATCTTAGCCGTCGGCTGCGACTGTGTCGGTCTCCTGTCTCTCCCTTTCTACTCTCCCTCCTCTTTGGTATGGATCTCCAACTCAATCTCCCTCCTCCTGGCATTAGTCTGCAGCTCAGCCAATGTCCGATAATAGAAGCTCGCCACAAACTCCCTGATATCCCTCCTCAAAATGCTCAAGTACCGGCTCACACGTACCTGCTCATTGTGCACATGCTTAGGGAGGAACATATCCCTATCATGAAACATCCTAGTAATCTCAGTCACCAAATCTGTTTTCTGCTTGAGAGAAAGAAACTCCTACGCCAACCGCTCCGTCTCCACCTAGGCAAAATACTCATCTCGAAATAACTTGGTAAACCTCTCTCAAGTCACTGCAGCATGATCTCCATGAGTAAAATCAATCATCACAAACCTCCACCAGTCCTTCTCTCCCAAGGGAAGCTGGTTCAGCGCGAACCGGAATCATAGATGCTCTGGACATAAACACGTATAAAAGCAACCCTCAATGTTAGTGATCCATCTCATGGCAGCAATCGGATCCTGTTTCCCATCAAACTCTGGTGGCTTTGTGTTGCTGAACTCCCGAAACAACACTAAGTCACCTCCATATGGCCTAGCAGCGACGACATCTGTGGTGGCTACAACAGCAGTAGTCTCGGTAACAGCAGCGTACCACTCATCAAATGTCTCGATCAGGGTGGTCTTGATAGACCCAAATATCTCCGAAATCGCCTCTTGTATGGTTGCGACCACCTCATTATGAATCATTCTATAAATCTCATCGTCATTAGTCCCACTGTTGCCTGGGTTGTGACGTGTACCCACCATGATGTCTCTGAAACACAGCACAAAATCATCAGAGACTCGCTCGAGTATACTCACACTCAATCACTCATCCCTACTTGTTTCTTATCATCCTAAGGATTCTTACTTTTGTTGCATACAGATCTGGTGCTTTTAGTAATACGAGCCCAATACTACCTTCTACACCAACATGTAGTCCTCCCAAGTCCTCCTCCTAGGATTCTAATTCAAAAGTACTCTATCTCTCACAATATCATGCTACTCTCTCAGTAGGATACTCATATGCTCATCTAGGTATCCCTTCCTAGATTATCTCTCGACTCAGAGCTCAGCACATACTTAGAGCAATAACAGATAACACTTATCAAAAGCATCTCTGAGGCTAAGGCTTTACAAATCAGGCAACTCTAGTCCTAGAATATGAAATACCTAGCCTACTCTCTAGAATGCATTTCTAATATCTCATGAACATCTCATAAATAACTCGGAAATTAAACAGTTAAGAGTATTGTGGGAAACCACCGTTCGGGCTTTGGTTAATTGTACACACTGCTCCTTCTCATTTTCTCTTAGAATATCTTACTCAGTTTATAAAAATTGTTTATTTTGAAAAAATTTCTCAAATCCTCAGCTTGAGTCCAGATATACCCGAAGGTGCATCCGAATCCCTCGGACCAAGACTCTAATACCAACTTGTAACAACGTAAATTTTCAAACCAAATTTTTCATTTTTAAAAAACATAAAACTCATATATTATATTTCACAACAACCATAAGTGTCTCAAATGTCAAAATAAGTCCACAAACAAAAGTCAAATCTGTAACGCCCGTAGATCCGTGATAGTCAATTTAGAGATAATAGGGGTCGAAAATGAATTTTTGACAAAATATTATTTAGAGTAAATAATTTTAACCAAGTTGTATAATATGTCTCAAGGGTTCCGTACATATAAACAACACCGAAATCCGAGTTATAACGAAGAAGTTATGGCTCGTCGAAATTTAATGGCAAAACGGGCACTGCACCGAGAGACGTAAATAGTGAATTTTTGAAAAAAGGACTTTTTAGCCTTAGAAATCTAAAAAAAATTGTATTATACGTCAAACCCAGAACATACAAAAAATGCCTAAATCTGACTTCGTCTAAGGAAGTTATGAATTTTCTAAGATTTGGCATAGCAGTGCACGACCCGAAACTCGAATTTTAGATCGAGCGGTTTTTGGCCTACGTGTAACGCCCGTGTTTCTAGGCTTGCCATTTTTAGCAATGTAATAGTCTAGGTTAACCTTTGTAACCCCAACTTGAAATAATAAGAATGTATTATTTGTGAATTATTTGAATTATGTGATTTATGTGTGTATTTTCTTAATTTTATAATTTAATGAATTAAGAATAAAATAAGCGTCAAAATTTAAGTGTGAGATAAACCCGACATATTTGCATAAAGTTGTAGTGGTCGAAACAAGGATTCCGGAGATATAAGGAATGCCAAAATCCGAGTTATAACGAAGAAGTTATGACCTATCGAAGTTTCGAGACAGAACCGGTACGACGCCGAGTGACGTAAAATATGAATTTAAGATAGAGCGATATTTAGCCTTAGCAATCTAAACGAAAGTCGTAGATTTCGTTAAACCGAGAGCATGCATAAAAGGAACGCCCAAATCTGACTTCGTAGGAGGAAGTTATGATTTTCTGAAGTTTCGACTTAGCAGTATACAACCTGAATACTCGATTTGAGATCGAGCGGTTTTTAGCCGAAACAATCTAAATGAGAATCGAAGATCTTGTTCTTAGTAGCGAAGCAATGAAAAGTTAGGCGAGAACGGACGTCAGACGAAGAAGTTATGAATTTATAACGAAGTTTTTCTGTCCCGGCCTTCTAAATATAAATAATAAAAATAAAAGTCAAAATTAGCCAACGGAGTCTATATGAAAGTTGTAGAGTATGGTCTGACCTTCGCGTGGATATAAAGAACGTCGAAAACGGAGCTCGTATGCAAAAGTTACGCAATTTAGAAGTTTGACAAGTCAATTACGCCCCGCGTAATTTGAGTACGCCCCGCGTACTCAGTCGGATGCAACTTGTCTGACCAATACTCGAGTGCCACCAGTCGACGCACGCAGTGACGTCAAAGTACGCCCCGCGTAACCCGAGTACGCCCCGCGTACTGAGTACACCCCGCGTAATCCCAGACCCAGCAGCCTATAAATAGAACTCGAATTCAGCTATTTTCTCTTGTTCAAAATCTTCCCTCTCTCTAAGTTTTGCCTCGATTTGCGTGCCGTTTATACCCCAAAGCCCCGGTAATATTCCTGAGCCCCGAAGTAAGATCCGAAGCCCCAAGGATCCCGAAGAGCGTTATTCCCAAGCCGAAACGCTGCCCGCGAGGAGCCCGGTTTTGTGAAGATCTTCCAGATCTACGGAGAAACACCTCTTCTGCAAGCCGTAGTGCTGCCCGATCATCTTCTGATCAAGTGAGTGTGTAGTTATTTTCATTCCAACGCAATATTACGAAGTATTTCCTATAAAATACGTGTTATGTGTATATACTTGGTTGTTATACGTGTGAGTGTATATTCACTCTCTTCTATCTTATAGATCTGATGTATTCTCTATGAAATATGTGTTATGTGTGTATGCCTCATCTGTTATGTGGAATATGTATTGATTAAAACATGTCATACAGGTTTTTAAACTATGTATAAAAATGTATATTTTTATCTACTAATATGTTGGGTAGAACATGGGTAGATAATTGGTGTGTAATAAACAGATGAGAGGCCTCGGTGTTATTGGTGTTATTCTAGTCATTCAGCAGAGTATGGATGACGACCACGGACTATTCTAGACTGTCCTGTGGAACACTAGCAGGCTCATTACCTGTAGGTGTTATGAACGACGTGTTCACCGGTGTACTCTATCCCCCACATGGTTGCCTTTAGGATACTTATTGTTGAGGAAGCCCCTCTACAGTAATGTCCGTCCCGATGAAAAATCCTGAAATAGGTTCCTTATAATAGACGTTATTTTTAGGAACGTAAGGTGAGGATAACGGGAATGGGTAATCGGGTTTATTGTTGATTGTTGAAATTAAATATAATTATTGTGGGTTGAAAACCCTATATGCTCACCAGGCTCCCAAGCCTGACCCACTCAGTTGATTTATTTTACAGGAAGTGGCGCAAGAGCTTAAGATGGGCGAACATCAACTTGTTTTGTTTACAAGTCTGTATATGTATATATTTGTTGAATGACTTGTAATGCTATCGTTTATGCTTTATGATCTGTATCGGAACATGACATCCCGACTTTTGAATATGAAATGAAATCATATGTCTTATGAAATGTTTTGATAAATATCTATTTTATCATGTTTTGTTTTTGGGAACAAATTCCGCATCTCTTTTAAAATTAAAAGGATTTACTCTGAAAATTATTTTAAAAAGCATAAATGAAATCGGACTTTTCTGGCCGAGATTTTGGGGATGTCACACTACGCGACCTAAATGAGAGTTGGATATCTCATTAATAGGAACTTAATGGTAAAAAAACAGGCGAAAACGGAGTCCGTATGTAGAATTTTTGAATTTTACGCGGACATTTAACAGTATAATCTTTTCATACTGTTAAATTTAATATCGGTCAAAAATTAGCCAACTGAGTCAAAATGAAAGTTGGAGATCATATTTTTACCTATGCATGGATATAAAGAAAGTTGAAAACGGAGCTTGTATGCAAAAGTTATGAATTTTTGAAAATCGGCTAATTTCCACCCTATGTGCGATGCCACGTGTCAGCACCAAGTTGTGACTAGGTGTGTCCAGCTGGCTAATGATGTGAGCATCATAAAACTCATGACGTGAGTGAACCTCCATCCCTATATAAATAAGTGGTGAAGCCCTCTTCATTCCTCACACCTCCCATCACTTCCCTCTCTCTCTAGCCCCGAACCCCCCCCCCCCCCCCCCGAAAAGCCTAGGGAACCTCCCTAGTACGATGCGGAAGCCCCGGAGTGCCCGACGACTCCGAGAAAAAGTGTCTTTCACCTCGGGAATGCTGCTTCAGTGGAGCCCGGTTTTGAGAAAAACCTGTTGTAAGTGAGCTACGCTTAACCTATCTTTAGTACAGCTTATGATTCAATATAGTCATGTTATTAGGACCTTATAATAAATATTTGGACAATTATTATGAGTTATATAAGTGTCGTTATAATATCTTTTTAACCACATGCAGTACGGGGAATCTGGTTTAAAGGTTCGCATAGGGTTGTTGGATTTTAGAAGTGATATATGCCAAAATGATCCTGCGCTCCGGTGTTATATGTATGGCCTCTGTCTGTACATAGTAGGTGAAGACTATTGTTTAACGCTTATATAAAACTAATAATAGTTAGACTATTAATTAGTTTCGGCGAATATTAGACTAAACTCAAGTGGTAATGATACTAGGTTCTATCAAAGGAGTTGTTTAAAGTAAACGAAGTGATGTCCGAGTAATGAGTCACCACCTTATCAGGTGAGTGCATAGTTAGTTTCATATTACACATAGATATGAAGTGTTTAATATAAATTACATGCTACGTATGCATATTGTCTGTATAATTGCTATCTATGATGGGTGAAAGATTTTTATACATGTTTTAAATGATTTAAACTGTATATGTATTTTATATCTACAAAATGTGTTAGGTAAAACATGGGTAGATGAAATAGTTGTTGTGTAACAAAAAAGACAAAATGATGAGAGGTGATATAGACCATGAGATAAGGGTAAGAGGTGAACCATGAGAGAAGCCTTTTACCCAAGTGTTGGCCCCGTCATCTAGCAGAGTATGGATGACAACCATGGACTATTCTAGACGGTCCAATGGAACACTAGCAAGCTTGCAACCTATAGGTGTTATTTGAACTGTGTATTCACTAGTTGTACTCTAAAAAACCATTGACATGTATTGCGAGTGGATTCTTGGAAACAATATTGTCGATAAACGAGATAAAAACCCATTGACATGTATTATGATTGGATTCTCGAAAATGATATTGTCAATAAACAAGATAATCCTGGCAGCTATAGATTTAGTGCCTGATGAGCAAATCCTGGCAACTATGGATTTAGTGCCTGTTGAGAAAACCCTGGAAACTATGGATTTAGTGCATGCTGATTAAACCCTGGAAATGATGGATTTCGTGCCTATTCCTTAGGAAAGAATGAACGAGTAATAGTAAATTCTTAGGGTAAATCCTTAACAGTAAAGAAGATAATAGGGATGGGTAATTGGTTTAATTGTTTGATGATTAAACATAATAATTATATTATTATGGGTTGAAAACCCTATGTACTCACCAGGTTTCCCAACCTGACCCACTTAGTTTATTTATATCACAGGTGTTGATATGAAGTTACATTACACTGAGAGATTAAGGAGATATAAATCACTAGTGATAATGAATGTAAGTTTTGTTTATGCTTATGTTTCTGTATTGACGATGAAATCCCAAATGTTTTAAAATGAATAAAAATACTTTTATTCGGAAATGCCTTGATAACACATATTTATCATGTTTTACTGGGAACAAATTCCGCAACATTTTTATTAAAATAGGTACTCTGATTTTTATAAAGCATAAACAAAATCGGTATTTTCTGACCGTGAAAATGGGGATGTCACAGTTGGTATCAGAGCATTATTTTAAGCGAACTAGGAATAAGTATTTATTTCTAGATTTAAACATAGAATGCTAAGAAATAATCGTGAGGAGTGTGTCTAATAAATTTAGTTAATACACCTGAATAGACACAAGCACTAGCTTATTTAGAGAAAAATCTCTAACATGCTTTTATGTGCTAAATGATTTATGATATGCATTATATGATCGATCTATGGTCTATTGCCGACTGGATCTAGAAACTATATGTGTTCAGGTTTCTAAATGTTAAATTACGATATTAGAACTGGCATATAACTTTTCAGAGAGATAAGGGGATTTATATGTCAATCACAGATAAAATCTTTCCTATCTTAAGTCTCGTCATTACACACCGACCGTCTGATTTGGTGAATAGATCGAAATGGGAAGAACCCGAAGTGGAGTCGGGAACGCAAATGGAAATAGGAATCAACAACCCCCAGTGATTGAACAAATACCTGTTGTAGTAACTACACCTGAGCCAATCACAATGGCCAGGGTACAAGCGATGATCCAAATGATGGTGGATCGTTAAAAGGAGGAAACAAGGCGTTTACTTCAACAAAATCAAGAGGAACTTATGATGCCTATTAAACAGCCTGAGCTGAATGATGGGCAGTTAGAAGGAGGGAACTACAGTGGGACGGTTGGTCAAGCTAACCACCGATAGTTAGACGAAACAATCAGGATGGAGGAAATGATGGACGTGGATGCAAGTACAAGGATTTCATGACATCCAAACCCCTGAGTCTTTTTGGAAGCCCATCACCGGTGGAAGTTATGGACTGGATCTCCGAGAAGGAGACAATGTTTGAGAGTTGCAAGTGTATCAACAAGTAGAAGACCGCCCTTGCGGTCCCTCTGTTAAATTTTGGAGTACTGAGCTGGTAGAAGCTACTAGCTAACACGATGCCCAAGAGAGAAGCAAGCAAGATGTCTTGGGAAGATTTCCTAGTGCATTTAAAGATGTAGTACTGCTATGAGCAGGATCTTTTGGATATCAACAATGAATTCCAAAATCTGAAGAAAGGGAGGACGAGTGTCACCGAGTATGTTGCAAGTTTTACGGAGAAGATGAATCTTGTTCCTTATCTAGTTCCAACTGAGCTCTCCAAGGTCAAGAAGTTCACCCACGGATTACCAGCGGACTTTGGTCCAATGGTCAAGCAAGCAACCACTCTGAAAGCCATCATCTGGGCTACTAAGAATGTGGAGACCCAGATAAGAGAAAAGGGTTTGGAGAGATCTGAAGTTGGCGAGAAAAAAAAAGCATGAAGGATCTTCAAGGTCCAACAAGGAGAGAAAATTCCCGAAGTCTGGAGGAAGAGGAGGATGTGAAGCAAGATGGTGTGATAAATGCAAGAAGAAACATTTTGGAAAATATGGTGAGGAGATGACATGTTTCAAGTGTGGAAAGTCTGGGCATTACGCCAATGAGTATACATCTAACAAAAGGGTGTGTTATGAATGTAAAGAATGAGGGAATCTTTCAAAGTATTGCCCAAAGAAGAATGAGGCGGCAAGGCCAAACACACCACCAATGCCAAGGGCATTCCACATGATTCTCGATGAAGCAGAAAACAACGCGAGGAATCGAGGATGAGGATTTCATCAAGTTATGCAATAGCCATAAGGATGGTATCGCATGGTGTAGCCTATGAGAGGCATAGTCTAGGGTGAACTTGAACACCTATGTAATCATTTCAAGGAATAATATAAAACCGTTGTTTTGTTATCTGGTGTGTTAAGTTGTTATGTGATTTTCTTGTATGGTGAGTTGGAAAATTGCGAGACAATACTTTGGACGAGTATCAGTAGGTGTGAATGGTAGTAGAGGCCTATACTATCAGAAGCACAGGACTCACACTTGGATAAGGAAAGTCATAAGGTTACCAAGAAGCTAGTAATTGATTCCGTTTTATTCAAGTATGGCGTTACCATTGTTTCGGGAATGACTAAGAAGATTGTTGTTATTCCGACCCTAGTGGTCATACCAAATTGAGTCCGACTACGATGAGTATGTTAAGTCGTTCCGAGAACCAAGTTCGATGTAGCACCTGATGTAAGCCGGAAGAATTAATCAAAGCGATCAGTAGAGGTATCGCGATTGTTGCTTGTAGTTATAAATGCTACATTTTAAGATGTGATTAGAGCATGAAGGAAGGTATAGTATGTTCTAGAATTTGACTCTAAAAGACCTGAGTCCAAGCAATGCATCATATGATGAGAGGTCATCAGAACATGACCCATCGGTCTATTTTGATAATTGAAGGAAGAAACTTATCTCAAGTTTGTTAAAGAAGGAGTCTCCAATAAAGATCAAGATCGTGACATGAAGATCACGATTGGAAGTCTAAAATGAGATAGAGAGCGGGTCCAAGATCGAGCACCGCCTGAAGTCAGGAAGTCTTAGAGTTAGATACTTATTCGAAGAAACATCAAAGTTCCATTTATTACTTAGGATGAAGATATAACGTATGGATTCATCATGCGAGCCTTGTTTCATTGATGATTTCAGGATGTAATCATCTTAAGGGGGAGATAATTGTAACGCCCGTAGATCCAAGCTAGTCAATTCAGAGATAATAGGGGTCGGAAATGACTTTTTGACAAAATATTATTTAGAATAAATAATCTTAACCAAGTTTTATAATATGTCTCGAGTCTTCCATACATATAAAGAACGCCGAAATCCGAGTTATAACGAAGAAGTTATGGTCCGTCGAAGTTTTACGACAAAACCGGCACGTCATCGAGAAACGTAAATAGTGAATTTTTGATAAAGGACTTTTTAGCCTTAGAAATCTAAACAAAATTTATAGTATACGTTAAACCGAGAACATACAAAAAAAATGCCCAAATCTGACTTCATATGAGGAAGTTATGAATTTTCTAAGATTTGGCATAGCAGGCCCGAAACTTAAATTTTAGATCGAGCAGTTTTTGGCCTATGCGACCTAAATGAGAGTTGAATACCTCATTAATAGGAACTCAACGGTAAAAATACAGGTGAAAACGGAGTCCGTATGTAGAAGTTATGAATTTTATGCGGACATTTAACAGTATAATCTCTTCGTACTATTAAATTTAAGATCGGTCGAAAACTAGCCAACGGAGTCAAAATGAAAGTTGTAGATATTATTTTTACCTATGCGTGGATATAAAGAACGTCATAAATGGAGCTCGTATGAGAAAGTTATGAATTTTTGAAAATCGGTTGATTTCCACCCTATGTGTAATGCCACGTGTCAGCATCAGGCTGTGCTTGGGTGTCTCCAGCTGGCTCACGACGTAAGCATCATAAAACTCACGATGTGAGTGACCCTCCAGTCCCTATAAATAAGAGGTGAATCCCTCTTCATTCCTCACACTTCCCATCACTTCCTCTCTCTCTCTCTCTAGAACCTCTCTCTAGCCACGAAACCCCCCGAAAAGCCGAGGGAACCTCCCTAGCACGAGGCGGAAGCCCCAGAGTGCCCAACGGCTCCGATAAAAAGACTCTTTCAGCTCAAGAACGTTGCTCCAGCAGAGCTCGGTTTTGAGAAAAACCCGTTGTAAGTGAGCTACACCTAACCTATCTTTAGTATAGCTTATGATTCAATATAGTCATGTTATTAGGACCTTATAATAAATATTTGGGCTATTATTATGAGTTATATAAGTGTCGTTATAATATCTTTTTAACCACTCGCGGTATTGGGAATCTGATTTAAAGGGTCGCATAGGGTTGTTGTATTTCAGAAGTGTTATATACCAAAATGGTCCTGCCCTCCGGTGTTTTATGTTTGGCCCATGTCTGTACATAATGGATGAAGTGTATTGTTTAACGCTTATATAATAGTAATAATAGTTAAACTATTAATTAGTCTCAGTAAATATTAGACTAAAATCTAGTGGTAATGATACTAGGTTCTGTCAAAGGAGTTGTTTAAAGTAAACGAAGTGTTGTCCGGGTACCGAGTCATGAGTCACCACCTTATCAGGTGAGTGCATAGTTAGTTTCATCTTACACATAGATATGAAGTATTTAATATAAATTACATGCTATGTGTGCATATTGTCTGTATGCTTGTCTTCTATAATGGGTGAAAGATTTTTATACATGTTTTAAATGATTTAAAGTGTATATGTATTTTATATCTACAAAATATGTTGGGTAAACATAGGTAGTTGAAATAGTTGTTGTGTGACAGAAAAGACAAAATGATGAGAGTTGATATAGACCATGAGATAAGGGTGAGAGGTGAACCATGAGAGAAGCCTTTTACCCAAGTGTTGCCCCTGTCATCTAACAGAGTGTGGATGACAACAACGGACTATTCTAGATAGTCTAGTGGAACACTAGCAGGCTCGTAACCTGTGTGTGTTATTTGAACTGTGTATTCACCAGTTGTACTCTAAAAACTCATTGACATGTATTGCGAGTGGATTCTTCGGAACAATACTGTCAATAAACGAGATAAAAACCCATTGACATGTATTGCGATTGGATTCTCGGAGATGATATTGTTGATAAACGAGATAACTCTGGCAACTATGGATTTAGTGCCTATTGAGCAAACCCTGGAAACTATGGATTTAGTGCATGTTGAGTAAACCCTGGAAACGATGGATTTCGTGCCTGTTTCTTAGGATAATCCTTAGGAAAGAATGAACGAGGAATAACTAATTCTTCGGGTAAATCCTTAAGAGTAAAGAAGTTAATGGGGATGGGTAATTGGGTTAATTGTTTGTTGATTAAACATAATAGTTATATATTGGGGGTTGAAAACCCTGTGTACTCACCAGGTTTCCCAACCTGACCCGCTCAGTTTATTTATATCACAGGTTTTAATATGAAGTCACATTACACTGAGTGATTAAGGAGATATAAATCACTAATGATAATGAATGTAAGTTCTGTTTATGCTTATGTTTCTGTATTGACGATGACATCCCAAATTTTTTTAAAATGAATAAAAATACTTTTCTTTGGAAATGCCTTGATAACGTATTTATCATGTTTTACTGGGAACAAATTCCGCAACATTTTTATTAAAAGAGGTCCTCTAATTTTTATAAAGCATAAACAAAATCGGTCTTTTTTTGCCGTGAAAATAGGGATGTCACAAAATCCTAGAATCCTCAAAATAATCTCGAATAAGTGTGTACAATCACACCGACGCCTTCTCGCAGTCCTGAGAAGTACCTGAAACACAAAACACACAACACGGTAAGCATGAAGCTTCGTGAGTTCCCCAAAATACCACATACACATATAATAGGCCTCTCATGGCTATAACTCGGCATGGACCCTCCGGTCTCATGCGTCTCGGTGTGGACCCTCCGGTCATGTGTCTCAATGAGGACCCTCCGGTCTCACAACTCAGTTTGGACCCTCCGGTCCTGTCTCGGTGGAAACCCTCCAGTCTTACAACTCGGTTTAGACCCTCCGGTCCTACCTCAGTAAACATAATATATAGCATATATATCACATAGACATAATGCATAATATCACATAACTCAAGTAAGCACATAAGACCCTCCGGTCACACATAGATACCACTCATGGTAAGTATAGTTAGAAGACTCACCTCGTAAGCAAACACGTAATAACCTCGTACACGAATCACGAACTAGCCTCCACCTAACACATATGATAATTATCTCAAATTAACACTCTATTCACAACTCAAAGTAAACCAAAGGTTATTCTCTCTCTCTATCTCTAACCCTTAGAATGGGTAAAAGACCATTTTACCCCTCCATTGTCCCCATAATCCCTGTCTTAACCAAATACTAAATTCAACAGAAGTCAACACTCAAGTCAACAGTCCATGTTGACCTGACTCGCCGAGTGCATCTATATAACTCGTTGAGTCCCCTTGTTTCTTCTAAAATATCGCTAACATCTAGTTTAAATCGTTGAGTTGTCCCGTCAACTCGTCGAGTTACCCATGTCCATAATCATCGGGGGAAATCCCTAGCCGACTCATCATCAAGTCAACTCGTTGACTCGTCGAGTCCCTTAAGCCAGTTTCTCATTCAGACATTTTAAGGTAGATCGACCCCTCCACACTCTAGATCTAGGCTCCCAAGGCTCGAATGTCACGTAAAGCTTCAATCTTTCCATTCATGCATGGTACATTTTGCTCCAACATGCCAATACTACTCTAAGAAAGGGGTTTAAGCATAATAACTCTTATATGGCTTAATAAACCTAGGACCTTTGGACTCTATGGACCTCACAAGGTCCAGATCTGAAGTCTAGACCTCCTAATAGACTCCATGCACTCATTGTCCCAATAAAAGGTGGAAAAGCACTAACTTCCATACTCAAGAGATCCAACTAATAAGATGAGAAAGGTGCAGGATTTTTACCTTCCACAGAAGCTCCAAGTGAAAGAATGCTAGATCCCATAGCCTCTCCTCGTTCCTTGCTTGTATCTCACTCCTTTTCCTCCAAAAGATCCTACCAAAACACTCAATATTAGCGTACACCTTCTCTCTTAGCTTAATGGCCGATTAAGATTTCACACATGGGAGTTGGGCAACTGGTGAGGCGGAAATGAGGATATAAGTCTCCTTAAATAAGCCCTAAACCCGAGGATTTAGGGTTTCATCTTGCAACACCTACTCGGCGAGTCGGTTCTCTGACTCTTCAAGTCGGTTTTTAGACCCACGTGGTCAATCGGTCTCTACTCGATGATTTGAGGCACCAACTCGTCAAGTTGCTCAATAGATCTCAAAAATAAATAAATAAAAGGATAATGTACCTACGAGCCCAGATGTTACATGATAGCCAAAGATGACACGTCCCCAATGCATTCTTTGAGTCTTGATAAAGACCAAATCTATGACTCTCTGCTTTCAGTTTTCCCAACACCAAATACAATAAGGAGGATTTGGTTACTACCATCCATGCCTACTGCTAAGAACATGGTTCCCAAGTATTTCCCTTTAAGGTATGCACCATCAATAATAATAATAGGACAAAAACATCTGTGAAATGCTTGAACCTAAAAAGTACTCAATAATCTAATTAAAGAGAACGCACATATATAGACATTAAATATAAAGAATTTGGTATATAAAAAATATTACTGTGCAACCGATAGCCATGAAAAAGTATTCAAATTTGTTGTGATCACTCGTCTTTATATGTGTAACCATTCCTGGATTCTTCTTCTTCAAGTTGTAACATTATAAAGGTAGTCTTTGAAAGCTTTCTTTAGGGGTCCCTCTCAGTGGATTTAAAGCATATATTTTAGCATTCTATGCTTACCAATATGAAATATGTACACAAAGATGGTCATTTAAAGTTTGTTGTATCTGTTACCCCGCAACATATTACCCATATTGTCAACTAATATGCCCTTCAAGAAGTGACCGATTACCTTTTTGTTGACGTGTTGGTGATGGGGACGTAGTTGTGGGTTTGATTAAGTGTGTTTCTCTGATAATTTAATCAGTTGAACTATATCAGTAGTATTATGTTTTATTACCCTTATCCACCGGTCACAATTATCCATATTGTAACGTCCCAAAATTAAGACCAAAAACTTTGATTTTTATATTAAAAAAAACCATTATCCAAAACAATATCATAAAACCATAGTGAAATCAGAGAATGTCAATAAACATCCAATTACATCATAATCATGAAAATACTGAACAATATGGTGTGTGTGATGTAGTCATCTCGAGCTCTTCCCCTCCAAATGATAGATACCTGAAACATAAACTGAAACCGTAAGCACAAAGCTTAGTGAGCTCCCCAAAATACCACATATCATATATATCAAACATATAATGGGTCTCGCCAGTCATCGGGCGCTACCCGATATCAGGCCCCGTCTGGCATCGGGCCCCGCCCGATAGACATACAAACACATAAACACAAGCAAAATTCACAAAAATAAATAACATACAATATAATCATCAGGCCCCGCCTTGTAAACATATCATAAAACATACATGTAGAATCACACAGACAACTAGCATCCTAATCATAATAAACCATGGGCCGACATGGCGACATTTGTGCCTTCGACCTGCTAAACACAGTGAGAAAGCTCACATGATCACAAACACACTTAAATCTCTATAAGGTGCGGACCAAAAAGTAGTCACATACGGATCAACCTCAAAGTAGGTTGAACAGTCCATAATATGTCTTCATTGTTATCGTGTCAGAAATAATTGACTCCTAAAGTCAAACTCACTCGCCAATAAACCTATCTGACCAACATAAATGTCATAAGTGTCTCGATTGTTTTGTTATACCTATTCTACCCAATGCCATTAAATATAGGATAGGCCTTAGATAATTTATTTATTTATAATTAACCATCCGGCGAAAACAATATATTTAATTTCCTCATTTAATTTAACCACATAAAATTATCATTTTAGATACTCGAAATATAGTTTTCCACATACACTAATAAATTTTAATAAGGCTTATCTAGGTTTGTCCTTTGACCCAATATTTGAAGCCCATAAACTAGTTTTAATCATTAATTATTAGTCCATGAAAATTTCCAGTTCTCATTCATTTAATAGCTATATATATATATATATATATATATATATATATATATATATATATATATATATATATATATATATATATATATATATATATATATATATATATATATATATATATATATATAACAACCTTATATAAGCTTAGGTACCTAACCACATCATACTACGTAATTTTATATCATATTTGCATTGTAATCACCCAAAGTTCTTAAAATTCAACCTCGTAACTTGATTGCTTTCAAAATCCTTAGATTTTCACCATTATCTTCCTTCAAATGACGTCTTTCTATCGGAGACCCCCTAGTGGGCTTCATATACTACCGTTACAAATCAAATGGTGTAGGAGGAATATAATGGTGAATGTCTGAAAATCTTGGAAGTAAATCAAGTTAAGAGTTGAAGTTTAAGAACCTTAGACGATTGCAATAGAAATATAATGCAAAACAATGTAGTATAATGTGGTTAGGTACATAAGTTTATATAAGGTTGTTAGGTATATTCACTTTACCCATATATATATATATATATATATATATATATATATATATATATATATATATATATATATATATATATATATATATATATATATGGAAAAGTGAATATACCTTTAAGGGTATATAAGCTTAGGTACTCAAACTCACTATACTACATCGTTTTGTATCATATATAGACATTGTAATTGTTCAATGTTCTTATAATTCAACTTCTAACTTGATTGCTTCCAAGATTTTTATCAAATTCGCATTTATATTCCTCTTGCATAATTTTCATTTTCAACTATAATATATATAGCCTAATAGGTGTTCGGCAAAAAAATGTGATGTAAGAGGAAGATAATAATGAAATTTCGAAAATTTTGAAAGTAAATCAAGTCAAGGGTTGAAGTTTAATGAATATATTAAACAAAATGACGTATTATAATAAGTTTGGGTATCTATGCTTTTATATATATATATATATATATATATATATATATATATATATATATATATATATATATATATATATATATATATATAAAAGTTCAAGTTTAAGAAAAAACCCACGACTGATCTGAATTGATGAACCTACTTTATTTTAAAACACATCTCAAAGCCCGATTATCTGATCCAATAGCATAAAATCCACATAATGGCCCATTGGGAAATAAAAGCCCACCATCCTGGTTCTCTCTTTGACACCTTCTCCTCCGGCGAAGAGCCCTTTTTCCGACAACAACATTCTAGCTTGCTTCTAAATCACTAACCAACTCAGCCACTGCAGGGAGAAGACGTGATCCCGTCTCCCACCCGTCCTCGCTAAACATCATCAGAGATCTTAGTTGAGATCTCCACCGATCCTGACGAAAAAAATAAACATAGGGCGGAGCTGCTACAGTCCCGTCCAGGGTGACGTCGGAGTAACAACGAGCGGCCCTTAGTCGGCACATCTTGACACGGTTGAATTCTTGATCCTTCATCTTCTTTAGAAGTTATGCATAGCCAGAATTGATAATGAGCTCATCGAAGCTCAAGGAATGACATTATAACTTTATACATCTTTTATCTCTTTTGTCACCGAGGAATGTCACCCAAGGAATCACTCCATCGCAGCCTCACAACAGCTTTGACAAGGATCGGTGCGCATCATCATGGTTCTCTCGTTGACTGGAAATCGACCATTATCTATATCTCTCTATCAAATTCTCTCCCTCTATCTCTCATTAAATGAGCTAAACCACCTGAGTTTGGGTCGAGATTGTCATTTTGAAGAGGATTGGAGGCATACCCCCAAAAGAGCACAGGAGGTGCACTCCTTGAACACAATGCGAATGAAACAAGGGACAATATGTCCCAAATTTCAGAATTTGACAACCTTGGTCCCTGAAGTTCCATTTGATGTCAAAACCTACCCTACAGCTGGTTTTTCTTACAATAATGTTATTTTCGGAATTGAATTACAGCCCATCGACTTATATAACTATATTATTATTATTATTATTATTATTATTATTTTCAGAATTGCATTACAGCCCATCAACTTAAGGTCAACGTGAACAACAATCTTACATTTAGTCCTATAATCACCCCCATGTATATGGTCATTGTAAGAAGGAACATGGTTGATTGTCAAAGGTAATAAATTATAAATTTGGTTACTTTCAGTATCGGAAGAGCCATTTTCAGAACGATTTTCCTCGAGAAATCGATTAATACCACTTTCCATAATATTATTAACAACAAACAATTGTACTGTGTTTGGAGGCGTAGTAGTAACAAAACTAAGAAAATATTTAACATCATTATCGTCAAGAATTCACATAACTATATTTGATCCACGACATTAAAAAGATAGACGAATTTTGATTATTGTGTAACCCGGACTTGCAAGCAACCAACATAACTAAGCTAACGAAGTTGAGGTCATTACTTATATCTACACCAAAGCATGTGTAATATGGAGCAAGAAACTACATACATCCTTCGATACGCTGCCATTGCCCTCCACTAGAAACTAAAACATGAAAAATTCTCGTATCCGTACTCTTTTCAGAACGGTTATGGAGAGTATCGAAGACACAAATATATTAAACACACAAATGTATTGCATATTTGGAACAAAAACATACAAAAAACCTAATTCTAGATTTCTAGAATGTACGGCCGTTCCAGACTATAGTCCGCAATACGTTTTTTCAGTCCGGAATGTACGGGGTGTGAGATTCCGGACCAAAATCCACAAACCAGCACCCACTCTGGAACAAGATCATAAATACTCAGAAATACCGTATTCCGAATCACAAGTACGAAACAAAATTACATGCTTCGAAATATGATATTTCGGAGCCTATGGTCAATTTCCCCCCAAAAAAATTGTTGGTTATTTTTAGGGTTTATGTCATTTTTATCACTTAACTTTTGACTTTGTGTTGATTTAGTCAGATAACTCATTTTATGGTTTAAAATGTCATAATTAATAAGAAACAATACCTCAATAAAACTCTTGAATAATTTATTACTAATATGTGTCTTTACACGTAATCGAAATGAGCATTACTGTTAATAGTAATATTATCAACTATTGTGACTATATACACTATCCTCCATCATATTTCAACTCATATGAAAAAAATTAATAATTATATTGTAATCATAATCTTTATATTTTAATATATAATTACGATCACAATTTTATAAAATTAAAAATGTTTTTAAACACAATTCCCAAATTGATAACATTATAGGTATTCATCGGTGGAAATCCAATGATTTTTGATAGAACTGATCTAATATTATGATTTATTGAATATCAAAAATTTTCAACTAATTCAATCTAATTCGTTATATACAACCAAACCGAACCGATCAAATTGGATCAGGTTAAACCATTGAATATATTTGATTGATTATTTATTATCAAACCAATTTTAATCCAGTCTCTATCTAATAACAACAAAATATGGTAAAATAACACTAAATCACACACAATTACGCAAAATAAGACTAATAAACGACACTCCAACTTCAATGACCAATGTTAAAAGTTCAACATAAATACTATAGAAAAAAACCGTTTAAACTTTAAAAATCAATTAATATGGTAATTAAATATTTATTAGATGATAATTAAATAATATCAATTGGTTATAAGGTCGGAAGGAGTGAAGCGGGACAGGTGAGGGAAAATGGGAACCGCACCCTGGAACACCATATCTTGGGTGCGGTTTATGCAGTGTAATTATATATATATATATATATATATATATATATATATATATATATATATATATGCTTAGGTTATTTTGTTTTTACTAACTATTGTATGCCAGAATACACAGATCTGGACCAACGGATGAAATTAATCAATGCACATGATTTGTGTAATGCTCCGACTCCCAGGTATTAATTTTTACAGCTTTATTTTACATATTGTAAGGTCCACTCGACGAGTTGATGCTCTGACTTGTTGAGTAGGAACTTTTGGGGCCACGTGTTTTAAATTCCCAACTCGCCGAGTCGAGAACATGACTCGACAAGTTGGAGCTGGAGGATGAAACCCTAATTTTTGGGGGTTTGCACCCTATTTAAAGGGTCACTAACCTCCTTTAGCCTCCGTTACAGCCCCTTGTGAGTCCAGAAACCCTAAATTACTGTTTTTCCCTCTCTTTGTGTGATATTAAGCTTTGTGGTGGATTGTGGAAGGAGGATCTTGAAGTACTCAAGCTTGGAACAAGAAGAAGGCTATAGATCCGAGTTCTTCTTCATCTTAGCATCGTTTTTAAGGTAACAAGTTGTTACCTTGACCTTCTTCTATCAATATCTATGCATGTATGAGATTAGGGCCACTTTGGCTATGTTAACATGTTATTGTGGGTACTAGCCATGATTTGAAGTTGCAACTTCAGATCTAGGTTTATCTTGGTCTGTAAAATCATAAAGTTCCAACCTTTAGTGAAGTAATACCCTCTTCAACCCTTAGAACCTTTCTTTAGCTTGATTTGGGCTATTATCACCTTGCATGTACGTAAAGTTTGCAACTTTACGTAAGAAGTATGCCTTAGGAGCTCAGATTTGCATTATGGAGCTTTAGCGTAGCTTAAAATCGTCTGGATGGGGAAAGGACTGAAGGGACTCGACGAGTTGCATGGCTAACTCGGCGAGTCCAATGAATAGTGTCGTGCAAGGACTTCTACATGGACTCGGCGAGTCAGCTAGGGTTTCCCCAACATTTGGACATGCATGAACTCGACGAGTTTCAGGGAAACTCGATGAGTCAACTGGGGTTTTCATGACTTCTCGAGTTCAGGAAGCACTCGACGAGTCGGTGAACTACACTCGACGAATCGGGTCAACATGCACTGTTGACCTTGACCTTTGACTAGACTTTGACCAAGGGTTGACTAGTTGACTTATGGGGTATTATGGTAAATTGGAATTTATGGAAAGGGTCTTATGGTAATTATAGGTGATGGAGTTCATGGTTATGGTTCGAGAGTTTGATTTATCACTTCGATTCGACAGTTGAGAGGTAAGTTATCCTCACTATACTAAGGGGTCTAAGGCACCAAGGTCGGCCCATTGGATTTGATATCCCAGTTGTTTGATGATGTGTTGAGTATGAGATAGTTATACATGCTAGTTTTCCATGCCAGTTAGGTAGATCTCTAGGACTACCTGTGTTACCGTGTGATTATTTATATGCGCAATTAGTTGTATATGTAGACATGTTTGTGTGAGTAGGGTTGAGGTTGCACTGCCTCGTGTAGTGACCAACAAACCCTGTAGTATGCTAGATATGAGCTGAGGGTTAGGAAGGCATACCAGATTCTACTGTTGTAAAAATCCCGACTAGGTCCCAATTAATCTCTGATTAATCCCTAGGCGCTACTCGACCGATTAGAGGGCGCCTAGCGATTAATCCCTACATACATAATGAGTGAAACATCATAAAACGATGAAATTTTAACATTTTGAAGAAGTTTTATTTAAATGGAAATTATTTGAGGCATGATTAGTGTTGTATTAATCATATTAACCTATTTTGTTATGTTATTAGTGCTATTTACGAACCTTGATATGATATTAATCATATTTAATTTTTTAAATATGATATCAAACCTTTACTATGTTGGTATATGAAATTAATTCATTGTGTTGGCATATGAAATCAACCCCATCAGTATATACACAATATGGTATGAATTAGTGATGTAAAGAGATCTACTTGTGAGAAAAATGAAATTTGAAACCCTAGATTTACTTGAGAATTGCACCAAAATCCATAACCAAGAATTACAGAAAATGTACAAATTAGTGATGAAATATCATGATTCAATTCCGACAGAATTGAAATTCGTGATTCTATTTCGACAGAACTGGATTCAATTCTGGTAGAATGACTCACCATTATTAACAACTACAAAAATTCAATTGTGGGTGTTACAAGACCACATCTTACAAAATAGCGGCATATGTGATATGGATTTTGATTATGTTTGTGCTTTGGTCTGTCTTCGTGATACGATTTCGGGCTTTGACTTCAGCGGTTTCACTAATAAGGACACCGCACCTCCAAAAGCCCAACATTCATTGGCGAGTGCTATTTTTAGTAAAATTGTCCAAGACATGGAAGTTCACTTCGACATGACGATTAAGCAGAAAACAATTTTTAAGTGTCTAAGGGCCCGACATGCTCATGATTTTCTTAAGACTAATCCTATTAACGGTCTTGAGCGCATATGTCGCCAGTGGAGTATTGTGCCATACTCAAGTATCGCCTTATGATCCCTTTATTTCCGGCTGACGAGACTTGCCCTGTTTGTCACAAGGCATGTTTGGACTCCTTCGGGGAGCATGCAATTGATTGTAAAGAGCTCCTGGGTTTCAAGTACCGACATGATCTGGTTAGGGATGTTCTTTTCGACATATTTAGGCGCGCTGGGGTTTCTGCCAAGAAAGAGGCACCTGTAAACTTTATGACTGACCCATTGGAAGGAAGATCAACACTTAGACCAACTAATGTTTTAGTATTTGGATGAGCTGGAGGAAAACATGCATGTGTGGATCTAACAGGGTTTTCCCCTCTTATAGGCTTGGGGAGTGGATTTTTCACCGTGGGACAAGCTGCTTTAAAAGTTGCATCAAGCAAAGTGGCAAAACATGAGAAAGCGTGCATGGAAAATCAACACACATTTATATCCTTTGCATTTAATACTTTGGTTTTCTTGTACCAGAAGCTGTGGAGCTACTCAATAGAGTCCAACGGGTCATGCGTAGTAATGTTATGACTCCTAGATCTATAGATGTTGTTTTTAAAAGAATTAGTTTTGTCATCCAAAAAGGGGTTGCGGCTCAGCTTGTTACTCGTTTACCCGCTATGCCTATGTAAATCTTTCTTATAAATATAATTATTTGCGAAAAGTAATTTTGAAGCAAATACCATTATTTACATATACAAATGAAAAAAAAAACATACTTTAATTGTCTGTCTTTGATTTTGTGTGAATTGTTTCTCCCATTATAAAAACAAATAAAAAAACATTGCTTTCTACAAAAATTAAAAATGACTTATTCTTGGTGCTACACTGTCACCGATTAATAGGAAAACTAAGAGGAAAAGAAAACTAAGATTTTCATTTATTTGTGATTGTTAAACTTAGTAAAAAGGTAAAAAGAGAATAAACAATTGTTTGGTTAAGTATATCACCAAGATTAGAAAATAGAAACACAATTCAAGAATTATAATGAATTCTAATTTCTATTGTTTATAGGTTTAATGATTGCAAGTTCAGAGGTTTTTTTTTTCTACATTTATATAATAATTGAGTCAACTGGTTATATCTAAGAATAAATTAAAGACACCAAAACTTGAAATTGTGTGAAGATGTGGATGACAGCACTAAATCAAAAACATAGAAAAGGAATTGCTAAGATTGTTCCGTTGCTGGCCATGAATTACTAATAATAAATAATATCTATAAGAGCATGACTCTTCTGTGAAGAAGGAGGTCTTCTGAAGTTATGGCAACTACTATTTTAATTCTCATTGCATTTGCACCTTCCGTTGTTTTTGATAATAAATCAAGGACTCCATTTACAGGTTGTGCTGCAGCGCCTATTATACCCTTACCTACACCCGAATCAAAACCTTCAACACTAGATGCTTTTTCACCTTCTAAGAACAAATTAAAGACACCAAAACTTGGAATTGTGTGAAGATGTGGATGAAAGCACTAAATCAAAAACGTAGAAAAGGAATTACTAAGATTGTTTTGCTGCTGGCCAGAGATATATATTAAAATAAGCAAGAAACTTACCACCAATAAACAGACTTCTTGGTGTTTGAAACAGGAGGAAGCTGATTGCTCTATACATTTCGAAGAATCAGAGACGTGAAAACAAATTAGGGTTATGACGATGAAATACTTGAAGTATTGCAGACGACAATTGAAAAGATATGGAGGAAGAAAATTGAAGACGATAAATGTAGGGTTTTTTCTGGTTTTGACTTGAACATCTCATATTTAAAGGGATAATAAACATAATAATTATCTACCATAATTAAATATGTAAAGATTACTATGATACCCTTAAATGATTTATTTAATAGTTTTATATGTAAAGATTACTATGCTATAAACATTTGAACCTAACACACACACACACACACTCTCTCTCTATATATATACACACACACAAAATAGAATATAATAATGATACAAAATATATATAAAAAAAGAAAAAAGAAAAATAAAAGGTAATAGTTCAGTGTTTTTTGATGAATGAAAAATAAATGAATTGAATGATGATATGATACTAAAAATGTAAATAATAAATGTGAATACACCCTCCCTAACATTAAATCGATTTCATTATTCATTAAAATTTCATGGTCATTCGGACCATCTCCAACCCATCTCCATTTTCCCCTCAAAAAATGGAGTAAAAATGGGGCAAATAGTGTTTCATCTTCAACCATACTTCATTTTTATTCAATTTTTACTCCCAAAAAGTATATTATGAGTATATTCTATTATTGCAACTTACATATATTGTCAAACACACCCCTCTACTAATTTAGTTTTAACAAATATATAATCTATATTTTTTTTCATTACATTAATATTAAATACAAATGATTATATTTATAATAAACTTATAATTAAATATTATACATGCATTTATAAAAATATTACACATACACACTTTTAAATAAATAAATATATTGTCACCTGTTGTTTTTTATTAGATTATTATTGTAATATATAGGTTAACTACAAGTTTAATAGCATATGTTATCGTGTTTGTAATATATATTTTAATTATAAATTTTTATAAAATACGTTATCGTTTTTTAAAATTTCAATATATATTTATATTTTTATATGAATTTGATGAACAAAAAACAAACTTTATATTTATAATTAATTAATATAATTTAATATATAACAAAATATTATAAGTAATAAATATTATATTTAATTTATAATTAATAGATAAAAATAAACTAGAAATATAAAAATATAAAATAGAAAGATTAAAAACGACAACATAAAGTTAACCTCTATTTTGGAAGAAATAAATAGTATAACCCCATATTTGATATTTGGTGTGATACTATTCATATCCCCGTAAGAGAATAAATGAAAGATGATTGGAGAAAAATAGGAAAAAAAAATGGGGAAAAAAATAAAAAATCAAAGTAGTAATCCAATTAAAATTTAAAATTTCAAACCAATTCAATTGGATTAATTTTGACGGATAGATCGGTTGAAATCTAATCGCTTAATTTTTGCACAATCCCAATTTAATTTAATTTGTTAAAAAAACAAAAATTGGTTGATAAGGGCAAAACCGTGAAAAGAATATTCCTGGTATTTAGGGTTAGGGTTTAATACGACTCACGGCGGACCACTCCCATATATAAATCATCTTTTTCGTCGGCACATCACCGTATACCTCTCATCGCTGTCCATTCTCAAGATACCCAAAAAAAACTCAAAAGATGGAGCAAACCTTTATCATGATCAAACCAAAGAGGCCTTGTAAGTCTTATTCATTCACTTTATTCTTCTTCTTCACTAGAATTTCGACTTGAAATCTAAAAATCTTTTCGCCTTTTTGCTATTTTTGTGATTCCTTTGTAGATTCCGACGAAACCCTTCGTGGGTTCATGAATATTGGAATATTATTTATAAAATCAAAATCTAGATTTGTTGCTTGTAACTTCTGTTTATTCTCTGTTTCGAGTTGAATCTGGATGTGTTTTGATGATAATTAAGTTTATTTGGGTTTAGATGTTGATTCAAAAGGAGTTCTAGAACTTCTTATTTAGTAAGAATTTTGTGAAAATTGGAATCGACAACCAGAAAAAAAACTGAATTTATAGTTTCTTTCGATTGATACCTCCGTGGGTGTAATTTTTGAAGTTTGATTGATTTAAGAACACAGTTTCACTGCACGATGTAATAATTGCTCTAGATCTGATCAAATCGTCGATCTTTTTTGTGTTTATTAGACTCATGATTGTAAATTAGAAGTTCTAACCACTTTGATTTTGTTTAGGTTGGTGAAATCATTGGCAGATTTGAGAAGAAAGGTTTCTCCTTGAAAGGTACAATTTTTACTTGATTACACGGTCAAACTCTCATTATATTTTATAAACACATAAACTCAAGATTAAAGGTAATAAGAAATTTATGGGCCCTTAAATCATGGCAATAGGCTTTTGTTTAAAGATAATAAATCTATTAAATCATTCAATTATTTTGATTTTACGTGTTATTTATTTTGAAATTTGAAGTAATGGTACCCAATTTGTATGATTTGTATGTTTGTTTTCAAAGGATTTATGAATTTCAAGTATTTTTTTTAATTCTTTTTGATTTTGCATCTTTTTTATTTTGGTCAACAAGGATCAAAAACATCAAAATCAAAATCAGTTTGCCAAACACCAAAAGCCCTTAAGGTTTCTTTATTCCAATTTGATTGTCCCACATCTAAAAAATATTCTTTTTCTTTTTGCTAGATTTTAGTTTGTAGTTACATTCTTTTTTATCATTGTAGTTATCGATTTCAATATTTTTTTGTTGGTGGGTCATTTTTGTGATCATTTTTAAAGGAATCTTGGACAAAAGTAATAGTCATAATTGTAAAACTTACTAATTAACTGTAAATTTTTTTCTTTAATTATTTCATAATTATTTGTTGTCTTTTTGTTGCCCATGAAAATGGTGACAATTCTAAACAAACATTCATTAAATCTTTCATTTGAAATTCAAATGCCAATAAAAGTAAATATATAATTTTTCTTCTAGTTTTTTTTGTCTATATTTCTAAAAAGTTCAAAGAAAATGTAACATATATCAATTTCAAAGAATAAAATAACACGTTATCCCACCTTAAATTAATATAATCAAAATCAAATTATTATATAACAAAATAACACGTGGGTTTATATATTTTATTTGGATTCAGGTTTGAAATTCTTGACTGTTGACCAAGCTTTTGCTGAAAAGCATTATGCTGATTTATCCTCAAAGCCTTTCTTCAATGGGCTCGTTGAGTACATCATCTCCGGCCCTGTTGTCGCCATGGTTTGGGAGGGCAAGAATGTCGTTACCACTGGCCGCAAGATCATTGGTGCCACAAACCCTGCCGAATCTGCCCCTGGCACCATCCGTGGTGACTTTGCAATCGACATCGGCAGGTACAATCATACACCATTTTTGTGCTCCAGTCATCCGATATATCATCCGATGACTGGAGCACTTATCGGATGGCTTATCAAGTCATCCGATATAAATGTTTTTGTCATCTGATATCAGACGACCAAAGCATTTACTCTGATATGACTCTAATTATTCCGTCATTTGATAATGACGGAGTAATTAGAATTCGGATGACTAACTTTTAGTCATCCGATAAATTTATTGGTCTGATATTAGATGACCATGACCATAGATAGCATTTAGTGGATGATTTTTGCATGACTCTAATTAGTTAGTCATATGATGATGATGATAGTGTCATGATATTGAATGACTAAAAGTCGAGAATAAAAAGAAATTTGTAATATGAATTTATTATGTTGTGGGGTGTGTAGGAATGTGATTCATGGTAGTGATGCGGTTGAAAGTGCAAGGAAGGAGATTGGACTGTGGTTTCCTGAGGGAACAGCTAATTGGTCAAGCAGCCTTCACCCATGGATCTATGAATAAGCGTTGAGTTTTAATTTTTATGTTACAACCACACCCTTTACTTGTGGACTATGAGAGGGTGTAATCTATGGTATTGTTTATGGATTTTGATATGGTGTGAGAAACTTTTTGGAATGTGAAATCAGTTTTATAGCTGCTATTTTTTTTTTTATTTTATGATCATATTTGTGTCTGATATATAAGTGCAAATTATCAAACTATAATTAATATGAACATGGTCACATCCATCGTTTGTATTCAGATTTGGCCCAAAAATATTGGATCCGGTATGCCTGGATTAAGACAGTGTAATAATCTGATTTTCCAAACCGGGTATCTAGATTTGAGAAATATGTTTTTTTTTTTAATTATATTTAACTTCAACTTAATATTATTTTAAGCTATTTGATTTTGAATACAAAATAAATGTTGCTTTCTTTAGGTTCATTTATTTCCACCAAGGAAAAATATATACCTTAGATTCATCGATTCTCATTTTATACCTTAGATTCATCGATTCTCATTTGTTTTATAAGGTTTTATGCCATATCATTTTCCAATTTGCTACTAGAGGTAGAAGTTTATGGTTGCTTACTAGCTTTTTACAAACTATCAAATAGACTGATATTTGTATATTGGTTATTCTGGATGATTCATGTCTCCTTCCCCCTATGATTAACTATAGAGTTATTTTGTTGATATATCAAAATCGGAATCCTACGTAGGATCATTTAGGGGTTTGGAAAATCGAGATCATAAGATTGGGATCGGGATCTTAAGATTCCACAAAATAAAATATAATTTTAATCATGAAAAATATTTTAAAAATTCAGTTTTTAGTTCAAAAGTTATAAAAACTTCAAAAGATTGGTCATAATACAAAATGATAAACGGTAAATTGGTGAAAGGTAAAAGAAATAAAGTGGTAAAAAAAAGTCACTTGAAAAAAAAAAAAAAATTCAAGGGAAGGTTGGATCGGATCAGCTCTCAATCTTACATATGATTTTACGATCCCACCTCAAATATGATCTGTTTACGATCCGGATCGTTTTTCATACCTAGGATCGTAGAATCATACGATCTCTACGATCAGGATCACGATTTTGATAACCATGAAATAAACAATTTTTTTTTTTAAAGTTTACTTTGAAATAACTACTTGATTTTAGATTAAAATTGGTTTGGTTTGGTTTTGTATATATTTATAGTGTTGAAAATTTGTGCAATTAAGACTTCTACACTGCTTTATAGTCGGGTTGAGAGAGACAACACAAGTACACATCAAATTTAAGCTTTCGAAAATGATTTAAATTATTAAAATTTCATTATTTTCATGATATTTTCGACATGGAGGAAGATGTTCTTAAAATCCACACAAATCAAATCAACATCTATTCATAAAGCACATGAGCGAATCCCTCTAGGGGCCAGAAGGGGCCATGACCTCCCCGCTTTTCAGCCTACTTATACTTGTTTATACATAGATTTAAATTATTTCTTGCATATTAAAAAAAATGAAGCTTTGGAGAGACTTGAAATGAAAAGGACTCCAGAAAAATACAAACAAGAAGTCTTGCGAATAACTAAAAATCCTAATATGAAGTAAACAAATACACCAAAAATAAATTCTTTAAACTATTTGATAACCATTAAAGAAAAAAAGAAATAAAAGGAGAGAACTAAGAAGTCTCAAAAGAATGTAATAGAAGCGCGACTCTTCTCTTCCTCTCCGTCAATTTTGATTTCTTCCCCGATCTCATCATCATATGCGAACTCCGGTCAATGCAACTCAGATGTGTACTGGTTTTTGTTAACCTTTGCAGTCTCTCTTACTTGTAAGTCCACAATACATACTTGTTCCTTCTCGTTGGCTTTTTTTTTTTTTTTTTTTTTTTTTTTTTTTTTTTGGTATAGCGATGTTAAGGTGAGTCAAAGAGTACAACATATTGTGTGTCTATATATGAATTGTTTTTTCTATTAAACAAAAGAAAAATACAGTGTGTTGTGCATCCTATATTAACTTTTGACTTTTTTCTTTGAGTAGGATTGTGATAAGTGGAAATATTGTTAATATTTTTTTAGAAATATAAGATAGTAAAATGTCTTTAGCAAAACATGTATAAACCATTTTGTTATGTTCACTTTTTTTAAACTCTATCTTGTGTTATTGTTTAATGTATACATAATTTGAGGAGATTATAAAAATATATTAGAAAACCATTTAGAAAAGAATTATGAGTCTTTTCTCAATAAGAAAATACTAAAACATTAATTAAGATTTGTAAACCTAATTGTCGATTATTAATTCAACTAGACTAAAAAATCTAGTTGGTAATTGTTAGAAATCGATTAATAAACAAAAAAAGTATAAGGGTTTTATGATATGCTACAATTTAAATAAAATTAAATTTGTTTATACTATTTTGTTTTGTAGTGTTGGTTTCGGCCCTCCTCATTTTAGGGCTTGTGTTTTGCCCCTGATAAAGCATGTACCTTGCGCTAATCATGATCATAAAGATCATAAAGAATGGGCTTCATTACATTAACAACTTGTTTTCATTTGTAATATTTAGTGTTTGGATATTCAGTTTGTTCATAATATGAATTAATATACATGTTATGACTGTTGTCATCGATAATATTGTGTTATATATTATCATGTTGATCTTAATCGTCATGTAATAAAAATAACCTTAAACACCACTAAAAAACTAGAGAAAGTAATGGTCAAGTGATTAAGAAGATGAAAATTAACTGTTTAATCGAAAACAATGTTTACCTGAAAATTGGAAAACCCGTTTGATTCGATATTTTAAAAAGGTGCTCGCTGGCGATTTCCATTTTAAATCCAACTAAATCCGGGTAATTACTAGTTCTTAAATTTTCTCAAGTTATATAGACATAACAAGTACCAATTATCTCTAAATCAAGATATAAACAAAGCTTTTTCGCACTTGCCACCTCACATACATGTGATGGATGATTTGGCATAGAAGGGAAGATTAATTATGAATTTACTTACACTTCAAAGGATGATTTTGCAAGAAAGATATACGAGATGCAACATAAATCCCATGAATATATATATATATATATATATATATATATATATATATATATATATATATATATATATATATATGTGGCTTATTGGTCCTGGTCAAAGTACATACACCGACCAATGATCTTGAAACAAGTGATGATGCAGGATTCCAAGCATTGGAGACTTGCCAATGCAACATGGAATTATTATGAGCAAGTATTAAGGCCATACCACACCTAATGAGGTGATATGTATGAAATGACTACATACATGTTCTTTGTTTATATAGGTTTGGAAGATATGCTCTATGTAAAAAGTTACACCGATGCGAGCTTCCAAATTGATTAGGATGCTTCTTGATCCTAGTCAAGCTATATATTCATCATGAATGAAGGAATGTGGATTGACATAGCTCTAAGTAGAGCATGGTTACACATTTGGCGATTGCTCCATGGTATATCGTCACATTAGAGGCAACTTAAGAAGAAGTCTGATCAATTAAGTTCATTTTGAACTGCCAATCATTGAAAGACCTATAAAGATATATTATGATAACACTTGTGCTATTACACTAGTAGCAAAACTGTGAAGGGCTAAAAGGAGTCAACACATTCTATGCAAATTTCATTATTTTCTTGATGTTGTCGACACCGAGGAGGCCGTTGTTTTTAAAATTCACACAAATCAAAATCTAAAATATCTATGCACAAAACCCATACCTTGTGCTAGTCATGATAATCATGTTGTAGGTAATGGACTTCGTTGCATTAACAACTTATTTTGATTCGTAATATTTTAGTATTTGGATAATATAACATTAAGTAGTTTTATTCATACTATGAATTAATATACATGTTAAAACTGTTTTCATTAATAATATTGTTTTCCATATTACCATGTTGATCTGGTCATCGATGCAATGAAAAATAACCTTAAACACCACTAACAAGCTTGAAAAAGTAATGGTCGAATTCACGAGGAGATTATAGTTAACAAGTATTTTTCAAGTGGTTAAGAAGTCTGAAATTAACTAATTAAGGAAAACAAGTTTTCTTTGATATTATGAAAAGGTGACCGCTAACGATTTCGATTCTAAATCCAATTAAGTATTCATTTCGGTAATTACTAGATCTTAAATTTTCTCAAGATACATAGACATAACAAGTACAAATTATCTCTAAATCTAGTTATCAACAAAGCATTTCCACACCCGTCGTCCTACACATTTACTATGGATGATTTGGCATAGAAGGGAAGATTATATATGAATTTACTTACACTTAGAAGGATGATTTGGGAGAATGAGGAAGATTTCTTATGAATTTACTTACACTTAGAGATGATGATCAATTTAATAGCAACAAGTAATGAAAAGATATCAAATGATTCATACACATAAACATTTCACAAAAATGAAAACAAGCCCAACAATTTTCAAAAACCAAATATATATATATATATATATATATATATATATATATATATATATATATATAAAACCCAATCCAAATGTGGTCACAAGTGGAATTAGCCGCTCATGAACGTTGAATATGATGTCATAATGTTGGGGTGAACATGCTTTCAATGATGAATTGCTTTTCAAAGAAGTCCTCAATCTTTAAGGAAATGAGGTTTTGAAACCCTTGGAGGGTGTAAAAAATGAGCAAATTTGTTCAAGGATTAATGATAAACAATAAGGCATACTTCTCATTCAAGGATTGATGATAAATTATGAATCAAACTTCTCATCTTATAATGCATCTCCAATATGGAAAGAGAGGCAAGGAAGTGGATAACTAAAAAAAATCCTAGGCATCCTCCATGACATCCTATGATGACACCTAAGACATCTATACTTGATTATTTTATGTCAAAAATGTCAATTTTCAAGAAAAACACACTAAGATGTTGTGGTGTCCTAGGACGTCCACTGGGATACTAACAGGGATCTAGATTTTTTCCTTAGCCCCTCTTGTTGAATTTGACCATCCAACTTGACCAAATTTGACTATGATGTCCTAGGACGCTCCCTAGGATGCTTGGATTCCAAGATAAATTCGGTGATGATAATGGTAGCAACTCAAAACATATAAGTTTTAGAAGTTTTATATTCTTTCCAGAATATCTTTCATCATGTCATTTGGAGTACCATAAAGTAAGATATAATTAAAATTGAGATATGGTCAATATGTCTGATAACGTTTTTATTCGTTAATTTGTGTGAATAATCCACATGCTTGTCAATTCTTGTTTTCTATATGGATGGCCGTCTCGACTGAATTATAACATTTTATTTTATAACAAAATTGTCTGACATGTTTAATACATGATTCAAAGTTGGTTGTTATTAGCATCCATAATCGATCATGTTATATGAATAACTATAAATGAAGACAAATGTAAATATTGGCCAATATCTGTAGGAATCAATATGAGTCTTAATGAGATCCAAATTCACATTTACTTATTGGTGGTAAACATTGGATCAAACCAACCTCAACATGTCATTTCAAGGATCAACGTCATTATGTGAATATTGAAAATGATTGAGTTTGTATACCCTTCAAACTGATATATATATATATATATATATATATATATATATATATATATATATATATATATATATATATATATATATACACACACACACACACACCCATTAGAAATCCAACATGGGATAGGTCACTACTTCACGAAGGGAGATATCATCCAAGTAGTTCCTTCTAATGTTTAGCAATTCAATACATGAAAAGCATAAACAATATTTCAACAAAACTGACATGTTCCTCAAATTGGGCTAAAGGTAGATTAAACCAAACCTCCCAAGTGTCTCCTACCTAATTCTTGAGTCTCAAATTAGGTCATAAATTATAATATATTCATTAAGTATTACCAGACAACAAGAAGAACAAGCATAAACCATACATGTTCAATTTTTTCATTAAATAAGATTTTTGTCACTCTTTTAGGAACTCTAAGGTCTTAAATATCATATTGAAAGAAATGTCTTGAATCTGACCAATATCATTCCCAATGTGATTAATACATATGATGAAACTATTTTTTGTATGAAGTTATACAAGCTAAGTCTATACATTCACATTTGATTTTTCTAGTCAAAACTTGTTCGCAAAGTAAGAAGCCAATCCAATAACTGTCATTATACTGATCCATTATCAATTCATACCAATAACAATGTTTATTGCCATAGTAATTCTATTAGAAGTCTTATCTGTATTATAAATAACATTTTATAACTTAATTACTTCGTTGGTTGACCTTTTAAAGTTAATATCCCTTTTTTTATAATTAATCAAATAGTTTCACTTTTCTTGTGATTTTATCATAACAAAATTTTGTAGCACTTACATTAATCATATTGTGCATAAGAATGCAAGAATTTTCACATATTTGATTATTTGTCAAACATTGACATCCTAAAGTCCACTTTTAGTCTTCTTGATAATTCATGAGCTCATAACCACATATTTCTAACCTCCTCATGATAAATACTGTAATAAATCATTATCATAACGTTAAGTAAAAATTGAGTTCGTAGTTCAGATCAATCCATTTTTCTATATTTCTTGTCCTAAGTTCACCCACAATCAATTGTTCAAGTGTATTCTTCTCCATTCAAGCTTAATGATCAAGTGATCTTACTTTAATCCATAATTATATTATTTATTCAATAACAATCATATTGTTGACTTCACTTTAAAGTTCATACAAAAGTTCCAAACAACTTAGTTTCCATAATTAAAGAAGAGATGTGTGTCCAATACAATCTTGAAGCTTGTTGCACCCTTTCTGTCTTAATTTTTTTAGTACACAATTTTAAGATTCATCTTAGCAATTTATCACCTCAAAAAATTGTTAATAAAACTTCATTCATTAAGAACTATTCTTGATTTCTGCATGCAAAACTATTTGGATAATTAGGGTTTGAACATATTCATCAAGAACACCATTGAAGAGTAATAATACCATGAACTTAACTTTAATACATCTTGTATAGGTTTGATCATGTTGTGATTTTTTTAGAAGCACCTGAATTCATCAAAAATCATCTTTTCCCACACACTTTTTGTACTAAGATGTAACATACAAGCCTTAAAAATTTTAGGTGCAAGTGTAGATATTTTGGACTAAAAACATATAAGTCAAACTTTGTTAGTTTTAGCTTGAACGGGATGCACAATAATTTTCATGTTTTTTACATGCCATGTGTAAGGATTTAAATAACATAAACATTATATCCAAGCTTGCACAGTTAACTCCTGAACTTGCATGGACCGAGCGTAAATAGCCATCAACTTGTGAAACACATAACTTTCTAATATGATCTTTGTTTAGGTTGATTCAAATTGGTAATTTTTCCTTTTGTGTTGAATAAAACATTTCTTTTTAAGGATACATATTTGAATCTCTACATCTCAAGTTATACAACTACGAAAATATGGTGCTGAACATTTTTCTCACAACAAAAAAGTGAGATATCTTTTTCAAATCACCATTACACATTTAGTTCAACTCCAAATGAGTTGATTTTTTTTTCAAGTTACTTATTTTTAACTTGGATTAACACAATGATCAAGAAAACATGAATGTCATGCATTGAAACTGAATACAAATACTCGGGTTTTGATTTCATATTTTTAAAACTCTTCCATGTATTGAATCATAAATAAACAATATTTTATGATGTATTTCATGTATAATATACATTTCTAAATTTTATTTAAATATATGTTTTTATTCCATGATTGCATAATATAGCAATCTACATTTCTCCTTTTACAGATTGTGGAAACCTACTTTGCTAAACTTTATGTTTGTCTCCAAACTACACCATTTTACTCCTAATGGATATTTTAGCATGTTCCAACCAATTTTATGCCATAATGTAATTCGTGGGACATTCTTAACACCAATTCTCATGTTTTGTCCCTTTTAACCTGTTTTTTAAGATTCTTACATATAATCCTTTTAATCCTATCTAATTATGTAACGCCTGAGATTTATAAGGTACTAATCTTGTATTTTATTCAAGGATGATATCTTTATAAGGTTTGGACGTGGGCCTTTGGGCCTTTGTGTTTGGACTGATAAGGTACGTACGCGGGGCGTACCTTCCCATGTACGCCTAACATACTTAAGGATCAAGAACATGAAAGCCAAGCACGTACGCCCAACGTACCAAAGGGGTGCGCGCAGCGTACGCACGTAGTGTCCAAAACCCTATCTTTTAGGGTTTTATCCCTATATAAAGGACATTATGGCCATGGACCAGCCTCCCTAACACCCTTAAGCAGCCATCTCAGAAACCCTAGCCTACTTTTATGTATCTTTGCCATTTGAGAGCTTCATTGTGTGATTTTGGTGTTTTAGAAGAGAAAGAGGCTGAAGAAGGAGAAAGGATTAAAAGGGGAACTTGTAGATCCAGGAGACTAGCACCATTTCTGACTCATTTGAGGTATCAAGCTTTAAACTTGATCATTACATGCTTAAATTTGATTTAAGGGTGTCTAAGGTTACTTTTGGACTCCATTGTTGAGGCTTCTTGCATCTTAATGATTTCATACCATAATAACTGTCCTTATGGACTCTTAGAGGCACTAAGAATCATAAAAATCGGACCTTGGTCGTTAAGCCACAACCATGCAAGTGTTAGTGGGTATTTAAGCTTGTTAAAGGACCCAAAACCATGTTTGACCCCCAACCATGCATGCAAACACATAAAGTTCGTGACTTTATGGTGTATGAGGTCTCAAAGGACCCTGATCTACATTTTGGACGTAAAGGCTTAATGGATTAAGTAATGGATGAAGTACCAAGGAAGCTGGTCAGTACGCTGGGCGTACACCCTTGTATGCCGTGCGTATCGGGTCAACTTCCTGTATGTGGTCAAGGCTAGCGTATATCGGGCGTACGTGCCAGGTACGCCGCGCGTACGCATGTAGAGTGGATCCCTTTGGGCTTTTGAGCCTTAGAGGGTTGGGCCTGACTTTTGGGCCTCATAGCCCATTGTAAAGCATAATTGTGGACCTGGGAATCTGGAATTAGAAGTGTTGGCCCTTGGTCCATATTGGGCCACTGGGATTATTTTGAATGGGGTCTCATGGATGTTCTCAAATTGGACCAAGGGGTAAAATGGTCATTTTACCCCAAGTAATGTTATAGATTCTGATTCAGTGTTACTATGACCGTCATAGCCGGAACTTATCGGAGCAGATATTAGAGACTACTTTCCACGGGATTAGACATGTGGTATAGTGAGGTGAGTCACCTTCCAGTAGTGGTGGGTCTACAGCCACAATGTCGGCCCACTAGTAGGAGCTATATGTGAGATGATTGTATTTGTGATATTCATCTAGGTTTTCCACTACCTGATATGTTTATGTGCTAGCATGATATGTTTTATATGAAAGTAGTAGTAGGAGGTGAAATAGTCGTCGTATGTCGGACGTAAGGGCCGACGGGTATGTCAAGCACCCCAAAACGGCTTGACCTGGGTAAGTCAGGCACCCCAAAATTGCCTGAAAGTATATGTGTGTTATATTTAAATTGTAGTGGTAGGGGTGAAATAGTCCCCGGTGGTCGAGTGAAATAGACCGACGGGTAAGTCGAGCACCCCAGAATGGCTTGACCTGGGTAAGTCAGGCACCCAAGAATTGTCTAACAGTATGCTATTGTATGTTGTGTGTGGTATGATGGGGGGAACTTACTAAGTTTTATGCTTATAATTTTCAGTTTTGTTTCAAGTATCTCTTCAGCAAAAAGGAAAGTGCCGACGCGGTAGGTACACATCACACGCACATTAGATTTCCGCATTGTGATTCATGGGATTGCACTCTGAATTATATTACTGCTCGATGTTTGTTTTGAGATATGTTTATGACAGTTTATGGATTGATGTGATATCAACAATGTTTTCAGTAAACAGTTTTATAAATTACTTAATTTAAAACGGAAATTTTAGACTCGAAATTAGGGATGTTACAAGTTGGTATCAAAGCCTTGGTTTGAGGGATTCGGACACACCTTCGGGGATGTATGGACTCAAATCGAGGGTTTGAAATATTTTCACCAGAAAAATGTTTTCTAAAATTTAAAGTAAGGAAGTTTGGAGAAAGAACAAGGTGTGTGATGTGCGCGATCGGCCGAGCTTAAGTAAGTTTTCCCCAAGATACCCGTGCATTTTATATTATGATATGTGTATGAGAACTGCATGCTAGAATAGGGCTAAGGATCTAGGGATATTCTTGCTATGCCTTTTGTATATGCTTATTGAGTTGCATAATAGTCCGAGTAGGTTACGTTTGGGACGGTCTACACATGCCCGAATGCTGCTTGCTTTTATGCTAATAGGAGTTCTAGCTTTATTCAGCTCACTAGTAAATGAATACATTACATTACATATTGCAAGCATGAAATAATTTTAGAATGTTAGGTCTAGCCATATTTCGCAGCTCTCGTCTGAGTCTAACCGTTGTAGGGTAGGAGCTCTCATTCGAAGATTTATCTGGTTTTAGTAATATGTAATGGTATTCGCGAGTTAGTTAGGTGAAGGTAGCAAGGACTCCTTACGTGGCTGATGGAAGATAGTAGGTTGGAGAGTTACCCTAGGGTAAGCCTAGGATGAGATAAGCTAAGGATACAGCAGTAGAAGAGGGGACTTGGTGAAGTCGAAGCAATATGTATTGTTTCAGAATGGTGATGATTACGCGTCACGAAGCAGGAGGATCCGTGTCAGGATCAGGATCGGGATCAGGTTCAGGTTTAGGTTCCAAGCGAGTGGATGAGAGGCTACGCAAGTTTATCACGTCATAGATCACGAGAGGCATCCTTGATGCGACCCCGGTTATCTTTGGGTCGATCAAGGAAGGGATTATAGAGTTGATGGAGGATCGCCTCAGGGCATTCAGGAGCGTCATGGCGTCCAACCAGTCAGGATCGTGCACACTGTCCTTCAAGGAGTTTAGGGGCAGCGGTGTGTTGGATTTACATGGGGCGAAGGACCCTATTATTGCCAGACGATGGATTGCATACATTGAGTTTGCACAGTTGACGAGCTTCTGCCGTGAGGGGTCAAAGGTCCGATATGCTGCAAGATGCTTGAGGGATAGGGCTAGGGATTGGTGGGAGTCGGTTGGTGACTCTCTAGGAACCCCGTCTATTGAGACTATGACATGTCTGGATTTTGTAGCGTGGTTCAGGGCCAAGTTCGCACCAGCTTTGGAGCTTCAGCAGTTGGCCATGGAGTTCCTTGATATGAGACAGACGACTGAGATAGTGGTGGAGATCACCGCCAAGTTCCGAGAGAGGACATTGTTAGTGCCCCGGTATGCGAGAGACGAGGAGATGCAAAGGACCCGCTATCACGACATGTTGAGAGCTGATATTCGAGAGCATGTTAGTTTCTTAGCATGCCTGACCCTGGATTCTATGATTGCTACGACGAGGCTGAGGGAGATTGATTTGGAGCACATCCGAAAGAGGAAGGTACAGGAGGGAAAGATGACTGGGGCTTCGGGGAAGAAGCCCTAGGGAGCAGACGCTAGGCCGAAGGGACAGTCAGGACAGGGCCGCTGCAGGAAATGCGACAGGTCACATAAGGGAGTGTGCAGATTGGGAGTGTCTGGCTGCTACAAGTGCGACAAGACGGGGCACTTCAGCAGGGATTGTACCACCCCTGCGCCCACATTTCAGACATGAGACCTGATTTGCTTCCATTATAATCAGAAGGGACATAAAAAGGCTGATTGTCCGAGATTGACAGTAGCAGCGCCAGTGGTGGTGTCAGCTCCATCAACCCTACGGATTATTGATGGCCGACAGGGCAAGATAGAGGCTCCAGTGGTGAGGAGCTGAGTCTTCCAGCTGACTACCGAGGAGGCATGCGCCGCACCCGATGTGGTGATGGGTATGATTTCTTCTACCTAGCTTTTATTTTATGTTGATTATGATATTGATGTGTCATGTGTATACTTGTTTAGGATCATTCCATGTGAACGATATCCCGGTTCAGGTGTTGTTCAATTCAGGTGCCACTCGATCATTTGTTTCCCTTACACTTAGTAAGAGGTTCCCTGAGTCTTCATGCATGTTGGATTGCCCTTTAGAGGTTGAGATTGCTGATGACTAACTAGTACGAGCTTTGGTGATTTTCAGAGATTGTGTTCTGAGGCTATTCGTGGAGCGCTACCTGGTAGACTTGGTTCCCATTCCATTGCGTGGGAACAAGGTGATTATAGGTATGGATTGGTTGAGCCCCAATGAGGCGGTGATAGACTGTGCGTAGCAGTTGGTCCGCGTCAGGACCCCAAGTGGGGAGAGTTGGTGATTTAGGGCTAGAGACCACAAGGCAGACCGGCCTTATGTTCAACAGCGAGGGCTAGAAGCTACCTACAACAGGGTTGCGCTGGATATGTCACCTATATTATGGATACCTAGGAGGCGAGTAGAGCGTCGATGAGCGATGTACCGGTGGTGCAAGAGTATGTAAATTTATTTCTGGAGGAGCTGCCTGGGATACCTCCGAAGCGAAAAGTGGAGTTAAAGATCGACCTAGTCCCGGGTGCGGCTCCGATAGCCAAGGCACCATATTGGTTGGCTCCTCCCGAGATGCAGGAGTTGTCTATGTAGCTACAGGAGCTGTTAGATAAGGGATTTATCAGGCCGAGTAGTTCGCCGTGGGGAGCCCTAATCCTGTTTGTCAAGAAGAAGGAAGGGTCGCATCGCATGTGCATAGATTACCGGGAGATGAACAAGGTAACGGTGAAGAACCGTTACCCACTCTCGAGGATAGATGGCTTGTTCGGCCAGCTTCAGGGGGCATCTTGGTTTTCCAAGATAGACTTGCGGTCAGGCTACCATCAGATGAGGGTCAGGGATGAGGATATTCAGAAGACTGCTTTCCGGACTCGCTATGGCCACTATGAGTTCATGGTGATTCCTTTCGGGATCACCAATGTCCCTGTCGCATTCATGAACCTCATGAACCACGTGTGCAGACCGATGCTAGATCGGTCTGTGATAGTTTTCATTGATGACATCTTGGTTTATTCCAAGATGTAGAGGCAGCATGAGGAGCATCTGCGGGAGGTTTTAAAGACTATGAGAAGGGAGAACTTGTACGCCAAGTTCTCCAAGTGTGAGTTCTGGTTGCACAAGGTGCAGTTTCTTGGACACCTTGTCAATCAGAACGGTAATTTGGTCGACCCGACGAAAGTGGAGGCCGTGATGAGATGGGAAGTTTTGAAGTCTCCATATGAGATTCGGATTTTACTGGGATTAGCAGGCTACTATCGGAGATTCATCAAGGATTTTTGCAATATAGCCGTACCCTTGACCCGAGTGACAAAGAAAGCAGTTGTATTTTGCTGGGGGCTGGAGCAGCAGGCCGCATTCGAGACGTTGAGACAGAGATTGTACGAGGCGCCAATCTTAGCCTTGCCAGAGGGCATGGAGGATTTTATTGTGTATTGCGATGCGTCCATCTCAGGTTTGGGCGCAGTGTTGATGCAGAGGGGGAATGTTATTGCCTACACCTCGAGCCAGCTGAAGCTTCACGAGTCAAACTACCCTACGCACGATTTGGAGTTGGGGGCTGTTGTTTTTGCCCTCAAGATTTGGTGACACTACCTCTATGGGGTCTGTTGTATCATTTACACGGATCACAAGATTTTGAGGTACCTCATTGACCAACTGAATCTGAATATGAGGCAGCGTCGGTGGCTAAACGTAAGGGCCGACGGGTATGTCAAGCACCCCAGAACGGCTTGACCTGGGTAAGTCAGGAACCCCATAATTTCCTTAAAATATATGTGCGTTATATTGATATGGTAGTGGTACTGGGTAAAATAGTCCCCGATAGTCGGGTGAAATAGACCGATGGGTAAGTAGAGCACCCTAGAATGGCTTGACCTGGGTAAGTCAGGCACCCCCGAATTTCCTGATAGTATGTTATTGTATGTTATGTGTGGTATGATGGGGGGAAATCACTAAGCTTCGTGCTTACAGTTTTCAGTTTTGTTTCAGGTATCTCTTCAGCGAAAGGGAAATAGCCGACACGGTAGCTGCACATCACACGCACATTAGATTTCCGCATTGTGATTCATAGGATTGTACTCTGAATTTCATTACTACTTGATGTTTGTTTTAAGATATGTTTATGACAGTTTATGGATTGATGTGATATCGAAAACGTTTTTAGTAAACGTTTTTTTAAATTACTTAATTTAAAACAAAATTTTTTGGACTCGAAATTAGGGATGTTACAAATTAGGAATTAAAACATTTAACAAATTTATTATATATGTATATAGTTTAAAAAAGTCTTACATCACTTGTTTTCTTGTTTATACCACTATTTGGTGATTTACAATACTCTGTCCCACTTTCTAACATAATGAAATTGTACATTGTCAGTTTAATACATTTCTTTAATAAAGTCTTGATCCTTTAGTAGTAAAATTCTCTTAAACTTTATTAATGGATCACATTTGACATAGTTGACATTTTGGTCCACATTTATTACATTGTAAAGTCTTGATCCTTTACTAGTAATATAAAACCACATGATTCAATACACAAGCATACTATATCATCTTTAACAACATTTTTAAGAGGTTACAAAAAGAAAATTATTTTTTCCAAACTGATGGTGGAACTAAATTTCATAACCAAAAGATCAAGCAAATTTTCTATTGATATAGTATTACCAACATATATCATGTCCTCAAACTCTTACTTAAAATGGTTGAACTGAACAAAAACATAGTCACACTCTTAGGTCTAAATAATGTGTTGTGTCATATGTATGCTATTTAAGTTTTGTTCATTCCAAAATGGGCATGTCCATTATTGGAATTAGTATCAGAGTCTTAGTCTATAAATAGCGTGCATGTAACTTTTAGGGCTACACCTCTTTTGAAGCTCTTATATAAAAGTTACGTCTTCAATAACTCTTCTAGAGTTGTGATTAATACAATCATTTGGAACCTTTTTGATGATCATTGTTTCTTATCTTTAATTCATCTTGCAAATATAGAATCTATCAATCTTTATTGTTTTCACAATTGGTATCAGAGCAGGAGATAGTGTAATTAGTTTGCTATTCTTCTGTTGAGTAAAGGGTTTTGCATTAGGGTTTTATGATTTTCTCAGATCTGTTCTTGTTTTCACAATCATCTCACTCGATTGTTGATTCCAGATCTAGATCTCTAGTTTACGCTTGAACTCGATTATAGTTTACACATCTGATTCTATATTTTGTTTTCTTCAATTCTCGTTATAATGGCTAACGACGATCTTTACTCTCTTTCATTCAACCTCCCACGTAGCATTGGTTCAAAAACATGGATTGCTATTCTTTTTCTAGAAGATTATGAGGTATGGGCATTTCACTTTGAAGATTACATACTGGGAATCGAAGAACATGGCTCTACAAGATGGCATGCAATAACAGAAGAAACATATAAGTATTTAGTAACAAAGAAAGAAGTCAAAATCCAGAAGGATTATGATGCACTCATTGCAGACAATCCTGAAAATCATGCGAAGATCAAGTTGATGTGAAATCTAAAAGCAATGAGAATTAATCGATTTACTCTTTCTCTTGACATATTCCATCTTGTTAGTGCATGTGATACTGCAAAATGAATTTGGGATAGATTAAAGTAATTGTATTAAGGTGATGACGTCTTGTAACGTTCAGTGCAAACTACACTTCTATCGGAATTTGGTTCTTTTGTGCAAAAACCAGATGAGAAATTGGAAAAGACAACCAATCGCTTCAGTCACTTGTTAAGAAAAATGCTTAAATATAATCTTGAGCGACGAGTCATTGAACAGATCGTCACGTTCATGAATGGTCTCAGATTGGAATTGAAGGCTATAGTTTCCACTGTTAAATTACACAAACAATTCAAAAGCTATTCATTGGTAAAACTCTTGAGTATTCTGAAATCTCATGAAGATGAGGCTACTAAAGAAGCAAAGTTAGTTTCTATAGTTGGTTCGCTGGCTTTGGTGTCAAGGGTTGATAAGCAAAAGATGTCGGTTGTTGATGATTCCAAATTTGATATTTCAGATGATGAACTCTCTAAAGAAGACAAAGTGTTGATGGTGTCAAACCCTAAGAAATTCTTTAAGAAGAATTTATCTTGTTTCAGAAACAAATACAAGCAGGGAAACTCAAGTTCTAAAAAGCCAAGAGAGGAGGGTATTAAGAAATCTGAGAACGACGAACAAAAGAAAGAGAAGAATCTGTTAGGTGATTCTGGTTATGACTGTAACTATTGTCATGACAAGAATGACTTTGCTAAAGTGTGCATGTGTCGAAAGCAGAATGAGAAGAAAGAGAATGTTAAAGATGAAGCTTACTATGCTCAGAAGATAGAAGAGCTTCGGAAGAAAAATTCATTGGTTGCGAAACCAGTACTAATAGTGAAAGAAGAAAGTGATGACAGTAGATTCGAGGTGTGTTCTACAGACTCCAAGGACAATGAAGTAAGGAAAACTACTCATGTAGGGTGTTTTGTGGTAAAGTACGAGAAGGAAGGCTATGCGTGCAAGTATTTGATGGTGCATAATGGAAATTCAAAACCAAGGGGATATGAAATTGATGGTGGAAAAGCATCAGAGAGTTGCTTTGAAGATGATTATGAAGCAAGTGAAGGAGTGCGAGAAGGTGGTCGATAAGGTACACTTAATTCTTAAAACTATTAATATTCCTTTATCACGTTATGATTATGAATTAGATGATCTACGTTATACAATTTCTGATTTTAGTGATAGCTTAAAAGGAACTCGTATAAATAATTCTGATCTAAATGATAAACTTAACATGGTAACTTTTAAGAATGAAGAAAGAACAATAATAATAGAAGCATTGGAAGTAGAGCTTACTAGATCACAAGATGATATTATTATCCTTAAGAGAGACAATAGAGCAATGCTGAATCAGAGAAACATTTTTTGTTTGATTGCTAAACGTTTATATTTCAATATTACTCAACTTCATTTGGATTGTGAAATCTTTAAAGGTTTGCATAAAATGATTTTACATTTTCTTGAATTAAAAGAAGATGAATATGATGCTGAATGCTATAAATGTGAATCAATTGTCTCTTCTAATGATGTGTTAGATTCTTGTAGGGTTGGACTTGAGAAAATAGAAGAATATATCTAGTCCAAAGAATATAAAAACATGTTGAAAGATGTTTTTAACTAAAAAGGATAAACAAGAAATCAAATTAAGTGAAATGTAGAAATATGACTTATTATGCAAGAAATTAAAATTGGAAAATACTCTTGATTTTGAGAATATTTTTGAATTCGATGAAATTGAAACGAGTAAAATATATGTAGAGGATGAAATTGATTGTTATAATTTTGTACAAAGTTGTGATGAACCAAAGAAACACTTAGTTTCTGAAAACTTAATCGATTTTGTTTGAATTTCTGAAAATAAAGGATCAAAACTTTCGAAACAAGAAGCAACCGTTTTTCCTAAAGTTCAAACTGTTCTGAATCAAGTTTTTGTTAAGAAAGGACTGAACAAAAATGATACTTCTAATTTAACGTCCTTGGTAGCTGATGATAATGCGAAAGGGTGTGTTTAATTCTTCTGGTCAAAGCCGATAGACAATGCGGATGAAAGAAAAGGTCTCTCAGAAATGACCTCTTGGAAAACAAAAGGGAAATACATTTCAGAACCATTGAATTGTGTGGACTTTTTTTACGATAATGCAGGACCAAGTGGTAATAAAGACGTTTCTAGTGGAACTTCTTCAGAAAGAAATGAAACACCAATCAGAAAGGAAAAACCAAAAGCTAACATTCACAAATCTACTAAGGAATTAACCGCAAAGAAAAGACAGTTGGATGCTAAATATAGAAACAATTTGAGTGAAAGAAAGTGTTTTTGGAAGAAAATGAATTCCAATCAAAGTTCTGTTAAGACGTTCAAGATTTTCTTATCAAAATAAATATTTATCTCAAATTCAGAAACAAAAGTCAAGTTGTTCTTCCAACCAAAGTTGTTCACCAAAATCAAACCTTTCAAAACCGATTGCTAAAGCAATAGATGTTAAGGGTAAAACAAAGTTGCTTCGAAACCAGAAATTACTCTCAAAGAGTACGAAGCAAAATTGAAAAAGGAAGAAAAAGAATTTTCAAAAAGGATGGCTCCAAAATTCAAAGAATATTTTCAACGTAAAACTAATTTTGTTGAAATTAATCTTTATGACAACAAATTTCAAGTTCTTAAAATGGATAGAGGGATGAGTAGTACTTTGACAATAAATTCCTTTTGGGTTGAGAAAACAAAATTTTTTCCTGTCTAAAAGAAATCCTCACAAGGACCCAAGTTGGTTTGGGTTTGTAAAATTCTCTAAATTTTGCAGGTTATGCATGACGAACAATATGATTCAGAATGGTACATCGATAGCGGTTGTTCTGGTCACATGATAGGAAGGAAAGAGGAGTTAAGAGAGTTTCAGACTTTAAACGATGGCGGAAAAGTAAAGTATGGAAACAATGTCACTGGAGAAATAAAGGGATACATCATAATCACAAATGGAGAATTCTCAATTTAGAAGGTAGCTTATGTTGAGGGCTTGGAACACAACCTAATTAGTGTTTCTCAATTGGTTGTATGTATTTGTATAAAATTGTCTTTTGATGAAGAAGGTTCAGAAATCATAGAAAAGAAATCTAAAGTTGTTCTTATGAATTCAAGAACGAAATGAGAGATGTATCCTCTGAATCTAAATCCGATCCAAGGAAAACCCTCTATCTGCTTACTTACGAAATCCTCATTGGACGATAGTTGGTTATGGCACATAAGACTTTCTCATCTGAATTTCAAGGATATCAACAAGCTCGTAACTGGTGATCTCGTACACGGACTACCTCTTCTGAAATTTGAAAAGGAACACTTATGCGTTGCTTTTGAGCTCAAAAAACAAATTAGAAAGAGTCATTCATCTATTATCAATACCAAAATCATTGAGCCACTAGAACTATTGCACATTGATTTATGTGGTCCTTTTGCCATCGAAAGCATTGGTGGTAACAAATATATTTTGGTTATTGTTGATAATTTTTCTAGATTCATTTGGGTATTCTTTCTTAGACAGAAATCTGGCGCAACTTTGAAGCTGGCCAATTTCATGAAGCAGGTGGAGCTACAACTACGAAAGCCAGTTTGGAAAATTCGTAGTGATAATGGCTCGACATTCAAAAATCATACATTTGAAGATTTCCTGACCGACAAAGGGATTTCTCACAATTCCTCTTCTCCTTACACTCCACAGCAGAAAGGTGTAGTTGAAAGACGAAATTGCTCTCTTTTTTAAGATGTAAGGACTATGATATCATTTGCGAATCTTCCTTTGTATTTCTGGGCAGATGCTATTGCCACCGCTTGTTTCACTCATAACCGCTCCTACATCAACAAACATTTTCTGATTACTCCATATGAAATTCTTAACAGTCAGAAACCAAACGTTAAATTCTTTCATGTATTTGCTTCCAGGCGCTTCTTACTCAATTCCAAAGAAAACTGAAATAAATTCGATGTGAAATCAGGCAAATGAATCTTTTTTAGGTATTCCTTAACATCAAAATCTTATCGAGTTTTGAACAAGAAGTCAAAGAAGATTGAGGAAACCTACTATGTTACGTTTGATGACAATTACATGAAGAAATATCAAAAAGAAGATTGTCAAAATAAGGAAAATTTTCCATCAACAAATTCTAAGACTATTCCTTTTATGAATTTATATGAGGATTTTCTAAATTTGTTTGATGAACCTAACAAGGTAATTTCCTCAGAATCAAAAGCGAAACAGAATCAAGAGGATGAATTGATCAAGATTGTTGACAAAGTTGCTAAAGATATAGAGATTCCTCTTAAGCAACCAATTCCAAATGCACCTCAACTAAAATCTTTTGATGCTCCAATCCATGGTTAGAGTTCCGCTCCCTTCAATACCAATATTCCTCTCAAGGGGGAGAATCCAATTCTAAATACCGGGTCACATGCAAGCTTCCAGGGGGAGAATAATGAGAAGAATGACTCGGATGCATGATCGGAATTTGAAGAAGTTTTTGCAAAATTCATCCAGCCTATGATTAGGACTATCCTCCAATGACAAAATGTACCAAAGAGCATCCTTCATCTCAAGTGATAGGAGACTCTTCATTAGGAGTTCTTACACGCGCTCAACAAAAAGAAAAGCACACTGCATTATTTTCTAGAATGGAATTTTGCATGTTTAATTCTTTTATTTTGAAAATTGAGCCTAAAATTGTTAAAGTTGTTATTGATCATGCAGATTGGGTTCAAGCTATGCAGGAAGAACTGAATGAGTTTGATCGCAACAAAGTATGGCGATTGGTTCCTACTTGATGAGACAAAGAATCAAATGTTGATTGAATTAGAATGTAAATTCAAAGTAAGATTGAAAGATTTAAACACCGATGTAAATATGATCTGTTTGGCTCTATTACGCTTTATCAGTTTTACAGAGTACAAGTTAAAGTTCTGTAAAGACTTCGTTACTAAGACACTAGTAACAACTCCTATTTATAGGAGATGAAAGCGTACAAAAAATATACTAAGGACTAAACATGAAGCTTCGAATATTATGCCCTAGTAAAATACATTACAAAAATGTTCAAAGATACTAAAGACAGATTTTGACTCATTACAACATTTTTACTCTTAAAATCTCCCCTTTTGTAATCAAAGTCGAAGTTTTCAGTTTGTGAGAAGTGTAATGGAGTATAGAAAAACTCTTCGAACCTCAGTATACCAAGAAATAATTTTCTTCAACTCCTTGTTGTCTCCTTCGTTGTTCTTCTTGCAGTGGTTCATACGAACAATCAAGTTCATATATTAAGATGTCAAATATCTCTCCACTTCGCTAGCTTGGAATAAAAACCTCTTTGCTTTTCCAGCTTTATCCTTTCCAGCAAAAACTATCCCAAATGGCTTAAGAAAAATTTCTCCATCAATATATTTCTTTAACTCAGCTTGTGTCTTTGAAGGAGCCATTGGAGCATTTATCTCCATTCCCTTGGCAGTTGCCAACTCCACATAAGTTAGAGCTAGACACTTGTAATAATTCTCTATGAAGATCTTGATGTGAGACACTCCAAGTTTGAATTCCTCTGGATCTGTGTTTTGAAGAAAAGAAAAATATTTGTCTTTCAAAAGCAATGCAACTTGTATAAGGTCATACAAGTTCATCAGAGGAAAATCTGTAATTGTAAATTCGCATGTTTTTCCATTCGTCCTTGGAACCACATACTTGATGTTTTGGACTGTGTTTTCAAAAAACACATCCTTTTTCATACTTATCACCTTCTTGATCTTGACCAGAGACCAAACATCCTCAGGCTCTTTACCAAGTACCGCATGAAAATGAATTTTCATATGAGGTCCTTCATCTTTTTCTTTAAAATTCCCTTCAACTTTGAATTGAGGCATGATAAACATCATCTGATTTATAGGGAAATCCAATTGGCAGGCATCAGAATTTGTGATCACATAACTTTTCTTGGGCTTCTTTTCGAATGTATACATGTGATTGAAAGCAACCTTGGCTTAGATTGTTTCATAGTTATAGTGTTTTGCCGGATCACCTTTATTTATCCCCTCCGGATCATTTTCCCTCTGAGCCATTTTACTTCGAACAATTCGCAACTTTTCAATCTCAGCTTCAGCCTCAACCTTATTTTCTTCTTTAGATTTTTCTATAAGAATTGATTTTCCTTTGTCTGTAGATACCTCCTTTGGCTTTGACGCACTTCCCCCAGATTCCAAAGTTTTACCAATTACAATTCCTTTCAAAATTGTTCTTGTAATTGGCAATGTTGTTACGATTGTTGAGGTCACTGGTTCAGCAGACACTATTACTGGTTTTGTTGAAGGGATTTTTGAAGAGAATACCTTGCCCACCACTTTTGATTCTTCTTCTATTGACTTCCTTTCTCCCCCTTGCACCCCTGTGAAAACAAGAGGGGCAGTAGTTTAGGGAAGAAGACTGGATATGCGAAAGAGTGGAGAAAGTTGCTTGTTAAGTATGGTTCAAACTGCACAAACTTCTGAGATAAAAATTCTGGAGTATTCAAAGGAGACGAAACAGGTTTCGTTGAGATCTCATTTAATTCCTTGAGCAACTTCATCACTCCTTTGAAATTTTCACTTTCAGATTTGCAGAGTTGATTTATTTGAGGACTCAAATCTTCAAATAGCTTGACAAAATGAGTTACAACATCACAAATGATATCGACCTTTTGATGCAAGGACGCATAATCATACTGAACAGAAAAATTTCCTTTTTCATATCTTCACGAAGTTCGTGAATTTGTGAGTTAACATCCTCCTTCACTTTCTTCACCTCCTGAACAAAAAGACATGACATTCTTTTGTTGTGGTTTTCAGATCTTTAACTTCTCCTATAAAATCAGATCTGAGAGATTTAACACGAAGCTCAGAATTCTGATCTGTGTAATCAACCTTCTCTATAATAGCAGAGTCTGAGGCTTTCAACATTCCAGAAACCTTGTTGATTATTCTTGATTTGAACATCTTGAGCATGGAATCAACCTCCAAACTGGAAATAGATGAACTTCCTCCAAGATCAGCTTGGGATTGAGTGATGGATTTCAACTTTTGATTAAGAATCTTGTATTGCTTCATTGTCATCAACATGTGATCAGGAAATTCTTCTTCATCTTCATTGAATTCTAGATGTTCGAACGTACCTCCAATCCCTTCATTATTAGTGGCAGTCGGTGAAGATGGTTTGGGTGTATCAGTGGATTGAGAAGGAAAAATGGAAGTGAATGGTTGATTGAGGATATGTTCGAAGGTTGGTGAAACAGTGGTTGATGTGAGAGGAATTGTAGATGTTGGTGTTAAGATAATTGGACCTTGAGCGGCATCTTTCGAACCTCCTTCACCCATGTTGACATTTGCATCCGTATCAGATATGTGTGCAAGGATGCCTGAAGTTCGAACCTCCTCAAAAATTGACTTGGCAATCGAAACTTCGGGTGTTTTGATAACATTCGTCTCAGGAATGGAACTTGTAACAATAGGAGTGAACTCTGGAGTTTCTGGGATTCGTTCATCTTCATCTGTAGACTTAGTAGATAAAACAAGCTTGCGAGTCTTCTTCAACTTCTTCTTCTTCAGTTGTGACAAGTGTTTTGCTATATCTTCTGCTAATCGTTTCTTGGACCCGGGAGAAATAGGAGCAGGTACATCACAAATTAAAACCCCTTGGTGAGTAATTTGAGGTTTGCGAACCAACTTATGTGATGATGAATTTCGTTTGTGAGTAGACTTCATCTTGATTCTTTGAACCATCCCAATTTTGAAGGAATAATAACATTCTCTTGAGTTTCATCCACCATTGGCTCAATCACATTTGTTTCATCAATTGTCACTTCAACATTTTCAGTTTGCTTCTTTGAAGACTTAGAGGTTTTCAACCCTTTTTTCTTTGGTTTGCGTGAAGTAGGAACAACCTTCTTTGACTTTTTCGATTTCTTTTCTTCCCGTGGCAACAAAATTCCCATTGGAATTGATGAATCGATTGTTTCCAGATAGGTAACCAAAACAGGATTCTTAGGATCCACCCTGTTAAGCATCGCGTCTGGAATCCGAGCAACTTGTGGAAATTCATCGGCATCATCAACAACCTCCTTCGGAAAGTTATAATCGTGAAAAGTAGCCTTCTCTTCTTCATTTGAAACCAAGAACACTAAATGTTGCAGAATAAGGCTCCAATACCGAGCACAAGAAATGCCATGAATAGCATTCGTATGTTCTACTCCTTTTTGAAATTCCTTCCATAACTTTGTAGAATAATCTGCTGGAAGATCATAGTATAATCCTACCACCATGGCGTAAACCTCTATCCGTTCTTTGTCTAACCCAACTGTTCTTCCGGTTAAACAACGTAGAAAGATCCCAAACAAGAAATTCCATAGTTTTGGAAGTCCAGATTTCTTAAAATCTCTTATTTTTGACAATGGGGGCTGATGTCCCATTTCATTAAACATATGAATAATTTGTGGAAATTGGAATTCTGCAAAAGGAGGGGTATTCGGAATCTCAAGAATCTGGAAAAATAGTTTCTTGGAAAGCCTAACCTTTTTGTCATTAATCAGGAGGAAAGTAATAGAATCAGAGTGTTTATTATATGTTGCATTAGATCCTTCTTGAGAAAGCCAGGATATCGGAACAGAAAAGGAATTGAACATGGCTTTGGATAAAACGAAGTGTTTTAAAGCAACAATAAGCATCTTGAATTCCTCTGGACATTGAGAAAGTTCACCATTGACATAATAATTTGTAGATTGAATCTTCATTACTGAAGGAGAAGAAATATCTTCTGTTGAAGGATGCACGTGAGCAGCAGTTGCCATTGTTAGGGTTTGAAGAAGATGAAGAACAGAGAATTTGGAAATGTTTGAGTTTGATCGCGTAAACATAGAAAGTACTCTTGAACCCCCTTTTATAAGTAACCCTGAATGATTTGAATTTGAAGCGAGATGCATTTAATGATATCCGATGTGGCACCTTGAAAATCAGACCATTACTGCGAAAAGGTAGCCATGCATCAAAAAGTAACTGTCACTTCTCCTAGAAAACCGGACATAATACCATAAGTCATGGATAAACAGCCTGACATTATTCCCCCAAGAGAATTGTAACCATCAGAACCCTTCGAATGGAAGCAAGGCTCTTTCACTTTTGGGATTAAAAGCGAAGTCATATGCCAGATGTTCAAAATCATCAGCCTGAGTTGGTATTACTCAGAACCTCAAGGATTTCGTGTGTGCAGTGTTCCAAATAAAGTTAGACAAGAAACAATTTTTTTTTTGGAATGTAGTGATGTCAACAATGCAATTTGACACGAAGGCAGTTAAACCCCAGGCAAAGGTTGATTCGTTAATCATCAAGAGAGATGATCAACAGCTTGTGTACGTTCCCGTGAAATACAATTGAATACTTTTTAATAAGTATCAAAGGGCTTCTTTTGAAAATTGTTCGTGGGTAGGTTCAAAATTTCGTTACATGTCAACCTAAACATAAGGTGATAAAGTGTAACATAAATTACTTGTTTGACCAGTGTAGTCAGTGACAAGTTGGCTTTGAAAATTTTTAACATAACTGGGACATTCGAATGAAACTCACACTGAAATCATATTAAAAAAAAATTTGTGTAATGGATCTTGTTGGGTAACAAACATCGTGAGTTTCAAATGTTTGATCAAGACCACTCATTCGAAATGAATATGATTTGGATTTTTGAACCTTGGTACAGAAACAAAAGTTTAGTATATATCTGGAACAATGTTCCCCATCAATTCCTTAATTTGCAAGATGTTTGGGTTTCACTTTCATCATGGACTCATGATGTCAGATCATAAACACAAAGTTGTTATATATCTAAGTCTCGATGGGTTTGATCAGAGACCTCTCGGACATATGTCTTAGTGTGTGATCGTGTAATAATTTTATGGATGAAAAAGATTAGTAAAAGACACGAAAAGTACCTATGTTAATTTTTGGACCAAACAGAAAACTATTTACTCAGTTTGAGAAGAGTAAGGTAGCTCAGAGACTAATGTGAATATAAGCCTGATTGGGAAGAAATTTTCGTATGAAAAATTTCATTAAGGCTTTCATACAGACACATTGAGTCATGGAGGCTTTGGACAACACTCAACTGCATGCTTCTAGGGACATCCTAACTAGTTCGAATAATGAAAAACATATCATACGTACTTTTTTTTACCTGACCCTTATACTGCTTGCATTGTCCCCTCTGAATCATCATCATAATCTGCAATAAAATTCTAAAAAGAAGTAAAAATATTTTTGTTGTTTTTCAAAATTTTCGAAAATAAAAACATAACAAAATAAAATCTTTTTGGATTTTTGATTTTTCGAAAACTAAAAAAAAACAAAACAAAAGAAAATCTTTTTGGATTTTTGATTTTTCAAAAAATTGAAGGACAAAAAAAAATCTTTTTGGATTTTTGAGTTTTCAAAAAAAATTGACAAGGAGACGGAATTTGTTGCAAACAAACGAATGTTTGTCATTTCCTTAAGAGTAACAAATATACAAATTCGAAGCATTCAAAGCGTTGACTATAAACAGTAACCACTACCTCAATGCTGAAAATAAGTAACAAACGTATGAATTCGAAGCGGTCAAAGCGTTGACCATGAACAGTAACCGCTGAATGCTAAATGACTTTGCTTTATGTTTTATACAACCCTCTTATTCATTCTTTGTCACCCATCGGTCTTCTTTTTCGCATGGAACAAAATTTCCATCGATCATTCCAAGCCCTTCTATTATTCTCACAAATGACTTTTCATCCAAGGGTTTCGTGAAAATATCAGCTAATTGATCAGTTGTTTTCACGAGATGTACTTCAATGTTCCCATGCTCCACATGATCTTTAATAAAATGATAACGAAGAGTTATGTGCGTAGTCTTCGAATGTTGCACAGGATTATGACAAATTCTTATTGTACTTTGAGAATCACAATATAATGGAATCTTTTTCATATTAATTGCACAATCACCTGATTGACTTTGGATCCATATTATTTGCGAAGTGCAAGCAACAACAACCACATATTCTGCTTCAGTTCTGGAAATCGACACACACGTTTTCTTTTTCGACTGCCAACTAACTAATTTACCATCAAGAAATTGACATCCTCCACTTGTGCTTTTTCGATCAAGATTGCAATCACCCAAGTCTGCATCTGAGTATGCTTGAACGAAGAATCCAGTTTTTGAAGGATACCACAATCCTAACAAAATTGTTCCTTTAAGATAACGAAAAATATTCTTCACAACAATTAGATGTGGTTCGTGTGGATTAGATTGATACCTTGCACAATTACACACAGAAAACATGATATCAGGTCTACTTGCTGTAAGATAAAGTAATGAACCAATCATACTCCTATACAACGTTATATCAACAACAGGTTTGTCTAAAGATGGTGTTAGCTTTATGCCCGTTGCCATTGGTACACGAAGCTTTGTGCTATTCTTCAATCCAAACTTTTCTAGCAGATTTTTTGTATATTTTTCTTGATTAATGAAAATCCCTTCTCTGTTTTGACGAACATTCAAGCCAAGAAAATTATTGATTTTTCCCATCATGCTCATTCCAAACTTGCTTTTCATCAAATCTTCGAATTCTCTGGACAAAGCAGGGTCGGTCGAGCCAAAAATAATATCATCAACATAAATTTGAACAAGCATAAGATGATTCCCCACTTTCTTTCGAAATAAAGTGGGATCAACAGATGCTTGTTTAAATTTAGATTGTTTCAAAAATGATGTAAGAGTTGCATACCATGATCGTGGTGCTTGTTTTAAATCATAAACTGCCTTATCTAAAACATAAACATGATTAGGATATTCTTCATTAATAAAACCTAGAGGTTGTTCAACATAAACAGTTTCTTCAAGCTCTCCATTTAAAAATGCACACTTCACATCCATTTGATAAACATCAAAATCTTTGTGAGCTGCATAAGCCAGAAATATTCGAACCACCTCGAGTCTTGCAACAGGGGAAAAAGTTTCTTCATAGTCTATTGCTTCTTGTTGTGAATATCCTTTTACAACAAGTTTGGCTTTGTTTCGAACAATGTTTCCATCTTTGTCGGTTTTATTTTTAAAAATCCATTTTAACACGACAATCGAAATATTTTCAGGTTTAGGAATTAATCTCCAAACTTTGTTTTGTTTAAATTCCGACAATTCAGATTGCATTGAAACAACCCAATCTGAGTGTTCCATTGCATTCTTAACTGTTTTTGGTTCAATTTTAGATATGAAAACATTAAACATGCAAAATTGTTGATGAGTATTCAATACCTCATTCTTTGCACGGATTTGAGCTCTTGTCATAACTCCGTCTTGTGGATTCCCAATTACTTGATCCTTCAGATGATCTCTTGTCAATTTTTCCATTGGTGGATATGCTGGATCAAATTCCAAAGGTACATCTTTGTATACTTCATCATTTTATGAGTCTGCATTCGAATAAGCATCATCAACATTATGCTCCCCCTCAACAACATACTCCCCTTGAACTTCAACATTCATTTGATTTGTCTCCCCCTTGAAAGAATGCTCTTCATCATTTAAAGTATTCGAAGCCAATTACTCCCCCTCCACTGGACTGTTTTGCATACTTTGGCTTTGTTGTGAAGTTGATGTGGATTCATCAGTTAACTTTGCAAGTTATGGTATTTGATTATCAGGAGCATGAACTTCAGCATCAACTGCATGATCTGAAATACCAAAAATTAAATCATAATCAATATCATCCATTTGTATAGTTTCAGTTTCAATTTGAGTTTCTTGCAAAATTGGATGATTTGCAAATGTATGCTCATTTTGTTTAATATAGTAATCATCAAATGTGAGATTGAAGTTTCTTCCACTTTTCGTGTTCGCTTATTTAACACTCGATATGCAACAGAATTTTGTGAATATCCAAGAAAAATCCCTTCATATGCTTTTGCTTGAAATTTCGAAAGATGATCCTTGAGATTCATAATAAAGCACCTACATCCGAAAACATGAAAGAACTTCACATTAGGTTTATGATTGTTCAGAATTTCATATGGTGTAATATTAAACCGATGATGAATAAGCGATCTATTTTGAGTAAAACATGTAGTTGAAACAGCTTCAGCCCATAGATATTGAGGTAAATTCGCATATGCCAACATGGTTTTTGTTGCTTCGCATAATGAGCGATTTCTTCGTTCTACAACACCATTTTATTGTGGTGTGTATGGAGATGAAAAATTGTGCGAAATCCCTTTATCTACCAAAAATGAATCAAGAACATTGTTCTTAAATTCAGTTCCATGATCACTCTTGATTTTTCGAACAATTTTCTTCAACGTGGTTTCCATCTTTTTGATGAAGTCAATCATGATTTGTGCAACTTCAGATTTGAGCCTGAGAAAATAAACCCACGTAAATCTAGAAAAATCATCAACAATAACTAAAATGTACCGTTTATTGTTGAGAGCTGAAACAGTTGAAGGACCATACAAATCAATATGTAACAACTTTAGAGGTGCAACAATTTTCGAATCAATTGTGATTGGATGACCTTGTTTATGTTGCTTGCCCACTTCACAAGCTGCACATAAAGAATCATTGTCAAATTTAAGTACAGGTAAACCTCATACCAGATCTTGTACCACAAGTTTATTGATGTTTCGAAAGTTGATATGTGAAAGTCTTCGATGCCATAACCAGCTTAAATCAGATGTAGCATTCGAAAGAAGACATACTGTTGGTTTGCCTACAATTTGATTGATGTCCAGAGTGAACATGTCACCTTTTCTTTTAGATTTCAGTAATATTTCTTTTGTGTTAACATTCGAAAGAACACTTCCTTCTTTGTTAAAGTGAACTTGATTGCCAGTGCCCACCACAAGTTGAGAAGCACTAATCAAGTTATGTTGAAGACCTTCAACATATGGAACATGATTCACTGTGAATTGTCCATTTGTGATTTTCCCATATCCCTTGACTTGACACTTCTGATTGTTCCCAAACTTTACTACTCCAACATTTTTGAGACTTCGAAAATCTCTTAAATTCTCCTTCTTCCCTGTCATGTGACGAGAGCAACCACTATCAATGTACCACTTGTTATCATATTGCTCGTCACATAATACCTGCAATTAATGGAAAAACTTAGGTACCCAAGGCTTTTTGGGTCCTTGGAAATTAGATTTCAATTTCGAATGAAAAAAAGAACTTTTAACCCAATCCCAAACTTTGGTTTTGAGACTACCAATTAAGCTTACTTCATCATTTAAAGGAACTGAAACATAAGTGTTTGATAGTTTCGACTGTTCTATGACATTGCCCTTCACTTTTTGTCACACCCCAAAACCGAGAACGGCGGAATACGTTATAGGGTGGAGGACGTCATGTACAGTATCATAACAATTGTATAATAGTAAAAACAAGCGACAACAACCATTTCATTAATATAGTGATTATAAATACAAACATGTTCTGCACAGTTAATAGACACCAAAAGTATAAACAAAAACAAAAGATGAGTCTTGTATACGCTCCATCTTCTCAAAAGCTGCACCAGTACCTGTCTATCTTTGAGCTGAGGATACAAGTTATTTTGAAAATGAGTATCAGCATAAAGCTGGTGAGTTCATAAGATTTTAGTGTCGTTGCTTGTATAAAAGTGTTTACAATCATGTAATATAAAAGCTGAAATTAATGTTTGAGAGTAGTAGAAATCCCTAGAAAATCCTATATTTTCCAGAATTGTACATTAGTAAGTTAAATCCTTCGAGTGTGTAAAAGTATTTTCATTGAAACTTTCAGTTATAAAAATAAGGTAATAAATTTCATTCAAGTAACGTAGATGAGAAAAATTATTGCCGATTGGCTGTAGTAGTGTTGCAAACTTCAATTAGTAATAGGTATTTATTTACTTCGGAAAGTTAATTTGGACTTTAATTCTTAGTGAGCTAATTTGGATATGGATGTAATCTCTCATGTAACCAAACTGAATGATAGTAGAGAGCCCGATGACCTTCCCGGTCATACGTAGTGTAGTGATGTAGTGCCACCCCTGGGCCTAGTCGGCTCGGACTGTAGTTAACAATCGGGGGTGTAATAGTGTCCGTCCTGTATAGATCTATACATGTAGTGTTGCTTTCCTTCCGGGAAGCTCTGGTTACATGGTATTTTCGCAGTAGAGTGCCATATAGAGGAATAGTGTGCCATGTTCTGGATTAGTGTGTTCTCTTGTATTATATTATAGTAACTTTTAGTATAGTATAGAGAGTGTTCTCATTAACGTGCCTTAACTCGTAATAGTAGTAATTATAGTGAGTATCATAGTGATAGAGGTAACGAGCAGTAGTATTAACTATACCTATTATAGTTAAATAGAGTGTGGGATTGCATGCCTTTGATTTACAAAGGTATTGAATAAGATGAAGACTTTCATATCTAACACAAATATATATGATATATAACTAAGAAATCAACGAGAGTCGGACGGATAACAATATACCTTAAGACCACAATCAAACAAGAATAGGAAATAAGGTGCGCTATTGGTCCTAAGTCCTTCAAGTCTTACTTATATAAATATATTGGTGTAGATATAGTTTAAAAGAAAAGTAGTTTAAACATAGTTTGAAAAAAGTTTAACAACAATTTAACCTAGAAAATGCGTTTGATTTTTATTTAAAACATTTTTATTGACAAATAACTAAAAGTATAGAAAATCCTCTTTGGTTGTAAGTTATGAATCACATATGATTTGATACTAAAAATTGTTGCATTTAATTGGTACCCCCCCTAAAGCATGTAAAAACATTTGAAAAGGTTAATTAAGGGGTATGAACTCACCTGTAGCGAGTAGATCGGGTGGAAGTGTCGGATGAGCGTTTGGTGTCAAGTAAAGACTTGAACACACTCTATAACCCTACTAACATATGAAGACATATGTTTACAAGTAATTAGTGATTAAGACACTAATTAAACACATATAGACATCCTAATGTGAAGAAAAACTCTTTGGTCAAGTGCTAGGAGGCTATTGGGTTGCACGGAAGGAGTGTTAGGCCTTACTATGGAGTTTACTCCTCAAATACTCACCTTGGGTGAGTTTACGGCTGAGGGACCATTTCCCCCATGAGTTTACGACCGTAAAATCGTGGGAGGAGTATATTTGTGTGCTTTCAAGTCTCTTATATCACTAGGAAGGGTTCCAAGGTAAATTCCAAGGCTTGAGGGGTGTTTAGGGTTCAAAAGGGGCACTCCATTGGAGTTTGCGGTCCTAGGACCACTCCTTGGGAGTTTACGGTCATGAAAACCTTGTTTTACGGCCATAAGCTCTTAAACACACCTTATCCTTCGATTTTGAGGTCCTTAGCTCACTCCTACATGTTTCTAGGTGAAGGTATAAGGCTAGATAGGGGTTTAGGTCTTGATTTGCATAGTTTGAGGGAGTTTACGTCCTAAGAGTGTTCTTGGGCTGTAAACCCTCTTTCAAGCCACCAAACTTGGTGTTTAATGTCTAAAACACATCAATGTTAAGTTCTAAGCTAGTCTTTATACCTAAGGGAGGGATTTGGGGGATTCTTGGCACATTTTTAGGGGTTTACGGCCTAAGAAGGTTCTTGGGCCGTAAAATCCTTGTCCTTGGCCTCCATGGATGATTTTAAAGCTATGTAAACATGTAATGAGCTTTAGAACAATCTAGGGTAAGGGAACTTACAATTTGGGAGCTAAAGCTTGCACACTTTGGAAGAATTCGAGCCTTGAAGAGAGAGAGAGTAGAGAGAGAGAGAGTGACTAGAGTGGTAAAAAGTTCCATTTAGTGCCCACTCAACCCTTATATAGGGGTTGGGTTTGTGGCCAGGTGGGAATCTACTCGATACCAACATTAAGCGGGGTTATGGTCGTACCTGATTAAACGATCGTAATTTAACATGTTTGCAACTAAAACTTTTTAAAAGAATATTGAGGGTGTTTCCGTGTTTCTAATTTATTCTGATCCTTATGGAGTCATAATAAAAGTCCAAATTTTAATTTGTCTGATCCCAATGTTAACGGAAAAGTTTAATAAGAACGAGTTTTATTAACGGAAAATGGGTTACGGTGACGGAATAAATTTTAGGTTGTCACACTTTTTAAGTTTGTGACTGAACTGGCTTTGCTTTTGTGACTGGTCTCCAAGCTTTGACCGAGATATTCGAATCCTTAGATGATGAGCTACCATTGGAAGAAGTATTGACATACTTTTCGTATGCTTCATGAATTTGTTCTTTTGAATATTTATTTGACTGATACATTTTTCCTTTTCCTTCAAACCAATGATCAATGTTCTTTCTTGAAGTCATTCCTTTTTTCCAAGACATCCTCATAGTTTCTTTCTTTGTTTAATTAGGAAAATTTGGATTTTGAGGTACAAAATCAACTTTGGGTTTTGTAACATAAGAGTAAGCGTAGGATAAATCAGCACCTTTTTGAAAAACGTTTTGATTTGAGTTAGATCTTTTTGAAAAATCTCTTGATTTATTCGTTTCAGTAACTTTCAAAACCTTTGGTTGCTTATTTACTTCAGACCTTGTTCGTTTTGAAAAAGAAACAATTTTAGTTTTGAAAACATTTCAGACATCTTTTGAGACTCAATATTTTGCAAAAACATTTTCTTTCTTGCTTGCCTTTTTGAAATGTTGTTTTCTTTCGAAAATTTGTCAATTTGATCTTTAAATTCCTTAGAGTTTAATTTGACAACTTTTTCTTTTTCTTTTTCAACACATATTATTTTCTCTTTTTCAACTTTTGATTTTTCATCCCATTGTTTTTGTGGTTTTTGTCTTTGAAAAACATACGAGTTCTTTGTTAAGTTGTTTTCAACTGTGTTTTGATTTGCGAAAAAACCTTCCTCAGTTGTTTTTGAATCATCCCCCTCAACCATCTTCTTTAACTCTGGTTTAATATTCTCAACATTTCCTGTAGTTACAAAAACCTTATTTGGAAAAATGACATCATCTGTGCATTTGAAATTTGGATAAACCACCGTGTTAATTTCAAGATAATGTTCGCCTTTTGCATTCAATACTTTTTTGAACTTTTGTGTATCAGTAAACACTTGATCAACAACTATTCATGGAATTTCTTCTTCCTTTGAGTATGCTTTTTCTATCGAAACTTTCTCAACCTCTTCATCATCACTATCATCAGTTTGGTAATCTTTGAGATCCACAAAGTTCATTTCACTAACTTTCGAAGCTGAGGGTATACCAGTTTCATTCTCAACCATCAAATCCTTAACTTATTCTTTCCCTTTAGAATTCGTAGCAAAATTAACAATAGACAACTGAGAACACTCAACATCTTCAAGCTCACTAATTTCACTAATATTGTCAGAATTATCTTCAATATCAACAAAATTAGATTGAGAATCAGATGTTGAATTCTCAGTCTTTTTCAAAATATGAATTTGTTCAGATTTAGTCAAAGTATCATTTACAATGTTAACTAAGTCATCTGAATCAAGACATTCATCAACTTTGACTATTCCATATCTATACTTATCATTCGGAACTTTGTTAAAGTCAGCTATTTCCATTTCACAGTCATACAAAATGTTATCTACCTTAGCTCTTTCAGAAGCTAAAAATGGCAACAATTATCTATGTTGTTATTTACTTATTTCGCATGAATGATGAAGTTCAGTTATTTTTCCATACAATCTTTTAGCAGCATTACAGTAAATGTTCCTCTGTGCTAATAACAATTTATTATCACTAGACAAATTGTCTTTATCGACTATGATATTAGTTATTTGAAGTTCTAAACAATCTATCTTAGTGATTTTCGAATCTAATTTCTTTTGAGTTTCTATCAACTGCATAGACAGCTTCTTAGCCTCATTGCTAGCAGATACCACAATCGAATCAAAATAAGTAACAGTTTCATCAAAGGATACTAATTCAGAATTATAAGCATGTACTGGAATATTTGAAAGATTCAAGAATATTTCGTACCTTTGTGGTCATTGGATATTTTTCAGCTGCTTTTGATACGAAGCATCTCCCATGCACATCGTATGCCTCCTCCTCAGATTCCTCCTCCATTTTTGCAAACATTTCTCCATGAGTTGGATGTCGCATTTCCTCATCATCTGATCCAAATGACCAGATTTGATAAGTACCTTCTTCATCCTCATTTTCACCCTTTACAACTAGAGACAAATTTTTGGCTTTCGCACGAACCATCTCTAACTTCTCAGCATAGTACGCCTCATCCCTGACTTTATTCTTTCTTTCATCCTTCTTTCAAAGCATGCAGTCATTAACAAGGTGATTGGCACCATTGCAATAATGACAATCAATCCCAACATCTCCCTTTAACTTCTTTTCAGTCTTTCCCTCAACAAGCTTCGTATCTTTCATCTCTTCCTTATTTTTCTCTTCCCTAACACTTTTAGACAGAAAGTTCCCTTTTGTCTCAAATGACTTTACCTTCGAATTGAAATGCTTTTTGAAGAACTTTTTCACACGATTGTTTGAATAAAAAGCAATTGCCTCATCATCTGAGTTCATGATGAACCCTTCATCTTCATTTGAAGCATCTTTATCAACATCCCTTTCAGAGATCATCGAAACCAAAGCTAGTGGACCGTCCAAAATAGCCTTCGATTCTTCAGCTATTTCGATCACTTCGCTTTCATGAGTCTTCAGTTGATTGTACAAATCATTCAAGGTTGACGTATCAAAGCTCTGTTGATTCTTTACCATCATGCTCACAAGTCCCATAACAAAAATAAGATTGAACTCCATGGAAGATCTGGTGATTCCATATCGATTGCATCGATACATCAATTCATTAAAACGGTCATAATAAACTTCAATAGTTTCACCATCTTTTTGTCTGAAGTACTTCAGTTCCACTAAGCATTGTTTCACAGAGTTAACTTTTGTCTTCTCACTTCCCTGAAAATTTTCCTTGAGATTGTTCCAGATTTCCTTTGCAGTTGTACAACTCCTCACATAGTTGTAAACAATTGGAGGCAAAGCTCCTCTTAGCTCTCTTACACACCTTTTCTCCTGCTTTTTCAGACGATCAGATTGATTCTCAACTTCAGAATTTCCAGAGGAAGAACCATATTGTTGAACATTTGACGGTGGTTTGAGATTGCCAGAAATGCAATTCCACATTTCTTCATCCAATCCATTGAGATAATCCTCCATGCGATCAACGCACTGATCATAATACTCAGGGATGAGCATAGGAATTTTGGTGGATGATCCGAGGAGATGAGAAAATGAAGTCATAGAATTCAGATTGAAAGAAGCCATTGATGTACGGAATAAAACCTTGAGAATTTTTGAAGAAACTTTGAGAATTTGACAACAAACTATATGATTCAAATCAAAATCACTCTTAGAACACTCGATTCAATGAATTAAGTGTAGAATCTTCATTAAATCACAGACTTAGATCTAAACAATTTTTCACTTTCAAAAAGTGTGGAAACTTTTGAATCCAAAAGTTGATTCAAAAACCTTTTGAACAATGTGAAAATCAGATTAGAGATATGATTCTTGCTCTGATACCAATTGATGAGACAAAGAATCAAGTGTTGATTGAATTAGAATGTAAATTCAAAGTAAGATTGAAAGATTTGAACACCGATGTAAATATGATCTGTTTGGCTCTATTACGCTTTATCAGTTTTACAGACTACACGTGAAAGTTATGTAAAGACTTCGTTACTAAGACACTAGTAAAAAATCATATTTATAGGAGATGAAAGCGTACAAAAAATATACTAAGGACTAAACATGAAGCTTTGAATATTATGCCCTAGTAAAATACATTACAAAAATGTTCGAAGATACTAAAGACAGATTTCAACTCATTACAACATTTTGACTCTTACACTACTCCTGAAGATGCGTATGTGGTTGGTATGAAAAAGGTATTCCAAAATAAGATGGATAAAGAAGACAATGTCATTCACAATAAGGAACGATTTAAAGGGTATTGTCAGGAAGAAGGAATCGATTACGAAGAGACATTCACAACTATGGCTAGACTTGAATCAATTTGCATTTTTCTCGCTTATGCTGCTCACAAAAATTTTGATGTCTATCAAATGGACGTGAAGTGTGCATTTCTAAATGGAGAATTTAAAGAAACAATCTATGTTGAACAACCTCCAGGTTCTGTGAACGAAAAATTTCCAAATCATTGTTACATTCTCGATAAAGCAGTGTATGGTCTTAAACAAGCTCTGAGGGCATGTTATGAAACTCTAAATAGTTTTTTAAACAATATAAATTCAAATAAGGCTCAGTTGATCCTACTTTCTTTTGCAAGAAGGAAGGTAATCACTTAATGATTATTCAAATTTATGTTGATGACATTATTTTTGGATAAACAAATCCCAACTTAACTGTTGAATTCCTAAAATAACTTGAAACAAAATTTGAAATGAATTCTATGGGTAAAATTAACTTTTTCCATGGTTTAAATATAAGACAGAGTTAAGAAGGTATATTCATCAATCAAGAAGCCTTCACAAAGACGTTACTTGCTAAATTTGGAATGATAGGTGATTCAAAGGTCAAAGTCCCTATGGTTTTCAGAACGAAACACACACCTTCTCTTGATAAACCTGCAATGGATATTACTTTATATCGTCAGATGATCGTATCCCTATTGTCTCTAACCTCTAGTCGTACTGACATTATGTTTTCTGTTTGTTACTGTGCCACATTTCAAGCGAATCCCAGAGAGCCACACATGTTGGCTGTTAAGAACATACTTTGGTATTTGAAGTGAACCACTTCTCTTGGTCTATGGTATCCTTCTAATTCGGGGTTCTTCGTGAAAGCTTACTCTGATGCTGACTTAGGAGTATGTGGTTTTTTTTCGGAAAAGTACGTTAGGTGGATGTCAGTTTCTGGATGGCAAGCTTGTTAGTTGGCAATCTAAGAAGTAGAAATGTGTCTTCTTGTCTACAACTAAAGCAGAATACATTGCAGCAGCATAATGCACTTCCCAAATGGTGTGGATTCAAAATCAGTTAAGAGATTAAGGAATCAATATGAAGCGAATTCCCTTGTATTTTGATTCCAAAAGCCCAATAAGAATCTGCCACAACCCAGTGCAACACTCCAAAACAAAGCATATAGCACTGCGATACCACTTCATAAAAGATCATGTTGAGGATGGAAATGTAGAAGTTCATGTTATTAGATCCTTAGACCAGTTAGCTGATATCTTACTAAGGACCTACCTGAAACATCCTTTAATCGCATTTTACAACGATTAGGGATGATTAAATCCTACTCTATTCCAAAATCGACTTCACAATGATCATTGTTCGAAAGTTAAAGTTCATATTCTGAATGGTTCCGAGCTTCGGGATGGGCCGGAATGCACTATTCATATTCCGATTTGTTCCGAGCGTCGGAATGGTTCAGAATTTACTATTTACTTCCGACTTGCTCTGATATGCGGAATGGTTCTGAAGCTACTGTACATTAGGATTCCAGAACCTTTTATCTTTGTAACTCTTTTCCTGTTTTCTTTTCTTTTGTATACTTCATTGTTCATGTTATGAAATAACTGTTTAATTTTGTTATCGTCAAAAAATGAAAATTCCAAAAATATTTTATTTGTTTATGTATTTTTCCTTTTCAAAATTCAAAAATATCAAAAATATTCTTTTTAGTGTTTTCAAAAATCAAACACATCAAAAATATTTTCGTTTCTAAGTTCATTTCTGATTTTAACTTTGGAACAAGGAATTAACGGTCGACTTAATCACTTCTTTCTACCGTATCTCTTTAAATCTTCTATGTAGTCCCCTGATTATTGGAACAAAACCAGTTTCAGTATCGTGCTACAAAACTCTCGTTAATGATCGTAAAATTATTGTTAACATAATTTTCATGAAACTCCCAACTATTCAACGACCAATCTATTAATTTTGTATAATAACCCTTAATACTCTCAGGTTTTACCGCTGAAGTTTAGGTTATAAAACATCCGTGTTTATGATCTTGAAATTGTTATTACCATGATTTTGAGTGAAACCCAAAATCAGAAACCTTTTTTCCTAGTTACTTTACCAAGTGAATTGACGGATAAATCTTTTTGGTTTGTACCTTTGTGTGAAATCTCATCTTTTTATTTTTGAGTGATCTTAATGAAATACTCTCCACCTAAGACATTTCTTCTGAATAGATCCAATTTTTTTTTGGAGATTTTGTAATAAAGAATTTCCAAAATTACCAGCTACTTTCAAATAATATCTCAAGCTTACTTGTTTTTATGGCTACACTGGTCAAACAAATCTTCAGATTTATGTTAAGTTTCAGAATCTGGCTGAAGTTGAAACCACCCTTTTAGCCTTATAAAAGAAGCCTTTCACAGTTTCTCAAAAAAAATGATGATCGTAATTCAACGGGAAACCACATAAGCACTCTAAAATCTCTCTTAACTCGGAAGGAAGATATCATTGCCCTGGATCAATCAACTTTTCATATCAACATTGCTTGATATCACTGAATGCCACATATTATTTGCTTTATTTTGTTTTCTTTGGCACACTCTTGCACTAAAATCTTTATGATTTTACCAAGTATGGTTTCAATTCTGAATGGATGTTTCCAGAGCTAGAATGTAGAATGACAATTCCGAGAAGACTATTTCAGAACATGGTGAATCAGAAACGTCTATTTCATGACTTGTGGATAACCTCAAATCTTGTCTCGATTTTTGAATCTCCTGACATGCGTGGTTATTGTAATGGTTACTGACAGTCATTGATTAGTTGGCATGGTTTTATTGGCTAGTTTGTTAGCATGCAAGAATGTGAAGTGGCAGTTTCTCTCACCACTCATCATATTCCATATAAAAGTGGTTTTCAAATGATTTACTTTCTCACCGTAAACACAATTCTCAAAGTCTCAAAGCAAAAACCCTCTTGATCTCTACTGTTCATCATTTCTCTCACAACAACAGTGGCAAGTTCATCTGAAAATGTTTCGTTTGCTGACCATTCTGCCTTACTCATCATGCTCTTCGTCAAAACTAAACAGAACATGATCGTCGACCTTGATGCATCACGCTACAATGAATTGATCCGTCATATGATTGAGTGCATCAAGTTCTTGCCACTGGTGAAGGCGTTAAAATGGCTTAAGAGGTACCACTGGTTCATCTTTCCAAAGAATTCTCCACTGCTCTCTACAACAAGTCATCAACTTTGAAGTTGCAAACCAGAAGACATAGATTTTTAAGCCCCACTTCTGCAAATTACTAGGGCTTACTTCGTCAGAGGTCAGTGTCGTCCCTGAATCAATTCCAGCTACCTCCATGATAGAGATGTTCTACCAAATGGGGTACTGCAGTGACATCTCCCTGCTCTCTAATTTTTGGAAGTCTTTCTTACTACCAATATGGAATGAGTTATTTACACTGCTGTTTAAGAGCATGTCAGAGAGGGTTTTTAGATCTAACAGTGATAGCAAGATGTTTTCCACTCCGATCTATGGCTTATAACATGATATTAATCTGGACTTTGGGGTAGTTATTTGGACTCAACTGGTTCAGAGCACCAATTCCTCCACTCACCATACGGAGATCTCTTGGGCCAAATTTTGGTTGATTGTGGTCAACTGGGCTCTTGGTCACTTCAAGGTTCCTTTGATGCAAGATTCACTAATTAAAAACATTTTGACACTTCAGACGTCTACTTTTGTGATAACAGATCCAATAAACTTCTGATTTATTGGTTCAATTCCGATTGAAATGTTGGAAAGGGTTCCTCTTGAAAATTCTATTGTGAGGGAGTACCGAAAGTTTCCCTCCTCTGGTGTTCGCCCAATGACTGCTGAACTGAGGATGTTGATTGAAGAAAGAATCAAACCGAAGCGTGGTGGAAAAAGGAAGGCTAAAGCTGCTCCTTCTGAAGGCGTCAAGGTTCGGTAGAAAACAAAGAAGCCAATGAAGAAACCGAGATCTCTATCCCCATTTTTTCAAGAAGAATCAGAATCAAGAACTGTTATGGAAGTTCAAGTGGATGATACACTCAGAAATGAGGTAGATGATACTGTTGCAACTTCGGAACCAACCCATACATAACAGTTTCCAATGGTATGTTCTCCACCGTCTTCCTATGTTCCAACTTCAGATATCTTTGGCAACATTCTAAAAGAACCATTTCTGAACCTCTTTACTACTCCATCATCACCATCGGGTATTCCACCAACTTTACCCATGACATCCTCACCCACTACATCTACTATTCCTATATCATCCATCCCTCCCTTCCTACCAGTGAATTATGTTGGAATTTCTCTTCCTCATATTTCTATCTCTCTATCCTCACTTATATTTTATGATTCAAAAACTCCTACTACATCCCTAGTCTCCACTCTACCGGAAGTCCCTGTAATCAAATCTGTTTCGGAGGAGATACAAAATTCAGACATCCCTATCAGCATATCTGATACGGAGGAAAATGCCAATATCGGTGTGACCTCCGAACCAGCCATATCAACTGCTTGTCCTTTTAATGAGGACGAAGATATTTTATTTGGAGTTGAACAAGAACCCATAGAGGACTTCGTTTTTCAGCCCTTCTCTCTAAACATCAACAATGATGAAGATGAAGCTCCCATGACGAAGGGATAGTTCAAGCAGCTACAAGAAAAGCTTGACTCACTTTTAGACCAACCTCAAGCCTTTTTTTATTCTAAATGGGAAAATCGTCTGACCACCCATAGAGTAACTATGGAGATTCTCACTTCTGCTAATTCAAAGGTCATTGATGAATACTCTAAGGCTGCCCAACCCTCAAAAAAAATATCTGAAGCAGTGGAAAAGGTTCTTCTCTTACAATCCAAAGTAAAAGACTTTATGGCTAATTTTAGGGCATCTTCGGACAAGAGAACAACCGACATGAATAAAGTTATTGAAGCTTTTGGTTCCTCCTTGACGGTTGAGAAAGAAGCACTATCAAAGATTCATGTTGATATTAAGTTGGACAATGTCGATCTGAACACAACCATTACCACTCAGCTTGATAAGTTAAAGGCTGGCTTGGTAGCAGATATTAAAATCATGGATGCCCTAGTAGAGCAAACTCAGAAGGAAAAGTTTATGCATGAAAAAGTGAAGCATGCTAGATCGGAAGTTGCTAGGTTTCAAGAGGAGAAGTTTTCAATGAAGGCTCTCAATTCAGAAATTCATCAAAGGCTGTTCAGAATCATTGAGTTTAGAGCTCACCCATTCAATGATACAGTCTGCCTTGCTCTATCGGAAAAACTTAAGCCCGTGTTCACTTTACTGAATCAAGTTCAAGGTGTTTTGGGAAGCAGCACTCCTTGGAAATAAGGGGGAAAAGAAGAGGGTAAAGTCAAACAAGATATTGATCAGAAGGATAATGTAGCTTTTGGATCAAAGAAAGATAAAGGAAAGGTAATCGGTGAAGATGAAATTGAAGAAGATTTGTTTGAATCCGAAAAGCTTGTAAGAAAGAAATGTGATAAATAGCTTGATTAACTCAATGCTTTCCGACAGAAGCTTGATGCTGAGGAGGCTGAAGTCAAAAATTCAGATTTCATTTTAGAAAGTCAGAAGTCCTTGTTTCCTTCTTGGACTATGCAATGAATTCAGAAGGAAGCCATCGATCTTCCGGAACTATACTGGTTGGAACCAATGACATCAGTCGATACTTGCAATGATATCGAATGGCAGTTAGACTTTCGCCTCCCCCATGAGCATTTCTGTTCCGATGCTTCCGGAAAATTGAGAAGTCCCCCATCTCCAACAACATGGTCAACAGAAAACTCTTCAAAATTTATCTCATGTATGGAAAGCCTCAATATGAGTCCTGGAGTCTGAAGACGATCATAGGTTTGAAGGTCGGATTACCTATTAATACTGAAGATTTTCCGAACATTCACTTTAAAGGATTTCGGGGTTCGAATCATGTGATTCATGAGTTTACTTTGGCTGATTTGTCTTTCATGGATCCATATGATTAGATTTCATTAGTCAAAATTATTGTGAAGGATGTGAACAAATATGAGCCTATTTTCAACCATCTGAAGAAGATGATCAGATGTTAAATCCTGGAGGTTTCAAATATGGATATTGAGATCGCCTAAGTTCTGAACAAAAGACCCATAATGAAGCCATCTGAAGAACTGGAGGATATCCAAGATTTGCCTGGGGAAATGATAGACAAATAATACTAGAGCATCATGTACAAGAAGAAGGAGGGTGTAGTTTTGAAAAATTACATGTTCTTCTTAAGAGACAAACACTTGTACTTCACAAGTGCAATGAATCAGATTCTGGAAAATGGTAAAGCAAACAAGGCCAATCCAAGTTCAGATATAAAATGCGTATCAGATATGATTCATTGGTATCAGGCTATTAGGGTATCGCTTTTGAAAATAATGGCTATGATTTTTGAAGCGTGAAGACAACAATGAAAACTCTCTTCCGATTTGACACAAAAGGGGAGATTGTTAGGTCTAAATAATGTGTTGTGTCAAATGTATGCTATTTAAGTTTTTTTCATTCCAAAATGGGCATGTCCATTATCAGAATTAGTACCAGAGTCTTAGTCTATAAATAGTGTGCATGTAACTTTTAAGGTTACGCCTATTTTGTAGCTCTTACATAAAATTTCCTTCTTCAAGAACTATTCTAGAGCTGTGATTAATACAATCATTCAACACCTTTTTGATCATCATTTTTTCTTGTATTTAATTCATCTTACAAATATAGAATCTATCGATCTTTATATTTTTCACACGCACTACTGAAATGGGTCTTGAAAGTCTCTTTCACTTAACACTTTCCATACGCTATTGTGTTGATGCTTTTAACACCATTTCTTATACAACTAACCATCTGTTAATATAATTTATACACGGGACCAATCCTAATGAGTTTCTATTTAAAATTTTTAAGTATTTTTTAGGTATAGTAGACAGTACAAAGGCTTTCATTGTCTTGATAAAACAACATCTCAAGTTTACACTTTTCAAGATGCTAAATTTTTTGAAAACCAATTTCCTTTTATTGGTACATCCTCTTCTATAAAAAACCTTTTGGTTGCCTCCTTATTAGACCCTACCACTATTTCTATTGTCTCCTCCGTTCTTTCCATCCTAGATCAATATCCATTAACCACTAAAGACCCTACCCTCCAATTATGTCCCTATCATCATTAATACTCATTATTTCTCGACGTACATATGCCCACTATTGCACCTTCCTAGATTTCAACCCAAAATTCGCCTCATCACCCTCTAAGAAGACTTTAGTTGCATATTCTACACCTTCTAATCAACATTGGACCGACCCATATAAACCACCTAACTTTTCTAGAGTTGTCCTAGTGTACCCAATAACCAGTAGTAGTCATTATGGTATTCATAAAACATGTAAGTGGGCTAGTTTTGTAAATATTAAAACCATAAGTTTTATTCAAGTCCTTATTGCTTCTAGGGATCCAAAAGGATTTAAGATCGTTGTGAAATATTCGACTTGGGTCTTGTTATGGAAGATGAAATGTCGACATTTCGTTCTAATAAAACTTAGGCATAAGTTCATCGAGCATTTGAAAGTAGTATTGTTGGGTCCAAATGGGTATTTCATATTAGGCACTTATTTGGTGGATCTATTGATCGCTACAAAGTGCTTCTATTTGCTTAAAGATTTACTCAGGTTCTTGAAATTGATTATAGAATCACATTTATTAATCTCGTCAAATTCTCTACCATGAGGATTTTTATGTTCCTTTTGATGGGTTTTGAGCACTCGAACAACCTTAAGGTGCACATACAACCCTAAATGCTTTGGATCTATGTTTTCTCTAATGATACATGCAATTTGATTTTCCAACGCATTATCCTAACTAGCATACAAAACTATGGGTACTTGCATAACAAAAACTAGTTGAATGATATACCTTTTCTTGTAGCTTGTTGACTTGGACCTTTAAATGCCTAGCACCGCAAATGTGATGCCTCAAATGCTTCACAAAACACCACCAACAATGGAGAACTTTGAGAGAGAATATTAGCACTCAAAATCGATTATGGCTCTTACAAGAACACTAGTGGCCGATTTCATGAGCTAAAGGGTTCCTTTTATAGTGTGGCTAGGATTAGGGTTACATCCATGTAAACCCTAATGTGAATGACCTTTCATCTTACTTAGGATCCATGGGTTAAACCTCCATGGACTATCTATGGACTACCATGTTGGTTTAGCCCAACCTAAATAAACATAGGCCCACACTATAAGAATCATTGATTTACCAAATCAATCCCTTTATATATAATTAGTCTCTTTTGATCACCAAATTAATTCTTGATCAATACTAATTAAATAATATGATTTCATATTAATATATTAGAACTTATAATCTATTAATAAATCATAAATAACCTCTTCTCAAAAGTCCATCCTTACAAATTGTTCCGATGAAAAGTAGCCCAAATGGACGATGCTACTTTCGGGTCAAGTACATACCAAATATAGTTATGGACTTAGACACCTTATCCAATAGTCTCCCACTTGGATAAGTCTAATCACTATAGATGCAAGTACAAATTCAGGAACTGACTAGCAATCGTAGCTCTTAAAAGCCTTTGTCAAACTGTGACATGCCATTTTAGATAAGGGGTCATATAATCCTTTGTTCTCAAGATATCAGCTGCACAAACACATGGAACATAGTTATTCTTATTGTCCAACATTTCTTTCCCGATTTCTGATTTGTTTGACATAGAACTTAATCAGACATATCAATTGAGTTCTGACCAGGCCTGACACATAAGTGAAAACAAAATCATCGAGGGGACCAAGATATCACTTTTAATTCTCCAAGGATTAAAGGGAACAAATGAACTTCAACTCATATGCTTGTACTAACTACTCGTTAAATTGTACATAATAGCACGCTTTATAGCATCAAGTTATTGATACGGTTTCACACTATCAATGTACGACCAACTCATAGTCAACAACTCATATCTCTGGGTTTGAACACTTATATGATACTATAGTCTCACGATTACCCGAGATAAATTCCATGAAGTGATACAAGTGAGTGTGAGTTTAATCCAATACTCAGACCTTATGAGCACTCATGAATGTTGTAGCAATCCTTTGCTATGTCTAAACAATTTAGACATATAGAAGCCAGAATCATGACAGTCTTGCCTCAATACCTACTTCCAACCTATGATCAATTGTGGATAATTTGAATAATATAATTATTCTGGAATTCAAAACATGCAAAGTGAAACAATAGTAAATGATTGACATAAGACAGTAACTTTACTTGTAAATAAAAAACACCTTTTATTTAATCATTAAATGTAATTACATTTCAACTATTACAAGTTTGAAAACTATCTAATCATTAAAACTAATATCGTCCTTCATGCTTAACCCTACTCAGTCCCTTTGTGAGGGGATCTACTGGGTTTTCCTCTGACGATACCCTCTTTTCTATGAGGAGTCCTTCTTCTATGTCTTATGAAGTGATATTTTCTATCGATGTGTCTGGATTTGCCATGATCCCTTGGTTCCTTGGTTAAGGAAATTTCACTTTCGCTGTCACAAAAAATCTCCATAGGCTTCTTTATAGATGGTATAACTCCAAGGTCTCCAATGAAGTTCTTTATCCATATCACCTCCTTTTGCGCTTTGCTTGCTGTTATGTACTGTGATTCACACGTTGAATCAGCTACAGTCTCCTACTTGGAACTTTTCCAAGTATTTTCTCCTCCATTAAGGGTAAATACCCAGCCCGACTGAGAGCGGAAATTATCTTTGTCGGTCTGAAAGCTGGCGTCACTATTCCCCACTACTCTCAAGTCATCACTCCCACTGAGGGTAAGGACCCAATCCATAGTCCTCTGCAGGTACTTGAGAATGTTCTTTACCGCAGTCCAGTGAACCTTACAAGGATTCCCTTGATATTTGCTGACCATGCTCAAAGCAAAGGCCACATAATGGCGAGTACAAGTCATAGCATGCATGACCGAGCCAATAGCAGAAGCATATGGTATTTGACTCATCTCAGCTATCTCAGCCTCCGTACTCGAACTCTGAGTCTTACTCAGTTTGGCATTACTCTGCATCGGTAAATCACTTTTCTTGGAATCCAACATGTTGATCCTTTTCAACACCTTTTCCAAGTAGGTACTTTGACTAAGTCCGATTAGTCTCTTACTCCTATCTCCCAATATCCTTATCCTAAGAATATAGGCAACTGCTCTGAGGTCCTTCATAGCGAAGCATTTCCCAAGCCAAGACTCAACCTCCTGCATGGTTGGGATATCACTTCCTATGAGAAGTATGTCATCTACTTACAACAACAGAAATCTAACTATACTCCCACTAGCCTTGAAATATACACATGACTCATTCTCGCTTCTCGAAAATCCAAACTCTTTGACTTTCTCATCGAAATAAAGATTCCATTTGCAAGCTGCTTGTTTCAATCCATAAATTGATTTCTCAAACTTACACATTCTATTAGGGTACTTTTCATTGACACAACCCTCTTGCTGAGTCATGTAAACATCCTCAGCCAACTTTCCATTAGGGAAAGTGGTTTTGACATCCATTTTCCATATTTCATAATCATGAAATGCAACTATGACTAGAAAAACCCTAATAGACTTAATCTTCGCTACTGGTGAGAAAGTCTCATCATAGTCAACTCCTGGAGTTTGAGTGAAACCCTTCGCAACCAGTCGCACCTTATATGTGTGTACCTTCACATCCATTTCGGTCTTCTTCTTGAAGATCCATTTGCACTCGACTGTCTTACAAACTGATATATTGTCAACCAAGTTCCAAACTTGATTATCATACATGGAATGAATCTCGCTGTCCATCGCCTCTTTCCATTTAGTAGACTCGGGGCTTGCCATGGATTCTTTGTAGTTGTTAGGTTCATCCAAATTTACCAGTGTGCTATCACTGATTAATTAATCACCTTCTGTAGTAATATGGAAACCATAAAACTCAAGTGGAACTCTAACTCTAGTGGAACGTCTTAGAGGTATGGAGTCGCCAATCGGGTCAACAGGAGTTTCTTGCTCAGGTTGATCACTAGTGTTTGAGGTTCCTTCACCACTTGACTCTTGTAGCTCTTCAAGGTCAATTTTCCTTCCATTGTCCCTTTAGCATATCAGCTCTCTCTCATGAAAGACTGCTCTCCTCGCAACTAAGACAACATTTTCACTTGGTCCGTAGAAGATATATCTAAAGGACTTTTATGGATAGCTGATGAAAATACAATGCTCACTGCGAGGTATGAGATTATCGTGAGTCTCATGTCTCACGAAAGCCTCGCAAACCCAAACCTTGACGTGTGCTAATGAGGGAACTTTCCTTGTCCACATCTCGTGAGGTGTTTTGGCAACCTTCTTATTTACGACTCGATTAAGGATATGTGTGATAGTCTCTAAGGCATACCCCAAAATGAGATAGGAAACAAAGCTAGACTCATCATGCAACGAACCATGTCCAACAAGGTTCGATTGCGCCTCTCAACCACTACATTAAGTTGTGGTGTCCTAGGTGGCATCAACTGTGAAACAATTCCACATTTCTTAAGATAGTCAAAGAACTCGATACTAAGATACTCACCACCCAGATCGGATCAGAGCATCTTTATCTTCCTACCCAAATTATTCTCCACTTCTTGTTTAAACTCTTTGAACTTGTCAAAGGTTTCTGACTTATCGTTGATTAAGTAGACATAGTCATATCTACTGTAATCATCAATAAAAGTCACATAGAAACGGTTAAAATCCCTTGTGGCGGTTCTGAAGGGCCCACACACATTGGTGTGTATGAGATCCAAAAAACCCTCACCCATTTCACAAGTACCAGTGAGGGTGACTTAGTCATTTTTCCAAGCAAACAAGATTCGCAAGTGTCATCCAACCTTAAGTCGAATGACTCTAAAACTCCAGCCTTTTGGAGTTGGCCTATGCGACATGTCCAAGACGACAATGTCATAAGGATGCCTTATCCAAACTATTGGAATAATCAATATGTAACACATTATTTCCTAAGTTGTCTACAACCATCACATTTTCATATACACCCTTACAAGGCAATGCTTTAAAATAAAATACTCCATTATAAAAAGCATTAATAGCACCAATTTCATTATCAAATGAAAAACTAAAACCTTGTTAGTACAAACCATGAAAGTAAATAATATTTCTTGCCATATCAGATGAGTAACAACAATTATTCAAATCTATTTCTAACCCACTACTAAGCAATAAAGAGTAAACTCCAATCTTGGTGACAAGTGAAACTTTCCTATTCCCCATGATAAAGTTTATCTTCCTGTGCTGCACATCCTTACTTCTTTTTTGGCCCTGCATATCAAAACAAATGTGAAATCCAGAACCTGTATCAAGGACCCAAGAGTTAGCATGTGATGAGTTTTTAGATAGAATAGTGTAAATACCTTCATGGGTGGGTTTATACTTCCCATCCTTTATATCTTGCAAGTACTTGGGGTAGCTTTTCTTCCAGGGCCCTTTATCATGGCAATAAAAACACTATGCTTTCTTAGGAATAGTAGAGGGAGCATCAGAACCAACCTTGGTCCCACTTGAAGAGGATCCATCAAAAGACTTTCCCTTGCGGCTCTTAGAGGGAGCCTTCCTCTTCTTCCCTTTAGCATGCCCAATTTCCAGAACAGGGGCAGTAGTAGGAGTAGTACAACTGATTTACCTTTGAGACTAGTTTTAGCATTCCGCAAAATCCCTTGATGTTGCTAAGTGTGACCTCTTCCTTGTTCATATGATAGGTCATGCAAAACTGATCATAACATGGAGGTAAGGAGTGCAAAATGATGTCTATAGACATCTCTTATCAAAGTTCACATTTAAGTTTAGCAAACAGTCCACAAACCTTTGCATTTTCTGCAAGTGGGTTGTGATGGACTCTACATTCTTCATGTTAGTTGTTATCATGGAAGAGATGATTTCATACCTCTCTTGACGAGCACTCTGATGGTATCTTTCCATCAGGTCTTGGCGCATATCAAAAGGATAGAAGTCCTCATAGGACTTTTGGAGTTCAGCAGTCATAGTAGCCAACATGATACAAGACACCTTGGTGGCATCCTTCTCATGTGTGCTAAACTCAACGATCTCCTCAAGAGTAGCAGAAGGCTCATCGATTTCCTTAAGCTCTTTGTCTAGGACATATTCCTTGTCCTCATAGCGAGTGACCATACTGATGTTCCTAATCCAATCATTGAAGTTAGTGCCATCAAAGATGACTCTCCGACACAAGTTCATGAGAGAGAAGGAGCTAGCAGGGTTTGAGCCAGAAGCAGTGTTGGAAGACATCTAAAAACAAAGAAGGACAAAGTTTATATTAGATAAGAGTCCTTAATATAACACCCAAATGAAATATTAAGGCTAGGACCCAACACAATATTTTACAATTTGGAAGAGGGATGCCATAATCCAACTTGCAAAATATTTAAAGGTAGGTAAATGACAATTTACCAATTTCCACAATGAAAACAAAATAGATTATTAAGTTTTAATTGGATTGAAATTCCTAGATTCCTTTGAGAATCATTGAGATTTTCAATGCCATGTTTAAATCCTAATTATGTCCTTCAAGTTTGTGACTGGGATACTGAGGATCACAAACAAGGTGTGAATAACAATGCAAATTAACCTGGTATTCTTAATGTCATTTATCACCTAATCGATGTGCCGGTTAACCACACATGCTCCACCGATCTATGACAAACATCAAACTACCCTTTGCCACCCTTACTACTCTAGTTTAATGTTCCGGTTAACAACACATGCTCCATTAACGACTTGGCAAGGTGCAAAGTGCAATTTCATGGATTAGCATCAATTTCACATTTTCCTAAAGTAACTAAGATTGAGAATTTAATAAAATATTTAGTTACTTAATAATTATCATTATACTTTTAATGAGAATTAGTGTCCTATCCTACCCGTTCGACTAACGACCCTCCACCAGTTAAGGAAGCGGTGGGTGAGAGTGGACATCCATTAAACCACCATTTTATAGACAGTAACCTTATACCCCCTTGGCTTCGTGAATGAGGCCTACTAACGGTAAAACTGACTTGTCTTATACATATATATATATATAAAATCATTAAACTTAATATTATAATAGCATAAGTGTTGAATTTTAAACTTTTAATATTCTAGGGTTTGGAATTAAAGTATTCATAAGTGTGACTTTACAAATTCCAAAACTTGAGGTCAAGTTTTGAAACTATTCAAAACCTTTCATTTCCATAACTTATGAGTTTAATGATATTTTAAAGAAAAGACTTTTGGTTTTCCTAACTTGATGACATGTTATGGAGTACATTAAAAAGCATTTAGATCAACAATTAAACTAACAAGAAGTGCCAAATAATATCTATCATCTAGTTACACTGATAAGAAAAGATAATTCACATCAATAATTTTCAAGAAATTAGCTAATCATATAAATTAATACAAATCTTGAAACTTTGAAAATTATCTTTTAATTGGACAAGCATGATCATTAGCTTACGAGAAAACAAACTTCATGGTTCAAAAAATAGTTTGGGGTAATGATCCTAAACCAATTTCTGGCCAAAAGTCGAAAATCTACCCACTGGAGCAATAACTCGGTGAGTAAATGAACTAGACTCGTCGAGTTGGTACTTTTCTGAGTGGAATTGGCGAGTCACCCAATAGACTCGGCGAGTTCACTGGTCAAATGACAGAAATTCGATTTTTCCAACTTTGAAAACCAATAAACATGAAGTATAATAGAAAACAACCCTTGCTCTTATACCACTGATGGGTTTTGAGCACTCTAACAACCTTAGGGGTGCACATACAACCCTAAATTCTTTGGATATATGTTTTCTCTAATTATACATGCAATTTGATTTTCCAAATCATTGTCCTAACTAGTATACAAAACTATAGGTACTTGCATAACAAAAACTAGTTGGATGACATACCTTTTCTTGTAGCTTGTTGACTTGGACCTTTAAAAGCCTAGCACCCCAAATGTGATGCCTCAAATGCTTCACAAAACACGACCAACAATGGGGAACTTTGAGAGAGAATACTAGCACTAAAAAAATTGCTTATGGCTCTTAAAATAACACTAGTGGCCGATTCATGAGCTAAAGGGTTCCTTTTATAGTGGCTAGGATTCGGGTTACATCCATGTAAACCCTAATGTGCATGACCTTTCATCTTACTTAGGATCCATGGGCTAAACCTCCATGGACTACCATGTTGGTTTAGCCCAACCTAAATAACCATAGGCCCACACTATAAGAATCATTGATTTACCAAATCAATCCCTTCATATTTAATTAGTCTCTTTTGATCACTAAATTAATTCTTGATCAATACTAATTAAATAATATGATTTCATATTAATATATTAGAACTTATAATATATTAATAAATCATAAATAACCTCTTCTCAAAAGTCCATCCTTACAAATTGTTTCGGTGAAATGCAACCCAAATGGACCATGCTAATTTTGGGTCAAGTACATACCAAATATAGTTATGGACTTTAACACCTTATCCAACAGTCACCCACTTGGATAAGTCTAATAACCATAGCTGCAAGTATGACTTCAGGAACCGTCTAACAATCGTAGCTCTTAAAAGCCTTTGTCAAACTGTGACATGCCATTTTAGATAAGGGATCATATAATCCCCTGTTCTCAAGATATCAGCCATACAAACACATGGAACATAGTCAAGTAGATACCAAATAGAGTCAGGAACCGTCTAACAATCATAGCTCTTAACAATCCCCCCTCCCCTAAATGTTGAAACTAATGAAGATCACAATTTAAATCTTTTTGGCATTTCTCCCCATTAAATTGTGAGACTCATCAGAACATGGGTCTTCATAGATAAAGAATGGATCTGAACAAAATCATCAACAAGGAATATAGATCTGACAACTGAAACTCCCCCTTGAATCCTCAACAAATTCTATGGAGAGGATTTGGAACGTTAAGAAGTATCAACCTCACTAGCTAACATCTCAATGAGAGAGACGACTAGGAAACAAGAAAGATTTCCAAAGGCTATCATGGATCTTCAAAACTCATTAGATTTGAAATCATCTACAATAGTTCCTAAAAATAAAATTTGACACTACAACATTGCACTTATGTAGCCATAAATTCACATAAACATCAAAAATTTCAATGGTCCAACGATTAATCGGAAAAGTAACCATTGGATAAAGGCTTTAATCGAAAGGTAAAAACAACAAACTGCGATCATTGGAAACTTTTGCATCCCTTCGCAACAAAACCATCATGGTTTCTCATGAGAACACCCTTTCTGCGTGTGAACACCCACATTCTTAGTTTGAGTACTTATCTTTGCATATGAATAATATATTTCACATATGAATAGTATATTTCACATATGAACAGTTGCTTTCACAAATAGGAAGTCATTTTCGCATATGAGAAGTCACTTTACAGATCTAAGACCATTTTCGTAGTTAAATGCTGACCAGTTGCGATGTGGTGCGACTGTTCGCACACACATAGTAACGTTCAAGAACCCATACTAAAACACATTCTTTTTGGTTTTTCAGATGAACAAAATGAAAACAAACAAAAATTCTTTTAGTATTTTTTATTTTTTTGAAGCTTCAAAAGAAAGAAATAACAAAAACATATTTTTGTGATTTTTGGGTTTTTTAGAATCAATGTAACACTAGCAAAATTTAGGTCAAAAATAAATTGTTCAATAACCTTAATTGGGATAAATAAAGTAATAGAGATCGTAACTAGGCTTCCAAAGATATAAAGAACACTAAAATCCGAATTATAACGAAGAAGTTATGACCAATCAAAGATCCGCGACAAAACCGACAAAACATAGTTGAGTGTAAAACGTGAGTTTAATATAGACTACTTTTTAGCCTTAATTATCTTAATGAAAGTTGTAAAGTATGTCTCCACCTTCGCGTGGATATAAAGAACATCAAAACCGGAAGTCGTATGCAAAAGTTATGGCCTTCCGAAGATACAGCTGACTGAGAGCGGGATGCGTGTCAGAAACCCTAATTTAACTGAACTAACGACGTGAGCATCATTTCTCACCACGTGAGGAGTCAAATCACCACTTTTCAGGCCTAGAATGCAGAAGTCAAGTCTATGTATAAGACTCACGACATGATCCTTAAAACTCACGACGTGAACAATCTAAATGACCCTTCCAGAGCAAGTTGATGAGTGATGCATGCCATGAGCGAAGCAGGACCAAACCCACAATGTGAGTTATGAAAACTCACGACGTGAGAGTCAAAATCTTTCCTATAAATAGAAATCGAAGCCTTCCGAGTTTGGGTGCTCATTTCCATCCTCTCTCCTACTTCTACACGCTATTAAACCCTTCTAAGCCACCCCAAAGCCCTAGTAACACCTCTCACACACGACGTGAGTCCCAACGCTCCGAATCTCCTGAGAAACTAACTTCTTTCCAGTTGAAGTACTGCCCGCGTGAAGCTCATTTCTTCACCCAAGACTCGCGGTTACGTCAAGAACGATCCTTCTTAGAAACGAAACGCTGCTCGATTCACCACTTATCAAGTGAGTTCATACCCCTTAATTAACCTTTTAAATGTTTTTAAATGCTTTTATGGGGGGGGGGGGGAATACAAGTTGAATCATACTAGTTATTATTTCAATCACATGTGATTAATAACTAGCACACAAATGGATTTACTACGCTTTTAGCTGTTTTACTAAGCATACTACTTCAAAATGATTTCTCAAAACATTTTTACATATTAAAATCTTTATCAAACTATCTTACTTACTATATATTTCCTTCCAAACTATGTTATAACTGTGTTTCAAACAAAGGTTTTCATGTACTTCAGGCTGTGTTTCAAACAAAGGATTTCTTATACTTTAAACTGTTCTTATCAAACAAACTACTTTTAAATCGTTTTATAAACTAACAATCAAGTCATAAATTCTTATTTATTAAACTTTTCAAAGGTTTTACAAAACTTCTTTTAAACTTTTATATTGTCAAATGCATGCCTATATATGTATAGTTATGTAAGTAATGTTTAAAGGACTTAGGACTGCTAGCTTGCTTTAGATCCTTTTCCTTGTTTGGATGTGGCCTTAAGGTATCGGTTATTTGTCCGAATGTCGTCTAAATATTAGTTATATATTATGTATACATATATAGACATAAAAGTTCTATCAGTCAATTCGGTACCTTTGGGTAGCAAAGGCATAATTTCGGTTATACACGAACATTTCTAGTAAGTATAATATGTATAGTTAGGAGATACTATTTACTATTCCTAGTACAAGGAATCAGACTAAGAGTCAATTCATACATGAGTCAATACATACACTACACTAATACATACACTACTCTAATACACACTATACGAAGAGACACTAATACATACTATACGAAGAGACACTAATACATAATATACGAAGAGAATCTAATACATACTATATGAAGAGATACTAGTATATACTCTATGTAGAGATACTACTACACATTCCTGGACTGACCATCCTACTCCTGGATGCTCGCTACAGAAGGTGTGTTCATCTGCGGATGTTCTCGGTTGTACTGTTCGGCAAGTTACCACACCGTCTTTATCCTAGACAAATGAATACATTCTTAAAGATTATACAATTTTCCTTATTACATTTACTTTGTGACATGTTCACATAAACGATGAGGTAGAATATATTTTGATATGATTTCAAATAAATATATTATTTTCTTTATTAATTTTATTTTGTGATTCATTCACTTAAACGATGAGGTAGACTATATTTTTATAATAATAGTTATACATGGGAAAAACCGTCATGCTTACAATGAAGCATACGTTCAAAACAGTCGGATCTTGGTAGGAGACTACTTTTTATACTTGTAGGAAATATGAGATTTTCTAGGGTTTTCATACTTATACAAACTTTTCCTCAAACAATTACAAGTCTTTCATTACAAGTTTTTACAAATCAATGACACTAAAATACTTATGAATTCACCTGCTTTATGCTGATAAACTCTTTCAAAATAGCTTGTATTCTCAGGTCAACAGTAGACAGGTACGATGACCAGGTTTTGAGAAGACGGAGCAGTCAAGACTCGTCTTTTATCTTGATTATTTATTATGTTGTTTTATTTTATGAAAGAACACGCTTGTATTAAAATTTTACTATTAATGCAATGGATGATGTTGTTGCTTTTTACTACTTTACACTGTTGTGATACTTTACATGACGTCCTCTGCCCCAGAACGTTTCCGCCATTCTTGTTTTTGGGGTGTGACAATCAGATAAAACGAAAAGATAAGAAAACAAAGTAAGAAAGGTTTTGAGTGGTTTAACCCAATGAAAAAACAAAAGTTAGAATGGTTTATGATGTTTTTAGAGTTGGGACATAAGTTGCGACATAGATATTCCTTGATATTGGACATAAGTTGCGACACCCACAAATACTCTAAAAATGCAAGACTAAAATATATCCCAAAATAATATTTTTCTGTGAAACATGTTCTATTAGAGGTGCTTTCCAGGTGTTGACGGTCTCCCAAACATGCTTTTACAACTTTTTGTGACTTGAAATTTTAAGCCTGCAAACATGGTATTCTAGACACACTTCCAATTGTTGCAAGCTGTACCTCGTGCCCTTTCACAAACTTCGATACGTGTTCTTTAAGACATGTGATTTTTGATACGAACAATATCATTTATTGCTTTCTTTTTCAGTCATGTAAGAACGCACCGACTGGAGCACCCTTTCCAAGATACAACCATCAACATCAACATCCTGATACACCAATCAAAATTATTGTTATTTCCACCTTTCCTATAACTATCATATATGTTTTCTGAGGTTAGAGGTAGTGGTGACACACTTTCCACAGTCCACCTAGGCGACATGTCATTTTTTACCACACTCTTCATTATCTTGCCATTTAGGTGGTAAGTTGCAACATTTTATTCTCAATTTAAATTTAACATTTTTAAATATTCTTTAATTGAAAAAAATAAAATAACAACAATAAATAAATTAATTTTGCAGAGTATTACTAGCATTTTCAGGTAAAAGAATAATAATTATTGATTATATTTTATAAACTTTATAAAATAAAAATATATTTTTGGGGTATAATAACAACTAACTCACATAGAAGACATTTATTTGGATTAATAAATGTATTAAATATCAAAAGGAATAAATCAAATGTAAACTTTTATAAAGTTAAAGGTAGAGATGACAAAAAAACCCGTACCCGATGGGTATCCGAAACCCTAACCCTAGTTGACCGGGGACGGGGATGGGTATTACCCGAATACAAAAACAGGGGATGGGGATGGGGATGGCTCTACCTATTAGGTATTCATATATATATATATATATATATATATATATATATATATATTTATTTATTTATTTTTTATCAATTCATAAATCATAATGCATAAGCGAAAGTTCAGTAGACAAAGTAAGGTTTTTTAAAAATCAAACGTGTACTTTTTGGAAAATTTTATTTATTTATTTTTTGCGAAAAGGTGGTTTAATTTTTAAACTTGAATCTTATTGTTCGTATTTGAAGACATTCCGTGGTTATAGTGATTTATATTATTTCTATTAGTTTTTGCTTTGCTCGTTAATATATAATTATGAGTTATTTTTCATAAAAGTTCAAAACTTTGTAATGGAGAAACATCTCGGTTACCCGTTGGGGATCACCATTCCTCATTGGGGATGGGGATAGATTTTTAAGTCCCGTGGGGACGGAGTCGGGTATAGGTATGGGATGGGAAATACAAAACCCAGTATACCTATACCCATTGCCATCCCTAGTTGAAGGGTAAATACTATATTTTCCACTTTAATTTTGGGGTAGAAAGTGTAAAAAAAGAGAATTTTAAGGAATCGTTATTGCAACTTCAAATTCAAAGTCTCTTTCTAACTCATCGATAAACATATACTGAGTTACCATGCCGAGCTGAGCAAACCGAATAGGTGGGGCAGTGTTCTCGAGGCCACATCGTCAATCGTCGAGCTCCACCAAGACCACTCCACCTAGCTTGAGAGACATTTGAACAAACACACTTTTTCTGACGAGTTGCAAAGACAACATTCACAGTCTCATTATTTAGGAGAAACACACACTACCCAATATATCATTAGACTCCAAATTTATGCATTTGACCTTTCTAAGCTATCACATCTGTTGATGTCTCCATTTGACCAACAGTTGCAGAAATACTTTCAATTTTTCCTTTTCAGAGAGCTGTCCAATCACTTTTCTGAAAGTCAAGTGCTAGATGAGGATAAACTAAATGCAAAAGATGTCACATTCATTTTGTACATTTTTTTCCTCCTCCTTTTTCTGATATGGATACCACTATTTATGAAGCATTCAAGGACACATCGCCTTCTTCTTGATGAGTGACAATGCAACATCAACATGTAATGAGATACACACTCATTAGTTTTTTATGATGAAGTAAGAAAGGGAACAAAGATAGTTGTCACAAGTCAAAAACCACAAGAACTTTTCTTTTGATAACTTGATTTTGAATCTACGAATCTAAAATTGCAATAAAGCAAAACACATGACTATGAATCCTATTTGGCTTCATTTGCATTTAACAGACAATAAAATGAAATATCATCAATAATAAGAGCTCCCCATCAAATAAAACTTCAACAATTAACATGAAATTTTAGGGACAATTTAAGATTGATAATTGGAGATGACACCTTGCAAACCCATTACATTGCAGAAAAACGCTGATCAAAATGAGAACCATCTTCTAAATATTGAGAAACATATGATATTGGCTTTTTATTTGGAACACAAATTATCAAATATCTAATAGAACCAACCATAGAACATTTTCTCATTTATACAACTTCTAACAAAGTTTTAAGAATGAATTTTCGAATCAATAGGCTTGGTTTAAAATTTCTCAACCTTTTCGCAAAACAATTTGTAACCTTTAATCGTACTGCTTTAATGGAGTATAACAACAAATCTGATTCATGCATTAGATCTTCAATGAGAAATAGAACTTTAATAGAGAGAAAATAGATCTGAACATAAATCTGAGAATAAAACTTGATAATCTTCTTCTACTTCACTTCTCAAACATGAAACAAGAATAGATTTAGAGAAAGAACATGTAGAAAACAACGGATCTGAAAATAAGCTCCAAATCTAGATAGGATTTTGCAAATACAAGAGATATTTAACTTCCTCATTAGAAAACTTACAAAACATGAAGAACAACGTGAGATTCATGAACAAAATTCATCATTTCTGATCGTTTCGTGTGATAATCGCTTGGATCTACAATATTAGGCTCTGGTATCACTTGTTGACCCCAAAACGAAATGACATATGCTGAATAAGAATAGGAATCATGAATCAAAAACACAAATGCAAGTAATCTGGTCAGAGCTCTTGTATATTATTGAATGAGAAATGAAACATACAAAGAGACTTTGGTTTTGCTCAACCAAACTGATATTTATACATAGTGGGAGTTTTTTTTGAAGCAAACCTAACAAGCTAAACTAAAGGCTAAATATAGTGGTTGAATACATCACCTGTCAAATAAACTAAGGGGTCATTTGATATGCTATCAAACTAGGTCCAAAGAGGGACTGACTCCATAAAATACCAATTGACATGTTTGATAGGGATTATAAATGTAGGGACTTGGTCCAACATGTGGACTCATTCCAATAAAAAAATAGGACTCGGTCCTTGCTTTCTTCTTGATGGACCGATAAAAAAAAATTACCAAAAATAAGTCGTTACTTGCCTTTTTCTCACACTGCTCCTTCTTCCTTACTCACTTTCCAAACACAATGCCCTTTGACGAGACCAACATCCATCACCTTCCTCTCAAGCTCCAACCCCTTTCTCCTCCGATGTTTCCTTCCTCCGTTGCCTCCCTCCTCTAATGCCTTTCTGATTCCTGCATCTATCTCTTCAAATCTTGACGACATCTCTAAATCGCTAAGCTTCTTTTCTCCATTTGTGAAAATTTTGTTCTCCTTGAAATTGAAATCAATTATCTATGAAGATTTATTCCAATTGAATTCTTGAAATTTAAATCAATTATCTTTGAAGATTTATTCCAATTAAATTCTTGAAATTGAAATCGATTATCTATGAATATTTATTCCAATTAAATATTTGTTCTCCCATTGTAAATGAATGCATATTTGCATTAGTGACATAATTATAATTGTTACTAAATCCATTGTGTTAATAAACAATAGTTATTCCAATTAAACGTTTGTTATAAATGTTTTTTTCATACAAGTGCAGGGAAAAACCACAGGAGATGGTGGTAATTCAATGGAAATGGAACCAGGTACTGAAGGCTCACTATATGTGATTAGTGTTTTATGATTTTGGGGAAAAAAATAGTCTTTTGGGGTGTTGCTTTTGCTAATGCTTATGGTTTGCAGTTTTATAGTCCAACATTCATACATGTGGATATTCTTCTATGCTTTTCATCAGGAGAAAGGAAAGAGATTGAAACCATATAGTATATTTTATGATGTTTTGGAACAACCAAAAGAGTAATTGTGTGATGTATTTAGGATCAAAGGTTTTTTTTTTTTTTTGTAATTATAGTTTCATGTTATAAATTAAATGGTAAATTATAAGGGAATTATTATAAAAATGTTGTTTGAGGGTAATATAGTCATTTTGCACAGTCAGTCAGATGGAAAATCAAACAGTAAGTTTCAGTCAGAAGTTAACTTAGTCGGAACTTCTAAGCAAGTCAGCTTCTAACCCGTTCACCTCTAACCCAGTTAGTAACTATCAAATGCCACCTAAGAAACCACTTGAAAAGTCTTCAGTCATAGCCTTCATCATAAATTCAAACTTTAATTTCAATATTTCCATACTCAACACATTATCACCAGCAACGATCATGTCCTTCCCATTAAATATATCACTTATATCAAGGCTTACTTTTCCACCAAAGAGCTCGTTCGATTGATTTATCTTCTTGGTATTGAGGCTACTTATACGTCAGAGGGATTATTTATCAAACAACTTAAGTGTGTTCATGATATTATCATGCATGCTTGAATTCTTGAAGCTAAATGTGACAACCAAAAACATGAGTATTAGTATATACTCGATCCAGTATATATAGTCAGTTTTGGACACGACATAGTAAAATAGAAAAATGAAGGAATAAGGTACGTCCTTTGGTTGACATGGCACAATCACGTGTGTAGGAAAAGCAAACATGTCACCAGCATGTGAAATGTGGAAAAGATGGGGTTCGTGGAAGAAGGTACAACACATGGCTAGATCTAATGAGATGTGTCATCAAAGTGGGATGATTGACGAAACTGAAGTGAGACACATGGACGCAACAAGAAAATGTATGGGACGTAGAGCAGCTACCCAACCTATATATATATATATATATATATATATATATATATATATATATATATATATATATATATATATATATATATATATATGTTGTTTGTGAGAAAAAGGAGGTTTTTCCCGGTGAAAGGGTAAAAGTCGGTATAATGTTCTTACGAGAATATTGTTAAAGATTCGTACCAGAACATTGATAAAGGTTCCTACGGAAACATTGACATGTGATTCCTATGGAATGAGAATATGCTATTTCTACGGTTATGTAAATATGTGATTCCTACGGGAATGAAAATATGTGATTCCTATGGAAATGTGAATATGTGATTCCTACGGGAAAGTATAAATTCGACTCCTATGAAAATGTAAATATGTGATTCATACAGGAATATGAATACGCGACTCCCACAAGAATGTAAATATATGATTCCTATGATATTCCTACATGAATATTCTTATGAGATTCCTTCGGGAATATCGTTATATGACTCATACGAGAATATTTTTGTAAGATTCCTTCAGGAATATCATTATATGGTTCCTACATGAATATTGTTATAAGATTCCTCTATGAATATCTTTATATGATTCCTATGGGAATATTTTTACAAGTTTCCCTTTATAAACAATTTTAAGGATTTGCTATAGGAAACATTGTAAAATACTCATTGAATGGATATTAAGCCAATTGCTAGGATGAATCTCAATGCCTTCAGTTACTGTAAAGTTTATATTTGTTAAGACCAATGGGTTGTAAAATCTGATAAAGTATGAAGGTTTTTGTAAAAAACCGGATTTTTAAATGACTCCGGGTCATGATAATTGTACACCCAACATGATAACTTTAGTATATAAAAAATATGAGGTGATAATTTTAGTATATACAAATTTTGAGGTGTTACAAGTAGTATAGTTTAAGAGAATTAGGTTTGGAATGTCCATACCTAGGATTAAACTGCGAGATGTGTAAAAGGTAATTCTAAGGACATACTCTTTTTAAGGGGAATTAAATTACAAAAACTGAAAATTTGAGTATTAGGCTATACTCGATTCAACTTATAGAGTCGGTTCTAGAGACAGAACGAGAAAATGAAGAATGATGGAACACATAATGTATGTTGGTCGACACATACCATAAAAGCAGGATAAGTGGTGGAACTGGAGTGAGACACATAGACGCAACACATAAATGTGTGGGACATGGCGCATCCACCCTATTTATAAATATGAATGTTGTGTGTGAGAGGATTTTTTGTGTAGAAAAAGAGAACAAGCTAGTATAATGTTATTACGAGAATATTGTTAAAGGTTTCTACGAGAACAATGATAAAGGTTCCTATGGGAACAGTAATATGTGATGATGGGTTTTGAGCATTCTAACACTCCTAAGGTGTTCATCCAACCCTAGATACCTTGGATCTATGTTTTCTCTAACATAAATGCAAACTTGATATTTCCAAGGTATTACCCTAACTAGCTTACAAAACTTTGATACATGAGTAATAAGACTAGTTAGATAACATACCTTTGTTGTAGCCTGAAAAACCATGGAGCTTTAAGAGCCTAGCACAAATAAGGTGAATGCCTTCAGTCGAATCACAAATCACCACTAACACTTGGAAACTTAAAATAGGACTCCTTAGCTCACAAAAATCAGCCACACTCTTGCAAATACTCTAGATGCCTTTTTCTTGAACCAAAAGGCTTCTTATATAGTGAGGCTACATTAGGTTTACATCATGTAAGCCTTAATGATCATGACTTTCCATATTCCTCATGCTCCATGGTTTTCAACCTCCATGGTGTATCCATGGGCCACCTCATGGGTTTAGCCCAACATAAGGAATCATGGATCATTAGCCCACTTTAAAAAATCAATGGTTTACACAATCAATCCGTATATATTTAATTAGTCTCTTTTGATCACATAATTAATTCCAAATTAATTCTTGACCAATACTAATTAAATAATATTGTTTCATATTAATATATATATATATATATATATATATATATATATATATATATATATATATATATATTTACTTATAATATATTAATAAATCGTATGTATACTCTTCTCAAAAGTCCAAATTGTTCCGATGAAGTGCAACCCAAATGGACTATGGTAAATCGGATCAAGTACATACCAAAGATAGTTATGGACTTAGCCACCTTATCCAATAGTCTCCCACTTGGATAAGTCTAATAACTATTATTGCAAGTATGACTCCACAACCCGACCAACAATCGTAGCTATTAAAAGCCGTTGTCGAACTCTAACGTAGTCAATGACATGTCCATTAGATAAGGGATCACATATTCCTTCATTCTAGATATCATATTGATTGAGACATGTATTATAGTAATTCTTTATGTCCATCTGTTGTTTCCTAATTTACGATTTATGACGACCAACTAATTGAACAAATCAAATCAGTCCAGGACTAGTGTCATCAATAAATCATCGAGGGGCCTACAAATATCGCTTTTATCCCTCTAATGGTAAAAGGAATGGATAAAATTCAACTCAAATGCTTCTTTGTATTTACTCACCAAATTATACACAACAATATGTTTTATAACACCAAGTTACTGGTGCATTTACATACGTCAATGTGCAATCGACTTGCAACTACAACTCACATGTCTCCGTTTCAAGAATATAAGATATTATCGACTCACAATCACTCGTGATAAAATCCATGAAGTGATTTAGATGAGCGTGGGTTGAATCCAATACTTGAATCTTATTGCTGAAGTACTCACAAACACTACAACCAACTTGTCCTAAACAAACTACAGACCCATTCATGGCAGTTTTGCCTCAATACCTACTTCCAAAGTATGATCGACTGTGGATGACTTGAATAACCTAGTTATTCGGGAATTCAAAACATGCAAAGTGAAACACAATAGTAATACTAATCCTATATGGCCCAAAAACTTTTGAGTCATATTGATCACTCATTATTCATTGTATAATGTTTCGAATAATCAACTTAATACTTGAATTAAAACAATAGCTATGCCATGCTCCAAGCATGCACACTATGTTTGTCTAAACATTAGTTATGCCATGCTCCAAGCGTGCACACTATGTTTGTGTATGGTCCTTACTTTGTGAAATAGATCAATTGAAAACATTTCAATGATGCCCATTTCACAATTCCAAATATTTTTATCGCAAGTGTAAGAATTTTAAATTCTTGTCACTGCTAGGAAGTGTTAGATTCTAAACTATCATGCAATCATTCCTTTGTAATGTCTATGTACCAAAAGTCATGGACACTTGACCAACGATATTACAAAGTATTCCTTTGGAGATTGTTAAAAGTTAATTCCATGGAAATGAAGTCTCAAATTCAAAATACATTCCTTTGAACATCCTTCTTGCATAAAAGTTTCTAACTTTCTTATCTATTCTTAAGCTCCTAATATGGAAACATTCCATATTTTCCATACAACAACTCATATTTAATAGACTCTTGTCTATTCATAATAATATCAATATGGTCCATCCATTACTATACTTCCTGCTGTCCCTAAGCGACCAATCTTTGGCGAAGCTTAGATTGTCCCTAACATTTGTTTAACCACGTTAGTCAAATTCAGTTCTATTCCTTTTTCCCTCTTAATACCCTAGGCATTTGGAAAATTAGAACATGAGAATATTATAGCATATACGATCGATCCTATACCCGAAGCATATGGGATACGATTCATAATGCCTAACATAAAGACATGATACTGGATCAGTCTTTTGCTACAATAGTTTTTATTTTTATTTTGCCATGCTCTCATATTACGAATTATGAAAGGGATGCCGTAATCATAATCAAATTTTAAGAACACAATTAACATTTCCATATATAGAATTTCCTTATGTTGAACCATTCCAACATAACATTCTTATATATTTGACTAAAGTTGATTAAAATCTCAATCTAAGCTTTTAGATTTTGAAATGAAGTACGAATTCCTCTCCCTTGATTATAGCAAAAACTTTTCAAATCCTGCATCTTTGCAAATTGAAAGTTTTGTTTTCTATAATTAATATTGGTAACTTGCAACACTTACCATAATAATTATTCCCCCACTAGCATAATAATTATCATCTTACTAGCATAACACTTATGCTCCCACTAGCTTTGACATGTATTCAGAAATCAGATGGACTTCTAGAAATCAACCCTTATTAACTCACATTACCAAAGTTCAGATTTCTGATATCAGATGCTTCGATAAGACTTTATCTAGGCTTCTCAGACTTATACACCTTTCCTTAGACAACTCACATGTGTGTCTAAACAGTTTTAAGAACTTACCGCAATAAGTCTAAAATGTTTAGACTTTTTTTTTCCATTCCTCACAATTTGAATTATGAAAAGGGATGCCGTAATTATAATTAAATTTGAGAATGAAAATATCACAATTGCTATTTCCTTAAAATCTACTTAGTGAAGGCATTTCCTCATAATCATTTTCATGAATTGGAGAGAAACCTTATGACATTTAGATTTTATGATTTATGTGTTCCTATGCATGTAAATTTGTCATAACCATAGTTACAAGACAAGGTTAGTGACAAATCTAAACTCATATCGAATGAACTTGTTCAATCTTAATTTCTTGCCACCTGGCAGCACAAGGGCCTACAATTGCTTCCTAGGTTGTTTTGCAAACAATTGAGAACTCATAGAACTCACATGCATAGCCAACTTAACTGGAATGGGCACAAAAACTAGAATATGTCAACACGATAGGTTACAAATCTCAAATAATGTGCTAGTGTTTAACAATAGGTTTATTCTTGATTAGTTCTTGAAACTTGTAAGACTTTTCTTGATGAGAATCCGCACTAACTCTTGAATATTTTTTTTTCAAGGAATCGTTCTTGAAAATGCACTAAGATGTATTTCTAGGATCAATTGTGATATGGTTTTTCCTTAAACATTAAGATGATCATAAAACACGATACGAAAGTACTTTCCCATCCTTTCAGATTGGAGAAACTTTTATCTTTCTGCCTAATTTGACTCTTCTCATTCGTTTTGCCATACATTGAACATTTTCCAATGTTTCAGAATTATACTTAAACTTTTAAGCATAACCATGTTTACTAAAATTTAGTAAACCATAACGAATAATCTAATCGTTATTTGTGGTGGACCTGACCATCACACAACCAAGTGTACCTGATCCCCTAGTCCTTCACTTGACTCACATATACATGTGAATAAGGACTTAGTCTTAATTTCCCAACGATGATAATTCTCATTCATCATATAATACAACTTGCATGATTCTAGGTTTCAGTCCAATTGAAACTTGGGTGATGAGAGTCTTTCCTTATTTGGTAAATTTTGATACTACCACAAATGAAAGAATCTTATCCATATTGCTAAAGTTAGAAACATACAAACACCAATTTTTACAAATGCCATTGCAAGGAGATATAATAAAATAAAACAAAACAATTTTTTATTTCTTTATAAAATGCGAAAAAAACTTTTCTTTATAATGAAACTCCAAATGAAAAATATGTTATTATATATTTCCTAACAATCTATCATAACTCCTAAGCAACAAATCAAAAATCCGATCTTCAAACCATGCGATTGAAATCCATCTTCGTGGTCAGATTCAACATACTCTTACTTTTAAGCTTCCCCCCCTTTGCTTGATCATACAAAACATCAAAATGCAACCTTGTCACATTATGTATTAAGAATCAACAATTAGGAACTTAATATAGTTAGATAGTAGACCTACCTGGAGAAGAACCATATAATCTGATTAAACTTCTCAGGTAGTCAGGGTAGCTTCACTTCCAATGTCCCTTTCCTTGGCAGTAGAAACACATAGTCTCACATAGAACAGTCTCAGAATTAGCCTTTCTCTTATGATTAAAACTTTCAACCATGGTCAATTCCTTTCCTTTAGGAGAAGGAATCTTTTCTGGGATGTCCATGTCAGCTTGGAATGTAGATCTTCCGATCAGATTTTCTTGACCATTGTGCCAAATCATTGCTGATTCAACAACAATTAGCAAATATGTTAGATCAATTAGGGTCATGTCATGATCTGTCACATAGTAGTCTTTAACAAACTCACTATATGACTCAGGATGTGACTAAAAACCCAGTCAATAGCCAACTTCCTTTGGAAGATGACACCCAACATCCTCAACCTATCAATATGCAGCTTCATGTCCAAGACATGAGCACATACATGCCTTCCATCTTTGTGTTTACTATTCAATAGAGATTGAGTGATCATGATCTTTTCAAGTCTTTGAGCTTGTGGGTCAGGGAGAATAATTAGAGGAGGTGGACGAAGTGAAGTATGATTTTCACTTCTACGATCCAATCGTGGAACATCATCTTTGGAATGAAAGCTTGTTCTAGAAGGTTTGGGAAGACCATAGTTGTCTGAGGCAGACATCTACAAGGGAGAAATTCATGTTAGTTGATTTAAGTCCTTAATATAACACCCAAATGAAATATTAAGGCTAGGACCCAACACAATAATTTACAATTCGGAAGAGGGATGCCATAATCCGATTATAAAATATTTAAAGGTAGGTAAATGACGATTTACCAATTTCTACCACTAAAAATGAAAACATAATTTTAGTTTTTAAGTGAATTGAAACTCCTAGATCCTTTGAGATTCATTGAACTATTCAATGGCATGTTTAAATCTCGAGTGTGCCCCTCAAGTTTGTGACTGGGATGCCGAGGATCACAAACAAGGTGTGAATGACCATGCGAATTAGCTTGGTACACCCAATGTTACAACCACCTAATCTTTGTGCCGGTTAACCACACACACTCCATTGATCTATTATTAACATCAAGCTACCCTTTTCCATGCACTATCAATCCAGATTAGTTTGCCGGTTAACCACACACGCTCCACCAACGATTTAACAAGGTGCAAAGTGCAATTTTATGGGTAAACACCATATTCATATTTTCCTAAAGCAACTAAGTTTAGGAATTTATATGTGTTTAGTTACTTTATATATATCATTATACTTTTAATGAAGGGAGAATTAGAGTCCTATCCTACCCATTCGGCTAAAGACCGTCCACCAGTCAAGGAAGCAGTGGGTGAGAGTCGATACCCATTAAACTGCCATTTTATAGGTAGTAACCTTACCTCCCCCCCCCCCCCCCCCCCCCTTATAGACCGACTTCATAAATAAGGCCTACTAACGGTAAGATTGACTTTAATTCTTATATATATATATATATATATATATATATATATATATATATATATATATATATATATATATATATATATATATATGTATATGTATATATACCAAACCTATAATATTATAATAGTATAAGGGTTAAATTTTAAACATTTAAAATTCTAGGGTTTGGAACTAAATGTGTAAAAAGAAGACTCTACATTTACAAATTCCAAAACTTGAGGGCAAGTTTTGAACTTTTCAAAAAACTTTTGGAATCCATAACATATGAGTTAAATATAGGGTTTAATGAAAAGACTCTTGAAAATCCATAACTTGAGGACAAGTTATGGGGCTCATAAAAACATTTATGGAAAAAGACTCTTCAACACCATAACCTATGAGTTTAATGAATTATTTAAAAGAAAAACTTTTCATTTTCCATAACTTGAGGACAAGTTATGGAGTACATTAAAGGCCATAAAGATCATCAAATAAACTAACAAGCATGTCAAATAATGTCCATCATCTAGATTAAACTCATAAGAACAAGATAATTCATATCAAACAAATTTCATGTAATTAGCCTAATTATATATACTAATACAAAACATGAAACTTTGACAATCATCTTATGAAATGGATAAGCTTGATCATTACCACACCAAAAATAGATTTATACATCCAAAAACAGGTTAGGGTAAGGATCTTAGTCAAATTCCAGCCTTAAAAGTCGAAAAACTACACTCTGGAGCACCAACTTGTCGAGTGTAAGAACAAACTCGGTGAGTTGATCAGAATTATGCTTGGACTCGGCGAGTCCCCTAGTGGACTCGGAGAGTCCACTGTCCAGAATAGCAGAAAATCAAAATTTTCAAGCTTAAACAACAAGCAATATCAAGTATAATTGAAAACAACCCTACGCTCTGATACCACTGATGGGTTTTGAGCTTTCAAACACTCCTAAGGTGTTCATGAAACCCTAAATACATTGGATCCATGTTTTCTCTAATATACATGCAAACTTGATATTTCCAAGGTCTTACCCTAACTAGCATACAAAACTTTGATACATGAGTAATAAGATTAGTTAGATAACATACCTTTGTTGTAGCTAGAAAAACCGTGGAGCTTTATGAGCCTAGCACCAATAATGTGAATGCATCAAGTGGAATCAAAAATCACCACTAACACTTGGAAACTTAAAAGATGACTCCTTAGCTCTCAAAAATCGACGACACTCTTTCAAATACTCTAGATGCCTTTTTCTTGAACCAAAGGGCTTCTTATATAGTGAGGCTACACTAGGGTTACACTGTGACAACCGTCAAATTTCGGTCAAGTCAAGTCATCAAGTCAAGCCGGTCAACTCTATTAAACCTTGTGTATTAGGGTTAGTGTTATGTTCGTATTGTATAACTTGCTATGTTAATGGGAAAACATCACAGGAGAAAAGTTTGTGTTAAAAATTTCCTAAGCCTTCGTACTAATCAATGAATTAAACTGATGAAAACCATGTTGCATACTCATCGGGAATGTATAATATGCGTTTTTCCTGGTGAGTATTCATATAAAATATTTATTTCCTTAATTAAAACAACAAAAGATATATTTTTATTTATTTTTCCAATTTGCATAACTTTTTTTATTGATTTAATAAAGTTGCATACCAAATTGTTAGGCTGTTACGATTTCACCACCTAAAATATGTATATTTGTATTATAATATATTATCTTGTTAGTATTTCATGAATGCAATCAATAACACTGCTTTGAATGCGAAGTTGGATTTAGCTTTGCTATAAGTTTCAATCGATTTTGAAATTGAGTATTGTTCGCATTTGTATGAGTGTAGTCGATGAATCGATAAAGCAAGAACATATGAGTTTTTGATTCGCAATTGGATTGATGATTGAGGGATGATTCGTGAAGAAAAACGCGAAGTCAAGGACTATGAAATTGTTGTTTGCAAGAATTTAAAAACTCGATTGTGGAGTTGTTGATGCTCATTTTGCGAAAGTAAAACAATCGAATGTTCGCATCTATGAATCAATTTGAAGTCAATTGGGTTAATATTCGCATATGGGTTCAACATATGAAAATTTTGATTTCGCAAGTTTAGAGTTCAAGAACTAAACTGTGTTCGCATCTGGAATGAAAAATTTTGTGAATCGCATTTGATTAATTAGGTTAAAATGCGAAGGTGATAAATGCGAAGGTGATTAATGCGAAGGGATGCGAAGGGTGTAAGAATGAAGATGCGAAGTATTTCACAGTAGAATGCGAATTGGGGAAGAAAACAGAAGATTTCAAATATTGTCCCTGGAGTTTCGCATTTTTGGAAATAAATACTCAACTTCGCAAATGGGGGTCATAAAATGATGAAATTGCAGAATTTTTAAAGAGATACACACACATAGACAACCACACATATATTTAGAAAATTAAACTAAAAATGGGATATAGACAATTATAAGACATTGTTCTTGACTTTTGAGTCCAAAGACGTATGATCCGAACTTTAATTGTGAAATCGTCCTTGATTGAGTCAATTTCCTTTATAGGAGTAATATATTCCATTGTGCCTTGCAAGTTAAAAAAAAAAAAAAAAAAAAATTCAAGTCACAAGCAACCACCCCACACCCACTCTATGACCAGCCATACCTCCCCACCTTACCTATGTCACTTCAATGTTCCCTTACACTCAAATTTCACTCACTCCCACGTTTTTGAGCTGGAACAATCAACCACACTCCTCATTTTCTCTCATTTCTCTCATTCCACTAAGTAACAAACATCACTTTTTCTCTCAAACTCTTCTACACAAATTTTCGAGATCCAAGGCTGGATTCAAGTGTTCTTCCACACTTAGTAAGTAAAAATTCATCCTCCCTATTATTATTTCACTTCATTCTACTCAAATCTTTGGTTGCTTACACAAACTCCCTAACTATGATGTTAGATTCTCGAAAACCTTCAAGGCATCTCCAAGTGTTCTTGAATTAAACACTTCCATTCTTCAACAATCATCTACTGAAATCACTCAAGGTGAGTTCATACCCCTACGTTTTCATGTTTTCTCAAGTTTTCAGGGGGAGAATACAAGTTAAAACACTAAGAACATAACTAAATTTCTCTAACAGCCTTCATCAGAAAAGTTCAACTCCATTCACGGACTGTTTTGGGCATCTTAAATATTTTTTTTTTCAAAACTGTACAAGGTGCAAATAGTTCAAGTTTTTAGCTTTAAAATGGCTACTTGCACATCTCCATACGATTTTTCTACAATTTATGGCGATTTTTACAAAACTGCCTATCACTTCAAACAACAATCCGGACCAGTCTGTGATTATGGACTTTTCACCCAAGTTAGAGGTCATTATAAATTGTGATAAAAATTATGAGCAAACTAGACACATTTTGTGAACTCTCAGAATTTACGGATCTAGTTTTCGACTTTGTATGATTTTTCTATGATTTTTCCGAAACAGGGCAGAATTGCTAAATTTTACCAACAGCATGTAAATATCATAACACTTTGTATTATGTTGAGCAAAGTGTATAATCATAAGTTTTAATGTTTGAATGTGTTTCCTAGTTAGTTTATCATTATGAACTGAAACTAAGACATTCATATTAAATATCATCCATTCATTTTGGAACACGTATTATTTAACTATAAAAAGTATAGTTTGAATATATTTATAACACTAATACATTTCCATAAAAGGGTTCATACATATTATACACATTTTAGATAAACTATAATAGGTATAGTTTATGATACATCACTCTACGCACTCGTACCAGAAGTGTACATTCATATAAGAAAGATTTCTATTCGCACACATTTCACGTAAGTTAATCTATGGTTTGATAAATTCACAACACTAATACATTTCCATAAAAGGATTCATACATATTACATACATTTTAGATAAACTATAATAGGTATAGTTTATGATACATCACTCTGCGCACTCGTACAAGAAGGGTACATTCATACAAGAAATATTTATATTCACACACATTTAACGTAAACTTGTTATCCTATATTGTGAGTTTCTCTATTTCTCTCTCTCTCTCTCTCTCTCTCTCTCTCTCCCCGTACGTCCGAGTGCGGGAATATAATTCCTGGTAGTTATAATCAGAATCTCCTTGAGGGAGAACGTGATACTTGTATATAGATCTATATTGGGATTGACACCCCACACCTTGCTGCTAGCTACAGTTGGACCTGCAGGTCTACGGGTGACAAATGTCATTTTATTTTTCGCGACACTGAGAACGTCGTGGCAGGTTCACATAGTCATAGTATGATTACAACGGCTCACATAGGGAACAATCCATAAGTTTACGGGTTTTTATTTTTAAAACCTAAATGAGTTTTATGTCGATTTAAAATTACCTTTTTATCTCTATGAGTACAGATATTACTGTACACTTTTGGTTTTGGTAGTTACGACTACACATCATTTGAAACCACATTCATACTTTTAAGTATGGTCAATACTTGTTATTACTCGGTCCTCTAATTTAGGACTACGTATATATAATGTATTAACAAACCTGAGAACATATAGAAATTTCATTTAGTTCAAACATGTCCATGTCCATTTAAATACATAACATTTTCTATTAATAAGAAAGATTACTTATACATTTTGGTCTTCAGTCATAAGACTACCTTACACAGATTTTAAAGAAAATATAGGATTTTCTGGATACATATTCTGACGCTTTTACAAGGAAAACAATTTACTTTTCTAACGAAATCTCTTATGAACTCACCAACCTTTGTGTTGACACTTTTCAAAACTACTTGTATTCTCAGGAATTCAGTGAAAACAGGAAATCAACAACGTTTTGAGGATGGGACGATAAATCGTCAAACAATTCATTTTGTATTATAATGTAATTGATGTGAATCATGTAAACATGTGCTTTGATGTAACGTTTTCAATTATATTTGTGTTGGTTGTATTTACTTTGAGCACTATTATACTCATTGTTGTGATACTCTACATGAAGTCCTCCACCCCCGGACGTTTCCGCCATCCTTGGTTTGGGGGTGTGACATACACCATGTAAGCCTTAATGATCACGTCTTTCCATATTCCTCATGCTCCATGGTTTTCAACCTCCATGGAGTATCCATGGGTCACCACATGGGTCTAGCCTAACATAAGGAACCATGGATCATTATCCCACTTTAAAAGAATGAATGACTTTCACAATCAATCCCTATATATTTAATTAGTCTCTTTTGATCACATAATTAATTCCAAATTCCTTCTTGATCAGTACTAATTAAATAATACGATTTCATATTAATATATTATGACTTATAATATATTAATAAATCATACATATCCTCTTCTCAAAAGTCCAAATTGTTCCGTTGTGTAACACCTGATTCTCAGTATGCATTTAATTCTAAGAATTACTGTATTTTCTTTGGAACTTGACGAGTTGATGGCCAACTCGTCGAGTAGGGTCATGATCTGTGGGCATTTTAAGTGACCTACGCAACGATTCGGGAGACTGACCAGGCGAGTAGGTGCTGTTTGAGGGAAACCCTAAATCTGAGGGTTTGCACCCTATTTAAACGACTTAATTCAGCCTCCCTCGTCCTTATCTCTCCCAAGAGGCTGTATATCGAAACCCTAACCGTTTTTGTGTGATCTAAGGCCATTTTGGTGCTTTTGCGTGGTTTGTGAAGCTTTAAAGGAAGGAAGAAGCTTAGTAATTCGAGTTGGGGCTTGTAGATCCAGATATCTTATTCCATCTTCAGCTTAATCAAGGTAATTTCCCCTTGTTTTGGTCTTCCATTTGGTTGTTCGTCTTTAGGGCTTAGATTTTGGGTGCATTTAGGGTTTCCCAAGCCATTTTTGGATTTGTGAAGTGATTCATGGGGTTCTACTTTAAGATTTGAGTCATTGGAGGGGTCTCATGGCATAAAGGTGCCAACTTTATGGCCATGAGTGCCCCATGCACATTGTAGAGAACCTTTAATGGATAGTTGAGCCTAAAACCCCATGCATGTGCACCAAGTTTGGAACTTTACATAAAAAATTGACATTAGGAGGCCATATCTATGGTTTTGATGTGTTAAGACCCATTTAAATCGGCTATATAGTAAGGGTCAAGAAGGGACTCAATGAGTTGTTCTTGGAACTCGGCGAGTCGGAGTGTATTGACCACCAAATCGTTTACGTAGATTGACCAGTTGTTTAGGAAGAAAGTCCCATAGATGCATAGACACGTAAAGGGACCTGAGAATCATGGGACTCGGCGAGTGTATGAACAGACTCAATGAGTCCAAGGTAATCTCCCAACCATTGAAAATGGACTCGACGAGTTGTTCATACAACTCGGCGAGTCATAGACTGGATACGTTTCACGTTTTTATGAGGGAGATGAACTCGCCGAGTTGACGAAAGAACTCGACGAGTCGGATGAAGATGGTACCGATGATTTGAATGTAGGAGAACTCGACGAGTTCTTGCTAGACTCGATGAGTGGAGTTGGGGTTGAATCGGGTTAGTGGAGTATGGACTCGATGAGTTGGTAGACTAACTCAACGAGTCAGGTCAACTAGGTGTTGACTTTGATTGGTTATGGTATTGACCCTAGTTAGGGTCATATGTTTTGTTTGATGACTTAAGGATTGTCGTGTTAGGATTAAGGAGTCGAGCAGAGTCAATCTTTGCGTAGAGGATGGTTCAGACACTACACGACATTGATGTGAGTCACCTTCCAGTAGGGGTGGGTCTAAGGCCACAATGCCGACCCACCAACATGGATATTTAGTAGATAATTATCTTTTTGATATTTATCATGGTTTGGTTATGTGATTTGGTCATGAGATATGCCCGTGTGATATGATATCTGTGTCAGTGGTAGTGACAGGGAACAATATTTCCCTAACATAGGTCGTTAAGACCAAGGGGGTAGGTTAGTACCCCGATATGCCTCACTGTATGTTTATATCTTGCTACTATATGCTAGTGGTAGGGGTGAAATAGTCCCCAGTTACTGGTTGAAAGATACCAATGGCAGTTACCGGTTGAAAGATACTGTTGGCAGTTACCGGTTGAAAGATACCGATAGCGGTTACCGATTGAAAGATACCAATGATAGTTACCGGTTGAAAGATACCAATGGTAGTTACCGGTTGAAAGATACCGATCATATTATATGGTATGCGGTATGACGTGGGAACTCACTAAGCTTTATGCTTACAGTTTTTGGCTTTGGTTTCAGGTACCTCTTTGTCGAAGGGGAAGGAGCTGGCGGTGTAGCAACGCATCACACACACACACGGTTTCCGCTTTGGGCTTCTGGGATTGTACTCTTAATTTTCATTACTTTTGATGTTATGGTTTTCAGACATGACACTACAATTTTATGTATTGACATAATTTTAGCAATGTCTTGATAAGTTATTTTATAAACCACTTAATTAAAAAATGAAATTTTTGGTCTTGATTTTTGTGATGTTACAAGTTGTTATCAGAGCCATGGTTAGAGGTATTCGGACACACCCTCGGGGGTGTCTGGACTCAAACTGAGGGACTAAAATATTTTTCAAGGAAAACAATTCGAAAATTTTAAGTTAAGGAATTTTGAGAAAAGACAAGGTGTGTGATGCGTGCGACCGGCCGGGATCAAGTAAGTTTTCCCCAAGATACCCATAGTTGTTATGTTATGTGTATGATTCATGATTTTGAGAACTGAAAGCTAGAGTAGGGCTAAGGATCTAGAGAATGCCTTCAATGCTTGTTGTATGAACTGTATGCTAGGACTATTTAGTCAGCGGTAGGATAGCCTGATTAGGTTATCCCTGATATGGTTACTCGATGCACGAATGCTGCTTGCTTTGTGCTTAAGGGGTCATGGCTAACTTTAACTAACTAGTGAGTAGATATGTAGCACTATTTGCAAGCTATTTAGGGAAGGGAAGTAGGGACTCCTAGTGCAGCTAGTGACGGAGAGTAGGTCGGAGAGGGCCCTAGGAAAGCCTTGGTGAAGTCGAAGCAACCCTTGAGGAAAGTAAAGATAGATGTGGAAGGTAGTATGGGCCTGTACTACTGGAAGCAGAGGATCCGTACTCGAGTCAAGGAGGGTCGAGATGGAACCAGGAAACTTGGAGAATGTTTGAGACCTCTAGGGGGTATGTATGATTCTGATGTTTATGTGTTTATTTTCAGTGTGGCGATCACATGACATGGAGTAGGAGGATCAGGTTCAGGATTAGGATCAAGATTAGGCTCGGGTGTAGGATCCGGGTAGGTTGATGATGGGCTACACGAGTTCATCGCATCTGAGATCACGAGAGGTATCCTTGATGCAACCCCGGTCATTTTCGGGTCGATCAAGGAGGGGATTGTTGAGCTGATGGAGGATCACCTCCGGGCATTCAGGAGTGATCTGGCATCTAGCCAGATGGGTACGCGCATACTATCCTTCATGGACTTCCGAGGGAGTGGTGCGCCAGATTTTCATGGGGTGAAGGACCCCATTGCTTCCAGGAGATGGATCACAGACACTGAGTTTGCACAGTTGACGAGCTTCTGCCCTGAAGGGTCAAAGGTACATTTTGCTGTAGGATGTTTGAGTGATCGAGCCAGGGATTGGTGGGAGTTATTTGGTCATTCGTTGGGAGCCCCAACCGTCAAGGCTATGACTTGGTCAGATTTCATGACTCGATTCAGGGCTGAGTTTGCGCTAGCTAAGGAGCTTCAGCAGCTGGCCAGAGAGTTTTTGGATATGAGAAAAACTACAGACACTGTGGTGGAGATCACTGGCAAGTTCCGGGAGAGGGCCTTGTTGGTACCTAGTATGCGAGGGATGAGGAGATGCGGAAGACCCACTATCGTGATATGTTGAGAGCCGATATTCAGGAGCATGTCAGCTATTCGGCCTTCCCGACCCTAGAGTCCATGATTGCCAGGGCGCGAGAGAGGGAGATTGATTTAGAGCACCTTAGGAAGAGGAATTCAGAGACTGCGCAGGTTGCAGGGGTTTCGAGGAAGAAACCCAAGGGATTCAACACGAGGTCAAAGGGCCGATAGGGGCGGGACCGCTTTGGAAAGTGCAGTCGGTCACATGAGGGAGTTGTCCGCATTGGGTCGGGTTCCGGCTGCTATAACTCTTGCCAGATTGGACATTTTGGCAGGGATTGTACTGCCCCTGCTCCCACGGTTCAGATATCAGACCTGATTTGCTTTCATTGCAATCAGAGGGGTCATAAAAGGGCCAACTATCCTAGATTAATAGCAGTGACAACAGCAGTGCCTGCGGCGGTGCCGACCCCAGCAACGGCACGGGTGACGGATGGCCGAAAGGCCAAATTAGAGGCACCAGTGGTGCGGTGTCGAGTATTTTAGTTGACAGCCAAGGAGGCACGCGTTGCACCCGATGTGGTGACATATACAATTTATTTCCTATGCTTTTATGTTATGTCGCTATGATATGTTATGTATGTGCTTTGTTTAGGATCGTTCCATGTGAACAGTATCCCAGTTCAGGTATTGTTTGATTCGGGTGCTACCCGATTGTTTGTCTGTCTTGCGCTTAGCAAGAAGTTTCCTGATTCTTCAGGCATGATGGATTGCCCTTTGGAGGTCGAGATTGCGGACGACCGGTCATTACGAGCATCAGAGGTCTACCAAGATTGTGTTTTGAGGCTGTTCGAGGAGTGTTACGTGGTAGATCTAGTTCCCATACCGTTGCGAGGGAACAAGGTTATTATTGGTATGGATTGGCTAAGCCCTAATGGGGCAGTGATTGACTGCGTGCAGCAGTTGCTGCGGATAAGGAACCCAATTGGGGGACAGCTTGTGGTTCAGGACGAGAGGACACAACAAGGACCAGCTCTATGTTCAACAGCGAGAGCTAGGCACTACCTTCAGCAGGGTTGCGCATGATTTTTTGCCTATGTTATGGATACCCAAGAAGCGGGTAAGGCGACGGTGGGCGATGTGCCCGTGGTACGAGAGTTTGTGGATGTATTCCCTGAGGAGTTGCCTGGGATACCTCTGGAGAGGCAGGTAGAGTTCAGGATCGACTTAGTCCCTGGTGTGGCTCCGATAGCCATGGCACCGTATCAGTTGGCTCCTCCTGAGATGCAGGAGTTGTCTACGCAGCTGCATGAGCTGTTAGACAAGGGATTCATCATACTGAGCCGTTCACCCTGGGGAGCCCCGATTCTGTTTGTAAAGAATAAGGACGAGTCTTATCGGATGTATATAGACTATCGAGATTTGAATTAGGTAGCGGTAAAGAACTGTTACCCACTCCCGAGGATTGATGACGTCATTGACCAACTACAGGGAGCATCTTGGTTCTCCAAGATTGATCTGCATTAAGGATATCATCAGATGAGGGTCAGAGAGGAGGATGTGCAGAAGACTGCATTCCAGACACGCTATGGCCACTATGAATTCGTGGTGATGCCTTTTGGGCTCAGCAATGCTCCTGTCGCTTTCATGGTTCTCATGAACCGCGTGTGTACAATGATGTTGGATCAGTCTGTGATATTTTTCATTGATGACATCTTGATTTATTCCAAGAATCAAGAGTTGCATGAGGAGCACTTGCGAGAGGTTTTGGATACTTTGAGGAGGGAGAGCTTGTATGCTAAGTTGTCCGAGAGCAAGTTCTGGTTGCATGAGGTGCAGTTTCTCGGGGACCTTGTCAACAAGGGCGGGATTTCAGTTGATCCGAACAAGGTGGAGGTCGTGATGAGGTGGGAGGTTCTGAGGTCTCCATATGAGATTTGAAGCTTCCTGGGACTGGCAAGCTACTATCAGAGGTTCATTTAGGACTTCTCCAAGATAGTCGTGCCCCTGACCCGGTTGATGAGGAAAGTCGTGGTCTTTCGCTGGGGGCCTGAGCAGTAGGCTGCATTTGAGACGTTGAGGCAGAGATTGTGCGAGGTGCCAATCTTAGCCCTGCCAGAGGGCATGGAGGACTTTCTGGTATACGGCGATGCGCCCATCTCAAGTTTTGGCACGGTATTGATGCAGAGATGGCATGTTATAGCTTATGCTTTGAGGCAGCTGAAGCCTCACGAGGCGAATTACCCGACACATGATTTAGAGCTAGGGGTTGTTGGTGTCTCCCTCAAGTTTTGGTGCCATTACCTCTATGGGGTTCGTTGTACCATTTACACGGACCACAAGAGCCTGAGGTATCTCATGGACCAGCCAAATCCGAATATGAGGCATCGTCGGTGGTTTGATGTGGTAAAGGATTATGATTGCGAGATCCTCTACCACTCGTGGAAGGCCAATGTCATGGCCGATGCACTTAGCCGCAAGGCAGCACCGATCAGGGACATCTGTCTAAGGATGAAAGTTGTGACTCCATTGTTGGAGCAGATCTGAGAGGCCCAGCAGGAGGCCATGAAGAACATCGGAAGAGTGAGAGAATTACGGATCAGGTTTCTCCCTTCGACTATGATAGCCGGGGATTGTTGACTCTTCACTGTAGGGTGTGGGTCCTGTATCATGGGGATGTGCGCTAGGTATTAATGGAAGAGGTGCACAAATCCAGGTTCTCCATCCATCCCAGGGCGACGAAGATGTATAGGGATCTTCATCTCGTTATTGGTGGCCATGTATGAAGAGTGATGTAGCTTGGTTTGTGGAAAGGTGCCTGACCCGCAGGAAGGTCAAGGCTGAGCACTAGAGACCTCACAACAAGGTCCAACCATTGGAATCCTGCTGTGGAAGTGGGAGGATATTACTATGGACTTCATTACGAAGCTTCCCAGGACCGCCCAAGGGGTGTATTCAATCTGGGTCATTGTTGATCGATTGGCCAAGAGCGCCCATTTTATTCCGATTCAGGAGAGTATTTCGGCCGAAAATTTGGCTGACATCTACATCCGAGAGGTAGTGGCGCGGCACGGGGTGCCAATTTTGGTGATTTCAGACAGGGACGTGTGGTTCACTTCCAGGTTTTGGAAGAAGTTTCATGACGAGCTGGGTACTCGAATGCATTTTAGCATCGCCTTTCACCCGCAGACAAATAGTCAGAGTGAGTGCACCATCCAGACTCTAAAGGATATGCTGCGGACGTGTGCTTTAGACTTCGGAGGTAGTTCGGATACTTACCTTCCATTGGCTAAGTTCTCTTATAACAATAGCTATCATGCGAGTATCGACCATCCTCCCTTCGAAGTGTTGTGTGGGAGGAAGTGTAGGAACCCCGATATGATGGGGAGAGGTTGGGCAAAGAGTCATGGGGAGTACCGAAGTGGTACTCAAGACTATAGAGAAGAACCAGCAGGTTCGGAGCAGGCTTCAGACTGCTCAGAGTCAGCTGAAAAGCTATGCCGACAAAAGACGGTCGGACCTGGAGTTCCAGGTCGGGGATATGGTATATCGGAAGGGCGTCATTCGATTCAGGAAGAGCGGCAAGCTGGGCCCTAGGTATATCAGACCCTTTAGGGTTATATCCCGGGTGAACAAGGTGGCATATAGGCTAGATCTGCCAGCCAAACTCAGTCAGATTCATAACACCTTTAACATCTTGCAGTTACGAAAATGTTTGGAGGTCGATTCAGCAATGGTGCCTTTAGAGCATATTCAGGTTGATGACAGCCTAAACTACATTGAGCGGCCAGTGGCAATCCTTGACTGGAAGTCATGGGATCTGAGGAACAAGAGGGTGGAACTGGTAAAGGTGCAGTGGCAGTACCGTAAGGGCTTAGAATGGACCTTGGAGCCGGAGGACGAGATAAGGGAGCATTACCCCGAGATTTTTCAGAATCAAGCATCAGACTTCGAGGACGAAGTCTAGAATAAGTGGGGGAGATTTGTAACACCTGATTCCCGGTACACATTTAAATTAAGAATTTTTGTGTTTTCTCTGGGACTCGAAGAGTTGGTGGCCCAACTCGTTGAGCAGGGTTGTGATCCGCGGGCATTTTATGTGACCCACTCGACGAATCGGGAGACTAACTCGGTCAGTAGGTGCTGTTTGAGGGAAACCCTAAATCTAAGGGTTTGCACACTATTTAAACGACTTAGCTCAGCTTCCCACGTCTTTATTGTTGGGTTATGAGCATTCTAACACTCCTAAGTGTACATGCAACCCTAAATACCTTGGATCTATGTTTTCTCTATTATACATACAAATATGAACATCCAAGGTATTATCCTAATCTAGCATACAAAACTATTAATATAACAAGATAGAATACATACCTCTTTGATAGTGCTTGTCTTCATGAAGCTTGAGTGCCTAGTACCCCAAGTGTGACACCTCAAATGGTTCACACAACACCAAATACACTTGGAATAACTTGAGAGAATTCTACACTTCATAAAATCGGCTAGCCCTCTCTAGAATAATCTAGTGGCCGATTTTGGGAAGAATAATATCTTTATATAGTGTTACAATTAGGGTAAACCCTAATTGTCATGACTTTCCATTTCCTTGGATCCATGGGTTCAAATACACCATGGAGCATCCATGGAGCATCATATGGGTTTTGGCCCAACTAGATAATCCATGGAGCATTAGCCCACTATATAAGTATGGATGATTTACACAATCAACCCATATATTTAATTAGTCTTCTTTTGATCACTTAATTAATCCTAGATTAATTCTTGATCAATACTAATTAAATAATCTTATTATTCTTATTATTAATATACTAGAACTTATAATATATTAATAACCATAAGTGTCTTATTTCTCTCATTATAGTCTATCCAAGTGCATGATGCCATGCAACCCAAATGGACCATGCCGGGTCGGGTCAAGTCTTACCAATTATAGTTATGGACTTAGACATTAATCCAACAGTCTCCCACTTGGATAAGTCTAAAACTATTATTGCGTATGACTTCAGGAACCAACTGGCAATCGTAGCTCTCAAAAGCTTTTATCGAACTCTGACCTTGTAGATGAACTCTGATCTTGTCAATGACTTGTCCATTAGATAAGGGATCATATATTCCTCCATTCTAGATATCATATAGACTGAGACATGGATTATAATCATTCTCTATGTCCATTTGTTGTTTCCCGATTTCCGATTTATGACGACTGACTAATTAAACAAATCAAATCAGTCCTGGCCCGGCCGAGCACTTCCATTTGTCATCATCAAATCATCGAGGGGCCCACAGATATCGCTTTTATCCCGAAGGTAAAAGGAATGGATAAACTTCGACTCATATGGCTTGTTCTACTACTTGTTGAATCATACACAAAGACACATTTTATAACATCGAGTTACCAATGCGTTTCGTGTAATCAATGTACTATCAACTCATAGTAACAACTCATATCTCTAGGTTTGAAGAATATAAGATATTATCATCTCATGATCACTCGTGATAAAACCCATGAAGTGATTCCAATGAGCGCGGGTTGAATCCAATACTCAGAACTTATGAGCACTCATGAGTGTTGTAGCCCTTTGTCCAACATCTTAGACCTCTACAAGCCAACCCATGACAGTCTTAATTCATATCTACTTCCAACATATGACCGATTGTGGATGGTTTGAATAACTTAGTCATTCCGGAAGAATAACCTAGTTTATTCGGGAAGTCAAAACATGCAAAGTGAAACACAATAATAATTGAATCCAATATGGTATCAAAACCTATGAACATAAATAAAACACCTTTTATTTATCACCATATGATTACACATTATTCATTGTATACTGTTTCAACTATCAACTTTTATTCTTGAATTTAAAACAATAGTTATCCCATGCTCCAAGCATGTACACTATGTTTTTCTAAACACTAGTCATGCCATACACCAAGTATGCATACTATGTTTGTCTATGATCTTTATTTTGTGAACTAGATCAATTGAACATAACTTCAATGATTCTCTTTTCACACTCCCAAATCCTTACTGCAAATGCAAGAATTCCAAATTCATGCCATTTACTAAAATCTGTTAGATTCTAAACTTATATGCATTGATCCTCTTGTAACGATTATGCCCAAATTCACAAAGACTTGGCAACAATCATTACAGAGCATTCCAAAGGAGATCAACTCCTTGGAAACATCCTTCTTGCATTAAGTTTCCTTAATCTTACACAGATTGAAAAATCTAACTTTGAAACATTTCCAGATTCATTTTGACTATCACTTCTGAACAAGAGTTTCCTCCTTACAGATTATGTCAATATGGCCTTCCAGAATTATCACTATACTTCCAACTGTCCTTGAGCAACCAATCTTTGATAAACCTTAGATTTTCTTTGACAATTGTTTAATCCTTTTAGTCATATCCAGTTCTAAACCTTTTCCCTTCTTAATGCCCTAGGCATTTGGAAAATTTTGGAAAGGATGAATATAGCACATGTAATCGGTCCTATATCCGAAGCATATGGGACACGATTCATGATGTCTCACATAAAGACTAAACCAGTCTTTTGCTATAACATTTCCATTTCTATTTGCCAAGTTCTCATAATTCAGATTATGAAAAGGGATGCCGTAATCATAATCGAATTTAAGAACGCAAATAATGGACCCATATACAGAATTTCCTTATGTTGAGCCATTCCAACATGAAATTCATATATATCCTTGACTAAATGATTAAAACCTCACGATCTAAGCTTATAGATTTGAGATGAAGTATAATTTCCTCTCCCTTAATTATAGCAAAACAACTTTTTCCTAATTGAAACCTTTTGTTTTCTATAATTAACATTGCTAGCTTGCAATACTTATCGTAATTATCATGCTCCCACTAACATGATGATTATTAGCATAACACTTATGCTCCCACTAGCTTTGACATGTACTCAGAAATCAGCTGGACTTCTAGAAATCAATACTTTATTGACTTACCAAAGTTCAGATTTCTGATACTAGATTGTTTTGATAAGACTTTATCAAAAACATACACCTTCCCTTAGATAGCACACTTGTGTGTCTAAACAATTATGAAGAGGGATGCCGTAATCATAATGGTTAGAGCTTTTTGCTACTTCTCACAAGTCCAGGTTAGTGTGCCGGTAAACCACACACGCTCCACTAACGACTTTGAGAATGCAAAATATCACATTTACTATCTAGCTAAATTCTACTTAGTGAAAGTGTTTCCTCACCATCATTTTCATGAATCGGAGAGAAACTTTATGACACTTAGATTTAATGGTGTATGTGTTCTTATCCATGTGAATTGTCAAAACCATAGTCACAAGACAAGGATAATGACAAATCCAAACTCATATGGACTGAACTCAATCTTAATTTCTTGCCACCTAGTAGCTCAAGGGCCTACCATTGCTTCCAAGTTGTTGTGCAACACATTGAGAACTCTAAGAACTCATATCCAAAGCCAACTTTAACTGGAATGGGCACAAAATATGTCAACATGATAGGTTATAAACCTCAAGTCGTGTGCTAGTGAAGAACTTCAGGTTTCATTCTTGATTAGTTCTTGAGAATTTCAAGACCTTTAAGACTCCCACTATCCTCTTGACCTATAAGACTTCCTTGTCAAACATCCAAGAGATAGTGTGGATTCTAATCAAGACAAACACTTCACACAATTGGCCTAAGTTGGTCTTTGTTTTATCCAAAACATCACAACTTACCAATTTCAAATGTACAAGAGTAGAAAACTTTTACTCTTACATTTGTCAAGTGTTTTAAACCTTATTTAAGACATGTCACTCAAATTACAATCTTGGAGTATGACTCTAAGACTTGTATTGAAACGAAGTATGACTCATCTTCTTGATTTAACCATTTCAACAATTCAAGATCCCTTCTTCTTAGTCATAAGAATGCACTAAGACTTCCTTAGAGAACTAATTTTGATATGGTTTCTTAATCATTAAGATGATCACAAAACTGATACTAAAGTACTCTCCCATCTTTTCAGATTTGAGAAACTTTTATCCTTCTGCCTAACTTGATTCTTCTTATCCGCTCTGCCATGCATTGGAACCTTTTCCAATGTCTCTGAGTTACACTTAAGCTTGTAAGTATAATCATATTTACTGAGCTTTAGTAAACTATGACGAATAGCCTTACATCTTTTGTGGTGGACTTAATCAGTGCACATGACTATGTACTCGATCCCTTAGTCCATTACTTGACTCACACATCCATGTGAACAAGTAATTAGTCTTAATTTTTCCAATACTTGAAAGTTCTCATTCATCATGCTATACAACTTGCATGATTCCAAGTCCCGGTCTAATTGAGACTTGGGTGATGAGAATGTTTCCTTTATTTGATAAATTTAGACATTACCACAAATGAAAGAATCAATTTCATACTTCCACTCTTGCTATTAATGGAATCATATAAGCAACAATTTTTCCTCAAATGCCATTGTAAGGATATTTTAAAATAAATAAAATCAAAAATTTTCTTTTATTTTAAAACTATGCGGAAAACTTATCCTTACAATCCATATGAAAACTTGTTGATATCTATTCCTAAGCAATACCTCATAACTCCTAAGAAGTAGCTCAAGAATCCGATCTTCAAACTACGCGATAGAAATCCATCTATGCGATCAGATTCAGCATATTCTTTCTTTAAGTTCCTTTACTTTTCTTTGATTCTTAAAACATCACCATGTGACCCAGTCACATCATGTATAAGGAATCTCAGAATAGAAACTTAACAGAGTTAGAGTAGTGGACTTTTACCTGAAGTAGAGTCAATCTTATTGACTTTAACATCCTTAGGTAAATTAGGCAGCTTCGCAACTAATGACCCTTACTTTGGCAATATAAATATATGGACCCTTTGATAATGGTACACAGGACTATTACAGACTTAGCTTTTCTCTTTACCATTTGTTCAACCGAGTTGACTATGGCCGATCCCTTTCCATTGGGAAGAGAATGCTTTCCTGGATTTCCTGTGTCACTATTGTCAATGTCCATAAAGTTTCAGGAAGTTGATCTTAGCAAATAGATAAGATCATTAAGGGTCTTGTCATAGTCTGTTTCATAGGTGTTCCAAAAGAACTCACTATGTGACTTAGAAAGTAGTTGAGCCACTAACTTTCTCAAGACTTTGACACCCAACTCTCCCTGCTTGTCAATATGTGACTACATCTCCAAGATGTGATCACACCTAGACCTTGCCTTGCCAATAGGGCTTGAGTGACCTTAAACTTTTCAAGAACTTGTGGGTTAGGGAGAATAATTGGAGGAGGAGAAAGAAGTATGATATCCATGGGACATCATCTTCATTAGGAAAGCTTGTTTCAAGATATTTGGGAAGATCATAAATGTCTAAACCAGACATCTTTTTGGGAGATATTCAAGATAGTTGATTTTAAAGTCCTTAATATGACACCCAATATGAAATATTAAGGCTAGGACCCAACAGACTATTTTATAACTTAGAAGAGGTATGCCGTAATCCAAGCTATAAAACAATTTGAAGGTAGGTGAATGACGATTCACCAATTTCCACCAAGATAAACGAAATGTATTATTAGGTTTTAATTGGTTTTGAAACTCCTAGATCTTTTGAGATTCATTGAACTGTTCAATGGCATGTTTCAATCTCGAGTGTGCCCTTCAGGTTTTGTGACTGGGATGCCGAGGATCACAAAACAAGGTGTGAAGTAACCATGCAAATTACTTGGTACCCTTAAGTGTTTATCCCTCAATCGATGTGCCGGTTAACCACACACGCTCCATCGATACTATGATAAACATTAAGTTACCCTTTGCCTACCTTGTTAAATACGAGTTAGTGTGCCGGTTAACCACACACGCTCCACTAACCGACTTAAACAAAGTGCAAAGTGTAATTTCATGGATTAGCACCTTATTCACATTTTCCTAAGTAACTAAGATTGGGTATTATTTAGAGTTTAGTTACTTAGTATTTATCATTAATACTTTTAATGAAGGGAGAATTATAGTCATGTCAAACCCGTTCGGCTAACGACCCTCCACCAGTCAAGCAAGCGGTGGGTGAGAGTGGACACCCATTAAGTTGCCATTTTATAGGCAACAACCTTATACCCACCTTATAGACCGGCTTCGTGAATGAGGCGTACTAGCGGTAAGACCGACTTTACTCTTATACATATATATATTATTAACTTATAATATTATAAAGTATAAGGGTTGAATTTTAACTTTTAAAATTCTAAGGGCTAACTTGGAATTAAAGTATTCATAAGAGAAAACTTTACAAATTCCAAAACTTGAGGGCAAGTTTTGAAACTATTCAAAACTAATTAATTCCATAACTTATATGTTTAAAGTAGTTTTAATCCAAAAACTCTTCAAGTTCCATAACTTGAGGACAAATTATGGAAGACTTTAAACTAATAAAGAATTAACTTTTTCTTTATTTTATAACTTATGAAATTAATTAAGGCTACATTATTTTTTTTATATTTATTTAATGAAGAGACTCTTGGTCCTCCATAACTTGAGGACAAATTATGGAGTCATAACTCCAATTAATTAGAACTAGACTCTTCATTTTTGTAACCTTTGTCAACTTTATGAGTTTTATGAGTCTTTAATGTGACTCTTCATGTAACTTGAGGATAAGTTACACAAACACATTTTATACTCAACTCTTAGATTAAAATGGATTGAAAACAACTATTTCATTCAACTTTTCTATTAATCTAAGAAACTCATAAGAACAAGATAATTCAAATCAAACTTTTTCATGTAATTAGTCTAACCTTTAAACTAATACAAAACATGAATCTATTGACAATTATCTTTGAAAATGGATTAGCATGAACATTACCACATCAAAAAACAAGTTTATAAGTTCAAAGACAACTTAGGGTAATGTTCCTAGTCCATTTCTAGCCAAAAACCTCGAAAGTATGCTGTCTGGGGTCCAACTCGTCGAGTGCATGAACACGACTCGGCGAGTTGGATGCATTTTGCCTTGGACTCGTCGAGTCCCTTCATGGACTCGGCGAGTCTGCTGGGCTGACAGCATCAATTTCGATTTTTCAGCTTCTATTGCAAGTATAACAAGAAAACAAGCCTAGGCTCTGATACCACTGTTGGGTTATGAGCATTCTAACACTCCTAAGTGTACATGCAACCCTAAATACCTTGGATCTATGTTTTCTCTATTATACATACAAATATGAACATCCAAGGTATTATCCTAATCTAGCATACAAAACTATTAATATAACAAGATAGAATACATACCTCTTTGATAGTGCTTGTCTTCATGAAGCTTGAGTGCCTAGTGCCCCAAGTGTGACACCTCAAATGGTTCACACAACACCAAATACACTTGGAATAACTTGAGAGAATTCTACACTTCATAAAATCGGCTAGCTCTCTCTAGAATAATCTAATGGCCGATTTTGTGAAGAATAATATCTTTACATAGTGTTACAATTAGGGTAAACCCTAATTGTCATGACTTTCCATTTCCTTGGATCCATGGGTTCAAATACACCATGGAGCATCCATGGAGCATCATATGGGTTTTGGCCCAACTAGATAATCCATGGAGCATTAGCCCACTATATAAGTATGGATGATTTACACAATCAACCCATATATTTAATTAGTCTTCTTTTGATCACTTAATTAATCCTAGATTAATTCTTGATCAATACTAATTAAATAATCTTATTATTCTTATTATTAATATACTAGAACTTATAATATATTAATAACCATAAGTGTCTTATTTCTCTCATTATAGTCTATCCAAGTGCATGATGCCATGCAACCCAAATGGACCATGTCGGGTCGGGTCAAGTCTTACCAATTATAGTTATGGACTTAGACATTAATCCAACATTTATCTCTCCCAAGAAGTTGTATATCGAAACCCTAACCGTTTTTGTGTGATCTAAGGCCATTTTGGTGCTTTTGGGTGCTTTGTGAAGCTTGAAAGGAAGGAAGAAGCTTGGGAATTCGAGTTGGGGCTTGTAGATCCAGATATCTTATTCCATCTTCAGCCCAATCAAGGTAATTGCCCCTTGTTTTGGTCTTCCATTTTGTTGTTCATCTTTAGGGCTTAGACTTTAGGTGCATTTAGGGTTTCCCAAGCCATTTTTGGATTTGTGAAGTGATTCATGGGGTTCTACTTTCAGATCTGAGTCATTGGAGGGGTCTCATGGCATAAAGGTTCTAAATTTATGGCCATGAGAGCCCCATGCACATAGTAGAGCATATTTTATGGAATTTTGAGCTAAATAACCCATGCATGTGCACCAAGTTTGGAACCTTACGTATAAAATGGACATTAGGAGGCCAAATCTATGGTTTTGATGTGTAAAGACCCATTTAAATCGGCTGTATAGTAAGGGTTAAGAAGGGACTCGGCGAGTTGTTCTTAGAACTCGACGAGTCGGTGTGTATTGACCACCAAATCCTTTCTGTGGATGGACCAGTTGTTTGGGAAGAACTTAGACATGTAAAGGGACATGGGAATCATGGGACTCGGTGAGTGTATGAATAGACTCGGTGAGTCCAAGGCAATCTCCCAACCATTGAAGATGGACTCGACGAGTTGTTCATACAACTCGGCGAGCCATAGACTGGACACATTTTTATGAGGGATATGAACTCACCGAGTTGAAGGAAGAACTTAGCGAGTCAGATGAAGATGGTCCCGATGGTTTGAATGAAGGAGAACTCGACAAGTTCTTGCTAGACTCGACGAGTGGAGTCGGGGTTGGATCGGGTTAGTGGAGCATGGAATTGACGAGTTGGTAGACCAACTCAGTGAGTCAGGTCAACTAGGTGTTGACTTTGACCAATGTTAACTTTGACAGGTTATGGTATTGACCCTGCTTAAAGTCATATGTTCTGTTTGATGACTTGAGGATTGTCGTGTAGGGATTGAGGAGTCGAGGAGAGTCGATCATCGCGCAGAGGACGATTCAGTCACTACACGACATTAAGGTGAGTCACCTTCCAGTAGGGGTGGGTCTAAGGCCACAATGCTGACCCACCAACAGGGGTATTTAGTAGATAATTGTCTTTGTGATAATTATCTTGGTTTGGTTATGTGATTTGGTCATGAGATATGCCTTCGTGATATGATATCTATGCCAGTGGTAGTGACAGGGAACAATCCTTCCTTGACATAGGTCGTTAGACCAAGGGGTAGGTTAGTACCCCGATATGCCTGACTGTATGTTTATATCTTGCTATTGTATGCTAGTGGTTGGGGGTGAAATTATCCCTAGTTACTGGTTGAAACATACCGATGGTGGTTACTGGTTGAAAGATACCGATGATGGTTACCGATTGAAAGATACCGATGACGGTTACCTATTGAAAGATACCGATGATAGTTACCGGTTGAAAGATACTGATGACAATCACTAGTTGAAAGATACCGACGATATAATATAATATGCGGTATGATGGGGGAACTCACTAAGCTTTGTGCTTACAATTTTTGGTTTTGGTTTCAGGTACCTCTTTGTCAAAGGGGAAGGAGCCAGCGGTGTAGCAGTACATCACACACACATGGTTTACGCTTTGGGTTTCTGGGATTGTACTCTGATTTTTCATTACTTTTGATGTTATGGGTTTGAGACATGACACTACAATTTTATGTATTGACATAATTTTAGCAATGTCATGATAAGTTATTTTATAACCCACTGAATTAAAAAATGAAATTTTTGGCCTTGATTTTTGGGATGTTACACGGTGAAGTGCAACCCAAATGGACCATGCTAAATCGGGTCAAGTACATACCAAATATAGTTATGGACTTAGACACCTTATCCAATATGTGACTCCTATAAGAATGAGAATATGTGATTCCTATATGAATGTAAATATGTGATACCTATGAGAATGTAATGATGGGATTCCTATGGAAAAATGCATATGTGATTCTTATAAGAATGTAAATATATGATTACTCTGGGAATGTAAATATGTGGTTCGTATGGGAATGTAAATATGTGATTTCTACGGGAATAAATATGATATTCCTTTGGGAATATCGTTATATGAATTCTATAGGAATATTGTTATAAGATTCCTTTAGGAATATCGTTATATGATTCCTATAGAAATATTGTCATAAGATTCCTTCAAAAATATCGTTATATGATTCCTACGAGAATATTTATATAAGTTTCCATTAGGACACATTGTTGAATGGATATTAGGCTAACTGCTAGGATGAAATCCCCGTGCGTGCAGTTTATCTGTAAATTTTATGTTTGGTAACACCAATAAGTAGTAAAATCTGATAAAGTATGAAGGTTTTTGGAACAACCAAATTTTTACATGAATATGGGTCATAGTCATGATAATTGTACAACTATAGTGATAACTTTGGTATATAAAAAGTTCTAGGTGCTACAACGAACCCATATCTACTCCATTTGTGGCCAACACTCATCCTATAAATCTTTAGCACTTTGTTCTTAGATGCTACACAATATCGTTTCGTGGTTGGTGTGCTTCGACATTTAACCATCACTCTCGTTTGTAGTTGGTACTGTTAACCAACACTTCAATTCCCGGATGATCACTTCCTATCTTCAAATACATCCTCCTATATATAAAAAGGAGTATGAGTTCGTGTTCTCTCTTATTATTTCGTTCTTCATCATTAGCTTGCCATACTTGCTTATTTCCTACTTTGATGTGAATTGCTTATTTTGATCACTTATTAATCCACATATGGTTGTTCTATCTTCATCGATGATAACCTTGTATCGTGGAGTGCCAAGAAACAAAATATAGTGGCTCCAATATGTAAAAATGAGTATGGATTTTGTTCTCTTATTCTATCGTTCTTCATCTTCAGCTAGCCAACCTTACGTCTTGCCTACTTTGATATTGATTGCTTAATTTGATGTTGATTAGGTACAATGTGTTGACACCCGTTGATCCAAATATGATTGTTTTATCTTTACTAATGACAACCTTGTCTCGTGGAGCACCAAGAACCAAAATATAGTAGATCGTAGCAGTAGTGAATATAGGTATTGTGCCTTTGTCAACATCAAGGCTGAAATGGTCAAAATCACCCATGTTTGCTCGATTTCACATCAATATTTTGGGTAAACAAACTACATTACGCAACATCAAAAGCACTATTTTTCTCTCCCAAAACTCGGTTGCGCACAAATGAGCCAAACATATTGATCTAGAATACCATTTTATTCGAGAGCTTGTCTAATTTGGTGGAATCAATGTTCACTTTGTTCCCACCCACATTTGGCTTGCCAACTTCACCAAAGGTCTTTATCATCCTCTATTCGAGTTATTTTGTTCTATGTTTCACGCTCTTCTCAATCTCACACTTGTCTTGGGATAGACCTGAGGGTGGGGGTTAATAATATTACTTGATATTTGTCTTTACTATTATTATTTCATTTTACTCTATCTTTATAGATATGATAGAGTTTGTTAGGCTGACTTATTTGATTTATTATCTGTATCTTTGGCTATTTATTTGAATGGAAACTCCCCTCCGGATCCATAAGGTGAGATTACTAATCTCTATAAGGGTACCACAATTTTTATAGTTGAGAAAACCTATAAGAATACTAAATGATTCAAAAGGCCCATGATCGGACTTGATCAATATGGTCAAGCTAGGCAGCATGTACAAGCGAACCCATTCGGTCTTGGCGTTCAACTTGTATATGGGTACAAACTACCGATTAGGTGTCTAAGGTATTATTGTATCTTGTGCCTTCTGGTTCCACATGTTCATATTCTTCATATTGGTTGTCCATATGTTTGTATGAGTATATGCAAGAAGGGTTAAAACTTAAGATTGGTACAATTTGTATTGTGGCCTGGTATAAGATGGAAGCTCATACCATGATGTACCTTTCATGTATAGTGTGCATAATAGATTTTCAAGGTCATATTCATCATTGTCAAACTGATTAGGTGGCCACATACAGGATGTGCAAAGCATCGTACAAACGTACTATCTCCTTTGTAAGAAAATCTTTTTAAAAACACGAAGGAGTTGTCACTAAATCACCCTCGGATTTCTTTAAACCCTTCAGAACTCATTTGTTCCTAATGATTAGAATCGATGCTAAGTATCGAAAACAATGTTAGGATACTTACCAATTCAGAATTTCACTCATAATTAAAGATTTTCATGGAATTTCACATCAGATTAAATCTCAATGCTAATCAGTAAGTAGAATGGAATAAACACTTACCTTAGATGATCCTTTATACATATTTTTCATGAGACATTTGATAACATATCATTCTCTCATTGATCTAATACAAATTTCACATCTCAATCTCCAAAGTTCACCCGCTTAACTTAGCTTTGTATAAGGTTTTATGTGAAAAGCCGATTATATACATTAAACTGAGTTATTGAAGAATCCTTCCCTTGGCTCCTTCGGCCTCAATTACCTACACCCGTGATCCTCGTTAGTTGCAATTAAATGAATCGGAATTAACATTATTTAAGAGTAAAATATATAGTGTTGGTATCTGGATGTTACATATAATATTAAAATCACCAACAAGGAATACGGTGGAAACATTAATATCCTTATAAAACTATATTATAATATTGTTATATTGATGTATTACATAAGGAATAGAAGTTAACAAATATACTGTTTTATGAGTTATTACAGGTATACGTTAACGACATAATAACAAACGATTTGCCCTTTCCAATAAAGTTATTAGTTATAAAACAAGAATGGCTTTCTTTCTAACATCAACTTTTAACCCTTTTGGAGCAAATATCCCACAAGAACACATGAAAGTAGTTAAAGAAAAAGAGTTCAATTAGATTACATACACATGAATGCAATGGTCCCAAAGTGAAGAGGAAAGCAACCCCTCGTCAGTTCCGACAGTGCTTTGGAGCCCCATGCTTATAGGCCATGCAATAATCATTGTATTTATTTTATATATTTGTATGATATAAATATAATTGTCTAATTTATTTTTTTTTCAAACTTGTAAGATAAAAGTAATGTACAATAACTATAAATATTCCTGTTTTATAGTTGTAAGTTTTTGAAAAATTTTCAAACTATAATACACCTGTATGCCTAGAAAATCAATTCAATTTAATGTATTGTATATTAATTAAAGAAGTATAACTCAACGTACAATCAACCTAATTTTAATTTTAATTTTAATATATATATATATATATATATATATATATATATATATATATATATATATATATATATATATATATATATATATATATATATATATATATATATATATATATATATATATATATAACTTAACATTCACAATGTTAAGTTATGAATTTAGATATTTTTAGTTTTTTTTTTCAACCGAGAACATTTTCTTATTGCGAGAACCAATTTTTTTCTTTAATTTGCAAGGTAACACTTTTGTAGTTAAATCAAAAACTCTCAAATAATATACATATCAATAAAAAAAATAGTTAAAAACAATTAAATAACCCACTAACCTACACCAGTCTCCACCCAACTAACATCTCCCACGACTAATACCTACCATCCATCACCATTACCACCACCTACAACCATTTACCTATCACAACTAACAACCACCCATCACCATAACCAACAACCCACTACCACCATGCCCATTACCCGCCACCAACACCCCACCCATCACCATCACTACCACCCCTACCACCTATCACCACCACCATTATGAATACCTGCCACTACTACCAACGACCACCCACCAACACCACTACCCACCCACTACCATCCATCACCACCACTCGCCTCAACCACCACCACCCATCACCCACCAAAATCCCCACCACCACCACTCACCGCCACCACCACCTACCAACCACTGCCCACCCGACACCAATACCCCCCCCCCCCCCACCACCACCCACCTCAACAACCCATCTCCACCACCCGCCTCCACAACCCATCGCCACCACCTGTCACCACGACCCGCCTCCACCACCCACCATCCCCCACCACGACCACCACCCCTACCACCAATCACCACTACTCAGCACCACCACCCACCACCCGTCTCCACTACTTATCATAACCACCCATCACTACCACCCCACCCACCACCCACCACTATTACCACCACCCACCTCCACCACTACCATCCCACATATCACCCATCAAAACCACCATCTGCCACAACCATCCACCATCACCAACCACCAACCACTAACATCATCACCACCTACCACCAAGACCATTAAAACCAACAACCACCTCCAGCACTGACCAACATTATCACCATCTACCACCATCACCACTAAAACCACCAACCACCACCATCCACCACCACCACCAAACATAACCATACGTCGTCACCACCCATCACCACCACCTACCACACTACCTACTAACAAACACCACCCACCACCATCATCACCATTTACCACCATTACCAACCAAAACCACCACCACCACCCCCAACACCATCCATCACCATCACTACCTCCCATAACTACCACAAACCAACTATCACCTAAGACCTACATGCATCACCACTACCACCCCAACCTACTACCACAATCTGTCATCACCACCTACCACCCCTACCACCTATCCCTACCTTCACCACCACTACTACCCACCACCACCCATCTACACCACCACCACCAACTACCTATAACCACTAACACTATATGTGATTAAATGCATATAATCATATAATCATGTGTGGTTATATGTATTTCATCATATAAATCACATGTGATTAAATACATATAATCACATGTGATTAAATACATATAATCACATGTGATTATTTGTATCTAATCAAATATGATTTATATAAACAATATTTGTTTTAATGTTTTTCATTCAATAATTTTTCTCATGCATTTAATCATATGTGATTATATGTATAATGTATCTAATCACATATGATTTACATTGACAATATTGGTTTTTTCGTTTTCTATTCAATAATTTGTTTTCATATTAATCACATGTGATTATATGTATTTATTCATATATGATTAAGATGGACAATGAGTAATTATTAAATCATGAATGCGAAAACGAATCTTGTTTATAAAATCATATGCGATTAAATACATATAATCACATATGATTTATGTGGAAAAAAGCTCATTTTTTTGCATTTTCGATTCACTAATTATTCTCATGTGTTGAATCACATATGATTATAAGTATTTCATCATATATGATTAATGTGGAGAAAAAAAAATCATGTATGTGATTATATGTATTTAATCATATATGATTAATATGGACAATGAACAATTATGTAACACCCGGTTTTGAAAGTGTTCGATTGTGTTTTCGGAGGACATAGGTATAAGCGTAATCTGGTGATTCAGTATTTTATGAGTCTTAAGTTTTATTTGAAAGGTTTTAAGGATTAGGGTGTAGCTAGGAGAGTAGCGCTTTTTTGCCACCTTTTCGTGGATATAAAGTTCACCGGAAACGGACTTAAAACGAAGAAGCTATAGTACTTTGAAGTGGTTGGCAGAATTGGTCCTTAAATGGAAAAGCTTGCATTTCACCCCATGCATGCAAGGTGACAGCGAGGTGAGTACGCCTAGCATAGTGCTGGATAAAATGAATGCGGGTGCTGAAGACGTAGGCCCAACATATAGGATTACGCCCATCGTACGTCCACGATCCCCAAAACCCTAATTTTTAGGGTTGACTCACTATTTAAGCACGTTAAGTCCAAGGGGGAGCGCCTCCCTTTCATTCTCAGAGCCTTAAACCCTAAGTTCGAGTGGTAGCTTCATCCAAGAGTGTTGTGAGCTTTGTGGGTGCATTTTGGGTGGTTTTTGGTGCATTTCAAGAAGATGGAACTTGTTGCAAAGATGGGGATCAAGGAGGAGCTTGTGGATCTGGCATTTGGGACTCATTCTTAGCTTGATGAAGGTATAAAGCTTTGATCTTGATCATTCATCTCTTAGATCTACCATTGTTAGTTTTAGTTCATTTTGGTCCTAAGGATGGAACTTTATGGTTGAAATCGGACTCATAGGCTTAGAGTTGCCACTCTCTGTATTAAATGAGTCCCTAAGAAAGAAAGAAAGTTGCAATCTTGGAGGTCTTAATGGGTTCATGCATGAGTTAAGACCATTTTCATGGAAGTAGATTATCATTTTAGAAGTTTTATCTTATGTTGGTCATGCAAAGCCATCAAGTAAGCAACATTATGGCTTAAGACGTTGAAGAGGACTTAGATCTGAAATTGCAGCTTCTGGAGTAGAGTATTAAGCACTTAATGGAAAAGTGGCTTAACAGAGGAGTACGCTGGGTGTACATATAGGTACATGCAACGGACACTCCATTCATCCAGTACACTTAGCGTATAGAAGAGTACAGACCGCGTACTCATCAGTTATGGGCTTGGTGTGTTTTGGGCCTCGGGTTGGGCCAAGCAATGGACTTTGTATTTTGGGGCCCTGTTGGGCCATCAGGTTTTGGGATCGATATTTAATTATGGAGGCCTATTATGGTTTTGAGCCTAATTTGGAAATTGGTCCATTAAAGGACTTATGGACATTAGAGTGTTGGGCTTTTGTTTTGGGTTGGGCCTTAGTTTTGAATTATACTAGGCTAGGGATAGAATGGTCATTTTACCCCATGCATGGATTAAGGATTATGGTATGGGAACCATTTGCTAATTGGGTATATTGTTTGGTAGCGACAACTTGAGAGGCTGGAGGGGCAACATCTAAGGAATTCATGCGGGAAGCTTCTACAATGCGATGTTAGTCTTCTCACCATACCAATAGGTCTAAGGCACGGAGGCCGGCCATTTTTATGATAGTTGGTATACTTGTCGTGTAGAGTTGTGTGGCATATTTATGCAGTGATACGTGGTAGAGATAGCTTTACAACTAATGGTAAAGATAGCCTTTGTGGCTAACGGTAGAGATAGCCGTTGGGGCTAATGGTAGAGATAGCCTTTGGGGCTAACGGTAGAGATAGCCTTTGGGGTTAATGGTAGAGACAGCCTTTACGGCTAATGGTAGAGAAAGCATTTATGGCTAAGGGTAGAGGTAGCCTTTGTAGCTAATGGTAGAGATAACTTTATAGTTGATTGATGTGTGATATGTGGTAGAGGTAGCTTTTATAGCTAATTGATATGTATTATGTAGTAGAGGTCGCTTTTATAGCTAATTGATATGTGGTATGCGGTAGACATGATGTTATAGCTAATTGATATGCGATATGTGGTAGAGATAGCTTGTATAGCTAATATGATATGTGATATGTGTTATGTGGATTGTGTGGGGTATGATCCGGGAGACTCACTAAGCTTTGTTCTTACAGTTTATAGTTTTGGTTTCAGGTATCATAGGTTTGGGAAAGAAGAGCTCAGATTGATTGCAATGCACACACCTATGATTTCTGCAATGAATGATTTTGGTATGAACACTGATAATTGTTTAACTTTATGATGATTTGAAATGTTTGAAATAAGTGGTATTAATGTTTTAGCTATATTAAAAATGAAATTTTTACCTTTGATTTTAAAGTCGTTACAAGTTAGTATCAGAGCCTTGGTTTGAGGGATTCAAACATACTTCCGGGTGTGTCTGAAATCAGACTGAGGATCTGTAAAGCTTTCAAAAGAAAATGTATTAAGTAAAGAATTTCTAAGACAAGAAAGGGTGTGGTGCGTGCAATCAAACGAGCTTGAGTAAGTTTCCCTAGAATACCCACATTTGTGATCTATTATGATCTGATTATGAATCTGTGAACCACATGCTAGTTAGGGCTAGGGGAGATGCATGTATATGTTGTATGAGCTGATAGACTTGTATGCTAGTGTTGAGTAGTCAGCAATAGGTTGGCTTGATATGTGGTGATTGTAGCCATGAGGATATTGGATGTCATGCTAGAATGAGAATGATAATTGGTATTTGTGACTGCAATGTGTATGTTTGAAATTTGTATATGGTTAGGATCTTTTAGCCTTAGAATAGTGATTTGACCTTATTTGCTGTGGTCTTAGGGTAGAGTCTATTATTTGACAGTCTATTAGATTATGTTCTGTGTATAAATTGCATGCATAAGGAAACCAACAACGAAGGTGGATGTGGACAACATGGGTTGTGGTATATGGGCCGAATATTCTATGATAGTTTCTAGGTCGGAGATTACCTTAGGGTAAGCCCAGGATGAGATTAGTGACATGAGCCATTTGATTGTGAAATGGACGTATAGATAGAATTGTTTGATTAGAATATGTTGGTTAGTTTTCCGTTGTCTGAATGTTGCTTGCTTTGTGCTTTGTGGGACTTCTAGCAATATGACCTAGCTACTAAATGAATATGCTAGGTCACATGTGGCACATACCAAATAATCTCAGAGTGATGGATTTGGCTCTATTTCGAAACTTTTGTTTGAGTCTAACCGTTCTAGGATTAAGTTTGTTACTCGAAGAATTATATGATCTCTGATGCATGTGGCTATATTCATAAGGTAGCTAGTTGACATTGTAGGGAATCTTTCAGCAGCTGAGGACTGGGTGGGTCGAGAACCTAGGGAAGCCTAGGATATGATCTAATGAGTTAAGTAGCGCAATTCGGTGAAGTTGGGAACCTAGGGGGAGCCTAGGAGGTGCTACGATAGAGATCGTATTACTGTTTAGCAAACATTTAGTATACCGTTGAAGTAAGTGACTTAGAGGATTTGGTAGGAATGCTGAGGAAAGTATGGATAGGTGTGGAAGGTAGTATTAGGCCCGTACTACTGAAAGAACATGATCCATACTCAAATCAGTGAGAGTCTTGGAGAATCTGAGAAGCTTATGGGAAGGGGAATTCTTGGTTATGCCTTTATCGTAGGAATAGCTGCTTTGTGGAATGAGGATGAGCACGCAGGGATGGGACCAGGGTTTGGTTCCTGCTCTGGTGGTGAGCCAGTTAGCAGAAGGACGATACGATGAAGTTTTGTTCCAAGGGTTTGATTGTCATTAGGATCGAAATGAGGTGTTACATCATGTTCTCAGGGTGGTCGAGGTATCATAGGAAGAGGTGGTCAAGATTCCTTCAGATGTTTGTAGATATGCTATCTTTGGCTATTTCTAGTGGATATCGAGTATTTGTATCGCTTGGGAAATTGTGATAATTTGGATCTCGGGTTAGGTTTCTGCTATTGTCTGGGTTAGTAGGGGTTGTCAGATGCCATTCAGCATGTCGAGGAATCTTTGAGAGATCATTAGATAGATGTATCTCGTAGAGCGGATTCCGCATGTACCGTGATTACTCCGAGTCGTTGTCAGAATCTGCTCAGTGATCTGGGTTGCTACGGGTGTAGCAGGTTTGGCGACGTCTTCAGGGATTTCCCATAAGGAGAAAGCCCGCTATATTTTCGTTTTGTTCAAGTGGACGATAAGGAGGTCGATTGTCTGACGATCAAGGAGGAGCAGTGAGTACACCCGCTCCCGTCTTTTCGGGGTTGGTTCAAAGGCATGAATGAGGGAGTTAAGACTAGTTTTCAGTAGCCTTAGTATTTATGTTTTGAAGAGCCATTGGGATTGCCGAGGGAAGAGAGAGTTGTAGTTGATGCTTGGTTAGAATATCCGTTCATTGGACTCCGAGATATAAGCATGATATCATTGTTTTAAGCGTATGAAGTCATTGATGTTGTTAGGGATACCAGAAGTGTTAGCTGGATTTCAGGAAGTGTGCTATTTGGGCAGGGATATTTTTGGTATGCTAGCTTTGGTAAGCACCGACTGCAGCAAGGTGAGCATTGGAACGTAATGAGGATTGGGAATCCTTTAATTTTCATGTACCGAGTGGACTTAGCTGAATCTAAGTGGGGGATAACCGTCCAGGAATCAAGAGTAAAAGCAAGGGTGAAAGTGTTGTAAGACTACGAGGGAGCCGTAGCATTCACTATTGTTGAGTTGGGGTGAAAGTAATGTAAGACTATAGGGGATTCGTAACATCCACTAATGGTCAGTTAGGGTATAATGTTGTAAGACTGTGGGGGACCTGTGGCATTCACATGCAGTAAAGAGTGTTGTAAGACTGCAGGGGTGCCATAGCGTTCATGGATTCTTTCAGGTGATTTGGTCTAGGGCAGGCTAGTGCGTAGGTTTGTGGGGGAGCCATAGCATAGTAAGGATCAAGACTAGAGGTGATTGACCAATCAATTATTCGGGGGCGATCCTGGATGGTTATGAGAATTTCAGATGGAACCGGTAGAGACTGCTAAGCTAAGGGTTCGACCTTGTGATACATGATCTTGTGGTCGAGTAGTGCATGTTTTATAGGGTTATGACTGGGTAGCCCTGTTATTGGATGTCATATGAACCTGGTGGTTGGACCGGGTGCGAGACTAGAAGTCTTAGGGAATCAGCAAAGGTTATTTATTAGTCAGTCGAGTAAAGGATGACGGGAAGTCATGGTGCATCATGCAAGTGCTGATTCGAGGATCTCTGGATAGGGACGGAGTAACAGTTCGAATTTGGATAGGAACGCGAATAAGAATTCGTGCAGGTTTTGTTTCGATGAGATGGGGTGTGGGGCATCAATATGGAAAGGGCATCGAGGGTAGAATTCGAAGGTGGTGAACGGGTTGGTTTGATGGTAGTTTAAGCCATTGTGATGTGTCTTGGGTGGCTCTATCCATAATAGAGCCAGGACATGTCGGAATCAGGAAACGGTAGGTTGAAGGAGATCGGGTATCATGTAAGACTACAACTATTCTAGTAGTATTCGCCTTTTTGTGTCGGATTCAGTTGGTAGACAGGTTAGGACCAGGGAGGTCCCCAGGTGATTTCCAGGAAAGCAGCCATGTGACATCCAGAGGAGTAGGAGCGACTTCAGTGATTTGGGGCTGTGTGTGGAATTGCTTATTATTTGGTAGTTGTAGTGGATCAGTGATTTTTTTTTTCTGTAGGAAGCGTCAAGGTATTACAAGTAGGAAGTATTCTACCTAGGCTGGTTTCTTGTGAAATCAGTTCGATGATGATTCAATGTGGGCAATTTGTTAGGGAGACAGACCATCTCGAAACTTCAGATTTCGGATGAAGCAGATGTGATCAGGTTGCAAGGAATTCGTTCATCTTTGGGTTCTAGAACCCTATGAGGGTTGGTTTCGGTTGCCTTGGAAAGTCTATGGTATGCTCGAGGCTGTGAACATGAGACTCGAGTTATGTGGCGTGAGGAATTGTTACGAATGATTTAGAGGAAGAAATCTAATTTAAGTGGGAGAAAGTTGTAACAACTGGTTTTGAAAGTGTTCGATTGTGTCTTCAGAGGCCATGGGTATAAGCATAATATGGAGATTCTGTCTTTTATGAATCTCGGGTTTTATTCAAAAGGATCTAAGGTTTAGGGGTGTAGATACGAGCGTAGGGCTTGTTGCCACCTTTTCGTGGATATAAAGTTCATTGGAAACGGACTTAAAACGAAGAATTTATAATACTTTGAAGTTGTTAGTAGAATTAGTCCCTGAATGGAAAAGCTTGCATTTTAGCCCATGCATGCAAGCTGACAGCCAGGTAAGTACGCCCAACGTAAGCTGGGGTACACCCTACATAGTGTTGGATAATGAAACGCAGGTGCTAAAGACGTACACCCAACGTACAAGGATTATGCCCACCATATGTACAGGATCCCCTAAACCCTAATTTTTAGGGTTGGCTCACTATTTAAGCACCTTAAGTCCAAGGGGGTGCGCCTACCTTTAATTCTCAAAGCCTTAAAACCTAAATTCTAGTGGTGGCTTCATGCAAGATCGTTGTGAGCTTTGTGGGTTCATTTTGGGTGGTTTTTGGTGCATTTCAAGAAGATGAAACTTGTTGCAAAAATGGGGATCAAGGATGAGCTTGTGGATCTGGCATTTGGGACTCATTCTCTGCTTGATGAAGGTATAAAGCTTTGATCTTGATCATTCATCTCTTAGATCTACCATTGTGAGTTTTAGTTCATTTTGGTCCCAAGGATGGAACTTTATGGTTGAAATCCGACTCTTAGGCTTAGAGTTTCCACTCTCTGTATTAAATGAGACTTTAAGGCAAAAAGTTGCCATCTTGGTGGTCTTAGTGGGTTCATGTTTGAGTGAAGACCATTTTCATGGATGTAGATTATCATTTTTGATGTTTGAGCTTATGTGGATTATGCAAAGCCATCAAGTATGCTATTTTATGGTTTAAGACTGATGAGATGAAAATCTCTTTGATCGTTTAGATCTTACACAGGTTTATCAGAATAATGCAAACAAAATAACAAACAAGAGAATGAATCAATAATGAGCTGAATGATTCAATAGATTCTCGCCTCAGCAGAGCTCGATGAAGAACTTCCACTGTAGAGGCTTTTAGGGTTCCAATCGATAAAAACAATGATCACTTTGTATGATCGACTAAACAACTACGTACAAAGAATCATGCAAGCATCTATAAATACTAAATCCTAATAATTAAATAACGCATGGACAGGCCCAATCCGGATACAAAACCGGGCTAAGGAACGAGCCCAAGACGCAACACATAATGGACCCAACAGTCTCCCCTTTGCGTCAATTGGGGTGAGACCCTACTTTGGCTTACTGGATCCAGCTGCATCAACCTTCTTCGTGGTTTTGAACAGGCAAGGAATGATGGCAATAAGAGTTTGTCGTAGATGAATATACCAGTGGACCATGTCATTAAAGTATTTCTTATCATTTTCAGAATTTTGCTTACACCGATTGATGATCCCCAGAACATGCTCCAGACAAGAAGTGGTGTAAAGATGTTTGTCAGCCAAAGCGAACAGACATTTCTGGCCTTCTTTCCTGGTAAACATAACCGAGTTTCGCTTCGGATCAATCCTCCCCATCTTCATTTTATTCAGATCACTTGCAGAACCGACTGGGGTGATGGTGGGCTTCTTTCTAAGTACATTAGCAATTTCCTGATCCAACTTAGCAACCTCCAAGATATAACAAACCAACATCCTCTTGAAGTGATCTATGATTGGCCCATATTCAGTTTCATTGGTGAGGAGGATGTTATGCAGGATGATCCAATCGTGAGGATTTAGGTTAGGAAGATCAGCGAGAGAAATGGCATGTTAGGTTTTATCTGACCCCCTCAAGACTTTGAATCTCACGTTCGTGAAGTTACCCTCCTGAAAGGGTTTGAGGACTCGAACATTGACAATCTTCTGTGCACTCCATGTCTGATACTGAGGCTGAGCAAACCTCAGATAGAAATCAACAAGTTCCCTATCAACCTTCGGGTGAGGATGAGGGACTTCAACTATGTGTGAAAATTCATGAAAGATAAATGCCTTTCAGATCAAGGGCATGTCGAGTTGAGAATCAAAAAAATTAACCCTGTCCAAAGAGATCACAGGTTCAAGCCAGAGGATGCTGGGGAACTCAATAGACTCTTTGACAAGCTTCTCAAGAGTCCATGGAAGGAATAGGGTTTTTCGACTTTCAAGGAGATCATGAGCCTCCTTCATCCTCCTTTCATTTGCTTCGGCCTCCCTAGCAATCCGAGCATTCATGTCCAGTTTCTTCTCCCTAGCCTGTTTCTTCAAAATATCAGCAATGGTTTCTTTGTCTTTGCTTCCATCACTGTCATCGAGAACCTTTTTGCCTTTGTCTTGAGCACCCGAACCTGATGCATGACCAGTTGGTGGTTCGGTTGCTTTAGTTAGAACTGATGAAGAAATTGGAGGCGGTTGGGATTGAGCTGTAGAAACAGGAGGAGGTTGAGATTGATTACTACCCTTTGAAGCTCATTCTCCCCTTGTTTTCGATGGACCACTTGCTCAGGAAGCCCCTCAATTCTGCTAAGCATGGAAAGTGCAGGAGCAAGTTTCTCAGCAAGAGTTCGCCTCACTGAGTAGTTGAGAATCGAGTCATGCGCTTCAATGATGTTTGAGAGGGATCCGTGGACATCCGAAACACAAATCTAAATCACAGCACGCTTGGACCGAAGAGAATCAACCTCCTTCTCAGTTTGGGAAAGTTGAAGACTCTTGGTGTTTAGCTCAGTTGTTTTGCATGCAAGCGCATCCATCACATAATTTTCCGTGGAAAGCTCTTTTTGGAGCTTGGTCAGGCGATCCTCAACAGTTGACTGGAAGGATTTGTTGTCTACTTCTAGGGTCTGATGAAGACTGGCGAAGTGGCCCTGTTCTATTTCAAAGGAAGTAGCCAGCTTATCAACAACCGAATTAACCTTCGCTGCATTAGATTCGTCTGCCCCCTGCAAAGACTCCAAAAAGAGGGTAGTATCTCAAAATAGATTTTTGACTTTTTCGGTCGTAGCAGCACAAGCCTTTGTGGATACATCTATAGCAATAGTAGCAGAGTTGATGGAGGCTTCGTGTGCCTTGGTGAAAGTATCGACCATCCCCTAAATGGCAGTTTCCGTGGTATGGGATCGAGAGGAGGAGGAAGAAGCGATGAGATTATCAATCTTCTCGTGAAGTTCCTTGATGTGCTTTTTTGGTGACAGGAGCATCATCATCATTTTCGCTCTGAACCGGGTAGGGACTGTAGTAAATGGAATCGAAAGTCATATCTTCCCCTCCTAGAAATGTCTCGGTTTCGGCTGAGTGATTGGGAGATAAAGGCGATGTTGAAGGTTCGGTTGTGGTAGTAGGTTCGGGTGTGGAAGTGAGTTCGGTTGTAGGTGTGTGTTCGGGTGCTGAAGTACAATCCCCCGTATCAGATACGTTGGTTCGAACTCCAGTGGTTGTTGTTTTTGTGGCTTCCAAGAAAATGGGAGGTGGTATAGGAATAGAAGTGGGTGGAATATAAGTAGAGGAAGTTATGGGGGGAATGGGAATAGAGGAGGTTATGATGTGAATGGAAACAATGATAGTGATAGGTGGAGAAGAGACAGGTTCGGTTGTGAATGGTACCTCATGTAAAGGAGATCGGGGAGGAGAGTCGCCTTGAACCGACTCCTCTGAGTCTGAATCTTCATCCTCTAATTCGCTTGAGGAAGAAGGAAGAACAAGTTTTCTTTTAGACTGTGTTTTCTTCTTCTTCGGTGGAGGTGATTGGGCTGCCTTTGTTGATTTTCTCTTCTTTGGATTAGGGCTTTTCGCCCCTTTGGCCACTTTCTTTACTTTCCATTTCTCTGGTTTCTTGCCCCTGGTAGCAGGTTTGTCTGCGTCGTTGATGGACTGAAGCATCTCTGCAGTCAGCTCTCTCGGACCCGAAGGAGGAAACTCCTTGTAGGTCTTGATGATTTGGCTCTCCTTTGATACACAAGCATACATGGACTCAGGAATTTACCCAACAAAGATGAACTTGGAGGGATCAGTGACAACGATCTTGGTAGTGTGGAATACGCCAATCGAGGAGAGTGGAGAAGTGGCCACAGTGGGAACATGATACTTGTCTATTTCCCATTTGGTGACGAGCGTCCAGAACCTGGCATAGGAGATTTCAGTGTGTCGAGAAGTAGAGCCAAGGCTTTGAATCAACTGCTGCCAAAGAACAGAGCCATAGTCGAGGTTGATCCCATTGTACAACCCATAAAGAATTGTCATGAACAAACGACTGGCCCCATCAGTTGCTGCACTCCTCTTAGATAAACCTTTGAATAAAATCGTGAAGAAGTCGTTCCATTGAGGAGGAAGGCATGACTTCTTGAACTTTGTGCTAGTAGTAAGGGTTTCAGTGTAACCCATGTTGTAAAACATGGAGAATAATTGACCCACAGATATCGAATCAGGGTTAACCCTCGATTCGTCAGGTTTAAACCCTAGAAGAAAACAAAATCGCTGCTTTGAGATAGGGGTTTTGGTGTCAAGGATGTCAAAGTAGATGCGATTAATAGATTTTTCGTAGTGATCTGTGGAGAAAATCTGGGATAGACATTCCATAGGCACAATTTCAACCTTGGAGAGTGCGAGAATCAGTGGAGAGTATTTGAGACACTCCACTATTGGATACATGAAGGCATCATAGGAGATTGGGGTGAGGTCGATGACCAAGCTTTGCTGAGGTATGATTGGGAGAATGTTGGATTTAGAAGATGTTTCATGGACAGAGGAGGAATCCACCATTGTTGAATGCTTCGAAGAAGAAGATGAACAATGGGAGAAAAATCGCCTTCGTTTGCTCTCAGAAATTTAGGTTGCAGTAAAGAGGTAAAACAACTAGGGTTTAACCCTTTATACCAGGTATGGAGGTGAGAGAAAAATTCACCCCTAAATCCTCTTGAAACACAAAACGGTTCCTGAATCGATTGAAGCGTGACAGTTGGCAACCCCAATGATTACGCATGAGAGAGAAAATTGTTTCCATTTAGCACGCCGTCCCACCAAATCCCATTTTGAATTCTTGAAACCTTTAATCTTCCGGCTGAGTCATCATCTTATATTTTAAATGAGTTGTCATTATTAGATAAAATCAAAGACTTAGAAAAACCACATCATTTCCTTCTTGAGTATATCATTAAGAACCAAAGCTACATAAAGGAAAGTAGCTTGTAAAGAACCGAACCAGACTTTTGGAAAATAAAAAAGATTTTCGTGCATAGAATTTCAAAGATAAATAAATAAAGCAACATCTATGTGGGAATTTGTGATGTCAATATAGACACGAAACAGTGGATCCCGGGCACGAATCTCTTTCTTCAAAGTCAAGAGAGACATTAAAGTGTCTGTGTGGTTTCCCGTTGAATTACGATCAAGCACTTGTTAAGAAGTGTTGAAAGGCATCTTTTGATGTGGCTTAGAAGGTGGCTTTCGCTTCAGTTCAGAATTCCAGATCTTGACATAAGACCGAAACCGAACGAAGTACCTATGAGACTGATGTGGTCTGTTGAACAAGTAGGTTTGGACTATATTCAGTGATTTGTTGGAAATGTTTGGTGTGAAATCTCAAAAAAAAATTAAAACTGGATTCTATGTGAAGAAGTGTTCTAGTGTGTAACAATTTCATAAGAATCACACAAAAAGAAAAATAGAGATTCATGGTACAACCACTTGGGTGGTTTCGTTAATTCATGGGTTAAAGCTAGAGCAAATTTAATTGTTCACCGTCAATTTATAGTGGGTATTGAATTTTGGGTTTCACTTAGCATGTAGTGACATGAAGCTAAGATCATAAACACAAAGATTGTGTAACCATAAACCTCATTGGTTATTTCTGAGAGTCTCAAGGGTTACATTTATGAACCGAAATATGATGGAGAAAAATGTTTGAGGTGCTGTAAAGAAACCAAAGTACCCCTGCTGTAAAAAGAATGACTAAGCAGAAAAGTCTTAACTCATATGAGAAAAGAGTAAGGTAGCTCATGATTAGAATAAATTTAGTAGCCTAATTGGGAAGACGAGTTTTGTTTATACCCAGTCAATAAGGCTTTATTCAAAATCAGTAGAGGCTTTGGACAACATGTAGTAGCATGCTTCTAGGGACACTTAGCGAGTATAAAGTGTGAGAATGATACCTGCCCCATCGATATTCCAGAAACTGTTAACATAAACAAAAGTAGAGACAAAAGAAAAAATATTTTTGGAATTTTGATATTTTTGTAAAGAGAAAAACAAAACAAACCAAACAAAATTTTTTTTTGAACCGAACCAGAAATAGACCGAACGCTCGGTTCATTTCGGTTCCTTAAAAAAAAAAATTTGGATTTTTGGAAAACAATTGTACAAAAGTATACAACCAAAGACATCACCTTAATGAGATAAGCGAAAACAAGTGTAGTGGGACCGAACTCGAAATAGACCGAGAGTTCGGTTCATTTCGGTTCCCGTGTGAACCAAGCCTAAAATAGACCGAGCGTTTGGTTCATTTCGCTTCCAACTTTTAGTTTTGAGAAGGTGTTTTTGGTACTGATTCCAATTCCATCATACCTAGGCCTTGCAGGATTTTATTGAAACTTGCTTCAGGAAGGGCTTTAGTGAAGATGTCGGCCAGTTGATCAATGGTTCGAACAAACTGAATTTCGACGTTTCCATCTTCCACATGATCCTTAATAAAGTGATACCTCAGTGCTATATGCTTGGTCTTGGAATGTTGCACTGGGTTATGATAGATCCTAATTGCACTTTTTGAGTCGCAATATAGTGGGATCTTTTTCATATGGAGTCCATAATCTCGGAGTTGGCTTTGGATCCAAATCACTTGTGATGTGCAGGAGGCGGCTGCAATGTACTCTGCTTCGGTTGTAGATAGAGAAACACATGTTTGTTTCTTCGATTTCCAGCTAACCAACTTCTCGTCTAGGAATTGGCAGCCTCCTGTGGTGTTTTTTTGGTCTAGACCACATCCTCCTAAGTCTGCATCTAAGTAGGCTTGAACAAAGAAACCTGATTTTGAGGGATACCAGATACTGAGAGAGGTGGTTCGCTTAAAATACCGGAATATATTCTTCACTGCCAGCATGTGTGGTTCATGAGGATTTGCTTGAAACCTGGCACAATAGCATACTGAAAACATTATATTAAGCCTGCTAGCTGTGAGGTACATCAGGGAACCAATCATTTGGCGATATAGCGTTATGTCGACTGTCGGTTTTTCCAAAGATGGTGTGATCTTGGTGCCGAACGCCATAGGGACTTTGACCTTTGAGTCTCCTATCACGCCGAACTTAGCAAGGAGAGTCTTTGTGTATGCTTCCTGGTTGATAAAGATGCCTTCGGGTCGCTGTCTAATATTTAAACAAAGGAAAAAGTTAATCGAACCCATTGAGCTCATTTCAAATTTAGTCTCCATCAACTTCCTGAATTCAACTGTTAGGCTAGGATTCGTGGAGCCGAAGATGATATCGTCGACATAGATTTGAACGATCATAAGGTGGTTACCTTCCTTTTTACAAAAGAAGGTTGGGTCAACCGAACCTTGTTTGAATTTAGACATCTTTAAAAACTTAGTTAGTGTTTCATACCATGCCCTAGGAGCTTGTTTCAGACCATAAACTGTCGTATCCAAGATGTAGCAGTGATTTGGATGTTTTTCATTTACAAAACCAGGAGGTTTCTCCACGTACACGGTTTCTTCAAGTTCCTCATTCAGAAAGGCACACTTCACATCCATCTGGTAGACCTCAAAGTTCTTCTGTGCAGCATAGGCAAGAAATATTCGAACGGATTACAACCTTGCAACTAGAGCGAATGTATCTTCGTAATCGATTCCGTCTTCCTGGCAATATCCTTTCACCACTAACCGAGCCTTATTCTGGATCACATTTCCCTCCTTGTCCATTTTGTTTCTGAATACCCATTTGACACCGACAACCGAGGCATCTTTTGGTCTTGGAATAAGTCTCCAGACCTTATTTCTTTCGAACTCATTGAGTTCGTTTTGCATTGCCTGAACCCAATCAGAATGATCGAGAGCAGTATTGACGGTCTTCGGCTCTATTTTGGAGATGAATGAATTAAACATGCAGAATTCTACTTTGGAGAATAGAGCAGTTTGCTTCGCCTTTAGTTGTGATCGAGTTAGAACCTTTTCTGATGCATCACCCACTATTTAAGATACAAGATGATCTCTGGTCCATTTGGTGAGAGGAGGATAATTTGGATCATAAGAGGGATCCAATTCACCATTTACCTCTTCTTCCAACTCTGATTGAATATCATCATCATAATGCATATTGGAATTCTCCCACTCAACAGATGATGAAACATTTAAATGTGAACTAAAAATTCCTTCTACTGGGCTTTCGGGCTGTTCCGGACTTTCGGTTGCTACAAGACTTTTGGGTGCAACCGGGCTTTCGGTTCTGGCTAGGCTTTTGGTTCCGTCAAAGATTGGATTATCCCCCTGGCCATGAGCATTATCGTCGATTGAAAATGATGGACCCTCCCCATTGATATGCGAGTCCTGTCAATCTGAAGAGAATTGATTCTCCCCTTCGACAGAAGTATTGCTATGAGGAGGTTCGTTTCTAACCTGTTCTTCTGCCATTTGTTTGGCTGCGTCTTCGATAATATTCTTAAGGTGATCCACCTTGTTGTCTGCTGCCATAGTTTCAGAGTGAATAGCCTTCTCAGGTTCATCAAATAAATCGATGAACTTGTCAAAAAGATTAGCGATTGAGGCTGTGACCTGACCGGTTTGAGAGAAAATCTCTCCAATTGTCCCTTCGGTAGACTTCAACTTCTTGATGTAATTGTCATCGAATGTTACATAATAGGTTTCTTCAATACGTTTAGAACACTTATTCAAAACCATGTACGCCTTTGAAGTAAGAGAATATCCCAAAAAGATGCCTTCATCAACTTTGACATTGAATTTGTTGCGATGCTCTTTGGAGTTGAAAATGAAGCACCTCGAGTCGAACACATGGAAGAACTTGACATTCTGCTTCCTATTGTTAAGAATCTCATAGGGGGTGAGAGAGAAACACTTATTGAGATAAGATATGTTTTGACTGAAACAAGCTGCAGCAATGGCGTCTGCCCAGAATATAGAGGAAAGGAGGCAAAATACAGCATGGTTCGGGCTGCCTCACACAGGGATCGGTTTCGCCTTTCGACAATTCCGTTCTATTGAGGTGTATAGGGGGCTGAGAAATTGTGGCTGGTGCCTTTTTATGCTAAGAAATCTTCGAATTGTTTATTCTTGAATTCCAGTCCATTGTCGCTCCTGATGTTTTGAACAAATTTTCTCAGTTGCACTTTGACCTGCTTGATAAAGATCTTCAGCTTGGGAGGTGCCTCAGATTTGTGCTTTAGAAAGAACACCCAAGTAAACCGTGAGAAGTCATCAACAATAATAAGGATGTACTTGTTACCGCCAATGCTCTCGATTGATGATGGACCACATAAGTCGATGTGAAGCAACTCAAGTGGTTCAACAACTTTGGTATTTATGGTTGTTGGGTGACTTTGGCGAATTTGTTTTCCCATTTCACAAGCAGCACATAAATGTTCTCGATCGAACTTAAGCAGTGGAAGACCCCGAACATGATCACCGATGACTAGCTTGTTGATGTCTTTGAAGTTGAGGTGTGAGAGCCTTCGGTGCCACAACCAGCTTTCGTCTGAATGGGCTTTAGACAATAGACATATGCCTGGATTTCCTTTGATTGGGTTGATATTCAGAGGGAACATTTCACCTTTTCGTTCTGAGTTGAGAATAACCTTGTTGGATTTCTTCTCTATTATCTCTGAACCTTCATCATCGAACGAAACTTTGAGACCTGTACCTCCCACCAGTTGAGACACACTGATGAGGTTATGCTGCAATCCGTCTACATAAGCCACCTTCCTGACTGTAAAGTCTCCATTGGTTATCATACCATAACCCTTTATTGTTCCATAGGAGTTGTTACCAAACTTGACGTTACCACCGTTTTGAAGGGACCGAAACTAACTTAGCTCTTCCTTCCTTCCTGTCATGTGACGTGAGTAGCCACTGTCTATGTACCATTCTTCGTCGAACTGCTCGTCACTTATAACCTGCAAAAATTAAGCAGATTTAGGAACCCAAAGTTTCTTGGGTCCTTGTGAGACTTTTACAGAAACAAGAATAGTAAGAGAAGCATCAACAAGATAAGTTCATTTTATTAATGTTGTTTTATCTTTCCTCTTAATATTAAACACTTTGATTTTATTGGAGTTAGATTCAAGTGTTTTGGATTTAGGTTCAGGAGTTTGGACTTTAGCTTGCTTTCGGTCTTCATTTGCTGAGGAAATCTTACTTTTTCCTTTCAAATCCTTCGCCGATTGTGAGCTTGGTGTAGGACGAGAATTAGGCTTAGAAGAAGAATGAGAACGAGAAGAATTAGAGGAATAGAAATTAGAATGAGAATCTTTCCTGACTTGAGGTTTGAAATGACCCTTTCGGTTTTGATCATTTGAGGGACCGAATCTTGACCTTCGGTTGCTATTTGTTGTTGGACTTAAACTGGCTTTTCGGTTGTTGTGGGTTGCTGGACCGAAACTGGGTCTTCTGCTGTAAAAGCTTGATGGACTGAACCCTGGTCTTTGTCTGTTGTTGTTTGGTGGACCGAAACCAGGTTTTCGGTTGCTGTTACTTTCAGGACCGAACCTATCCTTCCGGTCTTGTTCTTTCTGTGGCCCGGAAGTCTTCTTTTGGTTCTTTTAATCCAACGGACCGAAGCTCCTTTTATCCTTATTCTCTTCTCCTTTTGGCATGGAGTTTCTATCAAAGTGAGTATAGTGAGGCTTTTGGGAGTGCCAAAATTGCTTTCGCTCTAAGAGATTTTTCTTGTATCTCAGATTCCTCTACTGCTTTTGATTGTTCACCTGTTTCGTTTGTCTGTGAATATTTGCCTTCTGTTTCGGCTTCTGAACAACAGGTTCACTTTCCATGGAAGAGGTTTTGCTTGTTGAGGAGACGTATTTCACTGGAACCTCTTTTGTGCCACTGGTATTGGGCACGTCAAAGTTGGTAGGTTTATTAAGTGGTTCTGCCACATATCTACCTTTGACCTTCCATGATGTTCGCTCCGACAAACCAACTGTTTCATCTGCGTTGTCTATCGGTGCAGACCAGAAAACTCATCACAACCATCTGCATTATCTTCATTCATCAATGCAGTGAGTTCGGCTGTCTGATGTTCGGTTTCTCATGTGACCTTATAAACGTGATTGGGAGTGGTTCTTACCTTTTGGTATACAACGACCTTTTCTTTAAGGATTGGGGACTCATTTTTGGACAGACGAGTGAATTCCACAGAATTTTCAGAAATCAAGTTTTTGTGGTTTTTAGGTTCGCTCCAAATAAACTCTGAATAGTCAACCTCATCCTCTACAGAGATTTCACTCATGTCATCGTCCTAATTAAGTTCAGATGCATTTTCAACATCAATTTTATTTTCTGAATTTAATTTGGTACTTAATGAGTCAAATTTTTGTATAGTTTCGACTCTGAGTTTCAACCTATCATTTTCACCCAAAAGGTTCTTAAGCATGTCCTTATGGTCTTTGGACTTTATAAACGATTCAATTTTGTCCAGACCAAACATATAAGTGGGATTTACATCATCTGAAGATACAACACTTTCACAGTTGTATGCTTCGGCATCGATTTCATCCTCCTTTAGCTCAAGGAAGGGCAAAATCATGCGATGTATTTTCTGGCCTATTTCATAGTTTAAATGCAGTTGAGTAATGTTAGTATAAAGTCTTTTTGCAATCAAACAAAAAACATTTCTCTGTTTTAACAATTTAAGATTGTCTCTTTGGAAATAGATATTTTCATCCCTAGACCTAACCAGCTCCAACTACTTTTGCTTAATCCACATTCTTCGCTCCTCACTCTTGGATGACGCCCTGCTCATTTGTTCAGTCAGATTAGACATTGTGACTCGTGTTTGAGTTAAACAACTATCTAGATTTGAAATTCTTGAATTCAAGTTATTTAATTCTTTTCATATGATGTTTATGGAATTTTAAACGAAACAAAAATGGATTGTACCTTCTTGATCAGTTCATCAAGTTCACTGATCTGCACACTGAGAGGCTTCGCTGTAAAGCACACGTCCTCTCGCTCCTTAGCCACTTCGTTTCCACCATCAGTGTTGTATCCCCTCATCTGGGATACATCTGTCACCATCAAACATCTTCCACTAGTATCACCACTCTTCGCCACATAAGCCTTTCCATGAGTACGCTTTTTCACTTCATCATCTTCTGAGTTGGTCGACCACACCTGTACACCACCGAACTCATCATCATCTACCAAACCCTGCACAACTAGAGCATTCATAGAGGGATTAGTAGCAGCTTTCTTCCTTTTAATCTCCTCCATTCTTTTCTGGAGACTTGCTTCTTCATCCTTCTCCTCATCTTTCTCTTCCATTTTCTTCAACACGCAATCTTTTGCGTAGTGATTTTTCCCTCCACAGTAAAAACATCTGACACCAGAATCAGCTTCACCCTTCGCTTCTTTATTTGGTTCTTCAACCTTCGGATCCTCTTTCGCTTTTTCAGAGCTGTAGCTTCCCAGCCAATTTCGGTTGTTATTGGCAGGGAACTTCTTCTTGATGAACCTCCTAGTTTTTGACACCATCATTGAATAATCTTCAGATGTCAGATCGTAGTCTCCCAGATTCAGATCATCTTCTTCTTCTGCTGTGCTCTTACCTTTAGACAGAAGGGCCAAAGAACCCAAGTTTGAAGCCATGCTCTTCTCTTGTAGCACAATCTTTTCCTGGGATTTCAGAATCCCCACAAGTTTCGCCAAAGAATATGATTTGAACTACTTATGTGCTTTAACCGTCGACACAACCGCTCGCCATTCGGGTCGTAGGCCATTTAAGAAAGTGACCTTCTGTTCAATGAATTTTTTTTCTATTTCATGTTTGATCATCTTACTGAGAAGATGATTGAACCGATCGAACGATTGTGTAACAACCTCCTCTAGCTTCTGCTTGAACTCTCCAAATTCAGAGAGAAGTAGGGTCTGAATCGAGTGCTCCAGATCTTCATCGGTGGAATATAGCTCTCGTAGCCCATCCCAGATTTCCTTTGATGTACCACATGAAGTTACTAACCGAAACGTGTCGTATTGAAGGGTGAATCAAATTAGTCTCAATGCCTTAATGTTGCATTGGAACTTCTCCTTTTCGTCCTGAGCGATGTCCTTCACATCTTTTAATAGATCATTGTACTCGTTCTGAGTTGTAATGATACTTGAAGTGTTTGAGTGAACGAATGGGCCAACTGTGATTGCTTCCCATATCAGATACCCATTATCTTCCGATCCAATAACGTAATCTTCAATATGGTGCGTCCACACTTCATAGTCTTGAGTGTAGAGGATTGGGATCTTGGTTGTTGATCCGATGCTGTTAGAGATGTTGATGGGATTGGATTGAGAATCGTCCATCCTCGATCGTTTAACTTGTTATAAGATCAGAATTTGTAATACGTAATATTATGGCAAGATTAATGATTAATGAGATACATCAATTATGGAGTGACGACTCAATAAATATCAATAAATGCGGAATGAACCCCAATCACTTCTTTGACATAATAGATGTGTATGAATTACACACCCTCCTGCTCTAATACCAATTGATGAGATGAAAATCTCTTTGATCATTTAGATCTTACACAAGTTAATCAGAATAATTCAAACAAAATAACAAACAAGAGAATGAATCAATAATGAGCTGAATGATTCAATAGATTCACACCTCAGAAGAGATCGATGAAGAACTTCCACTATAGAGGCTTTTAGGGTCCTAATCAATAAAAACAATGATCATTTTGTATGATCGACCAAACAGCTATGTACAAAGATGCATGCAAGCATCTATAAATACTAAACCCTAATAATTAAATCATGGATGGACAGGCCCAATCCGGATACAAAATCGGGCTAAGGAACGAGCCCAAGACGCAACACATAATGGACCCAACAAAGACGTTGAAGAGGACATGGATCTACAATTCTAGCTTCTGGAGTAGAGTATTAAGCACTTAATGGAAAAGTGGCTTAACAGAGGAGTACATTGGGCATATATGCAGGTACGCACAACGTACACTTCATTCAGCAAGTAGGCCCCGCGTACTCATCAGTTATGGGTTTGGTGTGTTTTGGGCCTCGGGTTGGGCCAAGCAATGGACTTTGTGTTTTAGGGCCCTGTTGGGACATTAAGCTTTGGGATTGACATTTAATTGTGGAGGCCTATTATGGTTTTGAGCCCAATTTGGAAATTAGGCCATTAAAAGACTTATGTACATTAGAGTGTTGGGCTTTTGTTTTGGGTTGGGCCTTAGTTTTGAATCATACTGGGCCAACGCTAGAATGGTCATTTTACCTCATGCATAGATTAAGGATTATGGTATAGGACCCAATTGCTAATTGGGTATATTGTTTGGTAGTCATAGCTCGAGAAGCTGGCTGGGCAGCAGCTAAGGAATTCATGTGGGAAGCTTCTACAATGCAAGGTGAGTCTTCTCACCATACAAATGGGTCTAATGCACGAAGGCGGGCCCATTTTTATGACAGTTGGTATACTTGTCGTGTAGAGTTGTGTGGCATATTTATGCAGTGATACGTGGTAGAGATAACTTTACAGCTAATGGTAGAGATAGCCTTTGTGTGTAATGGTAGAGATAGCCTTTATGGCTAATGGTAGAGATAGCCTTTGGGGCTAATGGTAGAGAAAGCCTTTTCGAATAATGGTAGAGATAGCCTTTATGGCTAAGGGTAGAGGTAGCCTTTGTGGCTAATGGTAGAGATAGCTTTATAGCTGATTGATCTGTGATATGTGGTAGAGGTAGATTTTATAGCTAACTGATCTTTATTATGTGGTAGAGGTAACTTTTATAGCTAATTGATATGTGGTATGCGGTAGAGATAGCTTTATAGTTAATTGATATGCGATATGTGGTAGAGATAACTTGTATAGCTCATATGATATGTGATATGTGTTATGTGGATTGTGTGGGGTACGCTCTAGGGGACTGACTAAGCTTTGTGCTTACGGTTTACAGTTTTTGTTTTAGGTATCATCGGTTTGGGAAAGAAGAGCTAACTCTGATAAATGTTTAACTTAAAGATGATTTGAAATGTTTTGAATAAATGGTATTAATGTTTTAGCTATATTAAAAATAAAAATTTTACCCTTGATTTTTGGGTCGTTACAAATTATGAAATCGAGAACATGAAAACGAATCATGTTCATGTAAATCATATGTGATTAAATACATATAATTACATATAATTTATATGGAAAAAGGTTTATTTTGTCGCATTTTCGATTGAATAATTTTTCTCATGTGTTGAATCATATGTGATTATAAGTATTTCATCACATATGAGTAAGGTAGAGAAAAAAAAGTTCACATTTTCAATTTGATAGTTGTTCATATGTATTTCACTATATGTATTTAATCACATCTGATTTATATAAACAAAATTCATTATTGTATTATCATTTCAATACTTATTCTAGTGTATTTGATAACATGTGATTATATGTATTACTCATATATGATTATATATGTTTAAAAAACTAATTATTATATTTATATAATATCTTTTTTAACGAAACAAAATGATGTAGAAACATTGTTTTCTATGATTTGAATTAAAGAAAATAATGAGGGACATTTAAAAAAAATATTCCTAATTAGCCTTAGGAGTATTTCTAAGAATACAATTCAACATGTCGGATTAAGTTTACAAGATTTGAATTTTATTAAGTTTATAAGATTTGAATTTTGTTAGTAATTAATCCATGCAAACATCTGTTATGTATAATTAAAATAATAATTTTTAAAGGTAATTATAGATCCACCTAGTTATGAAAAATAGATACATATATCAAGCCTTTAAAGTAATTATATTTTAATGTAATAAGATGTATCACTATTTTAACACATCAATGATTTTAACTAAATAAGTCTTTGCGATTGTAATTTAAGCCCAAACTATGACCAAGTGTCTAAGGTTTTAAGCCCATATAAAAATTAAAATCTAACTGTAACCTAATTCATTTGAGTGAAATTAATACAGGGAGTTATACCTCATCAGTTGAGCGTCGTTCATAATGTTTTCCAACTCCGACCACTAGTTTTCCGCTGGCGATATCCATCTCTGTCTTCGACCACCACTTCCTTCCTTGACGACATTAAATCTATAAATTATTTTGCTTAGACGCACTCTGGTCGCCCCATTCAAGTATTCTAATTATCTTCATTTCCGCTTAACCAGTGACAATCAACACTCCGATAAAGCTCCTATCGCTGACAAGTCTGACCTAATATGAGAATCTTCAATCAATGACGTTGCTTCAGTAGTTGTACTCGTGCTTAAGAATCTCAAAACATTTTCATCACATCAAGCCTATAACGATCAAACAATACAAAATTACATATCAAAAAATTTAGTCCTGAGAGTCATTGGAATCCATCACAAGTGAGTAAATCGGAAAAAATACGATACCTTCTGATGAGTTACTAAACATCGCCAAAATTTACTAGCTTCCATATGGTGTAGCTTCGTTGCATGTCGTTGTGAGAAAATTCACAAATTCACAGACACTCTCAGCATTTCTGATGGCATTGCGGTGGATCCGGTGACATTAGGGGTCTTTTATTTGTCTAATTATTTAAATTTGTTCTCGATTTAAGAAATGTTCGCCTTTGAACATTCATATATATATATATAAAAGTAAGCTCAAATAAAAACAGTAAACAATGTCAAAACGTAAAAACATTTTGTTTATTTTATTATTTTGCAATGAATGTTATATATATATATATATATATATATATATATATATATATATATATATATATATATATATATATATATATGTGTGTGTGTGTGTGTGTGTGTGTGTGTGTTATAAACTATTAGTTTATGAATGACCATTGTATTCATCATTTCTCTCATAACTCTCTATCGTTATTTAGCATTAGTAATAACAATTTAAATATGTTTTATGAGTGTAATACTGCACCATCATAATGTGCATTCATCTCTCATCTTATTTTGGTTGTATAAATAATGAGCTATATGTATTAAAAAGTTGATAATTTCATCACAAGTACTGGAATAAAAGTTGTCTTCACTCTTATATCTTGTTATTTTATAATATTTTACAACACATTATCAGCACGACTCTACCATGGAGCTCTAACTCCTTATCACTCTTATTATTTTCAGGTATGTATTTTTTATAAGTTCACATATACAATGGAAAACCATGCTAGAGAAAACGTCTTCAACTTTTCATGCCACTAAAATGCTCCTACAGTAGCAATTCGTGAGAAAGGTTTAAAATTAAAAAATGTATTAATTTCATGTCTTCTTGTGGCTCAAAAAAAAAAAAACAATGAGCTATTGATGAAATATTATCTATCACAACCAATCGACTCTAGTCTATTCCCGGAGTTGAATACAACATCATATAATCATAATAGGCATGTATCTAATCGAATCTTCATAATTATTTTAAAAAGAAGAACATGATTGCAAGTAACCACCGTAAGTTGGAAAATAACAAAAACTCACACCCTATTGATAAAAGTGGTCAATGCAAAAAAAAAGTTGAAATTTTTTGTCACCTATGTGGAATGACCGATCATTGATCTTGTATATTCCGCTCTCCAAAGTATATTATTGATCTTTATTAATCTTCTCTAATATATATATATATATATATATATATATATATATATATATATATATATATATATATATATATATATATAAACAAAATTTAATCAAAATGATTTTTACGAAGATCAATCAGAGATGACACATTTTGAAGTTGCTGATTTTTTTGTCTACCCAATAGGGACAAATGGTGTTATGGATGGTGTTGGAAGAGCAATATGTAATGGTTTTTCATTACATTTATTATGTTTTTATGTCATATTCGTTTGATAAATGATATCGTCACAGTCTTATCAAAGTAATAAAATATGGATTTCTTTCTCTAAGTTGAAAGTTTTTTTTTTTATATTTTTTTTATTGAAGAGAAATATGGATATTTGAAAAAGAAATGAGGAATATATGTGTTTTGCAGACAGTGCAACAACACAAAAAATTATTAATAATAAAAAATATTATTCTTACTTATCAATTGGAGAAGCAAATGTTAATACAATAATATGTAGTGAAAAAATAATTGAAGGCTCTGGAAGAGCGAATATAGTATTACCACAAGGGACAATAATTAAAATTGTTGATGCATTATTTTCATCCAAATCACCAAGAAATATATTAAACTTTAAGGATATTTAGTCTAATAGATATCATGTTGAAACAACTAATAATGGTAATAAAGAGTATCTCAATATTACAAATATTAGAATGATTGAATATCATGCTATTGAAAATTATAAAATGTACGATAACAGCTTTAAAGTTGGGTTGTTTTACAACAAGTGATGAAATAAAGTTCTTTACAATCCATTTCCCACTTTTTTCTTTAATTTAGCTTCATATTTTTTAACACGTTATTAGAAGATTGTGGCGTGTAGAATAATTGAAACATCAAGTGGTCATTTCTTGAAAACTAGAAGATTTTTCAAACTAATGAATTGTATTGTGTTGTATGCTCTCAAAGAAAATTAATTTCTCCTCCATCATTGAAAAAAGTTGGGTATGAAAGCCCTAGTTTCTTAGAAAGAGGTCTAGAGGATATATGTGGACCAATTCATCCACCATGTGGACCATTTAGACATTTTTATAGTTTTAATTGATGCGTCAACTAGACGGTCGCACGTGTGCTTGTTATGTATTCGTAATCTCGCTTTTGCAAGATTACTTGTACAAATAATCTGCCTATAGACTCGTTTTATTTTTTGCCCAATTAAGAAAAATCGACCTGATAATACTAGAGAATTTACTTCACAAGCTTTTAATGACTATTACATGTCGATTGGGATAACTATTGAACATCCTGTTGCATATGTTCATAGACAAAACGGTATAGTTGAGTCGTTAATCAAACACCTTCAATTAATTTCAAGACCATTACTAATGCATTCTAAACTTCCTACATTGACATAGGGACATGCAATTTTACATGCAACGTCACTTATACATATCAAAAAACTAGTTATCATAAGTTCTCCCCTATTCAACTAGTTTGCGGTGAAGAACTAAATATTCCCCATCTAAGGACGTTTGGATGTGTAATTTATATACCCATTTCTCCGCCTCATTGTAAAAAAAAGGGTCCTCGAAGACGAATGGGGATTTATGTTGGATATGAATATGCATCTATAGTAAAATATTTATAACCATCAACCGGAGATTTATTTACAGCTAGATTTGAATATGCATTTATAGTAAATATTTAGAACCATCAACTGGAGATTTATTTACAACTAAATTTAACAATTGCCATTTTAATGAATTGATTTTTCCAACATTAAGGAGGGGGGGGGGGGGGGGATAAAGAAGCTACAAAATAAATCTCTTTGAATGAATTATCACTTTCAGTTTTAGATCCTCGTTCAAGTCAACATGAACTTGAGTGAAAAAGATAATTCATCTACAAAATAAAAAAACCAATTGCCAGATGCATTTACTAACCCTAAGGGAGGAACAAAGTCTCATGTAGCAGTTATAATTGCTACAATTATAATTGATATCATAGAAGGAAAAAAATACAACTACAAATGAATCTAAGGCATGCCTAAAGTATGGAAGACTAGCCAGTTCCAAATATGTAAATCCTCGAAAATGAAAAGGTGCAAACATAAATGATGGCCCAAAAGGGAAAACAAAATTTATTGAAAAGATTAGTGAAGCTCCAGAAGAGGCCAATGACATAACCAAAGAAACTGAGGTACTTGAAAATTATAGAAATGAAGAGATCTTAATAAATTATGTCAGGACAAAAATAAGATGCAACCAAAATAAGACAGATGTCAATGATATTCTTTCATATCATGTTGTGTGTGATATTATGGAAGAAAATGAGGATCTTGAACCTGAATCTATAGAGGAATGTAAAAATAGAAAAGATTGACCAAAATGAAAAGATGTAATCATTAAAGAGCTTAATTCTCTTACTCAACAAAAAGTTTTTAGACTTGTAGTCAGCACACCAAACGAAGTAAGACTATTGGGACACAAATGGGTATTTATGCAAAAAAGAAACGAGAAAAATGAAGTTGTGAGTTATAAAGCAAGACTCGTTGCACAAGGTTTTACCCAAAGGATTGTAATTGATTATGAAGAAACGTACTCTCCTATTGTTTATGCAATTACATTCTGTTATCTGACAAATCTGGCAACACATTCTCAAGAATTGTGGTCTAACTTCTAACAAGGATGTTCCAACCATAATATATGATGATAATATGACTTGTATATCCCTATTCAAGGAATTATTTATCAAAGTAGACAAAACCAAACATATATCATCTAAGTTTTTTTCACTCATGATCTTCAACAAGAGTGTGCCATCAACATCCAGAAAATCAATCATGTAACAAGTTGCCCGATTTCTTCATTAAACCACTTCCTACATCCAAATATAAAAATATTGTATGTAATATATCTATGCGGTGCTTCAAGGAAATCAAGTGATGTGATGATTTAGGGGAGTTGGAAACATATTGTACTCTTTTCCTTAGCTATGTTTTTCCTACTAGGTTTTTTTAGCAAGGTTTTTCTCAAGGTAATTCTTTCCAATATCTATTATTAATCATGTAATCTTTTTCCTTAATAAAGGGTTTTCCCCATGAGGGTTTACCTATTAAGGTTTTAACGAGTCATGATACAATAGTCATTCAAGGGAGAGTGTTATACACTATTAGTTTATGAATGACCATTGGATCCCCATTTCTCTTATAACTCTCTATCAATATTTAGCATTAGTAACAACCATTTCAATGTGTTTTATGAGTGTAATAATAAACCATCATAATGTCCATTCATCTTTCAACTTATTTTGGTTGTATAAATAGTGAGCCATATATATTAGAACTTTGATGATTTCATCACATGTATTGGAATAAAAGTTCTCTTCACTCTCATATCTTGTTATTTGATCATATATATATATATATATATATATATATATATATATATATATATATATGTGTGTGTGTGTATGTGTGTGTGAGGTTCAATAGAGAACTTTTATTAACAAGGAACCAAAAAACCAATTCTTAGCGTCGAAATTTAAAACGATCAACAACCAAGAGAATGAATATACATTTTTACATTGGACGCACATACACTAGATTATACCATAAACCCCCTACCTCTTTACGGAAAAAAAATCCGCTTTTTTTTTTTCGTTTAATCTTTTTAAGCTACGTTTTTTATTGAAAAAAAAAAAACGAAATAAACCTTTGTTCACGATTTTTTTTATCTTTCCATAGAAATCCATGTTGATATAAAAAAAACAAACGTTTTTTTTCGAAACCCCCCTCCGCTCCCCCCCCCCCCCCCCCCCCGGCCCTTTTTTTTTTTTTTCAATATTTAAGTTTATATTTATTAAAACAAAACAATTATACAAAAAATATCAATTTTTTGTCCAATATTAATAAACACCATCAACAATTGAAAAAAATCTCAATTAGTTCTGATTCACATTGTGAATCTAGAATTTAAATATTTCAATTTTAACATTCACAATGTGAATCTGACTTATTATTATTCACAATGTGAATCTGTACTGATTTTTATTAAAATTTTATTTTACATCAATAATAATCTATATTTAACGAGTACCATGAAATATGAATTTTGATATATTTGTTAAATTTTTTCGATAAAAAGTAGGCCTTAACTTTTCAAAAAACAAAGATATAAATTTGGTTTTTTTTTGAAAAAGTAAATAATTTTTTGTATATCAATACGGATCTCTATGGAACGAGAACGAAAAATCATGAACAATGGTATATTCGTTTTTTATTTGACAAAACACATGGCCTAAAAAAATCTATAAAAAGAAAGAAGTGGGTTTTGTTATATTCTGGTCTATGTGCGTCAATTGTAAAAGTTTACAACTACTCTTTTTGCCGTTGATCGCTTTAAATTTTGACGCTTTAGATTGGTTCCTTGGTTCCTTGATTAATAATGGTTCTCTATTAAACTTATATATATATATATATATATGTATATATATATATATACGTATATATATATGTATATGTATGTATGTATATATATATATATATATATATATACATAGAGGGAGAGAGAGAGGGAGATAGAGATACACACATACACCCCCCCCCCCCACATATATATATATATATATATATATATATATATATGTGTGTGTGTGTGTGTGTGTGTGTGTAGAGAGAGAGAGAGAGAGGTGGAGACGGTTGAAAATGGAAGAATCATTCTCAACCACATATTTCATAATCTTCCACTCAAGCATATCGGGATGAAAGAAACGATAATACTTACATATGAATAAGTATATATTCATATATTATTAATACATAATATATGAATAAGTATATTCATATACAAATATTACCTAGTATATTCATATTAAATTATTCGTATATGATTACAATCGTTAGTAGCGGAGGTGGTGGCGGTGGCAGGGATATTAGTGGCGGTGGATGGGATGGTAGTGATAGTAGGTAGGGGATCAATGGCAGTGGAAGGGATGGTAGTGATGGTAGTGGTGGAGCTTGTAGTGGAGGATGTGGTGGTGCTAGAAGTGGTAGATATGGTGGCTGTTGGTTGTAGTGGTGATGAAGGAGGTGATGGTGGTGGTTGTGGTGTTGGTTGCAACGGTAGCAGAGGGTTGGTGGTAGAGGTAGCTGAGGTGGTGGTTGCGGAGGTGGTGGTGGTAGTAGAGGTGGTTGAAGTGGCAGTGGAAAGGTAGCGAGGGAGAGGGAGGTGGTGGATAAATATATGGATATACTTAAATTTATATTCACATATGAATGTTATTCTCCCCCGTTACGCTGGTATGACAGAGCACTTTGCAGAAAGAAACAAATATAAGTGTATTCATATATGAATATATTTCAAGTTATATTCACATGTCAATAGAAAATTTTTCTTATAAAAAGTAACATCATTTAAAAATGGTTCCCATCCTTCATTTCACTTTTGTGTAAGTATGGTATTATTGGATCTCACATGATTCATTGCATTTACAATATCATGTTCTTTTTTCTTTTTGCAACATGATGTTCAAAACATTTATGAACCCTAAGATATCAACCATCTGTAGCATCCCAATGTTAAGGTACTTCTAAACTTGGACTCGATAATTTTATCATGTTGCATTTTTGGTCCATAAGTTAAGAAAGAGTGAAAATGGGACTAAAGTGGCATTTTGGCAAAAGTTGGGATGGAATGATGTTGTGCATACGTGTGTGTACGCTAAGCGTACTAACGCACACCTTAGTATGTTTGGCGTACACTTCTTATGTTGGGCGTACGTGGAATGCATTCAAACCCAAATTTTAGGGCGTTGGCTCATATTTAAACAACCTTATGGACTCTTACCCTCTTCTTACCCAACCTCCTTATGTGATTTCGACCCTCTAGCAATCCTAGAGCTAGAGAGAGCAAACTTTGAGCATTTAAGTGAGTTTTGGGGTAGTCTGGGAGAAAGAAGAAGGTGGTGAGAAGATCTTGGAGTTGAGAGCACTTTGGATTCGGGATTTCTCCTTGGTTCGCAACATCTTGAAGGTATAATGCTTGCCTCTTTACCACCCTATCTTGCAGATCTAGGTTTTTGCTCTTTAAATCACCTTTTTGGTTTCAAAATGATGATTCATGAAAATAGCATGTTCTTGACCCATTAAGCTATCCTTTCAGACCCTTGAAGGGTGTTGAGTCATAAAAATGGATTCCAAGTGGTTGGTTTTGCTCCATGCACCAATTAGAAGGTCTTAATGGATTAAAAAGTTGAGTTAAGCTCTTAATGAGCACACAAAGTCATAAAGTTGGAGTGTAACATTAAGTTTATTAAATTAATAAATAAATAAAGTTAATACATGAATAGTAGCCCTAAATGTGGAATAATTTTGCAAGGCGTTGGTTATGAGGGCTAAAAAGTCATAATTGAGAGTTTGGGGGTTAAAATGTAATTTCCGGATTATTTTGTAAAGAATTTTGAAGGCTGAGGGTTGTTTGGTAAATTATCGGTTTAATTTCAAAAGGATTTCAGAAGTCCGAGTATGATTGGTAATTTTTGGACTTATTACGAAAGGATTTATGGTGGTGCAGGGGCTAAAGGGGTAAATTTTTGGGCTTAGTTTGCAAAAGATATGGAAAAGAGGGACTGATAGTGTCAACATGGGATTAAGTTTACATGAAGACAGGTATATAACCCGTCACCCCGTAAACTCGTAACCATAACCCTAAGTAATACTCATCAGTCGCCCCCTTAAATCCCTTAACCACCGGCCGCCGCCACTATGCCATTCTTCCGAACAATGAATGGCCACAAGCAACCAATGTACTTCCACTACCCTTCTTCTTCCCTTTCTTCATCCCTCACCCGTTACTTGTCCATTGAAGCGCTACCACCACTTCCAGACGTCATGAACGATGAGGAGCATTGTGGGTCGTCGGAAATGCGAGATATGGCTGTTATTGTCGCTCGTCGGTGAACACGCACCCTTGATTCTCTGCTTCTGCTGTACTCGGTGGGTTAACACCACTTTCTTCCTTCTCCATTTATTTTCCGATGTTGTGTCACACCCCCAAACCAAGGATGGCGGAAACGTCCGGGGGTGGAGGACTTCATGTAGAGTATCACAACAATGAGTATAATAGTGCTCAAAGTAAATACAACCGACACAAATATAATTGAAAACGTTACATCAAAGCACATGTTTACATGATTCACATCAATTACATTATAATACAAAATGAACTGTTTGACGATTTATCGTCCCATCCTCAAAACATTGTTGATTTCCTATTTTCACTGAATTCCTGAGAATACAAGTAGTTTTGAAAAGTGTCAACACAAAGGTTGGTGAGTTCATAAGAGATTTCGTTGAAAAAGTAAATCGTTTTCCTTGTAAAAGCGTTAGAATATGTATCCAGAAAACCCGATATTTTCTTTAAAATCTGCGTAATGTAGTCTTGTGACTGAAGACCAAAATGTATAAGTAACCTTTCTTATTAATAGAAAATATTATGCACTTAAATGGACATGGACGCGTTTGAATTAAATGAAATTTCTGTATGTTCTCATGTTCGTTAATACTTTATATATACGTAGTCCTAAATTAGAGGACCGAGAAATAACAAGTATTGACCATACTTAAAAGTATAAATGTGATTTCAAATGATGTGTAGTCGTAACTACCAAAACCAAAAGTTTACAGTAATATCTGTACTCATAGAGATAAAAAGGTGATTTTAAATCGACATAAAACTCGTTTAGGTTTTAAAAATAAAATCCCGTAAACTTATGGATTGTTATATCCCTATGTGAGTTGCTATAATCATACTATGACTATGTGAACCTGCCACGACGTTCTCAATGTCGCGAAAAATAAAATGACATTTGTCACCCGTAGACCTGCAGGTCCAACTGTAGCTAGCAGCAAGGTGTGGGGTGTCAAACCCAATATAGATCTATATACAAGTATCACGTTCTCCCTCAAGGAGATTCTGATTATAACTACCAGGAATTATATCCCGCACTCGGACGTACGAGGAGAGAGAGAGAGAGAGAGAGAGTCTCACAATATAGGTTAACAAGTTTACGTGAAATGTGTGTGAATATAAATATTTCGTGTATGAATGTACCCTTCTTGTACAAGTGCGTTGAGTGATGTATCATAAACTATACCTATTATAGTTTATCTAAAATGTATGTAATATGTATGAACTCTTTTATGGAAATGTATTAGTGTTGTGAATTTATCAAACTATAGATTAACAAATTTACATGAAATGTGTGTGAATATAAATCTTTCTTGTATGAATGTACCCTTTTTGTACGAGTGCGTTGAGTGATGTATCATAAACTATACCTATTATAGTTTATCTAAAATGTATGTAATATGTATGAACCCTTTTATGGAAATGTATTAGTGTTATAAATATATTCAAACTATATTTTTTATAGTTAAATAATACGTGTTCCAAAATGAATGGATAATATTTAATATGAATGTCTTAGTTTCAGTTCATAATGATAAACTAACAAGGAAGCACATTCAAATATTAAAACTTATGATTATACACTTTGCTCAACATAATACAAAGTGTTATGATATTTACATGCTGTTGGCTAACTTTAGCCATTCTGCCCTGTTTTTGGAAAAATCATAGAAAAATCATACGAAGTCGAAAACTAGATCCGTAAATTCTGAGAGTTCAAAAAACGTGTCTAGTTTACTCATAATTTTTATCACGATTTTTAATGACCTCCAACTTGCGTGAAAAAGTCCAAAATCACAGACTGGTCCGGATTGTTGTTTGAAATGATAGGCAGTTTTGTAAAAATCACCATAAATTTTAGAAAAATCGTATGGAGATGTGCAAGTAGCCATTTTAAAGCTAAAAACTTGAACTATTTGCACCTTGTACAGTTTTGAAAACAAAAATGTTTAAGATGCCCAAAACAGTCCGTGCATGGAGTTGAACTTTTCTGATGAAGGCTGTTAGAAAAATTTAGTTATGTTCTTAGTGTTTTAACTTGTATTCCCCCCCCCCCCCCCTGAAAACTTGAGAAAACATGAAAATGTAGGGGTATGAACTCACCTTGAGTGATTTCAGTAGATAAGTGTTGAAGAAGAGAAGTGTTCAACCCAAGAACACTTGAAGAATCACTTGAAGATTCGAAGCTCTAACATAAATATAATGGAGTTTGTGTAAGATATCCATGATTTGAGTGGAAATAAGTGAGATAATCATAAAGAGAATGGATTATGCTTACCAAATATGGAGGAAAAACTCAAGATCAGCCCTTGAATCTCGAATTTCTAGAGAGAGAAAGTGAGAGAGGAAAGAGTTTGATCTTCTTGTGAAATGAGAGCAAATGAGAGAAGTGAGGAGAGAGGATGAATATTCAGCTCTCAAAAACGTGGGAAAGAGTGATAATTGAGTGGAAAGGACATTGATGTGACCTAGGTAAGGTGGGGAGGTGTGGCTGGTCATAGAGTGGGTGTGGGAGTGGTTGCTTGTGTCATAAGGTAAAGCAAAGTCAACACTCCACCTCTTTGTACTTTACCCACTTGCTTTCATTATTTAAATAAAGATTTTTATGAAAATATGATTAAATTGTGAATATTTAGGGTTTATTATGTTAAAATATGATTTTGGGTGAAAATCCCGCGTTAAAATAATTAAAAACGGGCCTTAAACGCAAAACTACGCGAAAACCGGGAGAAAATGAGTTCCCAGCGAGACCTCTCGGTCCTAGGCCGAGGTTCGGTCCCTAGGCCGAGACTCGGTCCATGCTGAGGTTTGTAGCCGGAAACGAACAGAGGGAAACGAAGGGGCGAGGAGGTGAGAAACGAGAAGGCGCGAACCGGAAGTGAGAGGCGAAGGCGAGGGTTCGGTCCGGCGATGAAAGGCGAGAAGTCAGAACCGAACGGACTGTAGTGAACAGTACCTTCGGTTCGGTTTCGGTTCCTTGCTCTCGGATTCGGTTCCTTGCTCTCGGGTTCGGTTCCTCCTGGGCGAGGTTCGGCCCTGAGAGGACCTTCGGCTCAGTTTCGGTTCCTTGCTCTCGGGTTCGGTTCCTTGCTCTCGGGTTCGGTTCCTCCTGGGCGAGGTTCGGCCCTGAGAGGACCTTCGGCTCAAGAGGGTTCGGCTCCTCCTTGCTCTTGGTCCCTAAGAGGACCTTCGGGTCCTAAGAGGCTTCTCTCTTCTCGAGAGGTTTCGGTTCCTAATGTCCATTTTTCTCGTTTTTACCCCGTTTTAAGCCGTTTTTGACCCGGTTAAGGGTCGGAATGACCCGAATGATTCCAACAAGTTACGGGAAACTTTTGAGAGAGATTTGGGAGAGATTTCTCACACTTGGAGAGATTTGGGAGAGATTTGACATTCTTGGAAAGATTTCTCATACACAGAGATATTTGCGAGAGTTTTCACATACTTGGAGAGATTTGGGAGAGATTTGATATTCTTGGAGAGATTTCTCATACAGAGAGATATTTGAGAGAGATTTCACATAATTGGAGAGATTTGACATTCTTGGAGAGATTTCTCATACAGAGAGATATTTGAGAGAGATTTCACATACTTAGAGGGATTTGGGAGAGATTTGACATTCTTGGAGTGATTTGACATAGAGAGAGATAGAGTGAAAACGATTGAGAGAGGATCCATGTGTGACAATTGTGAGTGTCCGACATCGCAATGCATGGTTTGTAAACCCTGTTAAGCCTTGTTTAAGGATCTTACACACTCCCAATGAGTATGCATCATTGCTTTATCGGTTTGGCTCGCCACGTACTACAGTTTTAGGTTAAGGAGATCTAGATGTTCGCACTTTTTGTTTTATGATTTCTCACTAGAATAGAAGTTATGTAGAAGTTTCTTAGTGTGAATCTTAGTACTCATGGGCAAATTGAGTCAAATGGTTTGACTTGCTGACTTTAGTTGACTTTGACTTGACCGAAATTTGACGGTTGTCACATGTTGCATGGCCACTACCTCGTCAGACTGCCTTGCGCCACCATGAGAGTGGCTGAGATCAGGGTGCACTTCGATGCTGAGCTCACGACGAGTATCTGTTCATGTGGGCGTGTGTTTCTTGGCAAGGACTCAAGAAAACTCCCCACCACCGTGAGGTGCTGACTGTCATCGTAATCTACCACCTGCCGCCACTAGATTGCTGATGGGGGATGTTTTCCATGTTGAGCTTGTGTTTGTGTGTGTTTTGGTAATTTTGTACGAGCGTAGGTGTTCTCATTGGCCGTGAACCATGGAAAACCACCATGGATGCCAACCATGGTGGCTGCCACCGCTTCATCACAACTAGCAGCCATATGGTGGTGGTTGTGTGTGTATGTTCTGGTGTTATGAGTATGTTTAGTAGAATGGGACTTGTTTAAGCATTTTTGGTGGAAGGTTGAAGGAAAAACCACCACAACCTCCATAAGGTGGTGGATGACGCCGCCAACCACCACCGCCAAAGGTGGCTATGGGTGGTGCTAAACCTAATGAAACCCTAATTGACCTAAAAACCTAATCATTGGACTAATTGACTTGTGCTTGGGTGGAAACCCTAATTAGGGTTTAGAAAACCCTAATTTTAGAGATTCTAGTTTTCGATTGTTGGGACCCGCATTTAAGTTGTTAATTAAACTTCTAAATAATACATAATAATGGCCATATAATTATCTTAACGCAATATTGGAACTAATGAGTTAAGTCCTTAATGGGTTAAGTAAGAACACTTAACCCTAATCGCCATTTCATGTGAGAAACCCTAATTTGGTTGGGCCTTTTTGTTGGGCTTTAGTGATTGGGCTATTGATGGGCCATCCAAGAACAAGTATATGGACTACAATATTTGGATTGGTCTTTAGGATAAGGCCCATTGGAAATGCTTGTGCCCAATTTGGAAAATTAGGCCATCGATGGGCCGTAATTGGACCATGATGATTATGAGATATTGGACCATTAGAATGTCATGTGTTTGAAATGGAATAAATGGTTGGGCCATAAGGTAAGACCATGTAGAAGTTTGGGCCTAATTTGGAAAATTGCGCCATATGTTGGGCCTTGGTTATTTATTTGGATTTTGGACCTCCAGAGTGTGAATTTGGGCCTTGGTCTTGAAGCAAGCTAGGATAGGGGTAAAATGGTCCTTTTACCCCAAATGTGGATTTATGGTTATGCATTGAAATCCAAATGGTTAATTGAGTTTTGTTTTGATGTTAATAGTTTGGGAATCTGTCATCCAATAGCTAGAGTTTTATACGTGGCACTTCAACAGTGCGTGGTGAGTTTCCTCCTGGTTTGAATGGGTCAAAGGCACCAATGCCGGCCCATGTAGTTTGTATGTTCTTGATAGGAACACAGAGTGTGCTCGAGGCCCGTATCTTATTATTACCTGAGTATAGATAACAGTCAGATTTTTAGATTAATATACTTATTGTTTGTGTGATACATGTATGTGTTGTTAGGAATGTGAGTGAGGGTGGGGCACGTATCTTGTAGTTAGTATAGTGTAGGCAAGCCCCGTATCTAGTAATCAGCAGATTCTGGGCGGGGTCCGTATCTGTCACGCCCCGAGTCGGCATCGAAAACACCGGGGGGGTGTAACATTATTCCTTGTATCATAGTTAACAAATATATATTGAATAGTTCAAAATAATTATTATAAACTACGTACCTTTATTGATAATAGAAAATTACATTATTCCAGCTTATCAAGTTCCTCAAAACACATGAGTTTTGAAAATACATCAACATAAAGTAGGTAAATTCATAGGTTTTGACTCTGAGTAAACATAGTATTTCCGAGTTTCAAAAGTATAGAACATAGTTTAAAAATGTCATTTTGACTCATACTTGTTTCTAACATATGGTGTATATATCCTAGGTATAATACTTTACCTACTAAATAAGTAGTATACTTATAACTTTCATATAACTTTCATATATCTATTTCAATTCTATAGGAGTAAAACTGCTACGTATAAATCTATTACAATTCTATATGAGTAAAACCGCTACGTATAAATCTATTTCAATTGTATACAAGTAAAATCGCTACATATAAATCTATTTCAATTCTATACGAGTAAAACCGCTATGTATAAATCTGTTTCAATTATATACAAGTAAAACCGCTACGTATAAATCTTTTTCATTCCATACGAGTAAAACCGCTACATATAAATCTATTGCAATTCTATACGAGTAAAACTACCACGTATAAATCTATTTCAATTCTATACGAGTAAAACCGTTACGTATAAATCTTTTTTGATTCTATACGAGAATGTGTGCTAAGTATAATTGTCTACTTAATGACCTGGTAGTATACCTACAAGTTCCTTGTACTTATAGTATAAGTTTTTGGGAAACATACCCTTAACATTCATACTTGTATATCAACAAAGTATAATGCTCCTAAATTGTGCTACCATGTCACACCCCCAAACCGGAACAGAGGAAACGTTCGGGGTGGAGGACATCATGTAGAGTATCACAACAATTGTATCATAGGAATCAAAGAAAACGCAACCGCTACATTGATAAAGTAAAGTATTTACATCTGTTCGATACATAGTTTGTATGACATCAAAATGAATAGAAAAAGTATAAAAGACGCTACTCTAAAAGCTACATCTTCTCAAAACATGCGGGTGTACCTGTCTTACCGGTTCCTTGAGAATACAATTGATTTTGAAAGTGTATCAACATTTAAGTTGGTGAGTTCATAAGTATGTTTTTGAGATGGAAAATGCTTATCCTTGTTACTTGAAAATCGGTATAGTGTACTTCCAGAAAATCCAATATTTTCTTTAGTGAATGTAATGTAGTCATGTATGTTCCTTGTAAATGTATTGTGTATTAGTGTACTCAGTACTAGAAAATAGAGTATTATAACTAGTTTATTATGAAAGACTTTGTATAAATTCTTGGATACCACCAGCAATAATGTAAATTAGTGTATTGTAATAGTGTTTGTATGAAAACCTTGGTATGAATGCCTGGTTACCACCAGTTGTAGTGTAAAGTAGTGTACTGTAGTTTCATTAATTAAAAAAAACCTTTGAAGTAGTGTTAATCTAGTAAAAAATGTTTTAGTTATATTGTTGTGAGTTTCATATTACCATGCTTTATAAGACCTAGTGACCTCTACGATGTTCTTTAGGCATCCGATAGTTATGATATTTGTCACCCAAAGCCTACCAGCCTACCTGTAGCTAGCAGTTCAGGTGTGGGATTGTCATTCCCGTATAGATCTATAGACAAATCTCATGATCTCCCTCCAGGAGACTATGGTTATACTGTATAGGATTTAGTTATGTAACCTGATGGATACACTTGAAGTAGTGTCTCACAACCCTGTATTAACTAGTTTATGTGTAATGTTATCGTGTTGTAGTGCTCTCTTGTACTGGAAACTGTATGTATTGCCTTGTATTATTGTACTTTCTAGCGCAAAATAATTATACTTAAATAAGTATTTTATAGTGTATCCTTGTATCAATGTATTAGAGTAGTGTTTCCCCAACTATACCTATTATAGTTTGAATATATGTTATTGTTCTATGTATTGCACTTAGCAAAATAGTGTAGTGATTATGAAACTATACCAATTATACTTTAACTGTAATGTTCTGAAAACATTTGCAATCTAGTTGTATGAAAGTAAAATACCCTTATGCACGACATGTTACAAAAGGGTTAAAAATATATGAATATTTTTATGAAATATAGAGAATACTCGGTTTGAATCAATTGCAAATGTTTTAAGATGTTTTTATAAAACACAAAAGTCCTTGTGTTTTAATTGTATCCCCCCTAAAAACATTAAAAGATGAAAGATGTAGGGGGTATGAACTCACCTCAAATGTGTGTTAGCTTGAATAGCGAGCTGTAGAAATGATCCTTGGACTAGCATATGCGCGAATAACGTTATCTTAAAAATAATTATATTTGACGTCGTATTTAAATTAATAAGATATTAATTTAAATAGTGAATTAAATAAGGATGTAAATAATAACTAAAGTGTTAAATAACACTTTAATTATATAATGAATACTTACAATAATTATTTGGAATTATTTGAAATGTTGAAATGGGTTTTCGGAGGACAAACTGGAGTTTTCGGTTGACTTAATGATTTTTCGGTGTGTTCTTGAGTGAATTCTTGAAGATTTGAAGAATATTATGAAGATTTGAATATGGGATGGATGCTCATGATGGGAATATGAATATTTGAAGGGAATCTGGGTAAAATTCTTGAAGATTGAGAGGGTTCACAGATGATACTTAAGAGAAATTTGGGGTTGTTTTCAGATCAAATGTTTGAGAAATGAATTGGTTTACGGATGAACATATATATATATATATATATATATATATATATATATATATATATATATATATATAAGGATGGTTTACGGTTCATAATGGGCCATGGGGCTGTGTTTTTGGTTGTATATTGGGCCCTTATTGAGTTTTCCCCCCTTATAGTAAAAAAGGAAGATGGTTTACGGTTTGAGTCAAAAGGGAAAAGAGTTTTCGGATTTTAGTCAATGAGTAAATTGTTTACTGATTTGCTTTTCATCATTTGGGTTTTTCGGATTTGCTTATTCCGAAAGCATGTGTTTATGGTTTGGTTTTAGGATTAGATTCTTAAAACCGTAATCTACATTCATGCCCCTTTATACCTTTAATTTCCTTATATTAATTCAAGTGTTGGACTTGTATTTGCTTGCTTTAACACTATTTTGCATATATACTTATATATATATATATATATATATATATATATATATATATATATATATATATATATATATATATATATATATATATATATATATATATATATATATATATATATATATATATATAGGTTAAATAAGCATGCACTCTTGGCATTTAAAGTTCCAATAGCAACAAGTTAGCTTTTTAATTCACTTGCACATAGTTGTAGTTTAGAGTTTTATTGACTTGAAATAATGGGTTGTTACATACCATGAGTCCGTAACCGCTGCCAATACGACCACACTACCTCTGAATGATGCTACAAATTTCACACTTTGTGATAGATTTCCGCATGCTTCATCGACATCGGAATAAAATAGATTTGGCAAGTTTGTCACTCGAAAAATGTTGGGTTGTAAGCTAGCAACCATGAGTCGGGGTGTCAACCCGCATATATTTACACATAACCTCCTCATTGGAACAATGGGCAAGTTCGTCACCTACAAAATGTTGGGTTTTAGCTAGCAACCAAGGGTGGGCGGTTGACCCACATAAATCTATACACACAACTTCCTCGCTTACACTGGATTAATGGTTATAGTCAGAGGATTTACCCTAAGATTTCCAATGTTCGTCAATGAATAAAATTGATTATGTAGACTTTTTCAACCTCCTATAGATCTAATAGCGAAAGCATATTCGTGTCTAAAACCCTAAGTAACTAGAGTATGCTTTAAACATTAATCCTAATTTCATAATACTTAAGTAGTACAACAAATATAACTTGATGTAAAACCAGGTTTTATTTTAACATAAACCAATAATAATAACATACTTAACAAGTATGTATAGAACTTCCGAATATAACTTCAGGGCTATATTAATAACATACCAGGTTTTATCTTGACATAAAACCAATAATAATAATATACTTAACAATTAGTATATGTAACTCCCGACTATTACTCCGGGGCTATATCACATATAATATATATATATAGAACTACCGAGTATAACTTAGGGTCTACATTAGTATAATAATATGCTAATAAGTTTAAGATAGTTGTATGTTTTCAATATATAAGATATATTCTAGGTATATATGATACAAAAAAACTATATCACGATTAATATAATTATCTATGCTGATACAAACATACTATCATATAAACATTATACATTAAATTTTATAGAATATTTAGTATGCGTTTTCCCCTAAAAACATTAAAAGTGGGGCCATGAAACTGACCCTAGTAGCGTGATTTTATGTAATCTAACTAGAAGCAGTCAGCGGTTCGTGATCGTCGGGCTCGGGATGCGAATCGGCCTCAACAAACGAGAGAGAGAGAGAGAGAGAGAGAGAGAAAGAGATTTAGGTGTACCGATGCTAACAGTCGAAATTGCTATTTATGGGCTAATTTTTGGCCTCTCACGTCGCGAGCCAGACATGCTCATGTTGTGAGCTTCCATGACTCATCATGTAGCCTTCCTAGGTGCTTTCTAGCCTCGATTAGTGTCCGTTTTACTCCTCACATCGTGAGCAAACATGCTCAAGTCGTGTAAAACCCATTATTTTTCTTGTCAATAAAAGTCAAACCGGTATAAATAAAGTTCGAGGTTTTGTTCATTTCGTTAAAATCATGAGGGTTAAATTGGATTTAAATTATATAAATGATGTTTTATATAAGTATTTGAAATAAAATACACATAAAAATCCAAGCTTTCCCTTTTGGAATTGAGAACCTCAGACCAAAAACTCTCTTTGGTTGAAAACCCTTGGAAAGAAAACAGATTTTGGACCAGAGCCCCATTTCCGTCCAAAATCCCAACCGATACAGACGTTTCCATCCGGAAAATCAGTCATTTTCTCCCTCTTTCACTCGAAAACACTTCCATTTTCTGTTAAGTATCATCCAAGAACATTCATACCTTCAAATCTTCATATTTTTCACCAAGAACACAAAGGACACCAAGAATAGTCTTCAAATCTTCTAGTGACCGAAAACACTGGACCGAGAACTGATTTCGGTCAAGCGATTTCGCTGAAGGGCTGAACGAAAACCCATTTCAACACTTCAAACAATTCTATAAATATTCCCAACATAAAATAAGTGCTGTGTAACACTTTAATTAATGGTTTCGCTAATCTGAATGCAATTACGTATTTCAATATTATTAGGATACCATTAATTCGTCTTACGACAGTACGAGGATCATCTCTACAACGTTTTTATTCAAACTTGAACACATAACAAAGGTGAGTTCATACCTCTACATTTTCACTATTTTCAATGTTTTTAGGGGGTGAGGGGGAATACAAGTGAAACACAAGGACTTTTGTGTTTCTATACAAACGTTTTTAAACAATTTCAAAACCTTTGCAATTGATACAAATTGAGTATTCGCTACATTTCATAAAAATATTCATATATTTTTAACCTTTTTGTAACATGTCAAGCATAAGGGTATTTTTCGATCATACAACTAACTTGAAGGTGCAGTGGCGGCACTGTAAGAGTTCGGAGTGGACATGGGAGCTCGAGGAGGAAATGAGGGAGCACTACCTAGAGTTGTTTTCAGATGCAACAGACTTCAAGGACAAAGTCTAAAACAAGTGGGGGAGAATTTTAACGCCCCATACCAGGTACGCATCATTTCATTTAATATTAATTTTGTAAAATCTACTCAACGATTTGGTATCCCTAACTCGTCGAGTAGATGCCAGATTGGATGCGGGGATTTAAATGGTATACTCGGCGAGTTGAAGCCTTGACTCGACAAGTAGGTCTGTCAGGAGGAATCCCTATTTTCGGGGTTTTGCAACCTATTTAAAGCACTTAACCCCTTTTGGGCCTCCCTTACCAGCCTCCATGTCCTCCAAAACCATAATTCATTGTGAGTTTCATCCTTGAGAGATTATTGAGGTTTTGAGTGTGTTCTTGTGATATAGAAGAGGGTTGGAAGAGATTGGAGCCATCAAGATTGTGTAGAAGATCAAGATCCAGGATTTCATCCATCTTTGGCAACCTTCTAAGGTAAAAAGCTCTTAGCTTGATAACCCATAGCTTAGATCTTTTTTAGTGTTCATTTATGAGTCTTTCTGATCCCTTTGAGAAGGATAAGATACTCTCCATGGGTTGTATGCCAAGAAATCCCTTTTCCATGTGATATTTAGCCTCTAGATCCATAAAGGAGGTCTTAACTCGTTTTTGTCCAAGCAATGGTCATGTTCATTGAAGTAGGTTGCTATAACTTGAGTTAGTGTCCATTTGAGGTGTGCAAAGCCATCAACTCTCCAACTTTATAGAAATGGACCATGGAAATGATCTGGATCTGTAATTTGGTGCCTTAGAAGTGTGAAATCATCTGGTTAGGTTAGATCTGCAAAGGACTCAACGAATTCATATGGGAACTCGACGAGTCCGATCAAGGATCCTCGATGATGTTCATCAAACTCGATGAGTTGTCAAGGAACTCGACGACTTGGATCATCTTGTCCCTTTTATGACTTTGCTACAACTCGGCGACTCTAAGGATGACTCGATGAGTTAGTTCATCTAGTCACGATGATGGGTAGCCTGGGAACTCGACCGGTCATAGGGTGACTCGGCGAGCCGAGTCGTGATTTTAGGGTTTCTGAGTTCTAGAACACAATGAGTCAATAGGCTGAATCAGTGAGTTAGGTTAACCTGGAAGGTTGACTTTGACCAAAATGTTGACTTTACCCTAAGTAAGATTGCCAGATTTCTGACTAAGTATTATTATATAGTGGTATCCGAAGAGTTGTAGGAGCCGCTAGCAGAGATTCCTCACGCACGAGTTCAGCATTCAATTTTAGCAGTGAGTTTCCTTTCAATATGAACGGGTCAAAGGTACCAAGGCCAACCCGTCATGTGATATGCTAGTAGCTGAGTGTAGGTGGGACCCGAATCTCGTAGCAGTCTAGTGTGGGTGGGGCTCGAATCTCATAATGTTAATTGAGTATTGTTATGTGTTTGTTTGATGGATATACCTGTTGTCTATGTGATACTTGTATGCATATTAGTAACAGAGTGTGTGAGGGGACCAAATCTCCTAGACAGCGGAGTGTGGGCGAGGCCCGAACGTCCTAGACAATGGAGTGTGGGTACGGCCCGAATCTCCTAGACAACAAAGTGTGGGCGGGGTCGAATCACTTAGACAATCGAGTGTGGGCGGGGTACGAATCTCCATGAGAGTGGGCGGGGCCCGTATCTCCTAGTTGCATGATATGTGTATGGTATGTGGTAGTGTGGGGAACTTACTAAGCTTTGTGCTTACAGTTTTTAGTTTTTTTTTTCAGGTACTTCCACTAGAAAGGGGAAGGGCTCAGGATGATCGCATGACACACACCACAGTTTTAGCCTAGGAAGTTTAGACTTTGATATTTCTATCATATGGCTTTGTCATAATAATTGATATGATGCTTTTGAGATACATGATACATGATTTTCTTTATGATTATGGATGATTTATGGTTTTATAATAAGCTTTAAAATGAAATTTTTGGACCGTATTTTTAGAATGTTTCAGAAAGGGTTCCATATGGTTCGGTTTGTAAAGTGAAGTCATATTGGCTCTATTCCGAGATGGTTTTGCCTGCTTGGGAGTCAGACAAGGTATTGGATTTCCGGATATTAGGTGGAGTTGTGATCGTTATTCTTCTATGGTAAAAGTTAGTGGGTCAAGGATTCATTATTAGTCGGGGTACGTGAGTTTCAGTACGATTGCGTTGATTATAGTATGGGAAGGTAGTTGCCTATATGGGTCGACTTTTTATTTCAGATCAGGTTTCGGGGAGGATAGTCCGAATAGCCTAGGTTGTAGTAGGGAACGATTTTGAGGATGAAATATAATTGAAGTAAGGGAGAATTGTAAAACCCTTTGTTAAGGTAATTTCATTTTTAACCCAAAGTAGGAAACTTATTTGCAAAATTGGTCCCATAGCCCTTAAGGAAGAAACACATCATTCTCTAAGTATGTGGGGTGTACTCCTAGGTACGTGGGGGCGTACGTAACATTAATACAAACCCAAAATTTTAGGGTTTGAGCATTATTTAAACCTCAATAACTCCTCAAGACCTTTTCCTTCATCAGCCTCCATCTCCCAATCGTCCCTTGTAAACCCTAGTCCATTATGTGAGCATTTTTTTTTAGCTTAAGAGTTTATTCTTGTGATCTTGAAGGAAGAAGAAAGAAGTGGAATCACCATGGAAGATCACGACATCTTGGATCCAAAAATTTATTGCCCTCAAGCATCATTTGGAGGTATAAAGCTTGGATATTCATGTGTTATTTAATTAGATCTTTCTATCCTTGATTTTATGTTCATTTTGGCCCCATAAGCTTGGTGTTCCTGAGTAAGTATTACTCTAACCAGAAGAGTTGTCCTTCCATACATATTTAGGTCTTATGAACCATAAAAATGTGATCTTCGTCTCTCTATCCCTTTCATGAAAGAGTTTTATGATGTCTTAATGGAATAATAGAATTAGGATTTTAGCTTTTGGACATTTTCTAGCCATGGGAAGTCATAAATGTGGAAACTTTATGACTTAGAATGATGTTTTGGACCTGGTTCTGAAGTTTGGAGCTTTGGCTTAATAAAATAAGAGCTTAATGGAAAAGTAAGGGTTTAGGTATGATAAGTTGGGCGTACCTGGAGGTACGCTGTGTATACCAGGGTTCGATCTCGTATTTTGAAAAGGGACCCTCTACGCTAGGCATAGAGGGAGTACTCAGGGCGTACACAGCCGGAAATGGAATCTTTGAATTTTCTGACTTTGACTTTAACCAGGATTTTGATCAAGTTTGACCTAAGGGTATTTTAGGTATTTTGAGATGTAGCTTGAGATTTGGTCATTATTGATGTATAGGTGACCTGTAGAGCTGGTATTCAGAGTAATGTTTTGTTCAACTATCATTTAGATTGTGATGTGAGTTTTCCTCACTGTACTTGTGGGTCGAAGGCACCAATGCCGGACTAGTAGATTGTGTATTCTTGTTTGGAATGTTTCTATACTGTAGTGAACTGTTAATATTTTCATGATTTCCTGGTTGTTGTAATGTGTTTATATTTTTTACATGTTGACATAGTGTGGTTGGGTTGAGACTGTACTACTTTGTGCTACTAATCAACAAACCTGGGCAATCCAACCGAAAGATTATGGGCTAGAATGAAGAAATCCAATCGTGAGGTTTTGGGCAATCTAAACGGAAAGTTATTTGCCATGGGTAATCCAACCGGGAGGTTGTGGACCCAATATGTATTGTTTGTATATGATCTGTTATATGGTACAAGGGAAAGTTACTAAGCTTTAGCTTACCATTTAATTTTTATATTTCAAGTACTTTAGATAAGCGGGGGAAAGCAAAGGCATGATCATGCACATTCTTCTGATTTTATAACGATTTATTTCGGTATACTCTTATTCGTGATTATTACTTTTGGGAACTTTATTTTGTAAACAATTATGTTTTTTGGTAGGATTTAAAAATAAAAATTTACATTGATTTTTGGGATGTCACATTGAAGATCATGACGCTAAAGTCCTCATAGGATCCTCAATACTAGAACAAATCGAACAAGAACTAATAAAGTTCTTGACGGATAGAAATAAAGCCTTTTCTTGGAAACACAAAGATATGACATGTATAGATCAAAAAGTTATAATTTGTAAAATCAAAATAGATCCCTCTTTCAGGCATGTACATCAAAAAAGAAGGAAATTCACACCTAAGATGAACCAAATCATTCAAGAATAAGTTGACAAACTACTGAAGACATGGATGATTAAAGAGGTAAAGTTGCCAAGATGGCTAGCCAACACGGTAGTGGTCAAAAAGAAGAAAGGAAAATGGAGAGTGTGTGTAGATTACATAGATCTCAACAAGGCTTTCCCTAAGGATCCTTTCCCTTTACCACACATAAAATCAATGATAGAGGCCATGATAGTACATGATCAACTAACATTCAAGGACACTTCAACTGGATTGCAACAAATACAGATGGAACCATCCAATCAAGTGGTTACCGTCTTCATAATCCATACATGTATATATTGCTATATTTATATGCCTTTTGGTCTTAAAATTGCAGAAGAAACATACCAAATATTGGTGAATCAAATTTTCAAGGACAAACTAGGGGATGCTATGTAATTTTACATTATTGACATAGTGCTCAAGTCTAAAAGAGCTGAAGATCACCTCAGGGGTCTTCAAGAGCCCTTCAGTATACTAGATGAATACAACATGAAGCTGAATCTGTCAAAATGTCATTTTGGAATGAAGGCAGACAAATTCTTTGGTTATATGGTGACCAAGAGGGGGATAGAAGAGAGTCATGAAAAATCAAAGCCATAATTTCTCTAAGACCCCAAACTTCGACCAAAGATATACATAGGTTGACTGGAAGAGTAGCAATTGTAAACTGTTTCATTTCAAGATCGTTAAAGAGGTGCAAACCTTTCTATGACATCCTAAAGAAAAAAAAAGTTTTAATGGAAAAAGGAGCATGAAAATTCCTTCCAAGAACTTAAACAATACTTAGTTTTAGCACCCCTATTAGTGAAACCTTTAGATGGAGAGCCACTCCTCTTATACCTTTTAGCATCATCAAATGTTGTAAGTGCAGTTCTTGCTAAGGATTTGGACGGGGATCAACATCCCATTTACAACATAGGTAAAAGTCTCATAGATCCTTAGACCAGGTATTCTTATCTCGAAAAACTAATACTTACACTAGTTACATCTTCTACTAAGTTAAGACATTATTTTAAGACTAATACCATACATGTAAAAACTAAATATCCAATTAAGAATGTTATGAAAAAACTAGAAATGTCAGGAAGGATGGCTAAGTGGTCAGTTAAGGTCAGTACATACGACATAAATTATGAGCCAAACTACTATACCAAAAAAGGAATGAAGCGATATCTCTAAAATTATCAAACCCAATCTACAATAAGAATGTTATCAAACCCAATCTATAATACCTCTAAAATTACAAGATCCCAAAAGAGGAAAGAAGCGATATAGAATTCAAGATGAGGGTCTCACGCTTTGTGATGATCCCTGGGAAGTTATATAAGAAGTCCATGGTAGGTTTATATCTAAGATGTTTGGAAGATCATGAAGCTATAGAAGTTCTAAAAGACATACATGTAGGAGATAATGGAAACCACACTAAGGGCAAATCATTATGCTCCAAAATACTAAGTATGGGGTACTACTAGCCAACAATGAAAAAGGATGCCTTTTTACATACACCAAAATGTGATGCTTGTCAAAGATATAAAAACATCCTTCATCAACCAGTGGAACCTCTACACCCTATCATCTCCTTTTGGTTATTCATGAACTGGGGAATGGATATAGTAAGCAAGTTACCAAAGGCCCTTGTGGAAAGGTCTTCATGCTAGTAATGGCTGACTATTTCTCAAATTGGATAGAGGTTGAAGCCTTTGTTCAAGTAAGAGACAAGGAGATAGTCTCATTCATCAAGTGTAATATCATGACCAGGTTTGGGATCCTGGGAAAAATAATATGTGATAACATATTCCAATTCATAAACAATAGAACCAAAGATATTTACACCAGTTGGGGAATTAAAATGATAACGTTCAATCCTATTCATCCTCAAGCTAATGGTCAAGAAAAATCTAGCAACAAGATCATAGTCAACAATATGAAGAAAAGACTAGATGAAAAGAAAGGAAAATAGGTTGAGGAACTTTCTTTTGTCTTATGGGCAGCTAGGAATACATCAAAAACAACCATAGGTCAAACTCCATATTCCATGGTTTCTGGAATAGAGGCCATGATCCAAAATAAATTGGTGATTCCAATGGCAAGATACCAATTGCAAAATCAAGAGAACAATGATGAGATCCTAGCCTAGGATCTCGACACTATTAATGCCCTTAAGGATCTTGCTAGGATCCGCATTGCTACTCACAAACAAAGTATCACCAAATCATTCAATACTAACATCAAAGCTAGAAGATTACAGGTTGGTGACTTAGGGTTATGGAAAGCATTCCAAAATATCAAGGATCCTAATGAAAGCAACTTGGCACCCAAATAGGAAGGGCCATGCCATGTCAATTCAGAAGCAGGAAATGGGGCATATTGGTTGGCTATCCCAGAAGGAGACATTTGTCCAAGATCCTGGAATACTATACACCTAAACGCATATTTCATGTAAGTTAAATCTTCCATTTTCCAATAGATTCGAGGTACACATTTTATACCCTTTACTTCTGTCTAAATTCATTTATTTATTTATTCTAAAAACACCATTACCGACTTAAGCATCAGAAGGGTGTTAGCTAGGATAACGCCCATCCCAAGATAACATCTGAAACATTCAGAAATTCAAGGATCCTAGCCTCTACAATAAGAGACTGATCCTCACTCCTCCAACTAACGGTAGTTAATCCCCTCAAAGGTTTAAAGAGTTAATGACCTTTTTCACACGAGTTTAGTTTTTCACACCCCGCTTGGACACATGATACCTAACTATAGGATGTGAGTGATCATTTCACACTTTAGTGACTTGGCAACCCTCTTATTTATGAACGTATGTTAAGATCCTAATGTTTTATCTACAATTTATAACATTGTAACATTATCTTAAGTTGGAATCATCCCCACTTATTTTCTAAGTTAGAATCTTCCCCTGTTATTTTTTAAATTAGGATCTTCCCTAGTTATTTTTTAAGTTGGGATCCTCCACAATTATTTTCTAACTTGGGACCTTCCCTAATTATTTTCAAAGTTAGGATTTTTCCCAGAAAAAGCAAGATAACAAGTTCCTATGTTAGATTACCTTGAGAGGGATCCTTCCTTATACGAGCGTTAAGATCATGAGAAACCGAAGGACTTACAATACGAAGCCTTTTCTAAGTCAAAAGTCTCCAAAAGGTCAAAACTAAACCTAAGGGTCATCAGGTTCTATCTATCCTTGTTTCTTGAAAAATATTTCCGTACGTTATAACTAAAGGTTTGTCTCTTTAAGGATTCTAATTGTGTCAAAATCCTAAGCATATGACTAACCATCTCATATTATTACAACCCCAAGAGTTCTTGTAAAAATTGAACACTTTAGGATCCTAATCATCTAGGGACCCTCAGAAGACCTACTACCATAACCATATCAATCATATCAACCACTCAAGAAAAGTTAAACAACCATAGTATCAGATAAAAGGGGTTGCCCACCAACCCCACAAAAAAGAGAGTAAAAAATTGCCTTACAGCCCCAAAAGCGTTCAAATTTTTTTTAAAACAAACCTAAACTAAGGTCTAGTTTCCATCACTTGGAACCTTTTCTACCTCTTTCTCCTCTCCTCCCACCTTTGGCTGCCCTGCAGGATCCTAACTGGTATTAACAAGCTCACTAGTTAAATTGGCTAGGGCTTCACGCCAACCATCCACATTCCAGGATCTTGCGTTATCCACATCCTCTGCAAGTTTCATCTTTGCTTCCCAAATGGCACAATAAAGATACCCCTCACTTTTTCAATCACCTCCGAAATCTCTACAACATGCTCCTCTTTTTTCTCAACCTTCTATTTTCTTAGCAGATCTACCCTCATTAAGAGATCCTCGTTGGTGACTTTACACACCTTCTTCTGCTCCTTTAAGGCTAGCTCGACCTTCTCAACCCTGATCTTCAGATTAGCAGTGGACTAAGAAATATGGTCAGAGACTTGAAACACGAATAACATCAGTAAAAGTGAGATCAAAGGAATAAAAGGCAAATACCATAACTTCAAAGATACTTACAGCTTGAGAGAAAAATACCAGCTTCTTGAGTGCCTCCTCGGCTCCAAGATTTTATAAGCTCAGATCCGTGGCCTCAACAATTTCCTCTTCTGGGATCATGAGGTCTTTACATCAATTATCAATCTGAGCCTTTTTTGGAGGAAGAGAGGGGAAACCTTTTCCTTTTGAACCACGGTTAGGCCATTAGAGATGTCATCCTCTTGATCATAGAGGGCAAATCGAGCGTTGGAGCGAGTAGCTTGGGATCCTATATATTACATAGGATCCTCATTAGTGCGGGATCCAAAAAATAAAAGCAAATAATAGGAAAAAGAAGGATCCTTACTGGTATTCATTAAAGCAGTGGTGAAAGAACCTTATTGGAGATTCGAACTTGAAAGGCCTATCAACCATAGACAGAGTGAGAAGATTTGCAACTTTGTCTTTTGTATCATCAGTGGGAGTGACTTCTTCAAACTTGATGGCTGCATCACAATAAACAAAATAAGAAATTTAATCTTAGGATCTTTAAAAATAACAAGTAAATTCTAACCTTTTTAACCCAAGTTTTTGGCAGGATATCCCTGTTGAGAATAGACTCACGCCTCACAAAAGAATACTTCTCTTTCCAAATTCCGCTATTATGTTTTGATTTCATAACAAGAAGAGATGTATTGGGTTTAACCTTGAGCATAAAGTAGGACTTCCCAAAGGTTGAAAGATCGTAAACATGAACTAGCTTAGCAAAACATATCCCTAAATTATTGGATTGGCTCAACTAGTTGATCCAAAACAAGATTCGCCATATTATTGGCATGGTTTGGAATATATGAGATCACTTCTAGAAAATAGGTCTTTAGTGACACGCGATTTATGACACGATCAAATTTATGATACACAAAAGTTGTTGTCGTAAATAAAATGTCATACCTCATAAAATTTGAAGGATTTAGGACACGAAAATTTGGATGTCCTGAAATTACCAGTCGTTTTATAATTTTTTAGGCAAACACATATCTTATCCTAATTTAGTAGTTAAGGGGAAAAGAAATCCCCAAAAATCAAAAAACCCCACCTTGGGTGGTTTTGGTAAAAATCGTTTCATCTCCCTTATTTATGTATGGCCACTTCCTTCTCTTGTCTATCCTCTGGTGCTACCGCACTCGAAATCGATGAGACCCTACCTTCTCCTCACTAACAAAAATCAACACATCCATCCATAATCTAGGGATTTTACAAGAGACATCCACAAAATTAATCCTGCTTCATCCTCGCAGTGTTGGTGACTCCTTACTTTCACCCACGCTAATGAGTGCGACTTCTCATGCTTACGGCTCCGACTATTGGGGTTCTAAGTCTTCGCTCCACCTCACTTCTACCCTACTACATCTACTACGACTCCTACACTAAGGTATGCTTTAATTTCCTCTCTTTTTGACCATGATACATCCTTATGTTTTTCTTTAGATTTGAGGATGATAATAAAGAACTTGATTAAGAATTATAGGAAGAATTGTTTACTGAACTATTTAATCTGGTTCAAAAAGACAGTGTATAAAGTTCAAGGCTAGAAGTAGAGATTTATTTCAGCATTGCCAACAATTTATAATCCACCAATAATCACCTCCTTGATTTTCAAATTCTTCTTAAAAACATTTGTTCTTGATCTTTGTAATTAGTTATAGATGATGATGAAGATATTGGAAAATCATTAGCCCTTCAACAAAATGCAACTTATTTCCAGATAAATTTAACTTATATCCAGCAAAGTTTAACTTATTTCCAGTTTTCCAGGTTTCATCTTAATTAATTTTTCTTTCCCTTGATAGGATATAAAATATGAAAATCACTAGCCCTTCAACAAAATTCAACTTATTTCCAGTTTTCACATCTTCTAAATTCATTTTTTTGGGTTAATTTTAGGTTTTTTTATTCATCATTATTCCAAGATAAATTGATATTTATAATTGAGAAATGGGCATATCTTCTCAAATATGGAAGAAGAGGAAAGACTAAGTTTTGCCCTTTCAAGTTGGCTAATGTAAGTTTCACTTTTAGCATAAAATCTTATGTGATAGTATTCAAGTCAATATTGTTATTGCTATCATGCCAAAGAACCATACGAGTATTGTATGGTTTCTTTGCAGAATATAAAAACAAAAAAGTCAATAGATTACCCCCTCCCCACCTCCTACTTTACCTGAAAACAAGAAAGACATTATACCAGAACCATTTTAATGTATAAAACCTTAAATAAATTTGTTAACTTAGACATCACTTTTACAAATATTTGGAAATTAAATTTGAGTGTATTTTAACTAAAGAATTCACACTCGAGATTCAACAGTCAAAGTAATTTATAAACCATGCAGCAATTTCATGGACACATGCATTAAAACACATCTCACACTAGTCCCAAATAAAAAAACGAACTTCAGGGGTATAGGAGTAAAAAAAGCACACTAGCACTTCTGAACCCACAAGAAAATGCAAGCTTGAAAGACTTTAGGGGCATATTAGTCAACTAACAATGCAACTGAGCAAACACAACAACTAGCCACATCAGGGGCAAATAAATCGAACAATAACCACATCAACTGCAACATTAAAAAACTTTGCACACACATGTGACATCAGGGGCGTAAGTTTCATAACCCTAAATAGAACATGACAAACATCAGCAACCAGGTGCAAATGCCACAACTACATGGGTAGAACTAATTGATCAACATCTGCTTGGTTTACTTTTCCGAAAAATACACAAAAGCAAAGTCGCTAGTCAATTTTTTTTTTTTTAATTTTTCCTTTTTTCCTTTCTATTTGTTCATTACTAGAAAAAGATAACATCATCATTTATAGTTCACCATCTACTTTTATTTCCATTGCATGTCTTATTTGGGTCAAACATGACAATGGTTGTTCAAGATCCATCATACCCGGTAACCATTTTCCAACAATTACCATTTTATTACAATTTTTGACATTTAAAAAGTCCTCATTTATCACTCACTATACATCTACATAGATGGTGGTAGGTGATTGATGCCCTAGGTGTTATATAAATATTTTTAAGGTGCTTATTTGTATAGAAAGCACATCTTCGTTCTTTGTTAGTGAAGCTAATGTTTACTAATTCTTTCCATGGGCCGAAGCCAGGATAAAGGTGAAACAAAGGCTGGGTATACCATATACTACAATATTTATTTTTTCCAATATTGTCACAGTCTGTAATTACATTTTCAAATGAGATATACGATTACACAAATTGAATAGCACAAAGACTGCATTTGTTTTTGCAAATATTCACTCTAGTCCATTTGCAATTTCGATTCAAACTCTAAAATTAATTTTTGAGTTATATGTGGAAAGTGAAACCACCTTCGGTTATATAAGTTAGTTTTTTTTTGGGTGGTAGCAAGGTTTCAAAAGCTAGTTTTGTGTTTATGTATAGGGTTACATGTAAATTACTTTTATATAATTTTGTTTTATAGCATCCTACTTTCATTTTTTATATTACGTATTGTATTTTTTTCTTGTTAACGCATTGAAGTTCAAAAAATTTACTCAACCATAGCATTAGTTTTATTTTTTTTTGTTGATAATTAAGTTTTAATAAATATATTTTTTCTATTTATTTGACCTATAAAAGATTACGTAAGACACAAGTGCCTGGAAGAAGGAGAGGGTATAAAAGGTATATGTTTACTAATTTATTAATAGAGAAATTGCATTGCTTATTATGTATAAGTTTTTTTTTTCTTTTATAACTTTTTGGTTTATTTACATGTATTACCAATTATATACCCTTGTGTTGTTTGTTAATTTGTTATTCCAAGGGTATAATGATTAGAGCTTTTGGCAGATAATTGTTTTGGTGATATTTTATGCCAAGGTAAGATTGAATGAGTTGCAAAAACTTGAAGAACTATTGGATCAAGGCAGGCACCAGGAATACGATGAGGTTATTGCCCCACTTCGCACTTCTGACATTAACTATAATGTTTGTTTTTTTTGTTATTTCCTAAAATACCCTTGGTAAAAGACTACTTTCACACAAACTATAATCCATAGAGTGTAGTGTTTTTGTTTTTGTTACCTCTTGAGGCTATAGAACCCATATATATGCAATTATTGGTTTTGGGCACTAAATCACCTGGCTACATAGATTTTTACAAGTTCATGCCACCAAATCACCTGTAGCTAAGGTTCATACTTTTACCTTTTTTTTATAGCAAATGATAAATGAAAGGTCTCATAGTCCATTATTCAGTGCCATGTGTGTTTTGCAGATAAAAGATTATGGTTATTAGGGTGGGCATGATCTTGAGTTCACTTTTTTGTTGCTACATTTTGGATATTATTGGCTCCAACTATAGTTGAATGATACTATGATCCTACATCTTTTATGTGTTACATGCATCATGAAGAGGTGCTGAGATATCAAGAAAGCTTCGCTTATTTAAAGATTAGATATACAAAGCCAATTTACTGTCTTATTCTCTTCCTATATAGGTTGTAAAGAGGAATTAAGATAATGGTTTCTTTTGATCGTACATTTATTGTATGAAATAGATTTTTTGTATGAAACAAATTAGATTAGATAAATGAATCTTGGTACATTTATTGTATGACATATATATCTTTTTTATATAATGTAATTTACGTTGTGGTATGAGACATTAACTGTCATTTAATTTGAAAATTAGTAAATCTATAAAAAAAAATATTTAAAAAATATATTTTTTTAAAACATTTAAAATTATGACACACAATGCATGTCGTAAATGCATGTCATAAGGTTACGACATTCAAATGTGTGTCGTCTTCCTTTATGACAGGGGCTTCCTTAATACACATTGCATGTCATCCATGTGTTTCGTAAATGCGTGTCGTAATGTTACGACACGCAAATGTGTGTCGTAAGATTACGACAAGCAGCTGGGCGTCGGCTTCCTTTATGACAAGGGGCTTCCTTGACACGCATTTGCATCTCATATGTACCTTTTATGACACGTAATGCGTGTTATTAAAGGGTAGTTTCTAGTAAAGGATCTTAGTGATTTCAAAGAGCTCAGAGATGATGCCAAAGAAAGGATATTTCAAACCCAAAGAAAATAGGTATTCACGGAAACATACCCAAGACGGTGAAACAAAGTCCGGTTGGATCAAAGCATCATAGGGCTTAAAGATTGTATCTGTGGGAAAAGCCACATTATATTTTAAGAATCGGATATCTTCATCATCAAAGAAATAAGTCTCATCATAGACCAATAGCTTTTCATCAATGAAGTCACAATTAGATGGGGTGGTGATATTGGCACGAGAACGAGCGATCTTTTTGCCCATTATCGAAAGATTGGAAAAACAAAAGAAAATGAGTAAGAAAGATACCTTCGGAGATAGTTGGTGATGATTGGAAGGACACGAGAGGATGTAAAGAAAAATCCTTCACTATTTACCCCTGTTTATCTTAGTAACATCAAAGAGAGAGAGAGAGAGAGAGAGAGAGAGAGAGAGAGAGTTGATTTGACCGTATCATCATAAGAATCAAACAGACAAAATTCTATATGTTAGGATTTGAATTTCAAAAACCTTATCTCTGTTTAAATAAAATTACACCTTTAAATATTCGGAATTAACATAAATATTTCATAAGTTTAATTTGGGGGAAATTGTTAGGGTCAAGATCCTTAACTCTGTTTAGGATCTCGAATCTCAAATATATCTAAGGACCCCGAATCTCATTTGCAAAAATGGTCAAAATAAGATTCATTCTCAACGAAGAAACGATTTCATCAGGTTTAAGACCTGAAAATACCAAGTCAAGTGAACATGTTCATATTTCTTTAAAAGGTTCCTAGAAATATCAAACTTTTAGTTACCTAGACTCGACTATATATATGCATGTAGTACGCATACTATACACAACTAAACTTACTGCAACATTTATACTCGTATACTCAATTCTATTTTTGCAACGCATATTTTAATCAATACAATTAAACAATGCATGTGATTATTGTCACCTCCAATGTTTTTGTATCGGAGATCCTAACAATTATCAACAACTTTCCTTGTCAACCATTTGTGCGATTTTGTTCTCAATTTAGTATTTACTTTAACTAGAACACCACAGTCTATCATACAATTTGGTTGAATAACATTTGATCGATTTTTAACGAAAACAAAAATGGATTCTTTGTAAAAAGGTTTTATATATATATATATATATATATATATATATATATATATATATATATATATATATATATATATATATATATATATATATATATATCATTTTTCAAAACCTAGAGTAACGTTGGACTCTTACACTTGCGTCTAAAAGAGATCCAAGCTTATAAAAATGACAATTTTTTTTTAAATATGCGTATATGCACATTTAAATGTTAACATATGTGAATATATTCCCATTTAGTATTTTATTTTCAAACATTTTCAAAACCAAAACACCAATAAAACTCTAATCTCAGCGTTTACAAGAATATCAACTTGAAAACGTCAAAAACAAAACAGAGAAAACATAAATTTGCGTATATGCACATATAGATGTGCATATATGCACATTTCAAAAAAAATCGTCAATTTTCTTTTCTGATAATGTATCTCTCTTAGACACAACTCTAAGGAGTCTAATGGTTATTTTCGTTTTGAAAAATGATGAATGTATTACAAATTGTTGAGCTCTCCCAAATCTTTAAATTGTTAAAAGAACTTATCTCTCTCTCGCTCTCTCTCTCTCTCTCTCTATATATATATATATATATATATATATATATATTTACATGTGTGTAAATGAATATCCATATCAAAAGACATGGGGTTATATTCATTATATAGTGGTGATAATTACATATAACCCCCAGAAAGAATACAAAGAGACATACAATAGTTACATATAACCTACACAAAGAATACAAAGAGCCATAAAAATAATTGTAGTCTAATATCCCCCTTCAAGCGACAGGTGGTGGACCAAGGCGCAACATTCGAAGAAACTTCTCAAACTGCTGACGAGACTGACTTTTGGTGAAGATATCCGCAACCTGAAGCTTGGTTTAAAAGAACAAGTAATAAGTTTTGCAGATGAAACGAGTTCACGAACAAAATGATAATCAAGGTCAATGTGTTTGGTATGTTTATGATCAACTGGATTATGGGTGAGGAAGAGCGCACTCTGATTATCACAACGAAGGGTCGGTCGACCGGAAGGCAAAGCATGAAGGTCACACAGAAGATGAGTATGCCAAGTAATCTCTGCGGTAGTGTTCACCATGGCCCGATATTCAGATTCACAGCTAGAGCGAGAAATGGTAGGTTGTTTCTTAGCACTCCAAGATACAAGATTACCCCCCCCCCCCCCCCCGGATTATCTGGTAGCCACAAGTGGAACATCGGGTATCAAGACAACAAGCCCAATCTGTATCAGAGTAGCCTATAATAGAGGTGGACTTGGGTCGAGAAAAAGTGAGACCAAAAGTGAGGGTTCCCTTCACATAACGAGTAAGATGCATTACGATTTGAAAATGAGCGATAATTGGAGCAGCAAGATATTGGCTGACCTGATTCATAGCATAGGCAATGTCTGGTCGAGTAATCGTCAGATACTAAAGTGCTCCGGCCAACGAACGATAGCGCGTGGGGTCCTCATAAAGGGGACCATCACTCACAAGAGATGCATTGGTGGCAAGGGGAGTCGTCATGGGCCTAGCATCAAGTAGACCTATACGAGAAACAATGTCATGAGCATATTTAGCCTGGTAGAGGAAGAGACCGTGTTGAAGCGACATCGCCTCGAGGCCAAGGAAATAGCTTAAGCGCCCAAGATCTTTAATACAGAACTCAACATGAAGCTTGGAAATAAAGCTAGACATAACGGAGGTGTTGGATCTAGTGAGGATAAAGTCATCCATATACACCAACAAGTAAAGAATGCAGCGATCCTGGCGAAAAACAAATAAATATGGGTCAGCCCGACTACAAGAGAATCCATTAGTAACTAGAAAAGAGCTCAACTGATGAAACCACGCACACGTGGCTTTCTTCAACTCATAGATAGCTTTGCTGAGCTTGCAAAAATGATTAGGAAACAGAGTATCAACGAACCCCGAGGATTGGTACATATAAATTGTATCACCCAACTTGCCATGTAAAAAAGCATTATTAATATCATGTTGATGCAACTGCCACCCATTAACAATAGCGAGAGAAAGAACAACACGGATCATGGCAGCTTTGACAAAAGGACTGAAATTATGCGAAAAATCAAGACCTGACACCAGACTAAAACCTTGGGCAACAAGACGAGCCTTGTGCTGCTAAATAGAACCATCTGCCTGGTCTTTAGTATGAAAAGACCACCTGCAACCTACAATATTAGAGTGAGGCGGACGAGGAACCAACATCCAAGTATTATTGTGGTGCAACGCATGTATTTCAGAGTGTAGCATTACACCATTTAGGGCCACGCAAGGCAGTGACATGAGAATCCGGATCCAGAGAAGAGAGCACATCCGATAACAGACCAGAGGACTGGAGGTGCGCAAGATCGACCTGATAACATGGCTTAAGAATCCCCGCCTTAGCATGAGTGGTCATGGGGTATGATGACGAGGGGGGTACTTCGGGTTTGGGAGGGGCTGAAGCAGACTCGTTAGTGGGATCAATGTCCGATTCGGGCCCAAAAGAGTTGTCGGAAGAAGAAGAGCTTGACCAGGTGAGGGCCAGTTTGGCATCGGCATCAGGGGCGGGATCAATGGCTATGGAGGGAGGCTCGGTGACCTTAGGTATGACAAAAACAAGCTCTGGGAAAACTGCACATGGAGCGATTGGCGGAGACGGGGCAGCCGGCCTTGGAGGAGCTGTAGGCGGGGAGGAGGGCATCAAGATACTTGAAACATCTCCAAAAAACTCATGTAATGGAAAAGAGGCCATGGGATCCGCACCGGAAGACCCACCAAAGGGAAAATAAGTCTCATCAAACCGGGTATGTTGAGTAATAAAGATGCATGAGGAAACCAGGTCAAGACATTGATAGCCTTTATATTACGGATGATAACCAATGAAGACGCATGGTATACTCTGAGGAGAGAGTTTATGAGCTGCATAATCACGCAAATAAGGATACACACGACATCCAAAAGGACAGAAAGTGTCATATGAGAGCACCCGATGAAACAACACCTCAAATGGTGACTTCATGTCAAGAACCTTGGTGGGTAACCGATTAATAATAAACACGGCAGAACTAAAAGCATGCACCCAATAAGATGCAGGAATGTGCCCGTGAAAAATTATAGGAAGCCCGGTTTCCACAATATGACGATGTTTCCATTCAACCCGCCCATTTTGTTGTAGGGTATACGGACATGATATTTGGTGAAAAATCACATGTTTTTTCAAAAGAATTTTAACATTTTTGTTCAAAAATTTGGTACCCCCATCATTGTGAAAGGTTTTAATTTTAGTGGAAAGTTGTGTTTCAACAAATGTAATAAAAATCTCAAACACCATATAAAAGTCTGATTTGGACTTAAGCGGATAAAGCCATATGAACCGGAAAAAATCATCAACAAAGGTCACATAATAGCAATAAGAATCAACCGAAGTAACCGGAGATGGGTGCCAAAGGTCACAATGTACCAAATCTAAAACACAAGTGACACGTTTATCATTATTATAAAAGGGTAAGTGATTTGATTTCGCTAGTTGGCACGGGGAACATACAACCGGTTTAGGTAAGATAGAAGACACCAAAACAAGTCCAAGTTTATTTAACAAAGAAATTGTGTCAAATGACACATGTCCCAAATGGGAATGCCATAATTCAAAAGAGGCCTTCGATCAATTCCAAGCAAAGAAAGCACGTGCCACTGGTTTATTAGGAAGAATGTGGAGCCCATGATCACATCATCCATGAGCTAGAGCCCGCTTCATTTCCCGGTCCTGATTTTCATAATAATATTTAGAGAAAAGAAAATCCACGTCATTATCATAAATTAACCGGCTAATGGAGAGTAAATTTTTCGAGAGATGGGGAACCACTAAGTCATCCCGTAACTGAAGTCCATTAGCAATAGAAGAATGTCCAATAGATAAAATGGGAAGAGTATTATCGTTACCAAATTGAACCAAGCCATCACCATGGAAAGATGCGAGTTGAGAAACCAATCCTAAGGAAGACAACATATGATCCAAGGCACTAGAATCAACATACCAATATGGGCCGGGAGTACTATTGACATTACATTTGGCTGGAAAGGCTTTCACCTAGTCGGTGTCATTCACAGCAGCCAAAGAGCCAAACAAGGATAGTTGCAGACATTGATTTGCATAATGGCCATTGGTACGACATAGTTGACAATGAGGGGAACGACACCCACATCCACGACCACCGCGAGCGCCGCCACCACGAGGATCCCCACAACCTCGCTCAGTAATCGATGAGGTGCGCCCGGGAGGAGTCTCGGCAGTGAAAGCAACGGGAGGCAGCGACGAACCATGAAGCGAGGTAAGAAAGATTTCATGCCCCTCGGCTTGGGCAAGCAAATCACAGAAAAGGTGAGCATGACGGGATGCATGAATTGCCACAGAAAAGGATTCAAAAGAGCCACCAAGACCACATGAAAACCAATAGCACTTGTCTGATTCATCAACCGCATGACCAATAGCCGCTAGCTGATCACAAATAGCCTTAAAACAACGACCATAATCCGAAACAGAAGCGGTACCTTTAGAAAGGAGACGGAGTTGATCAAGAAGATTCTGAACCCGCTCCATAGAAGAGTTTCCGTAGGAAGACTCGAGAGCAGTCCAAACAGCACGGGCAGTGGAGAGAGCCACCACCTTAGAAAATGCCTCTTCGGTGAGAGATGCTTGAAGCAAAATGAGGGCGCGTCGGTCCGTGGCTTGCCACTTAGTAAACTCCGAGTTTACGGTGGTCTTCTTATCAATCGTAAGAGATGATGGCGGGGCATTAGAGAGCCATCAACATGGCCAATATGTAACGACCCGAATTTCACGTCCAAAAGATTTCTTTTTAAATAAATACTTTAGAAAACATTTGTAAATAAAACATTGTATGATCAAACCATTTCATAACATACATCGTGTCTGAAAACCGAAATACGAAAACAATCAAATATCAGAGTACAAAATCCCAGAATGACTCATGGTGCGGAAAACAATGTGCGTGTATGATGTGTCACAACCATGCCAGCTCCTTCCCCTTTGATGAAGAGGTACCTGAAAACAAAACTGTAAACTGTAAGCACGAAGCTTAGTGAGTTCCCCCACAATACCACATACCATACAATCATATACTGAACAGCTAGCAGATACGGGCCTCGCCCACACTCATGGAGATACGGGCCTCGCCCACACTCTGCTAGCTGGGAGATACAGGCCTCGCCCACACCCCGCTATCTGGGATATACGGGCCTCGCCCCCACTCCGCTACTAAACCATAACATACAAGTATCACACAGACAACGAGTATAAAAAATTCGACCACACTAGCATATATCATCATCAGACTCAACTAAGAGATACAGGCTCTGCCCACACTCCGATACTATCATATCATCTATACGTGCTGGCCTTGGTGCCTTAGACCCGTTCCTACTGGAAGGAAACTCACCTCGAAAAGTAGCTGCTGAAAGTCTATTTGTTAAGCGCCTGACTGCTGAACCGGTAATCCTCCGGCTATAAATCATAAACATAGATTAGTCACTCATAAACACCCTTAGCTTGGATTACTGACCCACCCCTGGTCCAAGGTTAACTCCTTGGTCAAAGTCAACTTCCAGTTGACTGGACTCGCCGAGTCCTTCTCCTACTAACCCGGTCCTACTCGACAAGTCCCTCTTCTCACTCACTGAGTCACCCTTAACTCATAATTTGGGATGAAAGAACCGACTCGCGATCCGACTCGCTCAGTCCAAGAACAACTTGCCGAGTCCCCACAAGAAGATCTCCTACTCGCTTCCAAATCCTCACTAGAGCATCCTTTATGAGGATTTAGGTTTTTGGGACTATTGCTACACGTTAAATTGCTAGTTCCACGTGCAGATACGAGGGGTTGGACCTTCAACACCTAAACCCCTCTTACTCAGTAACAGTTCATATGACTCACCGAGTTTGAAGAACAACTCGTCAAGTTCCAGGCAATCTTCATAGGACTCGCCAAGTTGTTCATCCAACTCGCCGAGTTTAATACCTTCTTCATAGAACTCGCTTAGTTCCACATTGGGACTCGCCGAATCCCTTCGACCCACTTCCCATACATACCAAATCTGAGACATGCAACACTTCCAAACCATAGATCTATGTTCTTAGGGCATGCTTATCACGTAAAGTTGCAAACTTTATGTGCATGCATGGCCCTATAAGCTCCAAAAGGCAACTCCAAGCTCTTTATGAGGTCATACACCCAATAGGGACCTAAATCACTTCAACCACAAAGACTTTACACTTCTAAGATGTCCATAAAGTCTAGATCTGAAGTCCTTTCTGATCATAGAGCACAAGCACATGGAGTTTGGTGTTTTAGGGCTTGAAAACCACCAATTAGGGACAAAAGGGGGGGTCTAATGAAATAGTGATCAAGGTAGGGACTTTTCTACCTGAATGGAAGCCTCTTGCAGGGTAGATTTCGGATTTACTTCCCCTCCTTGCACTCTTCCACCTCCTTCTTCTTCTCTTAAGCTTCAAACTTCCTTCACAAGGCCAAAATCACTCACAAGAACAAAAAGGGATAGGGTTTCGCTCTACAGCTCTTCTGAAAGTGTTAGGGACAAGGGAGGCCGAGTTAGAGTGTTTAAATAGGGTGCAAAACACCCAGGTTAGGGTTTTTTCACAAACAGGGCTTACTCGTCAAGTCTGGCAACCGAATTGCCGAGTCCGAGGCTCAGACCCCGCGTCTCATCGCGCTTCTACTCGACGAGTTGGTCCTTTCACTCGCCGAGTCCAAGACAAAATGCATTCATTAAGAAATATTAATTACAAGGAATACGTACCAGGAACCAGGTGCTACAAATCTCCCCCACTTATTTTAGACTTTGTCCTCGAAGTCTGTTGCTCGATCCTGAAACAGCTCGGGGTAGTGCTACATCATCTCTTCCACCGGCTCTCAAGTCCACTTAGATCCCTTCCGGTGCTACCATTGCACCTTCACGAGTTCCAACCTCTTGTTCCTCAGATCCTTCAACTTCCTGTCGAGGATTGCCATAGGCCGCTCGATGTAATTCAGGTTGTCATCAAACTGAATATCCTCCAAAGGCACCATTGTCGAGTCATCCACCAAACACTTCCACAATTGAGAGACATGGAAAGTGATGTGGATCTGGCTGAGTTCGGCTGGCATATCCAACCTATATGTCACCTTGCCCACCCAGGCTATAAGCCTAAATGGTCCGATGTACCTTGGGCCCAACTTGCCTCGCTTTCTGAATCGGATGACACCTTTCCATGGTGACACCTTCAGAAGAACCATATCCCCAACTTGGAATTCCAAGGCTGAACGGCGCTTGTCAGCATAACTTTTCTACCGACTATGTGCAGTCTGAAGCCTACACCGAACTTGTTGAATCTTCTCTGTCGTCTTGAGCACCACTTCGGTGCTCCCCATGACCCTCTAGCCAACTTCACCCCAACATATTGGGGTCCTGCATCTCCGCCCGTACAACATCTCGAAAAGAGGACGGTCAATACTCGCGTGATAGCTATTATTATATGAGAACTCCGCCAACAGAAGGTAGGTATCCCAACTACCTACGAAATCCAGATCACATGCCCGCAACATATCCTCTAACGTTTGGATGGTCCGCTCGCTCTGACCATCCGTCTGCAGGTGAAAAACGATGCTGAAATGCAGACGAATACCCAACTCGTCATGAAACTTCTTCCATAACCTGGAAGTAAAACGCACATCCCTGTCTGAAATCACTGACACTGGCACCCCGTGCCGAGCCACTATCTCCCTGATATAGATGTCAGCCAATTTCTCGGCCAAGATGCTCTCCTGGATCGGAATAAAATGAGCGTTCTTGGTCAATCGGTCCACGATGACCCATATCGAATCCACTCCTCGCGTGGTTCTAGGAAGCTTCGTGATAAAATCCATCGTAATATCTTCATATTTCCACAACGGGATATCCAACGGCTGCATCTTACCGTGTGGCCTTTGGTGCTCGGCCTTGACCTTCCTGAAGGTCAAGTAGCGCTCCACGTACCAGGCCACATCCGACTTCATGCAGGGCCACCAATAATCCAGACGAAGATCCCTATACATCTTCATCGCCCCGGGATGAATGGAGAATCTAGATTTGTGCGCCTCTCCCATCAGGACCTGGCGCACGCCTCCATGGTACGGCACCCATACCCTACGATGTAGTGTCAACAATCCTCGACTGTTATAGTTGAAAGAGGAAACTTGACAAACAATCCTCTCACTCTTCCGATGTTCCTCCTTCATCGCCTCCTGCTGAGCCTCCAGAATCTGTTCCAGCAGGGGAGTCACCACTGTCATCCTCAAACAGACATCCCTGATCGGTGCTGCCTTGCGGCTAAGCGAATTGGCCACCACATTGGCCTTTCCCGGGTGGTAAGGGATTTCACAATCATAATCCTTCGCCACATCAAGCCACCGACGTTGCCTCATGTTCAGGTTTGGCTGATCCATAAGGTACCTCAAGCTCTTGTAGTCCGTGTAAATCATACAGTGAACCCCACAGAGGTAATGATGCCAAATCTTGAGGGCGAATACCACATCCCTCAACTCCAAATCATGCATCAAGTAGTTCGCCTTGTGAGGCTTCAGCTACCTCGAGGCGTAAGCAATGACATGCCCTCTCTGCATCAATACCCCGCCCATACCCAAGATGGATGTGTCGCAATAAACAACGAAATCCTCCACGCCCTCTGGCAGGTCTAAGATTGGCGCCTTGCACAATCGCTGCATCAGCGTCTCAAACGCCGCCTGCTGCTCAGGCCCCCATCGGAAAACAATGGCCTTCCTCTTTAGCCGCGTCAAGGGTACAAATATCTTGGATAAATCCCGAATGAATCTCCGATAGTACCCTACTAACCCTAGAAAAATCTGAATCTCAGATGGAGACTTCGGAACCTCCCACCTCATCACGGCCTCCACCTTGGTCGGATCCACCGAAATCCCGTCCTGGTTGACAAGGTGCCCAAGAAACTACACCTCGCATAACCAGAACTCACATTTGGAGAACTTAGCATATAAGCTCTCCCTCCTCAAGGTCTCCAACACCTCTCGCAGATGCCCCTCGTGCTCCTCCTGCGTCTTGGAATAAACCAAGATGTCATCAATGAAAACTATCACAGACCGGTCCAGCATCGGTCTGCACACGCGGTTCATGAGGTCCATGAATGCGGCAGGAGCATTGGTGAGCCAAAACGACATCACCACGAACTTATAATGGCCATAGCGCGTCCGAAATGCGATCTTCTGCACATCCTCCTCTCTGACCCTCATCTGATGGTACCCCAAACGCAGATCAATCTTGGAGAACCAAGATGCTCCCTGAAGCTGGTCGAAGAGGTCATCAATCCTCGGGAGTGGGTATCGGTTCTTCACCGTCACCTTATTCAGGTCCCGATAATCTATACACATCTGGTGCGACCCGTCCTTCTTTTTCACAAACAGGATCGGGGCTCCCCAGGGAGAAATACTCGGTCTATTGAATCCTTTGTCTATCAGCTCCTACAGCTGTGAAGACAACTCGTGCATCTCAGGAGGAGCCAACCAATACGGTGCCTTGGCTATCGGAGCCGCACCAGGGACTAAGTCGATCGTGAACACCTATTGCTCCGGAGGTATCCCAGGAAACTCCTCGGGGAATATATCTGTAAACTCTCGAACCACGGGCACATTGCCCACTGTCGCTTATCCACCCCCGGGTGTCGATGACATAAGCGACATATCCTGATCAACCTTGCTGAAAGTAATGCCTAGCTCTCGTTGCTGAACATAAGGCTGGTCCTCGCTGTGGCCTCGTGCCCTGAATCACCAGTTTTCCCCCCACTTGGGGTTCTAATCTGCATCAACAGCTACGCGCACTCAATCACTACCCCATTGGGGCTCAACCAATCCATACCGATAATACCCTTGTCCCCTGCAAAGGTATGGGAACCAGGTCGACCAGATACCGCTCCTCAAACAATCTCAATACACAATCCCGGAAGACTTCTGATGCTTGCACCGACCGGTCGTCCGCAATCTCAACCTCTAGAGGGCAATCCAACATGCCTGAGGACTCAGGAAACTTCTTGCTAAGCGCAAGAGAGAACAAATGATCGGGTAGCCCCTGAATCAAACAACACCTAAACTAGGATACCGTTCACATGGAACGATCCTAAACAAAGCACATACATATAACATATCAAAATTACAGCAGTATAACATAAACCATAAATAAGAAATCATACCCGTCACCACATCGAGTATGGCACATGTCTCCTCTGTAGTCAGCTGAAAGGCCCGGCTCCTCACCACTGGAGCCTCCGACTTGCCCTGCCGGCCATCTGTGATCCTCAGGATCGTTGGAGTTGGCGCCTTTATCGGTGCTAATGTTGCTGTCAACTAGGGGCAATTGGTCCTCTTGTGTCCCCTCTAGTTTCAGTGGAAACACAGCAACTCAGATGTTTGAACAACCAAGGCAGGGGCAATACAATCTCTGCTAAAGTGTCCCGTCTTGCTGCACTTGTAGCAGCTCGACGATCCCAATCTACATGCTCCCTCGTGCGACCTGCCGCATTTCTCGCAGCGGATCGGTCCTCCTTGGCCTTTCGGCCTACCATCTGATCCCCTGGGCTTCTTCCCCGAAGCCCCAGCCACATGTCGCGCCTCTGCATTCCTCTTACGGATATGCTCCAAATCAATCTCCCTCTCCCTCGCTTCCAAATCCTCACTAGAGCATCCTTTATGAGGATTTAGGTTTTTGGGACTATTGCTACATGTTAAATTGCTAATTCCGCATGCAGATACGAGGGGTTGGACCTTCAACACCTAAACCCCTCTTACTCAGTAACAGTTCATATGACTCACCGAGTTTGAAGAACAACTCGTCGAGTTCTAGGCAATCTTCATAGGACTCGCCGAGTTGTTCATCCAACTCGCCGAGTCTAAGACCATCTTCATAGAACTCGTCGAGTTCCACATTGGGACTCGCCGAGTCCCTTCGACCCACTTCCCATACAGATCAAATATGAGACATGCAACACTTCCAAACCATAGATCTATGTTCCTAGGGCATGCTTATCAGGTAAAGTTGCAAACTTTACGTGCATGCATGGCCCTAAAAGCTCATGAAGGCAACTCCATGCTCTTTATGCGGTCATACACCCAATAGGGACCTCAATCACTTCAACCACCGAGACTTTACACTTCTAAGATGTCCATAAAGTCTAGATCTGATGTCCTTTCAGATCATAGAGCACAAACACATGGAGTTTGGTGTTTTAGGGCTTGAAAACCACCAACTAGGGACAAAAAGGGGATCTAATGGAATAATCATCAAGGTAGGGACTTTTGTACCTGAATGGAAGCCTCTTGCAGGGTAGATGTCGGATCTACTTGCCCTCCTTGCACTCTTCCACCTCTTTCTTCTTCTCTTAAGCTTCAAACTTCCTTCACAAGGACAAAAAGGGCTAGGGTTTCGCTCTACAGCTCTTCTGGAAGTGTTAGGGACAAGGGAGGCCGAGTTAGAGGATTTAAATAGGGTGAAAACACCCAGGTTAGGGGTTTTGCCCAAACAGGGCCTACTCGCCGAGTCCGGCAACCGACTCGCCGAGTCCAAGGCTCAAACCCCGCGTCTCATCCCACTTCTACTCGGCGAGTTGGTCCTTCAAGTCGCCGAGTCCAAGACAAAATGCATTTTTTAAGAAATATTAATTACAAGGAATACGTACCAGGTACCAGGTGCTACACAATAAATTATTGATAAGAGTGGAGTAGGGTCATTTGATTCACCCATAGAAGTTATTTAGTGGAGGAGAGACGGATTGTGATGAGGTGAAGGGTGGTGTTCATGAAAAAGGTGGTATCATTAGGGTTGGATGTTAACATGATGAGGCGACGGTGGTGATGGAATTCCGGTGAGAGGGGAAGAAGAAAACCGAAAAGAAGAGAAGAGGATAGGAGGAATCAAAAGTTTAATGAGGGAGGGGAAGGGAGTTGTTGGCTCTAATATCATGTGTAAATGAATCTTCATATCAAAAGAGATAGGATTATGCTCATTATATAGTGAAGATAATTACATATAACCCCCACAAAGAATACAAAGAGACATAAAATAATTACATATACCCTACACAAAGAATACAAATAGACATACAAATAAATGTAGTCTAATATATATATATATATATATATATATATATATATATATATATATATATATATATATATATATATATATATATATATATATATATATAAGAGAGAGAGAGAGAGTGAGTGAGTCATTTCACCGATCGGGTAAACAACCCACCTGGAATTAAAGCAACGATACCTTGCAATCACCAGAATCATTTCATCGGTGGTACCACCCGTCGTCTACGCCGCCATCACACCGACTTCGTCCACCCTAATGATGTACCTGCCTTCTAAAGACATCGTTTTCATGAATAATTCATTATATTTAAATTAACATAAAGTTATATATATAAATTTACCCACCATTTTCGTGACCCACTACACCTAAATCAATTCAGTTGAGGTTTTCATGTCGTTCAAACCACCACCATAACATGTGAAAGAACACATCGTTCTTAATCATATATTTAAAGTTTATTGTTTTATGTTTTCACTCGCTAAATATGAAATCAATTATATTTTTATATAATGCAACTAAAGTCTGATGTTATTTTATCATCATTTTAATCCAAATACCTGTTTAAACGGTTTTATAAAGTTGGATGACATTCAATCTTAACTTTCTGGATGAAAATATGCTTAGTACACAAGGAATGATAGGTACCCGCTCCTCATCATGCGACTGGCCCTCGTTTGCCAACATCCCCACGTGATACTTTCATAAGTGTTTGTGTTTTTGTGCCTTTTTCCCATGGGGGCAAATTATGTCTCTATGAAATCAAACACTTCTATACAATTAGAAAAGTTGTATTATGTTCAGTATTTTATTAGAAAATGATTATGTGCTTTCAGTTACATGGGGTATATCGTATGAACTACGAACATATGATACTAAAGCATACTTTATTGAACGTAGTGGTATTCACTAGTTTTTTTTGGAAATTTTTCATTTATGTTCTTATAAATTTGAAATGTTATTTATTTATCCATACAAAATTTAAAACTACGTGTGTGCCTAACTATAAAGTTCATATCTATATCCAAACTCATATTTTAATTAGGATAAAATCAATTTAATATTGAAAAACTTATCTCAAATTTAAAATAATATATGATATTACTAAACTTTGGATTAACCCAATTCAATTACGAAAAGCTTCATGCGTATCGTTTCCTTCCTCCGGATCGCAGACTATGAAGGTCTTCCTCTACTTCATTCGATATCAACATGTAACTTAATTTCAGGATCTATTTCGCGAATTTCATGATAAAGCAACTATCTTTTTCATCAATCCATTCATTCATATTTAAAATATCTAACATTAAATGACGTCCATTAAACTTCATTTAATTGTTATTCCTTTTGCCATGAAATTTTCATTAATAAAATTGATAACATATTGGGAAAAATCATTCCACGACTATCTTCACAGAAAAAAGGACAAGTTGTGGGAGTCCATTTTACATATTGGGAAAAATTGATACCATTCCTCGTATGAACTATTTGAAATTAATATTTACAACAAATTTAAAGGTAAATTCTATGAAACGATAATCATTTAAGAAAACAGTTTGTAAAATATGGTCTCATTAACATCTAAAAACTTTAAAGTGTCAAGACATACACGGACGTAACAAAATAATCAAGAGATAAAGGTACAATAAACATCATTAGATACATCTTAAATTTTAAGCTAAAACATCTTCTAAATATCCAAATGTTAAATCCATCTTTGGTCTTTCACTAAAGACTTAATCTAAGCACATGTAAAAATAAATATCTATGGCTTACAAAGCTTCGTGAGTACTAAAAGGGTTATACATTTTTAGTATAAGGAACTTGTACATCCCAAACAAAACGTAAACCCCAAAAACCTATTTTAAACAATATATTAGTAGAATTTATATTTGGCGAAGAACCATTTTAAAAATAGAAACATTGCCAAAGCATCATCAAATATCATTAGGAGTAAATCATCAACGTCAAGAAAATGCAATATAATATGCTTTTATTTCCAACTTCCAAGTCAATTTCAAAGTCTTAATCGTCTCACCAAAGTTTAATAGGAAAATAATTGATGTAAAGTTTGCCCTTCAAATACTATACACCACTAGGCTCCATATGCTAGAAACACATACCCCATAATACATGAGCCACATGAGGGGTAGTAAATTGAACATGCAAGTGAGGCCATATCGGTTTCCCAACACCAATACATTAATAATACAGTACCCTTGTATAAGTGGCCACTCAAGTTTCCAAACCAAGTATTTTCGCTAATAGAAAACACCTTGAGAAAATCATTTCATCAAGTCAACATGTACTACATATAGTAATTCACATACATTACATGCACGAGGAATCAGATCAAAAGCTGAAATACCACAATATAATATGTGACATGTGTTCTTAGGTAACGAACCCACTTTACAAGAGTATGAGAGCTTAGAATCTATTTCAATAGAGAAAAAGGAGTCCAATGATCACCTAGAGAACCATAATGAGTATAAGTCATCAACGTTAATTGACCTCTAATCAAGCTAATTAGATTGTAACTTAGATAAAAGTTAAATATCTCATGACACTCTTATAATGTTATAAGAAAAGAATTCAATGCAACCAAACATTCACAAACTCACAAATGTAAGTACTTCAATTAAGGGGGAAATAAATCAAAATTTTCATGATTGAGTTGAAGTAGGCCGGTCACATAGTTGTCTAACCTGTACAATACATATAAAATATCCTTGGACCTCCAAACTAGCCTAAATCCAATCAATTCAATTCAAATATTTCTAAATGATATATAATGACATATGATGATGAATTAGAGTTTAAAGTTGTTGTTTAAACACCTAATTACAATATAATTAACATCATTAATTTTATACATAATTTATATATAAATACCAATATCATCTTATTTAGAAAATAACAGTAGATTAGGTATTCACTTATGGCTTGAAATTAGGATGATAATACCTATTTCCAAAGTACGATTAAACATCAATAACACAATACAATCAACATATAATGGATTAATTGGTAATCCAATCAAAATTCATCTTAAAAACTCCATTAAAGTTCTTAAACCTACCATTGATTAACTTAGAGGTTTCAACACCATAAATTAGACTTTGCATCAATAAACTTACATGAAAATCATATCATTGGGCTATCCATTCGTCAAATTCTCATTTCATAAGGTTTGTGGATGAATTCATGAAGCCAAGTTACAAAACCACCATTAAAGCTTCATGGTCTTATATTAACCATGGAACGAAATTTACACCACTAGATTTATAATATAAACATATAAATCTACTAGAATAAAATTACTCTATAAATTTATTTAGTAATTTCATTTTGATGAGATCTTACATGTTTTGGAGTTTAAATGACAAAGAAATGGATGAATCTACTGTAACATCCGACTTTTTAATGCAAGGGAGACCCACAAAATTTCACTTTTTATTTTATAATAATCTTGACATAAACTTGTATTAACAATCCAATACAAGAAATTATCAAAAGGACTGCATCAAAGAAATAAAAATACAATGATCCAAGTCATGTTTCACTATTGCTCTCTTCTTTAAATGAGTTTGCTTGAAAGGCACACAATAACAAAAGGGTAAACTACAAAGAGCTTAGTGAGTAACCCTAACAACAATACACATATATAATCAAAACATTGATTATATGAATAACTCATCACAAATCAATCTCCAGATACCTTTCACAAAACTAGTATATAGTCATATATTGTATAAACATATAGATACACCAATCACTAAATGTATAGCTACTCAAGATACATTTATTGATTAAAAATTCCAACTTCAAATTTATAATTATACAACCACCAATCACGGGTTATGGATGCTCATGCAACTATTATACTCAAAATAGAATTACATTTACTCAAGATTCCATTAAACTCAATAATAATGACAATGGATTTACAGTTTCACTACCATTATAACGACCCAAATTTCTCTTTCGTCATCAACGTAGTGTTTCATTAAGTTATTTTGTTAAATCAACCTTTTCTTTGGTTTAAAGCTAAGTTATAGGGGCCAAAGTGTAGTAAAATGATTCTTGAACATGTACACAGGTTAAGGAATCATTTGGGCAAACTTTGAGGGCCTAGATTGTAACTTATGGAGTATTTAAACCCTAAAATTCAGGAATCTAACCATATTTATAGCCAAAAATGATCTTAAAAGAGGGTTCATAGTGAGGTTTCCATCATTGGAGCATTGGTGTGGATCAAAGGAAGTAGTGGAGTATTTTTCGGTGTTTCGAAGGAAGAATTAATACTATAAATCCTCCACTTATTCAATAAGTTAGTTATTAACCTCTACTCTCATTCCTGTTATAAATAATTAGAATTGGTGGTGGTTAGGATTGTGTACTTAGTAAGTTATTTTGTGATGATTATTGGGTGTTTTTTTTGCTACCCCCTTGTTCTTAATCGGTATAGAAATCATAAGGATGTTCCTCCTGAGTGAGAATCACCATCATAGAGATATGGATTTTGAGTAGAATAGACTGGTCAGGTTTTCCATGTTGATCGAAAATGCAACATGGACTTAACACGACATGCTCCTCTAAAGGCACGGCATGCCTGAGGAACAAAACTATGCATTTTGCTATTTTGTCATCTTCTTGTCGAATTGTTATATTCTGGTATACTGTGTTTGATATAGTTGTTGGGTTATTGATTTTCCTCTTTCATGCCTATTACACTTGGACTAAAGGTGAGTCAATCCATTTTACAACTTTAGTATAATGTCAAGAACTATAATTCTTGACAACGAGTCAGTTGGTCTGAATTATTCTGGATTGTGTATGATATGCCATGCTTCTGTTATGTACTAAAAATTCAAAATGTGGTTGTGGTATGACCTGTAGGGTGTTATATATGCTAGATGGTATTTACAATGATATGTTATGATATGTGATATGATGTTTAACCCACACTAGATTCTAGACTAAATGATCTATATGCTATATGATGCTGTTATACATGCATTTTTTTTTTTTTTTGGAATATTAGATTATCTATGACTTTGGTACAATTGCATCCAATTGATGGAATATGGCTTAATAATGTTGATGAAGTATTATGTATATTTAGTGATGAATAATTCTTGTGAAATCATATGGCCTTTTTGTATGTAACTAATGTAAGTAATTAATTAATATAAGGGGAACATAGGTAATAGGACAAGGTTAGTAACCTTATATAGGCGGGTAACCTATCCTAATTATCCACCAATCTAAGTGTTTAAAGATACCTTTGGATTAATGATGACTCTACAAGGAAATACAACTGCATAATGTGGGCTTTATGAGGAAATCTGGTTGTATAATGTTGGCTTTACGACGAATCCTAATAAAATGGATTTTTAGATAACCACTTCAGCACATGGTTCACCAAGGATGCGTGAACTGTAATGATGTTAGCTCTATGGGGAAAGGAAAGCAAAAACCATGTAGGATGTGGGAGGTGTGTGACGATTGTATTTGACACCGTTTGTATAAGTCCTTAACGACATCGTATAATACTTGTATTTTGTAATGTAAGAGTAGCAAACGCGGTGAACCGTGCTATCATTACTCGGGTGTGAGTTGTGTGTCACTTGGAGCATTAGTCTAGATGGTTAGATTAATAGTGAGTTGGGTTATTCCCATGAGTTTAGCGATGTAGAGACCCAAGTATAAGATGAATGATTATCATTGGTAATTATGAGGAAATAGGATATGTAGTAACAATATGGGTTTGGCAGTGTAGAGACCCAAGTATACGATGAGCTATTATATCTCAAACACATCAACTCAAGAATCTTAGTCAAACTCTTTTTACTCATTGGAAATTTCCATCAAAGTACTCGTTATGAGGCTCGCCAAACTAGTTACATGTATTCACAAGATACTAGTAATGTAACCTCAACGCTCTTGTTACTCGATACCATAAGGATTTCATTATATAGTATGCCTTTACTGTTTAGATAAAATCACAATGAACTCGTTATGTGGTGTATCTTACTCGATAACTGTAGACTATATATACAAATATTGACTCTCTACTCTGCATCAAATATAAAAATTATATTCAACACACTACACAATACAACTACAAATAGATATATCATATTTACTCAAACGGTATTGCCACCAAGTACTCATTATGTGGCTCACCATACTCATTGAATACAGTCACAACTTGTTATTTGACTCACCATACTCTCTCTCTCCATACCATATCATGGAAAACAGCTATACATAACTATCAATATTAATTATATATATATATATATATATATATATATATATATATACACACACACACACAAGTGATTTAATATCTTGTATAATAAGATTTAGCTATAAATGTCTGTTATGCAAACTCATTAACTCATATAGCAATATTGTACTATATATATCTACTATTCTTAACATCCCGACTCCCAAGTATAATATTTATATATTTATTTATGAGTTGATTGAGTAACTCGACGAGTGGGTGCCCCAACTCGTCGAGTAGAGATGAATTGGCCACGTGGGTTTTACAACCAACTCCGTGAATCGGAGAGACCAACTCGGAGAGTTGGCGCTGTGAGTGAAAACCCTAAATCTTCGGGGTTAGGTCCTATTTTAAGGACCTTAATCCCTCATTTCCGCCCCACTATCCACCTTACCCCCATGACTGAAACCCTAATCGTCTAGAGTGAGCTAGGAAAGAAAATAGAGTTAACCTTGGGCATTTTTGTGATCTTTTGGAAGAGAAGATAGAAGAATCACAGCAAGGAATGAGAAGGGACTATTGGATCTGGTGTTATTTTGATCCATAGCTTCTGTTGAAGGTAAAAAGTCTCCACCTTACACATTATTTTGATTAGATCTCATTTCTATGGAGTTTTAGAGCTTTTTCCATCTTCCATTGAGAAGTTGACTGTGTTAAGCTTATCAAGAGACTGAGACTTCAGATCTGGACCTTGTAAGGACCCTAGAGTCCAAAGGCTCCAACTTTATTCAACTATAGAAGAGCCTTTATGCTTAAAACCCTAAATGGAATTTTTTTTTTTTTTTTTTTTTGGCATTTCAAGCCCTCAGTGGCATGCATGGACATAAAGATTATGGCTTTACATGGTATTCAGCCTTAAGAGGCTAGATCTTGAGTTTGGGGTTGTAGATCTGCCTTAAAATGTCTGAATGAGAACATAAATTAAAGGGACTCGCCAAGTCGGTGAGCTGACTCGATGAGTCGGTTAGGGTTTTCCCCGACGATCCTGGACATGAGTAACTCGGCGAGTTGATGAGACAACTCGATGAGTTAAGTTGGATTTTTGCGACATTTCTGAAGAAACGAGGGGACTCGATGAGTCACATAGATGCACTTGATGATTCGAGTCAACATGGACTGTTGACTCAAGTGTTGGCTTCTGTTGGCTTTAGGGTTTGGTCCAGATAGGGATTATAGGGATCATGGAGGGGTAAAATGGTCTTTTTCCCATCCCAAGAGTTAGAGAGAGAGGAAATAACTTAGTTTATTTATAGTTTTGATTTAAATGTTAATTAAAGATAATTATCCTATGTGTTAGGCGGAGGCTAGATCGTTGATTCGTGTACGTGGTTTATTTTCGTACTTACGAGGTGAGTCTTCTCACTATACTTACCTAGAGTGGTAATATTTGTATGGTCGGAGGGTCTTATGTGCTTATATTAAGTATTGTGATATCCTACATTATGTCTTCGTTATTATGTTGTGTATTATTCTGAGCTTTACTAAGTTAGGACCGGAGGGTCCACCCGAGTTGTGAGATCGGAGGCTCTTCACTGACACACATTACCGGAGGGTCTTGAGCCATGAGACCGGAGGGTCCTCACTGAGACGCATGAGACCGGAGGGTCCATGCCGAGTTATAGCCATGAGAGGCTTATTATTTGTGCATGTGGTATTTTGGGGAACTCACTAAGCTTCATGCTTATCGTGTAATGATATGTGTTCTAGGTACTTCTCAGGATTGCGGGAATGCGCCGGCTTGATTGTACACACGAGACGGAGTTATGATTTGAGGATCCTAGATTTTATTTAAACAATTTATGAATATGTGTTTTTGATAAATTATCATTTTGAGGATTGTGAGTTGTTTCTGTGAGAATTAAGTGATTTTTTTAAACAAAAAATTTGTCTAAAAATTTATGGTGTTACAAGTTGATATTAGAGACTTGGTTTGATGGATTCGGATGTACTTTCGGCTATGTTTGGACTCAAACTGAGGATTTGAGAAAAAAATTCAAATGAAATATTTTTCTAATATGAGAAAGAGTTCTAACAGAAAAACAAGTTGGAGTAGTGTGTACAATCAACCAGAGCTCAAACGGTGATTTCCCAGAATACTCTAACTTATTTGTGTTATGAGATATTTATGAGATGTTAGGGATAGTGTGTATAATCAGCCAGAGTCCGAATGGTGATTTCCCAAAATACCCTTACTTATTTGTGTTATGAGATATTTATGAGATGTTAGGGATGCATGCTAGAGGATAGGCTAGTTATTTCATATTTAGGGATAGAGTTGCCTGATTTGTGATGCCTTAGCCTAGGAGTTGCTGATATCTTTTATTTCCCTTGAGTATATGTTGAGTAGGAGTATCTAGCAGGAATCACTTAGAAAGAGTTCTGAGTTGATGGATAATCTAGGAGAGATACCTAGATGAGCATATGAGGTGTCTACTGAGAGAGTAATATGTTGTTCGTAAGAGATAGAGTACTTGTGAATTGGGATCCTAGGAGGAGGACTTGGGGTGACTACATGTTAGTGTGGAAGGTAGTATTGGGCCTGTACTACTAAAAGCACCGGATCTGTATGCAACCCAAGTAAGAATCCTTATGATGCCAAGGAGAAAGTAGGGATGGGTAATCGAGTGTGAGTATACACGGTCGAGTTTCTGATGATTTTTAGGTTGTGTTTCAAAGACATCATGATGGCTACACGCCCCAACCCCGGGAGCAGTGGGACCAGTGATGAGGAGATCCACATGATCATTGCGGAGGAGGTGGCAACAGCCATTCGAGAGGCGATACCGGAGATGCTTGGGTATATCAAGACCACACTGATTGAGACATTTTACGAGCGATATGTTGTTGTTACTGAGGCGGTAGCTGCTGCAGCCACCGTAGTTTCGCTGTTGCTAGGCCACAGGGGGTGACTCATTGTTGTTCCAGGAGTTCAGCAACACAAAGCCACCAGAGTTTGATGGGACACAAGATCTGCTTGCTGCTATGAGATGGATCTATGACATTAAGGGATGCTTCTATACATGTTCATGCCCAGATCACTTGAGATTTTGGTTTGCGCTGAACTAGCTTCACTTGGGAGCGAAGGGCTGGTGGAAGTTTGTGACGACTAATTTTACCCCTGCAGATCATGTTGTAGTGACTTAGGAGAGGTTCACCAAGTTGTTTCGAGATGAGTATGTTCCCTAGGTGGGTAAGGAATGTTTGGCATAGAAGTTTTTCTCTCTCAAGCAGAAGACATAGTCAGTGATTGAAATTACGAGGATGTTCCACGAGAGGTCATTGTTTTTCCCTGAGCATGTGTCCACGGAGCAGGCACGTGTGAGTCAATATTTGAGCATTTTGAGGAGATACATTCTGGATTTCATGGCGAACTCTTCATACCGGACATTAGCTGAGCTTCATACCAATGCTAAGCGGAGGGAGATTGAGCTAGAGTTACAGACCAGAAAGGAGGAGGAGTCATGTGGTTGGGATCGGAGACTAATGTAGTCGTAGCTGGCGACGAAGCGGGCTAAGCCCGCTGATACGAGAGTTGGGGGTCATAAAGGCCGCACTTGTGGCGAGTGCGGCAAGAGTCACGAGGGATGGTGTTGGGCAGATATTTGCTACAAATGTGGCAAAGAGGGGCACACGGCGAAGGATTGCCCCAAGGGATTTGTAGTGTGTTTTCACTGCAACCAGATCGGCCATCAGAAGGCCAAGTGCCCTCAGCTCATTCAGAGATCAGCTCAGGGTTCCGCCCCTGCTGCTTTACGTGCTACTGAAAGTCGGCCAGTGAAGGTCGAGACACCGAGGGCTCGTGGGAGAGCTTTTCAGTTGACAGCGGAAGAGATCCGTACAGCACCTGATTTCATGGCTGGTACATATTTCTTTATTTATATTATTTTGAGATTTATTGTGCTTATACTGTATTGTATATAGGTACTTTTGTTTTGAGTTTTGTACATGCTTTGGTGTTATTTGACGCGGGTGCGAATCGATCCTTTGTGTCTTTAGCTTTTAGTCGTCACATCAGTATTCGACTTGAGGCGTTGAGTTGACCTACGAGGGCTTCTATAGCCGACGAGCATGCAGTTTTTACTACTGTTGTATACTGGGGATGTGTACTAGAGATCTTTGTTGTTGAGTTCCCGATAGACCTGGTTTCGATCGCGATGAGTGATGTTTCTGTCATAGTGGCCATGGATTGGTTGAGTCTGTGTTGGAGCTGTGATCGACTGTGAGTGTCCGATGGTTAGCATGCGACACCCTAGTAAGGGGTGCTTATGGTGTATGGAAAGGGTACCAAATCTGGATCAGCTTTCTACTTTGCTTCCAGAGCGAGGCAGAGTCTACAACAGGGTTGTATGGGCTTTTTGGCGTATGTGATGGATACGCGGGTTGCTAAAAAGAGGTCGGGTTCTATCGCCGAGGTTCCAATAGTGTGCGAGTTTTCGGACGTTTTCCCTGAGGAGTTACTAGGTGTTGGGTCCTAGCCTTAATATTTCATATTTTGTGTTATATTAAGGACTTAAATCAACTAACTTGAATATCTCCCATTTTAGATGTCTGGTTCAGACAACTATGATCTTCCCAAATCTGTTTTCTCCACCTCCTCCAATTATTCTCCCGAATCCACAAGTTCTTGAATAGTTCAAGGTCACTCAAGCCCTATTGGCAAGAAAATTCTATGTGTGCCCACATCTTGGAGATGAAGTCACATATTGACGAGTCGGAAGAGTTGGGTGTTTAAGTCATATAGGGAGTTCTTTAAGGACTACTATGTAACAGACTTTGACATGACTCTTGATGATCTTGCCTATTTGCTTGGTGCTGTTGAATCAACAATGATTTGGAGCACTAGTAAAGAAAATTTTATTGGAAGATCGACTTCCCAAACTTTCATGGATATTGACAATGGTAACGTTGGAAATCCATAATAGCTTTCTCTTCCCAATGGAAAGGTATCGACCATAGTCAACTCGGTTGACCAAATGGTAAAGAGAAAGGCTAAGTCCGAGATAGTCTCATGTACCATTCCCAAAGAGTCCATATGTTTCTATTGCTAATGGAAGGGGCATTGGTTGCGAAGTTGCCCTATTTACCTAAAAGCTCATAAGGATAGTAAAGTCAAAAAGTTTGACTCCACTTCGGGTAAAGTCCACTATCTAACTCTATTAAGTTCCTATTCTGAGATTCTTATTACATGATGTGACTAGGACACATGTTGATGTTTTAAGATTCAAAGAAAAGAGAGGAAGCTTAAAGGAAGTATATGTTGATTCTGATCGCGAAGATGGATTTCGATCGCATGGTTTGGTGTTCAAAATCTTGAGCTGTTGCTTAAGAGTTGTGATAGATTGCCTAGGAATAAATAACAACATTGTTTTCATATGCATTTGCCTTATAAAGATAAGTTTTTTTTGCAAGTTTTAAAATAAAAGAAAAAGGTTTTAATTTTATTTATTTTAAATATCCGTACAATGGAAAAAAAGTTGTTGTTTATATGATTCCGTTGATAGCAATATTGGAACAATGTATTTGATTCTTTCATTTGTGGTAGTGTCATAATTTACCAAATAAGGAAAGATTCTCATCACCCAAGTTTCAGTTGGATAGAAACTTGGAATCATACAGCTTGTATTGTATGATGAATGAGAATTTTCATATTTGAAAAATTAAGACTAATTCCTTGATCACATGTATATGTGAGTCAACTAAAGGATTAGGGGATCGGGAACACTTGAGTGTGCTGTGGTCAGGTCCGCCACAGAGAACGATAAGACTATTTGTCATGATATGCTAAATTTTAGTAAATATGGTTATGCTTACAAGTTTAAGTGTAATTTTGAAACAATGGAAAAGGATCAATGTAAGGCAGAACGGATGAGAAGAATCAAATTAGGCAGAAAGATAAAAGTTTCTCCAATATTGGAGAGTACTTGAGTATCTTGTTTTGTGATCATCTTAGTGATAATGAAACCATATCACAATTGATTCTCTAAGGACATCCTAGTACATTTGTTTTACTAAGAAGAGGAATCATGGATTGTTGAAATGGTTAAAATGAAAATGTTGAATCATACTTCGTTCCAAGACAAGTCTTAGAGTCATACTCCAAGATTGTAACTTGAGTGACATAATCTTAAGAAGGTTTAAAATACTTGTCAAATGTAGAATGAGATGTTTCTTATTATTGTACATTTGAAATTGGCAAGTTGTGATGTCTTGGATAAGATAGATACCAACTGAGACCAATTAAGTGAATTGTTTATCTTGATAAGAATCCGTACTAACTCTTGAATATTTGTTTGTCAAGGAATGGTTCTTGACAAGAAAATCTTATATGTCACGAGGATAGTGGGAGTCTTAAAGATCTTGAAAAAGTTTCAAGAACTAATCAAGAATAAAACTTGTTGTTTATCACTAGCACTCGACTTGGGGCTTATAGCCTATCGTGTTGACATATTCTAGTTTCTATGATTATTCCGGTTAAAGTAGACTATGCATCTGAGTTCTAGAAGTTCTTATTTGTTTGTATAACTACTTGGAAGCAATGGAAGGCCCTTGTGCTGCCAAGTGGCAAGATATTAAGATTGCACAAGTTCAGCCCATATGAGTTTAGATTTGTCACTAACCTTGTCTTGTGATTATGGTTATGACAAATTCAAATGGATAGGAACACATACACCATAAAAATCTAAGTGTCTTAAGGTTTCTCTTCGATTCATGAAAATGATGGTGAGGAAACACTTTCACTAAGTAGATTTTAATTATATAGCAATTGTGATATTTGCATTCTCAAAGTCGTTAGTGTAGCGTGTGTGGTTAACCGGCACACTAACACGGACTTGTGAGAAATGGAAAAGGTCTAAAAAAATTAAGACTATGATTACGGCATCCCTTTTCATAGTTCAAAAAACTTTTAGACACTCATATGAGCTATCTAAGGAAAGGTGTATGGTTTTGATAAAGTTTATCAAAGCATCTTGTACTAGAAATCTGAACTTTGGTAAGAAAGTCAATAAAGTGTTGATTTCTAGTAGTCCAGTTGATTTCTGGATACATGTCAAAGCTAGTGGGAGCATAAGTGTTATGCTAATAATTATCATGTTAGTGGCAGCATGATTATTATGTTAAGTGTTAATTATAGAAAACAAGAGTTTAAATTGGGAAAAGTTGTTTTGCTATAATTAAGGGAGAGGAAATTATAATTTGTTTCAATTCTAAATTCTTAGATTGAGATTTTGATCATCTTTAGTCAAGGATATATATATATATATATATATATATATATATATATATATATATATATATATATATATATATATATATATATGTATTTTAAGTTGGAATGGTTCAACATAACGAAATTCTATATATGTTGCGTTCTCAAAATTCGATTAAGATTATGGCATCCCTCTTCATAATCAAAATTTGAAAACATGGCAAATAAAAAATATTGTAGCAAAGGACTGTCTATGATCACGTCTTTATGTGAGATATCATGAATCATGTCTCATATGCTTCGGATATAGGATTAATTACATGTGCTATAATATTATCCTTTCTAAAATTTTTAAATGCCTAAGGCATTAAGAGGGGAAAAGATCTAGAATTCGATATGACTAAAATGATTAAGCAGTTGTCGAGGACAATTTGAGGTTTACCAAAGATTGGTTTCTCATGGACAGTTGGAAGTATAAGTGTTAATTTTGGAGGGACCATATTGACATATTCTGAAAAGAGGTAACTCTTGTTCAAAAGTGATAATCAAATTGGAATCTGGAAAGGTTTCCATAGGTGTTGTTCTTCAAATCTATGTAAGATTAGAAAGCTTAATGCAAGAAGGATGTTCAAAGAAATATACTTTGAATTTGTGACTTCATTTCCATGGAATTGATCTTCATTGGAATACTCTATAATGTCTGTTGACAAGTCTTTGTGACTTTATGCATAGTCATTACGAGAGGATCAATGCATATAAGTTTAGGATCTAACAGATTTTCATAAATGGCAGGAATTTGGAATTCTTATATTTACAATAAGGATTTAGGATTGTGAACTGAGAATCATTGGATTTATGTTCATTTGATCTATTCCAAAAAGTAAGGACCATAGACAAGCATAGTGTGCATACTTGGTGTATGGCATAACTATAGTTTGAATAAACATAGTGTGCATGATTAAGGCATCACATGACTATTGCTTTGATTCAAGTATAAAGTTGATTATTTGAAACATTATACAATGAATAATGAGTAATCAATATGGTGTTTGAATAAAAGGTGTTCTATTTACTCTTAAGGTGCTTGGGGCCATATTGGATTAGTATTATTCTTGTGCTTCACTTTGCATGTTTTGACTTCCAGAATAGCTAGGTTATTCTTTCTAAATGACTAAGTTATTCAAAACTCTCCACATTCGGTCATAAGTTGGAAGTAGGTATTGAATTAAGACTGTCATGAATTTGGCTTGTAAGATTTTTCTAAGGTGTATTACACATGGAAATGGTTGTTGCAACATTCATGAGTGCTCATAAGGTCTGAGTATTGGATTAAACCCATGCTCATTTGAATCACTTCATGGATTTTATCACGGGTGATCATGAGACGATAATATCTTATATTCTTCAAACCTAGAGATATGATTTGTTGACTATGAGTTGGTCATACATTGATTGTACGAAAACACATCAGTAACTTGATGTTATAAAACTTGCCTTTGTGTATGATTCGACAAATGGTTAGTACAAGCATATGAGTCGAAGTTTATCCATTCTTTTTACCCTTGGAGGGATAAAAGCGATATCTGTGGGCCCCTCGATGATTTAGTGATGACAAACGTAAGTGCTCGGCCGGGCGTAGACTGATTTCATTTGTTTAATTAGTCAGTCGTCATAAATCGGAAATCGGGAAACAACAAATGGACAGAAAGAATGATTATAATCCATGTCTCACTCCATATAATATCTAGAATGGAGGAATATATGATCCATTATCTAATGGACATGTTGTTGATTTGTTCAGAGTACGACAACTGCTTTTAAGAGCTACGATTGCTAGTCGAGATCTTGGAGTCATACGCAATAATAGTTTTAAACTTATCCAAGTGGGAGATTGTTGGATTAGATGTCTAAGCTCATAACTATTATTGGTATGTACTCGACACAAGAGTAGCATGGTCCATTTGGGTTGCATATCATCAGGACAATTTGTTAGGATGGACTTTTGAGAGAAGGTTATTTATGGTTTATTAATATATTATAAGTTATAATATAGTAATATGAAATCTTATGTTTTTAATTAGTGTTGATCAAAAATGAATTTGGAATTAATTTAGTGATCAAAAGATACTAATTAAATCTATGGGGACTAATTATCGTAATTAGTTATATTTATATGTGTTGGGCTTATGATCCATGATGGACCAAGTTAATGTATGGATACATAAAGAGTTAGGCCACATGAACCATGGATCATAAAACCCATGGGTATGGGTTTGGGTTATACCCATGACTCTTAGAATTCTACACATATAAATACATATATGATGACCTAAAACCGCCACCCTAGTGTGTGTGCATGTTCTTGGAGTTCATGAAGGTTTTAGAGTGCATGGAGATTCTCTCTCAAGTCCTACCTTTTTCCTTGATTTGTTGTGACTTAATTTGAGGCTTCCACACTATTGGGGCTATGCTCTTAAGGCCAAATGCATCAAGACTTCCAGCCATATGAAAAAGTATGTTACACTAACTAGCATCTTGTGTAGTTTACATCTTTACATGCTAATTATAGGATTAATACCTTGGAAACACCTTTGCATGTATAATTAGTGAAAACATAGATACAAGATATTTAGGGTTGTATGTGCACCATAGGATGTTGTATTATACCAAAACCCAATAATTAAGACCTTAACATCAAAAACCATAGCTTATTGGCCCATTAAGACAACCTAGATCATGCAAGGAAAGAAACTAATGTCCAAGATCACATTGTTATGACTTAACACACCCTAAAACATATGAAAGGACAACTCAAAGGTCATATAGTATGCCATACTCACAAAGATCAAGATTTGGGACAAAAAGGTGCTAACTTTAAGCTAAAACTAGATCTTAACGAAATATTCATCGAGGTTGGAGCTTTATACCTCCAAGAGATGCACATGAGAGTGTAGTTGTTGGATCCAAAGTCTTGAGTGAAACACCAAAAATTCAAGGTTCCTTCTTCACCACCAAAAGCACCAAAATGGCACCAAAATGACTCTCCAATCTTCAAAACACACTCACACACTTTAGGGTTTCGAGATAGAGATGGAGGTTGGAGTTAAGGAAGGGTATGGGGCTATATTGATGCTTAAATAGGATCTAACCCCTAAAATTTAGGGTTTGCACCTTGGCCACGTACGCCCAACATATGAAACGTATACCCAGCATACGCAAGCCTTACCCAAAAACTATGAAAATACCCCTTAGGACTACATTTGCAAAAAATACTCAAAACAAAGGTCAAAAATTGAATACCTGGAAATTAAGATGTTACATTTAGGACTACTACTTGAAAATGAAGTTTCTATAGACATAAGAAGGCTTTGTTTTTAAATTTGTTTAGCCTTGATTTCATTTAGATATGTCAAGACATTGTCTTATATTAGGTTTTTAGTGAAGGGACATGGGTATGGGGCTACGAGGACAATAGAAATTAGGTGGGATGATATGGGTTGTGGTGGTGGTGGTTGTAACACCTGTTTTTCAGGTTGGTGTAGCTTAAAACTTAGCATAACCAAAGATGGAACTTTTGGGAAAAACTCCATGCCACGATGAGGCGCATGGAAGGCCACGATATGGCAAGGTTATTCTAGAATGCGTGTTTTAGTGGGCTCCACGACGTGACAAAGAATGGCCACGACGTGGCAGCCGTTGCAACCCAAAACCCAGATTTTTAGGGTTTCTCTCGTATATAAACACCTTAACTTCCATTCTAGGTCATCTTCCTCAGCCTCTGTTACGCTCAAACCTCAGAAACCCTAACCTTAGCCTCTCTTGGTGATTTTAGATCATTTTGGTGCTTTTGGTGGCTTTAACAAGAAGAAGAAAGTGTTCTAGTGTGTTGATCTAGCAAGAAAGCCTCATCATTCTTCACTTGTGCATTCTCTAGACCTTTGTAAGTGTCTAAGATCCTAGCTTTATGTTGCTTACTCTTCGATCTATGCCATTTGTCCTTTGATTTTCGTATTATGATAGTTTAGAAGGATGGATCTAATAAAGTTGACAACTTTATGGATCCTTATGGTCTCTTTGAGGCTGTACGGTTTAGATTTGAAGTTTCTTGTCTTATTTTGATTCGTACGCAAAGTCGGGTTTATTTTCTCATGTATATGACCTTATTTGGTAAGGGCATGCATGTCCATAAAGCCATGATTTTTATGGTCCACTAGGTGTGGGAAACTTTTCTAGAACTTGAGAGAAGTAATTTTGGTTGATTAAGTGCTTAATGGGTGAGTGCATGCTTTAGGTTGCCATTAACAACTTAGGGTTTGAGATCTTGACTCTTTGGGGTGTCTTAATGAATAAAGTTGTAAACTTTATTCATCAGGACCTGGGGAAGGGCTAGATCCTGGGCTTTGGAGCCCTTAGATTAGGAAGAAAACAACTTAGCTCAATTAAGATGCTTAGACCAGTTCCCATGACATGGCTATTAGGCTTCCACGACATGGCAACTGAGGAAGAAGCCGACTGTTTTGGCATTTAGTACCCAAGACGTGGACCCTAGGCACAACGTCGAGGCTTGTTGAAGCTATTTTTTTTTACTCTAGTGGGATTTTGATCGGGTTTGGAATCGTTAGCCACGATGTGGCTAAGGGATAGCCATGATGTGGAGGTCGAATGATATTGACTTTGACCGTTGACTTTTGACCTAGGGTTGACCTTTGGGTATAGACTAAAGTTGGACTTTGTTTGATGATTAGGTGTGTTGTAGCACCAGCCTCGCAGAACTTAGATGTGGTTATCCGATTTCGTGAGTCGGGTGAGTCTTCTCACTATACTGTGTAGGATGCTAGTTGTCTTTATGACTCTTGCATTTTTATGTTAGGTGGGGCCCATTTGTATGTTGGACAGGGCCAACACATATGATGAGTGTGGCCCGTTATGTGGGCGAGGCCTGTTACAGTGGGCGGGGCTCGACGTTATGTATGGTATGTGGTATTTTAGAAAACATAATAAGCTCTGTGCTTACAGTTTTATGTTTTAAACGTTTTTAGGTACTTTCAGTTCTAAAAGGAATGATCCAACTTGACTACACAACATCCCATTATGATTTCTGCATCGATGATTAATTTAATATGATGATTTTAATACATTGTACTATGATGATTTTAATCGAAAAAAAATTGTTTTAGTTTTTATTTTTGTTTTTGCGAGTATTATATCAAAGTCTTTGAGCAAGATCCAAAAATATATATTTAAGATGCTAACCACATCAAACATAGATTACCGACACATTCTACTTTGAGTCCACCCAATTTGAAGAAAAACTCCAACAATCCATTACTTGCTTTTCAAATTCTATTTTCCGAGTTCATGCACTTCGACTGAGTATAAATTATTAAGTGTGACTATGGATTTCGAGCTCAAAGGAGGACTTCTATTATCAATCTCAACCTCCATATAAACAACACCCTAAAATGAGAAAGTGAAAATGACTTTAGGTGGGTCATGAACTTTTTATTTTGTTTATAATTAAACTTTTTTACACAATTAACTATCAAATTTGTGAAATATAATCAAATATAATTATTGTTACCTAAAATAATTAGCAAGATAATATTTGAACACATTTAACAAATTTGATGGACAACCATATTAAAAAAAATAAAAGTTATTCAAATATAAATAAAATAAAAAAATTCATTATACTCCCAAACCATTTTCATGTGCATTATCCATACTTATTGTAAATTGATTTTTCATTTATCAAATAACAAAAGTCACCTCAATATAAAATCATAATTTCAATTAGGTATGGGATTCCCTAGAATCATGAACCAAACGTGCTAAGGATTGGAATCGGATTAAAATGTGTATTTCTTTAAGCATCAATGGAGTCATAATACATAGTCAACTCTTGACCGACATCCGGTCAAAATTAAGTTGACCTCTCGCTTTCTCAATCTCATATGAACTTCATCGCCTTATATAAATGCGTCGGATTAGATTTTCTTGTTGATTCAATATTTTATTGCCAAATTGAAGATATGCTTCGCCGGTATTTCAGGTTGAAAATGGTGGAAATGAACCTCATATAGTGTCTGTGTGTGTGTGTATTTTGTCTCTCTGTGTGTGTTTTTATTTTCTGGGAATGGATGATAGAGGAGGACACGATGGTGGATCATTTGTCGCAGTTCGGAGGATTTCGCAAGGTCTTGATAGAAGCAATGCTTGTCATACAACAGGTATACAAAATCTCCATCGATTAAATTCGTTGAACTACGTTACTTTTCATTATGATTTTGTAAAACATTGGATCTGTGTTGGTTGAATTTATTCGTGTCGCGAGTTGAGCTTGCTTAGAACTGTAAACATATCGATTGAATTCCAACTTTCTTCGAGATTGTATAAGACTGAACTTTCAATGGCGTATAAAGTTTGGATCACTGTCAAGCGAGCGACTTTAGTTAAGACAATCTGGTTCGATTGGATGAAATGGATAAAGCTTCAGCCTGTTATTGCGTCTAATCAAACAAATCTCTACATCTTTTTGCTTACAATTCATGCTTTTTGATCGGGATTAAGTATTTCAAATTTCAAATTTCAATTCATGTGCTCTGATTGACCGATTCCATTTCATTTTGAGCATAAAGTGATTCCTACTTTAGGTTTTCATTTCCCCTTATTCTAAACACCATCTGTAACAATATGCATCGTTTTTCTATCTGTGTGGGATTCATAGATCCTGTTCCATACTTCCATTACATACCTATTCATCAAGACATCAACATCATGACTTTTGGTAAAATTAGAACAAACTCACTTGCTCTGGTCATCTTCTTCTTCTTGTAATAGATGAGGCTGTTGCAGGCTCAACAGCATGGCTTGGCAGAAGCCTTTCATGTGTTTGTGTTCAGAGAAAAGAAGGAGACTCTCGCCCTTCATTTGATTTGACACCTGCTGAGGTATTTGTTATACCATTTCACATGATTGATATATATATATATATATATATATATATATATATATATATATATATATATATATATATATATATTTGATATGTTTTCAATACACCATTATAGATCTACACTTATGCTTTGTTTTTCTTTGATGTTATCAGGAGGATTGCTTACAAAGGCTGCAAAACCGTTTAGACATAGCCTATGATAGTTCAATTCCAGAACATCAGGTACATATCTTTATATCTGTAAAAAGATATTATTAATTTTATAAAAAGGGAATTGACATTAATACAATAATATACCTATTTTGTTGTTGTAGGAAGCATTAAAGGCATTATGGAAAGCTGCATTTCCTGAAGAGGAACTCAATGATCTGATTTCTGAGCAATGGAAAGAAATGGGCTGGCAAGGGAAAGATCCTTCCACAGATTTTCGGTAAAAAAATTCCCATTTTGCCCTTGAATCCTATCATTCCCTTTTCCTATTCATAAACCATGGAGTTTTGTCATAGGGGTGGTGGATTCATATCACTGGAGAACTTACTATATTTTGCCAGAAATTTCCAGGTATACCCCTCCAAGTATAAATGAAAGTAGGATGTTATAAATTATAAAATATAATAAACAAATATATAAAAGTAGATTGATATTTATTGTGTAGAAATCATTTCAAGATCTTCTTAGGAAGCAAGAAGGTGATAGAGCCATGTGGGAATATCCTTTTGCTGTAGCTGGAGTTAATATCACATTCATGCTTATTCAGATGCTTGATCTTGAAGCAGGTTTGATAAAAATGTTAATAATCCTTAAGAAAATTTGGAAATTTATTTCTTTTTTTTTTATATATATATTACTAATAGTGTTTCAAATGTATAGTAAAACCACGGAGTTTTGTTGGAGCAACTTTTCTAAAGTTTCTTTCAGGTATATAATTAAATTATAAGTGACCTAAAGTGTTAAATGGCATCCATTAGGATATGATATATAATAAGATATATAACTAAAAGTAAATTTCATTTTTAGTAAGTTTTAAATCAAATATAGGATTAACATGATAAAAAAAACCTTATCTAACCTCAATTTTTTTTTTAGAAAAAACACTCAAGTTTTTATTTTTTCACTAAAAAACCCTCAACCTTTTAATTTTTTCAGAAAAACAATCATGAACTTTAAATTCTTTTTGGGATTTATGTAGAAAAGTCCCATTATTTTGGGAATTTTTTTGATAAAGTCCTAAAAAAGTTAACTGAAAAGTCCTGATTATTTAATTTTACACGGTAATTTGTCGTTTCCTGTTAAAATAACAATAAAGACTTTTTTGTTAATTTTGGCAGAATATTAAATAATCAGGACTTTCCTGTTCAATTTTTTTTAGGACTTTATCAAAAAATTTCCTAAAATAATAAGACTTTTTTTGCATAAGACCATTTTTTTGGTTAATCTCGTGAAAGACCTTATATTTTGTGTTTTTTTCATATTAAACCTCATCTTTATTTTTTTCCTGAAAAATACATTGTATTTTCTAATTTTTTTCAAAAAGAACCCTTAACTTTGTCTTTTATTCCGAAAAATCCCTCAACCTTCTAATCCTCAATTTTTTTTAGTTCTTCTAAAAAAAACTAACATTTTACAACTTTTGTCGGTAAAAAATGACTAAAAAGGCCGGATCGAAAAAATGAAAAAATAAAAGGTTTTTTTCAGGAAAAAAATAAAGTTAAGGTTTAATCCGGAAAAATCACAAAATATAAGGTCTTTTATGAGATTAACCTTTTTTTTCAAAAAAAACCCCTCAAAATAGACAAGTTTTTTCAGAAATAAAAATTACTAAAAGGGCCAAATCGAACAAGATGGAAAAATACAAGGTTTTTTTCAGGAACAAAATAAATTGAGGTTTAATCCGAAAAAACTTGTAAAATGTGAGGGTTTTTGGAGAAAAAATAAAAAAGTTGAGGTTTTATTTGGAACCAGTTAGAAAGTTAGAAGGTTGAAGGTTCTTTTCCGAAAAAAGACAAAGTTGAGAGTTTTTTCGGAAAAAATATAAGATCTTTTTCAGGAAGAAAAATAAATTGAAATTTAATCCAGAAAAAAACATAATACATAAGGTCTTTTATGATATTAATGTAAAGAAAATTGAAAGCACAATGATGTGATAAAAAGAAATAATGGAAGTATGTCATAACCACATAGATGCCACATCAGCAGTTAACCTGTCAAACCAGTTAAACTTCAGATGATTTATCGTTTATATTTATTTATTTATTTATAATTCTATCGTAGGATCTAACAAAATTGCTTTTTATAAATTTATAATACGACAGAAAACGAGTCAGCATTTGACCTTTTGTATTGCATCACATTCAAGCTAATGGATCATCAATGGCTTGCGATGCACGCATCTTACATGGATTTCAATGTATGTGATTAATTTCCAAATTTTCATTTTTAATTTATTTAAAAATTATTAAATTAAGGCGTTGTTTCTTTTTGACTTCATACAGACTGTGATGAAATCAACACGCCGTCAACTAGAAAGAGAGCTTTTGCAAGATAACGTGAACCGCATTGAGGAACTTCCTTCCTACGGTCTTCTTACTCGATAGAATTATCAGTTTTGTTTGATTCATGAATTTTTACAAAAAAAAATTAATATGATGATTACTATTGAAATTCGCATTATAACAAAGACAAAAGTTTAGTAAATGATATTGTATCTGTTAAAGCTATGTTTGGCGCGCCACAGCTGCCTGATAAGTTAATTTTTTTTTTCGAGTTTTTTTAAACTGTTATGATTGGCAAGTCAAAAAGTCGTTGCTAAACTAACTTTTTTAAAAGCTGCTTTGAAAAATTTCTAAATATATCCTTAATTAATTATAAAAAAATAATATTCTAAATGTTCTTTTATATCATTTTATATCTTTCAACTACCATTTTTTGTTAGATAGCTTAGAAGCTAGCACAACTAGTTTTTACCGAACGGCTAACTTTTCAGTTACTCTGTCAAACATAGCATAACTAACTGTAATACTAACTACTAACCCGTCTCATATGGATAAAAAAAATAACAAGTGCTAAGGGCTAAGTTGTAGGCTACAAATAACCGTAACTTTGGAAAAATGGTATCAGAAGTAATTTTTGTTGAAAATTTATACGTATTTTTAGAGTGCATATTTTATGCGAGTTTCTTGTTTGTATCATCTTTTTGTTGTTTTGAAGATGAAGTATGTGAAACATGTATTTTTTGCATTACGTTTCTTGAAGTAAAAGAATTGGAATGCATTTTCTTTTTCTTGGTTCTTTTTCATTTGTTAGGTGTCATAAAATTATTTAGGTTTAGGCTGACTAACTAACTATTTCCAACCTTTATTTAAGGCTTCTCCAATCGCATGATATCCAAAAAAATTTGTTGTTCGAATGAGGTCCAACCACGTCATATACCTCATTTCTTTAGGAGAGGGAATAGTATATGGATAGATATTAATCTAAGAATATTAAGCGGATAATGACTTGAAATGATAACGGATTTTCGATTTTTTCATATTCAATCATTAATTTTTTTTATTATCTATTTACTACTGAATTATTGAAACTGTTCATATTTTACCCTCATGACCGATTTATATTTATTTACTAAACTTTTTGTTACCGGTCATAAGGTAAAATATGAACAATTTAAATAGTTCCGGTATTAAGGATAAAATATGAACATTTTCAATAGTTCAGTGACGAATAGATAATTTAAAAAAAATTAGTGATTAAATGTGAACAAAATCGAAAGTTCGTTTCCCTTTAAAAAAAAAGTTCAATAACTAGATGTGAACAAATTTCTTTTTATATTATGTTTTAGCAAATTATTTGTTTTAGTTAAATTCTAGCAACATTTGTTGATGAATAAATCTATGAAATAAAATAAAATAAAATAAAAAAAACAAAACCCCGAAAAATATATTAAAAAAACGAAAAACCGAAAACCGAAATAAAAAACCAATGGTTTGGTATTTTCCAAAATAAAAAAATCAAAATTTCCAATCTGATTTTGGTTTAACAAAAAAATGAACCATTCTCACTCATAGCTATTAAAAAACTTGTGTTTTATGGTTAGAAATTAAGTTGTATTTTGAAGAAAAAAATTAAAAACCTTAATTTTTTTTTTTAAAATGATTTTAAATATAAATTGTTTTTTCTAAGACCTTCTAAAATTATGAGTGACTTTTTTGAAAGAAAAGTAGTGTCGTTTTAATTGTTGAATATATAACTTTTTTCTTTCTAAAAAAAAATATTTTTGCAAAGGTAATACGGATTGGTGGTTTAGACACAATACTTCATAAAACATGTGAACGGTTTTACTTAATTCTATATGTCTAGTTAAATAATCATACAATCTCAAATATAAATCAATTATCTAGGTAAATTAAAAATATCTAAATTCTAAACAACTTGACTTTCATTATCGATATTCTTTTTAATAGTAAATATATTAATATGATGCTTGTCAATAATACATGGAGTATAACAACATATATAATGTATCAATGTATGTAAGTATTCTTTTATAAACAACATATATGCTTTAATGTATGTCAATTTATATGTTACATAATTTTATAACACAAATTTTATACATATAATATTATGATAATTTTTATACATATAATATTGCATAGTTTTATAACATAAAACTTATACATATAATATTGGTTTCGTTTTTCGTTTTTATACTTTTTTCGGGGTTTTTGTTTTTTTTTTTTTATTTATTTATTTATATTTCATAGATTTCTTTATCAACAAATGTTGTTAAAATTTAACAAAAATACATAATTTGCTAAACCATAATACAAAAGAAAGTTTGTTCACATTTAGTCACTGAACTTTTTTAAGAAGAAAACGAACTTTCAACTTTGTTTACATTTAGTTACTAAACTTTTTTTCAGTATTTATTTGCCATTGAACTATTGAAACTGTTGTTACCGGTCATAAGGGTAAAATGTGAATAGTTTCAATAGTTCAGTGGCAAATAGATAATTACAAAAAAAAATGTTTAATGACTAAATGTGAACAAATTCGAAAGCTCATTACCCTTTCAAGTCATTATCCGGAATATAAAGTTTAAATGAGATTGTCTTACCTATAAGAAAATTTATATGATCACAATAATCATTTTTACAATTTTTTTTTATCATAAAATAGTCAAAAGAACGAAATTGACGTTAATAACCATAATTTTCGCAGAATCGATGTCATTTGCGAACTTTTTTTTCTTCAAAACAATGTTGTTTTGGGATGTTGATGCGAAAATGACAGCATTGACTGCAAAAAATGTATCAAGATTTTCACATATTTGGCTTACAAAAATTAAGTTATTTTTCTTTAACTTTGAACCATCTTCATCTTTGATTAAGATGACTATCAATGCTAATTGTTTTTTTCCCATGAATCATACTTATTTTCCCATGAATCATACTTTTATTAGAATATTGTACAAATACATGCCACTTGAGCCAAATAATTACATAGGTAAATACATCAGGCTATCTATGGGCTAACTAAACAAATTAATAATAATACATATAATACATTTGTTAACATTCCCCAAAGTTTGATCGGGAGGAGAATTTCGAATGTTTAAAATGATCTTGAAGTCGTTGAAGAGCTGTGTCGGAAGCCCTTTGATGAAGATGTCAGCATACTGAGCAGAAGAGGGGACGTGAAAAACAGGAACAACTCCTTGAGCAACCAGGTCACAGACAAAATGAATATCAATCTCGATGTAGTTAGTGCGTTGGCGTTGAACTAGGTTCGATGACATGTAGACATAGCTAATGGTATCTAAAGCTCACGAAGTAAATTATGAACCCAACATGTCTCTGTAATGGTGGTAGCGATGTCGTGGTACTCCGCCTCGACACTCAAACGAGAAATAACCCCCTGTCATTTAGAAGATCAGGATATCAATTTATCACCAAGAAAACATAGTATCCAGATGTCAAGCGGAAAGAAACAGGGAAGCCGTCCCAACCGGCAAGCCGGTATCAGAGTAAATGCGAAGATCTGACGTGGGGAAACATGAAGTTGCAAGTCGTGTTTAGAGTACCCCGGTGATAGCATAAGATGCACTTTAGCGTATGGTAATGAGGCTCCCGGGGATCGTGCATAAATAGGAAATTTTGTTATATAGTAAAAGCGATGTCTGGTCGGGTGAAAGTAAGGTACTGAAGAACGTCGGCAAGATTATGATAAAGAGAAGGATCCACAACGGGAGGTCCAATAACATCCAACTTATGAGTGGTCTTTGTAATTGTACGCGCTAGATTTCACTGAAGCATATTAACCCGCTCAAGGATCTTTGATGCACATTTTTCGCTGAGACAGGAAGAGACCATGAGAGGAGCGGGTTACAAACATCCCACGAAAGTAATAAGGGCCCTAAGGTCAATCATGGAGAAATCTTTGCTAAGTTGAACAATGATGGAGTGAAGGAGTGTTGTAGAAGAAGCAGTTAACACAATGTCATCAACATATTAAAGAAGGTATGCAGTAGATACACCCAAGTGGTGGATGAACATAGAAGAATCGGTGAAGCTATGCTGAAAACTCATGTAGAGAGCATGCTAAGCAAACCAAGGATTGTTTTAGACCATATAACGATCATTGTAAATGACATACATAATAAGGATATTGGGAGTCTCAAAAACTAGGGGTTGGTGCATGTAAACTGTCACATGAAGGTGACTATGAATAAATGCATTCTTCACGTCAAGCTGATGAATAAGCCTGTGTTTAGAGACAGCCAAACTGAGAACGATCTGTATAGTGGCCGGTTTGACAACCAGACTAAAAGTCTCATCATAATAAATGTCATGTTGTTGTCTACGAGCGTTAGCAACTAAAAGTGCTTTATAGCCCGAGAGAGAACCATTATCATTAAACTTTCCTTTAAAGAGCCACATAAATCCAACTGCATTCACTTCCGATGGTCGTGGAACAAGAACCCAAGTACCTTTGTAATAAGAGCATTATATTCCTCATTCATGGCTTTATGCCAGTTTAGATCTTTTGAAATCCTATAAATGTAACCTTAGTATAAGAGAGAGATAACGAGAGAGAGAGAGAGAGAGAGAGGCGGTATGAAGATTAAGGCATTGGGTTGGTTTGACGATGCCACTTTTGGAATGAGTGTGTATGTGATGAGTCAAAGGGGAGTGTTGGCGGAGGGGGAGGGAACGGATGAGGTGAGAGATGTGGTGTAGCTGGACAAGAAGTTAGGGGAGGGGGTCATCTGCATGTTACGGGGGGTCAGATGAAGGAGAAATGGGAGATAGAATCTAATGAAGGTTAGGAAAAATGTCAGAGTCATGAAGGAAGTCATAAGATGGTGGTTCAGAGGGAGATCTTACTATTCACATCTATTGTGAGAAAGTGAAGAAACTTGTAGATCTTCTTGAAGGTATAGGAGAAACCATCAAGTACATAAATCTTATTACATATGCCTTAAACGGTCTAATCACAAAATTGATAGTTTGGAAAATATTCCTTGGCATACCAAAACCTAAATCATCTCTTTTTGAGCTTCGATCCACACTCTCTGTCGAGGAAATCCAATTAGCCAAAAATCCGGTCATCAAACCCACCAAAGAAAGCAACACTTCCTCCCATTCCCTTCTTTACGTTGCTTCCCATACCATTGGTAAAACTTTAACAAATCATGGCAGATGGAGATGGGACTATTATTGATGCATGTGAGGAAATGAAAGATCGATATGACCCAGAGTCATTATAAAATGATATTGCTAGATAATATATGATCTTAAAGAGTCACACTAACAACAACAATTGATTATTTATTATAAATTGATTTTAATAAATATTCAACAAACTCTTATGATTAATTCAAAATTATTTACTTCATGGAAATATTAGTTTTAAATGGAAATTAACACAATATATCATATGATATGATTTATTAAGTCATGTACATTATTTTGCACTAGAAAGATTTTTTTTCTTTTAGCCAAAAGCTAAAGTTTATATTTTATAACAGAAGTTTACAAAATTTATAAACTTTTTCTTCTTTTATATCTTTATAAGAATGAATAAAAGAAGAATGTTTTTTTGATTTCTTTAATCAAAAGTAAAAAAAAAAATGTCTTAATAAGCATGGGACACAACTAGACTTTAGGGACATGTTATATTTAAAGTTCTAAGGACTTATGCTTAAAATAATAGCTTTATGAAGGATTGAAAGGCTTTCAATTTGTGTATGCCAGAAACGTAAGTTCGCTCTCTCTTTCTTTTATCTTCTCTTTAGTAAAAGGTGGTAGAATACTTGCATGCATTTTCTCTCTTTAAGTTTATATTTTAGTTATGAAGATAAAGCTTAAGTGCTTAAGAATTTATGGACTAGCATCTACATCAAGTTGAAGCATTGTTGATGGATTACTAAAGATGAAATTTTACTTTCATTCATCTACAACATTCAAGCCTTCCTTGAGGAATCAAACTCTATAAAGTTTGTCTTATTTTTCATCATCTTTGGTTGTTTTCTTTCCAAACTTTCTAAACACTACTAAAACCTTATGTTTTTGAAATTCACTTTGAATAAAAACTCAATATGAAACATATTTAAAGATTAACTCCAACCAACAGACTCATACCAAGGTCGATTGGTCTTTTATCCCACACATCAATCGGTGCCTAATTGTCAACAGTGGGCATATCCACATGCATTATTTCTTCAGCAGTGGGCTAAACCACCTCCATTCTAGCTGAACCAAATGTAGAGCGGGCCTACCTCTAACAACCATGGGCTACTTAGCAGTAGGCCAACCATGCACACCCACTCCAAAAATAATTATCCTCAAGACCATCCGGCCTTTAGAAAAGTTCCAGAAACAACATCGGCCCAACATCCCCCTTGGGCTTGGCTTGGAAGCGCAAACCAACCCACTTCTCTACCTTATATGTTTAACACAATGACACTAATAATAATACATATAAATCTGCTAACACTCAATGCACTTGACGAGACATTTAGGTATACATATAGTGTTTCTCCATTTATCACTTTAACTAATACTAAGAGGATATATATATATATATATATATATATTTCAATTCATATAAGGTTTTTTTAATGCTTTGTTATCTATTCGAACTTTTTATACTTAAGATTTTGTAAAATGGTTTGCCTTTTTCTGATGATTTTAAAATGAACCTATTGAGTGTTGCTACTCTGCATGTCAGCCTCTGAGTATCTTTAGTTGACATTGGAGAGTTTATATTGATAATTTCTTTTATTTGTTCTACATTAACTTATATTCCCCTTTTAGTTACCATATAGCCCACAAGTTTTCCTTATCTTACTCAAAAATGACACTTTGTGGGGTTGAGCTTCACGTTGTATTTTTCTAGGATGTATAATGCTTCCATAAGATCTTTCACTTGATCTTCATAAATTTTGGATTTTACCACCATGTCATCTATGTATACTTCCATGGTTGTTCATATTTTATCTTTGAACATTTTGTTCATAAATCTTTGATAAGTTGAACTTGCATATTTTAGACCAAATGGCATAACAATATAGCAATATGTACCTACAGGAATCATGAAGGCTATGTCCTCCTAGTGTGATGTTTCCATTTGAGTTTGTTGTATTAGACCTCAGGCGCTAGCAAGTCTCCCAAAACCAATTGGTGTTAAGAAAGGTGCTACCTTTTTACATATATCACAGGCAGCCCTCTAGCACCTACGACATTTGACTGCGACTAAGAAACCTTCCCTACACATCACAAAGACTGAGCCATTTTTAACCCAACAACCCCCCCCCCCCCCCCAAGAAATTGCTCTTTAATAGAATCGAACTCGCGACCCTAGCTCTAATACCACTTATTGGAACTCGGGCGCTACCAACTCTCCCAAAAGCAATTAGTGTTAGGAAAGGCGCTACCTTTGTACATATATCACATTCCGCCCCCTAGCGTCTACGACATTCGACTGCGACTAGGAAACCTTTCCTACACATCACTGAGACTGAGCTATTTTTGACCCCAACATGTTGGAATCGGGAGGATACATCCATGAAAGTCAGGATTTCGTGTCTTTCTATTTTTGATTAAGAGTATTCAGAATTTCTTCATTGGAGATGAGAATATGGGTAACTTGCGATTACTTCTCTCAGAATGTTAGAAGTTGTCATGGTTGATGTGAATGCATATCATGAAGTAGATTGTCCCCCTTTCCAGATGATTTGTACCCATTGATAATGATATATGGGGTGCTTTGCAAAGTCATGGTAGTTAAGGTTGTGATACATAAAGTGGACATTCTTCATGAGGCGATTTGGTCAATGAAATTTTAGGAGTAATAACACCACAACCCTATGGCAGGTGCCAAATTGTTTTGGTAAATAAATAGCCAATGGTGATTTCAACCAATTTATTCAATATGTTCAAGTTATGGTGCCATAATTACTTAGAAATGAAACAATGAAAATGATGCACATAAGATGTATGAGGAAAGCCCTTGATATTAGGAAAGATCTCTAATATAAAACCTCAAGATCTTACAATCATTAAGTTGTCTTATATATTTTATTGATTTAATGGACTAGTATAATGTAAGTGAGCTTTATTGATAGCTGCTAGTTAGTGAGAGTGTTTTGTGTGTGTACATATATTGGAATAGCTCTTTATTTATACATGACTGTTCCTAAAAACTATTAACTACTTTGCTAAAAATCTACCTTTATCTTCTCCTTTAAGATCTAAGTAGAGTAAGTCTTTTATTTTGAACTTCTCATGAGGGTATCGCTTTGACTAGGTCTATGTTGACGTTTTCAATACATGATTCAAAGTAGAAGGAATATTATAAAATAGAAAATAGATTAGTCAATAACCTTTATGATCGTGACCAAGATGTCTGTCAAGATCTTGTATGGTATGTTTCTTTGAGTCTTGCACAAAATGTTAGTAATAAAATCTTACCCATACTAAATATATTATTTATTTCATTTTATTTTAATATATTTTTTTGTAAGTGATCACATATGTTCATGCATAATTGGTAGTACAATAAAGTTGATGTTGTGTATACTTTTAGAGGATATTGAACAATCTAATTTGGGTAGATACCAAAATGATTTCTTTCCTAAATTTTAAATTTTTTCTTGGTAAACATTCTTGTGATGATGTTCTTAAAATGATTTCTTCCGTGGGTTTAACATCTTGCTTGTATATTTGTTGAAGGGTATGATTTACACGTTCATCAAAGTTTGTAACTTATTTGAAGGTTTATTGAAGGGGATTGATTTCTTGCATGGTCGATTTGTTGAAGGGGTTTATGAATAATGATGGATCTAAAGGCTAGAAAAAACATTAGAGGTTGATCAAATATGAGTGGGAACGAAGGTTTAGTTTTAAGTTCTTGTTTGTTTGTTTGTTTTTTTTTTAATTTTTTTATGGTAGGTTCAACTATTCAAGATTTTGATTTCTTGTTCTTGTTTTATAAGGATTACATTCCTTGTTTTTATTCCATTTGGTTGCTTCAACATTTCCACGATTGGATTTGATTTTATGCTTGATTTGGGATGAAGAAAACTAGAATGGAGAAATCATAAGTAGCATATTGGATGTTAATTCTAGGTTGATTTTGTGTGGCAAATAATAAAAAAATTATACATCGTATGCAAACACTATGTTTAGCACATCACAACGAGCTTAGAGCTTGGAGTCGAGTTGGGTAAAACTCTAAATGGGGGATATACCAGTGTTACCTCCCTGAACACCTTTTCTTGGTGTGTGGAACCGCTAAATATACATGATGTGTGTGTGTGTGTTAGAAAACCTTATCTTCAACCCATATTGTCTATTCCATACACGTGCACAACATGCATTAAAATTATACTAACGAATGAGTTGAATTCCATGTGTTGTGGGTTGAGAGAGATAGAGTTGACGAAACAGAAAAATGATGATGTGGCGCCTAGGTGACATGTATGTTGGGAGAGATGGACTCCCTCCAGACTTATAAGCTGATTTATTTTTCAAACTTTTTTAGATTGTCATGTTTGACAAACAAAAGAGTTGTTTATCAACTAACTTTTTTAGAAGCTACTCAAAATGGTGTTCCAATGAGCTTTTGAAGTTTTTTTTTTCCTTTTAAATTTTACAAAAAACAACATTTATCAAGATTGTAAAAGTCGCTAGGTGGATCTAAATCGGTCTATAAACGATTAGAGATTAGTCGGTGACTAGTCAAGAACTCTAAATTGCAAATCAATTAAATTTAATATAAATAAATATAACTAATATCATACAAAGTAGGTAAATATGACTAATATGATAACAAAATAAGTTGGTATGATTAATATAACACCAATAGTTCTTCAAATAGTTTATTTATTAAGGTAAATTTTCTTTAAGATGTAAAGATTTATCGGCTTCAACAACTTCACTAGTTTTCTAGGCAGTGGTTAAATGCTAAACACCGCATAGTTAGTTGCATACTGCCTGGCGGATTAATCAAAAAGTAATAAGGGATTGTCGAGATTTTTATAACATCGACATTTACTATTTATATAACACTAATTTTTATACATATATTTTTATGCAATTTTATATGTGACAATTATCTTATTCAATTGGTTTTTACGGGATATTATTTTTTAACAAGTAGTTTATTGACTACTATCTAGCTTTTTAGCCATTACTACCTTTTTCAGTTGTTCATAAAACATAGTCTTAATCATCGAAAATAATTCATTCATAAATGAAGAAAATCAAAAATCAAGTACATGGGTACAATTTAAAATAATTCATTCATAAATGAAGAATATCAAGTACATTGATCTTATTTTCTAAAATTAAAATAATAGTGTGATTAACAGTGAAACTACCAAAAATATAATGATTCATATATAATTTATTACTAGTTTACAACCCGTGGGAATCACAGGTAAAATATTTTTAAAATTGTATTAAATTAATAAGATTTTAGTTTCTTTTAAAACTTTATTATTGATCATTGAAAATTAATATATATATATATATATATATATATATATATATATATATATATATATATATATATATTTGATTAGCTGATATACATTATCTATGCCAAGACATTTAATATGATTATGATTTATGAAACATAATATAAAGTTGAATTATTTGTAAACAAAAACACAATCAATAATGAAAATGACATTGATATATGAAAAATTAAAAATATAATTATATTATTGTCCTTGTGGCACAATTTATTGCATACATGTTGATTTAGGAGATTGTAACATGAATGAACCATTTTTTGTAAATAATCCGTTAGTTATTTTAATTTTAATCAGGTTAACCAAGAACCCCATATACATTGAAGTACGAAAACCATATATGAGGCAACGGATGCATTTCTAGGTGATGTTGCTTAAAATTTACATTTTGATTGTTAGATGAATTTATATTTTTAAATAAGTAAATATATAATATCCCCTAATTTCGAGAAAAATAAAATAATTATATATTTCTACATTACATGAATTGTCCATGATAAAAATAACATGGTGAACAGATTGACTTTTAAGGGGCAGTATTGGAATATATAACAGTTGTGTACATAATATAAGGTTATTATTTGAGTTAAAGTTAAATGTTTTAAAAATGGAGTAAATGAATTAAATCATTACCCTTAAAAAGCACATATTCAGTAAATCAATAATATAACCCAAAACTGTTGATAATATAAAATTCACTAGAAATGGTTTTTATGAGATGGATACAAATAGAAGTGAAATATTTTATTTTTTAGAAATGTATAAGCATTTGATACGGTTACTACGATTTGGATCTTTAAAGTAGTTAAAGGAATGAAAAACTCTTTCAAATAAGTGGGATGGCAAACTAAGATTTTAGGATTTGTAATAGTTTAATATATTATCACATAATTTATTAAACATAATATATTTATTAAACACCCAATTTTTACTTCCTATCAATGATTTCATTTTAAAAAAATACAACATATAATGAAAGTAAGATGCTAACATATGTAGGAATCATCCCTATAAATCACAGTTGTAGGAATTGTCATTATATTACACAACAGGACCATAATATGCTATATCATGTATTGTGTATTTTATCTATGATTTTCAGTTTGACGCGGTGGCTCAACGCTTAATAGATTTTCAGAAAAAAAAGAAAAAGAAATCAGATATGCATAAATATATATAACGATCAAATCAACTTATTTTACCAAAAATAACATCCTACAATGAAAACATATTTGGAATTATCTTATAATATTTCTATTTCGCCCCTTGTCAAAAAGATAGAAACAATTGTTCTTATTCCCCATCTTCGTCTAAGAACTTTTACCTTTTTTTTAAAGTTATAAACATAAAAACGGATAAATAGCTTTGCTATTAAACAAATCAAAGTGAGTTCATTGAAAATTTTATGAATATACGTTAAACAAAATACATAATAGATCACTATGTTTTACTGAAATAACATATCACAAACATGTAGTTTAAACATGAATGATAATATGGTTATTTTTACAGCATGGATAAGAGTTGATTTAACATGCTATAGCCATAAATAAGCTCAAAATTTGGATGGTATACAACTTCACATCAACGAGGTAAATCACAAAACATGATGAATTAAAAGAAAGAAATAATAAAAACATTACTGGTTTATATAAATTTATCCTAAAAAAAGTTGAAAAAGTTAAAAGCAAGCAAAGAGAGGACAATAATGAAAACATGTTTGGAGTAATCTTATTTTTTCCTCTTTTTGCCCCTCATTAAAAAGATAAAAACAATTGTTCTTACAAAACTTCACATCTATGAGGTAAATGAACGTTATGATTTAAATGGAAGAAATTAAAAAAAAAGGCATTATTGGTTTTTATAAACTTGTTCATCTCAAAATAAAAAAACATTATTCGTTCTTCATAACTTTACCATTTTTGGTTAAGTTGCAAACATAGAAACAGATGAATAAAAATGTATTTAGAATTTTCAATAAATTTGATTAATGAAACCAAAAAAAAAAATGAAAAACAACCATATTAAGATGAATACAATAACTTAAGAGGTGAAACATTCAACCAAAAAATATATAAATTAGCAAAAAAAACATGTAAAATAGAAAACATAATCAAACATCCAGATTATAAGGATTCAACCAAGAAACATATACATTAGTAAAAACATATAATTTCGAAAAAAAGCATCTTACACAGATTAAAAGGATTCGACAAAATCGAGTGATGAGAAGGCTGATCTTTTTTTGCTTATGTCTTTTGCAGAGGATTTACGATAGATAGTCTTTCTAATCGATTGTTATAAAGAACTGGAATATTTCTACCGTAAATAGAAATGATAATGCGCAAGATAATCGATGGAAATCTAATTTAAAATAGATGATATAATGGTTGAAATTGTATATGCATCCTACACAGATTAAAAGGATTCGACAAAATCGAGTGATGAGAAGGCTGATCTTTTTTTTGCTTATGTCTTTTGCAGATGATTTGTGACAGAAAGTCTTTCTAATCGATTGTTATAAAGAACTGAAATATTTATACCTTAAATATAAATGATAATGTGCAAGATAATTGATGGAAGTCTAATTTAAAATAGAAGATATAATAGTTGAAATTGTATATGTTAATATTAACCGTCAGATTATTCGGAATTTGAAATTCATAGTTTCGAAGATAAGATTCGAAGGTAATAGAAATTTCAAAGCTTATCAATTCCTTTTTGTAGGGATTCCTATTGAATGATGAGATGAATTTTAGGCCGAAATTGAAGAACGTTTATCGCAACTAGTTCAATAAGGTATGCAATAAAATTATATTAAAATGACAAATCAGTTACAAAAATACGGATCAAACGAAAAGAGAAAAAAGAAGCCGGGGTATAAGAGTAATTTGACTTTTTCAAGAAAATTGATGTAGAATGGACAGGTGGCAATTAAGGTTTTTTTATTAGATTAGAGATGTTATCTTCGCTATCAATTATATAATGAAAATAGGACACGTCATCTTCACAACTTTGATAACATATGATAAAGTACTAAAGGCGCCCTTCGTTCTTTAAGGTAATATAAAAGGGTTATTGCATTTAAAAAGAATATATTTGTCTCAAATTTATAAAAAAAACAATTTATAATCTTTGTTATATTAATTAATTAATCAATAAAACAAGGTAAAAAAAAAGCTCATAAGAATCATCCTCATCCTCACCGATAGGAATAGTTTAATAAGTTAGCCTCAATAAACATAAATAATGATACACGACTAAAAATAGATCAAAACAACAAAATAATACAAAAAAATAAACTTAATACACAAGTGTTTAAAGAAATATTAAAAAGAATTCTTGCTAAAATGACAGATTATTTTTCAAATTTATTTTAAAAATCGAAGAAAAAAAAAATTAAAATAGCCGTGGATTAAGCGTGTAAATTGTGATCAGATGGACGGTAGACTGACGTATTTAAGGCGGGACTATCATAAAAAGTTCAGACACACACAAACACACAGTTGAGATCTTCAGACTACAACAGGTGCCCTCTCTCTCACCTCTCGCTATTTTCATCAATCGTACATCTAATTAGATCTGCACAACTTGTTCCGATCTAGAATTGCGTTTTAATTCTTATACTTATTGTAATCTCCTCCGATCGTTGCAGATTCAAGTTCAATTTCGCGATTAACAAAGAAACTGCAGGTACTGTTTCTTATTATAATCTGTTACTTGTTTGAGCAATCGGTAATTTTGATGCGAAAATAAGTTCCTGATCTTTAGTTGCAGTTTCAATTACTTATTTTTTATGAGCTGAATCCAAATCTGTGAACTCTCGTGAAGTCAATTCACTCAATCTAGTCAAAATTTTGTTGTTTTGCGTTGATTCGATCTCTCATTCTGTAATCTTTGAGCAATCGGTAATTTTGATGCGAGGATAAGTAATCCCATTCTTTTCTTGTTTTGCTTTGCTTTGATTCGATCTCTCATTCGATAACTATCCGATTGCCAAACGGCTGAAGGATGAAGATAGAATTTTTGTTGAAGTTCCATAGTCAATTTGTTTGCTAGTATTTCTATTTTCGCTTTGACTATTTCTATGAACTTAAACATAGTAGACCGATCGATTGGTGTATGATATATTTCAAAAGTATAAGAACAAAAAAACACAAGCTGTTGTAAGCAAGTTGTTGTTCTGCATTATATTCGTTGGAATTTTGCGTCATACTTAGTCTTTTGTTATTTTAGGTATGTCATCAGACGATAAACCAGAGATAATCGAACGAGGTGCTAAGAAGAATGAAAACGAAGAAGGTGAAGAGAATACTGGATTTCTAGGGAAAGTAAAGGAGTTCATTCAAGATATTGGGGAAAAGATTGAAGAGACAATCGGATTTGGAAAACCAACTGCCGATGTCTCTGCAATTCATGTCCCCAAAATCAACCTCAAACAATGTGATCTTATTGTCGATATTCTTGTCACAAACCCTAACCCCATTCCAATTCCTCTCATCGACATCAACTACTTAATCGAAAGTGATGGAAGAAAACTAATCTCTGGATTAATCCCTGATGCTGGCACAATCCGTGCACATGGTTCAGAAACTGTTCAAATCCCACTCTGTTTAATCTACGAAGACATCAAGAACACATATAAAGAAATTCAACCTGGAAGCATCATACCTTACAAAATCAAAGTTGACCTAATCATTGATGTCCCTGTTTTCGGAAGAATCACTATTCCTCTTGAGAAAAAAGGGGAGATCCCAATACCTTATAAACCCGATGTTGATATTGATAAAATCAAGTTTGAGAAATTCTCCTTTGAAGAAACCATTGCAACTCTCCATTTGAAGCTGGAAAACAAGAACGACTTTGATTTGGGATTGAATGCGCTTGATTATGAGGTGTGGTTGTGTGGGGAGAGTATTGGAGGTGCTGAGCTGGCGAAAACTCAGAAGCTTGAAAAGAATGGGATTACTTATCTTGATGTTCCGATTACTTTTAGGCCTAAAGATTTGGGTTCTGCTATTTGGGATATGATTAGAGGAAAAGGGACTGGATACTCTATGAAAGGGAACATTGATGTAAGTACACCTTTTGGTGAGATGAAACTGCCTATAAAGAAAGAAGGTGGTACTACTCGGCTTAAGAAGAAGGATGATGATGATGATGATGATGAGGTATGTGAATTCTATTGTGTTACATATGAATTTTCAATACATGAATATAACCTAAATTTCTAAATTATATCCACATTAGGAGTTTTTTCATAGCTTTTTCAAGGGTTAATCTCATAAAAAATGTTGTATTTTGCGTTTTTTCCGGATTAAACTTTATTTTTTTCCTAAAAGAGACGATGCATTTTTTTTCAATTTTTCCTATGTGGCCCACATTTATCCAAAAAAAACTGGGTTAGTCTTTAAAAGGTTTTATATTTTGTGTTTTTTTTTCCGGATTAAACCTTAGCTTTATTTTTTGCCTGAAAAAACTTTGTATTTTTTTATTTTTTCCGAAAATACCCTCAACTTTATCTTTTTTTTTTCAGAAAAAACCCCTCGAACTGCTAACTGCTTCCAAATAAGCCCTTAACTTTTTTTAGTTTTTCTCAAAAAACCATCGCATTTCACAAATTTTTTTGGAAAAAAATAACTAGAAGGGTTAGATTGGAAAAATAAAAAAATAAAAGATTTTTTTCAGACAAAATAAATTTGAGGTTTAATGTGGAAAAAAACAAAAAATATATGGTCTTTTATGATATTAACCCGAAAAACTTGTAAAATGTGAGTTTTTTTTTTTTTTTTAAATTTTGGAAAAAACTAAAAAAGTTTATGGGTTTTTGGAAACAGTCAGAAGGCTGATAATTTTTGTAAAAAAAGATAAAGTTGAGGGTCTTATCGAAAAAAGTGAAAACATACATTGTCTTTTTTAGAGAAAAAAAAAAGAAAGTTCAGTGTCTTTTTTAGAGGAAAAAAAAAAAGAAAGTTGAAGTTTAATCATGAAAATACAGAAAATATAAGGGTGCGTTTAGTTGCGGAAAAATGGACCGTTTTCCGGAAAAATTTTCCAAGAAAAATAAGAATTTTGAAAACGCGTTTAGTTCGTCTATTTTTCTAAATTTTTCACTCCGTTTTCTAAAATTACAAAGAAGTTGGAAAATTTTGGAAAACTGATAATCATTGTTTTCCATATTTTTCTAATTCCAAAATTTTTCTATAAACACACACCGACTTCACCCCATCCACTTCTACCTACCCCCACCTTAACACCCCCACCCGCACACACACACACACACACACACCAACCCACAAACACACACATACATACCCACTCACACACACACACACACCCCAACCCACACACACATACATACCCACACACACATACACCAACCCACAAACACACACACTTACACATACATATCCACACACACACACCCGCACACACACACACACACCAACTCCCACACACGCACATACATACCCATCCACACACACACACACACATACATACCCACACACCCACACACCCACACCTACCCCCACCCCCACCCTCACAGACACACACACCCACACACACACAAACCTACACCTACCCCCACAAACACACATACACACACACTCGCACCCCCACCCACCCAACACCACCACAACAATCACCGACCTACCATCACCATCACCACCACTAACCCGTCACTAGCACCACCACCACTGACAAAATTGACGCCGCCACCACCATCGCATGTCATCACCACCACCGCCGCCGATCCGCTACCGTCACGCGCCCCCACCCACACCCTACTACCATTACCGTTTTTTTTAAAATGAAAACCGATAGAAAAATAGACATCTAAACACATTTTCTAATTTTGTAAAACTGAAAATGAAAAATGAATAAGTTTAACTAAACGCGTTCTCTAAATTTTTCAATGAAAAATGAAAACGGAAAATGAAAATTGAAAAGGGAAAACAAAAAACGGAAAATGAAAATTGTTTTCCGTAACTAAACGCAACCTAAGGTATTTTATGAGATTCACTCTCTTTCAAACCAAAAAACTTTTGAAAATTGAAAAAGCTACAGAGGAAGTCTTTTAAAACTAAAGTTTTTTCAAGTTGCTTGCTAATTAACAAGCTCTTCTTATAAGCTTTTTCAATGATTTTGTGGGTTCCATATTTTTCAACAAATTGTAACTAAATAACATATAAAAGCATTTAAAAAAACTCTCTTTTCCTATTGTGGATGTTCTAAATTGGTACCTTTAAGTTTTGGTTATCTCAAACCCTAAAGGTGTGTTTAGACATTACATTTTCTATTAAATTAAACACGTGATAAGATTACGATTTTTTTCATAGGCCAAATTTCATAGAAACAACTAAAGTTTGTTTTTTTGTTTAAGAGTTGTTTTATTTTCAAGAAAACACCGAATGTTTGTACCTTTTACCTGTAATGAATTGCAAAAAACAATCGGGATAATATTTTTCTTATTAAAGTTGGTTTTTATAAGAAAAATCAAAATTTTAATGGTTACTTAATATAAAAATTCTTCTTTAAATTATAATGGTCTTATAAAATAAATAAAAATTCTATGTAGCTGTCTTTTAAAAAAAATAAACAAACATTCAATTATTTAAACCAAAAAAATATTTAAGTAGTTAAACGGAAAAATCCAAAATACATTTGTATGGAATTTATTTAGCCCATGGGCTTAATTAAACTAAGCCACATAAATACATTTTTATTAGTAAAGCCCATGGGCTTAAACTATCCCACCTAAATACAACTAATATAAGTCCAATTTAAGAAATCCAAACATATAACTCGAAGCCCTAAACTATAGGGACCATTCATGTAATTTACCCCAAACCATAGGGATCTTTCGTGTAATTTACTCAAATTTCTTTAAAAAATTGAATATACATAAAAAAAAGTAAATATAGTTTGCATATTTCATAATATTTTACGGGTTAAGTCTTCGATTCTTCCCGTGCATATATGCAGGAGTAGAGAATAAGGAGCATGAAGGGTTGGTATCATGAGTCATGTTTATCTGCAATGTTTGTGTTAATTAATTCTATCTGAATCTATTCAGCGGTTGTGTTAAGAGAATTTGATATATAAAATCCATATTTTCCTCATATTTGTGGTTCATCATATGGATAATATGTTGCAAACATCATATCATAGAGTTAATATATTGTTACAGTTTGGATCTACACGTGCTCTTATCTGATTACAGAATATGATTATCAAATTAATTTATTACAAATGGACAATGGAATAGAAGCGAAGGATGATTATGTAACCACAAAGTTCATCAAATCTTAGCCTTGCTACACCTATTAGAAATCCAAAAATAGGACCTGTGCATAATATCATCAAAAATGTAAAATTTTCTAGGAATAACACTTCCAAAAAAAATGGAATTTCAAAAATTCCACAAGTGCCAAAAAGTTGTTATGATCACCAGTCATAAAAAAAACCTTCCTTTGACCACTCCTTAGTTGACCGTATCTGACCAATCAACAAGAGATTGCATAGAAAACTGAGTTTGGCACCGAACATTTCACCAAGTAGCAATGCACTTCCAAACCTCAATCAACTTAGTACACCCAACAAAGGAAGTACCAATCGACAAGCCTTGCTACACCTATTAGATATATACTCCATCTGTTTCAAAATTATTATCCACAACCAAAAAACACACAGATTAAGAAAACATTAATTATCACTAACTTTATATAATAAAATGACAATTTTGTTCTTATTTTACATTTAATGGAAACTTGACATTTAATGTTCTATTAAATGCTTAGCTGGTTAACTAATAATGAAGGGTATTTTGATAAAAATGTTATTTATTTTTAGAAGTAGACTATTATTTTGGAACAAACTAAAAAGAAAAGATGAACTATAATTTGGGACAGATGTGTATTCCTCAACACCATATACGCCACCATAAAGGAAACACAACCTAAATGTTTTTTCACTCTACTCTAAAACGAAGAGAAGAGAACCAAATTAGTCGATCCACATAAGAAAAAAAAGCAAGGGCATATAAAAGCCACACCACCTCGCAACATGAACCAAAGGAGCACTAATGACAATAATACATTAAAAAAAAGTAAGAGGTTGACCGTCTCCGTCCCTGCATCACACAAATCAAAGATCCCAATACCTTATTAACCCAATGTTGATATTGATAAGATTAAGTTTGTGGAATTCTCCTTTGAAGAAGTTGTTGCAACTCTTCGTTTGAAGTTGGAAAACAAGAATGACTTTCATTCGGGACTCAATACACTTGATTATGAAGTGTGGTTGTGTGATGTGATCATTGCTTGTGCTCATCTAGCAAAAACTCATAAAATTACACAAGAATTGTATTACTTATCTTGATGTTTCAATCACGTTTAGGTCTAAAGACTTGGGACTTTCTAAGATATGATTAGAGGAAAAGGACCAGATACTCTATGAACAGGAATATTGATGTAACTACATCCTATGGTGGGATGAAGCTATATATAAATAAAGAAGGTGGTACTACCCGTCCTGAAAGAAGGATGATAACGATGATGATGTATGTAAATTCTCATGCTTATATATGAACTTTCAATACATGAATGCTGAAATAGTAAACCCCAGTTTCAAAAGAGTATCCATAGTAGGAAATTTTTCATAGCTTTGTCATACCAAAAAGCTTTTGAAAATTGAAAAAGCTATAAGGAAAGCTTTTCAAAATCAATGTTTTTTTTAAAGTTTCTTGCTAATTGAGAAGCTTCTCTTATAAGTTTTCAATGATTGTTTGGGTCCTATATTTTTTTCAAGCAATTGTAACTAATTAAAATTATATAAAAACATCCCATAAAAGGAATCAAGGCCGGTCCTCCTGAGTATTCAAATGCCCAGGACAAGCCGGAAAAAAAAATCCCCTTAAACCCTAACGTGTAACGAATTAAATTATATAACATTTTTTTTTAAAACGACAATAAAATTTATAGCAACAAACATAGTAAAATCATAGTTTGTAATGTCGATGTGTCACAAGTGTTATTATGATACATGTATATATCTTTTGGAGATGACTAACATGGGAATATAGATGCTGTCATGTTGGGTATTGTATAGTAAGTCCTATGAGGCTAGTTGCACATGTAACTATATGATCCTTATATCTTAAGTCTGCACTTGTTAGGAAATGAGGATTGAAGTGGTTTAAAATTACATTATTGCCCATGATTCATATGAGATTAGAGTAAAAGGACATCTCAAGGTATTGTATCTTTCCTTATCTTAGAATAACCATAACATCTTTATGATATAACATATAATTATCATGATGTCAAATATAATACATCAATTTTGAAGCTACTTATGTTTTACACGATAGCATCTCATGGTTTATGAAAACCTAACATATACAAGAATACTAAGAATTATCATATAGAACCCACAAAATAAAAATTACAAATGACAAATGGTATAGATAGATAAAATCTAGATATGAATATGAGACTAACAAAAAAAATAATACCCTCAAATACCCTCAATGAGCTTTTTTCCTTTAAACTATTTTATGAAAACATTATCCTATTGTTAGGGATACAATGAACTTTTTTTCTTTGAACTTTTTCATGAAAAATCTCCACTAGTAACTTCTCTTGTTGTAGATGTTCTAAATTGGTACCTTGGTATATTGGACATTTGGACCTTCACAATTGTATATAGAAGTGGAAGTTAGTGTTTCATTAAACCCTAAAGGTGTGTTTAGTTTGTGAACTTTGACCAAATTTGTTGGAATCGTAAATTTCATTCGATGGCGCTTTTGGTTGCAAGTGGAAGGAATTAAGTCCCATGGGTATCCTTCAAATTGTGGAATGATGTCAATTGTTCTATCGATTTTGACGAAAATACCTATATTTTATATATTTATATTGAAATAAATAATTGTTGGTCCATCAACTACAGATTCACCAAGAATATTAAGCAATAATAGTAAAAAAGAGAATAATTTGATACCAAACTATATTGAAAGACTAGTTTCGTAAACCAAAAGGTAATTAGAGAATAGACTCTGATTACATACACAATCTTGATTGATAACACTTTACACAAGAGGGTATTGATGTATATAACAAAAGTATAGAATCCTATTTGATAGGTACGAAAGGAAACCTAATCCCATACAAAGTAGGAGTCGTCTATTATATGGAAACCCTTATTTAATGCGATCCTTATCTGAATAAAGAAAGAGTATCTTCAAGTGGATGGTTTCATCTACTTCCGGATCTTCATGAAGGTTCCTATGACATCAGTTGATACACAACGTGATGTCCATCAGTGGCAACATCTGCTGACAGACAACTTTTGATACATAAAATCATAAGGGTCATAACAATCTCCCCCTATTTGATCATGTAAACAATAACTATACTAGAAGAAAACTCTTTATTGAATGCATATTATTAAGTATAGATAAAATAAATAGAAAACTAAGTGAAGAGTTGGGGCAGTCCTCTTCTCATATTCTGCAACTTCACTTATAATTTTAGGTTATACAAAAGCAAAGTTATTCAGCAGCTCTAATTTTCTTTTGGTGAGTTCCACCGACAAGATGACATGATAGTTTTTTGCGACGTATTTACCTTTGATTAGATCTCTTAGATGAACTAAGTGATGTGTTGGCGCTATATGCAAATCTTTTTGCTTTTGAAAACACATCTTACCATTATTGTCTTAATAGAATACCCTATAGATTGTCCGGCCAATAAACCTTATCATTTAGGGAAAACATTAGGAGGCAAGCTGTTGTTGATAAGTGTAGATCCAAATGGAATTAGACCATTTATATCTTCTTCCTCAAACCTTATCCTTCTTCTTCTTTGCATTTGAGTTGGTTCAGAAGTTGGAGTTAGAGCAATATAATTAAGTTTTTGGACCTTCTCCATATGTTTTCTTACTATAGTTCTTAGTTCCTGATACAAACCACTCTTGTTGTTTGAGATGGATTACATTATCTCTTCCCATTCATTGTATCCATATTTTGTAAGTTCTAAGACTAAAATATGCTTAGGGAAGAGATCAGGACCACATTCTCTTTTAGTACTCTCTGTTGCTCTATGGCTTAAATGACACACCCCTGGCCATGCCGCCGCTGTGCGACGTAGGGATATTGGATCACAGTAGCAGGTATACTCTGAACAATACACAAAAGTATAACACAAACGTTAATTTTATTTATTATAAATTATTTTAGAGTTACATTATTTGGAGTTCAAGGAGACATCCTATTAATAACTAAATATAAAACAAGCTAAAACGACTTCCAACAACTTCCTTGATAACTTCCTTCCTTACACGACTACTATCCACACTCATATTCCTGAGAATACACGTTTTTGAAAATATCAACATAAATTTGGTGAGTTCTCAGGTTTTTAAAGTTTTCCACTTTATCCTTTTTTGTTAAATTTGGATTTCCTTTTTATTTAAAAATCTTTCTTTTTATGACATAGTACCAATCCTAAACTTTTATAACTTTTTCATCAAAATCCTTTTTAAATTGAATCATACAACTACTGAAGGTGTCCATTTAGTCATTTAGGCTAAGATTTCCCAAACATCATTACCATGAGCTCCTGTAATCGATGTTGTGGACCGATAAATAACCCCAACATGATGCTTCATCGGATGTAAAAAAATAATACTTTTATCCATAAGAAAGTTATCATGTCGGGATTGTAGCTAGCAATCGTAGGTGGGGGTCTAAGCCTCGTATTTATGTATACATATCTTATTGGCTCTCTCAAGATTAACGATTGTAAGTTTGGGGTTTAGCTGAATTTAATTAGGCTATAAGATGAATAATAACAGCTCACTAACACGTGTTTGTCTAATATTAAGTATACTTATAGTTTTATATTTTCTTTACTAAATCTTCTTTGATATCATAATTATTCATACATATTCTTAATCCGATATATAATAATTATCTTTTATAGATTTTCTTTGATAGGTTATCGTACAGTTAAGTATATTTCCTATCTTTACGTTTTCTTCTATAATTATCACTTTATATATATATATATATATATATATATATATATATATATATATATATATATATATATATATATATATATATATATATATAAAAGATAATTATAATGAGTGATTATCCCGTAATTATTCTTTTATATATATATATATATATATATATATATATATATATATATATATATATATATATATATATATATATATATATATATATATATATATATATAGAAGAATCTCATTGAAAATGACATTGCGGAATAAGAACGATCAATTATGAATCAAACAGAAATGTAATAACACCAAATGTAAATAATGTTGGATTAGGTGTCAAAGCACATAACTATTTTTGGTATGTACTTGATTTAATTATGAGCATGATCCTTTTGGGTTTCCTTCACCATAGCAACTGATATGATGAATTAAGGAGAAAGAGGATTAATTATGATTTATTAATATATTATAAGAATAGTATATTAATTGAGAAATTATATATTTTAATTAGTATTGATCAGAAATTATTTTGGTGATCAAAAGGAACTGATTAAATTAGTGGGGACTGATTATGTAAATAGGTAATATTTATATTTTGGGCTCATGGACCTTATTGGTATAAGGTGGACGAATTCTCTATGAGAGTTCATAAAGATTTCGTCCAAGGCTTGTTCAATGGGAGTCCATATGCTGCTTAGGGCATAAGCAAAGGGAATTAGGGTTTCATGTTCAAAACCCTAGAAGCCTCAACTATAAAAGGACCCAATTAGCTGCCAAAAACACGCCCAAGGTATCTAAGAGAACCCTAGATGTTTTTGAAGCCTTCTCCTCTCTCTCTCTCTCTCTGTCTGTCTGTCTGTCTGTCTGTCTTTCTGTCTCTCTCTCTCTATCTTGTTCTTCCTTGTTGCTAGTGGTGTTTGTGACTCCATTAGAGGTGCAAAACTTGGGGAACTAAGCTTTCAAAGGTCAAGGAATTCTTGTTATTACAATATAACAAGTGAGGTAAAGTTTCTAACCCTACGCATATGTGATTTTTGATATATGTATGATGGTTATAGGGTTATTGCTTTGGTATTTATAGTTGTATGTTCAAATTAGAAAAACTTAGATCCAAAACAATTAGGGTTGAATGCACACCTTAGGAATGATGTTTATGCTCAAAACCCAATAGTGGTATTAAAGGCTAGGTCCTTTTCCTATTGAATAGATGCAAAAGTGAACTGCCAAAGATCAGAAAATAAAAAATTCTTGTTGTCTGACTGGACGACTCGCCGAGTCTATGTATGGACTCGACAAGTTGCATGAACTTGTCAAGTTCCATAGTGGAATCGACGAGTTGAGTGCTCTGGTGCCGAGATTTTTGATATTCTGGCTAGATTTTGATGAGAATAACAGTCAAAACTCGTTTTTCTTGCCTAAATTCGAATTTTTATGATTGGTATGGATATCCTTATTAGATTTGGTGGATTTGGTTGAATATGGATAATATAGGATTATTAGGATTCAAATATTTGACTTAGTAAGTTTGAAAAATTTTAAATTACCCCCTTTAGGTTTTATAGTTTAAATTTGAACTCAAAGGTTTTAGTTTTTGAAATTTAAATAGTTAAACCCTAATACTTTGAAAGGTTTCAAAATTTGTCCTTAAGTTTTGGAATTTAAGATTTAATTAAAAGGTATTAATTTTGAAATATTAAATTCTAAAACCCTAGTAACTTTGAAAAAGTTCAAATTACAACTTTATGGTTTTATTAAATTAATTAAGTGGTTAATTAAAAGAGATAATTAATAAATCCATAATTATATGGTTTAAGGTTAATCAAATTAAAAGTTTAATTTATTAATAGATTAAACCACTTAGTATTTTAAATGTATAAAATACACCCTTATACTATATAAAATTAAAAGTTTAATACATGATATGTATAAGTTAAAGGTCAGTTTTACCGTTAGTAGGCCTCATTCACGAAGCTGGTCTATAAGGGGTGTTTAAGGAAGCGACCTGTAAAATGACTGCCATTGGGTATCCACTCTTACCCACCGCACCCTTGACCAGTAGAGGGTTGTTATCCGAACGGGTAGGATAGGACATAAGCTTCCATTATAAGTATAATGAAATATGAAGTAACTAAACACCTTTATAAATTCCCAAATCTTAGTTACTTTAGGAAAAATATGAATTTGGTGCTAATCCATGAAACTACACATTACACCTTGTTGGGCGTTAGTGGAGCGTGTGTGGTTAACCGACACACTAATATGGGACAAATGAAGGATGACAATGGGTATCTCGTAAGATTATCATTGATCAATGGAGTGTGTGTGGTTAACCGGCACATTGATTGGGTGGTAATCAACATCGAGAGTACAAAGCTAATTTCCATGGTTATTCACACCTTGTTTGTTATCCTCGACATCCTAGTCACAAACTTGAAGGGCATAATCGAGATTAAACACGCCATTCAAAAGTTCAATGAATCTCAAAATATCTAGGAGTTTCAATTCATTTTAAACCTAAGTTTCCATTTTCGTTTTTCATGGTGGAAATTAGTAAATCGTCATTTACCTACCTTCAAATATTCTACAACTGGATTATGGCATCCCTCTTCCGAGTCGTAGAATATTGTATTGAGTCCTAAACTTAATATTTGATTTGGGTGTTATATTAAGGATTTAATATTTGATTATGGCATCTGCTGTTGTTCGATTTTCGATCAACCTTCCTTCACCTTTAATGTGTTGCTACGATATCATAATTGGGGCAATCGAGATGCCGCCGGAGTAGCTCTTACTGCCGTGGTGGTTGGCGGCAGTTGACTGCCTTTGCCTTTCTCATTTTTCTCCGATCAGCATAGAGTCGTAGCTCCCCCATCAATTTAACTGCTTCCTTTCACGATCATTAAAGATGGATACATGTTCCCTTTTTATGGTTTTTCCCTAAAGCAACCCCTCATTTGTTTAGGATGTTACCAAATCAGTCCCTCCGTTTTACTTTTATATTAAAATCAACCCCTTGACATAAATCTTTGCAAATCAAGTCATATTTGATTTATTCATTACAAGAATGGTCTCTTTTGGACATAATTTATTTCAAAAATAGTTTTTGTGTTAGTTAAATTTGAAAACAATTTTTAACATATGGTATTTGCAAACAAGTCCATTTGATTTAAAATATTACAAAAATAGTCTCGATGTTTGTTTTAGCTTAAGAAGGAGTTAATTTCAGTTTCCCACCCAAAGCTTCTAAAAAATGAACGAACTTCGAACGAATCAAACTCGCGCTTCAAGGGTGAGTTTCTACGACCCCTCGTGTATATTTTTAATATTTGGGGGGAGAATACATGCCTATCTATTAAAGTTTTGATGATTTTCATGTTTTATATAAAAAATAGCATCATACTTTATTATTAGTCAAAAGTTTATGTAATACCAATCTCAAGTGTATAAATCATCAATAAATTATATAAGCTATAGTAGAATGCTATAAATGATACAATTACATCTTGTTGTGATATATTAATTAATATTAATAAAAATCACAAGGTCTTAAGTAGATTGCTATAAAGATATAAGTATAGTCGACGAAACAGAAATTGAAAGCCTTTATATATATATATATATATATATATATATATATATATATATATATATATATATATATATATATATATATATATATATATGTTGAGAAAACATGAAAAAGACATTATTCATATAACCAAATATGTTATTAAACATATTTATGTACACAACAAATGTACATTACCTTAATCGGTTTATGAACGAAGATTGAACAAATACATAATAATTGATTGAAAATATACCTAAAATCAATTATTGTTATTATTATACTCTTAATCATCATGTAGAAATCATTTTTAATTAAACAAAATATTTTATTCTCATATTCTTATAAAAATATAAACTATTCTTACTGTAATATGATCTCCATCATATATGATAACATAACTGATTCTTCAATTTTAAGAAGCGTTACCCAATAAATTATATATCATATCAATTATGCAACTTATCAAATATTATGAGAATGGATGGTTTCTAATTGGTTGCAACCTGGAAAACATTATAAAAGCAGTCCTTATGTTGTCCAAATGTCATCATAACTGACAATAGAAATTTGGAAATCGTTTAAGTGTTACGAATCTCAAATACGAAAACAATTAAATCAAAATCGTACGGAAACATCAAAGAATTATAGGTATTCAAGAGTCTTATATCATAATGTTTAGGATTAGGATTCCTAGACACATTGTTAGGATCCAACATCCACATGACTTACTATATGAGCTATGTTTGTTTTTAACATTCGTAAGAGATTGGGTCATTTCCTAAGCTATGGGCTATGTTGTTTTGTACACTATAATGGTGGTCTTATTTAAAATCCTCTATATTATAACCGTTAATCCGTATGGATCGTGAAACGTTAGGCACAGATCAAAAATACTATTTATACGGGTAGACATCCCGCCCACTATTGCTAGCTACAACCATCATCTGATGAGACGATTTGGTGTTCACATTTCTATTTATTTACTCCACAACGTTGATAAAGCGTTAACATGGAACAATTAGCACGCCCATGTTAATGTTATGGAACTTTTAGCACGCCCTTTTAGCGATGGTGTAGAGGTGTCGCGTCGCAGTTCGGTTATGAGCTCATTATGGACCCCGTGGTTTTTCCTGTTATCGTATAGAATTGATATCAGAATTATACGAGATTTTTGTTCACTTAAACTAGTTGAAAGAGACTCTATGTAGTGGAATAGTTTGTGACTCAAAACGATAAGTGTCAATACTACAAATTAAGTCATATAACACTTAATTAATATCATGACAAGACTAATTAAGGTTTAATAACTTACAATTAATAAGTTATTTATATAAACTCTTTGTTTTTATACGAAAACACCATATTTTTGTGGCAGGAATTTGCCCTACTAGTTAAGTGTCAGTTCCCAAATTAAGTAAGATAACACTTAATTAATACTACAACACAATTTTACAATGTTTATAAATTCGAAACATATGGGTTTTACATATAAACTATACGAATGCTTTTACAAGGTTTCAAGAGTGAAAGCGGATATTTTACGATTTCACAAAGATTGATACGACTTTAATTTATATAAACTGGTATTCAAAATCCTTATATAAAAGACATTTTTGGTCACGGGAGCCGTAAAATTTGATATATATATTTTTTTTACTTATGTGTATTTTGCCAAATTTCGTACTTTTAGATTTGAACAAATGGTATGTATAAACGAGTCCAAATGCATTTTTACACCTTAATTATTTTATACTTTTGATAGAAATGTACGTATTTATAAAAGCTGGTCAGCCGGATAAATTTTATAAAACACTTTCTATTATAAAATACTTTGTTTCAAACTGTATAGAACTTACCAATAATTTTTGTTGACATATCTTAATGCATGTATTTATTCTCAGGTAATTTAGCAGGTCAAAAGTGTTCACTTAAAAGACTCTCCGTTATTTTTAGTATACATTTGTAAAAACTAGATTGTTAGGCAAGTGTCTCGATTTAGCAATAGTTATTATTAATGTAATTTCTATTTCGGTAACAATAGAAGAACATATTTGTACTGTTAAATGTATGTTCAATAACTGTGATCAGTGATTTACGTAGCGCACCTCCGCGTTTCCGTTGGCTGCCTCGGGTGTAATAGAATTGGTGATTACACCAATGAGTGTACATCTAACAAGGTGTATTACAAATGTAATGAAGAAAGGCTTGTTGCTAGGGACTCCTTGAAGAAGAAGGAGGTTGCAAAGCCTAATAGGTCGACGAAGCCAGAGGGAAGAGCATTCCAAATTATCCTTGATGAAGCAAGGGTCGATGCAAGGGATCAGGAGTAAGGATCTATATATCTAAAGATCGAGATTTAAAGTAGCGATATAGATAGTATCATGTGGTGTAGCCTAATATAAGAGGCATAGTATAGGGTGAACTTGAATATCTTTGTAATCGTTTCAAGAAATACCTAAAAACACATTTCTTCAACCTAGTACGCCCAACGTACTAGCTAGTGTATATGTGTATGCCCATCGTACGGCAAGACTTGTTATTTCCACCTTAACTTTAAGCAGCCATAATTTCTTTATTTCATCTCCGTTTTCAATGATCTTTATATGCACAGATAGGTATTGAAGAGCCCCACAATCCTATCAAATTACTTTTAACTTAAAACATACCTAATTACTTTTAACTTAAGACATACCGAACTAAAATCCTTATCCAAAAAGAAGTCGGAAACATCACTTTTACTGTTTTACCCTTTGACTCCAAAACACAAACCAAAGGCTCGGATTGCATAACCAATATTATCAACATCTAGTAGGGTCTAAACTGTATTCCCTTGAAGCCCAAGGTCTTTACTTGATCAATTTATTGTCTAAAATCTCAAAATAAGAAACTTCTTGACAGGATGTTATACGAGAGCTGCAACAATCTGACTCTTAAGTCCTGGGAGAAGAATTGAAAATGAAATCGATGGAGAAGGAGCCGAAAACTATGTGGTCGCATGTTCTACTTCCTCATCACCGATATTACGCTTCTTCATCGCTAATGATGTGAACAGTTCATGAAATTGATAGAATTCAAGTAAGAGAACACAAAATTGACAGGTTGTGTTGGCATTCGCCGGTGAAATCATCATAGAAAAATGAAGGCATAAGAGGAAAGGAAAGCAACTGCGTGAAGTGTATATCCCATCAAGCCTTTAGCAATAATGGGTATTAGGGGCGAGGGATTTGTATAAGTGGCGACAACAACGAATTAGCAGCAATGCGTTTTAGAGGGAATTTATCACGGTCTTTTTTTTTTTTTGAGTAACAGCAGCCATGGGTGATAGGCGTCACTCCTAAAGGCGTCCCCATTGTTACTATGTATGACGACTATTATGAGCTATTGGATTAGGAACAAATCAACGACCAGGGTTTATTACTGGGGTTGACACGGATCACGGTTTATTACCAATAGAGCCGACGACTTTATGGGTGACAACCCCCTTTAGCGTTAACATACGGCACGAAAGGGGGCTGTCACCGCTAAAGGCGTCACCAATATTAGTGAATCTTCTTACAATAATCAATGTAAAATGTAGATAGGCATTATGAACTCTATTTAAACGAGATAATGATAATAATGACGATATATATTATATTATCTTGGATACATGTCAAGAAACAAATTTGAAGTTATGTTTTAATCAATGCTACTTTTCATTTCCTTCAAAATCTGCTGCATCCTCAATCCCCTCAACAACTTCGTCCATCATAAAGCGTACACGTTTATCCTTGCCACTTGAAGCTGGCCCCCACCCAGGACCTGGCCCGGCATAGTTCCTCATTAAGTGCTTTTCATTTCCCCTCTTTATGCACCGATACGCAATTTTTAAAAGTATACTCAAAGAACGGCTATCAATTTGATCTCTTATAAAGGGATCAATGAATTGGTTGAGTGCATTGTTGCGATAGTACTGTTGAAATAGGCCTATTTGGTTTTCTCGTTCAGCATATCTGTCTAGTTCATGAGCCGTGATTCCACTCAACATTTCATACATTATCACCCCAAATGAGTACACATCTGGTATGTGTTCATGGAGTTTATGATATATGTGATGTCTCTTTGACAAACCAAAAAAAGTGATTTTGGCTTCCATATTTTCGTCTAACATTATGTTAAAGTTGTTGATGTTTCCGCGTGTTATGTTCTTGTCCTCCCCACCGATCCAATGAAGGTACTGGAGTCCTCTTGCTGCCCCTAGGCAAATTGTCAGCCGTTGTGCCCATGTTAGTTTAGGCAACTTAGTGCTCCAGTTTTCGAGATGATCAACAAGGCTTCCATTGACATAATATTCATAAACGATAATTCTTTCATTGGCTTCATCACAGTAACCAATGAAAGTGGAGATGTTTTGATGGTGAAAACTGGAAATTATCTTGAGTTCTTTATAGAATTCATGCTCGGTGTTTGGAGACAAGCGTTGTATGGCCATGGTGCGTCCATTGAGCTCTCCTTTGTGCACTACGCAATGTTCATACACTCCGATGCATGTTTTCACGTCAAAGTTTTGGGTGGCCAAGTTGATATCCTTCAATGGAATTAGAAAATTTTCTAGGCTTCGTGTGGGAATGGTAGAAGGTGATTCGTGTTGATTCTGTGAATAAAAACATAACCGAGTTTGATTAGAGGGGCATGCGTGTGACGATATATAAAGAGATTAAATCACACTTATTTCAAATTATTTTTTTTCGCAAGCGTAGCTATTAATTAATAGTTGCCAGGGACATAGTGGGAAATGATACATATCTATCATTAATTTTGCTGGTTGTCATGACATATAATAGGTGCTTGAATAGGGTTTTCGGATATTTGACTTAACTACTTTCGATATAGAACAAGCTGGATTTTGATTAAATAAAATAAATATTCTAAAACAACTATAAAAAATCTATAAAACCCTTAGCTTATACAAAATTTATGTTTAGATATAGGCCTCTGAGCTTCTACAAAAAAAATCGTTGAAACATTTGACTTAACTACTTTTAAGATCAATACACCAAAAAAGACCTCAAGCGTCGGTATAGGCCTCTGATCGAATAAATTGGGAAATCAGATCGAATACTTAACTTCTTCTGATGAATATAAAATCTTTTGTAAAAATTTTAAATTATATATTAGCCATCTCACAGTTGTAGGGTCTTTTTTATAATCAAAATATACTTATAGAAAACTGAAAGTATTCCATTCATAAGAATATGTTTATTTCTTTTATATGTATAATATATGATTGGTGTTTATTATTTTTGGTACATAAAATATCAGAAATATTTTGTTAAAAATGATTCAGATGAAAAGACTTACTAATTGAATTTGCAATGCATGCTCAATCTTCCTGATGATCCTAGCCATCGGTGGGCGCTGTTCTAACTTCAGGTTAATGCACTCATGTGCGATTTTGTTAAATATATTAAAAGAATCAATATTAATATCATCTCTTAAAATAGGATCAATTAACGTTTCTGGTCTTGCAGCATTCTTGACATCGTCATAGCAGCTTCGGACCACATCAAGGAGAAATTGTGGCTTTGAATCACTTCCAAAGCACTTCGGATGATATACCAATGTCCCACTCGACATTTCAAACATTACAACTCCAAACGAGTACACATCTGACTCTTTCGTGAGCCTGCTTCTTTCATTGTAAACCGGATCCATGTAATACCTTGTCCCCGCAACCTTCGTTTGAACTTGGCTATCTTCCTCATTTCTTGCACCAAATTTTGACAAACCAAAATCACAGATTTTGGCATCCAGATTGTTATCTAAGAGTATATTTGCACTCTTCACGTCTCTGTGAATTACTCTTTTGTCTTCCCCAAGACCAGAGTGAAGGTATTTTAGCCCTTTTGCTGCACCTAAGCAAATCTTCAAGCGTTGTGCCCATGTTATTCTACGCATCTTATCCGGCTTATGGAGATGATGATCAAGGCTTTTATTGATAGCAAAGTCGGAAACTATGATCATCTCCTTGGCCTCATCGCAGAAGCCAATGAAAGTGATGATGTTTGGATGATGGAAACTGGAAACCATATCGAGTTCATTACGGAACTCGTTGTTTCCTTGATGACCACCCGGATTAAGGCGTTTGATGGCTACTGTGCGTTTTTTCCATTTTTCAGAGAGTTGTCCGGTGTAGACAAAACCGAATCCACCATCTCCGATCATTGTTTTTGAGCTGAAGTTTCTTGTGGCCCGCATGATCTCTTTGAGTGGAATTCGATACTTTTCTAGGTTTTCCGCTGAAGAAGACATTGTTTTTTTATATGTTGGTGATTTTTTTGAACAAAGAAACTGAATAAGAAAGCACCAATGCGTGGTAATTATGTATGGTAGACGGAGCTTTGTTATTCCTGTTTATATAGATGTTTATATCTAGACTGAACTTAAAATTGTTTAAAAGATTCTGCCTATATTGCCCTTTGCTTAAAGATTATTACATATAACCGTTGACTATGATCAAGTCCCTCGAATAATTTAATCGCATTACTGTACAAGACGGTGAAAACGAAATTATGGTCCTTTAATTTATTGATTACCAAGGCAAAATAGACAAATTTTAATGATAAAAAATACAATAAACATATAATTAACCAAATATAATAAACGGTGCTTACAAGCAACCCAATCTTTTAAAGGAACCTGAAGGCTGAAGAGTTGATTTTTCATTCTTTTTTCTTTTGGAAACGCAATAGGGATATATACAGTAAAATCCCAATATTTTCATTGATTTAACAAGAAAGTCCTAAACTTTATTTTTTTGATAGTAAAATCCAAATTACCGGTAGTTTTTGACACTTTTACCCTTTTTCCCGGGTTAGCCGGTAATTAGGACTTTTTTGTCAACAAAATAAAGTTTAGGACTTTCTTGTCAAATCGTCAATTAGGACTTTACTGTCAAAAAAATAAAGTTTAGGACTTTTTTGTCAAATCGTTGAAAATATTGAGACTTTAGTGTATATATAATTTTTTTTTGTTAGAAGTTTAATGGTATGATACTCTTTAAATATAAGAGTTATTGAAACCTTCTCTAATCAGCTAGATCCTATTGAAATCCTTTACGTTTGCTTCTTGTTAAATCGTTTTTTTTTTTTTCAACAAATCGACATTGAAAAAAAAAATTGAGATAATCAAGAAATAAAGAAAGAACCAGGGTTGTGCTATTTCATTTTTTTCGGTTTTTTTCTTCATTTTTGAGATTGCAAAAAGCCAACACAACCCTAGTTCTTTCTTTCTTTCTTGATTATCTCATTTTTTTTAATGTCGGTTTGTTGAGATTAAAAAAACGATTTAACAAGAAGCAAACGTAAAGAAATTCAATAGGATCTAGCTGATTAGAGAAGGTTTTAATAACTCTTATGCTTAAAGAGTATCATACCATTAAATTTGTAATAAAAAAAAAGATTAAATATACACTAAAGTCCTAATATTTTCAACGATTTGACAAAAAAGTCCTAAACTTTATTTTTTTGACAGTAATGTCCTAATTGATGATTTGACAAGAAGTCCTAAACTTTATTTTGTTCACAAAAAAATCCTATTTACCGGCTAACCGGGGAAAAAGGGTAAAAGTGTCAAAAACTGCCGGTAATTTCGACTTTACTGTAAAAAAAAATAAAGTTTAGGACTTTTTTGTCAAATCGATGAAAATATTAAGACTTTACTGTATATATCCCAACGCAATACAATAAATTAGAAAAAGAAAATGTAACTCCTTGAAGCTGAACAAAGTACATAAACCAAGAAGAAAACAACAATAAACAACAAAGGAAAAGTGACCAAAAAAACTACATCAAACAAAGAGAGGCAAAACAAATGAACAAACATAAAAACAAAGAACTTCAAGATAGAGCCAACGGATGAAGGAAAAGGATCCATAAAATCAATACCCTATATATCAAATATTTCACAAACCAAGATGGGGATCAAAGACATTTGGTTTCGGGAACTCAAAGAACCTATAATTTGACATCTCTCACAACTTTTACAAAAAGTGTAAGAGTCATGAAGGAGTCGATGCCAATAAAATCCACAATCTAATTTTTTTTTGGCAGTTCTTTGAGGACTGAAATGTTCTTCACAAGCATAACTATGACAAAAGTTGAGGATAGATTGTACCTCAATTTTTTTTTTCTTAAACTCGGCTTCGAATAATTCTTGATAAGTAAGTGTTTTATAGCTGCATGGTCCAAATATATGATCACTTTAGTTCCAAGGAGATATTGCCGGAACTTCTCTAATGCAAAAACAATAGGAAGAAACTTTTTTTTTCTGTTGTGGTGTAGTTGTTCTGTGCACTATCAAGGGTCTTAGATGCATAGTATATAACATGATGTGTTTGATCCACCTTTTGACCCAATACCGCCCCAACAGCCGTGTTGTTAGGATCGCACATGATCTCAAATGGAAAATCTTAATTAGGTGGTTGGATGATTGGAGCGGAGGTGAGTAAATCCTTCAAACGATCAAAGCATCATTGCATGGCTGAGTAAATTCAATTCGACACCTTTTTGGAGTAGTTGACACATCGACACCGTAATCTTTGAAAAATCTTTGGTGAACCGCCGATAGAAACCTGCATGGCTAGGAAATGAATGAACTTCCCGAACATTTGTCGGGTAAGAAAGACTCTTGATAACATCTATCTTGGTTTTGTCAACTTCCAAGCCTTTATGGGACACAATATAACCTAAAACCAATCAGTTGTCCACCACGAAATGACATTTTTCATAGTTAAGCCCAAGATTTTTGTCAATGCACCTTTGCAAAATTTTTGTTAGATTGCTTAAACATTCATCCAAGGAGTTTCCATAGACTGTGAAATCAAATATGAAGACTTCAATGATATTTTCAACATATTCAGAAAAAAATGTTCACCATGATCTCTGAAATGTTGTGATTGCATTGCATAGACAAAAAGGCATACGCCTATAAGAAACTATGTCTAAGGTTCAAGTGAAGGTGGTTTTCTCTTCATCTTCTGGGGCTACCGGAATTTGAAGAAAACCCGAGAAACCATCCAAGCAATAGTAATGAGATTTACCTGCTAATCTCTCTAACATTTGGTCAATGAATGGCAACAGAAAATGGTATTTTCTCGTTGAGGTATTCAACTTTCTATAGCCAATACAAACTCTCCACCCGTTTGGCACTCGAGTTGGCACCAAATCTCTCCTGAAATTCTTGACAACTATGACCTCGACCTTTTTAGGAATACCTGAACGGAGCTCACCTATTTAGTATCTGAGATAGGGTAGATCATACCTGCATCCAAAAGCTTCATGATTTCTTTCTTTACCACTTCCATCATGGGTGGATTTAATCTTCTTTGTACCTCTCGGGTTGGTTTCAAGTCTTCCTCCATGAGAATCTTATGCATGCACAAGGAAGGACTCAACCCTTTTATGTTAGCAAAATTTCCACCCAATAGGTATCTTATACTTTTTCAGTAAAGTCACAAACTCAACTTCTTTTGCAATGGAAAGCTTGTTGGAGATAATAACAGGCAAAGTCTTCTCTTCTCCAATGTATGCATACTTCAAATGATCTGGAAGAGTCTTCAATTCTAGCCTAGGTGCCTGCACAATAAAAGGAAGAAGTTTTGTATTAGAAATGAGCAATTTCACATTGGTATTATCATACCTCATTTTCTTCATTTCCTCCATGAACTCTACAACTTCCAGCAACTCTTCATCTAACTTGAAATTTTCTGCAATCTCTTTAACTGAATTGTTATCAAAATTCATGCTCAAAAATAACTCCAACAAATCATGGTTAGTCAACTCAAAACACTTTTCAGTCAAAGGTTGGATCATATCAACAAAATTTGTACAATGAACATCACCTGGGTACCTCATTGCTTCATAGATATTGAAGCTGATGACCTCCCCATCGAATTCCTTAGACAATGTACCATTATAAACATCAATTTTTGTTCTTGTAGATTTTAAGAATGGTCTACCTAAAAGTAATGAACTCTAGGATGGGTGGTCATCATCTCCCATATCATGTACATAAAAATGTGCAGGAAAGACAAGTTCATTAACTTGCTCTAAACATCCTCTAATACACCTTTTGAGTGTACTATAGAATGATCTGCAAGTTGCATAATCACCCCGGGTTTTTTAGAGTGCCTATGCCAATAGATTTATAAACAGAATATGGTAAAAGATTGATTGAAACTCGTAAATCTAGCATAGCACGGGGAACATAAAGGTTTCCTAATATTCAAGGAACGGTGAAAACACTCGGATCCTTGTACTTTGGGGGCATCCTTTTCTGCAAAACCGCAGAAACATTTTCACCTACTTTCACTATCTCATTACCTCGCAAATTCTTTTTGGATATGCAAAGTTCCTTAAGGAACTTAACATATCTAGGTACTTGTTTGATCGCATCTAACAGAGGGATGTTGACTTCCATTTTCCGAAACATTTCCATGATTTCACTATCTTCTCTCTCTTTTTTGTTGCTGCTCAATCTTGATGGAAAAGGTGGTGGTGTGATCTTTACTTCTTTCTCTTCCGACTTCTTTTTCTCTTCCATTTTTTCTTTCCTTTCATCTTTCTTTGGTGGTTCTTCTATCACCAACTCTTCTTCTTCTTCTTCTGACATCTTAGGGCCATCGTATTTCTTTCCACTCCTCAAGCTAATTGCACAAGCATTGTGCTTTGGGTTCTTTTCGGTTTGAGGAGGCATTTTTCCTTGTTTCTCAATTTTGCTCACCGATTGAGCAAGTTGTGCCATTTGTTGTTCAATATTTTTGATGATTGCCTTGGTTTCTTATTGAAAGCTTTGAGTGCTAGTGGAAAATCTTTTGACTATGTCTTCTAAGGACATGCTTGAAAACCCGGCTTGTTGAGGAGGAGGTTGTGGTTGCCTCGGTTGGTAATTTTGTTGTGGGAATGGAGGCCTAGCTTGGTAATGGGGTGGTTGTCTTTGTTGGTAGCCCATGTTTTGGTTGTTGTTCCACCCATGATTTCCTCGGGGCTGATCATAAGTTCTTTGATTATTCCTCAAATAGCCTCCTATAGCATTTGCTTCTTCATATTCTTGTTCTTGCAATTAAGGACACATATCGGTCGGATGTCCCACTTGAGTGAAAATACCACAAGAGCAGGATGTGGATTGCACACCTTTGTCCTTAGCAAGCATCATTACCACCTTAGTCAATTAGGATAGTTTAGCTTCAATTTGGGGAGTGTGCACCTCTTTTACACCTCGGGGTGCATCCGTGTACCAATCTTCATCTTAACTAGTATGCTTTGAATCCTCCGCCATGTTTTTTATGAGATCATGAATCCCAATTGGGGTCTTATCAATTAAAGATCCTCCACTTGAAGCATTAAGAAGTCTTCTTTCCCAAGGATTCATGCCTTCAATTAAGTATTGGATGATTTGATACCCACTAATACCATTCTTTGGGCAACAGGCACAATGCTTTTTGAACCACTCCCAATATGTATGAAAGGCTTCTCTCTTGTGTTGGCTGATCCCAATTATCTCTCTTCTTAGGGCCGAGGATTTCATTTCTGGGAAGTATTTGTTTAAGAAGAGGCGTGCAAGATCTACCCATGTGTTGACCACCCCTGGTAGAAGGTCATAAAACCAATCTTTTGCTGAGCCTTGCACTACAAAGGGAATGCCCTAAGCTTGATTTGGTCCTCTGTGATATTGTATGGTTTCATGCCAACACACACAACATAAAACTCTGTGAGGAACTTGTGGGGATTTTCATTTTCCAGGCCTCTAAAGGTTGGGAGTAGGTGGATAAGTCCGAACTTTAGTTCAAGGTTTGTGGTTTCCTGATATGTGATGCAAAGACATTGTTGATTAACCTCTTGCCTTGCCCATTGGTGAAGGGTTTGCTCAGGTGGTGGATTTGGATGTGGATTCCCTCCATAGTTATCTCCCATTGTATGAGTAGTGGTTGAAGTTTCTGTGGGTGTAGTGTTTGGGATAATATGAGTAGGTGAAGAGGGTGGAGTGGTACTTTTGGATGAGGATGGTTGAGGTGAGAGTGAAAGGTTGTCTGTTTCAGATACTGACACACTTGAGAGGGGTATATCCTCCCAAATGTTAATAACCAAAGGGGTAGAAGTTGAAGAAGTACCAAAACTCTGTTGCCTCTTACGAAGCTTGGCTTGCTTCCATAACTTCTTTGCAGTCTTCTCTATCTCTGAGTCAATTAGCAGTGGTGTACCTGTACGAAAATATTGAGGCATAAAAAATTAGTAACATCATGTCCCCGTTAACGGCAACAATTTGTTAGGCGTCTCAAACCAAAAAATAATAGGGGTACAACAGACTCCAAATACACTGGTTTAATGCACTAAAAAGTAGTACAAGGCAAGCAGGGTCGAACCATAAAGACACGGGATAAAATTCTATACCTCTTTGCACAAGGTACTTTGGCCACAAAGGTGGATTTGTTTGCAAAATTAAAATAATAAATAACAATCTACTTTAAAAGCATGCACAAAATGAAGTAAACTTGTAAACAATTTGATTGAATGGTTCTAGTTCTAGTTCTCAATGTTGTTGTTCAACTTGTTTATGACTTGATGTAATTCATTATTGCTATTCTAAGTTGGTACTAAAAGATATTAGGACACTCTTATACCTCTTGTTTGTCAAATTATCTAACCAAAACACACTCTTTAACTAGACCTAGCTTTACTAATTTAACCTAAATACGCTCTTAGAATGTATTGAAAACTAAATTCAGTTTTGAACAAGCTTCCCAACAATGTTCATTTCTTCTCATACGCCCGAAAGTGTGAAAACATGTGATATATGTTTTATAATAATACAATTTATTTCTTGTTACTAATTATTAACTTAATAGAACGATTAGGTGCCCTAAAAGTTAATTAACTACACAAAAATTCAATTCATGAATGTGGCCAATCAAACACAAATAAAATTCAAGGATTCTAGTTTAAGCAAAAACATAATAACTATAATAGAATCACAAATCAAACATCAAATCATATGCTTCAAGTACAACAATCAACATGTTTTGAACAACAACTAGAAATTAGGGTTTCTTAGCCACACATGGCTAAGAACAAATCAAACAATAATAAAGATGGAATTGAAGTGTTTAATGCTTACTATACTAAAATCAAAAGTGTTTGAAATGATTTGGTCTTCTCAAAAGGTCCAAGAAATCTCCCAAAATTGCCAAAGATCGCCAAAACTGCTCCAAAAACCGTCTCTCCTGATAAAATGTCGAACTCCCTTGTTTTATTAAGTTCTCAAGTGAATAACATAAGGCCATGAATTTTTAGCATGGCCATGCCTTTTTCTCATGTGTTTTTGGCTTGGTCAATGCTTTTTTCTAAAATTCCATTAAGTCTTCACTGTTGGCGCCATCTTCAGTCTAGCTTAACCACGAGTCATGTTGCTCAAATATAAGATGATAAAGGACAAACATGACACGTTTCGGTGTTACAAGAATCGTGTTTCAAACGTAGTCGTTTTCTATAATGATAATGTGACAATGACTCGGGTTATGTCTTCATGTTCTCTCCTGTGGAATTACTGGTACATCTTCTTTTCATGCTCCAAAGCTCCAAGCTCCAAGTTCTACGCTCCACGCTCCAAGCATCCAATTTCTATGCTCCAAAATGCCTACAAAATAAATAAAAAAATAGTGAAGTACCATAAATTGTTAATGAAATATGTAGTTGCCCAAATAAATCAAAAAAATAGTGAAGTACCAGAAATTCTTAATGAAATATGCAGTTGCCCAAATAATTAACTAAATACAATAACTATGAAGTAAAATTTTACGAAATGACGGAATTAAACATGCAAAATAGGTGCATAAAATGCACCTAGCAGTGGATGATATAGTTTAAATGATCCGAGTATTCAGTTTGTGTTTTGGAGCCCAAGGGTATCGGTAAAGGCGTTGGTTCGGGCCTTTTATGAATTTAAGTTTTAATTTCGGTTGGTTTTTAGACTAAATGAAATTTATATATGTGTAGAGATTATCGTTACCTTTTTGTGGATATAGAGAACGTCAAAAATGGATAAGGGATGCAAAAGTTATGACCATTTGAAGTTAGAGGGGTGTTGGGCCAAAACGGGTACACATGATGTACAGGGGAGGAACACATGGCATACACAGGAAGTTGGATGCGGCTGCATTTGGGAATGCACTGCGTTCCCCAAGGGAATGTGTTGCATTCGTCATACCAGCTTAAAACCCTAATATAGGGTCTTAGACCTTAGTTAAACACCTTAACTCACCTCCATCCTCTCAAACCCCAAGAACAAAACCCTAGCATCCATTTGAGTATTTTTTGAGCTTCATAGTGACTTTGTGTGCTTTTTGTGCTTGAGGAGGAAGAAGGAACATTTTGAAGAGTCATTGCTTGACTTTGAGCTCTTGGATCCAGTCTTTGTGCACTAGATCTATCTTCTAGAGGTCTAATGTTTCAACCTTGACAACTCTTTCATGTAGATCTAGCTAAGTGGTATTTTTGTTATGGTTTTGGTCTCTTTGAGGTGGTTCTTGTGAGTAGAAGTTACTTCAGAACCTTTAAGCTTCATATTTGGTCCTTGTTGAGGTTATGGAGTCATAAAGTTTGGATCTTGCTGGGTATACACCTTCCATGCATGATTTGGTAGTCATTTAATGAAGTTAGGGAGTTAGGGTTTTGATTTGGGTTCCATTGAGTTATGTTAACTCATAGAGTTGGAAAATTTATGACTTAAGAAGTCCCTTGAAATCATATATGGAAGCTTAGATTGTGTGACATCCCCATTTTCATAGCCAGAAAAGACCGATTTTTGTTTATACTTTGTTTAAAAACCTGAGTAATATTTTAAATAAAAGAGTTGCGGAATTCGTCCCCAAGACAAAATATGATAAAGATTTATCAAAGAATTTCCATAGAAATGTATTTCATTAAAAGACTCGGGATGTCATGTTTGATGTAGATCAAAGGTATAAACAGTACAATATAAGGATCACTACATTATTTCATATCTACTGGCCTATATCATTAGTCCCTAATCCAAATCATCACGTCTATGCTCGAGCGCCACTACCTGTAATACTTGAAACTGAGTGGGCCAGGCTTGGGAGCCTGGTGAGCACATAGGCTTTTCAACCCACAATCAATAAGTTTATTAATTTCATCAATCAACAATAACCTGATTACCCATTCCCGTTATCCTCTCATTACTTCCCTAAACACCTATCATAAGGGACCTAGCCTAAGGATCATCATCAAGATGGACACTACTGCTAAGGGGGTTCGTCGGTAATAAATATCCTAAAGGCAACCATGAGGGGGATAGAGTACACCGGTGAACACATCATTCACAAATGCCTACAGTTTGCGAGTGTTCTAGCGTTCCACTGGACTGTCTAGAAGAGTCTGTGGTCGTCATCCATAGTTCACTAGATGACAGAATCATCAACATCAACATCGAGGCCTCTCATCATTTTATCACACATCACCTATTACATATACACATGTTGTACCCCAATATTTTCGTAGATATAAAATACATATACAGTTTAAATCATTGAAAATATGTATAAAAACATTCGTCCAGCGTAGATAGAAAGTATTCAGATAATAAGCACACATAGCACGTAATTTATATAAAATACTTCATATCTATGTGTAAGCTGAAAGTAACTATGCACTCACCTGAAAAAGTGGTGATTCTGCCATAAACAGCGCTGCGTTATCCCAAAATAATTATCCCTCGATAAAACCTAGTATCAATATCACTAGGGTTTAGTCTAACGTTAACCGTGACTAATTAATAGTCTAGTTATTATTATTATTATATAAGAATTAAACAACACCCTATATAACTCATAGTAATAGCCCAAATAATTATTTTAAAGACGTAATAACATTATTATAATTATTTAAAAGTTATATAAAAAATTGCGTAAGCGTAGCTCGCTTACAACGGATTTTAAAGAAAATTGGGCTTTGCTCTGCGTTTTGAAACCGAAATACCCCTTTTTCGGGACTCTGGGAGCCTCGAGGCATCCTTTGGGTGCTAGGGGATCACCTAGGCTTAGGGGAGGATTAAAACCCTTAGAGTGAGAAAGTAATTTAGAGAGAGAAAGAGAATGGTGTGAAATTTCTGGAAAACTTCGCATGTATTTATAGGGGGCGAAGCCTTTCGGATTACGTTGGGCGTCAGCAGCTATGCACCGTGTAGCTTCGGATAAGGTCAGAAGGTGGACTCCAGCTGTCTCGCACTCAGACTCGGACGGATAGGGCCAAAGGTACGCTGGGCATACCATCCTCGGACGCGGGGCATAACAGCGAGGGCTATGTGTCGTGATCTGAAGTGACTCCTGAACCAACATACGACGGCCCAGATGCTGCCACGTCATTAAGTTCTTATCAGACTTCGCAATTTTGACTACAAAATTTAAAAATTCGTAGCTTTCGCATACGAGCTCCGTTTTTAACGTTCTTTATATCCACGAAAAGGCGGGAACGTAATCTACAACTTTCGTTTTGACTTTGTTGGATAATTTTGACTTTATTTTAAAAGTTATATTTTTAATAGGCCGGGACATGATTTGTGGCAACCCGACATTTTGAGACAATATAATGTAACACCAGTCAAATTTAGGCCAAAATATAACTTTCCTAAAATATTATTTGGGTTAAATAAAGTAGTAGGAATTGTATCAAGGTTGTCGTGCATATAAAGAACACTAAAATCCGAGTTATAATGAAGAAGTTATGACCAATCTAAGATTCGCGGCAAAAACCAACAACGCTGATGGATGTAAAACGCAAAGTTTCGATACCATAATTTTTAGCCTTAGGTATCTAAACGAAAGTCTTAGATTACGTTAAACCATGATCATGTATAAAAAGAATGCCCAAAATGGACTTCGTATGAAGAAGTTACAAATTTTCAAAGTTTCGTAACAGCGGTAGACAGCTAAAAACTCGAACTAAAGATCGAGCGATTTTTAGCCGACACAACCTAAACGAAAGTTGAACATCTCCACAATAGGAGTAAAATGATAAAAAGACAAACGAAAACCGACGTCAAATAAAGAAACTATGAATTTTTAACGGACCTTAGCAGTCCCGACCTATTAAAAATATATGATTAACAATAATGTCAAAACTAGCCGACGGAGTCTAAATGAAAGTTGTAGAGCATAATCTCACCTATGCGTGGATATAAAGAACGCGAAAAACGGAGCCCGTAAGCGACAGTTACGGAATTTAGAAGATGGGAGACTGGATTACGCCCAGCGTAATCCAAGATTATGCCCAGGGTACTAGACCCAGTGTCAAGTCCCATCAGCTCGAGTGCTCTACGCTAGCTAGACCGGAGTCATAAGCCGTGACGCATTTTTACGCCCCGCGTAACGCGTACGCCCAGCGTACTCCGGTGGTACGCCCCGCGTACGCGATCCTCCAGCACTATAAATAGAGGGTTTGAGCTATGGGTTTTGACACATATATCTCATATCCTCTCTCACTTTCACACATCCTAGAGCTTCAGAGACCATCCCGACACCCTCGGTTTCCATACCCAAGCCCCGATGAAAGATCTACGCTACCGAGATCCCCGAAGAGCCCGAAGACGCAACTTTCCGCGGTCGAAGTTCTGCTCAACTCTAGCCTCTCTCTCTCTCTCTCTCTCTCTCTTCAAACCAAACGAGTGAGTTCATACCCCTATAATCTACATTTTTAAATGTGTTATCAATGCTTTTTATACATTTTAGGGGGGGGGGGGGGGGGGGAATATAAGTAATCTAGAGTTTCATTATATACTCTTTTTATCAAGTAAATCATATGAGGTTCATAATTACTACATGGAAACTTTTGTACGCAAAATATATCACGATAACATCTTGTCTTTTTAAGATTTATATGTTGTTTTATATATACGAATCTAACACTTTATCTATACTTTGTGTATATGTGTTCAGTTATGTCATTACAAAAATTATACTTTACATAACGAGTGAGCATTTCACTAGGGTTAATATACAAACGAAACAAACTTTTGGAGAAACTATAATAGTTTACAACAAACATTTTTACATGTTAAAAGTTTTTTATCAAACTGTCTTACATACTTTATGTTTCCTTTCAAACGCTGTTGGAACCATGTTTCTAACAAAGGTTTTCCTATATTTAAAACTGTTATTATCAAACAAACTGCTTTCAAATCATTTTATAAAATGACATCAAGTCATCATTATCATTTATTAAACTTTTCAAAGGTTTTACAAAACTTATTTTATATCTTTATATTGTCAAATGCATGCCTATATACGTATAGTTATATAAGTAATATTTAAAGGACTTAGGACGGCTAGCTCGCTTGATTTCCTTTTCCTCGTTGGGATGTGGCCTTAGGGCATCGGTTATTCGTCCGAATGTCGTCTAAATATTAATTATTGATATGTGCATATTTAGTGTGTATTAAGTGTAGTTTTTATTCATATATTAGCTAAATTATTGCATATTATGGAAAAAAGGTACTTAAAAGTGTTAAATTATGTTTTTCAGTCCAAAGATGAAGCTCGGAAGCGAAAGGAAGCAAGATAAGCGGTTAGGAGCTCAAGAGTGGAATGAAGAAGGAAAACACCTAAAAAAAGGCTTCTACTCGTCGAGTCGAGCCTTGACTCGACGAGTCCGGTCGCGGATTCAGGAGGATAATGATTCGGAAGTCAAGATAGTTATCGCAATACGAAGAATGTGAGAGGGACTCGACGAGTCACCATATGACTCGACGAGTCGGAACGCATATTTAAAGATAACTCCACAAATCGAGAAGGAGAGAATTCGGGGAAGTTTCAGAAGTGCTTAGTTGCGAATAAGAAGCTAGAAGAACCCTAGAAGTCAACCAAGGAAGCTAGAATCCAATTCTGGGAATAATTAAGGCATAATTTCATCATTCTACTTATTTCTTTTGTTTTGTCAACATGATTAAGCAACTTGAACTTATTTGTTTGTTGTTATTTACCTTAGTTATGAACTAAATTCTTTAGACTTCTGTTTGGGAATACAAAGTTGACGATATGGTTTGATTGATTGGTAGGATTAATTCCAAGTTGGTGAATTTTTGTTATTTTAGCTTGCTAAAGAACCTTGTGTATGAATGATAATTGATTTTCTGTTAATAGGAAGATAATTGATTAGCATGAACATCTATTGATTATCAACCTCATATGATATGTGACCACTATATCATATGTTTAGAATTAATGAATATGAAACTAGGATTAATAAGGAGATCGAGTAAATTCATGTGCAAGCTTGTAAGATGACCATCAAACAAGAGGTTAATTAAGAATAATGAATTAATTAGCTATTGCAAGTCTAACTTAACCCGAATAATTAATCTAGTAAATATAATTAAATTAAGCAATTGGCCACTGTTTGAGTTAGTTTATTTGCTAAGGATGAGGGTAGTGAACATGAACCTAATCACTTGAATCGGTAACCAACGAAAGAATTAATCCATTGCACTATTACCTTAAAATCAACCATAAAGTTAACTGAGTTGAACTAAACAGAGGTTTCTTTCCCATTATTGAATCTAGTTAAATTGTCATTTTCTAGTCTTTAATTAGTAAGTTTCTAGTCTTGTAAAACTAGAGAAAAACCCCTATTTTCTTAATCAACTTAGATAGAATTAGTTTTTAAGTTAATTTGCTGTTCCCTATGTTCGATACCCTGCTTTTTTAGCTATACCACAATTGATAGGTTCACTGCCTTTTGTGTGTTATTTGATAATTAAAGTAGGAATAAAACTAGTTGGTTTTACACACAACAATTATATATAATCATATGTACATATATAGACATAAAAGTTCCCGTAAGTTGATTAAGTACCTTCGAATAGCAAAGGCATATTTCGGTTATACATGTATAATACTAGAAACTATAATAGGTATAGTTAGGATATACTACTTACCATCCCAAGTACCAGGGATCACACAAGAGTCAGTCTATTCATGAGTCTATACAAATACATTACTTGCTATATGAAGAGATACAATTACATACAAATACAAAGCATACAATTTCAAGACATACAATTTCAAAAGATACGATTACATAAGATAGTGTACTAGATATTCATGAAATTCTACATACTACAAGTACCATATCAAAGAGATATTTTCATATACAAGAACAAATGGACATTTTGATACGTAAATCTGTTTTATACTAAGTTGTGAGACATTTCACGTACTTTCGAGTATGCATGATTAAGTCCTGTATTATATACCATAATCCCTTGTAGGGGGAGCGTGATACTTGTGTATAGATCTATACGGGAATTGACAATCCCACACCTAAGCTGTTAGCTACAACTAGGCCGGCAGGCCTGGGGTGACAAATGTCATAACAATTCCAACGCATGAAGAACGTTCTTACAGGCAGTCTGGGTCATTATGATGGGTTTTAGCCATAAGAACTTTCCTATGTGCGCATGCAAAACCCTATTGCTCGGATCTAGGCTTTCTAATTAAACATGCTTTGAATCCAAGACTTCTAATAGCTAATTAGGTTAAATAACAATGATGAAACAGATCTAGAATCATACCTTTGAGTTCCTTGTTGATCTTGTTTGTCTTGGAGCTTCTAGAGTCACAAATGTCACTCCTCTAATGGCTTACAAACACCAATAGCAAGCAAGATGATTTAGGAGAGAGGAGAGGGGAGGAATTCGGCCAGAGGTTCCTTGCTTTTGGTTGTGTGTCGAATTCCCTCACCCCTAGGGTCTATTTATACTTGTAGACTCCTTAAGGGTTACCACCTAAACCCTAATTGGATAATCTTCTCTTAAGGCTATCCAAATCCATTCCATAGATAACCCTATGGACGATTTTGGCTTATCCAAGCCCTAGAAATCGTCCATCCTATCTAGGATAAGGATTTACATTCTAAAGTGTAACTATCAAACAATTGACAGTTTATACCCTCTTATTTAATTAATCTCTTTAAGTTACCAAATTAATACCAATTAATTTATGACTTATATTAATCAAATAGCCATATATTATTCCTTATAATATTTACTCTCTCTTAACAAATCATCCTTCAAGTTGCTATGGTGAAGGCAACCCAAAAGGACCATGCACAACCGGATATAGTTATAGCCTTAGACACTATTCCAACAGTCTCCCACTTGGATAAGTCTAGTAACTATACAAGTACAATTCGGCTTGCAATCGTAGCTCTCAAAGACGCTGTCAACTCTGATCTAATCAATCTTGTCCTTTAGATAAGGGATCGTACAGTCCTTTGTTAGATATCATGCTGACAATCCTATGGAATGGTTAGTCATGCATTTAAATTTCTCGATCTCCGATTTATTCGACATAGAACTTAATCAAACACATCAATTCAGTTCTGACCGGGCCCGGCACATAAGTCAAATCAAATCATCGAGTGGCCAAGATATCTCTTCTACCCTCTTAGGATAAAATTTACAGATAAACTTTGACTTATATGCATTTACTTATTCATTAACCAACAATACACAACAATGTGTTTTATGACATCAAGTTACTGATGCGTTTTCGCATTATCAATGCACAATCAATTAACAAATAATAAACCATATATCTAGGTTTTAAGACTATATGATATTATCGTCTTGCGATCACCTTTTATATCATATTCCATAAGGTGATTCCAGCAAGCGCGGGTTTATTCCAATGCTCAAAACCAGTTCATAAGCACTCATGAACGTTGAAACAACCCTTGCTATGTCTAACACCATTTAGACATTCTACACACCAATTCATGACAATCTTCATTCATATCTACTCCCAACATATGAACGATTGTGGACCATTTGAATAATTCGATTATTCCTAATAAACTCAATTATTCTGGAAGTCAAAACATGCAAAGTGAAACAATAGTTAAACAACTAACATGTGACAGTAACTTTACTCATAAATAAAACTCCTTTATTTAATCATCAAATGTTAATTACATTTATCTATTATACGTTTCTAATACTATCTAATCTATACTAATATCATCCTTCAGCCCAATACTCCTAGCATGCTGCAAGTGCTTAACCCTACTCAGTCCCTTCGTAAGCGGATCTGCTGGGTTATCTTCTAATGATATCCCCTTCACTACGAGTTGTCCTTCTTCTACACGATGTCTAATGAAGTGATATTTTCTGTCGATATGTCGAGATCTACCATGATCCCTCGGTTCCTTGGTCAAGGCAACCGCACCTTCGTTATCACAGAAAATGTCCATGGGCTCCTTTATGGCCGGTACAACTCCAAGATCACCAATGAAGTTCTTTAGCCATATTGCCTCCTTTGACGCTTCGCTCGCTGCGATGTACTCTGATTCGCACGTTGAGTCAGCTACGGTTTCTTGCTTGGAACTCTTCCAAGTCACTGCTCCTCCATTTAGGGTAAAGACCCAGCCCGACTGCGAACGGTAGTTGTCCCTGTCGGTCTGAAAGCTGGCGTCACTATACCCTCGCACCTTCAAGTCATCACTCCCTCCAAGGACTAAGAACCATTCTTTCGTCCTCCGAAGGTACTTAAGGATGTTCTTCACCGCAATCCAATGTGCTTTGCCAGGGTTCCCTTGATATCTGCTAACCATGCTCAAAGAGAAGGCTACATCAGGGCGAGTACAAGTCATAGCGTACATGATTGAGCCAACTGCGGAAGCGTATGGTACTCGGCTCATTTCTGCTATCTCAGCTTCGGTACTCGGACTTTGAGTCTTACTCAACTTGGCATTTCCTTGTATCGGTAGTTCTCCTTTCTTTGAGTTTTCCATACTAAAATGTTTTAGTACCTTCTCTAAGTAAGTATTCTGACTAAGTCCAATTAGCCTCTTACTTCTTTCTCTTACTATCCTTATTCCCAAAATGTAAGAAGCCTCTCCGAGGTCCTTCATAGCGAAGCACTTCCCGAGCCAGGACTTAACCTCCTGCAGAGTCGGGATGTCGTTTCCTATGAGTAATATGTCATCGACATATAGAACGAGAAAGCTTACTATATTCCCACTGGCTTTGACATATACACAAGATTCGTCTTCGCTTCGTACAAATCTAAACTCTTTGACTTTCTCATCGAAGCAAAGATTCCATCTGCGAGATGCTTGCTTAAGTCCATAAATGGACTTCTCAAGCTTACACACTCTATTCGGATGCTTCGGATCCACAAACCCCTCTGGCTGAGCCATGTAAACATCCTCAGCCAACTTTCCATTAAGGAAGGCGGTCTTGACATCCATTTGCCAAATCTCATAATCATGAAATGCGGCAATTGCTAGCATCACTCTAATAGATTTAATCTTCGCAACTGGTGAGAAGGTCTCATCATAGTCAACTCCGGGAGTTTGAGTAAAGCCCTTCGCGACCAATCGCGCTTTATATGTGTGTACGTTCCCATCCACGTCGGTCTTCTTCTTGAAGATCCACTTGCACCCTACGGTCTTACGTTCGGGCACATAATCAACCAAATTCCAAACTTGGTTATCGTACATGGATTGGATCTCGCTATCCATCGCCTCTTTCCATTTCGCAGACTCCGGGCCTGCCATGGCTTCCTTATAGCTATTAGGTTCATCAAGATTTACTAGTGTACCATCACTAATATACGTGTCCCCTTCGGTAGTAATATGAAAACCATAAAACTGGGGATGAACTCTAACTCTATCGGAACGTCTAAGAGGTAAGGATTCGTCAATCGGTTCAACCGGAGTTTCCTCCTCGGGTTGAATGCCAGCGGTAGAGGTTCCTTCATCTATCGACTCTTGAATCTCTTCAAGTTCGATTTGCCTCCCACTATCTCCTTGGCTTATGAGTTCTCGCTCTCGGAAAACTCCTTTCCTCGCAACAAAGACAACATTGTCTTTCGGTCTATAGAAGAGATATCCAAAGGAAGTTTGCGGGTAGCCGATGAAAATACATCGCTCACTTCGAGGTTCAAGCTTGTCGTGAGTATCTCGTCTTACGAAAGCCTCGCAATCCCAAACCTTGATATGTGCCAACGAGGGAGCTTTCCCTGTCCACATCTCGTGAGGTATTTTGGCAACCTTCTTAGTTGGGACTCGGTTAAGGATATGGGCGGCAGTCTCTAAGGCATACCCCCAAAAGAAGATAGGTAGTGAAGCACGACTCATCATAGAGCGAACCATATCCAATAAGGTTCGATTACGCCTTTCTGCCACACCATTCAACTGCGGTGTCCTAGGAGGCGTCAATTGCGAAACTATTCCACACTCCTTGAGATAATCGTGGAATTCAAGACTTAGGTACTCTCCTCCTCGATCGGATCGAAGCATCTTGATTTTCCTGCCCAATTGATTCTCCACTTCATTCTTGAACTCTTTGAACTTTTCAAAAGTTTCTGACTTTTGCTTGATTAAGTAGATATACCCATATCTACTATAGTCATCGGTAAAAGTCACATAGAAGCGGTTCCCATCCTTCGTGGTTGATCTAAAGGGTCCACATACATCGGTATGTATTAGGTCCAATAGCCCCTCACCCCTTTCACAAGTACTCGTGAAGGGTGACTTATTCGTCTTTCCAAGTAAACAAGACTCGCATGTGTCATCTTCCCTAAGGTCGAATGACTCCAACACTCCATCCTTTTGGAGTTGGGCTATGCGTTTCTTGTTGACATGTCCAAGACGACAATGCCACAAGGATGCTTTATCCATACTAGTGGAAGAATCAATATTCAAAACATCATTTCCTAAGTTATCAACAATCATAACAGTTTCATATATTCCATTACATGGTATAGCTTTAAAGTAAAAGACACCATTTAGATAAGCCAAAATAGAACCATTCTCATTATTAAAGGAAAATCTAAATCCTTGTCTATATAAACCATGAAATGAAATGATGTTTCTAGCCATTTCTGGCGAATAGCAACAATTGTTCAAATCTAAAACTAAACTATTCCTAAGCACTAAAGAATACTCTCCAATCTTGGTCACAGGCGACGATCTTCTGTTCCCCATGATTAGATTGATCCTTCCTTGCTCCACATCCCTACTTCTTTTTAGTCCCTGCACATTAGAACAAATGTGATAACCGCAACCGGTATCAAGAACCCAAGAAATAGCATGATTAGAATCGTTAGATTTGATTGTGTATATACCTGCGAAAGATGGCTTGATCTTTCCTTCCTTGATGGCTTGCAGGTAATCCGGGCAGCTTCTCTTCCAATATCCTATCTTGTGGCAGTGGTGGCACCCTGCCTCCCTTGGGTTGGAACAGGGCTTAGAGGGATCAACTTTGGTCCCACTAGAAGAGGAACCATCTCGGGCTTTCACCTTTCGATAGTTATTCGATGAAGCTTTCCTCTTCTTTCCCTTCCCTTGACCAATAGCCAAGACAGGAGCAGCGGATGGATTGGGAGTTGGTGCAACAGACTTGTCCTTGAAATTGCTCTCAGCAACCCTCAAGAGACCTTGGAGTTTGCTTAGGGTGACCTCCTCTTTGTTCATGTGGAAGGTCATCCTAAATTGGTTGTACATCGGAGGCAAAGAGTGAAGCACCATGTCGATCGCCAAGTCTTCACCGAAGTCAACATTTAACTTGCGAAGGCGGTCGACATACCTTTGCATCTTTTGCAGGTGCACGGTAAGAGATTCTCCTGTACCCATCTTAGCGGAGATCATGTTAGTGAAAATCTCGTAACGCTCTTGTCTCACGTTTTGGTGGTACCTCTCCAACAAGTCTTGATGCATCTCGTATGGATACATGTCCTCATAGGACTTTTGGAATTCGGAGTTCATGGTGGCGATCATGATGCAATGTACTTTCGTTGCATCTCGCTCATGAGTTTCAAAGGCGGTGATTTCGGCGGGAGTAGAAACTTTGGGGTTGATTTTCTCGAGCTTCTCATCGAGGACATACTCTTTATCCTCATAGCGAGCAATGGTGCGAATGTATCTTATCCATTCGCTAAAGTTCGTTCCATCGAAGGTGACCTTTTGGCAAAGGCTCATCAACGTGAAAGAACTAGCAGCAGCGTTGTTTGCGTTTGACATCTATAGAAAGGACAAAGATAGATTAGAACAAGAATCCCTAATTATCACCCAATAAGAAAAATTAGGGCTAGGATCCAACAATAACATTTACATACTAGAAAAGGGATGCCGTAATCTAATATGCAAATAAATTGAAGGTAAGTGAATGACGATTCACTAATTCTCCATTACAAAACTTAAACTATTAGTCCTAAGTGTTTTTGAGAATTCCTAGGTTCGGATGAGATTCATTGAACTATTCAATGGCATGTTTAAATCTCGATATGCCCCTCTTGTTTGTGACTGGGATGCCGAGGATCACAAAGCGGGTGTGAATTACCATGCAAATTCACATGGTGCCTTCATTGTAACGATCACCTATTCGATGTGCCGGTAAACCACACACGCTCCATCGAACTATGATAAACAATGAATCACCCTTTGCCACCTTCGCTTAGAACCAATTAGTGTGCCGGTAAACCACACACGCTCCACTAACTTCTTAGCAAGGTGCAAAGTGTAATTTCATGGGATTGCATCAATTCACTTTTCCTAAAGTAACTAATATTGGGAAATTTTTAAAACGTGTAGTTACTTTGTGTTTCTTATTATACTTTTAATGAGAGGATGAGGTTGCCCTATCCTACCCGTTCGGCTAACGACCCTCCACCAATCAAGCAAGCGGTGGGTGTGAGTGTACACCCATTAAGCGCCATTTTATAGGCCGCAACCTTATACCCACCTTATAGATCGGCTTCGTGAATGAGGCCTACTAGCGGTAAGACTAGCATTTAGTTATACATATATATATTATTCTAGTAATATCATATAAGTATAGGGTTGTATTTTAAAACCTTTTAAAATCTAGGGTTTAAAATTTAAGTTGTCTAAATTAAAACTTTTAATCACAAATATAAATTTCAAAACTCTAGGGTAGGTTTTAAACATTTAAAACATGGAGGATCAAATAACAAATAATTCCAATTAACACTTAATATCCTAATTATCTTTATTTGATTTATCTAAGATTTCTTTCAAGATAATTATCAAAATAATTAATCATTATCATATAAGGAAATTAAATATTTTATTAGATGATAAATATCTTTAATTAGATCAAGATAATAGTCATATTTATCAAAAAATCGGATTTAGATTGATATAATATGATTAAGGTAAGTTTCCATAAGATAATTATGAAAAAATCCCGAATCTGGCCATTCCTGACGCCTGGACTCGCCGAGTACACAAGGGGGCCTCGCCGAGTCAGGCCTACTCGCCGAGTCCACCTTGGAACTCGCCGAGTCAGTGACTCATAAACCCAAAAATCGAATTTTGCAGGTTTGTTTCAGTTAATCAAGCAACAATTTAAAGAAAACCAAGCTAGGCTCTGATACCACTGATGGGTTTTAGCCATAAGAACTTTCCTATGTGCGCATGCAAAACCCTATTGCTCGGATCTAGGCTTTCTAATTAAACATGCTTTGAATCCAAGACTTCTAATAGCTAATTAGGTTAAATAACAATGATGAAACAAATCTAGAATCATACCTTTGAGTTCCTTGTTGATCTTGTTTGTCTTGGAGCTTCTAGAGTCACAAATGTCACTCCTCTAATGGCTTACAAACACCAATAGCAAGCAAGATGATTTAGGAGAGAGGAGAGGGGAGGAATTCGGCCATAGGTTCCTTGATTTTGGTTGTGTGTCGAATTCCCTCACCCCTAGGGTCTATTTATACTTGTAGACTCCTTAAGGGTTACCACCTAAACCCTAATTGGATAATCTTCTCTTAAGGCTATCCAAATCCATTCCATAGATAACCCTATGGACGATTTTGGCTTATCCAAGCCCTAGAAATCGTCCATCCTATCTAGGATAAGGATTTACAGTCTAAAGTGTAACTATCAAACAATTGACAGTTTATACCCTCTTATTTAATTAATCTCTTTAAGTCACCAAATTAATACCAATTAATTTATGACTTATATTAATCAAATAGCCATATATTATTCCTTATAATATTTACTCTCTCTTAACAAATCATCCTTCAAGTTGCTATGGTGAAGACAACCCAAAAGGACCATGCACAACCGGATATAGTTATAGCCTTAGACACTATTCCAACACATTAGCATGGTTATAAAACTCACATGGAGTATTAAAAACACATTGATTTACGAGGTTTTCAAATACTTTAGCGATTATATACGTACACAAATCTACTATTTTAGACATGAAAAACACTATAGTAGTTCATTTTTGGGACTTTTAAACTATCACCCTATTATGGGCAAATATTGGATTTCTAAAAGCAAACATTCAAACCAGTTAGGTCTTGGTAGAAGGCTACATTTTATACTAGTAGAAAATATGGGATTTTCTAGAGTTTTCATACGTTTACAAATACTTACAAACATATTCGTTGGTACAAACTTTCCTTCAAACATTTAAAGATCTTTCTTTACAGCTTTACAAATCAAAGTCACATAAATACTTATGAATTCACCAACATTATTGCTGATACTCGCTTTCAAAATAACTTGTATTCCCAGGATACGGATAGATAGGTACGACTACCAGATTCTGTGAAGACGGAGCGATCAAGACTCGTCTTTTATTTTTTTGAAAATTCATTCTTGTAGAATTATACTATGAAGGAACTCAAATGTAATTAAAGTTATACTATTAATGAAATGGATGATGTTGTTGCTTGTTTACTACTTTGCATTGTTGTGATACATCTCATGACTTCCTCCGCCCCAGAACGTTTTCGCCGTTCTCGGTTTTGGGGTGTGACAGATTGGTATCAGAGCATTGTTTATAGTGAATTGAGTATATCAACCCATAAAAGATATACAAACTATAAATAAAATAGGGATTAAAATACTTTGATAAAAATTCTATACTTTTAAATAATAAAATACTTAAGAAAGTATACATGCCTGCATTCACACTAAAAATCAGTGTCGCTAAGACAGAACAAAAGTATTACAATTGTTGGGCAGCACAGGTAGACTTAGAGACATATGGTCAAAACTGGGATGATATAGCCTGATCAACTATATTATCCAAGGGTTGACTAGCATGTGCCTAAGTGTGGTTGTGAGTTGCAACAAGTCTAAACACTTACCCATAATACCACAATGAGAACAATAGAACATAAACCTAAAATGCTATAGGAGTATTTTGTGAACTACTTATGTGTTAGATTCTTTTACCCCAATTATCGCTTAGATAACATAGCTAGACCCCTTCCCCACGACGACCCGTACTTCCTGAACGAAGGCAATGCTGGATAGTTCAGAGAAGAACCAGAGAATGATCATCGAACCCCTTTTGAATGATCACCATGCTGAAGACCTTCCAGATGATGACAACTCCGAACTCGAGAATGAGAACCTACCCCCGGTGGCTCCCAATTGAAACCCTAGCCCGACGCCTCCTTAGGTATAATACTTGGAAACATGAAGCGAAGAGCAAGATCGACCTATGCTGTTTAAAGGAGACCAAAGCTGCTACAACTTAAGCGAAGGGAGCTTAGCAGACAGAGTTCTACCAATCCTGATCCGTAGAGTTGCGCGAAACGAAATCCAGGACAGTTCTGCTATCCATTGTATCGAATAGGTTAAATGCCAAATGCAAGAATACATACCATCCACACCAATCATCTTGAAATCCATTAGGAGAGATCTAAGAGAGACCATGAGACCCTGCTGCAAGCATTAGCTGAAACACGAGCCAAAGTCATAGAGCTCTGAAGGGTATACGATGGACACCTACTTGATATGGAACATCAACTGACTAAGCTGAGAATCCACCAGACGGATGACCGACGCCTATAGTAGACGCCTTACTTTAATTTCCCTTGTTAAAGAATTTTTTTTTTGTCTACGCCCGATGCGGAATTCTCTATGAACTATCTTGTACTGTTAGTTAGGCCTTTATGCGGCCAAAACCTTTCTACTCTGGATATGATGTAATACCTTCTTCAAAGTCAAATTTTCCTAAACTTAGTACATCTTAAAACATCGATGACATTGACAATTGGCTAACTTCCGTGTCACTCTTTGTTCAAAAACCCTCATCATACCTTCGTTGGAGTCTATTTGAAGCATGCTTTAGTCAAGTCATTGGACTATTGTAATTTAACTCCGCAGACAATTTCCAAGTCTCTTTTAGTGGTCAGATCATGTTATTCACCAACCAGCGATACCTCGGCTTGAACGACAAACGTATTAAGACCATTCTTCAAACATACTTCTACTCTGTACTAGGACTGCATCATAGGGATGTAGGTCAAACCATCATGAACATACTTCCAATCCGTACTAGGACTGCATCATAGGGATGTAGGTCAAACTTTCGAGAATATACTCTTACTCTTTACTTAAAGCGATCAAAATACATCTAGGTTCAACCATAATATCTCATGAACTCCTTTTTCTTTTGTGTTACAGAATCATGTCGCCGAAGAAAAGTAATCAACCCATCAGCCCAACACCAACTCTTCAGAATGATGCAGCTACCTTTCAAGCTGCAGTCTCAGCTGCCGTAACAACTGTTATGAATCACCTTAACGCTAACAACGCAAATGTTAGCGGGATGGTTTTCAATAATTCCAATCCAAGTAACAACCAAGTACACCCATGAGTAACAAACAACCACGACACTCCGAACCTCAAAGCCAAGAGCAATAAACGAAAATTCTGGGATAAAGTTAAAGGAAAATCACCTCGAGGGACAAACAAGAAACCATCGTCGGTGCCAGCCTTCGCAACCACGACATCTGCAACTCCTACCACCAACACTACTAGTATCCCAATCATCCCTAACCCGGCCAGACAGTATGCTGGAAACCTACCAAAGTTCAATAAGTGCAACTTCCATCACTTAGGTAATTGTCGTCTGTTACATTGCAAGACCTGCAACAAGAACAAACACACCGCCTGCTTCTGCAGGACTTGGGTCAAACACATTACTTCAACCACCAATGTCGAAATTTATCGGATATGCCGTCTATGTGGTTTAATGGGACACTTCAAGAGGGATTGCCCAACAGAGAAAAATGACAGTGGAATAGGAGGAGTTTGAACTCAGAATGGAAAAAAGGCAATAAAGGACCCAACTATAATAGGGACTCACTTCCAATCGTCAGCATTAAGCATGCTGTTAAGCATGTTTAAAGCTAGTGCAACTCGAGTCTTATTTTTGAGAGATCCCGTCAATAAAGGGGACCCTTGTGCTGCGTATACTTTCCTTTTGTAGTATACCTGGTTCTCAACAATAGTCTTGTAGTAAGACCAAAGTACTGTAACTCTGTTAAAAGTTGCACTGTTGTGTTTTGTCTGTAACATCCTTATGGTCAAATCTAATACCTTAATTCCAAGTAAGTCCGATATCATCATACAATTTGAGTCAATTTGATCCTCGCAATACCAGTTTCGTGCGTACTTCTCCCTCTCCGAAAATGTCTTTCTAGCAAAGTCGTCATTCCAGAACACCGAAGTACTCATGCATCGAGTACCTCATATTTCTCATCCTTTCCAAGGAAACCTCAGCAAACCTCCCCAAAGTATCTCTCGTACAGTACATCAAGTTCAATCTAAAGATCCATACGGTTGATCTATCGCTAAAGAATGTATACATAAGAGTGCTATATAATCAAGGTACTACAGGTTTAGAATTGATGATTCCACTTTAACTCCTTTTCCTCATCGGGATGTGGGCTTAAAGAAGAATCATTTATTCGACTACCTTTTCAATCTTAATTATATACGACTCGTATACTCGAGATTGTGATGGATGGACTAAGTATGAGTTCTACTATGAACTTCAGGATGGAGATTGCCCAAGATTGCGAGTGATCGTGCTTCCGTGAGAATAAACTCAGAAATACCTATCCTTTTCCCTAATGTATGAGTAGTCATACTTTCTTTTAGATCTTCACGACAGCTAATCCACCCCAAAGTTTTGAAATCATAATCAGTAGGAGTTGGTTAAGTCTACATCGAGCCGACATCAGGTTTCTTGATAACGTAATTCTCCCTAAACAACAAAGCCCTAGTTATTTACAGCAACGAACCAAGTACGAATCCTCTCATCATTTTGTGTATACAAGCACAGAAATGCTTACGAAAGGAATATCATGCATTCCTTGCACACATCTCCGAGACGTGCCGAGAAGTGAAGCACATTCAGAACATCCAAAAAGTACATGGTTTTCCCGACACCTTTCCAGAAGGAATACCGAGACTACCAACACAGCGTCAAGTCGAATTCAAAATCGACTTAGTTCCAGGGGCTACCCTAGTAGCTAAATGACCTTATTTTCTAGCTCTAACCAAGATGCAAGAACTTCCTAGCGAGCTTAACAAACTCCTCAAAAGGGGATTCTTTAGGCTAAGTTTCTCACTTGGAGGAGCACTGGACTTGTCAGTAAACAAGAAAGAGCATTCCAAACGCTAAAATAAGTCTGATGCATCGCACGAATATTATCCCTCCCAAAAGGGGATAGAATATTTCGTGGTGTAATGCGATACATCCAACCAAGGGCTTGGTTGTGTTCTTAAGCAAGAGGAAAAAGTCACTGCCCATACCTCAAGACATCCTAAGACACAGGAAGTTAAATATTCAACACGTGATCTTGAATCATGAGTAGCGGTAATTGCTCTAAAGATCTGGAAACACTGCTTGTAGGGTACAAGGTGTAATAATCTCACAGACAACAGAAACACTCAACACACATTCGACAAAGAAAAGTTATCATACCAGTGAAGTCAAACGAAAGAAGCAAAGTCGTATGACGATAGTGAAAGGTTCGCTGGAATGCCAGGCGAAGACTAATGTTCACTTAAGAACACGAGTAGCAAATAAAACTTCTATCCGTAGCATGATTATTAATACTACTTAAACTTGAATTTCGGGACGAAATTCCCTCTAACAGGGGTATGATGTGACAATCCGACATTTTGAGACAATATAATGTAACACCAGTCAAATTTAGGCCAAAATATAACTTTCCTAAAATATTATTTGGGTTAAATAAAGTAGTAGGAATTGTATCAAGGTTGTCTTGCATATAAAGAACACTAAAACCCGAGTTATAACGAAGAAGTTATGACCAATCTAAGATTTGCGGCAAAAACCGACAACGCTGATGGACGTAAAACGCAAAGTTTCGATACAATAATTTTTAGCCTTAGGTATCTAAACGAAAGTCGTAGATTACGTTAAACCATGATCATGCATAAAAAGAACGCCCAAAACGGACTTCATATGAACAAGTTACAAATTTTCAAAGTTTCGTAACAGCGGTAGACAGCTAAAAACTCGAAATAAAGATCGAGCGATTTTTAGCCGACACAACCTAAACGAAAGTTGAAGATCTCCACAATAGGAGTAAAATGATAAAAAGACAAACGAAAACCGACGTCAAATAAAGAAACTATGAATTTTTAACGGACCTTAGCAGTCTCGGCCTATTAAAAATATATCATTAACAATAAAGTCAAAACTAGCCGACGGAGTCTAAATGAAAGTTGTAGATTATAATCTAACCTACGCGTGGATATAAAGAACGCGAAAAACGGAGCCCGTACACGAAAGTTACGGAATTTAGAAGATGGGAGACTGGATTACGCCCAACGTAATCCAAGATTACGCCTAGCCTCCTAGACCTAGTGTCAAGTCCCATCAGCTTGAGTGCTCTACGCTAGCTAGACCGGAGTCGTAAGCCGTGATGTTTTTTTACGCCCCGCGTAACGCGTACACCCAGCGTACTCAGGTGGTACACCCCGCGTACGCGATCCTCCAGCACTATAAATAGAGGGTTTGAGCTACGGGTTTTGACACATATCTCTCATATCCTCTCTCACTTTCACACACCCTAGAGCTCCAGAGACCATCCTAACACCCTCGGTTTCCATACCCGAGCCCCGATGAAAGATCTACGCTACCAAGATCCCCGAAGAGCCCGAAGACGCAGCTTTCTGTGGTCGAAGTTCTGCTCAACTCTAGCCTCTCTCTCTCTCTCTCTCTCTCTCTCTCTCTCTTCAAACCAAACGAGTGAGTTCATACCCCTATATCTACATTTTTAAATGTGTTATCAATGCTTTTTATACATTTTAGGGGGGGAATACAAGTAAACACACGATTATTATCGTGTCTAATCTAGAGTTTCATTATATACTCTTTTTATCAAGTAAATCATATGAGGTTCATAACTACTACATGGAAACTTTCGTATGCAAAATATATCACGATAACATCTTGTCTTTTTAAGATTTATATGTTGTTTTATATATACGAATCTAACACTTTCTCTATACTTTGAGTATATGTGTTCAGTTATGTCACTACAAAAATTACACTTTACATAACGAGTGAGCATTTCACTAGGGTTACTATACAAACGAAACAAACTTTTGGAAAAACTATAATAGTTTACAACAAACATTTTACATGTTAAAAGTTTTTTATCAAACTGTCTTACATACTTTATGTTTCCTTTCAAACGCTGTTGGAACCATGTTTCTAACAAAGGTTTTCCTATACTTAAAACTGTTATTATCAAACAAACTGCTTTCAAATCATTTTATAAAATGACATCAAGTCATCATTCTCATTTATTAAACTTTTCAAAAGTTTTACAAAACTTCTTTTATATTTTTATATTGTCAAATGCATGCCTATATACGTGTAGTTATATAAGTAATATTTAAAGGACTTAGGACGGCTAGCTCGCTTTATTTCCTTTTCCTCGTTGGGATGTGGCCTTAGGGCATCGGTTATTCGTCTGAATGTCGTCTAAATATTAATTGTATATAATCATATGTACATATATAGACATAAAAGTTCCCGTAAGTTGATTCAGTACCTTCAAATAGCAAATGCATATTTCGGTTATACATGTATAATACTAGAAACTATAATAGGTATAGTTAGGATATACTACTTACCATTCCAAGTACCAGGGATCACACAAGAGTTAGTCTATTCATGAGTCTATACAAATACATTACATACTATATGAAGAGATACGATTACATACAAATACAAAGCATACAATTTCAAGACATACAATTTCAAGAGATACGATTACATAAGATAGTGTACTAGATATTCATGAAATTCTACATACTACATGTACCATATCAAAGAGATATTTTCATATACAAGAACAAATGGACATTTTGATACGTAAATCTGTTTTATAGTAGGTTGTGAGACATTTCACGTACTTTCGAGTATGCATTATTAAGTCCTGTATTATATACCATAATCCCTTGTAGGGGAGTGTGATATTTGTGTACAGATCTATACGGGAATTGACAATCCCACACCTAAGCTGTTAGCTATAGCTAGGCCGGCATGCCTGGGGTGACAAATGTCATAACAATTCCAACACCTGAAGAACGTTCTTACAGACAGTCTGTGTCATTAGCATGGTTATAAAACTCACATGGAGTATTAAAAACACATTGATTTACGAGGTTATCAAATACTTTAGCGATTATATACGTACACAAATCTACTGTTTTAGTCATGAAAAACACTATAGTGGTTCATTTTTAGGACTTTTAAACTATCACCCTGTTATGGGCAAATATTGGATTTCTAAAAGCAAACATTCAAACCAGTTAGGTCTTGGTAGAAGGCTACATTTTATACTAGTAGAAAATATGGGATTTTCTAGAGTTTTCATACGTTTACAGATACTTACAAACATATTCGTTGGTACAAACTTTCCTTCAAACATTTACAGATCTTTCTTTACAGCTTTACAAATCAAAGTCACATAAATTGTCACACCCCGAAAACCGAAGGCGGAAACATTTCCGGAGTTGACTCCACGTTAAGTATCAAATCCAATGCACATAGTAAGTAAAGTAAAACAACCATTACATTACATAAGAAAAGTTTTACAGTTGTTTCAAAAGTAAAGTTTGTACAGTTGTGATACAATATATATATATATATATATATATATATATATATATATATATATATAAACAAAATGAAACAGGTCTTCATGTACTCCATCTTCTGACCAAAAAGGGATCTTCGGGTACCTGTTCTAACGCTGACTTGAGAACATAAGCGGTTTAAAAATCAGCATAAAGCTGGTGAGTTCATAAGCGGTTTTTGTTTGTGAAAATGTTCAAGTTTCCTTTCTGTTTCTTAAATTTTATGCACACCAAGAAAATCCCATATTTTCTTAAAAGTTGATTGTTGTTTCACAATTGTAAAGTATAGTAAGTTTGTACACTGAAAACATGTCTACTCATGTAAAAATGTATAGTTTGGTTATCCGGCTTGTTAAACTGTTCAATTTACGTATCGTGTATTCCCAGGAAAGTCCCATACTTTCCTTATTGTATATTACCAATTGTAAAAGATGTAATGTTATCCAGTTTGTTACTTTTTCTAGTTATGTAAGAGTTACCCAAGAAAGCCCCATGCTTTCCTGCATGTTGGTTTCCAATGTGAACGATGTAAAAGATGCAAAAGATGTAAACGTGGTTAGGTTCCATGTTTTTCCCCAGGAAAGTCCCATACTTTCCTGAATGTTGGTTACCTTATGTGAAAGATGTAAAAGATGTAAAAGATGTAATAAGTGGTTCATTATTACTATAAGTAAATCTCTGTTATCCTAATTGCGAGTTCCATAACCATACGATGGACTAAACCTGTGGCAATAAGTAGTCTACATGTGGCAATAAGTAGTCCACATACTTATGAATTTCCTCACCCTTGAACCATTTCGGTTAGGCTGTAGCTAGCAGCCAGGCGTGGGGTAGTCAGCCCCGTATAGATCTATACACTCAAGTCACGCTCTCTAAATACCAGAGATTCTGGTTACGGGAGTAGTCCTCCACTCGCGTATCTCTGTGGAGTGTTCGCCGAGGACGTGTCTCCAATCATACAGGATTAACAAATTTACTAGTAATAATATGATAGTCCTCCACTCGTGTATATATGTGGAGTGTTGCCGAGGACAAAACAGTGTACAGATATTATTCAAATGTCTAATGTTATGCTTTTAACTGATAAAATATGGAAAGCATTTGTGAAATATATGTAAAACATAACAGTTTAAAGACCTATTTCATAAAGATATGTTACGTGATCTGCATGTTCAAATGGTTATCAGTTGTTGTAATCAGTAATAAAAGCATATAGAATATGAAACACACATTTGAGAACATGTTTTGAGTACAAGAATTCCCTTGTACTTTGCTTGTGTTCCCCCTGAAAACAGTGAAAACAGTGAAAAAGGGTAGGGGTATGAACTCACCAGACTCGGAAATGCGTCGGTTTTGGATACTAGTCGTTGGTTTGGGGATTGTTTACTCGCGATGTCCCTATGTAAAATGAAATAATGTCCATATATATTCAATTAGAGATATATTCACTAATTATATTGAACATTACACTCCAACGAGGTTAAACACCTCAAAACGAGCGTTTGGAGTGACCCAGGTGACATCTTCGGACGTGTAATGGCACTAGGGACTTGGGACTTGAGTTTACTCCCCATGAGTAAACATTTTAGGGAGTTTACAGCCACATAACACACCCACACATGAATTTACGGCCGTAAAATCATGTTGGTGTCATTTGGAGGGTTTAATGGCTTGTTTGGACATGGGGATTGTTGGGATGGATTTCTAAAATGCCTTGGAATGGATTACATGTAATTATACCACTTAGAAGGGAGTTTACGGCCACACACTTGGAGTTTACAGCCGTAAACTCACCCATGTCCAAGAAAAATTGTTTTAAGGCACAAAGAGCAATCACATGTGATTCTAACTAATTTTCTAAGGCTTGGTATCAACTTGTGGCTTCATTTGAAAACTTCATTTGAGTTTACGGCCCAGACATATACCCTCTGGCCGTAAAGTCTAATATGGTTAAGAAAAATTAGTTTTTGATGCTTAAAACACTCATATGTAATTTCTAGGAATTTATCCAAGCCTTTGGGGTGGTTTAAGGACATTTTTGGCATGTCTTTATGAGTTTACGGCCAAAGGCTATGTGCTTAGGCCGTAAACTCCAATATGTAAGGTATTTGGTGTGTTTAAGGTCTCCATACCATTTTTAGATGATTCTAGGATTTACTACAAGGCCATTGGTTGAGTTTAAAGGCATTTGGACATGTTTAAAGGCATTAAATCCCCAATTTAGTGGAGTTTACGGCCCAAGAAGGAGCCTTGGACATAAACTCTTGTTTTTCCTCCAAAATGTATGTTTAATGTGTTCCAAGTCCAGATTTGCAAGCCTCAAGGTCATATCTAAGTCCCAACTATGATTTGGAAGGGTAAATTTGGCTCAAAAACCCCATTTTAAGGAGTTTATGGCCCAAGCTTGATCCTTGGCTGTAAACTCATGTTCTTGGTCCCAAAACTAAGTTTAAACATCAATTTGAAGGCTAAAGAGGTTGGATAACAAGTTAGGGGTGTTACCTCTTTGATTGGAAGCCTTAAATCTTTATTTTGGACCTTTGATTATGGATGAGGAGAGAGGTTGGGAGAGTTTTATGAGAAAATGGCCAAAGGATTCAAATGGAGTCTTAAAACAGTTTATATAGTGTCTAAGTTTTGGACACGATGGAATTCTACCCGATACCGGTGTTAGGCGAGGCTTTTGGTCGTACCCGATTAGGTTGTCGTAACCCGATACGGTAATTTCTAGAAATATTCCGATCACTAAAGTTGGGTGTTAAAATGATTTCTAAATGTATTAAGGCACCCATTAAGTCATTTTAAATACGTACAAGTTAATGACTTAATTAAACAGAAGATCGGAAATCGAATTTGGAAACGACGATTGGTTGTGTGAATTGTACTACGGAAGAGTTACAAGAGATGGTACGGAAATTTCGGGTTGTTACATTATCCCCCCCGTTAAAGGGAATTTCGTCCTGAAATTCAATGTTTAAAACACAAGACAGGATACAAATCATGGATCTGGAAAGAGTTGTTGATACTTCTGTTTCATTGAATCTTCTCGTTCCCAAGTGAATTCCGGTCCCCGCTTGGCATTCCAGCGAACCTTCACTAACGGGATGCGACTTTGCTTTGTATGTTTGAATTCTCGATCCATGATTTCGATCGGTTCTTCCACAAAGTTGAGGTTTTCATTGATCTCGATCTCGTCTATGGGAATCGTTAGGGTTTCATCGGATAGGCACTTTTTGAGATTTGAGACATGGAAGACAGGATGAATGTTACTAAGTTCGTGAGGTAAACGAAGTTTATAGGCAACTGGACCGATCCTGGAGAGGATCTAGAAGGGTCCAATGTACCTTGGATTAAGTTTCCCACCCTTACCAAAGCGTACAGTGCTTTTCAAGGGCGAGACCTTCAACAGGACATGGTCTCCAACCTGGAACTCTAGTGGTTTCCGACGATTATCAGTGTAACTCTTTTGGCGATCATGTGAAGCTTTCAATTGGTTACGGATTTGAATGATCTTTTCGGTGGTTTCGCGGATGATTTCAGGACCAGTGAGAGCACTGTCGGGGACTCGACTCCTGGCTAACTGTGTATCCCCCACCTCGACCCAGCACAGAGGGGATCTGCGCTTACGACCGTATAGGGCTTCAAATGGAGCAGCCCTAATGCTGGTATGGTAACTGTTGTTGTATGAGAATTCAATCAAAGATAGATGTGTGTCCCACGACTATCCAAAGTCAATGACACATGCCCTAAGCATGTCCTCCAGGGTTTGGATGCTTCTCTCACTCTATCCATCGATCTGAGGATGATACGCTGTGCTCATATCTAGTTTGGTTCCAAGTGCTTTCTGAAGGGATTGCCAAAATCTGGAGGTAAAACTGCTATCTCGATCAGAGATAATGGATACAGGTACACCGTGTAGACGTACTAGCTCCTGGATGTAGATTCGCACGAGTCTTTCCATCTTGTATGATTCTTCGATCGAGATGAAGTGAGCGGACTTTGTCAAACGATCGAAAATTACCCAAATGGTATCGTACCCACTAGAACACTTGGGCAGTTTGGTGATGAAGTCCATGGTAATTATCTCCCATTTCCATTCGGGGATCTCGGGCTGTTGGAGCAGACCCGAGGGTTTCTGGTGTTCAACTTTAACCTTGGCACAAGTCAGACACTTGCCCATGAATGTAGCTATCTCAGCTTTCATGTTTGGCCACCAATATTGTTTCTTGAGATCCAGGTACATCTTGTCCGAACCTGGGTGAACAGAGTATTTGGTTCTGTGTGCTTCCTCCATGACTATTTCCCTTAATCCTCCAGACTTGGGAATCCAGATTCGATCCATGAAACAGTGAACTTCGTCCCCTCTGATCTCAAGTTTCTTTTCCATTCCTCTCAAGGCTTCATTCGACATGTTCTCGGGTTTGAGGGCTATTAACTAGGTTTCTATGATTTGCATGGGTTGGTTCAAATGGATGGTCATCGTCTGATTCTTCACTTTGTGGCCTGCACTATTCTTTCGGCTAAGGGCATCTGCTACCACATTGGCCTTACTGGGGTGGTAACGGATTTCACACTCATAATCACTGAGTAATTCTACCCATCGCCGTTGCCTCATGTTTAAGTCTTTCTGATCAAGGATATGCTGCAGGATCTTGTGATCAGTGAAGATCGTGCACTTGGTTCCGTAAAGATAATGTCTCCAAATCTTCAATGCAAAGACTACGGCTCTTAGTTCCAAGTCATGTGTGGTATAGTTGACCTCGTGTGCTTTCAGTTGTCTTGAGGCATAGGCAATCACCTTTCCTCTTTGCATGAGCACACAGCCTAAACCTTGATTAGACGCATCGCAGTAGACAACGAAGTCCTCTGTCCCTTCGGGCAAGGACAGAACAAGCGCTGCATAAGGCTCTCTTCAACGTTTGGAATGCAGTTTCTTGTTTATCACTCCAACAAAAGGGTACAGCTTTCTGTGTTAGAGTGGTTAAGGGTTTGGCGATTTTGGAAAAATTCTGAATGAATCTTCGATAGTAGCCGGCGAGACCCAAGAATTGACGAATTTCTGTGGGTGTCTTCGGTGCCAACCAATTCTCTATCACTTTAATCTTGGAAGGATCTACGTGAATTCACTCCTCGCTTACTACGTGACCGAGGAAAGTTACCTTCCGTATCCAGAATTCACACTTGGAAAATTTCGCGTATAGCTTTTCAGATCTAAGGGTCTCCAACACTAACCTCAAGTGTTGCTTGTGGTCTTCTTCGCTTCGGGAGTACACGAGAATGTTGTCGATGAACACGATGACGAACTTGTCTAAGAAGGGACGACACACCCGGTGCATTGGTGAGACCGAAGGGCATCACTACGAAATCGTAGTGTCCATACCGAGTCCTAAAAGCTGTTTTGGAAACATCATCCTCCTGGACTCGTAACTGATGGTACCCTGACCGAAGGTCTATCTTTGAAAAGTAGCTGGCTCCTTGGAGTTGATCGAAGAGGTCATCTATTCGTGGAAGAGGATATCGGTTCTTAACGGTCAACTTGTTCAGCTCACGGTAGTCGATACACATTCAAAAGGATCCATCTTTCTTCTTGACAAACAGTACCGGAGCTCACCAGGGTGAGGAACTCGGTCTAATGAATCCTTTACTGAGCAACTCATTGAGTTGACTGGATAACTCTTGCATTTCTGCTGGAGCTAAGCGATATGGAGACTTTGCTACGGGGGTAGCTCCAGGAATCAGGTCGATACGGAACTCGACTTGACACTCTGGAGGAATTCCTGGAAGCTCTTCGGGAAACACATCAGGAAAGTTACAGACTTCGGGGATGCTCGCGAGGTCTCTAACTTCCTGTTTCTCGTTGATCACATGGGATAAGAATGCAATGCACTCCTTTCGTAGGAGCTTTCGAGCTTTGATGCAGGAAATGATATGAAGATTGGAACTGGGTTTATCGCCATAGATTATGAGAGTTTGATCCGAGGGAAGGTTGAGACGGATGGCTTTTTCATAGCAAAGGATATCGGCATGATTGGGACTCAACCAATCCATGCTAATTATAACATCAAAGCTCTTAATGGAAATGGGCATGAGATCTATAAGAAATGAGTGATAATTTAGGGTAAGCGTACAACCTATGAATACGTCGCTAGCGCTTTCTTTCTCACCGTTATCCATCTCGACGGTAAACGTTTCAGTTAGTGGTTGGGGATTACGTTTTAGATTATGTTTGAATGCATGACTAACAAAACTCCTTTCAGCACCCGAATCGAAAAGAATTCTAGCATATGAGTTGTTGAGAAGGAATGTACCCGAAACAACAGTGGGATCAGCGACTGCTTCCTCCCGTCCCATGGTTAGAACCCTTCCGGTGTTATCAGTAGTTGACTTCTTGGGACAGTTCCTTTTAAAGTGCCCAACTTCTCCACAGTTATAGCAGGCTTGACTAACACCTGCTCCAGATGATTGGTTGGCTGATTGGGTAGGAGTTTTGCAGAATCGAACTGTATGCCCTTTCTTACCACAGTTGGTACAGGATAGTTCTCGGCAGGGACCAGGATGATGGTATTTGCACTTGTCACACAGAGGAAGATTACCAACATATTTACTGGTAGGAGTTGGAGCTGTGGATCCCACAACAGAAGCAACAGCAACAAGGGTAGTAGCAGCATGGACTGCTACTGTCTTCTGTTTCTTGGAAGATCCTTGAGAAGATTGACCCTTGTTCTTCTTCCAGAATTTTATCTTTTCGCCACTCCTTTGAGTCGGCTCAGAAGTGGTAGTGATTTCCTTAACATCATCGTTGTGATCAATCAGAGTTTGAGCTAAATTCTTGGCACTATCATAGGTATCCGGACGGGCAGCCAAAACATGACTCTTTGTTGGTTGGGATAAACCCCAAATGAACCTTTCGATCTTTTTGTTTTCAGGAGTGACTAATCCCGGGCAAAGAAGTGCGAGATCATCGAATCGGGAAGTGTATGCAGCAATGTCGGAACCTTTCATCTTCAGGTTTTAGAGCTCGTGCTCTAGTTTCTGCATTTCACCACGGGGCAGTACTCGGCAATGAGGAGTTCTTTCATGACTTCCCAACCCATGGCATTGGCTACAGGTAGGGTCAGAGATTTGACTTGGCCATTCCACCAAGTTAAGGCCTTATCGATGAAAGTACAGGCCGCGAACTTGACCTTATCAGATTCTGCGCAAGCACAGATTTCGAAAATGGATTCAATTTTCTCGAACCATCAGGATAAGGAAATGACACCTCTAGCGCCATTGAAGGATGTTGGTTCCGCGTTCATGAAATCCTTATAGGAAACCCCACTTTGGTGTCCCTAGCTAACTTCGGGGTTCTGGGATTGGGGACCACCTCCTGAACCACCAGGGTTCATTTGTGACATGGCTGCCACCATTGCAGCAGTCATGACCGTCTGGAGTGATGCGAGGTCAAATTGGGGAGGAGGTGGTGGCGAAGAAGGATTGTTGTTCTTCTTTGAGTTGGGTATCTTTCTGGGAGGCATCTTGATCTAATAAGAATCAAGAAAGAGGGGATGATAAGTCCTCTACATTGAATCGATAGATATGGCAGTTATATGATCCGAATAAGCGATAAAGTAGGAAAGAATTATCGAAACAGATAATTTATCGCTAAGAATAATCACATAAAGCCACTCGAATAAGGATTTTTACAGAGGATTGGCTCAAGAAATACTCCCATAGTATTTCATGAATTGATTACGACAATGGTTCGATGTTTGGGATATTAGGGTAAGTTTTAGGCATGCCGCATACCACAATCACTCCCAAGCACATGTTGGCTGTGTCTCGAATGAATATAGTTGGCCAGGCTATATTGACCCTAGACATGACTACATAACTGCCCAGGTTTAACCATAGTACACAACACCCAATTACTTATGTTCTGTTCTACTTGTGGTTACGGATCACGACGATTGGATATACTTTTATACTTTTAAAAATACTTGTAGTTTGAAGATACTTTTTAATTCAGTGCACTTAGGCCCTTTAGTTTTTATAGTTTTATACCATGTAAGGTTTGGTATACTTTATTCACTATAAACAAGGGCTCTGATACCAATCTTTCACACCCCGAAAACCAAAGGCTGAAACATTTCCGGGGTCGACTCCACGTTGAGTACCAAATCCAATGCACATAGTAAGTAAAGTAAAACAACCATTACATTATATAAGAAAAGTTTTACAGTTGTTTCAAAAGTAAAGTTTGTACAGTTGTGATACAATATATATATATATATATATATATACACACATATATATATATATATATATATATATATATATATATATATATATATATATATATATATATATATATATATAACAAAATGAAACGGGTCTTCATGTACTCCGTCTTCTGACCAAAAAGGGATCTTCGGGTACCTATTCTAACGCTTACCTGAGAACACAAGCGGTTTAAAAATCAGCATAAAGCTGGTGAGTTCATAAGCGGTTTTTGTTTGTGAAAATGTTCAAGTTTCCTTTCTGTTTCTTAAATGTTACGCACACCAAGAAAATCCCATATTTTCTTAAAAGTTGATTGTTGTTTCACAATTGTAAAGTATAGTAAGTTTGTACACTAAAAACATGTCTACGTAAAAATGTATAGTTTGGTTATCCGGCTTGTTAAACTGTTCTGTTTACCTATCGTGTATTCCTAGGAAAGTCCCATACTTTCCTTATTGTATATTACCAATTGTAAAAGATGTAATGTTATCCAGTTGGTTACTTTTTCTAGTTATGTAAGAGTTACCCAGGAAAGCCCCATGCTTTCCTGCATGTTGGTTTCCAATGTGAACGATGTAAAAGATGTAAAAGATGTAAACGTGGTTAGGTTCCATGTTTTTCCCCAGGAAAGTCCCATACTTTCCTGAATGTTGGTTACCTTATGTGAAAGATGTAAAAGATGTAAAAGATGTAATAAGTGGTTCATTATTACTATAAGTAAATCTCTGTTATCCTAATTGTGAGTTCCATAACCATACGATGGACTAAACCTGTGGCAATAAGTAGTCCACATGTGGCAATAAGTAGTCCACATACTTATGACTTTCGTCACCCTTGAACCATTTCGGTTATGCTGTAGCTAGCAGGCAGGCGTGGGGTAGTCAGCCCCGTATAGATCTATACACTCAAGTCACGCTCTCTAAATACCAGAGATTCTGGTTACGGGAGTAGTCCTCCACTCGCGTATCTCTGTGGAGTGTTCGCCGAGGACGTGTCTCCAATCATACAGGATTAACAAATTTACTAGTAATAATATGATAGTCATCCACTCGCGTATATATGTGGAGTGTTGCCGAGGACAAAACAGTGTACATGTATTATTCAAATGTCTAATGTTATGCTTTTAACTGATAAAATATGGAAAACATTTGTGAAATATATGTAAAACATAACAGTTTAAAGACCTATATCACAAATATATGTTACGTGATCTGCATGTTCAAATGGTTATCAGTTGTAGTAATCAGTAATAAAAGCATATGGAATATGAAACACGCATTTGAAAACATGTTTTGTGTACAAGAATTCCCTTGTACTTTGCTTGTGTTCCCCCCTGAAAACAGTGAAAACAGTGAAAAAGGGTAGGGGTATGAACTCACCAGACTCGGAAATGCATCGGTTTTGGATACTAGACGTTGGTTTGGGGATTGTTTACTTGCGATGTCCCTATGTAAAATGAAATAATGTCCATATATATTCAATTAGAGATATATTCACTAATTATATGGAACATTACACTCTTACGAGTTTAAACACCTCAAAACGAGCGTTTGGAGTGACCCGGGTGACATCTTCGGACGTGTAATGGCACTAGGGACTTGGGACTTGAGTTTACTCCCCAAGAGTAAACATTTTAGGGAGTTTACAGCCACATAACACACCCACACATGAGTTTACGGCCGTAAACTCATGTTGGTGTCATTTGGAGGGTTTAATGGCTTGTTTGGACATGGGGATTGTTGGGATGGATTTCTAAAATGCCTTGGAATGGATTACATGTAATTATACCACTTAGAAGGGAGTTTACGGCCACACACTTGGAGTTTACGGCCGTAAACTCACCCATGGCCAAGAAAAATTGTTTTAAGGCACAAAGAGCAATCACATGTGATTCTAACTAATTTTCTAAGGCTTGGTATCAACTTGTGGCTTCATTTGACAACTTTATATGAGTTTACGGCCCAGACAAATACCCTTTGGCCGTAAACTCTAATATGGTTAAGTAAAATTAGTTTTTGATGCTTAAAACACTCATATGTAATTTCTAGGAATTTATCCAAGCCTTTGGGGTGGTTTAAGGACATTTTTGGCATGTCTTTATGAGTTTACGGCCAAAGGCTATGTGCTTAGGTTGTAAACTCCAATATGTAAGGTATTTGATGTGTTTAAGGTCTCCATACCATTTTTAGATGATTCTAGGATTTACCACAAGGCCATTGGTTGAGTTTCAAGGCATTTGGACATGTTTAAAGGCACTAAATCCCCAATTTAGTGGAGTTTACGGCCCAAGAAGGAGCCTTGGCCGTAAACTCTTGTCTGTCCCCCAAAATGTATGTTTAATGTGTTCCAAGTCCAGATTTGCAAGCCTCAAGGTCATATCTAAGTCCCAACTATGATTTGGAAGGGTAAATTTGGCTGAAAAACCCCATTTTAAGGAGTTTACGGCCCAAGCTTGATCCTTGGCCTTAAACTCATGTTCTTGGTCCCAAAACTAAGTTTAAACATCAATTTGAAGGCTAAAGAGGTTGGATAACAAGTTAGGTGTGTTACCTCTTTTATTGGAAGCCTTAAATCTTTGTTTTGGACCTTTGATTATGGATGAGGAGAGAGGTTGGGAGAGTTTTATGAGAAAATTTCCAAAGGCTTCAAATGGAGTCTTAAAACACTTTATATAGTGTCTAAGTTTTGGACACGGTGGAATTCTACCCGATACCGGCGTTAGGCGAGGCTTTTGGTCGTACCCGATTAGGTTGTCGTAACCCGATACGGTAATTTCTAGAAATATTCTGATCACTAAAGTTGGGTGTTAAAATGATTTCTAAATGCATTAAGACACCCATTAAGTCATTTTAAATACGTACAAGTTAATGACTTAATTAAACAGAAGATCGGAAATCGAATTTGGAAACGACGATTGGTTGCGTGAATTGTGCTACGGAAGAGTTACAAGAGATGGTACGGAAATTTTGGGTTGTTACATAAATACTTATGAATTCACCAGCATTATTGCTGATACTCGCTTTCAAAATAACTTGTATTCCCAGGATACGGATAGACAGGTACGACTACCAGATTTTGTGAAGACGGAGCGATCAAGACTCGTCTTTTATTTTTTTGAATATTCATTTTTGTAGAATTATACTATGAAGGAACTCAAATGTAATTAAAATTATACTATTAATGAAATGGATGATGTTGTTGCTTGTTTACTACTTTGCATTGTTGTGATACATCTCATGACGTCCTCCGCCCTAGAACGTTTCCGCCGTTCTCGGTTTTGGGGTGTGAGAGGATTGGTCCGTTAAAAATTCACAATTTATTCATCCGACGTTCATTTTTGTCTATCCTTTTATCGTTGTGCTACTATTAACGAGATCTTCGATTCTCGTTTAGGTTGTGTCAGGTAAAAACCGTTCGATCTAATATTCGAACTTCGAGCTGTACACTAGTAAGTCGAAACTTCAAAAAATCTAACTTCCCCATACGAAGTTAGATTTGGGCGTTCTTTTGATGGAGACTCTTGGTATAACTTATTCTATGAATTTCGTTTATATCGCTAAGGCTAAAACTCACTCTATCGTAAATTAACTATTTATGCTTCCCGGTATCGTGCCGGTTTCATCACGAAACTTCGACGGGTCATAACTTCTTCGTTATAACTCGGATTTCGGCATTCTTTATATCTCCGGAATCCTTGTTTCGACCACTACAACTTTATGTAAAGATATCGGGATTATCTCGCACTTTAATTTTGACGCTTATTTTTATCTTTGATTAATTATACATTTATAAATAAGTAATAATCACACAAATACACATAATTCACATAATACTCAAATATTTCATCTTTATTACTTCAAAAGAGTTACAATAGTAGACCTAGACTATTACATCATCTAAAATGCTTAGCCCCGAAACCCGGGTGTTACAATTCTCTTCCCTTAGGATGATTCCATCACGGAATCTTGCATCAGCAAACAGATGTGGGTAGTGGCTCATCATGTCAATCTCTGTTTCCCAAGTGAGATTCGGCCCATTCGAATGTTTCCTTCAGACTAGAACTAAGTCGACCATCTTGCATTGTAGCTTCTTAATCTTACGGTCAACAATTTCCTCGGGCTCTTCGATCAGCCTCTTGTTCTCATCCATTCTTAGTTTTAAGATTGGAATTATGTTGGGAACTTCTCCCATGAGTTTCCTAAAATAACACACATGGAAGGTGTTATGAATACCATCTAGTTCTTCGAGCAATTCCAGCTTGTAAGCTTGGTTCCTAATCTTCTGAAGAACTTTGAACGGTCCAATAAACCTTGGACTTAGCTTTCCTCATTTCCCGAATCTTATAAGTCCTTTCCACAGTGAGACTTTAAGTAAAACTGAATCCCCAACATCGAAGATCATCGGTCGTCTTTTCTTGTCAGCATAGCTCTTCTGACAATCCTGAGCTACTAACATCCTTTCCCTAATCACCTTTAGTTTCTCAGCAGTCTCATGGACTATCTCTGGGCCCATAAAATGCTTCTCCCTGGCCTCAAGCCAACAACACGGCGTATGACACATTTGTCTGTATAACGCTTGATAGGGCACCATCTTGATGCTCGAGTGAAAACTATTGTTGTAGGAAAATTCTACCAGAGGTAAGTGCTCGTCCCAGTTCCCTTGGAACTCGAGGGTACATGCTCTCAGCATATCTTCTAGTATCTGAATCGTTCTTTCGCTCTGACCATCAGTCTATGGATGGTAAGCTGTACTCAAACATAACTTTGTACCCAATTCCTCCTGTAGACTTCTCCAGAACCTTGACGTGAAACGACTATCATGATCTGAAACAATTGTTAGAGGAACACCGTGAAGTCTTACAAATTCCTTCACATAAGCATTTGCGAGATTATCCATAGATCACTTATCGTTGGCTTCTATGAAGTGTGCACTTTTGGTGAAACGATCCACGACCACCCAAATCATATCGTGTCCATTCTTCGTCCTACGCAGTTTGGTCACAAAATTCATGGTGATGTCTTCCCATTTACCCATGGGTATATGTAAAGGTTCTAAACTCTGATACAGTTTCTGATGTTGTGCCTTAACTCTCGCACATGTCACACACTCGGCCACATACTTCGCAACATCGAGCTTCATCGTCGGCCACCAGTAGTAGGGTTTTAGGTCCCTATACATTTTAGTGCTACTTGAATGAATCGAGTACATGGTCTTGTGTTCTTCTTCGATCAGAAGGTCTCTAATTCCTCCCATCTTAGGTACCCAAATCCGACCTTGGAATACCTTCAATCCTCGACTGTTTATACCGAACACTAATGGTGTTTTCCCAATTGTTCTTCCTTTCGGTCATTCTTCTCTAAAGCTTCTTCTTGAGCTTTCCTGATGCTTTCCACAATCATCGAGATGACTTCAATTCTCAACGCTCTTGGCCTTTTCCTTTAAAGGTTGACTTTCCAACTGAGGGCATCGACAACAACATTTGCTTTACCGGGGTGGTAAAGTATCTCACAATCATAGTCCTTGAGTAGTTCTAGCCAGCGTCGTTGCCTCATGTTCAATTCTTTCTGATTAAAGAGATACTAGAGACCCTTATGATCTGTTAAAAGCTTGTACTTCGTGCCATAGAGGTAATGCCTCCATATCTTTAAGGAAAATATTACCGCCGACAACTCTAGATCATGAGTGAGGTAGTTCTTTTCGTGCTCTTTCAATTGTCGAAAGGCATATGCTATCACCTTTTCTCTTTAGGTCAGAACACAACCCAACCCGACTCCAGATGTGTCACTGTATACCGCGAAGTCTTCAAAACCATCGGGTAAAGAAAGTATCGGTGCTTCACATAACTTCTTATTTACCTTCTTGAATGCCTCATCGTATTTCTCACTCCACATATATGTAGCTCCTTTGTGGGCCAAAGCTGTTAATGGAGCAGCTATCGAAGAAAAGCCTTGGATAAATTGTCGGTAATATCCAGCTAATCCTAGAAAGCTTCGAATCTACGTGGGGCTTTTTGGACGTTCCCACTTCCTCATAGCCTCAATCATTGCGGGGTCAACCATTATCCCTTCTTGGTTAACCACGTGACCCAAGAACTGAACTTCTCGTATCCAAAAGTCACATTTGGAGAACTTAGCGTAAAGCTTCTCCTTCTTTAACACTTCCAACACTTCTCATAGATTCTTGGCATGCTCCTCTTGGATTTTCAAGTAGTTTAGAATGTCGTCGATGAACACTATCACGTATTTATTGAGGAATGGTTTACAACCCTATTCATCAAATGCATGAATGTTGCTGGAGCATTGGTTAGTCCAAATGACATAAGCAAGAACTCGTAGTGTCCATGTCTAGTTCTGAATGAAGTCTTCTAAATATCCTGCTCTCTCACCTTCAGCTGATGATATCCTGACCTAAGATCGATCTTTGAGAAATAGCTCGAACCTTGCAGTTGGTCGAATAGGTCATCAATCCTCGGCAATGGGTACTTGTTCTTTACCGTTGCCTTGTTCAGCTCTCAGTAGTCTATACACATTCTCATGCTTCTGTCCTTCTTCTTCATGAATAACATCGAAGCTACCCAGGTTAATGAACTAGGTCGAATGAAACTGTTGTCCAACAGCTCCTGAAGTTGCATCATAAGCGCCTTCATCTCCGTAGGTGCTAATCGGTAAGGTGTCTTTGCTATCGGTGTTGTACATGGTAACAAGTCTATCCGAAATTCCACTTTTCTATCAGGCGATAATCCAGGATGATCTTTGGGAAAGACTTCCGGATAATCACACACAACCAGTATATTCTGCACCTCTCTCTTTTCCTTCTTAGCGTCGATTACGAATGCCAAGTATGATGCACATCCTTTGGACAAACACTTCCTGGCTTTCATCAGGGAGACGATTCCAGAATTCACTCTGTGTTTGTCCCCGTACACCATAAATGATTCCTTTCCGGGTGGGTTTACCCTTACTATCTTCTTTTGGCATTGAATCTCAGCATCGTTAGTGCTAAGCCAATCCATACCCAAAACAATGTCGAAGCCGTTTAACTCTATGGGTAATAGCTCTTCGTGGAATTTGTTTCCATTTAGGTCAATGACGATGTTCCTAATACGATCACTAACATGTACAAATTTGCCACTGGCAACTTCCATAATTAGGGAATTATCAAGTTTTTCTTTAGGTAATGCTAATTTTCCTCTAAACTTATGCGATACAACGGAGTAGTTTGCTCCCGAATCAAATAGTATGTTGGCAGGTAATACATTTACAAGAAAGGTACTTGAAGCGACGTCTGCTGCCGCCTTCGCAGCCTTGAGCATCATCTGGAAGGCTCTCACCTTCGGCTTCGATGGTATGTTGGGTCTTCCTGTTTCATTCTTCTTTTGGCAGTCCCTCTTGCACTTCTTCATTACACCAATAACAGAACTTTTGGGTGAGGGTGCATTCATTGGCATAGTGCCTAGGCTTTCCGCATTTGAAACAAGTGACCCCTTCGTTACACTTCCCAGAGTGCTACTTTTTGAACTTGTCACACCACTTCGCTTCTGATCCTCTTCCTCTCGAACTAGACTTCGAGAATCTACTCTTCTTGTTGGACTTCGAGGATCCATCGAACTTCCATTTCTCACCAACCTCATCCCTTTCCATACCTCTTTCCTTTTGTTGGGTCTCCACATTTTAGCTGCTTGAACAACTGCCTTCAGAGTGGTTGCCATCTTGACTGTTGGGCTAAAGTCAGCCGGCACTCCGTTTGTGAACTTCGTAATTTTGGAAAGTGCGGTTGGCACTAATTATCTAAACAACTTCATCTTTTCTGTGAATGCAGCAGTGTAGTCGTCGACGCTCATTCTTCCCTTCTTCAAGTTTTGGAACTCATTGTTCAGATCAATTAGATCTATCTCTGAACAGTATTGCGCCTTCAGTTGTTCCAAGAACTCATCCCATGACATTTTCAGAGCTTCTCCTCACGACATTGTATCCGACAATAGCTTCCACCAACTCAAGACTACAGTTTTCAATTGTCTCACAGTGAAGACGGTCTTCTGCTTCTCGTTGCAGTCGCAGTTCTCAAACACCATCTCCATCTCGGAGATCCAATCCATAATCTTAACAGGCTTCCGGCTTCCTAAGAGACTTGGTGGTTTCGCACCCAACAAATTCTTGTACATCCTCCCATCCTTGTTGTTTCTCTTCTCCGGGCCATCCCTTTGCTCACCTTGAGTCCCTACTTGACTCACTTGGCGGCTGTAGTTCCCTTCCTCGGATTGCTCAGGAATTGGCTCGGTCGGCTCAATGTGTATGGTAGGTTCATCCCTATTTTTGTGGAACATCTGTCTCATTTCATCCCTTTGTTCAGCTAGCATAGTCTGAATCATGGCTTGAATTCCAGCCATGGTGATTGACTCAGGTGTTTGCTGAATCACTGGGGTTGGTTTCCGTTTCCATTCACATTCCCGGCTCTACTGCGGGTTCTCACCATTTTGATCTATACACCGAATAAGGTGAACTTAGATCTTTCTTTAGTGTAGATGTTCAAGTCATCCTTATCACCCCAAAATGTTTATATACTAGTTCCAATATCATACTCATACGTTTAGAATCCTAAACACAAAAGGTTTCCAGATCCGGTCGGTAACAAACCACAGATCCGAACAAATAATAACGTATCAGACACAAAGCGTTTAGCACATAAAAACCATTTTTAACACTAAAAATTTAAGCCAAAATTTAAATTTTCAAAAACACATCGAATTCATCAAAACATTACAACTTTGTTTTCAAAATACATTTATATCATAGTTTTCCCAGAAACATAACACAATAGAAGGAGTTGTACGATCATGCCTTCGCCTTGCCGCGATCCCCTGAGGAACTTGAAACAATAAACTGAAACTGTAAGCCTGAGAGCTTAGTGAGTTACCCCCAAATACCGATACTCATACAGTCCACATAGCAATATCAACATTAGCATATCATACCAATCAAAAACAGAACAGCATGCACTGGGTCCACGACTTTACAAGCTGGACTACCCCTCGTCCCTTAGTACGAGTCTGGAATGCCTACCGGGCCCTCAACTCGTATCTAGAATGCCATCGAGCCCTCAGTATGAGTCTGGAATGCCTACCGGGGCTTTAGCTTGTATCTGGAATGCTTTTGGGTTTGTTGGTTACTGCACGGAGCAGTACAACCTCAACCCACCCCATATAACATGTCGACATGTAACAGATAAATGCACATACAGGTAATCAATCAGTATCACAGGCAGTCCAACAGATCTACCCGACTAGCACATCAACTGGCATGCATCACTAACTCAAACTCAACATAACAATAACTACTAGGATATCAAATCCAATGGGCCGACCTTGGTGCCTTAGACCCCTTAGTATAGTGAGGATAACTCACCTCGCAACTGTTGTCGGAAATAAGAAAGCTCAAGTCCCGGGTCCAACACGAACTCCGCCACCTAAACGTACCACACAACCTTTTTCATAAATCCCCCAATCCCAGAAACCCACAGAATTCAATTGGTCAACCCTTGGTCCAATTCAAAGTCCATAGCCAGAGTCAACAGTCTATGTTGACTCAACTCGCCGAGTGCACGTCGCCGACTCGCCGAGTTCTTCCTGAGCTCGAGAAGTCGTGAAATCCTCGATTTGCTCACGGAGGTCTCCTTTTAACTCGTTGAGTTCATATGCTGCCAAGATTTTCGAAGTAACCCTAGCCAACTCGCCGAGTTTTCTAACACACGTCGAGTTCAAGGCAATCTTCAATGAACTCGTCGAGTTGTTCATCCAACTCGCTGAGTTCATGGCCATCTTAAACGGACTCGCCGAGTCCCTTAATCAACTCGCCGAGTCCATGTAGATGTTAATCCATGAAGATGCTCTTTAAGCCATCGCAAGGCCCCAAATTACAGATACAAGCTCCTAAGGCACGTTTATCACGTAAAGTTGCAAGCTTTACGTACATGCAAGGCTTTAAAGGCCCGAAATGATCAATCTAAGCTCTTTAATCGAGTTTTACACCTTGGGAGAGTTTCAACCTTGCACAATCTAGGAACTTTATGGATCTAGAGGTCAAGGGAAGTCCAGATCTAAAGTTATAACTTCAGATCTTAGCTTAAACATGGGGAATCCTTCATAACACCCATCCAAGGGAGGTTCAAAGTGAAAAGAGCTTAAGGAATAACCTATTACCTTCCAGAGAGTGATGTCTGATGCAATCCCTTAGCTTTCCCGAGTTCCTAGCCTTGCTTTTCCTTGCTTCTTCAAATGCTTCCTTCCAAGGTTACTCCTTCAAGCTTGGACACCAAAGAACACACACACACACATACGTTTTAGGGTTTGAGAGGGACAAGAAGCATAAGGGGAGGCTGGTGGCGGCGAATGATCCTTTAAATAGGGTGTAAAATCCCCAGAATTTAGGGTTTCATCTGCCAGCTCCTACTCGTCGAGTCCCTTGGTGGACTCGCCGAGTAGGTCACTAAACATGCGTTCCAATCCCATTACTACTCGGCGAGTAGGGCAACCAACTCGCTGAGTAGGACATAAGACCAATTATTCTTTAATTAAATTTATACGTGGAATCGGGACATTACAACATTTTAGGCACAATTCCTAAAATAAGTTAGTGCTTACACCTCACAATCATCGCTTAGCATTCTAAGTTTAAGTCTAGAAATCATACAAATTCCTAGTTTGCTTAAACTAATGCTCTGATACCAACTATCACATCCCCATTTTTATAGCCATAAAAGACCGGTTTTTGTTTATACTTTGTTTAAAAATTAGAGTAATATTTTAAGTAAAAGAGTTGTGGAATTCGTCCCCAAGAAAAAATATGATAAAGATTTATCAATGCATTTTCATAAAAATGTATTTCATTAAAAGACTCGGGATGTCATGTTCGATACAGATCAAAAGTATAAACCGTACAATATAAGCCTTACTACATTATTTCATACCTACAGGCCTATATCATTAACCCCTAATCCAAATCATCACATCTATGCTCGAGCGCCACTACCTGTAATACATGAAACTGAGTGGGTCAGGCTTGGGGGCCTGGTGAACACATAGGGTTTTCAACCCACATTAAATAAGATTATTAATTTCATCAATCAACAATAACCCGATTACCATTCCCGTTATCCTCACATTATGTCCCTAAACACCTATCATAAGAGACCTAGCCTAAGGATCATTATCGGCAAGGACACTACAGCTAAGGGGGTTCCTTAGTAATAAATGTCCTAAAGGCATCCAAGAGGGGGATGGAGTACACCGGTGAACACATCGTTCACAAACACCTACTGGTTGCAAGCCTGCTAGCATTCCACTAGACCGTCTAGAAGAGTCTGTGGTCGTCATCCATATTCCGCTAGATGACATAATCAACAACATCAACGTCGAGGCCTGTCATTATTTTATCAGACATTAGCTATTAAATCTACCCATGTTTTACCCCAACATTTTTGTAGATATAAAATACATATATAGTTTAAATCATTGAAAACATGTATAAAAATGTTCATCCAATGTAGATAGCGAGTATTCAGATAGTATGAACACATAGCAGGTAATTTATATAAAATACTTCATATCTATGTGTAAGCTGAAAGTAACTATGCACTCACCTGAAATGGTGGTGCTTCTGCCTTCGAAGAGCGCTTCGTTATCTTAAAACAGTTATCCCTCGATAAACCTAATATCAATATCACTAGGGTTTAGTCTAAAGTTAACCGTGACTAATTAATAGCCTAGTTATTATTATTTTTATATAAGAATTAAACAACACCCTATATAACTCATAATAATAGCCCAAATAATTATTGTAAGGACCTAATAATATTACTATAATCATTTAAAAGTTATATTAAAAATTGCGTAAGCGTAGCTCACTTACAACGTATTTTAAAGCAAACTGGGCTTTGCTCGGAGCATCCTTTCGCAACCGAAAGATCCCTTTTTTTCAGGACTCCGGGAGCCTCAGGGATTCCTTCGGATGCTAGGGGATCACCTTGGCTTAGGGAAAGGTTAAAACCCTTAGAGAGAGAAAGTAATTTTTAGAGAGAAATAGAATGGTGTGAAATTTTAGGAAAACTTCGCATGTATTTATAAGGGGTGAAGCCTCTCAGATTACGTTGGGCGTCAGCAGCTACGCGCCGTGTAGCTTCGGATAAGGTCAGCAGGTGGACTCCAGTTGTCTCGCACTCGGACTTGGACGGACAGGGCCGAAGGTATGCTGGGCGTACCATCCTCCAACGCGGGGCGGAATAGCGAGGGCTATGTGGCATGATCCGAAGTGACCCCTGAACCAACATCCGACGACCGAGATGTTGCCACGTCATCAAGTTCTTATCAGACTTAGCAATTTCGACTACAAAATTTAAAAATTCATATATTTAGCATACGAGCTCCGTTTTTGACGTTCTTTATATCCATGTGAAGGTGGGAACATACTCTATAACTTTCGTTTTGACTCTGTCGGCTAATTTTGATTTTATTTTAAAAGTTATATTTTTAACAGGTCGGGACATGATTGGTCCGTTAAAAAAACATAAATTCTTCATCCAACGTCCGTTTTCGTCTGTCTTTTTATTGTTGTGCTACTATTAACTAGATCTGCGATTCTCTTATAGGTTGTGTTGGCTAAAAAGTGTTCAATCTAATATTCGAACTTCGAGTTGTACACTGCTAAGCCGAAACTTCGAAAAATCATAACTTCCTCATACGAAGTTACATTTGGGAGTTGTTTTTATGGACGTTGTTGGTGTAACGTATTCTACGAATTTCATTTAGATCGCTAAGGCTAAAACTTGCTCTATCGTAAATTCACTATTTACGCATCCCGATATCGTGCGAGTTTCATCATGATACTTTGACGGGTCATAACTTCTTCGTTATAACTCGGATTTCGGCATTCTTTATATCTTCAGAATCCTTGTTTCGACCACTACAACTTTATGTAGAGATATCGGGCTTATCTCACACTTTAATTTTGACACTTATTTTTATCTTTTATTAAATATACATTTACAAATATGTATTAAGCACACAAATACACATAATTCACATAATACTCAAATATTTCATCATTATTATGTGATTATTGAGCTTGTGAAGATTAGATCTATGGATTAGAGGAACATATCTAACCTCAGAAGGTCATTTGAGTGTGAGCATGGAATGAACTCGTCGAGTCCATGAGCGGACTCGACGAGTCAAGTCGGGGTTGCCCCTCGATGCGTGACAGGTGTAACTTGTCGAGTGGAAGAAAGAATCGACAAGCCAAGAGAGTTTGAAAGGATTCAGAGGACCTGCATGGACTCGCTGAGTCACCTTTGTGTACTCAACGAGCCGGGTCAAAGTTGACCATTGACTTTTGTTGACTTTAGGGTTCTGGTCAAGACTGATTCAGGAGAGTTTAGGGAATGGTAGAATGGCCTTCTAGCTAGTCTATAGAGATGATATCATGGGGGAGTATTGATCGGGAATGTTATTTGAATAATAGGAGGAGGCTAGGTCGGGACGTTAAGCACAAGAGTTTATATGACTTCATTGAGGTGAGTCTTCTCACTATGCCTTTCTCGATGGGGTCATTATGTGTGACCGGAAGGTCTTATGTGTATGATGAAAATGTGATGTATTTTGTATATGTTATATGTTATGTTATGAGTATGATGATATGGACCGAAAGGTCAACAGAGTCATGGGATGGAAATCCCCCGAGACACCTGGATCGGAAGATCCCATAGAGTTATGGTCTGGAAATGTGTATATGTTGTGCGCGGTATTTTTGGGAACTCACTAAGCATTATTGCTTACCGTTTGCATGTTATCTGTTTTAGGTACCAGTGATGATCGTGGGAAGGCACCGGCATGATCAGTACACACTTATGATGGAGATGTTTGGAGATTCTGGGGTTTTTGAATTGTACTCATGTTTTGTAAAAACAATTGATACACATTTTTGAAAATTGTGATTGGAGTATTCTTATTAAATTAAAATGAAAAAAATTGTTTTAAAATTTCACGGTGTTACAAGTTGGTATCATATCCTTGGTTTGAGGGATTCGGATTCACCTTCGAGTGTATTGGAACTCAAACTGAGGATTTGAGAAACATTTTCATAAAAGAAACAATTTTTTCCAAAAAGTAAAAGAATTTGAGGAAAGCAGAAAGAAGCAGTGTGTACGATCAGCCAGCGCCTGAACCATGATTTCCCAAAATACCCTTACATTATGTGTTATGAGATATGATATGATATGTTATGCATGATAGAGTAGGCTAGGTATTTATGTTAGGACTAGAGTGGACTGATTTGTGATGCCTTATCCTAGGAGATTTCTGCTGCTAAGAGGTGCTTGGGAGCTAGTAGGTAGTAGCGAGGAGCTTATGAGAGGCTTACCCAAGGGTAGCCTATGCTAGCGAGATGTAGAGTATTTGTGAGCTGGGATCCTAAGAGGAGGACTTAGGGAGAATGTTGATGCACTCTGGGCGGTAGTATTGGGCCCGTTCTACCAAAGACACCAGATTAGTGCACATTCCAAGTAAGAATCATTAGGGTACTAGGTAGCAAGTGTTGGAATAGTGTCTAAGGCTGCAACTATATTAGGCAAGTATTTGACCCGATTGTGCATGGTCCTTTTGGGTTGCCTTCACCATAGCAACTTGGTAGGATGATTTATTATGAGAGAATAGATATTATTAATATATTATGAGAATAATATAAGGAATAATAATATAGTTGTTTGATTAATATAAGTCATAGATTAATTAGTATTAATTTGGTGACTTAAGGAGATTAATTAAATAAGAGGGTATAAACTATCAATTGTTTGAGAGTTAAACTTTAGACTGTAAATACTTATTGGATAAAGGGTTGGACGATTTCTAGGCTAGGATAAGCCTAAATTCATCCAAGGCATTATCTTGGAAGGATTTGGATTGCTTTGAGTAATATTTATCCAACTAGGGTTTGAGTTGTAACCCTTAAGGAGTCTACAAGTATAAATAGACCCTATGGCAAAGGGAATTCAACACACCCTCTAAAGTAAGGATACCCTGACCGAATTCCATCCTCTCTCCTCTCTCTCAAATCATCCTCTTTGCTAGTTGGTGTTTGTAAGCCATTAGAGGAGTGACAATTGTGACTCTAAAGCTCCAAGAACAAGAAGATCAAACAAGTGTCTCAAGGTATGATTCTAACTCTAATTTTTTGTTGTTCTTATACCTAATAAGTCATTAGAAGTCTTGGATTCAAAGCATGTTTAATAGAGAAACCTAGATCCGAGCATTAGGGTTTGTATGCGCACTTAGGAATGTTCTTATGTACAAAACCCATCAGTGGTATCAGAGCCTTGATTAGTTTCTATTAAATTGATGCTTGAATGTTTCAATCTTAACTGCAAAATTCGATTTTTGTGTTTCTGAGTCATGGACTCGGCGAGTCCCATAGTGGACTCGGCGAGTTGGCTTGACTCGACGAGTCCAGTGTGGTTACTCGGTGAGTCCGAGCCTCAGGATTAGCCAAAAACGGGATTTTTTCATATTTATCTTATGGAAACTTACCTTAATCATATTAGATCAACCGTAATCCGATTTTGTGATATATATGACTATATTTTTGATCTAATTGAAGATAACTATCAATTAATAAAATATTTAATTTCCTAATATGATAATTATTAATCAAATAAGGATACTTATGTGATTAATTGTTAATTTAAATTATTTGTTATTTGATCCTTTATGTTTTAAATGTTTAAAACTTGTCCTCAAGTTTTGAAATTTATGTTTTGTGATTAAAATTTTAATTTAGACAATTTAAATTTCAAACCCTAGAATTTTACAAGTTTAAAATCCAATCCTATACTAATATAATATTACAAGATTAATATCTATATATGTATAACTTAAATGCTAGTCTTACCGTTAGTAGGCCTCATTCACGAAGCCGGTCTATAAGGTGGGTATAAGGTTGCAGCCTATAAAATGACACTTAATGGGTGTACACTCACACCCACCGCTCGCTTAATTGGTGGAGGGTCGTTAGCCGAACGGGTAGCATAGGGCAACCTCATCCTCTCATTAAAAGTATAATAAGAAATACAAAGTAACTACATGTTTTCTTAAAATTTCCCAATCTTAGTTACTTTAGGAAAAGTGAATTGATGCAATCCCATGAAATTACACTTTGCACCTTGCTAAGAAGTTAGTGGAGTGTGTGTGGTTTACCGGCACACTAATGGGTTCTAAGCGAAGGTGGCGAAGGGTGATTCATTGTTTATCATAGTTCGATGGAGCGTGCGTGGTCTACTGGCACATCGAATACGTGATCGTTACAATGAAGGCACCATGTTAATTTGCATAGTAATTCACACCCACTTTGTGATCCTCGGTATCCCAGTCACAAACAAGAGGGGCATATCGAGATTTAAACATGCCATTGAAAAGTTTTAATGAATCGTCATTCACTTCCCTTCAAATTGTTTGCGTATTAGATTACGACATCCCTTTTTTAATGTGTAAATATTGTTGTTGGATCCTAGCCCTAATTTTCTTATTGGGTGATAATTAGGGATTCATATTCTAATCTATATTTGTCCTTTCTATTTATAGATGTCGAACACCAACAATGCTGCTGCGAGTTCTTTCACTTTGATGAGCCTTTGTCAAAAGGTCACCTTTGATGGAACGAACTTTAGCGAATGGATAAGATACATTCGCACGATTGCTCGCTATGAGGATAAGGAGTATGTCCTCGATGAGAAGCTCGAGAAAATCAACCCCGAAATTGATACTCCCGCCGAAATCATCGCTTTTGAAACTCACGAGCATGATGTGACGAAAGTGCATTGCATCATGATCACGACTATGAACTCCGAAGTCCAAAAGTCCTACGAGGACATGTATCCGTACGAAATGCACCAAGACTTATTGGAGAGATACCATCAAAACGCGAGACAAGAGCGTTATGAGATTTTCACGAACATGATTTCCGCTAAGATGGGTCATGGAGAGTCTCTTACTGTGCACTTGCAAAAGATGCAAAGGTATGTCGGCCGCCTTCGCAAGTTAAATGTTGACTTTGGGGAAGACTTGGCGATCGACATGGTGCTTCACTCTTTGCCTCCGAGCTACAACCAATTTAGGATGACCTATCACATGAACAAAGAAGAGGTCACCCTAAGCAAACTCCAAGGTCTCTTGAGGGTCGCTGAGAGCAACTTCAAGGACAAGTCTATTGCACCAACTCCTAATCCGCCCGCTGCTCCTGTCTTGGCAATTGGACAAGGAAAGGGAAAGAATAGGAAGGCTTCATCAAAGAACTATCGCAAGGTGAAAGCCCGAGATGGTGCCTCTTCTAGTGGGACAAAAGTTGATCCCGCTAAGCCCTGTTCTAACCCGAAGGAGGCAGAGTGCCACCACTGCCACAAGATAGGACATTGGAAGAGAAGCTGCCTAGAGTACCTGCAAGCCATCAAGGAAGGAAAGATCAAGCCATCTTTCGCAGGTATATATACAATTAAATCTAACGATTCATCTCACGATACTTTTGGGTTCTTGATACCGGTTGTGGTTAATGATGGGTTTTGAGCATTCTAACACTTCCTAAGTGTACATGCAACCCTAATAACCTTGGATCTATGTTTGTCTAATTATCATGCAAAGTTGAATTCCAAGGTTATATTCCTATCTAGCATACATGGGGAACAATTTTAACATAAGTATAGATAGAATAACTTACCTTGTTGTTGTTTGTGTTCCTTGAAACCTTGTGAGCCTAGCACCCCAAGTGTGATGCCTCAAATGCTTCACACAACACCAAATGCTCTTGGAAGAACTTATGAGATAACACACACTTCTTCAAAATCGGCCAAGCCCTCTTATTTCTTAGTGTAGCCGATTTTAGGTGGAGAACATGTTCTTTATATAGTGTTGACACATCTAGGGTTAAACCCTAATGTGTCATGACTCTTCATTTCCATGACCCATGGGTTTGTAACTCCCATGGAGCATCCATGGAGCATCCTATGGGTGGAACCCAACTTGATAGTCCATGGAGCCTTTTAGCCCACTATACAAGATATGGATGATTTACATAATCAACCAATATATTTAATTAGTTATCTTTTGATCACTTAATTAATTCTAAATTAATTCTTGATCAAACTAATCAAATAATATTATTAATATATTAGAACTTATAATATATTAATAATCTCCAAGTGTTATTTCTCTCATTTAGTCTATCCAATTGCATGGTGCCATGCAACCCAAATGGACCATGCCGGGTCGGGTCAAGTACATACCAGAAATAGTTATGGACTTAGACACCTTATCCAACAGTCTCCCACTTGGATAAGTCTAATAACTATTACTGCAAGTATGACTTCAGGAACCGATCGGCAATCGTAGCTCTTTTCAAGGTTTCTCGAAACTGAGAAGATGATGGTACGCCATTTAAGATAAGTGATCATATAATCCTCTATTCTAGATATCAGTCGGACAAATACATGGAACAATGTCTTACTTATTGTCCAACAATTTGTTTCCCGATTTCCGATTTGTTTGACAAAGAACTTCATTGAACACATCAATTTTAGTTCTGACCGGGCCCGGTACGTAGGTCAAAACAAAATCATCGAGGGGCCCAGATATCAGCTTCTAATCAAGAAGGAACAGATAAACTTCGACTCATATGTTTGTTCTACTACTCATTGAATTAGACACAAGAGCACGATTTATAACATCGAGTTACCAATGCGTTTTTCGTACAATCAATGCATAACCAACTTGTAAGTAACAAATCATATCTCTAGGTTTAAAGACTTATATGATATTACCGTCTCACAATCACTCGAGATAGAATTCCATGAAGTGATTCCAGTGAGCGTGGGTTGAGTCCAATGCTCAGAACTTATGAGCACTCATGATTGCTGTAGCCTTGTCCCAGACCTCTACAACCAAACATGACAGTCTTGATTCATACCTACTTCCGACATATGACCGACTGTGGAGGTTTGAATAATATGTTATACTAAACAAAATTATTCTGGAAGTCAAAACATGCAAAAGAAATATAGTAAACGATCGACAAGAGATAGTAACACTTTACTCATAAATAAAACACTTTTATTCATCATCAAATGTCAATTACACTTTACAAATTTCGAGGTTATCTAACTACTAAATCTAATATCATCATTCAGCCCTATGCTCCGAGCATGCTGGAGATGCTTAACCCGAGTCAGTCCCTTCGTGAGGGGATCTGCTGGGTTCTCATCTGATGATACCCTCTTTGCCACGAGGAGTCCTTCTTCGATCCGATGTCTGATGAAATGGTATTTTCTGTCGATGTGTCTGGATCTCCCGTGATCCCTTGGTTCCTTGGCTAAGGCAACAGCACTTTCACTATCATAGAAAATTTCCATTGGCTCTTTAATAGCTGGTACAACTCCAAGGTCTCCAATGAAGTTCCTCAGCCATAACGCCTCCTTTGCCGCCTCGCTAGCTGCAATATACTCTGATTCACAAGTAGAATCTGCCACTGTCTCTTGCTTGGAACTCTTCCAAGAAATTGCTCCTCCATTTAGGGTAAAGACCCAGCCCGACTGAGAGCGGAAGTTATCCCTATCAGTCTGGAAGCTAGCATCACTATACCCTACAACTCTCAAGTCATCACTCCCACTGAGGGTAAGGACCCAGTCCTTAGTCCTTCGTAGGTACTTGAGAATATTCTTTACCTCAGTCCAGTGTGCCTTGCCAGGGTTCCCCTGACACCTGCTAACCATGCTCAGGGCAAAAGCTACATCAGGTCGAGTACACATCATAGCATACATGATCGATCCTACAATCGAAGCATAAGGTACTCGACTCATTTGTGCTATCTCAGCCTCAGTGCTAGGGCTTTGTGTCTTACTCAGTTTGGCGTTACTCTGGATGGGCAACTCTCCTTTCTTGGAGTCTTGCATGCTGAATCTCTTCAGAACCTTCTCCAAGTAGGTACTTTGACTAAGTCCAATTAGTCTTTTACTCCGATCTCTCAAGATCCTTATCCCCAAAATATAGGCAGCTTTACCAAGGTCCTTCATAGCGAAACACTTTCCAAGCCAGGACTTTACTTCCTGCAGGGTTGGAATGTTGTTTCCTATGAGTAGTATGTCATCCACATACAATACCAAAAAGCTAACTATACTCCCACAAGCCTTGACATACACACAAGATTCATCTTCACTCCTAGAAAAGCCAAATTCCTTGACCTTTTCATCAAAGCAAAGATTCCATCTGCGAGGTGCTTGCTTTAATCCATAAATGGATTTCTCAAGCTTACACACTCTATTAGGGTACTCGTTGCTGACAAAACCCTCTGGCTGACTGTCACACCCCCAAACCAAGGATGGCGGAAACGTCTGGGGGTGGAGGACTTCATGTACAGTATCACAACAATGTGTATAATAGTGCTCAAAGTAAAAACAACCACCATAAATATAATTGCAAAAGTTACACCAAAGTATATGTTTACATGTTTCAAAAGCAATTACATTATGATGACAAAATAAATTGTTGACGGTTTAGCGTCCCATCCTCAAAGCGATGAAGTTTTCCTGTTTCACTGATTTCCTGAGAATACAAGTAGTTTTAAAGAGTGTCAACACAAAGGTTGGTGAGTTCATAAGAGTTTTGTTTGAAGTAGAAACCGTTTTTCCTTGTAAAATCGATTTAGTTTGATTTCCAGAAAATCCAATATTTTCTTAGTTAAGTATGAATAGAAATAATCCTACATGATGCTGTAATGAACCCTAGAGTAATCCGTAGAGTTCCTCTATAATCGTCCAACATATAAAGTTATATAAGGCTTAACTTAGATAAAACGTTGAATATAGTGGGTCTGCCCTAGGTCCACAACCCAACGAGGAACAGGAGATGAGGCGGGCACCACCAATTCTAGGCCAATCAAGACTAAATTCTTATATGACTCAACATATATGCTCAGCGACTATAGTTGAAGTCTAACAATTTTAGAGGATGTGTAGTTTTAATATCATAATAGCTTTGTATAGAGACCCGGCACTTTGTATTTGTACCCCTTTTTGTATAGAGACCCGGTACTTTGTATTTGTACCCCTTTTTGTATAGAGACCCGGTACTTTGTATTTGTACCCCTTTTTGTATAGAAACCCGGTACTTTGTATTTGTACCCCTTTTTGTATAGAGACCCGGTACTTTGTATTTGTACCCCTTTTTGTATAGAGACCCGGTACTTTGTATTTGTACCCATAGAGATAAAAGGTGATTTTAAATCGACATAAAACTCATTTAGGTTTTAAAAATAAAATCCCGTAAACTTATGGATTGTTTCCTATGTGAGCCGTTATAATCATACTATGACTATGTGAACCTGCCACGACGTTCTCAGTGTCGCGAAAAATGAAATGACATTTGTCACCCGTAGACCTGCAGGTCCAACTGTAGCTAGCAGCAAGGTGTGGGGTGTCAATCCCAATATAGATCTATATACAAGTATCACGTTCTCCCTCAAGGAGATTCTGATTATAACTACCAGGAATTATATCCCGCACTCGGACGTACGGGGAGAGAGAGAGAGAGAAAAATAGAGAAACTCACAATATAGGATAACAAGTTTACTTGAAATGTGTGTGAATATAAATCTTTCTTGTATGAATGTACCCTTTTTGTACGAGTGTGTAGAGTGATGTATCATAAACTATACCTATTATAGTTTATCTAAAATGTATGTAATATGTATGAATCCTTTTATGGAAATGTATTAGTGTTATAAATATATTCAAACTATACTTTTTATAGTTAAATAATACGTGTTCCAAAATGAATGGATAATATTTAATATGAATGTCTTAGTTTCAGTTCATAATGATAAACTAACTAGGAAACACATTCAAACATTAAAACTTATGATTATACACTTTGCTCAACATAATACAAAGTGTTATGATATTTACATGTTGTTGGTAAAATTTAGCAATTCTGCCCTGTTTTGGAAAAATCATAGAAAAATCATACGAAGTCGAAAACTAGATCCGTAAATTCTGAGAGTTCAAAAAATGTGTCTAGTTTGCTCATAATTTTTATCACAATTTATAATGACCTCTAACTTGGGTGAAAAAGTCCATAATCACAGACTGGTCCGGATTGTTGTTTGAAGTGATAGGCAGTTTTGTAAAAATCGCCACAAATTGTAGAAAAATCGTATGGAGATGTGCAAGTAGCCATTTTAAAGCTAAAAACTTGAACTATTTGCACCTTGTACAGTTTTGAAAAAAAAAATATTTAAGATGCCCAAAACAGTCCGTGAATGGAGTTGAACTTTTCTGATGAAGGCTGTTAGAGAAATTTAGTTATGTTCTTAGTGTTTTAACTTGTATTCTCCCCCTGAAAACTTGAGAAAACATGAAAACGTAGGGGTATGAACTCACCTTGAGTGATTTCAGTAGATGATTGTTGAAGAATGGAAGTGTTTAATTCAAGAACACTTGGAGATGCCTTGAAGGTTTTCGAGAATCTAACATCATAGTTAGGGAGTTTGTGTAAGCAACCAAAGATTTGAGTAGAATGAAGTGAAATAATAATAGGGAGGATGAATTTTTACTTACTAAGTGTGGAAGAACACTTGAATCCAGCCTTGGATCTCGAAAATTTGTGTAGAAGAGTTTGAGAGAAAAAGTGATGTTTGTTACTTAGTGGAATGAGAGAAATGAGAGAAAATGAGGAGTGTGGTTGATTGTTCCAGCTCAAAAACGTGGGAGTGAGTGAAATTTGAGTGTAAGGGAACATTGAAGTGACATAGGTAAGGTGGGGAGGTATGGCTGGTCATAGAGTGGGTGTGGGGTGGTTGCTTGTGACTTTGATATTTTTTTTTTTTTCTTAACTTGCAAGGCACAATGGAATATATTACTCCTATAAAGGAAATTGACTCAATCAAGGACGATTTCACAATTAAAGTTCGGATCATACGTCTTTGGACTCAAAAGTCAAGAACAATGTCTTATAATTGTCTAAATCCCATTTTTAGTTTAATTTTCTAAATATATGTGTGGTTGTATCTCTTTAAAAAATTCTGCAATTTCATCATTTTATGACCCCCATTTGCGAAGTTGAGTATTTATTTCCAAAAATGCGAAACTCCAGGGACAATATTTGAAATCTTCTGTTTTCTTCCCCAATTCGCATTCTACTGTGAAATACTTCGCATCTTCATTCTTACACCCTTCGCATCCCTTCGCATTAATCACCTTCGCATTTTCATTCTTACACCCTTCGCATCCCTTCACATTAATCACCTTCGCATTTTCATTCTTACACCCTTCGCATCCCTTCGCATTAATCACCTTCGCATTTTCATTCTTACACCCTTCGCATCCCTTCGCATTAATCACCTTCGCATTTTCATTCTTACACCCTTCGCATCCCTTCGCATTAATCACCTTCGCATTTTCATTCTTACACCCTTCGCATCCCTTCGCATTTTAACCTAATTAATCAAATGCGATTCACAAAATTTTTCATTCCAAATGCGAACACAGTTTAGTTCTTGAACTCTAAACTTGCGAAATCAAAATTTTCATATGTTGAACCCATATGCGAATATTAACCCAATTGACTTCAAATTGATTCATAGATGCGAACACCCGATTGTTTTACTTTCGCAAAATGAGCATCAACAACTCCACAATCGAGTTTTTAAATTCTTGCAACCAACAATTTCATAGTCCTTGACTTCGCGTTTTTCTTCATGAATCATCCCTCAATCATCAATCCAATAGCGAATCAAAAACTCATATGTTCTTGCTTTATCGATTCATCGACCTAATACCCAAGGTTTAATAGAGTTGACCGGCTTGACTTGATGACTTGACTTGACTCAAGATTGACGATTGTCACAAATTGACCCGAATATGACGGTTGTCACACTGACTCATGTAAACATCTTCAGCCAACTTCCCATTAAGGAAAGCGGTTTTGACATCCATTTGCCAAATTTCATAGTCATGAAATGCGGCTATGGCTAACAGAACCCGAATAGACTTAATCTTGGCTACCGGAGAAAAGGTCTCATCATAATCCACTCCAGGAATTTGAGAGAAGCCCTTTGCAACCAGTCTAGCCTTATAAGTGTGTACTTTACCATCCATGTCGGTCTTCTTCTTGAAGACCCATTTGCACCCTACAGTCTTTCGACCTGGTACATTCTCAACCAAGTTCCAAACTTGATTGTCATACATGGATTGTATCTCGCTATCCATAGCCTCTTTCCATTTAGCAGACTCGGGGCCTGCCATGGCTTCCTCGTAGCTGTTAGGGTCATCTTGACTTACTAGTGTCCCATCACTAATAAGTGTCTCACCTTCTGCAGTAATATGGAATCCATAGTAATGCTCAGGTGCACTCCTAACTCTCGTGGAACGCCTCAGAGGTACAGATTCGTCAATTGGCTCAACAGGAGTTTCCTCCTCAAGTTGAGGGCTAGAGTTTGAAGTTCCTTCACCACTTGACTCTTGAATTTCTTCAAGATCAACTTGCCTCCCACTGTCTCCTTGGCTTATAAACTCTCTTTCTCGAAAGACTCCTCTTCTTGCTACAAAGACCACATTGTCACTAGATCTGTAGAAGAGGTAACCAAAGGATTGCTGTGGGTAGTCGATGAAAATACACCTCTCGCTTCGGGGTTCGAGCTTATCATGAGTCTCGCGTCTCACGAAAGCCTCGCAACCCCAAATCTTGATGTGGTCTAGTTTAGGTACTTTACCAGTCCACATCTCGTGAGGAGTTTTGGCAACTTTCTTTGTAGGGACTAGATTAAGGATATGGGCGACAGTCTCTAAGGCATACCCCCAGAATGAGATTGGTAGCGAAGCTCGACTCATCATGGAACGAACCATGTCCAACAAGGTTCGATTACGCCTCTCAGCCACACCATTCAACTGCGGTGTCCTGGGAGGTGTCAATTGTGAGACAATCCCACATTCCCTTAGATAGTCGAGGAACTCTGAACTAAGATACTCACCACCCCGATCGAATTGAAGCATCTTAATGTTCCTGCCCAATTGATTCTCGACTTCCTGTTTAAATTCCTTAAACTTCTCGAAAGTCTCTGACTTATGCTTGATTAAGTAGACATATCCATATCTACTGTAATCATCAGTAAAAGTCAAATAATAACGATTAGCATCCCTTGTGGCATGTTTGAATGGTCCACACACATCCGTGTGTATAAGGTCCAACAAACCTTCACCCCTTTCACACGAGCCTGTGAAGGGTGACTTTGTCATTTTTCCAAGTAAGCATGATTCACAACTATCATTTGACTTTAGGTCAAACGACTCCAAGACTCCATCCTTTTGGAGTTGACCTATGCGTTTCTTGCTTATATGTCGAAGACGACAATGCCATAATGATGCTTTATCCAAGTTATTATTATTAGTAGAATCAATACACAAAACATTATTTCCTAAGTTATCTACAACAGATACAGCTTCATACACACCATCACAAGGTAATGCTTTAAAATAAAGTACATTATTAAAGAAAGCATTAATCGAACCAACTTCATTATCAAACGAAAAGGTGAAACCTTGTTTGTACAATGCGTGAAAGGAAATAATATTTCTTGCCATTTCTGGCGAATAACATCACTTATTCAAATCTAAATTTAACCCACTACTTAGCGATAAAGTATAAACTCCAATCTTGGTGATAGGTGTAACTTTCCTATTCCCCATGATTAAGTTTATTCTTCCTTGCTCCACATTCTCACTTCTTCCTAGTCCCTGCAAGTCACAACAAATATGAATACCGCAACCGGTATCAAGGACCCAAGATTTCGAATGGGGTGAGTTATTAGAAATGATAGTGTAAATACCTGCATGGTTGGGTTTGACTTTCCCATCCTTCACATCCTGCTGGTACTTTGGGCAGTTCCGCTTCCAATGAGCTTTTTCATGGCAATAGAAGCATTCAGCCTCTTTTGGGTCAGAAGAAGGAGTAATGAAACCTTTCTTGGTTCCACTTGAAGAAGAGCCATCAAGGGTTCGAGCCTTGGTACCCTTCGAAGATCTCTTTCTCTTCCTCCCTCGACTTTGCCCGATTGCCAAGACCGGAGTTGAGTCTAGAGTAGGAGTGATAGCAACCGACTTCCCCTTAAGACCTGTTTCTGCGGTCTTGAGAAGTCCCTGAAGTTTGCTGAGGGTGACCTCTTCCTTGTTCATGTGATATGTCATGCGGAATTGATCATAGCACGATGGTAAGGAGTGCAAAATGATATCTATTGCAAGCTCCTCAGGGAAGTTCACATTGAGCTTCAGCAAACGATCCACATACCTTTGCATTTTCTGCATGTGGCTCGTGACGGACTCTCCGTCCTTCATCATGGTTGTTATCATGGAGCAGATGACTTCGTACCTCTCTTGTCGTGCACTTTGATGGTATCTTTCCATCAAATCTTGGTGCATTTCATAAGGGTAGAAATCTTCATAAGACTTTTGGAGTTCAGCTGTCATGGTGGCCAACATGATGCAAGCCACCTTGGTTGCATCTCTTTCATGAGTATGAAAGTCAGCGATCTCCTGTGGAGTTGCAGTGGACTCATCAACTTCCTTAAGCTCCTTGTCAAGGACATATTCTTTGTCCTCATAGCGGGTAATCATCCTGATGTTTCTGATCCATTTATTGAAGTTGGATCCATCAAAGGTGACTTTCCCACACAAACTCATAAGAGTAAAGGAGCCATTAGGATTCGAGCCAGAAGCATTATTTGAAGACATCTGAAAGAGAAGAACAAGTTTAGTTTAGATTTAAGAGAGTCCTTAATAAAACACCCAAATGTAATATTAAGGCTAGGATCCAATCACAATATAGTATAACTTAGAAGAGGTATGCCGTAATCTAAGCTATACCATATTTGAAAGGTAGGTGAATGACGATTCACCAACTTCCACCACGAAAACCGAAATATTAGATATTTAGTTTTTATTGGTTTTAGAAATTCCTAGATTCTTTGAGATCCAATGAACTTTTCAAAGGCATGTTTCAATCTCGAGAGTGCCCTCCAAGTTTTGTGACTGGGATGCCGAGGATCACAAAACGAGGTGTGAAGTGACCATGCAAATCACTTGGTACCCTTAAAGTTTATCACTCAATCGATGTGCCGGTAAACCACACACGCTCCACCGATACTATAATAAACCTTAAGTCACCCTTTACCTACCTTGTTAAGTCCAAGTTAGTGTGCCGGTTAACCACACACGCTCCACCAACGACTTAGACAAAGTGTAAAGTGTAATTTCATGGATTAGCACCTTATTCACATTTTCCTAAAGTAACTAAGATTGGGAATTTAATAAACATTTAGTTACTTTATTATATTCATCATACTTTGAATGAGAATTTATAAGTCCTTGTCTTACCCGTTCGGCTAACGACCCTCCACCAGTCAAGCAAGCTGTGGGTGAGAATATACACCCATTAAGTCACCATTTTATAGGCAACAACCTTATACCCACCTTATACACCGGCTTCGTGAATGAGGCGTACTAGCGGTAAGACAACTTTATTCTTATACATATATATATATATATATATATATATATATATATATATATATATATATATATATATATATATATATATATATATATAATTATTAAATCATCATAATATAAGTATAAGGGTTGAATTTTAACTTTTAAAATTCTAGGGGTTAGAACTTAAAATTTTAACTTAACTTTACTTGTTCCAAAACTTGAGGGCAAGTTTTGTAACTTTCAAAACTTTTCATTTCTTGTAACTTATGAGTTTAATAGAGTAATAAAATGAAGACTCTTCATTTTTTCTAACTCTTGTGTTTTTAATGGTTTTAATTCAAGTGTGACTCTTGGTTTTCCATAACTTAAGGATAAGTTATGGACTCCATTAAAACACATTATGATCAAGAATTAATCTACCAAATAGGTTACAAATAATTCCTATGATCATCTAAAACATCATAAGAACAAGAACATGAATATGAACACAATCAAAAATTACATTTAAAACTTTGTAATTTTGATAACTAGTTGTTGTAAATGAATTAGCAAAGACATTACACCACCAAAAACAAGTTTTCAATTACCAAAACAGTTTAGGGTAATGTTTCTAATTCATTTTCCAGCAACTAAATCGGAATTCTGCACTCAGTCGACCCTACTCACCGAGTGCATGAACTCACTCGCCGAGTTGGTTGAAGATACTCATGAACTCGACGAGTCCCCCCTATAGACTCGACGAGTCCATTCGCAGACAACAAGATTTCCGATTCTGTTTTCAACTTTTAAGCACAAATAAGAGCAAACAAGCCTAGGCTCTGATACCACTGATGGGTTTTGAGCATTCTAACACTTCCTAAGTGTACATGCAACCCTAATAACCTTGGATCTATGTTTGTCTAATTATCATGCAAAGTTGAATTCCAAGGTTATATTCCTATCTATCATACATGGGGAACAATTTTAACATAAGTATAGATAGAATAACTTACCTTGTTGTTGTTTGTGTTCCTTGAAACCTTGTGAGCCTAGCACCCCAAGTGTGATGCCTCAAATGCTTCACAAAACACCAAATGCTCTTGGAAGAACTTATGAGAGAACACACACTTCTTCAAAATCGGCCAAGCCCTCTTATTTCTTAGTGTAGCCGATTTTAGGTGGAGAACATGTTCTTTATATAGTGTTGACACATCTAGGGTTAAACCCTAATGTGTCATGACTCTTCATTTCCATGACCCATGGGTTTGTAACTCCCATGGAGCATCCTATGGGTGGAACCCAACTTGATAGTCCATGGAGCCTTTTAGCCCACTATACAAGATATGGATGATTTACATAATCAACCAATATATTTAATTAGTTATCTTTTGATCACTTAATTAATTCTAAATTAATTCTTGATCAAACTAATCAAATAATATTATTAATATATTAGAACTTATAATATATTAATAATCTCCAAGTGTTATTTCTCTCATTTAGTCTATCCAATTGCATGGTGCCATGCAACCCAAATGGACCATGTCGGGTCGGGTCAAGTACATACCAGAAATAGTTATGGACTTAGACACCTTATCCAACAGTTACCACATTTGTTCTAATGTGCAGGGGCTAAGAAGAAGTAGAGATGTGGAGCATGGAAGAATAAATCTAATCATGGCGAACAGAAGATCGTCGCCTGTAACCAAGATTGGATTGTATTCTTTAGTACTTAGGAATAGTTTATCTTTAGATTTGAACAATTGTTGCTATTTGCCAGAAATGGCTAGAAACATCATTTCTTTTCATGGTTTGTTTAGACAAGGTTTTAGATTTTCCTTTAATAATGAGAATGGTTCTATTTTAGATTATCTAAATGGTGTCTTTTACTTTGAAGCTATACCATGTAATGGAATTTATGAAATTGTTATGATTGTTGATAACTTAGGAAATGATGTTTTGTACTTGGATTCTTCCAATAGTATGGATAAAACATCCTTATGGCATTGTCATCTTGGACATGTCAATAAGAAACGCATAGCCCAACTCCAAAAGGATGGAGTGTTGGAGTCATTCGATCTTAGGGAAGATGACACATGCGAGTCTTGTTTACTTGGAAAGATGACTAAGTCACCCTTCGCTGGTACGTGCGAAAGGGGTGAGGGTCTATTGGACCTCATACATACCGATGTGTGTGGACCGTTTAGATCTACCACGAAGGATGGAAACCGCTTCTACGTGACTTTTACCGATGACTATAGTAGATATGGGTATATCTACTTAATCAAGAAAAAGTCAGAAACTTTTGAAAAGTTCAAAGAGTTTAAGAATGAAGTGGAGAATCAATTGGGCAGGAAGATCAAGATGCTTCGATCCGATCGAGGAGGAGAGTACCTGAGTCTTGAATTCCATGATTATCTCAAGGAGTGTGGAATAGTTTCACAATTGACGCCACCTAGGACACCACAATTGAATGGTGTGGCAAAAAGGCGTAATCGAACCTTGTTGGACATGGTTCGCTCTATGATGAGTCGTGCTTCGCTATCTATCTCTTTTTGGGGGGTATGCCTTGAAGACTGTCGCCCATATCCTGAACCGAGTCCCTACTAAGAAGGTTGTCGAAACACCTCACGAGATGTGGATGGGGAAAGCTCCTTCGTTAGCACATATCAAGGTTTGGGGTTGAGAGGCTTTCGTAAGACGAGATACTCACGACAAGCTCAAACCTCGTAGTGAGCGATGTATTTTCATCGGCTACCCGTATAAATCCTTTGGATATCTCTTCTATAGACCGAAGGACAATGTTGTCTTTGTTGCGAGGAGAGGAGTTTTCCAAGAGCGAGAACTCATAAGCCAAGGGGACAGTGGGAGGCAAATCGATCTTGAAGAGATTCAAGAGTCGATAGATCAAGGAACCTCAACTGCTGGCGCTCAACCCGAGGAGGAAACTCCGGTTGAATCGATCGACATATCATTACCTCTTAGACGTTCCGAGAGAGTTAGGTTTCAACCCCAGTTGTATGGTTTTCATATTACTACCGAAGGGGACACGTATATTAGTGATAGTACACTAATAAACCTTGATGAACCTAATAGCTATAAGGAAGCCATGGCAGGCCCGGAGTCTGCGAAATGGAAAGAGGCGATGGATAGCGAGATCCAATCCATGTACGATAACCAAGTTTGGAATTTGGTTGATTATGTGCCCGAACGTAAGACCGTAGGGTGCAAGTGGATCTTCAAGAAGAAGACCGACGTGGATGGGAACGTACACACATATAAAGCGCGATTGGTCGCGAAGGGCTTTACTCAAACTCCCGGAGTTGACTATGATGAGACCTTCTCACCAGTTGCGAAGATTAAATCTATTAGAGTGATGCTAGCAATTGCCGCATTTCATGATTATGAGATTTGGCAAATGGATGTCAAGACCGCCTTCCTTAATGGAAAGTTGGCTGAGGATGTTTACATGGCTCAGCCAGAGGGGTTTGTGGATCCGAAGCATCCGAATAGAGTGTGTAAGCTTAAGAAGTCCATTTATGGACTAAAGCAAGTGTCTTGCAGATGGAATCTTTGCTTCGATGAGAAAGTCAAAGAGTTTGGATTTGTACGAAGCGAAGATGAATCGTGTTTATATGTCAAAGCCAGTGGGAGTGTAATAAGCTTCCTCGTTCTATATGTCGATGACATATTACTCATAGGAAACGACATCCCGACTCTGCAGGAGGTTAAGTCCTGGCTCGGGAAGTGCTTCGCTTTGAAGGACCTCGGAGAGGCTTCCTATATTTTGGGAATAAGGATAGTAAGATAAAGAAGTAAGAGACTAATAGGACATAGTTAGAACACTTACTTAGAGAAGGTACTAAAACGTTTTAGTATGGAAAAGTCGAAGAAGGGAGAATTACCGATACAAAGTAATGCTAAGTTGAGTAAGACTCAAAGTCCGAGTACCGAAGCCGAGATAGCTGAAATGAGCCGAGTTCCATACGCTTCCGCAGTTGGGTCAATCATGTACGTTATGACTTGTACTCGCCCTGATGTAGCCTTTGCTTTGAGCATGGTTAGTAGATATCAAGGGAACCCTGGCAGAGCTCATTGGATTGCAGTGAAGAATATCCTTAAGTACCTTCGGAGGTCGAAGGAATGGTTCTTAGTCCTCGGAGGGAGTGATGACTTAAAGGTGCGAGGGTATAGTGACGCCAATTTTAAGACCGATAGGGACAACTACCATTCGCAGTCGGGCTGGGTCTTTACCCTGAATGGAGGAGCAGTAACTTGGAAAAGTTCCAAGCAGGAAGCCGTAGCTGATTCAACGTGTGAATCAGAGTACATCGCAGCGAGTGAAGCGTCGAAGGAGGCAATATGGCTAAAGAACTTCATTTGTAACATCCGAAAAACACAACCAATTTAAATTTTTCAAAACAACCCGATTTTCATTAAAATGTTTACAAAAGGTTTTCAATACAATTCATTAGAGCATTCCCAGAATCACATTGCTACAAAATCATGAGGAGCGGTACGATCGCGCCTTCGCCTTGCCACAGTCTCCTGAAGAACCTGAAAAACATTAAACCACAACTGTAAGCCCGAAAGCTTAGTGAGATACCCCAAAAATACCAACCACGCAGACGCCCTTCCAGGCTGCGACCTTCCGGTCCAAAACATATAAGACATACATAACATAACATAACATAGAACAGCCATGCATATCGGGTCTACCGTGTGACTGGTCCGCCGTATCGGCCTTCAGTCCATCAGATCCATCCTCCAGGTCTAGTTATGTCCTTCGAGTCTATAGTGGGGTCGGTCCGCCCACATCGGGCCTTCAACCCACCTGGTCCACTCTCTGAGTCTACAGTGTGACTGGTCCGCCCGCATCAGGCCTTCAGTCGGCCTGGTCCACTCTCCGAGCCTCGGCACGTCTGGTCCGCCCTCATGGGGCCTACAGCCTATCCGGACCGCTCGCTGGGCCTTCGGAACAACTGGTCCGCCCTGGGTATCTTGGCCTACAGCACAAAGCAGGACCCGCCTCAACCCATCTCCAGTCCAAACAACCATGTGCACAAAACATACATTCATATAACAGTCATAGTCAACAACTGAACAAGCAGATCACATAGCATATCATTACCCTAGCCGGGTTACCGACCTAACCGGTCACTAGCATAGCATCTGTAACAACGAAAATTTTCAAATAAAATTTTCATTTAAAATAAAGTGATTTCATTCAACCAAAAGTTAATTCCATGTTCCATATCAAATACATATATAAAAATCCCCAAGATCTCAAATAGCAGCAGTGTGTATGCATCATGCCGGCGCCTTCCCACGGTCCTCGCTAGTACCTGAAACACATACATAACAACTTGTAAGCATAAATGCTTAGTGAGTTCCCCAGTATACGACTTACACATATACGCCTTTCCAGGCCCTGACCTTCCGGTCCACAACACTTCGCCTTCCGGCCCGTAACATAATCGCCTTCCGGCCCATAACATATTGCCTTCCGGCCCGTATCATATCGCCTTCCGGCCCATAGTATATTGCCTTCCGGCCCATAACATTTACAACATATAATACATTTAATATAACACACATAGCACATATATCATACATCATACCTGAACTTTCTGTCACATAACATATCGCCTTCCGGCCCGTATAAACATACATATCACGCATAGCAACTACCTTTCTATTTATAGCATAAATAACACATATCATATACGACCTTCCGGTCTCACAGTCAAACCCTTCCGGGTGAAGTATAGTGAGAAGACTCACCTCGTGGTAATGTAAGCTATCAACTCTTGAAACTACTCGCACTCGATCCGCCGATCTGCAGACTCCCTATAATACCATATACCCTTATTAATACTCTTATCATTCAAGACAACTGACCCTAAGAATTTACATGCAGGTCAACTCTGGTCAACGGTCAACTTGACCGGACTCGTCGAGTGCAAAGGCGACTCGGCGAGTCTAGACGTCCTCCCCAACTTTCCCTGTTGTTCCCCTTTCTACTCGTCGAGTATCCCTCTTGACTCGACGAGATCCTCGTGGAAGAATCGCGGGGCCACCCCGACTCCACTCGCCGAGTCTGAAGAACAACTCGGCGAGTCCCAGTGAATCTTCAAGCTACTCGCCGAGTCTGAAGAACAACTCGGCGAGTCCCAGTGGATCTTCAAGCTACTCGCCGAGTCTGATCATTGGACTCGGCGAGTCCATGCCATGCAGTCGATCAACTGCTTCCTGAAATACGCATGGTCCCGAAATACGCAATCATGGGACTTTCTGGACCTCTAAACATCCTATTACTGTGGTATAAACGTTTGGGTAACAACATTATAATCTATCCAATCACCAAATGGGTTTCATAAACCCTAGATTCGTGTACACATCAAAATAATAGAAATGGTCCGAGTATTACCTGAAAACGCACTCTCTGTGTCTCCAAACCTCAGGACTCGATCCTCCTTGATATTCCTTTGGCCAAAACTCTTCTTCTTCTTGCCTAACAAATTCCTCAAAGTTCCAATAGCTTTCCCTCCTGTTCTAGACGTCCACAAACGATTAGGGTTCTTCTCAATCGGCCAAAAGACGAACAATGACGGCCTAAGAGGCGTTATATATGATCCAAACCAAACGGCTAGGGTTTCTGCTGAACAGTGTCGACTCGCCGAGTCCATATCTGGACTCGTCGAGTCCAGTCGCGAACCCGCAACCAAGCCTGTGGTCCTACTCGGCGAGTCAGGCACCAACTCGCCGAGTCCCTTCCTAGAATGCCCCAAAAATAGTTTTAAAGCAATACCTGAAATTCCGGGCTGTTACAACTCTCCCCCACTAGAACTAGACTTCGCCCTCGAAGTCTCACTCTGCGAATAACTCCGGATGTTGCTCCCGCATCTCACGCTCCGGCTCCCAAGTCATCTCCGATCCCTTCCGGTGTTGCCACTGAACCAACACCAGAGGTACCTCCTTGTTCCGCAGAACCTTGATCTTCCGATCCCTGATAGCTACTGGTCTCTCGGCGTAATTCAGGCTCGCATCCACCTGAATATCCTCTAACGGAACCACTGCCGATTCATCGGCTATACACTTCCTCAACTGTGATACGTGAAAGGTATTGTGAATCTGTCCCAACTCTGCTGGCAACTCCAACCGATAAGCTACCCGACCTACCCTTGCAATTACACGAAATGGACCTATGAACCGGGGCCCCAACTTGCCCCTCTTTCTGAACCGGATCACTCCTTTCCAAGGAGAAACCTTTAGGAGAACGAAGTCGCCAACCTGGAATTCGAGCTCGGACCGGCGTCTGTCCGCATAACTCTTCTGTCGGCTCTGGGCGGTCAATAACCTCTGCCTAACCTGCTGAATCTGCTCGGTCGTCTGAAGTACGATCTCTGTACTGCCCATCACTCTCTGTCCCACCTCTCCCCAGCAAATGGGAGTCCGACACCTCCTACCATACAACAACTCAAAAGGTGGCATACCAATGCTCGAATGATGGTTGTTGTTGTAGGAAAACTCAGCCAAGGGTAAATGCGCATCCCAACTACCCCCGAAGTCTAACACACACGCTCTAAGCATGTCTTCCAGTGTCTGAATCGTCCGCTCGCTCTGACCGTCTGTCTGGGGGTGATATGCGGTACTAAAATGTAGTTTAGTACCTAGCTCTTCATGGAATTTCTTCCAGAACCTGGAAGTGAAGCGTACATCACGGTCTGAAACAATCGAGATCGACACTCCATGCCGAGATACTACCTCTCTCACGTATAACTCCGCCAACCTCTCCGCTGACGAACTCTCGCTAATGGCAAGGAAGTGTGCACTCTTCGTCAATCTATCCACAATCACCCAAATTGCGTTGACTCCCCTGGCAGTTCTCGGCAATTTGGTGATGAAATCCATAGTAATCTGTTCCTACTTCCACTCAGGAATCTCCAAGGGCTGCAACTTACCATGCGGTCTCTGGTGCTCGGCCTTAACCCTACGGCAAGTCAAACACCTCTCAACGAACCAAGCGACGTCTCTCTTCATGCAAGGCCACCAATATTCCTTCCTCAAGTCCAAATACATCTTCGTAGCACCGGGATGGATCGAGAATTTCGATCTATGAGCCTCCTCCATCAAAATAGTACGCGTACCGCCCACGAATGGTACCCAAATCCGACCCTGACACGTCAGAAGTCCTCGTCCATCCTTAACGAACTCTGAAATTAACCCAACGACCCTCTCTTTCTTCTGCATCTCGGATCTCACAACCTCGGCCTGCGCCCCACGAATAGCATCCAATACCGGGGTCATCACCGTCAGTCTCAGACATACATCTCGCAATGGAATGCTCTCCCCCCTACGACTCAATGCATCGGCTACCACATTAGCCTTGCCTGGGTGGTATAGGATCTCACAGTCATAATCCTTAACCACGTCCAACCATCTCCTCTGACGCATATTTTGGCTGGGTTGATCCATCAAATACTTCAAACTCTTATGGTCCGTGTATATAGTACAACGAACCCCGTACAGGTAGTGACGCCAAATCTTGAGAGTGAACACTACTGCCCCCAACTCTAAGTCATGCGTGGGATATCTCGCCTCGTGAGGCTTTAGCTGCCTCGATGCATAAGCTATCACATGGCCCCTCTGCATCAACACTGCACCCAGTCCCGAAATCGATGCGTCACAATATACGACGAAGTCCTCCATCCCTTCCGGGAGAGCTAATACTGGGGCTTCGCACAGTCTCTGACGAAGTGTTTCGAAGGAAGTCTGCTGCTCGGGTCCCCATGAGAATATAACACCCTTCCGGGTCAATCTGGTGAGCGGTACCGCGATCTTGGAGAAGTCCCTAATAAACCTACGATAGTACCCCGCCAACCCAAGGAAACTCCTGATCTCGGAAGGTGACTTCGGTGCCTCCCAACTCATCACTGCATCCACCTTGGCCAGATCGACCAATATCCCTGCCTGATTAACAACATGTCCAAGAAATTGGACCTCCCGCAACCAGAAGTCACATTTGGAGAATTTTGCATATAGCTTCTCCGACCTCAGTACCTCAAGGACCTCCCTCAAATGTCCCTCATGCTGCTCTCTAGTTCGCGAATACACTAGGATGTCGTCGATAAATACAATCACAGACCGATCCAGCATCGGCCTGCATACCCTGTTCATGAGGTCCATGAACACTGCCGGGGCATTGGTGAGCCCGAAAGGCATCACCACGAACTCGTAATGCCCATACCGCGTCCTGAATGCTGTCTTCTGGACGTCCTCATCCCGCACTCTTACCTGATGGTACCCTGATCTCAAATCGATCTTGGAAAACCAAGATGCCCCTTGCAACTGATCGAATAGATCATCGATCCTCGGTAACGGATAGCGGTTCTTGACCGTCACCTTGTTCAACTCCCGGTAATCAATACACATCCGGTGTGAACCATCCTTCTTCTTGACGAACAGAATCGGTGCTCCCCACGGCGAGCTACTCGGCCGAATAAATCCCTTCCCCAGCAACTCCTGGAGTTGCGAGGACAACTCTTGCATCTCTGGAGGTGCAAGACGATAAGGCACCTTCGCAATAGGCGCAGCCCCCGGAATCAGGTCGATACCAAACTCTACTTGCCTCGCAGGAGGTACTCCCGACAACTCCTCGGGAAAAACATCTGGAAACTCGCGCACCACTGGAACCTCCTCCACTATCCTCGGTCTCTCGGAAGCCTCCCGCGTATCCATCACATACGCCACAAAACCTTTACATCCCTGCTGTAGACATTGCCTCGCCCTAGCGGCCGAACAAAAAGCTGATCCCGAACGGGTACCCTCGCCGTATACCGTAAGAACTCCCCCACTAGGGTCTCGTATAGTCACCAGTTGACGCTCGCAGTCGATGACAGCGCTGAATCGGCTCAACCAGTCCATGCCCACGATGACACAGACATCCCCCATCGCAATAGGAATTAGGTCAATCGGAAACGCAACCCCGAAAATCTCTAGTACGCATCCCCGAAGAACCTCCGTGGCACAAACCACCCTCTCGGCCGCTATAGAAACGCTCAGAGGCCGACTTAACGACTCACGACTAATGCTGATATGCTGACTAAAAGCTAAAGATACAAAGGATCTACTCGCACCCGAATCAAATAACACTAGAGCAGGCATAGAGTTCACAAGAAAAGTACCTACACATACATTAACATAAGCATAACATTTCGACTTTAAAGTAAATACGTGAACTACAGCATACCTGCCACAACATCGGGCGCAGCGCGGACCTCCTCCGCAGTCAGCTGAAAGGCTCTCCCACGAGCCCTCGGGGCCTCGACCTTCGCCGGTCGGGTCTCAGTAGTCCTGCTAGTAGGTGTAGATCCCTAACGAAGTTGCGGGCACTCGGCCTTCCGATGGCCTGTCTGGTTGCAGTGAAAGCAAACCATAAACCCCTTAGGGCAATCCCTGGCAATGTGTCGCTCCTTGCCACACTTGTAGCAACCACCAACTCGATACGCCCCCTCATGACCCTTGCCGCACTTTCCGCAAGTGCGGCCCTTCGGACCTCCCATCCTCGAATCAGCGGACTTGATCCGCTTGGCTGTCGGCTGAGACTGAGCCGGCCGCCGATCCACCTGCCGAGACTCGGCCTCCTCCCTGGCCTGGGTCTCCAACTCGATCTCGCGCTTCCTGGCGTTCGCCTGAAGCTCAGTGAAAGTACGATAGGTGGAGTTTGACACAAAATCCCGGATATCCCTCCTCAGAACGCCCAAATACCGGCTCATCCGTGACTGCTCTGTAGATACCAGCTCGGGGCAGAACATCGCCCTCTCATGAAACTTCCGTGTGACCACTGCAACGGAATCAGTACCCTGCTTAAGGGTCAAGAACTCCTGAATCAATCGTTCCCTCTCCACTGGGGGAACGTACTCGTCCCTGAACATCTCGGTAAACCTCTCCCATGTCACTGCTGTAATCTCCGCTAGAGTGAAGTTCGCCGTCACGAACTTCCACCAATCCTTCGCTCCCAGACGGAGCTGGTTCAAGGCGAACCGTACCCTCAAGTGCTCCGGGCATGAGCAAATGTAGAAGCACCCCTCAATGTCGGCGATCCACCTCATCGCAGCAATCGGATCCTGCGTCCCATCAAACTCAGGGGGTTTCGTGTTGCTGAATTCCCGGAACAACAACGAATCGCCCCCTTGCGGCCTGGCAGCGGCCACAGCTGCGGTAGCGGCAGCGGCTGCAGCATCAGTCAGTGCGGCGTACCGCTCCTCGAACGTCTCCATCAGTGTGGTCTTAATAGACCCAAACATCTCCGGGATCTCAGCCCGGATCGGTGCAGCTACCTCCTCCTGGATCATCTGACGAATATCCTCGTCACTCACACTGCTCGAACTCGCCCCATGACGTGTGGTAACCATGATGTCTCTCATCTCCATCACAAAGCAGGACCCCGCCTCAACCCATCTCCAGTCCAAACAACCATGTGCACAAAACATACATTCATATAACAGTCATAGTCAACAACTGAACAAGCAGATCACATAGCATATCATTACCCTAGCCGGGTTACCGACCTAACCGGTCACTAGCATAGCATCTGTAACAACGCAAATTTTCAAATAAATTTTTCATTTAAAATAAAGTGATTTCATTCAACCAAAAGTATTTATTCCATGTTCCATATCAAATACATATATAAAAATCCCCAAGATCTCAAATAGCAGCAGTGTGTATGCATCATGCCAGCGCCTTCCCACGGTCCTCGCTAGTACCTGAAACACATACATAACAACTTGTAAGCATAAATGCTTAGTGAGTTCCCCAGTATACGACTTACACATATACGCCTTTCCAGGCCCTGACCTTCCGATCCACAACACTTCGCCTTCCGGCCCGTAACATAATCGCCTTCCGGCCCATAACATATTGCCTTCCGGCCCGTATCATATCGCCTTCCGGCCCATAGTATATTGCCTTCCGGCCCATAACATTTACAACATATAATACATTTAATATAACACACATAGCACATATATCATACATCATACCTGAACTTTCTGTCACATAACATATCGCCTTCCGGCCCGTATAAACATACATATCACACATAGCAACTACCTTTCTATTTATAGCATAAATAACACATATCATATACGACCTTCCGGTCTCACAGTCAAACCCTTCCGGGTGAAGTATAGTGAGAAGACTCACCTCGTGGTAATGTAAGCTATCAACTCTTGAAACTACTCGCACTCGATCCGCCGATCTGCAGACTCCCTATAATACCATATACCCTTATTAATACTCTTATCATTCAAGACAACTGACCCTAAGAATTTACATGCAGGTCAACTCTGGTCAACGGTCAACTTGACCGGACTCGTCGAGTGCAAAGGCGACTCGGCGAGTCTAGACGTCCTCCCCAACTTTCCCTGTTGTTCCCCTTTCTACTCGTCGAGTATCCCTCTTGACTCGACGAGATCCTCGTGGAAGAATCGCGGGGCCACCCCGACTCCACTCGCCGAGTCTGAAGAACAACTCGGCGAGTCCCAGTGAATCTTTAAGCTACTCGCCGAGTCTGAAGAACAACTCAGCGAGTCCCAGTGGATCTTCAAGCTACTCGCCGAGTCTGATCATTGGACTCGGCGAGTCCATGCCATGCAGTCGATCAATTGCTTCCTGAAATACGCATGGTCCCGAAATACGCAATCATGGGACTTTCTGGACCTCTAAACATCCTATTACTGGGGTATAAACGTTTGGGTAACAACATTATAATCTATCCAATCACCAAATGGGTTTCATAAACCCTAGATTCGTGTACACATCAAAATAACAGAAATGGTCCGAGTATTACCTGAAAACGCACTCTCTGTGTCTCCAAACCTCAGGACTCGATCCTCCTTGATATTCCTTTGGCCAAAACTCTTCTTCTTCTTGCCTAACAAATTCCTCAAAGTTCCAATAGCTTTCCCTCCTGTTCTATACGTCCATAAACGATTAGGGTTCTTCTCAATCGGCCAAAAGACGAACAATGACGGCCTAAGAGGCGTTATATACGATCCAAACCAAACGGCTAGGGTTTCTGCTGAACAGCGTCGACTCGCCGAGTCCATATCTGGACTCGTCGAGTCCAGTCGCGAACCCGCGACCAAGCCTGTGGTCCTACTCGGCGAGTCAGGCACCAACTCGCCGAGTCCCTTCCTAGAATGCCCCAAAAATAGTTTTAAAGCAATACCTGAAATTTCGGGCTGTTACAGCATCACTCTGTATATCGGGAAACTAACCTTAGCAAGGCCTCCTAGCATGTACCATCCTAGCTACCAGGATGCAGACACATCAAACAACAACATAATAACCATAACCGAATCTCAATACGATAAAGGGCCGGCCTTGGTGCCTTAGACCCTGTCGATATAGTGAGGATAACTCACCTCGAAGCTGTCGGCTGAAAAGATAAGATCTCGCTGCTCCGAACTCTGACACGAACTCCTCCACTGAACATCAAAACATACAACTCAATAAATACCCTTAATTACCAAAATACCCCTGGAAGACAACTGGTCAACCATGGACAAGTCAAAGTCAACCCCTGACTGACCCTACTCACCGAGTCAACCCGATGACTCGCCGAGTCTATATGCTCAGATCTTCCTTCAATCAGCGACCCAATTCGCCGAGTCACCCCAAGACTCGTCGAGTCCAACAACTCTGAGTCCACTCGCACCCAAGTCACCGAGTCATCCCTTGACTCACCGATTCCTCGACTAAACCAGAAATATTGGGACTTCCTTGACAAGACTCGCCGAGTCCAAATGGACTCGTCGAGTCCAAGGCCATCTTCAACCTACTCGCCGAGTTGTTCTTCCAACTCGTCGAGTTCCAGGCCATCTTCAAGCAACTCGTCGAGTCCACCCATGTGACTCGTCGAGTACCACCGGTCTGAATCCATACAGAAGCATCTCAGGCCATGCAATTGATCCAAAACATATATCCAACCTCCTACAATCCATCCATCACGTAAAGTGGCAAACTTTACGTGAATCTAACGAGATCTAAGCCATATTCACCTTAAAACCAAGGTTTGGGACATGGAAGCTTCACTAACAACACAAGAACAGGGGCTTTAATGCTCTTAAGGTCTTCTCCACTCCAGATCTAAGGTAGCAACCTCAGATCCATCCTCCAACATCAAAATGTCACACAACCAAGCACCCCACACAACCCTAAAATGAAGAAACTAGGAATGCACAGCCTAAGGACGAAGATATTACCTCCAAAAGATGCCCCAATAGTAGCCAAACTCGAATCCAAGCAAAGCCCTTTGATCCAAGCCACTTCTCCTTCAAGATCTCTTCAAACAACACCTCTCCAAGCTCTAATTTGCTCCATAAATGATCTCTCCATGAATTTAGGGTTTCTGGAACTCAAGGGGAGAATAAGGGAGGCTGTGGAGGGGTATAATGCTCTTTATATAGGGCTCAACCCCGAAAATTAGGGTTTTCTCCATACAGCACCTACTCGCCGAGTCCATCCTTGGGACTCGCCGAGTAGGCCACTTGACACGCGACCATGACCGCGACCTGACTCGTCGAGTCTATCCATGGACTCGCCGAGTCATCCTCTAAAACTTACACTTTTAGCCCTTCAACTCTACTCTTGCGATTTCGGGATGTTACAATTCTCCCCCACTTAAATTAGGCTTCGTCCTCGAAGCCTTCGGCATCTCATCTTCAAATTACTTCCCACGACGCGCCACTTGACCTTAACCGAACCAAGTCCCTCAAGGTACAACCATAGAACCAGAAGCTCACTTTCTCCTACCATACGGTGTCCCCACCACCTACTCAAACCGGGCACCAACTGTACCCTCCGATAACCACACTCAACAATCGAGAATTACCCATGATGCCTTACTGCTCCAATTCTCATCCTTCACTTGACTCATATAGCTAATAAGCCACGAACCATCGGATCCTCGATCCGAATTCCACTCTATCCATCCCATGTCGACCAAAAGATCCGTTCTTCCACTTCGGAGCAACTCCCCCGAGTTCTCCTCTCGCAATCACACACACATGCTGATCTAGCTCTAGCACCCTCAGGTTTGGAAAAACTGATACACTGATGATATCCTCAAACATCCTTCCAGGATGAACCGCTAACACATAGCCAAAACCCTGATCAGGATCTCACTGAGAGTCCAAGACTCTCTCTCTACGTCCCTTCCGAACCCCTCTCCCTGGTTCTACGCCTGCGATATTCCCTCCGCGCCCTGAGCAAACATATCAAGTCGAATGAGCTTTTATTCTACCGCCGCAACACGCTACTCAAAGACCATCGACGGACCACTCCAATCATATCTCTACACTGCCGCTTTCACTTCCGTGCATTCGCACTCCCTTTCAGAATTTCATTCCTCCTTCTTTCCTTACCAAGGAAACCACTCGTCCGCCCAGTCACCATGACAGGCACCATGGTGCTCATCCCACGCTACATTACCTCTTTAAAGCGTACCCAACATCCATGCATCGCCACTACTCTGACTCTCATCACAGGGACTCTCAAGCCCATGCACTACCTTCACTGCTCAAGATCGCTACCCGGGGCCAGACCTCCCAGTGTAATCACACTACAACACACGCGACCCATAACCTCAATCCGATCCAACAATACTCGCAGAGTCTTCAGGATGACTGGACCGCCTCCCCAGGCCTTTAGCCAATCTGGACCACTCTCAGAACCTTCAGCTAACCTGACTGGACCGTCCTCCGAGCCTTCGGTCTGACTGGTACGCCTACCGGCCTACAGTCTATCCGGACCGCTCAACTAGCATTCATCACTCCGAACCATCCCTTTGGGAAATCCTCCCGTGCATACCGTTCTAGCCCTCTAGGGGTTCCGAACTATATCTCCATCATACATACTCGATCCCGGCCTGCTCCCATGCCTTCCTCAATCAACTGCTCTAGGTCTGTATTCCGCCCCGCACGCCTGTTACTCACTCATACGAGCCTGCTCTCGACTGATAGAAATACCGCTGAATTCCCCAAGCAGCTAAACAACCTCTCAGGACCAACGATCATCCGGAGAATTTCCAATTCTCCCCCACTTAAGACACTGACAGTTAGTCACCGGTCGCCATCACCGATCTCCCCAAGCAACCTTGCAGGAATCAACACATGCACTCAAAAATGTTTTTCACCAGCACCAACAACTTTCATACAATCATGTTCTCACGCTGCACAACCCGCTCGAAAGGAACCCAATCTTCAACTATCCATTCCTCAGACTGCAGAATCCACCCGGCCTTCAAACCAATGCCGCATCCGACACCAATCCTCGAAGTACAAATCCATAACCATAACGATCCTTCAGGGAACAAAAGATACTAAAACTAAATCTCGATCATAACTCGCCAAACCCTCAAGGAACAACGGATACCACATGAAAACCCGAAACGCAATTCAACGAAACCAACAGATAACAATACTCCACAACAATCATAAATAATCAAAACATCAGAAAGAAACATACCCGTAGCAGCAAGCTGAAAAACACGACCCTAAGCCCTTGGGGGCTCCGCTCCACCCTGATCTCCACCTGTGATCCTCAACGTAGCCGGTGCTGGAGCCTGCACCGGTCCTGCAGCAAGCCGTGGACAGTTGACCTTCAAATGTCCAACCTGATGACAATGATAGCATATCCTCAAATCCCGAACCGGCACTGACTGCCGACAATCCCTCGCATAGTGTCCCTCCTTTCCGCACTTGCGGCATGTTCCACCGGACCGACAAACCCCGGCATGACCCCTTCCACACTTTCCACAGACGTGGCCACCCTGATCTCTCATCCTGGAATCAACGGTCTTAGACCGTTTCGTCGCCGGCTGCGACTGAACCGGAGCTTGCCTCAGCTCACGCATCTGTAACTCAATCTCTAACTCACGCCGCCTGGCGGCCTCCTGCAACTCCAGCAAAGTCTCGCACCTCTGCGCAGACACAAACTGTCTGATGTCTCTCTTTAGCATACTCAGATATCGGGACATCTGAGCCTGCTCCGAAGCGAACTCAGGGCAAAGCATCGCCCGCTCAGTAAACATCCTGGTGATTTCCGTCACCGATTCCGAATCCTGTTTCAGCTCCAAGAACTCCTGAGCCAACCTCTCCCTCTCGACCTGCGGAACATAACGAGTGCTAAACATCTCTCTGAACCGATCCCATGAAATCGCAGCCCTCTGCGCATCCGAGTACGACCCCGTGGTCAATCTCCACCAATCCTTTGCTCCGAGCCTCAACAGGTTCAGAGCACACCTCACCCTCTGATCAGCAGGGCATGAACACGTGAAGAAACATCCCTCCACATCTGACAACCACCTCATAGCAACGATCGGATCCTGAACTGCATCGAAAGTGGGAGGCTTCGTATTATCGAAGTCCCGATACTAAAAACCTCTACTAGCTCCTCCCCCTGCCGCTGTTACAGCTGCTGTAGCCGCCACGGCAGCCGTCTCCGTGAGAGCTGAATAACGCTCATCAAAATACTCCACCATGGCGGTCTTGATCGACCCAAACAACTCTGGCAGCTCAGCCCGAAACAATGCAGCAACCTCATCATGCAAGATCTCACGAATCCTCGCATCCAACTCGTGCGTACTCATCTGGCTGACAACCTCGGGTTGTACAGACCCACCCGGAACTCCCTCTCCTGCTCTTGATCCTGACCCGGATCCACTCCCAGCGTGCCCTGAAATCTCCATACTGAAAATAAAACACCAAATCTCAGACATATTCCACTATCCCGGGAACCAGCTCTCATCCCAACCCTAGAGGTCATTGTTTCCCTGATACGCGTATGAGTCCGTGCTTTCAGTAGTACGGGCCCATACTACCTTCCACACCAACCCATATTTGTATGAAGTACTCCCACAACACCTTAGCGACACACATAACAACGCTCTATCCTCACAACTAGAGGAACACTAGAAATCTCTCACAAGGAACCCTAGGCTAGCAGGCATCATAAATCAGGCAACTCATCAATAAATCCTGAAGATCCCTAGCCTAACTCTAGCATGCTGTTCTATCAAAGCTCAATAAAACAATTGTCATGTATGGTATTTTGGGGTTACTTACTGGCTCCGGCTGATCATACCTCCGCGTCCTCCTTTACTTATTTTGAAAACCATTTTAAATTCTCTTTTTGAAAACTCTCCTCGATTTGAGACTGGAGTCACACAAATGTTCCTCCAATTCACTCAAACCAAGGCTCTGATACCAACTTGTAACATCCGAAAAACACAACCAATTTAAAATTTTCAAAACAACCCGATTTTCATTAAAATGTTTACAAAAAGGTTTTCAATACAATTCATTAGAGCATTCCCAGAATCACATTGCTACAAAATCATGAGGAGCGGTACGATCGCACCTTCGCCTTGCCACAGTCTCCTGAAGAACCTGAAAAACATTAAACCACAACTGTAAGCCCGAAAGCTTAGTGAGATATCCCCAAAATACCAACCACGCAGACGCCCTTCCAGGCTGCGACCTTCCGGTCCAAAACATATTAGACATACATAACATAACAGAACATAGAACAACCATGCATATCGGGTCTACCGTGTGACTGGTCTGCCGTATCGGCCTTCAGTCCATCAGATCCATCCTCCAAGTCTAGTCATGTCCTTCGAGTCTACAGTGGGGTCGGTCCGCCCGCATCGGGCCTTCAACCCACCTGGTCCACTCTCTGAGTCTACAGTGTGACTGGTCCGCCCGCATCGGGCCTTCAGTCGGCCTGGTCCACTCTCCGAGCCTCGGCACGTCTAGTCCGCCCTCGTGGGGCCTACAGCCTATCCGAACCGCTCGCTGGGCCTTCGGAACAACCGGTCCGCCCTGGGTATCTTGGCCTACAGCACAAAGCAGGACCCGCCTCAACCCATCTCCAGTCCAAACAACCATGTGCACAAAACATACATTCATATAACAGTCATAGTCAACAACTGAACAAGCAGATCACATAGCATATCATTACCCTAGCCGGGTTACCGACCTAACCGGTCACTAGCATAGCATCACTCTGTATATCGGGAAACTAACCTTAGCAAGGCCTCCTAGCATGTACCATCCTAGCTACCAGGATGCAGACACATCAAACAACAACATAGTAACCATAACCGAATCTCAATACGATAAAGGGCCGGCCTTGGTGCCTTAGACCCTGTCGATATAGTGAGGATAACTCACCTCGAAGCTGTCGGCTGAAAAGATAAGATCCCGCTGCTCCGAACTCTGACACGAACTCCTCCACTGAACATCAAAACATACAACTCAATAAATACCCTTAATTACCAAAATACCCCTGGAAGACAACTGGTCAACCATGGACAAGTCAAAGTCAACCCCTGACTAACCCTACTCGCCGAGTCAACCCGATGACTCGCCGAGTCCATATGCTCAGATCTTCCTTCAATCAGCGACCCAACTCGCCGAGTCACCCCAAGACTCGTCGAGTCCAACAACTCTGAGTCCACTCGCATCCAACTCACCGAGTCATCCCTTGACTCACCGATTCCTCGACTCAACCAGAAATATTGGGACTTCCTCAACAAGACTCGCCGAGTCCAAATGGACTCGTCGAGTCCAAGGCCATCTTCAACCTACTCGCCGAGTTGTTCTTCCAACTCGTCGAGTTCCAGGCCATCTTCAAGCAACTCGTCGAGTCCACCCATGTGACTCGTCGAGTACCACCGGTTTGAATCCATACAGAAGCATCTCAGGCCATGCAATTGATCCAAAACATAGATCCAACCTCCTACAATCCATCCATCACGTAAAGTGGCAAACTTTACATGAATCTAACGAGATCTAAGCCATATTCACCTTAAAACCAAGGTTTGGGACATGGAAGCTTCACTAACAACACAAGAACAGGGGCTTTAATGCTCTTAAGGTTTTCTCCACTCCAGATCTGAGGTAGCAACCTCAGATCCATCCTCCAACATCAAAATGTCACACAACCAAGCACCCTACACAACCCCAAAATGAAGAAACTAGGAATGCACAGCCTAAGGACGAAGATATTACCTCCAAAAGATGCCCCAATAGCAGCCAAACTCGAATCCAAGCAAAGCCCTTTGATCCAAGCCACTTCTCCTTCAAGATCTCTTCAAACAACACCTCTCCAAGCTCTAATTTGCTCCACAAATGATCTCTCCATGAATTTAGGGTTTCTGGAACTCAAGGGGAGAATAAGGGAGGCTGTGGAGGGGTATAATGCTCTTTATATAGGGCTCAACCCCGAAAATTAGGGTTTTCTCCATACAACACCTACTCGCTGAGTCCATCCTTGGGACTCGCCGAGTAGGCCACTTGACACGCGACCATGATCGCGACCTGACTCGCTGAGTCTATCCATGGACTCGCTGAGTCATCCTCTAAAACTTACACTTTTAGCCCTTCAACTCTACTCTTGCGATTCCCGGATGTTACATCATTGGTGATCTTGGAGTTTTACCTGCCATAAGGGAGCCCATGGAGATTTTCTGTGATAATCAAGGAGCGGTTGCCTTGACCAAGGAACCGAGAGATCATGGTAGATCACGACATATCGACAGAAAATATCATTTTATTAGACATCGTGTAGAAGAAGGACAACTCGTAGTGAAGAGGATATCATCAGAAGATAACCCAGCAGATCCGCTTATGAAGGGACTGAATAGTGTTAAGCATTTGCAACATGCTAGGAGTATTGGGCTGAAGGATGATATTAGCATAGATTAGATAGTATTAGAAACGTGTAATAGATAAATGTAATTAACATTTGATTATTAAATAAAGGAGTTTTATTTATAAGTAATGTTACTGTCTTATGTTAATTGTTTAACTATTGTTTCACTTCGCATGTTTTGACTTCCAGAATAATTGAGTTTATTAAGAAAAATTGAATTGTTCAAATAGTCCACAATCGTTCATATGTCGGAAGTAGATATGAATGAAGATTGTCATGAATAGGTGTGTAGAGTGTCTAAATGGTGTTAGACATAGCAAAAGATTGCTGCAACGTTCATGAGTGCTTATGAACTAGATTTGAGCATTGGAACAAACCCGCGCTTGCTGGAATCACCTTATGGAATGTGATAGTAAATGGGTGATCGCAAGACGATAATATCATATAGTCTTAAAACCTAGATATATGGTTTGTTATTGGTTAATTGATTGTACATTGATAATGCGAAAACGCATTGGTAACTCGATGTTATAAAATGCATTGTTGTGTGTAGTTGGTTAATGAATAAGTAAATGCATATAAGTCGAAGTTTATCTATAACTTTTATCCTTTAAAGGAAAAAGTGATATCTCGGCCGCTCGATGATTTGATTTGAATTATGTGTCGGGCCCGGTCAGAACTGAATTGATGTGTTCGATTAAGTTCTACGTCAAATAAATCGGAAATTGAGAAACCAAATGCTAGACTAACTATTCCATAGTATTGTCAGCATGATATCTAACAGAGGACTGTACGATCCCTTATCTGAAGGACAAGATTGATTAGATCAGAGTTTGACAACGCCTTTGAGAGCTACGATTGCAAATCGGAATGTACCTGCGCATATAGTTACTAGACTTATCCAAGTGGGAGACTGTTGGAATAGTGTCTAAGGCTGCAACTATATTAGGCAAGTATTTGACCCGATTGTGCATGGTCCTTTTGGGTTGCCTTCACCATAGCAACTTGGTAGGATGATTTATTATGAGAGAATAGATATTATTAATGTATTATGAGAATAATATAAGGAATAATAATATAGTTATTTGATTAATATATGTCATAGATTAATTAGTATTAATTTGGTGACTTAAGGAGATTAATTAAATAAAAGGGTATAAATTGTCAATTGTTTGATAGTTAAACTTTAGACTGTAAATCCTTATTGGATAAAGGGTTTGACGATTTCTAGGCTAGGATAAGCCTAAATTCATCCAAGGCATTATCTTGGAAGGATTTGGATTGCCTTGAGTAATAGTTATCCAACTAGGGTTTGAGTTGTAACCCTTAAGGAGTTTACAAGTATAAATAGATCCTATGGCAAAGGGAATTCGACACCTCCTCTAAAGTAAGGATACCCTAGCCGAATTCCATCCTTTCTCCTCTCTCTCAAATCATCCTCTTTGCTAGTTGGTGTTTGTAAGCCATTAGAGGAGTGATAATTGTGACTCTAAAGCTCCAAGAACAAGAAGATTAAACAAGTGTTTCAAGGCATGCTTCTAACTGTGGTTTTGTATTGTTCTTACACCTAATTTGTCATTAGAAGTCTTGGATTCAAAGCATGTTTAATAGAGAAACCAAGATCCGAGCATTAAGGTTTGTATGCGCACTTAGGAATGTTCTTATGTACAAAACCCATCACATATAACTCCCCAAATACGGTCCAAAATTTTCGTTTTTAAAAGCATTAATAAAACCATATCTCATAAATTATTATAAATAAAATCATAAACCATGTGTCTCAAAACATCACAACAAACGTTGTATCAAATCATATGACAAAATATCAGAGTCTAAAACGCCCCAGGCTGAACTATGGTGTGTGCGCTAAAATCATCCCGAGCCTTTCCCTTTGCTAGTGGAAGTACCTGAAAACAAAAATATAAACGGTAAGCACAAAGCTTAGTGAGTCCCCCCAAGCTACCACAAACTATACACATAATCACATACTAGGCCTAGCGCCCAGCATCGGGCCCCGCCCGGCATCGGACCGAGGTCCGACATAACTTGGGCCTAGCCCTGCATCAGCCCCCGCCCGGTATCAGAACGAAGTCCGATATACATATCAAATCAACAAGTGTAACATATACATAAACATAATCATAACATGAAAGCTAACATTCCTCGGGCTTGCCTCGGCATCGGACCAAAGTCCGGAACACATAATCATACACATGCAAGAATCACGAAGACATCAAGCATACTAACTTCCTCGGGCTTGCCCCAGTATCAGACCGAAGTTCGAAACATAAAATCTACATTGGCCTAACCCCAACACATACAATCACACATAAACGGGCTTGCCTTGGTGCTTTAGACCCGTTCCTATAGGAGAAGACTCACCTCTCAAACTGAATGCTAAACTCGTGTGTGAGGAATCTCTACTGGCTGCTGCCACGAGTCCCCGACTAACTCTATACAATGATACTTTGTCAAAACCTGATAATCTTCTTAGGCTAAAATGACCATTTTACCCCCTTGGTCCTACTTGGTCCATATCTAAGGTCCAAGACCATAATACAAAAGGTCCTACACTAGGTAGGCTTCGTTAGCCCACTAGTGGCCCACTAATTGCCTAATTAGCTAAATTGAGCCTACTCCCTCTAATAGGTCTTACCCTAAGCCCAAACGTATTCTTAACCTATTTTATTTGACTTTTGATGGTCCACTAAGGCCTAAAGACCCAAAGTCCACAGTATGGGCCAAACCAAGGACCAAAACATGCCAAACACATATATGTTGCGTACACGGGGCATACTCCTATGTACGCTAGGTCTACTAGCTAAATGGTGTGTACGCTGCGTGTACTTGCTTGTACGCCCATCGTACTTCTCTGTTAAGTTGCTTTTCCCATTAAGTGCTTAATACTTTAATCCAAAGGCTATAAACACAGATCCAAGTCCTCTTCAATGTCTTGATCCATAAAGTCGATCACTTAGTGGCTTGCAACCCACTAAATGAGCCCAAACATAGAATAATAGCAACTAACTCCATAGAAATGGATAGATCTCATGCATGGTTACATAAAGGCCTTAAAGGTTGAAACTTTACTGCTAAAGGAATTCTTTGAGCTCCAAGGGTGGTAACCCTAAGCTCAAAAATGAAGTTGCATGACAAAAATCCATCCTTTGGACCTAAAAAGGTCCAAAGCTCCATAATCCTAGATCTAAGCTTCTAAGAGGAAAGTTGGAAGCTTTATACCTCCTTTGAGAGCCAAAAGATGAAATAGTCCCAGATTCTTAAGCCCAAGATACTCAAGTTCTTCTTCTACAACTCCTCTTCTCTTCTTCTAAGCTTTTCTTCACCAAAATAAGCTCAAAAGGTCAAACACACACAACAATGGAGTGTGAGGGCCTATTAGGGTTTTATAAGGGTGAGGGACTGGTAAGGAAGCTAGGGTTTGAGCGATAATGGGGTATTTATATGACTAAAACCCTAAAAATTAGGTTTTTGAGTCTGCTCACGTACGCTGCGCGTAATCCTTGGTACGCTATACGTACGTGCATGCACTCCCCACATCCTAGGTGCCTTTACGCCCAGTGTACACCAGGTTACGCCCAACGTACGACTTATGGGCATCCCAACAACTTGGCCCACTTTGCTAAGGTCCACTCCAAAAATCCACTTGTCCTATTATTAGTCCAATAACAAATATTGATTACTTAAATTAACTAATACCTTGAGAGATGGCTGTTACACATATATTTTGTATTATATAGTATTTGTTGTGTGAACTAGTTATTTCATGCTAACATAACGATAATACATAGAAAATTTTATACTAGTTTATCTGTAACAATATGCTAATATTTTTATAAACTAGACTTATTGTATTTTTTCATAAAAAGCAAATTGATTTATATAAATAAAGCATTTAGGCACATGTATCCTCCCCCCCCCCCCCCCCCCCCGGTCTGCGAAAATAATTAAAATATTAAAAAGGCCATAAGCATTCACCCTTAAAGGGTAAGTTCCAATCGTTCAAATTAGGTTTCTTTTGAGAAACTGCAAATCTACCATTCTTGAATTTTGAAATACTCTTGGGACCGTTTCTTAACAAATATAAACTATTTGGGGTTTTTTTGGTAATTTATTTAACCAAAATAGGACTGATTTGGTTAAAATAATTCAAGGGTGGGACTGAAATGGTTTATATGGGTTTAATGTTTGAGTCTTGGACTGGTATTGTTAAGAAATCTCCATGGGAGGGGCCGTTTTTAATAAAATACACCAAAGTTTGGGGAATGGACTCATTTTGTAGAAATGATTCAAGTGAGGGTGTATTTTGCTCATTTTATATATACAAAATGATTTTAGGGCTTTTATAAAAGGAAATCTCATGGAGGGACCATTTTTGATTAATGGCCGAAACTTAATCTAATTGAGGGCTTTTACTTCCCGTTTCTGATTTAATGGGGGCAAAGAGGAAAGGGAACGATGCACGATACTCGCAGCGATGAAGGAGGAGGACGAAGGCTCGGCTCTGCGTGCGATCCTTACTTCTCGCAGACCACAAAGAAGGCCGAAGAAAACGAAGCTCATAGGCGGTGCGTCTTCGGTCGATTCGCGAGGAGGTACTAGTTTCCGGGTCGACGAGACCGAAGAGATGGAGGACGTGAAGAAGTAGCGAAGTTTCGCTAGTCTCTTCCGGCTGCGAGGTGTGATGTCCGGCTTCGCAAGCAACGGTAGTAGCAAGGCGAAACCTCTGGAGCTTTGTGATCGATGGGAAGAGCAGAGAAGGAAGAAAACGATGGGAAAGGGGGATGTGCTCGGCGGCTTCTTCTTTGCTCTTCTCCTGGTCCGATCGAAATCAAACATGAAGGAAAGGGGAAACATCTCTCTCTCTCTCTCTCTCTCTCTCTCTCTCTCTCTACATATTATGTATAGCTCCAGACCAGGTGCTATGAGGAGGAATCTAGAAGGTACGTAGTTCCCTATGTTTATTGGAGCTCAATCTTCGTGTTTCCATGTTGGAATTTTGGAAAAACAATAGCCTTGACAATTATTTGACCTTGATTTAGTTGGCTGGAATTGTTTTCCATGTTGGAATTTTGGAAAAACAATAGCCTTGACAATTATTTGACCTTGATTTAGTTGGCTGGATTTGTTGTTGTTAAAGTAACTAGACACATTGATGTTCCATTTGATCCATGAAGGCAGGTTAGGAAATAAGTTTTTGATTTGCATTGAATCGAGACAATGTGGGTTGAATAAAAAATAGGATATTAGATTGTGGATGTCTCTCTGTTACTGATTCTAAATCACTGTTAGTCAAGTTTCTATTACTAAGATGCCTCTCTATTACTAATAACAAGAATTCCACAAGATGGTTTAAGTTGGTATCCTATTGAGTAAACTTCAACCTTGAATCTAGACAATATAGCATAGGGATGATATTGTAAATTGAGAAATCATTGTTATCAAACCTTTTTTATTAGCAACATACCCTAGAAAAAGTAGGTTTAGGGGTTTTAGGGTCGGATTACATTTGAAATAATTTGAATTTTCCTAAGTTTTTAACGTTTTTCTGTGAGGGTACCCCTACCTGAAAACAAGAACCAATTTTGAAGGTATAAGCTTATGAAATATACTAAAATGATACTATGCTTTGATTCTAGAACTCTAACCATGCTCTTTACTTATGTGAAATTTTCATTGTTTCTAAGGCATATCGTTGTATGTTTTTCTCTATAAGTGCAACATGATATAACTAGTTAAATGCTAACTTTTTATTTGATCTATCCTTTTGGACGACTCCAAATCCATTGCAACAAAAGAATTAAAACACATCAAAATGATACTATTTGATACCATCCTTACTTAATAACTTTTTTTAATTTGATCTATTCGGATATTATCATGCAGGGGATAACGTGAAAGCTGGTATTACGATGGAGTTTACATGATGATGTCATGGAGTATAATGGAATACGAGAACCAAATGGGTGTGATTGTTGAGCTTAGCCATGCCATCTTGTTTCTGTTATAAGATTATACTTTCATTTTTTTTAGTGTGCCATCTTAGTTATTTTCTTGGTTTATAATGATCTTACTTTCAATTCTTTCTATGACAATATACTATCAATAGTGTTTATGTATTATAGCATCAGATTTCACTAGTATATATATATATATATATATATATATATATATATATATATATATATATATATATATATATATATATATATATATATATATATATATATATATATATATATATATATATAGTTCGTTTGGTCATGGAATTGGTTGTTCAAACATAAACATTATATGCGTTGAACTTCAATTGTCATATAATAGTTTATTTTATCATATTATTTGTTGTTGCTTGTGGTATTATTATTATTATTATTTCTTAATAATAAATTACATTATAATTAAGAAATGTAAAATGTTTATACATTTCTAATTTTAGTAAGCTACGTGACATTAAGAGAAGACTCGCAACACAAAAAAAGCGCTATACTTAAGGATGAACATGGTGCGAGTCGGTGCGGTTTTTGGCCAAAACCGAACCGAAAATCATAACTTCGGTTTTTTGAAATTTAGAAACCGCAGCATTCGATTTTTATGCGGTTCAGTTTTTGTGGTTTTTTATTGCGGTTTGTTTTTGTTGTTTTTTTTTTTTTTTTTTTTTTTCGTTTTGTCTTTTTACTAAAACTCAAGTAACTCAATGAATTACTTAATTTGACTCAGATGAGAAGTACTAATCATTTATTGAAGATGAACCGATACCACCACCTTTAGGTTTCAAATCAAGTTGCATAACCACTCATCCAATATGTTTCTAATGCTTAAATATAATACGAATTTAATATAATATTTGTTTTACAAGTATAAACGATAATATCAATTAATGTATTCATAAAAATGATAATATATCACTAGTACTCTTTATATTTAAATGTTAAAAAATATCATAAACATTATTTGTTATTGTAAATACCACTGAATGTATACTTAAAAATATACAATCATTCTCCGATAGATAAGATAAATATTTATATTTATAGAAATTTTAATTGTCATAAGTTCTTGTTTTTACAAATATCAACACTTAATTTATATATATATATATATATATATATATATATATATATATATATATATATATATATACATATATATATATATATATATATATATATATATATATATATATATATATATTTATATACATATATATATATATATATATATATATATATATATATATATATATATATATATATATGTAGGGTTAGGTTCATGTAAGACGGCCTAATTTTGTGAGACCGTGAGATGCATTTTTTTTTATTTTTTTTTTATTTTTTTATAATTTTTTTTAGTTAATTCAAGTTCCGAAAATAATATTTAAAAAAAGAATTTTTTTGATTTTTCCATTTATTTTGCATTTTAAAATTATTTTTAGAATATATACAGTGTAATATTCTATTTAGAATATTTCACGTATTTTAAAAAAAAAGAGAATTTTTTTTAACTTTTTTAATTTTTTTTTTATTTTTTTTAGTTAATTCAAGTTCTGAAATAAATATTGAAAAAAATAATTTTTAGATTTTTCTATTTATTTTGTATTTTAAAATTAATTTTTAGAATATATGTTAGTGTAATATTCTATTTACAATATTTCACATACTTAAAAAAAAATGGATTTTTTATATTTTTTTCATTTTGTTTTATTTTTTATTTTTATTTTTTTTTAGTTAATTCAAGTTCCGAAAATAATATCTAAAAAAAGAATTTTTGGATTTTTCCATTTATTTTGCATTTTAAAATTATTTTTAGATTTGGTCTCACGGTCTCACAAAATTAGAATGGTCTCAAATGAACCTGAATATATATATATATATATATATATATATATATATATATATATATATATATATATATATATATATATATATATATTGTGCGGTTCGGTTTTTTGCGGTTTTTACAAGATTAAAAACCGCACCGCACCGAGTATTTTCGTGTTTTAAAAAACTAAAAACCACACCATGGGTTTTTATTTCGGTTTCACTTTTTCGATTTCGGTTTATACGGTTTTTTTGGTTTTTTTGGATTGCGGTTCGGTTTTTGCTCTCCCTAACTATACTAATAGAATATCTACAGGAAACCTGATACAACAAATTAAAGTTATACCACCACAATACAACAACGGATATGTATATTCAAAATAAAAAGTAATGATATAAGTTGTTAACGTCTAATTCAATCAGAAAATATGATTCAATTATTTCATATATATCATATATATATATATATATATATATATATATATATATATATATATATATATATATATATATATATATATATATATATATATATATATATATATATATATATATATATATATATATATATATATATATATATATATATATATATATATATATATATATATAGTAATAGCAACTGGTTTGAGTAAGAGGTGACTTTAATATTAGCTTAGAGTAATTATGAATAATCATGTCATACAAAAATTACACCACACTTAAAAACATAAGCAAGAAAATTATCAATAACGAAATGTTAATATTCTATAAGTTAAAAAGAATATCATGGAAAAAAAAAAAAAAGATGAAATCCAACTTTCACCTAATGGTAGATCATATCAATTCATTTCGATTTTTTTCCTTATTCATGCATTTAAAAAAAAAAATGCAATTATTTAAAGCGTTATAATTTCAATTTTTTGTTTTCTAGCCATACTTTGATAACAATAGAAAATACCCAAATTACACTTTATGGGTGGTTTCCATCTGCTTCTAAATCGGATGCATCCTCAATCATCTCGACGACTTCATTCATTGTAAAGTGCAGATCCCTACTACGTGTTACGTGAGGTCGCACTCCCCCCCTCCTGTTCCATCTCCCTCTCCCACGGCCTCGTGTCAGTTTATCCAATATTACGTGCCTGGGATAACTCCTCTTTATGCACTTATATGCAACATCTATTAATGTATTCAAACAAGGGCTATCAATTTTATCTCTTATATAGTCATCAGTGAATATATTGAGTTGATTGTTTCGGTAATATTCTTGAAGTTCATCAAACTGCTCTTCTAGGTCAATATATTTGTCTAGATCACCAGCCCGACGTCCACTCAATATTTCAAACATTATTACGCCAAATGAGAACCTGTCTGATATAAGGTCGTATGGTCTGTGGTATGTGGGACTTTGTCTTGACAAACCAAAAAAAGAAACTTTGGCTTCCATATTTTCATCCAACAATATGTTTTCACAGTTAATGTTACCGCTTGTTTCTCTATTGTCAACCCCAAAAGCCAAATGAATGCACTGGAGTCCTCTTGTTGCCCCTAGGCAAATCTTCAGGCGTTGTGCCCATGTTAGTTTAGGCAAGTTATTGTTGACGTTTTCAAGATAAGTAGCAACGCTTCCATTGATAGCATGTTCATGAACTATAATCCTCTCATTGGTTTCCTCACAGTAACCAATGAAAGGGGAGATGTTTTTATGGTGAAGAGTGGAAATCATCTCGAGCTCCTTCTTAAAATCTTGGTTCCAGTTTGAGTACTTTTTTGGATGCAAGCGCGTGACGACCACGGTGCGGTTTTGCCAATGTCCATAGAGTTGTCCTTTGTGCACTGCACCATATTCAGAGTCTCCAATACATGTTTCCGGATCGAAGTTTCGAGTTGCCAAGTTTATTTCCTCAAGTGGAATTAGGAAACTTTCTAAGCTTCGTGTAGATGATTTTATGTGGTTTTGTGAATAAAAACATAACAGGGTTTGATAAATCACACTGATTCAGTTGTAAACATATAACAAACACTGCAAAATATTTTTGGCGTCTTTTTTTACATTTAAAAACTGTTATAGGAAATAGAAAAAAATGTCATGAATAAGACTAATTTTGTTCTTTTATATGCAAGAAGATATAATATATAAATGATTTATTTCCTCTAAAATCGATATTTCAAAACGTCATAATAATAATAAAACTATATATAATAAATATTCTATATAATTTTAATATACATAAAATATAAACAATAACTAATATGATAATGAGAAAATTAAAAAAAGGGTAAATGGCACAAAAAATATTTTTTTAAACAGAAATTCGATTTTGAGACCATGTTTTTTTGGTGTCAATTTTGACACTATGTTTTCCAATTTGTTACAATTCTGACCACTTGACCGGTTAACTAAGTTAAATGCTTACGTGACATGATAATGTGCTAGTTTTCATGATGAGACATGCTAACATAATATGCTGACGTCTTAAAATTGATTTTTTTTTCCTCAAAAAACACTAAGTTTTCACTTTTTTCGATTTTGACACTAAGTTTAATTTTTTATTTCAATTTTGACACTATGTTTTTTTTTTGTTCCAGTCGAAAATTATTTATCAAATTTTGTTCAATTTTGTGTATTTTTCATTTGAAACTGTATAAATATTTTTTTATTACATTTTAAACCGTATAAACATATTTTTTTCGTTTAAAAACCACATTTTTATTTAAATACAAGGTGTTTTTTTTCTTACATTCAAAACATTAGTTATATCATGAGAATCAAACTAAACATAAACTTCTAATAAGATGTAAAAATTTGATAGGTTGCAAACTTGATATCCGAGTTTTGATCGACTACACATCTCCAAACCTTCAAACACATTTTAAAGTTGCATATTTAATATAAAATACAATTTCGATATAACTAATACATATTTATACATAAAAATATGGTTTGAGTGTAAAAAAAATAAAAATATAAAAAGAATAAAAGAAATAAAAAATTGTATTTATACAAAACTATGGTTTTTAAATGAAAAAAAAAAACATATTTACACAGTTTAAATGTATCAAAAAATATTTATACAGTTTCAAATAGAAAATTGTCAACATTGAATAAAATTAGAAAAAACAATGTTCGATAACAAAAAAAACATAGTATGAAAGTTGAAAGAAAAAAAATTAAATTTAGTGTGAAAATCGAAAAAAAAAAAAAATGAAAACTTAGTGTTTTTTGTGAGAAAAAAATTCAATTTTGACACGTCAGCATATCATGTCAGCATGTCACGTCATCAAAACTGACATGTCATCATGTCACGTCAGCATTTAACCTGGTTAACCGGTAAAGTTATCAGAATTGTAACAAATTACAAAGCAAACTGTCAAAATTGATATAAAAAAAACCGTTGTCAAAATCGAATTCTTATTTTACAAAAAAAAAAAATGTTTTATATACCATTTACCAATAAAAAAACTAATAAAATGACAACTTGTTATCACTTAATAGAAACCAAATTGACAGAGGAAGGTTGAAATAGATACTTAGATAAACTCTTGATATTATATATATATATATATATATATATATATATATATATATATATATATATATATATATATATATATAAATGATTGAAAGAAAAGACTTACCAATTGAATTGTGATTGCCTGCTCAATCTTCCTGATGACCTTCTCCATGGTTGGTCGTTCCTCTAACTTCAGGTTGAGACATTTATGTGCAATTTTGTTAAATGTATGAAAAGAGCTCATATCGGTATGATTTTTAATATAAGGATCAATTAACTTGTCTGGCTCCGCAGCCTTTTTGTCATCGTCATAGACGCTTCGGACCACATCAATGAGATATTGCGGCTTAGCATCATCTCCGAAGCACTTTTCACGATAAACCAGTGTCCCACTTGACATTTCAAACATAACAACTCCAAAGGAGTAGACGTCTGACTCTTTGGTGAGTCTGCTTCTTTCGTTGTAAACCGGATCCATGTAAAACCTCGTGCCCGCAACCCTTGTATGAATTTGGGTATCTTCTTGATTTCTTGCACCAAATTTTGACAAACCAAAATCACAGATTTTGGCTTCCAGATTGTCATCTAAAAGTATATTTGCACTCTTCACGTCTCTGTGAATTACTCTTTTGTCCTCCCCAAGTCCAGAGTGAAGGTACTTGAGCCCTTTTGCTGCACCTAAGCAAATCTTCATCCGTTGTGGCCATGTTAAGCCACAAATCTTATCCGGCTTTTGGAGATGATGATCAAGGCTTTGATTCTTAGCAAATTCGGAAACTATGATCATCTCATTGGCCTCATCACAGTAGCCAATGAAAGTGATGATGTTTGGATGATGGAAACTGGAAATCATCTCGAGTTCATTACGGAACTCGTTGTTTCCTTGACCACCATCCCGATTAAGACGTTTGATGGCTACTTTGCGTTCATTCCATTCTTCAGAGAGTTTCCCTATGTGGACGAAACCGAATCCACCATCTCCAATCAGAGTTTCTGAACTGAAGTTTCTTGTGGCCCGCAGGATTTCGTGGAGTGGAATCCGATACTTTTCTAGGTTTTCCCCTGAAGAAGACATTGTTTTTTTATATATTGATGATTTTTTTGAACAAAGAAACTGAACAAGAAAGCATGAACGCGTGGTGATTGTGTATGCTAGATGTAGCTTTGTGCTTCCTGTTTATATCGATGTTTATCTAGACAGAACTCATTTGCTTAAAAAACTGTAACTACTGGCTTAAAGATTATTATATATAACCGTTGACTATGATATGTCCATGGAATACTTTAATCCCACTACTGCACATGATGGTGGATGAAGTTTCGTCTTTATTTTATCTCAGCAAGACATAAACTATTAATGGTCGTAGACCATTGCGAAATCGTTGATCTGGTGGAATTGATGTTGTAATCCGTTGACAAATACTTGGTGAGTTGACAAATACCTCCTAACTTCTCTCTAGTTTTTTTTTTTTGCAATAATTTAAGTCTGGTAGCCAATCAAAAGAGCACAATAATTTTCTTATAAACATCACTAATTATTAGGAATTGTGGTTATCATGGTAACCTTTTAATGAAACCTTTAGAGGTTATCTTTGTATCACTCACTACTCGATGCATTTGGTACACTCTCGATCAACCTCTGAACGAATCAAAAACCATGTAATTAACATGCATCTAAATAGTTTAGCAATCTTATTCTTACCTTCTATTAATCATTAAAAAGTTGGAGACTTTTTGTTCAACATTAAGCGCCATACACAACAATTTATATATTATAGAGTTGTACAATACAACACTTTAAAACACAAATTGTTGTCTACGTAGAAAAAATGTAGTGTACGAATCAATTCTCAATAAACAACCCCTTAGTATATAGAATATTTTTTTAAAAATGTTTCTTGTTTTATCAACAGAGTGTAAATACGCTCATTTAGAATACTCATTATAATATTAAAATATAGATGTATGAAAGGGTTCATATGTACTCGGGAAATTTGCAATTTATTACATCTAATCTTTATTTATGAGATGTAGATATATTGTCTATTATGAGAAGACGAGCAAATGCAAAAGTCAAAATGTCAACCTTTTGACCTAGCTTTAGAGATATTTCTTGGATCTTCTTGAATCTAATCAATCATCTTCACTCTGATTGTTAGGATCAGATCTCAACTGCGTTTGGTGCTACCAAATTCACTCTTGATTAATCAACGAACGAAGTTGCGTGATCTCAGAATTGTTACTTTATTTTAGTTCATTAAAAGAGCCTTATTTAATGATAAAAAAAACCTATGGCTGGAGAGAATGGTTTGCACCGAAGAGAGTATGCAACAGTCACAACTATGTTCGTGACCAATCTTCCAGATCGAACTCGAAAGGAGATTGTTAAGAAGATCTTTTCAAGGTATGGGAGTATAGTGGATGTTTACATGGTGACAAAGAAAAACTTTGCTTTTGTTATATCCAAAGGGGTGCAGAATGATATGCAACTGGAGGCTTCCCTGCAAGAATTAAAATGTTTAGGTTCAGTGCTGGAGATAAATGTAGCAAAGTTTGTAAGGAAAGCAATACATGTTCGTCCCGGGATGGCTCGGAACAAAGAAGGGGACAAGAAAATTTTGCACCATATAGGTATGGGCTCGTTCTGTGATGGCAGATCTTTTGCTGCAATATTATTTTTGAATGTTGGTCGACCTTTTCCTTCTCCACCCCAGAGTTAACTAAAAAACCTATCACCCTTGAGGATGATTCGTTCTGGGCACATTGGATTTGTAGCCTGCTTATTCTCATTGGAATCACTCACAGCCGAGAACACATAAAGAAATTACCAATGAAGATTAGGTTGGGACAGTCTTATGCCTATGGAATGAAATATTTGGGGCGATTATCGATTAGGATTCGATTTGGGAATGATTATGACGCTAATGAATTCTTGATGAATGAAAAGTATTGGGGGAACTGATTCAGTGAATTTTAATACGGGAATTCATACGATGAGCTACTTGGGAGGATTGCATGGCTGAAGATGTAACATCCCGAAATATCAATAGTAGAGTTTAAGGGCCTAAAAGAGTAAGTTGTGAAAGAGTGACTCGGCGAGTCCATGGATGGACTCGGCGAGTAGAGTCGCGACTTGGTCGCGTGTTAAGTGGCCGACTCGGCGAGTCAGTGTAATGGACTCGGCGAGTAGGCGCTGTGTGGAGAAAACCCTAATTCTCGGGGTTGAGCCTTATATAAAGATCATTATGTTTCCCTCCCAGCCTCTTTATCACCCCTTGAGCCCCAGAAAACCCTAAATCACGAAGAAGCACCATTATTGAATGGATTGGAGCTTGGAGAATGTATTTGTGAAGGAATTTTGGGAGATTGAAGGCTTGGAGCAAAGGGCTTTGTTTGGATTCGAGTCTCATTTCTTTTGGGGCATTCCTTTGAGGTAATATCTCGTTTTTTTGAGCTGCTATTTCTTAGATGCATCATTTTGGGGGTGTTGGAGATCATATCTTTGGATGTATTGGAGTTTATAGGTTAGATCTGAGGTTGCTAGCTCAGATCTGGAAGGGAGAAGGTCTAGAGTGCATGAAAGTCCCTGTATTGGAGTGTTTAGTGAAGCTTACATGTCCCAAACCCTAGCCCCAATGTGCAAACAGATTAGATCTCCTTGGATTCACGTAAAGTTTGCCACTTTATGTGATGGATGAGTGGTAGGAGACTAGATCTATGTTTTGGATCAATTGCATGGCCTGGAATGCTTCTGAATGGATTCAGAACGGTGGTACTCGGCGAGTCACATGGGTGTACTCGACGAGTTGGATGAAGATGGCCTGGAACTCGGCGAGTTGTATGAACAACTCGGCGAGTAGGTTGAAGATAGCCGTAGACTCGGCGAGTCTGTTCTTGGACTCGACGAGTCTTGTCGAAGGGTCCCGATATTCTCTGGTTGAGTCGAGAATCGGTGAGTCGAGGGATGACTCGGTGAGTTGTGGGCGAGTGGACTCAGAGTTGTGGGACTCGGCGAGTCTCGGGGTGACTCGGCGAGTTGAGTCGCAGATTGGGGAAGTTCTGAGCATGGGAGCTCGACGAGTCGACGGGTTGACTCGGCGAGCAGGGTCAACCAGGAGGGTTGACTTTGACGGAGGACTTTGACTTGGACCAAGAGATGACCATTGACTTTTAAGGCTTAGTCAGCGATGTGGCCTTTGGGCCAAGATAGGGGTAAAATAGTCTTTTACCCTTAAGAGGGTGCCATGAGAGGGTTGATTCTAGTCTCGAGAGTTATATTCATGAGAGTATTTGCCTTACGTGTTAGGCGGTGGTGGGTTCGAGATTCAAGTGTGGGGATATCTGCTTTCTGTTTGCCAGGTGAGTCTTCTCACTATACTTTACCTTGAGTAGGTAACCAGAGTTATGTGATCAGAGTATTTGTATGCTATATGTACGTGATGTATTGTACTGCATTATTTCTACGTGATTTATGTTGTGCATGTTTTAGAGTTGGAACCGGAAGGTTCCCAGAGTTAGAACCTGAGGGTTCACAGAGTTTGGGTGCACGGACCCATAGAGTTATAGCCTCGAGTGGCTAATATGTGTTATGTGTGGTATTTTGAGGAACTCACTAAGCTTCGTGCTTACAGTGTTTTGTGCTGTGTTGTTTTTCAGGTTTCTTTCAGTATCACGGGACGGCACCGGCTTGATTGTACACACCAGAGAAAGAGTCATGTTTTGGAGGATCCTGGTTTTCTATGCAAGTGAAAAAGGAGTTTTGTTTTTTGTAATTCGTTTATAAATGAGATTTTAAACAAGTGTTTCTAAGAATTTACGATTATTTTAAATGAAAAATTGTTTTGAAATTCACGGTGTTACAAGTTGGTATCAGAGCCTTGGTTTGAGGGATTCGGATGCGCCTTCGGGTAAATCTGGACTCAAACTGAGGAAGTAAGAAAAGTTTTAAGGAAATAATTTTCTAAAAATGAATAAGAGTTCAAAGAGAAAACAAGAAAGAGCAGTGTGTACAATCAGCCAGAGCCCGAACGGTGATTTCCCAAAATACCCTTATTTTTGTGTTATGAGATATTTATGATGCACTTTATGAGATATTATTACATGCTAGAGACAGGCTAGGTATTTCATATGTTAGGACTAGAGTGGTCTGATTTGTGATGCCTTAGCGTAGGACTCGTTGTTATATGTGTTATGCTTTTGAGTATGTGATGAGTGAGAGTATCCAGTTAGAACCCATGAGGGGTAGAGTTACAGAGTTCGGTGGTACTTTTGAGGATGAGCCGAGAAGGTGGAGTTATCACAGAGAGGGAGTCCTATGTATTCTTCGATGCTCGAATGTTGCTTGCTTTGTGCTTTGTGGAACTCTCGATGATGGGAGTCAGCTACTAAGTGAATATGACGATATTCAGGATGTAGATGGCTGGCATCATTAGGAGCTCTTCAGCAGCTGATAGCAAAGAAGGGGGAGGACAATGGAAGAGCCTAGGGAGTAACCCTAGCCGGATGAGTGCGCTTGCAGAGTAGAGAATTTCGCTGGGGAGCAAGCACGCGCGATGGGATTAGTGAAAGGGCAGGTCGAGCAGTTACTTAGAAGCTCTGGGATGGTCTGTGTGGAAAGTATGGGTAGATGTGGCAGGTAGTATGGGCCCGTACTACTGAAAGCAGAGGACTCATACTTGATACAGGGAGTATTCTGAAGGTTTTAAGGAGCGGATGGAGGAGTGATGTTATGAATCGGGTACCATACATCAGAGCAGATTAAGGAGTGATGTTATGGTTCGGATACCATACATCAGAGCAGATTGAGGAGTGATGTTATGGTTCGGGTACCATACATCAGAGCAGATTGAGGAGTGATGTTATGGTTCGGATACCATACATCAGAGCAGATTGAGGAGTGATGTTATGGTTCGGGTACCATACATCAGAGCAGATTGAGGAGTGATGTTATGGTCCGGGTACCATACATCAGAGCAGATTGAGGAGTGATGTTATGGTCCGGGTACCATACATCGGAGCAGATTGAGGAGTGATGTTATGGTCCGGGTACCATACATCGGAGCAGATTGAGGAGTGATGTTATGGTTCGGGTACCATACATCAGAGCAGATTGAGGAGTGATGTTATGGTCCGGATACCATACATCGGAGCGGATGGAGGAGTGATGTTATGGTTAGGGTACCATACATCGGGGCATATTAAGAAGAGATGTCATGGAATGAGTACCACGATTCGTAGTGAAGGTTGTTTGTGGTTCTCCGGTTATTCGGTCATGAGTAAGTTCGAAGAGGCGCCCCTTGAGAGGGAGATCGAGAGTCCCTCAGAGTATTTTAGTAAGGAGTCAGTGAGAAGGGAGAATTTCGATCTGAGTTGAGTGATCAGTCGATAAAGGATATGTCACCTCCTATGATCTGGGAGGTACTGCTTATGTACGTGTGAAAATATGAGGAGCATGATGTTTTGGTTTTGGGTTTAGGGGTAAACCCTGCAGGTCGTCATAGATGATGATTTCCCACCAGAGTATTAGGTAGCATGTGTGCCGCGAGGCAGTGATTTATCATGAGCAGATAGTCAGTTTGGACTGAGATAGTCGAGGGCCATGCTACACCTAATTGAGTATAGTCGGGTGTATGGTAGTGGTATCAGTGGGGAGTTCAGTCGAGTTTAGCGGTGCAGAGAGTTTTCTATCCATGGGGTGTTGAATATGGGAGTGGGTCCTTGTTCTTAGGATGATCCCGATGTTGGAGCGTTGGTTGATGAGTTGAGGTGAGGGGTACGGTGATTTTATGGTTCAGTCTATGAGTCAGGGATGTTATTGAGCAGTTGAGTTGTTTGGTACTAGGTTGGTACGAGATTTGGAACGACTAGAGGCAGACGTGACGAGAAGTTCTTGAGGAGTTCATCAGAGGTTCAGAGTATATGAGGTCGATTCATTTCCGTAAGGGGATTATAGGGCATTGTGTAGCACTTTCCGGGGGCAGGTGCGATTTTGCTGGAGAATATAGTTATGGGTTAGTTGCGTGCTATTTGGTGATGGTTCGAACCCTAAGTGGGGGAGAACCGGGTGTCGTATGTAAGAAAGCAGAGATTTGTCAAGAGCAGTTATAAGTGCAGTATAGAGATATGCGGTAAGAAATCATGAGACCAGAGATGTCGGTGATCGAGGAAAGGGGTCAGAGTGAGTTAATGCGGGAAGTACTTGTTTGAGAAGGATGAATGTCTCCACGACAGGTGTTTATTAGTCAGAAATCTGGTATTGGTCAGTGTTGGGGCAAGTAGATAGAGAATGATTGGGCAGCCAACTCCCGGGTCGGTATGCGTATCCTTGTTGGATTTTGAGCGGCGGGAAAAAGGGGGTTTCGGAGAATTATCAGCGTATTTCGTAGCGTTAGCGTTTCTTCGTACTGCAATTGAGAAATTGGATACACCGAAGTTGAAACTTGGAAAAATGAAGATCTAATTATGGGGTTCAGAGGGAATGTATTATTGCCTCTATATGGTGCTTGGGGCAGGTGATCAGTGGTTGTGGCAGGATCTTGTGATGTTCGGTGGGGGTGTTCCGAGGTATCCGGGTATTGATATCTTTATTTCGAAGTATTCTTGAATCTTGAGTTGAGATGACTTGTGGTATATCGGGTATCTATGGATCTAGTGAGAGCCTTTCGAGTATGGGCATCCAGGGAGATTACTTGTGAGAGTGGATCTTCGCAAGGGTGGGCGTCCATTATGACGATTGCCTCCAGAGTCTGTGATGAATATTCGAGACGAGTATGGGTAGCCGCCTATGATAGTCTGTGGAGCACGAGCTAGTGGGGTCAGAGGGTGTTGTGATACTGCGGAGAGTCGTAGTACTCACTAGTCAGAGGGTGTTGTGATGCTGCGGAGAGTCGCAGTACTCACTAGTCAGAGGGTGTTGTGATACTGCGGAGAGCCGTAGTACTCACTAGTCAGAGGGTGTTGTGATACCGCGGGGGAGCCGTAGTGCTCACTAGATGGCAAGAGAATGTGATGATGGAATGTTCTCCGATCAGTGTATGATGTGGAAGAGTTTTGGGCTTGAGTAACCCTAGTATTGAGTTTTTGGAGCCTGGATGTTGGACCGGGGGCGAGTCTGGGGTCCCCGTCTCTGTCGGGGAATGTGGTGAGATGCGCAAGGGATATGCGCAGCAGAAACCAGAGATCAGAGTGGAGACGATCCTCGGTTGGATTGTGCCTTCTTGCATAAGGAAAAGAGAATTTCGGGACTTGCGTGTCACGGGGCCGGGATAGTGGTCACGGGGAGGAAGTTAGTGGGGTATTTGGATCATGATATGGGTGACCTTTGGATGCTCAGCTGTGGAGTCAAAGGCTGACTTGGTGCTCTGTCTCGAAGAGGGATATGAGATGAGCTAGAGCTTATCATGATGATGTCTGAGGACACCTCAGAGGGAGCGAACGATTCAGACGCTCAAAGACATGCTTCGGGCATGTGTATTAGATTTCGGAGGGAGTTGCGGCATGTAATTATCCTTGGTTGAGTTATCTTATATCAACAGCCATCATTAGTGCATTGGTATGCCGCCCTTTGAGCTGTTGTATGGGAGGAGGTGTCAGACCCTCATTTACTGGGGAAAGTGTTGATTCGCGGAAGTGAAAGTAGTAGTGAGAATGGATGATTTGGAGTATGGTGGTCGAACACTATGTCTGTGCCAGTGGTATGGAATGACATCATGATGGGATGTCTGCTGAGGACGCGGAAGGGATTCCGCGGGTGTAGAGCCAAGAGTCTCAGGATGGATGCAGGGATGGAGTCTGGGACTCCCAGCTTGATTCTGATCAAGGGTTGTGTGCGTAGTGGTGGTTTCTCCTGAGAATGTTAGAGATGTCGTCAGTATGACGGGTTTTCCTAACCCGAGAGTGCGAAGGTTGGTGCGGCATGGGTGTGTGATTGCAAGAAGAGGACTCATGGGAGTTACTCTGGAATTGAAGAGTGGGTCCTTCCGTCGTCACGGATTGGATAGGGTGGGATTCGGATCGGGGATCTGATGGTTCATGGCTTCTAACCCTTATGGGTCGAGTGATTGTTGAGATTTGGGCAGTGATGCTTCATGGGTAATTCTCGGATTGATGAGTGTGGTTATCAGAGGGTACATCTGGTGCACGGTTCAAGACAGTGGTCAGGGCACCGTAACGAAAGGGAAAGTGTGTTCGAGTTTCGATGGGTATGCCTTGTGAGATCTGGTCCGATTAAGGCCAGGTGGCACGTTGTGGGAGTATTTCTGGAGTTGAGTTGTTGTAGGCTTCGAGGACGAAGCCTAATTTAAGTGGGGGAGAATTGTAACATCCCGAAATATCAATAGTAGAGTTTAAGGGCCTAAAAGAGTAAGTTGTGAAAGAGTGACTCGGCGAGTCCATGGATGGACTCGGCGAGTAGAGTCGCGACTTGGTCGCGTGTTAAGTGGCCGACTCGGCGAGTCAGTGTAATGGACTCGGCGAGTAGGCGTTGTGTGGAGAAAACCCTAATTCTCGGGGTTGAGCCTTATATAAAGATCATTATGTTTCCCTCCCAGCCTCTTTATCACCCCTTGAGCCCCAGAAAACCCTAAATCACGAAGAAGCACCATTGTTGAATGGATTGGAGCTTGGAGAATGTATTTGTGAAGGAATTTTGGGAGATTGAAGGCTTGGAGCAAGGGGCTTTGTTTGGATTCGAGTCTCATTTCTTTTGGGGCATTCCTTTGAGGTAATATCTCGTTTTTTTGAGCTGCTATTTCTTAGATGCATCATTTTGGGGGTGTTGGAGATCATATCTTTGGATGTATTGGAGTTTATAGGTTAGATCTGAGGTTGCTACCTCAGATCTGGAAGGGAGAAGGTCTAGAGTGCATGAAAGTCCCTGTATTGGAGTGTTTAGTGAAGCTTACATGTCCCAAACCCTAGCCCCAATGTGCAAACAGATTAGATCTCCTTGGATTCACGTAAAGTTTGCCACTTTATGTGATGGATGAGTGGTAGGAGACTAGATCTATGTTTTGGATCAATTGCATGGCCTGGAATGCTTCTGAATGGATTCAGAACGGTGGTACTCGGCGAGTCACATGGGTGTACTCGACGAGTTGGATGAAGATGGCCTGGAACTCGGCGAGTTGTATGAACAACTCGGCGAGTAGGTTGAAGATAGCCGTAGACTCGGCGAGTCTGTTCTTGGACTCGACGAGTCTTGTCGAAGGGTCCCGATATTCTCTGGTTGAGTCGAGAATCGGTGAGTCGAGGGATGACTCGGTGAGTTGTGGGCGAGTGGACTCAGAGTTGTGGGACTCGGCGAGTCTCGGGGTGACTCGGCGAGTTGAGTCGCAGATTGGGGAAGTTCTGAGCATGGGAGCTCGACGAGTCGACGGGTTGACTCGGCGAGCAGGGTCAACCAGGAGGGTTGACTTTGACGGAGGACTTTGACTTGGACCAAGAGTTGACCATTGACTTTTAAGGCTTAGTCAGCGATGTGGCCTTTGGGCCAAGAGAGGGGTAAAATAGTCTTTTACCCTTAAGAGGGTGCCATGAGAGGGTTGATTCTAGTCTCGAGAGTTATATTCATGAGAGTATTTGCCTTACGTGTTAGGCGGTGGTGGGTTCGAGATTCAAGTGTGGGGATATCTGCTTTCTGTTTGCCAGGTGAGTCTTCTCACTATACTTTACCTTGAGTAGGTAACCAGAGTTATGTGATCAGAGTATTTGTATGCTATATGTACGTGATGTATTGTACTGCATTATTTCTACGTGATTTATGTTGTGCATGTTTTAGAGTTGGAACCGGAAGGTTCCCAGAGTTAGAACCTGAGGGTTCACAGAGTTTGGGTGCACGGACCCATAGAGTTATAGCCTCGAGTGGCTAATATGTGTTATGTGTGGTATTTTGAGGAACTCACTAAGCTTCGTGCTTACAGTGTTTTGTGTTGTGTTGTTTTTCAGGTTTCTTTCAGTATCACGGGACGACACCAGCTTGATTGTACATACCAGAGAAAGAGTCATGTTTTGGAGGATCCTGGTTTTCTATGCAAGTGAAAAAGGAGTTTTGTTTTTTGTAATTCGTTTATAAATGAGATTTTAAACAAGTGTTTCTAAGAATTTACGATTATTTTAAATGAAAAATTGTTTTGAAATTCATGGTGTTACAGAAGATTATTGGTCTGCCCTTACACATGTGGAGTGAAGAAAACTTTGTCCTTATTGCAGGCACCGTCGGTAAGATTCTAAGTCCATTGGAGATTCTAATTAGTCTACATGAAACATCCCAATTATACGACCCAAAAATTTTTGTTTAAATAATACTAAAACTATAATGTCGAATGACATAAAATAAAAATCATATGTCAGTATCTCAAAACCATAATAGAGTGTCGTGATAAAAAAACTGTATCAAACTGTGTCAACTCATATCTAAAAAAACTAAACCAACTCCCAGGATAAAACTGAAGCTGTGGTGTGCGCAATGCCATCATCCCGAGCTCTTCCCTTTACTTGCGGAAGTACCTGAAACCAAAAATGAAACTGTAAGCACGAAGCTTAGTGAGCTCCCCTAAACTACCACATACCATACAATCATATAAGCACATATTGGGCCTTGCCTACTGCATCGGATCGAACTCCGGAAACTGCATCAGACTGAAGTCCGGAACTAACTAGGGCTTGCCTCTGCATCGGACCGAAGTCCGAAACTGTCAGGGACCTTGTCCCCTGCATCGGACCGAAGTCCAGAACTAAATGCATCGGATCGAAATCCGGAACTGACTTGGACCTTGTCCCCTGCATCAGAACACGGTCTAGAAACTGACTGACCATTACATACCATAGCATAAACATATCAACTAGCATAAGCACATATACTGCATACTGCATCGGAACGATGTCCGAAACACATAACACAAAACATGCTTGAATCAAAAAGACATCAAGCAATATAACTACTGCATCGGACCGAGGTCCAAAACTACTGCTAACTAAATGGGCGGACATTGTGGCTGTAGACCCGTTCCTACTGGAACGAAAACTCATCTCGAAAGCTGGCTGCTGAAACTCTTCTCGGGAACTGTCTGATGTTGCTCCGGTCTCTCCCGGCTACAATTCCCATAAACACACTCAATCAACCACTGATAACTATACTGAGTGTAAAATGACTATTTTACCCCCGGTCAAAGTCAACATACAGTTGTCCCAACTCGTCGAGTTGGGTCGCCAACTCGTCGAGTCCCTACTCTTATTTCTCATTCATGCCCGCTAATACTCGTCGAGTTTGGCATAGACTCGACGAGTTCCTCCTCGATACTAATAAACAGTTTATCTCCATCTTACTCACCGAGTTGTATGAACAACTCGTCGGGATTTCCATCATCATAAGAGCATTCTAGCATGTGACTCGCCGAGTAGTATGAACAACTCGTCGAGTCTTTTCTTGAGGCAAGAAGATTGCCCTAGACTAGCATTGACTCGCCGAGTCCTTCCATTGCTGAGTCTGACTTCCGACTCACTGAGTCCACCTCCAACTCACTAGTTCCACTCGACATAACTCAAAAAGGGAAAAATCGGGGACTCATGACTCGACTCACCAAGTCTGAAGAACAAATCGCCGAGTTGCTTCCATGCAAACACTATACAGTCGATTATGATCAATTCCATTGCATTCAACTTATAGATCTGGGTTCTTAAGGCTTGTTTCATACGTAAAGTTTCCAACTTTACGTGTGTATATGCATCAATGAAGGTTTAAGGGCTCTAAAGGGACAAAAAGTATAGATATATGGCTTTTATGCAATAATGGTCCCATAAAGGCAATAGATATGAGCTTCTAGAGCTCAGACATGGGTAGATCTGATGGCTAGTCATCACCACATGTTCTCTATACTACTACCAAGCCAAAAATGGCAAAACAAGCCAAATAAGAGATCTAACTGAAAAAGGACAAAGGTTTCAGCTTGATAACTCAAAGAAGACTTTAATGCAACAAGGAAATCGGATCTACTTTACTCCCCCTTGATTCCTCCTCTTCTCTTCTCTTCTTTTAGCTTTAAATGCACCAACAACTTGCACAATGGGAGAAATCACACCAAAAATGATAAGGAACGACTAGGGTTTTAGTATGGAACTCTTTGTGGGTGAGGGAGGCTGATTAGTGCATAAAAAATTGTTTAAATAAGGTGCAAACCCTTAGCTTTAGGGTTTCATCCATACTAGCGGACTCGCCGAGTACAAGCATATGGACTCGCCAAGTCGCCGGCTCCACACACGTTCCTATCCCGTCTCTACTCGACGAGTCGGGCTATGGACTCGTCGAGTTCCTCTTGAAAACTTGAAAAATTAGATATTTAAGTACATACCAGAATTTGGGCATTACACTACAAGATGTCTCCTGTGGAAAGATTTGTGTTCTTATACAGAAAAACTAAAATCAACGAAGTGGTGGCGGTGGAATCAAAGAGAAACATACTATGGGTGGGAATTGCTGAAGTTGATTTTGACTGGTCTCCCTTTCCATCGGGTTATTGGTCAATGGAAGATTGTGATGTACGGAATGAAACTTGTGATAGGGTGAATTCGGTGGAGAATGATTATCCAAATTCTAAGGGTGATGAAGATGGTATTTTTGAGACAGTTAATTCAATGAGAAGGGTCCACACTGATGGAAGATTGCTCGATGACGAGTGGGAAGAAGGTGAAATCCGGAATGATGATGATATTGGGGCCGACAAAGCAGAAGTATCGGAGATGGAATCTATAGAGCGCGAGCCTCGCCAGAAACCTGGACATAGGTGGCTGAAACACCAGTCATAGAAGCTCAATCGTTGGGAGAGTATCCAAACCATGGGGAACTCCAACTGTCGCCTATGATTGAATGCCAATGGGTGGATAGCGGCTCTGATCCTCATGTTGACCACCCAACTGACGGTATTGACTTGGATGCGAGTAAAGAAAAAAAAATGATTCAAATTCAAATTTGGACTTAGTAAAATCTGGTTGTTTTGGGCTATTCAAATGCGGGCCGGTAAATATGGATGGTATGAAACTACCTAAATCATTTGGGCCTTTAAATGGAAACTTAGGTGATTTGGATCCGATTGGTGAATTAATTGATGATGGGTCTAATAGGAAAAGGATGCGACACTCGTCCATTCAGCGATTACACCTGAATAACACTCTCAGTAGCTCCTTCTCTACTATTAACGCTTCGTTTGGTGGCGACTAAGGCTCAGGATGGAACCGCACCTTCCCCCCCCCCCCCCCCTTTGATCCGATTTTGATTCCTCACCCGCATGTAGAGATCTCCCGAGACTACCTTAACAGTAGAGATTTGAAAATTAGTCGATGTAAATATTGAATTTAGGAATGAAGTATTGCAAGAGGTAATGGGTATGGATGGTGAGAACGATATTCCGCAATGAATATACTCTCTTGAATGTTAGAGGAATTGGTGAAGCCTCAAAGAAAAGATGGGTTAGGAGATTAAGCTCGGAGCAAAAGGTTTAGATTATGTGCATCCAGGAATCATAATTAGGTTTGACCTCTTCATTACAGTTAAACGTTCGAAACTGCTGGATCAATAACAACTTTGATTTTGAAGTAATTGAAGCAACTGGAAGATCAGGTGGGTTGATTAGAATTTGGGATGATAGGGCTTTCAGAGTATCAAACACGATAAAATCAAGGTATTTTTTTTTATTATATTTGGTCGATGGGTGGGTATAAACACTGAAGTCGCCATTGTAAATGTTTATGCATCCCAATCTCCGACTGGAAAAAGAAGAATTTAGGAAAAATTAGCCCAAATTAAATATAGTAGAGTGGCGATATGGATCTTTGTTGGGGATTTAATGTAGTTCGTAGGCGGGAGGAGCAGGTTAATTCCAGATTTTGTCGGGTTTCAACTGATGATTTTAATGAATTTATTCTCACATGTGCTCTTCATGATCTAAGAATGGGCGGATTTAAGTTCACATATTTTAGATCAGACAATGGTGGTAAGATGAGCAAATTGGACAGATTTTTGGTGTGTCATAATTTTATGGATTCCTTCCCAGGAACTTCCGTAACGGCCCTCGCTAGGGAATTGTCAGACCATAGCCCCATCGTGTTGAAATCAGTCGGTGAGGACTTTGGTCCAAGACCATTTAGATTTTTCAATTCATGGTTGTTAAGGGAGGGTTTTCATGACCCGGTGTCGGAGGCATGGAAGAAATTAAAAGATGGTGGGAAATTGGTTTCACTTTAGAAACTAAAGAACTGGAAGAGTGCATGCGCATGATATCGAAAATTGATATTGAAAGTGAAATCTAGAGCATTGTTGCCACAACAGTTGGGGAATCGGTCCAACTGTGTTCGTAAGATTATAGATTTTGAAAAGGCAGCGGCAATGGACGTGAGGCAAAGGGAGAAAGTGAAATGACTTGTTGATGGTGATGAAAACACTTCCTTCTTTCATGGTTATGTGAATAACCAAAATAAGAGAAACAAAATTCATGGGCTGATGAATAATGGTTAATGGGTTACAAGTCCTGAGGTCATTAGAAGTGAGATCCTTCAATATTTTTCAAGGAAATTTGAAGAAAACTGGAAGAGTCGGCCAAAAATTATAAGTAATAGATTCAAAAAACTTTCCCCAATGGACAGCTCCTCCCTTGAGCTACCTTTCTTAGTTGAGGAAATAAGGAATGCCATATGGTGCTGTAGAACAGAAAAAGCCCTGGGTCCGAACGGATTCTCATTCAAATTCTTTAAAACTTATTGGAATATGCTAAAATATGATATTATGAGATTCATTAGATCATTCAAACAGTGAGGGGATTTTTCTAAGGGGTGTAATTCATCATTTATCTCTCTTGTTGCCAAGATAAAGGATCCACTCTCCTTAAATGATTACAAACCAATAAGCCTTATTAATGCTCTATATAAGATCATTGCAAAATCATTGGCGATCCGGGTGAGGAAATATATCAGAGTGTGCATTGACGATGTACAATCGGCTTTTGTGGAAGGATGAAATATTCTTGAGGGCCCTTTGATAATAAATGAGGTGTGCTCCTAGGCGAAAAAAGTGGTAGAAAAGTATTATTATTAAAGGCATACTTCAATAAAGCGTTTGATTGAGTGAATTGGGAGTATATTGACTCGGTTATGGATCAGATGAATTTTGGATTAAAATGGATATACGGGTACCTTTCGTCTGCGAGGGCGTCGATATTGGTCAATGGCAGCTCAAAGGCGGAATTTAGTTTATCTAAAGGGGTGAGGAAATGAGATCCGTTATCACTTTTCCTTTTTATAATGACGATGGAGGGTTTAAATGTTATGATGAAAGCTGCAAGAGAGAAAGGAATATTTGACGGGATCCCCATTCTAAATACTAAAATCTCTCTTTCTCATCTATTTTATGCAGACGATGCCTTATTTATTGGAGATTGGTAAACGAAAAACGTTTGCAACTTGGCTAGAATACTTCGGGTTTTCCATGCTCTGCCGGGGTTATAGGTGAACTTCAACAAGTCAAGGGTCTTTGGTGTTGTAGTTGAATTTGAGGAGGTGTGTAGCCAGTCCGGACCATTGGGTTGCGCTCCATTCCCTTCCATTTACCTACCTTGGTGTCCCAGTTGGTGAGAATATGAATATGAAAAAAGCATGGAAGTCGATAATTGACAAAACCCGCTCCAAACTCTCCATGTGGAAGGCTAAGACATTGAGTTTTAGTGAGAGGCCAACTTTGGTGAAATATGTACTTGGAAACCTTCCAACTTTCTACTTCTCATTATTTCCAGCCCCCATCGAAATCATTGAAGAGCTTAAAAAAAATCCAAAGATAGTTTCTATGGAGGAGTGGCTCGAAAAAGGCAACTGTGCATTGGGTTGCATGGGAAAAACTAAAAGCTCTAAAGGATGTAGGTGGGGCAGGATTGGGTTCTCATAGAAACCTAAATCTGGCTCTTCTTGCCAAATAGTGGTGGAAGTTCAAAACATACCCTCAATCTCTCTGGGCCCAAATTATAAGAGGTCTTCATAACCTTTCAAACCGGCCTTGGTACTGTTTTGCAAAACATAATATGGGTGGGGTATGATCAGGTATTGACAGAGCTAAGAATAGATTTTGGCGGCTGAACATAGATGTGAAGGAGATAATGAACACAATTGATGGTGGTTTAACGTGGAGTTCGGATTTTGTGGTGGATGGAAATTTTAGCGTTGCGAAGTAGACTCGACAGAGCATCACATCTGGTCAGCGATGGTGAATTTTGGTGGCTAAATTTGGTTCTAAAAAAGGTGGTGAGTTTTATCTGGTGAACAAAACAGTGCAGAATCCCATCAGCAGAGGAGTTGGCTAAGAGAACCATTCCTGTTCCCTCCGTAATGTGTGGGTTATGTGCAGACACAGAGGAATCAACTAACCACATTCTCACTTCCTCCAGTCTGGCGAAGGATACTATAAATATGGTGCGTAGCTGGTGTTGAATCCCCACTCAATCATTCTCTGGGGTTAATAAGGTGTTAGATTTTGCCAAGAAATGGGGGTATTGTCCAAAAAAGAAAGAAGCACTAACCAGTATTATATATGGATGTCTTTGGAGTTTATGGAAGGCTAGGAATGATCGGGTTTTTAGAGATGAGGCATCAAAATCGACGAATATATATTTTGGATTCCATCAAAGCTATCGTATTTACTTGGAGAAAGCATAGAAGCCAAATAGGTGAAAAAATGGAGTCGGATAAATGGTGTGTATTACCATTAAATTGTAAATAATATATGCTTTCTTCTTCTCTATTGGATGTAAATTTTGGCCCTTAGTATCTTGCTAGGGTGCATTATCAATAAAATTGTTGGTTCAAATAAAAAAAAAAGATATATTGTCTATTATCAACAATTCTCAAAATTTAATTATTTCATTGAGTTTTAGATTTGTGGTTTAGTTAATGCTAATAATGTATTAAAGATTTATATAAAAATATAGTATTTGTATTAAACTATTAATTACACTGTCTATTGATAAAAAGCTTTAAATAAAATTAACTTAAATGTTAATAATAGTTAATGTTAATAATTTATTAAAGATTTGTGGCATATCTGATGTGGACTCGGCGTGAAGTCGGCAATGCCGAGCTCGGAGCCCAAACTCAGAAATGGCGTGCCAAGTCTCTTTCTTCTTCCTCCTTTCATCCCCCTTCCTACTAGGCAACCCATGTCCTCCTCTCTTCTTGACTTCCTCCTTCCTTTTTTCTCCTTTCTTCTATGCTAATAGTTTGGCAATCTTACCTTTTATAATGAATAAGATTATAAGAGGTTTTGTTCAACATTCTTCGCCATCTAATAACAACCCTTAGTGTATTGCATTTTTCTTCAAACCACAGCTAATAAACAACCCCATAATATAGCATTTTTCTTAAAAACACAGCTAATGTTGATATGTACTTGGAAAATTTGAAATTTATTTGTTACATCTCTCAAATCGACACACATTATTTTTTGTTTCTAAGATATGTTGATACTGTCTATCAGCGAATTTTCAAAACTTTATTTATTTCATTTAGTTTTAGATTTATGGTTTAGTTAATACTAATAATGTATTAAAAATGTATATCATTATTGTATTGGTATTAAACTATTTATACAATCTATTGATAAAAAACAAAAAAAAAAAAAAAAAAATTAAATGGTGAGATTAATTAGTTTTTTATTTAAGCGTGAAAACGAAAGTATATGGTGCTTTTATTGATGAGGAAGGCAAAGTTGACAAACTTCAATCATAAAAAATACAATAAGAATATAATTCGCCAAATATAGTAATATTGCTTGCAACCAACCTAATATTTTAAAGGAGCATGAAGAGTTGAACATAATTGCTCATGGCCATATGTATTCAAAGCTTAGCGTGTGGAAATTGTATCTTCCACTTCCACTGACAAGTGTTAATTATTTTCAAGACCATGCATAAATGTAAAACTGGAGTTGGTGGCAATATTCAATTCATTGACTGCAATTCTAATCAACTTGTCATTAAAGATGCAATAAACGGTGGGATTAAATTCAAGAGTCAGAGGTGTTTCGTGATGTTCCATTATGCATATACTCAACATGCATGTGGTATTTTTAAGAACATGAAAAAGAGCTATATGTAATTAGGTGGCAAGTATTATGTTTCCAAATGTTGATGGCATGCCATACTCTTCGAGAAATCTCCAAGCATGAATAAAAAACTTTATATAGAAATTAAACTTGAAGTGAAAAACATAAGTATGTAACATATCCAAGACTTTATGAAGAAGTTATTTATATGAGGAGAGGGAAAGACAATGTTGAGTGGATAGATGTTCGGCAAAAGAAGAGAAACACCTCCATGTCCGGTTAACGAAACCACATAGTTTGTCACCAATGTTCCTGGTGACGGCAACATCAACAGGGAGGAGATTAGGAAATAATTCTTTAGGTATGGTATGGTGGTATGGTGTTTGAAGTATACTTTCTGGGCAAGAAGGGGAAAAAAAGAAATTTCTACATCTTCATCAGATTCATGGATGTTGAAGACAAACTCGAACCGGAAAAGGCAATTGACGGCATCACTCACAAGGGGAGGATGCTAATGATTAATCTTGATAATGTAACATCCTAAAAATCAGAGTAAAATTTTCATTTTTCCAAAATAACCCCAAGTCAATAACCATTTACAAAAACGATGTTTCAAAAGTATAGTTTGTAAATCAGAGTATCCCAAAATCCAATTACATAAAATCTGAAGGATGTGCACGGTCACACGTTCAGTTTTCCCGATCACCTGAAGTATCTGAAACCATAACAAATAACTTTAAGCACGAAGTTTAGTGAGTTCCCGAAAGTACCACCACAAAAACAGGTAACATATAACATCATATATTGGGTCCACAACTTAAAAGACTGGATTACCCATGAGCCCACAGAGTGAGTCTGGCTTGCATATCGGGGCCACAACTCATATATGGCTTGCACCTGAGCGTACATCATAAGTCTGACTTGCTCACTAGGTCCACAACTTATGTCTAGCTTGCTCTTGGGTTTGTTGGCTACCGCACAAAGGTGTACATGTTCAACCCAACCGTACTATGTCGACATATACAGAATAGATAACATGTATCCAACAAATAGATAAACATATAGCCAATCAGACAAATAGATTACTACAACATAGCAATATCATATATCCTAGAGTATAGATCTAACTTATCACTATCGCATAACAACGCCCGACATAGCAATATATATCATCCAGCGGGTCGGAATTGGTGCCTTTGACCGACAAGTACAGCGATGAATACTCACCTGAATTAAGAAACCGAGAAACACTACAACGCTCTCTGCTACATTGCATGCTCCCGCGGGTAAACTAACGCTCACCCATCAAAAACCTAAAGTTTGACCAATAGTCAAACTTGGTCTAAAATTGAACGGTCAACAAAAGTCAAAGTCCAAGGTTGGCTGAGTACGTGCTATGTACTCAATTTATGCCCTGCGTACACGAGATGGTTCCATCCTTTCCGTTAAACAATTGATACCTTAAGGACGTTTCACCCAAACACAGATCTACCGTCAAAACATTGTCTTAAGTCAAAAAGTTTGCACCTTTATGACTTTCCATGGCTAGGAAAGGTCTAAAAGCTAAAACCCAAACTTAATAATCCATTAAGACATCACAAATCCTGTCTGGAAGGGAAAGAAGGACCAAAATCACATTTTTATGGTTTCTAATAGCTCTATAATGGATAAATTTTCCAACTTTATCCATTAGAATGGTCCCAACAAACAAGATCTAGTCTTTACATCTCTAAGGGACAAAAAGTGCATGTTTTCCAACTTAATCCATTAAGTCCATGTCTCCAACATTTAGATCTGGAATAATATGTTGTTTAGACGGATAAAGTTTCCAACTTTATCCATAAAATGGTCACAAACTTTCAAGATCTAAACTTTATACACTTAAAGTGACCAAAATGTCATAACACCCAAAGATAACTAGTTCTAATTACCAAGATTTGAACTTCATAACTCCAGAAGAAAGATCAAGGTAGAAAGGGTTTCGATCTACATTCTCCAATGCAACCAATCTAGGGTTAAGGTTTCAAGAGAGGGTGTTGGAGAGTTGGAGGTTGAGAATGGAATGGGTTTGGGGAGCTAACGAGCTTAAATAGGGCTCACACAACAAGAATAGGGTTTAGGAACTGATTGTGTATGCCAAATGCACTCTTGGTACGCCCAACATACTAGGGATGCCCTAATAAGTCCAATGTACTCCCTGTACAGCCAGCGTACGCAGCTAACCCAAAAATTTTCCTAACTTTAAACCGCCGTAACTTCTTTGTTCAAACTCTGTTTTCAACGTTCTTTATATCCACGAAAAGGTATGGAAGAGCTCTACAATATTACCTAAATATCATTGACTAAAAACTTCTCGAAAAAATCCATACTTCATGTAACATCCCAAAATATTGTCTAAAAAATTTCATTTTTTAAAATAGATAAGACAACATTTCCAAATAACCTCCATACATCTCAAAATATCCAATCTATCAAATGTAATAAAAGTCAGAGTAAAATCTCATATGCGGAATCCCGATGGTGTGTGCAATGCAGTCAATCCGAGATCTTCACTATGCTACTGGAAGTACCTCAAACATAAACTGAAAACAATAAGCATAAAGCTTAGTGAGTTCCCCAAACTACCCCATACCATACATAATAAATCACATACTGGGCTTCGGCTCGGCATCTGGCCTCGCTCCGTTTACAGATTTGTTGTACTTAGGCCTCGCCCGTCGTGGGGCCTCCCTCGTCACGGGGCCTCGACCGCTATACACATACAATATATTACATAAACATGTTAACACATATAAGCATCATAAACACTAGCATATGTTGCAGTCCTCGAGCCTCACCCGACATCGAGTCTGCGCCCAGTATACATAGCAACACATAACACATGCAAGAGTCACGTAGACTCCTAGAATCCTAGCATAATCTATAAGGGCTAACATTGGTGCCCTAAACCCATTAAACCCATTGAGGAAACTCACTTGAAATGTTGAATCTCACATAAATAAATTCCTAGTTGCTACCTTGACGACTCCTCGAGCTATCAAAGAAAATACCACCCAATCCATATTAGGCTTCCAAACTATAATAACTAATCCATACTTGGGGTAAAATGGTCCTTGGGGTAAAATGACCATTTTACCCCTAGCATAGCTTAATCTACAACTAAAGCCCAAAACCACATACCACTAAGTCCCAAAACTAAATAATCTTCCAAAGTCCACTAGTGGCCCACTTATGGCCCAATTTTACAAATCGGGCCCAAACCCCTCTAATGGACTTTACCCAAAAGCCCAAACATATCCATAGCCCAAAACCTGTTTTCAAATGGCCCAATATAGCCAAAAGCAACAAGGTCCAAGAAAATGGCCCAATTTGTGGCCCAAACAACGCCAAGCCTAACTTCCATTATATGTAGGGCGTACTCGGCTGTACACTAAGCATACACGCTACGCGTACGAGCTTGTACGTCTAACGTACTCACCCAATATTCCTTTTCTTCATTAAGTCCTTAACCACTTAAGTCCACTTGTCTCAAACACAAATATGAATCATATACAACATATTAACCCATAAAGTCAACATCTTGGTGGCTTTGCATGCTCCAAATGGGCCTAAAATCGAAATATAACAATCTACTTCCCTGAAAATGGCCAGTACTCATGCATGGCTGTATTAAGGCTTCAAAGGTTGTAACTTTATGACTCTAGGACCCAAATAACACCAAGAGTAGCAACTCTAAGCTTCAGACACGAAGTAATCCAGAAGAGCTCATCTATGGGACCAAAAAAGGTCCAAAAGCTAAAACATAGAGATCTAAACTACTAAATATCAAGATCAAGACTTTATACCATGCACCAAGCTTGACATAAAGTAGAGAATCCAGATCTACAAGCTTCTCATTGAACTACCACCTTGCTCCAACCTTCCTTTCCTTTAAAATGAGACAAAACACACCAAAATGCACTCAAAAGAACTTTTAAGCTCAAGAACACTCAACAATGGGTTAGGGTTTCATGGAGGCTGTTTAGGGACAAGAGGGAGCCTATTAGATGCATTTTATATGCATCTTTTAGAACAATTTCTTTGTTATTTCGTTATAAAAAAGCTAACTAACTCCTAATTATTCTCATGTATTTAGTGTTTCGTGATTATTTTGTAGAATGCTCGTACTGCTCACTTTTGTTATGACTTTTCAAGATAATTGGGAGCACATGGATGATTACGCGAGTTCGGGATGCGTGAGTGGAAGCTTTGGAGCTTAACTGGAGTCTAAACCGAGGAAGGATGCCGAGAAAGAATCAAGAACTGTTTAGAAGGAGGAACTCTTAGCTATGAAACTTTTACTTCATTGATAATATGGAAATGCCTAATAGTGATCGGTGATCATCTCAATCTACTATTATTTATTCTTCACTCTCTAGGCATACAATATATATGGCCTTCGTGAATTACATGATAGATATGATGAATAAGATGCAACAACATATGGAATCCAGTCATACTAACTAGTTTAACCATTATATTAGGGTTTTGAGACATGCTCAAAATCATGTCATGAAGTATTGACGAGGTAAAATATCTTAGAGTCTTATATGTTAAACCTTTCAGATACTTGACAGTCAATGCATTTATACTTTATCCTTTAAGTTACCATGATCTATATTAGATCTTCTATCATATTATGGTTATGGTTGCTTAGGATGAGGAAGAGTCTCTTAATTGTTCAGTACTTAGTGGCCATCGCAGATTAGCTCTGAATGGTGCAGGCTTGTGTGAGTTAGCTGATTCTAATGTCTCGAGGGAGTTGTTCGAAGAGGTTGCTAGTTTGAGTCATGAAACACAGGTAGAAAGAAATTATGATGATTAACTAAAGGATTGCAGCCTGAGGCTGCGTTGTAGGATGATGGATAGGAATGTCATTTTCTATGATAGGGTTATACTCTTCCACCCTCCCATATTCGAGGGGAGGATGGAGAGAGAGAGAGAGAGAGAGAGAGAGAGAGAGAGAAAGAGAGAGAGAGAGAGAGAGAGAGAGAGAGAGAGATAGATAGATAGATAGATAGAGAGAGAAAGAGAGATAGACAGAGAGAGAGAGAGAGATAGACAGAGAAAGATCAGGCATATGATTGTAGATTTAAGATGCAAACCCAACATCAGACTAAAGAGTAAGTGCATCTTCAGGCACTATGAAATTAATGTTGTTCAACTTTTCAGTTGACCTTGAATCTATAGAGTCCAGTTTTGGCATGTTGTATCAGTAGGGTTAGTATTCAAGTTGATCCGATTATGTCTCACACAACATTTTGGGTGATTTTGGAATTTTCCTTAGGATTTGAGAGTTTTTCCAGGTTAGTTGCACATCGATGGTGATATGTTCAGTTTTATTTAAGGCTTGGGATATGGGTTCAAATTTTTGGTAGAATGTTTCTGTTAGCAAATGAGGTTCGTCAATTAGTTGAGGTGCACTATGTGTTCTCTTGTAGAGGTTGTAATCTGAGCAGTTAATCTAACATTTATGTGAGGGTATATGTAGACTAAGCGATATAGCCTCAGAATACTTCGTTCGACTTTATTGTATGGTTATTAATTTATTTATTATGTTGGAGTTGGAACAAGTGTTTAACTATTTGTCTTATTTTTGGCTGTGTACAACCATATTTTTGTCTGATGTTGCGTTAGTAGCATCCTGGAACATGGAAGGTTTGTGTGTTATAGGATCGTATGGTTCATGCTGTGTTTGGCAAGTATTGGTGTAACATCATGATTTTACACCCAAAACTTTTTGTTTTTTTAAAAACACTTTTTAACCAAAGTACATTAGTGGAAGTCTTATTTTGAATTTTACGAAAAACATCCCCAATGTTACTTTACTACCAAAGCAATGCTCATCAAATTTAAAGATCATAAAAGCAACTCGAAAAAAGTTCTCAAAGCCAAGTGTAATGAAAACTCCACGACGTGACTAAAATGGTATCATTACTAAATATACACTAAAATTAAAACCCAAGAGAACCCATCATCAACAAACCATTAGACAACACTACATTTATGAATTCAAGGCAAACAACAAGCATAGAAACACGTGTCAACATATGCTAAGTTAGCTAATCATAAGTATACTGTTATGGAACGCACATATCATAAATGAGTCAAACAAAACATCATATCAATATGCATTCAAAAACTCACAAATCATTTCAGTAGATGCATCATATAATCATCAAAATAATGCTCATTAGAGCCTTTAGTTTTAGTTACACTTTATTATTCATCTTTGTACCTAGTTATTACTTCATACATCGCTATAATATTATAAGATAATATTAATCTTCATTTTTATCATTAACAATTACTCTCCTCTCAATCACCTTTATAATGGTTAGTATAATAATTCATATTTATAGCTCTATATATTCATCAGTAACCCCAAGCTAAGTATCTCGTTTGCTAATAAGGTGACCGACATGACACAATGCACTAAGTGAGGAGGGAGTCTCACCTGTAACATCGTCCCCGCTTGTTTTTGTGTTCACCACTACAACTTTTCATATACTAATTCATGCATTGTCATTAAGGATCAATACAAGCGATTCCAATTCCATCATTTTACACATCCCAAATACCACATGGTGTTTGTAACACCCCATTTTCACCTTTTAGTCAGATTCAATATATTTTTTATAAAAATCAAATTAAAGATATATTACTTTTTAGTAGAATTAATCTCCAAAAAATATCTAGGAAAAGTCAATATAATTTTCGTAGAAATATAGAACGCCCAAATCCGACATCGTATGAAGAATTTATCCTTCGAAGTTTTGTGATTAAATTGACATGGCTACGCATGTCGTAAAATATGAATTAGAGATACCCTAAGTAATCTAAATGAAAGTCGTTGTAATCATAAAACCAAGAGCATGCATGTAAAGAGCACCTAAATCCGACTTCTGTTGAGGAAGCTGTGATTTTTCGAAGGTTCAAATCGGTAGTGTGGACATAAAAATCAAAATTCAAATAAGTTGATTATTAGCCAAAACAATCTAAACGAGAGCTTAAGATCTTGTGAATATGAACCTGCCAATATAAAGACAATAGAGAATGGAGTTCGTATGAATGAGTTATGAAGTTTGCATAGACCTTAACAATATAAGCGTTCTAAAAATAAAAAATAAAAAATAAAGTGAGAATTAGCCAACTGAGGTTAAACGAAAGTTGTAGATCTCATTGATAGCTATGCATATATATATATGTATATATATATATAGAACATATAAAACGAAGCTTGTATGATGAAGTTACAGAATTTACAAAAAAATAGAAAATCGCACGCATATGCACGCTTTGCGCGATGCATAATCTTGCTAGAAGGCAAAATGTAGACCACCAGGAAAGTTATATATGGCACGAGCTGGTGGAGAGATGTTGTAGAAGTACACGACATGCACCCCAGATTCAGGCGGTGAACTTAGCAAAAATCGCCTATAAATAGCTTCATTTGTCCCCTTTCATTTCTCACTCCTTCCTCAAACTTTCTCAACTCTTTAGACTTGATTTTTAGGACTTTTCTTGGGATTTGTGAGTACTTATAACTTAGAAAAGCTCTAGGAATCTAGGATACATTAGGAGAAGCTTTCTGGTCGAAGTTCTGCCGATGTAATCTTCCAGTTTCACTATAAACCTTCTGTAATTTAGCCCATGCTTACTATGATTCAAGAGTTTCTTTTATATATATATATATATATATATATATATATATATATATATATATATATATATATATACTCGTTGTTATGAATGTGTAAATAAGATTTATCAGTAATTCAAGTCATAATGTTGATTGATTAGCTTTTGGTAGAGGTGCCAAGAATGGTCATGTTGGTTGTTGGATTTTAGAAAAGTTATGTGCCGAAATGATTGTGCCTCTCAACTGTCATGCCTGGCTAATGCTTATTTCATATAATTTATAGTAATCCATTGAGATTACTGAAAGACTTAGCTTTCATTACCAGCTTGTCATAATGATTGATAAGTAATAACATTATAGGATAATACTCTTTAGGCGCTATGCCCGCTAGTAGGGTTGCTAGAAAGCTATCAACCCTTTAAGAAAGTGTCCAGTTGAGTTATCTCACTATTCTATGTGTTACAATATATATATATATATATATATATATATATATATATATATATATATATATACACATGTATCTTAGGATATTGGAGTCATAATCTTGGACCGTGAGATTGATTCATATCAAAGTCTCAGATTCATATGATATCTTATGGAACAATGGAATAATTGATCACTTATATATGAGTTGTGTCTAAGAAGATGATTCAGAGTTCGGCAGTTGCTAAGGATGCACTCTTTGCTAATTAGGTAGGAGCCTAGTTGCCAATAATAATTGATGAATTGGCCAAGTGGGAGACGGTTGAAATAGTGTTCAATGATGTAACTAATCGGCAAAACTTTTCATTAAGAGCAAGTTCATTTTTTGGTTGCCCTCAATGATCTAAATAGAATTTTAATGTTATGAGAGAGAGACATGGAAAGGGAGAGAAAGAGAGAGAAATATTAATCCTTTATGTGATGATATATTATTTAGAATCTAATTAGAATCTAATTTAGAATTAATATTGTAGCCACTAGATGTTAATTATTTAATAGTTCAATAATGGAAGGTTATGGATCCTATGTGATGGGGCCAAAATCAACAAGGGATAAGCTTTGGAATTTTCGTCAAATGCTATATTTGGAAGGATATTTATAAATTAAATTATTAAATTATTATCTTCATCTAGTAACAAATCCAAATCAACTTTCTTTCTAAGCAGCCAGAACTATAAATACCCCTCCCTAACACCTCATACTTTCATCCTAGTCTTCTTTAAGAGTTTCTATTCTCTTGGTTAATTCCTTATTGGATCACTATTGTTATAAAATATATTTTGATTATCAAACTATAACTTTATCTGAGCATGTTATTTTTTTCTTTTTTGTCAAATTCTATTATACTTATGTAAGAAAAATTGTTTGAAAATCTTAAAAATAGAAAAAGAAAGAATAATATATTCATTGGACTAAATTGATTAAATGAATTTTAACAAACTTCAATGATGTTTAAAATGATTTTTAATAATGAAATGATTAGCAACGATAAAATAAGGTGTGTCTATTTATATTGAAGCCAAAAAGGCAAATGTGATTTGGAATATACCAAATTGTACAAGTAATAACTATATATATATATATATATATATATATATATATATATATATATATATATATATATATATATATATATATATATATATATATATATATATATATAGATAGATAGATAGATAGATATAGACGGTAAAAAAGAAACAAAATGTATTTGTAATAAACTACTAAAAGAATAAAAAATAATCACGTGACTTAATACATTAAGTTATCATTAATTATTATACAACGTGAAGAAATAAAATGAATGTCTTCGAAAACATAAAGTAAACCACTACAATAGAAAACAACATCATAATATAATTGTTTAAAATACAACGCTATAATTGGAAAAAAAATGTTATAAATAATAAAAATATAAAAATGTACAATACTAACATGCTATAAAAGTACAATGTTACTAATAAAGTAGGATGATAATTTTTATAAAAAAACAATGTGGATTGTAAGAAGAAAAACAGTACTAATTCAGTAGACTAAACTCTAAACCCGAAATTATGTGTCAGCAACATCATATCTTTTGATAAAAGCTAGACTAGTAATCTACATCGAAACTATCCCGAGTTCCAAGTAGGACTCAAAGCTTTTATCTAGAACTCCAAGTAACACCTTGATGGTAATAGTAAAGTCATATGTGTGTGTTAAAAATGTGATAACCGTTACTTCAATTACCCGACATCAGTGGAAGGTCATATATTTATAAATCGTTTTAGTATGTCATACACAAACTGGATCTATCATGTTAAATCTTTAATTCCGAGATTCGTCTTGCCAAGTAACGAAATGCTCGATTTAATCGATGATATGATGTGGGAGTTGAGAGAAAAGGATATCAACCTAGATGAATGAACCTCGAATACAAGGGATAACGGTGTGGATGATGATTTTATGCAGTTATTAGAAGAAGTGGAAACTAAATTGTATCATGGTTGCACCTTTTCTTCCCTTGAGCTTCTAACAAAGTTAATGCATATCAAGGTTAACAACAAATGGACTGATAGTTAATTTGATCAACTCCATGATTTGTTGCAATCAACATTTCCCATATTCAACAAGGTTCTATTTTCACATTATCTAGCTAAAAAGAAAGTGAAGTCTATTAGTCTGGGGTATGATTCGATATATGTATGCAAAAACGATTGTTTTCTCTTTTGGAAAGAACACGAGTCATTGCAATACATGTGTGCAAAAATGATTGTTTTCTCTTTTGGAAAGAACACGAGTCTTCACAGGTTTGTCCTGTTTGTAAAGAGAGCCGATAGATCGATAAAAACATCAAAGGTAAGAAACTAGCTCATAACGTGTTACGGTACTTTCCCGTGACACCTAGAATACAACGTTTATATTATTCGGGGCACACTGCCAAAAATATGATTCCGCATACTATGAAATGATTAAAAGATAGTATGACGTGTCATCCTGTTCATGGGGAACATTGGCAAGATTTTGATAAAATAATAACCCGACTTCTTGAGTAAACCCCGTAACGTACACCTAGGTCTTTCAGTTGATGGTTTTAATCAATTTGGAAACATGTGTAATCCACATAGCACATGACCGATCATACTCACCACATATAATCTGCCACCCTGGCTTTGTATAAAAGAGTCATCACTCATGTTGACTTTGTTGATTCCCGACCCTTAAGCACCTGGTAAGGATATGGATGTTTTCCTTAGGCCTTTTGTGAAAGAGCTTAAACGTTTGTGGAACTTAGGCATACATATTAAAGATGTGGCAACAAAAACATTCTTCACAATGAGAGCTAAGTTGTTGTAGACAATAAACGACTGGCCAACTTGTAGTAGTGTCTAAGGTTGGAGTGGGCAAGGGTATAGAGCATGTGCTAATTGAAATGAAGACAATCCTTCGTACCATGCAACAAATAAAGTCGTATATATTGGTTATTGTCGTTTCCTAGATGCTAATGATCTGTTAAGAAAGATGTTGGATTCTAACGGGATGGAAGAGACAAGACCTGCTCCGAGACACTTTAGTAATGACGATATACAAGAGCAACTAGGTCGTATACTAACTCGTAAATCGGGTAAACATCCTGAACATGGAGGTAGGGAGCCAAAGCAGCAAGATGACGAGTTGAACTCGTCGAAACGAATCATTTTCTTTGAACTCGTGTATTGGTCTTTTCTATAGGTGAAACACAACATAGATTTCATGCAATAAAGGATATATTAAAATAACATTTAGGGATAAATAATTTATATAAAAATATTTTATACGTTTCATTATGACTATGTTTTACTTAGTTAAAATGTTTTTTTTGTAGATAAAGTTTGATTTGGATTGGATGTACCGAGATCCAGACGATGTTATGTTGTCAGAGAGTTTTGAAAAACACTACAAGAAAAATAGCCTTTTACGACGCGCAAACCACGACACTCATTGATTTATGTTACGCAATGGAGAGTGACGTTAAAAAAGCATCATCTCTTCAAAAAATTTAAGGATTTAGGTCACGCATTATTGCGTGCCCTTAAATTAGCGTCATACGAGAAAAAAATTAAAAACACGGAGGGCACTGTATCTTAAATGAGCGTCCTCTATGAGTGTCACTTTATAATTTTAATGAAAAGCGCGTTTAGTAGATAGGGGGGAAAATGAAATCCCTAAAATTTTGAACACCCGCCTTCTTTTTTATCCTCCACTTTTGTTTCCTTCTTGCCCTAATTACGATCCTTTCTTCCCCCTCCATAGATTCGACTACTGCCTTGCCTAGTTATCGACACTCCTTCCTTCGTTCGTCCCTTGCCTTCTTCGCCTGACAATATCTCAAGAAGTACAACTCCGAAAGCGTACAAGCTGCTATCGGTTTCGCCATAGAGTTCTGCCGTTCCAAAATCGCATATTTTCGCGTTGAGTGACTATGATTGGGTTACAATTATGCTTGAGCCGACGATTGGGTTACAATTATGCTTGAAAGTGTAAAGAACTTACATGCTCCATCTACTTAAATCCTAGAGCCGACAATTTAGGACCTTACCGCTTCTCATCCCACACAGCGCCGGTGATTTAGGGCCTTACAAGCCCTAGCTCGGATTGAACTAAGAATTTAGCGAGAGAAATCAAGATTTTTGGTCATCATCATCACGTTTGCATTAGCATCCATAGGCTACAGATCTCAAATTCCTCTTCGGATCCTCGTAATTGACCTTTCCCAAGATCTTGATTTGATCAAACATACATATAATTGCAGTCACCGGTCTACAACCTGGTTATATAGTTCATTTTTGCACTAAACATCTCAGGATCTGATCGAGCTCTCTCGCGGTTTCGTTCCCCTTCAAGAAATCTCTTCCCTCTCCCTTTCTCGTAAACCCACCAATTTCTCGCTGAAAGCGCGCGGCCTTTGAATCAGGCATCTATTTTGAAATTTTTGTTCGAGGAAGAAAGGGCTTGCCTTCTTACCCAGGTCTATTTTCCTTCATCTTTTATTTCAACGATTGCTCTATTTCATCTTTCTTGGTTAGATCATGTCGATTATGCATATGGGTGGGTTATTACACTTTACCGCTCCTTTGAAATCAGTTAGGGTTACATACGAAAAGAAAGAAAACCCTAATCTGAAAGAGCTTTTAGGGTTCTTACAGACCTTCTTCAAGTACCTTCAACATGGTTACGTAGCTGTAGATTACTCACTTTTTTCTTCTCTTATCTTTCCTCTTTGCTTTTACAGGTAATACGACATGATAGTCTGGTACAACTCTTGCTTCTTGGCAGGATGTTACAGGGGACCACCAAACTTCCATGGAAATTTTCACACCATCCAGCTGCTGCTGGTACGTTTTTCACAGTCATGCTACTTGGACTTAAATTCTGCACATGCCAGTATGAAGGGAGCCTACAAAATGTTAGATTGGGAATTCAGCTGCTGGAAGATGGGATTTATCGGTATTACATTCAACTCGTCTTTCTTCATAATATAACATTTTTTATTTTAATTTAAATTCTGAAGTGGAAAACTGAAACCAACTGCAGGGCTGCATTAGGCTGGTTTGCTTACGAACCTGAATGGTTTGAACATGATCATGGAAATTTTGCACACATCGAGGCTCAATCTGTTAATTCATTTGTTCACTATCTCCAAAACGATCCAAAAGCACTGGGTGGGGAATATGGGGGATCTTTTCTTGACATGGTAAGACACCGATATTGCTATTTATCATGTTGTGTTTTATGATTTTTTATTAACAATGAACAATCTCAGAAGGATCACTATCACCCTGTTTAGGGACCAATGGAGAACTATGCAGCTTGTAGAGATAAGAGGAAGCAGCTACTTTTAATGTTATGCCAGCATGAAGCTGACAGGCTTGAAGTTTGGGCGCAACCTGTTAACTACAAGTAATTTCATCAACTGCAATTTTGCAACATGTGATCTCTTTCATCTTTTATTAGTTATCAAGTCCATTACATGTTCATAATAAAATACTATATTCTCATGATTTGTATTTCAGGGCCCAAAAGGTGTGTGTCTGTTTTCAAAAGGGCCCACATATTGTTTTACATTTATATTTACTATTTTATCCTCTTCTTTTGGCAGACCTCATGACCGAGTCCCTTTGAAAGACATGAAAGCAGATTGGAAAACCATGACATATCAAGAACTACCATTGGCCAAGGCTCGTCTACATGAGCTAGAATGAGTAGCATCAAGTCGACAAAACGAGGTTATCATTATATAATAATTCATATAGATCCTTTCTCATCTGTTTTTTGGTGAATAATGGGATTCTAAGTTAGTTGTGTGTGTGATGTGGATGATGCAGAATTTGATAATGCAGCATGTAGAGCATTTAGCAGGGGATTTGATTCATCTGTTTCAAGGGATATTAAGATATGCTCCATTAGAGAGGGTAACAACATGTGCAGCATTAACACATCCTTTCTACACCAGGGACAATCTGAGTAGACGATACTAGCTGCTGCTAACAATATCAAAACAAAGTATGTGGCGGTCAATCTAAATCTGCACACAGAAGGAAGGAAGGATGTTTTTGCTGTAGATGTTTTTATTTCCCGAGGGTATGTTTTGAGTTCCTACTGCACTGCTGTGTGGAAACCCCACCCACACATCTTATTGACCACCTTGAAGTCAAATTTATGTACAAAGTACAAACAAACAAACAAATGTAGAAAAAGAAAAGAGAGATGATTACAAGGTATGTGAAAGAGGAATGGGCATGGTTATGTTCTTTATCCAAGGTATTTTGGTCTTCTCTTTCTCTTTCTCTCTCTCTCTCTCACACACACACACACACAAACACATACATACACAGCATGAAGGATCTTTAAGTTTTTAAACATTGAGAATAAAGTGTTTATTGTATTTCAGTTTATGGAGAGACAGCTGGTTGACTGTGAATGATCTTATTTTACAGACACACAAGGTATTAGTGACATACAATTTCATTGGTATTTCACTTTTTTTTAATTTAATTTAATTTAATTTAATTTTGTTCTCATTTTCTGTGCATACGTGCTTCATTTTGAGCAGTTTCTGTGTAGTTGAATGCTGGATTTTGATCTCTGGTTTCCCTAATAATGCTTTGGATTGAATGAAAGAAGTAGCAATGTATCATCACTGATCATGACACAACACCGAGAGGTCATCTTTAACAAAATTATCTTTATTATATGTGAATTACATGACAAAAATTTCAAATAACTTATAAAGATTTCTTTTTTCAGAAAATCAGCTTATAAAGACTGATCAAGTGAACATACTGATTAGATCACTTCTCCTTAAGCAACAACAAAGTCTGGAACAACTTCAAAGAATGCAAAGGGTGCAGGCACAAATGAGGGTTCAAGAAAGAGGTATTTAACTTTTTTTTGTTACACATACTTGTTTTTTATGCTCGCATTCATGGGATTAGTATTTATATATTTTTGGGAATGAAACATTACCATTTTCTCCCTAGGGACCCATAAAGAGCTACAGATGGTAGGGTTTCTGCTAAGAGGGCTTCTGATGAGATCACTTCTTAATTTACCTGTTTATATTTGAAACTGAAATGAACCTGTTGATCATAAGAAGTTACTTGAAGATATGAAGTCAGAAGCAATGAAGAATTTTGTTGTAGAAGGTCAACAAGTGTTGTTGACCATGGAAGGTAAGGATTTGACTCTAGAACAACAGAAAGAGCTTAACGAAATCAGGAAAAAGAAAAGTATATTAATTCGTGAACATAGAATCAAGAAAAGCACAGCTGAAAGCAGACCAATTGTTCCAAGAAAATTTGATAAGACAAGAGATTTACATCTGAGAGAAATGGTCATCATTAGGGCTTGATCCATCAAAAGCAGTGTAAAGGGTGAGAAGTGAGTCAAGGGGTAGAAAGAGGGAGTGGTCATCTAATTTGTTTGTAAATTTTTGTTAAAACTTCTATTGATTTGTTTTATCTTTCCATGGAACGATTATTTGTATGACATTAAATTTATGCAATGGATTCTATTTTTTCTCTATGATATTTTATTTTCTATAATGAAACATTAAATACAAATTTAATTTGAAAATAAGTAAATCTATAAATAATATTTTTTCTAAACATTTAAAATTATGATACGCAAAAATGTGTATCGTCTTCATTTATGACATGGCCTTTCTTGATGGGGGCTTTCTTGATACGCATTGCGTGTCATTAACACGCGCGTCGTAAGGTTATGACATGCGAATGCGTATCGTCTTCCTTTATGACAGGGCCTTCCTTGATACGCATTGCGTGTCGTAAATGCGTGTCGTAAATGCGCGTCGTAAATGAGCGCCGTAAATGCGTGTCGTCTCTCTTTATGACAGGGCCTTCCTTGACGCGCATTTGCGCGTCGTCTGTGCCTTTTACGACACGCAATGAGCGTCGTAAAAGGCTGTTTTTCTAGTAGTGAAAGCTTTGTTAAAAGGTTATATAGAGCGTAAAGCTGATGCAAAAGAATATATTTTGGATGTCAAAGGGTATGAGGATATCTTGAAAGCATTAGCCACCCCTAGATGATAAGGATGTTGATAACTGGAAGAAAGCAGTTGAGTATTTCCAAATGGATGAACACAAAGTTGCTTCAGAAAGGAATAAAAAAGTTCGTCAAATGCAAACAACCGTGAATCGTGGGGGGTCGTGCTCGTATAGCAATATTTGCTACTAGAAGGTATGGTACGATACATGTAATTATATATTTGAAATATAATCTAATTTTGATGTTAAACTGAACCTTAGGAGAATGGAAACGTTTCACAAGGCTCATACCGATAGAGATGGTATATTTGTTGGTGCTAAGGTAGAACAACAATACATAAGTATTTAGTTATAATTTTATCATATAATTAAGTGTACGTTTATACTTAATTGTTAATCGCTTTTGGAAAATACATAATCGGTTAGTGGAAGAGCGCTTATAACAAACGCAAGGGCCAGAGAGTGAAAGAGAGTTAACACTTGCTCAAGAAAGAGTTGTTTTAGAGAAAGAATTTGGAGAATGATGTAGCTATATCAGAGGAATCAGCCAAAAATCTTCTCTTATCCTGTGGATTTCACAACCATCACAGGTAAAATAGGATTATTTAATTTCAATAAATGCATATTGATTTGGTAATTTTTGTTTGTGGTGATTATTTTCTAGAAGCTTTGGTAATTGGTTTTCTATCCCAAGTGTAACAAATACAAAATTTACTTTGGTGTTTGTCATAGTTTAAAAATAGCGATGTATTTTAACATCACTAAATGCATGTTGATTTGATAATTGTATTTTTTCCATGTGCAAGATATAACAATGTATTTTTTGTAATTTAAATGCAAGAAATAGAAATGTGCTTCGGTATTTCTTGTATTTAAGGTTCTTTAGCACAAATAAAGTAAAACTATTTAATTTCAAGTGTTTATATTTTAAGTGCAATAATAGAAATGTACTTTGGTTTTTATTCTCTAGTTTAAAAATAGCACTGTATTTTGAAATCATAAAATGCATGTTGACTTGGTAATTTTGGTTTGTGGTGATTATTTGCAAAAAGCTTTGGTAATTGAGTTTTTGTACAAAGTGCAAGAAATAGCAATGTACTTTGGTTTTTTGCCTTGGTTTAAAAATAACAATGTACTTCGGCATCGATAAATGCATGTTGATTTGGTAATTATGTTTTTTTGTCAAAAGTGCAAGAAATAGCAATGCACTGTTGAAATATCTTGTATTTAAGTGCAATAATAGTAACATACTTTGGTAGTTTTTGTTTGTGTTTAATAATTGAACTTATAAGTTTATATATGTTGTTATTTATTATGTAGTTGGAAAATCTCCGGGCAATGTTCAACGACCCAACATGTAGGGTGGAGCTTTATGCTTTTTTTTTTCAATTGGGGAATTATCAAGGAGGAAACGATGAGAACATAGATGATGGTTTAGCGGATAATTAACTTGTGTTTTGTATATTACACTTGTAAAATTTTGGTTGTTTATTTTGTATGACATTAAGATACGTGTTAGAATTGTAAAATTTTGGTTGTTTATTTTGCTATGAAATTAATTATAACAGTATTTGGTATATAATCGAATGTTATTATGTAATTTTTTTATGCATTTAATGTGGTTATGTATCGGTGTTTTATACCCAAAATCGTTGATTAAAAAAAATGAAAATATTATTACCGGCGATAGGTTACCAGCGACATAAGCATTAGCGGCGACAAGATGTATTACTGGCGACATAAGCATTAGCGGCGACAAGATGTATTATTGGCGACATAAGCGACCACTTTTTACCATCGACGTGTCGCCATTATTACCTTTACCGGTGACTTTTTTAATCTTTACCGACGACTTTTATCGCTGCTTATTGCCTTTTTCTTGTAGTGCTTGATATGTTGACTTGGTTGTGGCTCGCAAAAAGATGATTGAGAAGATCAGGAATCGACTCACTCCATCAAATTGTTGTGGGTACAATAGAACTTCTAACACAAAACAACCGCATAATAATAGCAAAATTAGGAACAACCGCGATCTAGCCAGCCAGCAAGGGGCAATCTTCAACTTCCTTTCGGATTAAAAACTGAGTTCGAAAAGGAGAAACTATCAAATGGTTTGATTGGTCTAAAAATTATATAGTTGGGTATGCTTGTATCATGCGTAATCCTATCTCCTCGCTAGAATTTTCATCAATAAATTCTTCTTGTTGTCAAAAGAAAAAGAAATAAAAGAAAAAGGTCACCGACTTACAAAGATAACTAAAAGACAACACCATTAATCTTGAAAAGTTTATCGGATACATATACGAAAAAAATTTGGAAGTTCTTCATGTCGTATAATCTAATAATCCATGCTAGTTGTCTGCTTCTAATTCCATTGCATCCTCAATCCTCTCAACGACTTCGTTCATTGTAAAGCGCAAATCCCTGCTACTAGGTACATGACTTGGCCCCCTCCTCATCATCCGGCCTCGCGACTGTTTCTCCTTCATTATGTGCCTGTGAGACCTCTTCTTTATGCACCGATATGCAACATCTATTAATATATTCAAACAAGGGCTATCGATTTGATCTCTTATATAGTCATCAATGAATACATTAAGCTTATTATTGCGGTAGTATTCTTGAAGTTGATCAAATTGCTCATCTTCTCGAATATATATCTTTAGATCATTGGCTCTACGTCCACTCAATATTTCAAATATTATCACACCAAACGAGTACATATCTGATATATGCTCGCGGGGTTCGTGGTATGTTGGACCTTGTCTTGACAAACCGAAAAAAGAAATTTTGGGTTCCATACTTTCATCTAATAATATGTTTTCACAGATAACGCTCCCCTCTATTTCTCTAATTCCCTCCCCAAGAGCCAAATGAAGGCACTGGAGTCCTCTTGCTACGCCTTGGATAATCTTCAAGCGTTGTGCCCATGTTAGGTTAGGCAACTTATTCGTCCCTCGGTGTCCGATATGATCAGCAACGTTTCCATTGACTGCATATTCATGAACTATAATTGTCTCATTGGCTTCTTCACAGTAACCAATGAAACGGCAGATGTTTTGATGGTGAAAACGGGACAACATCCGGAGTTCTTTATTAACATCTTGGCCCCAGCTTCGATAGCCTTCCCGATTCAAGCGGGTGATGGCCATGGTGCGGTTTTGCCATCGTTCATAGAGTTGTCCTCTATGGACAACACCATATTCATATTCTCCGATACATGTTTCGTGATTGAAGTTTTGGGTTGCCAAATTTATTTCCTCTAGTGGAATTTGAAAACTGTCTAGGCTTCGTGTGGTAGGTGATTCGTCATGGTTCTGTGAATGAAAACATTACCAGGGTTTAGAGTTTGATTAAATCATACTTGTTCGTTTGTAAGCAAATGCTAAATACCAGAAAATATTTGAGGTGTCTTTTTTTATATTTAAAAAGTATTATAGGAAATAGAAAAAATTGGCATGAATAAGAATGAGATTGCTGTTTTGTATGCGATATTTTAAAACATCATCATAATAATAATGCTATATACATATAATAATTATTCTAATTGACTTTAATATAAATAAAGTAAAACAATAAATACTATAATAATGACCAAATTAAAAAATTAATAAAATGACAACTTCTTAGACTTAGATTAACTTAATAAAAATAAAATTGACAGAGTTAGATTGAAATAAATAATAAGTGTTCTCATCTAATTGCTAGTAAGCAAGTTGTAGCGGGTAGTTTGTAACGGTAAAATTAGTAAAATTAGTTAATATTTTAAAACATCATAATAATAATGCTATATACATATAATGATTATTCTAATTGACTTTAACATAAATAAAATCAAATAATAAATAATACAATAATGACTGAACAAGGCTTTCTATTCAAAATAAAATGTTTTATCAAACTCTAGAAACTAAAAATACTCAATCGTTTGGTGCCAAACACGTACAAAATATTGGTGTTAGACATTAATTTGTGGTCCATGAGCACGGTATGCACATAACGGAAATTTTATGTAATAGTTTATCATATAATATATCAGAAGGATTTTCTTAAAAATGATTAAATGAAAAGTCTTACCAATTGAATTTCCAATGCTTGCTCTATCTTCCTGATGATCTTCTCCATCGTTGGGCGTTGCTCTAACTTCAGGTTTACACATTTATGTGCAATTTTGTTAAATGTATTAAAAGAGTTCATATCAGTATGATCTTTAATAAAAGGATCAATTAACTTGTCTGGTCTGGCAGCTTTTTTGTCATCGTCATAGCAGCTCCTGACCACATCAAAGAGATATTGTGGATTTTCATCATCTCCAAAGCACTTTTGATTATAAACAAGTGTCCCACTTGACATTTCAAACATAACCACTCCAAACGAGTACATGTCTGACTCTTTCGTGAGCCTGCTTCTTTCAGCGTAAAGGGGATCCATGTAAAACCTTGTTCCCGCAATCTTTGTTATGAGTTGGGTATCTTCAAGGTTTCTTGCACCAAATCTTGACAAACCAAAATCACAGATTTTGGCTTCCAGATTGTCATCTAAGAGTATATTTGCACTCTTCATGTCTCTGTGAATCACTCGATTGTGCTCCCCAAGACCTGAGTGAAGGTACTTGAGCCCTTTTGCTGCACCTAAGCAAATCTTCAAGCGTTGTGCCCATGTTAAGCGACGCATCTTTTCTGGCTTTTGGAGATGATGATCAAGGCTTCCATTCTTTGCATAGTCGTAAACTATGATCATCTCATTGGCCTCGTCACAGTAGCCAATGAAAGTGATGATGTTTGGATGATGGAAACTGGAAACCATTTCGAGTTCATTACGAAACTCGTTGTTTCCTTGATAACCATCTTTATTGAGACGTTTGATGGCTACTGTACGTGTTTTCCCGTCTTTAGAGAGTTCTCCCATGTAGACCATACCGAATCCACCATCTCCGATTCGTGTGTTTGGACTGAAATTACTTGTGACACGTAGGATCTCATCCAGTGGAATTCTGTACTTTTCTAGGTTTTCTTCTGAAGAAGACATTGTTTTTTGATATTGGTGATTTTTTTTGAACGAAAAAGAAACTAAAGTGGTGATTATGTATGAAAGATAGAGCTTTGTGGTTCCTGTTTATATAGATGTTTATCTAGACAAAACCCAATTTGCTTAAAAACTTGTACCTATATCGCCCTTCGCTTGAAGATTAGTATATATATAACTATTGACTAAGACAAATTCTTCGAAAAATTATATAGTATACTGCACATGATGGCGGATGAAGTTTCTTGAGTTTCTTCTTTATTTTATCTCAACAATACATATATAAACATCCCTATTAATTAATAGGATTTGGTTTTTTATTTAACAGTGAAGACGAAATTATGGCTCTTTAATTGATCATGAAGGCATAGTTGACAGACTTTAATCATAAAAAATGCAATAAAAATATAATTAACCAAACATAAAAATCGGAGGTTGCGAGCAACCTAATATTTTATATAAATCTGGAAGACTTGAATATAATTGCTTATAGTCATGAACCTTATGCAATCAAAGCTTAGCGTATGTAACCCACGATGTTTGAAATTAATACTTAATTATCTATATTAATCAATGACGTTTGAAATTAATATTAAATTATATATATACTACTGGTGTGCTGAATATAAAAATGAAACATACAAAATTAACTTATTTTTTTTATTGACACTCCAATAAATAATATCTGTCATTAATGATCTTGCTATTCAATTGGGTCAAGTTGTAACCGACACATACTCGTGTTTTTTTATTGTGTCATCAACATGACAATATGTTGTGCCATGAGCAAAAATACAAGGCATCCCACCAAACTCCATTTGCAACTTATGACATAAATACGGTCTTCAACCTAGAAAAAATCCCTAGTTAATCTATACTAATAAATAAAATCTATTTTCTGCCACATGTCATGTCCTTATTGATTTGGACACATGGTATTTTAATAGATTTTTTAAAATTTACTTATTTCCACATATAATTTTCTGATTTGTTCACATATCACAACTTATTTCGGTTACAATATTGAGAGAAATAAATGATTTCTTGAAAAAAATTTGATATATTTATAATGTAATAAATATCATAATTAATGAGAGCTCTAAAATTGATATTGATATTAAATTTTGATTTTAAATTTAAATTTTAAATATTGATATTAAAATTTTATTTTTAATAAACCCGTGTAGTACACGGGTCTCATACCTAGTTTTCAGATATATGATAGAAAAACTATTGACCAAAATCTGAACAACTGAAGGTTTTTGTTTTTTCCTGTTTGGCCTATCGAATAATTCTATCACACCTCCGTCAAAAACCTTAAAATCATTACAATCATCGTGTTTTTTTTTTCCAGAAAATGCATAGTGGTAGAGGAAGAATAGTGTGAGGCAAGAGAGATTGGAAAGATGGAGAAACAAACTTAGAGGGGGGTTGGCTGTGGGGGAAGGGTATGCCCATCTAAATTAATATAAGATACAAGATAAACCAATAAAAAAAAGTGCAACATCTTTTTAAATCTGCTAGAGCAAGGACAGAACACGAACATTATAATTTGGGGGCGGAAACTAATATTTCAAAACAAAATCATAAAAACTTGTTTAATTTTGGTAAAAAGTTATTATAAATCAAAAAAATTAAACAAGACAACTAATAAGGCATGACTAAGTACGTAAAAGTGTAACTCATTTTTAGTTTTAATTTGTAAGCATGTAATTAGCGAGGCTCATCTGCAAAGGATATATCTGTCATAGGAATAGAAATCATATATAGAAAATTATGTGGCTAAATATTTCATGAAATATTATTTATATATAGAGACATTTGTTAGTATTACGAAATTAATTCAGTTTTTTATTAGATTAAGCTATATTCTAATAATACTTTATAAAGTATTAAAAATAAAATTAGAATTTAGATATTTAAAAATTTAAGTATTTAAATATTCAAATCAAATAATACAAAAAGACTTAAATGACCCAGTTAGATGAATTAAAAGACCCGGTTTTCCACCGGGTCTTAAGAGCAGCGAGTCTTATGTGGAAAACAGAATAGGACGCGGTTTTACAACCGGGCCATATTTGAGTAATACAACCCGGTTTCCATGAACAAAACTAGTTTTTTTCCAACATTTGAGTATTACTTTTGTACCAATATATACCCCGGTTATCATGCATAGAACCGGGTTTTATTATGCAAGTTAGATTTTAATTTTGTTTGATCATATGATCCAGCTATGGCTATGCAACCGCGACTTTTTATTTCATTTTAATACTTTTTACAAACCTGTAGCGTTAATTTTGTTTAATATTTTTTTTACAAAACTATAGCCTCCTTACCAACATGCTTATAGTTATAGTTTTCATATTTCTATATTTGCGTTTGATATACCCAAATAAAGAATTCCTTTTATTTATTTTCAATGCATTCCTACATAATTAAATCTAAAAACTCTAGTATCCAACATTTAACAAGACATTAACATATGATTTGGAGTCCAACTTCTTTGCCACGCCCCACTTCCCACAAGGATCAATGTGTTGACATTGCTCACTTAAAAACCCCGGTATATGCAACCTAATCAAACTTGATGTGCATACAAAACTACATCTGCTTCTTATTGAAGAAGATACATAAGATTATCAGCACCTATATGAGAGAAATCAAAGCATATTTAAGGAAACTGTAAATGCAAAAAAGGCTTTAAAAAATAAACAAAAATACATACATTAGTCTTCAAACATGGTCATCTTGAATGCAGGTATTTCACTCCCCAAGTCTTTATTAGATTCAACAACTATTAAATTCAAAGATAATATCAGTAATAAAAAAGTGAAGGACAATTTAGATTCTTACAATTTATTAGCACTCAAAATCAATGCTAGCATCCTCGGTCATATGCCTTTTAATTAATTTTCAAAATTCCATGCAACCTTTAATGAAATAAAATGGTAAGCATGTGGTGCAGAAGAATCCATTTATGCAACTACTAATGGAGCAGAAAAAGAAACAAGATGGTATATCAATCAAAATTGAAAAAAATGGACTATTACCTTGAAAAAGTAAACCAATGTTAGACACTAGTGTCTCGAAAATGGAAGTTGTATCTATAATGATCCGCTAAACCAACAAATAAATGAAAAAATAACTAAACCAATACTAGACATAAAATTAAAATAGGATGTTTTATTGAAAAACTAAACTTATAAATAAATTTAAAACCAACAAATATGGCACACCCCAAAACCAAGAATGACGGAAACGTTCTGGGGCGGAGGACGTCATGTACAGTATCACAACAATGAAAAGTAGTAAACAAGCAACAACATCATCCATTCATTAATAATATAATTTTAATACAAATGTTCTGACAAATCATGATAGACAGTAAAGTATAATCAAAATGAAAGATGAGTCTTGAACGAGCTCCATCTTCTCTAAACCTTGCATCGGTACTTGTGTATTGATGACCGGAGTATACAAGTAATTTTGAAAGAGAGTATCAGCTTTAAAACTGGTGAGATCATAAGTATTTTAGTGTCTTAATTTGTATGTAAGTATTTGTATGTATATGAACTGTAGTATTGAAAATGTGTATGAATTGTAAGTATGAAAATGTTTGTAAAACAACTGTAAATGTTTGAAAATCCCTAGAAATCCCTATGATTCCTATTATTATAAAAGAGAGTCTTCTACCAAGACCAAACTTCTCTGAATGTAGCCTTCTACCAAGACCTAATTGCTCTGAATGTAGTCTTCTACCAAGACCCGACTGTTCTAAATGCAGTCTTCTACCAAGACCTGACTGTTCTAAATGTAGCCTTCTACCAAGACCTAACTGCTCTGAATGTAGTCTTTTACCAAGACCCGACTGTTCTAAATGTAGTCTTCTACCAAGACCCGACTGTTCTAAATGTAGCCTTCTACCATGGCATTTAGTGTCTGTGTGTCTCTTGTAAGAGTATGTATTTTCCCAAGTCTAACTATCATTAACCAACATATAGTTTCTACATTACCGTGCGTCGTGTGAATGTTCACGAAGTGAATGTAAAGGGGAAAATGAAATAGTACTATGGTGTAGTGTCGAACTACAACCGTACCAATTAACTCAAGTCTAGGGTAATCTTGTGAGTACTGTAGTATTTGTAATAAATAACTACATCGGTACTCTTATTGCCTTATTTGAGGGATAAGGTATAATGTGATGGCTAGATCCCAGGCTATACGCTCCCCTGTCAATGGGATTTTGGGACCTACACATGACCCCTGCATGTATGCAAGCCGTGAACATCGACATTACTATGATCATGTATAACCGATATAACTATCACAATTGCATTGTGATTCATCGGTATAGTTAGATCCTGAACTTGTTCCATGCTATAGCATCTAGTGACGTCTGTCCTATGTATATGTAAGCATACTCATGTAAGTGTGATCATGTAATTGTACTCATGTAAGTGTGATCATGTATTTGTACTCATGTAAGTGTGATCATGTAATTGTGCTCATGTAAGTGTGATCATGTAATTGCACTGTAATGTTCTATGTGTGCTAGCTGAAATGTGTGTTCTCTCTCTGTCTAGCAGGTATAGTAATGTACTATGTGTACTAGCTGTAATGTGTGTTGTCTCTCTATCTAGCAAGTATTGACTTAGGAATGAACTGACTCGTTGTATGATATTGTGTTGTAGTAATAGTTCTAGTATCTTCCTAAACTACCCATATGGTAGCTTACTAGTAATGTAACTGGTATGTATGAACATAGGAGTGTATACCCTTGCTACCCAAGGGTACTGAACGAACTGGAAGAACCTTTATGACTATATATGTACATACGATATATAACTAATATTTAAACAACCTTTGGACGGATACCTGATACTCACCAGACCACATCCAAATCGAGGAAAAGGAAATAAAGCGAATAGCCTTCCTAAGTCCTTTAAACATTTCTTATTTATCTATACATATATAGGCATGCAATTGATAATATAAAAGCATAAAATAAGTTTTGTAAAACCTTTGAACATAATTGTTATCTAAGAAAAGATCGACTTGATGTCAATCTCTAAAACGGTTTGAAGGCATGGGTTTGATTAAACAATTTAGTATAAAGAAACATTTGTTTGAAACACAATTGTAAATGAGTTTGAAATGAAACATACAGAGTAAAATGTATAGTGTAATAAGGAGTTTTAAACACATAAAGTATTTATGAAAAACATTTGAAGTAAATTGTTTGGTAAAACGGCTAATGAGTAGCCAATCATTTGAATGCTGCCTACTAATCACATGTAATTGATATAGTAACTAGCATGATTCTACTTGCATCCCCCCCCCCCCATAAAACATTTAAAAACAGTTAAAACATTGATTAAGTGGTATGAACTCACCTGTAGTGACTGCTACGGATGAACTGAAGATGTAGGATTTCTAGGTGTCAAGTGAAGTCTTGAACACACTCTATGATCCTAGTTAACATATAATATCACATATATGTATACAATTAGTCTTTAAACAACTAATAAACAAAGTTAAGACACCCTAGGACATGCTAAATACCTTACACAAGTGTTATAAGTCACAAGGGTTGCATCTAAGTGTTGTAGGGAAAGGCTAGTGTGTTTGGGGTTCAAGGGTAAACTCCTTTGGACTTTACGGTTTTGATGACCTTAACCCATGGAGTTTACGGCAGTAAACTCGTGGGTTTATGGTCGTAAACTCTACTCCTAGTAACCATGGGTTGTTTTAAGGTTCTACATCTCTTTTGAAGCACTTATACTTGGTGGTTTGGCCTTTGGAAGGGACTAGGGCAACAAAAACACTCCTTGGAGGAGTTTACGGTCGCATGGACATTTCCCTTTGGGTTTACTACCATAAACCCTTATGGAAAAGGGTATTGCCATCTTTTCAAGTCCTTAACACAACTAGGGAATTGTCTAGGTTAGTCTTTAGGCCTAAGGAAGGAAAATGACCGATTTAAACACACTTTAGGGTGTTTACAGTTTTGGGAGATCCCAAAAGCGTAAACACCTATAAATGTTGGTCTTTGGTGTTTTTCAAGGCTCAAACACAATAATGGAAGGTTTAAACATGTCACGGTAAGTCTTAAACATCAAACTAGGGCTAAACAAGGGACTTAGGCGCACTTTGGTGCCATTTTTGGTGTTTACGGCCCAAGAACATTCTTGGACCGTGAACACCTCAAACCTTGTGTTCTTGGCATATTTTCTTGATGTTTAAATGTAATACTTGCTTAATAACACTAAAGGATAGAAGTACTTACTATTAGGAGGCTTGATTTGAGCTAAAAGTCCAAGAACACTTAGTGTGAGTTCTTGGTGTTCTGGAAATCTAGACAAAATACATAAATGAATGGATTAAAGGATGTACAATCACTAGATTAAGTGATATACTAACTTTAAAGGGCTAGAAACACTTACTAGATTCAAGATCTTGAATAAAATCTAAGATGATACTTGAGAGGATATTTTGGGGTTTACTCTTTTGGTGTTTGGGGAGTAAACACAGAATGACTAGTCTTGGGGAGTAAACTCATGCTTAAGGCATGAGTTTACGTTGTTGGGATGATTTTTCGACCCAAATTTAATAGTTTGACCGTAAACTTCTAAGACACGAGGTGTTTGTGGTTTTTAAATTTCAAAACCCGAGACGACACTTTCTTTCACCCGTTCACTTAAAAATAATATTAAAATAACCAAATGAACTTATTTTTCCCGAAAACAAGTAAAAGTGAACTTGCCTTATAATATGAAGTGATTGACTGCTAGGGTTTGACCGAATGAAAATTTCGAGTTATCACATCATCCCCCTGTTAGAGGGAATTTCATCGTGAAATTAGAATTTAGGTAAGGAAGTAGGTATGAAGGATCGAGTAGGTATGAAGTAAGTAAGGAAGTAGGAAGTATGTATGAATGATTGAGTCGAGAGTTGGGTAACTTCCTAATCGATTGGTTCTTGCGCTCCTAAGTGAAATCGGATCCTCGGGTGGTATCCCAACGAACCTTCACTATAGGGAGGCAACACTGCTTCGTCCGCTTGACCACTCGGTCGAGGGTCACTACGGTTCTAATACGAAGGTGAGGATCTTCTTAATCTCGATATCGTCGAGCGGGCTTACAAGAGTCCTAACGGAAAGGTATGGTTTCAAGATCGAGACGCGAAGAGTAAAATGTACGGTATTGAGTTCGCGGAGTAGGTTTAGTCTGTGAGATATAGGACCGATTCTGGTAAAAATCTCGGAGGTCCTGAATGTCTTGGATTTAGCTTTCCATGCTTTACAAAGCGCATTAAGCATTCCCAGAGAGAGTTTTCCTAAAGAACTTGGTCTCTCACTTGGAATCTCTAAGGTTTCTCTTTCTTTTATATCTTCCCAGTCAAGGGCCACCCCTTGTTGGGTCAAATTCGTAAAGGTTTCTGTAATATGCGAGGAGTTCTGGATGAACTATTAAAGTAGGTCTGTAAGACCTAGTATTTGGCGAATTTTTGTCGGCGTCTTCGGTGCCGACCAATTCCCAGCAGTTTTTGATAAATAGACAGAGTACTCAAGGATTTCAACATCACTAATAGTGTGCCTTTGGAGTTTGACTCTCCAATTCCAAAACTTGCGTTTTAGAGAACTTTGCGAAAAGTATCTCCGAGGGTAATGTTTCTGCGGGTTCCTTCTTACTATGAGGGTAGATCAGTAAGTCGTTACATGGAGAATGACGAACTGATCCAAGTAAGAAAGACATACTCTATTCATTAAACTCATGAATGCTTTAGGCGTATTGGTCCTATTCGAGGGGTATCACTACGGACTCGAAGTGTCCGCCTCGAGTTCGGAAGGTAGTCTTCGAGACATCCTTCGCTAACACTCGAAACTGCTGATATTCAGATCTCGCTCCATTTCTGAAAAGTAACTCGTTCCTTGCATTTGCTCAACCGATTCATCTATGCGAGGAAAAGACAACAATTTCTAAGGGAAAAATCTGGATGGAGCCCTTGATTGCCGAGGCACATATGATGCAATCCGTTTACCTCTAGAAGAATAAGACTGGAGCTCTCCAGGGTGAGAAGCCTAGTCTTCCAATTCTATTTCTGCATGGGTCACTAAGTTGTCCAGACTGTTCTTGTATCTCCGTAGGTGTTTAGACTGTAGGGCGATCGGTTTACAAGAGTCGTACTGGGTTCTAAGTTTGTTCACATGATGATGCGATTACTCGTAGTCTTGGGCAGTTCTCCGTCCTGAAGTTCATGTTAGAATCCATACTTGGTTCAACGATCACCATCTCGGGTATACGAGTTGTATATAACTAAGATTGAAAAGATAGTCGAATAACTAATTCTTCTTTAAGCTCACATCCTATCGAGGAAAAGAAGTTAAAGTGGAATCATCAATTCTAAACCTGTAGAACCTTGATTATATATTACCCTTGTGTATACATTCCTCAGTGATAGATCAGACGTATGGATCTTTGGATTGAACTTGACGTACTGTATGAGTGGTACTTCGGGGATTTCTTCGGAAAAGAGAAGAACTAAGAGGTACTCAACGCATGAGTACTTTAGTGTTCTGATATGACGGCTTCGCTGGAAAGGCGATTTCGAAGAAGAGATGTACGTATGAAGCTGGTATGCTGTGGATCAAATTGAATCTAGTTATTTGATAATGTCGGAATCATACGGAAACTTAAAGATATTAGATTTGAACATAAGATGTTTACAGACAAAAAACAACCGTGTAACCATGAACAGAGTTATACTACTTTAGATTTACTACAAGACTAATGCTGCGAATAAGGCATACTACCAAAGACAAGTATACGCAGCACGAGCATCCCTATACAGACAGGATCTCGCAAAAGGTAAGACTCTAGTTGCACTAGTTTTGGATGGATTATAAGTTTGTTACAATGAAACGCTTAAAATACATTAACGAGGGTCCGACGTAGTTTCTCCTACAGCTGTGATCCTGAGAATTTTCCCATCAACACCCGAGTTCTTTGCTATCGGGCAATCCTTCTTGAGGTGTCCAATTTCACCGCATTGGTGACATATCTGGACAGTACCAACATTGGTGGTGGAAGTGAAGTATCGAGTAGGAGTTATGGGGACGCGGGTTCTTTCCTTTTAAAAACCGACGTCAGATAAAGAAGTTATGAATTTCTAAAGAAATTTTGTTACCGCGACCTTTTAAAAATAAATAATAAAAATAATTTCAAAATTTGCCAACAAAATCTAAACGAAAGTTGTAGAGTATGGTCTCACCTTCGCATGGATATAAAGAACGTCGAAAACGGAGTTCATATGAAGAAGATATGAATTTTTGAAGTTTATTAAATAATTAAAATATAAATTTTAATTAAAAACCCTTGGTATTATCTGAAGGGGAGTCATCAGATAGGGCCGAGTTACGCCCAGCGTATGCGAGGCCTTGGCCTCGGATCGTCCATGTCATGCCTATGCGAGGCTATGCCCCGTCCCATCCGAGCTCTGAAGCAGTCGAGGACTCGGTCAGCCCCTATAAAATGGATGCGAGGGTTCCGAAGAAAATGCAACATTTCTCTCATTTCTCTTGCGTTATTGCCTCGTTTTCCGTTCCCATGCTACCTCGAAGCCCCGATCACTTTGCTCAAGTCCCGAAGGTCGTTTGTGCTCCCAAGATTCCCGAGAATCCCGAGGAAATCCACTTTCTCGAGCCGAAATCCTGTATTATATACCAGAATCCCTTGGAGGGGGAGCATGGTGTTTGTGTATAGATCTATACGGGCTTGACAACCCGTGCCCTGACTGTTAGTTACAGTCCACCATTTGGGGTGACAAACGTCAGAACATTCCAACGCCTGAAGAACGTTGTGTATAGGCATCCCTTGTCAATAGCATGGTTATAAAACTCACATAGAGTATCAAAAACACAATGATTTACAGGGTTTTTCAGTCGTATTGGAAATTTTATACGTACATACATTTACTAGAAACAAACATTGGTCTTGAAAGAAGGCTACATTTATACTAGTAGAAAATATAGGATTTTCTAGGAACAAACAAACAAGAACAAAAACATTTCATTTATGAAACTCACCAACTTAAATGTTGATCTACACTTTCAAAACTACTTGTATGTCCCAAGGATTCAGTAATTACAGGTAACAAACAGGTTTTGAAGAAGGGACATTGCGGCACCAGTTTAAATTCATATTTTGGCATCATATTGTAATTGGTTTTGAACATATACCTTTTAACAATGTAAACTTTCAATTATATATATATATATATATATATATATATATATATATATATATATATATATATATATATATATATATATATGATGGTTGTATTGCTTTCTTTACTATGTATTCAATTGTTACATTACCACATGAAGTCATCCGCCCCCGAACGTTTCCGCCGTTCTGGTTTGGGGTTGTGACATGTATCTATAACCTTGATATCTCTATGACTCTTATTGTTATGATTATATGTGTTAGCTGGAGGGGGTGAAATAGACTCGTTACCGGTTGATTGATACAAAAGGTGGTGAAATAGACCCAATACTAGTTGAACAATACTGAAGGGGGTAAAGTATACCCAATATTGGTTGAAAGATACCAACGAGGGTGAAATAGACCGAGTACCGGTTGAAAGATACCGAAGAGGGTGAAATAGACCCAATATGTTTTTCACTATTATGTATGTATGGTATGGGCTATTGTGGGGGAAACGTACTAAGCTTTGTGTTTACAGTTTTTAGTTTATGTTTCGAGTACTTCCATCTCAAAAAGGAAAGGTCCGACTTGATCGCACTGCATCCGCTCATGTTTCCGCATTTACTTGATTTTGGGATTTGTACTCTAATATTATTTTACTTTGATATACTTTCAACTATTTTCATATGACTGTGATGGATTTAAAATGAAAAATTTTATCTAGAAATTTTGGGATGTTACACTATCTTTTTAGACTATGAAGTGAGTTTCCTCACTATACTTGTGGGTCGAAGGCACCAATGCTAGCTCATTCAATTCTGTATCCTGTTATATAGGATGTTGCTATGCTATAGTGATCTGTTAGATCTGTATGATTATCTATTTGATCATTATATGTTTACCTGTTGCATATGTCGACATAGTGCGGTTACGTTGAGGCAATATTGCTTTGTGTGGAAGCCAACAAACTCGAGAGCACACCAGACATAAGTTGTGGGACGGAAAAGCAATTCAGAATTATGTTGTGCGCTCGAGAGCAATCCAAACATTAGTTGTGCGCTAGAAACCCAAGCTAGACTCATGTTGTCAGCTCAGAGGTAATCCAACCTGACGGTTGTGGGACCAGTATGCATGATTTTATATGTTTGTGTGTTAGTGTTTTGGGAACTCACTAAGTTTGGTTTACAGTTTAAGTGATATGTTTCAGATGATCGGAGGAAAGCAAATACATGATCGTACACATCCTTCAGCGACTTGTTTTGGGGATATTATCATTCATTGATTTTGGAATACTTTTACTTAACATTGGTTTATTATGACTTAGGTTTTTGTTGACAATGATTTTACTTTAACTAAAAATGAAAATTTTTATTGTGGTTTTTGGGATGTTACACTGTGTGTCCGCGCATGCGTGACAAGTAGAATATCATTGATACTTGATACTTTCCTTTTAAAAGGCTTAAAAGCTTATTTACAAGAAAATTTTGATTATCTAATTGAATAAATGTTGACCAGTGAAGAATCCTTTGTCATCTAGCAACATCTAACCACCGCCTACACCGCCTTCTATTCCAGTATTCTCACTATATATAATAATATGCATGAGAATAATTATAAGAATGATAGCCATCATAAAATAAATGTATATGGGTATGAACAATTACATAGATACAATCTGATGAAAAGAAAAAAAAACATGTGTTCAAATGAGAATAATCATAAAGAAGATAAACAACATGAAATAAATGTATATGGCTAGGACAAAATGATGAACCTCCATCTTAACCATCGACAATAACCATGTGTCATCACTTTTTAGCCATTTACATTTCAATTCCCTGGAAAATAAATAAAAAGTGAGTACTACAATCAAGATGAATTTGTTTAGTAATATTTTTAAACATAAGACTGAATTATGTTTATTAAGATTTTTGACCCCTTGGTATCACAACATTCTTTTCCACCTTCCATAAACCTCTTTCTTCTTATCTTTGGTTTTGGAAATTAGTAAAATGCATTTATATATTTACCACCTTTTACAACCTAGCATGATGCTTAGTTATATGGTTTCATGCATTGTTATATAGTTGTATCAGTTTATTAATAATAAAAATCACTACAAGAAATATTACATCATGCACTATAATTTTAAAGACGACTATGTTATGGATAACATGTCTTTAAGACTGAATTATTATTATTATTATTATTATTATTATTATTATTATTATTATTATTATTATTATTATTATTATTATTATTATTTATTATTTTTTTATTATTATTATTATTATTATTATTATTATTATTATTATTATTATTATTATTATTATTATTATTATTATTTATTATTTTTTTATTATTATTATTATTATTATTATTATTATTATTATTATTATTATTATTATTATTATTGTCGGCTAGTTTCACGTATCATCTACTAATAGTTATAGTTATCTCTAATATTTTAGTTCCAAAATAGATTAGCAATTAGCCGTCAACAACCTGTCTATTTTGGAGTTTTAAGGGCAGAGGGAGTTCATCACTACAAGAAATATTACATCACTGATGCTATCAACAAATATTTCATAAAAAAATTATCCTTTCTTTCTATTAACAGTTGAAAGAAAAAATGTCTGTTTAACTATATATTGAGATTTTGCTTTTTTATAATGAATATTGGAAATTTTGATGGTTAAACTATAAAAAATTCTACAGATTAAACCCAACAAAAATTCCAAATTATAATTTTCATTTCTTTTGTAATATTAAAGAGAAGGACTTACTTGGAAATCTCCTGCATCCTCAAGCCTCTCAACGACATAGTCCATGGTAAAGATTGCATGCGGACGTGGACGCATCCTTTGATGTGAGGCTATTATAGTTCGTGGCTTCTGATTGTCTCTCATTATGCATTGATATGCAATTTCTTTAAATATATTCAAACAGCGGCTATCAATTTCATTTCTTATACCCCAATCAATGAATTGGTCGAGTTCATTGTTCTGGTAATACTCCTGAAATGCATCCATTAGCTTCCCTGGTTGACCAAAGTTTAGCAGTTCAATAGCACGGTATCCGCTCAATATTTCATACATTATTGTGCCAAATGAGTACATGTTTGATTTATATAGTTTAGATATGTCTCCTATGTTCCGGTCGTGTCCCCTCTCTGGTGGGCCTTGTTTTGAGAAACCAAAAAAAGAAACTTTGGCTTCCATAGTTTCATCTAACAGTATGTTTTCGCAGTTAATGTTCCCTTGAGTTGCTTCGTTATCTTCCCCAAGAGCCAATTGAAGGGACTGGAGTCCTCTTGCTGCTCCTATGCAAATCTTCAGGCGTTGTGCCCATGTTAGGTTACACGTCGTCCTAAAGTTTTTGATATAATTTGCAAGGCTTCCGTTGAATGCATGTTCATGAACTATAATTCTCTCATTGGATTCGTCACAATAACCAATGAAAGTGGAGATATTTTGATGGTGAAAACTGGAAATTATCCGAAGCTCCTTATAGAATTGGTCCTCGGTGTGGAAGTTTTTTGGATAAAAACGGGTAATGGCCATGGTCTGGTTTTGCCATCGGCTAATGAGCTGTCCTCGGTGGACTGCACCATAATAAAAGTCCCGAATAAGTGTTTCGTGATTGAAGTTTTTGGTTGCCAAGTTGATATCCTCCAGTGGAATTAGAAAACTTTCCAAGCTTCGTGTGGTAATGGTGGATGCTAATTCGTGGTCGTTCTGTGAATAAAAACGTAACCGAGTTTGATTAGAGGTGTCCAGCTTAAATTCTGATAAGTCATTAACAGATTAAAGCACACACTTCTTCACATATTAACATTTTTTGTGCATATTTATGGATAATATGATTCGAAAATTCTAATCAAATCGTTTTTACTAAATCGACACTAGATAATTATTTATATATTCAAACAACAATTATCATTTTCCTTTGAATCTAACTGGTCATGATATAAACTAGATGTCTCAATATGTGCATTTCCAATCATTTTATTTATTATTCTGTTCATAATTAATCAGAAAAAGACCCTACTAGCTTTAATGTTGAGAAGATCATCGTACTCATTACATTGCTTGACAAAAGATATTTTGTTGAATAATAAGATCTTCAAACATTTGAATCAACTAGTTTTTAATTACAAAGGATATTAACTTCCCCTGGCAGTATAAGGAGTGAAGGAGTTGCAGATAAGTGTCTCGCATTGGCATAAAAAAGGTGAGGGTTCAAATTAGGTTATAGACAAAATATGTAAATTTATGAGTAAGTAGTGGTTGTATGTGTAAACATTTTTTTTTTTAAATAGCCTTTAATTGGTATCATTTCTTGTCCTATTCTAAGCTCTCTGCTGAGTTTTTATTTATTATTTAAACTAATATTTTTTTTCTGCCGAGCGTTGAAGCAGACATTTTGTAAATTGAGTTTTGACGATTGTATTGATAAAAGTTAAGTACCATTGCAATTGTTGGTAAAATAAATAGACAAGGTCAGTATCACTAACAAAGATGTTGGTGGATGGGGTAAACAAGAAAGTTTAAAGAGTCAATGGGGTTGAAAGTTATATTTTATAAAGTTCATAGTCAAGGAGATCAAAAGTGACATTTGAAAAAATTAAGGGGTGACAAATGTGGAAAAATCATATTATATATACTACGTGAGTTAAACACAAAACTTTAGAAAACATACATACAAAAGGGTGGAAGAATGGAAAGTCAAGGGACCGAAAGTGACATTTTACAAACTAAATGACTGAAAAATATGTTTCATAAAGTTAAAGAGTGGAAAGCACAAGTGGAAACATCCACCGAAAGTCGGTACCAGTGACTAACTTCAGTTTATACAATTGAATTAAAACATCTTATATGTGATCAAACTCATATCTAAGGACGGAGCTACCTTAGACTATCTCTAACCCATCTCTATTTTTTCCCCTATAAATGAAGTAAAAAATTGAATAGATAGTGTTCCATATCTAACATTACTCTATTTTCTACCCCATTTTTACTCCAAAAAGTATATTCCTACAATATTTCATTTTTATAACTTTTATATATATATATATATATATATATATATATATATATATATATATATATATATATATATATATATATATATATATATTATTAAATACACATCTCTACTAATTAAACTTTATATTTATGATTAATTAATATAAATTAATATATAACATGATATTATAAATATCAAATATTGCATTTAAATTATAATTAGTAGATAAAATAAACTAGAAATGCATAAAATAAAAATAAGAGGGACTAAAATTGACAACCAAACTTCACCTCTATTTTTGAAGATATAATAGTATTCCTCCATATTTCACCTCCATTTTAGAGATATAAATAGTATTCCCTCATATATGGAGGAATAATATTCATATCTTTAAAAATGAAGGTGAAAATGAGGTAGGGTTGGAGAAGAATGGAGAAGAAATGAAGTTTGGGGTGGGTTAGAGATGCTCTTAGGACCTGCTTAAGCCCAGGCCTACCTTCAAACTTTTAATTTTTTTTATTTGCAATTAGAAATTAGAGATTAGGTGCAAGTAATTTAAAAAATAATTATAGTTTAGTTGGTAAGTCCTATACATTGCGAGTTGAAAGTTATTTAAAAAACAATTATAGTTATTTAAAAAACAATTATAGTTTAATTGGTAAGTCTCATACATTGCGAGTTGAACTACATTGTCTTACATTTGGTGTGGATTTTTATAAGTACTTCGGTTTTAAAGTTATATTTTGGCCCGAATATTTAGAAGTTAAATTTTTTTGATAAGCTAGTTTTCAAATTTTACATATTTCACACCTCAATCATGTTTTATAAATTTGCAAAATTTTATTTTTAACTAATTGAATTTAGTTTATAGTTTTTCTTTTTTATATTTATTTTTATTATATAAATATATATATATATATATATATATATATATATATATATATATATATATATATATATATATATAATTGTATTTAGGGTTCCATTTTCACTTTTCGAATAGGGTCTTCAAAACCAATGGACAGACTATATATATATATATATATATATATATATATATATATATATATATATATATATATATATATTAGGAATACCCTAAAAAAAATTATGGCTCCCCCCTTCATAAGTACAAAACGTACATATAAACAAGTAAGAAGACGTAAAATTTACATCAAAACGTAAAAAATCTAGAATTTATACTAAATCGTACATAAAAATAAGCAAGTAAGATTATATTTTTATGTTGATAAACAAAATTTCAAATAACCAAAAACGTATTATATGTTATTCAATTCATACATAAGAAGCGACGAATCATATATACAAATAAGTACGAAAACATAAAAAATCAAATAAAAATAACTAAAATTACATTGAATCGTACACAGCCTCGAATTTATACAGTCACGTATATAAAAAAAATACGTAAAAATTAGATTTTTTAGTTAACAATTGAAAATTATCACAGAAAAACAAACATATTACATATACTAGTAGGGATGAACACAAAAATTTAGAAAACGAAGAGAATCAAAGTAAATTTTTATGAAGTTAAATTTGGAGGTGATAAAAAGAATATAATTTTATAGAGTACTTATAAAAAAAAAAAAATAATGAAATATTTTTAAAACATATGGGGATGTCGACTATAAAAAAACATTGGCCCACCTTAGTTTTAAATACTTAATACTTAATGGTAGGTATTTCTAATATATATATATATATATATATATATATATATATATATATATATATATATATATATATATATATATATATATATATATATATATATATATATATCAGAATTTATTTCTTAAAAATGATTAGATGAAGAGACGTACTAATTGAGTAATATGAAGTGCTCGCTGAATCCTCCGGATGATCCGATCCATCGTCGGTCGTTCCTCTAACTTCAGGCTAATGCACTCATGTGCAATTTTGTTAAATACATGAAAAGACTTCATATCAATATGATCTCCTACAAGAGGATCAATTAATTTATCTGCTCCAGTAGCCTTTTTGTCATCATCATAGCAGCTTCGGACCACATCAAGGAGAAATTGTGGGTTAATATTATCTCCAAAGTACTTTGGATGAAATACCAATGTCCCACTCGACATTTCAAACATAACCACTCCAAATGAGTACACGTCTGACTCTTTCTTAAGTCTGCTTCTTTCAGCGTAAAGTGGATCCATGTAATACCTTGTACCCGCAACCTTTGTGTGAACTTGAGTATCTTCCTGATTTCTTGCACCAAATTTTGACAAACCAAAATCACAGATTTTGGCTTCAAGATTCTCATCTAATAGAATATTTCCACTCTTCACATCTCTGTGAATTACTCTATTGTGCTCCCCAAGACCTGAGTGAAGATACTCGAGCCCTTTTGCTGCACCTAAGCAAATCTTTAAACGTTGTGCCCATGTTAAGCTACGCATCTTTTCTGGCTTTTGGAGATGATGATCAAGGCTTCCATTCTTTGCATATTCGTAAACTAGGATCATCTCATTGGCCTCGTCACAGTAGCCAATGAAAGTGATGATGTTTGGATGATGGAAACTGGAAACCATCTTAAGTTCATTACGAAACTCGTTGTTTCCTTGATAACCATCTTTATTGAGACGTTTGATGGCTACTGTGTGTGTTTGCCCGTCTTTAGAGAGTTCTCCTTTGTGTACCATACCGAATCCACCATCTCCGATGAGAGTTTCTGGACTGAAGTCTCTTGTGACAAGAAGGATCTCCTCGAGTGGAATTCTGTATTTTTCTAGGTTTACATCTGAAGATGACATGGTATTGTTGATATTGGTGATGATATTGAACAACAAAGAAACTTAAAAAGAATGGACTAAAGCGTGGTGATTATATATGTATTGTAGAGAAGTAGATTCGTGGTTTATGTTTATATAGATAGAACCCTGTTTGCTTAAAATCGTGTACCAATATTACCCTTGACTAAAAGATCATTATCATAACCATTAAAACCGTTGACTATAATCAAGTTGTCCCTCCAAAAATTTTAGTCGCACTGCTGCACATGATGGCGGATGCAATTTGTCATTTGTTAATTTGTTTTATCCGAGCAAGATATTAATTATAGGAACTCACTGGGATTATTCAATTTGATAACTCTAGTAATTTAGATGCCGTTTCTTGTTTACATTATTATAATGCAAGAGAAATTTCTTTGGGGAAAAATTATAATACAACAATCTTGCTTATATTATGGTGTGGGGTAAAATTATACTCCAACGATTCTACATATATAAATTCTTGACTGCATGACATTCAAGTTACAAAGGCTAAATGGTAGTTATAAATACGCCACTTTCCTCATAAATCACTACGATCGGCTTATGTTCAAATCAAAATATCACTTCATTTTGTTCCATCTTCCCTGTTGGACAAAATGTTTCTTCCCGGTGGCCGTTGTTAAACTAGTCGTAGCTAAACATTCCACGGCTTAGGGAATATATATGGGTTACCAGCATAAAAAGCCTAAGGGGTTGTTTGTCTGTCTCTTAATTGGCAAATTAAGAAGCATCCTCTTAAAAATTCAGATTCAGCCCGTTTGTTAGCATCTTATTTTCTGCCTCTTAATAATTCAAAAGCCTCTTAATATTTCTGACATGAGACCGTATCTGAAAAAGAAAAAGAGACGTGTCCTCCTATTTTGCCCTAAGTGACTTCCCTCTTCTCTTTTCTATTTCATACAACCGACCCCTCTTCCCTCCTAACACACTCCGATTACCTGCAATATTTTGCCACCATACGCTCCACCTCCATCAGCCGCTGCCATCGCTGCCCTTCAGATCTCCAACACCACCCTCCCATACCTTCGGTGCTAGCCTCCCACGCATACGGCGCCACTGTCGCACATAAGAGGTCGGCTTCACGTATGTATCGTTTTTTATTTTTTTCCTTTTTTTCTCTCCCCAAATACGATGAAATCGACAATTTCCGAATGAAATCAATATTTTCTTGCTGAAATCGATAATTAACATGTAATTGTTGCTAGCATTTGGTGATTTTTTTGCTGAAATCTCCATTGTCAAATATGTCGTTCAAACAAATTGATCCACTGTTCTGTTTTACTCAAATTGTTTTCAAGAAGCATGTTTTTATTTAAAGTGACACTAAATTGATATAAAGATTGATGATTTCAATTTGGAATTGAGGAGTTTTGATTACATATCCTTTGAGCAGAGATGGCAAATGCAATATCATGGTTGTTTTGGTAATTTTTTCCTGAAATACCTTTTCTTGATGTATTAATGTTGAAATCTGATGTGGTAATGTATGGACACGAAAATATGATATGATGCTTATTTTTTTTATTTAAAATCATAGCTCATATCATATGTGTTGATGTGATGATGTGCTTGTAGGGTTCATTTGGATTTCAATATAACTTTTAGGATTTGAAAATATTTATGTTTTATTTGGATTTGTGTTCATTTTGATGTATGTTCAATTTGGATTTTATATGATGCTTAGGTTTTTTTAATAAATATTTAATAAATTGTTTCGGTTTTTATATAAACAAGCATTTGAATTCACTGAAAAATAATACAAAATGGTAATTTCGTTGGTTAATATTGTAGTTTATACAACTGATAACAATTGGAGATTTTGATAGATTATCGATTCTAGAAACATACTTTGAAAAGTTGGTACAAGGAAACAAATAAACACTTTAAACATATATATATATATATATATATATATATATATATATATATATATATATATATATATATATATATATATATATATATATATGTTTAAAGTGTTTATTTGTTTCCTTGTTGAATTTGGATTTGTAGGTTGCAACATACTTTGAAAAGTCGGTTGCAAGTTTGTTGTCATTTATATCTCAACATTCAATGTCAAATATTTTGTTTTTTAACTTTGAAATCCTTGGGATATATAAAAAATGATGTTATTTTTGTAAATATATCTCAAAAAGATCATTATAAACTATTGAAGATAAATTTTAATTTATGTTAATTTGCATTTTATATGGTGTTATATATATTTTTTTAATTATTCAACAAAAAATAATAAAAAAGGGTATAATGGTCATTTTGATAATTCAGCACAGCAATTCAGAGGTTCCAACCAAACAACATTTTAAAAATTCAGATCTTAAAAATTCAGACCCTCTTAGAAATTCAGATCTCTTAAAAATTCAGATCGTAAAAATTCAGATCCTGCCAAACAGCCCTGATGAATCAAAGTCCAATCAGGATCGTTAGATTCTATGTAGACAAACAATTAAGAACGTAATTATGAACACGAGAATGGCTTTGAATGTGTCATATGATTAATGCTTCAACACCTCAGAAGAGCTCGATTAAGAACTTCGACTGTAGAGGTGTTTAGGGTTACAAAAATACTAAACGTAAAAACTCTATTGGTTCTAATGCATACATGCATGCATATTTATAGTATAACCCTACTAGATAATGACGAATGGACAGGACCAATCCGGATACAAAATACAAACCCATGACGCAACACAATTAAACTCAACAGTCTCCCCCTTTGCATCAATGGAGCCGAAAGCTCACTTCGGTTGAGCTACAAAGAACTTCTTTACTGTTTTGAACACCTTCGGTATGATGGCCAACAGATGATGTCGAAACTTTATGTACCACCGCAGCATGTCTGTGAAGTTCTTCTTATCTGCATCCGAGTTCTGCTTACATCGATGAATAATGTTGATAATGTGCTCCAAGCAGTCTGTTGAAAACAGATGTTTATCAACAAGAGCAAACAGAAATATGTGAGCTTCGCCTTTTGTAAACATCAAAATGAGATGTGTAGAATTTATTTGGCCCATTTTCATTTTTTTCACATCTCCTGGTTTTGGTGCTGGCTTGGCAGTTGGTTTCTTGTTCATTACTTTCGATATCTCCTGATCCACAGCAGCAACCTTGTGGATGTAGGAAGCCAACATCCTCTTCAAGTGATCTAGTATCGGCTCATATTCTTTCGGATTAGTGAGCAGAATATTAAACAAAAGAATCCAGTCGTGAGGATTTAAATTCAGAAGATTTGGTAGAGAAATAATCAACAGCGAGTTTGTTAATCCTTGTTTGATTTTGAAATTAACATTTACGAACTTCTCAGCAAGCAAGGGTTTAAGTACCTTCACAGTGATAATCTTCTGTGCACTCCATGTCAAGTACTGTGGTTCACCATACTTCAAATAAAAGTCGATTATGTAACACCTGGTATGTTTTCTTCAGTATATGTATTTTTCTCTAGGACTTGATGAGTTGGAGGATCAACTCGTTGAGTAGGGACGTGGCTGCGGACATTTTAAGTGACCGACTCGAAGAGTTGGGAGACTGACTTGGCGAGTAGTTGCTGGTTAAGTGAAACCCTAAATCTGAGGGTTTGCATCCTATATAAACAACTTAACTCATCCTCCCTTGTTGCTAACACTCTCTTGAAAGCTTCATATCGAACCCTAGCTGTTTGTGTGTAAGTTAAGGCCATTTTTGGTGTTCTTGTATGGATTGTAAAGCTTGGAAGGAAGAAAGGAGCTAGGAAATCGAGTTGGGGCTTTTAGATCCGGAGATCTTACTTCATTTTCAGCAGCTTCAACGTATAATGCCCCTGTCTTGACTCATCTATGTGTTTATTCATCTTTAACTTGGGATCTCCATGGATTTCTAAGTCATTTTTCGGATTTGAAAGTGTTGAGTGAGTTTTGACTTCAGATCTAGGCCTTAAGAGGGGTCTCATGGCATAAAGATGCCAACTTTAGGGCCATGAGAGCCCCATGCACATTGTAGGACACTTTATATGGATTTTTGAGCTAAAAACCCCATGCATGTGCATCAAGTTTGGAACTTTACGTAGAAAATGGACATTAGGAGGCCAGATCTATGGTTTTTGTGTGTTAGACCTCAATTAAATCGACTGTATGGAATTGGTCAAGGTTGGACTCGGCGAGTTGTTCTTGGCACTCGACGAGTCGGTGACCATTGTGCAACAAACCCTTTCGGTGAATGGGTAAGTGTTAGGAAGGAAGTCCCTTGTGGGTTTAGACTCGAAAAACGACCTGGAAGCCATGGGACTCAGCGAGTGGTATGAGCAGACTCGGCGAGTCCATAACAAACTCCCAATCTTTGAAGATGGACTCGACGAGTTGTTCATACAACTCGGCGATTCATAGACTAGACAAGTTCTTAAGTTGGAGATGAACTCGACGAGTTCAAGAAGGAACTTGGCGAGTCGGATGAAGATGGTCCCGATGTTATGATTGAAGGAGAACCCGTTGAGTTTTTGCTACACTCGACGAGTGGAGCCGGGGTTTTGTGTGGGATTAGAGAAGCATGGACTCGACGAGTTGGTAGGCCAACTCGGCGAGTCAGGTGAACTAAATGTTTACTTTGACCAATGTTGACTTTGACTTGACTTGGACTGACCCTGGTTAGGGTTGTATGTGATGTGTGTGGACTTGAAGGTTGTCGTGTAGGGATCGAGGAGTCGTAGGGAGTCAAGTTGTGCACCGAGGATAGTTCAGACACTGCACGACATTGAAGTGAGTTACCTTCCAGTAGGGATGGGTCTAAGGCCACAATGTCGGCCCACCAAAAAGGGGTATTTAGAATATAATGGTCATTGTGATAATTATCTCAGTCTGGTTATGTGTTGGTTATGAGGTTTATCTGGGTAGTATGTTATGTGTACGGTAGGGATTAGTTTCCCTGACAGTGGTCCTTAGGACCTAAGGGTAGGTCAGTACCCGGATATGCCTGACTGTATGCTTATATCTGTTGATTGTATGCTAGTAGTATGGGTGAAATAGTCCCTACTGACCGATTGAAAGATACCGATGTTGATTACTGATTGAAAGATACCGATGATGGTTACCGGTTGAAAGATACCGATGAAGGTTACTAGTTGAAAGATAACGATGAAGGTTACCGGTTGAAAGATACCGACAATATTGTATGGTATGTGGTATGATGGGGGAACTCACTAAGCTTTGTGCTTATAATTTTGGTCATGGTTTCAGGTACCTCTTCGTCGAAGGGGAAAGAGTCGGCGGTGTAGCAGCGCATCACACACACACACACACACACACATGTTTCCGCAAGAAGTTTTTGGGACTGTACGCTGATTTTCAATACTTATGATGTTATGGTTTGAAATACAACATTATGATTTCGTAATGGATGTTTTATTGACAATGTTTTGGTAAAATGTTTGTTAAATGCGTTAATTCAAAAATTAAATTTTTGGCCTTGAAAATTAGGTCGTTACAAGTTGGTATCAGAGGCCTCGTTTAAGGCATTTGGACACAACCTCGGGGGTGTCTGGACTCAAACCGAGGGACTAAAAGATCTTTCACGGAAAAATGGTTTTCTAAAGTATAAACTGAGGAATTTTAAGAAAGACGAAGTGTTTGATGCGTGCAACCGGCCGGGCTCAAGTAATTTTTCCCCAAGATACCCATATTTGTTATGTTATGTTATATGGTTTTGATTCAGAGAACTGCATGCTAGAATAGGACTAAGGATCTAGGAGGATGCCTTGTGTTCCTGATATATGATTCTGAGAATTGCATGCTAGTTATGGCTAAGGATCTAGGAAGGATGCCTTATGTGCCTATTGTATGGGCTCTATGCTAGGACTGTTTAGTCAACATTAGGATGGCCTGTGTAGGTTATGCCTGGTTTGGTTACTCAAGGAACGAATGCGGCTTGCTTTGTGCTATGGGGGTTTTGAGCAGCTTCAACTAACTAAGGAGCATATATGTAACAGTATCTGCAAGCTACTTAGGGGAGGTGGTGGGGACTCCTAGTGCAGCTGATGGCAGAGAGTAGGTCAGGGAGTGCCCTAGGGAAGCCTAGGATGAGGTCAGTGGAAAGGGTATCGGTAAAAGGGACTTGGTGAAGTCGAAGCAATTCTTAAGGAAAGTACGGATAGATGTGGAAGGTAGTATGGGCCCGTATTACTGAAAGCAGAGGATCTGTACTCGAACCAAGGAGGGCCTAGATGGTACTAGGAAACCTGGAAAGTGTGTGTGACCTCCAGAAAGTATTTGTGACCTTGACATTTGTATGTTTATTGTTTGAGAATGGTGGTCACACGACATGGAGCAGGAGACTTAGGATCCGGGTCAGGATCGAGCTTGAGGGCAGGATCCGAGCATGTGGATGATGGGTTATGCGAGTTCATTGCGTCCGACATCACGAGGGGTAACCTTGATGCGATGTCGGTTATCTTCGGGTCGATCAAGGAGGGGATCATTGAGATAACGGAGGATCGCCTCAGGGCGTTTCGGAGTGACATGGCGACCAGCCAGCCAAGACCATACACACTGTCCTTTAAGGACTTCAGAGGGAGTGGTGCGCTAAATTTCCACGGGGAGAAGGACCCCATTGCTGCCAGATGATGTATTGCGGACATTGAGTCTGCACAGCTGACCAGCTTCTGCCCCAAGGGGTCAAAGGTACGATTTGAAGTAGGGTGTTTGAGGGACCGGGCTAGGGACTGGTGGGGGTCGGTTGGTAACTCTCTGGGAGCCTCGGCTGTTGAGGCTATGACATGGTCAGATTTTGTGACCCGGTTCAGAGTAGAGTTTGTGCCAGCTGTAGAGCTTCAGCAGCTGGCCAAGGAATTCTTGGATATGAGACAGACTACGGAGACTGTAGAGGAGATCACCTCCAAGTTCCAAGAGAGGGCTTTGTTGGTTCCCCAATATACGGGTGATGAGCACATGAAGAGGACCCGTTACCATGACATGCTACAAGCTGACATCCGGGAGCATGTCAGTTTTTTAGCTTGCCCTACCCTTGATTCCATGATTGCCAGGGCTAGGGAGAGGGAGATTGATCTGAAGCACATCCGGAAGGGGAAGGAAGAGAAGGGGCAGACGATGGGGGCTTTGGGGAAGAAGCCCAAGGGATCCGATGGTAGGCTGAAAGGCCAGTCAGGGTGGGACCGCTAGGGAAAATGCGGTCGGTCACACGAGGGAGCTTGTCGTACTAGGCCAGGTTCTGGCTGCTATAAGTGCGGCAAGGTTGGGCATTTTTGCAGAGATTGTACTGCTCCTACTTTGGTGATACAGATGTCAGACCTTATTTTCTTTCATTGCAATCGGAAGGGCCATAAAAAGGCCAATTTCCCTAGATTGGCAGCAGCAGCGGCTCTGGCAATGGCACCGACTACAGCAACAGGATAGGTTGTTGATGGCCGAAAGGTCAAGTTGGAGGCTCTAGTGGTTCGGAGCTGAGCATTTCAGCTGACAGCCGAGGAGGCACGCCAACTGTTTGAACCTTTTGATAGACCATAGCTTTTTCTTTGAGTTTCTGTGGATTTTCTTTTGACAGGCGAGCGAATTCAACTGAATTTTCAGATATGAGAGGTTTCTCATTTCGGTTTCACTCTTCATAAACTCAGAGCAATCGAATACATCTTCCACTGAGATTTCGCTCATCTCACTTTCCTCATCAAATTCAGATGTATTATCTAAGTTCATTTTATTTTCTAAAATTAATTTGGCATTTGTTGTGTCAAAAGATCAAATAGTTTCAGACATAATTTTTTACCTATCATTTTCATCCAAATGATTTTTGAGCATACATTTATGTTCCTTAGAATCGATGAAGGTCTCGTCTTGTCCAGTCTAATTTTTTAAGACACTGATGATACTATTGATTCACACTCAGCAATGAACTCGTCCTCCTTAAATTCAAGGAAGGGTAAGATCATCTTATGAATCTTCTTCCCTATCTCACAACTTAAATGCAATTGAGCAATATGGGTATATAAGTGCTTAGTAATTAAACAAAAAACATTCCTTTGTTTTAAAAACTTTAAATTGCCTCTTTGCAAATAAATACTTTCATCCCTAGCTTTATTTAATTCCGCCTCCTTCAGCTCAATCCACATCCTTCTCTCCTTACTTTTTGAAGACTCCTTGCTGAGTTGGTCAGTTAGGTTAGAATTCGCTAAGCGAGTTTTTATGAGACTACCAATTAAGTTAGAAAATTTGAATTTTAATTCTTTTAATTCTTCTTCATAATTTGTTACTGGAACTTTAAGTGATTCAAGGATGGATTGTACCTTTTTGATCAGGCGATCGCAGTCATTGATCTTCTCACTCATAGGCTAGGTTGCAAAACACTTGTCGTCAGTCAGGTTCGGTTCCTCACTTTCTCTTTCGGTTGATGAACCAGCTGTGACCATTAAACACCTTCCAGCCGCACCTACTTCCTTTGCCACATAAGCCCTTCCATGAGTGGGCTTTCTCACCTCTTCATCTTCAAATTTGGTTGACCAAACTTCAATGCCACCGAACTCATCTTCATCTGCATTCTCCTGCACAATCAAGGTATTCATAGAACCGTTAGTCACTTTCTTTTTCTTAATCTCTTCGAACTTGCGCATATAGTACGCATCATCATCTTCAATGTCTCTTTTCTCATACATTTTCCTTAGCATGCAATCTTTGGCAAAGTGATTCTTGTCGTGACAGTAATTACAGTCAAACCTAGAGTCTCCCGCAAGCTTGCTCTCCTTCTTGTCTTCATCCTTTTGAGAAGAATTTTTCGCTTCATCCTTCACCTTCTCAGAGCTGTAACCTCCCTGCCAGTTTCGATTCTTGTTGACAGGACATTTTCTTCTTGCAAACTTCTTTGGATTTGTAACCATCAAAGCGTACTCCTCTCTTGTAAGGTCACATTCAGACATATCAGACTCTTCTTCTTCTTCTGCAATGCTTTTTCCTTTTGAGACAAGGGCCAGCGATCCCACACCTGAAACTACCTTTGCTTCTTTGGTCACTACACTTTCATGGGACTTAAGTATTCCCACAAGTTTCACTAGTGAGTAAGATTTAAATTGTTCATGCGCTTTCATGGTTGAGACCACAGCCATCCATTCTGGTCTGAGACCGTTCATGAAGGTCACCTTCTGCTCGATCAACTTCCTTTATATTCCATGCTTGATCATCTTACTTAGGAGATGATTGAACCGATCGAAAGTTTGTATGAGTTTTTCTTCTGGTTTCTGTTCGAAAACTCCAAATTCTGATAGCAACAAGGTTTGAATGGAGTGTTCCAGATCTTCATCGGTTGAATAAAGTTCTTTCAACCTATCCCATATTTCTTTGGCCGTCGTGCATGAACCAACCAACCAAAAAGTGTCAGACTGCAAGGCAAATCTGATCATTCTCATTACCTTCACATTACACAGCAACTTGTCTTTCTCGTCATGTGGCATCTTCTCAACATTCACTACCAGCTTCTTATATTCCTTTTGGGACTTAACTGTTATGTTCATTCCTGAGTGAACAAACGTCCCAAGCATGATAGCTTCCCAGATGAGATAGCCATTTTCTTCAGATCCAACCACGTAATCTTCAAAGTGATGCGCCCATACTTCATAGTCATGAGTGTAAAGAATGGGAATTATGGTAGTGGATCCAATGTTGTTTGAGATGTTAATGGGATTTGTTTTCGAATCTTCGTGAGACATGGTGAGTTGCTAGAATCAAACCTCTAAACTTGAGATTAGGGTTTTATCAAAAACAGAGGTACCATCGATATGAAGAAGACCAGTTCTATTTATACGATAAAAGCGGAAACCCTAAAGTATTCTGATACAGAAGGAATGTATATTGATCACACAGTCTCCTACTCTAATACCAATTGATGAATCAAAGTTCAATCAGGATCGTTAGATTCTACGTAGACAAACAATTAAGAATGTAATTATGAACACGAGAATGGATTTGAATGTGTCATATTATTAATGCTTCAACACCTCAGAAGAGCTCGATTAAGAACTTCGACTGTTGAGGTATTTAGGGTTAACTCTATTGGTTCTAATGCATATATGCATGCATATTTTATAGTATAATCTTACTAGATAATCACGGATGGACAGGCACAATCCGGATACAAAATACAAGCCCATGACGCAACACAATTAAACTCAACAAGCCCCTAACTCTTCTCCCTCACCCCCTCACTCTTTTACTCTGACGTAAGTGTCACATCATTTTTCATTACTCCATTTCACCTACCAATAATTTTTAAACTCTAGTTACCTCCAATTAACATATATATATATATATATATATATATATATATATATATATATATATATAGGCTTAGGTTATTTTGTTTTTACTAACTATTGTGTGCCACATTGCACAAATCTGGACCAATAGATGGATTTAATCAATGGACATGATTTGAGGGTGTATAATAATATAATGGGATAACATGTACCACGTAATCACACAAATTTTAGCAAAACGGTATTTTGGACAATTAACTCCATTTATAAGAGGAAATTTTTGGATTTTTAGGGATGATTAATTCTCCTAATTTTAAAAATCTGAATTTTTTAATTTAATTCAATTTTAATTCTAACGTAATTTGTATACATAACTGATTTTATTTTGTCAGAATTTTTTTTTAATGATGTTCTTTCAGAATTTTATTCTATTAGGATATTATTGAAAAATAACAACATTCTTGAATCCGAAGTTGAAAAATAACAACATTCTAATATATTCTTATACATCCGAACATAAATACAAAGTCATACATATTCTTACAGATTAAAAGTCTTATACATTTTAATATAATTATACATATTCTAAAAGAATATCAACAAAAATGAATTAAATTCTTAAAATTTATCAACATTCTAAAATTGTGAATATGATCAAACATTATTCATTCTTCAAGTTATTCCTATTAGGTCTTCAATGCAGTGATAGCAACTAATGCAACACCATTCATCTTGTCAAACAGTTATTGAACAAATGCACTTAATCTTCTTGAATGGTCCAAAGAGTCGACTTGATTCCAACTATTTTTACGAAAGTGTGATGTATTATCATAAGAATGTAATTCTTCAACCCATTCTTCCAACCATTCCTATCACAAATAAAACAAAAAGAATGGTTAAAAGCATGTTACTTGCAATCCATGTTACTTAATATATTCTGGAAGAATACATAAAATATGATAGAATATATAAAATACATTCTGGAAGAATGCATAGAATAAATTCTAAGAAAATACATAGAGTACATACAACTATTTTCTTATTCCAGTAACATACTAAGTGATGTGGCCTTGAATTGGCTCGGTTGATAGTGTTCACTTGGATTCTCGGCTGCCTCTGCAAGATTACAAAGAAGGAAAGTCGTCAGCTGCTTTCCAGGAGGAGCTCCCGAAAGAACGCTCCGACGGTCAAGTTGGAGGGTATTTAGGGTTTTTGGGTATCTTCTCTTTAGAGAGTGAAGAGATCTTACCTCGTAGGTCTGAGAGCATATCTTTTTATACCTAGCACCCTTGACTGATCCATACCAGTCAAGATCACTTTTTTAGGGAGACAAGATCAGGGGCACTGATTGGAGGGTCATGCGCCTTCAACCGTTAGGGCGCTCTCATGGCTCTGAGGGTAATGGCATGATTCTTCTATTTTTCCCCTGACCATATCTTTTATCTTGGAGCTGGGAGCGTCCCTTGGCATCCGCGAGCCTTCTGCCTGTGCATTCTGCTCCCGGGAGCGCCATCGGGTGCTAAGCCTGCTGGGCTGAGCCTAGTTGGCGTGCACAGCTCCTGGTCTAGACGCGATTATGTCGTGCTGCCCTAGGAATGTCATCAAGTCCCCCAGTCCAGTAGTCGTAGCGTTGTAATGCTAGTTACGGCGTTCTGGACTTAGCTAGCTTACGCGTGTTGGTTTTTCTTTACCTGTTGTTCTTTCTTTAATGGCAATTTTCAATTAGAGGTCTTCCAGAAAGACGGTTGCAGTCTTCAAATGCTGACTCCCAATGCAGTCAACAAAGTGGTTGCGTTCGAAATGATCTGCAGAGCCAACGGGTATCTTTCGGACGACTTCGTATTCAATTGTTTCTTCTGATTCTGCGTCACTAGAGGCATGTTCACCTTTTCGGTCTAGCGAGGGGGGCACGCCCTGGTTCTCGACGGACAAACCCCTAAAAACTGGCAGGATAAGTGGTAGTGGGTGAACCTAGAGTTGGTCGGAAGCGGTCAGTACCGTGCGCATGCTTTTTCCGATACCATCCCCAAACTCTTCCCTCACAACCAAGGTGTCACTGATTACCTAAAAAGTGTGAAAGTATCCCCTGGAGATTACTCTAAGGCTCTGCATTCTAGTGTGAAGATGAGCCCTTCTTGGAGGCGTCGTGGTAAAATGGCGGTGTTTTTCTCCATCGTTGACGGTGAGTGTTGCACCCCTCTTTTTTCCTTCTTCCCTTTATTACTAATATATGGTTGATATTCCTAGTTCTGACATCCTTAGGTGCTGAATCTTCCCTGTCCATAGACGAGGTGTTGCGGAAGCGTTATCAGGGCAAGTTAGAGTATCGCGAGGTGGATCTAGTTGATCGGCTTCCTCCACCTCATCGGATGAATCAGCTTGCCTTAACTGCTGCCCCTTCCATCTCCCCTACAGGCTCGTCAGCGTCGGAGGAGAATCCTTTACACACTCGCCCCATCTCTATTGGCATGCCCCTGTGTAGCACTCGCCCTTGTGAGCCGGTTACCGGCACGCCTATTGCTACCAAGAGAATTCAGACCAGGTGCAGGTTCTCTCGTCTGCTGAGTTCTATGACTTCCACATCGACCGGTGTGGTTGTCATCCCTGATGACGACGTGCAATAGTCTGAAGGGATCGACAGGGCGAGTGAACAACCCGTTGCCTCAACCTTCTCCTTTATTCCTGTTCCAGGTGTTCCATTTGTTCCCCCAAATTTCTCCCTGGTTAAAGGTTCTAGCGGCCTTGGTCAAGTTTCAGTTTCTTTATGTGGTGTTTCTGGAGACAGTTCTACTAGGTCTTCTGTTTTTGTTCCTTCCTGGGATCTCCACAATGATTCCCAACTCTCTGTTCGTGCCAATGCCTTGGAATTTTCCCACCACTGTAACATCCGAATTCCCAGGTATATTATTTTATTCATTTATTTTGGAGTTTGCAGAGGGCTCGGCGAGTTGGTCCTTAGACTCGCCGAGTAGGGTCGCGGATTCTCATCCGAGTTCATGACCGGACTCAACGAGTCCATGAGTGGACTCAGCGAGTCCACGCTGTTTAATGAAACCCTAATTTCCCGTGTTTGGCACCTATTTAAAGGCCCTTAGGGCCGTCATCTGCGGCTACCAAACCCCAGAGAGAGACCCTAAGAGATCTAGAGCGTTTGAGAGGAACAAGAGGCCACTTTTGATCATTTTGTTGGTGTGATTGCAAAAAGGAGGTGACCAAGGCAAGAGGAGGCTGAAGGAGGAGTGGATCTGGTGATTTCAGAGTTCAGAGACTTCATCTTGAGGTATTTATTCAGACCTTCTTCATTTTTGGTGTTGATTCTTAGAGTTAGGGTTTTCTAACCCCTTTAGAGAATGGATATGTGGAGCAATTGGTCCCTTCTCGAGTTTACGCTTTGGATCTGGAATCAAAGAGGTCCAGAGACCTTAACCCTTGGAGCTTTATGGGTTATTTTGGGAGCCATGAACTTAGGAGTTTATTTTTGGGGCTAAATCACCAAGTAGGACCATCTAAAGGTTATATGAGTGTCAAGGTCTGAATTTTACATGATTATCATGCTTAGGAAGGTCAGATCTATGGGTTTAAGGAACAAATCTGACCTCAGGAGGTTAATGGAGTTTCTGCACGGCATGAACTCGCCGAGTCCAAAGATCAGACTCGGTGAGTAGGGTTAGGGTTTCCCATAAATCACCCAGCGAGTAGACTCACCAAGTTAGGGGAATAACTCAGTGAGTCAGAGAGGGATTAGAGGACTGGAGTTCAAGATGGAACTCGCCGAGTTGATCTTGAGACTTGGCGAGTTGAGTCGGGGTAGCCTTGCGATTCATGCTAGGTGTGACTCGTCGAGAAAGGGGAAGGACTAGACATGCCAAGCGAGACTAGGGAGTTAGCGGACACGTGTGGACTCGTCGAGTTGCCCAAGTGCACTCGACGAGGCGGGTAAAAGTTTGACCATTGACTTTGGTTGACTTTTAGGTTTTGGTTAACAATGAGGGCCTTTGAGCCAAAGGAGGGGTAAAATGTTCTTTTACCCTTCTGAGGGTGCCTAGAGAGTGTTGAGTCTAGTCCTGAGAGTTGTATTTATTAGGGTATTACTTTATGTGATTAGGTGGAGGCTAGATCGTATTTCTACCGAGTTAGAGATTTACCAAGACATCTGAGGTGAGTCTTCTCACTATACTTTACCTTGAGTGGTAATTAGAGTCATGTGACAGAGTTACTGTATGCTATTATGTGATGTGTTGAACTGCATTATCTCTATGTGATTTATGCAGTGTGTATATTAGAGTAAATCAGAGTTAGAACTAGAAGGTTCACAGAGGTAGGACCAGATGGTCCACAGAGTTAGGGCCCACGAGCCCACAGAGTTATAGCCTCGAGTGGCTAGTATGTGCTATGTATGGTATTTTGGGGAACTCACTAGCTTTATGCTTACAGTGTTATGTGTTATGTGTTTCAGGTACCAGTGATAATCGCGGGAAGGCGTCGGCATGATTCGTACACACACATGGGTTTTGATGTATTTTGATCTTGGGAAATATTTTGTGAAACAAAGTTATGATACAATGGGATTTTGTTAATAAATGTGTTTGAAAAAATGTGATTAAAAATGAGAAATTTTGTTTTAAATTTTACGGTGTTACAGCCATGCTTTTCCTCCAGCTACAGTTGGCGATATGGAGGCTATGAGTAATCCTGCTCTTGCTCATAACATGGAATACGCTTCTCGTTGAGACTTGGATTGGCTGGTGCACATTGGTGTTGTTCGCATTGTTGATAAATTGATTGAGCATCCAGACTTTACTAATGCAATAAGTCTCATCCAGCATGCTGCATTTGTGGCCGAGGTTGAGTCTGTTCAAAAAACTTATGTTGGTGCTGGTGGTAGGGATGTTGGTGTTGGTGCTACTTCTGTTGGTCGTTTGCTTAGTGTGAATGATGCTTTGTTGTCTTTTGCTAGTATAGATCATGCGTCCTTGTTGGGTTTAGGGGAACTGGGTATTAGGGGTCACCGGGAGTTATGTTCTTTTGGTGTCTTATAGGGTACCCCGAAGAGTGCGGTGGGTCATGAAGTTGTGCCGGTATTTGAGGTTGATGCTGGAGGAGGTAATGAGGGTGGTGAGGATGATGGTGATCATAGCGTTGGATCGAATGTTGGTGATGGTAACGAGTGTGAAGTGGTTGTTGTGGGAAGTGAAGTTGCAGGTGATGGGAATGATGTTGTTGAGGATGCTCCGGCATCGTGTGCTACCCCTCCTAGGGCTTGAAAATTTTCTTTGCTTGTTTTGATTTTTGTCTTTCATATTCCTTTTGGTGGCCATATGATGCATTTGGTTTGTATAATGCATGAACTTTTAAACAATATTTACTATCTTAGGTATGTATCCATGTGCTCTAAGCATTACTTGTTTGTTGCTTGCTTTGTTTGTTGTTTTGTTTTTGCTCTCTTTAAAAAAAACCAAAAAAAAAAAAAAAGGCGCTCTAATGCGCTAGGCGTTTTTCTTCGCCCATGTTATTGTTGACATACTAAGTATCAGTACTAGGTGCTCTTAGAACCCAACAATCGACCTTTACATGCAAAGTTTCAATCGTTAAGAATTAATACACTAAGTATTAAAGATTAGCATTTGGATCATCTCATTACATGGACCGCGGACTTTAAATACAGTAAGTATGAGACTCATGTCATTAAGCATGGACTTATGTACACTAAGTACTCGGGATGTGCTACACTAAGAAGCACATCGATCGACTGGGGTTATATCTCTTTATTTTCAAAAGAAATACTTCTTCAAGTTTCTGGCATTCCACGTTCTTGGAATCTGCCTTCCTTCCATCGTTTCCAAAACATATGCACTATTCTGATTCGCTTCTGTGAATCTGTAAAGGCCTTCCCATGTTGGACCCAATTTGCCTTGCGGTTGGGCTCGGCTTGCTTGGTGTTTCCTTAGAACATACTCCCCTAATCTGAATGCTTTCTCTTTTACTCTTTGGTTATAGTACCTTTCTGTTTCATGCTTGTATGCAGCTTGGCGCATTTCTGATTTTTTTCCCTTTTCTTCTAGGATGTCCAGGTTTATCCTCAGGTCCTGTGCAGTGCTATCTTCATCCGTGCTAGCCACCCTTAGTGTACCCACCGTTATCTCCATAGGGAGCATAACCTCCGTCCTATATGTCAAGCTGAACAGGGTCTCTTGCGTTCGCGTTCGTGGTGTCGTCCTGTATGACCATAGTACTGTCAGTATCTCTTCCGTCCAGTTCCATTTTGCCTTGGCCAGCCTCTTTTTGATCCCATTCACGATAGTTCGGTTGGACACCTCCGTCTATCCTTTTTCTTGAGGGTGTGCTACTAATGTGAGCCGTTGATCTATCCCTTTGGTGGCGCACCACTCCCTGAACGAGTTCTCAGCAAATTGTAGGCTATTGTCACTGATGAGTACTTTAGGCATCGCAAACCTTGTCATAATATTCTTCCATACAAACTTTATCATATCTCTCCCTGATATGCATGCTAAAGGCTCCGCTTCGATCCATTTTTTGAAATAATCTATAGCCACCACCATGTATTTCAGCCTCCCTGGTGCTTCCGAGAATGGGCCCACTATGACTATGCCCCATTGCTAAAACGGCCATGGGCTAGATATGTTATACAATGGTACCGGGGGGTTTTCTTGGACTGGGGCGTAAGACTGGCATTCCCCACGTTTCCTGGCCACCTTTAACGCATCTTGTTGTATTGTGGGCCAGTATACACCCATTCACAATACTTTGCCTGTTAAGGCCCGTGCTCCCTCGTGTGCACCCACCTGGCCTGCGTGTGCTGCCTGTAGCATCTCTCTCCCTTTGGCTTGGTTTACAAACTTCATCCATGGTGATGTGAACCCTTTCCTGTATAATTCTCCATTTATCAATACGTATGAGGGCGCTTTTATACGTATCTTCCTGGCCTCACTGTGATCGTTCGGTAACACCCCCATTTGTAGGTATTCCCTGAATGGTGTCATCCACATGGGCCCGGTGGTCGTTAGGGCATTCACCTGCTACTCGTCTATACTTCTTTCTCGGAGTACCTCTACCAAGACTTTCTTCGATAGGTGGTCGAAGCATGTAGATGCCAATTTGCTTAAGGTATCCGCCGTCTTATTTTCACTTCTAGGTGTCTACTTGATTGTGAACTGGCTGAACGATTCAAGCAGTTGTTTCACCATTTTCACATACCTTCCCATTCTCTGATCTCTCACCTCGAAACTTCCATTGACCTGGTTCGCTGCTATCCTTGAGTCGGTCAGGTCCGTTACAGCCTTCGCACCCATTTGCTTGGCTAGGCACAATCATGTAACCAGAGCTTCGTACTCTGCTTCGTTGTTTGATGTGTGAAAATCAAAACGGAGGGAGTAAGTTACTTCTTCCCCTTTTGCTCTGGTCAGGATTAGCCCCACCCCTGAGCCTTCCCTACTTGATGCTCCATCCGTATATAGTGTCCACGAATTACTTTCAGCTGGGGCTTCTTCAACTGCCCACACTTTTTCCTTAACCGAGCCCCCCTCATCTGGAATTTCTAGCAGGAAATCGGGCAACGCTTATCCCTTAATACTTGTCCTTAGGCGGTAAATTATGTCATGTTCTCCCAATTCAATTGCCCATTTCGCCAACCGGCCCGATGTCTCTGTCATAAGCAGTATTTATTTGATGGGATAGTTTGTTAGTACCTTGATTTGACGTGCTTGAAAATATCGCCTCAATCGTCGTGCCTCGTAGATGAGTTCCAGGACTAACTTTTCCAGGGTGGGGTAGTCGAGTTCTGGCCCTTGTAGTACCCTGCTTACAAAGTACACCGGTCTCTGTTCTCCTACCCTTTCTACAATAAATTGAGGATATCGCTATGTTTGAGGTCGAAAGATACATTTGCAACGTCTCTCCCGGGACAGGACTTGCCAGTATGGGTAACTTGTGTAGTGCTTCCTTGATTTTCGGGAGCGCTACTTCTGCTTCGTTCGTACACTGCAAGTTGCTCTTCTCGATGCAGCCTTTCAGCGTGTGGAACAACCGCATGGCCTTGTCAGCTGATTTCGAGATGAACCTGCTCAGAGCTGTATGCTACCCATTTAGGCCCAGCGCGTCTATGAGGGTGCCTGGGGCTGGCGTTTCGATAAACTCATCCACCTTGGTCGGGATGGGCTGGATACCCTACCCAGTGACATAATATCCCAAAAACTGCCCTTCTTACACCCCAAACGTGCATTCGGCTGGGTTCAGCTTCATCTTCACCCTCTCTAGGGTTTGAAAGTTCTCCTCGATTTCTTGCAACATTTTGTCTTCATGTGAACTCTTGATCCCCATATCGTACACGTACACCTCAATTTTTCTCCCAATTTGTTTGGCGAAGATTGAGTTGACCAGGTTCTGATACGTAGCCCCTGCATTCTTTAGACCGAAAGGCATCGTGGTGTAACAGAAAGTGCCATGATCCATGTAAAAACCTGTTTTTTCCTCGTCTTCTTTGCTCATCAAGATCTGATGGTACCCTTTATATGCATCTAAAAAACACTTTAGCTTAAATCCTTGCAATGACTCCACCTTCTGGTCAATTTCCGGGAGGGGGTAACAGTGTTTAGGGCATGCTTTTTTTAAGTCAGGAAAGTCTATGCACATGCGCCATGACCCATCTTGTTTGCAGACCATAACTGGATTGGCGATCCATGTTGGGAATATTCCTTCCCTTACTATTCCAGCTTCTGCTAGTTTGGCCACCTCTGCGTTGATTTCCCTATTATGGTCCCCACCTTTGATCCTTTTCTTCTGCTTAACCTCCTTTGCTCTTGGTTTAATTACGAGTTTGTGCTTAATGATTTTCCTTTCTTCCCCCACCATGTCCGTAGGATCCATGCAAACACATGCTTATACCGATTGAGCAAATCAACCATCGCTCTTTTTATGTGACTTGGGAGATCGTGTCCAATACTGACTGGCTGGTCAGGGTGTCTCTCATTGATCACTTCATTTCCTTTCGTAGGATCATGTCTCAGTCTCTTGGCCTCTTTAGTTATCTCTGCTGGTTTCATGACTGTGAAGCATGGCAATTCTTTAGGTGGAGTGGCCAGTATTGTAACTGCACCCATTGGAGTGTCGAACTTCATGACCTCATGCATGGTTGATGGGACCGCCCCTATCTTTAAGAGAGTTGTTCTCCCCAGAATGATGTTGTGCTCCGCCGAATGTCGAATGACCACAAAATCAATCAGGGCAGTTTTCTTTCGCTGCCTATCGTGGCTAGTTATGGTCAAAGGAAGGTGAATTGTGCCTAGCGGCCATAGGCTATGGCTGGTGAATCCGAACAGCCTCCCCATCGTAGGCCATAGGTTGTCTTTCCATCGGTCTGGGAGAAGTCGGAAACAGTGCTCATAGATGATATCCTCCGAACTTCCCGTGTCAACGTAGACCCTGTGTATAGTTACATCCCTGATGGAGGCTTGGATTACTAGTGGGTTATCGCCCCTCCATCCTTCCGGGCAGGGGTCTTGTATAAAGAATGTGAGTGTACGCACTGAGGGTATGATAGTCCCGTGCTCCCTTTGTTGCTCTTCCCCTGCTTCTCTTGCTCCGTATCATGAATATCTCCTTAGGTTGGACCCCCTCTCGAGGTGTGTTTTTAGCATTTTCGGCGTCAAATTTGGCACGCAAGCTTCGCTCTATTTCCACCAAGTCCCCTTTGAGTTTTTTCTCTTCCTTTTCTTTTTTTAATACTTAACATTTAGTTGTATCATGTGTCTTACTTTTGTGGTACTCACAGTACCGATTCTTGGGCGATTTGTATGGCTGTTGTTTCTCCGACATCGTGTACACATCCGGGCGATGACTGCGTCTGTGATCCTTGACAAATGGTCAGAACCGCACATGTGGTCTTCTTGCTTGGCCGTAGTGCCCACTTCCCCCTCGGAAGTCCATATGACCAGGGTTGTGGTGCCCGGAAGTCATAGCATTCAAGTAGGCCTATTTTTCTGCCTCGCCATCCTTCCGCCTCAGATATCGCTCCACCCTTTCTTACAATTTGTCCTGTGGGCTTCTTTCCTATGATTTTTTGTGATAAACGGCCTGGTAAAAGTCCCCACGTAAAGGCGCCAGCTATGAGCCCTTCATCATGCCCCGGTATGTCTAACGTGGCATTTATGAACCTTGTGAAGTATTCTCGTACAGTTTCACCCTCCTTTTTCTTACAACCTAAGATTAAATGAGAGTCTCCCTTGTACTTGTGTAATTGCATAAAGTTGGTGAGGAAAAGGTACTTAAGCTGGGAAAAATTGGAGATGTTGTCAGGTCGCAGCATCTTGAAGCATGTGTCGACATTTCCATCAAGGGTTGTTGGGAAATACGTGCACCAAAACCTCTCATCAAGCTTCAGCGACGTCATCATCCATTCATATGTGTCGACATGGTTATCCGGGTCAGTGGTTCCGTTAAATGTCTTGAGCGTCGGTAGCTTGGCTGTGTTTGGTATTTCATAATCCAACAATTCTATGACAAACGGAGACATCACGCTATGGGAAAGAAAATCTTGGCCTGGGACGGTTGACGCTCCTTGTTGCTGGTATTGGGGGTTCAAGCCATATGGTCGCGACGTGTGATAGTCAGGGCTTGGTCCGTAAAAGGTGTACGGTTGGAATGGTAGTTGGAGGGAATAACCGGAGAAGAAAGGGTGTATGGGGTTCATAGGGCTAACTCTTGTTGTCTGTTGCATGCTATTGTTGGCGGTGATGGTTGGTCCTATCCATGCACTGACCATCAAATAGACATGTGGCGTATGAGCTATCTGATGGGTTTTGGTCATAAGACATCCTATGTGCTCATACAAACCCTAATGCTTGGATCTAGGTTTCTCTATTGTACATGCTTTGAATCCAAGACTATAAACCCTAATTCTAGCATACATATAATCATATTAACATGAGAATAAGTTTATAGTGTTACCTTGATTGTTATGTAGCAATAACAATCCCAAATCTCCTTGTATTGACTTTGGAAGGCTTAGAGTAACAAGTGTCACTCCTTTAATGGTTCACAAACACCATAAGCAAGTGGAGAAGGTATAAGGAGAGAGGTGAGAGGTTAGAATTCGTATCTAGGACCTCTTGGGAAGGGATACACGAATTCATGGCCCTAGGGGTGTTTATATAGGTGTAGAGATAGGGTTTCAGTCATTATCCTTATCTAGTTGATTATCCATTAAGCAACCAATAAGATAATCCTTGAATCCTTATCATACTCGAATTCTAAGGGATTTACACCTCAAATTCGTTCACCATATATATAAGATAATCCTTACCTTATTTTGTAACTATCACATAATTACAATTCAGCCCCTCTAGTTTAATTAATTACATTTGATCACAAAACTAATTCTTAATTAATTATTGACCAATATTAATTAAACAAATATGATTTCTCCTTTAATATATTATTCTTATAACATATTAATAAATCATATTATCCTCTCTCTCTTTATTCATTTCTCCAATCAAGTTGCTTTGGTGAAGGCAACCCAAAAGGACCATGCACCATCAGGTCAAGTACATACCAAAATAGTTATGGACTTAGACACTAATCCAACAGTCTCCCACTTGGATAAGTCTAACAACTATTCTGCGTATGACTTCAGATCCTGATCTGCAATCGTAGCTTTCCAAATCCGATGTCAACTCTGATCATATCATATACGCGTGTCCTTAGATAAGGGATCATATATTCCTCCATTCTAGATATCGTATGAGATATGATTTCAAATCATTCTCTTTGTACTATATCTCGATTTCCGATTTATGACGACAGACTAACTGAACAAATCAAATTAGTCCTAGCCCGGCCGAGCATTTACGTATGTCATCACTAAACCATCGAGGGGCCCAAAGATATCGCTTTTATCCTACTTTGGATAAAAGGAACGGATAAACTTTGATACAATGCTCGCTTGCACTCACTCACCGAATTACACACAACAATATGTTTTATAACACCAAGTTACTAGTGCGTTTACATATTATCAACGTGCAACCGATTCGCAAGATACAACTCACACATCTCGGTTTCAAGAATATAAGATGTTATCGTCTCACAAATCACTCGTGATACAATTCATGGAGTGATCCAAGTGAGCGTGGGTTGAATCCAATGCTCAAATCATATTCGTAAGCACTCATGAACGTTGCAGCAAACATTTGCTTATGTCTAATACTTTTCTAGACAATCCACACACCAATTCATGACAGTCTTCATTCATATCTACTTCCAACATATGAACAACTGTGGCCCGTTTGAATAATCCGATTATTCTTAATAAACTCAATTATTCTGGAAGTCAAAACATGCAAGGTGAAACACAAGAATAATACTAATCCCATATGGCCTCAAACCTTTGAGTATAAACAAAACACGTTTTATTTATCACCATATCGATTACTCATTATTTGTCGTTTCGGGTAATCAACTTTTTACTTGAATTATTACACTTGTCCCATGCTCCTAGCATGCACACAATGTTTACCTATGGTTCTTACTTTTGTGAAATAGACAAATTGAACACATTTCCAATCATTCTCATTTTACAACTCCAAATCCATTTTATTAAGTGTAAGAATATCAAATTCTTGTTACTTATAGAATATACTAGATTCTAACACTTTATGCAACGATCCTTTTGTAATGTCACTGCACCAAAGTCTCAAAGACTATTGCCAATGATATTACAAAGTCCTCTATCGGAGATTGTTACAAGACAATTCCTTAGATGTCTCTCACTCAAAGTACATTCCTTTGAACATCCTTTTGCATAAAAGTTTCTAATCTAGACATAGATTTTCAATATTTACTTCCTAATATGGACACGCTTCCATATTTTCCATATGACAACTCATTTCTTAATAGAATCTTATCTATTCGTAATGATGTCGATATTGTCCATCCAATATGGAAACATTTCCATAATTTCCAATACTATACTTCCAACTACACACAAGCAACCAATCCTCGTCGAACTTTGGATTGTCCTTTGATAGTTGTTTAATTATTTTAGTCAAAACCGATTCTAGTCCCTTTTCCCTCTAAATGCGCTAGACATTTGGAAAATTTTAGAATGGTCAAACATTAAAGCATTTGCAATCGATCCTATACCCGAAGCGTATGGGACACGACGCACAATGTTTTATTTGCTATGTTCTCAAAATTCGAATTGTGAAGAGGAATGCCGTAATCATGATCGAAATTTTAAGAACACACTATGTACCCTTGACTAAGTTTATTAACATTTCTCAACCTAATCCTTTAGATTTGAAATGAAGCATAATATTCTCTCCCTTAATTATAGCAAAACAACCTTTCAACTCTTACAACTTTGCAAAGTATGACTCTTGTTTTCTATAATTAATATTGCCAACTATGCAATACGTGCCTTAATAATCATACAATCATAACATTTATGCTCCCACTATCATGATGATTATTATAAAACATACCACTTATGCTCCCACTATCTTCGACATGTATTTATAAACATGTTAACTTTCAGAAAAACAATACTTATTGAATTTCTTAAGTTCATGTTTCTAATACTTAGTGCTTTGATAATCTTTTATCAAGGCTTCTTGAACTTGTACACCTTTGCCTTTGATAGTTGATATGTGTGTCTAAACAATTAAGACTAATTGCCAAACCTCACAATTCAAATTATGGAAAGGGATACCGTAACCATGATTGAATTCGAAAATGCAATTTTACAATCACTATCTTTTAAAATCTTTCTTAGTGAAAGCATTTCCTCACAATCATTTTCATGAAGGAGGAAATCTTATGACACTTAGATTTAAACGGTGTATGTGTTCCTATCCATGTGAATTTGTTAAAACTAAAGTTTACGACAAATTCAAACTCATATGGACCGAACTTTCTTAATCTTGATTTCTTGCCTTATGGTAGCACAGCTGGCCACCACGTCTTCCAAGTAGTTAAGCAGCTCACCTTTTCATATCAATGTACTTTCCATTGATCAAGGTCCTTGCCTTTTATGCATTCAAATGGGAACTCAAAGAACTCACATGCATAATTAACTTAATTGGAATTGCATAGAAACAGAATAATGTCAACACGATAGGTTGCAAAACCTCAACTCGTGTGCTAGTGATGATCAATAAGGTTTATTTGATTTGTTCTTGAAACCTTTCAAGACCATTAAGACTCCCACTGACTCCTTGACATATAAGATTCTTTTGTCAATAAAAATTTCTTGACAAACAAATATTCAAGAGTTAGTGTAGTTTTTGTCAAAACACTTCACAAATTGGTCCTAGTTGGTCTTTTGTCTTATCCAAGACATCACAACTTTCCACATTTGATGAATGTTATAAACCTTTAATACTTTTCACTCACATGTCACAATCTTAACTTTAAGACTTGTTATTGAAACGAAGTATGATAGACTTCTTGATTTAACCATTTCTTCAATCTTTGATTCCTCTTCTTGGACATACAATTGTACCAAGACTCACTTAGAGGATCAATTGAGATATGGTTCTTAATCATTAAGACCTATCATAAAGCATAAAAGCTACTCTCCCTTCTTCTTAGAATGGGGAACCTTTTATCTTTCTGCCTACTTGATTCTTCTTATTCGTTTTGCTATTGATCTAAACCCTTTAATCAATTCAAAATTACACTTAATCTTGTAAGTGTAATCATATTTACTAAGCCTTTAGTAAATCATGACGAATATCTTTGTTACTCTTATGGTAAACTCGATCAACACACAACTTTGTGTACTCGATCTTCTAGTCCTTCACTTGACACTTTGTCAATGAATTAGTCTAATTTCCAAATATGAAATTTCTCATTCATCGTACAACCAAGTTGCATGATTCCAAGTTTCTGTCCAATTGAAACTTGGGCGATGAGAAACTCTCCCTATTTGGTAAATTCTTGACATTTCCATAACTAAGAATCATATCCATTCGTTGTAGAAATATGCAAACATCAATTTTCATAACGATTTCATTGCAAGGAAGTAAACAAATAAATAAGTCAAACAAAATTTATTTTATTTATAAAAGCAACGGAAAAACATTTGTCCTTACAATGCAAAATCTATTAAAAACTATGTAAAAAGAAAATTTCTAACAACTCTATCATAACTATCTGAGCTCAAAATCCAATCTTCAAGTCCATGCGATCAAGATCCATCTCTTGTGATTAGATTCATCTTGCTCTCTTATCAAGCTTCCTTTCTTTTCACCGATCCTTCAAAACATTCAAATGCAATCTTATCACATCATGTATTAAGAATCAATGAATAGGAACTTAATGGAGTTAGATAGTGGATTCTTACCTAAAGCGTAGTCATACTTTTGACTCTCCCATCTCTTAGATCTCTTAGGTAAGTAGGGCAACTTCGTCTCCAATGCCCCTTCTCTTGGCAAATTGACTCCTTTGGAACAACACATGGAACTACTTCAGACATCGCCTTTCTCTTATGATCAAACTTTTTCGATCATTGCATGTCTTTCATTGTCATTGTCTATATCCATAGAGGTCTTGAAGGCAGATTCACCAATCAACTTTGCTTTTCTATTGCGCCAAACCATTGTTGATTCAGCAGCAATAAGCATGTAAGTGAGATCTATAAGTGTCACGTCGTGGTTCATCATATAGTACTCTATTACGAACTCACTATACGAGTTAGGAAGTGACTGAAGAACCCAATCAACAGCCATTTCCTCACAGACAACGGATCCTATCAATGTGTGACTTCATCCCTAAGACGTGTGCACACACGAACTTTCCCTTATTACGTTTACTTGCCAAACGGGCTTGAGTGATATTGAACCTTTCAATTTTACAATCTTGTGGGTTAGGGAGAATAATTGGAGTAGGAGGAGGAAGTGAAGCATGATTTCTTGTTCCTCGATCGAATCGTGGAATATCATCTTCATGTGGAATACTTGTTCCACGGGATTTGAGAAGACCATAGTTGTCGAACTTTGACATCGGGAGAAAAACGGATTCAAGTTAGTTGATTGATTAAGTCCTTAGTAAATCACCCAAATGAAATACTAAGGCTAGGACCCAACACAATATCCTACAACTCGGGAGAGGGATGCCATAACCCAAATTGCAGAACATTTGAAGGTAAGTGAATGACGATTCACTAATTTCCACCATGAAAAACGAAAAAGAAACTTAAGTTTTAAATCTATGAAAACTCCTAGATCCTTTGAGATTCATTGAACATTTCAATGGCATGTTTAAATCTCGATATGCCCCTCTTGTTTGTGACTGGGATGCCGAGGATCACAAAGCGGGTGTGAATAACCATGCAAACTACATGGTGCCCTTACATGTTACAATCACCTATTCGATGTGCCGGTAAACCACACACGCTCCACCGAACTATGACAAACATTGAGTCACCCTTTGCTACCTTTGCTTAGAACCATTTAGTGTGCCGGTAAACCACACACGCTCCACTAACGTCTTCGCAAGGGCACAAAGTGTAATTTCATGGAATTGCATCAATTCACTTTTGCCTAAGTAACTAAGATTGGGAATTTGAAAAACATTTAGTTACTTTGTATTTCATTATACTTATAATGGAAGGTTTCGTCCTATCCTACCCGTTCGGCTAACGACCCTCCACTAGTCAAGAGTGTGGTGGGTAAGAGTGGATACCCATTCAATCGCAATTTTATAGGCAATTTCCTTAAACACCCCTTATAGACAAGCTTCGCGAATGAGGCCTACTAACGGTAAGACTGACTTTTACTCATACATATATATAATGTTAGACTTTTAATGTTATATATAGTATAGAGTGTATTTTATACTTTTAAAATACTATATGGTTAACTCTAACAGTTACACTTTCAATTAAAAGGTTAACCTAAACTTTTATGGATTTATTAAATCTCTTTTATAAAACCATAAGGGTGTGATTTGAACTTTTTCAAAACTTTACTAGGGTTTTAGAATTTAACATTCTTAATTAAACTTTTAATCAACTTTTAAATTCCAAAACTTGATGGCAAGTTTTGAAACATTTCAAAACATTAGGGTTTTAACTATTTAAATTTCAAAACTTCAAAACTTTTGGGTTCAAATTTAAACTATAAAACCTAAAGGGGAAAATATGAAACTTTTCATAACAACAAGGATCAAATAACAAATAATCTAAATTAACATTTAATCACATAATTATCTATATTTGATTTATTTAATGATTTCTTGCAAAACAATTTATCAATTTACTCAAAATAATTAATCAATTATCTTATAAGGAAACAATTATCTTATTAATTGATAATTATCTTTAATTAGATCAAGAATATAGTCATATATATCATAAAATCGGATTTCTTTTGATCTAACATGATAAGGTAAATATCCATATGCAAAAACAGCAAGAAATCCCGAGATAAGCATTATCTGACGAGTTGACTCGTCGAGTCAGGCATGGGACTCGTCGAGTCTGCATGGACTCGGCGAGTTCAGCCATGGACTCGGCGAGTCCATCCTCCCAAACTTCAAAAAATCTAATTTTTCAGATATACAAGCATCAATACAATTGAAACCAAGCTAGGCTCTGATACCACTGATGGGTTTTGGTCATAAGACATCCTATGTGCTCATACAAACCCTAATGCTTGGATCTAGGTTTCTCTATTGTACATGCTTTGAATCCAAGACTATAAACCCTAATTCTAGCATACATATAATCATATTAACATGAGAATAAGTTTATAGTGTTACCTTGATTGTTATGTAGCAATAACAATCCCAAATCTCCTTGTATTGACTTTGGAAGGCTTAGAGTCACAAGTGTCACTCCTCTAATGGTTCACAAACACCATAAGCAAGTGGAGAAGGTATAAGGAGAGAGGTGAGAGGTTAGAATTAGTATCTAGGATCTCTTGGGAAGGGATACACGAATTCATGGCCCTAGGGGTGTTTATATAGGTGTAGAGATAGGGTTTCAGTCATTATCCTTATCTAGTTGATTATCCATTAAGCAACCAATAAGATAATCCTTGAATCCTTATCATACTCGAATTCTAAGGGATTTACACCTCAAATTCGTTCACCATATATATAAGATAATCCTTACCTTATTTTGTAACTATCACATAATTACAATTCAGCCCCTCTAGTTTAATTAATTACATTTGATCACAAAACTAATTCTTAATTAATTATTGACCAATATTAATTAAACAAATATGATTTCTCCTTTAATATATTATTCTTATAACATATTAATAAATCATATTATCCTCTCTCTCTTTATTCATTTCTCCAATCAAGTTGCTTTGGTGAAGGCAACCCAAAAGGACCATGCACCATCGGGTCAAGTACATACCAAAATAGTTATGGACTTAGACACTAATCCAACACTATCATGGTTTGCGCCAGCGGCGGCACTGAAAGAATTGAACTCTATCCGCCCGTCACCTGGTATGGTGCAGTGGCGGAGTCAGGGTCAAAGTAAAGGGGTATCTTTTTTTTTCATAATATGCAATAAGATCTTGAAATAAGATGATCAATAAAAATTTTATGTTGACTAAACCAGCATTAGAGTGATATATATTTTACAAGTTTTAACCATCATTTACACTTAAGTGATCTTTAGTTTGTAATTACTACCTACCACTTGTCACTACAAATGCATCCACCCCGTAACCCTAGAGGAAAGAACTATCATTTAAAGCATGGCACATGTTACATAGAGAAAATTTACGACTTCTTTTTTCAATAATATAAATCTGGCATTAGGCAAGCAACAAGTACAATCTAGGGACAGAAAGAAGAAATCATTCTTGGCTAAGTCAACAAATTAAGTCTAACTACCAACACCAAATCTATGTATAACAAATTAGTGACTTGCATTGAAAGTTGAAATTTAAACTCAAAGAAATAACCCTAGATTTAAGCTCGGTTGGTATAACAATATAAACTGAGATTTGGAAGTGAAATCAGAGCAACAAAGACAAATAATTTGTGTTAAACATATAGATAGATGTCGATTTCAGTTACATTAACTAAATTAAATCAAAAGAAAACGCTACTGCTAGATCGAAAGGATATCGAGGGCTTCTTGAGTATGTACTCTATGAAAATCAGGGGGTACAACACCGGGGAGATAGAATGATTCAGAAGATGAGATGGAGAAGACGATCAAGATGAATAGAGTAAACCGGATTCCACTAGGGTGTCGTTCCAGTTTTGAGATCTCGATCGAGTGAGGTAGTATGTAGGTAGAACGAATCCATGTTTTGAGATCTCCGAATATATTTACCGTACTAATATTCTTTTGAGGGGCATCCCAGGATACCCCAGGATCCAATGTGCCTCCGCCTATGGTATGGTGGCAGCACTGTAAACAATGGTGGGATGTTTAAAACGTGGTCTGGCGGAAGCATTGTTGAGTGAACCGTTGTGTTTGTTGCATTGGCGGCACAAAGTACGGTGGCATCTGAAGGGACGTAGTTGGAAGTGGCCCTACCTGGGTTGTTCTTGGCTGGTAAATTGGCGGTTGTGGGGCACCATCATTGGTTACTATAGAACTTCCTTCGCCTAGAGCGGCCCCGCTGGCCGCTGTAGATGATGGTGTTTCGTCCAACACTACCATGGGATGTATGGGACTGATCTGCCGTCCCTCACTGTCGTTGGACATCATTAACCTGTCGCTTTTGTGCTTTTAGTTTGTGTTCTTAGTCTCACAAACGTGTGGCACCAAATGATGTGACCTTGATATGGCTTGGTTGATAGTGTTCACTTGGATTCTTGGCTGCCTCTGCAAGATCACAAAGAAGGAAAGCTATTAGCCGCTTTTTGGGAGGAGCTCCTGGTAGAATGCTCTGATGGTCAAGTTAGAGGGTATTTAGGGTTTTTGGGTATCTGCTCTTTAGAGAGTCAAAAGAGATTACCTCGTGGGTCTGATTGCGTATCTTTTTATACCTAGCGCCCTTACCAGATCCGTACCAGACAAGATAGCTTTTTTGGGGAGACAAGATCAGGGGCGCTGATTGGAGGGTCATGAGCCTTCAACCATTAGGATGCTCTCATTGGCTCTGACGGTAATGGTCTGATTCTTCTGTTTGTCCCGTGACCGTATCTTTTGTCTTGGAGCTGGGAGCATCCCTTGTCGAGCACGAGCCTTCCACATGTGCATTCCGCTCCTAGGAGCGCCAGCAGGTGCTAAGCCTGTTGGGCTGAGCCTGGTTAACGTGCCCGGCTCCTGGGCTAGACGCGATTTTGTCGTGCTGCCCTAGGCACGTCATCACTAAGCAACACACATATTCAAAATCCACTGAAATTTGAAAGCAAAATCCACTTTGCCAAAACTCAATCAAACAATATTGAATCGCATAGGAACAAGAAATGCAAAATCTATCTAATCTAATTTAATACCAGCAATAAAAGAGCAGTGAAACGGGATGGAAGAAAATGAACGTAATTCTAAACTTAATCCAAATCAACTAGCATCTACCTATTGTTATGAAAAGGGCATCCAACCCAATCTTCTAAAAAGAATAATGAACAAAATGAAGTAAAAAAAATTAAAGATTATTAACTATTTTTTCATTGATGCATTTTATCGAACACATGGAGGCCATGAAAGAATCATATTAGGCAAATCAGGCAGGTACTAGATATGGAATATCTAAACAAGACCACTGCTCTGTAACCAAAAAAAAAGACAAAAAAAAAGACAAAAAAAAAAGACAAAAAAATTTCAAATCGTAAAAGATTATGCATATAACCCAATGAAAATCATGATAACAGTTTCATGTTTTTGTCATGTCATTGTCACAGCCATGGAAACAAATCAAAGGTGATGAAAACTATCTAATTAAATTGTTATTTCTCATGTTCGTCATTGATTCATAACAATCAGATTTGTTCTGAGATTCAAGTTGTAATTTGTGAAGAAAGAAACAGATGTTTTTACCTTCTTCATGGAGTAAAAAAAAAAACTAACATTCAAATAATTAGGAGATTACTAGATTAGTGACAAACCTCATAGGAATAACTTGGAAAGATGTGAAACGAGGAGTTAGACTCGTCCTTGACTCGTTCAGCAACTGATTCACTACCGCGAGATTTGCAAATTGTAGTAGGAAAATGACCTAATCCAGTCAAAGCTTTCGCCGCCTCCAAATGGAAAGGAATATGGTTTTGAGAAAGGATACGTGATTGCAGGTTTTATAGTGTTTATTCCCTTTGTTTAGGATATATTAATTGAATTATTCATTTACCATAATTAAATATACTAAGATTACCATTATACCCTTATTTATTTATTTAATTATTTTATTATTTCCTGAATTCTCATTGGTGCATACATGCACACAATAGTTGTCAGGAACATTTGAACCTATATATATATATATATATATATATATATATATATATAAAGGTCCATGTGAATTTTTTTACAGAATTGATCAATGTATTAAAATAGTATACTCTTTCGCTTTGACACTCTCACCACAAGACATTCGTATGTTGCAAGATTCTCCAAAATCCAGGTAAAAACTATCACTTTCTGAATTCTATAGGGACCCGTTGCACCAAAAAAACTTAATATGCCAAACTCTACCCCATTTGCGAACTTAGGCATAAAGTGTAAATTCTCACAAACTATAGGGACTGAACATGAAACTTCTGCATTCTTCATGATTTTCTATCAAGATTCGAAACTGGACTAATTATGTCAAGTCTTCGAAATTTCAGGCACCAATTTCGAAACATTTGTGTTTCTTCCCCAATTCATTTGTTCCAGTTGATGTTCGACTCTAATGCCCAAATCTTTGACTATCAACCTCCAATCTCCAAATCTTCGAACATCGATACTCGATTCCACTTATCCTGACGAGTGTCAAGTGTCGATATTCTAGTTTCGAGCATCCACTTATCTCAACCTTCGTTATCAAAACCTTTCTTTTAAAAACCTCCATTTTTCATCAACATCCATCAACATCGATCTGTAATGAGTATCCAGTCTAAGCCTTCGATTCCCATATCAAAGAATTCGTTAATAAAAGATGTTGACTCCAAAATCCTCGACCCTTGATATCGATCACTTTGAAATCTTCATTGCCAGATCATCTAGTTTTTAACTTATCATCATTAAAGTTGTCAATTGGAGACCTTCGCTTTCACGATATCAACCTAATTCATTGATACGACTCGACATCGACTCAACTAGCAATCAACATCCCTTTCGATTCCTTATCAATCCATCTATTAAGAAACATTGATTCCTTGACTGTGACATCCCCATTTTCATGGCCAGAAAAGACCGATTTTGTTTATGCTTTATAAAAATTAGAGTATCTCTTTTAATAAAAACGTTGCGAAATTTCATCCCAGAAAAACATGATAATTTCATTACCAAAGCATTTCCGAAGAAATGTATTTTTATTCATTTTCAAACATTTGGGATGTCATCGTCGATACAGAAACATAAGCATAAACAGAACATACATTCATTTACACTAGTGATCTATATCTCCTTAATCTCTCATTGTAATGTAGCTTCACCTCGTCACCTGTGATACAAGTAAACTGAGTGGGTTAGGTTGGGAAACCTGGTGAGTACATAGGGTTTTCAACCCACAATAATATAATTATTATGTTTAATAATCAAACAATTAACCCAATTACCGATCCCCATTATCTTCTTTATTCCAAAGTACCTTCCTTAAGGATTTATCCTAAGGATCATCTCCTACATCATATTTACCTCTCATCTCCTTAAATAGCATTTCCTTATATGTTCATTCCTAAGAACTCTTCCTAAGGATCATTGCCTACATCGCGTAGACAATATTGATTCAGGGATTACTCCCTCAATATGTTCCCAACGAGGGTTAGGGTATCATCGCATGAATACGTAGTTACAACGTCGCCTGAACTCGTAATTCATAGTAAGGGGTTAGAGTATAATCGCATGAATACGTAGTTATAACATCGCCTGAACTCGTAATTCATCACCTACAGGTTATGGGCCTGCTAGTGTTTCCACGGGGTTGTCTAGAATAGTCCGTGGTCACCATATATACTCTGGTAGATGACTACATCGTCACATTTCCGGTTAAGGTTATGATATCTCCTTTCATCCTACATCACCTATTCATCATCATTTATTTACCTAATTATCATCAACTTTCTATCATCACCTATCTCTCATCATTTTATTTCATCACACACCAACTATTTCGTCTACCCATGTTTCATCTGCAACATATTTGTAGATATAAAATAAATATGTCGTTTAAATCTTTTAAAACAAGTATAAAATCGTTCATCCAGCATAGACAACAAGTATTCAAATAATATGCACACATAGCATGTAATTTATATAAAAAACCTCATATCTATGTGTAAGATGAAAGTAGTTATGCACTCACTTGAAAAGGTGGTGATTTCGAACTTAGACAGTGCTTCACTTCTTAAAAATAATTTCCTTTGACGAAAGCTAGTATTATTACCATTAAAGTTTAGTCTATTATTTTCCGAGACTAATTAATAGTCTAGCTATAATTACTATTATATAAGCGTTAAACAATACTTATATAACCCATAATAATAGCCCAAGTACTTATTATAAGTTCCTAATAACGTTACTATAATTAAATAAAAGATATATTAAAAATAGCGTAGGCGTAGCTCACTTACAGCAGGTTTTATAGAAAAATCAGGCTTTTCTTGGTGCAGCATTCCCGAGCCAAAAAGGTCTTCTTCTCGGCGCCGTTGAGCACTCTGAGGCTTCCGCCTCGTGCTGGGGAGGTTCCTTAGGCTTTTTGGGAGGTTCTGGGGCTAGTAAGAGGTTCTAGAGAGATAGTAAAGAGAAGAAAGAATGGGAAAGGTGTGAAGAAAATGAGAGTGGGAGAGGTTATATTTATAGGGTGAAATATGGCTGAACTTGGTGCCACATGTCACCATCTGATGGCAAGACTTGGGGAGAAAGCAATGGCCAAGATTGTGTCACGTCACCCATTTTCGCACAACACATTTCTGACTTCTAAAATCCGTAACATTCACATACAAGCATCATTTTTGATGTTATTGATATGCACACATAGGTAAAAAGAAGATCTACAACTTTCCTTTTGACTCTATTGGCTAGTTCTCGACTTAACAATACGAGAATAATAGACTGTTAAATGACTGCGAAAAATTTGTAACTCCTTCATACAAACTCCGTTTTCATCTGTCTTTTTACCATTGAGTTCCTATTAATGAGATCTTCAACTCTCATTTAGTTCATGTAAGCCAAAAACCGCTCGAACTAAAATTCGAGTTTTGGGTCGTGTACTACTAAGCCAAATCTTAGAAAAATCATAACTTCCTCATACGAAGTCAATTTTGAGTGTTCTTTTTATGGACGCTCTCAGGTTATCATATTCTATGACTTTCATTTAGATCACTAAGGCTAAAATTCACTCCTTCATAAATTCACTATTTACGTCTCCCCGGTGTCGTGTCGGTTCCGTCGCGAAACTTCGATGGGTCATAACTTCTTCGTTATAACTCGGATTTCGGTGCTCTTTACATGTATGGAACCCTTGAGACATATTCTAAAACTTGGTTAAGATTATTTATTCTAAACAATATTTTGTCGAAAAGTCATTTTCGACCCCTATTATCTCTAAATTGACTAGCCTGGATCTACGGGCGTTAGAATTATCTCCCCCTTAGGATGATTACGTCCCGGAATCATCAACGAAACAGTGCTCAGATGATGACTCCATACGTTATCTATTTTTCCTAAGTAATAACCATAACTTTCATGTTTCTTCGAAAGAGTATCTAACTCTAAGACTTCCTGACTGCAGGCAGTGCCCGATATTAGACGCACTCTCTATCTCATGTTAGATTTCCAATCATAATCTTTATGTCGCAATCTCGATCTTTATTGGAGACTCTTTCTTTAACAAACTTGAGATAAGTTTCTTCCTTCGATTATCATAATAGACTGACGGGTCATGTTCTACTAACCTCTCATCGTATGATACATGGCTTGGACTCAGGTATTTTAGAGTGAAATTCCAGAATAGACTATACCTTCCTTCATGTTCTAATCACATCTTAAAAGGTATTGTTTCTAGCTACAAGCAACTATCGTGATACCTCTACCAATCGCTTTGATTATCTTTTATTTCAATCTTTCGACTTAAGTCAAATGCTACATCAAACTTGGTTCTCTGAACCACGTAACATACTCATCGTAGTTGGAATCAATTAGATATGATACTAGGGTCGGAATAACAATCATCTTCTTAGTCATTACCAAAACGATGGTAACAACATACTTGAATAATATGAAATCAATTACTAGCTTCTTGGTAACCTTGTGACTTTCCCTGATCCAAGCGTAAGTCATGTGCTTCCGGTAGTATATGCATCTACTACCTTTCACACTTACTCATACTCGTCCCAAGTATTGTCTCGCAGTTTTCCAATTAACCATAAAAAATCACATAACAATTTGACACATCAGATAACAAAACGAAGGTTTTATATTATTCCTTGAAACGATTACATAGGTGTTCAAGTTCAACCTATACTATGCCTCTAATAGGCTACACCTCCTGATACTATCCGCATGGCCTCTTCATAACTTGATCCTCATATATCCATCCTCACTCCTGATTCCTTGCATTGTCATCTACTTCGTCAAGGATCAATTAGAATTCTCTAGCTTTTGGCTTTAGCGGCGCATTTTTTCCTTGTAGTTTCGTTCTTCTTTGGACAGTTCTTCAAAATATGCCCATCATTTCCACATTCGTAGCACTTCTTGTTGTCGAATGTACAATCTCTGGAATAGTGACCGGTCCTACCACACTTATAGCACGTCACTTCTCCGTCGCATCTTCCGGAGTGCTTCTTCATACACTTCTCACACCATCTTGCTTCACCTCCTCCTCTTCTAGACTTTGGGAATTTTCTCTCCTTGTTGTACATTGAAGATCCTTCATGCTTCCTTTTCTGGCTAACATTAGCTCTCTCCAGACCCTTCTCTCTTATTTAGGTCTCCACATTCTTAGCAGCCCAGATAACAGCTTTCAGAGTGGTTGCTTGCTTGACCATTAGACCAAAGTCTGCTGGTAATCCGTGGGCAAACTTGTTGACCTTGGAGAGCTCAGTTGGAACTAGATAAGGGATGAGCTTCATTTTCTCCGTAAAACTTGCAGCATACTCAGTGACACTCATCCTCCCCTTCCTCAAATTCTGGAATTCATTGTTGATCTCCAGAAGATCCTACACAGAGCAGTACTGCATCTTTAATTGCACTAGGAAATCTTCCCAAGACATCTTGCTTGATTCTCCCTTGGGTATCGTGTTAGATAGTAGCTTCCACCAGCTCAGTACTCCAGACTTTAACAGAGGGACCGCAAGGGCGGTATTTTGTTTGTTGCTACACTTGCAACTCTCAAACATTGTCTCCATCTCGGAGATCCAATCCATAACTTCCACCAATGATGGGCTTCCAGAAAGACTCGGGGGTTTGGATGCCATGAAATCCTTGTACTTGCATCCATGTTCGATATTTCCTCCATCTTGATTGTTTTGTCTAACTATAAGTGGGTTGTCTTGACCAACGGTCCCACTGTAGTTCCCTCCTTCTGACTGCCCATCACTCAGCTCGGTTTCTTCAATAGGCATCGTAAGTTCCTCTCGATTTTGTTGAAGTAAAAACCTTGTTTCCTCCATTTGATGATCCAACATCATTTGGATCATCACTTGTACCCTGACCATGGTGATTGGCTCAGGTGCGGTTACTACAATAGGTATTTGTTCAATCACTTGCGGTTCTTGATTCCTATTTCCATTCGCGTTCCCGACTCCACTTCGGGTTCTTGTCATTTCAATCTTTACACCAAATCATACGGTCAGTGTGTAATGACGAGAATTAAGATAGGAAAGATTTTATCTATGATTGACGTATAATCCCCTTATCTCTTCTAAACGTTATATGCCAGTTCTAATATCGTAATTAAACGTTTAGAAACCTGAACACATAAAGTTTTCGGATCCGGTCGGCAATAGACCATAGATCCGGACAAACAACAGCATATCAGGCACAAAATATTTAGCACATAAAAGCATTTTTAGGAACAATTCCTAAAATAAGCTAGTGCTCACATCTCACAGACATTGCTTAGCATTCTAAGTTTAAGTCAAGAAATCCTACAAATTCCTAGTTTGCTTAGACTAATGCTCTGATACCAACTGTGACACCCCCATTTTTACGACAACAAAAGACTGATTTTGTTTATGCTTTATAAAAATCAGAGTATCTGTTTTAATAAAAATGTTGCAGAATTTGTTCCCAGAAAAACATGATAATTTCATTATCAAAGCATTTCCGAAGAAATGTATTTTTATTCATTTTAAAACATTTGGGATCTCATGATCCATACAGAAACATAAGCATAAGCAGAACTTACATTCATTTACACTAGTGATCTATATCTCCTTAACCTCTCAGTGTAATGTAACCTCGCACCTGTGATACAAATAAACTGAGTGGGTCAGGTTGGGAAACCTGGTGAGTACATAGGGTTTTCAACCCACAATAATATAATTATTATGCTTAATCATCAAACAATTAACCTAATTACCCATCCCTATTATCTTCTTTATTCCTAAGTACCTTCCCTAAGGATTTAACCTAAGGATCATCTCCTACATCATATTTACCTTGCATCTCCTTACATCATATTTCCTTATATGTTTGTTCCTAAGGACTCTCCCTAAGGATCATCGCCTACATCGCATAGACAATATTGATTCATGGATTACTCCCTCAATACGTGCCCAACAAGGGTTACAGTATCATCGCATGAATACGTAGTTACAACATTGCCTGAACTCGTAATTCATAGTAAGGGGTTAAAGTATCATCGCATGAATACGTAGTTACAACATCACCTGAACTTGTAAGTCATCACCTACAGGTTATGGGCCTGCTGGTGTTTCCTCGGGTTTGTCTAGAATAGTCTGTGGTCGCCATCTATACTCTGGTAGATGACTACATCGCCACATTTCCGGTTAAGGTTATGGTATCTCCTTTCATCCTACATCACCTATTCATCATCATCTATTTACCAAATTATCATCACCTATTTCTCATCATTTTATTTCATCACACACCAACTATTTCATCTACCAATGTTTCATCCACAACATATTTGTAGATATAAAATAAATATATACCATTTAAATCTTTTAAAACATATATAAAATTGTTCATCCAGCATAGACAGCAAGTATTCAAATAATATGCACACATAGCACGTAATTTATATAAAATACTTCATATCTATGTGTAAGATGGAAGTAACTATGCACGCACTTGAAAAGGTGGTGATTCCAAACACAGACAACGCTTCGCTTCTTAAAAATAATTTCCTTCGACGAAACCTAGTATTATTACCACTAGAGTTTATTCTATTTATTCGTTGAGATTAATTAATAGTCTAGCTATTATTAATATTATATAAGCGTTAAACAATTCTTATATAACCATAATAATAGCCCAATGACTTATTATAAGTTCCTAATAACGTTACTATAATTAAATAAAAACAATATTAAAAATAGCGAAGGCGTAGCTCACTTACATCGGGTTTTATAGAAAATTGGGTTTGCTTAGAGCAGCGTTCCCTAGCCGAAAAGCTCTTCTTCTCAGAGCCGTCGAGCACTATGGGGCTTCCGGCTTGTGCTAGGAAGGTTCCTTAGGCTTTTTGGGGGGTTTCGGGGCTAGAGAAAGGTTCTAAAGAGAGACTAAAGAGAAGAAAGAATGGAAATGGTGTGAAGAAAAAGTGAGTGGGAGAGGTTCTAATTATAGGGTGAAATATGGTTGAACTTGGTGCCACATGTCACCATCTAGTGGCAGGATTTGGGGAGAAAGCTATGGCCAAGATTGTGCCACGTCACCCATTTTTGCACAGCACACTTCCGACTTCTAAAATCCGTAACATTCACAAAAAAGCTCCGTTTTTTACGTGCTTTATATCCATACGTAGGTAAAAAGAAGATCTACAACTTTCATTTTCACTCGGTTGGCTAGTTCTCGACCAATCTTAAATTTAACAATACAAGAAGATTAAACTATTAAATGACCGCGAAAAATTCGTAAATCCTTCATACAGAGTCTGTTTTCTTCTGTCTTTTTACCGTTGAGTTCGTATTAATGAGATCTTCAACTCTCATTTAGGTCATGTAAGTGAAAAACCGCTTGAACTAAAATTCGAGTTTCGGGTTGTGCCCTGCTAAGCCAAATCTTAGAAAAATCATAACTTTCTCATACGAAGTCAGATTTGGGCGTTCTTTTTATGGACGCTCTTAGGTTAACATATTCTATGACTTTCATTTAGATCACTAAGTCTAAAAGTCCCTCAATCATAAATTCACTATTTACATCTCCCCGGTGTACTGCCGGTTCCGTCGCGAAACTTCGACGGGTCATAACTTCTTCGTTATAATTCATATTTCGGTGCTCTTTATAGGTACGAAACCCTTGAGACATATTCTACAACTTGGTTAAGATTATTTATTTTAAATAATCTTTTTTCGAAAAGTCGTTTTCGACCCCTATTATCTCTAAATTGAGTAGCCCGGATCTACGGGCGTTACATTGACTCCATTCGATAAACCAATACTTCCAATTTCATGTCTAAACCATGATTTGAACATCGATCGATTCCAAGTTATGTTCGTCACTTACAATACTAATGTGACTCATAATAAGAACAATTTAGTCAACATACAAATTCCAAAAACATGTTCAATCCACAAGCAAATCAAAATCAACGCCTCTCGATTTGAACCTAGATGTCAAAATTAACATCGATTCCAACATTGAATCCCATCCATCGACCATCAAAACATAATTATTCATCAAGTCGACCTTTCTAGTTTGTTCCTACCTTTCAATTTTCAACTTCGAATTTTCTGTACACATTTGTCCTTCGCTTTTCAACGATCGTTGACCACTAACAATCGAACCCAAATTTCACATCGTTGATTTCAAACGAATCAAAAATCGACTCCAAAGTTATTTTCCAAAATCAAAATCAATTTTAAAACCAACGGGGTGTTTGGCAAAACTTTTTAAGGTTAAAAATCCTTTTTGTAAAAGGACTTTTTGGCTAGTGACTTTTTCCAAAAGAAAATCTTTAAAAAGTGTTTGTATTTGCTTTTAGGGTAAAAGTTAGCTTTTCAGGTTGAAAAGTCCCAAAAGTTACAAAAAGATAGGATTTTGTGACTTTTGAAACACTATCTTTTCTTTCTATACAAAAAGTTATTTTAAAAGATCTTTTTCAATACCCAAAAATCTTTGGATCTTTTTTAACTTTTTGGAAAAGTTAAAAGCAAAAGTTGTCTTAAATAAAATGAGTTCGATTGTTTCGAACCAGACACATTTCATGAATCGGTAAAAGAAACTAAGTTCGATTCCAAGCAACGAACTCAAGAGCTAGACAAAATTGAAATCATCTAAAACAACTGTGAATCAAATATGACTCCAAGAATCGGTAACAAAAACTAAGTTCGATTCTAACTTCAAACTCATATGAATCGAGTATCCATAAAAGTCGATTTTGAGTTTTATGTTGCCTTATACACCCAAAATTGAACAATGTTAAATACGAATCAGATTTATATGAATATGAACAGAATTTGATTGGGCTTAAAAACTCGTGAACATTAACGAGTTATTTGATTTGTGGATTGCGCTCTAAATTTGATGAACAATATTTGATCGAAACTTTTGGGCTCATAGTTGGATGAATAGTAAAAGAAGTGAATATTTGGACTTCAAATAATCTATGATGAACAATGTATTTTGAAATTTAAACAGAATGAGTTTGATTTTGGTTTTGATCTAAACAAAAATAATTGGATCAATCACTGGTGTTGAGACGGATTTGATCAAAAATGAAAAACGAAAAGCACAAATCAAAATGTATGGACGTTTTGGAATCTATTTGAGAATTTGTGATACCTTTTTGACGAATCAATTTCCATTTTTAATGAACGAATCAAATTCAGAATATCGTGGTTCTTTTTTTGGAACGAGAAAATCTCTATTTTGAAGATTGTACCACCACTATGCATGATCTACAACTCGTTCTTTGCGTTTTTCGTGTTCTTCAACGATCCAAGAACATCTTCATAAGAACCACCAACACATTTGTGTTTTGAATTCAAATTCAATGCAACATTTGGAGATTGTTGCTTTGGAACCCAAATTTGCTTCACAGATTTAGACTTCACAACATTTGACGATTTTTGTGAGTAAACCCGCTTGTTTTTGCGTTTAATCTTCTTCTTCTTTTTCTTTCTCAGCTTTTTCATCTTGAAGATTTGATTTCATGAACAAACCCACTTTCTACAACTTCAACATTGTGAATTTGAATTAATATTTGGGAGTTTGATACTTGTAAATTTCTTGGATCACCGGCTTCCAATAAGGAATCATTCCTTCAAATGAATCACAAGAACACAAAATATCATCGGTTTGAACTCCAATCGAGCAAAAAAAATTCATCATGAGAATCAACTTGAACTCCTTTTTCTTGAACATCAAGAACACGGTGATCATCATCAAGAACATGTTCCCGAGCTTCACGACAATCTGCATAATATTCAAGTTTATTGCTTCCATATTTACATTCAGCAAGAGGAATTCCTTTTATGACTTCACCTTCTTTCTTATTTCTTCGTCTCTCTTGATATGTTGTAATCAATCTATCAAAGAAATCTTCGGTTTGATAAATTGGATGACTAATTAATTCTCCAACCTCATTATTTTATCCATTTGAAATGAGTGCATCTTCACTTTTCAATCCAACCGTCAAGCAATAAAGAAGATATTCAAAATTGTATTCACCTAGTAAATTTTCATTATGTATTAATCATATTTCTATAATTTCTTCTTTCCTTTTGAATCAAACGATATGAACTTGGGTTTTCTAGAGAGAGAAAGTAACACAAAAAAGTATTCTAGAGAGAGAAAATCAAATTATGGATCACATCAAGGAAAATTTTGATTTCTAGAATACAAAACACTCTCTAAACACGAAGATCAATAAGAACATGAAGAATCACCAAATCTAGAAAGCCATCAATGATCAATTCTAGATCCAATCAAGAACACCCGCTCTGATACCAATTGTAGTGGTGTTGATTATGATGGAATGTGCGGAATTAGAATAGATCTAGTGAATCATCATACAAATCAAGAGCCCATGGAGTAAATAAATATTGTTAAGCTCATATTTGATCTAGAAAGAACATACACAGTGGGTCTTGTACAAATTCTCTCTCTACTCTAACACTCCAAATGGTTCCTTAGATAATGGGAGTCACTAACTTCCTATTTATAGGAAAGACTCAACCAATTTACACATAGAAGAGGGTAAGCCTAACTCTCCACATCCAAGCGTGACTTTGCACCCTAACAATCGCCCATTAGGGCCCAAGATAAATAAGTCCAACAGATGACCCATACCAAAGCCCAATAAGTAAAACTCCGCTCCTGACTGAGTACGCTAGGCGTACTCAGATGTACGCTAAGTGTACAGGTTGTTTGTCTTGTACGTTGCACCTATAGGCTTGTATGCCAAACGTACTCCTCCATTGAGCCAAAACCTTCATTAAGCTCTAAATGCTTGATCCCATAAGATCAGACCACAAATCTACTTCAAAATGAACGTCTAGAACCATAAAGTCACTGAAATGGTGACTTTGCATGCCCCAAGAAGACCCAATCTCAAAGTATAACACTCTACTATCATGAAAATGACCCCAAATCAAGCATGGATGGATATAAAATCTAAAGGTACCAACTTTATGGACCTTGAACCTCAGAAACACTAAGAGGGGAACTCAAAGCTCCTAGAGTGGAATCAAGATCACTAGATCTCATTCTTGGGACCAAAATGAACCAAAACCCACAAAATAATAGATCTAAGACATCAATGATTAAGTTCAAAGCTTTATACCTCCAACAAGCTGGAAATGAGACACATAAGCAAGATCCATAAACTCTTCCTTGATTCACATCTTTGCACCAAGCTCCACTGAAACGACCCAAAAATACGACCCAAAAATTTTCGTTTTTCAATATAATCAAAACCATAATATAAGTATCATAACATAAAACATACGCGATGTATCCCTGAAACATAATAGAATACTGTGCGGAAGACTGTATCATACTACATCAAATCCAAAACATCAAAAAGACATCCCCAGGATAAAAGCTATGCTGTGGTGTGTGCGATGTTGTCACCCCGAGCTCTTCCCTTTGCTTGCGGAAGTACCTGAAACCAAAACTGAAACTGTAAGCACGAAGCTTAGTGAGCTCCCCTAAAATACCACATACCATACAATAACATATAAACACATATTGGGCCCCGCCCACTGCATCGGGCCGAAACCCGGAAACTGCATCGGACTGAAGTCCGGAACTAACTGCATCGGACCGGAGTCCGGAACTAACTGGGACCTTGTCCCCTGCATCGGACCAAAGTCCGGAACTAACTGCATCGGACCGGAGTCCGGAACTAACTGGGACCTTGTCCCCTGCATCGGACCGAAGTCCGGAACTAACTGACTGAACATAGCATGGCATATCAACTAGCATGAACACATATACTGCATACTGAATCGGGCCGTCGCCCGGAACACATAACATATAACACATAGCACATAAAACCTGTCTGAGCCACGAAGGCATCAAACATGCCAACTACTACATCGGACCGAAGTCCGGAAACTACTGCTAACTGGACGGGCCGGCATTGTGGCCTTAGACCCGTCCCTACTGGAAGGAAACTCGCCTCGTAAGCTGGCTGATGAGTGTGTGGCTCGGGAACCTAACGGCTGCTGCTCCTGAATCTCCTCGGCTACAAGTCCATAAACACACTCAATCAAATACTAACACTGCACTTGGGGTAAAGTGACTCTTTTACCCTTGGTCAAAGTCAACTCTCTTTGGGCTGACTCGCCGAGTTGGGCTACCCAACTCGCTGAGTCCTAGTCTCACTTCTCAGTTCTACACGCTGCTACTCGTCGAGTGTGGCATCGACTCGACGAGTACCCTCTTGATCCAAGAACTCAGACAATCTTCATCCGACTCGCCGAGCCGCAAGAACAAACTCGACGAGTTGTTCTTGATCCTAAGAAGATTGCCTTGGACTCGCCGAGTTGTATGAACAAACTCGCCGAGTCCCTCCATCACTGAGTCTACTCTCAACTCGCTGATTCCACTCCCTAACTCACATCGTCCACTCGACACTGATAAACTGAAGGACTCGGGAACTCGCGACCCAACTCGTCGAGTCGTTCTTCCCGACTCACCGAGTTGCCGCCATGCAACTGATTTTTACTCGATTTTGTTTGAATCCAATACATACAATTGATAGATCTGAGTCCAATAAGCTGTTTTACCACGTAAAGTTTCCAACTTTACGTGCACAACTTCATGAATAAGGGAAATAAGGCTAAAAGATGCATAAAATGGGTAGATCTATGGTTATCATGCAATATAACTCCAAAAAGACAGTAGATCTGGGCTCTACAACACCCTAACATTCAGATCCATAGATATTTCGACTTATTAAGACGTCCATGCAAGTGTAAAGCTTGGAACAAGCATCAACTAGCTCTTAGGAGAGCTCTAATGGAAGTTTAAAGCATATAACAAGAAGGAACTCCGAAAATACCTCAATTAATTCTGATTTGCCCTTGGATCTTTGCACTACAACACTTCTCCTTGCTTCTTTCTTCTTCTCTTTCTTCACACCTTCACAAAATGGCACCAAAACACATATAAGCTCTCAAGGGAGGATTAGGGTTCTATCACTGTGTTCTCAGGGTGAGGGAGGCGAGGATGGGGGCTATAAGGTGGTATAAATAGTGGGCAACCCGGGGATTTAGGGTTTCACCCAGACGGATGGACTCGCCGAGTCCCCGGCTCACGCGTGTCCGCAGACGCGACCCTACTCGGCGAGTCAGGCTATGAACTCGCCAAGTCCCTCTTGCAAAACTCACTATAATTACCAATAAATCAACATATCGGGAACGGGTCGTTACATCCATCCTCTTAGAAATGGATCTAGCACACCAAAAATGGACTCCATAAGCTCAAAATGCCACCATGAAGGCTTAAGATGATTTTTAGGGTTTTAGAGGGTTGAGGCTGACTTAGAAAATGAAGAAACGGGCTAACATTAAGCTTATATAAGGTACAACCATAAAATTAGGGTTTTTTCAACCTGACCCTCATACGCCTCGTGTACGGGGTCTCGTACCCCGACTCAACCTTGCACCTACACTGCATGTACTATACACTACGCCTTGCGTAACCGGCTTCACATCAGTACGCCCTGTGTTCCTCCCTGGTACGCCCCTCGTACTAGGGTTTTTCCCAAACCCTAATTCTTCTAAAGGCCATATCTTTCTCAATAAAACTCTGCATCTGACCATCCTTATATCCATAAAAAGGTATCGAAATACTCAACACTATTATCAATTCGTACTCACTATAAGATATCCTGAACGAACATCCACTTTCCATAAAGGCCTGAGCAGACAAATTACCAAAATTCCATTTTATTCCAAAACTCAAAGTGAATACCCGAACCATCCAAAATACCTTATCCACCCCAACTGAGTCCAAAACCCAACTCATGGAGGGTCTGAAGCCTGCTAATACCCAGTCCTTGATCATCAACCCAAAATAGGAACAATTCGAAACAGGATGTTACAAGCATGCTTTTGCACGTTAGGCTATCCGGTATGGGAGGTGGAAGACGCATGGGAGGTTGACGTGTCACCCCTAAGACACGTGAACACCACCCTCAAGGCTGGTACTTTGACTGTGGTGTGGAAGGGAAGGTGGATGGAGACAGATATATTGCTTGGCCATTTGACTTTTTCGACCGTTGGACTAATTTCGACCGTTTATATATAACTTTTTTTTAATCATTCAATTACAAATAAATTTATCTCTATATAACATTCATTTTACATTTCAAACACACACACATATTCACCAAAAAAATACTCCTTCCTCACATCTTTTTATGGATCCAAATCAAAATACCCCACCCACACCAAACACTCAAAATGATCCATTAGCAAATCTTAGTTACATGTAATTGATAACATCACCAATCCAACAACAGCCTCCATTCACCAATCTTTCATACCACCCATACTACCACCAACAACAACAACCACCCCAATTTCAAGTCTTTCAACAAGAACCTTCTCCACAATTTCAACCCTAAACTTCTCAATCTCAACAACCATCTCAAGTTCCATTATTTCAATCTCAACCTATAAACCTCGTCAATGAAGACAACGACGAACGGGTTGGAGAAATGCAACCAAGTTGTAGAAGGCAAAAAGAATCAAAAGATCCAAGGAAAAGTAAAAGTATGCAATAGAATGAAGAGGAAAAGGAAGCTTTAGCTAAATCTTAGATTTTCATATCATAAGACAAGGATGTCGGCAATGCGCAAACGGATCAAAGTTTTTGGAATCGTGTTTTAGACCACTTCCTCGCATTATTAAGAAGACAAACGAGTCGGACATACAACGTGATCAATGCAAAATGGTGTGACCTTCTAGCGGCTTGAACTAAATTTAACGGTATATTAGACAATCATAAAAATATACATAAAAGTGGTAGCAACTATTTCAACATTTTATCGACCGCGTTGTACCAATTCAAAATTACTAACAATGGTAAACCATTTGCCAACCAAAAAGACTGGAAAGTTTGTCGTAATGGTCCAAAATGGGTCATTTATCCGGATACGACGCACTCGGGATCTACCACCGACTCCAACAAAAGGCCGAGAACGTCCGAGTTGGACATTGGTGTTAGCCTCGACCTCAATGATGAGGTCGAAGCCACCGAGGGGGAGGGTCCATTGGACATCCAACTTTGTCGACCACCGAGAAGGGACAAAGCGAGATAGAGGACATCTTCAATCGGAAAATCTAACAAGGACATACTAACGGAGAAAGTAGACAAAACTCTAAATTTTTTTAGAAAAAAAAAATTATAATTGAATTAACGAAGGAAGCTCGTCGGAAAAAATGACACTCACTGATCTTCAATTTATATACACGGTGCCGCAACCGAATCTCGACTCGGAAATTTAAGGATGTTTTTAAAAATTCTACAAGAAGTTCTCGACAAATATGGCAACTAGATTCTATATTTTGTATGCTTTTTAGTAATTTAGGTTTAATTTTCTGTGTTTTTATGTTTTTTTTTAGTATTTTAGTTTTAATTTTCTATGTTTTTTATGTTTTTTTAGTAATTTAGGTTTAATTTTCTATTTTTTAGATTTAATTTTCTATGTTTTTTAATCAATGTAATGTGGTTTCAACTAATGTAAAATATTTTATTATGTTTTATACTATGTATTTTTTTAATTTAATCATAAAAAAATAAAGAAAGTAAAAAATAAATATAAAGTTGTAACCATTTTCAATATCTAGTATATTGGTGGTGAAGTTGAGGTAACACAGGGTTTGTGGTAACCACTCCTCATAGCGTGCCTTACGGGGATCTAGTAGCCTAATTAATTCGATTGATACACCAGTTAATTGATGAGTTATTTATTAAGAATTCTAGTTTAGAAAAGTGATACCAGGAGCATGTCCGTGTTCTCGTAAGGAATAAGAACTAGCCGTCTACTTTACTCCGGTTTGGGTTTAAAACATTTAGTTTTAAGTTACTACTATTTTCGTGGGCTAAGACAATTTTAGATTTAAATGGGCCGAGGCCCAGACTGTTTGTAAAGTTTTCGAATAGAACGAATTATGCTGACCTACAGTTTGATTATGATTTAGTTAGCTGCCATATGTTTTTGCTAAAGGTTTAGATTCTTAAAAAGAAGATAGTTTGTGTTGCTTATGATATAATTATTCAAAAATTTAGTAAACTACCCCTCAACTTATATACATACTATGTTAGTTAGCTACTCAAACTGACTGTTAGAATTTTTGAATTAGCCATATCTCGTCATAAATATTACGTTTTACAAATGTTCACATTCAGATATCATTTTATTAAAATTTAATAAATTATTTTCTCGGAATTCTATTCGAGTTTGATATAAATTTTTTTTTTTTAATAAAAAGCTTATAATTATTGAAATCGGTTTAAATAATATAAGTAATTGAAATCTAAACATTGGCTGATAGAATTAGATGCATGGAGATTTCAACATTATAGTGGAATTTTTGTAACTATATTCAGACTTTAAGGATTTTCGATTAGCGGGGAGAAGCTTGCACTAGGGTCGAGATCTATTAGGTGGGTTTCATGTGATTTCTATGGACGCTTGCAACGTATTTTTATTTACATCAGTTGTTGTTAGTTGCTACACTTTGTTCATGTTATTTTTGTTAAAACAATTATGCTAATAACTTATGAATAGTAATTGCATGAACTATGTTTGTAAAATGTGGAGGTTTAATTATGGTGTCATTAACCCCATAGCTTGAGAATGAAACTAGTTTAGAATTAATAAAAGGGTGTAGGTCATTTTTGGTTATTTAACTTTTAATTTTGTTATCATTTGGTCATTTAATTTTTTTTATGTTTTAATAAATCATCAAACTTTTGATTTTGTACTCATTTAATCACTTAACTTTTGTTTTGACCATGTAACCAGGGACGGAACACGAGAAGTTAAATTAGGAGGGCCAAAATTAAAATTAAAATTAAAATTAAAAAAAAAAAGAAACCATATTAATAAGTTTAATTTGATTAAAGGATATGAGATATAGAAATTTTTAAACAAAACAACTACTATGATATATATTTATATCTCCTCATCAAAATGGAACCTTTTTGAATAGTGATCTTTATTCGGCTCACAAGTCTATTGTTCTTCGATCTAAATAAAATAAAATGCTATATAATATTATTATTGAGCAAGTCTATAATCTCAACTTTAAACCAAAACAAAATTTTGATCATCATTTTTATCTTGGTCGATTAACTTTACATTGGCTAGGCAATTTTTTTTTTCCAAAATCTCACTGGGAATTTTTTACACGCTTTCAAGTATGGGTTTAGTATTAACCAATTGCTCTCTCTCTCTCTCTCTCTCTCTCTCTCTCTCTCTCTCTCTCTATATATATATATATATATATATATATATATATATATATATATATATATATATATATATATATATATATATATATATATATATATATATATATATATATAAAGAAAATTGAAATTATAGTCTTAAAAAAGAAGAATGTAGGTGGTCATCCGTAGGCCCACGTTGCTTTAATGAAATAATTAAATAATACTCAACTTTGAAATATGATAGGCTTGCTAATCCAATTCAAGTTCACTAACGAGTTGCAAATAGACTAATAAGTTGGAACTTAGAACCCAAAAAAGCAATATTGAGTTACATCACTGGACTTAATTTTTGATTTTTACTCATTTAATTATCCAACTTTTAAAATTATGTTCATTTAATTAAAAGTTTAGTGATTAAATTAGCGCAATTTTATAAGTTAGGTGATTAAATGTAACCAACCCAAACGTTAAGTGACTAAATGAGAACAAAACCAAAAGTTTAATGGTCTTTTAAAACATAAAAAAAATTAAGTGACCAAATGTGCATAAAACTAAAAATTAAATGACCAAAAATGATTTAAACCCTTAATAAAAACCAAAAATATACTATCAAGTCGATCATAAAAATATAAACAGAAAATCTCTTATGGACCAAAAAGATAATTTTAATAAACGGTATACCTCTTTTGGGAAGACTGTTGATAAAAGTGGTTTCGACTTCTAGTTTTTGAATATATATTTCTTGATAATGTTTAATTACTGCTTGTTCATTGGCTTGAGAAATCTTCATTTTATCCCACCATTTTGAGCCAAATTGGCGATTAAGCCAGGGCGGAGACGAATCCTTTGCTTCTTGATAATGAAAAGTCCAAGACATTATCCATGGAACTTTAAATATCATGATAAATTGTAACATGTATTCAAATTCTGGAATTTGTTGAATAAACAATTCTTTAAATTTGAGATATCCATCGTAAATTTCTTTTGGTAAACAATTTGGAAGAATACCCATATATTTGTACCAATTGATAAACCATCTTGGATATTCACAATTGAAGTTCAAATCAAAGAAGATAAACCATGAATGTGAATAATTCCGATGTGAATAATTCCGAATAAAGAATGTCTTAGTCCAGGCATCTTGATAATCATTGTAAGAAAATGTGGGATAAGCAGGATAACTTATAAGAGGTTTTTCAGAGTGAAGGTTTGGAACCCAACTTTCTGGAGAAATGATTTTGATAATATGAGCTTTGCTAAAATCAATGTTTCCCTCTTTAGAATTAGAACGATGAACAAAATTGACTGAACCAGATTCTTGCAGAATAGCTTGATAATATTCTCGGGTTTTATATGAATCAACATAAAAGGTTTTCCCTTGTCCAAAGAGATGATTTGTGAGAATATGAAAACCTTGGTGTAACTTATGGATTTGAAAATCTTCAAGAATTTGAACTCTTAGGAAATTTGGATTAAGAACATAAGGAGTTTTTGTAGAAGGGCTAGGATTAACAGATTTTTGAGTTTGAGGAGTGATAGGTTTTGCAAAAGGGCTTATTGTGTCGGTTGAAGTAACTTTTGGAGTAACAAGCTTTGACTAAAGGATATTAGAATAAAGTTGTGAATTCTTAGAAGTATGTGTTAAAGGAAAAAAAAAAACAATTTTGATTTTGAAATGGAACTAGCTTTTGAGAGGCTGGAACAAGATTTTGAGAGACTGGCTTCTTGTCATCATGTTTGGAAGAGGACGACGAACACATTTTCCCTGCAAAAATTCTCGAGAAAGAAAGTCAGGAAGCGAGTTATTTTATAAATTCTATTTCGAAATCAAATTTACCTAAGAGGGCTTGCCAACGAGCAAAAATTTGCTTGGAAATAATATTTTTTACATCTTTTTCCAAAATACTTTTTGCAGATTGACAATCTATTCTTAATAAAAAACTTTTCATAAATAAATCATCTTCAAATTTCTTAATACATAAAATAATGCTTAAAATTTCCTTTTTGACAGATGAATAATTTTTCTGTGTATCATTCTATGCACCAGAGTAATATCGAACCAATTGCTCTTCAGTTGAGTTAACAAATTTTTATTTTAAAATTCTTCCGAATCCAATATCACTAGCATCGGTTTCAACTATGATTTTGCCATAAGGATGAGGTAAATTTAAACATGGAAAAGTAGGGACCTTTTGTTTTTTATATTTAATTATATCTTCATGTTTTTTAGTCCATGGTTTAGGATTGTCTTTTAATCGATTATAAAGCGGTTTACATATGATCCCTAAATCTTTGAAAAAATCATGGATATAATTTAAGCATCCTAAAGATCTTTGAAGTTGTTTTTTATCTTTAATTTCATCAGGAAATTTAGTAGAAAATTGCAAGCTTCTTGTTATAGGTCTAATAGTGTTTTTGACAATATCATGTCCTAAACAACGAATTTCATTTTTAAATAAATGCATTTTTGTTGCAGAGACAACTAAACCATTTTGATAAATTAAATCATGAAATTGATTTAAATGTTTAAAATGTTGATCAATTGATTTTGAAAAAATTAGGATATCGTCAATATAAGCAATAGCAAAACTACTTATAGGAGTTATGATATCATTCATAATATTTTGGAATTCAGAAGGAGCATTTTTTAATCCAAAAGGTATTACATTCCATTCAAAATGCCCAAACGGAATATTAAAACTAGTTTTGTATTTATCTTCCTCATGAAGTTGTATTTGCCAAAATCCTGATTTCATATCAAACTTTGAAAATATTTTTGAATCATAAAGCTTTTTTAGCAATTTTTGTTTATTAGGAATAGGATAACGAATCCATTCTAAAACTTTGTTTAAAGGTTTATAATTGATAACTAATCTTGGTGATCCTCTTTCTAATTCTGCGGCATTCATGACATAAAATGCTGAACAAGACCATGGTGATTTAGAAGGTCTTATGAGTTTTTTATTTATTAAATCCTGAATTTTATTTTTACAATAACTTTCTAATTCATTATTCATGTGAATGGCTCTAGATTTTGAAGGAATATCATTTTCATTAAAAAAAATTTATATATGGTAGTTTTACAATATGTTGCTTTCTATTCCAAAAGGCATTAGGAATATTAGAACAAACATTTTTTTTCAAATTTTAATTTTAAACTTGTTATTTTATTTTGAATATTATTATCACTTAATTGATTAGTTATTCGAACATTATTTATTTCGTTAATAAGATATTTGGCTTGTTGCGTTTTATAATTAAGGACATTAATCGTTGAATATAGAGGAGGTTCACAAAATTTAAATATAATTTCCTTTCCAAAAACATTGATTCTTATACCATCATCATGAACCATAAAAGGATATAGTTTTGTAATGAAACGTGTTCCTAGAATTAATGGAGAAGAGATATCTTTTACTAAAATTAGGTGAGTTTTATAACAGTAATCTTGATCATTACAAATATGAACATCAGAAACTTTATAATTTACAATTAATTTTGTACCTCCGGCACCAGTAAGTCTAGATGTAGTTTTTTCATAAAATTGTGTAGGAAAAATTTCTTCTTGAATACAATTCATATCAGCACCACTATTAATTAAAGCAGTTAGGTTGATTTTAAAATTATTCTTGACTAAAGTAATTTGAGTGTTCCATTTTTGAGAAACTTGATTATTTATAAGTTTACCAATAGTTACATTTTCAATTTTTTTTCATTATTAATTTCTATATTTTTATTTTTAAAAGTAGAAGGTTTTTCCTTTTCTATAATTAAAATTTTATTTTTTATTTCTTTTATTTCTTGTTTTACTATTTTTAATTCTTCTTGAAGTTCTTGCATAGAAATTGGTTTTGCTTCAGTAAATCTTTCGTATATATTTTTTAAATTAAAATTTTCATTATTAGCAGGAGTTATGTTATTAGTTTTATTAAGCATCTGTTTTATTAGCAATTCTTGAATATTTTTATCTTTTATAGAATCAATAGAGTTTAAAAGATCTTTATCATCTTGTGAAAGAACATTAATGGAGCTACTAGTGATTACATTGATTAAATTGTTACAGTGACATTTACCAATACACTCGCAAATATCAGAATCTTCAGAACTTGAAGTAGTATTTTTGAGAATATTTAAATCATTTGTTTGAAAGTCAGAAATACTTTCATCGGAATCTGAATCAGTATTTAAAATAATTTTTCTTATTTGTTCTTTCAAGTCTTCAGAGACATTTAACTCATTTATTTTTGTCTTAGCATAACAATTATTTGCTGTATGACCATTACCCCCACATTTATGATAAATAATAATATATTTTGATTTTCTTTTAGATTTTTTATAATTTAGTCTATAAGGTTTTTTAGATTTCGAAGCGTAATCTTTACCCTTTTTATAATTTTCTGGAAGATTATATTTCTTTTTCCTGAAATATTTTGAAGATCTTTTCTTAAATACTTTAGATTTTGAAGTAGACAGACCATTCAAGGGCTGATAACCATATTGTTGGCAAAATTTTTCCAATTCATTTTTACTGTTAATTCTATCTTTTTTGAGTTTTTCTTTAAACCTAAGATCAGCACAAACTGCTAATCCCTCTTTATTAATATAGTTTATATAATCTCCATAAGTTAAATTTTAATAAGGGATGATATTATTAAATTTTTCTCTTAATTTTTGTCTAACTCTTTCCGCAAAGAGTTTTGGAAGGCCGGCAATAAAACGTTCTTTCCAATAGGACTGTTTAAAATCAGGTCTTGAAAAAACTTTAACAAGATAATTATTTTTATACCATCTAAAATCAGTAAATTTTCTGCAATGTAAATTCATTAAAATTTCTGAAGTTTTTTCTTGAAAAGTAGTAGGATCCCCTACAAAGTTTTTGATAATAGCAAAAATTAAAGTGTTAACCATATCATCTTCAAACGTTTGTATTTGTTGATTATTTTCTTGTTTTATAATAGTTTTCTTAGCAGATAAAATATAATCCTTTTCTTCTTGTGAAATATAGAAATCCCACCAGCCTTTAAAACTGCCAGTAAAACCAGAAGTAATAATATTAACAATTTGGAGTTGAGTATTATTATGAGCTTTATAAACATTAGCAGCCATAGTCATTTCTTGTACAATATTCATAATTTGATGTTCAGAATGGCCATCAATATTCCATTCATAAACAGAATTACCATCATATTGAGAACGATCAAATTGAAAAGTTCGTTCTTCAAGTTGAACATCTGGAAGAGAGGGTCTATTCCAATAATTTCTTATGGTTGGTTTTAGATTTTTTCCGAAAGTGCTTTGCTTTGATTGATGATTTTTATTAAGATTTGAAAAGTCATTAGTGAGTTGATTAATATCATCATTTGTATCAAATTGTTGAGCAAGAGTTTCAAAATTTGTTTCACCATTAATATCACTATTTTCAGATTCTTCATTCGTAAGAGTATTAATATTATTAGTGTTTGAGATATGAAGTTTTGAAAGTCTTTTTTCTTATTCGTTAATTAAATCTGTATTTCCTAGATTAAAATTACCATCGATTTGGGAAGGAACAAAACTTAAATTACTAGTGCTTGCCATATCTTGCTTGTTAACATTTTTATCTTTGAAAATTTGTTCTTCAATTTTAATTAAATGCTCGGTAATACTAGATAAGGTTTCATTTGCATAATTATTTTGGTAAATAATTTTTTGAAGACCCTTTTCAGTAGTTAATTGATTTGGGGCTTGAACTAAAGGAGTTGCAATAAACATATCGTTAATAATAATTTCTCCTTTTGGTGGAAAATTAGCAATAATTTCTTTATTAGAAATAATATCTTTATATTTTTTCTCTAAAATGGGAGTGATAGAATCATTTTTAAATGGGTAATTTATTTTATGTTTAAGGGCATAAATTAATTCAAACCATTGAAAAAAATGAGAATGAATTTTATTTGATAAGACATAATCTTCCCAAAGGCCTAAATGGAGAAATCTTAAGTAGTATGAAATTTTTTTTCGTGCCAATCTCTTTTTTTATGGTTATAATCTTTATAATATTCAATATCTTTTAAGTAATCAAAATCAACTTGATATTCTAAATTCGAGAAATTCATTTTAACAGGTTGTTTTTGTTAGGATTGAAGAAATATGCTTTATCGATTCTAAATTATGACTTCTTGATTTTTCGTATTTTTTTATTCCTATCTTTAGCCTAGAATTTTTTTCTATTTGTTTATTATATTTATTAGTATATGGAGGTATTTTGTATAAATTATAATTTTCATGAGTTTTAGTTTCTTCTAAATGTTGAATTGTTTTGCATATATTAGAATTTATCTTCTAATGCCTTTTTAACATATTAGCCCAAAGCTTATTATTTTGTGAACAATTAATTTGTATTTTAGAAATCATAATTGGTGTTTAAAATTTTGAAGTTCATCAATAAAATATGATTTAGTAGGACTAGGAAGACTATTTTCACTATTTTGATCATCTTGATATAATGGTTTGGGAATAGAATTAGTATAGTCAACAGTTTTTAGTTTTAAAGATCTCGACTTTAATAACGAAGATTTTGAAGAGCCTGTTTCTGGGATAAAAAAAGTTGATAATCTGGATGATGAAATATTTATGGAAGAAAAATTTATATCTACAAAACCATCATTATATTCAATAATAGTAGAGATTTGTTTTGAAGAGTCTAATGGTTTTGGATCAATAACATTTTGTAAGTTCCAATTACATGATTGAGTTATATCATACCATTTTAATCTTTTTGGTGTATGAACTTTGGTATGGTTAGTATTTGTTTCAAGAATAATTGTTTCATTTCTAGGACTTGATAAACGTGTTTTTGGTTCAAGTGTAGTTGTCATAGTTTTGTAACAAACACGATAAATTATTGCTAAAGGCTTTGTATCATCTTTAAATTCTAAATTTTTTGTTTCTATAGTTAAAACCAAAGTATCTAAAATATTTTTATCAAATAATCCTACAAAGAAATTTGGATAACAATTGAAATAAATAGGTCCGTTAGCAATATTTGTTTCAGCCATAGCTAAAATAGAATTTTGAAAATCTTTATGTCTCTTGTCGCTTAAAATAATAAGGAGAACAAGGGCATCTATTCCAATTCTAAATAGAGGCTTGATAGCAATTTAGACTAAACCGACATGTAAAAATTTATATTTCGTTCTATGCTCTAGAATAGATCGTGATGATAACAAATGTAAATTTTATTGGTTTTGACCTATAGACAAAGTTTGTTCTGTCATTTTAATAGAATAACCTTGAAAATAATCAAAAGTTCCTATTTTATATATTGTATTAATATTAGTTTTAGGTATTGTCCAATTATTCAAACTTTGTTCTATGTTATTAATGGTTTCTTCAATAGAATTTATTTGATTATCATCATTATCTTGTTCATTGTTGATATTTTTACCAGGAATATATTTTTTGGATAGTATGCCTGAAAATTTACTCATATTTAATTAATTTTGTTTTAAAATTCTATAAGAAAACCCGTTAATATCCAAAAAATATATTCTTTGTAAAAATATCAACAATGAACAAGATAATGATGATAATCAAATAAATTCTATTGAAGAAAACGTTAATAACATATAACAAAGTTTGAATAACTGGACAATACCTAAAACTAATATTAATACAATATATAAAATAGGAACTTTTGATTATTTTTAAGGTTATTCTATTAAAATGACAGAACAAACTTTGTCTATTGGTCAAAACCAACAAAATTTACATTTGTTATCATCACAATCTATTCTAGAGCTTAGAATGAAATATAAATTTCTACATGTCGGTTTAGTCCAAATTGCTATCATGCCTCTATTTAGAATTGGAATAGATGCCCCTGTTCTCCTTATTTTAAGAGACAAGAGACATAAAGATTTTCAAAATTCTATTTTAGCTATGGCTGAAACAAATATTGCTAACGAACCTATTTATTTCAATTGTTATCCAAATATCTCTGTAGGATTATTTGATAAAAATATTTTAGAAACTTTGGTTTTAATTATAGAAACAAAAAATTTAGAATTTAATACCATTTTTTACGAAATTATCTACAGATATATTTTATGGACACAATTATCAATTAGAGGTAATTATCAATTTTGGAACTAGAAAACAAATAGTTTTGTTTTTAGATAACGTATCTGTTTGTAACGAATTTTGAATTTTAATACTTGCTCTTATGAACCGTCTAAGATCATGAATATGATTATTGTTTAGAATTGTACCTTGATTATTAGGTTTATAAGAATATTTAAAATTTTGCTCAGAATTATTTATAGATTCTTGGATTTGCTGTATTTTTAAAAGAATATTTCTATTAGGAATACAATTCATCAAGATTTTGTTAGACATAATTAAATGATTTAAGCATGACTTTGATTAATTTGATTATTAAAAACGAGTACTATTTTAACAAAAATTTCAAATCTTGTAGAATTAATAGTTAGAATAACTCGAAATGAAATTATCATAGAGAAATAAAAACAACACAACCATAAAATATTTTAGATAATACCTTCTTGAATTAGGCTTGAATTACAATCAGTACATACTTCTGGAAAAAGAATTATTTGAAAATCTAAAGACTTTGAACATCTACTAGTAGAAAGAGAGACTCTTGGAGATTTTTTAAACATGGGATAAACATTTTTTAGAGAATGAATTTTTTCTTGTGTCTTCAACTAAAGGATAGTCTCTATTTATAATCATCTTGGAGTCTTCAAAGTCTTGAAATCATCTAGTGATATTTTTTGCCGTAAGAACTCATGGCCAATCAATAGAAATAATTACTTGTAAGTGGTTGTCCTTGAAAGTGGTTGTCATTCATCTTTTGAAACAATTGTCGTTTGTAATCAATGACCATCTTCTTTTGATAAAACAAGCCATTATAGAGCATATTCTAAAACTTTTTGTCTTCATATCATCATTGATTATAGATTTGATAATAATTTTGATAATAATTTTGATAAAAATTGTTTATACATAAATACATGAATACCTACATAGTATACATGTATTCGTATTTGAAAAACAAAATTTTGATAATAGAAGAAACGAAATATCCTACATTTAAAGTATTACATCAAATTTATCGATAATGATTTCTTATTCTTCATAAGGATCATCAAAAGGGTCTTGAGCGTCTTCAAATAAATCATTCTTTATAGATTTTGAAGAATCGTCAGAAACTGATGGAGTTTGGCGAATTTCTTGAAGTAATTTTTAAAGTTCTTCAGGAGAAGAGGTAGCAGCATCTTTAATTCTTGCAATTAGATCCACATCACTTTTGGGAAGACTGTTGATAAAAGTGGCTTCGACTTCTAATTTTTGAATATATATTTCTTGATAATGTTTAATTACTGCTTGTTCACGGCTTGAGAAATCTTCATTTTATCCCACCATTTTGAGCGAAATTGGCGATTAAGCCAGGGAGGAGAGGAATCATTTGCTTCTTCATAATGAAAAGTCCAAGACATTATCCATGGAACTTTAAATATCATGGTGAATTGTAACATGTATTCAAATTCTGGAATTTGTTGAATAAACAATTCTTTAAATTTGAGATATCCAGCGTAAATTTCTTTTGTACCAATTGATAAACCATCTTGGATATTCACAATTGAAGTTCAAATCAAAGAAGATAAACCATGAATGTGAATAATTCCAAATAAAGAATGCCTTAGTCCAGGCATCTTGATAATCATAGTAAGAAAATCTGGGATAAGCAGGATAATGGGTTAATAATTAAGGATTAAAATAAACTAACTTGAATTCTCTTCTCTCCCCTTATAGATGTTAAGTTTAGACAAAAATGGCCTTCCTCATTCTTCTGGATATGTTTTTCCTCTACCTGAATATGATCTTCCACATGTTGATCAAGATAAAAGAATGTTACCTTCTTCGAGCAATAGTGGAACTCGAGATCATGCTTCTTCAACCCTTCCTCATCCTCCTCTAGTGACTCTCCCTAGGTCATGTTTTCTTTAAATCGAAAAATATGAAGTTGCTCAAGCCCTGTTGGCATGTAAACATCAAGATGGAAAGTTTGTGTGTGCGCATGTTCTGAAAATGAAATTGTATATTGCTAAATTAGGGATGCTGGTTGTTACTTTCCTAAGGGATCTAGCCATTAACATGGTTCTATTTTTGCTTCTTGAGTAATATAGTCAGTTCATTAAAGGCTATTATATGTGGGATCACGAAGTGACCCTAATTGATCTAACTCATATGGTCATTGTTGCTGAAACAAAAATGCTTAAGAGAACAAGTGAAGCAAATGTGTTAGAAGGACATGTTTCCTAAATTTCCATGGACATTGATAATGGCAATAATGGTAGTCTAGAAAAGGGTTCTCTTCCTAATGTAAAGGGATTGGCCAAGTTCAAAATTGTTTGACCATATGGTTAAGAGAAAGGCAAGTTCTGAGATAGTTCCATGTGCTAATCATAAAAGGTCTACATGTTTCTATTGCAAATTGGTGGGACATTGGTTGCAAAACTATCTTGACTACCTGAAAGACCTCAGAGATGGTAAAGTCAAGTCATATGACTCTACTTCACCTTTTAATAAGTTCCTATTCATAAAATCTTAATTCATGATGTGTTGATCACATTTTGATGTTTTGTAGGATCTAAGAGAAAGAAGGAAGCTTAAGAAGAGTCAGCTGAATCTGATCGTGAGAGATGGACTTCGATCGTATGATTCAATGATCAGATTTTGGAAGTTACTGCTTAGGGGTTATGATAATTTAACAGATTGTTTAGGAAATGTCTAGAAACATTATTTTCATATTTTTGCATTGCAAGGATAAATTTTTTCCACGTATTGTTAATAAAAGTAAAATTTTATTTATCTAGTATACTTTATATTTCCTTGCAATGGCATTTATGATAGTGTTGGTTACATTTCTATTATCAATAATATTAATTGAGGATTTGATTCTTTGTTATATTGCTTGTGGTATTGTCATAATTAACCAAGTTAAAAGGAGTTCTCATCACCAAGTTCCAATTGCATAGAAAGTTGGAGTCATGGAATTTGAATTGTGTGATGTACGAGAATCTTGATTGTTGGAAGATTATGATTAATTCATTGATCACATGTTTACGTAAGTCAAAGTGAAGGATTATCACCAGAAAAGCATGATAACTCCATTCTTCATGATTCGTTGATGTTTTAGTAAATATGGTTGTGTTTATATGATTAAGCGTATTTCTTACACTATGAAAAGTTCTCAAAGAGTAGTAGAACGAATTAGAAGAATCTATTAGGCAGAAAGATAAATTTTTCTCCAATCTGAAAGGAACAGAGAGTACTTTAGTATCGTGTTTTGTGATCATCTTAATGATTGTAGAACTAAATCACAACTGATCATCAAAGATCATATTAGTGTAGTTGTTTAACTAAATATAGGAATAGGATATTGTTAAAATGGTTCAATCAATGGATGAGTCACACTTCGTATTCCAATAATACTTTGGAGTCGTACTTTAGTAACTAAAAATCGTATATTGAAGCTTATTTCGTACTAATTAGGTTTATAACACCATATGACATGTGAAGTAATAATGTTTTCTTACTCTAGCGCATTGGAACTGGAAGTTGTGATGTTTTGGTAAAACAAATGATGGACTAAGGCCAATTCCATGAAGTGTTTCTTGTCGAGAATCCACACTAACTTTTAAATATGTGTTTTTGCTCATCAAGGAATCTTCCGTGAGATAGAAACTTATATGTCAAGAAGTCAGTGGGAGTCTTATTGATTTTGAAGAGTTTTAGAAGTCAATTAAGAATAAACCTTTTAGTTATCACTAGCACATGACCTATGGTTGATAATATATCATGTTAAGCTAACACATTCTTGTTTCTGTGCATCTTCTACTTGATTTGGCAATGCTTATGAGTTCTATGGTTCTCATTTTTCAAATGGCATAGCACGTTGGTCAGTGACAGTACATTTGTCAATGGAAGTGAGCTGGTTAAATAACATGGAAGCGATGGTAGGACCTTGTGCTATGAGAAGGAAAGAAATTAAGAACAAGTAAAGTTCAGTCCGTGAAAGCTAAATTAGAATTTGAATTTATCATAAACCTTATCTTATGATTGTAGGTTGGAAATGATAGATTCACATGGATAGGAATGTATGCACCACAAAATCTAGGTGGCAAAAGGTTTCTCTTTAATTCTTGAAAATGATTATCAAGATACACTTTTGCTAGTAGATTTTAAAGATTTGATAAATATCATTATGGTTTTTTGTGATGATTGAATTCTCAAATTCGCAATATGGTTATGACATCCCTTTTCATAGTTCGCATTGTGATAAAATGAATGGAATTGTTTGAACGTTCAAGACTTATAGTTGTAAGTTCTGAAAGGGTTTAAACACACATATGCTATCTAATGAAGGTGTTTAAGCTTGAGAAGTCTAGATGAAGACTTATCAAAGCATCACGTATCAAAAATCTGAACTTTAGTAATAGGTTAAAGTGTATTGATTTCTAGAAGTCCACTTAATTTCTGGGTACTTGTCAAAATTAGTGGGAGCATGATTGTTATCCTAAGTGTTGCAAGTTGGCAATGCTATTTGTAAGAAACAAAGGTTACAAATTACCAAGTTGCAAAATTTGGAATACAAAATTGGTTTTAATGTTCCCTTTGGGAATTTTGAATGGAATGTAATGCCTTTTGGATTAAAAAATGTTCCATCTGAATTCCAAAATATTATGAATGATATCATAACTCCTATAAGTAGTTTTTCTATTGCTTATATTGACGATGTCCTAATTTTTTCAAAATCAATTGATAAACATTTTAAACATTTAAATCAATTTCATGATTTAATTTATCAAAATGGTTTAGCTGTCTCTGCAACAAAAATGCATTTATTTAAAAATGAAATTCGTTTTTTAGGACATGATATTGTCAAAAACACTATTAGGCCTATAACAAGAAGCTTGCAATTTTCTACTAAATTTCCTGATGAAATTAAAGATAAAAAAACAACTTCAAAGATTTTTAGGATGCTTAAATTATATCCATGATTTTTTCAAAGATTTAGGGATCATATGTAAACCGCTTTATAATCAATTAAAAGACAATCCTGAACCATGGACTCAAAAACATACAGATATAATTAAATGTATAAAACAAAAATTTGTTAACTCAACTGAAGAGCAATTGGTTCGATATTACTCTCGTGCATGGAATGATACACAGAAAAATTATTCAACTGTCAAAAAGGAAATTTTAAGCATTGTTTTATGTACTAAGAAATTTGAAGATGATTTATTTATGAAAAGTTTTTTTTTTATTAAGAATAGATTGTCAATCTGCAAAAAGTATTTTGGAAAAAGATGTAAAAAATATTATTTCCAAGCAAATTTTTGCTCGTTGGCAAGCCCTCTTAGGTAACTTTGATTTCAAAATAGAATTTATAAAGGGAGAAAATAACTCGCTTCCTGACTTTCTTTCTCGAGAATTTTTGCAGGGAAAATGTGTTCGTCGTCCTCTTCCAAACATGATGACAAGAAGCCAGTCTCTCAAAATCTTGTTCCAGCCTCTCAAAAGCTAGTTCCATTTCAAAATCAAAATCGTTTTTCTCCTTTAACACCTACTTCTAAGAATTCACAACTTTATTCTAATATCCTTCAGTCAAAGCTTGTTACTCCAAAAGTTACTTCAACCGACACAATAAGCCCTTTTGCAAAACCTATCACTCCTTAAAATCAAAAATATGTTACTCCTAGCCCTTCTACAAAAACTCCTTATGTTCTTAATCCAAATTTCCTAAGAGTTCAAATTCTTGAAGATTTTCAAATCCATAAGTTACACCAAGGTTTTCATATTCTCACAAATCATCTCTTTGGACAAGGGAAAACCTTTTATGTTGATTCATATACAACCCGAGAATATTATCAAGCTATTCTGTAAGAATTTGGTTCAGTCAATTTTGTTCATCGTTCTAATTCTAAAGAGGGAAACATTGATTTTAGCAAAGCTCATATTATCAAAATCATTTCTCCAGAAAGTTGAGTTCCGAAACTTCACTCTGAAAAACCTCTTATAAGAAAATTTAAATTAAGGCTAGGATCCATATTTACGATTCGAACTTTGAAGAGGTATGTCGTAATCAAATTCGAATCTATTTTAGGTATGTAAATCTTTTACCAATTTCAATCTCATGAAACTCCCAGATCATTTGAGATTCATTGAATCTAATCAATGGTATGTTTAATCTCAATTATGCTCTCAATTTTGTGACTAGGATGACAAGGATCACAAACAAGATGTGACTAACCATGCAAATTAGCTTGGTACTCTCAATGTCACTTGTCATCTTGTTTTAATGTACTGGTTAACCATATATGCTCCATTAATCGATGGTAATTTTTGAGACACCCATTAGCACCCATTAATAGTCCCATATTAGTGTGTTGGTTAGACACACACGCTCCACCAACCACTTATAAAGTGTAATGTATAATTTTATGGATTAGCATCAAATTTACATTTTTCCTAAAGTAACTAATAGTGGCATTTTAGAGAGTAGTTTAGTTACTTTTCATCATTATAATTTTAATGAGGTTATTTCCTATCAAACCCATTCGACTAGCGACCCCCCACCAATCAAGGAAGCAGTGGGTAAGAGTGGATAGCCAATAACGGTCATTTTATAGGCCACTCCTACTACAAACTAAATGACATTTAATGCCATACATTTTTAATGACATATTTTATTTATGCCACTATATTATGTTTTTAGTGACATATTATATGTGCCACTATAAAAAAATAGTAGGTTTAATGGCACTTAACAGTTTATGCATATAATGTTGATATTTATTAGTGACATAATAATTTAAAATGCCACTATAGTTATAAAGTTATAAATTTGTTGTTATATTATGTCATTAAATATTTTACAGTAAATTATCTAGTTTTGTATGCCACTGTAGATTATACTTCAACAATTTTAAAAGAGGTCAAAAATTAAAAGAGGTCAAAATTGTAACATTAGTGAAAGAGGGCAACATATTAATCGACAATCTCTCAATGAAATGGTACCCCTACTCTTTCGTCGGCATGCTCTTCCCTCATCAACCTTACATTAACTTCGTCTCCCTTCCTATAAATTTCCCCAAAAATTAAGGTACAAATCTATTATGTGTTTTGTTATTTGGTTCCACCTGACATGGATTTGTAATGTTTTTTTGTTTTGATGATTGATTTCATTATTATGCATCTATGTGTACACAATCCATTGAAAAACTTAGTTTGCCTCTGTCACACCCCCGGCCGAGGCGGCGGAATACGCCGGGCTATGCGACTTAGTTCATGGATCCCAAGCAAATTGAATATACATCACAAGTTACAACAATAAGAACATAGCAGTTACATTCAAATTTAAAGTTCAAATACAAGTTTCATACATATATTAATTGGTTCATAAATTCACCTTAACAAGTAGGTCGACATAACAAAAACTAAATAAGACTAGATTGCCCGAGAAACCATGAACAAATCTTCTGTTAAACGTCGGTTTACTGATCTCCTAAGAATACATGTGATTTAAGGGTCAACACAAAGGTTAGTGAGAGTTACAGGTTTTCTACTATCCGTAGTAATGATACTTTATAAGTCTAGAAAGTATTTCTTTTGTGGTTAAAACCATGTTTGATAAAGAGTTAAATCACAAATATATCTATACTTGAAATATTTGTTAAAGAGATAAATCATAAGTATATCCATACTTTAAATGCTTGATAAATAGATAAATCATAGATAAATCCATACTTGAAATGCTTGGTAAAGAGTTAAACCATAAGTAAATTCATACTTAAAATGCTTGATAAAGAGTTAAACCATAAGTAAACCCATACTTAAAATGCTTGATAAAGAGTTAAACCATAAGTAAACCCATACTTAAAATGCTTGATAAAGAGTTAAACCATAAGTAAAGCCATACATAAAATGCTTGATAGAGTTATACCATAAGTAAGTCCATACATAAAATGCTTGATAAAGAGTTATACCATAAGTAAGTCCATACTTAAAATGCTTGATACACAGAGAAACCGAATCCGTGGTTTCTAGTTAAAGAGTCTGGTTAATGCCTATAGTGAGTCCTATAACCGAGCTATGTGACCAGTTATAATCCCTGCACGACGCTTCATTAGACGTCGTAGTTATACTAAAGATAAATATGCACCTGCTTCGATTGATCAGTCGAGGTTGTAGCTAGCAACCGCAGGTGGGGGTGTAAACCCGTATAGATCTATACATACGTATCTCGCTCCGAGGATTAACGGTTATAGTTAAATGGGAATACTAAGTGTTTAAACTTAGGTAATGAATATTGTCTCACTATAGAGGCCATTAACTAGGTTATACGGTAAAGTTTCACTATAAAAGCTGAATAAGATCGATAAATCCGTAAAAATGTATGTCACTCGCTTAAATAGATAAAATGCTTCTTCACATGCATGAATTATTTCTAAGATATAATTGTTATAAATTGTACATATATAATTGACAAATATGTGTGTACATGCTCGATGTAAGTGAAATAAATTATGCACATGACTAATAATATTTTTAAATGCATGTACATCGTAAAGAAATCGGTTTATAATATATTATTTTGACAATATTAAATATTAAAACTAGATAAATGTTTTATACGCGTATTCCATAGCCGATATATATATATATTCAGCATGATTATAAACACATTTCATAACCGAAAAATATATTTATATATATCTCACATGTATTCCCCCCCAAAATATTAAAACATAAAAGGGGCCGTAACACTCACCCTTGAAGCGTGAACGGGGCTCGAGAGTGAATCTGTCGTGAATGTCGTTCTGTGACGTTTTATGCCCTTAAAACGAATGATCAGGTCTATTTATATTACCTAATAAACCAAAAAGGATAGTTTTGGTATTAATTATTAAGTATAGGGTGGTATTTGATAAAGTAAATAAATTCTACGGATTTATTTTGTTAAAATTATTCAACGAGGGACTGTTCTTGTAATATTTTTGCATGGCAGGGACTAAAGTGCGCATTCTCAGCATAAGTTACGATTTCAGGCTTATGTTGTTAATATTTTTCGAAGAGAGGGACTGTTATTGTCATTTTACTTGGCAGTTTGACCTAAATGGTGAACTATTTTCAAGAACGGGACTTAGTTTGTAAAATTAACAAACCTAAGGGTTTAAATTAAATATGTCAAAAACTTCTAGGGTCATATTTAATTAAAATGATTCCAAGTTTGAACAATTTGTCGTCGTTTAAGTTATGTGACATTTGCAGGTGACTCCAATCAGTGGAGTATGAGATCGGACGAACACGAGACCCCTTCGTTGGGTCTCTTAGCACCAATTTCAGTCGTCCACGGTCTCGACATAGGAAGAATTAAGTGAGGGTGGCGGTGGCTTACCGGTGATAGCAGAATCGGCGGAGAATGGTGATGATGATGGAGGTTGACGATGGTGGTGGCCTGTGGCAACGTTTGGCGACAGTAGGCGGCGATGGAAGCTTCGCTGCGTTTGCTTTCCTGTTCCGAAGGTTTTGACGAGAGGGAAGGAACGCCAGGTGGTTTCAGGTGGTAGCTGCCGGTATGGAGGCATTCCAATAGTCAAAGCGGTGGTTGGAGGTGAAATGGGTTTTGACAATGGTGGATGGTTACGGACCTGCGGTGGCAGCTTCACTGCCTTCGTTTCCTTTCTTTTCAGGCGAGCTCGACGAGAGACCGGGCAGGGAGGTGCAAGCTTATGGTCGGAATGACATGGGGAGGTGGAGGAGCTACCACAGTCGACAGTGGTGGCTCTCTTCGCCGGGGAAGAGAGAAAGTGACAAAGGAAGGTGGTGTTGGGTTGTGTCTGATGGCTTACTCCGATCAGTGACAAGATACGGGGAACCACTATGGTTCTCGGTGGTTACATGGTTACACAGTCACAGGCGAAGCAACTAAAAGCATTAGTAGACGTAGAGAGGTTTGTGGGTGGCTGAACTTTTCTTATCAATGAAGGGAAGGACAGCCCAATGTTTTCACCATTTACGTATGGTACTTTCTGATCCGGAAGAAAGTAAACTTGGTGTTTTTTTTCATTTTGAAAGTTTGACTTTTGAGAGGGAGACACGTAAATGGGATGTCTCGTTATTATTATATTTGTTTAGTTTATTTTATTTTTGACCAAAATATAATATCTCATTAAATTTTAAAAATGGATCTAGTTTCACGTGTCCAATTCTCGATATCGGGTAATTTCTCGATAGCATCGATTGATAGATTTTAATTCTAGGATTCTAAAACCTGGAAGGATAAATTTTTCGAGTTGTAGAACTCTCGAAATTTGCGTTTAAAGTTTTGCGTCTAATTGGTCTAAAACGTTTGATTTTTCTAACTTTTACAAATATTTCTACTAAAATTATTTCGAGTGGTGAATAAAATAGCAGAACATAGTCTGGGTCCAAAAATGCTCTCAGAATTTCTATCTGAAGTGGGCAAGTACCTATATGGATCAATACAGTTTTTGAAGTAAGATAAAGTCAATGTTATACCGGTTTGGTTTCTTAAAACGATCATATCTTTTACATATTAACTCCGCTTTAGACATTCTTTATATATCCGCGATCAGGGAAACATGTACTACGAGCCTAGAATATTTTCTTTGTTTACAGGCACTTGATACAAATTTTTAGTTTTTCAGTCGTTAACCAAAGTTACAGTTTGTGCTTTACGTTTCGTTTGACATTTTCCATAATTTGAGATAAGATACCATTTCATATCTTATTTTATTTGGAATGGCATTATAATTCTGCTAAAATATGCATTAAAATACAATTGGTCAATATACAAAAGGTCCGCAGTGATCCGCGTTTTAAAGCCGTGAGGGCAACAGATCCCATAAGAACTCTGCAGTTAAGCGTGCTCGGGCGGGAGTAGTACCGGGATGGGTGACCCCCTGGGAAGTCCTCGTGCTGAGTGGCCCAAAGCGGACAATATTGTGATACGTGCCAGAGGGGGGTGTTACAAATGGTATCAAAGCCAGGGCACGGGTCGATGTGTTCGACAGGGACGTCGAACCCTATAATGGGGGGTGAAGGTGGGTTGCACCTGATCCCACATCGGCTTGGAAGGAGAACGAAACATTTCCTTATAAAGGGGTGTGGATACCTTCCTTGTCACAACGCGTTTTATAGTCGTGAGGGCAGCAAATCCCATAAAAACTCTGCAGTTAAGCGTGCTCGGGCGGGAGTAGTACCGGGATGGGTGACCCCCTGGGAAGTCCTCGTGCCGAGTGGCCCAAAGCGGACAATATTGTGATACGTGCCAGAGGGGGGTGTTACAGCCTCGTCATTTCTTTTGAAGAATCTCTTTAGCAATGTTTATATTTCCTTATTTTCGATGCTTAAGTGCATGACAACTACTTTCCTATTTATCAATAATTCTTTGGCTGTGGTTATTACTGTCTAGGTCTCAGTTTTCCTTGTTGATTTTTAGTCCTAATGATAACTAAGGCCCTGTGGTAATCCATCATGAGTAGTTGGGGAATTTAGAGAATTGGTATGAATTGCTTTCTTTTATTATCTTATTTCTCTATAATCTTGATACTCGATTTAATGTCATTTGTATAAGCTTATTTATTCTCAGAGAAAGATGTAACTTTGGATGTAGAACAAGTGTTTAATGAAATGTCTGAATGAGAATATTGATCGTCAGTTTAGATCAATGTGTTTCCAAGATGACTGGAGCATTTTGATCATCAAACTAGGAGTAAAACTAATTCTTGTGGTCTTAGCTTTTTAGTTTCAATTACTCTATAGAAATGCCACCGCAATAGAAGAATATGCATCATACTTAAATAACATTGATCATTTATCACCATACAAAACCTGGACAACAAAGTAGCCATGCAATGATAGAAAAGGCTCTAGTGAATTAGTCCCAAGTTTTGATGTCACTTGTGCAAGAGTTAAAGCAACTCTTATTATTAGTAACCCCGTAGTAGAGATATTCAACTAGCTGTTCTTTTTTCTTTGTAAGTCTTTTTGCTTTCAAATTTATTCTTGATTTGGGTTTCTTGCAACATAATTTTTTGTAGGTTCTTCGTGAAATATTGAAATCATTTGGTTTTCCTGGAGAGAAGTCTCAACATCAACCACCTATGTATTTTGCAGTTGATAATCTTGAATATCAGGTCAATAATAATATTTATAATTTTTATAACATTATTTATTGTTTTAATATAAATTGGTATAATTCATTGAACATATTAAAGTTTAGAACATGCTATATTTCCTTATGAACATCTTGGCATGGGGGCTTTCATGATTGCTTTTGAAATCATCTTTAACAGGTAATAAATAAAAAAAAAAAATTAAATCCTAAAACTATTTGTATTACATCAAGATTTATGTTATGAACATTGATGTAGTATTGACCACAAGTCTATGGAGTATACCTTGTTTGGAAAACCAAATCCTTCAAAGTCCATCTAGAAGCAACTTCTCAATGAAGACCACAAAGATATTATTAAATCACACAAATTTGAAACTTTATAAATGATTGGGGACAATCCTTCAGTTGATGTCAAGTGCCCTAAAAAGGATCTGAAATTTATCAAATTGCAAAAGGTTAAATTGGATTAATCAATCCATTAAATTTTTTTCTTTAATTTTTTGTTTTTATATCAGGTTGGATATCCATGGTTTTCAATATAGAAAAGGACTAGTGTTTTTAGAGGAAAATAGAATCACACAAATTATGTTGTTGTCTTACATGCCAAAAGAGACAAGTGTTATTGTTCTTCTAGTGGTTTATATACTAATTCTTGATTCTAAAGTGCAATTCATGAACTGACATGAGATGGAAGACCAGGTGTTTCATATGCTCACAATATGCACTAACTATTTAGACCTAATTCTACTAGTACACCAACAACATCTAACATCTCTCCAATATGCATATATGTAACCAAAATTTGTTTTAAGTTATGAACATGTAGCATTCCCTTTATATCAATCTTGATACTTATTAAATATTGGTAATATCACGGGTAGAACTCCAAGTTTGACACGTAATCGAAAGAAAAGGTAAAATGGTTCCATATGCAATTTTATTAGCTTTAGGATTATATTTTTGCCATATTTTCCATGTTATTCCAAGTTTGACAAGTAAAGTATGTTGCTGTTTGTTGCATTTATGCCTATTTTAGAAGACTAAAAGTTCCATTGCTTGTTTAACATGTAGGTTAGAATGATGCTTAAGGCCATGAGTATTGATAACAATACTACGGTAATAGACTGTATAAGGTAGAAAAACAAATGGTACCATATAAAAATGATATTGTTCTTTTCTTTTTCCATTTGTTATTATAGATAAAGTTCATTTATGCTTGATATTTACTTACCTACTTAAATTATGCCTAATTTAACTGTATTATCAATTGTTATTATTTGATTTTTCGTAGGAAATTATGCCTAACAAGAGGTTATTCAAGCTAGTATGAAGTTTATGGAATAAGTTCAACTACAGTAATGCTTCAAGTTCAGTATATTACTTTTGTTAGTTATTTTCACGTGCAGGGTGTATTTGGTTTCACATTTAAACTTATTCGGCATTTATGTAGACATTTGATTCACTAAATTTTTATTATTCTCTGTGATCTACAATTAAATTAGTTTATATATTTAATATTATAGTTAAAAATGTGTCGAAATAAATAGCTTCAATCCTAGAATCACATGGATATTTACTTGCACAAAATATGTGTCATAAGATGTTTTCTTGTACCGTGACAAATAATAAATTCCACTAAAAGTTGCATAAATTCTAATAGCGAATGAGTTATTATGGAAAAAAATTTATGCAACAAAATACATTTCATCTACTATGGCAAATATAAAAGTGTCATTAAAAACCTATAAAGCTGCAACAACAAAACAAGAAAGTGCTACTAGAGCGTTCTAATAAGAGCATTTCTAGTGACAAATTTCAATTGTGTCGTTGATTCTCTAAGAGACTTTTAGTGGTATATTTTTCGGAATTTAGTAGCACATTTTGTTTGCTACTAAATGGTTTTTTGTTTAGTGTCCCTTAACCTACCCTTATAGATCGGCTTCGTGAATGATGCGTACACGCGATTCGATTGACTTAGTCTTATACATACATTAAATATTAAACATTTAATTTTACATATAGTATAAAGTATTTTTTAAATATTTTAAAATTTCAAGGGTTTAATCCTTTAATAAATTAAACTTTTAATTTAATTATATTTTAATCATCTTATGAATTTATTCATTAGCTTTTAATTAATTATTTAATTAAATTAATAATAAGATCCATAAGTATGTATTTTAAACATATCAAAATGATGGGTTTAATTATTAAATTTGGGGAATTAAAAGCCTTAATTTCAATTTAAGATTAAACCACTTGATTTAATAATTATCTTAATTAAACATTTAATTAATTTATTAAATAAATTGAGGATCGGCTAATTAAATTAATCAAAATAATTTAACCTAATCCACTCTCTTAATTTTCTAAAAATATTGAAGGGATACAACAAATTTCACAATTATTGTAACAACGTAAATTTTAAAACAAATTTTTCATTTTTACAAACTTCAAAAACATCGTTTAATATTCCAATTTCATACGTGAACAATGTTATCAAAACAAAATACATCCCATGATTATAAAAACAGTTCCTCCATCAGTGTGTACAATCACGCCGGCGCCTTCCCACGGTCCTCGCTAGTACCTGAAATACATAACACAACAACTGTAAGCATAAATGCTTAGTGAGTTCCCCAAAATACTACTTACGCACATATGCCTTTCCAAACCCTAACCTTCTGATCTATGTGACTCAAGGGACTTCCGTCTCGACTCGGTAAACCTTCCGGTCCTACCTGCGTCAACCTTACGGTCCACATCACAACGTCTTCTGGCCCATAACATATACCCTTTCCGGCCCATAACATAATGCCTTCCGGCCCGTATCAAGCATAACATACATAGCACATATAACGATTAACTTATCATATACAATACATATAACTCATAACATATCCGACCTTCCGGTCACATAATAAAAACCCTTCCGGGTACAGTATAGTGAGAAAACTCACCTCGTGGAAAGTCTAGAATCTCGTATACTTGCTAACTCACAATCCCAACGACGACTCTACCTCGCCTAAACATAATAAATATCATTTTCATTAATAAAGACTTCCACAACTAGACTTTACCCCTTATCATCATTCCTCTGAGGGTAAAAGACCATTTTACCCTTTCTTGACTCAAACTCTTCATGTTGATCAAAACCCTAAAAGCCAACAAAAGTCAACCTTTTGAGTACGTGGGGCGTACTGCTTGCTGTACGCGGGGCGTACATCGCCAACCCATGGATCGGGGTTTCCACCCAGTATGCTGCGCATACTGGGAGTTACGCCCAGCGTAACCATCAGACTTTAGCAAACATCATTTCTGGTCTTAATCGGTTAAGCCATTACTCCAACTTCTAGATCCGGCTTTATTTATGCATTTATACCCATAAAGTCGAGACCTTTAAGCCTTGGCATGGCTGTAAAGGCTCCAACACTTTTTAACATCATTCTATTCCAACTCAAGGACCTAGATCTCATGCATGGTGCAACATTCACGTCCAAGATATCATTTTTATGAGTCTACAACTCCAATAGACCAGAAATATGATGGATCTAAGCTTATGGAGACCATTTGCTCAAATAGTCTCCACCTTTGGGACTAAAACCCTAGAAAATGGTACTTGAAGCATATTACATGAACTAGATGTCAAGATCCAAACTTTTTACCTTATAATGAAGCTTCAACCTTTGCAAAGCTCAGATCCACACTTGAACACCATTTCTAGCCTTCCCAATGAGCTCTTCTCCTCCTTTGCTACCTTGAAATGGCACCACCAAGCTTAGAATACTCACAAATAGCCTAAGAACGAATGCACACTCTCTTTAGGGTTTCTTTCTGAGGGATGGTAGCTGAGGAGTTGAGCCACACATTCCTTTTATAGCCCTCCGAATGAATTGGGGTTTTTAGGTCTGGACCGGTTACGCTCAGCGTACCCGGGGGTGAACGCGTCCAAATGAAGCGCGCGAGTACGCGCAGCGTACTCCTTGTACGCCCAGCGTACTCGCCTAACATGCAAACCATAAATGGAAATATATCAAATATGAAGGGTTAAATCGAAGGGTACCTGGATTTCAGACTATTACAATTCTCCCCCACTAGAACCAGACTTCGTCCCAGAAGTCTCACACTGAAAACAATTCCGGATAGTGATCCTGCATCTCAGACTTGGACTCCCATGTCAGCTCGGACCCCTTCCGATGTTGCCACTGCACTTGCACCAAGGGTACTTCCTTGTTCCTCAGAACCTTAACCTTTCGATCCCTGATCGCCACTGGTCTTTCAACATAGTTCAGGCCTGCATCCACCTGAATATCATCTAATGGCACCACTACCGACTCGTTGGCAATACATTTCCTCAACTGTGAGACATGAAAGGTGTTATGGATCTGTCCCAACTCAGCAAGTAGATCCAACCGGTAAGCTACCATGCCTACCCTAGCAATTACCTTGAAAGGTACAATATACCAGGGTCCCAACTTGACCCTCTTCCTAAATTGTATCACTCCTTTCGAAGGAGAGACCTTTAGGAGCACTAGGTCACCAACCTGAAACTCGAGCTCGGACCGATGCCTGTCCGCATAACTCTTCTGGCGACTCTGCGCGGTCAACAATCTCTGCCTGACCTGCTGTATCTGCTCGGTCGTCTGAAGTACAATCTCTGTGTTACCCATCACCCGCTGCCCCACCTTTCCCCAGCAGATGGGGGTGCGACACCTCCTCCCATACAACAGCTCAAAGGGTGGCATACCAATGCTCGAATGATGGTTGTTGTTGTACGAAAACTCTGCTAAGGGTAAATAGGTGTGTCAACTCCCTCCAAAATCCAAAACTCATGCTCGGAGCATATCCTCAAGCGTCTGAATCGTCCGCTCGCTCTGTCCGTCCGTCTGCGGGTGGTATGCGGTAGTGAAATGCAGCTTCGTACCCAACTCTTCATGAAACTTCTTCCAAAACCTGGAAGTAAATCACACATCCTGATCTGAAACGATCGACATCGGAACCCCATGCCGCGATACCACCTCCCTCACATATAATTCTGCCAACTTCTTCGCATAAGAGCTCTCACTGATGGCTAGAAAATGAGCGCTCTTCGTCAATCTATCCACAATCACCCAAATCGCATTGACCCCCTCGCAGTCCTCGACAATTTGGTGATAAAATCCATGGTAATTTGTTCCCACTTCCATTTGGGAATCTTGAGCGGCTGCAATTTACCGTGCGGACGCTGGTGCTCGGCCTTAACCTGACGACAAGTCAGGCACCTCTCGACAAACCATGCAACATCCCTCTTCATACAGGGCCACCAATACTCCTTCTTTAGGTCCAAATACATCTTAGTAGCCCCGGGATGGATCGGGAATTTCGATCGATGCGCTTCCTCCATCAAAATAGTACGCGTACCCCCACAAACGGTACCCAAGTCCGACCCTGAAAAGTCATAAGTCCCCAACCATCCGTGACGAATTCCGATACCTGACCGACAACCCGCTCCCTCTTTTGGTTTTCTGGTCTCGCAGCCTCAGCCTGAGCTCCTCGGATGGTGTCCAAAATCGGGGTCATCACCGTCAACCTCATACAAATGTCTCAGATCGGGGCGCTTTCCGCCCTACGGCTCAACGCATCGGCCACTACGTTCGCCTTGCCCGGGTGGTACAGGATCTCACAATCATAATCCTTCACCACATCCAACCATCTCCTCTGTCGCACATTCAGATTTGGCTGATCCATCAAGTACTTCAGACTCTTTTGGTCCGTGTATATGGTACACCGAACCCCATAAAGATAGTGCCGCCAGATCTTGAGGGCAAACACCACAGCCCCCAATTCCAGGTCGTGGGTGGGATATCTCGACTCATGAGGCTTCAGCTGTCTCGAAGCATACACTATAACGTGTCCTCTCTGCATAAGCACCGCCTCTAATCCAGATATAGATGCATCACAGTATACCACAAAATCCTCCATCCCTTCCGGGAGTGCAAGCACCGGGGCCTCGCACAATTTCTGTCGAAGGGTCTCGAATGAGGACTGCTGCTCCGGTCCCCATGAAAATGCAACACCCTTCTGGGTCATCTTAGTAAGCGGTACGACGATCTTGGAGAAATCCTTGATAAACCTTTGATAATAGCCGGCCAAACCCAGAAAGCTCCTAATCTCAGTGGGCGATCTCGGCACTTCCCATCTCATCACCACCTCGATCTTGGCCGGATCGACCAATATCCTTTTCTGGTTAACAAGGTGCCCTAGGAACTGGACCTCTCGTAACCAGAAATCACACTTGGAGAATTTGGCATACAGCCTCTCCGATCTCAATACTCCAAGAATTTCTCTCAAATGCTCCTCATGGTGCTCCGTAGACCTCGAATATACCAAAATATCATCAATGAATACGATCACCGACCAATCCAGCATCGGCCTGCACACCCTGTTCATAAGATCCATGAACGCAACCGGGGCATTGGTGAGCCCAAAAGGCATCACCACAAACTCGTAATGTCCATAACGAGTTCTGAATGCAGTCTTCTGAATATCTTCATCCCGGACCCTCATCTGATGATAACCCGACCTCAAGTCTATCTTAGAGAACCAAGATGCCCCCTGCAACTGATCGAATAGATCATCAATCCTAGGTAACGGATACCGGTTCTTAACCGTCAACTTGTTCAACTCCCGGTAATCGATACACATCCGGTGTGAACCATCCTTTTTCTTGACAAATAGAATCGGCGCTCCCCAAGGTGAGCTACTCGGTCGAATAAACCCCTTTCCCAACAGCTCCTGAAGCTGCGAGGATAACTCCTGCATTTCTGGTGGAGCGAGGCGATAAGGCGTCTTGGCGATGGGCGCCGCTCCCGGAACTAGATCGATACGAAATCCACTCGCCTTTCCGGAGGCACACCGGGTAAGTCTTCGGGGAACACATCCGAAAACTCGTATACTATTGGAACCTCGTCGATCGAAATTGGCCTTCCCGTGGCTACTCGAGTGTCCATCACATAGGCTATGAATCCACTGCAGCCCTACTGCAAACTCTGTCTCGCCCTGGCAGCCGAGCAAGACGCTGAACCACACCGGGTCCCCTCGCCATACACAGTAAGCACTCCCCCACTAGGGTCTCGTATAGTCACCAGTTGTCTCTCGCAATCAATGACTGCCCCAAACTTACTCAACCAGTCCATGCCCATAATGACACAAACATCCTCGAATCACGTCAGTGGCGTATACCGCTTTCTCATCCGCTATAGAAACCCGCAGGGGTTGACTCATCACCTCCCGATCAATACCGATGTGTTGGCTAAAAGCCAGAGATACAAAAGACCGACTCGCAACCGTGTCAAATAATACCAAGGCAGGTACAAATTTCACAAGAAAAGTACCTATGCATACTATAATATAAGCACAATATCTCAGCATAAAAGTAAATACACGAAAGAATACATACCAGCTATGACATCGGGCGCCGCGCGGACCTCCTCCGCAGTCAACTGAAAAGCTCTCCCACGAGCCTTCGGAGCCTCGGCTTTCACCGACCGAGTCTCAGTAACCCTAGCAGCAGGCGCAGATCCCTGGTGAAGCTGAGGGCACTCGGCCTTCCGATGGTCGGTCTGGTTGCAATGAAAGCAAACCATAAATCCCTTGGGGCAATCCCTAGAAATATGCCCCTCCTTGCCACACTTATAGCAAGCACCTGATCGACATGCCCCCTCATGACCCTTGCCGCACTTTCCGCAAGTGCGGCCCTTCTGACCTCCCGTCCTTGAATCGGTGGACTTGGTCCGCTTGGCTGCCGGCTGGGACTGAGCCGGCCGCCGATCCACCCGCTGAGACTTGGCCTCCTCCCTGGCCTAGGTCTCCAACTCGATCTCTCTCTTCCTGGCATTTTCCTAGAGCTCAGCGAAGGTCTGGTATGATGATTTCGATACGAAATCCCGAATATCCCTCCTCAGTACACCCAAATATCGGCTTATCCGAGCCTGCTCAGTGGACACCTGCTCAGGGCAAAACATCGCCCTCTCATGAAACTTCCGAGTAATCACAATAACCGAATCATTACCCTGCTTGAGGGTCAAGAACTCCTGAACCAACCGTTCCCTCTCCACCGGGGGAACATACTCGTCTCTGAACATAGAAGTAAATCTCTCCCAAGTCACGACTGAAATCTCCGCAAGAGTGAAGTTCGCCGTGAACTTCCACCAATCCTTTGCTCCCAGGCGGAGCTGGTTCAAAGCGAACCATACCCTCAGATGCTCCGGACATGAACAAGTGTAGAAGTATCCCTCAATATCAGCAATCCATCTCATCGCAGCGATCGGATCCTGCGTCCCGTCAAACTTGGGTGGCTTCATGTTGCTGAACTCCCAGAATAGCAACGAGTCACCTCCCTGTGGTCTGGCAGCGGCCACAACTGCGGTAGCTGCAGCGACAGTGGCCTCAGTCACCGCGGCGTACCGCTCATCAAAAGTCTCCATCAGTGTGGTCTTGATAGACCCAAACATCTCCGGAATCTCGGCCCGGATCGCCGCAGCCACCTCCTCGTGAATCATCTGACGAAGCTCCTCGTCATTCACACCGCTCGTACCAGGTCTGTGGCGTGGTCTAACCATAATGCCTCTGAAATACAACATAAAAATATCAGAGACTCCATCGAGCATAATCGCACTCCATAACGCAACCCTACTCGGTCTCCGATACCCAAGGATTCTTACTTGGGTTGCCTACTAACCTGGTGTCTTCAGTAGTACTGGCCCAATACTACCGACTACACCGCATCAGCATTCACCCCAAGTCCTCCTCCCCGAACCCCAGATCATGAGTACTCTATTCTTGCTATGCACTGGCTACCAACTCGCTCTCAAAGCATCTCATAACAGTAGGTTCCCCTAGACTAAGGCATCACAAATCAAGCCACTCTAGTCCTAATATGAATACCTAGTCTGCTATCATGCATATCATATCATAACATATCTCATAACACATATTGTAAGGGTATTTTGGGGAAGTTAACCGTTCGGGTGCTGGCTGACCGTACACACTGCTTCTCCTTTGGTTGTTACGAAATCTCTTATCAAATTTTTATTGCTTTTATCAATTAAAAATTTTCCTCAACTCCCCGGTTTGAGTTCAGTTACACCCGAGGGTGTATCCGAATCCCTCAAACCAAGGCTCTGATACCAACTTGTAACAACGTAAATTTTAAAACAAATATTTCATTTTTACAAACTTCAAAAACATCCTTTAATATTCCAATTTCATACGTGAACAATGTTATCAAAACAAAATACATCCCATGATCATAAAAACAGTTCCTCCGTCAGTGTGTACAATCACGCCGGCGCCTTCCCATGGTCCTTGCTAGTACCTGAAACACATAACACAACAACTGTAAGCATACATGCTTAGTGAGTTCCCCAAAATACTACTTACGCATACGCCTTTCCAAGCCCTAACCTTCCGGTCCATGTGTCTCAGGGGACTTCCATCCCGACTCGGTAAACTTTCCGATCCTACCTGTGTCAACCTTACGGTCCACATCACAACGCCTTCCGGCCCATAACATATACGCCTTCCGGCCCATAACATAATGCCTTCCGGCCCGTATCAAGCATAGCATACATAGCACATATAACGATTAACTTATCATATACAATACATATAACTCATAACATATCCGACCTTCCGGTCACACAATAAAAACCCTTCCGGGTACAGTATAGTGAGAAAACTCACCTCGTGGAAAGTCTAGAATCTCGTATACTTGCTAACTCACAATCCCAACGACGACTCTACCTCGCCTAAACATAATAAATACCATTTTCATTAATAAAGACTTCCACAACTAGACTTTACCCCTTATCATCATTCCTCCGAGGGTAAAAGACCATTTTACCCTTTCTTGACTCAAAGTCTTCATGTTGACCAAAACCCTAAAAGTCAACAAAAGTCAACCTTTTGAGTACGCGGGGCGTACTGCTTGTTGTACGTGGGGCGTACATCGCCAACCCATGGATCGGGGTTTCCATCCAGTACGCTGCGTGTACTGGGAGTTACGCCCAGCGTAACCATCAGACTTTAGCAAACATCATTTCTGGTCTTAATCGATTAAGCCATTACTCCAACTTCTAGATCCGGCTTTATTTATGCATTTATACCCATAAAGTCGAGACCTTTAAGCCTTGGCATGGTTGTAAAGGCTCCAACACTACTTAACATCATTCTATTCCAACTCAAGGACCTAGATCTCATGCATGGTGCAACATTCTCATCCAAGATATCATTTTTATGAGTCTACAACGCCAATAGACCAGAAATATGATGGATCTAAGCTTATAGAGACCATTTGCTCAAAAAGTCTCCACCTTTGGGACTAAAACCCTAGAAAATGGTACTGGAAGCATATTACATGAAATAGATGTCAAGATCCGAACTTTTTACCTTATAATGAAGCTTCAACCTTTTCAAAGCTCAGATCCACACTTGAACACCACTTTTAGCCTTCACAATGAGCTCTTCTTCTCCTTTGCTACCTTGAAATGGCACCACCAAGCTTAGAATACTCACAAATGGCCTAAGAACGAATGCACACTCTCTTTAGGGTTTCTTTCTAAGGGATGGTGTTTGAGGAGTTCAGCCACACATTCCTTTTATAGCCCTCTGAATGAATTAGGGTTTTTAGGTCTGGACCGGTTATGCCCAGTGTAACCTTGGGTACGCCCAACGTACCCGGGGGTGAATGCGTCCAAATGAAGCGCGCGAGTACGCGCAATGTACTCCTTGTACGCCCAGCATACTCGCCTAACATGCAAACCCTAAATGGCAATATATCAAAGATGAAGGGTTAAATCGAAGGGTACTTGGATTTCGGGCTATTACAATTATCTAGTTAATTAAATAAGGAGATAATTACCAAAATTAAGAAGATCCCTATTAAGATCCTAACTTTTAAAAATAGCAAATGTTGGGGATGAAGGCAAGGAGTTCAATCCTTTCCATATTCGAAATCATGGAGGAGTAAGAAAACACTAAATTTAGAAACTTGTAGGGAAAGGGAAAGGGTTAAAACCCTTTCCTAATTTTTGAAAAACTTAGGGCCTAAGAAACCCTAAATTTCGAAAATCCCTTAGGCTAAAAGGTTTTAATTGCTATAAACCCCAATTGATCAAATTCAAAAAATTGTAACCAATTCAATAGAAAATAAGCCAAGGCTTTGATACCATTGATGGGTTTTGAGCATAATAAACAAAAACCTGTGGGTACATGTATCCCTGATTTCCTAATCTATGTTTTCCCTAATTGAACATACAACATTTGGACATCAATTGGGAAAACCTAATACTAGTAGTATAATTTCTAAAACACTAATAGGGTTAAGAAAAACATATCTTAATTTTTATAAAGCAATAATAATGAAATCCTAGTCTTCTTGAACTTTGAGAGCAAGCGTCACAGGCGGCACGCCTCTAATGGTTCACACTCAAACTAAGCAAGATGATGAGAGAGGAGAGAAGTGTTAAAAATTTCGACTATTTCCTTAGGGTTTCATGTGGCCGAAATTCTTAAGGGGTAAGGCTCCTTATATAGTTGAGGTAGATTAGAGCCAAATTTAGGGTTTTAGAAGGAAGCCATAATTCCTTAGCTTAAGAACCAAGCAACCCATGTATTCCCATCCAAAGGCCCTTAGATAAAAATTCTATGGCCTTTCTAAAAGTTTTCGTCCAACCATTTTTAGGGAGGTTCGAGCGCTTCTTTCCTCAGCTATCAACAAACTGCCAAACAACCCCTACACTTTTAATTAATTCAATTAATCACAAAATTAATTCAACTAATTTCTGACTAACTATTAATTAAATAATATTATTTCTAATTAATATATTACTTTGATAATACATTAATAAATCATTTATTACAATTTATTAATAAAATAATAAATCCATCATCTATCTCCAAAACTCGTCATGTCTAGTTGCTAGTTATGAGGGCAACCCAAAAGGATTGTGCTACTATCAATTCAAGTATATACCAATTGAAGATATGGGCTTAGACACCTAATCCTATAGGAACATGGCTGGTTGCAATAGGTACTAAGTTACAAATTTGGTTACTATCAACACTAGAAGAACCATTTTCGAATACCACTATCCATAACATTATTCACAACAAACATTATACTGTGTTTGGAGGCATAGAAGTAACAAAACTAAGAAAATATCTAACATCACTAATGTCAAGAATTTGAACTATATTTGTTCAACGACATTGAAAAGATACGTGAATTTGATTTGTATGTAATCTGGACTTCCAAGCAACCAACGTAACTAGCCCAACAAAGTTGGTATTACTAGTTATATCTACACCAAAGCATGTGCAATCCGGAGAAAGATTTTGCATATATGCATCGATATACTGCCATTGCCCTCCATTAAAAACTAGGACTCGGAAAAAAAAGGATATACGTATTAATTCCAGAACTGTTTTAGAAAGTATCGAACACACAAATATATGGAAAACACATATATATTGCATATTTGGAAGGAAGACATAGAAAAACCCTAATTCTACCTCTCCGGAACGCCACTCCAAAATATACAACCTTTCCAGACGTTAGCTCGGAATGCCCCTTTCTAGTCCGGAAGGTACGGAGTGTCAAATTTTGAACCTAATCCCCACTAACCGGTAACCCCTCCGGAACAATATCATAATTACTCCAGAATATCATATTCAGGAGCACACATCCGGAGCAAAACGTCGTGCTACGGAACACGATATTCTGGATCAAGTGGTCATTTTTTCAAAAAGAAAAATGTTGGTTATTTTTGTCAAAAATGTCATTTCTAAGGGTTAGATTACCCAATTTCCCAAAATATTGGCACGAAACTACACATTTTGGTAGACCACACGGATTAATTTTGCAATTTACACTCATTCTCTATCTATCTATCTATCTATCGCTCATTATCTCTGTCTCTATTTCTCTCTCTCTCTCTCTCTCTATATATATATATATATATATATATATATATATATATATATATATATATATATATATATAATACTAGGTATGAGACCCGTGTACTACACGGGTTTATTAAAAATAAAAATTCAATATCAATATTTAAACTTTAAATTTAAAATCAATATTTAATATCAATATCAATTTTAGAGCTCTCATTAATTATGATATTTATTACATTATAAATATATCAATTGTTTTTCAAGGAAGCATTTATTTCTCTCAATATTGTAACCGAAATAAGTTGTGATTTGTGAACAAATCAGAAAATTACATGTGGAAATAAGTAAATTTTAAAAATCTATTAAAATGCCATGTATCCAAATCAATTAGGTTCATTTTTATACAGAAAATAAAAATCATACAAAAAATCTCAACTTTTTCTAATCTATTACTAAAAATCGATATCGACTAAAAAACTTAATCTTTAATATTCACACTGTTGATCTAAACTATAAATATTTTAGTTTTAACATTCAAGATATAAATCTGACTTACAATTATAACTCTTTGATCATTCACAAATTAATTTAGTGAAATTTACATATGATCGAAATATATTTTTATGTAATTTTATAATATTTAAACATTTTGATTACTTATAAATTAGTTTTGTAAAATCAAGAAATTAATTTATTCATATAATGAATCTGAACTGATAGAATTCAGTTTTAGAATTCACAATATGATTCTAACATACACTGTTAATCTAAGCTGAACTTTCAATTTCTTTTTTTACATCAATATGAACTTTTGATTAAAGTGTACAAAAACAAAATATGAATTTTGATCTATTTATTATTTTTTTCGATAAAAAATAAACTGTTGAATCAAGAAAGTTGCCCTCTTAAATCTCTCAATTTGAAGTTTACATCTCTACCGCAATGACGTTTTTGCTACCGCAATGCGACGTAATGAAGTCATCCACAACGACTTCATGATCAACAAAGACTTAGTTTTTATCTTTTCTATTTACAATATATTGTACAGTGTACCTTGCATGTGTTGGATTTGGTGTCTAAGCCCATAACTATAATTGGTATGTACTTGACCCGATAGAAGCATGGTCTTTTTCGTTCGCCTTCACCAGTGCAATTTGATTGGATAGTTTTATGAGAGTAAGGTTATTTATAAATTATTAATATATTATAAGTATAATATATTAATATGGTTATTTAATTAGTATTGTCGTAGAATTAATTTGGAATTAATTTTATGGTCAAAAGAGACTAATTAAATATGGAGGGATTGATTATGAAAATCAATGATACTTATAGTATGAGATAAGTGATCCATGATTATGTAAGTAGGCTAAACCAATAATATAACCAATGGATAGTCCATGGAGGTTAAACTGATGGATCATAGGAATGTGTAAAATCATGGATCATTAGGTTTTACAAAGTCTAACCCTAGTACTTGCCACAACAATGAATAGACCCCTCCATGTACCAAAATCGGTTACACCAACCATAGAGACAAGTAACTTATTCTATTAGAACCTCCTCTTGCATATTGGTGTTTGTGAACCATTAGAGGTATCACACTTGAGGTGCTCAAGCTTTCAAAGTTCAAGAATTCTACCCTACTCAAGAGGTATGTATCCAAACTATTTTTTGATTATATAGCTTCAATTGTTTGTTAGCTAGGGTAAATGATTTGGAAAAATAAAATGCATGTATAATTAGAGAAAACATAGATCCAAAGATTTAAGGTTGCATGTGAACTTAGGAAGTGTTATAGTGCTCAAAAATCAATAGTGGTATTAGAGCCTAGGAATGTTTTCCATTATATATTATTCTTGCTTGTTTTCAACGTTAAAAAATCGAGTTTTCTACATTCTAACTGATGAACTCGCCGAGTCCACTGGAGTACTTGATGAGTCCATGCAGAAATCAAGCTAATCGACGAGTCCAGTTCATGCACTCGTCGAGTTGGAAGTTTAGAGTGCAAAAATTTGTGTTTTTGGCCCATATTGGATATGATCATTACCCCAAACTGTTTTGAATCATAAAATATGTTTTTTAAGATATGGTAGTGATCATGCTCATCCAATTGGAAGATTATTATCAAAGTTTTAAAATAGTTGTTATTTTATATGATAACCCAAATTGCTTTAAAATTGTTGATATAGAATTGATGTGTATAAGAGTTTAGTTAGATCAAGAATTATATGATAATTTAGTTGTTATAAATATGATCTAATTGATGTTTAATGACCTCCATAACTTGTCCTCGAGTTATGGAAAATGAAAGGTCTCATCATTAATATCAAATTTAACTCATAGGTTATGAATATCAAGCCTTTTGACAAGTTTCAAAAATTTTCTTCAAGCTTTGGAAATTGCAAAGTCTCATTAAATGAAAGATTAATTCCAAACCCTAGAGTTTTAAAATCTAAAATTCAACTCTTATACTTTATAATATTATAGTTTAGTAATATATATATATATATATATATATATATATATATATATATATATATATATATATATATATATATATATATATATATATAGTCAAGATCAAATAAGAAGGAAATTTTTGGTAGGAAGGTAAGAAGTTTTTTTTCTACATATTTTTTTGACGAACAAAATCAATGAATCACTAGATGATTCATTTCTAAGATGATTCACAAGAAAAAAAAATATGTAGAAAAAACATCTTTATGATTCATTTATACAATGATTTTGTTGTTATTCACTAAAATTATCATAAAAATGAATTTTTTCTTAATTTACTTAAAAATGAATCATAAAGATGTTTTTTTGAGAATTTTTTCTTGTGAATCATCTTAGAAATGAATCATCTAGTGATTCATTTATTTTGTTCGTCAAAAAAATATGTAGAAAAAAAACTTCTTACCTTCCTACCAAAAAAATTTTCTTACCGGATATATATATATATATATATATATATATATATATATATATATATATATATATATATATAAGAACAAGCCGGTCTTACCGTTAGTAGGCCTCATTCATGAAGCTAGTCTATAAGGGGGTAGAAGGTTACTGCCTATAAAATGGTGGTTTAATAGGTATCCACTCTCACCTAACGCTTCCTTGACTGCTGGAGGTTCGTTAGTCGAACAGGTAGGATAGGACACTAATTCTTCCTCATTGAAAGTGTAATGATAAATATAAAGTAACTAAACTTTATTTAATGCCCAATCTTAGTTACTTTAGGAAAAATATGAAAATGGTGCTAATCTATGAAGTTACACTTTGCACATTGTTAAGTCATTAGTGGTGCGTGTGTGGTTAAACAACACACTAATCTGAGACTGACATTGTGTGGCAAAGGGTAGCTTGATGTTAACCACAGATCAATGAAGCGCGTGTGGTTAACTAGCACATTGATTAGGTGATCTGTAACATTGGGTGTACCATTTTAATTTGCATAGCTACTCACACCTTGTTTGTGATCCTCGACATCCCAGTCACAAACTTGTAGGGCACAACCGAGATTTAAACATGCCTTTGAAAATTTCAATGAATCTCAAAGATCTAGGAATTTGAAACCAATTAAAAGCTAATAATATATTTTTTTCATGGTGGAAATTGGTAAATCGTCATTTACATACCTTAAAATATTTTGCAATTGGATTACGGCATCCCTTTTCGCAACTGTAGAATATTGTGTTGGATCATAGCCTTAAAATTTCATACTGGGTGTAATATTAAGGATTCTGATCTAATCTAAACTTTGTTCTTCTTCTTTTTCATATTTCTACCCCAAACAATTCTTCCACACCAATTTCTTTAGGCTCTTTCTCCCTAATGAACCTTTGTGGGAGGGTCATTTTTGATGGCTCGAATTTCAATGATTGGATTCCAAACATCCGAATGGTTATTCATTATGATGATAAAGAATATGTCCTTGATAAAGAGCTAAAGGAGATTGATGTCACCACTGCTACTCCTGAACAAATCGTTGAGCACACTACTCATGAAACGGATGCGACAAAGGTGTCGTGTTTTATGATTGCAACCATAACTATTGAGCTGTACAAGTCCAATGAGGACTACTATCCTTATGAAATGTATCATGATTTGATGGAAATATACCATCAAAGTGCTCGACGGGAAAGGTATAAGATCATTGCCTCCATGATCAAAACCAAAATGAAGGATTGTGAACCCATCACGGGCCACTTGTAGAAGATGTAGAGATATGTGGACTGCTTGCTAAATTTGAATGTCAATATATATATACACACTCTTTACCTTCTTGATCACTCTTAGCAAGATTAAAAGGATTTTAAGGACTGCAAAAAGCAACCTTAAAGGCAAGTCGGTTGTGTCTACTCCTACTACTACTTTTGCCCCTATTCTGGCAATAGGACATGGAAAGGGAAAGAAGAGGAACGCTCCCTCCAAGAGCCATAAAGGAAATTCCCTTTATGGATCCTCTTCTAGTGGGAGAAAAGTTGGTTCCTTTTTTCCCTCCTCCAATTTGAAGGATGTTGATTGTTTCCATTGTCATGAAAAAGGGCACTAGAAACGTAGCTGCCCCAAGTACTTGCAGGACATAAAGGATGGGAAGATCAAACCCTCCTTTGTAGGTATTTACACTATTCAATCTAATAACTCATCAGATGCTAATTCTGGGGTCCTTGATAGAGGTTTTTGATTTCACATTTGTTCAGATTTGCAAGGACAAAAAAGAAGTAGCGATGTGGAGAATGGGAATATAAACTTAATCTGGAAAAATAGGGAAATGTGGCATGTGTCCAAGATTGAAGTTTATTCTTTATTTCTTAGAAATGGTTTAAATTTAGATTTTAATAATTGTTGTTACTTGGCGAGTATGGCGAGAAATGTTATTTATGTTCGCAGTTCATACGAACAAGGTTTTACCTTTTTGTATAATAATGAAGTTAGTGCAATTTATGCTTATTATAATGGTGTATTTTATTTTTCAAGCATTATCTTTTCTATTTACAATGTATTGTCCAGTGTACCTTGCATGTGTTGGATCTGGTGTCTATGCCCATAACTATAATTGGTATGTACTTGACCCGATAGTACCATGTTCCTTTTGGGTTACCTTCACCAGTGCAATTTGATAGGATGGTTTTATGAGAATAAGATTATTTACGAATTATTAATATATTATAAGTATAATAAATTAATATGGTTATTTAATTTGTATTGTCCAAGAACTAATTTGGAATTAATTTTGTGGTCGAAAGAGACAAATTAAATATGGAGGCATTCATTATGCAAATCAATGATACTTATAGTATGGGCTAAGTGATCCATGATTATGTAAGTTGGCTAAACCAATAATATAACCGATGGATAGTCCATGGCAGTTATACCCTTGGATCATAGGAATGTGGAAAGTCATGGATCATTAGGGTTTACAAAGTGTAACCCTAGCCCTTACCACAACTATGAATAGACCCCTCAATGTACCAAAATTGGTTTCACCAACCATAGAGACAAGTAACTTATTATCTTAGAACCTCCTCTTGTACATTGGTGTTTGTGAAACATTAGAGGCATCACACTTGACATGCTCATGCTTTTAAAGGTCAAGAACTATACGTTACCCAAGAGGTATGTATCCAAACTATGTTTTAATTATAAAGCTTCAATTGTATGCTAGCTAGGGTAAATGCTTTGGAAAAAGAAAATGCATGTATAATTAGAGAAAACATAGATCCAAAGCATTTAGGGTTGCATCACTTAGGAAGTGTTATAGTGCTCAAAACCCAACAGCATGGACACTTCTTTCTGATTTATAGCCTTTTTTTATTTCTCTTATATGTTCTTGGAACTCTATAAATAGAGTGCTCCGTTTATAATGAAAATACATCTCTTAACTCTCAACTATCTTCTCTCTTGATCCTTATCTTCTCTCTACAATCTTACTGAACTTAAACTCATGTATAAAGATTGAACTCTCAAACTCTCCTTTGGAGTAAGTCATTTCGACTTCATGACTTTAAGTTGATCACATATACTAACTTGGTTTGATTGCAATCCTTGTGAAGAATTAGCTTAGTGGTTACTTGATATATTACTTGTTGTCATTTATATTTCCTTACTTTTCTCTATCTTTATATTTCGCATCTAACTCTAACACCTCAAACTTATTATTGTTGAGCTTTATGATCCTTTGAGATTAACTTTATTCCACAATATATAACTTGTTCTAATGTTTGTTCAAGTGTTTTTCTCAAAAACGATTCTCTTAACAATTGGTATCGAGCCAAAGTGGTTGCTTTTTAAACAAAACTCTGACTTTAAAAAGCTTTCTATACCACTACAACTCATTTTCTTAAAAAATTAAAAACAAAACAAAAACAAAAAACAAGGAAATATGGCACAAACTTTATCTCTTAACGTTTCCAACAATGTTGTGGGTTATATTCGAGTCCCAATACTTATTGCAAGAGAGTATCATCATTGGTCACAAAGAATGGAGAGATATCTAAAAAGACTTGGAAGAGATGTATCGAGATCCGTAGAGGAAGGACCTCATGTCCTTATTCTCAATCCAGTTCAAGCTGATGGTGCTCAAGCCAGACTTGGTGGAGGTCAAGCCACAATGAACCGTCCCACTAAGGATGATCTTGACAAAATGGAAAGTGATGCTATTGCTTTCTATGAGATATCATGTGGAGTGGCCCCAAACAACTTTGATGTCATCATCAACTGCAAATCAGCCAAAGAGATCTAGTATGTCCTCTAAAATCCATATGAAGGCTCTGAGCAAGCTCAAGACAAGAAGGTCATCACCGCACTCAACGAGTTTAACAGCTTCAAAGCTTATCCCGGTGAGAGCCTTGAGGACAGTTTCAAAATATTCAACCTCATTATCACCAAGTTATCGAGCGCTGGCACTGTCCGAAGCAACCATGAAACGAATCTCCAATTTCTCAATGGCTTGGGGAAACATTGGACTACCGCGAAAATGATAGTCCAAGGAGATAGGAAGATTCACTCACTCTCTCTTTTCAAACTCTATGGAGAACTCCAAGCACAAGAATCAACCGTGCTCAAGGATTGTGCTGACTTCGGAGGGCCGCTTGCTCTCATTGCTCAAACTCCTTAGAGCATAACTCAACCTTACTCTCTTTCATATGACAATCCTCAGCAGTTCTAGAAAGCTGACACAAAGTACGATGATGAAGTGGAATTCCAGAATGCTATTGCTCTTGTTAGTCAATAGTTCAACCGACTACCTCCAACCACCTTTTACAAAAATCAACAGTTCACCAAACCTCCCTTTAACCGAAACTTCAACCCACAAAACAATCACCCTCGATACCGAAAACACCCTCACCAATCTCCGCAACCTCTTCACACTCATCAAGCCAAGGAGGCATCACAATCTATCAAACCAACTGACTCTGGTCCTTCAACCGAAGTTAAAGATGATGTTGTCATTTTCACATGTACAACAAAGAAAACCACTTCGCTAAAGACTATAAAGCCAATGTGGTGAAGCACAATGCCTTTTATCTGAGAATGGCACAGGAGATGAATGAAAAGGAAAAGGAAAAGGAAAAGGGAAAGGCATATTTTTCCCAGGTGAAAAGAGATATTTATTTTTAAAGTTTGTAGAGGAACTCAGCGAGTCTATGTACCGACTCGTCGAGTAGGGTTGCGTTGTTGATCAGCTTATAGATCAGCAACTCGGCGAGTCCATATTCGGGACTCGGCGAGTCGGCCTGCCAGGTTGAAACCCTAAATCTTCGGGTTTGCACCCTATTTAAACCACCTTATCAACCCCAAACTCGCCTCCTTCACCTCAGAGAGCTGTGAGAAACCCTAAACACATCCCTTGATTGATTGAAGTGTCTTTGTGTGGATTCTTGAAGAAGAAGAAGAAGAAAGGAACAAAGAGAAGAGGTGTAGAGCAAAGATCCAAGGTCAGAATCAAAGTTCTTTGAGCCGGGGAGATACCGGAGCAGCAGCAGATAGTTCCCGGAGCCACACACTCAGCAGCCAGATCACGAGGTGAGTTTCCTTTTAGTAGGAACGGGTCTAAGGCCACAATGCCAACACGTTTAGTTAGCAGTAGTTTCCGGACTTTGGTCCGATGCAGTTTCCGGATTTCGGTCTGATGCAGTGGGCAAGGCCTAGTATGTGTTTATATGTATTATATGGTATGTGGTGATTTGGGGGGAGCTCATTAAGCTTCGTGCTTACAGTTTTAGTTTTGGTTTCAGGTACTTCCGCAAGCAAAGGGAAGAGCTCGGGCTGATGGCATCACACACACCACAACTTCAGTTGTCCTGGGAGTTGTTTTGGTTTTTCATAGATGTGATTGATGTAGTCTTGATACAGTTTACTCATAACACTTTACTTTTGTTTGTGAGATATTGACGTACGAGTTTACCTTATGATTTTATCATGGTGTTTTACTAATTATTCAACAAAAAGTTTTGGGTCGTATTTTGGAATGTTTCAAGTTGGTATCAAAGCCTTGGTTTAAGCGATTTGGGCACACTTTCGGGTGTGTCTGAACTCAAACTAAAGAAGTGGTATAAAGTTTTCAAGAGAAAAACCATGTTTAGAAAAATATTTTGAGAAAAGAAAACAATTTTAGAAAAGGTATAAGGAAAAGAGTTTTTAGAAAAAAAAATGAAAACAATTTTAAAAAGAGAAAAGGGTGCGGTGCATGCAATCGGCCGAGCTCAAGTAAGTACTCCCAAACTACCCATACATGTTACTTTATGTTTATCAGTTTTAGTTTCAGTAGAACAACATGCTAGAATAGGACTAAGGATCTAGGAGGATGCTTTATGTGCCTGCTTTATGTGTTTCAGCTTCACAAGATATGAATGCTAGTATTGAAGTAGGCAGTAGTAGGATAGCCTGTTAGGTTATGCCTGATAGTATGAGCTTAGCATTGTATGCTAGAACAGTATCTCGTTATGAGAATAGATTTGCTTGAGTAAATTCCTGTATCCGAATGCTGCTTGCTTCGTGCTTTGTGGGACTCTGAGTGTCGGGAGTTAGACATTAGGTGAATACGGCACATCGCATGTGACAATGGTTGAATAATCTCAAAGTGTTGGATTTGGCTTTATTGCGCAGCTCTTGTTTGAGTCTAACCGTAGTAGGGACGAGTCCTTTACTTGAAGGATTATCTGAGCCTCATCACATGTGATGGTATTCAGGTGATGACTAATTATTGACACGAGGAGGCCTTCAGCAGCTGAGGACTGTTTTGAGTAGAGTCGGAGATTTCCCTAGGGCAAGCCTAGGATAAGAGTAGCAGAGATCGGTAGTAGTAGAAGTGACTTGGTGGAGTCAAGGCAGTTCTTGAGGAAAGTACGGATAGATGTGGAAGGTAGTATGGTCCCGTACTACTAAAAGCAGAGGATCCGTACTCGAATCAAGGAAGGCTGAGACAAGACCAGGAAACTAGTATTGGTATCAGTGATCCCTTGAGATATTTCAGTTTTCTGATGTTGCTATGATTTGTTTCAGAATGGTAGTTTTGCGTTCGAGGCCAGTAGTCGGCAGTTCAGATGCCGGAGGGGGATCAGGACCAGGATCAGGCCCGAAGGCCGGGCAGTTGGATGAGCATACCAGAGAGTTTCTTTCTTCTAAGGTTACCCGCATCAACTAGAGCAGACTCCTGTGATCTTCGATTCGATCAAGGAGGGTATTCTAGAGCTAATGGATGAGAGATTGGGCACCTTCCGTGCCGAGATGGCGGCCATGATGGGGTCGCGTACACTTATGTTTAGGGAGTTCAGGGCATGTGGAGCTCCAGACTATCATGGGGTGCGGGACCCCATAGCGAGTACGAGATGGTTGGTGGATGTGACCAACGCTTTCCGCACGAGCAGGTGTCCCGAGGGGGACAAGGTTAGATTGGCGTCCAGTCTCCTGAAGGACAGGGAACGGGATTAGTGGGAGGAGGTCGGACATACTATTGGAGATGATGCAGCGTTAGATGCCATGACCTGGACCGATTTCTCCACCAGGTTCAGGGCGGAGTTCGCACCGGTTATCGTGGTGCAACAGTTAGCCAGGGAGTTCCAAGATCTCACCCAGACTATAGAGATAGTGGCGGAGATCACCGCCAAGTTCAGGGAGAGGGCTCTTCTCGTTCCTCAGTATGCAACGGATGAGGAGATGAAGAAAGCCCATTATCATGAGATGCTGCGGAGCGATATCCGCCAGTTTGTGAGCCGATCCAGCTATAAAACACTGGATGGCATAATTGCTAGGGCTCGGGAGAGGGAGATTGATCTTGAGATGGAGAAGAAGAGGAAACCGGAGGCGGTTCCGGGTATAGGTAGTTCGGGCAAAAAGCCCAAGGTTTCAGATCACAGATCCAGGAGTCAACAAAGCCACGGTCGATGTGGCAAGTGTGGAAGATTGCACGAAGGGGTGTGCAAGGCAGGGAGTTCGGGATGCTACAAGTGCGGTCGAACTGGGCATTTGAGTAGGGATTGTACGGCTCCTGCTACCGCTGTTGCAGCATCAAATCTGATTTGCTTTCAGTGCAATCAGAGGGGACATAAAAAGTCCCAATGTCCGAGTTTAGCTACAGCAGGGAAGGTGGTTGCACCTGCCCCTGCTACCTTGAGGATTACAGATGGCCGTCAGGGCTGAGCAGAGGCACTAGTGGCTAGGAGTCGAGATTTTCAAATGACAGCAGAGGAGGCGCGAGCGACCCCTGATGTGGTGACGGGTATGTATTTTCCCTTCATCTCTATATTATTGTTATTATTATTGAGTATTGCTTATGGTTATATGTTTTGTATAGGGTCGTTCTCTGTGAACGGCATCTCTGCTACAATATTATTTGATTCGGGGGCTACTCGATCATTTATATCTCTTGCGCTTAGCAAGAGATTTACTAGAGCTCCTGGGGAGCTGGATTGTCCACTAGAGGTCGAGATAGCAGATGATAGGACCGTGAGGGTCGCCAGGGTACATCGAGGATGTTCTCTTCTGTTGTTCGACGAGCAGTTTTTGGTGGATTTGGTCCCTATTCCTCTGCGAGGGAATAAGGTTATAGTGGGCATGGATTGGTTGAGTCCCAACGGGGCCGTGATTGATTGCGAGTTACAGCTAGTGAGGGTTCGCACTCCCAGTGGGGGAGAGTTAGTGATTCAGGGCGAGAGGCCACAGCGTGGACCAGTTCTTTGTTCAGCCGCAAGGGCGAGGCGCTATTTTCAGTAGGGTTGCACCGGCTATGTAGCCTACGTTATGGATGTCCGGGAGAAGGGCAAGTCGACAGTGGATGATGTTCCGGTAGTACGAGACTTTCCGGATGTATTCCCGGAGGATTTACCAGGAATACCTCCCGAGAGACAGGTCGAGTTTGGGATCGACCTAATCCCTGGTGCGACTCCGATAGCCAAGGCACCGTATCGGTTAGCTCCCCCTAGGATGCAGGGGTTGTCTACGCAGCTGCAGGAGTTGCTAGACAAGGGTTTTATACGGCGGAGTAGTTCACCCTGGGGAGCACCGATCTTGTTTGTGAAGAAGAAGGATGGGTCGCACCGTATGTGCATTGACTACCGGGAGCTGAATAAGGTAACGGTGAAGAACCGTTACCCCCTACCGAGGATAGATGATTTGTTTGATCAGCTTCAGGGAGCGTCTTGGTTCTCCAAGATCGATTTACGCTCCGGATATCACCAGATGCAAGTTAGAGGCGAAGATGTGCAGAAGACTGCTTTCAGGACCCGATATGGTCATTATGAGTTTGTAGTGATGCCTTTTGGGCTCACTAATGCTCCAGCCACATTCATGGACCTCATGAATCGCGTATGCAGACCGATGCTGGATCGGTCTGTGATAGTATTCATAGATGATATCTTGGTGTACTCCAAGACTCAGGAGCAGCATGAGGAGCACCCGAGGGAGGTGCTAGAAGTTTTGAGAAGGGAGAGGCTTTTCACAAAGTTCTCCAAGTGCGAGTTTTGGTTGCGCGAGGTGCAGTTCCTTGGTCACCTCATCAACCAGAAGGGTATATTGGTAGATCCGGCCAAGATAGAGGCCGTGATGCAGTGGGAAGTCCTGAGTTCTCCATCCGAGATTCGGAGTTTCCTGGGGTTGGCAGGGTATTACCGGAGGTTCATTCAGGATTTCTCCAAGATAACAGTACTGCTCACCCGACTGACTAGGAAGTCGGTGGTGTTTCGTTAGGGGCCTGAGCAGCAGACAGCATTCGAGACCCTCAGGCAGAGGTTATGCGAGGCTCCGATTCTTTCCCTGCCCAAGGGAATAGAGGATTTTGTAGTCTACTGTGATGCCTCAATCACAGGTATGGGAGCAGTGTTGATGCAGAGGGGGCATGTGATAGCTTACGCCTCGCGACAGTTGAAGCCTCGCGAGGCTAACTATCCTACACACGATTTAGAGCTGGGGGTAGTGGTGTATGCCCTCAAGATTTGGAGACATTATCTTTATGGGGTCCATTGTACCATCTACACGGATCACAAGAGTTTGAGATACCTTATGGATCAGCCGAGTCTAAACATGAGGCAGTGGAGATGGTTGGATGTGCCGAAGGATTATGATTGTGAAATCCTTTACCATCCAGGGAAGGCCAACGTAGTGGTCGATGCCTTGAGTTGAAAGGTGACAGCAGCCCCTATCAGAGATTTGTGTTTGAGGATGACAGTGATTACTCCGTTGTTGGAACGGATCAGGGAGGCTCGAGTTGAGGGCCTCAAGGAAGAGAAGCAGAAATGTGAGAGGATTGTGGGCCGAGCAGCTGCGTTCGATTATGATAGTCGGGGGGTGTTGACCCTTCATGGGAGAGTGTGGGTACCGTATGGAGGCGGAGTACGGAAGGTGTTGATGGACGAGGCTCATAAGTCTCGATTTTCTATCCATCCAGGGGCAACGAAGATGTATAGAGATCTTCGACCTGATTATTAGTGACCCTGCATGAAGCGGGATGTTGCTTGGTATGTAGAGAGGTGTCTGACCTGCAGGACGGTCAAGCCAGAACATCAGAGGCCTCATGGAAAGATGCAGCCGTTAGACATTCCCGTGTGGAAATGGGAGGACATCACCATGGATTTTATCACTAAGCTTCCCAGGACCGCACGAGGGGTAGATTCGATTTGGGTGGGAGTGGATCGGTTGACGAAGAGTGCTCATTTCATATCGATCCAGGAGAGCATATCAGCAGAAAAGTTAGCCAATATTTATGTGCGGGACATAGTTGCACGTCATGGAGTGCCGGTATCAGTGGTGTCAGACCGAAACGTCTGTTTTACATCCAGATTCTGGAAGCGGTTCCATGACAAGATGGGTACTCGTCTTCATTTCAGCACCGCTTTCCACCCTCAGACGGACGGGCAGAGTGAGAGGACGATTCCGACTCTCGAGGACATGCTCCGAGCATGTGTTCTAGACTTCGGGGGTAGTTGGGATACGTATCTTCCGTTAGCGGAATTTTCGTATAACAACAGTTATCATGCGAGCATTGACCGACCTCCCTTTGAGATGCTTTATGGGAGGAAGTGTAGGACCCCGATTTGTTGGGGCGAGGTCAGTCAGCGGGTTATTGGGAGCACGGAGGTGGTGCTCAAGATGACCGAGTTTATTCAGCAGGTTCGTGGTAGACTGCAGACTGCGCAAAGTCGACAGAAGAGCTACACCGATAGGAGGCATTCAGATTTAGAATTTCGGGTAGGCGACATGGTCCTTCTGAAGGTCTCACCTTGGAAAGGTGTCATCAGGTTTCGGAAGAGGGGAAAGCTGGGCCCCAGGTTCATTGGTCCTTTCAGGGTTTTGGCCCGGGTGGGTCGGGTTGCTTATCGGTTGGATCTTCCGGCAGAGCTTAGCTAGATCCACAACACTTTCCATGTGTCTCAGTTGAGGAAGTGTTTGGTGGATGAGTCAGCAGTTGTTCCTTTGGAGGATATTCAGGTGAATAGCAGCTTGAATTATATTGAGAGGCCGGTCGCGATTCTGGATCGGAAGGCAAAGACCTTGAGGAACAAGGTAATTCAGCTAGTGAAGGTGCAGTGGGAGCACCGGAAGGGGTTTGAGTGGACGTGGGAGGCTGAAGATGAGATGAGAGAACATTATCCCGAGTTATTTGCAGATGCAGCAGCAGTAGCAGACTTCGAGGACGAAGTCTGAGTCAAGTGGGGGAGAGTTGTAACGACCCGTCTCTGGTATGTTGCTTTTTAGTATTTATTTTTGAAGTTTGTAGAGGAACTCGGCGAGTCTATGTCCCGACTCGTCGAGTAGGGTCGCGTTGTTGATCAGCTTATAGATCGGCGACTCGGCGAGTCCATATTTAGGACTCAACGAGTCGGCCTGCCAGGTTGAAACCCTAAATCTCCGGGTTTGCACCCTATTTAAACCACCTTATCAGCCCCAAACTCGCCTCCTTCACCTCAGAGAGCTGTGAGAAACCCTAAACCCATCCCTTGATTGATTGAAGTGTCTTTGTGTGGATTCTTGAAGAAGAAGAAGAAGAAAGGAACAGAGAGAAGAGGTGTAGAGCAAAGATCCAAGGTCAGAATTAGAGTTCTTTGAGCCGGGGAGATACCGGAGCAGAAGTAGATAGTTCCCGGAGCCACACACTCAGCAGCCAGATCACGAGGTGAGTTTCCTTTCAGTAGGAACGGGTCTAAGGCCACAATGCCAGCACGTTTAGTTAGCAGTAGTTTCCGAACTTTAGTCCGATGCACTTTCCGGATTTCGGTCTGATGCAGTGGGCAAGGCCCAGTATGTGTTTATATGTATTATATGGTATGTGGTCATTTGGGGGAGGTCACTAAGCTTCGTGCTTACAGTTTTAGTTTTGGTTTCAGGTATTTCCGCAAGCAAAGGGAAGAGCTCGGGTTGATGGCATCGCACACACCACAGCTTCAGTTGTCCTGGGAGTTGTTTTGGTTTTTCATAGATGTTATTGATATAGTCTTGATACAGTTTACTCATAACACTTTACTTTTGTTTGTGAGATATTGATGTACGAGTTTACCTTATGATTTTATCATGGTGTTTTAGTAATTATTCAACAAATATTTTTGGGTCGTATTTTGGGATGTTTCAGATCATCAAGTATGGTCATCAGGGGATGAGGATGAAGACTTCAACATCAAGGGAAAGGGAAAAAATATGTATGCTGGCAACTGCTGATGAAGATGGTTCGACAAAGCTAGAAAAGAACTACTACTTCAAGGCCAAATATGGAACCCTAGGAATTATCGAGCATGTATCACTTATGATTCAAACTCTTAATTATAGCATGAATGATTGTAAACCCTTCTTAGACATCCTTGATGAGACGTATGTTGTCGTCCTTTCAAACTATAACAATGCCCTAGATGTGAAGAACATTATGTCCCAAGAAATGTTCCATGTAATAGGACGACTAGAAGATAAAAGACTCAAAGTGGCCATGTTAGAAAGACACTTAGTGTTAGAAAACGATGCAAGAATCTTATGTGAAATCCAATTAGGAATAGCTTCAAATCAGAGGGATCTAGCACAAAAAGAAATTGTACGTTTGAATTTGTTAATCAAAAAATTGTTTACTGAAAGCGAAGCCATTGAAAATCTTGTGAATAATGGAACCTTAGACAATATGTACAATTAGGGTTGGTCCAATGTGTATTCCACCGCAAAGGGATCATCACCCCGATATAACAAATACCGTCCTTATGTCCTTCCCAATAGAGAGTTTCACTTTCTAGTCAATGACAAATCATTTCCCGAAGACATTAGAGCCCACTTCGGTAGACTTCATAACCTGAGCAATAATTTTGTTATTGAGGAAATTCTTCCTGAAACCCTGAATCATCCATGTGATCAAGATCCCATCACTGGTACAATTTATCCCAATTCTCAGGCCACTTCAGTTTGTGATGAAGAAATCCTTATGGAAGGTCCCAAAGTTCTTGAGAAGTGTCCACCTTTTTCCTCAGACTAGAGTCCCTCTCACTGCAGGCTCAGATAACAGTCTACTCAGTAACCTTCCACAATGTGTCCCACTGTGGAATCATCCCTGACTTACTCTATGGTAGTTCAGTCTTGTTTATCATAGACTATAGTCAAGAGCACTATGACCATTCAACCCATTCTCCATGAGTTGCCCCTAGAGAATTTGAATTTGGTCAATGCTCTCATATTCCTGAATCCTCTTATTCAGATGACAAAAGTCCATGCTTTAAAAATTAATCAAAGTCTTCCAAGAAACCATAGCTAAATGCATCGAACTGCGGTTCTCCCAAACCTCATGCAAAACAAGCCTTCAAAGAGGAACTTAAATCCTATGGTAAAAAGCAAGAAAATGATTTCAAAGACAAAACTCACATGCAAACCAATGTTTCAAAGCAAAATCTTGAAAAATTTGTTTCAAAACAAAAAGGTCCTGGAAAATCGGTTACTTCCAATTGTGTTTCAAAAGGTACTACAACCAAGGTTTCAGACAAAAGCAATTGTACATTAAAAACTTTTTCTAAATCTTCTGAAAAATCCAAATGGAATGTCAAATCTTTTCAAAGGTATTGTTTTTAAAACTATTGATTGGATGACCCAAAATGGAAAGGAATTTTGCCGACTCCCACTTTAGAAAAGTCACGTTAGTCCGTCAAAAGGACAAAACGTAGGAGGAATTCAAATGCTCAAACTTTTTCAAATCCCAAGGGCAAATCAGTCAAGTATCACTCTTGGACTGGTCACAAGCCTCACATCACACCCTCCGGACCGCCGACCAAGTACAGTGTCTGGCTAAATGAGAAAATCTTACCTTTGGATTTTATCATTAGAAAAGGCCATATCAAGTCCAACCTCATAATCACCCAAAACCTCGTAATCTTCCAATACCTCTTAACACTCCAAAAGTTCACAAAACACCCAGGTCTAGGTCTCAAGACTGACACGAAACCTGCCCCAGAACCTCTTACTCGTTTGGGTGCCTAAACTAACCCATTGATTTTTGTAGGCATTATGCAAGGAGGAACAAGAAGAGGAGTGGCTAATAGATAGTGCATACTCCTTGCACATGACCGGAAGATTAGAATACCTTTCGGATTTCAGGCCTATACGTAATGGAGGACATATCACCTTTGGTAATAATAAGAATGGTATCATCCGAGGTTATGGTGTATTAACAACAGGGAACTTTTCAATACAAAAGGTTTCTTGTGTAGAAGGCCTCAAGCATAATCTCATCAATGTTGGCCAACTATGCAAAGCAGGTCATCGGGTTGAGTTTGATAATGAATACTGCTACATCATGACAAGAGATAGAAGCACCTATTTGATCAAATCTAAGTCCGAAGGGACCATATACCCCTTGGATGTATCATTGATCATTAGGAAATAGTGGTTATATTTTATGTCCAAAGCAATATCCAAAGTTAGCTGGTTATGGCATTGCAAACTAGCTCATCTGAACTTCTGGTACATCAACAACCTTGTCATAGAAGAACTCGTCCGAGGTCTTCCCATTCTGAAGTAAAGTAATTATACCCTACTTATGACTGTGGAAAACAATCAAAGGGAACTCATCCACTTGTTATTCATTCATCAGTTTTTGAACCCCTAGAGCTTCTACAAATTGATCTTTGCGGTCCATCTACCGTAGCTAGTCCCTATCACAAGAATCTTATACTGTTATAGTTGACGATTTAATTGCTTCACATGGGTCTTCTTCCTCAGACTCAAATCCAAAATAATGTAGGTTCTGATAAACTTCATAAAAGAAGTTGAATTCCAAATCAAGCTACCAGTTCGCAGAATCCGAAGTGACAATGGAACCAAGTTCACTAATCATCTCTTATATAGTTTCATGGGTTCCTAAGGCATCAGTCACAACTTCTCTGCTCCCTACACACCGTAACAAAATGGAGTCGTAGAGCAAAGAAATCGTACTCAGGTAGAAGCAGCCAGGTTCATGTTAAACATTGCAAACCTTCCTTGATATTTTTGGGACAAAGTAGTGGCGACGACATGCTTTGTTCGAAACCGAAGCATCGTCTGCGAGCATCTCAACAAAACACCTTACGAGCGACTCAACAATCAAAAACTGAATGTCCGTTCTTCCACATTTTCGGGTGTAGAAGTTTTTTGATAAACAACAAGGATCACCTCAACAAATTTTCAGCAAATTCATATGAAGGAATTTTTCTGGCTATTCAACAAACCAGGTGGCCTACAAAGTTCTCATCAAACGAACGCAACTAATAGTTGAATGTTTTGACGTTAGATTCAAACACTATTATGTCTGAAACACTGCTCCATCACATGAAATAAAAGTTATCCCAGAAAGTGATATCCTAGCCTCTTCAGGTCCTCTCAACATAGTTGAAGTTAACTATGACGACCTCTTTGACCCCGTAGAGACTATTCAACTGTATGAAATTCTTGTGTCTCCAAAATCTCAACAACAACACACAAAAGTTTATGGGCCCTCAATGTCTGAAGATTTGTTGCATGGAACTTCCACCTCGCCGGTTGAGGGGGAAAGCATAACTCCAGTTCATAAAACAACCATCAAGGTTCCAGTACTTGAAGACGCAGCTCCAGATTCCACCCGCAGAGTCTCAACTCCATCAAATTCTTTCTCAAACTCTAATAAAGAAGAAAATATAGACACAAGAACTGATCCAAGGGTTATCACGCATTCTTTAATCCATGGGGAACCATCTTTGGTTCAAGAAGAACTCCCATACGAAATCCAGGGGGAACCTCATTTTATCGTCGTTCTCAATCCTTCAATCCAAGTCCAAGAAAGTTCTATAGGCTGCTCACAAGTAGAGGGGAACTACTTTCTCCAACTTAGAATCCTCTGATGTTGTTGACATTCCTTCCACTGCAGCAGCTGATCATCAATTACCTCGTCTACATGTTTGGACAAAAGAACACCTTCCGAGTCAAATCATCGGAAACCCATCCACAGACATACAAACTTGATCTTCTCATCATCTTACAAACCATTGCCACTACGCAGCCTTTATGTCTGCAGTCGAGCCCCGATCCATCAAGTAAGCACTTCTAGAGCCTGACTTGATTAATACCATGCAAGAAGAATTAGCAAAATTTGAAAGAAACAAAGTGTGGAAACTTGTTCCGAAGCCAAAAGGTCACACTGATGTTGGAACAAGATGGGTGTACAAAAACAAAATCGATAAGTCTAATGCGGTCATACAAAACAAGGCAAGATTAGTTGCTAAGGGGTATAGTCAACTGGAAGGTGTTGACTATGATGAAACGTATGCCCCCGTAGCCAGGATGGAAGCAATACCCAACTTCTTAGTGTATGCAGCACGAAAAAAACATTAATGTACATCAAATGGATGTAAGACATATTTTCCTTAATGGTGAATTGAAAGAGGAGGTTTAGTTACAACAACCTCCAGGCTTTGAAAGTCAATCTTTACCAGATTATTGTTTCAAGCTTGAGAAAGCAGTCTATGGTCTTAAGCAAGCACCGAGTGCTTGGTATGAGACTCTCTCTGAGTTTTTTGTCATGTCCGGATATAAAGAGGTGTGATTAACCCCACATTATTTCTTAAGGAAAATGGTAACCATCTAATTCTTGTTCAAATCTATGTGGATGATATCATATTTGGGTCAACAAATCAAGGTATAGTGAATGAATCTGCAATGCTCATGACCAACAAGTTCCAAATGAGCATGAATATAGAGATTAACTTCTTTCTAGGACTCCAAGTGAAACATGTCCCTTAAGGGATATTCATTAATCAAGAAAAATATACCTCTAAACTACTGAAGAAATACGCATTAGATAATTGTTCCTTGGCAAAGGTTCCTATGGCCTGCGGATATAAGATCTCTGTTGATCCTTCCGAAGAATCAGTGGACCACAAAACTTATAAAGGAATGATTGGTTCTTTGCTGTACATCACCGTAAGCATACCAGATATTGTCTTTGCAATAGGCTTATGTTCCAGGTACCAAGCCGACCCTAAAGTATCGCACTTAACCGCAGTCAAACAAATCTTCAGATAATTAAAAAGAAGCAAAGCTCTCGTCCTATGGTATCCTGTAGGGAACGACTTCAGCCTTCAAGCTTTCACAGATGCGGATCATGTTAGATCCAGATTGGATAGAAAAAGTACTTCTCGTGGATGTCAATTTCTTGGAGGAATACTAGTCAGCTGGTCTTCACAGAAAGAAAATTGTGTCTCTTTGTCTACAGCAGAAGCCGAATATGTGGTAGCAACTAGCAGTTGTTCTCAAGTTTTATGGATGAAAACTCAACTGATGGACTACGGATAAAGGATGTTGTGGATACCGATTTATTTTGACTTAGAGAGTACTATAGCGATTTCTCACAATCATATTCACCATTCGAAGACAAACCACATTGAACTTCAGTACAATTTTATCAAGGACCACATTCTCAAAGGTAACATTGAACTAATCTTTGTTCCAAATCATGAAGAGATTGCTGATGTGTTCACTAAGGATGTCGATGCAACAAAACTGAACAATTTTCTAGAAATGTTAGGGATGATGAATCCAGCCCCGCAGTTCTTCTTGAACTAATAGCTACCGCAATCACAGACTGAAGAATATGCCTCTTTTCTTTTCCAACAAGATTCTTGAAGCATTATCTTCATTGCGGTTCTAGAAAAATATATCAAACATACTTTTTTATGGCATGTCTGATATACAACAATTACATATGATCCATATAGTATTTGGTTCCCTACTTCATTTTATTTCTAACCATTTGATCAAGTGTTTTCATTTCATTCTACCACAGTCATCCATGTCACAATTCTTGTGTCATTTCACTATCTTCCACCGCAATGGAGACTCTATCCACAATGGTGAATCTACCCATAGTCGTATTAAATGATAACTTCATAAATTCCAAGAACCTTGTGTGCTATTTAATGATCTTCATTAAATAAAAATTCTTTCATATTCAATTCAAACATTCATTTTATAGCATACAACGTTTTAGTTCTCTTCAAAAGCACTTTTTGTGTCAGACCTACTTTAGGTTAAATGACAAATAAATTTGTTTTCCATCAAAGAAATCTTTTTCCTTAAACTGTCAAATCTTTTTATCCCCAAGATGTCTAATCCGTTCCAAATTCGACCTTTACTCAACATATTATCGCCCATCACCACAAGTTCTCCAAGCGTGTGATAATGGCTCTGACGTTTCATTAAATGCTCTTTTTTGAAAAATAAAAAATAAAAATATTTCTTTTAATTTATTATGTTTGTGGCTAATAATGGTTAAAACCTAAGGGATTTTACCATTAAAAGTTGTAGATAGGCTAAATTCAATAAACTTTTTAAATCTGGAACTATATAAACTCTTTTTCCCTCCCAAGAAAGCTTTACGCTTTCTGAACCTTTTGAAGATCTTCATCTTCTTGCACTCCAAGATTTTTTGCAAGTTCTTAAAATCCTTCCAAAATGGTGAACTCTAGTATATCGAATAAGCAATAAAAAGCTTCTGGGTCAATTCAACCAACCGGTTCTGAATCGACCACAAGGAATTAGTTGCAAATGATAGCCTCGAGCAATTTTAGGGATATTTTTGAAGATCAACCGGAGTTAGTTAGAACGAATGTTGTCCGTGTCTTCGGTTAAGCGAGGGATATTTTTGAAGATCAACCGGAGTTAGTCAGAACGAATGTTGAAGATCGACCAGAGTTAGTTAGAATGAGCAATTTCATCATCCGGAGTCTCTCTCGCTGAACCGAAGACATGGACAACATGGGTCTCAAGCTATTAGAACTCGTGTGCAACATATTCACTGGAAATGATGTGAACTACGTGCAGATTTTATGGGATGATTTTCTCCAATACATTTGCAAGGAGAATCCAAGAGAAGCACCTACGGAGCTCACCTTCGTAGGGTTCTGGTCTCTGTGCATCTCAAACCTCCACAAGGATGCAAAACTCAACTTGGGAAATGACATCAACCTCTTCATCACCCACGATCCTAAAAGGAACACACTCTCAAAATACCAATGTATTTTTCGACTTGAAACCCAAGAAGTCGCAGATCACATAGAGGTTATGGAAGGTATTGACGCATACCATTCTACCCCGCCTCACTCCAGTCTGTCCATATTAGTCTCTACAAAACCCCATGGTCCAGCAAGTACCGCAACCCATACTACATCAGTTCCTCAACCCAAAACACAGTCAAGTCAAACACTTTCCTGAAGGCTCAAGAAACTGGTGTCATCAAAGAAGGATCCCCACAGTAAGGTAAAGAAAGGTGAAACTTCCAAGAAACGCAAATCCAGGACTGTTGTGTCCTCGGATGAAGGTTATGCTTCTTAACCTCAAAGTCCTCCTGTCAATGTTGAAGAGTCTAATAATGACTCTAGACCAACACTTGTTCACAAAAGACAAATGACCATACCAAGTCCTAGCCATATACATGACCAGATAGATACCACAATCTCTTAAAAGACTCCGATAGTCCTTGGGGTCCCTACAAACCTAGTCGCTACAACCCTTTCTGACTACTCAAAAACAACAAGTGTGCCTGTTTCATTTGATAGTAGAGACACTACCCCCATTGTATCCAAAGAGGATCCAATTGGTTCATCTCGCCCTAAGGTCTACAGGGCTTCTTACATTCATTTCTTTGATTATGAGGAGTTGCGCTCCATACTTCTTGCTCTAACCCAAACACTTGAAACACCAACCCAACTGCAGGGCACTGCTTCAGCCCTTGCCGGAACCAGGCTGAGGCCAAACTTGACTACGGGTCAAGGAGACCAAGGAAGCCTAACAACTCCAACACCGTCTACATTACATGCATGTGGTCTAGGCATGGTGAGCACAAATGTGCAAGGATCCACGAACCTAGGGGACACCCTGGTGCGCTTACAAGGATTTGACGGTTATAACTCAAATGACTCTTGGATGAGGTATCACTCGAATATCGAGTCTGAAGTCAAGAAATATGAATCATTCCACAGGGCCTTCCAAGTGTGCAATGATCAATAAAGAAAACAACATCAACAAAAAGAGCAAGAGATTCAATCTATTAGGCAGACACTTTCAGTAACGCCAAGGCTGTTCACGATCTTATGCAAATCCAAGACTGGATGTCTCGAATGGAAGCAATAATGCAGCATGCTCAAAATCTTCACGAAACCTACTGCTGCAATGCACAGATCAAATGATGGTGGCACAACGTTCGAAATTAGCTCCAGGTCAACTTTTGATCTGGATGATTTTGAAATGAATGAAGTGGATCAACCGGCACAATCGGATGATTTTATGATAATATTCGATGAAGAAGACTCCAGTAGCTCTCAACACTCCACCTCTAAGCCAAAGGAGAAGAAAAAGAAGAAGAAAATGGCAGTAACTCGAAAAGAATTTCTGAGTCTTCAAGATAAACTGGACAAGATTCTAGCCGCAGTCATTACCCCTTCACAACAAACTAAAGTTGATGGACCGAAGTCCATTGCAGAGCTGGTTGAACGTCTCGAGACAAGGGAAAAACTGGCTACTGAAAGAATCTCCCTGAAGGTTGAAATAGGTATTAGAGCCCTAGAAAACAACAGAACCACAGATCACAAAGAATTCCTTGCCACTGCTGACAACTGATTCAGGAGGTCTCCACAATCAAAACTGAACTCCAATCAATAAATACAGATCAGAAAATTCTATTAAAGAAGCTTGTTGAAAAAACTCACAATGCCTATGAGTCCACTATTGTAGTGCTTCAATCCACTATCAACAACCTAAGGTGCTCCCTAACCGCAAGCTTCCATGGTCAAGAAATTCTGAAGCTCACCAAAGGCATTCATTAACTCATTTTCAACACCAAGGTTCCAAACAATCAACGACTCTCTGATCTTCTCAAATAACAATTCAACTATCTCTTCTCCAGGATTGATGGCCTCAAACAATGGTTTGTGGAGCACCAAGTTACTTCCTCAAAAGAGGGAAATGAACATTCAAATCCACAGCACCATCAATCTCCTATAGTTGTTCCTATACCAAACTTCGGTCCATCACACTTTGCTTCTGAACAAGCAAACATCAAAACTCATCAATCTTCTCCAATTTTAACTTCGGATCAAGTGAAGACTCCCACTCTAGTGCCATCTCACCATTCTCCACCACGTCATCCTCTTTCTCCGCATCAAGATCAACATCACTCACCACTTCAAGACATGCACCAATCTCCACCTCATCAAGAACTCCACCACTAACCAATAACCTAGAGCCAACTATGCCATATCATCATTCCAACAACTCTCCTGCAACCAAACAACGTAAAGCAAACTGGAAAGCAGCAAAGTTTGTTGAACAAATCTGGAGAGATGATGGCTTTGACACAACAATGGATGAGACCCTGATCCATTCTTGGGTTAATCCTTCAAGAATACTACTTGAAGAAGACTGTAGGCCAATCATGACGTATGTCGAACCGCCTCCAAATGGTTATTGAGATAACCCCATCTCACCAAATGTAAAGTTTGTCGCTGTCTTTGAACCATTTGACCGTAGTCTTCAAGATGACCAGAGGCTTCCACTTGAGTTTTAAAGATTAAGCAAGTTCCATGACAAGAACAGATAGGTATTTAAAACATATGGTCTAACGATAGACCTTCCGAAGTCAAAAATTACAAAATCAGAAAGTTCATGAAATCATAGTTCATCCAGTACACTCTGACGCGAAGAGGCAATGATTTTCCATGTATGAATCCGGAAGAGGTGTTCTTAATTGCTAGGGTGTTTCATATCAAATCGGAGAAATATCACAAGAAGGATCACTTGGTTGGGTGTAAGTCCCTAATTTGCCTGTGTATCAGTCAGATCCATTTGATGGCGCGGAATCCCAATCAAACGGATGATGTCAGATCAAATACAAGAGAATGAGAAGATCTCTCTCTCTCTAGGCCATACAATCTCTAGGGTTTTTCAATCAGTTCCTCACACCCTAACACCTATATTTATACTTGGGAGTATGGTCTAACTGAACTTGGGTCGTAAATGGGTTTACAGTCGTAAGGTATTTACGCCGTAAACTCAACCATAAACATGACCGTAAACTCCAAAAATATTACAGAAAAATATATTTGCCTAGAAAAGCAAAGTATTAACCATATTTTGACCCAACAATCTCCCCCTTGGTTTATAGCTTTCTTTTCTTAATTGACCCAAAACTCTCCCCCTAAAAGAAGCTGGATCTTCTTGTTGATCTTCATTAGGAGATTGGCTTCAACATTTATCTTCAAATTCTTCACAACTTGAAGATGAACTTGATGAATCTTCAATGAATGACTTCATCTTGAGCACTTGAATTTTTCTTCAAGATTTGACTCTGAACGCACATTGGGTGAGGAGGCTTCATGTACTGATTCTTGAAAATTGGTGCTTTCAGCTTGAGAATCTTCAGAGAGAACATCAGAGAGGAATAATTTTCTAGATCACTTTAGCAGGTACAACGATAGCAGCAGACTGATTGAGGAGGCTTCAATGCAATCCGTCACATAATCTTCAATTTCTGCTTCACCAGGCTTCTGGGGTTGAAGTATTGAATGTTGAAAGAATGATCTTCATTTCTTTCTCCTTCGAATGAGAATTCTTCGACGCTCACGGATGAAGCATTGGCTTACAAATCTTCAACACAAACTCCATGAGTCTTATCTATACCTAAAATCACTTTTCAAGACAAAACAAATCTAAAAGAAACTTAGCACACAAACAAAATTATTTTTGGATTTTTGATTTTCTTGAACAAGAAATAAAACATAAATAACATTTTTTTATATATTTTCTGAAAAAGAAATAAAACAAAAATAACACTATTTTTGGATTTTTAATTTTCTGATTTTTGTTTGGTTTTTAAAATTTTTAATTACCCCCTAATATTTAAATTAGAATAAACTATGAACAAATTTAACAAAAATAAAATGATATCTAACTTTAAGAATGATTTGGGATCAAAGTTTTTAGACATGCTTTATCCGCTTGTCGGTACCTTCTATCTTCACGTCTTTGTCTGGTCGATCGCCGGTATTGTTGTCCACTTAAACACGAAAAGTTGTGACAATTTTTGGACATATTCATAATTGTAAGACAAAGTGATCCTAAGTTTCTAGATATTATATCTTAAGGACGATTCAGCTGACGACGACCAGGGATATTGTTGTCCACCTAAATTGAGCAGTGAGATCTATAGACAATCTTTGATTGTTCAATTTTAATTGTACTAGAACGTGTTTCCTGCTTCCTGATATGCCCCAACCATCAAGAACTTTCAGAGTACTCCTTACATCGGGTGAGCAGACAATCATTAGGAGAGAGGATAGATTCAGATTGTTATTACTTATAGTTTTAGAGGGATTGAGAAGTAGAAGGTTGCATATACTGTGTACGGATTTGAAGTCACGCAAAGGAGACAACATATGGCTAATAGATAAGAGGAATTTCATATATATATAACTTGCAGAGAAGTAGAGTTGCATATGTTACAGTCCAGGTCAGATCCTTCGATCGCGTAGAGGAGGAAACATATGACTAATAAACAGATAGAAGAGAAAACAGTTTTCTACGGACCTAATTCATCGGAATTTACCAGTCGCCCCATCAATACCGGAATTAAGGACAAAATCTGCACATCAAGTAAAAGTTAATCCACGGTTCCAAGTACGGGTTCATTTAATGTGACGAGTGGATTCCCATATATATCTCCCTGCTCAACCTATCCGAGCGTCGTATTGTCAGGCTGAACGGATCTAACTAGGTCAATATTTGTCAAGACTATAAATTTCCTAAGTTCAACGCATCGAACACAGAGCCTAGACAATTCAGATTCAGTCCCTTACACAGATTCAGATTGCCTGTTATCACATGATTATATCACTTCCCAAAACATCTCCTGCAAGCACATTCCATTAACACTATATTTTTTATTTTCTTATTTTCTAATGTTTTTGGATGTTTTTTTAAATTAAAATTTTCTAATTTTTGTTTTGGTCTTATTTCTCCCCCTAAATTTGTGCATAGGAGAGAAACGAAAGTAAATGCGCAAATTTAAACTATCCTAAAACAAAAATTAGTCTTTAAAGCGAATCAGCTTAAGAAAAACTCAAGAGTATAGCGAAGAAAACGCAAAATGTAATTCACCAATTGAATCTGCATTCAGAAGGTCTGAGAATAGCAAGCATAATCTCAGGACAGATCCGAAAATTCTTCATATCATTAAGCACTAACCCCATGAGTGATCTCTTCCTTTCTTCCTTTCCTGCAAAAGGACACATACTCTCAAACAAGGGTCTAAATGTTGTACAGTTGAGAGAAGTTCCCTATCAAGTGCCAAGAACAGCCACTACCAACAAACCGAATTCTGGTGATATGCCTCCATAGCTGCTCCGACATAGAGAGGGATCAGTTGGTCTTTAGAACCCAGTCCATTTTGAAATTGGGTTAACCTTTGTCATCCTTACACGGTACTCTCTCCCATGACATATCCTATTTATCATAAACAGAAGATGAAGAAATATTAGAGTCATTAGTTGATTTGGGAGAGTGAGCCTTTGGAACCCATTTGTAGTTGGGTTTAACCCATTTATTTTTCGATCTGATGGGTGGCTCGGTACTTGATTTGGAACTTGAAGCCATCTGCCTAAATGACTTTGACCTAACCGGTCTTGGCTTCACATGAGCATCTCTTGAACTAGACTTCTGGGCCAACATTTCCTTCTTTCCTTTGGGATTCAGATTCTTTGCCTTGTAGGTTTGATTCTTGGTCTTCTGCACGATCCAGTCACCATTGTCTGAACGTGACCTGGAAAGGTTTCTTTTGAAGTATCTACCACTTGGCGCGTTTTGCCATCATTGTGCGTAGTAGGGAATATATGCGTGATTTGGACAGTTTCAGGCAATGTGTCCAAGAGTTCCCCAGTAAAAACATGTCTTTTTCTTCACTGTGAAGTTGTTTCTTCCTGCCCCTGGTGGCGTATCCTTGCCTTGTCTCTTGTTGTTCCTACATGCACACTTGCCACAAGAACTCTGTTGTGTTGGAATTGGTGGCCTGTATTTCTCAATGGCAGGTTGATCAGAAGCAGTTGAGTTCGAAGCAATAGATTCAGAGTTTAAGGAGATGTTGGGTTGTTCAATGGTTTTCTCCTTGTTCTCATCTTCAGCTACTTTACCTGCACATGAAGTAGCAACATTAGTATCTTCAATATTAATAACTCTTCCTGACACAAATCCCGTTGGTTTTCCATATTGAAGAGGTGTCTCCCTGTTAATTTCTTTATGTCTCATAGGGATGGATGTATAGTTATGATTGAAAGGAGGAGGAACACTATCATACCCTAGACCCTTATTTTGATTATCTTTAAATCTTAATTGGGTTTCAAATAAGGACTCGACTGTCTAACTTGACGCAATATAATTTTTAAAACTAACATCTATTTTTCCACACTTAATTTTCAAAGCGTCAAGTTCTTCAGTTACAGCAGCAAGTTGTCTCTTAATATAATCATAATTTTCACACTTGTTGCTATACTCTTCCTAAAGTTTCCCAAAGTCCTTGGTTTTTGCTTCTAATTCAGCCTTCAGGGGTTTCTGTCCTTTCCTGAGTTGATATCCTTAATATCTCAGGTCCTCAACTTCTCTTTTAAATAAATCAATTTGTTCCCGAAGAAATTTTATCGTGACTTCACAAGCTGGAGTACATGTAACTTCAGTGACCACGTTCATATCCCCCGATTTCGGAAGTGAATTCAGTAGCTTTTTGTTTATCTCAAACTTAGACAAGAAGACCCCAACTATATTCATCTCACTAGTAAGTTTAGTAAATCGTTGCAACTGAGTTTCGAGGGTTTCTTTAGGGATATAATCGAAAATGTTGAAATTTTGTCTTAACATATCCTGACGACTCTCTTTCATGTCTTTATTTCCCTCGTTGACCTTAAAAGCAATTAAAAAGCACAACTAGAAGCCAAAATCAAACTTAAAAGTCAAACCCTTTGATTATAAACCTCAAAAGTCAACCTTGAAAATCAAATTTAAAATGTTAAACTCAAAAGTCAAACTTGAAAAATCAAACTTAAAAAGTCAAACTTAAACGTCAAACTTAAAGCTCAAACTTAAAAGTCAAATCTGAAAAATTAAAAGTTAAACAAGAAAGTCAAAGTTTAAAGTCCAAGGTCAAACTTGAAAGAAAAAAACAATTAAGGTCAAAAGTTAAAAATAAAAGTAAAAAATTAAAATATTATTTTATTTATTAATTTTAATTTAATTTATATTTATATTTTATTTTATTTATTATTATTATTATTATTATTATTATTATTTTATTATTATTATTTTTTTACTTTTGGATAAAAAATGAATTTAAAATTAAAATGAATTGAATTTTGGGTTAAATGTATCAAATTTTGAAAGTTGAAACCGAGTATAACAGATTATAGTTTAAATTTCAAAGGAAAGAAACAAAGATGTGGCTAGATGAGTTGGGTAAGGCGCAGGCTTGTTGACTGGAGGTTGCAGCTTCGAAACCTGACACCTCCAAAATTTGCTTATGATTTTTTTAAAGCAAGGCCAGGTATGTGAGTACGAGGTGTTGGGCGAAGCTGCTTCTTGCGAGGCCGTGAACTCCTCGGACCGCAAACACCGGCCGCAATCCTATGGAGTCCGTGAATAGTTTCCGGCCGTGAACTCTGAAACCCTAGCCGTCGGCCGCAAACTCCGATCAAAAACACCGATTTTTCGACTTTAAAGCTCCAAAACTCGATCAAAAACCATTTTTTATGAAAAACACGAAGAACAAACCCCCCTTATTTTTCAGAGATCTATCCAAAAATGCAAGAATATTTTCAAAATAAGATCAAATAATGCTCCAAATCTGATAAAATTGACTGATACAACCAAGCTCTGATACCAATTGTAAGTTCCTAATTTGTCTGTGTATCAGTCAGATCCGTTTGATGGTGCGGAATCCCAATCAAACGGATTATGTCAGATCAAATAGAAGAGAAGGAGAAGAAGAATAATAAGAATCTTGATTGTATTGATGATATAAATGAATTTCCTTACAATAGATTCTCTCACACTATATGCTCTCTCTCTCTCTCTCTCTCTCTCTCTCTCTCTCTCTCTCTCTCTCTCTCTAGGCCGTACAATCTCTAGGGTTTTTCAATCAGTCCTCACACCCTAACACCTATATTTATACTTGGGAGTATGGGCTAACTGAATTTGGGCCGTAAATGGGTTTACGGCCATAAGGTGTTTACGGCCGTAAACTCAATCGTAAACATGACCGTAAACTCCAAAAATATTACAGAAAAATACATTTGCCTAGAAGAGAAAAGTATAAACTATATTTTGACCCAACACTGGGTGAAGTGAGAAAGTTTTGGTGGTTGCTGATCAAGTTTCTGAAACTCAACAAGTGAAAAGGTTGAAGAGGTCACTAAGGGGGATGTTTTTGAATCAAGAAAGTGACCCTGTTAAATCTCTCAATCTGAAGTTTACGTCTATACCATAATGACGTTTTTGCAACCGCAATGCGACATGATGAAGTCATCCGCAACGACTTCATCAGCAACAAAGACTTAATTTTTATCTTTTCTATTTGCAATGTATTTTCCAGTGTACCTTGCATGGACACTTCTCTCTGAATTATAGTATTTGTTTACTTCTCTTGTATGTTCTCGGAACTCTATAAATAGAGTGCTCCATTTCTAATGAAAATACATCTCTTACCTCTCAATTATCTTCTCTCTTGATCCTTGTCTTCTCTCTAAGAGCTTACTAAACTTAAACTCACATATTAAGATCGAACTCTCAAACTCTCCATGGGAGCAAGTCATTTCGACTTCATCACTTTAAGTTGATCATATATACTACTTTATTTTGATTGCAATCCTTGTTATGAATCAACTTAGTGTTTACTTGATATATTACTTGTAGTCATTTATATTTCCTTACTTTTCTGTATCTTTATATTCTGCATCTAATTCTAACATTTCTAACTTATTATTGTTGAGCTTTATGATCATTTGAGATTAACTTTATTCTGCAATATATATCTTGTTCCAACGTTTCTTCAATATGAACTTATGATTAAAGTGTACAATAACAAAATATGAATTTTGATGTATTTATTATTTTTTTTTCGATAAAAAATAAACCTTAGTTTTTCAAAAATCAAACAAAATAAAGTGATTTTTCAAAAAAAAAAAGTTTATTTTTTATATATCAAAATAGATTTCTACGAAAAGATGATGAAACATCATCAACAATAGTATATTCGTTTTTTTCGATAAAAAACAAGGTCTAAAAAAATTAAACCAGAAAAAAAAATGGGTTTTGGCATAATCTGGTGCATGTGTGTCCACTGTAAAATGCTATACCATTCCTTTTGCCATTTATTTCTTAAGATTTCGATGTTTTGGATTGGTTTCTTGGTTGTTTGATTAATGATTATATATATATATATATATATATATATATATATATATATATATATATATATATATATATATATATATATATATATATATATATATATATATATATATATATATAAGGAGAAGATCAAATAAGAACACCTAAAAGGTTGAGAATGCGAGAACAATTATAGACCAATCATTCCATAGAGGCGTAAAAGAAATCTTACAATATAATTAAATATGGATAATTAATTAATTCCTATAAGCATGAGATATTGTCCAACTGATTGATATTTTACCCAAATACCAGATTAAAATTGATTACGAAAAAAAAAAAAAAAAACTTTTTACCATGATTAAAAATCGTTTTTTTTTATTTGTATTTTTTTACCGGTATATCAAAAAGTTTGATTTTACCATGATTAAAAAACGTTTTTTTTATAAAAAATTACTAGTATTTCAGAAAGATTGATGAATTAATCATTTCAAGCGAATATTTGTAATTATATAAAAATAAAACATATTTTTAATCATACATGAATCCGTTGTAAACGTAAATGAATAGATGAATTAAGTTATAATGATAAACGAATATAACATATTTATAGAGAAAAATTACAATACAACTATAATCATAAATAAATAAAACATATCAGATATATATATCTAGATTGTACATCTATCCACAAATAATAACATAAAAAGTTACAATGTAATACATATCTTTTTTTCTATAGTCACATATAAATACAACATAAAAATTAGAATAAAAATAATTAATTACTATTATATAATCATAAATGAATAAGTCAAGATGTTCTCCATTTTGTATTGTTTGGTTGTATATTAACACTCAAACATTCCGTTTTGTAGAAGCATCTCGATTTCCTCTACACACCGTCAAATAAAGAAATAAATACAATTAACAATCAACATTTCGTTTGTTGAAACATCAACCTTCCGTTTCTTAAAAAATTGTCTGTTTGTGAAATTGATGTTTTTCTCTTCTACAGAGCATCCAAAACCTACATCAAATGTTATAATCATCAATGAAATATTATAATCATTAATAATTAAACTCAAAGCTTACCTCTTGATCTCTATATCTAAAAAAAACATAGTCCTAATCATGAACAATTAATAAAATGATGATTTTATCTTTTATAGTGCATCCATAAAATTTATTTGAACATATAATTTTACCTAATACAAGTAAACCCTAATAAAAATTTACTTCGCAACACATAACATTAAAAATTGCTTGAAATGATTTTAATTTTTATAATGAAATCAACAAAGACATCGAGTACGTATGAAATCAGGTTACATAAGAAAAGAAACCAACTGTGAATGAAAACAACAAATACATCGACTGTGTATGAAATCAGCAAAGAAAAGATTTTACATAACTATGAAATCAATTCCTAGAAAAGAAATTAACAAAGACATTACATTCAAATAATAGCAAAGGAATCGAAACATACCTGAGTCGCTGCTACCTTGCTGCACGGGAGTAGAGGCGAGTTTGCACCGATGAGTAGAAATCAATGAGATCATCGATGAACTAGCGAACAGGGGAACCAATTACCTGAGTCGTCACTGCCTTGTTGCGTCGGAGAGAAGGCGAGGTTGTGCCAGTGAGTAGAAATCAATGGGACCACCGACGAAGTTGCGAGCAGGGGAACCGATCTTCGGAGGCGTGTACAAGACGAGTGAAGTCGATTTTGAAATGTGAGAAGAAGATTTTTAATAAGGAGACGACATTATTATGAAACCCTAGATAAGGGGAAATATACAAACGAGAAACGAAAGAAAAGAAGTGAGTGAATGGGAAATATAAGAAGGAGACGACATTATTATGAAACCCTATTATACCCTTCTGACCATTTAAATGTTACACTTTAATGCCAATAATTTTAGAAATTTTCATACATCACCCCTTTAATAATAACCTTAGATTTTAATATTTAAATGATCCAAATTAGTTCTCGGGTTCTCAACATTTTAGGTGTTCTTATTTGATCATAACCATATATATATATATATATATATATATATATATATATATATATATATATATATATATATATATATATATATATATAGAGAGAGAGAGAGAGAGAGAGAGAGTGAGAGGGTGTGAGTGTTAAATTCTAATGAGATCACTATCTTTTTTAGGATCAATATGAGCACTTTTTCAACTTTTATTTTAGAGTTTATCTTATATCAAAAAAAATATCAATATGTATATATATATATATATATATATATATATATATATATATATATATATATATATATATATATATATATATATATATATATATTCATCATTTTTCAACTTCTTTCAGATTTTTGTGAAAAAAACATATTTTTTTGAAAAAAAAAAAGTTCAGTTTATATAAATATCTTAAACAATTAAGATATTTTAAAAAATCTAGAAAAAGTCTTATAAAATATGTATACATGCACAAACTCAAATGTGTAATTTTCAACTTTGGTTTTAGAGTTTATCTTATATAAAAAAAAGTAACAAAAAAATATATAAATTTATCATTTATTAACATGTTTCCATATTGATATTCTAAAAAAAATTACATAAAATATGCATCAGTTTCACATGTACACAAAATGAAAATATACGTATACACACATCTATATATATATATATATATATATATATATATATATATATATATATATATATATATATATATATATATATATATATATATATATATATATATATGCACACTAATATACAGATAGAAAAAAACATCTGAATAAATTAGGGCATTATATAGAATGTGTTTTTTTGAAAAAACAAATCAAAACAAAAGTTTTTCTACTTATGTGCATATGTTGCATAATTTATGTTATATGCAAAAAAATAAAAATATAAAAGAATCGGATATATGTATAGCTAGAGGTTAAAAATGATGAATTCATAGATTTAGTTATTTTTTTCGATAGAAAATAAGCTCTAAAAAACATTTTTCCAAATAATATGCATGTGATTAACAAGTTAAATATTTTTTTTTCCGAATATCAGTATAGAAAGAGTTTAAAAAATAATAAATTTACATATTTTTTTAAAATAAGATAAACTCTAAAACAAACGTTGAAAAATGATCCTATAAATCGTAAAAAAAGTAGTGATATCATAATATATATATATATATATATATATATATATATATATATATGTGTATACTTTTTATGTAGAAATTTATGATTATTTAAGGAAAATTTGTAATATAATCTGAAAAGTATTTTTTTTTAACATAAAAGTCCCGGTCAATTAACATTTTGCCAAAACTAATAATTTTTTTTTTAATATTTTAACAGGAAAAGTAAATTGTTAGAAAGTCCCAATATTTAAAAAAAAGTTAAACTATAATCCCAAGTTTTTTTTCATAAACTTAAATGTCTAGGTTGTTTGTAAAAACACGATTATACATTGTTTACTATTAAAAGAAAATAACGGATTGTTTTTGTTTATTTGAGCCAAAATTAAATAAACGAGACTTTTATTTTCGGAAAAAAATTAAAAAAAAAAAAAAAAACTTCGCACTAAAATGTAAATTTCCCAAAAAACAATAGGAATTTTCTAACAATTTCCCAATAAGAAATGAAAGATTATGTGATTTTTCCAAAATAATAATATTATTCCATATAAAACCCAATACAGACACATACACACACACACACACATATATATATATATATATATATATATATATATATATATATATATATATATATATATATTAGTTTATAACCCGTGAAAACCACAATTATAAAATTAATTAAACTTTCATAATAAAAAATCAAAATTATTAATCAATTAATTTAAATAAATTATTATTTAAGAGATAATTTTTTAATTATATAAAATTATAATCATTTAATTAAATAAATATGTGAAATTATATTACCTTGTAGTCTGTATTAGTTTTATTTTATTTTTAATCTAATGTTATTAATTTAATATAATTAGAATAAAAAATTTTAAAATATAAAATTTAAAATGGAGAATCAATTATTAATTTAATGTAATTAGAGTGAGATATTCAAAATTCAAATTTGAAATTGATAATTAACTAGGTATGAAACCCGTGTATTATACGGGTTAATTGAAAAAGTTAAATATAAGGTGTAAACAATAAGTATTTTCTAAAGTAAAATTTAGAAATAAATATAAATGAAATGATGAATAAGTAATTCAATCCATATTAATAAAAAATTATTATCATGTTTTAAAAAATTATGTTGAATATGAATGTGTAAAAACTAAGTATTTTTTTAAAGTAAACTTTTAAAATAAATACAATAAATAAAATTAAACCACAAGGACCATTTATGTAATTTGTGTTAATTAATCTATACTAATAAAAGTAATTAATATAAATTCACATATGGAAGGTTTACTATATACATTAACTCACATTAATTACTATGAGGTGACATTTAATAGGTGGAAGTTAAATAAAAATGAAAAAAAAAAAAATACAAATATAACAAGTGGAAAAAAAATAATTTTAAAATTCTAAGAAAATGATATTCGTCAAATTCCCTAAGAAGTTGATATTTGGCAAAATTATCTTTATTTATTAGTGTAGATGAGGAGCTCTAATAGTATGACAATTGTCAATAAGAGAATATATATATATATATATATATATATATATATATATATATATATATATATATATATATATATATATATATATATATATATATGCTCAAACCCCGAATCCGATCCGGGTTTGCTTATGTCCTAAAAAATCCGATCTGGTCAAAATCCGATCCGGATCCAGTCAAAATTTGATCCGGTTCCAACCAAAATCCGAATCCGATTTGAAACCGGTTTAAACCAATTTTAATGGGTTTTAAGCGGATTTTGGGGAGGATTTGGATCCAGTTTTTAGTGAATCCGGTTTACGATCCGGTATTAAATCCGATTTGGAATATAGGATTACAATACGATGGAAAATCTGGTTTAAAATTTGATCCGATCGGGTTTGGTCAAAACTGGTTTTGACCTAATCCGGTTTTTGTGTGCATCTCTCTCTCTCTCTCTCTCTTTATATATATATAAGCTGATGTTCATTAGAGAACCAATATTATTCATTGAATTAAGGAATCAATTTTTTTTTTCAATTTTAAAAGTTGTTGTTTATCAAAAAAAAAAAATACTAAAATTCATAACTTTTGATTATTTTCCAATGATATCAAATTTGATAATTCCTTTTTCGTCAAATTGATAGTGTGAATATGTGGAGATTCACAATGTGAATATGAAGATATACGGTGAATTTCAAAGTATACAAGCATTCACAATGTGAAGTTATAAATGAATATATATATATATATATATATATATATATATATATATATATATATATATATATATATATATAGGGTGAGTTTCAATAGTGAACCAATGAACCAACCGTGAATGTGAGAAATCATAATGATCAACGGGCAAGGAAATAGTTGTACACTTTTACATTGGTCGCACACATACCGGATTATACAAAAAAATCCACCTCTTTACCAAAAAAACTCACCTATTTTTTTCGTTTAAACTTTTTTAGGCCATTATTTTTTATCAAATAAAAAAATAAATAAATATACCATTATTTTCGATTTTCCATCCTCTTTCCATATATATCTATGTTGATTTATAAAAAATAAACTTTTTTTAACAAAAAGAAACTCAATTCATTTTGTTAGGTTTTTCAATATTTTATTTTATTTTTATCAAAACAATAATAATAATTATATAAAAAATACTAAGATTTGTACTCTATTAGTAAACATCGAAACCTATTTTAAAAAAAAACTCGAACAATATAGATTCACATTGTGAATCTAAATTGTAAATATTTCAATTTTTAACATTCACAATGTGAAAAAGCTCGAACAGTTCAGATTCACATTGTGAATCCGATTTACTATTTTATACACACTGTAAAACTGAGAAGCTTCACAAAAAAAAAAAAAAAAAAAAAACTTCGAACAGTGTAGATTTACATTGTAAATTTAAACGGTAGATATTTCAATTTTTAACATTGACAATGTGAAAATATTCCGATCAGTTCAGATTCACACTGTGAATTTGACTTACTGTTATACAAACTATGAATCTGAGAAGGTTCACAATATGATTCTGAACAGTTTCACAATATGAATCTGAACAGGTTCACAAAGTGAATCTGAAGTAAAATATCGTTTTTTACATTAATATAAATCTATGTTTAAAAAGTATAAAAAAAAGACATGAATTTTGATATATTTATTAATTTTTTTCTATAAAAAAATACACCTTACATTTTCAACAAAGAAATTGAAGTCGGTTTTTTTTCAAAAAAGTTTGTTTTTTGTATATCATCATGTACCTCTTTGGAAAGAGGACGAAAAATCGTGAACAACGATATATTTTGTTTTTCCGATAAAAACATGACCAACAGAATATTTTAAACGAAAATAAAGAAGTGAGTTGTTTTATAATCCGGTGTATGTGCGTTAATTGTAAAAATCTACAACCTTTCTTTTGCTGTTGATCGCTTTAAATTTTGACGCTTTTAATTGTTTCTTTGGTTTCTTTATTAACAATGGTTCTCTATTGAATATATATATGTATATATATATATATATATATATATATATATATATATATATATATATATATATATATATATATATATATATATATATATATATATATATATATATATATGGTTAGGTTATTTTGTTTTTGTTAAATATTGTGTGCCCATGTAAATGATTTTAGGCCAATCATTTGTGGTAATTTAAGAAAGTAATTTTCTTTTTAAATTAAATAGAAAAAAATCAAATAAATAGGCTTTAATCAATTGACCGGTCAAACAAGGGTAGAATGGTAGTTTGCCCCCATCATTTAATTAGGAAACGGTGGATAATATGGAATAATCAACCGATAATCCCAAATATCTCGCTTACTCTCATAATCAAGAACCCAAATCCTTAGGAGGTTGAAAAACATTCTGATTTATTGTAATCAATCTTCAAAAATCGGAAGATCGTTTGAAGGTTTTTCTTATAAATATCGACATTTAACCCTAGAAGACGGAATCGACATTTGGGGGCTTATATTAACGGTATTCTGCAACAATGAGGAGTACACGATCCAGTTCATTTAAGTCAAAGTTCAAGAACACATTAGAAACGACGTTGAATCTTGAAGACGACAATGAAGATTTCGTTGTTGAACCTGAAGGTAACAATTTTTTTGTGGTATTTAATGTTTATTTAGTTCGAAAAATATAGTAGAATTTAGGAAGTGTTTTTGAAATCTTTTATATGCATGTATGATTTGTGGTCTGGAAGAAAAATGTGTCATTTTTTCGTATTTTATTAAGAATCGTTACTGTGTATGTTATTATGCCAGAATGTTCTGTTTATATGAACGTGACCATGGTTGTTATTCTGATAGAATAAGTATACTTGTTTTATTGGTTAAAATTGTAAACTAAATTACTATATTTAAGTTGTTAGTTAGCTTTTTTTTACAGGTTTTAAATTCTAATGGAATCCCAGTTTGTATATTTAGTACCTAAAACTGAAAAAATCGTAGTGATTATATGTTGAATAAGGTTACGTGTTTCATATTCTAATAGAATGTTCAGTGTCTATGAACCTAAACATTATTGATATTCTGGTAGAATTGTAATCTAAATTTCTATATTTAAGTAGTTAATTAGCATTTTAAATTGAAAAAATCATAGTTCTTGTATGTGGAATAAGTATACATGTTTCATATTCTATTAGAATGTAATGTGTATAAGAACCTGAACATGGTTGATATTCTGATAGCATAAGTGTACTTGTTTTACTAGTTAACATTGTAAGCTAAATTTCTATACTGAAGCAGTTAATTAGCATTTTATACAGAATTTTAATTCTAATGGAATCACAGTTTGTAGATGATTAATGACTGAAACTGAAAAATTGATAGTTCTTGTATGTGGAATAAGTATACGTGTTTCATATTCTATTAGAATGTAATGTGTATAAGAACCTGAACGTGGGTGATATTCTGCTAGCATAAGTGTACTTATTTTACTAGTTAACATTATAAGCTGAATTTCTATACTGAAGTACTTAATTAGCATTTTATACTTAATTTTAATTCTAATGGAATCACAGTTTGTAGATGATTAATGACTGAAACTGAAAAGTTGATAGTTCCTGTATGTGGAATAAGGTTACATGTTTCATATTCTAATAGAATTTATGTGTATACGAACATGAACATGGCTGATATTCTGCTAGCATAAGTCTAGTTGTTTTACTAGTTAACATTGTACGCTAAATTTCTATATTGAAGTAGTTAATTAGCATTTTATACAGATTTTTAATTGTAATGGAATCACAGTTTGTAGATGATTAATGACTTCAACTGAAAAAATCATAGTTAACTTATGTGGAATAAGTTTACATGTTTCATATTCTAATAGAATGTTCTGTGTATATGAACCTAAAAATGGTTGATATTTTGCTAGCATAAGTCTACTTGTTTCACTATTTAACACTTCTAATAGAATGTTATATTATATATTAGTGTGAAATTCGATTGTATGAATCTGATAGAATTCGAAATTAAATGTATTTGATTCTTGTAGAATTAGCCTACTTGTTTTATTAGTTAACTTTGTAATGAAAATTTATCCGTGTAAGTAGGTAATTAGCATAGCATAAATATGTTAAATTGTAAGTGACTCAAACTTTGTAGATGATTAATGAATTAAACTGAAACAATCAAAATCTTATATATTGGAAAAGATTACGTGTTTAATATTCTAAAAGAATGTAATGTTGCATATGAGTGTGGATATGATTCTGGTATAATTCTGAATAAACAGTATTTGATTGTTGTAGAATAATTTATTTTTATATTTTGTTAGACTTTATTATATTATAATATATTTGTGTGATGTTAATGTTTTATTCTGTTTGAATCGTATTTTGTGTGTATGATGGTTTTGTTATAGAAATCAATTTTTAATCTGTTATAATATAAGAATATCTTAATTTATAAAACATTAATCCCAAATTATCTAATACTAAACATTATGCTATCTATTGTGTGTTGTATCAGAACAAATTCATGAAGAACATGTGAACCGAGAAAGAAGGTCAAAGAAAAAACTTGATAAATCAGTTGAACAAAAGACAACTCCTAAACCATTAAATGCACTACTTTTGGAAAGAGAGATAAGGTCGAAGAGGCAATTTGATAGAGTTCCAATTGTAAACATTTAAAAAATAATAAATTGCTGAATCTGTCAAAGAGGAAAAAGAAGATAATGTTAGAAAAATAAATAAGGAATACCCACCTGGTTTAAGATAACTTTGAACCAGAATGAAATGTGATAACATCACTACAGCTGTTATGGGAATGTCGCCGGAACAGAAACAAGCAATCTTAAGAATGGGTTTTGGATCAATTCTGCAAGTGAATATTACAAGTTATCCAGGACAACTAAGCTACTATCTTTTAGATGTTTATGATGCAGATAGTAAAAGACTTGTCCTACAAAACTCTGTTATTGAGATAACATAACAAACAGTGCATGATATGATGGGGTTGCCATTTGGTGGAGAAGACATCAATGAGTTACCATTGTGTGATAAGGGAAATGAAATTCTAGAAGAATGGAGGGGACAATATAGTGGTGATAAGTTCAATGGTGAGGAGTATTTAAGAAGGATTCAGTCGACAACAAAGGCTAATTTGATGTTTAGGCTGAAATTTTTGACCCTATTTGTTAACAACTTCATAGAGTCAATGTTGATGGGAACAAATCGAATAAAAGTGGTAAGGAAGTTGGTGTTGGTAGAAGACTTTTCAAAGTTAAATTGGTGTATCAGTAATTTTAAGCTCCTCCAACATCTGACGCCACACATTCTCGAATTCATGTGGTTCCAGCTTAGAATTCCAAATTATAGAGTGAAAACGCTTTCGAAATTTTTGATTGGTTGTTGCATCTTCAATTGATAAAATCTGTATAAATTCATTCCGTTAGAATATGATATCATAAAGGTAGAATATGAAAAATAATTGTAGAACTATATCAAAAGTAAGAGTTAAACTAATTGATTCTGTCAGAATATGAGGTAATTGTAGAATCATAACAAAAAGTAAGAGTTAAAGACACTGATTTTGTTAGAATGAATTGATTCTGGTAGAATATGAGATAATGAATGTAGAATTTTAAAAAATCATTGAAGAATGATAAGAAAAATTAAGAGTTAATGCAATTGATTCTGTTTAAAACAAAATATTCTGGTAGAATATGAGAAAATAATTGTAGAATCATGCCAAAAAAATAAGAATAATATTCGTTTTAAGCATACCTTATTTGGCAACTTCTTCGTTATATGCTACATACATAACCTATGATGTGCCAATGGGAAAACATTATCTATAGCTTTTTTCAAAGTTGGATCTTGATCAGATAAAACCAATTGAGGTTGTTTTCTAAAAGCTTTAAAAAAAGCTCTAAGCAACCATTCATAAGAAACTCCATCTTCTTTACTTAAAAGACCAGCACCAAATGTTACACATTTTTTGTGATTATCGATGCCAATAAACGAAACAAAAACCATATCATACCTAATTAAAAGATAAAATATTAGTTTACATAACTGAAAATAATGAAATTCTTATTGAAAAGTATTAAAGGTTATAAATACTTATTCATGCTGAATGTGGCATCGAGTGATACAACGTCTCCGAATGAATTGTAATTATACTTTGCTGTTTCGTCAGCCCAGAATAAAGAATTCAATCTCTTGTTCGACACTTTATACTCAAAAGTAAATGATGGGACATTTTTCTTCCTGTCATTCATCTTGTCAACAAGGAATTTCGCGTCCCTCCCACCTATGTAACAATTAAGATTCCTCCTAGCATTCTTGAAATCAGTAACCAATCCACCTCGAACGGAAGGACCAACCTAAAGAGCACTATACAGTCTATGTGCTTTTACAGGACCAATGTTTTGTTTTGACAAATTATGAATGAAAATTTCTTGGGACTAATCAAGTTTTCTTTTTGAACGAGATAAGTGCATATTGCCTTTGCTAAACAACTCATGATTATATCACTCTACAAAATCACTCACAACATATGTAAGAGTACCGAGAATTATTTCTAAAACAACTTTCGCTTTACAATTCCTCCTAAATAAATCTTTCCTTCTTTGAGTCTTTTTATGTTGAATATCTAGAGTATTTAGTTTACTAGTATTCGGATTACCTTCCCGATTGCACACAAGATGTCTATTTGTAATAATCCCATTTTTCATTTTTTGGACTCTTCCAAGTCTGACATCAAAACCAGATTCTAATGCATATTTTCTATACATTGTTTCTGCTTCACCATATGAATTAAATTTTGATAAAACTTTTGGTTTGATGTCGTCTAAAACAATCAGAGTCCAATACAAGGTGCCACCAGGAGAAACATAATCATGAGTAACATGTGGTTGTCCTGCTTAAACATAGCAAATACAAAATTATTCTGAAAGAATTATATAAATTTTATTCTGACACAATTTTATTTTTTCTGTAAAAATTAAAATATACTGAATTGAATTTAGTACCTTCACTGAAATCAATATTAAACTCTGTATCTTCATGAGGAACATGTAGTTTTCCTGTTTAAAATAGCAAATACATAATCATTCTGAAAGAATTATATAAATATTATTCTGAAAGCATTAACTTTTTTCTGTAACAACTTTAGTATCCTGAATTGAACTTAGTACCTTCACTGTAATCAATATTAATATATCTTCATCAACGAAGTGATTTTCGTCTTCATCATTATTTGCGTCCTTTGTATGTTCAGCAATGAAAATATTAACATTTAACATTAAACATGTTTGTTACAATATAGAATCTGAAAATAGAATGAAAAATAAAACAAAATATCAAAAAACTAACCTAAATTAGGATTACTGCTTTCTCCTGTTTGAAATCCGTCATTATATAGTGTATCATTATCAGGAAAATCAAAATCCTCAATTCCATTGTCATCATCACTAGCCAAATAATGTTACTCATAAATATGATTATTGACATTTGGTTCTTGATCGCCCATTGCTAAGAAATTCCGAGAGTGTTTGTATATGCTTTGTTAGTTGAAAAATTAAAATATTTAAAAATGTCATACAAACTAGATAGGGATGAAAACGGATTCTATGCAAATTAAAAACCTTGATATTAGGGATCATTGATAAAAATAAATGATTCCGATTTGATTTTTTTAAAAAACATGATAAAGGAAAAAATATTCATACGGTACTATATTCAAATTCTAAATATACAAAATTCCAACAGTACATTATATTAACTACTTAACAATATTATTATGTATTTTTTTTAAAGAAAAATTGCAGAATATTTTATTGACGAAATTATTCTATTAGAATGTTGTATAAATATGCATTAAAAAACTCTGCATGTTATCGGAATGAAATAATTCTATTAGAATACTATAGCAAATATAACTTATAAAATATATCAATTTTTGTTAACTTGAATCAATGCACGCATTAATAATTTTTGTTAATTCGAATCTACTCTGATATTCTGTTGGAATGATAACCTGTATGATCATATAACACATAAATATAGTAGAGAACACGAACATCTTATTAATTTTAACCATAATACTTAAAGAAAGACACATAAAATTCATCAAACGACCACTTTATTACACTGAACTGAAACTCGATAATACCATATAATTCATCAAAAATTACTTTTATTTTACTGAAATCAAACTAAATAATATCTAAAAACGACCAATTTGATGAAGTTCTTGTAGTTCTATTATTTCTTCAATCCGAAAGGACAATTCCTGCTATCATGACCAACTCCAAAGCATGTTTTACATCTTCTTATTTTCTTTACAACTTGATTCACCGGATTCTTGGGATCATTGACATTACCTAAATCCTTCCCGGGATTTTGATCATCGTTTTCCTGGAAGATTATCAGATTTAATACATCTGTATATATAAAAACAGTAAAAGGGTGTGTGGGGGACGTTTGAAACAATATCAGGATTATCGTTGACAGATGCTTGCAAATATGTAGCAATACCTGGTTCTGATTTCCAGTATGAACATCTATCGAAGGAGTAACACAAATTGATCGGCAGGTTATGTATTCAACAATTGTGATCTGTGTTTGTGGATCAGACGTTAAAATCGATTATATAGAGAAAATTACATTAAAGATAAATAAATCAATCATAAAATATTGCCTAATATAAAGGGATAAGATTCAGAATAAATAAGGAATTAAAATGAAAGATTACATAATTACCCTCATGTATTAAAAAAATTAATTAATAATTTGCCAAATTGTGATTGGTGGATTTAAGCACACAATACTTGTTAAAAACATTTGAACCTAACACTCTCTCTCCCTTCCCCTCTCTCTCTCTCTCTCTATATATATATATAATAATAATAATAATAATAATAATAATAATAATAATAATAATAATAATAATAATAAGGAATAGTTATATAAATAAATGAAAATTAAATTATATAATTTGTGGCTGTAGTTTGTAGTCCGTGAAGCTCCATGCCATCCATTAACCCATAGGCTTTTCTACGCCTACCATTTTCTTACAAAACGCCAAAACCCGTACATAGTTTTTTTAACAAGGTTTCTATTTGATTATTTTTCTTTTTTTGTTAAATATTCTTAATAACACATATATTAATATATTAAGTTAATAAAGCCATATACATTATCTGGATAAAAAAAATTGAATTTTTTTGCGGATAATCAAGATGTTTGTGAGCGTTAGATTGTGGCTTATTTGTTGGTCCCGCGTAATGTTATTCCAAGGTTGACATAACGTTGCACAAAGGTAGGTAAACAATGTTGGATAAGGTAACATATTATTGTCGTTATAAAAATGGTCGACATATAGTGACAATTAATGTCGACATATAGTTATTGATGTATGGAAATCTCGAGCAAACCATACGTGCATGAAAATATAGAACACTGTAATATGTAGAAGACCAAGTTTTTATACGGTGGTGACAGTCGTGGATGCTTTGAAAGGTGTTTCAATAATCAATTATCAAAAGATAATTTGTATGTTGAAAGTAAAGCTTCGACATTGGTTTATCATTTCACATTAACACAAGATGTGTCATTTACCGACCATGTGTTGGTTATTGTAGGTAGGTTAATGAGGGTTATAGTGATGCATTCGTCAATCAACAGAACCTAAATTGTATTTTGTATGAGTGTTCGTTATATTTTCCGAATTTTACTCCCTATTAAATTCTTGTCCTAACATACCATTGTACGATTGCTTAATCCTTTTGGGAAATCATTTCATTTTACATTGCATATCTGTTTCTGTTTTTAGATCTAGTTTTTCTTAAATAAAATTCATTCTCAAGTTGTGCTGCTAAATTCGTTTTATGGTAAAGTCAATTTTTTTGAAGACTACATCCATAGATCTAGAGGATATAACATTGTCATGCATGATCTTTTGTACTCTAATAAGATGCTCCACCGCATCCGGTGCAAAGAATCAAATGTATCAAATACAAATGATATGAACACGTGTTGATTTTCTACGCACGGTTTCTTATGTTTGATGTCCTTGCATTTAGCTTTTTTTAATGCAGTATATCCCGTCTTGAAACCACCGGCCGTCAAACCTATGAGAGGGGATATCCCTGTAAGGTCCACACATACGTATTTCCCTCCAACCAATCTAAAAATCAAAACATCAGCCGATTTAAGGGTTGACCTTCCTTTTGTCGGGTCAGACAAGAAATTTATAGGAGCCTCTTTCTTGGCGGAAACCTAGATACGTTTACATATGTCGACCAAAACATCACTGGTCATATCGTGCCTGTATTGGAACCCCGAGAGTTCTTTGTAATGAAAAATTCAATATTCAAGTACTCTAGAATGCAAAAAATACTGTTGGATGAAACATCATAGCACCAACGCTTATTTCATAAGAATGTGATCAATGGGTGACTAGGATTCAAAATTACTTTTATGTTCTTGATGAAGAAATTTGCAGATCGATTGAGGTTGGACCACCTAATAGAAATGCTTCAAATATCATGAAATAACTCTCATAGTAGAAAAGATGAAGATTCAGATTGATATCCGTTGTAAAAGAGATATACTAAACATATTTTTGATGGGTTTTCAACATTCTAACACTTCCTAAGTGTACATGCAACCCTAATAACCTTGAATCTATGTTTTCTCTATATACATGCAAATTTCTTTTTCAAGGTTATCTTCTAACTCGCATGGCATGGGGAATAAATAAAATATAAAACTAGTAAAAATACATACCTTGATGTTGCTTGGATTCCTTCAAGACTTTTTGAGCCTAGCACCCCAAATGTTGTGCCTCAAATGCTTCACCCAACACCACAAAAGTTAGAATAACTTGAGAGAATACTTCTAGCACTAAAAATCGGTTATTCCCTCTCTAGTAACACTAGGTCACCATTTTGCTAGCCAAAGGGTTCCTTTTATAGTGGTGTCACAATTAGGGTTTCATTAAGAAGACCTATAATTGTCATGACTCTTCATTTCTCATGACCCATGGGTTTGTAACTCCCATGGACTATCCATGGAGCTCCAAATGGTTACATCCATAACCCATAAACCATGGATCATTAATCCACCATAAAAGAAATGATGATTGTCATAATCAACCCTATATATTTAATTAGTCTTATTTTGATTACCAAATTAATACTAGATTAATACTTGATCAATACTAATTAAATAACACTATTATTAATATATTAGAACTTATAATATATTAATAATCATAAGTGCCATATTCTCTCATTTAGTCTATCCAAGTATTGCAATGCCATGCAACCCAAATGGATCATGCCGAGTCGGGTCAAGTTCATACCAAATAAAGTTATGGACTTAGACACTATAATCAACAGTCTCCCACTTGGATAAGTCTAATAACTATATTTGCAAATATGACTTCAAAACCCGACTAGCAATCGTAGCTCTTTCAAAGTCTCTCGGAACTGAGATGATGATGATACGTCATTTAAAATAAGCGATCATATAATCCTCTGCTCTCATGATATCAGCCGGACAAACACATTGAACATGGTCTTACTTATTCTCTAGCATTTGTTTCTCAATCTCCGATTTGTTTCAACATAGAACTAAATTGAACACATCAATTAGGTTCTAACCGGGCCCGGTACATAGGTCAAAACCAAATCATCGAGGGGCCCAGATATCGCTTCTACTTCTAGAAGGAACAAATAAACTTCGACTGATATGCTTGTACTAACTACTTTTTGAATTACTCACAAAGGCACGTTTTATAACATCGAGTTACCAATGCGTTTTCGTACAATCAATGAATAACCAACTCATAGTCAACAACTCATATCTCTAGGTTTAAAGATTTATATTATATTACCGTCTCACGATCACTCGAGATAAATTCCATGAAGTGATGCAAGCGAGCGTGGGTTGAATCCAATACCCAACCCTTATGAGTACTCATGAATGTTGTAGCAACCATCGCATTGTCTAAAGCACTTTAGACAAATCGTACAAGCCAAATTCATGACAGTCTTGATTCATATCTACTTCAACATATGACTGACTGTGGATGGTTTGAATAATATGATATATACCATAACATAATTATTCTGGAAGTCAAAACATGCAAAGTGAAACACAAGAATAATACTAATCTTATATGACCCTAACACTTTGAGTGTAAATAAAACACCTTTTATTTAAGCACCATATTGATTACTCATTATTTATGTTTCAATTAATCAACTTTATGCTTGAATTAAAACATTAGTTGTCCCATGCTCCACGCATGTACACTATGGTTTTCCAAACAACAATTATGCCATACTCCAAGTATGCGTACTATGTTTACATATGGTCCTCTCTTTTTGAAATAGATCAATTGACAATATTCCAATGATGCTCATTTCACAATTCCAATCCTTGTTGTAAATGCAAGAATACCAAACTCTTTCCATTTACTGTAATTTGTTAGATTCTAAACTTATATGCAATGATCCCCTTGTAATGAATATGCATAGAAGTCACGAAGACTTGGCAATAGACATTACAAAGCATTCCAATGGAAAACAATTCCATGGAAATGAAGTCTCAAATTCAAAGTACATTCGTTTGAACATCCTTCTTAGCATTAAAATCTTTAATCTTACACAGATTCAAAGAATAACTTCCACCTATGGAGACAATTCCATATTACCATTTTGACCATCACATCTGAACAAGAGTTTCCTATTTTCAAAATATGTCAATATGGTCCTTACTCTATAGTTCTAATTATCAATGAGCAACCAATCTTTGGTAAACCTTAGATTGTCCTCGACAATTTGCTTAATCATTTTAGTCATTTCCAGTTCTATTCCTTTTTCCCTTCTTAACGCCCTAAGCATTAGGAAAATTTAGAATGGATGAATATTATAGTACATGCAATCGATACTATATCCGAAGCATATGGGAGACGATTCATGCTATAAAATTTTTATTTGCCATGTTCTCAAAATTCGAACTATAAAGTGGTATGCCATAATCATAATCGAATTTTGAGAACGCAACATATCTAGAAATTCCTTATGTTGAACAATTCAACATAACATTCATATATATCCTTCACTAAAGTAGATAAAACCCAATCTAAGCTGGTAGAATTGGAACGAAGTATAAAATCCTCTCCCTTAGTTATAGCAAAATAGTTTTTTCAAGGCAAATTGAAACTTTTGTTTTCTATAATTAATATTACTAACTTGCAATACTTAACATAATCATCATGCTCCCACTAGCCTAATGATTACCAGCATAACACTTTATGCTCCCACTAGCATAATGATTACAATCATAACACTTTATGCTCCCACTAGCTTTGACATGTACTCAGAAATCAACTGGACTTCTAGAAATCAATACTTTATTGACTTTCTTACCAAAGTTCATATTTCTAATACTAGATTGCTTTGATAAGACTTTATAAAATACATACACCTTTCCTTAGATAACTCACATGTTTGTCTAGACCTTTTGCAATTCTCACTAGTTAGTGTGCCGGTTAACCACACACGCTCCACTAACTATTTGGGAATGCAAATATCACAACCGCTATCTACTTAAAATCTTCTTAATGGAAGAATTTCCTTACCATCATTTTCATGAATCGAAGAGAAACCTTATGACACTTAGATTTTATGGTGTACGTTTTCCTTTTCCATGTGAATTTTTTGTCAAAACCATAATCACAGAACTAGGTTAGTGACACTTCCAAATTCATATGGACTGCGCTTGTGCAATCTTAATTTCTTGCCACCTGGTAGCACAATGCCCACCATTGCTTCCGGGTTGTTATGCAAACAATTGAGAACTCATAGAACTCACAAGCATAATCAACTTTCAACTGGAATAGACACATAAATAAGAATATATCAACACAATAGGTTACAAAACTCAATTCGTGGGCTAGTGATTAACAAAACTCTTGATTAATCCTTGAAACTATTTCAGAATCATTTAGACTCCCACTGTCCTCTTGACATATAAGACTTCTCTTGTCAAGAACCATTCCTTGACAATACAAATATTCAAGAGTTAGTGCGGATTCTTATCAAGTTAAACACTTCCCATAATTGGACTTAGTTGGTCTTTGTTTTATCGAAAACATTAGAACTAACCAACCTCAAATGTACAAGAGTAGGACATATATTACTCTACATTTTATAAGTGTTATAAACTTTCTAAAGATTATGTCACTCAATGGCTCAATCTTGGAGTATGACTCTAAGATTTAATTTTGATGTATGATTTATCTTTTGATTTAACCATTTCAACAACTCATAATTCCTCTCCTTAGCCAATCAAATGAACTAAGGTGTCCTTAGAGGATCAATTGTGATATGGTTTCATAATCACTACGATAATCATAAAACAAAATACACAAGTACTCTCCCATCTCTTCAGATTGGAGAAACATTTATCTTTCTGCCTTATATGATTCTTGTTATTCATTCTGCCATACATTGAAACTTTTCCAATGTTTTAGAATTACACTTAAACTCGTAAGCATAACCATATTTACTAAACTTTAGTAAATCATAATGAATAATCTTATCAAACTTTGTGGTGGACCTGACCAACACACAACCAAGTGTACCGAATCTCTTAGTCCTTCGCTTGACTCACATGCGAATGTGAACAAGGAATTAGTCTTAATTTACCAAATATGAAAATTCTCATTCATCACACAATATAACTTGCATGATTCCAAGTTTCTATCCAACTGAAACTTGGGTGATGAGAATCTTTCCTTATTTGGTAAATTATGACACTACCACTAATGAAAGAATCAAATCCATTTACCCATATTGCTTATCAATGGAAACATATAAGCAACAACATTTTTCACAAATGCCATTGTAAGGATACTTAAAATAAAATCAAAACCATTTTTTTCCTTTTATTTTAAAACTTTGCGGAAAACTTATCCTTAGAACCCATATGAAAACCTTGTTGTTATCTATTCCAAAGCAATATGTTTCAACTCTTAAGTAACAGCTCAAAATTTTGATCGCCGGACCATGCGATCAAAATCCATCTTCGCGATCAGAATCAACATATACTTCCTTTAAGTTTATTCACTTTTCTTTTGATTCTTAAAACATCAACATGTGACCCAGTCACATCATGCAATAAGAATCTCAGAATAGAAACTTAATAGAGTTAGACGATGGACTTTACCTGAAGTAGAGTCAAACATTTGACATTACTATCAATTCTGGACTTTTAGGTAAATTTGGTAGCTTCACAACTAATGCCCTTCCTTTGGAAACAGAAACATATGGAATCTTTGGAAACGGTACACGGGACTATCACAGACTTAGCGTTTCTTTTTACCATTTTGTCAACCGAGTTGACTATGGCCAATCCCTTTCAATTGGGACGAGAAAGGTTTCTAGACTTCCAATGTTACCATTGTCAATGTCCATGGAATTTTGGGAAGTTTATCTTCCAATCAAATTTTGCTTTACCAATGCCCCAAATCATTGCTGATTCAGCATCATCAAGCAAATAGGTAAGATCATTAAGGGTCATGTCGTGATCTGTCATCAGGGAGTGACCAAGTTAACAGCCAACTACCTTGAGACTTCGACACCCAACTCTTTCGGCTTGTCAATATGTGACTTAATCTCCAAGACCTAAGTACATATAGACTTTGTTTGCCAATAAGGATTGAGTGAATTAGAACTTATTAGGTCTTGAAACTTGTGGGATAGGGAGATTTATTGGAGGAGGTGGAGGAAATGAAGTATGATTTTCAATCCCACTAATTCACAACAAAGGGATTGATCTTTCACTTTGATTACATTCGGGATATCATCGTTATTAGGAAGCTTCTTCCTAAAGATTTGGGAAGACCATAGCTGTCTAAACTAGACATCTATAATGGGAGAAATTGAAGTTAGTTGATTTAAAGTCCTTAATATAACACCCAATATGAAATATTAAGGCTAGGACCCAAGAACCTATTTATAACTGGAAAAGGGATGTCGTAATCCAAATTATAAAATAGTTAAAGGTAGGTAAATGACAATTTACCAATTGCCGCCATGAAAAACGAAATATTTTATTATTAGGTTTTATTGGTTTTGAAACTCCTAGATCTTTTGAGATACATTGAACTTTTCAATGACATGTTTGTATCTCGATTATGCCCTCTCAAGTTTGTGACTGGGACGCCGAGGATCACAAACAAGGTGTGAATAACCATACAAATTGACTTGGTACCCTCAACAATATCACCTAATCGATGTGACGGTTAACCACACACACTCCACCGATCTATAATAAAGTCAAGTTACCCTTTGACACTCTTACTAGTCCATGTTAGTGTGCCGGTTAACCACACACGCTCCACTAACGACTTGGTAAGGTACAATGTGTAATTTTATGGGCTAGCACCAATTTCACATTTTCCTAAGGTAACTAAGATTGAGAATTTATAATGTATAGTTACTTTATAATTCATTATACTTTTAATGAGTATTTAAAGTTGTATCCTACCCGTTCGGCTAACGACCCTCCACCGATCAAGGAAGCGGTGGGTGAGAGTGGACACCCATTAAGTCACCATTTTATAGGCAACAACCTTATACCCCCTTATAGACCGGCTTCGTGAATGAGGCCTACTAACGGTAATAATAACATATTCTTATACATATCTATATAATTAAAATTATAATAATAGTATAAGGGTGTATTTTAAACATTTAAAATACTTGGTGGTTTAATCTATTAATTAAACTATACTCTTAATTTAATTAAACTTTAAATAATGTCATTATGGAATTATTAACTCTTTTAATTAAACACTTTAATTAATTTAATAAAGTCCATAAAGTTTGAATTTTTTTTTAACTTTTAAAAAAAATTAATTTGGAATTAAAGTGTAAGACTTTACAAATTCCAAAACTTGAGGGCAAGAATTGAAACTTTTCCAAGTCTCTTCAATTTGTAACTTATGAGTTTTAATGGTTCATAAAAATGAAGACTCTTCATTTTATGAAACCTCTTTAGTTCTTTAATCACAATTTAAAGAAGTGACTTTTGGTTATCCATAACTTGAGGACAAGTTATAGACACCATTATTGCCATTAAGATCATGAATTAAACACACATGGAGGTTTCACACAATTCCGATGATCCTCTAAAAACTCACAAGCACACAAATTCATGTCAAGCAATTTCAAGAAATCATATAAACATATACAATACTTGAAAATTGATAAAAAGCCATGTAAAATGGGTTAACATAATCATTACAATTTTGAAAAACAGATTTTACAAGTCCAAAACTTATGGGGATAATGATTTTAATCCATTTCCAGCAACAAAACACGAAAAGCTGCCCAGCTCGGTCCTACTCGTCGAGTGCAAGATCCTACTCGACGAGTAGGATGAATTTGTTCATCGACTCGGTGAGTCCTCCCCATGAACTCGGCGAGTCCAGTCGTCAGTGAGCAGATTTTTTGATTTTCAAGCAGTTTTGCACTAAGTATATAGAAAACAATCCTATGCTCTGATACCACTGATGAGTTTTGAACATTCTAATACTTCCTAAGTGTACATGCAACCCTAATAACCTTGAATCTATGTTTTCTCTATATACATGCAAATTTTTTTTAAGGTTATCTCCTAACTAGCATGGCATGGGGAATAAATAAAATATAAAACTAGTAGTAATACATACCTTGATGTTGCTTGGATTCCTTCAAGACTTTGTGAGCCTAGCACCCCAAATGTTGTGCCTCAAATGCTTCACACAACACCATAAAACTTGGAATAACTTGAGAGAATACTTCTAGCACTCAAAATCAGTTATGCCCTCTCTAGTAACACTAGGTCACCATTTTGCTAGCCAAAGGGTTCCTTTTATAGTGGTGTCACAATTAGGGTTTCATTAAGAAGACCCATAATTGTCATGAATCTTCATTTCTCATGACCCATGGGTTTGTAACTCCCATGGACTATCCATGGAGCTCCAAATGGTTACATCCATAACCCATAAACCATGGATCATTAATCCACCATAAAAGAATTGATGATTGTCATAATCAACCCTATATATTTAATTAGTCTCATTTTGATCACCAAATTAATACTAGATTAATACTTGATCAATACTAATTAAATAACACTATTATTAATATATTAGAACTTATAATATATTAATAATCATAAGTGCCATATCCTCTCATTTAGTGTATCCAAGTATTGAAATGTCCTGCAACCTAAATGGATCATGCCGGGTCGGGTCAAGTTCATACCAAATAAAGTTATGGACTTAGACACTATATCCAACAATTTTTGCATGTACAAAATTGCTAATATGAAAAAAAAACATATGGACTCTTTTAAAGAATTTGTATGAGCGAACATGAAAAAGGAAGAAGACAATAATTATGAACATTCTTTTTGAGTTTTGAAATTTCAAGCAAAAAAGTGACAATAATCATCAAAGGACATGAAAATATAGATTCCGACACTTCATTTGACTTGTAAAGAGTTTTAAAATCACATGAAGATTGTGTTATGTAATATTTGAAAGAAAACTCATGGAAGTCCTCTAGAGTTGATATCCAAAGAAAAATGAATTTGATCGAAACTTGTTAAAAAAGAATTCACTTTAGAAGTATTGTTAGAAATTTGGTAGGGTTGATAGTCGAGATCTAGATACCCCTTGGATCGTGCAAACAGTTTCCGAACTGATATTTCTACCCTATGTCCAGGTTACAAGAAATTCAGCCAAAGCTGATCACAAGGGGATACTAACGGATCTAGTTACAGAAAACGTAAGCCAAATTGCTAGAGAATTTTGAGTTCGTATGAAGAAAAACGAAAGCTAAGAGCTTATCTCTTTTCCTTCAAAAGGAGATCCATTTATATATAAAACAAGATGTATTGTTTTATTTTTTGGATTTATCGTCGTGGCTTTCTTTGGAAACACATCAAGGGAATTCAGAATTAATGAGGAATTCAATGGTTTCTAAAACTGAAGATCTTAGTGAGTTTTACCATAATTGTCCTCAAGAATTTGAGTTTTCCACAATGTGTACAGAAGTAAAATTTGAAGAAGTCATACCTTTTCCCTGAGCGGGGCCCCAGCCAGTGGTTTATCCCCTTGGACCCTACTAGAGGTGTTGCCCCTAGACCCCGCCAAAAGGGCGTTCTCCATTTGGAAACCCCAAACCTGGGGGCACTGTCCTCGCACTCCCGACTTGTCTTCGAACCAAATTCTAATTTGATGTTATACATGTGTGCACTCCACACATAACCAAACATATATTAAAGTACAAATTACAAAGCGCCTTAAATCACATGTAAATTCTGATTACACAAAATGTCATGGTGACACTAAAATCACTAACAATTGTCCCCCATTTTAGTGTAACCCTTGAACAAACATAACATTATCAAAACAAAACCAAACTAGTACATAAATAAAAATTTTGCAACGATTGAATTTCCACTTAGTATCATACTCTTACAAATATTCGAGAATTAGGGTGCTCTAAGAATTGAACTCGTCAACTCATTTAAATGATAGAAAGTAAAATACATACAAGTTTATTGAAATTTCTAGCAAAATACAACTTGACACTATTATTAGGTTTTATGTCCTAATCCTCTCATGATCGTATCAAGGCCATGTCCCCAACCTCTTGAAATGCAACTATACTTTACAATCACGTAGGTAATTCCTTTCCATGTATCTACACAAACATTTAATCAAATGAACTATTATGAAGTTAAACATCAAACGGGTCAAATATATAACCGAACAAATTACCCGGGATGTATACTTCATGTGTTCTAATCTATATGTGTGAGCTTTCCACATTGAATTCAACTCCTAATGTCATATATGAAGGGAATTGGGCGTCTGACCATTACAAATTTTAGATGTACTTTAATCCCATCCTAATCATGGACTTGTGCACTTAGTCTCTTGATAGACCCTTAGTCAAATGATCAGCCAAATTATGTTGTGATTTCACAAACTCAATCGAAAGTACTGTTGAATAAGGTGTCTAGGTCCATAACTATTTCTGGTATGTACTTGACCCGACCCGACATGGTCCATTTGGGTTGCATGGCACCATGCATTGGATAAACTAAATGAGAGAAATAAAACTTATGGTTTATTAATATATTATAAGTTTTGATATATTAATAATATTATTCAATTAGTTTGATCAAGAATTAATTTAGAATTAATTGAGTGATCAAAAGATAACTAATTAAATATATGGGTTGATTATGTAAATCATCCAGAACTTATATAGTGGGTTAAGAGGCTCCATGGATTATCAAGTTGGGTTCCACCCATAGTGTTGATGTATATTGTAAAAGTCAAATAGAGTGTTTTGTATAGTTTCGCATTTTATGTTATTTTACTAAGTCATTTTTATGCGAAGATAAAATGTATAGACTTAGTATACTTTTTGATGGTTCCCTATAAATAGGGACTTAGGCTAGAAGTTGTAGGATGATGCTTGAACTCACTTCTGCTTAACTCTGTAATCAGACTTTATCAATATAAGATCTGATTAATATTTACTCTCTGTGTTCTTCATCTTAATTCATTCAAATCTATCTTTTCTGTTCTAAATTCTCGATAACAATTCACTACAATTGGTATCAGAGCAGGATTCAAACTTCTTAGATCTGATTTTCGTATAAGAATCATTTTCTTTTTGAGTTACGAATTTTACTCAAAATTTTCCGCGCATTTTTGATTTTGAAAATCATTTTTGATCTTCAGATTTGAATTGATTCTGCAATTGAATTGTTAAATCGAGTAATCGATTAGTGTTTTGTGATCAATTCGTTTGATAAATTTTGAAATTCATCAAGGTTTCAAGTTTTCAGATATTTTCTGTGTTCATCAATGGCGAACTTCAACATGAATTCAATGACTTCTTTCTCTCACTTGCTTGGTTCATCAACTAAAATTCTGATGTTAATTCCAGAATACTATGATCAGTGGGCTGATAGAATGGAAGATTACTTAAATGGAATTGATGAAGAACTTTGGAAGTGTATTGATGGAACAGTACTAGCTCCTGCTAATGTTCAACCAATTGGATCGTCTGCTGCGTCTACTGATGTTGAAGAACAACGCAATCGATTGAAGAAAAATGAAAAGAGATGAATGAGAGAACTAAGAGGTGCTCTACCTCTTGTGGTTTACAATTACATTCGTAGTTGTAAAACAGCTAAAGAGATCTGGAATACTCTAAAAGAAAAATATCAAGGAAGTGAAAAGACGAAGATTAACTCTGTGAAGCAGTGTCTCGTTGAACTGAAGGAATTCAGACAAAAGAATTCAGAAACTTTAGAAAGTTGTTGTGATCGTCTGAATGAGCTTATGTTTCGCTGCAACAGGTATGGAATTACTAGATCTACCATGGAGTTCAATCTCACTTTCATTATGAGTCTTCGCAAAGAATGGTGCGGTGTAAGCATGATGATAAAGAATCAACAATGTTTTGATACAACCACGTTGAATGATCTTTACAATCAACTGAAAACACATGAATGTGAGGTCACAGAAATGTATGAAGAATCAAAACAAGCTATTGGTGGTCCTTTGACTCTTGTTTCAAAAGTAACAGACACTAATGAAAAAGATGGTTCTGATGTAGAATGATTTTTGATGAACTCTGATGATGAAGCAGTAGCATACTATTCGAACAACAAAGTTAAAAAGTTTTTCAAAAAGCCTTTTAATCCAAAAGGAAAGAATAGTGATGTGAAAAGTGAAGTAACAAGAACTGGAGGAGAAGAGAAGAAGAAAATGGAGAAAACAGATGGAAAACAGAAGAATGCGAATGAAGAGAAAAAGTTAAAGGGTGATTCAGGAATTTATTGCCACTACTGCAATGGTGCGAATCATTTCGCAGCTGATTGCATGTTGTGAAAGAAAGAAGAAAAGAAAGAAAAAGTCAAAGATGAAGCTTATTATTCTGAAAAAATTAAAGAGTTAAGGGCAAAGAATAAAGGAGTGTCTTTGGTTGCTAAGGGAGAATCGGATGAAGAAGAAAGTGGAACGTATCAGATTTGGTCTTCAAGCTCTGATGATGAAGAAATGAGACATCCAACACATGGAGCTATGTTCGCAAGTTTTGAGAACTGCGAAGAGAACATTTCTGGGAAATGTTTTATGTCTAAATCCACAGACAAATCTCCCATGACAACCAAGGTACGTGCAATTCTTGAATCTTTTAATATTCCTTTATCTGCTTATGATGCTGAAATTGTTTCGTTTGATGATACTGTGGCTTATTTTGATTATGTTATTGTGTCTGCTAGTAATGATGCTAAGAAATTGAATGTGCCACTTAGTGAGACACAATGGGAATTAGAAATAAAGAAGAGCAGAGTAGAAAAATTAGAATTGCTAATCAAAAACATAGATTGTGATAGGAATAATCTTTCGAATGATGTTAGATTGTTACTAGCACAAAGAAACATCTATTGTAATTCAGCAAAAAGGTTGTATGCAAAATTAACTGCTTTACATCATTCTTCTGATATTAGCAAAGAACAACATAGGAAACTTTTACCTTTTCTTGAGTATGAGCGTGAAAAAGTTGATGTTGTTTCTTATGATTGCGATAGTACAATTGCTCAATTTGACAAAATACTGGATGATAGATATTCATATGGTAGTGTCAAAATTGATGAATTTCTGAATGCCGATGAGTTGGTTGACATTGTAAATGAAAGTTTGACAAAAAGTGAACAAGTGAAAATCTTAAAGAAAACCGAAAATTCAACTCTTACTTCGCAATTCAATTATGTTGATATTGATGAAAATTGTGATAATGTGAGTGAAATCAGTGAAATTGAAGAAGAAGAAGAGATTGATTGTTCTCAATTATCAATTGTTAATATCACATCTAAGATCAAAGGTAAAGAAATAGTAGTTGATTCAATAGTAGAGGATAAAGTTGATAAATCTTCAACTTCGCAACATTGTAAGTTTGATAATGTGGAAGTTGAAAGCTGGAAATCTGATGATACTAATGAAATTAAAGAAGAAAAGCAAAATTAAACTGAAACACATCAAAGGGTTGTGGTTGATCAAGTGTTTGAAAACACAAAAGAATTTGACAAAGTTATAAATGACAAAGGCGCACATTATTTGGAAACCAACACAGTGGTATATCCAAATTTTGTATGTACTGATAAAACTATTTTTCCAAATCAAGTTTTTGTCACTACTGGAAATGCTGAGAAAATTCATCCTGAGTTCAATAAAATGGTTGAAAAAGACAATCAAAAGTCAACACCTGAAGGTTTCTTCGCAAATCAAAACACAGTAGAAAACAATTTAACTCAAAATTCTTATGTGTTTCAAAAACAAAAATCATTACAAAAATGGGTGGTTAAAGGTGAAAAATCAAACAAATCTTTTGAAAAAGTTGAAAAATCAAAGGTTGAAATGAAATTAAATTCTCAAGAATTCAAATTGATGGTTGAAACTTTTTCAACAGAAAATAATGTTTCAAAAAGACAAGCAAGAAAAGCAATATTTTGACAAGTTGTGAATAATGAAAAACAACAAATTTCAAAAACATCGTCAAAATTTCAAGATAAAAACACTAACACAACTTCGAGTTTTCATAAACAAATAAATTCTGTTGATAAGGTTTCATATATTCGCAAATATGAAAACAATATAAAATTTGAGAATTCGCAAAAATTTGCAAATAATCAAAAGTTTCCAAATGTTGACAAATTCACGAATAATTCATCAAATTTGAAGAAATCAAATCAAGTCAAAGCGAAATTTTCACCACAACAACCAAATTTTCCAAATCCTTCAATATCATAAAAAACCAAAGTTTCATACATCAAAGGAAAGACTGATGTTAATATGATCAATAATTGGTTTGAGGGGAAAGGAAAGAAATATCAAAGTGCAAAGTTTTCAGAACAAGAAATCAAAAATGCCTTTGATAAGTTTGCAAATAATTCTTCAACTGCTAGTACATCATCATATAATTCGCAAGTTCCGGTTCAAAAATGGAAACCAGTTATCAAACATGCGAATGTTGTGAAGGATAAGATTACAATCAATGCGAATCTAAAACTATTGAATGACTATATTTCAATATCTAGAACTGATGATGTTGATATAATGGATTCAGTTACAAACAAAGTGAAAATATGGTTTTTAAGTTCCAAAAAGTTGTTTCATTCTACTAATGACGGACCCAATAAGTCTTGGGTTCCTAAATTCTTTCATTAAATGCAGGTGTTATGTGACGAGCAATATGATCCAAAATGGTATATTGATAGTGGTTGCTCTCGTCATATGACTGGAAGAAAGGAAAACTTGCGAGATTACCGAAGCTTGGAGAATGCTGGAGTTGTCAAATTTGGAAATAATCATAAGTGTCAAGTGAAAGGATATGGGAAAGTCACAAATGGAAACTTCACAGTAAACAGAGTTGCTTATGTTGAAGGACTTCAACACAATTTGATTAGTGTATCACAACTTGTTGTGGGTACTGGAAATCAAGTAGTGTTTTTTGAAGAAGGAAGTATCATCTCAAATGAAAAGACAAATGAAATACTTCTGAAATCCAAACGATATGGTGATATGTTTACTTTGGACATCAAACCAATTGTGGGAAAACCAGCTGTGTGTTTACTATCAAAAGCATCCAATGATATCAGCTGGCTTTGGCATCGAAGATTATCACATTTGAACTTTCGAAATATAAATAAACTTGTAACTGAAGATTTAGTTCGAGGTTTACCAATATTAAAATTTGACAATGATTCTTTATGTGCAGCTTGCGAACAAGGAAAACAACATCGAAAAGGTCATCCGATTGTCATAGATTCAAAGATAGTAGATCCATTGGAACTTCTTCACATTGATCTATGTGGACCATCAACTGTTGCAACAATAAATAAAAAAGCGGTATATTTTAGTTGTTGTAGATGATTTCTCTAGATTCACATGAGTATTTTTTCTCAGGTTGAAATCTGAAGTTGCTCAGACGATGATTGATTTTATGAAAAAGATTGAAATTAGTTTGAAAAAGAATGTACGAAAAATTAAAAGTGATAATGGTTCAGAGTTTAAAAATCAAACTCTTGACAATTTTCTTACAAACAAAGGTATTTCGCATAATTTCTCATCACCATATACTCCACAGCAAAATGGTGTAGTTGAAAGAAGAAATCGATCTCTATGTGAAGCAGCCAGAACCATGCTCACTTATGCGAATCTACCTCAATATCTTTGGGCAGAAGCTGTATCCACATCATGTTTTACTCAGAATAGATCATTCATTCACAGAAGATTCAATGTTACTCCATATGAAATAATCAATAATCGGAAACCTAATGTAAAATTCTTTCATGTTTTTGGTTGCAGGTTTTTTATTATGAATCTCAAAGATAATTTGTCAAAGTTTCAAGCAAAAGCTGATGAAGGCATCTTCTTAGGATATTCACAGAATTCAGTTGCATACAGAGTGCTTAATAAACGAACAAGAAAAATTGAAGAAACTTTCAATTTAACATTTGATGATTACTATCTTAAACAGATTGATAGTAAATTCGATCAGAAACCAATACTTGTGGATTCAAATACTCAAATTGATAATTCTGAAATTAATGATTTTGATTATGACTTAATTTTTGGAATTCCTGACAGGATAATTGATGTAGAAGATAATGCTCTTGATAATCACACATCAGAATCTTCAAAACATACTGATGAATCAACAACTTCAACAACGATAACTTGTGAAAGCATACCAAATGTTCATATGGAGGAGGAACACACAAGTGTTCATGAAGATTTTATACCAACTTTTGAGGGGGAGCATTCACAAAATCAGCAAGAACATCAAGTTGAGGGGGAGCATACACAAAATCAACAAGAATATCAAGTTGAGGGGGAGCATACACAAAATCAACAAGAATATCAAGTTGAGGGGGAGCATTCGCAAAATCAAAATGCACATAATTCTGAGGGGGAGTATCCAAATGTAGATCATGTTGAGAGAGGACTTCATGAAACAGAGACAAATAGTCATGATAACAATGCAGACTTTCATACATTTAATGATAATTTTTCTGTTGCAGGATCTGAAAATGAAGATATGCATGAAGATGCACTATTAGACTATGATCCAAATTATCCACCACTTGCGAAATGGACAAGAAATCATCCACAAGAACAGAGCCAAAAACAGTCAAGAATGCTATGGAACACTCAGATTGGGTTGTTGCTATGCAATCTGAATTAGCTGAATTTGAACGAAACAAGGTTTGGAGATTAGTTTCTAAACCTTCTGATGTTTCGATTGTTGGATTAAAATGGATTTTTAAAAACAAAACCGACAAATATGACAATATTATTCGAAATAAAACAAGACTAGTGGTTAAAGGATATTCTCAACAAGAAGGCATTGATTATGAAGAAACATTCGCACCTGTTGCAAGACTTGAAGCAGTTCGCATATTCTTAGCTTATGCAGCTCACAAAGATTTTGATGTTTATCAAATGGATGTTAAATGTGCATTCTTAAATGCAAACTCGAAGAATCAGTGTATGTTGAACAACCACCAGGTTTTGTAAACACTGAACATCCTGATCATGTTTATATTTTAGATAAAGTTGTATATGGGTTAAAACAAGCACCAAGGGCCTGGTATGCAACACTTACAAATTTGTTGAAACAATCTAAATTTAAACAAGGATCGGTCGAGCCCACATTATTTCACAAGAAAGTTGGGTGTCATCTCATGCTTGTTCAAATTTATGTTGATGATATTATCTTTGGTTCAACTGATCCAGCATTGTCACTTGAATTTGAAAATTTAATGAAAAGTCAGTTTGAAATGAGCATGATGGGAAAAATTAATAATTTTCTTGGTTTAAACATAAAACAGAACAGGCAAGGAATTTTCATTAATCAAGAAAAATATACAAAGAACTTGCTGGAAAAGTTTGGAATGATTAATAGCACGAAGCTCAGAGTCCCTATGGCAGTAGGAACACGACTAACTCCTTCGTTAGACACTCCTGCTGTTGATCTAACAGTGTATCGTAGCATGATAGGGTCTTTGTTGTACTTAACTGCGAGTAGACTTGATATTATGTTTTCGGTTTGTTGTTGTGCTAGATATCAAGAAAATCCAAGAGAATCACATTTGACGGCAGTGAAAAATATCTTTCGATATTTAAAGGGAACTGTTTCATTAGGTCTTTGGTATCCTGCGAAAACAGGATTTTTCATTCAAGCTTTTTTAGATTCTGATTTAGGAGGATGTACATTAGATCGAAAAAGTACGACTGGTGGATGTCAATTATTGGATGGAAAGTTGGTGAGCTGGCAATCAAAGAAACAAACTTGTGTGGCTATCTCAACTGCTGAAGCAGAATACATCTCTGCGGCTGCTTGTACTTCGCAAATCATATGGATTCAGAGTCAACTTCGTGATTATGCAATCAACATGAAAAAGATTCCTTTGTATTGTGATTCACAAAGTGCAATTCGCATTTGTCATAATCCAGTACAACATTCAAAGACAAAACACATTGCTCTTCGATATCATTTTATCAAAGATCATGTGGAAGATGGGAATATTGAAATTCATTTTGTCAAAACAACTGAACAACTTGCTGATATTTTTACAAAACCTCTTGATGAAAAATCATTTGTTCGAATTTTAGCAGGTTTGGGGATGCTTAATGCGAATTCAATTTCATCCACACAAGAATAAATGTCTTGTTTAGAAGATGCGTTCACATTGTTCAGAAGTTACTGTTCATTCAGAGGCTTCGCATGGCTTCGCATCCATATCAATTTGCATCTGTGGGTATATAAACTTAGGAAAATTTTACATGTTGCTTTCTTATCTTTTGAAAAATCAAAAATACAAAAAGATTTTCATTTTTTTTTTTAAAATACAAAAAGATTTTCATTTTTTTTTGTAATTTTCTTTTGAAAAATCAAAAATCCAAAAAGATTTTATTTTTCGTTATTTTTTCAATTGTGTGCTAAGACGTTACTGCAGGGCTAGAATGCGAAGTGGTCATACATTTTGTTTCTATGGGAAGGTATAAATTTTTTTTAGACTAGTTAGGATGTCCCTAGAAGCATGCTGCTGTATGTAGACCAAAAGCCTCGACATGACTCTATGTGTGCAAAGAAAGCCTTGATGACATTATCATATGATAATTTCTACCCATAAAGGCTTATATTTGCATAAGTCACAAATGAGCTACCTTACTCTTCTCAAATGAGTTAAGAGTTTTCTGTTTTGTCCATTATAACAGAGGTACACTTCGATTCTCATCCAATCTTTTTAAACCAAACAATTCTTTCAACCCAAATTTTTTTTTGAAAAGATTTGTCCTTGAGGTTTTGATCAAACCAATCAAAACTTAGACGAATCACAAATCTGTGTTAATGACCTATCATCATGAGTCCGTGATGAAAGTGAAACCCAAAAATCATATACCTTAAGGAATTGACGGGGAACTTTTTTCCAGATTTTTATGAAACTTTTGTTTCTGTATCAAAATTTCGAAACTTCAAATCATATTCAATTCGCATGAGTGGTCTTGATCAAATATTCCGAACCCAGAATGTTTGGTTACCCAACAAGATCCAGAACAAATTTTTCATTTGAATATGATTTCAGTGTAAGTTTCATTCGCAAATTCTTGTCATGATAAATATTTTTCCAAAACCAACTTGTCACTGACTACACTGGTTAAACAAGTAATTTCATTTACATTTTCTCATCTTATGTTAAGGTTGATATGTAATGAAATTTCAAACCAATCCAAAATGACTTTTAAAAAGAAGCCCTTCGATACTTTTCTATAAGTATTCGATTGTAATTCACGGGACACTATACAAGCAGTTGATTATCTCTCTTGATAATTAATGAAGTAACCTTTGCCCGGGGTTTTACTGAATTCATGTCAATTCGAATTATTGACATCACAACATTCCAAATATCTTTATTTCTTATCTTATTTCGTTTGGCACAATGCACACACGAAATCCTTGAGGTTCTGAGTACAACCAACTCAGGCTGATGATTTCGCAAGTCTGGCATATGAATTTACTTTAAATCGCAAAAGTAAATGAGCCTTGCTTCCATGCGAAGGGTTTTAACGGTTACTGTTCTATAACGGATACTTGACAGGCTGTATACTCAAAATCGTTGGTATTTTGTCCGGTTTTCAAGGAGATGTGACAGTTACTTTTTGGAATGTTGTTACCTTTTGCAGTCATGATCCGACTTTCAAGGTGCCACGTCGGATAACATTAAATGTATCCCGCTTCAATTTCAAATCAATTTTGAGCAACCTATAAAAGGGGGTTCAAGAACACTGGTTACGGTTACGCAAAAAAGAACTCTTACAAACACTTTCAAGATTCAATCTTCATCCCAACTTCAACTTTCTTTTTCAAAAACCTAACAATGGCGACCACTACTTCCAACACCGATGAGGTTCTTTCTTAGTCTCTAATGAAGATTCAAAGCACAAACTACCAAGTTGATCCCAAAGTTTCTGCTTATCCTGAAGGGTTAAAGATGCTGATTGTTGCCCTAAAACGTTCTGCTTTGGCAACCACAATGTTCAGTTCATCTCCGGTTCCAATGGTCTAGTTATCACGTGCTGCTTCCACGGCTTCATACAATCACACAGCCGATGTGATTACTTTTAATCTCATCAACAACAAAAGAGTTAAACTATCAAAGAACTTGTTTGTGGAAATTCTACAAATTCCAAACCATCCTCCCTTCATCAAACCTGTTAACTCCCAGGTTATTCATATGTTTAACGAAATGGGGCATCAACCGGAGTTAACAAAAATCAGTGATTTCAGAAAATCAGGGTTGTCGTGTATGTGGAATTTTCTTTTTGGAATTTTTCTCCGGTGTCTTACAGGCAGAGTCGTTGGGTTGGATAGAGGAAGGATGGAAGTATATGCCATGGTGATGGGCATATACTATGACATTAGTGTTGATTATGCAACACAATTATGGAAGGAATTTGTCAAGAGTTTAGAACACACAACTCCGGAAAAGGGAATTTCGTGTGTAACATATTGGAGTTTGATTCTTGAACATGTGTATGAGAAAGAAGAGATTCCGATGTTGTCAAATGTTGAAGTTGCTGGATTTTCTTTTTATCAATTTCCCAAAGCTGTAGAAGATGATGAAGCAATCTTCACACATGTAGCTCGTATTCCAGACGCAATGCTTCGCAAGGTCTCTCCCACTCACAAAATTTTGGTGAGATATTTGCTAACTGTTGATACAGATGAGAACTGGCGTTTTATTAGATGTTGCAACTCCATCTAAAACAAAGAAGGCTGGTAAGAAACTTGCGAAGGGTTCATCTTCCTCAGTAATTGCTTTTTATTCTACCAATCGTGTGAATTTAGATGAAGATGAAGGATTCATCATGAATTTAGATGATGAAGCAATTGCTTTTTATTCTACCAATCGTGTGAAAAAAATCTTTAAAAAGCCATTCAATCTGAAGTCAAAGTCTTCTGAAAGTAAAGGAAATAATATGACAAAAAGTATCGGGGAAGAGAAGAAGAAGGAAGAAAAGAAAGATATGAAGTTTGTTGAAGGAAAAACTAAGATGAAATTGAAAGGTGATGTTGGAATTGATTGTCACTATTTCAATGGGGCTAATCATTTGGCTAATGATTGCACGTTAAGGAAAAGAGATTAGAAGAAGAATAAGACGAAGGATGAAGCGTACTATGTGGAGAAGCTGGATGAGCTGCGTTCGAAGGCAAAGAATCTTTCATGGGTTGCTCATGATGAACTAGATGAAGATGGAACTTATCAAATTTGGTCATCTGGGTCAGATGATGAAGAGATGAGACGTCCGACCCATGGAGAAATGTATGAGAAGTTGGAGGAAGAATCATATGAAGATGCATACGAAGTTCATGGGATATGCTTGGTATAGAAAGCTGTTGACAAATCTCCAATGACTACAAAGGTACGTAACATTCTTGAATCTTTTAATATTCCAGTATATGCTTATAATTCTGAATTAATCACCTTTGATGAAACTATTACTTATTTCGATTTAATAGGGATATCTGCTAGCAATGAGGCTAAGAAGCTGTCTGATCAGTTATTAGGGACACAAAAGAAACTAGATTCGAAAATTGCTAGAATAGATTGTTTAGAACTTCAAATAACTAATATCATGGTTGATAGAGATAACTTGTCAAGTGATTCTAAATTGTTGTTAGTCTAGTGGAACATCTATTGTAATTCGGCTTAAAGATTGTATGGAAAATTGACTCACCTACATCATTCATGCGAAATCAGCAAATAACAACATAGAAATTTACTGCCCTTTTTAGCTTATGAAAGAGCTACAATAGACAATATTTCGTATGATTGTGAAAAAGAAATTGTTGATTTTAACAAAGTTCCTGATGATAGTGATGATGAAAAAGAACTTGTATTTTTGTACTCTGTAAAAACTTGAGAAGCGTACTAGAGCTGAACCAGAAATATATTTACATCGGTGTTCAAATCTCACATACTTCTTTTTGATCACTTGAAACTCTGATAAATTTCATAGTCGATTCATTTGCTTCATCAATTGGAATCAGAGAAGGTCTTCAAGATCAAGGTGACTTTTGAAGAACGATTCTCGGTTTGGCAATTTTTGTCACAATTTTGAGCAATTTTGGTGAGTCTCTCTCTATGATCTCTCTTAATTCTTGTTGAATCGTGCATAATGTTTTTGAATTTTGATCAATTTGTTTCATTGAATCTAATTCGGTTTTACCCCATTGGTGATTCAATAAATTTTTTGTTTAGATCAAGCCCAAAAAAAATCAAAAATCAAATTCATATTATCATAATTTTTTTGATTCACTGTTCATCCAAAAGTTACTGTTCGTAAGCCCACATTGAAATCCAATTTTGATAAAATTGTTGTTCATTATATCAAACTCAGCCCAAACAACAATTTTTTACTGTTCATCATTTAGGTGCTGTTTGTTTTTTTGAAGTCAAAATGTCTGCAGTCTGCGGACCACATCTGCAAGCCTCTGCGGCAGAAGAGATGGACCAAATGTCTGCAGTCTGCAATAAGAAGACTGTTTGTTTTTAACGTCTGCGGGCTATTAAAATAAATTGAATTTTTAAACTTAATTTCATGTTATAAACATTAAAAATGCATTTTTAACAAAAAAATAAAAGAAAAAAAACTGCACGATGGCTATTTTTTTTTTTTTTTTTGGTTTAGGTTAAAATAAGGTCTGAAGACCTTTGAAGACACTGGCCCATGTCTGCGCCAGGAAGACCTCGCGCAGACGTTTTCTGATCTGCGCACTTCCAAAAAACAAACAATCTGCGAGGGCATACGTCTGTGCGTTGTCTGCGCGGCGCAGACAAAAGTGGTTGCGCAGATCTTCACACAAAAGACAAACAGCCCCTTAGTTTGTTATTCAAAGCCGAATCCGTGATAATTAATCTTATACTACTATTCATCGTTATTGAATCCAATTATTGTTGTATGACCCGATAATGTTGTTTAAGCCCAAAATCCAAACAAATTCTTTTGACTCTAATTCGCAGTTGCAGTTCATCACTATACATTCTCATACATGCTTAATCAGTGCTACATCTTGTTCTTGATTCATGTTTTTCTCAACTTGTTCTCATGGATTTAATTTTGTTTTGTCATCTCTAACATTCAATCAGCTTTGATTGTTGAGTTGATTTTGTGAATCGGTTGTGTATGATTTTTTCTTTTAGCAAACCGATGAGGATCAATTGAGTCAATTGTTTATAGTTTTGATAAATATGGTGAAGAACAATTAAACAACACTTTTTTATCTAAAATTTAATGTTAGATTTGTCAATTTCGTGTTTGTTGACTTTTAATTTCGAAAGTCAAACACGATTTTAAAGTGATGAATCTATGATTTGAAGGTTGGAATAGTTTAATACAAGTTCAATATGGGTTGTGAATGTCAAAATGTTGTTTGATTTGGGTTTAATTTCAAAAATCACTTCAAGATTGAGTTGATGTTGTCAAACACTGTGACCTTAATATCGAATGAAACTTGATATGTAAACAAGCAACTTTCGCTATGGGTCATGGTTTGGGGGTTTGCTTTGGGTTGATAGATTTGAATTTCGAATGGATTTTGATCGAATTGAAGTTCATTATGGAATAATTGTTGTTTATATCAAGTCGAATAGTAGAAATCAGATTGTATGACGACGAACTGATGGTTTGGGGATGTTATGTAGAACGAAAAATTTCTTGGGATCGTAGGATACGAACGTTTCTCGTAAGAGATTGTAGTCAAAATCTTAATCGACTAGAATAATGGTTTGAAATCGATGATTTTGCTAAACGATCTTGGGAAGGCTCGAAGGGAAGAAATGAGAAATTTATACAAAGGGCATTTGAAGTTTAGACGAAGGATAGTTGATGATTGTGTACGAATGGTCTCCGTATTTGTTCATACTAGGAAACGAAATTGGGGAAGAAAAATTCGATTTTGTTTGGTAAGCTGAACGAACGAAGGATGTTTGTGATTTTGGAATCGAAGGGTGTTTTTGATTTATATATGAAGGGGTGTTTGGAATTTGAACAAAGAGTGTTAGTTTCAGTGAATATACGAAGGGGTTTTTGGGTTTTGTACGAAGGGTGTATATGGATAAGATGATGAAAATTCAAAGGGGTATATTGCAAATTTGTACGAAGTAGTTACTATTCACTATTAACTCTCCGTATGCTTCGTATACTTCTACTCTTCGAATGATTTGAAAGAATGCAAAAAGTTTCGAATCTGGCCCCTGAACCTTTGAATATTTGACACTTTGCAAATTAACTCAAGTTTCGAATGTTTGACACTTTTCACCCAAATCCGACAATCTTTTGGAGCTTCGAATATTTTGGGATGCTTCGTATGATTTGTGCACAATGGCAGAATTTTCGAAAATAGTCCCTCAGGCTTCGAATTTCTGGCAATTTGCACCCAAATTCAAAAAAGGACTGTTTTTGCTGAAAAATGAAGATTGTGCATTTCAGGCCCCTACAGTTTGTGCAAATTGATGCTTTTTACCCAGATTTGAAAAAGGGGGAGAGTTTTGCATATTTTGTTGTTTTGGGCGCAACGGGTCACTGCATAAATTTGAAATTGACAATTTCTACCCAATTTTGAGAAATTTTATCAAAGGCAATTCGTGAACGACAATAAAAATTGATTATTTTTTGGTTTTTCCGGATTGAAGCACAAAGTTTATGCCACATGTTAAGGGGGAGTTTTGATACGAAAAATTTCAAATAGAGCACATTCTTTTTCCTTGGAGTTTTATAATAAAATTTCGATTATAAAAAGGGGGAGAAGTTTTATATGGAAATTCGAACTTGAATTTTTATATTACGCAGATTTGAAGACCGAAGTGATCTTGAAGTTTTGAAGCTTACGAGATGATGCAATTGGAAGTTCGGAAGTGATGTATTCGAAATGGGTTTAGTTTTATTGATGATTTTTGTTACCTGTTTTTATGCGCAAATTCACGGTGATTATTTAGAGTTTGGAATACTCTTGATCATTCGTCGCTGCTCGGATTGTATGGTCTCACATCCTAGAGCCCAAATTTAAGAATCATGGAAGAATTGAAGATTGAAGTTCGTTTCAACATGTGTCACCTTTGAGGCTCGAACCGCGTAGTGCTTGATTTTGGAGGATTTGAAGTGGGTCATCCATTCCTAACTTTGAGGGGGGAGAATGTTGGGGTGCAAAGTTCTTCATGCATGACTTTGTAATGGTTTGACTTGTGTAGACCCACTTGCATGTGGTGCATTAGCATTTTGACTAATTAGTATTTTAGAGTGAGAGAGAGACATGTAAACACCTCTATATAAGGTGGGTTTCTCCACTTGTAGAGGTGTCCTTGAGAGATGTAGTTCATAGTGATTAGTAAGTGAGATATTTATGAAGCTCTAGACTAGATCCCTTTTTGTACTCATTTACTATGATGGAATATATCTTTTAGAACCCAAATCACCATGTTGAATTGTGAAAACTTAAATTCCGCATGTCAAACCATGTTCTTTGTCACTACATGTGTGCTATATCTCGCGTAATAACCAAGGACAAAAAGTGAAACTTTTAAATTACAAAGGGGCAATATTGAAACATACCTAGATTCAAGTGTTACAATTCTCCCCGCTCAAATGAGAGTTCCTCCTTGAAGTCCGCTGCCCCAAACAACTCCAGATAGTGCTCCCTCATACGGTCCTCGGGCTCCCAAATCCATTCTGAACACTTGTGGTGCTACCATTGCACCTTCATCAACTTAACAACCTAGTTCCTCAATATTTTCGTCTTCTGATCCTGAATTGCCACCGGTCTCTCAATATAATACATGCGGCATACACCCAAATATCATCAAATGGTACCACTGCGGAGTCATCTACTAAGCACTTCCTTAGTTGAGAGATGTGGAATGTGCTATGAATATGACTGAGCTCCTCTGGAGGATCCAAGTAATAAGCAACCAAGCCCACCCGTGCGAAAACCCTGAAAAGACCAATATACATTGGGCCCAGCTTCCCCACTTCTGGAACCATATGAAACATTTCCATGGTGACACCTTCAGAAGAACCATATCCCCCACCTAGAAGTCTAAATATGACCGGCACTTGTCATCATAACTCTTCTGTCGACTCTGAGCTGTCTAATGCCTACTACTAACTTGCTGAATCAGCTTAGTGGTCTTGAGTACCACTTTGGTACTTCCCATAACCCGCAGACCAACCTCACCCCAAAAATCCAAGGTCCTAAACATCCTCCCATAGAACATCTCGAAAGGAAGTCGATCAATGTTGGCTTGATAATTGTTTTTATACAAAAATTCTGCTAGTGGAAGACACATATCCCAACTCTCACCAAAATCCAGAGCACACGCCCGCAGCATATTCTCAAGGGTCTGAAACGTCCCTTCACTCTAACCATCGGTCTGCGGATGGAATGTTGTGCTGAAATGGAGACGAGTGCCCAACTTGTCATGAAACTTCTTCCAAAACCTGGAAGTAAACCAGACATCTCTACAAAAAATCACCGATACCAGCACCCCATGACGTGCTACAACCTCCGTGATATACTCTCTTGAATCGGGATAAAATGCGTGTTATTGGTTAAATGATTCACGATGACCCAAATCGAACCCACTTCGTGTGCAGTCTGGGGTAGCTTCGTGATAAAATCCATGGTAATATCTTCTCATTTCCATATAGGAATTTCCAACGGGTGCATCTTGTCGTGAGGAAGATGATGCTTAGCCTTGACTTTCCTGCAAGTCAAGCACCGCTGCATGTACCAGGCCACATCCCTCTTCATGCAGGGCCACCAATAATCGGGATGAAGATCCCTATATATCTTCATCTCCTTGGGATGAATGGAGAACCTCAACTAGTGATCCTCCTCCATCAGAATATAACATACACTGCCCCAATACAGAACCCAAATTCACATATGCAGAGTTAACAATCCACAACTTTCATAATCGAAGGCAGCCACCTGACCCACAACATGCTCGCTCTTTCGGTGTTCTTCCTGTAGCAGCCTGAAATTTTTGATAAAAATTTTCATTTAATATTTAAAAATTACAACCATATTTTGTTTTCCAAAATTCCATTACATAAACTCATGTCCATAAAATATGAGTATCCAAAACAATAAATGTGAAAATACTGAGGAGTGCATGATGCAGTATTAAGTCAGGCCCTTACCCTTAGAACCAAAAGTACCTGAAACACCCAACAAAACTGTAAGCAAATGCTTAGTGAGTTCCCAAAATACACAAAACATATAACCACATAATGACATGCAGAATATATATACATAGGATTGTCATGGACTCCCTCCAATGTCTTCACCTAGAATGTCATGATCTACCCCTATGGTCTTATATCCAAGGGCCATGTGCTCCCCCCTCCCCTCATGGTCTTTACCAAGTGCTATGGGCTTCCCCCATGGTCTTTACATAAGTCATAACATGCCAAATAACAAACCATTTCATATTCAACGATGGAAACCTCATATCAAGTAATGGGCCGACATTGGTGCCTTCCACCCATTGGTATAGTGAGAAGAGTCACCTCAGTATGCTGAAAACAATATCTACTTAACTATTAATCTAAATTCTCACACTGTATGAATATACAAATATCCCTAATTAGGATTATGACACAACCTATACAAGGGCCCAAAATCTTAAGTCTAAGTCCCTCCATGATAGCCCAAAGGTGTCTCATTCCTTAATGGGCCCAACATCAAAGTCTAAAACCATAAAGGGACACAAGGACCAAAAGACCCAATTATGCCAACTATAGCCCAAACTAGAACAAATGTCCAATAATTCTGAATGAGTCCATGCCCAAGGCTGAATATAGCCCAATAAGCTTACAAGCTCAATGAATCCCAAACTCATCCGAAGTGTGTACGCCCAACATACCACACCAATACGCTTAGCATATTGAGTCATTTGACTGTACGCGCAACGTACACATCCTTACGGCCGGTGTACAAACAACCCATGCACAAAGGTCCATTAAGTGCTTCATACTTGAGATCTTAACATCTAGATCTGAGTTAAATAAGATGTCCTAGGGCATAAATTTGGCAACTTTATGCCCTTGCATGCCACATGGGACCCCAATACCTCATTTTTCCCATTAAGACCACCTTTAAGACCTTAAATTCATGCATGGTCCTAATACAACCTTCAAGATGGCATTTTTATGCATCAAGCATGACCAATGAGCTTGGATCTAACATTTCCAGCCTCTAGAGTTCCTCAAACTTACAAGAAAGGGTCCATGAAACAAAAATAGACTTCACAACATACCCTAAGTCAAACTAGAAAATAGAGATGGCAAGATCTAGACTTTTTACCTCCATAAGCTCCTCAAGATGAACTAGATGCAGGATCTAGAAGCTCAATAACATCGAATACTTGATCACCACCTTATCCTTCTTATAAAACCACTAAAATGGCCACCAAAGTAATTTTAAGCTCAAATATTACATTCTTATGCAAATCTAGAGATTTGGTATGATAACAGACTATGGAGGTTTTGTAGGGTAAGGTCCTAGCAAAATCAGAGTGTTTAAATATGAGACTTGATCTAAAATTAGGGTTTTAGTCTTGAGCCACATACGCCCTGCATACTGCTTGGTACGCCCCGTGTACATGGTGAATGCACGCGACTAGCCTTCCAAAGTACGTTAAGCATACATCTATGTATGTAGGGACCCTTTTTGAAAGGAAAATTCATTCTAAGGGAAATAAAAATAATTACCTGAATTCCGACCGTTACATTTCCTTCATAGCCTAGTCCTGTGCCTCACGAATCTGGTCCAACAATGGAGTAATCATGGTTATCCTTAAACATATGTCTTTGATCGGAGCCGTGACCTCGTTGTAGTTGAGGGCATCGGCCACCACATTAGCCTGCCATCGGTGATAATGGATCTCATAATCATAATGCTTCACGACATCCAACCATTGACGTTGCCTCACATTCATATTTGGTTGATACATCAAGTACCTCAGGCTCTTTTGATTCGTGTAAATAGTACAACGGGCCCAATAGAGGTAATGTTGCCAAATATTGAGGGCAAAAACCACGGCCCCTAACTCCAACTCATGTGTTGGATAATTCGCCTCATGAGGCTTCAGCTGCCTCAAACTGTAAGCGATTATGCAGCCTCTCTACATCAACACTACCCCCAATCCTATGATCGAAGCATCATAATAAACCATAATATCATCAACACCCTTTGGTAGGGTCAGAATTGTTGCCTCGCACAAATGCTATATATAAGTCTCAAAATTAGTCGGCTGCTCATGCCCCGCACAAAATGTAATCGTCTTCTTTGTCAATCGGTTCAATGGATTAACTATCTTGTTGAAATCATGGATGAATCTATGATAATTACCTACTAAGCCAAGAAAAATCTGAATCTAAAATGGAGACCTCGGAACCTCCCACTACGTCATGGCATTAACCTTGGCCGGATTGACCAGAATACCATTCTGGTTGACAAGGTTCCCCAGAAACTGCATCTCGTGCAACCAGAACTCGCACGTGGACAACATTGTGAATAGTCTCTCCCTTCTCAAAGTCTTCAACACTTCCCTCAAGTGCTCCTCATGCTGCTCTTGTGTCTTGGAATAAACCAATATATAATTGATGAATAGAATCACAGAACGATCCAGCATTAGCCTGCACACGTGGTTTATTAGATCCATGAATGCAATTGGAGCATTGGTGAGCCCAAAAGGCATCACCATGAACGTGTAATGACCATAACGACTCCGAAAAGCTATCTTCTGCACATACTGATCCCTGAACTGCATTTGATGATAACAAGATCGCAAATAAATGTTGGAGAACCAAGATGCACCCTTAAGCTGGTCAAAAAGATCATCAATCCTCGGGAGTGGATAACGGTTCTTCACCATAACCTTATTCAGCTCTCGTTAGTCGATGCACATATGGTGAGACCCGTCATTATTCTTCTTGAACAAGATCGGTGCTCCCTAAGGCGAATTGCACGGTCAATGGAACCCCTTGTCTAATAGCTCCTACATCTCGAGAGGAGCCAACCGATACTGTGCTTTGGCTATTAGAGTCGCACCAGGAACCAAATTAATCCTTAACTGAACCTACCTATTTGGAGGCACCCCAGGAAAATCCTCTAGGAATAGATCCAGGTAGCCTTGTACAATCGACACATTATCTACATGCACTTTAACCTTATCTCGGCTATCCATGATATAGGCAACATAACTGGAACAACCTTGCTAAAAATAACGATTGGCCCTTGCTGTTGAACATAAAATCGACCCACAATGAGATCTCTCCCTATGAACCACTAACTCTCCCCCACTCAGGCTCTAAACCCATACCAACTACTGCTCACAATTGATCACTTCCCCCATTACGGCTCAACCAATACATTCCCACAATAACCTTACCAAATCCACCAAATACTGTGATACGACCCATGCTGAACATTTTGGTCATGTTTATCAAAGGCGCATCTGGAATTATTTGAATTAGGATATTTATGATTTTTTTTTTAGTTTTTATCTTTCATGACTATCTATTATTAAATTTTGATAACATTTAGGGTTGGTTGTTATATTAGTAGGATGCTAGAATTACTGCTCCATAGGTTTTTGTATTTTGATTAGTTAATAAGTAAAAGTTGTAAGGTGTTTAAGAGTATCCCCTGTGACTCGAATAACTAGAAAAATTCTTGGGGAAACCTGAGAACGTACTAATTGGTATCAGAGCACGTAGATTCTGATGACAGGAAAATCGGAGGCAAAGGGCACCAATGCGGAGTGACTCTGAGGAAAGCAATCGGGATAAGGAAAAATAGTCTAGTGACTCAGACAACAACTTGAAGTCAAAGAGTTCGAGATGTTCCATGAAGAAGAAAAAGAAACGGGACCCCTTGTTAGATTGTCAAAAACTGAATGTTCCTATTTTCAGTGCTAATAATATACATGAGCTGATTTATTGGGTCGTTCAAATGAAAGCTTTTGGACAAGTTCCAAGGATCTCGTTAGGGCAGTGTTCAGGAACAATTCCTGGACAATCAGCAAACAGAAATAGTTCGTGAGTATGTACACAAGTTTGAGGCTTTTGCAGGATAACTAAATGATATGCCATAATCAATTCAGGAAAGCACCTTCATAAAGGGATTAAATGAGGAGGTATGTGCAGCAGTACGGATAGCAGAACCTGATTCTTTACCTCAAGCTATTCAGATGGCGATTAAAATTGATGAAAATAAGGTTGGGGCATTAGTAAAATGTTACAGCGGCTTGCCTAGAGTGGGTTACGGCTACCAGGGTAGGTCTAACCAGGAGGACACCATTGCTACTCTTGTTATGGTTAAGAAAGAGGACAACTCACCGGGAGGTTTCAAATGACTCATCGCTACTGAAATAGCTGATAACTGTGCCAGGTGCTTGTGCTTTATATTCGATGGAAAATTTACACCGGTACACAAATGCCCTAGCAATTCATTGCAGGTTTTGATTGTTGATGAAGAGGACGATAAGGAGAGTGATGAGAAGGTGCATTTTAACATGGTGTAGGTATCACTTTACTGCATCAGCAGTCTTACACCACCTCGTACGATGAAGGTTTAGGATAGGATCAAAGATCGGGAGGTCGTGGTCTTGATCGATAGTAGGACAACCCACAATTTTGTATCCACGAAGGTGATAGACGAGCTCACCATTATGGTTACTAGTTTTGATTCGGTGGGAGTAAAGATAGGAAATAGGCTAATGACACAATGTTATGGTATTTGAAAAGAGATTATTCTTGACTTACCAGAGGTTCGTATTGTAGAAGAGTTTATGCCATTTGAGCTTGGAGGTTCAGACGTGATATTGGGTATTAAGTGGCTGCAAACTTTAGGTGACATGAAGGTGAATTGGTCACACCTCCACATGCAATACTGGGATGGAGATAGGATTTTCATGACACTTGGAGACTCTAGTTTATCAAAAACGATGGCTTCTTGTAAAACTCTTCATAAACTAATACATCATGAAATGGAAGGATATTTGGTGTACCTCCAAGCTGATTGTGCGTTTCTTACTCATTCAATGGTTCATTTTCAATTCATTGAAGTGTTGGAAGGTTTTTGCAATGTTATCACAATGTCAGGTGGGTTACCGCCTATCTGTAGCCATAACCACTCCATTATTTTGAAAGAAGGGACCCCACCTATCAGTGTTAGACCCTATCGTTACCCGCACGCACAGAAGGACGAGATTGAACGTTTAGTTCAAGAAATGTTCAATGCCGAGATCATATAGCCAAGCACGAGTCCATTCTATAGCCCTGCGTTGTTAGTCAAATAAAAGATGGTAGTTGGCAGTTCTGCATAGACAATAGACAACTTAATAAAGCAACGGTCTCTGACAATTTTCCAATAGTGGTCATCGATGAACTTTTGGATGAGTTGGATGGATCCACTATCTTTTCCAAGTTGTACATAAAATCTGGTTACCATCAGATACGAATGAAAGAGGAAGATGTTCCAAAAATGGCTTTTCGGACCCATGAAGGGGATTACTAGTTTTTCGTTATATCGTTCGGATTGACTAATGCCCCCGCCACATTTCAATCACTAATGAATAAGGTATTCTAGCCTTTCTTATGTTGTTTTGGTGCTTGTTTTCTTCGACGATATTCTTGGTTACAGCAAAACGTTAGATGAACATTCGGAGCATTTATCTACTATGTTGGACGTGATGTGAAAGCATCAACTTTTGGCTAATCAAATAACGTGCTCGTTTTCTCAAAACCAAATTGAGTATTTATAGCATCTGATGTCTTCTAAAGGTGGCTCGGCTGAACTAACGAAGATTGACAAGATTATTAAATGGCCGAAACCGAAGTCGCTTCGGGAGCTATGTGGGTTTTTGGGACTTACAGGGTATTATTGCAAGTTTGTGAAGGATTGCAAAAAGATTGTGATTCTGATCACGGATTAGCTCAAGAAGGATAATTTTCGTTGGAATGAAGATGCTTCGCAAGCTTTTAAGCGTCCTAAAACTATAATGATTCAAGTGCATGTATTGGCATTACCCAACATTAAGAAGACGTTTATGGTTGAAAATGATGTGTTGGGTTTTGGAGTAGGGGCAGTGCTAATGCGATATTCCCAACTACGTGCTTTTTATATCCAAGTTTTATGTACTAGGGCTCATTTGAAGTCCGTGTATGAGCACAAATTAATGGTGATCATCCTTGCGGTGCAAAAATGGCGACCATGTTTGTTAGGATGCAAGTTCATAATTCGAACAGACCAAAGAAGTTTGAGATTTTTTCTTTAATAGTGGTTTGTGGCTGAGGATCATTAGAAGTCGTTTTCCAAGCTTTTGGGGAATAGTTTTGATATAGAGTATCGGCCGAGGCAAGAGAATAATGTGGCTGATGCATTGTCAAGAAGGAATGTTACAAATTTTGATGCATTGGAAACGGTTTGTAACTTCGATTAGGAGTGAATTTGGCAAGAACTTGAAAATGACACTGAATTAGTTGACCTTAGGCGTCGTGTGAGTACAGGATAGCAAGTTCCAAAGGGTTCTCAATTTAAAAAATAATCTTTTGTTTAAGGGTCGATTGGTTTTGAATCGCAATTTTTTGTGGGTTCTAAAGTTGTTTCCTGAGTTTCATGGTAGTGCGTTGGGAGGGCATTCTGGTGTACAAAAAACATATAGATGGATGGCCCAGGAGCTATTTTCGATCAGGATGAAAGGAGATATATCAAGAATGATTGTTCAATGTGACGTCTGTCGATGTCAGAAATATTCCACCCTGGCTCCGAGTGGACTATTGCAGCCACTCGAGTTACCGAAGTAGATGTGGTCTAAAGTGACGATGGATTTCATTAGTGGTCGACCAAAGTCGAATTAGTTTCTACGATTTTTGTGGTGGTGAACCTGTTGAGGAAATATTCCCATTTTTCTGCTAAAACATTTATTTATGGCTATCACAGTGGCTTCAGTTTTTGTAAGGGAGGTAGTCCAATTGCATGGCGCTTCGGAATCCATTATATCTTATAGGGACAAATTGTTTTTGAGTCTTTTTGGTGGGATATTTTCCGATTGCAAGGAACTAAGTTAAAGAGAAGCACGACCTACCATCCACAAACGAACAGTCACACGAAGGTGGTCAACCGGTGTTTAGAGACCTATCTTCATTGTTTTGTGCCCGACTCTCCAAAGAAATGGGCTAAGTAGTTATCTTGGGCGAAGTTTTGGTATAACTCGTCATTTCATACTTCAACTAACACTACTCCTTTTCGATTTCTTTATGGTCGAGATCCGACCGATTTAGTTTATTATGGAAGCAACCGCACTCTGTGCGTACTGTGGAGGAATATGTGGAAGAAAGGGATGCTATTTTGTGTGATTTAAAGGGATATTTGTTGCGTGCTCAATAATTGATGAAGCCTAAGGATGATAAGGATCGAAAAGATGAGGAGTTTGACATCGGGGATCAAGTTTTTCTCGAATTGCAGCTGTATCGGCAACATACGGTGGCTCGTCGGGTCAATTAGAAATTATCCTCTCGTTACTTTGGTCCTTTTGAGGCGTTAAAAGGGTTGGGTGTGTGGCCTATCGTTTTAAGTTACTAGCTTCCTTAAAATTCATGATGTGTTTCACATTTCCTAATTAAAAAAAGCTATTGGAAATCAGTTAGCCCCTCCTACTTTACCTATTTCATTGACTGCTGACATGGATGTTTTGCTACAACCTGAGCAGGTGGAGGGGGTTCATGAAGGTTCTTCTAGGCGGGAAGTTTTGATCAGGCAGAAGGATTTGCTTACTTATGAGGCTACTTGGGAGTTGTTTGATGCTATGGTGCAACAGTTTTCAGATTTTCACCTTGAGGACGAGGTGAGTGGTTGGGAGAGGAGTAATGATACGACCCAAGATGGAAATTTAGTTGTGTGTATCAAAAGAACAACCGGAATAATTCAAATTAGGATATTTATGATTTTTTTAGTTTAGTTTTTATCTTTCATAATTATCTGTTATTAGATTTTGAGAACGTTAAGGATTGGTTGGTATTTTAGCAGGACGCTATAACTAGTGCTCCATAGGATTTTGTATTTTTATTAGTTAATAAATAAAAGTCGTGAGTTTTTTTAGGAGTATCCCCTGTGGCTCGAATAACAGGAAAAATTCTTGCGGAAACCTAAGAACATACCATACTGCTCACTGAACAACTGAAGACTACAACCCCGAGAACTCTCCCGACCCGAACAGACCTATCATCAACAATCTCAACATCAGGAGGACAATTCAGCTCCCCTGGATTGCCAGTAAATCTATTTCTAAGCGCAAGCGATACAAAGTAACGGGTATGCCTTAAATAAAAAAAATACTAATGCATAAATATTGTTCACAATGAACAATCCTAAAATAAAATGGAGAAACATAAGCAGGCAAGTCAATATAAATAAATAGATAACGAGAAGATACGTACGCTTCACGATGTCGGGAGCTGCATGTGCCTCCTCGGCCATCAAATGGAAAGCCCTGCTCTTCACCACAGGAGCGTTTGCCCGACCCTAGTGGTCATCCGTAATCTAAAGAGTTGCAGGAGTGGGAGCTGACACTGATCCTGCTGCAGCTAAACTCGGACAATGGGACTTCTTTTGGCCCCTTTGATTTCAATGAAAGTAAACCAGATTAGATCCTGGGGTGGTGATAGTAGTACAATCCCTGCTATAATGACCCATCCGACTGTACTTGAAACAGCCGGAACCACCAATCCTACACAGTCCCTCATGCGCCTTGTCGCACTTACCAGATACCTTGGGCCTCTTGCTCGAACCCTTAGCACACGACAATTAAACTAGCTTCTTATTCTTCTCCATCAGCATGTCAATCTCCCTCTCCCTGACTCGCGCTATTATATCTTCCAGCGTCTTGTAGCTATATCAGTTCACAAACTGCTGAATGTCACTCCTCAACATCTCATGATATTAGGCCTTCTTCATCTCCTCATCCTACAAATACTTTAGAACCAGAAGCGCCCTCTCCCGAAACATCATGGTGATCTCAACCACCGTCTCTATAGTCTGGCGAAGTTCCTAAAACTCTCACACCAACTGCTGCACCACAATCACCAATGCAAACTCATATCGAAACCTGGTTGAGATATCATTCGACATCACTGTATCAACATCATCATCACCCACCACACTTCCTACATCCTCCCACTAATCTCGTGCACTGTCTTTCAAAAGACAGGAGGGAAGATTAACATTATCCTCATCAGGGTAACTGCTAGGAAGAAGGCGTTAGCAACGTCCGCTAACCACCTCTAGCTCATAATTGGGTCCTTCTCCTTATGGTAGTCCGGAGCCCCACATGTCTGGGAACTCCCTGATTGTCAAAGAATGTGCTCCCAATAGTGCTACCACCTCAGAACAAAACGAACTCAATCAATCATCTAGAATCTCCAGAATGCCCTCCTTGACAATGCCAAAGATCATAGGAGCCTGCTCAAGAATTCAATGAGTATTCTCAGACGAGATGAACTCCCTAGTCTGATCATCTAGCTTCCCGGTTCCAGATCCTGAGCCCGATCCCTATCTAGCACAAGAATTGCTAGCAGGTCTGCCTCGTAATGTCACCATACTGAAAATAGACTATATAACCCATCAGAATACACATCAAAAAAATATATCAAGCAAGCACAAACTCCACAAGCTTCCTGGTTTCATCATAGCTATCTTTGAATTTAGTGCGGATCCTCTACTTTCAGTAGTACGGGCGCATACTACCTTCCACATCTATCTGTACTTTCCTGAAGAATTTCCTTGACTCAACCAAGTCACTTTATATCCATACAACTTACCGTTACAGATAAGGCTCCCAACACTAGATCTCATCCTAGGTTTTCCTAGGAAAAACTCCATACCACTCTCCGCCATCATTTGTAGAATGAACTCCCGCTAAATCCCTCTAACTAGCTCATGAATACAAGTATATACCACTAAAACCAAATAATTCTTCGAATGAAAGGGCCCACACTACAACAGTTGAACTCAAATTATTTTGTTCCCATAATATGTAACTTAGCATTTTCGATTACTAGTTAGCTAAAGTTAGTAACAACTCCTAAAAGCACAAAGCAAGCAACATTCGAGCATCAAGTAACTAGAAACAAGAATGCAAGACTATAAGCTCATACAATAGGCATACAAAGGCATCTCTCTTAGCATTCTATCATGCAAAACTAAGCTGATCCTTAGTGCTAACTGACATACGATTCACAGATTCACAGATCAAATCATATCAGATTACATGTATGGGTAATTTGGGAAAACATACTTGAGCTCGACTGATTGCATGCACCAAACCCTTTCTTGACTCAGAAAAACTCTTTTCTAATAAAAATATTTCTTTCTGAAAAACTTTAACAAATCCATAGTTTGAGTTTAGACACACCTGAGATTATTGTTGGATTAGACGTTTAAGCCCATAACTATTATTAGTATGTACTTGACCCGAGAGTAGCATGGTCCATTTGTGTTGCATATCATTAGAGCAATTTGTTAGGATGGACTTTTGAGAGAAGATGTTGTATATGATTTATTAATATATTATAAGTTATAATATATTAATATGAAATCATATGTTTTAATTAGTATTGATCAAGAAAAAAATTTGGAATTAATTTAGTGGTCAAAAGGGACTAATTAAATCTATGGGGACTAATTATGTTAATTAGTTATATTTATATCTGTTGGGCTTATGATCCATGTTGGACCAAGTTTATGTATGGATACATAAAGAGTTGGGCCAGATGAACCATGGATCATTAAACCCATGGGTATGGATTTGGGTTATATCCATGACCCTAGAAATCTCACATATAAATACATACTTCATTGCCCAAAATTGAAACTAGGGATTCTTGGAGTTTATGGTGGCTTTTGGGTACATGGATATTCTCTCTCAAGTTCATCCTTTGTTCATGATGTTTTGTGATTCCACTTGAGGCTTCCACACTATTCCGGCTAAGCTCTTAAGGCTAGATGCATCAAGACTTCAAGCTCTAGAATAAGATATGTTATCCTAACTAGATTCTTGTGTTATATATGATAATTGCATGCTAGTTATAGGTAATACCTTGGAAAGTTCATATTTGCATGTATAATAGAGAAAACATAAATCCAAGGTTTATAGGGTTGCATGTACACCATAGAACTGTTAGAATGCTCAAAACCCAACAAGTATATCTGAATCCTTCAAACTAATGCTTTGATACCAACTTTTAACATCGCAAAAATATGACCCAAAATTTTCATTTTTAATGTAACAAAACCAATATTCCAAAAATAACATCAATACAATCTCAATAAAATAAGTGTATCAAACATCATCTCGAATCAGAGTAAAACACAAAAAGCAGAACTAGGTGGTGAGGGCTCTGCTATCATCTCAAGCCCATCCTTATGGAACAAGAAGTACCTAAAAATAAATGGAAAACCATAAGCACAAAGCTTAGGGAGTTCCACCAACTATCCCATGTCATACATAAAAATCACATACTAGGCCCCTGCCCTCCGTCGGGCCCCGCCCAATATCGAGTCCCAATCAACTCCAAGCCCTGCTGAGCATCGATCCCCGCTCGGTACACAGATATGTTATTCTTAGGCCCCGCTTGACATCGGGCCACACCCACTATACACATAGACATATGCCACATAATCATACTAACACATACAATGATCATAAACAATAGCATACGATACAACCATTAAGCGTCTCCCAGTATACATAGCAACGCATAAAACATACAAGGGTCACGTAGACTCCTAGCATCCTAACACAAATAACATGGTCTGACATTGGTGCCATAGACCCGCTAAAACCCAATAAGGAAACTCACCTCCACTGCTGAATCACATGACTGAATCTATGGTTGTTATCCGATGAATCCCCGAGCTATCAATGCCAAATAACATCCAATTAACAATTGGATTCCAATCTATAACCTCCATACTTAGGTTGAAAAGACAATTTTACCCCTTTCCTAGTTTGGTCCAAGACCAAGGCCCAAACTCACAATCTAAAAGGCCCAAAAATCAACTAACCATCCAAGGCCCATACATGGTCAAATTTTTGAAATTGGGCCTAAACCCTTTCATGGTCCTTTCCCAAGGCCCACCAAATTTCCCTAATCTAAACACTTGGATTCAGATAGCCCAACAAGACCCCAAGCACCTAAGCCCAATAGAATTGCCCAAACTTGAAGCCTAAAATGTCAAGCCCATCAGACTGAGTATGTGGGGAGTACTTAGTAGTACGCTAAGCGTACATGCTTTAGGGCCTGTACGCCCAACATACTCCTCCTATTCAGCCACCTTTCACATTAATCCCTTAATCACTTTAGGGCTTATACATTGTTCCAAAACATAGATCTAATTTCCCTAAGCTGGATTATCACGTAAAGTTGCTAATATACATTCATGGATGGCTAAATGAAGCTTTTAAAGCTCAATAGGACTTAATAAGTGACTTACTTCATGCATGTGACCAAAAATCCCATCAAGCTTACACCTTTATGCAAAAGGAGACCATAATAAGCTCAGATCTAAAAGAATAAGTCCTTAAAACGATCTAAATCCTCCAACCAACCCAAAAAGTGACCAAAAGCTTAAAAATTAAGAAGTGAAGAGATGTAATAATGGAGAAGGAAAACTTTGAACTTGATACCCCAATAAGCTTGAAATAAGGATGATGATTCTGGATCTATAACCTTCTCACCAAGCCAACCGCCTTCAATCTTCTATACTTCCTTCACTAGGAGCAAAACAACCACCAAATACTTCTTAAGGACTCAAAAGCACAACAATGGAGGCTAAGGGACATTTTCTATGGTTTTGGTGTGACAACCCGACACTTTTACATTGTGAAATCGATCCATATATCTATAATTCATGTGAATTTAGCATCTTTTAACAAAATGTTGGGTCCGCGCGAGTGTTATAGGCTTAGTATATCATAAATGTGGGCCATAGAAAGGTTTAGGAAGGGTGTTGCATCGAAAGATCCAGCCAAACACACCAAGAGAGGTGTGTAAGGCCGCACACTAGTGTGTGCGGCCAGCCATCCGCATATCCAACCGCAAACCCCTTAAGCCTCACACCCGATCCTATATATAGTAGAAGACCCTTTTCAATTCACTTTTCGTTGCACTCTCTTCCTCTCTCTAAAAACATCACCCACGAACACTTAGAAGTCCTCCAAAACGTGAAGAACATCATCTTTCAACTTGTTATAGAGGTAAAACACTTGAATCCAAGCCCAAAACTCAAAGTGTTCTTCGTGTTCTTCACTCCTTGAAGGATTGCGGCCGCACACCTTCATCAGGTGGCCAAACATATCCAAAACACCCTCCAAAGTGAGAATATGGCCACACAATCGACACATAGGACTTAAACAAGGAGTGTACATTCGCACACCCCTGTGTATGGCCGCACACACACCCTATACAGCCGCACACTCTAGTGTGCAGCCTCATACACAAGTCTTGCCACATTCCCCAGCCGCACACTCACTTTTATGGTTATACACCCACCCTAATACTCATATTTGGCCTTAAACTTGCATAGATCATTGAGTATAGAATACGGGACATTTAGTCCTAGTGATTCCAAGTCCTTAGGGTGATTTCCTATCATTTTAGTCATGAAACACCCTAGCTCTAACTTACATATGTGTCACCATGTGATTAATAGGGGCTACTTGCGTTCAGAGCATCCGTTGACACTGGACACTCACATCGATAGCACACTTGAACCCTACGTCAGACAGTGAGTTCATACCCCCTTAATTGACCTTTCTAATGTTTTTAATTGTTTTATGGGGGGATACAAGTTGAATCCAATACATTGCAGAATCAATTACACGTGATTGATGGCTAACTATCATAAGGATTTTGACATTTTAAAGTATTTTATCAGTAAAGTTATTGTAAATGTTTATCAAACTCATTTTCACAATTCAATTGTCTTAAAACCATTTTTTATATTTTCAAAACCTAAATTTATTTCCAAATCATATCTACACTAATATATTTATATAAATAGGTATTGAAGGACTTAGAGCTGATAACTGACCTTATTTCCTGTTCTTGTTTGATTGTGGGCTTAAGGTATTAGGTTATCTGTTCGACTGGCATTTAATAGTTAGTTATATATCTTGTATATTTGAGTTAGATATATAAGTTTTCATCCTAGTTTGATACTTCTACATATCGAAGACACTAAATCAAGTACTCACTTTAAATATAATAGGTATAGTTAAGGATTACTATTCATTTTTTATATCACTATGATACACACTATGGTCAGTACAATTACAAGACTATATGTACAATATACAATGTGAAGAGAACATTATACAATATACACTATACTAAGGGAACACTACCCGCTATAAGAAGAAATACTATAAACTACATCAAGAGAACAATACATAGTTTACTAAGAGAAGCACTATATATCATATGTAAGAAAATAATATAACATAATGTGATGCATTGTCTCTCTATATGACCCATCGCTATGCGATCATTGGATAACCATCGTCTCCTGGAGGGAGAACGACCACTACATGTATAGATCTATACGGGACGGATTTTCCCCCATCCCGACTACTACCTATTGTCCGAGCCTTTTGGCCCATGGATGACAAATACTACCACACTATTGGTGACCTGGAAGGTCAGCCACCATGCTATTGTCACTGAATACGGTTTCATACGAGCTCATATACAAACTTTAATTAAAAACACATTCCGAGGTGCATACAAAATCAATACTATCCGGAGTTTACTTTCACTATTACATTTAACCGGCAGGGATGCTGCTGGGGTGAAACTCCATTTCATTCTCTAAAATGAACGAGCTAAAACACTATTTTCATTACTGATGTTTTCACGAGAAGACTATCATATTATAAAAGAAATGGGCTTACTAATGACCCAGTCTTGGTAAAATACTAGTTTTGTTGGAAAAAATGGGATTCTTTATGAATCAATCTACTTTCAAATTTTGATAACAGTCATTTCGCTACAAGATTGTAAACAATTTTATACAAGCAACGACACTAAATACTTATGAACTCACCAGCTTTATGCTGATACTCGTTTTTCAAAATAACATGTATTCTCAGGTCAAAAATAAATAGGTACTGATGCAGCATTTGGGAAGATGGAGCACATATAAGAGTCATCTTTTATTTTGTTGATACTTTTTGGTGTCCACATAAATGTACATAACACATATGTATTAAAATTAGCATATTAATGTAATGAATGTGGTTTCTTGTTTTTTTCTATTATGGATTGTTATGATACTGAACATGATGTCCTCCACCCCAGAACATATTCCGCCGTTCTCGGTTTTGGGGTGTGATAGATTGGTATTAGGGCATTGTTTATAGTGAATCAAGTATATCAACCCATAAAAGATATACGAACTATAAACACTTCGGGACTAAATCACTCTGACCAAGAATATATACTTTTAAATACTAAAATATTTAACTAAGTGTGTATATATATATATATATATATATATATATATATATATATATATACACACATTCACGAATACAAAGGGTAAGTATCATACTAGAATAGAACAAAAGTATTAAGATTGTCGAGCAGCATAATTAGGCTTAGAGGCATATAGTCACATTTGGGTGGATGTAGCCTGATCAACTACATTTTTCTAGGAGTGACTATCATGTGCCTAAGAATAGTGGTGGTGCTGCAACAAGTCTAAAAGAAACTTACCAACACTACCCCAAGAACTCTAACACGAGAATACTATAGGAGTATTCTGCATCACTATAATCTACATATATGAGAACTAAAAATGTCATTATTAGGAGAGCAATAGTTGCTAAGCAAATACACTACGGTTACATGTGACTAAGATGTTATAGACTTAGAATCTGTGATCTTTGATTTACTTCCTGTTCCTTGTTTGGTTGTGGATTTAGAGTTAGGATCGCTTATTCGAAGGTCTATCATGTTTCGGTCGCATGTAATTAGTATGCACTATGCAAGTATTGGTCTGACTAATAATGATTCTCTTATAAGTATCTTAGATTAGTATATCTATTAACTATTCTTCCTCTTTTCTCGCATAGATATCATGGTCAGATTTAATCACAGTGACCCATACTTCTCAAATCACGGTAATGCGGGGTGGCTTGAAGAAGATCCTGATGAGGAACATCAAATACCTTTGGATGATCACCAAGCAGAAGGCTTCTCGGATGGGTCAAACTCTGAACCCAAAGTCAACAACCTACCCCCTGCGGCCCCGGTCCCGAACCCTAACCCCCGCCAGGCCTTCCACGGCCCGACGCCTGCATGGGTGGAATTTATAGAAATGTGGGGTGAAGAGCAAAATCAATCCATGCCCTTTAATAGAGACTGAAGCTTTTACAACACAAGTAAAGGAGGAGCAGCGGATAGAGTCTTGCCTATTTTGGTCCGAAGAGTTGCCCGCAATGAAATTCAAGGCAGAACTGCTCTCTAGCGTATCGCGGAGGTTGATACGAATGGAGGACTACAATCCCTTCGCACCAGCCGCCTGGAGCATGCTAATGAGAGGTTTGCAGCTGGCCACGAGGCCTTGCTACAGGCATTGTCTGAGACCTGGGTTGAAGGCATGGAACTCCGAGTTCGCCAGAGGGTCTACGAGCGACACCTCCTCGACATGGAATGCCAGCTGGCTGATCTTCGAGTCTGCCCGAGAAACATCCTCCGCCGCCGATGAAAGATGACTAGCGCGTCTTTTCTTTTGACTTAGGAATAGTCTTTAACATCTGCTTTTGAATGAAACACTTGTCTATATAATATTCTCATCTTTCAGTATGCTATTTAGCCATCTAGACTGTCAATCACTTTCTCCTTATGGTTTGATGTAAGGTCTACCGTTAGACCATTTTTCCAAGAACTTATTTACATTAGTAATACCATTAATATTGACAGTTATCTAACCTATTGGGAAAATTCTATACTCTTATGTCTCCCTACTCAGTATATGACCTTGTCTGACAACTTGTGTATGGTGGTTTAATTCATAAAACACTCTCATCATACTCACCATTGTTTCTCACTATTATCATCATACTTATAAAATTTTGAGCAAAAGATGCCTCCCTGTAAGCGCCCAAACAAAGGTAGACCTGCGGCTCAAACTCCTCCACCACCACCCCCTCCACAGTTCGATCTAGTGATGTTTCAAACGGCTGTAACCGCAGCGGTGACTGTAGCTCTAGCTCAAATAAATTCCGGTGATGCAAGTGGCGCTGGAATGGGCGGAAATTCTAGACATGGTGAAGATCATCAATGGACACAGGGATGAACCTATAAGGATTTCATCAACTGCAAACCAACCTTCTTCAATGGGACTGGATCAATCCTTGCATTATCTCAATGGTTCGAAAGAACGGAGGCCATCTTCGAGATGTGATGGTGCCCCGAGGAAAGCAAGATTAAATTCCCTGGTTGCACCTTCACTGAAAGGGCCTTAACATGGTGGAATAGCCATGTTAAATCACTCTCTCTGGTAACAGCCAATGCTATGGGTTGGGACACACTGAAGGACCTATTGATGAGAGAATACTGCCCTAGGGGCGAAGTTCAGAAACTTGAAGAGGAACTCTAAAGCCTCAAACTGAAGGGAATCGACATAGTAGCTTATACGGCCAGGTTCTACGACCTGGTAGCTATGTGTCCTTACATGATCCCTTCTAAAAGCAAGAAGATTGAGCGATACATATGTGGTTTAGTGCCCTCGTATCGAGGAAACGTTTTAGCATCACGCCCTCTGACCTTTGACAGCGCCAAGGAATTGGCTCAAAGGTTGATTGATCATGAAGTTCCCTCCATCCCGTCAAAAACCACAACTATTACCACTACACCAACCACGTCGTCCGAGAACAAGAGGAAACGGTGGGACCGGAAGAAGGCAAGTCAACTCAATCATCCCCCAAAAACCAACAGACGGTGGCTGTTCATGCTGCCACTACTCCTGCTGCCCCTACACCAGCCAAAACCTATATAGGAAAACGCACCCAAGTGCAGCAAGTGTTCTTTCCATCATTACGGCCCCTGTCGTGAAATGCACTGCACTAATTGCAATCGGAAGGTTCATACCATCCGGTTTTGCAAGTCTCAACCCAAACCCATCAGTAATGTTCCCAGTACCGGAGTGAGTCAAGTCTGCTATGGCTGTGGAGAGGCCGGGCACTTCAAAAGAAACTACCCGAAAGCTGGGAATGCGGGAGGAACAGGAAGACTACTTGCTATTGGTCACACTGAAGCGGTGGCAGACCCCACAGTAGTCATAGGTACGTTCCTTCTTGATAACTCTTATGCTTGTATCCTTTTCGATAGTGGAGCAAAAAGAAGTTTCGTAAACCGAAACTTTAAGCACTTACTTAAACAATCCTCACAACCTTTAAAAGAAGCCTTATTCGTAGAGATGGATAATGGAAAAACAGAAAGTTCTAACAAGATCTACACAGGTTGTACCCTCACGCTAGATGATCGTTCATTTCCTATCGACCTCGTACCAGTATCGATCAAGAGTTTCGACGTCATCGTAGGCATGGATTGGTTGAGTCCTCATCGCGCCGATATCCTGTGCTTCGACAAGGCCATCCGTCTAAATCTACCGAATACCGAAACTCTGTTAATCTACGGAGACAAACCCAATACGAATCTTCGTATCATTTCCAATATCAAGCCCAGAAGTACTTGCGTAAAGAGTACTGTGCATTTCTTACACACGTTGTCGACACGAGCTGGAAAATGAAAGATCTCAAAGACTTCCCCGTAGTGTGCAACTTTCTTGATGTCTTCCCCGAGGAGTTACCAGGTTTACCACCGCAACGTCAAGTCGAGTTCAGGATCGACTTAATTCCAAGAGTTGCCCATGTAGCCAAATCGCCCTATCCTCTAGAGCGTGCTGAGATGCAAGAATTATCTGGACAACTTAACGAGCTACTCAGCAAGGGCTTTATAAGATTGAGTTTCTCACCCTGGGGAGCGTCGGTATTGTTCGTAAAGAAGAAAGATGGATCGTTCCCTATGTGCATCGATTATAGAGAACTCAACAAACTGATGATTAAAAATCGTTACCCTCTTCCTCGTATAGACGACCTCTTTGACCAACTGTAAGGGGTGAGTTACTTCTCCAAGATTGATTTAAGGTCCGGATACCATCAGTCGCGAGTGCTCGAGGAGGATATTCCAAAAACCACCTTCCAAACTAGTTACGGGCACTACGAGTTCGTATTGATGCCATTCGGACTGACCAATGCGCCCACAGTATTCATGGACTTAATGAATAGGGTGTGTCATCCTTACTTGGATCAGTTCGTCATCGTCTTCATTGATCAGAGAAGCTATATCCGAAATTCTCTAAGTGCGAATTCTAGATCCGAAAGGTCGAATTCTTAGGATACGTGGTTAATGAAGTGGGAATCCACGTGGACCCATCCAAGATTAAAGCCATTGAGAACTAGTCAGCACCGAAGATGCCTATAGAAATTCGTCAATTCCTAAGTCTCGTTGGCTACTATCGCAGGTTCATTCAGAATTTCTCCCAGATCGCAAAACCTCTTACAACAATAACCCAGAAGGGCGTGACCTTTGACTGGGGAGAGAAACAGGAGAAGGCATTCCAAACCCTGAAACGAGCCTTATGCACCGCACTGATACTATCCCTTCTTGAAGGAACAGATGATTTTGTGGTTTACTGCGATGCGTCCAATTAGGGGCTCGGTTGTGTTCTGATGCAACGACGTAAGGTTATTGCCTACGCTTCAAGACAGGTGAAGACACACGAAGTCAACTACACCACACACGATCTCAAATTAGGAGTGGTTGTTTTCACTCTAAAGATCTGGAGACACTATCTGTACGGTACGAAGAGCACGATATACATCGATCACAAAAGCCTCCAACACATACTTAACCAGAACGAGCTCAATATGACACAACGATGGTGTGACAACCCGATACTTCAACTCTTTGTAACGACCAAAATGGGTCAAGTATTGTAACCACTTACGAGTAATAAAATGTATAAATAAGTTCTACTTAATTTCTTTCTATCATTAAATGTCTTTGAACCATGATCGTACGTAAAAAGATCGCCCAAATCCGACTTCATATAGCGAAGTTATGAATTTTCAAAGAAATTCCTTAAACACGATGGGTTTTTATTAAATAATAAAAACAATAATAAAAATAATTTTGGAATTTGCCGACGGAGTCTAAAAGAAAGTTGTAGAGCGTAGTCTCACCTACGTGAGGAGATAAAGACCATCGAAAACGGAGTTCGTATGAAGAAGATATGAATTTTTGAAGTTTATTAAATAAATTAATTATTTATTTTAATCAAAATTCGGATATTATCCGAAGGGGAGTCAGCGCCCTCATCCGAGGTACGCGCTGCGTACTCCTGTACGCCCCGCGTAACCGAGAGGATTGGCCTCTGATCGTCCACGTCGCGCTATCCGAAGGAATCAACCCGTCCGACCCGTCCGAAGCCCCGACCCGTCCGACCCGACGTCCCATCCGACCCGCCGTCCCATCCGACCCGCATACCCAGCGACCTGTCCCATCCGAAACCGAGGCATTCGAGGCCTCGGTCATGCATGACGTACGCGTACGCGCTGCGTACGAGCGTACGCCCCGCGTACCGAGGCAGACCAGCCTCCCTATAAATAAGATGCGAGGGTTTCCAAAGAAAGGGCTCATTTCTCTTCTCTCTCTCTCTCTCAACTTTGCCTCGTTTTCCGTGTCCGTTCAAACCCGAAGCTCTGGTCTTTTTGGCTCAAGTCCCGAAGGTCGATTTTACTCCCGAGACGAAACTCTGCCCGGTTTTCCATCTCGCCATCTCCAAAACTTTCAAGTGAGTTTCATACCCCTTAATCAACCGTTTTAATTATTCTAAATACTTTTATATGCTTTCAAGGGGGGGATTACAAGTAAAACACACGAGTATTATCGTGTGTTACATAAAGAAACTCTTTTATATACTGTTAAATATTCAAATCACATGCGATTTATAAACCTTTAAAGGAACTTTTATACATAAATATATAACATATGTTACAATAGCATTCGATCTTTTAAAATATAAAGTTGTTGTAATGTATGTATAAAACTAAACTGTTCTTAAATTATTCTTTTCTATCTTAGACTCTACACCAAAAATCTATGCTTTCATAAACAAATGATTCTTTTCCTAAATATTTCTAAACAAACAAGGCACACTTTTTGGAAAACTATAATAGGTATAGTTTTACGAACAGATTTCTAACTCTTATGTACTAGAAACATATATTTCAAGAAGTTTACTTTCGTATACAAGAACAAACGTAACATTTTAACAAGTAGATCTGTTTTTATACAGCGAATTTGTGAGACACTAACTTCATGTACGTTCGAGTACACATTTCAAGTCCTGTATTACATACCAGAATCCCTTGGAGGGGGAGCATGGTGTTTGTGTATAGATCTATACGGGCTTGACAACCCGCGCCCTGACTGTTAGCTGCAATCCACCGTTTGGGGTGACAAACGTCATAACATTCCAACGCCTGAAGAACGTTGTGTATAGGCATTCCGAGTCAATAGTATGGTTATAAAACTCACAAGGGGTATTAAAAATGCATTGATTTACAAGGTTTTCAAACTCATTTATTATTTTACATTTACATACATTTTGGAAACAAACTTTGGTCTTGAGTGAAGGCTACTTTTATACTAGTAGAAAATATAGGATTTTCTAAACACAAACAAACAAAGATAAAACACTTCATTTCATTCAAACATTGTCACTTAAATACTTATGAAATTCACCATCTTAAATGCTGATCTACTCTTTCAAAATTACTTGTATGTCCCAGGAAATCAGTAATTTCAGGTATGCATTTCGCTTTTGATGAAGGGATGCTGCGGCGCCAGTTTAATCTCGTATTTTGACATCATATTGTAATTGAGTTTTGAATATGTAATTTTTGACAAATGTAAACTTTCAATTATATATATATGATGGTTGTATTGCTTTCTTTACTATGTATTCAATTGTTACGTTACCACATGAAGTCATCCGCCCCCGAACGTTTCCGCCGTTCAGGTTTGGGGGTGTGACAGATGGTGGGTCGAACTACTCAATGATTACGAATGCGAAATTCGGTATCACCCGGGTAAAGCCAATGTTGTAGCAGACGCCGTGAGTCGAAAAGAATATTCTGGCCGAAAGGTTAAATCACTGACAATGACTATCCATTCTCACTTATCCGCGCAAATCTGTGAAGCCCAGATGGAAGCCTTGAAACCAGAAAACGTCATAAACGAAACTTTGAAGGGAATGGATAAGAATCTTGAGATTTGAGGAGACGGAGTTTATTGTTTCATGGGTCGGATCTGGACCCCAAAGTTCGGTGGTTACAGAGAGGTTGTCATGAACGTAGCTCACAAGACCAGGTACTCCGTTCACCCAGGTTCGGACAAGATGTACCTTGATCTCAAAAAGTTATATTGGTGGCCAAACATGAAACCCGAGATCGCTACCTCCGTGGGCAAGTGCCTGACTTGTGCCAAGGTGAAGGTCGAATATCAGAAACCCTCGGGTCTGCTCCGACAACCCGAGATACCTGAGTGGAAATAGGAGATGATTTATATGGATTTCATTACCAAATTACCCAAATCTCCAAGTGGGTGCGATACCATTTGGTTAATTGTCGATCGACTGACGAAATCCTCCCATTTCCTGCCAATCAAAGAAACTTTCAAGATGGAAAGGCTCACACAAATCTACATCCAAGAGATTGTTCTACTACATGGTGTTCCTATATCTATTATTTCCGATAGAGATAGTAGGTTCACTTCAAGATTCTGGAAATCGCTGCAAAGCGCCCTAGGAACGCGGTTGGACATGAGTACGACCAACCATCCGCAGATCGACAGACAAAGTGAAAGGACTATCCAAACTTTGGAAGACATGTAGCGAGCCTGTGTGATCGACGTTGGTAAGGTGTGGGATTCCCACTTACCCCTGGTTGAGTTTTCCTACAACAACAGTTACAACATAAGCATCAAAGCAGCCCCATTTGAAGCCCTTTACGGCCGAAAGTGCAGATCCCCTCTATGCTGGCCTGAGGTGGGTGACACCCAGTTAGCTAAAGGATAGATACCTGACAGCACTCTCACAAGTCCGGAGATCATTCGAGAAACGATCGAGAAGATCGTTTAGATTCGTGAAAGATTAAAAGCCACTAGAGATCGACAGAAAAGCTACGCAGACAAATGAAGAAAACCCTTGGAATTCCAAGTGGGAGACCGAGTCCTTCTGAAAGTCTCACCCTGGAAAGGCACGATACGCTTTGGAAAGTGTGGAAATCTAAATTCAAGATACATAGGGCCTTTTGAGATTCTCACTAGAATCGGCCCCGTGGCTTACAAACTAAACCTACCTCACGAACTTCGTAACATACATCCTACATTTAACGTCTCAAACTTGAAAAAGTGTCTATCCGACGAGACTCTTGTACTCCCACTCAAAGGGATCGAGATCAACGAGAGCCTCAATTTCATGGAAGAACTAGTGGAGATTATGGATCGAGAGGTCAAAAGAACGAAGCAAAGTCGCATCCCTATAGTGAAGGTTCGTTGGAATGCCAAACGAGGACCGGAGTTCACTTGGGAGCACGAAGATCAAATGAAAATTAGATACCCCTATCTTTTTACTTAGTTATTTGTAATAAATTAACTGCTTGAACTCTAAATTTCGGGATGAAATTTCCCTAACGGGGGGAGAATGTGACAACCTGACACTTTTACATTGTAAAATCGATCCATATATCTATAATTCACATGAATTTAGCATCTTTAGCAAAATGTTGGGTCTGCACGAGTGTTATTGGCTTAGTATATCATAAATGTGGGCTATAGAAAGGGTTAGGAAGGGTGTTGCATTGAAAGATCCAACCAAACACACCAAGAGAGGTGTATGCGGCCGCACACTAGTGTGTGCGGCCAGCCAGTCGCACACCCAACCGCAAACCCCTCCAGCCTCACACTCGATCCTATATATAGTAGAAGACCCCTTTCCATTCACTTTTGGCTGCACTCTCTTCCTCTCTCTATTTTTTCTCTCTAAAACCATCACCGAAGAACACTTAGAAGGCCTCCAAAACGTGACGAACATCATCTTTCAACTTGTTATAAAGGTAAAACACTTGAATCCAACCCCAAAACTCAAAGTGTTCTTCGTGTTCTTCACTCCTTGAAGGAGTGCCGCCGCACACCTTCATCAGGTGGCCGCACATATCCAAAACACCCTCCAAAGTGAGAATATGGCCACACAATCGATACATAGGACTCAAACAAGGAGTGTGCAGCCGCACACAAACCCTGTACGGCTGTACACTCTAGCGTGCAGCCTCACACACAAGTCTGGCCGCATTCCTAGTTACACACTCACTTTTATGGTTATACACCCACCCTAATACTAATATTTGGCCTTAAACTTGCATAGATCATTGAGTATAGAATACGGGACATTTAGTCCTAGTGATTCCAAGTCCTTAGGGTGATTTCCCATCATTTTAGTCATGAAACACCCTAGCTCTAACTTACATATGTGTCACAATGTGATTAATATGGGCTACTTGTGTTCAGAGCATTCGTTGACAGTCGACACTCACATCGATAGGACACTTGAACCCTACGACATACAGTGAGTTCATACCCCCTTAGTTGACCTTTCAAATGTTTTTAATTGTTTTATGGGGGGGGGGGTACAAGTTGAATCTAATACATTGCAGAATCAATCACACGTGATTGATGGCTTACTATCATAAGGATTTTTACATTTTAAAGTATTTTATCAGTAAAGTTATTGTAAATGTTTATCAACCTCATTTTCACAAATCAATTGTCTTAAAACCATTTTTTTATATTTTCAAGACCTAAATTTATTTCCAAATCCTATCTACACTAATATATTTATATAAATAGGTATTGAAGGACTTAGAACTGATAACTGACATTATTTTCTGTTCTTGTTTGATTGTGGGCTTAGGGTATTAGGTTATCTGTTCGACATTCGTTTAATAGTTTGTTATATGTCTTGTATATTTGTGTTAGATATAAAAGTTTTCATCCTAGTTCGATACTTCTACATATTGAAGACATTAAATCAAGTACTCACTTTAACTATAATAGGTATAGTTAAGGACTACTATTCATTTTTCATATCACTATGATACACACTATGGTCAGTACAATTAGAAGACTATGTGTACAATATACAATGTGAAGAGAACATTATACACTATATACTATACTAAGGGAACACTACCCGCTATAAGAAGAAATACTATAAACTACATCAAGAGAACAGGACATAGTTTACTAAGAGAAACATTATATATCACATGTAAGCAAATACTATAACAGAATGTGATGCATTGTCTCTCTATACGACCCATCGCTATGCGATCGCCGGATAACTTTATCTCCTGGAAGGAGTACGACCACTACATGTATAGATCTATACGAGACGGATTTTCCTTCATCCCGACTGCTACCTATAGTTCGAGGCTTTTGGCCCAGGGATGGCAAATACTACCACACTATTGGTGACCTGGAAGGTCGGCCACTGTGCTACTATCACTCAGTACGATTTCATACGAGCTCACATACAAACTTTAATTAAAAACACATCCCGAGGTGCATACAAAATCAATACTATCTGGAGTTTAGTTTCACTATTACATTTAACCAGCAGGGATGCTGCTGGGGTGAAAATCCATTTCATTCTATAAAATGAACGAGCTAAAACTGTAATTTCATTACTGATGTTTTCATGAGAAGACTATCCTATTATAAAAAAAATGGGCTTACTAATGACCCAGTCTTGGTAAAATACTACTTTTGTTGGAAAAAATGGGATTTTCTATGATTCAAACTACTTTCAAATTTTGATAACAGTCATTTCAATACAATATTGTAAACACCTTTATACATGCAACGACACTAAATACTTATGAACTCACCTGCTTTATGTTGATACTCGTTTTTCAAAATAACATGTATTCTCAGGTCAAAAATGAACAGGTACTGATGTAGCTTTTGGGAAGATGGAGCATATATAAGACTCATCTTTTCTTTTGTTCATACTTTTTGGTGTCTACATGAATGTACAGAACACGTATGTATTAAAATTAGCATATTAATGTAATGAATGTGGTTGCTTTTTTTTCTATTATGCATTGTTATGATACTGAACATGATCTCCTCCACCCCAGAACGTATTCCGTCGTTCTCGGTTTTCGGGTGTGACATTTGGGGGCTTAGAGACAGGTAAAGAGGCCATCCCTAAATACTTATGGTGCTTATATAGAGTGCATCACCCTAAATTAGGGTTTCATTAATTCTCACGTACGCCTCGGGTACATAAGTGTATGTATCGTGTACGTGTTCGGAGTCTCGATCAAGCCTTGCATTAGTACGCTAAGTGTACCATGTGGTATGTCCTGCGTACTGGCTTCTCAACTAGTATGCTAAGCGTACCATGTGGTACACCCCGTGTACTACCCAATGACCAAAAGTGCAATTTTTAAAACACAAATGGGCAATAATGAAACATACCAAGATTCAAGTGTTAACCAAAATCTAAGGACATTATAGGAGATTTTCTCAAAAAATTACCCAACACATTTTACTAACAAAATATTGTTTTTTTTATTGTGAAATTTTCACTAAAAGCCTTTCCCAATGAATTTTGCGGTTGGAAATGATCCATATTTATAGTAGTGATATGTGAATGGAGACAAATATATAAAGAGTAGTTAATATTTTATTGATTTAGATAAAATGTAAATGATGATTTATTACGTTCAAAATATCAATGTAATTGTGTAATCTATCTCTTCTAATAAACAATACTTAATTATACCACATCTTTATTTTACCATGCTACATTGCCACTTGTGATAATTCTTAATAATTCTTATAATTCCCAAAAATTATATAAAAATGTGGAAATATTAATTGTAATTAATTAATTAATTGTAATGTCAAACTTATATAAAAAAACCGAAATTATTGTTTGGAACTACAGTCAAATTCCACTTATTTTTGTAACAATATCAATTTATGAAATACAAAATTTATCCTACTTTGATAATGGTATTTTGGCTTATAGTTTAATAAATTATATTAATATAATTGAAAATGTCGAAGTATACAAATTGAAAATGGTTTTGTAGGCGTAGGAATGGATGAAAAATTTGTTTGTGATGTTATATCACTAATATTATTTAAGTGTAATAGGGTTAATTTGTTGATCAATGTCACTTTGACAATTATCGAAGAAATTAGTATGGTGCGGAGTGCATATTTGTTTGATTTTGTCATTGCTGAAAGTATACTGCTACTTAGGGGATAAGCCCTAGAACTGACCGGGGTCCGGGGGTAGCAACCCTGGGAGCAGGGTCCAAGGGCAGAGTCGCTGACTGAGTCAGCACGGAAAGTTTTTATATGAGTTATGTTACTATATAAAAAATGTCTCAAAAATCTGTATTTTTGTAAAAACATCCATTTTGGTGATCCAATTATAGACCCAGTTTTATGTTAGTTTTTGACAGGTAATATGACCGTTTTTTTACAGGAAGTTGGTTTCCATTATATGATCAATTTCGGATTCATTAGGGATACATATTTCATACCATCTTCTTCTTCTCCATTTTAGATACAATGAGTTTCATCCGATTAGAGATTTTAAGTGTACCCTCGAAATGCTTTAATTTGAAAGTGTTTCACAACTCTCATTGATCCAAGTTTATTTATATCCTGTTTTTCTAAGAAAAATAATATTATAGTATATATTTTGAATAGAAGGTTAATTCCATGTTGTCCTATGTAGGTTTAAGCAAAGGTTTCTGGCGTGAGACTATGTTAACTGCATGTTATATTTTGAATATAACTCTAAACAAAAGGATTAAAAATACTCCTTATGAACTTTGGTGTAAAAATGTACCAAATTTGAGTTATCTTAAAGTTTGGTTTTGTCGAGAAGTTGTGAGGCTCACTGAACCCAAAAGGAAGACATTGGTTGATATAGGTATAGATAGTATCGTTATTGGATATGATGAGCATTCCAAAGCTTATATATTCTATGTTCTAGAATATAATGACTCTGTGTCTGTGAACACTGTTATAGAGTTAATACATGCTATCTTTGATGAAGAAAGATTTACATCTATACCTAGACCACGGGACATGATTCAACAATCTTTCAGCAAGAACATAACTCAAGCTAAAGATGCTTCTGGTGGTACAAGTTCTGTGTCTGAACTTAGTAAGAGTACTGGAGCTAGAAAAGCTAAATCTTTTGGATCTGATTTTGAACTATATTTATTTGAAGGAACAAGAAATGAGATTCTATCTCAATATCAATATTATTTTAATATTGAGGAGGATCCAAAGTCTTTCATGGAAGCTATGGCTTCTAGGGATGTGCATTTATGGAAAGAGGAAATTCAGGATGAGATTGATTCTATCATGTATAACAATACTTGGGTATTGTCTAATTTACCTCTTGGTTGCAAGGTATTAGGATGTAAATGGATCCTCAAAAGAAAAACGAAGGTGGATGACATATTTGATAAGTATAAAGCCAGATTGGTTATCCAAGGCTTTAGACAAAAGGAAGGAATTGACTTCTTTGATACTTATCCTCCAATTGCCAGAATTTCTACTATTAGATGTGAAAACTACATTCTTGAATGGTGACTTGGATGAGGAAAAATACATGAAACAACCTCAAGGGTTTGTAATACCTGGAAATGAACACAAAGTATGCAAGTTAAAGAAATCATTATATGGTTGAAAAAAGCACCAAAACAATAGCAACAAAAGTTTGATGATGTTGTCTTGTTTAATGGTTTTGCATTAAACCAAACTGACAAGTGTGTATATATAGTACATTTGATACTTATGTTAAAGGAGTCATTATTTGTTTATATTGGGTCTAAAATTATGGTTTATACTTTACTTTTATAGGAAAAAATATTTTTCAGTCTAGGACTGTAAACAGGTTTACGGCTATAAACCCATTTACGGTCGTAAACCCATTTGTGGCCCATATTCCCTATGTGTGTGTGTGTGTGTATATATATATATATATATATATATATATATATATATACATATATAGGTGTTAGGTGGTTGGGGAGTGGTTGATGAACGTTAGAGGAGTGTACGGCCAAGAGAGAGAGAAAGGAGCATAATTGTGTAAGTTAGTGTGTGAATCTTGTGTAAGGAACTTCATTTTAATCAATTCAAAAAAGATTCATATTCTTCTTTTTCTACTATTATATTTTGATCTGGCATCATCCTTTTGATTGGGATTCCGCACCATCAAACGGATCTGATTGATAGACAAGCAGATTTGGGACTTACAAGTGGTATCAGAGCTTGGATAGTATCAATCATTTTGGCTGGATATGGAGTATATTTGATCTTATTTTTTAAAGATTTTTATGTTTTTGGATAGATCTCTGAAAAACAAGGGGGTATGTTCTTTGCATTTTTCATAAAAAAATTAGTTTTTGATCGAGTTTTGGAACAAAAAGGGGGTAACAACGTCAATTTTTTTAAAGGGTTTATGGTCTTAAACCCATTTACGACTAGGATTTCTAGAGTTCACGACCTCGGAGTTTATGGCCCAGCAGTTTGCAGTTCTCGCCTCGTTCACAGCTCAACATCGGTTCCAGCTTCGGACAGGCTTCGCACGCAGCATCCTTGCATTAGCAAAAATAGGAAATGTTTTTGGGGGGTTGCCAGGGATCGAACCCGGGCCCCCTGATTCATGCAGGCACCTTTCCAACTGATCTAAATTACTAAATGTTAATCTCTTTACCAATTTAGTTCATAAGGCGTCACTATTTCGACCAATTTCGCATTTTTTACACTTTCAGCCAATAAATCAATTTTTTTTATTTTTAAATTTCATTTTCAACCAGAAAATTTTAGTTTTTAATTTTTGACTTTTGACCCTAAATTTTGACTTTGACTTCCAAGTTTGACCTTTCACTTTAAACTTTGACTTTCTCATTTAACTTTCAAATTTTCAAATTTAGCTTTTCGGTTTGAGTTTTAAGTTTGACTTTTCAAGTTTAACTTTTTAAATTTGACTTTTGAGGTTTTAAGTCAAAGGGCATATTTTTAAACAATGAGTTCCACAAACATTTCGGTCAATGAAGTTTCATGCTCTTAAACTTGCATTAAAATTGTTAAAATTTTACACGAACACATCGATTTATTAAAAAGAGAAAATGAGGAACTTCAATATGAGGGGTACCAACTTTGGAAAGTCCTGAAACCATTATAAGGACAATTAGAGGCCAAGACTAGTGACTGTAAGAAATTACAGTCAGAGTACAATGACAAATGTGTACATTATAGATATCTTAAGAAAGATTTTGATGTTGTGACTGTTGAACTTAATGCATTAAGAGCAAAATAAAAATATGTTGAATTCAAATTTAATTTGATGTGTCAAGTGAGGTAGTTGCATCGATGATTGAAAAACAATTAACATTCAAAGATAATCAGACTAAGGGGTTAGGGTATCACAATGTACCAACTACCTTTAATGACAATTATAACCCACACCTTGATACCAAAGAGGAAGCGATACCTGCTCAGTTTGGCCAACTCCCTGAACCAGCTTCAGCTTCAGTTATAACTGAACAATCAGGGCCAACTGAGGGGGTTAAGGTGAAGAATACTAATGCTTCTATATTCTGTGCAGGTAAAGTAGCGGAAGATGAGAACAAAGAGAACACTATTAAACAAACCAATGTCTTCTTGAACTTTGAATATGTTGCTTCCAACACAGTTGCTACTAATCAAACTGCTGTTGGGAAATACAAGCCACCAATTCATGCTAAACAGAGTGTCTGTTGTAAGTGTGCATGTGGGAACAACCAGAAACGTGGCAAGGGGACGCCACAAGGGGCAGGAAAAAACAACTTCTTAGTGAAGAAAAAGACATGTTTTCACTATGGAACACATGGACACATTGCCCGAAACTATCCAAATCGCGCATACATTCCCTACTATGCACAAGGGTGGTAGAACGCGCCAAGAGGGAGAATTTCCAAAAGAAATCCCTCAAGGTCATGTTTAGACAATGGCGACTAGAATGCTACGAAGGGCAAGAATTCAACTCCCAGGCCAAGAAATCAATTCCTAACAATAAGAAGGGAATGTCAGCCCAGAAGTCAAGTTCAAGAGATGCTCCTGTGAAGCCAAGACCGGTTAGGTCAAAGCCATCTCGGCATTCGGCTTCCTGTTCAAAAGCAAGTTGTAACATCCGGATTTTACCAGGTATCTTGTAAATCTAATTTTTGTTATATTGTGAGAGGGACTCAGCGAGTTGGAGCTCAGACTCGCCGAGTAGGGACGCGGGATTGAACATTGGTGCGCGCCTAAAGGGCCTTATGGCCGTCATTTGTGCTCATCCAACCCTCAGTGAGTGTCCCTTGTGTTCTTGAGCGATTTGTGAAGAGAAGGGAGCCATTCTTGATCTTGTGTGTGTTATTTAGCAAGAAGAAGGAGACCCTAGGCAAGAGGAAGCAAAGGAGGTTGCTATTTCGTGGATTTGGAGCTTAGATCATCACTCTAGAGGTATTATCTCGGACCATTTTCTGTTTAGTGAAGCTTGATGCAATTTAGGGCTTAATGTGGTCATTTATGGGATGATTTGGTGCCCATTGGTTCCCTCTTTGAGTTGAGGCCATGGATCTGGATCCATAGAGGTCCAGAGGGCCTCACTCATCAAGCTTTATGGGTGTCAATGGAGTCTTTGACCTTGTGTTGTAGTATTTGAGTCAAAAACATCATATATGGTCATATAGAGGTTGTATGTGCATCAAGATTGTAACTTTACGTGCTAAATGAGCTTGGAGGGACTGGATCTATGGATTAATGGACTGGATCTGACCTTTAGAGCAAGATTGAGTCAGTGCATGGCACGGACTCGCCGAGTCCGAAGAACAGACTCGGCGAGTAACATGAATGTTCCCCGACCACACAGTGAGTGGCCTCGCCGAGTTGGGAAGGGTGGAATCAGTGAGTCAAGGGAGAGTTAGAATGGACAGGTGGACTGAGTCAAACTGGACTCGCCGAGTTGTTCTTGAGACTCGGCGAGTTGAATCGTGGTGGCCCCACAACTCGTGCCAGGTGGAAAACTCGTCGAGTTAAGGGAATGCTCGACGTGTCGGGGGAGGGTTCCAGGGAAAGTGGTGCATGCGCTCAGACTCGCCGAATCGCTATAGCGCACTCGCCGAGTCCGGTCAAGGTTGACCGTTGACCGTTGACCAGCATTGACCTAGATTGACTTGTTATAGTGTGGTCAACCCTAGTTGGGAAAGTGTTAATTAGAGATGTATTGTGCTATAGGGGGGACTACAGCTCGGCAGATCGAGTGATTAGCGATTTCAGGTTTACAATTTACCGAGACACGCGAGGTGAGTCTTCTCACTATACTTTACCTTGAGTAGGTAACCAGAGTTATGTGATAGAGTATTTGTATGCTATGTATGTTATGTGTTGTACTGCATGACTTCTATGTGATTTATGTGGTGCATGTTTATCAGAGCTAGAACCTGAGGGTTCACAGAGTTTGGGTGCACGAACCCACAGAGTTATAGCCTAGAGTGGCTAATATGTGTTATATGTGGTATTTTGGGGAACTCACTAAGCCTTGCGCTTACAGTGTTGATGTTATTTGTTTCAGGTACTAGTGACGACCGCGGGAAGGCGCCGGCTTGATCCGTACACACACACGTTTGGAGCTTGACATTATGATCTTGGGATTTGTACTGTTTTTGTTGGACAATTATAATGGTTGTTTTATGAATATTAATGGAATTATGTTTTATAAAAATTGAAAAAATTGGTTTGAAATTTTCGGTGTTACAAATTGGTATCAGAGCCTTGGTTTGAGGGATTCGGGTACACCTTCGGGGGTATTTGAACTCAAACTGAGGAATTAAAGAGATATTTTCAAAATAAAACCAAAAAAAATTTCTAAGAGTAAAAGATTTTCTAGGAAGAAACGTGTGTACGATCAGCCAGCGCCCGAACGGTGAATTCCCAAAATACCTTTATATTACGTGATAATTATTATTAATGTGATGTGTTTGCATGCTAGAGTAGGCTAGGTATTGCTGATAGGACTAGAGCGGCCTGTTTTGTGATGCCTTAGCCTAGGGAATGGTGAGCTGCTATGAGATTCTGAGAGTAATTAGGTAGCAGCTAGGGCTTTGTGAGACCTGTTACAGAGTGATTTATGTATAATAGAGTACTTGGGGATTGGGATCCGAAGAGGAAGATTTAGGGTGTGTACTGAGACGGTGCGGACAGTAGTATTGGGCCCGTACTACTGAAAGCACCGGTGCGGTACACAGTCCAAATAAGAATCTTGGGATGCCAAGAATCAAGGAGGGGTGGATTGTCGAATGTAAGAGTGTTCGAGTGAATTCTAATTATCGCATGTTGTATTTCAGAGGTTGATCATGGTGAGGACACGTCATATGCCAGAGGATGCTGGAGCTAGTGATGAGGAGATTCGACAGATCATTCATGAGGAGGTGGCTGCGGTCATCAGAGCTGAGATACCAGAGATGTTCGGGTCTATTAAGACCGCTTTGATTGAGACATTTGACGAGCGCTATGCCGCTCTTTCTGAGGTTACGGTTGCAGCGGCTACCACAGCAATTGCTGCGGCAAGGCCCCAGGGAGGTGATGCGTCGTTGTTTAGGGAGTTCAGCAACACCAAGCCACCAGAGTTTGATGGTACGTAGGATCCGGTGGCATCTATGAGGTGGATATCTGATATGGAGGGATGCTTCTTCACTTGCTCGTCCCCTGAGCATTTGAAGGTTCGGTTCGCGCTGAACCAGCTTCGCTTGGGAGCGAAGGACTAGTGGAAGTTTGTGACTGCGCACTTCACACCGACTGAGCTTTCGGCAGTGACCTGGGAGAGGTTCACTACCATGTTCCGAGATGAGTACGTTCCTCAGGTGGAGAGGGAGCGTCTGGCACAGGAGTTTCTGACCCTCAAGCAGGGTACCGATTCAGTTACAGCGATTACGAGGATATTTCATGAGAGGGCGATGTTCTGCCCTGAGCACGTGTCCACCGAGCAGGCACGTATGAGCCGTTACCTAAGCATTCTGAGACGGGATATTCGGGAGTTCGCTGCAAACTCCTCGTACCGGACATTTGCCGAGCTTCAGGCAAATGCTCGGAAGAGGGAGATTGAGCTTGAGACTAAGGCCAGGGAGGAGGCGGAGTCTCTGGGGAGGGATCGGCGGCCGGCACGGTCCCAGCCGGAAGCCAAGCGGGCCAAGCCCGCTAATCCCAGACCCGGGAGCCAGAAGGGCCGCACTTGTGGGAAGTGCGGCAAGGGTCATGATGGAGTCTGTCGAGTAGGGTCTTGCTACAAATGTGGCAAGGAGGGGCATATAGCCAAGGACTGCCCCAAGGGATTTGCAGTGTGCTTCCACTGCAACCAGACCGGACACCGGAAGGCAGAGTGTCCGCTGCTGCGCGGTGCATCTCAGGGGTCTGCTCCCGCCGCCATCAGAGCTACTGCTACGGAGAGTCGGCCCGTGAAGGCCGAGGCATCGAGGGCTCGGGGAAGAGCCTTCCAGCTGACTGCGGAAGAGGTCCGCGCTGCACCCGACGTTGTGGCTGGTACGTTTCCTTTTCATTATTTATTTATGGTGTTGAGATATTATGCTTATATTATGCTATGCATAGGTACCTTCCTTGTGAATTATGTACCTGCTTTAGTGTTATTTGACTCGGGTGCGAGTCGATCTTTTGTATCTTTAGCATTTAGTCAGCGTATCAGTGTTAGTCGTGGGGCACTGAGTCGGCCCCTGCGGGTTTCCATAGCCGCCGACAGAGTGATTTGTGCTACAGAGGTCCTCCGGGGATGTGTATTGGAGATTTTCAGGGTTGAGTTCCCGATCGACCTGATTCCTATTACGATGGGTGATGTCTGTGTTATAGTGGGCATGGATTGGTTGAGCTGATTCGGTGCGGTTATCGATTGCGAGCGTCAGCTGGTGACTATACGAGATCCTAGTGGGGGAGTTCTTTCGGTTTACGGCGAGGGTACACGTTCTGGATCAGCCTTTTGTTCGGCTGCCAGGGCGAGGCAGTGTTTACAGCAGGGCTGTAAGGGTTTTGTGGCGTATGTGATGGATACGCGAGTGATCTCCGAGAGACCGAGTTCAGTGGATGAAGTTCCGGTGGTGCGTGAGTTTCCAGATGTCTTTCCCGAAGAGTTACCAGGTGTGCCTCCCGTGAGGCAAGTGGAGTTTGGTATCGATTTGGTTCCGGGAGCCGCGCCTATTGCTAAGGTGCCGTATCGCCTTGCGCCTCCAGAGATGCAAGAGTTATCCTCGCAACTTCAGGAGTTGTTGGGGAAGGGGTTTATTCGGCCGAGTAGCTCGCCGTGGGGAGCACCCATCCTGTTTGTGAAGAAGAAAGATGGCTCACATCGTATGTGTATTGATTACCGGGAATTGAATAAGCTGACGGTCAAGAACCGTTACCCGTTGCCGAGGATCGACGATTTATTCGATCAGTTACAGGGAGCATCTTGGTTTTCCAAGATTGATTTGAGGTCGGGCTATCATCAGGTGAGAGTGCGGGACGAGGACGTCCAGAAGACAACATTCAGGACGCGTTATGGGCATTACGAGTTTGTGGTGATGCCTTTTGGGCTCACCAATTCCCCGGCTGTGTTCATGGACCTCATGAACAGGGTATGTCGGCCGATGTTGGATCGGTCGGTGATTGTGTTCATTGATGATATTCTGGTATATTCGAGATCTAGAGAGCAGCACGAGGAGCATTTGAGGGAGGTTCTTGGGGTTTTGAGATCGGAGAAACTTTACGCAAAGTTTTCCAAGTGCGATTTCTGGTTGCGGGAGGTCCAGTTTTTGGGACATCTCGTTAACCAGAAGGGGATATTGGTCGATCCGGCCAAGGTTGACGCAGTGATGAGGTGGGAGGTGCCAAGGTCACCTTCTGAGATCCGGAGTTTCCTTGGGTTGGCAGGGTATTATCGGAGGTTTATTAAGGATTTCTCCAAGATTGCGGTTCCACTCACCAGATTGACCCGGAAGGGTGTTACATTTTCATGGGGTCCCGAGCAGCAGACCTCCTTTGAGACGCTTCGCCAGAGGTTGTGTGAAGCTCCAGTATTAGCTCTTCCGGAAGGGATGGAAGGTTTTGTGGTATTCTGTGATGCATCGATTTTAGGACTGGGAGCGGTACTGATGCAGAAGGGACATGTGATAGCATATGCATCGAGGCAGTTGAAGCCTCACGAGACGAGGTACCCCACACATGATTTGGAGTTGGGGGTAGTGGTGTTCGCCCTCAAGATTTGGCGGCACTACTTGTATGGAGTTCGTTGTATGATTTACACGGACCATAAGAGCTTGAAGTACTTGATGGATCAGCCTAACCTAAATATGCGGCAGAGAAGATGGTTAGATGTGGTCAAGGATTATGATTGCGAGATCTTGTACCACCCGGGCAAGGCTAATGTGGTAGCCGATGCATTGAGTCGCAGGGCGGAGAGTACTCCACTGCGAGATGTATGTTTGAGATTGACCGTGATAGCTCCAGTTCTGGACGCCATTCGTGGGGCTCAGGCCGAGGCTGTGCGTCCGGAGATGCAGAAGAGAGAGCGGGTCGTTGGGTTGGTTTCTGAGTTTATATCGGATAGTCGAGGCCTTATGACTTATCAGGGCCGGATCTGGGTACCGTTTGTGGGCGGTACACGTACTACATTGATGGAGGAGGCTCATAGATCGAAATTTTCGATCCATCCAGGGGCTACAAAGATGTATTTGGACTTAAGGAAGGAGTATTGGTGGCCTTGTATGAAGAGGGATGTCGCATGGTTTGTCGAGAGGTGTTTGACCTGTCGAAGGGTAAAGGCCGAACACTAGAGACTGCATGGCAAGTTGCAGCCATTGGAGGTTCCCGAGTGGAAGTGGGAACAGATCACTATGGATTTCATCACCAAATTGCCGAGGACTGCCAGAGGAGTCGATGCAATTTGGGTGATTGTGGATAGGTTGACGAAGAGTGCTCACTTTCTTGCCATCAGTGAGAGTTCTTCGGCGGAGAAGTTGGCGGAGATTTATGTGAGGGAGGTTGTATCTCGGCATGGGGTGCCGATCTCGATTGTTTCAGACCGCGATGTGCGTTTCACTTCCCGTTTCTGGAAGAAATTTCATGAGGAGTTAGGTACTAAGCTTCATTTTAGTACCGCATACCACCCCCAGACCGACGGTCAGAGTGAGCGGACGATCCAGACACTCGAGGACATGCTTCGAGCATGTGTATTGAACTTTGGGGGTAGTTGGGACACGTATTTGCCTTTGGCGGAGTTTTCCTACAATAACAGCCATCATTCGAGCATCGGTATGCCGCCCTTTGAGTTGTTGTATGGTAGGAGGTGTCGGACTCCCATATGTTGGGGAGAGGTTGGGCAAAGGGTAATGGGCAGTACAAAGATCGTGAATTAGACGACAGAGCAGATACAGCTGGTCAGACAGAGGTTATTGACCGCTCAGAGCCGACAAAAGAGTTACGCGGATAGACGCCGGTCCGAGCTGGAATTTCAGGTCGGTGACTTCGTTCTCCTGAAAGTTTCTCCTTGGAAAGGGGTGATCCGGTTCAGGAAGAGGGGCAAATTGGGGCCCCGGTTTATAGGTCTGTTTCGTGTGATTGTCAGGGTAGGCCGGGTAGCCTATCAGCTGGAGTTACCAGCAGATTTGGGGCAGATTCACAACACTTTTCATGTATCGCAGTTGAGGAAGTGTATAGCCGATGAGTCGGCAAAGGTTCCATTAGAGGATATTCAGGTAGATGCAAGCCTGAATTATGCTGAGAGGCCAGTGGCTATTAGGGATCGGAAGATCAAGATTTTGAGGAACAAGGAGGTACCTCTGGTATTGGTTCAGTGGCAACATCGGAAGGGATCAGAAATGACCTGGGAGCCGGAGGGTACGATGCGGGAGCAGCATCCGGAGCTGTTTTAGAGCGAGACTTCGAGGGCGAAGTCTAGTTCTAGTGCGGGAGAGTTGTAACATCCGGATTTTACCAGGTATCTTGTAAATCTAATTTTTGTTATATTGTGAGAGGGACTCGGCGATTTGGAGCTCAGACTCGCCGAGTAGGGACGCGGGATTGAACATTGGTGCGCGCCTGGACTCGGCGAGTCCAGGATATGGACTCGGCGAGTCTGCGCTGTGTGATGAAACCCTAAATCTCCGGGTTTGAGGCCTATTTAAAGGGCCTTATGGCCATCATTTGTGCTCATCCAACCCTCAGTGAGTGTCCCTTGTGTTCTTGAGCGATTTGTGAAAAGAAGGGAACCATTCTTGATCTTGTGTGTGTTATTTAGCAAGAAGAAGGAGACCCTAGGCAAGCGGAAGCAAAGGAGGTTGCTATTTCGTGGATTTGGAGCTTAGATCATCACTCTAGAGGTATTATCTCGGACCATTTTCTGTTTAGTGAAGCTTGATGCAATTTAGGGCTTAATGTGGTCATTTATGGGATGATTTGGTGCCCATTGGTTCCCTCTTTGAGTTGAGGCCATGGATCTGGATCCATAGAGGTCCAGAGGGCCTCACTCATCAAGCTTTATGGGTGTCAATGGAGTCTTTGACCTTGTGTTGTAGTATTTGAGTCAAAAACATCATATATGGTCATATAGAGGTTGTATGTGCATCAAGATTGTAACTTTACGTGCTAAATGAGCTTGGAGGGACTGGATCTATGGATTAATGGACTGGATCTGACCTTTAGAGCAAGATTGAGTCAGTGCATGGCACGGACTCGCCGAGTCCGAAGAACAGACTCGGCGAGTAGCATGAATGTTGCCCGACCACACAGTGAGTGGCCTCGCCGAGTTGGGAAGGGTGGAATCAGTGAGTCAAGGGAGAGTTAGAATGGACAGGTGGACTGAGTCAAACTGGACTCGCCGAGTTGTTCTTGAGACTCGGCGAGTTGAGTCGTGGTGGCCCCACAACTCGTGCCAGGTGGAAAACTCGTCGAGTTAAGGGAATGCTCGACGTGTCGGGGGAGGGTTCCAGGGAAAGTGGTGCATGCGCTCAGACTAGCCGAGTCGCTATAGCGCACTCGCCGAGTCCGGTCAAGGTTGACCGTTGACCGTTGACTAGCATTGACCTAGATTGACTTGTTATAGTGTGGTCAACCCTAGTTGGGAAAGTGTTAATTAGAGATGTATTGTGCTATAGGGGGACTACAGCTCGACAGATCGAGTGATTAGCGATTTCAGGTTTACGATTTACCGAGACACGCGAGGTGAGTCTTCTCACTATACTTTACCTTGAGTAGGTAACCAGAGTTATGTGATAGAGTATTTGTATGCTATGTATGTTATGTGTTGTACTGCATGATTTCTATGTGATTTATGTGGTGCATGTTTATCAGAGCTAGAACCTGAGGGTTCACAGAGTTTGGGTGCACGGACCCACAGAGATATAGCCTAGAGTGGCTAATATGTGTTATATGTGGTATTTTGGGGAACTCACTAAGCCTTGCGCTTACAGTGTTGATGTTATTTGTTTCAGGTACTAGTGACGACCGCGGGAAGGCGCCGGCTTGATCCGTACACACACACGTTTGGAGCTTGACATTATGATCTTGGGATTTGTACTGTTTTTGTTGGACAATTATAATGGTTGTTTTATGAATATTAATGGAATTATGTTTTATAAAAATTGAAAAAATTGGTTTGAAATTTTCGCTGTTACACAAGTACTGATGCACCCATCCGCTCAAACAAGAAATGGGTTAAACCCAAATATAGATTGGTTCCGAAGGTACAATATCCCAAATCACCTAATGATGCTAATGTTTCTACATCTTCTGTTTGTAATAAGCATGATATGTCATGGGAGAGAGTTCTGTGGAAGGATGAAAAAGATCAACCCAATTTCAAAATGGACTAGGTTCCAAAGACTAACTGATCCCGCTCTGTGTCAGAGCAGCTATGGAGGCATATCATCACACTTCGGGTTATTGGTAGTGGTTGTTCCAGGCACATGATAGGAGGCATGTCTCAACTGTGCAACTCTCAGAACTTTGTTTGAGAGTATGTGTCCTTTGCGGGAAAGGAAGAAAATAAGGGATCACACATGGGGTTAGTGCTTAATGACATGAAGAATTTTTGGATCTATTCTGAGATTATGTGCATTATTCTCAGACCTTCTAGATGAAAATTTAATGGGTGAATTACGGTTTGTGTTCTCTTCTCTATACTCCTGAGTTTATTTTAAACTGATTCATTTTGAAGACAATCTTTTATTTTCTTATGGTTTTTCGTTAGTAGGTATTGTTTGGGAAGTGATATGAAGTCTAATGCTAAAGGGCAATATAAAATTTGTGTAATACACTAAAGCCGAATTGTCTAGACTCTGTGTTCAATGTGCTGGTAGGCACAATGGATTCAAAAGGACTAGACTTAGATTAACAAATGAAAGGACTAGACAATATGGACTTAGATACTTTCATTTGGACTGACAATACCATGCTCGGGTAGATTGAGTAGTGAGATAAACATGGGAGCCTGCGAGATACACTAAAAGTTAATTATCTAGAAATGTGGCTTAACATTTTCTTGATGTATGGACTCATGTTCTTAATTCCGGTATTGATAGGGAAACTGGGGGATCTGATAAAATAGGTTTGTTGGAAATTATTTTCTTGCTTTCTATCTGTCAGTCATATGTTGCTTGCTTTGCGTGATTGGAATATATCCGACCTAGAATGCAACATATGCAACTCTATCTCTATGCATATCCATATCTATCAAACTCTTTCTATCTGTTAGCCATATGTTGTCCCCTCTGTGTGATCGGAAGATCCGACCTTGGACACAGCATATGCACTCTACTACCTCTTTAACCCCTATCTATGTTAGTCATATGTTGTTCCCTCTGTGTGATTGAAAGACATACGACATGGGATACAACATATGCACTTCTATATCTGACTTCTTTCTTAATGATTGAATACTCACCTAATGTAAGGAGTTTTTTGGAAGTCCTTGATTATTGGGGTATGTCGGGAAGTGGGAAACACTGTCTGGTACATCAAAAATTGAGCCATTTAATATGTTGTTTTTAGATCTCGCTGATTAATTTAATGGACAACAATACCCTTGGTCGTCGTCAACTAAATGTCCATTTAAGAATATAAATCTCTCTGTCTTGTCACTTATAACCTGTCCAATTTGTCAACATCCTTTGTGTTTAAGTGGATCACAATACTGGGGATTAACCAGATCTAAACATGCAGGTGTGAGCCAATAAACCATATTGGCTTGCCTGACAACTTTGATCCCAAAATAGTCTTAAATTTAGCTTCTATTTTTGTTTTTGATTAAATTTGTTCATAGTTTTCTTTTATGCACAAATTTAGGGGGAGAATTTAAAAAATTATTAAAAAAATATAAAAAAATCAAAATTCCAAATATAGTGTTATATCTATTTTATCTTTTTCAGAGAAATCTAAAATCCAAATATATTTTTGTTTATGTTTTATTTTTTCAGAAAATATGAAAAATCCAAAAATATTGTGTGCTAATTTTGTTTTTAGTTATGTGTTTATATCAAATTTTGTTTTGTCTTGAAAAATGAATTCAGATGTAGATGCGACTCATGAAGACCATATCGAGAATTTCTGATCCAAGGCTTCATCCATGATCATTAAGAGTTCTCATTCGAAGAAACAAAAAATGAAGCTAATTCTTTCAACATTCAATTTGTCAACCCTAGAAGCAAGATGAAGCTGTACTTGAAGATTATGTGAAAGATTGCATTGAAGCCTCCTCAATCAATTTGTTGCTATCATGTATCTACTGAAGTGATCTAGAAGATGTGATCTCTCTATTCTCTACAAGATTCTCAAGCTGAAAGCGCCATTTTTTTTTGGAATCTCTACATGATGCCTCCTCACCCAATGTGCGTTCAAAGCCAAATTCTGAAGAAAAGTCCAACTTCTCAAGATGAAGTCATTCAATGAAGATTCATCAAGTTCATCTTGAAGTTGTGAAGAATTTGAAGAATAATGTTGAATCCATGCTCCCAATGAAGATTAACAAGAAAAGGAAACTACTTTATTAGGGGGAGTGTGTTGGGTCAATAAGAAAAGGAACCTATAAACCAAGGGGGAGATTGTTGGGTCTAAAATTATGGTTTATACTTTACTTTTCTAGGAAAATATATTTTTCAGTCTAGGACCGTAAAAATCTTGGTGTTTAAGGTTGTAAACATGTTTACGGCTGTAAACCCATTTATGGTTGTAAACCCATTTGCGGCCCATATTCCCTAAGTATATATAGGTGTTAGGTGGTTGAGGAGTGGTTGATGAACGTTAAAGGAGTGTACAACCAAGAGAGAGAGAGAAATGAGCATAATTGTGTAAGTTAGTGTGTGAATCTTGTGTAAGGAACTTCATTCTAATCAATTCAAACAAGATTCATATTATTATTCTTCTTCTTCTCTTCTATTTTGATCTAGCATTATCTGTTTGATTGGGATTCCGCACCATCAAACGGGTCTAATTGATACACAATCAGATTTGGGACATACAGTTTATATGTGGATGATATGTTGATTTTTGGTACTGATTTAGAGGAAGTTAATAAAACCAAGAAATTCTTATCATATACTTTTGAAATGAAAGAAATGGGGGAGGGTGACATAATTCTTGTTATAAGAATTAAATAAGGAAATAATGGGATTTCAATTTCTCAATCTCATTACATTAAGAAGATATTAAAAAAGTTTAACTTTGAGAATTGTTCCCTTGTTAGCACTCCTATAGATCCTAGTCTCAAGATTCTACCAAATAAAGGATCTCCAGTGTCTCAACTTGATTATTCTAGGGTTATTGGTTTTCTAATGTAGGTCATGATTAGTAATAGTCTTGATATATCATATGTTGTAGGAAGTCTTAGTAGATATACTAGCAATCCTAGTTTACATCATTGGCGAGCTGTGAGTAGAGTATTCAAGTACTTGAAAGGGACCATGAATTATGCTTTAACTTATAGAGGATATCCTTATGTTTTGGAAGGTTATCCAGATGCCATATGGATTAACAACTTAGAGGATCACTCCTCTACAAGTGGATGGGTGTTTCTTCTTAGAGGAAGTGTCATTTCTTGGGCATCTAAGAAACAAAATTTAATTACTAACTCAACCATGGAGTCTAAGTTTGTTGCATTCTCTACTGCTAGTAAAGAAGCTGAGTGGCTAAGCAATTTTATTTATGAAATTCCATAATGGCCCTAACCGATATTTACCATTTCTATCAAATGTGATAGTGCTACAACCTTGGCTAAGTGTAACATCCGAACTCCCAGGTATCTTATTTTTTCTTTAATATTGAGTTTTTGGAGAGAGACTCGGCGAGTAGGCGTTCAGACTCGCCGAGTAGGAGCGCAGATAGTCAGACTGATTTAATGGCGGACTCGGCGAGTCCATTCGTGGACTCGATGAGTCCACGCTATTTAATGAAACCCTAATCCCCGGGGTTTGAGACCTGTTTAAAGGGGCTTATAGCCACCATTTGCGGCTACCAAACCCTTGATTGAAACCCTTATCGTGTTTGATCATTTGTGAGAGAGAGAGAGAGAGAGAGAGAGAGAATAAGCCATTATTGAACCTTTGTGGGATTGTTTTGCAAGAAGAAGTTGATTCCAGCTTGGAGGAGGCTAAGGAGGTTGCATATTTGTGGATTTCAAGCAGAGGGAATCATCTTTGGGGTAGCAAATCGACCCTCTTTCTGTTTTGTTAAAGCATCCATGGATCTAGGGTTTCCTATGCCCTTTATTGGGTTGATTTGTTGAGAATAAGGTCCCTTATCATGTTTAGAATTCAGATCTGGACCCATAGTGGTCCAGAGAAGGTTATCCATCTTGCTTTATGTTGGGTTATGGAAGAAATGAATTTAGAGTGTTGTAATTGAGACCAAATCATCAAGTAGTGTCATTTGGACATTCCATGTGTATGAAGTTCGAACCTTTACGTGTTTATTGAGCTTGGGGAGGTTAGATCTATGAATTAGAGGAGCAGATCTGACCTCTGAAGGTCATTTGAGTTTGAGCATGGCTTGAACTCACCGAGTCCAAGAACAGACTCGGCGAGTAGGATGAGTTTCCCCCATAAATCATGTAGTGGTAACTCGCTGAGTTGGGGAAGTGACTGAATGAGTCATTTGGGGTTTTGAGGATGTGAGTTCATGACTGAACTCGTCGAGTCACAATTGTGCACTCGGAGACTTTGGTAAAGGGTTGACTTTTGTGACTTTTGTTGACTTTTAGGGTTTGGTCAACTTTAGAGTATTTGAGTCTTGAGAGCGGTAAAATGGTCTTTTACCCTCCTAAGAGTGCTAAGAGGGGGAATGGTCTAGCCTTGGGAATTTTGTTAATGTCGTGTGTTTATTTTCGTATGATTAGGCGGAGGCTAGATCCTATGTCACGGAGACCGAGATTTCCGAGTTACCGAGTTACACGAGGTGAGTCTTCTCACTATACGTTACCTAGAGTGGTATTATGAATTGACCGGAAGGTCTTATGTGATATATATGAGATTGTGTTCCATATATGTGATTATGTGCTGTATGTTGTATGTATGATATATATTTGTATAGACCGGACCAGAGGGTCCAACGATTCAGATCAGGCCGGAGGGCCCAACGAGTTATGATCGGACTACAGGGTCCAACGAGCTACGGGACTAGAGGGTTCCGCTGAGACACATCCACCGGAGGGTCATACAGTAACCTCGAGTGGCGTATATGTTGTATGTGGTATTTTGGGGAACTCACTAAGCATTTATGCTTACAATTGTGGTGTTATGTTTTTAAGGTACAGCGAGGACCGTGGGAAGGCGTCGACATGAACTGTACACATCGAGAGGAGATTTGATTTATGATCTTGGGGACATGTTTGATTAATAACTATTGTGAAACATATTTTGAGAATGTTTTATATATTTAAAATATGGTTGTTGAAAAATGAAAATTTTGTTTTGAAAATCTCGTCGTTACAGTAAGGCTTATAGTGAAGTGTGGAATGGAAAGTCTAGACATTTATCTGTTAGACATAGCATGATTCGTGAGCTCATCATGACTGGTGTGATATCTATGGAATTTATAAGAACTCAGTTGAATTTAGCCAACCACTAACCAAAGGGTTAGCAAGAGATCTTATGCACAAGGTGGCTGTAGGGATGAGTTTAAAGTCTACTTAAAATCCTTTATAATGAGATACCGAATTCCCATCTAATGCAATATTAGATGTTGAATTCAATATGGAAGGCTTGATATTTGATGATTGGAACAAATTTTTATGATCATCCCAAGGTATGTGTTTAGTACTGCAAGTTAAGGAGGTTGAGAATTTATTTCTTAATAGTTCTTTAAAAAATTGCATTTGCATGTGCAAAAACAAAAGAACTACCTATATAAGCATGAAGTTTAGTTGCTTCAAGAACTTGGGAGTTGTCTTTGATATGCTTATTGAAGGATGGGATACAAGCTAGTAAAATATAGTGTCAAGTTAGAATGTTGAGAATGAAAAATGTTATGTATATTATCTTCATGTATTCACTTACAATAGAAATTGTTCAATCCTTTGTGACACTCTGATATTCGAATATTTGGAATGAATAATATACTAATGTGAAATTCAATCGTCACAATATTTCATTTATGCATCAGTTTGTTATTGTTATCATTTTATTTTAAGTTAATCAAAATTACATTTTAAATGGTGGAGGTTTGTTGGTGATTTTATATCACTAATATTATTGAAGTCTAATAGGGTTAATTTGTTGATCAATGTCACTTTGACAACTATCGAACAAATTAGTATGGTGCGAGAACATATTTGTTTCATTTTGTCATTGTTAAAAGTATACTGCTATATAGGGGAGAAGCCCCTAAACTAACGGGGTTCGGGGGCAGTGCTCCTAGGAGCGGGGTCCAAGGGGCAGAGCCCCTGACTGGGTCAACGCTGAAATTTTTTATATGAGTTATGTTACTATATAAAAAATGTGTCAAAATCTATATTTTTTGTAAAAAAAACATCCAGTTTTGTGATCCATTTATAGACCCAAGTTTGTGTTAGTTTTTGATAGCCAATATCACCGTTTTTGGACATGAAGTTATTTTCCTGTAACTACCATATGGTAGTTTTAGGACAAGAAGTTAGTTTTTGTTATAAGATCAATTTTGGATTCATTTGGGGGTACATATTTCATAACATATTCTTCATTCTCCATTCTCGAAAACAGTGAGTTTCATCCGATTAGAGATTTTGAGTGTACCCTCGAAATGCTTTAATCTGAAAGTGTTTTACAACTCTCACTGATCCAAGTTTATCTATATCCTGTTTTTCTAACAAAAATAATATTACAGTATGTATTCATTTAAATTAAAAAGCCAAAAATATGTCTCCTAAAATTAATTGCATGTTTTCTGAATCCTTAAATTTTGGAATTTAAAAATTACCACCATTACAATCAGGAATCTAATATATTTTTTTTATAGTTATTAATTATTTTTGTGTATATAAAAACTTTAGTTATACCTGGATTTCACGTATTATAATCTGGTTATATATATACATATAAATTATATTAACCTTATGAGTAATATACCATTTATTCTTTATGTTTTGCCACAAAATTTTCAACATTTTAACACTTTTGGTTCCTCATCAACCTTTTCAAAGCTTTTCCACAAAGGTTTCAGCACTTTTTCATTTTTTTGTCCCTTCTCAACTGTTTATCATATTAGTTGATAGATTGACACTTTTGGTCCCCCAACTTTGATAGTCTCTATTGCTAGCCACAAATGTTTCAAAAGTTTGTCACTTTTGGTCTTTGACTTTTACCAAATCTAACATCTTAAGTTTTTGTCACGTTAGTTTGTGTAGTTAGCTTTTGATCCCCCACCTTCGATATTCTATTATATGATCGTATCTCGTCAAAAAATTATACACACAAAATAGAAATAACAAACGAGAAAATAATAATAATAATAATAATAATAATAATAATAATAATAATAATAATAAAAAACACAAAAGTATATAAACATAAAAAAGATCGGATCACCGAGAAGCACATATATATTTCTAATTAAATATTAACTCAAAAACTAAAGAATGATCCGGAAATTGTAAATATTAAACCAAAACTAAAGAGTGATAATATATTACAAGAAAACAAATAGTGTTTGAATAATTTACAACCACATACTAAAAGAACATGTGACCCTAACTCACGGGTTCTCTCAGTCATCTATGCCTTCGAAACTCTTTCCATAATGGAGACAAACGTTCTTTATTGTTTATTCAAAAATTTTATTATTTATTTCATATAATCCAGTTTTCTAATAATTTGAATCTTCTTAATACCCTATTAAGTAATATTTCCACAGACTGTATTCATTAATTTATTCGTATCGTCCGTAAAGGACGAGTTTCATAATTCAGATTTCAGACATATAGAATTGAATAGATGATTAATCAACTTTTGTTTTGAAATCGTTTCTATTATGTGTAAATAATGTGTTGCTGTAATCTTTTTCTGAGTTGTAATCGATAATAGTTTCAAAAGGACCACGTTTAATCCAAATTTATCCAATCATTAAATACCTTTTGTTAGTTTCCCTGCAAATTGAAATAAACAACCATATGGCCACACATATCAATGCAAATCTAAAAGATCAATATATATGCTATGAGTTATAATTCTATAATTATGTATGGACTTGAAAACAAACTTTTTAATATGTTTTAATCGATATTCAACACCTTTGGTTTTTTAATTTCGATCAAGCTTTCTTGGCGTTTTATGCAACAATGACTTGTATCATACGTATTGATAATAGTTTACTATTTGATGGAATTAATGTGCAGAGAAGGTTGCAAACAAAAACACCAAGGGAGTAATTCATGTGAATGTTTTTGTTTTTGCATGGCTGGACCTGAAATACGCAGTGGTCTCGAAAAAAGAAGTTGCATGTGAACCATGCAATTAACCACCAAGACTTTAGTTGACATTTCTACTTGACTTAATTAAATACAAAATTCATTTCTATCCCCTCATCTGTCAAAAAAATAAAAGTAATAACGCCACCTTCCCTTTCCAAATTTTAATAGTACATCTTTTCACATATAATTTTACGAATATATGTAAAACATTTTAGAAAGACGGTGATTTTTTCGATATATATTGTATTTTTATCATCCATTATTTAATCATATATCAATGGTTTTTGTCTCAATATAGAATTTAATGAGGGTTGAGAAACTAATCGTGTATATATTATGCACATATATGTAAACAAGAGTACGGACAAAGTAGTCCTTGTGTGAAAAGCTCCAAAGAGACCTTACAAGTACGCATAGAGCCACAAGTTAATATCACTTGAAAAACACACCACAAAGACATTTCACTCCAGATGAATAGAAAGGGTTGCGACATTGAAGCAACAGGCATCAACTACACCATCTACACTCAAAAGCCACAACCCCCTTTCAAGATCTTTAACAAAGATCAACAAGTTACACAACATCAACAACCCTTTCCTGATCCTGACACCAATCCAAGAGCCCGTCGGGTTCTTCGCGAAGTAAGTTGCCATGCAAAACCATGGGAGGTCCTTGCCATCGTGGGCCCTAGTGGCGCCGGAAAATCATCTCTGCTTGAGATCCTTGCCGGAAAACTCACTCCACAAACGGCAAGCATCTATGTCAACCAAAAACCGATGGACAAGTCAAGATTCAAGAAGACTTCAGGGTACGTTACGCAAAAGGATACCTTGTTCCCTCTACTCACAGTCGAAGAAACACTAGTTTTTACAGCTAAGCTCCGACTGAATCTTCCTAGCCTCGAGCTGAGATCACGGGTCAAGTCGTTGATCAAGGAACTTGGGTTGACCCATGTGGCAAATGCACGTGTTGGGGATGATCGGGTTCGTGGGATTTCAGGCGGAGAGCGACGGCGGGTTTCTATAGGAGTTGCGGTGGTTCATGACCCGGAAGTGGTGATTCTCGATGAACCCACTTCGGGGTTGGATAGTAACTGCGCCTTTCAGATCATAGACATGATCAAAACCATGGCTGAGACCAGAGGCAAGACTGTGATCCTTAGCATCCATCAGCCGGGTTTCAGAATCATCAAGCTTTTCAATTCAATATTACTCTTGGCAAACGGCACCGTTTTGCACCAAGGAACAGTTGATGAACTCAACCTCTCTCTACGGCTCATTGGGCTTGAGCCACCTCTTCATGTTAACATCGTTGAGTTTGCAATAGATTCAATTGAATCGATACAACAACAAAAGAACCAGAAGTCATCAAATCTTGAACAAGATATAATTACTGCTTCAACAAACAGAATCACACAAGGTAAGTTCACTTTACAACAACTCTTTCAACAATCAAAAGTAATCGACCTAGACCACGATCACGAAGACAACAAAGATCAAGAACAAGAACAAGACCAAATGATTACAGATGGCTTCGCAAATTCAAGATTCTTCGAAGCAGTAATCTTGACGCATCGATTCTGGAAGAATATTTCTCGAACAAAAGAGCTTTTTGCGTATCGAACTCTCCAAATGCTCGTATCAGGTTTGATCCTAGGCTCGATCTTTTACAACCTAGACATGGACTTGATCGGGGCTCAAGAAAGGGTAGGTTTATTTGCATTCATTTTAACATTTTTGCTATCAACGACAGTAGAAGCTCTACCAGTTTTCTTGCAAGAAAGGGAAATACTAATGAAAGAAACTTCATGCGGAAGTTATCGAGTTTCCTCGTACGCAATAGCAAACGGACTTGTATACTTGCCATTTTTGCTAATCCTTGCGGTTTTATTTGCCACCCCATTATACTGGTTAGTCGGGTTGAACCCTAGTTTCTTTGCATTCTCGAGGTTCCTCCTCTTGATCTGGTTGATTCTCTACACTGCAAACTCGGTGGTGGTGTGTTTTAGCGCACTGGTTCCGAATTTTATCGTGGGAAACTCAGTGATATCAGGTGTGATTGGATCTTTCTTCCTGTTTTCGGGTTATTTTGTGTCGAAACAAGGTACGCCAAAGTACTGGATATTCATGCACTATATTTCATTGTTCAAGTATCCATTTGAAGGATTGTTGATGAATGAGTTCTCTGGTGATGCTGAAGGAAAGTGTTTGGAGTATCTGTTTGGAAAGTGTTTGGTGAGTGGTGAAGATGTGTTGAGGGAACAAGGAGGGTATGAGGATGATGGTAAGTGGAAGAATTTTGTGATTATGGTGTGTTTTATTTTGGTTTATAGGTTTATTTCATATGTGATTCTTAGGGTCAGATGCTCCCAAAGGGGACTTAAAGGTGCCCTTCTTTGAATTTTTTTGGACATTTGTAGTCTTGATTATTGAAAAAAGTGCATGAAATATTAAGCTAATATGTGGTGTACTTTATAATACGTTTTATATAATTGAAAAACATATTTAACAATGTATAAGCTAATATTGATATTATATAAAAGGCATATAGTTATCGGACTAGCAATTAATCATATATAACCAAGATGTTGAAAATTGTAATGAAATGAAACTTTATTTATTTATAAAGACTAACATTTTAAAATTAACTTTATAATACAATATGTTATATTTACCATTAATTAAAAACTTCTATTATTAAATGTTTATCTCTTAGTTTTATCGTTAATCGTCTCTCAATCTCAATGCTTACTGTATATTTTGAAATAAATATATGCTCAGAGAGAGGAATTTTAATCAATTTTTATTAAAATAATGTTTTTAAAGTTTAGCTAGTCAGTTAATTTTAATAATCAATTTTCATTTTTAGAAGCTATTATAAATATAAAAACAAAGTTACAAAGGCAATGTTGAAACTTATAAATAACGTCGATTCTGGCAATAATAGCAAATTTAAATCTACAATCAAGTAATATTATTTTTAAAATTTTAATTATTTAGTGTGTTTTATAATAAAATATCGTTTATAACACATTATGTTTCATTTTGACATGCGTCTCGTCTCATTATTGTACGAAGTGATCGATAATATCGAGGTGCGTGTCACGGGTGTCAAACAGTGGTGTAGCTTTTAAAAAAGAAATATCAAAAATCCAAAATAGTTATTGTCTTGGCTTAAGTGTTTTATATGATTTTATATTTCTTATAAGTTATTTGATTAAATGAATTTTCGACATGAACTGTATATTAGCATATTCATATCATTTTTTCTTACAACGGCTAATACATTAATGCCTAGTTTTGGAGTTGTACCAGAAAAAATAAAAGAAGAAAAAAGAAAGTAAAGAGAGAAAAAAAGGAAAAATGAAAAGAAAAAAAAATTATCTTTTGTGTTCTTGGGTTTGAGAAATAAAATGAAAATTAAACATTTTAAAAAATAGAAGGAAAATTAAATATTTTGTTATTAATCTTGAAATCCTTCCAAATCGGAAGGATAGTTAGGAGAGAAATTGATCTTTCCATTTATTTTCACTTCCTTCTCTAATGAAACTCGAGAATACTAATTTTTTTTCATTTCACATCTACTCATTTCTTTTGTTTCTCTCTTTAAGTTGAACTCGAAAATAGGGTATAAGAATCTAAAAGCTAAACATAAGCTAGAACAAAGGGGACATACATAGGAATCCCAAGTGCATTTGGGCAAGCAAGCCACATACCCGGGTCTACTTTAGGTTTTCTAATTCTTACCCTAAACCTAACTAAAAGTTTTAATCATTTGATTAAAAACAAGACTATAAGGTTGAAAGGTATATATACCCTCACGGCCGCATTCTGCAGTGAGGGCGAGTTGAACATTTCACAGCCTTTGGACACCACACTGTTGGGTGCGAATAACCTGAGGGGAGACAACACATTCTCTTTTTTCCTCTTTTAGCGGTAAGAATTTAAGTTTTTTATTTCCAATTTTTATAATCTTTCTATTATAATACATATATATATATATATATATATATATATATATATATATATATATATATATATATATATATATATATATATATATATATAAATAAAAGGGAGGTGTAACACTTGAATTTGGTAAGTTTCATATTTAATCTCTATTCTACAAAGTTTGTAAATTTGGTCCTTAAGCTAGTACGTAGGGCATAATAACCTATTATGGCCACGAAGCTTATCCACATATGTTGGGTGTACGTGAGGAATTACGAAATCCTAATTTTAGGGCTTGCACCCTATATAAACCTTATGATAGCCTCATGAGGTCATGTTTACCCACCATCCATATCTTTAAAACCCTAATTTCGTCTCTTAGCCTTTGTGTGGTGCTTGTGAGCTCTTATAAAGATCTTTGGTGTGTTTTGTGCATCTTGAAGTGGTAGAAGGAGAAGATTAAAGACTCATCCTTTGGAGAAGACCTTAGAGATCTAGATTTAGCTTCTCCATTTCGTGATTTTTGAGGTATAAAGTCCATAACTTGTTAGCTCATTGTATAGATCTTCTTTTAGGTTTGTTTATGGCTATTTTGGTCCCTTTTGGTTGGTTCTTATGAGCTAAGGCTGTTTACGAAGCTTAACCTTTTAGATCAAGACATTTTAGGGGTCCCTTAAGTATAAAATGAAAAGTTTATGGTGTATATGGACTCTTGCATGTGTTAAGACCCTTGATTAAGCTCTTTTGAGCCCTAGAACCCCATAAGCCATGCATGCATGTAAAATTGCCAACTTAACATGAAAAGTCATCTTTGTGACAAGATCAAAGAGTCTAAAGTAGGGGTTGAACGAATTAACTGCTTTATGAAGTGGTTTGGCCAACTGGGGAGTATGTTGGGCGTACAAGTTGGTAGGCTGCACATACTAGCCCCAGAGTGTGTATGCTAAGTGTACGAGCTGAGTACGCCCAACGTACTCAGTAGGTGGGCTTCAGTTTTGGGCTTCTCGATTATGGGCCATGTGTGGACCTTAGGAGTTTACGGTTTTGTTTAGCTATCAGATTTCTAGTTTTGGAATTGGGCCTTCGGTGGCTATTTCGAAGATTAGGCTATAATTGGGCCTTCGGTGGCTATTTTTGGAATTGGTCCTTTTTGAGTAGTTAGTTAGGGCTTTGGACGTTGGCCAAGTTAGGTAAAGGATAAAATGGTCTTTTACCCTAGTTTGGACTATTAGTATGAGTCGAGACCTAATTATTCATTTGATGTTATTTTATGATGATAGCATAGGAATTTTCGGAATAGCAGCTAGAGATTTATCTGTGAGATTCAGCTGTCTAAGGTGAGTCTTCCTCACTGTGTTTAGCGGGTCAAAGGCACCAATACCGACCCATGGTTTTATTAAGTTAGGGTGCTAGATGTCTATGTAACTCTTACATGTGTATGTATGCTTAGTGGTGGAGCCCAATGGGTAATCTTTATGCTATTACTTGTTATACTTGTATGTTGGGTGGGGCCCGTTGTAAGAGTTAGAGCGAGGCTCGTTATACTCAGTGGGCGGGGCTCGTTATGCGAGTTGGTGTGGGGCCTGTTATACTCATCAGGCGAGGCCTATTATATGTTTGATATGTGTGATATATGGTATTTGTGGGAAACTCACTAAGCTTCGTATGTACAATTTTGAGTTTATTTTTTAGGTACTTCTGGTGCAAAAGGGAAGAGCTCATCGTGATTGTAGTGCACATAAGATATAGTTCCACATTTTCATGATAATTTATGATGTATTGATACATTTAATCCTTTTTTAGATTTATTATGATGTTTTGGCATAATGTTTTATTAATCGAAAAAACAAAGTTTTGGTTCTTATTTTTGGGACATTACAAGTTGGTATCAGAGCCTTAATTTGAGGGATTCGGAAATACTCTTAGGTGTGTCTAAACTTAAATTTAGGATTTGGTAGAAATTTTAAAAAAAGAAATGTTTTTAAAGAAAATGGTTTTCTAATACAAGAAATGGGTGTGGTACATGCAATCGTCCGAGCTCAAGTAAGTTTTCCCAAAATAGTCATATATGTTATCTGATATGATTTGATTTATGAATCTGTGAATCTCATGCTAGTTAGGGCTAAGAATTTGTTCAGTATTTTCATGATAGAATGCTAGGAGATATGCCTTTGTATGCCTATTGTATAGCTTGTAGACTTACATGCTAGTACCGATCAGTCGGTGATAGGATGTCATTATTAGGTTATGCTTGGTTCTGATTACTTGGTGCTCGCATGCTGCTTTCTTTGTGCTTTTTAGAAGTTCTCACTAGTTTCAACTAACTAGTAAGAGAATATGTTAAGTTACATATTATTGAGACTAGATGATTGTAGAAGGTTAGGTTTTAACTCTATTACGCAGCTCTTGCTTGAATCCAACCGTCGTAGCGTGAGGGCTTTAATTCGAAGAATTATATGGTTTTTGTGTTATGTAATTGTATTCTTGAGCTAGTTATAGGAAGTTAGCAGGAGTTCCTTTTACAAATGATGGCGGAGAGTAGTGTGGAGTTTTCCCTAGGAAAACATCGGAAGAGATTTAGTGTTCGGAGCCTTATCTTAATAAGGGTAAATTGTATAGATATAAAGTGGCTTGGCGTATTCAAGGCAATCCTTAAGGAAAGTACAGATAGATATGGAAGGTAGTATGGGCCCTTACTATTGCAATCAGAGGGTTTGTACTTGAGTCTAGAGAGTCGCGATGAAAACAGGAAGCTTGTAGAGTTTGCGATCCCTGGATATATTTTGTTGTGCATTTTGATGCTTTATATGTGTAGCACCCGGTTCCTAGTATGTAGTTCATTGAGTATTTGTTTCGCATTTTGGACTGAGACTCAGCTAGTTGATGGCCCAACTTGTCAAGTAGTAGCGGTTTGGACCTGGGGTATAAGTGATGGACTCATCGAGTCCGCGGCAAGACTCGACGAGCAGATGCTGGTTGGGTAAAACCCTAATCTGAGGGTTGGCACCATATTTAAACAACCTTATACAGCCTCCATCACCCCCTATATGCTCCTAGAACACTCCATACAGAACCCTTATCGTGTTGTGAAGATATAAAGGCCTTTTTGGTGATTCTTGGTGGTTTGTGGTGGCAAGAAGGAAGGAGAAGCTTGAGGAACCAAGGGGTTGGCCAGAGGAGTCAAACTTGTGCATCATCTACATTTCTTGGAAGGTATAAAGTCGACACCTTGCTCCTTCTTGTATGAGATCCCTTTTTGGAGGAAATTAGGGCTTTATGGAGCCATTTTTGGTAACCAAATATGAATGCAAGCATGATTGAGGCTAAGACTCCAGATCCAAGGTCCTTAGGGGACTAAAAAACATAAAATAGCTGACTTTGGGGCCTTAAAAAGCCCCATGCATTTTAAGAGTTTCTTTTAGAGCCTTTTGTGCTTATTCTCCCATGGATGCACGTAAAGTTTGTAACTTTACGTTCTAGACCGATCTTAGGAGCCTAGATCTATCATATGGACAAGTGTTGTACATCAGAAATCAAGAAATAAGACTTGCACAACCTCGATGTAACGACCCAAAATTTAAGACCAAAAACTTCTTTTAATAATTCACTACTCAAGGTAAAATCATCATTCCCAAAACATAATATGAGTATAAGTTTTCAAAACACATGTTTATTATCAGAGTAAACATTCCCATGCTGTCTAATCTATGGTGTGTGCCATGCGATCACCCCGAGCTCTTCCCTCCGCTACCGGAAGTACCTAAAACCAAAACTGAAAACCGTAAGCACGAAGCTTAGTGAGTTCCCCACCCTACCACATACCATGCATAAACACATACTGCACATACTGGGCTACGCCCTCTATCTTGGGCCTTGCCCCCTACCTTGGGCCTCGCCCGCTTCAACGGCCCCGCCGCTCCAGGCCCCGCCTGGCTTCGAGCCCCGCTCGGATACAGATCTGTTTTACTTAGGCCTCGCCTGTCACAGGGCCTCGCCCGCCAACAAATAATAACACATAAACATTTCACAACACATAACTAACACATGCAAGTGGTTCTGTCCTAAGGCCTCGCCTATCCTGGGCCTCGCCCATGTCCTGCTACTGATGAGTCATAGGACCCCGTCCACACTCCTAATGGTAGTGAGGTACGGGCCTAGCCCAATCTCACTCCTGTTCTAGTTTGGGCCTCGCCCCTATTCTGCTACTACTAAGATATGGAACCCCATCCACACTCTTCTATTGGTGAGATACAGGACCTCGCCCACACTCACCTCCCTACCAGGTACATACATGTATCACACAGACAACACGTATAAACTATCATATACACAATTCTTTGGGCACCCGCCCGCTATTACTGGACCTCATCCTGAAAATCATACTAGCATACTGTGCCTAGGGCTAACCCCCGAGTCTTCTACTCATAACTACATGGGCCGGCATTGTGACCTTAGACCCATTCACACAAAGGGAAACTCACCTGCACTGGCTGAACTTGCTGATGATCTCACTAGCTGCTGCCCGACAACTCATGGAACTCCTGCTCCCCTTGCTCCTCGAACTACCAATATCAATGCAACACTGAGTCTAACTGACCCCCAAAAGACAACCAAGTCAACCCTGGTCCAAGGTCAAAGTCCTGATCAAAGTCAACCTCCTAGATCAACCCTACTCGCCGAGTCACCCTACTGACTCGCCGAGTTCAAAATGATCCGACTCCCTCCATTCGCGACTCGACTCGCCGAGTCTACCGATTTCTGAGTCCTGACCTGTCCAACTCACTGAGTCTCCACTCGACTCACTGATTCGAGTCTCAACTCGAAGGGTTTGGGGTTTCGCGACCTGACTCGCTGAGTCCAAGAACAGACTCGCCGAGGATAAGGCAATCTTTATACGACTCGACGAGTTGTTCATCCCACTCGTCGAGTTTCTCCACAACTTCATGCTACTCGTCAAGTCCACTCAAAGGACTCGCCGAGTCCCTTCAGTTCTATATACATGCAGAGGACTTTTGAGTCATGCATGGACTCCAAGCTGTAGATCTACCCTTCCCAAGCCTATTCCACACGTAAAGTTGCAAACTTTACGTGTAGAGAAGGAGATCTAGGCAAAATATGCCATAACTAGGGTTTAAGGCCAAGGGCTTCAAAATCAATTCAAGGGCTGATACTTTACGGGGTTTTAGATCAAAATAAGCATGGATCTGAGGTCACAACCTCAGATCTGAACCCCTAGCTCGAAGGGTCACTCTAATGCCATGAATGCCCAAATACACACATAGATCTGGGTGCAAAGAAGGGAAAATAGCAGCTTGTTACCTCCAAGATGAACACTACTGAAGTAGATCTCGGATTTACACCTCCTCCTTTGAAGCAACCCACTTGATCTTCAAGTTCCTTTCCCCCAATGTTCCTTCCTCCAAGCTTTATCTCTCAAATAATGTAAGCTCTTACGAAATCAAGGTGCACTTGTTCTTTAGGGTGATATAGGGGCTGAAGGAGGGACATAACACCCTTTAAATAGAGGACAACTCCCGGGATTAGGGTTTTTCCCATTCAGACCAGACTCGCCGAGTCACCTTGGCCGACTCGCCGACTCGGTTGCTTACTCCTCGACCCGGATCCCGCTCGGACTCGCCGAGTCTACCCTTAAAATTAGGGCTTTTCTTTCCTTTCTTGTCCTTCAAAACTTTGGGTGTTATAACTCTCCCCCACTTAAACTAAACTTCGTCCTTGAAGTTTACTATACTCTACTACCGGCGATCCGCCTCCAATGCCCCACCATCCATTCTAACACCAGCTGCCTAACTTTGCTGGCCTTCTGCTCAGTCATTCAGACTAACGACAATCTTTAGTGGTAATAATCTCGGGTGCAAACCGTCCCTGAACATCTTGGAAACACAACTTACTCAACCGAAAATCTTCGTGGTATTCTCCGAGTACTACAACATAGAGGTTTACCCCTTCTTTCCTTGCACGATTTCCTTGCCTTCCTGAGGCAACGCTCCATAACCATTTATCTCCTCTGCCACTGTGAAGACCCTGTCTTTACCCAATCTATTAGTCCCGCTACTCTGTATGGGTCATCATTGCCAGTATCCACTTGGCATTCTTTCTACTATCATTCGGTGTTGAGCACCCCACGATCAACTAACTGGATTCCACCATACTCTGCATCCCCGCACTGCTAATCTTGTTATTCCTTATCTGGCTTCCGAATGAACTGAGACCATCCTGGTCCCTACCAACCTATCAATATCTGGATTACCGACTCTCACCGATTGCTGACCCAGCACAACCACTAGTCGCTCCCAGCGACATTCGAAGAAACTTCCGCCACCTATACTGCTCAATCTATTCTACCATGTTGGCAATACAATTTCCTGGGATCCCCGATTCCCTTATCTAGACACTAAGATCCTTACCAGGTCCCACCTGTGCTACTAAATCTCACAGGCCTCGTCCACGGGTCTGACCCAACCATACTACCAAGCCACCCTGCTCTCAAGTCTCACCTATAATGCTATCCTCATACGGGCCTCGCCCACGGGTCTCACCCGACTATATCCTAGAGTGGCCTCTTCCAAGGTCTCATCTCTCAATGGCTATACAGGCAACTCCATACCATTCTCATCCATTCCCCATTACCGATCCCTATCTGAATGCTAGGAGATAAGGGCCTCGCCCCGAATCCGCCAACGAAGCTACTACAGAATGCTACGGCTGCCTCGTAGTCTGACAACACTTCCACCACTGACTGCTAGTGAATGCTATGGCCGCCCCGTAGTCTTACATCACTTTCCACCACTGACTGCTAACACGAAAACATCTCCTGCTATTTGACCTCAAGATCTCCCTTCCGACTCACACGAGTCCTATAGGCGACCCTTTAACCTGAATCCGAACCACATACTCACCATTACCCTTTACACGCACGAACTGATGGGAAGTTTTTCAAACTCCCAACCCTGAACTACTCAATCCGTCAAACGCTGAACTACCTCCTTTCCTTCTCAGAAATCATATACCCGATCTGGATTTGCGTGCCCTTACCCTTATACACTCGGAGGATTCTACCCCACTTCGATCCTGCTTACACCTTGATGCTCAACGAAGAGAAATCCCAATCCTTGCTACCATAATCAATCCGCTGAGGAATCCCAAGCTTACCATAGGTAAGGGTCTAACCTGACCATTCTAAAACTTATACGGCTTCGAACTAGCGAGACATACCGAGTCTCTCCAAGGCATGCTACAGATACTGCACCCTAAGTAACCTTCTTCGATACAACCCATCCCTTAATTACTAACCAATATCCAAGGCATGCAGATGGCATATGACTCGATCATAGTCAACTCGCTCAAAAATAAAATACTCATACAGATAATGATGCAGAACCATAACAATATAATCATGCACAAAATAAAAGAACTGAAAATGGAAGTCGCATACCTGCAATGTCCGGCGCTGCTCGCGTCTCCAAAGTAGCCATCTGAAAAGCCCTGCTTCCAACTGCAGGCGCCTCCGCACGACCCTGACGGCCGTCTGTGATCCTCAAAGTTGCAGGGGCAGGTGCCATCACCCATCTTGCTGAAAACAAACTGGGGCACTGGGCCTTCTTGTGGCCCCGCTGATTGCAGCGAAAACATATCAAGTCTGATCGCTGGGTGATGGTAACAGTACAATCTCTGCTAAAATGACCAGTTCGACCGCACCTGAAACAGCCAGACTCACCACCACTACCACTCCTGCACGCGCCTCCGTGCGTCCTGCCACACTTTCCGCATCGACTGCGGTCCTGATGATCCCTCGATCTTGAATCCGATCCCTTGGGCCTTTTGCCCGAACTCGCAGCTACCTGAACCTCATCCGGATTCCTCTTCCGGATCTGCTCCAAATCAATTTCCCTCTCCCTGGCCCGAGAAATCATATCTTCCAGCGTCATACAACCGGACCTGCTCACGAACTCCCTGATGTCATCCATCAGTATCTCATGATATCGTGCCTTCTTCATCTCCTCATCCGTGACATACTGCGGAACAAGAAGGGCTCTCTCCGTGAACTTGGTGGTGATCTCCGCTACAGTCTCAGTAGTCTGCGTCAAATCCTGAAACTCCCAGGCCAACTGCTGCACCTCAATAATCGGCGAAAACTCCGCTTTGAACCTAGCTGAGAAATCACTCCAAGTCATCGCGTCCAACGCGGCATCATCACCCAAAGCATGACCAATCTCCTCCCACCAATCCCTTGCTCTGTCCTTTAGAAGATAGGAAGCGAGTCTAACCTTGTCCTCCTCAGGACACCGACTCGTACGAAATGCGTTGGCAGCATCACCCAACCATCTGCTGCTAGCGATCGGGTCCCTAGCCCCATGATAATCTGGTACCCCGCAAGCCCTGAACTCCCGAAATATCAAGGTATGCGCTCCCAACAAGGCCATCATCTCAATACGGAAGGCTCCCAGCCTCTCATCCAAAATCTCCAATATACCCTCCTTGACCGTGCCAAAGATCACAGGAGTCTGAGCTAGAATACTGCGCGTCACCTCGGTTGATATCAACTCTCTCATCCGCTTCTCGAGCTGCTCGGCCCCTAAACCCGAGCCCAAACCCTCTCCGACGCTTGATCCGCCCACTGGTCCCTCTTACAATGTCACCATACTGAAACATATAACATAACCATTATCAGAATACTCCTCACTGCCGCGAGACCAAATATACTCACTACCAGGTTCCCGGTCTTGTCTCGGCCTTTCCTGAATCGAGTACGGATCCTCTGCTTTCAGTAGTACGGGCCCATACTACCTTCCACATCTATCCGTACTTTCCTCAAGAACTGCTTTGACTTCACCAGGTCCCTTTTCTATTACTACTGCTCCCAGCACTACCTCATCCTAGGCTTACCCTAGGGAAACCTTTGACTCAACTCAAACCAGTCCTCAGCTGCTGAAGGCCTCCTTGCAATGCCAGTTAGCCATTACCTGGATACCATCACATGTGATGAGGCTCAGATAATCCTTCATGTAAAAGACTCGTTCCTACAACGGTTGGACTCAAACAAGAGCTGCGCAATAGGACCAAATCCAACACTCTGAGATTATTCAACCCTGATCACATGCGACGTGACGTATCCACCTAATGGCTAACTCCCATCACTTAGAATCCCACAATGCACAAAGCTAGCAGCATTCAAACAAGGGAAAGTCTAACCATAGCATACTCAAGCAATCATATCCACATAGCAAGAATCTTAACTAGCATGCAATACTGCTCATAAACTCAGGCATAACCTAATCAGTCTGTCCTACTATTGACTATTCAGCACTATCATGCAGATCAAAAGCACATATAATAGGCACATAAGGTATCCTCCCTAGATCCTTAGTCCTAATCTAGCATGTTGTTCTATTAACTGATAATCAAATCATAAACTCGTATGGGTATTTTGGGGTACTTACTTGAGCTCGGTTGATTGCATGCACCACACCTCTTTTCTCTTTTCAAAGTTCTTTTCTTTCTAAATTCCTTTTACTTTTCTAAAACCATTTTCTTTCTCAAAACTCTTTTTACAAAACTATCTTTCCATTTTGAAAACTTCCTTACCAATTCCTCAGTTTGAGTTCAGACACACCCGAGAGCATGTCCGAATCCCTCAAACCAAGGCTCTGATACCAACTTGTAATGACCCAAAACTTAAGAACAAAAAATTCTTTTAATAATTCACTACTCAAGGTAAAATCATCATTCCAAAAACATAATATGAGTATAAGTTTTCAAAACACATGTTTATTATCAGAGTAAACATTCCCAGGCTGTCTAATCTATGGTGTCTGCCATTCGATCACCCCGAGCTCTTCCCTCCGCTACCGGAAGAACCTGAAACCAAAACTGAAAACCGTAAGCACGAAGCTTAGCGAGTTCCCCACCCTACCACATACCATGCATAACCACATACTGCACATACTGGGCTACACCCTCTATCTTGGGCCTCGCCCCCTACCTTGGGCCTCGCCCGCTTCAACGGCCCCACCGCTCCAGGCCCCGCCTGGCTTCGAGCCCCGCTCGGATACATATCTGTTTTACTTAGGCCTCGCCTGCCAACAAATAATAACACATAAATATTTCACAACACATAACTAACACATGCAAGTGGTTCTGTCCTAAGGCCTCGCCTATCCTGGGCCTCGCCCATGTCCTGCTACTGATGAGTCATGGGACCCCGTCCACGCTCCTAATGGTAGTGAGGTACTGGCCTAGCCCAATCTCACTCCTGTTCTAGTTTGGGCCTCGCCCCTATTCTGCTACTACTAAGATATGGAACCCCATCCACACTCTTCTATTGGTGAGATACAGGACCTCGCCACACTCACCTCCCTACCAGGTACATACATGTATCACACAGACAACAAGTATAAACTATCATATACACAATTCTTTGGGCACCCGCCCACTATTACTGGACCTCATCCTGAAAATCATACTAGCATACTGTGCCTAGGGCTAACCCCCGGGTCTTCTACTCATAACTACATGGGCCGGCATTGTGACCTTAGACCCATTCACACAAAGGAAAACTCACCTGCACTGGCTGAACTTGCTGATGATCTCACTAGCTGCTGCCCGACAACTCACGGAACTCCTGCTCCCCTTGCTACTCGAACTACCAATATCAATGCAATACAGAGTCTAACTGACCCCCGAAAGACAACCAAGTCAACCCTGGTCCAAGGTCAAAGTCCTGATCAAAGTCAACCTCCTAGATCAACCCTACTCGCCGAGTCACCCTACTAACTCGCCGAGTCCAAAATGATCCGACTCCCTCCATTCGCGACTCGACTCGCCGAGTCAGTCCATGACTCGCCGAGTCTACCGATTTCTGAGTCCTGACCTGTCCAACTCACTGAGTCTCCACTCGACTCACTGATTCGAGTCTTAACTCGAAGGATTTGGGGTTTCGCGACCTGACTCGCCAAGTCCAAGAACAGACTCACCGAGGATAAGGCAATCTTCATACGACTCGACGAGTTGTTCATCCCACTCGTCGAGTTTCTCCACAACTTCATGTTACTCGTCAAGTCCACTCAAAGGACTCGCCGAGTCCCTTCAGTTCTATATACATGCAGAGGACTTTTGAGTCATGCATGGACTCCAAGCTGTAGATCTACCCTTCCCAAGCCTATTCCACACATAAAGTTGCAAACTTTACTTGTAGAGAAGGAGATCTGGGCAAAATATGCCATAACTAGGGTTTAAGGCCAAGGGCTTCAAAATCAATTCAAGGGCTGATACTTTACGGGGTTTTAGATCAAAATAAGCATGGATCTGAGGTCACAACCTCAGATCTGAACCCCTAGCTCGAAAGGTCACTCTAATGCCATGAATGCCCAAATACACACATAGATCTAGGTGCAAAGAAGAGAAAATAGCAGCTTGTTACCTCCAAGATGAACACTACTGAAGTAGATCTCGGATTTACATCTCCTCCTTTGAAGCAACCCACTTGATCTTCAATTTCCTTTCCCCCAAAGTTCCTTCCTCCAAGCTTTATCTCTCAAATAATGGAAGCTCTTAAAAAATCAAGGTGCACTGGTTCTCTAGGGTGATATGGGGACTGAGGGAGGGACATAACACCCTTTAAATAGGGTACAACTCCCGGGATTAGGGTTTTCCCCGTTCAGACCAGACTCGCCGAGTCGGTCGCTTACTCCTCGACCCGGATCCCGCTCAGACTCGCCAAGTCCCTCCTTGGACTCGCTGAGTTTACCCTTAAAATTAGGACTTTTCTTTCCTTTCTTGGCCTTCAAAACTTCGGGTGTTACACTCGACTCGGCGAGTTGTTCTTAGGAATCGGATAGTCCGAGCCTTGACTCCCCTTTTCTATTAGTGTTCAAAGGAACCCAGTTGAGAGTTATAATGGTTTTTGAGGGTCCTAGGGAGTGACCCAATGTATTGGACTTGCCATAGACCTGGATTTCATAGGACTCGACGAGTGTATGAGCAGACTCGATGAGTCCATGGAAATCTCCCAACTTTTGAAGATGAACTTGATGAGTTGTTCATACAACTCGACGAGTCAAGGACAGGACTTGTTTGTAGGATGAGGATAAACTCGACGAATAGTTCATACAACTCGGCGAGTCGGATGAATGTTCATTTGAGGTTGTTTTGGAAGGAGAACTCATCGAGTCATTGCTAAAATCGACGAGTAGAAGCATGAAGAAGGGAAGATGAAGGGTAAGGACTCAACGAGTCGGAGGCCCAACTTGGCGAGTCAGGTCAACTGGAAGTTGACTTTGACTTTGACTTGGTAGGGGGTAAAATAGTCATTTTACCCTAAAAACAATTATCAGTGTTTGACTAAGTGTTTTGTGGGAATTATAGCCGGAGGATCACCGGAGCAGCGGTCGGACATCTATCGATCAACTTTTCAGCAGTCAGCCTTACGAGGTGAGTTACCTTCAAGTAGGGGTGGGTCTACGGCACTAATGTCGGCCCCCCTGTAGTAGATTATGGTTGAGATGGTTATCTTTGTGATAATTTTCTGGTTGTTATATCTGTGCTAAGTATGTGTTAGTAGTAGTAGAGCGCGCTAGCCCTGGTTACCGGTTGAAAGATACCGAAGACGGTTACCAGTTGAAAGATACCGAAGGGGTGGACAAACCCATGTATGTATAGTTGTATGCTTATGATATGCCATTATGTGACTCAGTATGCCTATGTATGTTATTATGAAACCAATATGTTATGATATGTAATATATGATAGGGGTAGGGTGAAATAGTCCCCAGTTACCGGTTGAAAGATACCGAAAGGGAGGTTAGTTCCCGGATACTGGTTGAAAGATACCGAAGGGGATAATAGCTCCCGGTTACCAGTTGAAAGATACCGAAGGGGAGGATAGTTACCAACTATCGGTTGAAAGATACCAAAGGAGAGGGTAGCTCCCGATTACCAGTTGAAAGATACCGAAGGGGAGGGTAGCTCCCGGTTACCGGTTGAAAGATACCGATGACTATGTGTTGTGTGTATGGTGGGGGAACTCACTAAGCTTCGTGCTTACGGTTTCAATTTTGGTTTCAGGTACCTCTTCGTCTAAGGGGAAGGAGTCGGTAGTGTAGCAGTGCATCATACACACATGTTTTCCTCATGGAGTTTCCTGGGAGTCTACTATGAATTGTTTTACTTTTGAAAAAAATGGTTTATATGGTGACATATTGATTGGGACATGGGATATCATTATGAACGTTTTTATATCAATGGTTTTTATGTTATAATCTATTTAAAAACGAAAATTTTGGCCTTGAATTTTGGGATGTTACAAGTTGGTATCAGAGCCCTGGTTTGAGGGATTCGAGCACACCCTCCGGCATGTCTAAACTCAAACCGAGGGATTAAAAGCTTTTTACAAATAAAATGGTTTTCTAAAAGCTAAGTTAAAAAGTTTGAGAAAGAACAAGGTGTGTGATGCGTGCGACCGGCCGTGCTCAAGTAAATTTTCCCCAAGATACCCATACCAGTTATCTTATGTTATATTATATATGTTTTTGAGAACTTCATACTACATTTGGGCTAAGGATCTAGGAGGATGCCTTTTATGCCTGGTATATGTTTTCGAGAACTACATGCTAGAATAGGGTTGAGGATCTAGGAAGGATGCCTTATATGCCTGTTGTATAAGTTGCATGCTAGGACAACCTAGTCAATAGTAGGATGGCCTGGTTAGGTAATGATTGAAATGGTTACTTGATGCACAAATGCTGCTTGCTTTGTGCTATAGGGGTCCTGCTAACTTCAACTAACTAGTGAGCGGATATGTAACGGTACTCGCAAGCTAGTTACGGGAGGATGGTAAGGACTCCTGGTGCAGCTGATGGCGGAGAGTAGGTCGAAG